>NC_090444.1:45310684-47710684 GCF_031143425.1 Pleurodeles waltl
TCACAGCCATTTTACACTGCACTTAAGTAACTTATAAGTCACCTATATGTCTAACCTTTACCTGGTAAAGGTTAGGTGCAAAGTTACTTAGTGTGAGGGCACCCTGGCACTAGCCAAGGTGCCCCCACATTGTTCAGAGCCAATTCCCTGAACTTTGTGAGTGCGGGGACACCATTACACGCGTGCACTACATATAGGTCACTACCTATATGTAGCTTCACAATGGTAACTCCGAATATGGCCATGTAACATGTCTATGATCATGGAATTGCCCCCTCTATGCCATCCTGGCATAGTTGGCACAATCCCATGATCCCAGTGGTCTGTAGCATAGACCCTGGTACTGCCAAACTGCCCTTCCTGGGGTTTCACTGCAGCTGCTGCTGCTGCCAACCCCTCAGACAGGCATCTGCCCTCCTGGGGTCCAGCCAGGCCTGGCCCAGGATGGCAGAACAAAGAACTTCCTCTGAGAGAGGGTGTGACACCCTCTCCCTTTGGAAAATGGTGTGAAGGCAGGGGAGGAGTAGCCTCCCCCAGCCTCTGGAAATGCTTTGTTGGGCACAGATGTGCCCAATTCTGCATAAGCCAGTCTACACCGGTTCAGGGACCCCTTAGCCCCTGCTCTGGCGCGAAACTGGACAAAGGAAAGGGGAGTGACCACTCCCCTGACCTGCACCTCCCCTGGGAGGTGTCCAGAGCTCCTCCAGTGTGCTCCAGACCTCTGCCATCTTGGAAACAGAGGTGCTGCTGGCACACTGGACTGCTCTGAGTGGCCAGTGCCACCAGGTGACGTCAGAGACTCCTGCTGATAGGCTCCTTCAGGTGTTAGTAGCCTATCCTCTCTCCTAAGTAGCCAAACCCTCTTTTCTGGCTATTTAGGGTCTCTGTCTCTGGGGAAACTTTAGATAACGAATGCAAGAGCTCATCCGAGTTCCTCTGCATCTCCCTCTTCACCTTCTGGTAAGGAAACGACTGCTGACCGCGCTGGAAGCCTGCAAACCTGCAACATAGTAGCAAAGACGACTACTGCAACTCTGTAATGCTGATCCTGCCGCCTTCTCGACTGTTTTCCTGCTTGTGCATGCTGTGGGGGTAGCCTGCCTCCTCTCTGCACCAGAAGCTCCGAAGAAATCTCCTGTGGGTCGACGGAATCTTCCCCCTGCAACCGCAGGCACCAAAAAGCTGCATTACCGGTCCCTTGGGTCTCCTCTCAGCACGACGAGCGAGGTCCCTCGAATCCAGCGACTCTGTCCAAGTGACCCCCACAGTCCAGTGACTCTTCAGTCCAAGTTTGGTGGAGGTAAGTCCTTGCCTCACCTCGCTGGGCTGCATTGCTGGGAACCGCGACTTTGCAGCTACTCCGGCCCCTGTGCACTTCCGGCGGAAATCCTTTGTGCACAGCCAAGCCTGGGTCCACGGCACTCTAACCTGCATTGCACGACTTTCTAAGTTGGTCTCCGGCGACGTGGGACTCCTTTGTGCAACTTCGGCGAGCACCGTTTCACGCATCCTCGTAGTGCCTGTTTCTGGCACTTCTCCGGGTGCTACCTGCTTCAGTGAGGGCTCTTTGTCTTGCTCGACGTCCCCTCTCTCTTCAGGTCCAATTTGCGACCTCCTGGTCCCTCCTGGGCCCCAGCAGCGTCCAAAAACGCCAAACGCACGATTTGCGCCTAGCAAGGCTTGTTGGCGTCCTTTCAGCGGGAAAACACTTCTGCACGACTCTCCACGGCGAGAGGGATCCGTCCACCAAAGGGGAAGTCTCTAGCCCTTTTCGTTCCTGCAGAAACCTCAGCTTCTTCTGTCCAGTCGAAGCTTCTTTGCACCCGCAGCTGGCATTTCCTGGGCATCTGCCCATCTCCGACTTGCTTGTGACTTTTGGACTTGGTCCCCTTGTTCCACAGGTACCCTAGATTGGAAATCCACAGTTGTTGCATTGCTGGTTTGTGTCTTTCCTGCATTATTCCTCTAACACGACTACTTTGTCCTTAGGGGAACTTTAGTGCACTTTGCACTCACTTTTCAGGGTCTTGGGGAGGGTTATTTTGCTAACTCTCACTATTTTCTAATAGTCCCAGCGACCCTCTACAAGGTCACATAGGTTTGGGGTCCATTCGTGGTTCGCATTCCACTTTTGGAGTATATGGTTTGTGTTGCCCCTATCCCTATGTTTCCCCATTGCATCCTATTGTAACTATACATTGTTTGCACTGTTTTCTAAGACTATACTGCATATTTTTGCTATTGTGTATATATATCTTGTGTATATTTCCTATCCTCTCACTGAGGGTACACTCTAAGATACTTTGGCATATTGTCATAAAAATAAAGTACCTTTATTTTTAGTATAACTGTGTATTGTGTTTTCTTATGATATTGTGCATATGACACTAAGTGGTACTGTAGTAGCTTCACACGTCTCCTAGTTCAGCCTAAGCTGCTCTGCTAAGCTACCATTATCTATCAGCCTAAGCTGCTAGACACCCTATACACTAATAAGGGATAACTGGGCCTGGTGCAAGGTGCAAGTACCCCTTGGTACTCACTACAAGCCAGTCCAGCCTCCTACATTGGTTGTGCAGTGGTGGGATAAGTGCTTGAGACTACTTACCACTCTTGTCATTGTACTTTTCATAAGAGAAAAATATACAAAACAAGGTCAGTGTATATACACATAGCCAAAAAGTTTTGCATTTCCTCTTTTCACTCTTTTCTAAGTGCTGAAAAGTACTTCTAAACTTTCAAAAAGTTCTTAAAAGTTTAAAAAGTTTTTTTCTGTCTTTCCAAAAAGTTCTGAAAACTTTTTTCTCTTTTTCTATCACTTTAACTCTCTCTAAAAAATGTCTGGCACAGGCCAAAGTGTTGATCTGTCCAAACTTGCATATGACAACCTTAGCTGGAAAAAAGCAAGGAGTCTCTGTATAGAGAGAGGTTTGAGTGTAGGGAAGAATCCTTCCTTGGAACTGTTACTTAACATGCTTAGAGAACAGGATAAGGCCATAAGTGCCCCATCTGTTGAAAAAGTACCTAATAGTTCTCAATCTGATTCAGGGACTCCCCCAGGAAAAGATTCAGGAAAGAAACTTCCTAGCCTGCCCATTACTAGACAGTCTAGCATAGATGGTAATGATGATGAGCCACACCATAGAAATAGTGTTGTCTCACATCATAGCAAAAGCATATATTCTCACCATACTGGTAGTAATGTTTCTGTAAACCAAGCTGTTAGGGTGCCTTCTGTAAGGGACAGGTCTCCTTCTGTTCATTCCCATCATAGCTCTGTTTCTAGAAATGTCCCTCCCACCAACCCTGATGACAGAATGTTAGAGAGGGAACTCAATAAGTTGAGGGTGGAACAAACCAGACTGAAGCTTAAAAAGCAACAGCTGGATTTGGATAGACAGTCTTTTGAATTAGAGAAGGAAAGACAGAAGTTGGGTTTAGATACCCATGGTGGCAGCAGCAGTATTCCCCATAGTCATCCTGCAAAAGAGCATGATTCCAGGAATCTGCACAAGATAGTTCCCCCTTATAAGGAGGGGGATGACATTAACAAGTGGTTTGCTGCACTTGAGAGGGCCTGTGTTGTACAGGATGTCCCTCAAAGGCAGTGGGCTGCTATCCTATGGCTATCATTTAGTGGAAAAGGTAGGGATAGGCTCCTTACTGTGAAAGAAAATGATGCTAACAATTTCCAAGTTCTTAAGAATGCACTCCTGGATGGTTATGGCTTAACCACTGAACAGTACAGGATAAAGTTCAGAGAGACCAAAAAGGAGTCTTCACAAGACTGGGTTGATTTTATTGACCATTCAGTGAAGGCCTTGGAGGGGTGGTTACATGGCAGTAAAGTTACTGATTATGACAGCCTGTATAACTTGATCCTGAGAGAGCATATTCTTAACAATTGTGTGTCTGATTTGTTGCACCAGTACTTGGTGGACTCTGATCTGACCTCTCCCCAAGAATTGGGAAAGAAGGCAGACAAATGGGTCAGAACAAGAGTGAACAGAAAAGTTCATACAGGGGGTGACAAAGATGGCAACAAAAAGAAGGATGGTAAGTCTTCTGACAAGGGTGGGGACAAATCTAAAAATGAGTCTTCATCAGGCCCACAAAAACACTCTGGTGGGGGTGGTGGGTCCAAATCCTCCTTTAATCAGAACAAGGAAAAGAAACCATGGTGCTATTTATGTA
Source organism: Pleurodeles waltl (assembly GCF_031143425.1). Taxonomy (NCBI): domain Eukaryota; kingdom Metazoa; phylum Chordata; class Amphibia; order Caudata; family Salamandridae; genus Pleurodeles; species Pleurodeles waltl. Next base: position 45,314,879 of record NC_090444.1, read on the forward strand.
AGATAAAAGGCCATTGGACAACAGATCCCAGTTGTCCAAAGAAAGGCACCACTGCTCCTACCACTACAACCCCTACTGCTACACCTAGTGTCCCTACTAATAGCAGTGGTGGTGGGAGCAAACCTACTAATAGCCAATCCAAGGGAGTAGCTGGGCTCACTTTTGGTAATTTAGTTGGGGTTGGTCTGATTAGGGAGACCACAGAGGCTACTTTAGTCTCTGAAGGGGCAATTGATTTAGCCACTTTGGTTGCTTGCCCCCATAACTTGGAGAAGTACAAGCAACTAACCCTAATAAATGGTGTTGAGGTCCAGGCCTACAGGGACACAGGTGCCAGTGTCACAATGGTGATTGAGAAACTGGTGCACCTTGAACAACACATACTTGGACACCAGTACCAAGTAACCGATGCTCACAACATAACACAAAGCCACCCCATGGCTGTTGTAAATCTCAACTGGGGGGGGGTAACTGGTCCAAAGAAAGTTGTGGTAGCTTCAGATTTACCTGTAGACTGTCTATTAGGGAATGATTTGGAGACATCAGCTTGGTCAGATGTGGAGTTGGAGGCCCATGCAGCAATGCTGGGCATTCCAGGGCATATTTTTGCTTTGACAAGGGCTCAGGCCAAAAAGCAAAAAGGACAGGGAAGCGGGGATCCTGGAACAATGGACCAAGTGCTCCCTAAAGCTAGGGCTAGTAGAAGCAAAATACTTCCTACTATCCCTCCCTCTACAGTGGATTCTAATTCTGAGGAAGAAGAATTCCCTCCCTGTGCAGAACCTACACCAGAGGAGCTGGAAGCAGACACTGCTGAGCTTTTGGGTGAAGGGGGGCCTGCCAGAGAGGAGCTGAGTGTGGCACAGCAAACCTGTCCCACATTAGAGGGTCTGAGACAGCAAGCTCTCAAACAGGCTAATGGGGATGTCAGTGACTCTCACAGAGTTTACTGGGAGGACAACCTCTTGTACACTGAGCATAGGGATCCTAAACCTGGAGCTGCCAGGAGATTAGTGATTCCTCAGGAGTACAGAAAGTTCCTCCTAACACTGGCACATGACATTCCCTTAGCTGGGCATCTTGGACAAATGAAAACTTGGGACAGGCTTGTTCCCCTGTTTCATTGGCCTAGGATGTCTGAGGACACAAAGGAATTTTGTAAGTCCTGTGAAACCTGTCAAGCCAGTGGCAAGACAGGTGGCACTCCAAAGGCACCCCTTATCCCACTGCCTGTGGTTGGGGTTCCCTTTGAAAGGGTAGGGGTTGACATAGTTGGCCCCCTTGACCCTCCTACTGCTTCAGGCAATAGGTTTATCTTAGTGGTAGTGGACCATGCCACAAGATATCCTGAAGCTATTCCTTTAAGGACCACTACAGCACCTGCAGTGGCAAAGGCCCTCCTGGGAATATTTTCCAGGGTGGGCTTCCCAAAGGAAGTAGTATCAGACAGGGGAAGCAATTTCATGTCTGCATACTTAAAGGCCATGTGGAAGGAGTGTGGTGTAACGTACAAGTTCACAACACCCTATCATCCACAAACAAATGGACTGGTGGAGAGATTTAATAAAACTCTCAAAGGCATGATTATGGGTCTCCCTGAAAAACTCCGCAGGAGATGGGATATCCTTCTACCATGCCTCCTTTTTGCCTACAGGGAGGTACCCCAGAAAGGAGTGGGCTTCAGCCCCTTTGAACTTCTTTTTGGACACCCTGTTAGGGGTCCACTCACACTTGTAAAGGAGGGTTGGGAACAACCTTTAAAAGCTCCTAAGCAGGATATTGTGGATTATGTACTTGGCCTCAGATCAAGGATGGCTGAGTACATGAAAAAGGCCAGTAAAAACCTTCAGGCCAGCCAAGAGCTCCAGAAGCAATGGCATGATCAGAAGGCTGTTTTGGTTCAGTACCAACCAGGGCAGAAAGTGTGGGTCTTGGAGCCTGTGGCCCCAAGAGCACTCCAAGATAAATGGAGTGGACCCCACACAATTGTTGAAAAGAAGGGTGAAGTCACCTACTTGGTTGACTTAGGCACTGCCAGGAGTCCCCTTAGGGTGCTCCATGTCAACCGCCTGAAACCCTACTATGACAGGGCTGATCTCACCCTGCTCATGGCAACTGATGAGGGACAGGAAGAAGACAGTGATCCTCTACCTGATCTCTTCTCTTCCACAGAACAAGATGCTCTTGTGGAAGGTGTAGTTTTGGCTGATTGTCTTACTGCTGAGCAGAAAGATAATTGCATAAATCTCCTAGGACAATTTTCAGAACTCTTCTCTACTGTGCCAGGCACCACTTCTTGGTGTGAGCACACTATAGATACTGGAGACAGTTTACCTGTCAAAAGTAAGATCTATAGGCAGCCTGACCATGTCAGGGACTGCATAAAGCAAGAAGTTCAGAAAATGTTGGAACTAGGAGTGGTTGAGCACTCTGACAGTCCATGGGCTTCTCCTGTGGTACTGGTACCAAAACCCAATTCTAAAGATGGAAAGAAAGAAATGCGGTTTTGTGTAGACTATAGAGGTCTCAACTTGGTAACCAAAACTGATGCTCACCCTATACCCAGGGCAGATGAGCTTATAGATACACTGGCATCTGCCAAGTATCTAAGCACTTTTGATTTGACTGCAGGGTATTGGCAGATCAAATTGTCAGAAGATGCTAAACCTAAGACTGCATTTTCTACCATTGGAGGACATTACCAGTTTACTGTAATGCCTTTTGGTTTGAAAAATGCACCTGCCACTTTTCAGAGGTTGGTGAACACAGTCCTGCAAGGGCTGGAAGCTTTCAGTGCAGCATATTTGGATGATATAGCTGTCTTTAGCTCCAGCTGGGATGATCACCTGGTCCACCTATGGAAAGTTTTGGAGGCTCTGCAAAAGGCAGGCCTCACTATCAAGGCTTCAAAGTGCCAGATAGGGCAGGGTAAGGTGGTTTATCTGGGACACCTTGTTGGTGGGGAACAGATTGCACCACTTCAGGGGAAAATCCAAACTATTATTGATTGGGTTCCCCCTACCACTCAGACTCAGGTGAGAGCCTTCCTAGGCCTCACTGGGTATTACAGGAGGTTCATTAAGAACTATGGCCCCATTGCAGCCCCTCTTAATGACCTCACATCCAAGAAAATGCCTAAAAAGGTATTATGGATAGCAAACTGTCAGAAAGCTTTTGAGGAGCTGAAGCAGGCCATGTGCTCTGCACCTGTCCTGAAAAGCCCTTGTTACTCTAAAAAATTCTATGTCCAAACTGATGCATCTGAATTAGGAGTAGGGGCAGTCCTATCACAACTTAATTCTGAGGGCCAGGATCAACATGTTGCTTTTATTAGTAGAATGTTGACCCCTAGAGAAAAGCGTTGGTCTGCCATTGAGAGGGAGGCCTTTGCTGTGGTCTGGGCTCTGAAGAAGTTGAGGCCATACCTGTTTGGCACTCACTTCATTGTTCAGACAGACCACAAACCTCTACTTTGGCTAAAACAAATGAAAGGTGAAAATCCTAAATTGTTGAGGTGGTCCATATCCCTACAGGGAATGGACTATACAGTGGAACATAGACCTGGGAGTAGCCACTCCAATGCAGATGGACTCTCCAGATATTTCCACTTAGACAATGAAGACTCATCAGGTCATGGCTAGTCTTATTGTCCTTCGTTTGGGGGGGGTTGTGTATGAAAGTACCATCTTGCCTGGCATGTTACCCCCATTTTTCACTGTATATATGTTGTTTTAGTTGTATGTGTCACTGGGACCCTGGTAACCCAGGGCCCCAGTGCTCATAAGTGTGCCTGAATGTGTTACCTGTGTAGTGACTAACTGTCTCACTGAGGCTCTGCTAATCAGAACCTCAGTGGTTATGCTCTCTCATTGCTTTCCAAATTGTCAGTAACAGGCTAGTGACCATTTTTACCAATTTACATTGGCTTACTGGAACACCCTTATAATTCCCTAGTATATGGTACTGAGGTACCCAGGGTATTGGGGTTCCAGGAGATCCCTATGGGCTGCAGCATTTCTTTTGCCACCCATAGGGAGCTCTGACAATTCTTACACAGGCCTGCCACTGCAGCCTGAGTGAAATAACGTCCATGTTATTTCACAGCCATTTTACACTGCACTTAAGTAACTTATAAGTCACCTATATGTCTAACCTTTACCTGGTAAAGGTTAGGTGCAAAGTTACTTAGTGTGAGGGCACCCTGGCACTAGCCAAGGTGCCCCCACATTGTTCAGAGCCAATTCCCTGAACTTTGTGAGTGCGGGGACACCATTACACGCGTGCACTACATATAGGTCACTACCTATATGTAGCTTCACAATGGTAACTCCGAATATGGCCATGTAACATGTCTATGATCATGGAATTGCCCCCCCCCATGCCATCCTGGCATAGTTGGCACAATCCCATGATCCCAGTGGTCTGTAGCACAGACCCTGGTACTGCCAAACTGCCCTTCCTGGGGTTTCACTGCAGCTGCTGCTGCTGCCAACCCCTCAGACAGGCATCTGCCCTCCTGGGGTCCAGCCAGGCCTGGCCCAGGATGGCAGAACAAAGAACTTCCTCTGAGAGAGGGTGTGACACCCTCTCCCTTTGGAAAATGGTGTGAAGGCAGGGGAGGAGTAGCCTCCCCCAGCCTCTGGAAATGCTTTCTTGGGCACAGATGTGCCCAATTCTGCATAAGCCAGTCTACACCGGTTCAGGGACCCCTTAGCCCCTGCTCTGGCGCGAAACTGGACAAAGGAAAGGGGAGTGACCACTCCCCTGACCTGCACCTCCCCTGGGAGGTGTCCAGAGCTCCTCCAGTGTGCTCCAGACCTCTGCCATCTTGGAAACAGAGGTGCTGCTGGCACACTGGACTGCTCTGAGTGGCCAGTGCCACCAGGTGACGTCAGAGACTCCTGCTGATAGGCTCCTTCAGGTGTTAGTAGCCTATCCTCTCTCCTAAGTAGCCAAACCCTCTTTTCTGGCTATTTAGGGTCTCTGTCTCTGGGGAAACTTTAGATAACGAATGCAAGAGCTCATCCGAGTTCCTCTGCATCTCCCTCTTCACCTTCTGATAAGGAAACGACTGCTGACCGCGCTGGAAGCCTGCAAACCTGCAACATAGTAGCAAAGACGACTACTGCAACTCTGTAACGCTGATCCTGCCGCCTTCTCGACTGTTTTCCTGCTTGTGCATGCTGTGGGGGTAGCCTGCCTCCTCTCTGCACCAGAAGCTCCGAAGAAATCTCCCGTGGGTCGACGGAATCTTCCCCCTGCAACCGCAGGCACCAAAAAGCTGCATTACCGGTCCCTTGGGTCTCCTCTCAGCACGACGAGCAGGTCCCTCGAATCCAGCGACTCTGTCCAAGTGACCCCCACAGTCCAGTGACTCTTCAGTCCAAGTTTGGTGGAGGTAAGTCCTTGCCTCACCTCGCTGGGCTGCATTGCTGGGAACCGCGACTTTGCAGCTACTCCGGCCCCTGTGCACTTCCGGCGGAAATCCTTTGTGCACAGCCAAGCCTGGGTCCACGGCACTCTAACCTGCATTGCACGACTTTCTAAGTTGGTCTCCGGCGACGTGGGACTCCTTTGTGCAACTTCGGCGAGCACCGTTTCACGCATCCTCGTAGTGCCTGTTTCTGGCACTTCTCCGGGTGCTACCTGCTTCAGTGAGGGCTCTTTGTCTTGCTCGACGTCCCCTCTCTCTTCAGGTCCAATTTGCGACCTCCTGGTCCCTCCTGGGCCCCAGCAGCGTCCAAAAACGCCAAACGCACGATTTGCGCCTAGCAAGGCTTGTTGGCGTCCTTTCAGCGGGAAAACACTTCTGCACGACTCTCCACGGCGAGAGGGATCCGTCCACCAAAGGGGAAGTCTCTAGCCCTTTTCGTTCCTGCAGAAACCTCAGCTTCTTCTGTCCAGTCGAAGCTTCTTTGCACCCGCAGCTGGCATTTCCTGGGCATCTGCCCATCTCCGACTTGCTTGTGACTTTTGGACTTGGTCCCCTTGTTCCACAGGTACCCTAGATTGGAAATCCACAGTTGTTGCATTGCTGGTTTGTGTCTTTCCTGCATTATTCCTCTAACACAACTACTTTGTCCTTAGGGGAACTTTAGTGCACTTTGCACTCACTTTTCAGGGTCTTGGGGAGGGTTATTTTGCTAACTCTCACTATTTTCTAATAGTCCCAGCGACCCTCTACAAGGTCACATAGGTTTGGGGTCCATTCGTGGTTCGCATTCCACTTTTGGAGTATATGGTTTGTGTTGCCCCTATCCCTATGTTTCCCCATTGCATCCTATTGTAACTATACATTGTTTGCACTGTTTTCTAAGACTATACTGCATATTTTTGCTATTGTGTATATATATCTTGTGTATATTTCCTATCCTCTCACTGAGGGTACACTCTAAGATACTTTGGCATATTGTCATAAAAATAAAGTACCTTTATTTTTAGTATAACTGTATTGTGTTTTCTTATGATATTGTGCATATGACACTAAGTGGTACTGTAGTAGCTTCACACGTCTCCTAGTTCAGCCTAAGCTGCTCTGCTAAGCTACCATTATCTATCAGCCTAAGCTGCTAGACACCCTATACACTAATAAGGGATAACTGGGCCTGGTGCAAGGTGCAAGTACCCCTTGGTACTCACTACAAGCCAGTCCAGCCTCCTACAACACCCCAAGAGCCTCGCATCCCTCTGGGACTGCCTTGGAAAGTCTCGGTTCTGTGTGTGGCCTCCTATGGCGAGATCCCATGCGCCCCCGTCGATGCCTGGGGCCCAGGGAGTCGTCTGTCCGGAGTAACCAAGAGCCCCCCGCAGGAGGCTCTCGGCTGGGAACCTGGTGCTCCTCCGTGAGCCATTCCCATGCAGATTCTGGTGTCTCAAAAAAGAGGGATTTGCCATTGAAAAGGACCTTGAGGTGCGCAGGGAACAGCAACATGTATGACAGTTGCATTGCTCTCAGTTTCTGCTCAGCAGCTTCATACAAGTGGCGTTTGGTTTGTACCTCTCTCGTATAGTCTGGAAAGATCAGGATTTTGTGGTTTTCCCATCGGACCTCAGGTTGCTTTCTTGCCTCGCCAAGTATAGTGTCTCGATCTTTGAAGTGCAGGAATCTAGCAATGATTGGTCTCCTTTGCCCACCTGGGGGAGGCTTGGGTGCCAGTGATCGGTGAGCTCATTTGATCGCAAACCAAAGGGGTCAACTTGGGCGCCGGCAGCCAGCCCCAGAACCACGTCTCCAAGAATTCAGCCACTTGATTCTACTCAGCGTCCTCTGGGAATCCTACGAATCGCAAGTTGTTGCGTTGTGAGTGATTTTCTGTGTCCTCAGCTCTATGGTGGAGTTCCCCCGTGCGTGTATGTAGCTGGGCCACTTTGGATTTGAGGTCTAATATCTCATCTTCAATCATGGATACCCAGTCCTCTGCTTCCTTGATACCGCCTGCTGCCGTCCAGAGGTCCTGTCGGAGCAGGTCAACATCCTCGCGCATTTCGCCTATTTTAGTCTCAACTGCTTGCTGCGACGATTGAATCTCTTGAAGGATAGAGTCTAGTCCCTCCACCGCTGGCGCACCAGGGGGCTGGTGCTGCTCCCCCGGATGCTCGAGTGCCTGGCATATTGATCGATTCTCTGTTGTGATGCATGGAGTTGCTTAGCACTTTTATCCTTCCCTATAGTGAGGCCGGCAGGGGGCCCGTTGGCACCTTACTGACTTATTTTCCCCCTTTGCGTGAAGGTCAGCGATTGCTCGAAGAGCATAGGCCAAGTCCCAGGGTCAGTCACTCAGCCTCCCGGTCTCTCACCTGTTCCGTGAATCCTGTCACCAGGGATCGTCCAGCCCCCACCGTCTTGTCCATCACTCTGGTTTGTCTACCGGGCACTCCTGTCCATGCGGCTTACGATGTCCTTCCCGGCCTCCACTGCGCTTTCCCTTACCTGACCCCCAAGCATCTGTGGGGCCCAGTGGGGCTGGCAGGCCTCACTGCCCTCTCCAGTTAGGGGCGCTCTCCTCTCCCATCCCCTCTTACTGCCAGCTCGGATCATTCATTGTTGGAGCCCCCAGGCAAGATCTCGGTCCGTTCTCAGTCTGTCGTGAGGGTCTCGTGGCCGTCCCCAGTCACTCCTCACTTCAGACAGGATATTGTTGCAGCCCGGGCCCACCTCCCCACCTCACCCGGGCCTCAATCGCCGCGCCTCACCCCTGGATCTGGATGGGGGCTTCGCCCCTCCGCTCTGGGGCCCTGGAGGCCTCTCTTCAGGCCTTGCCCACCGGCACTGCCGGACCACAGCAACTGTCGCAACTCGGCCTCTTCTACTGGCTAACACTGCCCCCGCTCACCGTGCACTATAGGCACCGGCCACACCTGGAATTTCGTGCAGGGCCTCCTCACTTTGCAGGCCCCGGAGGTGCAGTGCCTCTTCCAGATTTCCCTCGGATTGCCAGGCCTTCTACGATGTAGGTCCCACTCAGGGCTCGCTCTGCCACCTCTCCAGAGGTCGAGGGAATTTCTGGCCCCCGCCGGCACTCCCTCTGGCATGACCCAGGCCGATCTCCTGGGGATGTGGGGCCTACACTGCTTCCTTGCCCTCTCTAGCCACCAATCATACCTCATCAGCCAGGTCTCGCACCAACAGTCTTCCCTCGCACTGGGGACCTCACCCAGCTCACCTTTACCTTCGGTCCTGCCCCTCTCTCTCCCCCACTCAATGCGGGCATCAGGCGCACTCTGCCATCCTCTCTGCCGCGTTGTCTCCTTTTGGGCGGCTCAGCTCCCACAGGCGCCTCCTCTCCACAAATCCTGGGGGGCCTGCTGCTCTCTCCTCAGTGACTGCGTCCAGCCGATCTGCTGAGGCTGCGCCACCCCCAACCTCAGACGGCGGGCAGAGTGCACCACCTGGCCTCACCCCATCCGTCACTCTTCTTGCCGGGGGTATCTCTCCAGCGCACCGCTCACGCTGGGCTACTCCTCCCGCAACTGCCGCCCCATGTCAGCGCCGATCTCGCTGGGTCCGCTCCTTCATGCCAAGGAAGCCTCGCGGGCAGGCCCGGCGGCCGCTGCCCTCTCTGCCCTCCACCAGCTACGTCCGGCTCTTCACTTTCCTCTTTTTGCCTCGGGGGGGATCCTCGATCTTCCCAGATGCAAGTAGAATGTAGGACATCGGGCAGATGACAGAGGGGTCCGGAGCACTCTCAAAATGCAACCGCCATCTTGACGCCCAAAGCCACACCCCCCCTAGCATCTTTTAGTGACATATCTATCAGGTCTACAGCAGATATGATTCTTGCAATGCAATTTATATTATAGTTCATACAGGAATTGGGGCAGGGAAATCATTTAAACCATGCTGCTCTGCCCAGGAGAGACAAGGGAAGTGTAGACCAGTGGGTAGCATCTTCCAAAAAACATCTAATAGCTTCTGTATATTACTCTCACTAATGTGTTTTCTATTGGAGGTAACAAAACTCAAGTAAAAAACGTAGGTACACAGGGCATGGTTGAAGGGTTTGCAGCCCTGCCTCATGTCTCCTTCTTGATGGGAGGTCTATGACAGGGATCGCACATATAACAGGACAGTCCAGGCCAGGAAGAGGGGAGCAATTCTAACTTACAAAAGTTGAACATTCCTGTAAATGTACTGATTGTCCTTGACCCAAATATCAGAAGTAATTTTCAGGAATATTTACAACCCCCAATAATATTGTTAAACATTTATTTAGTAATCTCATATTGTTACTAGAATTAGCTTTTCATTTTACTAAACTATAAGAACTATGTTCCCAATGTATGGGTTGGCTTTTGTATGGCCCTTACCTTGCTGAGTAACAATGAAACAACATACATTAAAGGATCATGCAGGTTAATTGTTGTTTTTACTCATTTGTATTGAACAATGACATTACAATATTAAATATTTACAATTGCGTAATATTTCACACTGTTGGAAAGTGGATTACTGGTAAGGGCAGGTAAGTACATACACTTAGCAATAGGCCATTAACCCACACTTAGGAACAGTTAGGTCTCAATAAATTAATCCCAGCTCAACCCTTGGTAGCTTGGCAACAAGCAGCAAGGCTTAACTTAGGAGACAGGTGTGTAAAGCATTTGAAAATCACAAACAGTAAAAAGGTAAAACACAAAACACAATAAAAATCCAACACCAATTTATAAAAATAGATTATATTTTTCTCTTTAAAATTACACTAAAATGATTAAAATCGGATAAGGGCAGCTGGTGATATGAGTTTTTAAAGAATTAATGTTTTCTAGAATATAAAAACTAAAAACTAAAAACGCCAATCTGGTCATCTAGTCACACTAGACCGAGGAAAGTCAAAGTTTGAGGCTGCCCGCAATGGAGCCCTGCTTGGCTACAGCAAGCGGGAGGCCTCGGTCAACAATTTACCTTTGAACTTTGTCTTTTTCTTGAAGATTTTCTTCAGCGGGACGAAGTCGCCAATCCGATCCAACTTCCCTGGAGCCCTCTATGGATACGCGTCGCTGGAGACCTCAGTGAAGAATTCTACCTACAGACTTAGACGGTTTTGAATTTTCAGGACGGAAATCTTTGTCCGGGCTACAGCTGAATCTTGATCCAACGTCCCTTGAGCCCTCCTAGGATACGCTGTGCAGGAAATCTCAGTAAACTTTCTACGTTCGGACCTTGTCACTTTTTGGGGGCTTTGTCCTTCCGACAGGGGTCGGCCCTCCACAGCGAGCCGATTTCCATGCAAGGTCATCGGATCACCTTTCCAGGAGCCCCCGCTGAAATCCTGGAAGTCTGGGGCTCCAGAGCTTTTTAGCAAGACGAACCTGCAAGTCAGGCCGGGTCACGGTTGAAGTAAGCTAGCTTGACTCACCCGGCGGGTTGGTCCCTTTATGGAGCTTTTTACAAAAAAGTTCTCCAACCATCTCTGAAATTCTGGATCTTCTTCCAGAAGGTCTTTGAAGGTCCTTTAGGAGTCCACACCTCAACTCAAGGTCCCAGAAGCTTGAGTTGCTCCTTGAGATCTAGGACTCCAACTCCCAGAATGGACCTGGTTCAAATCTAAGAATGACTACTAGCCACTGGTGAACTGGTCAGTTCCTTCAGGTTTTGATGCAGGGGACTCTAGTTAGCTATTTTGACCTGTATATAGCAGGAAGTCTCTTCTTGAACCAGTTGAGGACAGGCAAAGTCCTTCTAGTGAGGAAGCCCAAGTGTGCAGCTGGTGCAGTCCTTCAGAGTGCAGTTTCCAGGTGTAGGTCACAGGTCCAGCAGGGCAGTTCTTCTTCTTGTTCCTTGTAGGGATCTGAGGTATGGGTGCAGCTCTGCCATATGTATCCTTGTTCCTGGGGTGAAATGCAGGAGGGCAACTGTCCAAACACAGGCAGGCCACTACCCTCTTGAATGACCATTTCCAGGGAAGTGTGACAAAAATCAATCACAGGGAGCAACATTCCTTAAAAATCCAAAATGGCAGAAACTGAATTTTGGAGGTTAGGTCTGGCTGAGCCCACCCACTGGTGTGGCTAAAAATCCATAACACACCCCTGTCCTGCCCTCTCCTAATCTAATCAAAAGGGCACCTGGCTGTCTGGGTTCGCAGGAAATGGGAGAGTTCCTGGGCTGATCCATATTGTATTGTATTGTAATAGTATTTATATAGCGCTTACTACCCCTGACGAGGCGTCAAAGCGCTTTTCGGTGAGTAGCATGCTACTCTGGAACCCAACAAGAATTAGTGATGGATTAGTATCGGGAAATATGAGTACAGTTTTAGTATTATTATGAGTTAATTTGAGCCGCTGATATGAGAGTTTGTTAGTTAGATTGACTGGAGTAATGGAGGGGTGGAGGAGGAAAGAAACCCAGAAGTGTTAATTGGGAGTATATCCCTCATTTACTCAGCCCAAAGGCTTGGGATGAGTAAAGGGGGATGGAGGAGGGAAGAGTCTGTGGAAGGGTTAGGGAGAGCATAGTAGCAGGGTGAGATAAATGAGGGAGAATTTAGTAGGTTTGTGTGGGAGGTCATGGTAGTAGAGTGAGGTTTGGTGAGTTAGATGTGGAAGCGGAGGGAAGAGCTTAGGCAGTTATTTAGGAGATGAAAGTAGTAGAAAGGATTTGGGATGAGTCAGAGTGGGAATGGAGGATAGTTTGATAGAGACATGACATATGATGATGGGTAGATAAGTGTGATAAGATGAGCAGGGATTCATTGATATCTTGCATAAAAACCCACCCAGGAGCCATGCAATGACCCACGAACATGCCAATCACAGAAACAACATATACACATACATATATATATATATATACTCATATATATACACTACAAACCAGGCCAGCCTCTTACAACAGTACCTTGCGTTCGGTTCACAAAAGGCTACCAAGAACACAGTTTTAGACAGAGGTTTAGTGATCTTAGTTTAGAGTTTATGGGGTGATAAATATCAACTCCTGGCAAAAGATTTCAAAATTACAGCACATGGTGTGGGGTAGCAAATTTAGACATGCATACAGTTTACAGGACGGATGTGTAGAAGTGTGCAGATTATATTGGCAGTTCTCACATTTACAAGAGGCTCAGGAGACTGGAAAGCCTGATCAAATACCTCATACTAGATTATCAGCATTCCCCTTAGAATTTTTATGTGGCTACCCAGTCAAATTGTCGGCTTCAGCTTCTGGTAAGACTTGTGTAGACCAGAGTGACCTCAATCAGTTTAGTGCCAACATTTGCCCTAGTCATTCATTCATATATATTGCAGTTTTCTAGCATGCAGACAAGGCTTAAACTGGGGGGCGTGGGTCAAATAGCTTTACACAGAACGTAATTACAAGTGTGAACCAACACATCAAAATGTTGGACTATTTTTTTTATAAGGCCATTTCCATGGCTCTATATAGACTTATCACAGGTGAGTGCGATACAGAACTAACTGATATTTTGATCCTCTTTAGAAGGTTTTGAAGAAATTCTTTTGGCACACATTCAGGCAAGGGTTGTCAAAGTGTTCCTTTCATTTGGAAGGCTGTAGCTCAGTAAGGAGGATACAATATGTTCAGTTTACCCAAGGCTAACATATAGGCTCATAATGCACTGGGAGGAAGATTTAGTCACACTGGCTGGTGTGAAAATGTAAGAGGTGGAACGAGCCAGCCCATTTAAACTTCTATGAGCTGGTCAGATATATCCTTCACCCCTTTGAAGACCAGTTTGGCTCCTCTCCCCCCATCCTGTTTCACCATTTGCTAAGGCAGATCTCCTCACCCAGGCACTTCCTTTGTGTATAGCCCAGGCCACTTCACCCCAGGGGCTGGCCAATCAGAGAAGGGCACCACAGAGCTGAAACTGGTAACTTCTATAAAGAGTTCTACAATTCCTTCCCTGAACTCGTTATATTAAATCCAACAATGGCATGCTGTCGCATTTATCATAACAATCAGTTTGAGACCAAAATTGCCATGTCTAGCTCCTTTGGAGACTTTATTAATTAAAATAAAGTCTCCCCATTTTAGCCTATGGAGCCTATTCACTACAGTGAGGGAAAAACAAATTTGGCTATTTTTCCTCATCAGGGCTTATAAAACATACTATATAAGCTCCCTGCTTATAGTTATACTTTGCCCAATTGTGGGGGCGCCTGGGGCACACCTTATGGGTGATTTGAAGTACTTTTAATTCCAAAGTCGAATTTGCATGTAACTTTAATTTAAAAGCAGCCAGCAAGGCAGGCCTGCCTTTAAAATGACCCTTGGCACCTCAGCAGTGCACCTATGGGTGCACCACCTATGCTGGGGTCCCTAACCCTACAAGTCCTACCATAGACAAGGGACTTATAGGTAGGTTAACATAGCCAATTATAATTAGCCTAATTTGCATACACATTTTACACCAAGCACAGGCCCTGAGACTGGTTAGCAGCACCCAGGGCACCATCAGAGTCAGGAAAACACCAGCAAAAAGTGAAAAAAGGGAGCATAAAGTTAAGGGGGCCCCTGTAATCAGACCATTTTTCTCTCTCACACACACACACACACACACACAATTTCAATATCAGGATTAGGAAAATAATGTCATTTGGCCAGAATGACACAATTTAGTTGAGTGCCAGAGGTGAGATCAGAGCCAGGTCCCTAGATTCCAAAATGATAACTGGATCACCTCTAACCTATATGATATTAGAGTTTCCTATTAGGTTTTCTCATTAATATGAATAATTACACTCATTTAGGGGGTCTGAACCGCCATATTATGGACACAGTGAGGGCCGCTTATGGCAGCCCTCCTCCACCGCCTGGCTGCCGCCGACAGGCAGCCTGACGGTGGAGGGAATCATTTTCCAACAGGGCAGCGCTGCCCCACGGATAATGATCCCTTCTGCCACCAGACTTTCCCTGGTGGGTTCCCCCGCCAGGGAAAGGCTGGTGGAAGGGGAAGGGGGCCCCCCCTGGGGGCCACTGCACTGCCCATGCACTTGGCATGGGCAGTGCCCCATCGCACAGGTCACTGCCCGATTTGGAGCCGCTGTCAATGTTACAGCCCTTTTCCCTGCTGGGCCAGCGGGGAAAACATTATGCGGCCGGAGGGGGGGGGGGGTAGTCACGCTGGCAGTCATCTATTGACCGCCAGCCCAGATCATGGCGGTTTTAACTGCTGAGATCGTAATGAGGGCCTTAGTCTCTTTTCATGCCTGAGGCTTCTACCTTTTGTAAGTCAGTGCTGTGTTGTGTGACTGCCTGTATGCCTGTCTGAGCCCCAAGAGTTCACCTCCTACGTCATTCAGTGCCATGATATACCCTCGGCCTGTCAATATTAAGACATGTCCTCCGCACCCAAAATAAACTAATCACTTTCATGATGTCTCACGTGTCCCTTGCTTCTTTACACCAGTAGATGCTATTGCCCCCTCCCCATACACCTGTAAAAGCTAGGTGCGCCGTAGGCATCCATCAGCAGGGAGTCAGAGTTTTTTACATGCTCTAAGCTCCTGCAGCACAGGCTAAGCAATGTTGTATTGTGCCCTTGAGTGCCCACCATAGGGCTCTGAATGCTATGATGTGCCTAATGTACGCTAGTTAATGCACACATGCGTGCACAGAAGCACATGCACACACATATGATCTTTATTGAGTGATCTGTTGTTTGGTCTCTATTCTCCCACCTATTTTCTGTTCTACTGTAGCACTGTATGAACAATTAGAGGCTAGCCGTTGCCAGACTAGGACGATGTCATCTACTAAGCGCCTTAGTGGCTCCCTTCTACAACTGCCACATTCACACTGTGATGGTGTGAGGCTGTGACCTGGTCGTGATTGCTGCACTGTTACAATATCATAGTGATTGCCCTGTGTACCAGACCTAGACTATCACACACACTCTCGTTGCAAACATGGCTGCATGGCCAGCTGATCATTCACAGTGCAGCCACTCATTATGAGGCATTGTGACTGGCCATCTGGCTCGGTCGCATGAAAGATGCACTCCATCCAAGAATTAAGTATTCTCCAACTTTGTAATGGAGCCAGGAGTGCATTTTCCCCTAGGAAACTAAAACTGAATTTGAGGTGGAACACAGTCATACCTGCTCCGTGGGGACAATCCTACGTACCACAGCCTCTTGCGCCATGCAAGAGGTGTGTGCTGCACAGCAATAGTCTTTAATTTAAATGGGGCTGCATACGTCCATATAGCTTGTGCCCGGGAGTGAGCAGTGCCATGTACCATGTAAGTCGTCAAATTCCAAGTTTATTTGCATAGCTATTTAAAACCATTCTCTCAGTAAAACACATTGGATACAAAACATTTGAACATAATGTGCCCTATTCAGCATTTGCCATATTCTAAATTATTAAAATGCAATTTGTCTACAGGGCATCAGATGCAAGATTGAGACACTATAAAACAAAATGCTTGGCCGGCTTTTCCCTGTACGATTAAAAGGCTAAGTGAGACAATCAGTTTTTAAAACATGGCTTCCTGGCCGTTCTCTAAATATCCTAGGTGCAAAGACTAGAGGATAGGTGGCTGCTTAGATCATAAAAATTGGAAGGTTGGGGTAATAAAGTACAGATCACACTCCCAGCCACAAGTTTGCCATTAGATTTAGACTTAGGGAAATGGCAGGCGGCCATGCATGGATGATATGTTTATAACAGAACTAAGAACTGCAGTGCATAGACATGCAGTGAGGGGTCCCTGGGTCTAAAGTGCTTTTGTTCCCTTTGACTGTCAGTAAGCGTTTTCATTAAGGTTTAGCCAGCGGGTAGTAATGGAGTGCACCACGCCTTTGGAGGGCACCACATTTGCAGCGCGTAAGTACCTGTTTGCAAAAAGAGCTTTTATAACTGCTGAAAGCGCCCTAGTGGGCCTCCTGGCAGTGCCATGCTGTTGGGTAGCGTCAAATAATATGTGCATTTTTTGCCTAATTGCTGGAGTGCCTTAGTGCTATATAAAGTGCTCCAATGTGCGTCCCCTCCTGGTAGCACAATAAATGCCTAGTGGCTGAATCCCACTCTGCTTACGAGGAGTGGGCCACTTTATTGCTTTCTTTAACAGTACCCTTTTCTTCACCAACTGGAGAAATTTTACCAGTGCACAGTTCAGTCTTAAGTCAGTAGGATTAAAACACCAACAGCCGCCTCATCACATATCCTTAACCCTCTACTGTTGAGTTTCTTGCTTAAGAGTTACTGGCGATCTTCCAAAGTGGCTTTGCAGAGGCACAACATGTGAATAATGTCCTCAGAGCCTTCACTCCACAGCCTGCAAGATCCCTGGCCCTCCACCATTCTCCATGGAGGGTAGTGCTTAAGACAGACATTATCCCTGGTCTATATTTCAAAAATTGTTCCTTCATTTAAGTACTGTGAGCTGTTGTTAAATAGTCTTGAGGGGACACCTTTGTGTTAACCACCGATGGCTCTGCCTTGTCAGAGATTGCTTGTCTTTCAAAACAGAAAGGGCTTTTGTGTTCAGTTGTATTATTCTTTTTAGCTTGTGTTCAGTTTTATTATTCTTTTTAGCTCGGTTGAGGACCCACACAGATGAAAGGCCAAGAGTTGTGAGGCACCAAGGTAGAAAGGGTCTCAGATGAGCAGTCCCTCCCTTGAATTTCCAATGTGAGATGATGGCCTAGAGAGGCCTCCCTTGCGAGTTTGAGGCCTTGAAAGCAGTTCACGAAGGCACCTGCCTACCCAAAGTTTGTTTTACTAGTCTGAGCTCCAGCCTGGTTTGTGCAGAGGACGTGTAAACTGGCAGATGAAAAACTGACCCTTAGATTTTTTACCTCCCTCGCATAGGCCAGGATGGGGGACTCTGGCCTCCACTACTTGGCTACTTGCAAAATTGGAGTAAGTGAAGAGCCCTTCATCTTCCTGCGCAGTGACCCTAGGTCAGCTACCAGCACTTTGTCTTTCCTTTTCATTTCTTCAGTTTGTGCTGCGAATGTTCCATAGGGATTGAATAACACTCTGAGATACCTGTACACATTGGCTGAGTCAACCTTTTCTCTTCCCAGATACAAATTGTAGTTGTTCAGTCTTTTTCCTTGGAGGGTTGGGGTTTGAGTCTTTTTCATATGTGTGGTAAAGCTGTTACTCTTGGAACATTCCAAGGCTGCGTCCAAGAGTTATGGCAGCCCCAGTTGCGTCCTGCTGGCTAGCACTAGGTCATCTGCAAACAGTAGATTGGATAGTTGAATTCCTCCTAATTTTGGGGAATGGCTATTTACATTAATTAGAAGAGGAGGGTGGTCTGCGGGAAATAAATTAAAAAGGGCTGGAGCCAGCACACAGCCCTGTTTTAGTTCTTTAGTTGTTGGAATGACCCTAGACAATCAGGAACCATCCCCCAGTTTAACCCTAATCCACGTTGTGTGCAGCATTTGTAGTGCTCGTAGAAGACCGCCTGATACATTCTGTGCTGCCTGTTTGGACCATAGTTTGCATCAATTTACCCCGTCAAAAGCAGATTTATAAATGTATGAAACATAGATGCACTGGTTGATTATATGATGTTGCAAAGTCACCCAACAGGAACACTTGTAAATGGATAGATCTCAACAGAAGGGGGTATCTATTCCGAGAGGTTCATAGAAGAGAGTGAAATTTGAGCTTAGAGTAAACTAAAACTAATAACACCCGCTTGTTACTAGCTCTCCATCTACTTTTGATGCGCTGCATTGGTTCCATACATGCCTGTTATCAATATTAAAGTTTTAATGTTTTTTTCAAGCTACGGTGCAATGTTTGTTGGTCAAGTAAATTGTATTTAGTTTGGATATCATGAATGGTAAACTTCCAAATGTTCCACATTAACTTTTGTTTATTTACAGTTTAAAGTCAGTAGTTAGTTTGTTACTTATTGCATGCTAATGTTTAAAACAGTATGTTTTACTTTAAGGGAAAATGTCCTTTTGTTGCTTTTGTCCTTTTGTTGTTTTTGTTCTTGTTGTTTTCAAGAAGGGAGGGCTCATTAGGGTTTTCTTTCAGACAATTGTAATGGAATGGAAAATAGTTTGAGTTCTGACTGCTATGATGTCAGAGCAGTGACTAACCGGGCTGTGATGTGTGTTGCACTGTGCTCTTGCAATTGGTGCTCTCTGGAATATGTCTAGAATACAAACATATGATGTAGAATTACTGTGGGTTAATATAAAACAACAGGACTACCAATAGATAATGATTTATAAAACAATAACTGACCTACCTCCCTCAGCAACACTCTCTCAGCCTTCTCAAATGAAGAAATACCTGGAGTTTTGTCACCTTCCCCCACCAACATTTTTTACTGATTACTCTCCCCTCTCCAACTAGTTTCTATGAATCCCTGACACGTGGCCATCCTTCCTGCCAGGATTTGAACATCACTATAAAAAGAATGGTTTCCATAAGCCACAAACAACAAATAGGATTCTTTCATGGATGAATGTAAGTTAACCTCAAAGCACTTTCTCAATGTTCTTGTATGCAGGGTATGTGACAAAGCTTTCTGAGCCATGGCAGTTCCACCAGTGCAGTCCAGTGGACCACATCCCCTACGCTCCACGGATCCCTCCCACCTGTAAGCCAAAGACACACTGGTCTTCAGATAGTGCTCGCCGCAGCACTATGAGGACATCGAATGCCATCTCCATTCACCTGCTCATCCTGTTTCTTGATACGGTGTCTTCCATGGCACTGACTAAAAAACAAGGAAATGACAGACCCAGTTTCACAGGTACCTGCAGTGGGCTTATTTATGTTTTTATCCATTTTATCCTTTGTTGTACTTCATTATTTCGTTTTTTTCCAGAAAGATTTTTTTATTTTCCATTAATGAGTTGTTACAGTAGACGGTATCTGAATAGTACTAGCATTGTTATGCTTATACAGTATGGAGAACTATACACTGTTACTCAGACAGTCATGTTATTAATACATTATTCCTACCAGACATCGCATGTGCAAAATAGTCATTGTCCCCTTGCCCTAATAATTCTCACTCATTTAAACCCTTGCAGCCTCTTCAGGCAGACATGTGTGCTATGGCATCCATATGTCTGGCAGTATGGATTTGCATCCATTAGGGTACTGTTGACCCTAGGCTCACATGCAGGAGCATTTCTCTCTTGATCAATAACAGTAGTATAGCTGTAAGCTCGCTTACCCCCTTAGGATTTGTGTCCACATAACCCAACAGATCAGCGTCTGACGAGCATCCCACTATCACTTCCACCACTCACTCGAACGCTTGATTTGCCTCTCTCCAGAATGTTTCAGTCTGTGCAAAGTTCCATGCTAAATGCAGGAGATCTGGCTATGCGACGCTACATATCATGCATTCATGTGATCTGGCCTGTTCTATGCGGGGTAAATGGTTGTGTATTTAGTGTAGCCCATGTAGGTAGTTTAAATGAATTATTTTGTATCTATTGTCCATGGATATAGCTCGTAGTTGCACACAACAATACAACCACTTGAGTGCACCCTATACATCACGCAGGTACTCTTTCCATAGGGTCTTCTACGTTACAGTGCATGTATTTTTGGAGCATTATATAGATTTCCAAACCATTCCTACTGCATTCTGTACTAATTACTTTAGATAGTAGTGTAAATTCTCGGGAATCCTTGGAGAATATTTCCCGCCATGCTTTCACAGTCTTTCTGATTCTGTGATATATGAACATTTCAAATTCTATTCTATTCTATGCTATTCTGATGTTTTTGTAGAGCGCATGGCTACCCAGGCCAGGCCGCTTAGCGCTGTTCACAACAACACCAGCTGGAATACCTGAGTGTAGTTTAGATTGGTGCTGGGCTTTAGAATAGATGGGTTTTGAGCAGTTGAGAAGGGCGATGGGGAAAGGGGTCCACAGTGTTGGAACAATGTAGGCAAATGAGCTGCCACCGCTTCTCACCCTGCTGACTTTTGGTACCATGAGGGACCCTTGCCTCCTGGAGCAAAGAGATCTCCTTGGGATGCAGGGGAAGATTCATTTCCACATTATAGGAGGGCCTTCTCACGGCATAATCTGATGTGCGGAGGGCCTTAAATGGATGCTTTTTTCATCCGGCACCCAATGCAGGGCTGTTAATTCTGGGTTGGCTGGTATAATTTGATTTGAACTAGATTTAAAAAGCACAGCAAATACCCATAGGTGTCAAAGCACTATAGTCTCAGTAGTCTGACGCAGAAAGGAAGCAGATTAGCAGAATTGAAGACAAAAACTAGAAAATATCCCTATAAAGTAAAGAGATAGGGTTTTAAGGCTTTTCTAAAGCGAGAATACTATTTGATACACATCAGGTGACGAGGGAGTGAGTTCCACAATCTTGCGGCCGTGACAGAGAAAGCCCTGCCTCTCCATCTCTTCTTCTGGACTCTAGGCATTGACACCAGATTAAGATGAGCTGATCAAAGATCTCTCCCCAGGATATACCAGTGGAATATCGCCTTAATTCCATCTGGGCTGACCTACTCAAGTGCCTTAAACAGAATACGCTTTTTTGGGGATTCATTGCAGTTTATTAGTCCCTTAGAAACCGACTGCTGTTTTGGAATATCCAAAATAAGTCTGGCCAGCGCATTCTGCACCAACCGCAGTTTGACTTGTCTGTTTGGTAAGTAAAGTGTATTACAATAATCAATCCTTGACATGATCAATGCCTGGGCTACTTGTTTCCTTGCAGAGAGGGGGATGAACAGATTTTCATCAGCATTCTGATGATCATGTATCAAGTTGACGAGGTACGATTGGCCTGCCGGTCCAGCAAGAGCTCGTTGTCCAGGATCACCAGTCATTTTTCCAGATAGATGTTTGAGTTCCAAAGAGCAACACCTCAGCCCTTTGCCTTTTAAGCTTCAGGTAGTATTTTTCTCATCAACCCCACTGCTGTCATATAGAGATTGAAATTATATGCGGCCGCTGCTGTATCATTAGAAATCGGCATAGTGATTTGGGTGTTGTTGGCCTTTGAAATCGCTTGAAGCCCATAGGAACATATGATCCTGGCAAGTGGGAAGATGAAAAGGTTAAAAAGCTTTGGACTCAAAGGTAAACCCTGCGGCACCACACATGGCAGAGAGAATGGGTCTGATTGGAATTGGTTCACCGCCACCCTTTGGATCTATCCTTAAGGGAGGAGGACAGTAGATTCAAGGCCCTGTCTGTGATGCCCTGTCAAGTCCCATAGGCGTTCAATCAACAGCGATGGGGAAATAGTATCAGAGGCTGCGAACAGATCTTACAGGATCAGAGTCCCGCCTTGCCCAGCATCTACCAGCCGCCTAATACAGTCCGTAGTGGCCACCAACACTGTTTCTGTTCTATGATTTTTCTGAAATAAACTGTGATCCATCCAACCAACTCTGTTCTTCCACAAACGCCATCATGTGGCTATTGAGATGTTTCTCCAAGATCTTAACTGGGACTGGGAGTAGCAACATTGGGTGATAGTTTTTAAGGTTATTGGGGGTCAAGATTGGGTTTCTTGAGAAGTGGCGTCACTACTGCTTACTTCCACATCGATGGTAGCATGCAGAAGAAATGGCTTTATAGATGAAAATGGGTGTGCTACCAGGCCGGCCACCATATGCAAAATTTTAGGTGCGCATGGTTCAAGAGGGGAGCACAACTTGGTGCTAAGAAGGTGCAGTTCAACAAGCTCTAGGGTGAGGAGACCGAAGAACATCTACCTACTTGCGTTCATTTCCTCAAGTTCAAAAGACTTAGGAGATTCTATCTAGAGTTATCTGCTTAAAGATCACAGGTTTTAGCCTTCTGCATCCAACGCTTTGGGAATTTTAGATTGACGGAACTCAGCTAACAGGTTGCAAAGCCTGGAGTCTTCAATTTCTGTAGAGGCTGGAGGGGTGGACAACTGCTGAACCATTTTAAGGAGCTCTTAAGTGTACCTCATAGTTTCAATTTTGTTGGGACAATAAATGGCTTTTTCTTCTTTCACAGCTGATTTATACTCTCTGATCATTATCTTGTAGGCAGACCTTTCCTGCATCTCATAATCTTCTCTCCAGGAACGTTCTAGGCAGTGACAGTCCTGCCTGAGAAACCTCAGTCTATCTCTGAAGCAGAGGGCCAAAATAATATTTTCCTCAGCTAAGCTTCCCGTAGGGGGGGGGGTACCTTATCAGCGGCCACACCCAACCAGACTGAGAGATCCTCTGCCCCAACATACACGCCCTCCTGAGCCATAAAGGGCCTGTTACCTAATACAGTATTAAAAGCTTTAGCTAACACACCCTTCAAATCCCTCCTCAAGGTCTTGCTATTTGAAAATGTGTCCCTCCCATGGGAAGGGGGCAATGTGAGTGTGAAAAAAAAACAACAGTGAGATTTGACCAGCTTTGGAGGAGCACATACTGAAATGACAACTGGGGGTCATTGGAGAAAATACCGTCTAATGTAAGTCCTGCAGTGTGGGTAGAGACCGTGACCAGCTGTGGCAGCTCAGAGCAGGCTAGAGACTCTTGGTGCTATGGAATAATTATTAGCACTGTCCTCAAGATGAAAATTTAAATCCCCCAAAATGATAAATATGCCATTGACCGAAAAAGGTTCTATGAGGTTCAGTATTTCAGTCAGGAAGGAGGTCCTAGGTCCAGAGGATCTGTAGATTAGCATCTCAGAAAAGGAGCTGATAGGCGACATTTTAATCTTTAAAATAAAGGGCTACACATGAGCTACTGACTATATTAGACTCTAGGTGACATTGATACTGCAACTTATAGACCACCGCCAGTCCTCCTCCTGACCTGCCTACTTTATCCAGTCTGAGAATTGAAAAATCTGGAGGAATTGCATCCCCTAAATGAGGGCCTGAGGCATCATGAGGCCACAACTCTTTACTAAAGACCCAACCCGCTTTGTAACCAGACAGAAATTCTGCGAATATTATGGTAAATATTATTCACCTTGCATCAATTAAGAACCCTTTAAATTTGACCTCACTGCTTCCTTAGATATTAAAGCATACTATTAAGAGCTTTCTAGGGAGAACTAGCGGGCAAATATTGAGACTTAAAACCACAGAGTCATACACATCAGTGAAGCCAAATGGTGCACATAAAACTGGCTTACCCTCCCACCATAGCTTCAGTAGTTGATCTCTGGCTGTGAATGGGGCCATTTCTGGGTCAGCAGAACTAGGGGTCCGGACAGGCCCGCTGCCCGCATACGCTGCATACTCATGCCTCTTTACCAGCATCTCTAGTGAAATCAGCCAGAGTGCTAGATTCCAATATGTTCCCCTCTCATCAACCAGGAAGTGGGCAGTGTGTACCTGATGACGCGTCCCTTTATGATAATTTATTACACATAAGGACTCGTATTTAGGCCAATGAATCTTTTGACCCAGTTGAGAGACACCTTAGGACGAGATAGCTAATCAATATGTCAATCAATACGTCAATAATGTCATCAATATATATCACGACAATACATTTCACTTTAGTCAAAGTCATTAATCAATTCAAGACTCTACCATGACCTTGCAGCCATGAATACCCACACCAGTTTAGTAGAATTTCATAAGTTTTATTCCCTATTAATTACAATCTAAAAGCAGATGCGTTAATCTCAACACCAAGAAACATAATAGCATAGTCACGATATGGCAACTTTGATAAGATTTAATTAAAGTGAGAATCACAAACATCAGAACATAACACGGCGTGAACATAGATCAAATTTAGCAGAGTGTCAATAACACGTTAGTTCAACAAAGCATAGTCTCAGTCGTTTGTCTATTTGCGTCAGTTTAGTGAACACCTGTCCTAATCACTGATTAGCATTAGCATGTTGGGCTTCATGCAAAACAATTTAGAACACAAATTTGGAAAAACATCTAACTATGGTCTCTGTCAAAAGTAAGCAGTTGGTACTTAGAAAGGAAAAGCAAACAGACAAATCACAATTGCATTGTCATAAGTACCCTCCAAAGTTTAGGTCAGTGCACAGGTTCAGTCTTGGTCTCCAGGACATCAGTCAAATCGGCATCAGTCAGAACTCAGCTCCGGGGAAAAGGGCACTTCCCTCATAAGGAGGTAAAGTGTAAATGGACAATCTAAGGGCGAGGATGGTTTTAAGTAAACCAACAAGTCACCAAACAGAGTGACAACGTTTCTGGATAAAATCAATAGCATGCCCTACTTAATTCTAGATGATTCCTTGTGACATGGGTTTTTATCCCTTTTCCGTTGTACACTCCCCCAAAATTCTAATGGACATTTGTTATACCCCACTATCTGTAACCTATCAGAAAATACATTAGGTCACCTAACTCTTCACCCCATATTATTTTACAAGTATTTGATTAGTCTCCATAATTGACGTCTTCAGAGGTGGCACGTCCGGTATGATTTCATCTTTCTGTAATTCTTTGCACATCTTTTGGTCAGTAGCTCCATTGTCTTCACCGGATTGAATGACCTTGTACATTACATTAATCTACAATGTTTCTTTTTATTTTAACATTAATCTGCAAGCAAGGAAAAGGTATGAGAACGGATCTAAATTGGTTACATTCGTCTTTAAGTTTGAAGAAAAAAAAATAAGGTTGTTTCCATTTGTGAGTCTGCATACTGCAAGATAGAAAAATACATTTAATATGAGAGGCAAGCAGCTAAACTTCGGCTCATGGTAACTTAAGGCCTATAAGGATTTTAGCACAGATTCAATAACGCAATCATTAGTACAAACTTATTTGAACATAATATAAACTCTTTAGTCATTATTATTAGTCTACGTATACATTGGCGGCCACTCCCTGTGGTCATAATTCAGGTGCACGTTTTAAGCAAAATTATCATTATAGTTTCTACGCAGCATTATCACACATTAATTCATAAACATTTCATGTTAATATAGATTATATAAGCTACGTTCTCTCAGTCCCTCCTCTGATGACGTTCGTCATCACACAAACCTTTCCATAGTGCAAAAAAGTCTTCTTCCATTTCGACCATTTTATCAAAGGTTCACCAGGCGTTGTCAAAAAGAAAGGTGGCGGTGTAACACTTTGCATATTGCCAACCCTAAACTCCAAACGGATAATAAAAGTACACTAAAGCTATAATAGAAAATATGTAATAACAGTACAATGTAATATATGTAAAATTTGTAGGAAAAACAACTTCGTTTTATAACTAGCAACAATTAGTAAATTTTCTAAGGAAAATAGCCCTTGCTACTTATTTGTCATCTGGTAGGATCTGAAGAAATGTCAGGTGAGTCGTCTTTTATACTAGAAAATGTGCAGTAAAACTAAATATTCTTCTCTCAAATGACGTGCTGTTAAAAAAAAAAAAAACATGTCAGAATATGATAGTCAATCTCAGCTGAAACATCTTCTCCTTGCGCTATATGGAACTCAACACAGGTAGCTGTCCATGGAATCCGGCTCGCGCTTGATAGAGCGTTATTAAACCAAAAAAACAGTTCAGTACAATTTGCCTAAACCAACTTAACACTTGAGAAGGAAAACAAAATCAATAATTCTTACACGCTCTCCTGAGCATGAATGAAAACAAAGCGAAAGCGGTTTAAATAAGAAGTCTTGTTCGCGTTCTCCTGAACACAAACAAAATGTAAATAAAGAATTGTTTCCTGCTCGTGCTCAGCTGAGCGAAGTTAATCTTTAAATAAATAACTGTTCCTTGTACAAAGCAATATGCTCTCCTGAGCTCAGTCTCGGTAAAATCAATAATTCTTTCACGCTTTACCGAGCATGAATAAAATCAAAGTTAGAGCCGATTCATAGAAAAATTAATACGATAAATCTTGCTCGCGCTCTCCTGAGCGCCGTTAACCTGCAAGAATTAAATGTTCTGGGTAAAACGATGTTCTTGACTGCACACCACTGAACTTTCACGCTCTCCTGAGCATGATTACAAAACGGAACCAAGAATATGGTGCTAAAGTCCAAAATCGAAATACACACATTCAATGAATTAGCTTAAAGGTGTAAAAGGTTGCCAGCAAAGAATGTGAGAGAACAAAAAAAACACAACTGATGTAAAAAAAAACACAGCTGTTTTCTAGTCAAACCTTAAGGTGGAGGTAAATTAATACCTTAAGATTTTTGCAGGGCACAATTCTGAACGTAATGAAAAATATGACGCAAATCAGCACGAAGTAGCCTGACAAATAGTGTTAAGATGCTCCACAGGATCCCACCTTCGTCGCCAGTGTTGAAAAGATGATGATTGGATCAAGAAAGTATGAAATCTGGTCCTTTATTGAAGCATCCCATCCACAGCCAACTACACTCTCCTCCTCTCAGCTCTGCTCTCATCAAACCTTCCTAACATTCCATATTCTACATGATGTCAGACTATGACATCAGCCTGAGAGCAGAGCAAAGAGAACCATCTACATTAATATTACAATTGATTATATACCACAAAGGCCTATAAGGATTTTAGCACAGATTCAATAACGCAATCATTAGTACAAACTTATTTGAACATAATATAAACTCTTTAGTCATTATTATTAGTCTACGTATACATTGGCGGCCACTCCCTGTGGTCATAATTCAGGTGCACGTTTTAAGCAAAATTATCATTATAGTTTCTATGCAGCATTATCACACATTAATTCATAAACATTTCATGTTAATATAGATTATATAAGCTACGTTCTCTCAGTCCCTCCTCTGATGACGTTCGTCATCACACAAACCTTTCCCTTTTGACCTTTCACTTTTAATTTTTCAACTTGCGCCTAATGCGCATAATGCGCATTTCGATATCTTGTCCCTTGTGTGAACTTTCCCAAATTTAATTAAACATTTTCTCCCTTTCACTTTCTTCGTTTTTCTTATTTCTCTTTGTCTAATTTATTTTAATTTTGTCATTAATTTTGCATGCTCCCCATAAACCTAATAGACAGGCCAGAACAATTAATAGACCTCCTAAAATGTTTGCAAGTACCCCATTCCAAATATTGCTAAACCAGCTCCCTACTCTGGCAATTCCTTTTCCTAATTTCTCCCATACTTCAGGTTCCTTCAAATCCTTCAAATCTGCACTATCTTTAATTAGGTTAGTAAGCATACCTCTAATCTTTTTACTATTATCAGGTATATATGAGCAACAATGACGCTCGTTGAGCATCTTGCAGACTCCGCCACTCTTTGCTAAAAGAATGTCTAAAACAAGCCGATTTTGAAGAGTCATAGCTCTTTCCGCAGCAAGTTCGGTATCCATCAGGAGTATAGCCCCTGTAAAATTTGTCAGCATGTTATCCACAATAGTAGACACCTTTTGGATCTTTATGGAGTTTAAAATAACCCCTACTGAAGGAATTATTGCTCCAAATATGTCACCAACGATAGCAGCCGCTGTCTCTCGTTTTTGTCTAGCATGTTGTAATTCAGACGTTTTAGGTATTTGCTTTAAGTCATCAATCTGGTAAATCTTTGGGAAAACTATTCCCAAATAACATGTCCCATACCATCCCTTAGGGAGTCGGTAATAAGCATTACGTCCACAGATATAATAGATCCCAGGGATCGCTGGGTCCTGTCCATTTAACACGAATGTCCATTTGCTCTGAAACAAAAACACATGCCTACATTCACTCGTTTCTACAAATAAAGTGTCATGTTCAGATTTCGGCCTATATATACAAAGCTTTCCTACGTGTAATGCATCTATAGCTAATTTGCCTTGCGTCTTTATTGTGGTGTAAGCATATTCATTTGCATATGTGCGTTTTTCTAGCCCCTTTTCTAATCTTTCCTTTAATGCTTTGCGTCTATCATCATTGTGATCTAAAAATCTTTTCTCTACAGGTGTCAATAAGCATGTCAAATTATTGCGGTGTGCATAAGCTGTCCCAAATGTAAGCGTCGATTCAAAGAAACCTCTAACTAATTTTATACTATGCTCCTTAGCTAATTTATTCAGGAACTCAATCACAGGCACAAAAGAAAACACTATAGCGGTCATTCTGACCCTGGCGGTTGACTACCGCCAGGGCCGGGGACCGCGGATGCACTGCCAACAGGCTGGTGGTGCATCCATGGGCATTCTGACCGCGGCGGTACAGCCGCGGTCAGAAACGGGAAACCGGCGGTGTCCCGCTGGTTTCCCGCTGCCCTAGGGAATCCTCAGCGCCGCCATGGGGATTCCGACCCCCTTAACGCCAGCCTGGTTCTGGCGGTTTTGACCGCCAGAACCTGGCTGGCGGTAACGGGTGTCGTGGGGCCCCTGGGGGCCCCTGCAGTGCCCATGCCAATGGAAGGGGGTTTCCTGCTGGGCTGGCGGGCGGCCTTCTGGCGGTCGCCCGGCAGCCCAGCGGGAAACTCAGAATGACCGCTGAGGTCTTTTGACCGCGGTACGGTCTTCTGGCGGTTCCCGTTTGGCTGGCGTCGCCCGCCACCAGCCAAACTCAGAATCACCCCCTATATCTAAATTTGAATAAAAATATTGCACATGCTCTTGATTATAGAATCTTGTTGATAGCAAGCTACAACTTATTCCGTAAGTTAAAGGAAGACTATGATAGGTGACCCCTTCTTGTACTGATGAAGGAATCTTTGTGCACACATAACAGTTTTTCGCATCCATGGTCTCAACATATTCATTCATCAAGCGATAGAAGACATTAGTAGAAAGTTCCCCTTTTGAGTTAGTTCCCTCATGCAAGTGTCTTGTATCCTGCTCAAACTTTTCCCACGGTGTTAGTGTTGTAGTCTCAGGTTTTGAAGCATTGTTAGTCACTTTCTTATCCAACCACGGCATTCCCACAATCACTCCTACAATTATTATTGCACACACAATACCTATTATAAGACTCAACCAACCACACACTTTACCTCTTTTGTTACTACCTCTATTATAAGCCATGTCTATAAAGAATCAGATAGCAGAACAGTAATCAACTTGAGGACGATATAAAGAACTCTCTTTTTCTTTTTCTTTTTTTTTTTTCTTGATGCAAAAGTCTCTTTCTCTCTGTGTATATTTACAGCGTTTCACTCACTCCAGGACCTTTTTTTTTTTTATTTTTTTTTTTAAATCAAGTTAGCAGCTTGTCATAATCGGGTTTTCAAAGTCAAATCAGGTTATCCGTGTCGTATCCAGTAGTTCATACGTCTCTTTCTAAATTATCAATTTCAAAATTTTGGTTTTAACAAAGTCTCTTTCTTGATCAAAAACAATGCCAACAAGGAAGATATTCATAGGATTTGGGCGCTCACAGTGAGTCCATCAAATAACAACACATTGTGTTCATGGCACAGTGCTTTCGACAAGAGGATCTCCCTCAATCCTCCAATGTTTCTGGAGAAACAAAATAGAATAAGAACAGGTGTCGTAGCACTCGTGATATAAAATTAGAAGTTATTCATGTGTCTCGTCTCTTTCGTGAAATGACATCCAACTATTTTGTTTGTATCACAGTCCATATTTATTCATAATGTTCAGATATCCTCCATAGGAACAGCCAACACGTGTTTCGTCCTTTGAGAAGTATCTCTCATTAAGGACTTCATCAGGGCGGAAATACAATAGAGTAATGTCTATATATATGTTACAGAGCGATGATAGAAAAAACAAACAAATTTCGGACCAAATTCAATAAATGACAATAGTGCGGTACATAGATGCATGAACTATTGTGATTCGTGTGATAGTCGTCGGCGAAAAGAAAAAGAAATACACAAATAACCCAATTACACCAACGTATAACCTTAGGTACAAAATGTAAAGCATCTTGATCCGTGTCAGAGTAAGGTCTAAAACCTGAAAGTGATATGTGAAGGTCAAAATATAAAACGATAAAGTCCAAACAAGGTGCACATCATTTCAGGCAAGCAAAGTTAAGAGTAAGTCTTTGTGATTAAAGTAGATAGGGGACCCCGATTCGTGTAAAGTACTGAAATAAAGATTAAAAAGTATAGCAAGAAAAACCTTCGAGGAAAAGACCTACATGAACCAAAAAGGGGCGAAAATGCCTCCGCTAACCTTATTGTAATTAGAATGTTTAAAAAAATTAGTCATATCGTTGAGGTAGTCTCCGTCATATCTACAATGGGATGAGGAACACACAAAAAAAGGATATTTTGCGGTCAGCCCCATCCAACTAGATATTCAAATTATGCTCCTAAAAGCCGATAAGACAAATTCCATGTGAAATCCAGTTAATAATGGATAATCTATACCTCACCTCTATGCGAAATTCAGTCAAAGTAAGTATGTGAAAGAGAGAAACCGCGCGGTCACATCCACCCCGCAGCGTTCCCAAATCTTATGGCCGCATTGAATCTGAACGTCAAGGATACGGACGTCAGATAAACAAGTCCGCCCGCGGTGAGTCTGGAAATAGAGAAAGGGCTAAGGTTTGAGAAAAAACGGGCGCCATCTTTTAGTGTCTCCGTTGTTGAGCACGGAGATACACTATATAGAAATAAGTCCTCTATTGTGTCTCTAGGTATATGTTACTGTCGTCACGACCATGTAGTGGCGCCATATTGGAAAATCTCTCAATTGGCAGAATAAAGGTAAGTTATCAATGAAGAAACAACCTATTGGTCTATAGTGTCCGCCAGAATGGGGCAATGTCCAATAAATAGAAAAGTGAGGAAAAAGGGTCCCAAGGAATACAGAGGAATGTTGGGAAAAAAACCTTTGATTAATCAACAAACCATCCAGCAGAAATATAGTTAGTGTCGTGTAAACATCAATAATAGTAAGATAACTTGATAAGATATCATTCTACCAATATTTGTACAATTACATACACAATATTACGTGTCACATTGCCAGCATTCGTAGCATAGAATATAACAAAATTAATATGAATATACATTCAGTGAAAGTCACATTGTTAGTGTATCCTCCAAACTGTTAATAGTCTAAACACATTAATTATTGAGAGTCCCACATATCATATTACTAAGTACACTTACATCTGCGTACAAAATGACTACGAGTATGTAGTCAGCACATTGAAAGGAGCATCTTATCGTATAAACAAAGATGAGAGTGCAGGCATATACACACTTATTGTCTATATTCTTAGGCCTTATGTATCGAGAGGTATTATATGAAGGTGCATTTCTGATAGACTAACATTTGCCATCATTCATTGTGTGAATTCCCACCAAGGCCTAAAACAAAACGTATACTGTACGAATGTTCAGAGGACAGTCAGTTAGTCCCCTAGATAGTATTCCATC
This sequence comes from Pleurodeles waltl, assembly GCF_031143425.1. Lineage (NCBI taxonomy): Eukaryota > Metazoa > Chordata > Amphibia > Caudata > Salamandridae > Pleurodeles > Pleurodeles waltl. The sequence continues at coordinate 45,346,548 of NC_090444.1, forward strand.
TCGAAGTTGGTATTGAGGCCATCCTCCACAGCTCTAAGTTTTAAAATCCAATAACATTCCCTTCTCCTGAGCGCTAGCTCTCTGTTACCCCCTCTAGGGTCTCTTTTAATGAGATCAAAACCAAAAAATTCAAATCCACAGGAGTCATTGCGATCAGGGCAATGTCTCATGTGGTTCACTATGGGGTATCTCCCGTCGTCTTGTCTGAGGGCTCTGAAATGTTCACTCGCCCTGATTCTGAGTGGTCTGATAGTGCTACCTATGTAATATAGGCCACATTTACATACAATCATATATACAACAAAATTGCTGTCACATGTGATATTGTGGTTGATATTGTAAGGTACCCGAGTAGAGCTCCTAAATGTGGTGATACCCGATCTTGCCCATCTACACATGCCACAGTGTCCACATTTGTAAAAACCCGTACTGCGGTTACTTAGCCAATTGCCGAGGTTCTGTTTTTTGCGAAAACTCAGGCATAGAATATTTTTGAGGGTTTTGCCTCTTCTAAATGTAAAAATCGGGGTTCTGGGAATCACTTTATTGAGATTAGGATCAGCTTTGAGAATACCCCAGTGTTTGTTCATACACTTTTTAAGGAGCTTTGCTGATTGCGTATAGTTGACTATACATCTCATGGTGTTATCTTTGAGTCGAGGTTTGTAACAAAGTGTGTCCGATCTTTTGAGACGCATCGCCCTCGTACGTGCATTGTTAATCACGTTGGACGAATACCCCCGTGCCTTAAATCTGTTGCTCATATCCTCAATACATTTATCAAAGTCTTCTTCCAGACTACAATTCCGTCTTGCCCTTACCATCTCACCATAAGGTATTGTATTAATTTGGTGGATTGGATGAGCACTACTAGCATGTAAAATGGAGTTGCAGGAAGTGCTTTTTCTGTACAGTCGACTCTCTATTTTGTTGTCCTTGACAAACAGTTCCACATCCAGAAAGGCAATATTAGTTGCACTCTGTTCGGATGTGAAATGTATATTGCAATCGTTATTGTTAAGATACATTACAAATTCGTTCAATTTCTGTCGATCCCCTGTCCAGATCATCAAGCAATCATCGATATATCTACCCCAGTAGAGTATGTCTGTCATCCAGGAACTCCCTTCTTTGCTCCAGATCTTATTTTGCTCAAACTGTCCCATAAAGAGATTTGCATAGGCTGGCGAGAATTTAGACCCCATGGCGACGCCTCGTCTCTGGCGGTACCAGTCGTTTTTAAATAAGAAAACATTGTCGTTCAAAATCAGGTCAACCATGTTGACTAACATTGTCGTGTGGTCACACAGTCTTGCAGGTCTTTTGTATAGAAAGTGGCGCATCGCTTCCTTTCCTTGTTCATGATTAATACTGGTGTAAAGAGAGGTAACATCTAGTGTAACTAGGATCATACCAGGTTCCCACGTTATGTCCGTTAGTATGCTGAGTATGTGTTTAGTATCCTTAATGTATGATGGTAGGTTGATTACAAATGGTTGTAAAAAAATGTCAACATATTCCGAGAGCCTCTCTGTGGGACCCCTATGCCTGAAACAATGGGCCTTCCTGGGGGGGATGTAGAGTTCTTATGTATTTTGGGCAGTATGTAAATGCAGGGATTCCTGGGTTTGTGAACACGTAAGTACATATACTCTTCTTCCTTTAGGAGAGACTGATTGAAGCACTGTAGTAAGAATTTGTTAATTTTGTTCGACAGTGCGGGAATGGGATCTATCCCAATCTTCTCATAGCATGTACTATCTCCCAGTTGTCTAAGAATCTCCTGTTCATATTCCAAGGTGTTCATAATCACAATGTTACCCCCTTTATCTGCCTCCCTTATAGTGATGTCCTCATTGTTGCAAAGTTGTCTCAGATTAATCATTTCTGTTTGGTTTAAGTTACGGTGCCAAGCGTGTGTTCGAGTGGTGTTTTTTGTACAGAAAAAGCACTTCCTGCAACTCCATTTTACATGCTAGTAGTGCTCATCCAATCCACCAAATTAATACAATACCTTATGGTGAGATGGTAAGGGCAAGACGGAATTGTAGTCTGGAAGAAGACTTTGATAAATGTATTGAGGATATGAGCAACAGATTTAAGGCACGGGGGTATTCGTCCAACGTGATTAACAATGCACGTACGAGGGCGATGCGTCTCAAAAGATCGGACACACTTTGTTACAAACCTCGACTCAAAGATAACACCATGAGATGTATAGTCAACTATACGCAATCAGCAAAGCTCCTTAAAAAGTGTATGAACAAACACTGGGGTATTCTCAAAGCTGATCCTAATCTCAATAAAGTGATTCCCAGAACCCCGATTTTTACATTTAAAAGAGGCAAAACCCTCAAAAATATTCTATGCCCGAGTTTTCGCAAAAAACAGAACCTCGGCAATTGGCTAAGTAACCGCAGTACGGGTTTTTACAAATGTGGACACTGTGGCATGTGTAGATGGGCAAGATCGGGTATCACCACATTTAGGAGCTCTACTCGGGTACCTTACAATATCAACCACAATATCACATGTGACAGCAATTTTGTTGTATATATGATTGTATGTAAATGTGGCCTATATTACATAGGTAGCACTATCAGACCACTCAGAATCAGGGCGAGTGAACATTTCAGAGCCCTCAGACAAGACGACGGGAGATACCCCATAGTGAACCACATGAGACATTGCCCTGATCGCAATGACTCCTGTGGATTTGAATTTTTTGGTTTTGATCTCATTAAAAGAGACCCTAGAGGGGGTAACAGAGAGCTAGCGCTCAGGAGAAGGGAATGTTATTGGATTTTAAAACTTAGAGCTGTGGAGGATGGCCTCAATACCAACTTCGAGATGGAATACTATCTAGGGGACTAACTGACTGTCCTCTGAACATTCGTACAGTATACGTTTTGTTTTAGGCCTTGGTGGGAATTCACACAATGAATGATGGCAAATGTTAGTCTATCAGAAATGCACCTTCATATAATACCTCTCGATACATAAGGCCTAAGAATATAGACAATAAGTGTGTATATGCCTGCACTCTCATCTTTGTTTATACGATAAGATGCTCCTTTCAATGTGCTGACTACATACTCGTAGTCATTTTGTACGCAGATGTAAGTGTACTTAGTAATATGATATGTGGGACTCTCAATAATTAATGTGTTTAGACTATTAACAGTTTGGAGGATACACTAACAATGTGACTTTCACTGAATGTATATTCATATTAATTTTGTTATATTCTATGCTACGAATGCTGGCAATGTGACACGTAATATCGTGTATGTAATTGTACAAATATTGGTAGAATGATATCTTATCAAGTTATCTTACTATTATTGATGTTTACACGACACTAACTATATTTCTGCTGGATGGTTTGTTGATTAATCAAAGTTTTTTTTCCCAACATTCCTCTGTATTCCTTGGGACCCTTTTTCCTCACTTTTCTATTTATTGGACATTGCCCCATTCTGGCGGACACTATAGACCAATAGGTTGTTTCTTCATTGATAACTTACCTTTATTCTGCCAATTGAGAGATTTTCCAATATGGCGCCACTACATGGTCGTGACGACAGTAACATATACCTAGAGACACAATAGAGGACTTATTTCTATATAGTGTATCTCCGTGCTCAACAACGGAGACACTAAAAGATGGCGCCCGTTTTTTCTCAAACCTTAGCCCTTTCTCTATTTCCAGACTCACCGCGGGCGGACTTGTTTATCTGACGTCCGTATCCTTGACGTTCAGATTCAATGCGGCCATAAGATTTGGGAACGCTGCGGGGTGGATGTGACCGCGCGGTTTCTCTCTTTCACATACTTACTTTGACTGAATTTCGCATAGAGGTGAGGTATAGATTATCCATTATTAACTGGATTTCACATGGAATTTGTCTTATCGGCTTTTAGGAGCATAATTTGAATATCTAGTTGGATGTGGCTGACCGCAAAATATCCTTTTTTTGTGTGTTCCTCATCCCATTGTAGATATGACGGAGACTACCTCAACGATATGACTAATTTTTTTAAACATTCTAATTACAATAAGGTTAGTGGAGGCATTTTCGCCCCTTTTTGGTTCATGTAGGTCTTTTCCTCGAAGGTTTTTCTTGCTATACTTTTTAATCTTTATTTCAGTACTTTACACGAATCGGGGTCCCCTATCTACTTTAATCACAAAGACTTACTCTTAACTTTGCTTGCCTGAAATGACGTGCACCTTGTTTGGACTTTATCGTTTTATATTTTGACCTTCACATATCACTTTCAGGTTTTAGACCTTACTCTGACACGGATCAAGATGCTTTACATTTTGTACCTAAGGTTATACGTTGGTGTAATTGGGTTATTTGTGTATTTCTTTTTCTTTTCGCCGACGACTATCACACGAATCACAATAGTTCATGCATCTATGTACCGCACTATTGTCATTTATTGAATTTGGTCCGAAATTTGTTTGTTTTTTCTATCATCGCTCTGTAACATATATATAGACATTACTCTATTGTATTTCAGCCCTGATGAAGTCCTTAATGAGAGATACTTCTCAAAGGACGAAACACGTGTTGGCTGTTCCTATGGAGGATATCTGAACATTATGAATAAATATGGACTGTGATACAAACAAAATAGTTGGATGTCATTTCACGAAAGAGACGAGACACATGAATAACTTCTAATTTTATATCACGAGTGCTACGACACCTGTTCAAAGTCTCTTTCTTTAATTGATTTTCAGGTACCGTAATATTGGCCTGGTACTTCTCGATCAAAACAGAAAGCTAAGAATTCTAGTTGCCATTCAGATGTTGTTGCATATGCCCACTCAGGACCTGGTTACCTTCTATTTGCGGTTCTCTTTCTTTTCAACCTACGCTCGCCTTGCAATTCTCCTTCACTCAGATCACCTGTTATTGTGGTATCGGTTTCTTCTGTTATTGTTTCACCTGGTACAACCTTTTCTTTCGCAGCCTGCTTCTCTGGCCAGTTATCTCCCTTATGCGTCTTTTTCCTGCTTGTCCTTTCAGGACGCTGAACAGCACCCTCCTCTTGTGCTATGGTGTTTTCTCTTGATGGACCTGCAACTGGCTCAGGGGATGTCAGTCTACTTTGATCTCTTTCTACTATTTCCCCTTCTTCTTCTTCTTCTGGATCTGTAACAGGTTCCAGCTCTAACCCGTATCCGTCTGCTTCTGGGAGAACCTCTCCTTGATTTAGTTCTCCTGCTGCCTCAACTAAGATAGGCACCTTGTCACCTCTCTCGAACTTGTTTATTGATTGAGGGACTAGGCTGTTCTCAGTGGGCTCTCCTGCAGTCTCAGTTCCCTCTTGGCTATTTTCAGGCCCTGAGACTTCCCTCTTTGGAACTGTTGAGTCGGAAACTTCAAGTTCCTCATCAGTTGGACACGGTACCTTCTTTGTGTGACTGGCATGTATCCAGTTTGGAATGCCTGCACATTTCACAGCTGTGGTTGTTGTCAATATTACTTGATATGGCCCCTTCCAGCGCGGCTCCAAACACGACTTTCTCACGTGCTTCTTGACAACCACCTAGTCACTGGCTTGCAGGGTGTGACCTGGATCACTGATCGGTGGCAATGTGTTAGCTTCCACCTGGTGAGAAAAAGAGCGAACCACATCAGCCAAACCTTTGCAGTAGTCCAACACCACATCATCCGTGATATTCACAAGAGCATTTGCAGGTACTGCGGGCAGCCTCATAACTCTACCCATAAGGATCTGGTGGGGTGAAAGTCCTGTCTTCTTATCAGGGGTGAAAGTCCTGTCTTCTTATCAGGGGTGTTCCTCATCGACATCAGCACTAAGGGCAATGCATCTGGCCATTTCATATTGGTAGCTGCGCACATTTTTGCCATTCTCAACTTCAAGGTACCATTCATTTGTTCTACTAGTCCTGTTGCTTCAGGCCGGTAGCTACAATGCAGCTTCTGTTCAATGTCTAATGCGGCACACAAGAGCTTAATCACCTCATTGTTGAAGTGTCTGCCCCTATCTGATTCTATAGAGACCGGAAACCCGAACCTGGGTATTAGTTCCCTAAGCAGCAGCTTTGCCACTGTGAGACTGTCATTTCTACGTGTGGGGTAAGCTTCAATCCAGTGGCTGAAAACACACACAATCACCAACACGTACTTAAATCCTCCACAAACAGGCATTTCAATGAAATCCATTCGCATCTTGCTAAATGGACCGTCAGCTCTCCCTATGTGGCTCAGAGTTACCACAGTCCCTTTTCTGGCATTCATCTGTTGACACATGATGCACCTGTGACAAGTAACCTCTGCGGCATGTCTGAATTTTGGGTTAAACCAGTCAATCTTGAATGACATGATCATTGCATCTCTCCCAAGATGTGCCTGTCCATGGTAAAGCCTCGCAAATTGTGACAGAAGACTGTTTGGCAAAACCAGTTTCCCCTCCTCTGAGACCCATAAGTCATCAGCTCTTTGTACACATTGCATTCGCTGCCAGGAGCGTTTTTCCTCTTTGCTAGCACGACCCTGTAGTGTTTTCAGCTCATCTAGTGTATCAACTACCCTTAATGCAAGGTTCAAACATGTGTCATTTTCGGTTTGCGGTAACAATTCCCACTGATCCTTGAACGATATACAGTTCAATGCGCAAAATCTTGCGACTTGATCTGCATAGCCGTTTCCCATGGACACAAAGTCTTGTGACTTAACATGAGTATTGCATTTCACCACGGCAATTTCAAGAGGTAACTGAATCGCATGTAACAAATCCTTAATTTGTTCACCATTTTTCACAGGAGAACCAGAAGAGGTCATGAAACCTCTCTGTGACCACAATTGGCCAAAATCATGTACAATTCCAAATCCGTATCTGCTGTCAGCATAGATAGTGACTCTCAGATTTTCAGCTGCGTGGCATGCCTTAGTAAGGGCAATTAGCTCTGCCACTTGTGCGGAATACACTCTCTCGAGCCAGGAAGCTTCAATGATACCAGCTATGATACATACGGCGTAACCGGCTCTCAGCATTCCGACTGAGTCTCTCAAACAGGATCCATCAACAAACATAATGCAGTCATTTTCTTTTAACTGTGTATCTTGAATTTCAGGTCGGGGCTTGGGACATAGGGGGTCATTACAACATTGGCGGTAAAAGCCGCTTACCGCCGTGCAGAAGACCGCCAATACACCGCAGCTGCCGCGGAATTCCGCCACAGCTATTATGACCCACATCCCGAAATCCGACAAAATTCAGACACCCACACAAGTCCCCCACACCAAAGGTCAATGATAAACTGGTGAAAACAAATCCTCCACCGTCATGCCAACAGAAATACGCCCACACTATCGCGACACACGAATCCACGCAGCGGTCTTTCAACCGCAGTATTCCATTGGCGGTGCACACTGCCACGCTCAAAATACACACACCCTTACAAAACACAGCCACATTGGACAATTCGAAATACACACACCTGATACACATACACACACCACTCCCACACACCCATTACAATATAAAACACACACCCACGTCACCCACAAACCCCTACGACCACAATTACTGAGAGAAAGCCAGAGAGAGTGACACTACAAACAACTACAAAGCATCCACAGGCACTCAACACCATCAAACACAACTTCCACGCACAAAACACCACACACCACGACATATCACCACACTTATCACCACATACACCACCCCACACATCACTTACACCACCCCATGGCACGGCAAAGACACCCCAGGTTCTCGGAGGAGGAGCTCATGGTCATTGTGGAGGAAATCATTCGAGTAGAGCCACAGCTATTTGGATCACAGGTGCAGCACACCGCCATAGCTAGGAAGATGGAGCTATGGTGAAGTATAGTCGACAGGGTCAACACAGTGGGACAGCACCCAAGAAATCGGGACGTCATCAGGAAGAGGTGGAACGACCTATGGGGGAAGGTGCGTTCCATGGTCTCCAGACACAACATCGCGGTACAGTGGACTGGCGGCGGACCCCCACCTCCTCCCCCACAACTAACAACATGGGAGGAGCAGGTCTTGACTATTCTGCATCCTGAGGGCCTCGGAGGAGTCGGTGGAGGAATGGACTCTGGTAAGTCAAATCTTAACTATCATATCCCCCAACCTACCTGCATGCTGTCACAGACCCCCACCCTCGCCCCCTCCCCTATCACTCCAATTCCTCACAAATGTACTAATAACACAAACCACCCATCCCAATCCCAAGCCCTGCATGATACAACAAAGCATGGACACCCATCACTAAAGCATGACCACTGCACATACCCATAACACCCCCCTCAACCATCATCACACAAGCCCCCACACAGGAGTGCTAGCACTGGGGTACACGTTCACCCACCCATTGCACACCATGACACGCACAGATGCAATAATCATGCTTTTACACCCCTGCAGGACCACTACGCAACGTCACCAGACAGGAGGGTCCAGAAATCTCCATCCCACCCACAGAAGAGGCCCACAGTGATGACAGCAGCTCTGTCCAACTGGATCCAGATGACCAGCCCGGACCATCGTGGGCCTCGGGACAGTCGGTTTCCCACACCCAGTCACAGGCCACCACAGACCTTCCACCCTCTGGTAACACCAGCACAGCACCCACCCAGGACACGTCAATCAGCTGTGTGTCCACCACTACAGGGAACCCAGGCTAACCCACCACCCCAACAACAACAGGGACCTGGGGGCAGTGGTAGTGGGCACACGGTCCAGGGGACGGAGGCCCAGGAACACAGGGGAACTGGAAGGGCTGCTGTGCGACAGGGTGCGGACAGGCCTAGGGAACCCACTCTTCACAAGGCCCTCTCCTCCATCATGGCAGCATACCACCACTCCCAGGAGACGATGGCAACGGTCCTGGCCAAGTTTCAGGAGACCCAGCGGCTGCAGGAGGAACAGTATTTGGCGTTCAGGGAGGAACTCAGAACCATCAGCACCGCCCTGGGCACCATTGTAGGGGTGCTGAAGGAGATACTTAACACCAGGAGGGACACTGTGGCACTCCAAGGGGCCCCTGACACTAGCATGGACAATGAACTGCCCACCACCTCTGCCGGCGCTAATGGACAGGAGGTACCGCCACAGGACCACCACACCAGCACCCCACCCCCTGCAGATGGAGAACCACCCCACAAACGGTCCCTGAGATCCAGGAACAAGACAGAGCACGATGCCAAGACTCCGCCAAGAAATGAGACCACCCCGATTGTCATCCTACTGTCCCACTGTGAAGCCCTGTCCATATTGGAACTGCCACAGCTCCACTTCCTATGCCCATATGGGCAATGCACCTGTGAGACTAATAGACTGGACTCTGCCATGGACATTCCTCCACCATCACCCCTCACCATTTTACAACCCCCCTCCAATATTGAGCACTGCAATAAACACCCTTGAAACACAAAACAATCTGGAGTCAGTCTGTGATTTCGAAAATGTGTATTAGCAATGACAGTGAAAAAATGCGTTCTCAAATGTAATGTCAACATACCTATGTCACACATCTTAAGTCCATGAGGAATGTAAGCAGATGACACACATTGGAAACCACACCTGTGAAACCGTAATGGAAATGTACAACTCAGTTACCATATACTGGTTGAAATCGACAGACAGGATAGAGGTAGAAGTGTTAAAGTACTTGTAGTAGGCAGGAATGTGTTCTCACCTGTGTGTCACTGGAAATATTGCTGGATAACTGAGTCCCTGTTGTCAATGTCTTATTCCTCTGTGTCCTCCTCATCACTGTCCACACGCTCCACAGCTGCCACAACACCGTCATCTGGACCTTCCTCCTGCAGAAAAGGCACCTGTGGTCACAAAGCCAAGTTGTGAAGCATACAGCAGGCCACGATGATCTGGCACGCCTTCCTTGGTGAGTAGAATAGGGAACCACCTGTCATATGGAGGCACCTGAACCTGGCCTTCAGGAGGCCGAAGGTGCGTTCGATCACCCTCCTAGTCCGCCCATGGGTCTCATTGTAGCGTTTCTCTGCCCTGGTCCTGGGATTCCTCACTGGGGTCAGTAGCCATGACAGGTTGGGGTAACCAGAGTCCCCTAATAGCCACACCCGGTGCCTCTGGAGTTGACCCATCACATAAGGGATGCTGCTATTCCGCAGGATGTAGGCGTCATGCACAGAGCCAGGGAACACAGAATTTACCTGGGAGATGTACTGGTCTGCCAAACATACCATCTGTACATTCATCGAATGATAACTCTTCCGGTTCCTGTACACCTGTTCACTACTGTGGGGGGGGGACCAGAGCTACATGGGTCCCATCAATGGCACCTATGATGTTGGGGATATGTCCAAGGGCATAGAAGTTACTTTTAACTGTAGGCAAATCCTCCACCCGAGGGAAAACGACGTAGCTCCGCATGTGTTTCAACAGGGCAGACAACACTCTGGACAACACGTTGGACATCCCTGATGCCATGGCCACTGTTGTTTGAAATTACCCTCTTGCAAGGAAATGTAGCACTGATAGCACCTGCACTTGAGGGGGGATTCCTGTGGGAAGGTGGATTGCTGACCTCAGGTCTGGCTCCAACTGGGCACACAGTTCTTGGATTGTGGCACGGTCAAACCTGTAGGTGATGATCAAATGTCGCTCCTCCATTGTCGACAGGTCCACCAGATGTCGGTACACTGGAGGATTCTGCCATCTCCTCACATGTCCCAGCGGACAGTGCCTAGGAAGGACAACAGTGAGCACAGAGTCAAACAACTCAGAGGTATGTACCCACAGTCTACACAGAACACCATTCATATACAGAATCTGGCCTGTATTTGTGTTGTGCGACAAAGCCTAGGTCTGTGTGATGCAGTTGTGAATTAGGCCATGTGGGCCCCTGAAGTGGCGGCTGCCTGACCTCTAAAGTGGGACAATGGGATGTGAGGTAACTGCGCTGGCGTTGTACACCGTCGCAGTAGGCGGTCGAAGACCGCGGTGCAATGCTGCATTGGTTAACATTGGACCCTATGGGTCCCAGGAGCCAATGACAATGTACGCCGGCGGTGATGGTATGCACCGCCGCGGACATGACTGCTGCGGACGTGACCGCCATTTTCTAGCTGTTCAATCACTCGATACCTGATCTTCGACAGGAGAGGACCTACACTGCAAGTGCTGCTATGACCTCGGTCTGGAAGAGACAATGGCTGGTGCATCTGGGGAAAGGGCCCCTGCCTTTACTGCAGAGGAGTTGGAGAAGCTCATGGACGGGGTCCTCTCCCAGTACACGCTACTCTACGTTCCTCCAGACCAACAGGTAAGTACACAGGGAGCACGTTGTATGGGCTATGCCTGTGTGGAGAGGGCTGGTTGTAAGAATGAAGGGGGCAGAGTTCTGCGTGCATGAAGGACTGTGTATGTATGTGCCACATGGCAAGGGTAGGGATGTGGGCCACTCACTTAGACGGTGCAGTTGGTAATGGCTTCTCTTCTTCCCCTGTACATGTCATGTAGGTCAGCGCCCACCAGAAGAAGGATATTTGGCGTGCCATCGCCAAGGACGCCCGGACCTTGGGGGTCTACCACAGACGGAGCATCCCACTGCCGGAAAAGACGGGAGGACATTCGCCGCTGGAGCAAGAAGATGGCGGAGGCTCAGCTGGATATGGCCTCCCAACGTGGGAGGGGTGCCCGTCCCACCATGACCCCCCTGATGTTCCGGATCCTGGTGGTGGCCTACCCTGAGTTGGATGGACGCTTGAGGGCATCACAGCAGACACAAGGGGGTGAGTACACTCTCATTCAGCGGATTTTGCGCGCAGTGAAGGTGTCTGGGTGGGGGAGGAGGGCTGTGGGTTTCCCTAGGCCAGGGCGAGTTCTGTAGGCTAGGCCCCTCCTTAATGCAGGCCATGTGGCACCCCACCCCACCTCTGTAGAGTGCCAAGTACAGGTATACATGCCCCTGTGTCATCTATGTGTGCAGATGTCAACCATAGCCATGTAGGCCATATCCCAGGAATTGCATCTGTAGAGCCCAACAGCGCGACATAGTGCAGGGGGCTGCTGTGTCTGTATTGTCCGCCAACGGTAGCGGTAAGCCATGAACTCAAACTGTCTTTCTTCTGTCGTCCCCCCCTTTTTGTGGTCTCCCTGTTCTTGTGTGCATCAGCATCATCAGGCGGAGGTACAGTGGCACCGGAGCACGAGGGAGCTGCATCCCACATGGCCATGGAGGGCCACACCACAGACTCGGAATACACCAGTGGGACGGAGGGCGAGGGGAGCTTCACGGCAGTCACAGGATCTGCAACCAGTGACACGGACTCGTCCTCCGATGGGAGCTCCCTTGTGGTGGTGGCAACATCTGTGCCCCCCACTTCTACAGGTACAGCCGCCACTCCCCCTACCAGCACCGCCCTCCCAGCAGCCCCTCAGCCTTCGCCTCGTGCCCGCTCACCCAGGAGGATGGGCATCACCTTCGCCCCAGGCACCTCAGCCCCTGCCCCTGTCACCTCTGCTGCCCTCAGTGAGGAGGCCATTGACCTCCTCAGGTCCCTCACTGTTGGGCAGTCTACCATTTTGAATGCCATCCAGGGTGTAGAAAGGGAATTGCAACACACAAATGCATTCCTGGAGGGCATTCATTCTGGTCATGCTGCCCTTCATCGAACCCTGCAAACTCTGGCCTCAGCACTGATGGCAGCCATTGTCCCTGTCTCTTGCCTCCCCCCTCCAACTTCCTCCACCCAGACCCAATCCCCTGTACCCCAGCCTATCCCAAGCACACCATCAGACCAGCCTGCACACACCTCACCACACGAGGGAAGCTCAGGCAAACATAAGCACCACACATCTCACAGGCACTCACGCAAGCATCACACACATACAGACACACAAACATCCACTGCCTCCACTGTGTCCCCCTCCTCGTCGTCTCCCTCCTCCCTCCCAGTCTCGTCTACACTCTCACCTGCATGCACTACCACTACAGCCACTACGTCCCACACCAGCACACCCACCACCACACCCCGCTCACGTGCAGTCACCACCCCCACTCCCATTTACACGTCCCCTGTGTCCTCTCCCAGTGTGTCTGTGACGCCCCCTCCGAAGATACACAAACGCAGGCACACACCCACCCAACAGCCATCCACCTCACAACAGACTCACCCAAAGTCACCAAACGTACACCTCCTACAACCACTACCTCTTCCTCCATTCCCAAACCCCCTCCAGCTACCCGTTCCAGTGTTCCTAAGAAACTTTTCCTGGCCAAGCTTGACCTCTTTCCCACCCCCCCTCCAACTCATAGGTCCCGTACTAGCACTTCAGCCAAAAAGTCTCCGTGATCAGTGGTGCCTGTAGTCACCGGTATGTGGAGTGCACCGGCCACCAGGCCAGCCAGTGTGGCACGGAGCCACAGCACAGCCAGTCCCCCCCTGTGAAGCACCAGAAGTTGGACTGTGCCCAGCGGGAGAGGGGGAAGACTCCAGCCAGAAAAGCCGCTCACAAGGGTCCCGGGGGGAGTGTCGACTCAGCTGTGACTCCTCCCAAGGTGGGGAAGGGGCAGAAGAAATCTCCAAAGTCTGGGAGGAGTAGCACGGCGGAGAAGACCGCCATCATCCCCGCTGGCCAGGAGGCCACTGCCAGAGTCACTGCCCAGGAGGGCAGCCCAATCCTCACTGGCCAGGAGGCCACCGCCAGAGTCACTGCCCAGGAGGGCAGCCCAATCGTCACTGCCCAGGAGGGCAGCCCAATCGTCACTGGCCAGGATGTCACCACCAGAGTCACTGTCCAGGAGCCCAGCCCAATCGTCACAGGCCAGGAAGCCACCGCCAGAGTCACTGCCCAGGAGGGCAGCCCAATCGTCACTGACCAGGAGGCCACCGCCAGCCACAGCCCAGCTGGCCCATGAAGGACCGCCAGCCACAGGCCTGCTGGGCAATGAAGGACCGCCTTGGCAAGCACCGCTGGACAGGCCAGGGACCGCTGAACAGGGCAAAGACTGCCATGGCAAGTACAGCTGAACAGGTCAGAAACTGCCAACTCAAGCACCGCTGAACAGGGCAAAGACCGCCATGGCAAGCAGCGCTGAACAGGGCAAAGACCGCCAAGTGAAGCACCGCTGAACAGGGCAAGCACCGCTGAACAGGTCAGAAACTGCCAACTCAAGCACCGCTGAACAGGGCAAAGACCGCCATGTGAAGCACCGCTGAACAGGGCATGCACCGCTGAACAGGTCAGAAACTGCAAAATCAAGCACCGCTGAACAGGGCAAAGACCGCCATGGCAAGCACCGCTGAACAGGCCAGATACTGCCAACTCAAGCACCGCTGAACAGGGCAAAGACCGCCAAGTGAAGCACCGCTGAACAGGGCAAGCACCACTGAACAGGTCAGAAACTGCAAACTCAAGCACCGCTGAACCAAGTGAAGCACCGCTGAACAGGGCAAGCACCGCTGAACAGGTCAGAAACTGCAAACTCAAGCACCGCTGAACAGGGCAAAGACCGCCAAGGCGAGCACCGCTAGCCCATTAGCGGCAGGGGCAGTGACGCAAGTGGGCAGTCACGGGGTGAGTGCTGCACTCTGGGCACCAGTCCCCCTCCAAAACCAATGGAGACATGCATCCACTCCGTCTGTCCTTTACAGGATGAAGCACTCTGGGCACCAGTCCCCCTCCAGAACCAGTGGAGACATGCATCCACTCCATCTGTCCTTCACAGGATGAAGCACTCTGGGCACCAGTCCCCCTCCAGAACCAGTAGAGACATCCATCCACTCCATCTGTCCTTCACAGGATGAAGCACTCTGGGCACCAGTCCCCCTCCAGAACCAGTGGAGACATCCATCCACACTATCTTTCATTCACAGGATGAAGCACTCTGGGCACCAGTCCCCCTCCAGAACCAGTGGAGACATCCATCCACTCCGTCTGTCCTGCACAGGATGAAGCACTCTAGGCACGAGTCTCCCTCCAGAACCAGTGGAGACATGCATCCACTCTGTCTGTCCTGCACAGGATGAAGCACTCTGGGCACCAGTCCACCTCCAGAATCAGTGGAGACATGCATCCACTTGAGAGACTGTGGCTTTGCACTCCCCAGGATAAAGCAGTGGGCAAACCACCCACTTGTGAGACTTGAGAGACTGTGGCTTTGCACTCCCCAGGATAAAGCAGTGGGCAAACCACCCACTGTAGAGACTTGAGAGACTGTGGCTTTGCACTCCCCAGGATGCAGCAGTGGGCAAACCACCCACTGTAGAGACTTGAGAGACTGTGGCTTTGCACTCCCCAGGATAAAGCAGTGGGAAAACCACCCACTGTAGAGACTTGAGAGACTGTGGCTTTGTACTCCCCAGGATGGTACAGTGGGCAAACCACCCACTTGTGAGACTTGAGAGACTGTGGCTTTGCACTCCCCAGGATAAAGCAGTGGGCAAACCACCCACTGTAGAGACTTGAGAGACTGTGGCTTTGCACTCCCCAGGATGGTACAGTGGGCAACCCACCCACTGTAGAGACTTGAGAGACTGTGGCTTTGCACTCCCCAGGATGCAGCAGTGGGCAACCCACCCACTGTAGAGACTTGAGTGACTGTGACTTTGCACTCCCCAGGATAAAGCAGTGGGCAAACCACCCACTGTAGAGACTTGAGAGACTGTGGCTTTGCACTCCCCAGGATACATCAATGGCCATGGAGCCCCCTTGTGGATCTGGCGTGTTGCACTCATCTGGCTGAGGTGCCCCCCATTCCATTCCCGTGAGGGGACTGTTGTATTTCTATCTGATGCCCCTGCAGTGTTCTCTCCGTTTTGATCAGGTATCTAGTGTGGGCCTCGCCCATGCATTTTGGGCCCAGTGGTCCACGGACAATGAATAGAGCATTACCTGCACTACTTATCGTTGTTTATATTTTGTTTAATGTGTATATATATATATATATATATATATGTATATATTTGGTTACTGTATTTTGATATATTACAATGGTTCAACTCATTTCCTTTGGTCTTTGTATTCTTCCGGGGCGGTTGGGGGTTGTTACTGTAATCTTTGGATATGCATTGGTGTGTGTGTTGTAGTGGGTGAGGGTCGGGTGGGGGTTGGGATGTTGGTCGTGTGTGTCCCTGTGTTTTTCCCTCCCCCTCCCACTCCCCCTCCCCTATGTCGTAGGTGCAGTACTCACCGTTGTCTTCGCCGCCGGCGTTGATGCTCCTCGTAGATGAGCAGGAAGACTATCGCGGGGAGAATATGGAGTTCCGGCTCCATGGTGCCCTCCTTCCTCGTGGAGTGTGTAGAGGTGAGCGTTCTCCCTTTGAAATGGCTGTTTCTGCTGTGTTTTTATCCGCGGTGAATCTGCCCTGGAAAAGGTGGCGGATTGGTAGGTTGTGATACTGTGAGCGGTACATTGTCCTCCGCCTGTCTGTTGGCGGTGACCGCCAAGCTGTTTGTCTGTACCGCCGTGGCGGTCGGAGTGTTAAAGTGGCTGTCTTTGTTGGCAGTTTCCGCCACGGTCATAATTCAATTTTTTTTACCGCTGACCTGTTGGCGGTTTTACCGCCGCTTTAACACCGACCGCCAGGGTTGTAATGACCACCATAGTTCTGTTACCTCAAGACCGTCATGCTCCTCTTCCTCTTCATTATTAATCTTGGTACTCTCAACAGGAAGTAGAGTTGCCGGGTTTAATACAGTACATCGCTTCAGTGAAACAGTAGACGACCCCAATATAATTGTCTCATATCTGGTAAGTCGGGCATTTGTAATGTGCTGAGTTTTGGTTTGAGTCAACAAAATTTAAACTGAATGTGGAACCATTACTGTCAAGGGATGTCCCATCACGATGCCTTCACACTGCGTGAGGCTTTGACCAACTGCTGCAACTGCGCGCAAACAACCCGGTAAGGCTGCTGTGACGGGGTCCAAGGTAGCTGAAAAATATGCTACAGGGCGGTTTGCACCTCCATGGACTTGTGTAAAGAACAAGCATCACGTTCATGACAAAACAGTAGAAAAGGTTTTGTGTAATCAGGCATACCCAAAGCTGGTGCTCTGCACATGCACTCTCTCAATTCCATGAATGACTCAAGCTCTTCCTTTGATAAAGCTATGGTATACGGCTCATCCTTAATCTCTTTACCTGTCAGCTTTATCAATGGTTTTGAGATAATTGAAAAGTTGGGTATCCACTGGCGACAGTAACCCACCATTCCCAAAAACATCCTGACATCTCTCTTTGTTGTCGGGGGGTTCATTTGCAAAATAGCTGTTACCCTTTCCTTTGATATTCTCCTGGACCCTCTCTCAATCAAATGTCCTAAGTACTTCACCTCTTTCTGACAGTACTGCAGCTTCTTTGGCAACACTTTATGTCCATTCTTTCCCATATGATTTAGTAAGACAATTGTGTCATTCCTACAGTCATCTTTTGTCCTGGACGCAATCAGCAAGTCGTCAATGTACTGTACTAGTGTCGAATTGAAAGGCAGTACTAAGGATTCTATGTCCTTTTTCAATATCTGATTGAAGATGGACGGTGACTCAGAAAACCCTTGAGGAATTCTGCACCAACTGTATACCTTGTCCAGGAATTTGTAACTGAATAAAAACTGGCTGTCCTCATGAAGAGGCACCGAAAAGAAGGCTTGTGACACGTCTACAACGGTGACCCATTCAGCATCCCATGGAACCTGAATCATGATCACTGCTGGATTTGGCACTATGGGGCAACACTTCACCACAATCTTGTTTATTTTCCTTAAGTCCTGCACAATTCAAACCTTCCCACAGGGCTTTTTCAGACCCATTATCGGTCAATTACATGGGCTGCTCAGTACTTCCTTCAGGACTCCTTGTTTTACAAAGTCCGCTATTATTTGTGACACCTGGATAAGAACATCTTGTGCCATGTGATATTGTGGCACCTGGGGAAACACTGCATTTGGCTTCACTTGAACTTTAACTGGTTCCACTCCTTTTATCAGTCCCACTTCCTTTCCTGTCAAATCCCACACCTTCTCCATCATTGTTCCCTGTAACTCGGCTGGTAAGTCAGTCACTGTAAGCATAAGGAATAATGTTATCAAAGGGTAATCTTCATTCGTGGTTTCTGTCTCTAACTCTGTGAACTGACCATCATCCCCTTCATCATCACTGTTTGTCTGCACCTCAATTCCATCATTGGAACAGGTAATCGAGCATTTCGTTTTGCACAGTAAGTCTCTTCCCAGTAGGGATACCAGACTTGAATCACAGACTACAAACTTATGCAGTCACTGGAAGTTGCCAATCTCAACTTGCACTGGATCTGTAATTGGATTTGTCAAGTACTGGTTTGCTAATCTGACCACTCTTATTGTACGCCCCGAAAGTGGCAATTTCGGAACCACAACAGTATTCAAGTCTGGACCGCGATTCACAAAACCTCGACCTCGACCTCTCGGTTGTGCCAGAAACACACCATTCCCTTGCGGTTGCTGCTGTATCATCTGTTGAATTCCATTTCCCTGCATTCCTGCCTGCGCAGCCCTTATCCGCATCACCATCACTTTCTCCTTCAACTTTTTCTGCTTCAGCTCAATCTCTTCACTACAGTATTTTGCATACTGCAACACCTCATCAATCGGCTTCGCTTGCCAACAGATCAAATGATTCTTAATCATCTGGCTAACCTCTTGTCTCAGCCCTTCAACAAATCTGAACACGAGATGGTTCATGTCTTTCGGCTCAATGGTCTCAGTACCACTGTAATGTTTGAATGCCTTCAACAACCTCTCATAGTAAGCATGTATTGATTCCTTAACCTCCTGTGAGGTCCGGTCGATTTTCTGCCAATCAGTCACTTTCAGCGACACTTTCTGCTTCAAAAACTCAATCACCTTGTGATAATACTTCATCACCTCCTCAGAGGGTGCTCCAGTCACCTTATCCCTTGCCGGCACTCAAGCCTTAAGTCGGGCGGAACAATGATCTCAAACAAGGTATTCAAGTCCTCCCAGAGACACTTCGCAAGCTTCACAAACCTGTTTGCTGATACCATTCTATCGGCTTCTCCCTTAACCTGGGATAATCATTTGTGAAGGATAAGATGTCTCCTCTCGACCACGGTACATGAATTAGAACCCCACCAGCTGTTTCTCTCATGGGTAACATCTTTACTGATTCCATATCCGGTGAAGTTTTAGCTTTACTCGATCCCGGACTGTCACTTTTCTCCTTATCTCTTTTCGTTGCCCATCTGCCTTCCCACTTTTCTAAAGCTCCCCAGATTTGCGCACTTTGCAGTATTTCCTTTAAATGCGCTTTCATTCCGGCAGACCTCATATGCTCAAAGTCTTTTGAATCAAAGTCTAACCTGTAACTTCTTTTCAAATGTTTAGTATTCTCAATATCAATATTATATCTGTCTGCCAGGTTCGCTAATTTCTGATGTACCTTGCCTACATCTTTAGTAATCTTAGGGCACAGATATCTCAATTCTGCTTCTGTGTATGACTCTAATCTGTTTACCCCCATTGTTCTGTCCACTAGTTCAGCAGCTTCCACACCCAGTCTCACAAAGTTCAGGTAGTCATCTCTCCCCAACCTTTCTGGTTCTACTGCAGTTACAGTAGTCTTTTGTGAATCATAGGTCTTCTCTAACCACTCATTCAACTGTTGTACCGTAAAACCTTGCAGTGAAATGTTCCCTGCATGCATCATTGGTGACTGTGAAGCATTCATACTTATCGTTTGTGGGGTTAGCACTCCTAGCCCTGCCTGTCTCATTGCCTCCAACGGTGCTTCAGCTGGGCTAAGGTTTAGCAAAGACCTCGGTTTTTCAACCGCTTGCTCTCCTGGGGCCATTAACTGGGGAGTTCCTATGGACCCTCCTCTTATTGCATCTTGGGTCATTACTCCCTGATCACATACACCAGGCTCACCTTGTGCATACAATGGCACCGGTGGACCAACAGTAATTGGCAATGATATTGCAGCTGGTGTCTGACCTGCTCCCAAACCTCGTGGAGCACCTACTCCAAAGGTCTGATCCAGTGAAGCCGGGGCAGGTATTAATGGAGGTCCTGCTGCTGGGTTATATCCCGGTAGCAGTTGTGGCTGCGGCTGGGGCAGCAATTGCAGAGTTGACTCAATCTGCACTAACCTTGATTTTGTATATATCGGGTCTGGCGGCACTATCAGGTTTGTAGTAGTCTCTAGTACTGGGATATCTGGATAGATTATCTGTATCTGCGGTGGAGGTTGCAACTGTATCTACATGTCTGGCGCAGTGGGTACACTGACACCATTCTGTATCGAACCCGTATCACTAGTCTGTACCGTATCAGGAACTCCCTTCTCCTGCGTCTGGTTCCCAGGACCCGCACTAGTGCTCAGGACATTGTCGCTTATCGCATACGGTGGCGGGCGATCATGTAATATCTGATTTAGAAATTCTTTGTTATCTGAATCATCTTCTTCTTCCCAAGATCTCTTAGTTTCTTTAGGCTTGCTAGAGTCTTTGGGGGCTATTCCAACTTTGGAGGAGGTGTTAATCCGTCCCAAAAGTGACGGAAAAGTGACGGATTTACCACCAGGCGTATTACGAGTCCATTATATCCTATGGAACTCGTAATATGGCTGGTGGTATATCCGTCACTTTACCGTCACTTTTGGGACGGATTAACACCTCCTCCAAAGTTGGAATAACCCCCTTTGTCTGTTTTACATGTGGCTTTCTTTCCCTGTGCCTCATCTCCCTGTGTTATTGCTGGGAACAATTTTAATCCATCAACTATTACCCGTCTCCACATTTTGCTCTCATTATCCCATCTAGCTTCCGCTAAAGTCTTTTCTGCCCTTTTTATCCTTCTTTGGAATTTTTCTTGTCTCTGTTTAGTAGCCATTAAATCCCAAATTGCTAAAGTTCATATTGAGCTGGCCTCGGAGATGGCTTCTGTACGCTTAACATCCACCTTAAATTCTCTAGAACTCTCGTATTGAACGTCCCGTGTTCCATGAACGCCAAACATCCCTCTTTTTCTGTCAATTTGTGCCACTGTTTTATCCATAAACAAGGCGCGACACCTTTTTCCTCCATGACTATGTAAGCTGGAGGTCCCTCAGGCGGTGTAGGCTCCCCTTCACTCGCCATAATGTACGTGTCTCCTTTCAGAGCACTCTTAAAAGCTTTGACAAAGTTAATTTTTTTCACATCTTTTTCTTTTGTTTGTATATAATCAAGAAGTAACTTTAATTCCCAGGACACTCTTCACCCACCTTTCTCAATCTATTGCCTCTCACGGACGGCAGCCAATCCGTGCGCGACCCCTCTCGACAACTGACCTAGATCTCTTAGTTTCTTTAGGCTTGCTAGAGTCTTTGTCTGTTTTACATGTGGCTTTCTTTCCCTGTGCCTCATCTCCCTGTGTTATTGCTGGGAACAATTTTAATCCATCAACTATTACCCGTCTCCACATTTTGCTTTCATTATCCCATCTAGCTTCCGCTAAAGTCTTTTCTGCCCTTTTTATTCTTCTTTGGAATTATTCTTGTCTCTGTTTAGTAGCCATTAAATCCCAAATTGCTAAAACCTCATATTGAGCTGGCCTCGGAGATGGCTTCTGTACCCTTAACATCCACCTTAAATTCTCTAGAACTCTCGTATTGAACGTCCCGTGTTCCGGGAACGCCAAACATCCCTCTTTTTCTGTCAATTTGTGCCACTGTTTTATCCATAAACAAGGCGCGACACCTTTTTCCTCCATGACTATGTAAGCTGGAGGTCCCTCAGGCGGTGTAGGCTCCCCTTCACTCGCCATAATGTACGTGTCTCCTTTCAGAGCACTCTTAAAAGCTTTGACAAAGTTCATTTTTTTCACATCTTTTTCTTTTGTTTGTATATAATCAAGAAGTGACTTTAATTCCCAGGACACTTCACCCACCTTTCTCAATCTATTGCCTCTCACGGACGGCAGCCAATCCATGCGCGACCCCTCTCGACAACTGACCTATCTCAGCGCGGCACCACTGACATCACACTCACACACTGCAGCTGACAAAGTCTTGCGGCTTGTCCGCCCCTCACTGGATTCACACCAAACTAATGCAAAAGTTACTGCGAGCACCTTAACATCAACAACACAAATTTGCCGGTTTACCACAGGAAGGGTAAGACATTTGCTTCAGAACTTTACATAGATTTCACTTGAAGCCTCGGCCGCTACTCTCTCCTTCTCAGTTCCCGCACCCACAAGCAGAATTCGACCAGCAAATCCTACTCTCGACTTGTCAATGGTTTGCTCTAGTGCACTTCAGAACTTGCCAAATCACCATTGAAGGTTTCACACAAACAATTCGACTCAATCTCGACTTGACAACCACGCCCGAATGACCTATTAAACCGCACAAATTACAACATAAACCCAAGTGTCCCCCACACTTGTCAATATACTCCGGAGTCTTAGACCACAACGGGTCCGTACATGAACAACCAACCACGTGGATAATTTTGAGCACAAAGCGTCACACTCATATGAAATACGCCAACTTCCCTACTCCCATACTGCGGAGTACGGCCACTCCAACTAAAACAACATTTACCTGGCCTAGATACACACAAACTTTACAAATCACCTGCAAAAATGCATAAGCTGAGCAAGCGCAAATCCTACACCACACATACTATAATGCTGAGAACATCCCAAACTCACTTAGGCAGGCTCTGACATCCCGGGAAAGTCATGGGGAATTTAGAAGCACATCATACCTTCAGTTTGAATTATCTCAGAAAAACAATTTAAACAATAATTCTCCGTCCTAGGGCCCCAAAGGGCCAAACCGTCCTCTGCTACCAGAACTGATAACGCGTCCCTTTATGATAATTTATTACACATCAGGACTCGTTTTTAGGCCAATGAATCTTTTGACCCAGTTGAGAGACACCTTAGGACGAGATAGCTAATCAGTATGTCAATCAATACGTCAATAATGTCATCAATATTTATCACAACAATACATTTCACTTTAGTCAAAGTCATTAATCAATTTAAGACTCTACCATGACCTTGCAGCCATGAATAACCACACCAGTTTAATAGAATTTCATACATTTTATTACCTATTAATTACAATCTAAAAGCAGATGCGTTAATCTCAACACCAAGAAACTAAATAGCATAGTCACGATATGGCAACTTTGATAAGATTTCATTAAAGCGAGAATCACAAACATCAGAACATAACACGGTGTGAACATAGATCAAATTTAGCAGAGTGTCAATAACGCGTTAGTTCAAAAAGTATAGTCTCGGTCGTTTGTCTATTTGCGTCAGTTTAGCGAACACCTGTCCTAATCACTGATTAGCATTAGCATGTTGGGCTTCATGCAAAACAATTTAGAACACCAATTTGGAAAAACATCTAACTATGGTCTCTGTCAAAAGTAAGCAGTTGGTACATAGAAAGGAAAAGCAAACAGACAAATCACAATTGCATTGTCATAAGTACCCTCCAAAGTTTAGGTCAGCGCACAGGTTCAGTCTTCGTCTTCAGGACGTCAGTCAAATCGGCATCAGTCAGAACTCCGGGGAAAAGGGCACTTCCCTCATAAGGAGGTAAAGTGTAAATGGACAATCTAAGGGCGAGGATGGTTTTAAGTAACAAGTCACCAAACAGAGTGACAAAGTTTCTGGATAAAATCAATAGCATTCCCTACCTAATTCTAGATGACTCCTTTTGTCATGGGTTTTTATCCCTTTTCCATTGTACATTCCCCCAAAATTCTATTGGACAGTTGTTATACCCCACTATCTTTAACCTATCAGAAAATACATTAGGTCACCTAACTCTTCACCCCATATTATTTTACATGTCTTTGATTGGTCTCCATAATGGACGTCTTCAGAGGTGGCACGTCCGGTATGATTTCATCTTTCTATAATTCTTTGCACATCTTTTGGTCAGTAGTTCCATTGTCTTCACCGGTTTGAATGACCTTGTACATTACATTAATCTACAATGTTTCTTTTTATTTTAACATTATTCTGCAAGCAAGGAAAAGCTATGAGAACGGATCTAACATGGTTACATTCGTCTTTTAGTTTGAAGAAAAAAATAATAAGGTTGTGTCCTTTTTTGAGTCAGCATACTGCAAGATAGAAAAGTACATTTAATATGAGAGACAAGCGGCTAAACTTCGGCTCATGCTAACTTAAGGCCTATAAGGATTTTAGCACAGATTCATTAACACAATCATTAGTACAAACTTATTTGAACATAATATAAACTTTTTAGTCATTATTATTAGTCTACGTATACATTGGCCGCCACTCCCCGTGGTCATGATTCAATGCACGTTTTAAGCAAAATTATCATTATAGTTTCTATGCAGCATTATCACACATTAATTCATAAACATTTCGTGTTAATATAGATTATATAAGCTACGCTCTCTCATACCCTTCCCTCCACAGCAATCGGTTCCTAATGAACCATGGCAGACCGGGGAGAAGAAATTGTGCTATGAGTTAACAAGACACTGCAACTCAAAACAGAATAACTTAAAAGTAAAGAACAATTCAACAACCTTGTGCGTTCGGACGGCACCAAGACTACTGGCGCTTCTGCGCACTCATGCCGCTTATGTAGAGTCTCTAGTGAAAACAACTAAGCGCTAGATTCCAATAGGTCCCCTTCTGATCAACCAGGAAGTGGGTAGCATGTATCTTTCCTTCCGCAGCAATCGGTTCCTAATAAACCGCAGCGGACCAGAGAGAAGGAATTGTGCGAATAGTTAAAAAGACGCTGCAACTCAAATCAGATTAATTAAAAAATAAACCACAAGTCAACAAACTTGTCTGCTTATACTTCACCAAGACTACTGGCGTGTCCATGCACTCATGCCTCTTAAGTAGCGTCTCAAGTGAAAACAACTAGAGTGCTAGATTCCAATATATCCCCCTCTCATCAACCAGGAAGTGGGCAGCGTGTACCTTTCCCTCCACAGCAATCGGTTACTAAAGAACCGTGACAAACCAGGGAGAAGGGATTGTGCTATCAGTTAAAAAGATGCACCAACTCAAAGCAGATTAATTTACGAATAAATAGCAATTGAACAACCTTGTCCGCTCAAACAGCACCAAGACTACCCTGTGTATTTGGGAATTTTATATAGAGTCCTGGCTGTGGCATTCTGTATCACTTGAAGTGTTTTGATCACATATTTTGGTCTCTCTAAATAGAAGAAGTTTCCATAGTCAAGCTGTGATTCGATTAGTCCCTGTACAATCACTCACCAGGTGGAAGGTGGCAGCAGTTGTAGAAATATTTTGAGAATTATCAGAATACGGAAACATGAACCTGCCAGTTTCTGGGCCTGTGTGTCCATCGTGAGTTTGTGATCGATCCCAACGCCTAGGCCATTTACTACCTTGACAGGCTTAGGACTCTGTCCCAGATAATCTGGCCATAACAGGTCTGCCTACCTTCAGGGGTTATGCCCAATCACAAGAACTTACGTCTTGTCACAGTTCAGTTTCAGACTACTTGCGTCCATCCAGCCTGTGACCTCCTTTAAACAGTGGTTATGTTGGGTGGAGGTTCTACTTGCTTAAGGTGTAAAGGCCAGGATAATATGCCTGTCATCTACATATGACACAAAGGCTAAGCCAGGTGCACAACCAATTTCTACCAGGGGGAGTACATATCTATTAAAACGTGTTGGGCTCAACAAAGAGCCCTGCGGGACTCCAGTTTAGAGGGTGGACCACAGAGAGGAAAAAGAATGTTCAAAAACCTGGAAGCTTCTGTTTTCTAGAAAAGCATCCAACCACTGCAGCGTCCCCACTGATTCTGACTTCTCTCATCCTCTGAATGGAGGGTAGGATGTGAGACAGTGTTGAAAGCCGCACATAGATCTAACATTATCATGGGAGCTGAGCCACTCAGATTGGAGTTCCTCTGCAGTGTCAGTGCTGCTACCTGGTCTGAAGCCTGTTCGGGTAGCATGGAGAATGTCATGAGCTTTTAAGAAGCTGGATAGATGTCTGTTACCATGTTTTTCCAGTATTTTACCAGAAACCGGCAGCATGGCAGTGGGTCTATATTTTTCTGCCTGAGAGGCATTGGCCGCAGGGTTTTTCAGTAATGGTTTTACGTACGCGTTTCTATGCTGGGGGGATACTACCAGGTACCAGGAAATGACTGGAAACACCCACCAGTATAGTAAGAATGATGCTACCGGGCTTCATTAGAATGTCGGGAGGTGCTGAATCAAGGTTGAGCCTGATTCTATTGATGAGTCCGTGGTTTCATCACTGAATGCAGGGAATGCGGTCTGACTGGGGCCTGCTGATGGCATAACCAGGGATGTTGCCTTGGGGTCAGTGGTTGCAGGCAAAAGGTTGAGAATTGTATTAACTTTTTCACAAAAGAAGTTCGCAAACATATTACATCGTCCTACTGACGGACGGGAACCACTGGAAGTCGAGGGTACTTTCAAAAGGCTGTTTGCGGGAGAGTTAGGAGCATTTTCTATTTTGTCCTTTACAATGACCCGTTCTGGCTGTCTTTTGGCACTTTTATAGTTTTCTGTTTCTATTCTGTACCTGTCTTCCTGAATAATTCATTATCCAAGCCCCTGAACTGCTCCAGGGGGGTGGAATGTCAATTTTCATAGAACTGTTACAATGGCTGTTAGTCCTGGATTATTGAGGGCATCCGTCACTATCTTCCCAGAAGTGGGTGGTAGCCCAGGGTTCTGTGCACGTGAGCTATGGGGGAGGGGTGAAATATGGCACTGTCAGTCCTGGTTGTGTGCATAGGAGAGGATGTGGTGTAACAGCCAGAGCTGCCGACTTCCAAGCTTGGGGAACCAGGTCCAAATCTCGGCGTTGGCTCAACATCCTGTGATTCTGGGCAAATCATTTATTCTCCTTGTGCCTACGATTCAGCACATTGAGACCCTCACAAGTGCTCACAACTCCTGTATTTATTGATAGTGGCCATGTTGTCATCCTTACTGTGTCATTTACTTGCTTATGGTGACTCACTGACTTCAGTGGGCAGATTTGTAGTGCGCCCCTCATGACTACTTCCCTTTCCACTACTACGTGTGGTAGGGTGTCTGTGGGAGGTGCTAGTGTATCAGAAGGAAGGTCTGTGCCACCAAGTAGTTCCTCTCTGGATTATGCACGTCCAGGTCCTCCTTGGCTAGTGGTTGCGTCATAATCTTCAAGTTCAAGCGTATCATCTTACCTGCGCAGATCAATCTCTTAAATTCTGTTCGAAGTTCACAAACAAATTGGAGATCAGCAGGATCACGATATTTAGGAAAATATATAGTAAACTTTTTTAGTATGACAGTTCTGACCATCCTGGCATGAGGAATGTGCATCCATCTAGTGACTTAAGTTTGCAGTTTTGATAATAGTGGCCCAGAGTTATCACGTAAAACAATGTCTCTGTCTCTGCGGATTTTGATTCCCAGATAGTCGACTGACTCCTGACTCCACTGCACCTGTTACTCAAGTCTCATGTGTTTTAGTATTTCTGTGAAATCATATATTTCCAAATAAACACAGTTGATAATTATCCTAAAATAAGACTTAAAGATTTCATCCAGCCCTGGGGGAAGGTAGAAGTCAGATTGTTAAATTAAATGCGTTATGGTGGCAGCATTCATTGATAATATCAACTTTCTAATTGAGGGCATTAATTCCCCTGTTAGTGTGGTGCTGTCTAATTGTGCATGGTAAGGGTCCCATAGCAATGGTGACAATGAGAGGAGAGGACAAGGGAGATGCCTATCCAGCCACTCTTCCTCAGCTTGATTGGGTTAGAGCATACATTATTTACCAATATTTTCACTGTGGGGGAGTTATATATCAACTTAATATGATTAGTCATTTACACACCCAGTCCCGTGGGCTCCAACACCAAGTGTAAAAATGGCCATTCGTGGAACTCAAACACTTTTTCAGTGTCTAAAACTGCCCCAACAGCCGACAGTTCAAAATCTGTTTAATAGATTAGTGCAAAAAGGTTTCTTATATTTAATGCCATGCATCAAGCTGTAAGTCAGCTCGAATGAAATTTGGTCTGCAGAACCAACACTTTAACCACTGTTTGTAGCCGAGTAACCAGGACTTTGGGAAGTATCTTGTTGTTGAGGTTAAGGAGTGGCAGCAGGCTCTATGACTTGTTATGGTATGTTAGCTGTATTTGTAAAGTGCAGTGTGTCACCCGGGAGGGTATCCAGGCACCTGTGGCAGGTGTATAGGTGTGGGACTGCAGGATTGGTGAGTGAGTCGCCATGGATAGTTAGTTGAAGAGCTAGGTTTCTAGCTTCTTGTGGAATTCAAGAAGCAAGAAGGACGGCCTAATGTGTAAAGGTAGGTCATTCCAGGCTTTGGGTGAGATGTGTTAGAAAACTAGACCACCTGTTCTGCGTCTGTGGGTACAGGTGGTGTGTGTGTGAATGAGAGTGAGGCTCAGAACAAGCGTCGGTGGGTAGGTGGACGTTAAGTCGGCTATTAAGGTATGCTAGTCCTGTGTTGAGCAGTGCCCTGTAAGTGTGCATGAGGAGTTTGAATTAGCAGAGTTTGTGTATAGTCAACCAGTGGAGCTCTTTGAAGTATAGGGTCATGTTGGTGCGACATGGAAAGTTTATGATGAGTCTTGTTGTGACATTCTGGATGCTCTGAAGTCAGTGGAGGAGGTGGTTAGAGATTACAGGGTATAGTGCATTGTGGTAGTCTAATTTTCTTGTGATTAGAGACTGAGTGACAGTACGTCTGGAATACATAGGAGTTGAAGTTGTTTTGAAGCATGGAGAGTATATGGAAGCGGAAGAAACTGGTTACCTGCGCTCCAAAACTTATACTCTTTTCTGCCTTTGAAGTAGGCAAACCTCAAAGAAAAGTATTTGTAGTACCCAAGACCCTGCCTCTTCCTTGTCCTGCCCCAGACACACACTAGGGGGTTGGAGACTTTATTGTGTAAGAACAGGCACAGTCCTATTCCAGTGCAAGTGTCAGCTCCTCCCTTCACTGTAGCCCAGGAAGACTCATTAGGATATGCAGGACGCCCATCAGCTCCCTTTGTGTCACTGTCTAGAGTGAATTCACAAACAGCCTGTCTGTCAGTCTGACGTAGAAGTGTATTTAGCAGCCAAGCAGAGACACAGAATGGTGAAGCAAGAAAATGCCTACTTTCTAAAACTGGCATTTTCAAACTGATAATCTAAAAAACAACTTTACCAAAACATGCATTTTAAAATGTTGAGTTCAGAGATCCCGCCCACATCTCTATCTGCTCCCAATGGGAAACTGCACTTAAAAGATATTTAAAGGCAGTCCACATGTTAACCTATGACAGAGATATGTCTTGCAATAGTGAAAAACAAATTTGGCAGTATTTCACTATCAGGATATGTACAACACACCAGTACACGTCCTACCTTTTAAATGCACTGCACCCTGCCCATGCCCCAGGGTCTCATACATCTTATATTAGACTGTTGGTGTTTTGACTTCCTAATCCATGCTTATCCCATTTACTGTTCATGGTCACTTATCTCAATGACTAACTCCTCGTGAAGTTTTCTTGTGGCGCATCAGACTGCAGCCTTCGCCTCTTATTTAATTTTCCTTTACCCATCTAGTTTGAAGTGCAGGTGAGACAGATATGCCATTGGGTATGATATATCAAGGCTCTGCATTTTATTTGTGACTGCACACTTTTCCCAGGAGAGTCTCAGTACAGTGACTCTATCTCAGTAGTTCATGATGCATGGTATTTATGGGTTAGGTGGTGCTCTCAGTACCAGAGTGGCTGCCAATCAATTAAATACTTGTAGAGTGTGGCTTATCACTTGTGGGGTCTCAAGGCGCTGTCATGGGCGTGCTGATCATTTGAAGAACCAGGTCTGGAGATCCTTCCTGAACTGTTTCATCGAGGGGCCTGTCTGAGGTTAAGTGGGAGCGTGTTCCAGGTCCGAGCTGCAAGGTAAGAGATTGATATGCCTCCAGCTGGGCTCTTCCTGATTCTGGGGATGGCGGCGAGAGCAAGTTGGGAGGATCAGAGTTTTCTGGCGGGTGTAGAAAGTCAGGTGGTGGTTGAGACAGGCCGGTCCAGTGTTGTGCAGTGCCTTGTAGGTGTGTCAGTAGCTTGAAAGTGATGTGTTCGTTGACAGGTAGCTAGTGGAGGTCTCTGAGGTGGGCGAAGATGTAGCTGTGGCGGGGGATGCCCGGGATGAGTCTGGTTGCTGTGTTCTGGATTCTATATAGTCTTGCTTGTAGCTTCTTTGTGATGCCGGTGTAGAGTGCGTTACCATATTCCAGTTTGCTGCTGACAAGTGCGTGGATGACGGTCCTTCTTGTCTCGTGGGGATCCACTTGAAGATTTTCCGAACGAGACGGCGAGTGTGGAAGCATGACAATGAGATGACGTTGGCTTGACAGGTCATGGATAGCGGGGAGTCTAGGATAATACCCAGGATACATGCGTGGTTGGTGGGGGTGGGAACGTTACCTAGGTCGGTTGACCACCAGGAGTTGTCGCAGGCGGAGTGGGTGGAGCCCAGTACTAGGTTCTCTGTCTTGTCTGAGTTGAGTTTAAGGTAGCTGGCTTTCATCCAGGCGGCGACTGCTCTCATTCCGTTGTGAAAGTTGCTCTTGGCTGTTGATGGGTCGTTGGTCAGGGGTATGGTCAGTTGAGTATTGTCGGCATAGAAGACGATGATTAGGCCGTGCTATCTGAAGAGTTTAGCAAGCTGAGCCATATCTGTGCACCCTCTTGACAATTAACTCACTGAACATCATGTTTCCAGGATTCCTTGAGTCAGCCATTCCCATCATGAGTATTTTATTGTACCTCAAGAGCACACATTTAGGCCCCCAAGTTTACTGAGTGCGTAATCCAATGTTTTTTTCTTTCTGTCCTGCATTTTCATGGACAAGCTGGTGGTTGCATCTTCCACATTAAAGATCCATTGTTCAGTTTGATCCTTTCGCTTCACCTGCTTGTCCAGTTTTTCACTCATTCGATCCATTCTGGATGTCAAATTGTCAATTTTGTTGTCTATTGATTGCAATCTACGGCGCACATATTGAAGTATATGTTTCACATCCATCTCCTGGATTCCTGACATTGTGTCTGTGTCATCTCTCATTGGAAGCTCCTTTATCTGCCAGTTAACTAGATTATGTGCCCTCAAAGTTCAGTTTTGGCAGCTTATTGTCTGCTTTCCCATTTATCTGTTATATCGGACCGTCTGCACATAGATGATGGGGCTAGAGTATTTACAGAAGAGTAGGCACACCTTAGCTGTTAGGGTTTGACACATATGTGTAACCAGTAGTGTCTCTTCACCTCTCATTCATCTACACAGCTAGCAATTTTTGATCCTTACTCTGGAGCACACCATAATACTTAGTCTATATCATTGTCACATAGGCCTCTTATCAACAATCTCATCACATTTATTATAGGGGAGCAGTTGCCCTGCACTCATTCTGCAGGGTTGTGATTCACTGCTCTGATTTTGTTACACAGATGTTTCTCTCAGGGGATTTGTTGTGTTGTATTGTCACCTTGCCCTATGCGTATGACCTACTTCAGGACAACCAGTCCTCAGAGGGAGTATCGCCTGGGGTGTGCTTTTTTTCAGTCTCTTACATCCCCGCAGGCTGTTCCGCTTACTTCGGCTGCTCTTCTCCACAAACCATAAGCAGTTTATGATGGCCTTGCCCCACCGCACTTCTCTGTATAGCCTCCACAGTCACTCTGATGCACCATGCTGAGGGGGCCACTCCCTTCCTCTCAGCAGTTCTTTGCTGCACTGACTGCTAACTTTGAATTGTCATGGAGTTTCCATTTTGTATCTGTTAGAAATGAGGTCTTTGGTTGGCAGTCAGGTTACCCCCTGTCCAAGCAAGGACCCTCACTCTAGTCAGGGTAAAGGAGAATCACCCTCAGTTAACCCTCACTCATCCCCTTGATAGCTTGACACCAGCAGGCAGGCTTAACTTCAGAGTCTAGGTGTAAAGTATTTGTACCAACACACACAGTAACTCAGTGAAAAAACTACAAAATGACACAACACAGGTTTAGAAAAATTGAACAACAGAAGACCAAAACAACAAAAATCCAACATACACAAGTCAAGTTATTAATTTTAAAAGCAAGAGTCATAAATCCTTTCGTAAACAGGTAAAACACCGTTAGCGTTGAAAAGTACCTGGGTAGCGTCAAAATAACACGCACAGGTGAGTGTGCAGCGAAAAAGGTAAGCGGTGCGTCGATTTCTCACCTGCAAGCGAGGCCGTGCGTCGTTTCTCCTTCTCAGGTTGGCTCGGCATGCGTCGTTTTTTCCTCTCTGCATGAGAGCGATGCGTCGATCCGGGCAGCAATCAGGTCTGGGCAGGCGTTGTGTCATTTTTTCTCACCCAGCAAGGTTTGCGTCGAAAATCCTGCAGCTTGGTGTTAGCAAAACCGTGCTGTGTTGGTTGCGATGCTACCAGCCTCCACTAGCGATTCAATGCGTTGTTTTTCCAGCCGTGTGCGTCAATCTTCCAGCCGCGCTGCAAGCGGTGCGTCGATTTCAGCCGCAGAGCCAGCGGCACGTCTTTTCTTCAGCCGCATCTCAGAGGTTGCGCTGGAAATTTCCCCGCACTGCAGTCTGTGCGTGGATTTTCAATCTTGGTCTGCAAGCTTCACCTGTCAAGGCCCCAGAAACTGGATATGGCACCACTTGGCAGGGCAGGAGGCTCAGTAGAGAGTCCAGATGCTGGCAGGGGAAGTCTGTGATGGCCCTGAGACTTCAACAACAGGAGGCAAGCTCAGCACAAGCCCTTGGAGATTTCTTCACAAGCAGCAATGCACAACAAAGTCTAGTCTTTGTCCCCTTTCACCAGGCAGAATCAGCAACTGCAGGATAGTTCCACCAAGCACAGCCACAGGCAGGGCAGCACTTCTCCTCAGCTCTTCAGCTCTTCTCCCGGCAGAGGTTCCTCTTGATGTCCGGACGTGATCTAAAGGCTGTGGTTTTGGGTGCTCTTCTTTAACCCATTTTTTGCCTTTTAAGTACGCTTACTTCAAAGGAAAGTCTCTCTTGTCTGTGAACTCCTGCCTTGCCCAGGCCAGTCCCCAGACACACACCAGGGGGTTGGAGACGGCATTGTGTGAGGGCAGGCACAGCCCTTTCAGGTGTAAGTGACCACTCCTCCTCTCCCTCCTAGGACAGGTGGCTCATCAGGATATGCAGGCTATACCCCAGCTCCCTTTGTGTCACTGTCGAGAGAGAGGTGCAACCAGCCTAACTGTCAAACTGGCCCAGACAGGGAATCCACAAACAGGCAGAGTCACAGAATGGTTTAAGCAAGAAAATGCTCACTTTCTAAAAGTGGTATTTTCAAACACACAATCTCAAAACCAACTTTACTAAAATATGTATTTTTAAATTGTGAGATCAGAGACCCCAACCCCCCCTGTGTATCTGCTCCCAAAGGGGATCTACACTTTAATCACATTTAAAGGTAGCTCCCATGTTAACCTATAAGAGGGATAGGCCTTGCAACAGTGAAAACCAAATTTGGCAGTATTTCACTGTCAGGACATATAAAACACATTAGTATATGTCCTACCTTAAACATACACTGCACCCTGCCCACAGGGCTACCTAGGACCTACCTTAGGGGTGTCTTACATGTAAGAAAAGGGGAGGTTCAGGCCTGGCAAGTGGGTACACTTGCTAAGTCGAATTGGCAGTTTAAAACTGCACAGACACTGCAGTGGCAGGTCTGTGACATAATTACACGGCTACTAATGTGGGTGGCACAACCAGTGCTGCAGGCCCACAAGTAGCATTTGATTTACAGGCTCTGGGCACCTCTAGTGCACTTTACTAGGGACTTACTAGTAAATCAAATATGTCAATCATGGATAAACCAATCAGCAATACAATTTACACAGAGAGCATATGCACTTTAGCACTGGTTAGAAGGGGTAGGTGCTCAGAGTTCTAAAGCCAACAAAAACAGGTCAGAAAAAATAGGAGGAAGGAAGCAAAAAGATTGGGGATGACCTTGAATAAGGGAAAAAGTCCAACAGTATCTTAGTTTAAATTAAGCTGCATTTAAGAGTTATTATTGTACCTATTGCCAGATTAGATTTGGGTAGTAATCGTAAACCTTATGATTTCTTGAGGATGTGCTAAATATAGTGGAGAAGACATCTGCAAATGCTTATGCCATTCCTAAGGTGGAGGAAATTTCACTGATTGATTCGTCTTGTGTGAAGCACACTTTAGAAATCAGAGAAGCTTCATTTACTACCCAACTATAATTCATGCCTTATAGTCCAGGCGCACCTGGAGACAGCTCAAGAAAAGATGGAGGAACAGCTAGACCATGGCAGACCACACAGCCTTCAAAACCGCTGTCACCGAACACCACCACCTCATCAGAACAACAAAGAAACCAGCCATACAGTAACGTATGAACACCAACACACATAATAGCAAAGAGCTCTTTGCTATAGTTAAAGATATCGCCAAACCCAACACAGAGACAGCAGACATTCCTCCCTCTCAAAACCTCCGCGGCAACCTCGCCACCTTCTTCCACTGCAAAGTCAAGCAGATCTATGACAGCTTCCAAACCCAAGACCCACCCACCCCACCAGGAACAACTGCATCCAATGACTCCAAACCCCAGCAGATCTTATGCAACTGGGCCACTCTCACCCCTGAAGACACCCTAGGATCATGAAGAGCAGCCACTCCAGAGCCCCCTCTAACCCCTGTCCTTACCACATCTTTAACAGAGTCAGCACCACCATTGCACCCAAACTCTGCCACACCATCAACTGGTCCATCGAGTCTGCCACCTTGCCTGAAGAGTGAAAGCATGCAGAGATCAACCCCCTGCTGAAGAAACCCTCTGCCAACCCGCCAGACCTCAAAAACTACAGACCATCTTGATGCTTCCCTTCCCAGCCAAAGTCATCGAGAAAGATCAACACCCAACTCTCCGAGTTCATCGAAATGAACTACACCCTGCACCTCTCCCAGTCGTGCTTCAGGAGCAACCACAGCACCAAGACTGCTCTCCTCGCCGCTACAGGCAACATCCGCACCCTCGTTGACGGAGGTGAAACTGTTGCACTCATCCTCTTCCACCTCTTAGCCTCCTTCGACACTGTCTGCCACCACACTCTCTGAACAAGACTCCATGACGCCGTCATTCGCAACAAAGCCCTAGAATGGATGTGCTCCTTCCACACCGGCCGAACACAGAGAGTTAGACTTCCACAGTTCAACTCAGAACCCACAGAGATCAGCTCCAGAGTGCCTCGGGGATCCTCCCTGAGCCCCTCCCTCTTCAACATCTACATGGCCTGCTTGCAGCCATTGACAAAAGCGACGGACTCAAAATCGTCTCCTATGCCAACGACACCAAGCTGATTCTCTCCCTTACAGACGAACGCACATCTGCCAAAAACACCTTCCAAAATGGGATGAAGGCAGTCGCCAACTGGATAGCTGCTTCAAGCTTAACTCAGAGAAGACCAAAGTCCTCATTCTGGCCTCTACCCCCTCTGCCTGGGACAACTCCTGGTGACCTGCAACTCTCAGAACCCCCTCAGACCCACGGACCACACACGAAACCTCAACATTATCGTGGACTCCTCTATCTCAATGAACCGCCAAATCAAAGCTGTTACGTCCTCCTGCTTCCATACACTCAGCCTGCTTTGAAAGATCTTCAAGTGGATTCCCACCTAATCCAGGAAAATGGTCACCCATGCGCCCATCAGAAGCAGACTCAACTACGGCAATGCACTCTATGCCGGTATCACCCACTCCTAAAGAAACTACAGAACATCCAGAATGCCTCCGCCAGACTCATCCTGAACATCTCACGCAGCAGCCGCATCACCAACCACCTGAGACACCTCCACTGGCTACCTATCAAAAAAAGAATTACCTTCAAGCTCCTCCATCACGCCTACAATGTCGGAACTGCATACCTCAACGACCCTCTCTACTTCCACGCTCCCACCAGACAACTCCGCTCTGCCCATCTGGCCCTGGCCACCACCCCACAGGTCCGCAAGACCATGACTGGAGGAAGATCTTTCTCCTACTTAACTGCGAATCCCTGGAACTCCCTGCCTCTCTATCTCAGGCAGTCACCATCTCTGCCGCAATTCAGGTAGGACCTCAAGATCTGTCTCTTAATTAAGCCAAAGATCCACCTCCCCCGTCTCAGTGCCTTGAGACCCTCATGGGTGAGTGGTCATGCTCTATAGGAACCCTGATTGATTGATGCCATGCAAAAAGAGGGCTAACCATATTGTGCTATATATTGAATACTACAAATTGTAGGCTTATGTCTTCAACTGAGCTGAATTTAACTTCTTATCAATTTGTTCTGCTTCTAGTGGAGAACGTGGCTTTGCGGGGCCGCGCATCTCAGTCCAGTGTGTTTCTGGGATGGATTGTGCCAGCGGGTGCCATCAATGCCATAGATGGGAATCTGGATTCCGATTACTACCACGGCTCTTGCTCCATTACAAATTATCAGATGTCTCCATGGTGGAGGGTGGACCTGCTGAAACGGTACATCATTCTACGTGTTGCAATTACCAACACAGTCATGTACCCCGAACGGATGAATGGAGCGGAAATCCTGATTGGCAACTCCCTGGAACATGACGGGAATACCAATCCAAGGTAATGCCACCATAGTGTGTTTCTTCTTTTAATTATTGTTTTTTTTTCCCCAGAGATTGTGAAGATGTTGGATCCTGTGAAGGAGGAGATCACTCTCTGAATATAAGTGTATGTCTTTGAGAACTCTTCAGAGCATCTAGCAATTTTCTTGATTTTCCTAAAAACTAGTTTTAAGTCTACATAATGGCTTTTATAGTGTTTGGGCCTGATACACAAAGGTAAACGTAAACCAAAAGTCTATGTTTAGACCAAAAGTGTAAACTTAGATGAAAATTTGAAATTTACTAACAGTAAAGTTAGACTTTTTGGTCTATGTTTACACTTTTGGTCTAAACTTAGATCAAAAGTGCAAGTTTAGACCTTAAGTCTAACTTTGCTACAAGTAAAGTTAGACTTTTGGTCTAAACTTAGAACAAAAGTGTAAACATAGATCCAAAGTCTAACTTTACTGCAAGTAAAGTTAGACTTTAGGTCTAAACTTAGACTTTTGGTCTAAGTTTACCTTTGTGAATTGGGCCTTTTGTTTATTTAAATTCCTGGATCACACTAAAAAGTGTCGGGGTTGACTGGTGTGCCCAACAAGAAAAATTAGTCTACTGGCCCCAGGGTTGCCCATTTAAACATAGTCAAGTATGGAGGAAATGGTTAGGACAAATATAACTAAAGTTTCACTTGCAGATGGACAGAATGGTATATCTGGTGCTAACATACCTGCTATTTGATATATGTGTTTATCCTTTCATAAAAGAAGTAATAGCTGTGTCCTATGTAAATCAATAAAAATGTGTTATTTAAAAAAAAGTTTTGCCCTTGCGGAATAGATTAATATCTGAAAATGCTCTGGGACAATATTGTGATGTTCCAATGAAATAATTTGGAACTTTTGGGAACAAACTGCAAACATTTTCACATTGAACAAAATAGTGTAAGTAAGGGCATGCATATACCCTGGCTGGCAAGCATGATTCATAGGACTGAGACATTCCAAATCCTTGTGAAAACCTATGATGAGGGAGAGGTTGTCTTGTAAATGACTGAACTTTAATTAGTCTAGTGGTTTCAACAACGCGTGACATATCACAATCAATGGAACATATGTAGAGATGTAAGGCAAGCTCACATGAATTTACCTGTGCCATGTTACCTTTGTTGTCAGGTGTACGACAATATCGACAATTCTTCCTGGAACCACAAAGACATTTGCATGTAATGGAATGATTGGGCGCTACGTGAACCTTATTGTACGGGGTCGGTGGGAGTACTTGACCCCCTGCGAAGTAGAGATCTATGCGTACTCTGAGGAGCAGGCAGAACTCGCCCACTGAAGAAAGAACATGGACTCCTCCACATGCGGAAGTTCAGTAGTGCCCAGTAGAGCAGAACAACTGGTGATTGTCAATGACCCAGTGTGTGGTTGGCCAACGGCCATCCTACGCTCTAGAGCTAACGCAAAACTGTACCTTTGTCAGAGTTAAATGGCAGCTATCCTACAAATATATTTCAGGGAAAATCATTGTTTTGTTTCAAGGACCATAACTATTTTGTGCAATTAAAGTATTATCTGTATGCAGGTGTTGTGTGTTCTTGTAGGCTCAATTAATGCAGACATTTAGGGGGCATTTATTTAATGAATTTCAGAAGTTCTGCTTTATTTTTGTGATGTTGGTATCCTGTGAAAGTGGTGAAGCATAAATATCCTCACTGACTTGCAACAGGTGAGTGAGCGAAGAATGTAAGCTCATATTCTGTGTGCAGATTTTATGCACAGTACTTGCACAAATTTGCTAACTACACATATTTTCTGAAGAAGCGCTTATGAAATATTTATTTTCTTTCATGATGTGCCAACCAACCACGACTGTATTGAAGGGCAGAAGAAAACTTTGGGAGGATAGTGGCATTGTGGTACATGTTTCAGCACATGGTCTGTACAAAATATTTGCAGAACCACATGTGATATAAAAAGTTTAGAACATTTAATTTCTTGTGAACTATAATTTTTCATAGCATATGTTCCTCATTTCTACCTTCACTTCCTTTGATTTTTACATCTTACCCCTTCCAAGAGAATTCAGAGTTTCTTATAACTAAGAATTTCCTTAGAGTAGATTTGGTGTTCAATAAAAAAGAAAGATCTCTGGACATGGACGCGAGAGCTATGCATATTGTTCATGATCAGACAGTAGAGCTTTCACCCAGGTTACTGAGATTTCATGGTTTCCAAGAGCAGTCTTGTTCTAACACTTTCATCAGCTAGGACCACAATTTGCAATAGTTATCATTACTTAAATTTATGCTTCAAACATAACCTTGTAAATTCCATAATGTTTCCTTTGAACATCATCTTGTCAGTTAAAGTAAATAGGCCCATTTTACTATCAAACACAGATGATAAACTCTATTTCTGGAGGTAAAACCTAATCACCAAAAATATTGCTTTTGTTTTACCCTCTACTATTTTCTATTAAAGATGATTACTGCTCAAACATCAGTTTGCCTTTTTCTTCAGGTGCCTTCATGTACTTCTGCCACATACGAATAGCATTTGCCTTCAATGACCATGTATCACCACCTCATGCCATGGATATAAACAGTTGGCAGAAATTAACACCAGTATTTAGGGGCCAACATTATATACATTATATACCATAAGTAGGCACTGTCATTCATGAATACTGTTAGAAAAAGGGTCTCTAGTTGGCAGAGGTATACAACCTTGTCCAAGTAGGGACCACTATACTAGAAAGGGTAAGTCACCCACAATCAATATTTGATAAGCACAAGTGGAATTATCACTTTTGCAATGATAAGAAGAGTTTTAAGTCTTTAAAAATCAACAATTGTCTCTTGGGTGCACAAAGTACCTGGTATGCGTCAAAATTACATGCACGAAGACCGCAGAGGAGGAGATGCATGGAAAAAGGAAGGTATGCTTCAGATTTCTGGATGGGCACAGACGATGCGTCAATTCTTCCCACGCTGCAAGGGCTTTGCGTCGATTTCCGGCACGCAGTCTTGGATCCTCACTGCAATGAGGGGTCTTTTGACATCCAGGGATGATGCGTGGAAATCCGGGGCATGCAGGACAAAGTCACAGGGCAATGCGTTGGAGTTTCTGTCACACAGCAGGTGCTGCGTTAATTCCTCATGCAGGAAGTCGGGCTGCATCGTTCCAGCTTGGCAATGCATCAGTCTGGCGGGCTGTGCATTGAAGTTCTGGTTGCAACGCTGGCGCTGCGTCGATCTCAACTCGGGGACCCGAGCTGCGTCGTTCCAGGTCAGCGATGCGGTGATTCTTTTACCGCTGGGCAGACTGTGTGATGATTTCGGCAGGCAGTGTGTTGATTTTCACCACACAAGGAGTTCCTTTTGAAAGAAAGAAATCTTTTTGGCCCTTAGACTCCAGGAACAGGAGGCAAGGTCAATCCAAGCCATTGGAGAGCACTTCTCAGCAGAGCCAGAGGCCAGCAAGGCAGCAGGGCAACAGCAAGGCAGCAGTTCTTCACAGCAAAGCAGTCCAGGAGAGTCCTTTGGGCAGCCAGGCAGCTCCCCATGGCAGGTTGCAGGATCTGGTTCAGAGTGTCTGTCCCAGGAAGTGTCTGAGTTGGTAGGGTCAGGGACCCAGTTTATATACCCAAAAGTGCCTTTGAAGTGGGGGAGACTTCAAAGAGTGGTTTTGAAGTGCACAGTGTCCCCTTTCAGTACAGGTATGTCTGCCACCATCCCAGTAGGGGGTTTGCCAGTCCATTGTGTGAGGGCAGGCCACTAGCCTTTGAAATGTAAGTGTCAAGCTCCTCCACCCTTCCAGCCCAGGAAGACCCATTCAGTATGCAGATTTGTGCAAGTGTGACTGAGCATCCTGTGTTTGTCTGGGTGAAATGCACAAGTGAGCTGTCAACCAGCCCAGCCCAGACGTGGATTGGAGATGGGCTGTAAGGCACAAAAGGATTTTAAGTGCATAGAAATGCTAACTTTCTAAAAGTGGCATTTCTAAAATAGCAATATAAAGTCCAACCTCACCAGTAAGCAGGATTTTGCATTACCATTCTGGCCATAATAAACATGACCTGTTTACTTCTTTCTAATTAGAATCTACCACTCAAACAGTATGAAGGTAGCCCTAATGTTAGTGTAGGAAAATGTCTCTCATGGCATGGTTACCCCCTAACGTTTTGCCTCTTGTTGGTGATATGATTGAAAGTGTGCTGGGACCCTGCTAACAAGGCCCCAGCACCAGTGTTCTTTCCCTAAACTGTACCTGTGTCTCCACAATTGGCACAGCCCTGGCACACAGATAAGCCCCTTGTAAATGGTACACCTGGTACCAAGGGCCCTGTGGCCAGGGAATGTCTCTAAGGGCTGTATTATGCCACCCTGGGGACCCCTCACTCAGCACATGCACACTGCCTCACAGCTCGTGTGTGCTGGTGGGGAGAAAATAACTAAGTTGACATGGCACTCCCTTCAGAGTGCCATGCCCAAAACCCACTGCCTCTGGCATAGGTAAGTCACCCCTCTAGCAGGCCTTACAGCCCTAAGGCAGGGTGCACTATACCACAGGTGAGGGCATAGTTACATGAGCACTGTGCCAAATCTTAGACATTATAAGTGCAAGGTAGCCATAAAGAGTATATGGTCTGGGAGTTTGTCAAACACAAACTCCACAGTTCCATAATAGCTACACGGAATTCTGGGAAGTTTGGTATCAAACTTCAGCACAATAAATCCACATTGATCCCAGTGTGGGATTAATTGAAAAATGCACACAGAGGGCATCTTAGAGATGCCCTCTGTATACCAGTCAAATTCCTAGTGTTAGGCTGACCAGTTCCTGCCAGCCTGCCACATCCAGACGGGTTTCTGGCCACATGGGATGAGTGCCTTTGTCACTCTGTGGCCAGGAACAAAGCCTGCACTGGGTGGAGGTCTTCTCACCTCCCCCTGCAGGAACTGTAACACCTGGCAGTGAGCCTCAAAGGCTCAGCCCTGGTGTTACAGCGCCCCAGGGCACTCCAGCTAGTGGAGATGCCCACCCCTCTGGACACAGCCCCCAATTTTGGTGGCAAGTCGAAAGGAGATAATGAGAAAAACAAGGAGGAATCACCCACCAGTCAGGACAGCCCCTAAGGTGTCCTGAGCTGAGGTGACCCCTGCCTTAAGAAATCCTCCATCTTGTTTTGGAGGATTCCCCCAATAGGAATAGGGATGTTCCGCCCTCCCCTCACGGAGGAGGCACAAAGAGGGTGTTACCACCCTCCAGGACAGTAGCCATTGGCTATTGCCCCCCAGACCTAAACACACCCCTAAATTGAGTATTTAGGGGTGACCCTGAACCCAAGAAATCAGATTCCTGCAACCTGAAGAAAGAAGAATGACTGCTGACCTGAGAGCCCCGCAGAGACGACGAAGACAACTACTGACTTGGCCCCATCCCTACCGGCCTGTCTCCAGACTCAAAGAACATGCACAGGGACGCATCCAGTGATACCAGCAACATCTGAGGACTCAGAGGACTGACCTGCACCTAAAGGACCAAGAAACTCCAGAGGACAGCGGCTCTGTCCAAAACTACAACCAAGAAACCATCTTTAAAGAAGACTCCAACCTCACTCCGGAGGCATGAGTCTTCACACTCTGCACCCGACGCCCCACACCTGTATCCAGATAAACGAATACCGCTGAGAGGACTCCCAGGCGACTCCAATGATGTGGACACCTTGAGTCGACCTCCCTGCACCCCCACAGCGACACCTGCAGAGAGGATCCAGAGGCTCCCCCTGACCGCAACTGCCTGGTAACAAAGGAACACGACGCCTGGACCAAGCACTGCACCCGCAGCCCCCAGGACCGAGAGGAACCACCTACCAGTGCAGGAGTGACCAGAAGGCGGCCCTCATCCTAGCCCAGTCGGTGGCTGGCCCGAGAAGCCCCCCTGTGCCCTGCCCGCATCGCCAGAGTGACCCCCGGGTCCCTCCATTGCATTCAACGGAAAGCCCGACACCTACTTTGCACATTGCACCCAGCCGCCCCTGTGCCGCTCAGTGTGTATTTTGTGTGCCTGTGTGTCCCCCCCCAGGTGCGCTACAAAACCCCCCTGGTCTGCTCCCTGAAGACACAGGTACTTACCTGCTAGCAGACTGGAACTGGAGCACCCCTGTTCTCCATAGGTGCCTATGTTATTTGGGCCCTCCTTTGACCG
Organism: Pleurodeles waltl; assembly: GCF_031143425.1. Classification (NCBI taxonomy): domain Eukaryota; kingdom Metazoa; phylum Chordata; class Amphibia; order Caudata; family Salamandridae; genus Pleurodeles; species Pleurodeles waltl. Next base: position 45,389,468 of record NC_090444.1, read on the forward strand.
CCGCACCTGACGGGCCCTGTGTTGCTGGTGCTGAGGGTTTGGGGTTGCTTTGAACTCTCAAGGGTGGGCTGCCTATGCCCAGGAGACTGAACTTGTAAGTGCTTTACTTACCTGAGAAACTAACCAATACTTACCTCCCCCAGGAACTGTTGATTTTTGCAGTGTCCACTTTTAAAATAGCTAATTGCCATTTTTCACAAAACTGTGTATACTACTGTTTTAATTCAAAATTCCATACTTACCTGTGTGAAGTACCTTACAATTTATGTACTTACCTAAACCCATAATCTTGTGGTTCTAAAATAAATTAAGAAAATAATATTTGGCTAGATAAAAACCTGTTGGCCTGGAGTTAAGTCTTTGAGTGTGTGTTCTCATTTATTGCCTGTGTGTGTACAACAAATGCTTAACACTACCCTCTGATAAGCCTACTGCTCGACCACACTACCAGAAAATAGAGCATTAGTATTATCTTATTTTGCCATTATCAACTTCTAAGGGGAACCCTTGAACTCTGTGCACACTACCTCTCTCTTTGAGATAGTATATACAGAGCCAACTTCCTACATTTAGCCTATGAATGGAGCAGGCCTCACAGCAGTGGAAAACAAATGTAGGAGATTTCCACTACCAGGACATGAAAAACACACAGGTATATGTCCTGCCGTTTACCTACACAGCACCCTGCCCTATGGGTTACCTAGGGCCTACCTTAAAGGTGACTTATATGTAGAAAAAGGGGAGTTTAAGGCTTGGCAAGTACTTTTAAATGCCAAGTCAAAGTAGCAGTGAAACTGCACACACAGGCCTTGCAATGGCAGGCTTGAGACATGGTTAAGAGGCTACTTATAAGCGTGGCACAACCAGTGCTGCAGGCCCACTAGTAGCATTCAATCTAAAGGCCCTGGGCACATGTAGTGCACTTTACTAGGGACTTACAAGTAGATCAAAAATGCCAATTTGGTATGGTCCAATGTTACCAAGAAATCCCACCACTTTGCGATGACCCCCATTTTGCCAGGGATGGGAAATTCATGGGATGGCCTTCCGCAATATGGTAAGGATAATCTCCATTATAGCACCAAGAGGCGAGCACCATCATGGCGTGAATGACCACAATATGCAAAGAATGACCACAATTATTCTGGGGGCCAGCATTATACCACTAAGGATAGGCACCATTATTTTAAAAACACAGGAAAACAGCAAAAACAAAGTTTTTGATTTGCTAGGGTAATTTATGTTTAATTAAATAAACTCCTGTATCCCTTCTGCTGCTAGTCTATAAAGGTATGAGTATTCTTGCACAGTGCTTACCTAAAGGAACAAAAACATGCATAGGGCCTTTCTAAGCCTCTTGTACGGGCAACTGGCAGAAGCCCCAATAGCTTTGCCCACAGTTGTCTCACATAGGAAACTATGTGGGCTTTGTGTGCACATTATTCTGTGTGTTTTGTAAATGTGTAAGCTTATGTGTGGATATGCAGGGCTAGCATTATAACAGAGTTAGGCATCATCATTCAAGGGATTCCCACAATATATAATAGTCTAACATACTGGATTATACTGGGGCAGGTGGACGCATCACACCGTTAAATGAACATGGATGTTCTAAGACACATGCACACACATAAACACATTAGCAATGAACACTTTTTCGACGTGTTGGTCTGTATCTGGGCTTTTAACTGTGCCCACATCACTATCACTCGTTCATTGCTTGCCTTTCAAAAATCCTTTGTCTTCGTTGGTAAATGCTTTACGTTTGTCCCTTCTCGGGCTGTTTTGTTACCGCCTTGGACATCGACCCTGTTACATGGATAATTGCACATATGCTGATAACTTTGACTGTGAGCGAACTTCTTTTTCCTTTTGTGTCACTCCTTCGCGCTCACGCTCCTGGGGGCCGTGGCCTTTGGATCGGCTTACTTATGTCAACTGTTTTACTTTTTATTTTGTTTGTGTGGCAAGAAAACTCCAGTTAGGAATTTACAACGCTAAGAGCCCTAACTCGAACAAACACGAGACCCATTGCATTACAAATGCTTGTCTCTACTTACAGACTCTCTGGCTCCGCTTTGTGCTGCTCAGGCTCCATTGCTTACCTCGCTCTTCCTTTGTTGCAGCTCATGGCCTGTTATACAGCCATCTAATGCGCAGTATTTGCTCTTCATTGATTGCGGTGCAGTCCTTGTGTGCTCACACACTGTAAGTGTGATATAGGGTGTTACATTGGCTCAGCAGCGCTGAAGTACACTGCTCAGCTGGCTACGATTTCAGGTCCCAGCTCTCTAAAGAAAGTGCTCGGGCACTTGCGTTCCAAACAACACAGACTAGGCATGTGTGATTACCCAAACAGTGGGGGCACTGGCCCATCACACTTTCTGAGTGTCTTGTTCCTCTGTGGGGCAGTGCTGCACATTGTAGGGCACTGAGAGCGACACAGAAAACTGTGGGTAGTGCGCCGCCTGAATGCCCACATGAGTGAGCCACCCAGGGATGAGATACTTTGCCCAATACTAAGGGAATTAATAAAGCTTCAGAATCAGCAAAAGCCTTAGCACTTGATAATATTCATAAAAACATATTAACAGACATGAATACAAAAATATCTTTCCATTGGGTGTAGATTTTCTAATATTAACTCAAATGAGGTGATATTTTATTAATGATGTTTAGGGGGGCATTACTTAGGCCCAAATATTCTGGGACTTTACCACAATTGTCTCCCTGGGAGATGGGTGAGCACAGATATGGGTGAACCCCTAGGTCTACACAACGCCAACTATTAGAAATCGCATTGGAAACAGTTGGACAGACTCTAGAACAGTCTAAAATCCATGCCAGCTACAGTAAGGGCAATCACATGTAACGGGGTAGGTACACCAAGGCATTGAATCAAATTATTGAAATGTTATAATACATGTTCAATTAGGTTGCCTTTACCCTTACATTTTGTTCTCCCACGTGTACACCAAGAAATGCACTTGATACTGGGTTTGTCTCCAGGTTGTTTTTCTTTCCCCTACCCTTTTTTCAAACAAATTTCCCAGTTTTAACGAGAATACAAATGTGAGCCATACATAAATGGCAGAGAAACAAGTTATTTACCCAGCGTTAGGTTAATTCCACCCTGGCCTTTCCACATCCCACAAGCACAAAATGCAGAAATAAGTACCCATCAAATAATACACAAATTAGGAACTAAGGGCCAGATGTATCAAGAATCCATTTTGCAATTCTCTAATAGCGATTTTTAAGAAATCGCTATTTCTGAGTCGCAAAATGGTATGTATCATATTTGCGATTCGATAATAGTGATTTCTTAAAAATCGCAAATGCTATAACTGAATCGCAAATAGCGATTCTGACCTCATTCACACCTATGAGCCTGGCCCATATTTGCAAATTTTTTGCATTTCCCAAATTGCGAATTCATAACTGGAATTTGCAATTTGGGAAATGCAAACCCCAGGGTGCTGGGGGCCTGAGGCCCCCTCTGCTGCACCTCCCAAAAATATTTTAGGACATGTAAGGCGCACACATGCCAAAGGGGCATGTGTGCATTACATGTGAATTTTATAAATGCATTTTTAATGCATTTTTAAAATTTGCACATGGTTACCACCAAGATGGTAATTGCGATTCCTTAATGTCCAATTCGCATTAAGGAAAAGCTTGATACATGTGCTTAAGAAATCGCAAATAAGGATTCCTTATTTGTGATTTCTTATTTAGAGAATCACAGTTTGCGATTCTCTAAATGGGCTCGCAATTTTAAGGAATCGCTATTTTAGCGATTCCTTAAAATTGCATAGCAAATGCCTTTCATACATACTGAAAGGCATTTTTGCATTCGCAAATGGCCATTTGCATCGTTTGACAATGCAAAAACGCTTGATACATCGGGCCCTAATTTATTTAATTAACAAAGAAAGAAAACAATAATTTAATAAATTTAATGGAAGGTTGGAGCTTTTCAAAATGTGGTTTTATTTCTAAAAGACAAATCAATATGCTGGAGTCTAGTGCTTCACTCTGTCTTTTATTTGTGTTCTTAATCATACAAAAACACATTTGAATATGTTGTAGGGCGTGACAAAAATCATAATATTATTTCTCTTACCAATTGTTTAAACATTCACATTTCATCAGTTCGGGGAGTACATATAAACAAAGTATAAAGACATTATAAAGACATTAAAAGAAGACAGTAGATGAAGCCTCCACCAATGACTATGAAGTAAGTTAAGAATTGTAGGTAAATATTAAATAGAGTGAATAATAAAATTGCTTTGCATTATCTATTATCTGTCATTAACTTAATTCATATTTGGACAGAGTATTAAATGCAGAAGTGTTATTTTTGAGAAGGCAAAAGTGGGTATATTGTGTAGATATTTTCATCAGGTTAAGAACACTTGTACCACAGGTGGCGTGGAGTACCCAAAGTGGTCCATGGACCTAAGGTCAAGACTACTGATGTAGAGGACAGAGAAAAAGAGAAAATGATTATAATGAGTCAGCAATCACAATGGGAGGCAGTCATAAGGTATGACTTATCACATGTGGGAGTTATCACATCCATCTGAAAGAACATTACAGAGGGTAACTGTTAGAAGTTGGGTAAGGCATAAGCAAACCCCTGACTAGGATTGTGTTTGCTGCTTGATAAGGCTCACCCCCCGGTAACCCAGTTTCTAACATTGGTGATCAGCTTTGAGGGTGAGGAATTCTGTTTGTGCAGTGCAATACAGTGGTTTGGTCTACACTGCTCTCCCATATCTAAGACCAATTCAAGTTTTAAATTCTCCCTATTTGGCCATTTTGCTTTTTCTAAATTCATTCTTGCTCTCCCGGTCTGATTGTGCCTGCAGCCTCAACTGCAAAGATGGAGTATGATTTTGCTAACCGGGAGGGCTGTACTTCAACTGAGCTCTAGAAATGTTGCCAGGAGAGGGGGTTGCCCATCAAGAGGGCTACTAAGAAGGTGGAACTCCAACACGCTTTCAGGCATGGGCAATGGCCCCCGAGCTGGCAGCCACAACAGATGACCAGGAAGATGAGGAAGGATCAGAGAAGGATCCACAGGAGGATTCCTAGCCTATTCCTAAGTTTGGAAGTACCCTCCCATGCAGGGAGAAGTGTGTCCTCAAGCAGCCTGTCCCAAGAGGAGCTTGCGTAAAGGAAGGTGAGGAGAGAATTTGAATAAAAGATGGTCCATTGAAAATGGAAGCGAGGACGCTGACCATGGAGGCGACAATTACCTTGAAGCATTTGGCTCATGAGAAAAGTCTTAAGGAGCTGAGCCTTAAGGACCTTACCTCTCATCAAGTCCAGAGAGGCAGAGTCCAGCAATGATGGTGGCATTATTTCTACAGTGCCCTCTGGATACAAGCAGGTCCATATTCCCAAAGGCCTGGTGCCTGACTTTGTTGTGGAGGCACATCCCTAGTAAAGGAAGGGGCATCCTACTGGCATCAGAGAAGGGAAACTGGAATAGGCATGCCTCCTTGAAAGAAGCCCTTGTCAGGAAGTATGGTATAACCCCAGAAAAGTACAGACCTACATTTAGGGACAATTAGAAATTGGCCCAGCAGACCTGGGTGGATTCTTTTTGCAGGGCACTGGATGGTTGGGTGAAGGGCAGTGTAGTAAAATATGATTAGGGGATGTACCACTTGATTACAAAGAAGAACATGTTCAGTCTTTGTTTTGCAGATCTGCACCAACACTTGATTGAGAATAAACTCACTGACCCCAGGTAGCTTGCTATGGAAGTGGACACAAGGTGGGCCCAGAAGAAGGTATCTGGGGGGATCACGACAAGGGTCGGCAGGTTCACCATTAGAAGAAGGGAGAGGGAGATAAGCATAAACAAGCCTTTGCAATGCAATAGATCTCGCATTTGCAAGAGTAGGAGCTATTGGCCAATGTATTTTACTTATGTGTTTTGCTTTGGAGTGTAGGGGATGTATGTGGTGTGGAATGGAAATTTGTAGTTTGTATTTTAATTGCTACTTGTGGAATTGTGCAGTGTGGAATTGTATGGTAGGGAGTGTATTTGTGTAGTGGAATTATGTGGCATGGTGAATATATATGGGTGAGAGGTGCACAGGTTAGATAGAAAGGAAGATAGAAAGGGATAGGTGGTTAATTTAGGAACTGGTGGGAGCTTCCCTCACACAGAAGTTACAATGCAAGCTTCCCTCACACAAGGTACAATGCAAGTGTCCCTCACACAGAATGTACAATGCAAGTATCCCTCACACAGAATGTACAATGCAACCATCCCTCTCACGGAAGGTAGGGTGCAAGCTTCCCTCACACAGAAGATGCAGGTGCAATGCAAGCTTTCCTCACAGAAACGGTACAATGCAAGCTTCTATCAGATAGAAGGCACAATGCAAGCTTCGCTCACAGAGAGGGGACAATGCAAGCTTCCCTCACAGGGAGGGGACAATGCAAGCTTCTCTCCCGCGGCTGGTACAATGCAAACTTCCCTCCCACGGAAGATGCAATGCAAGCTTCCCTCACAGGGAAGGTACAATGCAAGCTTTTCTCACAAAGAAGGTACAATTCAAGCTTCCTTCACACAGAAGGTACAATGCAAGCTTCCCCTCACAGAGAATGTACAATGCAAGATTCCCTCACAGAGATAACGGAGAAGGTACAATGCAAGCTTCCCTCACACAGAAAGCACAATGCAAGCTTCCCTCAAAGAGAAGGTACAATGCAGGCTTCTCTCACAGATAAGTTACAATGCAAGCTTCCCTCCCACAGAAGGTACAATGCAAGTTTCCTTGACAGACAATATACCATGCAAGTTTCCTTCACAGAGAAGGTACAATGCAAGCTTCCCTCCCACGGAAGTTGCAATGCAAGCTTCCCTCACAGGAAAGGTACACTGCAGGAATTTCTCACAAAGAAGATGCAATGAAAGCTTCCCTAACACAGAAGGTGCAATGCAAACTTTCCTCACAGAGAAAGCACAATGTGAGCTTCACCTCACAGAGAAGGTACAATGCAAGATTCCCTCACAGAGAATCACAGAGAAGGTACAATGCAAGCTTCCCTCACACAGAAGGCACAATGCAAGCTTCCCTCAAAGAGAAGGTACAATGCAAGCTTCGCTTCCACACAAGATACAATGCAAGCTTCCCTCCCACAGAAGGTAAAATGCAAGCTCCCTTCACAGAGAAGGTACAATGCAAGACTTCCTCACAGTGAAGGTACAATGCAAGCATCCCTCTCACGGAAGGTAGGATGCAAGCTTCCTTCACAGAGAATGTACCATGCAAGCTTCCCTCACACACAACAAATAGAGTACAGGCTGCAGCGGTGCATACACAGCCCTCACACACAGCAGATGCAGCACAGGTCGCAGTGCATGCTCCCTCACAGAGGGGGTACAATGCAAGCTTCCCTCACACACAGCTGACACAGTACAGGCAGAAGTGCAAGCATTACACACAGAGCAGATACAGCACAGGCGGCAGCAGCGCAGGCTTCGCTCACACAGAGCAGATACAGTAGAGCAGCAGTGCAAGCTTTCCTCACGCACAGCACAGCTACAGTACAGCAGCAGTGCAAGCTTCCTCACACACAGCAGATACAACACAGGCAGCAGCAGTCCAAGCTTCCCTTACACACAGCAGATGCAGCACAGCAGCAGTGCAAGCTTCCCTCACACACAGCGCAGCACATCAGCAGTACAAGCTTCCCTCACACACAGTAGATACTGAACAGGCAGCAGCAGTGCAAACTTCCCTCACACACAGCAGATACAGCACAGCAGCAATGCAAGCTTCCCTATCAGAGTATGTACAATGCAAGCTTCCGTTACACACACCAGCTACAGCACATAGGCAGTGCAAGTTTCCCTCACAGAGAAGGTACAATGCAAGCATCCCTCACACAGAAGGTACAATGCAAGGTTCCCTCACAGAGAAGGTACCATGCCAGCTTCCCTCTCAGAGAAGTTACCGTGCAAGCTTCCTTCACACAGAAGGTACAATGCAAACTTCCTTAATAGAGAGTGTATCATGCAAGCTCCCCTCACACACTGCAGTTACAATACAGACAGCAGCAGTGCATGCTTCCTTCACACACAGCAGATGCTGCACAGGCAGCAGTGCACTTTACCTCACAGAGAAGATACATTGTAAGCTTCTCTCATACACAGCAGATACGGTACAGGTAGCAATGCAAGCGTTACTCACACACAGATCAGATACTGCACAGGCAGCAGCATTTGTTTGAGTTAGAGCTATTGGCATTGTAAATGGGAATGTCTTTTACGTATGTATTATGGGGTGTATGTATGTGTTGTGTGGTGGAAGTATGTGGGTTGGGTTAGTTAGTTGTGGAGTTCTGTGATATGGAATTGTGTGGAGTGGATTTGTGTAGTGGAATTATGTGGCTTGGTGTGCTGTGGAATTATGTGGATAGTAATTATGTGTTATTGATTGTACTGGAATTATATGGAGTGGGATTGTCTGGTATGGATTGTGATTATGTGTAATGCTATTTTGTGTTTTGGAGTGGTATTTAGTGGAGTTTAATTATGTGGTGGGCTGCTGAAATATGTGGCATGCTGTGAAATTCATTAGTGTGGATTGGATGTATTTGGTGTGTTGTGTAATTGTGTTGTTGAGTTGTGTCATGTGGTTTTGTGTCGAGTTATGTGTTGTGGATTGCAAATGTGTAGAAGTGAATTGTGTGGCGTGGAACTGTGTGGATAGCTTTGCCTTTTTGGTGAAGAAAACTTTTTTGGGGAGCTAAGCTTCAGAAGTCTGTGTTTCGGTGTTAAAAAAATAGAAAGAGAGCTGGAGCTATTGGTGTTGTAGCTGTAAATGTGTCTTACCTATGTGTAATGGAGTGATTTTATGTGGAGTTTAGTGGTATTATGTGGGTTGGATTAGAATTGTTAGTTGTGGCACTCTGCAGCATGAATTGTGTGATGTGGAGTGGATTTTTGTGTGGAATTATGTTGCATGCTGTGCAGTGGTATTATGTGGATAGTAAATATGTGTTTTTAAGTGTATTGGAATTATGTGTAGTGGGGTTGTGTGTTATGGAGTGTAATTAGATGAAATGGTAATTTTGTTGTGGTTTGTTATGTGTTGGAGTTTAATGATGTGGTGTGTTGTTGAATATTGTGGTATGATGTTTATCATTGTCTTGTGAATTGGATATATGTGGTGTGTAGTGGAATTGTGTTCTGGAGTGGAATTATGTGGCTTGGTGTGGAGTTATGTGGTGTGGAATGGATGTGGGTGGAGCTGAATAGTCTGGCATGGACAGTATGGTGTTGAGTGGAATAATGTGGTATAGTGTAGAGAGTGTTTATGTGGATTGGTGTTATGTGGCATAGAGGGAATTTAGGTGGATAAAAATACGAAACCAGATTGAGAGAAAGGAAAAGAAGGAGATAGTGTGGGGGCGAAAGAGAAATAGGAGAGATGGAGAAAGAGAGACGAGGAGGAGATAGAAAGAGTAATAGGGCAGAAAGAAAAGATGCTGAGAGAGACAGGAGAGAGAGACGAGTACCTGAAAGAGACACGAAGAGAGAAAGATAGGTGATCAAATACTACACCATTGTTCATTGTACGACCTAAACACATAACCAGAGAAAAATTGCAGTATTTAAAGTACTTTGAATCACAATAAGTAGGGCGTACATAGGAGTACCCAAATCCAGTAATAATAATAAAAAACAAGTTTATAGCAGTTCATGCCAAAATTCTGAAAGCTGAAAATCATGCATTGCCATCATTAACTCTTAAGTACTTAGTGTAAGAATAAAAACAAAAAAACAATGGGGATGTTAAACACTAACTGAAGAATATTCACTAGAATATCAATAGAAGAGAAAAGATTGGAAAAGAGTGAGGGCATTAGATATGGTAATGATGGTATGTATGGTATGTGTGTACAAGATTCCATACATTACATACATACCATACTGCAGTCGATTGTCACAGCAAAGCAATCTTCAGGTGTTATTTGAAGACATAATAAACCAAAATGACAATTGGGCTTTGATTAAATAATTGCAAAACGCAATTGCCAAGTCAATTATGAATGGCGAGTGTCAGCAGAAGGTGAATAACCAGGGAGAGCGCGTTGTGAACACAGGAGAGCTGGAGTGGCACTGAGAGCAGAGTGTGGTTAGGATGTCACCCATAGGCCAAAGGCTCTGATTGGCTCGGAGGTCGCGCCAGGGTTGACTCCGCCGCAGTCTCACTGGCCTCTCAGATGCTTGGGCTTCCGTCCACATGATTGCTCAAAAACACACTGAACAGGGAATGCACGGAGCTGAACTCTATGCAAATAATACAACGTTACTACTGAACACCCATCCCACAGGAGTGCCTGGCTGCCCCTGCTCTCCAGAGAGCCCCAGAGCGCGGTGCTGGCACACACCGCGCCGCCTGTGACAAAGTTACTGCCATGAGGGGCATCATCAGAGGAAGGGGCAAACGAGGGTCGGATCCAAACTCCTTTTATACCATGACATGCTTCCTCCGCCACTTTCCAATTAGCGCCCAAGAGTCGCTCTAATTAGATAAAAAGCAAATAACCTCGCCGCCTGTCTGCTGAGGAAATAAAGGCCCATATTTATACTTTTTTAGTGCCACATGTGCGACGCTTTTTGACGCAAAAGTGGCACAAACTTACAAAATACAATTAGCAGCGCTAAAAAAGTATAAATATCGGCCAAAATGTAAAACAGTTCAGGTAAGCGAGCCGATTCTAAGCGCCACTGCCGCCGTGAGCATGTTCACGTTTGCTCAGGTTAGAGCTATTAGCATGTAAAGCACTAACCCGACTTTTCTTTCCACATAAATAGAAAAAAATCATGCTGTGGGGAAAACAAAAAGATAAAATAGTGTAGAAACCATGCTGAAAACACAGAGCCTCATATGTTTTTAGTAGTTGGCCGGTGTTCTAACTGTGTGTGTCTCCCTATCTGTGCGAGTCCCCCCTGATGTCAGAGGAAGGCACAGCCATACAAGTGCTGCCTGCACATCTGTGCCTCCCCGTCTCTCCATGTCTCCTCCCCACACCCCCACAATACTGGAGAGTTACATCAGCAGTCTCTCTTGCAGTATGTTTAAATGCATTTGTATATACTGTAATATTGGATTAAGCTTTCCTGTGTTTGGTGGACTATATTATTGATTAATTGTTGAATAATATAGTTAGACTAGGTTTTTCACAGTGGAAGGAAAATTTATATGATTGAATAATATAATTCCCTTTAAAAAAACAGGTTATGTGGACATTATAGTTAGATCAGATTTCCCACAGTAAAGGGAAATTGTTGATTATTATGATTATCAAGAATCCTGGGGTGTAATGTATTATTTGTATTTGTTTATAATACCTATATGATATAGAATAAGATTTATAATCACATATAATATATATGACATTTGTATGTTACATATTATTAATATCATGTATATAATAATTCATAAAGATATAATAATGTTATATTCATTCTCTGATTCTAAAGAGAATTTAGAATTCTAGGAGGGAGAGCGAAGGGCGACAGTTGAGAGGAGAGCTGGAGGTGAGAGGACTACTTCGTGGATGGGCCGATATATATATATCTTATACGACTTCAGAATAAAGAGGTTTACCGAAAATAACCCTGAGCGTGTACCTTCAACACTGGCGACGAGGCAGGATTAAACCTCTCACTGGCCCAACACGCTCATTTTCTGGATCGGCTGTCAACGGAAGAACGAGGCAGCGGACAGACGGAATGGATGAGGCTGCGGACGGAATTAAAGGCGGCAGGCAGGCATTATTATATTTAAAAATTACCTTCTCTTTTCGCAAGCGTTAAATCGAGAGCGTACACGTGAGTGGCTGTAAGCGCTTGCATCTGGACACACACGCTACCTCTCGCAGGCTGCTAAGCAACAGCCGCATGCACACTTTCTAGTATCCAGGCAACATCCGGCCACGCTCTCGCGCTTTGGATGTGTTCCGTATACATGCTTGTGTTGCCAAGCAACACCCAGCGTCCTGTCTTTGCGGCAGAGTGCGTTTGACCCTGACAGCTTCGAGGGAATCTCTTCCACTTGATTTGGGCATTGAGCCCCGTCTGTGTTTTAACAAAAAAAAAAAAAGGAAAAAGAAGGAGAATATATATATTTTTTCTCTTCTCTTACCTGGATTTCAGTTTTTTTTTTCTCTGGAACATTATGCCTCACTTACAATAACAAGTTCGAACTGTGTATCAAATTCTAAGTCAAGTCATTTTACCCTGATACACACAGCTTTACTTCTTCAGACTTGGTACCATCTAGATATTTGTCTTCTCTGGACTCAATCTTCAGTTTTAAATACTTGCTTTATAATGCAAAACGTAACTGCACCTCCGTTTTTTCTATCCTCTCCAGGAAAACCTCCCATCAAATGGTCAAAATGGAAAAGGGTATTTGAAAGGTACGCCAAAGTCTGTGGTACCTCACTAAGTGCTCAACGGCACAGTGGTTTATTGCTTCACTGTTTGGGTTCTGAAGGCCAAGAAATATTTGACACCTTCCAGATATTCCAGACAGCGAAGCAATAAACTTAAATGAATTTGAAATTTGCATACGGAAGTTGGACATGCATTATCTTCCCAAGGTCAGCACTATACTAGAACGTTATTACTTTGGTAAAAGACTACAAATTGAGGGGGAATCGGTAGAGAACTATGTAACGGATCTTAGACGTCTTGCTTCTTCATGTAAATTTAGCCTGCTCACCAATGAGAGAATCAGTGACCAATTCATGTTGGGTTGTAATATTGAAAAAAATTCGAGAGGAACTGTGGTTTAAGGATGAACCCTCTCTGGATGATGTATTGGTGGCTGCAATGTGGATTGAACACTCTTTAAAGTGTGTGGATGTAATTAAGAAATTTGCCTCTACTTGTGACTCTTCGGGGGTAGTGTATTCTATAAATGAGAGTAAAAACAAAAATGATGTCAATACGAAAAAAAAATCTCAGAAGCTTTCCCTGCAGTGAGAGTTAAACGGTGTTTTCGATGCAACAAGCTAGGTCATTTAGCTAATGATAAAAAATGTCCAGCACTCAAATCAATTTGTTCATATTATAAGAAACGGGGACATTTCTTTTCTGTTTGTAGGGTTCACACTGATCCTGATGAAGACCTTAGTACTTCCGACTTTGATTGTGGACAAATTGTTCTTCAGGTAGGGAAGAATAGAGGTCCTTTTGAGTTGATTACAGTAGAGGGAATGCAGACACAGGTCCTATTTGATTCTGGGGCGAAAATCACAATAATCTCTTGTGATTTCTTTTCTCGCTGCTTGAGAGAGAAGGTTACCCTTTGTAAACCTGATATTAAACTGTGTGCATATGGAGGTGAAGTGATACCCCTACTTGGCTACTTTATAGGGTTAATTGAATTCAGAGGCCAGTTTACGTCAGGTAAAATTTATGTCTCAAACAAAGGTGATAGCATCATTAGCTGGTGGCACCAGAAAGACCTTGGGGTCTTTTTGGATCCCAATAGTGTGGATCCCATCATACTAAAGGACATTTCCCAAGTGGAGTCAGTGTCATCACATTATTCTGATGTGGATCTTCATCAGACACTTTTGCAAGAATTCCCGAGGGTGTTCAGAAGTGAGGTGGGTTGTTTAAAAGATTATTGCCATGACATTAAAATTGCTCCAAATTCTGTCCCCTTCTGTGGCAAGTTAGGAACGTTCCAGGTAATGCCAGAGAGGACATGTTGAATGAATTAAGTAAATTAAAGTCACAAGGCATCATTGAAGAAGTTGAAGGCACCTCTAGGTTGGCTCCAGGAGTCATGGTTAGGAAGCCCAATTGATCAGTCAGGCTATGTGTGGACCTCAGACAGCTGAACAAATGTGTCATTGTGGATAGATATCCTTTACCAAATATTAGTCAATTGTTAATGATGATAAGGGATGCTAAGGTGTTTAGCACTATTGATCTGGCTTCAGCCTACCACCAAATACAACTTACTGAAGCTTCCATGGACCTCACTGCTTTCATTACACCCTATGGCACTTTCAGATACACCAGATTGCCTTTTGGTCTGATATCAGTGGCATCCATCTTCCAGAGGGTCATAGAAAAGATTCTGAAAGGTCTAGAAGGCATCTGTGTGTATCAAGATGATGTACTGGTCTATGGAAAAGATCATGCAGAACATAGCTACAGAGTCAGGCAGGTATTCAGGAGGATAGATAATCATAATTTGACAGTCAAGCTTGAAAAATGTAAATTTGGCCCTAAAGCAATTGAATATTTAGGACATACCTTTACAGGTGAAGGGGTATCTCAAAAGGCCGATCTAGTTAGTACAATTCAGACAATGGTTTCGACTTCCACAAAAGAAGAAATTTTGAGGTTCTTGGGAATGGTCGAATACTTCCATAAATTCATTAACATTTTTGCTGACATTACTTAAAATATGAGAGGCCTCCTCAGAAAGGGAGTTGACTTTGTATGGAATGAAACGTGTGAAAGGGAATTCAAATTGGTCAAAGAAAAGTTAGCTTCGGCTCCGTGCCTCAAGAACTTTGATCCCAACAAAAGTTCCATTGTTACAACTGATGCTAGTTTAAAAGGATTGAGTGTGGTATTACAACAGAGAGGTTGTTGTCCCCAGAACACCATCATGTTTCTTTCGAGGAGTCTAAAAGGGGCCGAAAGCAAGTATTCTGTAATAGAGAGGGAGGCACTAGCAGTCCACTGGGCTTTAAAGAAATTAAGGAATTTATTGTGGGGATCCTCATTCGTGGTAAGAACAGACCATAAACCTTTATGCGAAGTTTTCAATAAAAAAACGGGTCGATGCCATTTTTTTTTCCAGGATATCTAGATGGGTGATTGACCTTCAAGAATTAAATTTTGAGGTGAAGTATATCCCTGGAGTTGAAAATGTTATAGCAGACACACTATCCAGGTTGGTTACAGAGGACTCTTCGGATTCATTTGAAGACGAGGAGACTTTACATTTGGTATGTGAGATTAATCAGGCATCAATCTCAGAGAAGCAATGGCGCCATGACCTAGCAGAAGATTCCACTTTGCAAAAGGTAATTGACCTCATCACAAGTGGGTGGAAATGCAAACAGCAAGGTGGTGAATTATGGAAAGGATTATTGGCTTGTAAAAGATCAGTTAGCTACCAGGAATGGGCTGTTATTACGAGGTACCAGACTGATACCTCCAACCAATTTGAGAAAAGAGCTGTTGGAGATTGCACATGAAGGACACTCAGGGATTTCTAAGACTAAAGAAAGGTTAAGGTCCAAATACTGGTGGTCTGAGTTAGACATCCAAGTTGAACGTGTAGTGAGAGAGTGTGTGCAGTGTTCAGTTTGTGAGAAGTGCAATAAACCACGAACCCAGCCCATGTTGGTGAGGAACAGACCAGAGAAGCTGTGGAAGGACATGGCGTTAGACATTCTTGGTCCCATACATGGCGCTGGCTCTCAATGGTTTATCATGGTTGTTATTGACATGTTCTCACGTTGGCCAGAAATTTACTTCTCTAAAGGTATTGAAACTGCATCTGTTATACGTTTTCTCAAAAGACTTATTTTTAAGGGAGGGTCTACCTGAATCACTGCTCACAGACAATGGAGTTCAATTGGTTTCTAAAGAGATGGAAGACTTTCTCCAGTTACGTGGTATTAAGCACACAAAATGTGCCTTATACCATCCAGTATGGTTGAAAGGTTCAATAGAACATTGAAGGAAACCATAGCGTTGGCCAAGAATGACAATAAGGATTGGAAGGAGGAAGTTGTTAAAAGAGTGGATATTTATAGATTGTCACCACATACAACCACCGGGGTATCTCCTTTTGTTTTATTTTGTGGGAGATGTCCCAACTCCATTCTTGATCCTAGCTGGGTAAATCAATTCCTGGAAAATACGATGTCTGCTAAGAAGGATGCTTATGTTAAAGGGAGAGAGATGTCCAAAGTAAGGAAGAGCAAAATTCAGTTTGATCGCAATCACGTTGTTAAGGTGACTAAGGTTAAGGTTGGTGATTTGGTCATGATAAAACGCCCTGGCTTGTCCTTTGCTGGCAATAAGCTGTCTAAACCGTTGAGATTTATCAAGATTTTCACCAATGCTGTCAAGATCTGTGATCATCGGGTGTGGAACCTCAGCAGATTAGTTTTATACAAAGGAAGTTCTGTATATGAACATCAAAATGACAAGGAAAAGTTCTCTGACAAGGTTGGAGACAAAGTTGTGACCGGCGACCTGGCTAAAGATGGAGACGAATACAAGCACAGGAAGGATATGAGCAAAATGTCGCAGAGGAAGTCTACCAGGAAGACGCAGAGCCTAGCCTACCTTGAGGATTATGTATAGACTTTTCCTCTTACCAATAATTGTAGTTTCTTTTCCACAGGTTGTTTATAAGTTCTCTCTGGTTTCATGTACATACATTTCACTTTTTATTGTTGTTGTTTTGTTATAAAGGGAAGATGTGTTATATTCATTCTCTGATTCTAAAGAGAATTTAGAATTCTAGGAGGGAGAGCGAAGGGTGACAGTTGAGAGGAGAGCTGGAGGTGAGAGGACTGCTGTGTGGATGGGCCGATATACATATATCTTAGACGACTTCAGAATAAAGAGGTTTACCGAAAATAACCCTGAGTGTGTACATTCAACAAATAACATGTGATGTTTAGGAAAAATAAAATATATCTGATAGAGACAAACAACCCCAAGGTGTCAGACTGGATCCAGAAAGTTTCCCTCAGCAGTACCTCTGTGCTTTTAGATGACGTCATGCAACTCCGTAGTTATGATTGTGACTCAGTCAATATAGTCCCTCCCCGATGCGCTGAAATCAGCTTCTTTTCTGCGCAGCAATGTGGATCTGGAGAAGCAGTTCCTCTGGCCATTTTTGGCCTTCCCTTTTCTTACAGTATTTTTTTGTGACATTGGAACAGTGTATATGCGTACTGGCTTTAAGCTCTGTGGGTCATGTGCTCGACAGATGTCGTCACGGACCCCCATGGCTGCGTGTGGTGCCCTGGCACCCACCACGACACTGATGACCGAAAAGCCTGTCGACACACCTGAAGCCTAAGACGTTGTGAGAGCGGTGGATGAAGCATCTGGTCAAACCTATTGTGTCCCGTGGTGTATGAATGTGATGGGCACTTGTCTGGTGGTGGTAAGTTGTTGTGAGTGACAACCCCTCTTGTTTGCCTGTGTCTAGTCTCTGCGTTACGAATGGCTCATTCCAGGCTTAATAGCAGCCCTCATGCAAGGCCTACCATTGACCTTTGTGTGATCTATTCCTGTCATAGGCACTAGGCCCAGGCACACATGTGGGATAGCATTTTTATTGATGCAACTTGGGGAACACTAGGTGGTAAGCTGTTTGTGATCCATGCATATTTCTGTAGTTTACTTCACAGTAATTGCAAGAAAAAAGTGTTTTTATTCAATGTTATAACTTTGCATGGTATTCTGTGTTGAAATACTTTGTGGACACCACACAAACCACACCTCCGTGTACTCCCCTGGGTATCTATTCTTTAGAACTGACTGGGTTTTGTAGTTGTCCATAAATGGTTCCAGATTCCAGGCTTAATTAGTACATTCACCTCAGTTAAAATCAACTAATGGGGTGTATTAACGAGGGAATCAGGCGCTCTGGATTCAAGTCTACCCTTATATGTTGCTAAACGGGGCACTCTCATAAGGGAAACACCCAACCCTTGAAGGTTTAAGATAAACCCCACAAAATGAGAAAAACAATATGAGGCCCCCCACACTTTAAAATTGATATGTGTGTAAAGTAGATTAAATATCAGTTCAATCCACATCAAACAGAATTCCAAAAGCGGCCGGTGCAATCCAGTGATTTATTGAGTTGAATCTTCATGCCAAGCAGCCATTGATCCAAAGAAAATTGCAATTCCAGTCAACACGTGTTTCGTCTTGGGAAATTTTGCATCCCAAACGACTTCTTCAGGGCTAGAAATTGTAAGTACATTATATGAGTTAAAACCAAAATGCTCAAACACCAGATTTAAGTGTTGTGTGAAAACACCCAAACAGAAACTAGTAATCCAAAAACCCCAAAACACGTGAGAGGAAAATGTATGAATGTAAATAATAAAATATTAAAAAGGAATTAAATCAATTCATTCAAGGGAGATTACACCACAGGTGAAACCAACCAGTGAACACACACAATCCCTAATGTTACATCTGCTCTTATAGTTGAGAAGTACCATACCAACAGCATCAATACACATATAATACCCTACATCATGCTCAGTGGGTTAGAGGCTAAAAGCCAGAAATCAAAACTAAAAGTTATCGCATGCAAGCAAAGGTGCACAATAACCCCTATATAGTTTTGTCCCAAACTTATTTTGAAACCACACATTACATAACATATCAATACCTTATCTATCCATTAAGATTCAACGTAAATGAGTATTTGTGTCCATCCAGATGTATCCGTTATCACACTGTGTTATATACCAATCAGATTATCCACATCTAATTACAGAAAAGGAGAAAAAATTCAGACTAAGTATGTGAAAAATCAGTCCAATCACATTAACCATGTCCATTTTCTAATATATAGCTTTTAAATGGTATCATCTAGATACCTAAGAGTCTCGTCCTAATGTTGAAAAACGTTAAACACGACTCATATGCAGTCTGTCTCCGTCCACCAATTACAAGGAAAGGGGGAACAAATGTTCAATGAGAAAACTCACCGATCCGCATTCGAGTTCATTACATGACTAGTTAAAAACCAATTGATATCGTAGAAAAAACTTTATCATCCCCAATTACTCACCTTTATTTTTATGGTTGGAATATCGATATTTTTGATTTGTCATAATTCCATCCTTATGATCTGCGTGTTCCAGGATGGCTATACCCCACTAAATGCAAATGCAAGCAACACAGTGCCACTCATTGTACTGAATGCAACACTAATCCACAGCTCAATGCACACCACATAATAGTACTTCATTCTATGCCAGTGCACAATACCACTCCCTGCAAACCCACGCCACACAATGGTACCCCTCTCCATACCAATCCAAACAATGCCAACTCCATCAGCATCAAGCCACTACACTCTACACCATCAGTTTTCAAACTGTCTAATGTGAGGCCACTCCCTCCCCCAGTGGGGGGGAAATAATTGTGGCCCCCTCTGAATTTTTGACAAATATTCAATTTCATTGGCTATTTTTAAATGTATCTCAACTTTTTTTCCTCATTGCAGATAACTTTTGTTATTGTTTGAAAAAAATGCATTCAAACACATGATGCCAATCATACTATTCTGGTCGAGTAGACAAAACAAATGTGTAAAAGTATCTACAGCATGATTATTAGAAGTGGGGTTGAGCTCGGGGCTTTGAAGAGTATTTATAGTCCCTTCCCTTTGACACACACTCCAAAGTTTGGATATAAATGACAAAACTTGTTAGTGATAGCCAATTAGAGACCGGTTTGCTGTTGCTCATTTATGTCAGCTTAAGACACAGCCCTGTTTTCACCATAATGCTTGTCTTTGCCAGAGCCAAGCTCCCCGAGATGATACCACTTGCTTACAGCAGGACTTTTGCTGTTTTATTTAGAATGGTAAGCAATGGAGTATCAGTAACTCTTTATTGATGCAGCCTAGAGAAAGTGGTGGAGTGGCCTGCCTGAATATCATCAAGTACTATTGGGCCGCTCACTTACAATACATCTCTGAGTGGTTGGTCTACGAGAGTGAGAAACACTGGTTCCATATGGATCAATCTGACGGCCCCTCTGGGTTCTAGTAAGGCTACAAAAAATGCTCGACTGAGCTGCACCTATGTAGCTATCCTCATTTGGACTGAACTCAACATATAAGACGGATTGGGAATCAGTAAGGGGGTACTACCTTGCCCTCCTCCAACACTCCAATTGCACACAACCTTAATTTCACTCTTGCTCCACTGCTTCGATCATTTCCAAGATGGGAGGGTGAGGACTGTGGGAAACGACCAACAGGAAAGGGGGGGGCAAGATTAGGCAGCCAACTGGGGCTGTGGAAAAGTGGTTTGTGTATAATAGTTAGGTGTAGGGTTGCAAACAGGTGATCACAGGGGAGGTACTCAAAAGCTTTTTTAATATTGAGTATCAGACAGGCAACTGAAGGATATAGCAGAGAAGTCGGATTCATTACACAGAATAGGCAGTGGCTACTATAGGGGTGGGTGGCTGGCTGTAAGGCCACAGTAATACATACTGAAGTATGGTGGATTGCGAACGTAGTGTCTGGCATGTAGGCAAGGTGAATTATGTGATCATTGGGCTTGCGAATCCTGTTAGGCCAACCACACCATCAGTCGGCCAGGGTTGTCCCCTAATGAGTGGATTCAGGATGGAGTGTGGGAGACGGTGGACAGGAGTGAGGTTTCATTGATTTAAGTCTACCTATGGCGTGTTCCTGATCAGTCCAGCCAACAGGTTTATGTATGTGGGATGACTCCAGCCATTGCCCATAGTGTAAGACTGTCCGAGTGTCAGTTGTGGCATTGGAGCCAGCAGCCCTCTTACCCCCTGGGTGCCGTGTACGCCCCTATATGGTATGTACCACATAGGTCTGCCGAGTCAGTGACACGTTGCAGCACTTGCTTCGACCCTGCTGGAATGTTCAGTCTTCTGGCTCTGTATACAGTAGTTCAAAATGAGATATAGTGTGCACAGAGTCCAGATGTTCCTCTGGGACTTAACAGAGGCTAAAGAATACAGTACTAATGCTCTCTTTTGTGGTACTGTGGTCAGTTAGGCTTATCATAGGGTAGTGCAAAGCATTTGTTGTATACACACAGGCAATAAATGAGGCACATAGTGAATGACTAACTCCAGGCCAATTGTTTTTATGTAGCATTTTACATAGCAAAAATATATATAAAAGTATCTTCTTGCAGGTAAGTTCATTAGCAAGTAGGTATCAAGCATATGTATCAACACCACTTTGTTTAGAGTTGGCAAAGAAAACAGTTTACAAACAAGTAACACTTTTCACTGTAAATAGTCAACACTTCAGTTTTTAAACAGTCCTAGGGAGAGAAAAGTGTTAGTGCAGTTTTGTGATAAGTACTTGAATTACAGTTACAGTCTCTGGGGATTAGTATGTCCACATGTCAAGGTTCAGGTTGACTCCAAACATTCACCACCAGCAACACGGGGACGGCTGGGTGCAGAGGTCAAAGCTGGTGTTTGATTTATAATGGGATCCTAAGGAGACTTTGGGGGGGGGACTCTGAAATAGATCTGCCATCAGGTAACTCCCTGTGACTTCAGAAGGCAGACCTGGGGGGATTAGGTGAGCACTAGAGGGTGGGGGGTGCTGGTTATCACCAAACACACACCATCAGCAGCACAGGGCCAGCCAGATGCAGGGTGCAAACACAGCGCTACCAATACTACCAATACTTTTCAATAGAGGGACCCCGGGGGCAAAAAGATGCTGCAGGCTAGGTCAAGGGGGTTGGTTCAGGGAAGCCACAGGCTGGACAAGGAATAGTGCTGCCTGCTTGACATTGCTGGACTCGTGGTCGGATTCCCTAAGGTCAGGGCTGTGGGTGCAGTAGTACCTTTATGCACTGGGATTCCTCACCTCTCATTCCATGGCCGACATGAGTCCTTCTGCCAATATTCGCCCCCACTGGAGCCTGTAAGGGTTGTGGACCCCCCCCGACCACTCCCACACGGGGGTCAGGTGCTGAGCCGGGAGATGCAGCAGGCCCCGCACCGCTAGACTATCTGGGGGAGGCAGTCTTCGGACTGCTTACATGCCAGTATGGCGCCATGGCTCTAGATTCTCCCACCTCCGGGATCAGTATAGCCCCAGAGTCATCTGACCACTCTCCATGGATCATTGTGAGACGTGTGGGCGTGGACACTCCCTACAAGTCAATATGCTTGCACCCACCTTCTTGTAAGAAGACAGGCTGAAACAGCTAGGCACAGCAGGTGTGGGGGCAGGTGGCACCCAACCAAAATGAGGCAATCCGACCCACTCAATAAGTGCAGCCTTAATCAAACTGTGAGCGTGGATGCTCGCGGACAGAGCATCTTAAGAGATGCTCCTTCTAATCAGAAGCGGACCAGTGCCAAAGGCATTGAAAGCCAAAGGCAGAATGACAATATTGACAGAGCAGTCTGACATAGACCTGCCCATAACAAAAGTCAAAGCTATGGAGAAGTGCTGGATGTCAGAGCGCTGCCCTCGAACCGATAGAATTCACGGACTGGTGTGTGTGTGAGCGTCCGCACGCAGTCACTTCCTAGAAGACAATATGCCGGCACCCACCTCCTTGTTAGAAGACGGGCCTATTTCTGTTAGGCCCATCACCCGCTAGTGGGGCTGAAACAGCTAGGCAGCAGGAAGTCATCAAAGAGCATCTAAGAAGTCACGGATTACTTAGAACATGACCTTCCATGGACCTAGAAATGTTGTGGTGTCTCCTTGGACAAAGCCACTAGCTAGAGTTCAACCTGTTCATTTAGTCTACTTTAGACTTTCATGTTTGTTTGTGAGTATTGTACATTGGCATTTAGCTATTTAGCTTGTATTTCATTGCCAAAATGTTGTTTGTTTTAATGCTTTGGCATTTACCGAAATTGAAAAAAAAATGATTATGGTTTGTAAATGTGTCACTCATTACTGCTGTTCCATCTTCATAACAGTATGAATATGATTAATCATTATTAATGAATTGATTGCTTCAATTACCAAAACTATGGAGCATTAAAGGACCTGTCTAGTAGCAAGAGCAAACCTGATACAGAATTATAATATTGAGAGAGAATTCATTTGTCAAATTTCGGAAGGTAATCCTGAGGGAGCAGCAAATATATTTACAATTATTAAGTATTACACATAACCAATCAAACTGACAGTTAATAACAGTCTATTGTCAATGGTTATGCCCACGTTTTCTTCTTGTGATGAGAGCCATCTGTTCTTTCATGTTCACTTCTGTTTAGAACAGGCAGTTCCTATAAAAGAAAAGACACCTCGTAACTCTTCCATTCACAATGAATATGACGTTCAAGTGTAGGGAAGCAACTTAGTCTAATAGCAATGTCAAATAATATTCTCCAACACAGTCTTCAAATGCCTGATAACAGCAAAATACTTATACCATAGGAAATTCCCAGTTGTGTTCTCCATCACCTTTGTCATCATGAGGGAAGAAGCCTCCTGCTGAGGGCTGGGGTGAAAATCATTGCTTGCTACTGTGTCCTTACTAGAAATGAAACTGTCCATTCATAAAGCTAGGAAATTGTAGATTCTATTTCAGGACCACAGTTGAATATTAGGATAGCTGCAGATTTGTAACCTTAGAATCAACAGGCAAGGATTAGCATTCACTGTGGTTGATGGAAGGGGACAACAACAGTCACTACTCACCTGGCCTAACTGGCAGTCGTGATTGAAAAATGTGTGCAGGGATTCCAAGGCTGCTGCCTGGCAGAGACCCAGTTCCAGAACTCTGTTGGCTAACGTAGGCATTGCAGCTTTAGATCTGTGAATAGGAGCCACAATGCACTCACTGTACTCCAAAAAACGTCAACGTGTTACTATGCTAGCGGTGCTTATTTAACTGAACAAGTACTGCACACCTACCTGTAATATACTTGGTGCTCACACTGTTGTTATATGCTGTGATCTTAGGCAAATATTTTACGTAGCCTTCGTTTTCGTCATTACCACTTTTGAAAGCACTTTAAAACATTAGAAGTTCAGTATTTCTGCTACACCAATATTCTGTTGGATGTTATGCATCAAACGTTAGCTCTATGCAAATTAAACAAACTCAACTACATATGGCTAGACATGACCCCGGACTTGCCTCTTCCTTCACTCACTGTCCTGCCACCAGGGCAGGAGCAGAAATATTTCCAAATCCTTTTATAAAACGAAATAAAGGCAGTTATCTTACAGACTTCCTTTTGACACACATTGCACAGCATACTTTTGAAAATTCACTGTACAAATGTCACAGCAACAAGACAAATGGACTTTCTACCTCTGAATGGTGTATAAATACGAGTGGCTTGTTTGATACAAACCAAGCCGACACACACAGAAATCACTGTTAGTCAGACGAGGTGATAAATGGGTCCACTTTTTCTGCTTCTAAAATAGAGAAAACATAAGTAGACATTAGTGATGTTTATTATTATAAATTTGTTCTACAAAGTTTGTAATTCTGAAAATAGAAAGAGGATGTTCAAAATGACCCATAACAAAATAGCTCTGTTAAGTAACCGTGCATGCAAACAACGCCTTTCAGGTGTTTTTTTTACTGGTCTCAGCTTCCATAGTTTTACACTTTAAACGGTGTTTTGTATAGATTCATCATTGAACAGTGGGGAAAAAAATAACAATCCGAGATTGTCTAAAAAAAAAAAACCTCCATCGAATGCACATCATAAACAATTCCTGAAAGAAAAAGCATAAAAATAGCATAAATCATTTAGAGAACAAGTATAAACCTTTCTGCAACAGCTCAATCAATGTATAAATAATAATTAATTTTACCAGCAAAAACAAAAATACAGCAAATGTATGTTATCAATTCTAAAATAGCTAATTTACAGTAGCAAAGTAACACTGAAATGTTTGCGTCCACATAGGCTGATCACACGGTGATTAGGCTAAAGGAGTAGCACTATCCTTTCTACATCTAAAATTGGCTTTCTCCATGAAAACCGTCTTGTCTGCTTCCATTCACGTATGTATTTCAGGAATACATTACATACTACCTTCTGAAGAACAGAACAAAATTAATCAGATACTTGTCTGTAGTTTGCAGATCAAGATTTGTATTTGCTGAAAAAATTATTAAATTGTTTCAAAGTGTCAGCTGGGTGGCCTCCTTACAAGTGTAAAGAAAGTCGCAGGTAAGAAGTCAGAATACACACAAATCTGGGGGTGGGAGGGTCAGGACGGTGGGGCCAATGCTCATCCAGCACTTCTCCATTTCTTCTGTCGTACTTCAGCAGGTCTGTGGCTGACTGTTCTGTCAATATCATTATTCTGTGGTAGTTTTTCTCTTCCCATTGACTGGTCTTCGGCTGCTCCGGACGTTCGCTCTTGGGCACACTCTTACTATGACACAGTGCACCTTATCTGCGCTCTAAATAGGGTAGTGGTAAGAGGCAGAAAAACAAATGGAGGTGTGATTAGCATTCCGTCAAGGGAGACGAGAATGACTGCTCCAGGTCGCACACTATGTCCAAGCGTAAAGGCTGTAGAGAAAGAGATTGTTCTCTACATTGAGCGTTGGACAAGCGGCAACACCAACCTCATTTTGCACCTCCTTTGTCCCCGTGTCCTGGGACTCCCATGGGTGCTGGCTGGTCAACTGAGGGCTCTCTGAAGTGCTGAGAGCCCCCACTTCCTCCCTCAAGCAGAGTTGAGGCCCCCAGATCCTTCTGGGTCCAGACAGCTCCATTTTGACACAAAACACGAATTTGCCGGAACCAAGGCTTGTTGGACGAATCCAGCACCAATACTCGCCTGTATCCAACAACTCATTGTGGGACATCCATTGCATCATGCAGGAACCCACTGACATCTTCCTTGGGTGCATTTCTGCAGTCTTCATCCAACCGGGGACTCTTCTTTTGCACCCTCTTCTAAGTTGGCAGGGGCTCCTGTCCTTCCTGGAACTTCTTCCAACTTCTGGACTTGATCTCCTTCCTTTGCAGGTCTTCAGGTCCAGGAATCCAATATTTGTTGTTTGCAGTCTTGCTTGGTTCTTGCAATAACTCTAATTACGACTTGTAGTGTGTCCTAAGGAAACTTGCAGTACTTTACTCCTACTTTCCTGGGGTCTGGAGAGGGATTTTTTACTTCCCTTTGCTGTATTCTTACTCTCCCAGCAATTCTCTACACACTACACTTGTCTAGGGGGGAATTCATGTTAAACAATCCACTTTTTTAGTATATGGTTTGTGTTGCCCCTAGACCTATTTTCTCTGATTGCATTCTACAGCATTTCCTATTGTTTGTACTATCCTATGACTAATTACTTACCTTATTTTGGTGTCTAGTGTATATATTGTGAATAATACTTACCTCCAGAAGGAGTATTGCCTCTAAGATGTTTTTGGCCTCATGTCACCCAAAAAAACTACCTTTATTTTTGGTAACACTGAGTATTGTATTTACTTGTGTATACGTACTTTGTAACTATAAGTGGTATTGGAGGAGCTTTGCATGTCTCCTAGTTTAGCCTTGGCTGCTCTGCTATAGCTACCTTTATCAGCCTAAGCTGCTAGAACACTTCTAATCTACTAATAAGGGATAACTGGACCTGATACAAGGTGTAAGTACCAGCAGTACCCATTACAAACCAGGCCAGCATCCTACAGCAAGTATATAATCTTCCTCAATTCTTCAGCAACAAGAATAAATGACTACATGACAACATTTAGGCGGGAAAAATTCCTCCACCTGATGCCAGTGTCACAAGCTGCCGTCCGACCATCTTATGCCTATTAAGTTTATGAAACATCTTTTTCCTTTTCTCAAAACTCAATTGCAGCATACAAAAAAAGTGAATGGTGAACTGAGTGTTTGACTTAACCTCAGCCACTGTTAATTACTCAAAGCCTCATCCCAGTCCATTGTTATTTTTTTGAACACCAGTGCTTCTGAGTTTGGACCCAGCCACATGAAAATCAGTATTTACTCTCTTTCGGTGGGAACAGTCAAGCCGTACTGCCAGTCCATGTCGTCCCTGAACCAGAACAGAAGCAACCCAAGGCCAGATTCACCCTTCCTAGGCCTCATCCGTCAGGGCATACCTGTGACACTAAGGGAGTCACACAGAAGTATAAGAAAAAGTGATGATGGAATGCATGAATTAATCTCAGCCACTGGTAATTACTGGGGCCGCATCTCAGTCCATCGTTATTTTGCACACCATGCCACCTCACTTTGTACCTAGCCATATGCACATCGGGCTTGACTATGCTCCAATAGAACAGTCCACCCTGAACCGGAACACAAGCTTTGTCAAAGACAACCTTTTGGATACTAACTAAGCCAGATTCTGGACAAGACACAGTACAGAACCGGTTTTAGATGCTCTTTGATGGCTGGTGAACAATGGGGGTGTTGGGGTACAGAGTGGTTTAGACCTATCAACAGCCTTCAATACCATATAACATTCTGTCCTAAAAAAAACTATAAGTGGGGCTGGGCTGCAAAATCATCAAATGGATTAGATTATTTCCATGGGGCCGCTGATAACTCAGGGCCTGATTTACAGTTTGGCGAATGTGGTTATTCCATCACAAACATGACGGATATCCCGTCCGCTGTATTACGATCCCATCATAGCCTATGGGAATCGTAATATGGCTGACAGGATATCCATCACCAAACTCTAGATCAGGCCCTAAATTATCACCTTTTCATTCCATGCATAAATAATTGAAATGTGGTGTCCTGCAGGGTCACTCAAGCTCACGCTGTTTTTAATCTATTGTCCTACAACACTTGCTGGTCAGTTGCTATGTGCATGCTTAAGACAATCAAATCATATTTAGTGCATGAAAACTGAGTGCAAATATAGACCTTGCATAAGACGGAAATAATTTGACCGTTTGCCTTACTTTAGCATGCCAGTGAATGTTTTCTAACTTACTGAAGATAAATTCTGCTAAAAGCGAAGTCCTGCAAAGGACCAAATCATCTTCTATGTGGCTCACGGCTTGCTGGCCTGAATAAATGCAACCTCCTCCATCCCCACCTAAAGATACACCGTCTGAGTAGCCATTTCAACACCAAATAATCACTTGAAACACAATTGACAAATGCTTCTGGTGTGTGCTTTGGCCAACTCAAGATGCGTTTACATGACATCATCAGAAACTGGCACATAATGACAGTCATCATCTCGATTGGACCTAGGTTGACCACACTATGGCAATTTTTTTAGCCACCCCTAAAAAACTCCTCTATTGACTTCCCCTTATGAAAAACATAACTTTGCCTTATATTCAGTATCTCACGACATAACACGATATCACCATTCTTAAGAACCCTGCGCTCACTACCATTCCATGTAGAGTTGCCTTCAAAGCCATTACGGTCATATAAAACATCTTATATCACCATAGTCCTACCTTCCTACCCCTCCAAATATATGCTTTTCTGAGCCAAACAAAACATTATACTCCACCAATCAAGTCTTAATAACTGTGCCACGAAGAAGAAAATTTACAGATAGGGTCAGAACTCACTCCCAGCGGCCATTTGCTGAAAACCAGTTTAAATAAATTAGGACAAACCTGGTGTGAGGCTTACGAAAGAGGTCCTCTTTCTCCTGGACCTCACTGCTACGTTCTAGCTCTGTGAGGCCCAGGTAGGGTGGCCAACCTTCCAGTATCACTTCACACAACACTTTATTTTTGCCTAGACACATTGCACGAGCAGAGACATGAGATATTTGTTGGGGAGAAGAGGCACCGAGTCACATTACGCATTTTGAGGATTTGATTCTAAATACCCCTCTTCTAAATAAAGCTATTTTGAAATATAACTTGGCTGGAGATTAGGCTCATTGAATGTGATTACTATTTATGCTATATTTAAATCCTAATCCCTTGACCACCTCCTGGAGTAAATCGTGACTAGTTGTAATTGCACATTTTTAGAGGCATTTATAGAAAATGAAAAAGTCTGGTATCCAAATGGAATGCAATATACTAGAGCTTTGGAACACCCATTTTAAATATCAGTATCTACCATGGATACTGCCCAGTAACTACCCACTACCACGGGGCCTGGCCCATGGGTACCTTTTAAGCATGGTGCTAGTACTCTTCACTTCTAATCTCAGATTTACCACTCCGTCTAAATATATCGGAAATAAATACTATGGGCTTAATTTACAATTCGGCGCAGGAGTTACTCTGTCATAATGGTGACGGATATCCCTTCCTCTGAAATCTAAATCCGATAGCATATAATGGGATTTAGATTTCAACAGATGGGATACCCATCACTGTTGTGACAGAGTAATCCCTCCGTCAAATTCTAACTCAGGCCATGTATTGTAAAGCTGGGCAGTAACAGACTGAAATTACCCTGGGAAGGGAAGCCTCTTGGCCTTGCCATCAGAACCACTGCCATCCCAGTTGTGGCCTAGTGGACTGGTTGGAATCATTGGTGAACCAGAAGGCACAGGGGCTTATTCACAAGGTCGCTTGCTACGTTGCGCTGCCTTATGCCACAAGAATAGGGTGGAAATGCGCATTTCTGTCCTCTACCCCTGCACTGGCACACAGTGGGCTGCATAGCTCCAACACAGACAGCCTTGCACCATGGTGCAATGATGCCTGTGTCACAGACAAGACTGTTTCTCTCCAGGAAGGGACACCTTCCTGCACCAAAATAATGCATGGAGGCTTTTTCCTCTTACTATGTGTGCTGCAGAATACAGCACACATAGAAAGAGGAAAAACTAGGAGAAATAATGATATTTCTCCTCGTTACTTCTTCACTGGGGAGGTGTAAGATTCGGATGGAATTCCAGGTTTACCGATTGTTGTAAATCTGGGAATGCGTTGAAACCCATGTGTGTTGTGTAGGAAAACCAATAGCAACGCCCATGGCACACCTCCCTGACACAGTGCAAGGCAACGCAACTACATGAGCTGTGTTGCATTACACCAGATCTACAAGGCCATGAAAAGCCACGCAAAGGGGCTTTGCGTGGCCTTGTAGATACAGGCCTGCAGAATATGCTGCTGATGCGTCACATAAAGTGACGCACTGGTGGCGCAGGAGGCTTGTAAATAAGTCCCAGAGCATTTTATTTCAGCTTCCCCATTTCACAAAATTGTGTGCTCCTGAGCAATCACGTTTCTAGTTTATTCCACTTCTTCCTTTTTGGCAAGATTGAGGATATTTACATTTAGTGTAAGAGGTGCTAGTAGGCATGTGCTTAAAAAGTAGACTGGGTGTTGCTGGAGGAGAGGTAAGCGGCCAATCACATGGTATATTCACCAAAATGCAATGCAGAATTAAATATATCACCTTTGCAACAAGTAGCAGGGTACAGCATTCTTGGGTCTTCTTATTTCACCAAGATGTTTGATCCTCTTCAATAAAACTGTCCCTGTGCCTTCGTCCACTTATCTTACAATTTGTCATCACTTTGAAACAGGTTTAATTGAAGAAATAGACACCAAGGACATACTCCCATGACATGATTGTTTTTTCACATATACAAAGCTGATCATACATAGGTGGCAATTATCTAGGTAACAGGGTCAATGTCATGCAAAGCGCTCAACTTCTGCCCAGCAAGATCGCTCTGCAAAAAAAGAGAAAAAGTAGTCCAGAAACTGGACAGAAAATGTGGAGCCTCGTACGTTTTCAGTAGTTGGTCGTTGCGCTCGAGGAGGGCTAAACACTGGAAAAGGCATGACGTATGCATGCCTTTCACTAATGAAAGCAAGCAGATTTTAAAAGGCTCGCCCACAAACCAATGAAAGAGACTGACGTGACGTGGGCATGGTTTGAAGCCCAAAGAGAGATTACAACACAGGACGGAGCTCTTTGCGCTCGCCCGTAAAAAGGGGAGGGAATATCGGTTTTGACTAATTTTCCATTTTTATGGGCAAGCGCAAAGCTGGAGAGAGCTGACATTATTTCACTGTTTCGAACAGCAGCAGTGGAATCTTCTGTCCGCGTATCACCCAAGAAGGCTGGCATTTCAAACTAGCTTATCTGAGAAAGCCATTCAGGAGAACAGCCTTTTAGCAGGCACTGGCATCTCTCTGCGCAGCATCTTATCCCGTCAAACTCACGGAGGTACCCTCCTTTCCAAAGTCAGTGAAGCCATTTAACACACAGTACACTCTCCTCTCCTGACAGCTCCCGAGAAGGGTTGGCATTTCATCCCGGAAGCAGTCCTGCGCTAGCCGAGGTTCCTTCAGCAGAGCAGCTTTGAGACAAGGTCTCATTTCATGAAGCCTCACTGACGAGCAGCTCTGTGGGCACTGGGCAGGCGAGTAACATCGGCTCCCCTGTGGTCACTGTCAGGCTGGCCGTGTCTGTATAATAATAACAACAATATTAACAATGTAGTTCTCGAGACCGGATATTACAATCTGTCAATGTGGTTCACATAAAAAGATACAACAAAAGTGGGGAACGTGTCCTCGGCCTCAGAAGGATACACGGCTGAGCTTGCCCCTCTGGAACTGGAAAGCTTAACTCATAGAGCTACTTCACCTTTATGGGAAACAAGAAGCTCACACAGTGTTTGCTCACTCGGGTATTGTTTATCACACTCACACAAGTCCTCTGGAATGTAATGTGTTTCTCTGAAAATTAGAAGAGTGCACATATAGCTTCAGAACACAAATGTGTGCATTTTGTTCCTGCACATGTGCATAGCACCCCATATCTCCAAATACGAACACAAATTACTATGTTGGAGTTATTTATGTCCCATATTTACATAGTGCAGACATTACCATAAGGTATTGCAGGCTTTAGACTAAAACAAGTTTCAGTACAGAGTTACAAGCAGTTGCACAACATAACACCACATAGCATAACACAACATAGCATAGCATGACACAACATAACATAGCATAACACAACATAGCATAACATAGCATAACACAACATACCACAACATAGCATAACATATCACAACATAGCATAGCAAAACACAACATGACATAGCATAACACAACACAACATAACATAGCAAAACACAACACAATATAGCATAGCACAACATAACAACACAACATAACATAGTATAACATAACACACCATAGCACGATACCTGTCCTTCACACTCCTAGACGACCCCCAGAATTTGCTTAACCTCGGGATCGGTTGTTGCGGAAAATACGGTAATGACGTCTATTAAAAGGCTGACAGCGCCCTGCGGACCTTAGACTGATTTTACGGAACATGGACGTAGCAGACTGCTGGTCACCGTATACTGAATGTTTTTATAACAGGTCAATGTGACCAAGAAAACCAGAGGGAGAGGAGACTGTAGAGGAATAAACGGAGGGAAAAATTAAACTAGGGATTTTGGCTAGGACACTGACACAGAGCACTGGAACGTCCTTGCAAAACAGCAGCAGGACCATGAATAAGTCTAAATACTGCCTGTGCAGGCACAGGCAGTACTGAAGCTGTGGGCAGATTTACAAGCCGTTACATTACACAGGAGAAGCACAGACCCATCATCATTGGATCAGCCAGACACCATCCTGACACGATCAAAGAAGCTAGTTGCTGAAAACCGGTCCTGCTGCTTCATCCAGCAGCATAGTGGCAATCAAAGGAGAGACTGCTGCCTTAAAGCACTCCACCCTGACTTTACAAGAATTCCACGTTTCTTCTTGCCCACAGCTCGGCCCACGGCTGCACCAAAGGTGAAGTGCGAAGTGATCGTCTAATCGCCGTAGGTTCTGAAGTCCACCAGAGAAGTGTCTGATCTGGTTCTGGGTGATTGTTTTCACATTCAGAAAGTTACAAGAGACAAAAAGAACAGAAGAAAAGCACCTGGAGTGGATGCAACTGAACT
Organism: Pleurodeles waltl; assembly: GCF_031143425.1. Classification (NCBI taxonomy): domain Eukaryota; kingdom Metazoa; phylum Chordata; class Amphibia; order Caudata; family Salamandridae; genus Pleurodeles; species Pleurodeles waltl. Next base: position 45,422,114 of record NC_090444.1, read on the forward strand.
TAGTAGCTCCGGCCGGCTGTGAAAGTAGTGAGAAGACCAGGTGCCCTTCACGAGTTGGAAAACAGTGAGACGGAGCAGACTGAGTGAGACGGAGCTGACGCGCTAACAAGGGCGCCGCCGTTGACGCAGACGAGGGCATCCGCTGCCGTTGCGGCCATAGCTGTTGCCATCTAGGCTACCGAGTGGCAGGGTGAGCGCAGCTGTGTCAGTCACAGCAGCGGAGTGAGTGCACCAGGGGCACACGGAAGCGGCCCAGCCAGGTCTGTGTGCAGCTTGTGGGCCCTGTGTGCTCCGCTTACCCACCGCACCTTCCAACTACGCCTCACTCCTCACCTACCTCCTCACCTACGAAACTTACGAACATTCAACCCTTGGGCACTCACCCCACTCCTGCACGGCGTTGCGTGTACAACTTCACCTATTACTACCTAAACAGAAGGGGTAGTGCTCAGGGCCTACCAGGGCCCACCATTCTTTACAGGTCACAGTGAGCGCAGCAGTTTTTGTAAACTGCTGCAGAGAGAGTGCACCGGGGTTACACAGAGGCGGCCCGCTAGGTTGGGTGCGGCTTGTAAATCCCCCGGGTGCCCCGCTCACCTGCCGCTGCGAGCCACTATAATCCTAAACAACAGGAAAAAGCAAATTGCGCGTCTCTTTCAACAGGCCGGGCCAAAAGATAGCCACCATGAGATCGGGGCGACTCAGGACTCTAGCAGAGGGCAAAGTCAAACCTTCAAAACCCCAAAGGAGGGCGCAAGGGAAGGGAAAGTGCGCAGTGAAGCACTCAGCGCCAAGTCCGCAAAATAGCAGACAGGATCAGCTGGTAACGCCCCTCACTCCGTTTCTGCTCTACTTCAAACAAACAGGACTCACTAACAAGGCGGACCTTTTTTTTAAAGATCCAGCGGCAGCTTTCTTTTCAAATCCCGACACCAACGTGGGCCTTCCAACCCCACTGATTCCACAACCTCTGAACATGGGGCAGCTGGAGCCCGAGCTGTTAACAAACCCGACACAACAACTAGGGGTAGCCCTCCCCTCTCAGTAAACATCAAAGGACCAAGCTCCTGTAGAGCTTAGTGATCCCCTTTTCCAAGGGCAACAAATCAACTCTAGCTACTTAAGTAGCCCAATAGCGCACAAAAAATCGCAAGCAGATAAAATCGTGACTATGGCTCAGGTACATACCCAGGAGCAGGAAACTTCTCCAGGTGCTCATCTACAGGTTTTAACAGGCAACCCAAGTAACTTCGAGCCACCAATCACTACGGGTAATGCGACAGAGGTACATAATGACACTGGTTATGTGAAAACCCACCAACAATCGACCCCAATCCCGCGGTCTAATTTCAACCCCCAGGGGAACAATGAGAGACTGGACATTGGTTCCGAAGTAATTACAGGATTGGAAGATTCCTGGTTACAGTCGCTCTCTATAACAAATAACAAAGACCTGGGAGAAACACTGGACTTAAAAACGTTTGATTTAGTGAATCCTAAGGACCAGCAGTCGAGCTATCCTCTGGTGGTAGGGAGCATTAAAAACAGTATTACTACCCACCAACAAGAAAGAACTTTTAACTCGATTACGGAAATTTCTAGCGAGATGTCCAAAACACAATCACTTGAGGAATTAATGGTAAAAAACAACTCGACTGCTTCACCTTCCAACAATATCACCTCAGAATCCATTAACAGGGAAATTTTATTCAAACATCCCACCCACGCAGGTCACCCTACTTGTGAAATGGGAGATCTAACGCGACTACATACCTCATTGCTGAATGCTCTACATACTTCAACAGCGGTTCTTAACATGCAATCAGATAAATTAGACTTGCAAATGGATCTAATGAAGATAATGGCCACATGCATAGCTGGCATCAATCACAAACTGGACTCGCTGGCCATTCGCCCAACTGAAAAAAATTGCAACCAACAGCATTTTCCTTGTAATTGTGGCCCAATATTAGATAAACTATGTATGTTACCACAAGTCTTAGTAGAGATTCTGCACGAAGTTGAAGCAAGGAAAACCAATGAGGCCATCTCCAGGAACCAAGATACATCTCAAAGGACATCAGACCTTGGAGTAAGCAGCCCAGCAAAAAAAGATGCAAACATTCAGTGCATTAACCCAGTGGTCACAGACGGATCAGATAGATCTCCACAGTCAGAACAAACAGCATCTATCACTTTGGAGAGTATAATTAAACAGTAGGGCCGGCACTGAAACCCCTAACAAAGAGACAAAAAAAGCGAGTAAGAAAGGCAAGGAAACAAACACGTGCCAAAGCTATTAATGACAATCTATATCCCATATTTTCAACGCTTCGGCAACCGCACAATAGAGCTTTAGGAACCGCAAACAGTACACAAACCTCAAATAGCTTCAAAGCCATAAGGGAGGGGGTAGTCACCAGTCCAGAACAACAATTCACTGGTGAGCATCTACTGACTGACTCGCCAATGTCGCTCAAATATAACATGCTACACCCAACATCCCAAGACCAATTGAACGGGCACGCATTGACCACGAGGTTGGCAGCTCCCTGTCAGGGAGACCTAAGGGCAGGAAATTGCACCTACAAGGATAAATCTGAGATCCCTTTAAGTGACCAATCACCAGTGAAGATTCCACCAGAACCACCCTCCTATGCAGCCGTCGCACAAACCACTTCCTAACTTTCGACAATAACCCTTTCGGATAAGACCCAGGGCATCTTGTTGAGCCTCAAATCATCTTCCAGGCAAAGATCGTCAACCCAGGTCAACGCGGGGCAGGTCATAGTTATCCCCGCAGGCACAATGAACAATAAATATAGCAGACAACTCGCAGTCTAGATTCAATCCTCTCACCAGAGAAACACACCTGTCACTGACCCTAAATCTCAAACATCCTTCTAGGGAGGTCGCAACTACTCATCATGATGGACGAATAAAGACTAAAGTAACGATTCAAAATACTCAAATAGCCGCAACAGACCTTGAAAATAAAGCCTTTTTAAGCAAACAATCAGGCACGCTCAAAAGGGCCCCAACTAGAAACAATTCGGAAGATGGTCAACGGAACAGGCCTATGCCACACAGTATTATAGATCACTCCCAATCCAGCCATGTGATTGAAAATGATAGGGAATCGAGGCAGGTCATTCTAACCCCAGATTATGACTCACGCGGCCAACAAGATAGCCTGCACAGGGGCAACATTCTGAGGGTTTTGGCAGAGCTTCCTTCAACTAAGGAAATCATGTCCCCAGATTTAATATCACTGAAATTCCTCTCCAACACCACTCAGAATGACTGGGAACAAACTCTGACTACTTGGAGAACAAGCGAAATCGCTGCTTCAATTATGGCAGTTAAGCAACAGTTTGAAAACTGGGGTATACGGCTATCACAACCACTATCACGTTATCCTTTTCCCCTATTGTTAAATCTGAAAAGTGAACCAATTAAAAAAACTGAATCACAGGCCCGCAAGCGCGGATGGGGCCCGGACGTCGGGGAAGCGGAACAGCTTCAATCCAAAAGGGGGGAAAAAGATTCAAACACCTCTATTGACCCCCTAGTTGTAGGGAATGGTCTACAAGACGAATGGAGATGGATGGCACGCACCCTAAACTCAAGGAGAAATAATTGACCCACCATACGTAATGCACCAGACACAGATCAAAGGCCGACCGTTACTATTATGTCCTGGAACATTGCGGGAGCAAAAGCAATTATTACAGAAGGACTTACAGCAATGCCCAGTTGCAACTACTCGATAATAGTCCTGCAAGAAACATGGCTGGTAGACCCGATAGAACTAGGAGGCTATTCTCTACACCACATTGGAGCTGAAAAATCAAACAAATCAGGCAGGGCAAGCGGTGGTCTAGCCACATACATCTCTATGGCACTTCAGGTCACAACAGAACAGCTGGCCTTCTCATCAACGGACTTACAGGCAATAAAAATCAATTTTAGTTGCAACCGTCACGCTCCACTAATTATCTTTAACGTCTACGCCCATCCGCGGAAACATCCCAAAGTACTTCTCTTCGAGAAGTTACTACAAAAGATAGAAGAGATACGGTGCACTAATCCAGCATGGGACATCTTAGTAACAGGCGACTTTAACAGCAACCTGATATATACTCCAGAACCGGACGAGCAATTGGCAGCAGAAAACGCAATTTGGTCAGTGCTACCACAGTTACCATCAACATATATGAAACTGGATACAAGGGGCAAACAATTGGTCGAGGCCTTAGAACATCTGAGTATGAGGGTGCTAAACGGGAGGGTGAAAGGTGATGTCCCACCCAGCTTTACTCATCATAGTGCAAAATCTGCAACTACAATTGACTATACTGCTGTCTCTCTTCCCCTTCTGGCACATGTTAAAAAATTCAAAATCATACCTACTCTTCACAGTGACCACTCGCTTCAGCACATAGAATTGGCTTGGAACGCTCCGTGTTTTCTTCCAGCCATAAATGAATTAGGTACAGTTGCCTCTGTCAATCTAAACCGCTTGTTCTGGACGGAGTCCTCTTTACCACAGCTGTGCAAAAATATATAAACCCTGCTTCAATCAACAGCATGCCAAGAACTCTCAGCTGGGGAAGTGTGGGCCAGCTTTCTACAGTTAGTACCATCACTTGGCTCGGCCAGGCGTCAAGTACCAAATCATAACCGGAGGCCACTAACTATGTCACCAAATATCTTAGAATTACGAAAGGATCTGAGATGTAAACTCAGATCCACAAAAGATAAACCTCCTACAGAATCTTTATATGCCCAAATAAAAACCCTTTGGAAAAATTATAAGAAACAGCTATGGCAAATACGAACCCAAAAGTAGGATGATTTCTGGATCAAATTACTTTTCAACTTAAGAAAGGCTAATACTAGAGAATTCTGGATGTCAGTGAATGAAATAGACCGAAAAGCAAGAGTAATAAACTGTACTTCAATTTCAGAAGATAAATGGGTGGATTACCTGTTAGACATCTTTTTTAAGCCAACCCCTCCTGTAGAAAATCAGCAACTGAAGGCTTCGCTAAAACCTACAGACCTTCCTCAGAGTGATATGAGATTCAGTGCCAATAAAGGAGCCGTAGGGACGGAGCTCCCGGCCCTAATGGTCTCCCCCAAGCCATATTCAAGGCAGACCTCGATTACTGGTCAGCCACTCTGTCAATACTATATGCTGAAGTCGAACGTAACAATACCATTCCTGATAGTTGGAAAGGATCCATCATTAATCCTATATACAAAGGAAGCAGCAGGGCAAACCCAGCTAGCTATAGGCTGATAGCTCTAATCGACAGTGAGGCCAAATACTTTGCCTCTTTAATCCTAGCAGACCTGCTCTCCATGTCAAATTCAAATAACTTGGTCCCTATGAATCAAACCGGTTTCCGGAAGGGCTACGGCACAGTGACTAACATTCTTGCGCTAGGAGATATAGCCAATCGAGCAAAGTGCTTAAAGAAAAATGTACACATATGTTTTGTTGATTTCAAAAGTGCTTTTGATTGTGTGGACAGAGCAATTCTCTGGAACAAACTACGGAGTTGGGGGTTGCAAGAACGCATTTTGAGGTGTATAGAATCACTGTGTGACAAAACTTGGGTACGAATCAAGGTAACAGACAGCTCAAAACGTTCCAGGAGAATACCAACAAATATAGGATTAAAGCAAGGCTGCGTGTTGGCCCCGCACCTCTTTAACCTCTTCATGACAGATCTCTCTGTAAAACTAGATGCAACCAACTCACATTCTCCAAGGATGGAAAGTCTGGCTATAACACATCTATCGTATGCGGATGACATTGTTCTGTTAAGCCACACAAAAATAGGGTTGCAACGCCTGGTTACTGCCTTGGGCGAATTTGCAAAGGCAAACAAACTAGAGGTTAATACTTCAAAGAAAAAAAAATGTCAATAGGCTGCTCTTTGAATCCTGCAAACAAAATAAAATTGAACGGTTTCACTCTCGATACGATCTGCAGCTACAAATATCTTGGACTTACAGTAGACAATAAGATCAATTTTGTGCCGCAAAATCAGTATATTCTACAGAAATCCAATGCCTTGGCGTTCGCTTTCTGCACTCTTGCTAAAAGATTAAAGGGCCCATCATATAAACCACTAATGTTGTTCATGTCGGCTAAACTCCTCCCAGCAATTACATACGGAAGTGCAGCCCAATATGGGAAAGATGCAAGCCTTCTCGAAAGGCAGCAAATAAAAATCTATAAGCAAGTCTTCAATCTTCCTCGCTCTGCTTCCCCTGCACAGATAAGGCTGGAATTTGGTCTAACACAACTGCAGCTCGACAGGAAGGCCCACACAATAAAGATATGGTACAAAATAAGTAAAAACACTGCCAGCCCTCTAGTAGCAGCACTATGGAGTTCAGTAAATGGCAACCCTAATTCAGTTTCCAACAGATACCTAAACAACTTCTTGCAAGAGACGAAAACAAAGTACCTTTGGGATTGCAACATGTCGTATTCCCTTTTTTGTTGAGCAATAAAAAAGGAAATCAGTACCCAATCTTTTCTAGATGATAAAGCTAAACTTGCGCGGCGCTCACACGCCTGGCTGATAATGCACACTTATACCACCATGGCCCCATCACAATACCTGGCCGAAACATTCGCACTTCACATCAAGCATCACTTCTTGATTCTGCGTTTGGGTGCATCTCCTGCTAGAGCGGATCAACCATTGTGGAAGAATAGAGGAGAGACTTCCTGCAGGCTATGCAAAGGCCCAAAAGAAGATATGGTTCACCTGATTTGTATTTGTACAGCCTTAAAAGAAGCCCGCAGACAACTATTAAAACCGCTTTTATGAGAAATGGGACTCGTTCCTGTCGGTCAGCGGTGATATCAATGTTTGATCTCAATGACGCACAATCAGTATGCAAATTCATCAAATTCTTGACTGCACACACCAAAGACGTAAACCTGCCATCTGGGATGCATACCTAATCACGCACTTTCTTTGCATCTTAGAATTAAGAAACTGATTTTAGATCCTTGCATGGTCTCACGGCCAAGGACTTAACGGAATTTTAGAGATGTTTTTTCTTTTAAACATGTATTATGAGATGATTTTTATGTTTTTTATTAACTAAACAATAAAGATTTACTTACTTATTTATTACACCATAGCATAACATAACACAACATAGCATAGCATAACATCACACAATATAGCATAGCATATTATAACATAGCATAACACAACACAACATAACATAGCAAAACACAACACAATATAGCATAGCACAACATAACATAGTATAACATAACACACCATAGCATAACATAACACAACATAGCATAGCATAACATCACACAATATAGCATAGCATATTATAACACAGCATAACATAACAACATAACATAAGACAACATAGCCTATCAAAACATAACACAACATAACACAACATAACACAACATAGCATAACATAACACAAGATAACATAAGACAACATAGCATAACATGCCACAACATAATATAACAGAACACAACATAGCCTATCATAACAACACATTACACAACACAGCCTAACATAACACAATATAACCTTGCATAACACAACATAAGACAGCATAGCCTATCATAGCGTAACACAAAATAAGACAACACAGCATAACATAGCACAACATAGCATAGCATAATACAACATAAAATATTATAACACAACCAAGCGTAGCATTACATAAGACAAAATAGCCACATAATTCTACGCATACATCCACCCCATTACAGACCAAAACACATGGGCAAAAAAAAAAAAATTACAATGCCAACAGGTCTAGGAAATGCGAGACCAATTGCATTGCAAATGCTTGTTTCACCAGCCTTGGCATAGAAACATTGGTCATGTCGATAAAATACTGGCCAGGTGGCAACTCTATCTTTTCCTGTAAAATATAAACCCACAACAAATACAGATTATTTCAAACTTATTGTGGAGTTTGTCCACCAGTTCTTAAATGTTTATTAAAGCTAAAAGAGGCATCATTGCCCGGCTGGTGAACGATGGAATGTTTGTACACGGAGTACCACAGCGAGCGCCTGCAGATTCTTAGAACATAAACACATAAAGCGCTTCGACGCCTCGTCAGGGGCAGTAAGCGCTATATAAATACTTTCCTCCCCTGAAGGGGCTTGTGTGAGCAGCGCGCGCCCTTCCGCGCGGCCCCCTGGGGTACGAAGAGTGCGCCCCGGGGCGCAGTCCCTGTCACCGGTACCCCGGGGGCGCTCCCGAGAGCAGGTTTCCAGCGCTGTCCTGGGACCAGGAAGCGATGATGCTGAAAGCAGTGAAGGGAGGTTTCCGTGCGTGCAGCACCGGGACCAGGCGGGCTGCAGCCAGGGGCAGAACGAGGTACAGCTTCAGTCACGACGTCATTCAAAGGCATCGGGTTCAACTTCAATAGCTGCAAAGATGCCCACGTCCATGCAGAACTAGCGGCCCCTGTCCTGTTTTTTTGCTTTGCATTCTGGGACTTGTAGTCCTCGCTTTGTGATTGGCTAAACTAGACTGGAAGTCCAGAATGTAAAGGAATGACATGGTCTTTGGAAGCTTTGCAGGGCTGAACTTCGGGCTTGCCTTGTCTTGCTGAAAGAGTTTCTAATGGTAATGAGTGGGTGGAGTTATGGGCAGGTAGTTTAGGACCGCTGCCCACTCTGCAAATTATATACGTTTATGCCTTTGTTTACTAAACGTTTGTTAAGGTTCTACTTTGCAGTGTTATCATGGTATTTTTTATGACCTAAAAGTGGGTATCAAATCTGTAAATAAAATGACAAATAAGAAGACAATTACTTATAAATTGTTTTACATGTGCTGCAGCCGTATACATCCCAGCTCCTAATGTGACTTCTAAGCACTTGCAGCTTTATCCTGTCTCCACCAGCCTCTCTCTATCTTCCTGGACCATATTCTCAGCTTCTGCAGTGTCCCTTAAACTTCCCACTTTAACAGGTTTTGTTACATGTTGCTAGCAGTTTCCAAACCCTCGAGGCACACTTTATTCTCCATCCACAGTAAATGCATGCCAATAGACCCAATTCAAGCTGGAAAGTCCCAGTCTTTAAAGTCAAAATTGCTTTATTTTAGCTGTATCCCATCGAAAAATGTCTCGGATTCAATATAAGCCTATTGGGAAAACACATTTGTTATGTTATATTGATTTGTATAGCACACTTCTCACCCGAGAGGGTATCCAGGCGCTTGAGCAGATGTGTAGGTGAGTGGTCGCTGGAGAGAATTGGAGGAGCCAAGTCTCCAGCTTCTTTGGAACTCAAGAAGTGAAGGGGAGGCTCTGATGTGTTGCGGGGGGCCGTCCCATCTTTTTGGAGCGATGTATAAGAACTAGCCACCTCCTGAGGTTTTGAGACTATGGGGGGAGAGTGAGAGTGCGGCTGAGTTAGGTGTCTTCCGTTCTGGTGAAAGTGTATGCGTTTGTCCAGGTGCGCTAGACTAGTGTTCTGTAAGGCTTTGTATATGTGTGTGGGGAGTTTGAAGTGGTTGTGTTTGTGAATGGGGAGACAGTGAAGCTGTCTCAAGTGGGGTAAGATGTGGGTGTGGCATGGATGGTCGAGTATGAGTCTTGGGGTGGCATACTTGATAGTCTGTAGTCTGTCTCGAAGCTGCTTGGGAAAAACGATTTCCCTTTTCCTTGTACCCATGTTGGTTTCAGCGGCGTCCTCACTCCCTGTGGCTCTTGCGGAGGCTGGTCTTAGAACTAGCTTCTTCAGGTTTAACTCAAGATGGTGGCCACAAATCCTTGTGAGGTCAGAGCTCTAGTGTTTCTACCTTAGTCTCGTGCTGAAGTTTCCCTCCAGCTGTTTCTCACTGGGAGCTGTGCACTTCAGCTGTCACGCTGAGAATGGGCAGTGTTCTCGAGGCACTTCGTTTCATAGAGAATTCTTCCAGTTTTGAGTAATTAATTATTTTTCTTGTTACGGTGTGCACACCAGCTACTTTTTCCCTTCTGGAGAAAATGAATTTCTTCCTTCTTCCAACAACTGGCTATCGGCTTTCTGAGGAGAATTCATTTCGACTTAACAGAACTTCAAGCAACTGCAGTAAGGAATCCATTTGTATGATTTCAAGCCTGGCCAATATATATATGTACATATATATTCATGAACTCTTCACCTTGCAGACTTGTCAGTCTTAGAGACAAACCTCATTGCTCAGACTAATTCCTAGAGACTGTGATTATGAAAACTGAACCCTGAGAAGGAGTTTTTATTTCAAATCATTAGTAGATTGTATATTTGTGAACCTTTGAAGTGTTCTCCAGAGAACCTTGGAAACCTCTGACTCCTGGAGAAAAGAAGATATTAAGATAACATTGTTCTCTTTGAGAGAGGCTAGTCTCTCAAAAGATCCAGGTTAAGAGAATGATAGAATTGGGTAAATGTGAATGGCTGAATATTTGAATGCGCAATAGGACTGCACTTATCTATGCTCTTATCACCCGACTGCAGGTCCTTCCTTTAAAGAAATCCCAATAAGAAGAAAGGTCCAGGTTACAGAGACACACACTGAATATCCTATCTTCAAGTGAGAAACACAGGCTGGAACTGGATCTGGAGGTGGTCTCTCTTTTTCTATTTCCATTCCCCTTTCCCCCTAGCAGGTGCAAGGTTCAGAAAATCAGTAAAGTCTGAGCACACATGTGTTGGAGGGATTTGGATAAAAGGCATCTGTTCCTGTGGAAGTTTGATTTAATGGGTAATCTCCTGACAGATTGAAGTGCCTAATAAATATGTATTTCCACCAGAGCAGAATGGCTGAAGGTTTAGATTTTAATGCCTTGGCGGCACTTATTGACGAAATGCAAAGAAAGTTAACCCTTTCCCTAGATGAAAACAAAAAATTGAGAGAGGGAATAAAAAGATCCCTTGTTGAGACCCAACAGCTCATGGACAAATGGATTAGTCCCATGAGCAGATCTTGTTCCTGAAGACCATCTTGTTGGAGTTAGCTTCAAGCAGGTGGTTCTCATACATTCTGCTACCATGGTCATGCAATTGGTGAATTTAGTTCTGGTGGCGGTTGTCTCTTAGGGAGATGATGAGCTTTGTGTCATCAGTGTTGGAGATGATTTTAATGTCTTGAGATCAGATTATGTTGGCAAGCAGTGTCATGTAAAAGTTCAAAAGGTTCGGGCTGAGAGACGATCCCTGGGGAATTCCGCAGATCAGATTCTTGGTCTCCGATGTAAAGGCTGGTAGTCTGACTCTTTTGGCTCTTCCAATGAGGAAGGAGCGGATTCAGTTGAGTGCGGGTCCTTGGATGACAATCTCATGCAGTATTATGCAGTGGGGGCTCCCCTGCAATGGTGGAAGAGCTTTGCCCCCTTGGCCAAGAGCAAGGAGATGAAAAATCAAACAATAGCTTACTATTGTTTTATTTTTCATCTGCTGCTCAGCCAGCTGTGCATGGAATGGCAGGGCTGGGTCATGAGAGGTGGGAGAGGGCAGGCCCTCTCAGGCCACCAAACACACATGCGCACTTAGGTTTCTCTAGCCCGGCTTTATTGAACAGCCGGGCTGGAGAAACTGCACATACCCCAGGGCTGTGTCTAAGCGGCAGTCCAAGCCCCTCAGACCAATCCTGGTGCTTCTTTCATGTTACCTTTAGCATGACAGCAGCGCTGGGATTGTTAGGGAGCCTGTGCTGGTGTCACAGTGAATACTGGGACACCACAACAAGAGAAGCCACAAGTGAAGTGGCAGGAGTTGGCAGGGGCAGGAACAGCGGGAAAGGTAAGTGTTTTTTTTCAATAAAAAAACTAATTGTTTCCCCCGTCGTCGTTGCCCCCCTCCCTTGACATTTGCGGCAGCCACCGCTAGTATTATGATGGGTGTATTGTGGAAGGCAGTGTTGAACTCTGTAGAGAGGTTGATCAGGATGCGGGGCGCTGTTTCTCCTTGGTCCAGGATAGTCCATTGGTGGCTGTGATGAATACTGTCTCATCTGAAACCTGATTGAGTGGCTTCTATTTGGAAGTGCAGCTAGAGATGGGTTGTGAGTTGCTTGTTGATAGCCTTCTCTACCACTTTGGCTGGGTGTGGCAGCATTCCCCCAATTTGTTTCTAAAAATCTCCCACTCCCCAGTTTCAAAATGTTTGTGTGTATTCATCCCCGGCATCCCTCCTCAGCGACTGCATCTCCGTTATTGCCCATGCACTGCATTCCGAAATCCAGCATTTCCTTCACAGGTTCTGCAGCGCTTCTTTAGTCCCTGGGGCACCTTTCCAACTCCTTGGCACCACGGGTAGCGGTGGGTGAAATCATCTGTGACCAACACTGATGCAAAACATCAGCCAATCCCCATAGTTTCCACTGGTTTCCAATCTGCTTACCTTAGCAGTAAGAAATACAAAGGATACTTGCCCTGCACTCAGGCTTCCATCATCGCCCGTAGTCCACTTAATATGTTAACCTTAATGCTTTTATCATTAAGGTAGTTACTTTCTCACCCCTCACAATGCTTCTAAAAGCAACTGGCTTTGGCTGTTTGGTTGTTTTATTTTGTCTGTGAAGGAACCCTAAACAAGTTCTGCAGGCAGAAAAAAAGCCCTGGCAGAAATTTGTCACAAAATGTTGACCACCCTTAAATACCAGTGTTATGCAACCTGATCCCACAAGTCTTCCCTGCTGTCCTCCCTAGCAGTGCCTAGCACCCTGTGCACCCATGGGCCAGACAGGAGTTGACTAGGAGAGTAAATGCTGGGTATCAAACAGGTCCTGATGTGAGAACTACTGAGGGTGGCACTGTGAGTGGTATCAAGGTGATTGGTGTGAAGGACACTGGGTGTATCACTGTTGGAACTGCTGGGCAGGTGTTGCTGCTACTAATGTTTGTGTGTGCAGGCTTGAGCAGTAGAGCTCTCATGCACCCTGATTCCATGCCTCAGTAGTTAATCTGCTGCAGGTCCTTTGCATTAAAGCACATTTAGTTCTGAGCTTGTAGTGAGATAAAGAAGAATACAAACAGGTAGCAATGGAATTGTCTACAGCCCCCCCACCCTCCAGGGATAGGACAGAGGACTGCATTGGAAGGAAGCATAGCAGTTTATTCAGCTTACCTGCATGACTTCCATCTTGGGGTAGTGTTTTGCTCCCCCCTCCCCCCCCCAAAGTAGGATTGGGACCGTCACTTCAAATTATGGGAAGACATTCTGCCCAAGGCTGAGGCGTCTCTGATAATTAACCACTTGCTGCTGCCTTGTGCTGCTGCTACAGACCAAAGTTTCAAACCCTGGCAGGGCTGAAACAGTTTTTCATTCTGCTGATGTCATCAAATTTAATACCATTGAGCTGATCCTCTACGTGGCACCTCTGGCCTGAGCCGTATGAACTAGGGATGCCTACAGGTCACCATGCACCTTATAAATCCCCATAGTATAGCATAGCATGGACTCTGCTCTGATAACATTCTTACAGACACCAAGCACAGTGAGCCTTGCTCAGCAGGAACTGCTTTACCTGCAAAATAAACAGAGCCCTTGAGAGGTGAGGGAGTGACTCCTGGCCAGGTAAGGTTCAAAGGAAGGTAAAGCAAAGAAGAACCTTAGAGAACATTCAATAACTACCTACATATTCTTTGTATTATTTACTGTTAATCAGAGGAAGATGATGCATAATTTTAATTTTTTACACAAATAGGTTTTACAACTTGAACTACAAACAGTCAACATTACTGCACAAGACAATCAGACAATATGAAGGTGGCAGAGTTCACACCCACCTCATGACGGGAATAGAAGTCTCAATTAAAATTTCATTGCGTTTATAAACGAGAAAATAAAACAAACGTCATACAAGTTAACATTCAGCATCTCTTAAAGGACGATCCTCCATTTCAATATGTAAAAGACGGGTTCTCCGCTACAACCACTGGATAAAAACACCAACCATGAGCAGCTCGCAGCAAGTAGAAAGGGCGGAGTGGCGCAGGGTAGGGGGTAGGGGAGGAATAAAATTAAACCTAAAAATACAAAAAGAAATAAAACTTACCTTAACTGCCGAGCGCCGCTCCGCTCCTGCTACTCCTCGCTGCAGACACAGGCTCCCACACTGCACTGTAGCCAGTCCTGATGCTGCTCAAAGCAGCGTCAGAACTGGCTGGGAACACCCAGCCGGGGCGCTCCCAGGCAGACTGGGAGCCTGTGCAGGCACTCTCCAGCCCAGCAACTGTGTTGCTGGGCTGGAGAGAGCTTACAGCGCACGTGTGTTTGGCCGGCCAAACACACATGTGCTCACAGGGGGAGTGCTGTGCTGGTCGCCACACTCCCCCTGTAGGAGGCTGGTCTGGCTTATAGTGGGTACCAGATGGTACTTACACCTTGTGCCAGGTCCAGTTAACCCTTATTAGTAGATTAGTAGTGTTCTAGCAGCTTAGGCTGATAGAGGTAGCTATAGCAGAGCAGCTTAGGCTGAACTAGGAGACATGCAGAGCTCCTGCTATACCAGTTATATCATATAGCACTATTACATAAGAATCACAATACTCAGAGTTACTAAAAATAAAGGTACTTTATTTTAGTGACAATATGTCAGAAAATATCTCAGAGGATATACTCCCTTAGGAGGTAAGTAAAATACACAAAATATACACACAAACCAAAATCAGGTAAGTAAACAGTTAGGAAAGCAGTGCAAACACTGTAGAATACAATAGGATGCAATATGCTTAGGGGCAACACAAACCATATACTAAGAAAGTGGAATGCAAACCACTTAGGGACCCCTGGCCTAGTGTAGTTTGTAGAGGGTCGCTGGGAGTGTAAGAAAACACTAAGGGTGTCCAATATACCCCACCCCAAGACCCTGAAAAGTAGGAGTAAAGTGCCTCCGGGTGGAAGAAGCTGAAGATTCTGCAAGAACGGAAGGTGCCAGGGACGTCTCTTTTGCACAGAAGATGTCTCACGGAATGCTGGAGGATGCAGAGTTGTTTCTTTGAAGAAAGACCGCAAACAAGCCTTGCTAGCTGTAAAGGTTGCAGTTGAAGAAAAAGGGTGCTGCCCGGGCCCAGGAAGAACCAGGAGGTCACCACTTGGAAAAGGAGACAGAGGGGGCCCTCAGCAACACAGAGAGCCCACTCACAAGAAGGCAGCACCCACAGAAGTACTTGAACACGGGTTCAAGAAAACAGAGCACAGCGGTCGTCTCAACACGACAAAGGAGGGGCCCACGAAGCCAGTGTTCAACTCAGCGAGTTGAGCAATGCAGGATGGAGTGCTGGAGACCTGGACTGTGCTGTGCACAAAGGATTCCTTGCAAAAGTGCACAGAAGCCCTGCAGCTGCAATTCACACAGTACACAAGATTACTGTCTGGTGAGGGGAGGCAAGGACTTATCTCAGCCAAGTTTGGACAGATGGACCACTGGACAGTCGGGGTCACTTGGATCCACCACCTGTGTTCCAGGGACCACACTCGTCACAATGAGAGGGGACCCAGAGGAGCGGTGAAGCTGAAGGTTGGTGTCTGCGTTAGCAGGGGGAAGACGCAGTCAACCCACAGGAGATTTCTTCTGGGCTTCTAGTGCAGGGTGAAGGCAGACAGCCCCCAGAGCATGCACCACCAGGAAACAGTCGAGAAAGCTGGCAGGATTAGGCGCTACAGTGTCGCTGGAAGTCTTCTTGCTACTTTAGTGCAGTTTTGCAGGCGTCCTGGAGCAGTCAGCAGTCGATCCTTGGCAGAAGTTGAAGAGGGAGATGCAGAGGAACTCTGGTGAATTCTTGCACATCGTTATCTGAGGAAAAGCCCACAGGAGAGACCCTAAATAGCCCTCAGAGGAGGATTGGCTTCCTAGTCAGGTAAGCACCTATCAGGAGGGGTCTCTGATGTCACCTGCTGGCACTGGCCACTCAGAGGCCTCCATTGTGCCCTCACACCTCTGGATTCAAGATTGCAGAGGTCAGGGACACACTGGAGGAGCTCTGGGCACCACCCCTGAGGTGGTGATGGACAGGGGAGTGGTCACTCCCCTTTCCTTTGTCCAGTTTCGCACCAGAGCAGGGACTGGGGGTTCCCTCAACCGGTTTAGACTGACTTATGCAAGGAGGGCACCATCTGTGCCCTTGAAAGCATTTCCAGAGGCCAGGAGAGGCTACTCCTCTCAGGCCCTTCACAACTATTTCCAAATGGAGAGGGTGTGACACTCTCTCTCAGAGGAAATCCTTTGTTCTGCCTTCCTGGGGCTGGGCTGCCCAGGCCCCAGGGGGGTAGAAACCTGTGTGAGGGGTTGGCAGCAGCAGTAGCTGCAGAGAAAACCCCAGGAAGTTAGTTTGGCAGTACCCAGGCTCTATGCTGGAGACCCGGGGATGCATGGAATTGTCCCCTCAATACCAGAATGGCATTGGGGTGACAATTCCATGATCCTAGACATGTTACATGGCAAAATTCGGAGTTACCATTGTGACGCTACATATAGGTATTGACCTATATGTAGTGCATGCATGTAATGGTGTCCCGGCACTCACAAAGTCTGGGGAAATTGCCTTGAACTATGTGGGGACACCTTTGCTAGTGCAAGGGTGCCCTCACACTTTATAACTTTGCACCTAACCTTCACTAAGTGAAGATTAGACATATAGGTGACTTATAAGTTACTTAAGTGCAGTGTAAAATGGCTGTGAAATAACGTGGATGTTATTTCACTCAGGCCGCAGTGGCAGTTCTGTGTGAGGTTTGTCTGAGCTCCCTAAGGGTGGCAAAAGAAATGCTGCAGCCCATAGGGATCTTCTGGAACCCCAATACCCTGGGTACCTAGGTACCATATACTAGGGACTTATAAGGGTGTTCCAGTGTGCCAATTAGAATTGGTAAACATGGTCACTAGCCCATAGTGACAATTGTAAAGGCAGAGAGAGCGTAAGCACTGAGGTTCTGATTAGCAGAGCCTCAGTGACACAGTTAGTCACTACACAGATACACACATTCAGGCCACAAACTATGAGCACTGGGGTCCTGGCTAGCAGGATCCCAGTGAGACAGGCAAAAACAAACTTACATACATGTAAAAATGGGGGTAACATGCCAGGCAAGATGGTACTTTCCTAGAGGGTCTCATTTGGTATTAAGGAAGGTCTCATGTGGTATTATGGAGGGTTTTGTGGTAGAATTGAAGGTCTCATGTGGTAGTATGGAACATCTCATTGGTGGTATGAAGCGTCTCATGTTGCATGGGAAGCCTCATGCAGTAGTATTGAAGGTCTCATGTGGTAGTGTGGAAGGTCTCATGTGGTAGTATGGAAGGCATCATTGGTATTATGGAAGGTCTCATTGGTAGTATGGAGGGTCTCACTGGTAGTATGGAGGGTCTCACTGGTATTATGGAAGGTCTCATGTGGTATTATGGAAGGTCTCATGTGGTATTATGAAAGGTCTCATGTGGTATTATGGAAGGTCTCATTGGTAGTATGGAGGGTCTCACTGGTAGTATGGAGGGTCTCACTGGTATTATGGAAGGTCTCATGTGGTATTATGGAAGGTCTCAGGCGGTATTATGGAAGGTCTTGTTGGTAGTATGGAGGGTTTCACTGGTAGTATGGAAGGTCTCGTTGGTATTATGGAAGGTCTCGTGTGGTAGTATGGAAGGCCTCAGTATTAAGAGTTTGACCTGCTACTGTGAAGGCTAAGCAATGCAGCTCTAGTTGCACACAAGTTCATCAAGGGCTACACACATGTTCCCTGGTTCTTATAGAGTGCCTCTGATAATGTTATATTTTTAACAACTGCCACGCTGATGTAGTGGTTTAAGACTGTGCAAAATTGTCCCAGGCCCCTGATTACTTACTGGACAAAGTTGTTAGATTTTGCAGACTAAACCTGATTCCTTTTTGACCCCTGGTAGGAGAGGTTGTATCTCTGGTACTGAGGACAATCAGGGTGTGATTGCCTCAATGCAGGATGATGTTCCGTTGCATGTGCAACAAGTCCCACAGCACATAAAAGAAACTGAAAACAACCATTATGTATAGTCTAACTCCACACAACTATAATGGTTGCACTGTTAAACGTAGGTCATTATTCCCATTCTAGAGTATGCTTTTTGACATGGAAGGGATTACTGGTGGTGCTCTCACACTCTTACCCTGGTGTCTCCAGAGTTGACCTCTAGTATGTCAGTTAACTCTCCTAGTGTGAATATCTTTTTCTCATTGTTGCCTCACGCTAATTGCAACTGTAGGTACTTCTTTAGGGTGTTTCCCATTCAGATATATTTCTACGTTGAGAACATGGTTGTGTCCAAGTATTTGATATCCTGGCACCACAGGCCACCATTTAAGTGTTTGGGATACATTCCAAACCAAGGCATTTGCAATAAGTAGAAATCAATCCATCTCTGTCATACGGCTTAGCTATGTGTAGTTTAGATGCTTGTTCGTGCTAGTGGACGCATGCAGCAGTTTACTGCTCACCTTCTTGTTGTTCCTTTCCAGGGTTTTCCATGATTGAGTTCATGATTGATGCTGTGCTGAGTACTGGTCCATCTGTTGGGGGCTAGGAGGCTATGCTGAAAGTATATTCTGTGACCACAGGAGTGCAGGTCTTTCAGTGACTACAGTATAGAAGCTAAGGAAGGAATGACAGCCTGAACATTGTTTATGCATTGCTCAAAACGGCCATTGAAATCATGCAAGGTTTCATTTTCTAGTGCACTTCCACAAGAGGTGGAGGTTTGGTGGCAACTTCTCATGAAAAGGTTCTGATGAGGCAGGTATTGTCCAGGGCTCCTGAGAGACACTAACTGTAGTTTTTCTTTTTGTTTTGGGAGAGATTTTGTGGGGGTTTTGTGACTCTGGGTGTCCTCAAAGGCCTGTTGGCTAGCGGAGAATGGATATTGCTGGCCAAACTGCTTCCTGAGTTGCTTGGGATGCTGAGTGCTGTAAGGAGCGCACTGAAGTCTGATGGTGAGGGTGGGAGGGCAACCTGAAGCACAGGCCCAGACAAAAATAATACCTTTGGTGAAATGTTTAAAAATTTAGTTGTTACTCATTTAACTAGATTATATTGGGTATACTTTATCTCTGGGTCTCTTTGCATGAGGTAGGCATTATTTGTCATGATTTTGTAGCTAATGTCTAGTTTATTCATGATTATAAAAACTTTCTTGGGGCAGAATTATATCATCCAAACCTTTATGAAAAATGTTGCATGAATAGCTAAATA
Organism: Pleurodeles waltl; assembly: GCF_031143425.1. NCBI lineage: Eukaryota > Metazoa > Chordata > Amphibia > Caudata > Salamandridae > Pleurodeles > Pleurodeles waltl. The sequence goes on from NC_090444.1 coordinate 45,441,328, forward strand.
AAGCATGGCATTTGCAATGAATGTGATTTCATTAAAAATACTCCAATATGAAGGTCTAGTTAGATAATGATATCATTACCCATTTCAACTTTTGTTTGTTCTCATTCTTCTGCAGGATGGACAGCAACATCAAGTCCTGCTGCGCAGCTCTAGCATCACTCCTCAGTGTGAACCGGTCACTCACTGAGCTAGACCTGAGCGGGAATACACTGGGCGGATCTGGGATGATACTGCTGTGCGAAGGCTTGAAAGATCCACACTGCAGCATTCAGAAGCTGGAGTGAGTAACATCTGCCTCTTCCTAAGGCTGTGAATCAGCCTTTTTTATTTACTGAGCTATTTTTAATGTTCTTTCCACTAACTGGATTAGCTCCATATACGTCCAAACCTGGGGGTCATTACGTGGATGTTCATATTCTATTTTGGATGCTGGTTTTGAGGATGGGAAAGCTCTTAGATTTTAATCCCCTCGGGCTCCGTGAGCAATTTGTTTTTTTTAATAGAACATTCTGCCCTGAGTGGCAGAATGTTCTAATAGCCTTAGGACCTAGGCTACGGCAGGTTCTAAGGCTATATTACACCACATCTTGGCCCAAAAACTGTGATTTTTGTAATTTGGTGTAAATCCGTTCAGTAGTTTTGGAGTTATTAAAGAATAAAGATGTATGCATATCTATATATGTATATCTACTGTGGTTCCACTGTGGCGAATCCTCGGATTCACTCACCACCAACAATGCCATGATTGGCTGGCCGCAACCTGGGAGAACAGTTACAGCCACCATTTCAAGTATTGGCTCGGTGCAGAGGGGGGAATAAACATAAAATAAGATATAAGGGGAAAGGATCGAGGTGCGGGACCCCTCCGTCGCAAAAAATGGCCCCAAAATCTTTTTTTAGGCTTGTGAGAATCCACGGGTCCAGAGCCCAATTAAAAAGAAAACATCCACCCACGCAGCCACTCACATGCCCGTTTACACACCCATATAGCCACTCACACATCCACTCACAGACCCACAAAACCACTCACACACCTACTCACAGACCCACACAGCCAGTCATAAAGGTATTTAAACACCCACTCACACATACTCAGTCACAGACCCACGAACCACTACCATACCCAGTCACAGACCCACTCACCCACTCACACACCCACTTACACACCCATACAACCACTCATACACCCACTCACAGACCCACACAGCCACCCATGCAGACTCATCCGCTTACCCACCCACACAACCACACACACCTAGTCACAGACCCACACAGCCAGTCACACACCCCCTCCCACACTGACTCATCCACTTACCACCCACACAAACACACACACTCAGTAACATACCCACACAGCCACTCACACACCCACTTACACACTCATACAACCACTCACACACTGACTCATCCACTTACACACCCACACACAGCCAGTCACACACCCATAGAGCCACTCACCCAACTACTCACAGACCCACAGCATGGAGCTAAGGCAAAGGGTGTGCACAGTGTGGGGTTGGCCGCATGCTAGGCCCTACTAACCCACTGCCCCGTGTGCAGGGGGTTAGTCTGTGGCTGCATGTGGGACCTGCATGCGAGTGCGCACAGCCGGCGGCGGTTGGATTAACGTATGTTAGTTAAATATTACTTAATTTTTAAAAGAATGTTGAACTTCCCTGAAAAAAAAACAAAAGTTACAAGGACATTATAGTTAGGCAATAGAATAAAAAAAAAACATAGAAATTCACTAAAACCTAAACATAATAGTTAGGTTTGGATTTTACACACACAAAACCATAGAAATTCAGCAGTTGTAGTTACCTTGGGGCACAAGTTACAGTTTCTTGAGATAAGTAAAACTAAAACTGCTTAATTTGTGTGGGTTTGTGTGTGTAAAATCTGAACATAACTATAACATCACCATAACTTTAGTTTTTTTAGTGAATTAATACTATAATCACACTTCATTACTCACAAGCAGACTGTTCACATTTTTGTCTTTACCATGCATTTATCCTCTTTGCTGCCATGACTAATGTTTCTTTGCTTGGCTCATTCTCCCAACTCTATCACACAATCAACATTGTAAATCATATAGCAACATTCACCCCTTCTCTGTCTGACAATCAGCACTTCATTTTCTTTTTCACCATTCTCCTGCCTCTCACTCAAAATGTCTTTGTCTTACTTTGGACAGTAGCTTTGTGTGTTGGAGGAGGTGTGCTCTTCGGATAAGCAAACAGTGTGTAATTGGAGATGCATATTGTGGATAGAGTTGGGAACTGTGTTAGACGCTGTGGTTTATTGGAGATGTATGGTCTATGCAGCTAGCCACTGAATATGTGATAATGTGCTGTATGTGCTTTATTAATGGGCGAAGCACTCTCTGTGGAAGAAGGAGTAGTCAACTGAAGTTGATGTGCTCCATAAGAAAATCTTTGTTCCCATGAAGCATTTCAGTTGCATTTAGCCCACCCATAGCTTGAAACTGTACATGGGTTGAGAAATGATGACTGAGAATGATATTATCTGCCCAAAAGGGACTGGTCTAATGGAAGAGGTGTTTTCTACAGGGTATGTTTTGGGTATGTGATCTATGGAGGGAGATGTGATAAACATAAAAATGTTCGTCCTTTAAGTGTAGGTGTTTTCTATTGGAAAAGGCGCACTGTCCACAAAGTGGTGAGGTCTCTCAGAAAGGATGTGATCTGTTGAAGGACACGAACTGTATGGCAGATATTGTGATTGAGTCTGAACGGATTGGAAAACAGACGCACGTATTCACGTAGGCGCCGGGTGGTTCACGACGCCGAGTGCAGCGCGGATCACGAGCGCGGCCGCAACTGCCACAACCACTATTGCTGCTTTGGGGGCCAAGGAGAACTCTTGCCGGTCGGCTCACGCACGGAGCGCGGAGCACGGCGTTGTCTCGGCCTTTGGGGGTCAGAGGATCTCTGTGCGCCCCGGCTGTAGGTTGGCATTCCGGCAGGACCAGGCGTAACCTGGGCGCTGGAGGAGCCGGGAAGCCAGAAGCCAGAGTCAAAGGGAGCCAAAGGGAGCCAGAAGGAGAAGGAGAAGGAGAAGGAGCCATCCCCTGTGGACCCCTGTGACCTCCTGCAGCCCCTCCTGGAAAAGACGCTGAGCGGAAGAGCAGACCGGGTGAGGACTGACCGGGACTGTCCGGGACCGGGTAAGCAGACTTCGTGGGGGGGAGGGAGTCCATCCTGGCCGTTGAACCCCTCTCCTGCCTCCCTCCCCGGCTCCTGCCCCTGCCCTCAGCTCCGGCATCGGTACCCAACCGCGCCACTTCGCCTCACCCGCCTCACCCAGCCTCACCCAGCCGCAGCCACAGCAACAGCTCTAGCCATAGCCCTAGTTGGCCCTAGCTGGCCTTTGGCCTTGGACTTGGACTTGTCGTTGATGTTGGTGGTCTCTTCTAAAGACCAAGCAAGGAAGGAACCCAGTAAGGAACCAAGGAGCCAAGGGGAGGGGTACGTGGGAGTGGCGAACGGTAACCAGAGGATGGTTGGGACAAGAGGAAAAACAAAGAAGGCTAGGGAGGCCAACAAGGCGCTCACTCACCTAGCGGATTCCCAAAGATCAGAGCAGGAGCTCAAAAGTCTACAAAGCCTTGGGTTAGACCAGGATCAGGACCAGGACCCCAGAACCATCCAGCAATCCCAGGGGGGATTCGCAAACCTAGGTGAGGACACAGCAGACACAGCAGACACAGCAGAGGGTGTCCAATTCGGGTCTCCCACCAACAAAAGCGATTCCAAGCCAGGAGAAGAGTCAGGCGGGACATTAGATGTGGTGACACTGCCTTGCTTGCCAGCCCATACTGACTCTGACGATATAGGGGGTGCCCTACCGAATGCAGGAGAGACTGTAGGCGAAACTGTGGGGGGCCTTCTAATTCCTCTGTGCAGGGGACATAAGTATACACCGACGCACCCGGGCCCGGGTGGATCTACGGGAGCAAGGAAAACTAGACCAAAAACAAATACTATCACTAACTATTACAACCAAGTGAACCTGACCTCAGAACAGCCGCAAACGCAAAGTCCTAAAGCCACTGGCCTCCGATCACAGCCATCGGGGGGAGTGGGTGGCTACAACATGGGGGGGGGGTGAACTGGAGCTACCAGCGACCGGGCTCCAGGATACTCGCCCACTTCAGCAGCAACCGTTTGGTTTATCGCAATTATTCTGCCCAATGAGTAATCCTCTTGGGGATGGTGAAGTGGAGTTAAATAACCCCCCAAAGTGGAGCAACTTTTCGGGAGAGCAAAGAAAAGGTAACGATTCACCTTATCCTGACCCCCAAACGGGACTATTGAACTCCGGGAATTTTTCACTAACATCCTCTCCACAATGTGCCCAAGCAGAATTCACAGCGCTCCAAAATGTAATGGGTCCAGAAACAGACTGCTCACCATCTAAACAGACCCATAAAACCCCAGCGCCACAGCTTCACTGCGGAAGACAAATTGTTAAAACTAATTTAATGCTGGGCAGACTCAACAGTAGTTCTTTCAGTCTGGAGCTGTCCTCACTCGACAACTCCGTTATTGGCAACACAGACCCTCAACTAAACAGCATAACATCAGAAGACCTAAACTTCCTGGAAGGTAGTATAATCATAGGCCACAGAGGAAAGGAAGGTAAAAATTCAGAAGGTCAGATAACCAACGAACAAAGTGGAAACGGAGATGACCTCTCACTAGACCAACCAATTCTTAGTATCATGAAAGTTATATGTGCAACACTGGGCTCAATCGCAGCAACGATCATGGCCCAGTCTCAAAAATTTGATGATCAACTTGAACTGACCAAACAACTTACATCCTCAATACAGTCTATAGATTACAGGATGGCCCTAGTAGAGGGCGTAATTAGGGAAAACCTGTTGCATCAAGCAGTGGCCGATAAAATGGACAAGTTGGATGGACAAGTTTGTGGACCGCTGCTGGAAAAACTATTGGAAGTCCCAAAAGTAATCAAAGACATAATCGAAGACTGCAAACACAACCTTAAAAGCACACAGGGGTGCATTCACGAGCTAGGAAAAACAGAATCTAGTTTAATTGAAGGGCCAGCAGACAAAGAAAATATAGAAAGGCACTTCGGCCCAGGAAGAGAGAACTATCCAGATGCAAAAAAACAGACACCTAAGAGGGAGAGAACAAATGGAAGTCCTGAATTTGGAAGCAAAGTCCCAAACACAGTAGAAAAAAGGCCACCGGGTAAAAGGCCTCAACTAACAGGCAGATGGAAAAACACATGGAAGAAAGCTAGAGGAAAAAAAAAAGCACCAGCAGGAAAGGCCTTAAACATGTTACAACAGATAGGCCTAATAGGAGAAATCAGGAACACAGGTGATGAGAGCGCCCAACGTCAGTATAAAGATAAAAGCATTAAGTCGGAGAGTTTTGAGAAACCCACTGATAAAGTCTTTAACTTTATAAATAAAAATCCCGGATTATTGTGCGACAAAAGTTGCACTCACCATTCCCATATAAACCGCATACCCACTGGCCCCAGGGGACACCAAGCATCTGGGCATGACTTAGACAAAGAAAGGTGGTCCGGAAAAGACCCTGGAACAAATCATGGGATAAACGAGGTAAATGATCCTCCAGCCACCGAACAACCCAAATGGAGCCCAGGAACACCCAAACCTAGCATTTGTATCGATAAGCACCTCCCAGCTACAAAAACTGAACATTTAGTTCAGGTACACTACTCAAACATAGTAGAAGACCACTACGGAAAATGCCAGCCGCCTCCGAACTCCACTAGTGAGGGGGCAGAACAAGATAATAGCAAAGGCGAAAATAGTAGGGCAGAGACCCCAGAGTATATACGAAACGAGCAAAGTATAAGAACAACCATGTGCGTGGACAACACAACAGCTCCAGTTCCCGCACCCCGGACAAAGGCAAAATATTGTTCTCAGGGCAGCCCTGGAAATTATAATCTCAGCAACCAGCCTGGGTGGATCACTGATTCGCTTGCACCATCGCGCCCAGCTCTGGACCTGGAAACCAATGAAATCAAAGGAAAAAGGGACAATTGGCCTCCAAAAAGGGAACCCTACGAAGAACAAAGGAACAAAGAAGTGAAACTGGGAGGGAAAAAGGCCAGGTAAATCGAACACCTACTAGTCGTGCAGCTACCACTCAAGACAGACAAAATGAGAACACCCAACTCCAAGAAAGACTGTCGCAGGAAGGTGGCGGGCACACTGTGATCCGGTCTGAAACAACGAAAAAGCCCGAAGCCACGATCTTGTTCATGCCTGAGTACTCCTCAAGAGGAAGTCACGACATCCTGAACAGGTCCAACATCTTATGTCTTGTCAACTCCCTGCCAGCCTTACAGAATGTAACAACTAAAGATCTCCTTTCAGTAAGATTCATACCAAAAAAAGAAATAGAGAACGGGGAATCAACAGAAACAGTCTGGGCCTCACCTTGGATAGCAGAACAGATCTTAAAATGTTCAAACACGATGAAGACCTGGGGAATATCCATTGCTACTCCGCAAATAGAACCATATCCAACAATACTTCTTGAAAAAGCTACAGACCGAAACATGATGCGTAGGCAAGAGGCAAAAGGCAATTCTGGCTCGATACTTCAGGGAGCAATCAGCTCCAAACAACAACTCCCTGAACGAACAAACTTGAGTAATATGAGGTTCCGCCTGGTAGCTAATTCCCCTAGAAACAGTAGGGGTAATCCCCCACAGTTACAGAATTGCAAAGAGCAATCATTTAAAAGCTCGTAGCAAAAAATGGATAACTCGAACATAAAAAATAAAATCAGTCCCATATTAAAAATTCTAAGCTGGAACATAGCAGGTTTAAAAAACAAAATGGAAGATAAAGACTGGGTTGAATTTATTAAAAAACAAGACATCAGCTGCTTCCAAGAAACTTGGTCTACTCATGCTATTGACCTAGACGGGTTAGTCACCTTCCACTCACCTGCAATCAAGCAAAAAAAAGGAAGACCCTCGGGAGGTCTGAGTATTTGGATTAGAACTTCATTACTGAGGAACTCCGTAGTAACTCACACCGTACAAAGCAAGGGAATCCAGACGCTCGCAGTCAAATACGAGGAATGGTCACTCGAAATAGTAAATGTGTACTTCCCACCTATCAGCCGGGCTCAAGTTATGCCAGGGGTGCGGCTCCTTAAAGAACATATCCTAAACAAAAGAACCATGGATCGGAGGAACCCAGTACCAGGCCACACGAACAATCGCTCTCTCCAACCTTGTAAAACCTTTTTATTGATATGTGGTGACTTCAACACTAAACCTCATTCTATCCTCTGGGACGAACAAGTAGCAGAGGAAGATTATGCTTGGAATATCCCAACGCCTCTTATCCAACGCTGTAATGACTCCAAGAAAGGAGAATTAATCTTTGAAGCATTAATAGAAGGAGGACTTCGCACATTAAATGGGAGAACAAAGTCAGATAAAACCTTTAAATCTACCTTTCGAACTGGAAAAAGGCAAAGCATAATTGACTATATGGCAATAAACATCGAAGCCTGGCATTATGTCATCGATATGGAAATAAGGGACAGAATCGAGAGTGATCACGACCCACTGCTAATGGAGATAGTCCATCCGGACGCGAGCCCAGGGAAGGCGGAGTCTCCATTCAACGGAAATAGCCTAACAATAACTATGAGACCAAACAGGAAAAACATATTAAGGTCAAATGAGGATGAACCTTATATGAGTGTTCCCAGCCAAACCTGGTTGTCATTACTTAGCACGTTCTTAAACCCATCAGATAATGACGCTATACCCCTCCTGCATAACTTTAATAATCTGCTACTGCAAACAAAAAAGGAAAAGATCAAGCATCCTCAAATCAATCCTAAAATGATGGAGGGCTGGTTCGATGAAGAGTGTTTAAAGCTAAAAAAGACCTTATCACAAGCACTGAAGAACCGGCACTTGAATGATTCCAACGAGCAACATTTTCATGGATGTAGGCAACAGTACAAAAAATTATTAAGATACAAAAGGAAGATATTTCCACATAAACTTTGGAAAACTTTACTGCAAGCAATAACGGCAGGGAACCCCAAAAAGTTTTGGGAGATAGTCAGGTGGGGATGCGAAGGCCCCCCGAAAAACCTAGAACTGAATATTAACCCTCAACTTTGGGTAAAGCACTTTACTGCCTTGTATCAGGAAGTGGCCAAGACAGAACCAGGGATGGCCACTAACCCAAACATCCTCACTCAAGGGCTGGGAGGCAGAAATCAAAGATTAAGCAAAGTATTTCCTCTTCAAAAGACCCACGCAGCATCTTCAAATTGTCTTTTTAGATCGGTAAACGGAATCCAGAATGCACTAGTCTCTAACGAATTTTCCAGCACAAATTCCACGCAAGTAGCCCACGTCATTCCACGTGCAATGAAGTTAATACCGGAATTCAGTGAAAAAGAGATTAAACAAGTCATCCTCCTTCAAAAGCCGCATAAGGCTGCAGGCCCAGATGGCATCCCTTCAGATGCTTACCGTAACCAGCTAACGTTATGGTTACCTGCTCTAGCCCGTCTATTCAACAGTGTTTGGCATTATGAGGCAATCCCTCCTTGGAAGGAATCAATAATCGTTCCAATTCACAAAAAAGGGCCTCGGGACATGGTGAGCAATTATAGACCTATCTCACTGCTTGATAGTGTTGGAAAGATCTTTGCCAAATTGATTCAGTCGCGTCTAGACCAATGGCTAGAGGACGGAGATTTAATATCAACACACCAAGCTGGTTTTAGGAGAGGCCAAAGTACAACAGATCAACTTTTTAAGCTAAACATGATCTGTGCTAAATACTCCACCCTTAAAAACAGTCCATTATACCTGGTCTTTGTGGATCTCCAAACAGCCTTCGACAGCGTAAATCGCCAAACATTATGGCAGCTATTGTCGGACATGGGCATACAGGGAAAAATCTTAAGGCTGTTAATTCTATTGCATACAGGAAACACTGCCAGGGTCAGATACTCTACGAGAAATGATTATACGGCCAAAATTCCAATTGAGCGAGGTGTAAAACAAGGCTGTGTTTTGGCCCCAACCTTATTCAATTGTTATATAAATAAAGTAAGTCAAGTTTTGAAGGAATTAAATCTGGACGTGCCAAAACTAGCCAATGAAAGTATACCTATCTTGCTCTTTGCTGATGACGCCGTATTACTGGCAAGAACAGAGATAGCAATGCATGGTCTACTTAGGGGCTTTGAATCCTTCTGTACCTCAAGGAGCATGGTAATCAATGAGGGGAAAACAAAGTTTATGATTCTCAACCAAAAACAGACGTTGCAATCGACTTTTAGGGTAAATAATAAGCCTCTGGCCCGAGTGGCCACCTATGATTACCTGGGCTGCAGATTAGATGAAAAACAGACATGGAAACCACAAATCTACAAAAGCAGAATTTCCTTGGCCCAACAAGCCGGAGCAGTACTCAGATTTGCCAAGGCTACAGGCAATCACTCCGTGAGCTCTGCACTGCTTGCATACAAAACAAAAGCAAGAGCCGCAGCACTTTACAGCGCAGAGATCTGGGGATTCAGAAAGATTCCATCAATACAAGTAACCGAGAACAAATTTTTACGCCAATTACTTTGTCTAGGTAATGCTACACCAATGAACGCAATAAGAATTGATCTACAGATGAGAAAGGTTGAGGACTACATCGCTCTGGCTCCAGTAAGATACTGGATCCGTATTTGGACAAAAGAGGCTCTTAAACCATTCAGAGATGTACTTAAGGATATCATGAAGCTGCAAAACCATCGGAAACTGCCCTGGTTCAAACATATCTCAACTATCCTGGCTGCTATCGGCCAGGATGACTTTTGGCTCCATCCAGAAAAAATCGGAAGGCCTAGTCTAGCTGTCATAAAAAAGGCATATTGGGAGCGAAAGACAGAGATTATGTGCGAGTCATTTAGCCCTTTATTCAAGCGGTATATTTTGTTTAACCAAGAGCTTAAACCAGCATCATTCATAGACAGTATTTATCCGGAGGAAAAAAGGGCTCTCTACTTTAAATTCCGTATGGGCACACTACCAGTGACAGCGGTGGTCAACAGATGGCAATCCGCTCCTCCGAGTAGTTTAGAATGTTGTCCATGCCTTCATGGTGGTCCGGAAACACTTTCCCACTTCCTTTTACTATGCCACTTTACGCTCAGACTCCGTAAATTGTACCTTCGCCCACTTTTCAGAACTTCCGGAGTTAGGAAGTGCAAGGAGGCGGAAGCGCTATGTATGCGTTCAGATGAGAAATACATTGTGACAAAGGTCTCAACCTATATCTTGGAAGCATGGAAATTACGTCTATCAATGCACCTACAGTTGGCACAGGCACAATAGCCTATGTTATCCCGTACCTATTTAGCTTGGGAAATCGGTGCAGGGTAGTGTAAACTGGGTTAGGCCTCGGGCTTTTATTAAATGGCTGGAAGGCAACGCAAGGCCCCAAATGACTCGTCCCATAATAAGACATTTTAAATATTAGACTCATTATGTTTTTCTAGAATAAGTTAAGCTTTAATGTAAATTATGGTCAAATCAGGTTTTACGATAATGCATGGTAAATTGGATACATTTTGGCACATGTTAAATCAAATTCAAGCATAGTTCCTTTTATTGAGATGTTTTATTTAATGTGATTTTTATTGAGTTCGAGGGATTGATATCTATTGTGTGATTATTGTTAAGGCCGGATAGGCTAATAACAATTAAATAAATAAATGGTAAATGGATTGAGTCTGAGCGTCTTAGTATATAAGGCTTGTGGTCTTTAGAATGAGTTGTAGAAATGGTCATGCATCTTAGATATATCATGGTATGTGGGAAGAAGTGCCATCTATAAAATAATGTGTTGTCCTTGGGTGAAGGTGTGGTCTGTAGGTGTAGTGTAAAAAATCATGTTGCATATACGGAAAGGAGTATTGCCTTAATTAAATTATGCTCATAAAGAGGTAGCGATGGGAGGAAGAAAACGCTCCCTGTGGTAGAAAGAGCACATTGAATTGGCAATGGCTTGGACATATGGCTTAAATGTACCTTAAGACCTTCACTCTCTGGTCTGTGGACCTCTTGCTATGATGTCGGGAAACATGGTGTTTCATGATCAATCAATCAGGTGTTTGTAAAGCATGGCTAATAACCCATGAGGGTCTCAAGGCGCTGGCAGGTAGTAGGAGATCAGTTGAAGAGCCAGTGCTTTGAGGTTCGCATTGAACTGAGGTAGTGTGGATGGTTGCCTGAGATGTAGCAGAAGAGTGGTCCAGGTCTTTGCAGCGAGGTAAGAGAGGAATCTTCCACCAGCTGAGTTCTTGCATATCCTTGGGGTCGTGGCGAGGGCCACTTGGGGGGAGCAGAGGTTTCTAGTGGATGTGTGGAAGGTCAGGCGGTGGTTGAGGTATGCAGGTCCAATGTTGTGGAGGGCCTTGCATGCATGTGTGAGGAGCATGAAGGTGATTCTTTTGTTGATTGGGAGCCAGTGAACGGCTTTCAGGAGACAGGAGGTGTGGCTGTGGCGGGGGATGTCCAGGATAAGTCTGACTAAGGAGTTCTGGATTATCTGCAGTTTCTATTGAAGTGCTTGGGTAGTGCCAGGATACAGTGTGTTGCCGTAGTCCAATTTGCTGGTGACAAGTGCCTGGGTGACTGTTCTTCTGAATTCAATCGGGATCCATTTGAAGATCAGGCGTAGTGTATGGAAGCATAACGATGCAACAGCATTGACTTGGTGGTTCATTGAAAGGGAAGAGTCTAGGATGATGCTGATTTTGCGTGGGTGTGGGAGGTTCCGAGTGCTGGGGCCCACCAGGAGCCGTCCCAGACAGAGGGCATGGAACCCAGGATGAGGACCACAGTCTTGTCGGAGTTCAGCTTCAGGCAGCTGTCCACCATCCAGGCAGCGACTGCTCTCGTTCTGTTGTGAAAGTTGCTTTTTTGTGGTTGTAAGCTTGGTGAGTAAGAGGATCAGTTGGGTGTCGTCGACGTGGGAGCCGATGTTGAGTCTGTGGTTTCCGACGATGTTAGCGAGCGGGCAATGTAGATGTTGAAGAGGGTGGGACTAAGTGGGAGCCCTGAGGAACTCCATCGCTCATCTCTGTCAGTTGTGAGGTGAACAATGCGAGCCTGACTCTACAGGTGGATCCGTTGAGGAAAGAGCTGATCCATTCTAAGGATTTGCTGCGGATCATGGCGTCATGCAGAGGGTGCAGTGGGAGATGGTGTTGAAGGCACCAGAGAGGTCCAGTTGGATGAGGGCTGCAGTTTTGGCTTTGTTGAGAAGAGTGCGGATGTCGTCCGTTGCTGTGAGAAGTGTGGTCTCAGTGCTGTGGTTGTTGTGAAGCCCGATTGGGAGGGGTCCAAGATATGGTTGGTTTCGATGAATTCGGTGAGTTGTGATTTGATGGCTTTCTCAATGACTTTGGCCAGGAAGGGGAGCAAAGAGATGGATCTGAAGTTTTTGAGCTCCATTGGGCTGCCGGAGGGTTTCTTCAGCAGTGGGTTGATTTCTGCATGCTTCCAGTCTTTTGGGAAGGCAGCAGACTTGATGGAGCAGTTGATGGTGCAGCATAGTTCAGGGGACAATGGTGGCGCTGGCTTGGTTGCAGATGTGCTTTGTTGGGATCTGGATCCTATGGGAGCGGTGTTTGCTGGTGGGATGGTCCTTGGTGGCGAAACTGCTGTAGATGTCTAAAATCTTGCAGTGGAAGAAGGTGGCGAGGTTGTCACAGAGGTCTTGGGATGGCGCAGATGTCTGTGGATTCTGCGCTGTGTTTGTTGAATTCTTTGATCACCGTGAAGGGTACTTTGTTGTTGTGTGCATTGGCGTTGATGCGTTTTGGGATGGCCATTTTTTTAGTGGTTCTGATTAGGTGGTGGTGTGTCGGATGGCGGTTGCAAAGGCTGCACTGTCTGCTGGGGTCTTGCTGCTCCTCCATCTTTTCTCGAACCATCCACCAGCTGGCTTTCTTGCGGGACTGCTTGTCGGAGGGTTTCCTGAGGGAGGCCAGAGTATTGGCACAGTCAGAGATCCATTTGTGAAGGTTGCGTGCTGATACGTTGGTGTCTGTGGTAACTGGCTGTGGTGATTGGCGGAGGACGGAGGGCAGAGGTGAGCTAGTCATCAGAGACTTTGTTCCAACCTCTTCCTGGATGGTGGTCGCAGAGGTGTTCTGTGGGTTTGGTGAAGGAGAAGTGGATGCAGTGATGACCTGTCCAGTGAAGATCGGAGGTGTGGGTGACTGTTAATAGCAACAAAGACAGGGTTGAAAGTGTGTCATGCTGCGTGGGATTGCGAGGTGACCAGTTTTCTAAAAAAAAAAAAAAAATTACCTTATGAATGGAAAGCTGGTTGTTAGAAAGTACAGTGTATACTGCATGTAGACAAAGATTTGTTCTGTGGGAGGAGATTTCAGCTGTGAGAGGAAAATTAATCTATGAAATGATGTGTCCCCTATGGCAGAAGAATCAGTGGGTTCAAGGAAATCCCATCTGTAGGAAGCTGTGTGTTTTCTAGAAGAAATTAGAGCCCTGGAATGATCTGTGGTGTGAAGGAGAAAGTGGTGTCTATTGAATGTGATGTGGTCTCTGATAGGGTGTGTGGTATATAGAAGCAGAAGAGGCCTATGGATGCTGTTGCCTGACTTCTGCCAATGTAGATAGGGTCATGGTGTGGAGGATTTTTCTCTGGTGGGCCAGCTGTATAAACCAAACCACTCTAACCGTAAGCATGCACCATGCAGCAGCTAATTTTTGCTGTGTTTAATTAATGCACTAACTGGAGCTGTCGCAGGGAGGTGGTGGTTGTATTTGGCAGCTGATACATAAAATGTCAAAACAGCTTCATTTGTAGAAGATCAGGTGCAGATCTCCCTGTTTAGATACAGCTGAATGACACTTGCTCTGAATTTCACTCTTTCTATTAATTTCATTCTAACACCTGTCTCCTAGAGTAATGAAACTTAGGATCATGTGGCTTTATTCTAGAAGTTTCTATTTTTCACTGTAACTGTCTACTAAGTTTTATTGGGGAGCTTTTCTCTTTGGCAGCTGGAGGGGAAACCCTTGCCAGATTTTTCTATGATCTCAGACTCATCCTAGCTGCAGAGCACTGACAAGTTCTTTGACACAGTGGAGAGAACATGATCCATAAAAAGAGGCAAAGCCAAGCTAGGGAGGCTTTGTCCACGCAAGGAGCCTCCATGTACATGGGTAGGTATGATCTGAGGTTTCATATGTGAACTGTAAGTGATGGGTCACTATGTGGATGGAGGTGCCATCTGACGGTGGAACGTTCTGTGGGAGAAGGTGTGATCTGTGACAGATTAGGTCTTTGAATGAGTGTAGGTCAATGCCTGATCTTTGTGGATGTATGTGAGCTATTGGAGGAGATGCGACCCATCGAAAGATATGCTAATGAGGAAAGATGATTAATACTGGTGAACTTCATCTGCCACATTCCACCAGCCATGCAAGTACGATGGCTTGCTCCCTCTTACTGCTGTGAAACTCTTTGTGGTGTTTATGTGCCTCTCTTTTTTGCATAACAGACAGCAGTCTTGTCTCATATTATTAATCACTATCCCTTTCTATGCTGTTTTATTCGTCCTGCTCACCTCCAGAGGGAGAACGAGTGTCTTGTTACAAGTTACACTTGGGCACACTCTTGCAGGATGCACAGTTGCTACTTTGCTGGTCCTTGCAATAAAGCACTATCTGTTTTCTTCTCTCTCTTTCCCTCTTTGGTTCTCTCTCTTCCTCACCCTCTCTCCCCTCAGTTCCCTTCTCCCTTGTTTCTCTTTTTATTTCTCTTCCTCTATTTGTCTTTCATTATTTTCCTCTTTTTTTTCCTCTTCACTGTTTTTTCTCCCTTTTATTTATCTCACCTGCTCTCTTTATTTCTGACTCTTGCTCTCATTTCTCTGTATCTCTCTTTTTCTCTCTTTTGCTATCAGTTCCAATGTCCTCTCACACTTCTGTCGCTCTATTGTTCTTCTGTTTCTGCTGTTCATCACTCTCTTCTTCAGTAATTTGTCTTTCATCTTCTTCTACACACACACAAGCGTTTCTGTCTCATTCACTCTCTCTCTCTCTCTCTCTCGCAGGATGGACGGCTGCCAACTCACAGATGTCTGCTGTGAAGCTCTGTCTGCTGTTCTCCAAATGAGTCCATCCCTCAGAGATCTGGACCTAAGAGTCAATAACCTTGGAGATTCAGGAGTACAACACTTGTGCGAGGGATTGAAACACCCAGACTGCAAAATCCAAAAACTAAAGTAAGGAAAAACAAATGGTGTGTCTAGTTTTGGTTCTTCGGCAGCTCACTGCATGCCAGCAAGAATATTATACCTGACTGAGTGCACAGTTACCTCTGTACAAGAAATCGGCATCATTCAGTTCACGAAAGGTAAATGTGTTTCCAAAATATAAAACACACTTTGGATTTCTAGTAACTTCATAAACTACTCTTAACAAGAAAAACAACATTTGCACATTGAGCTGTGGTCCAGAAAGCCATTATCTCTGAAAATACAGAAGCAGGGTTTGAGGATTCCTGATTAAATGTCAAAGACTTAGAATTTTGTATGTGGTCTGAATTATATTTTGCATTTACAAAGAGCTAATTATATTTGATTTATAATTTTTCCACATTTCCCTCTGTTATGCGAATTCTAAATTGTGCATCCCCCCTGTAATGATATGTGAGTTTTGACTGCTGACTCCACGTTGCACTTAGCCTAGCACTACACCATCAGATTAATGCCCACCAGCTTCATTTTTCCTATTGACTTTTTTTTTTACCATTAGCCACAGCTACATTAAAAGCTGCAAGTAGTTTTCCACGTTGTACTGTGCTCATGTTTTTATTCTTTGTGGTTTTTTCCACGAAGGGCTTAGGCTGATAAGAATGTACTCAGATGGCAGGGAACAGACTTGTTTTGAATTGGCACATTGGGATGTTCCAGATGAGGTATGGCTGTGTAACCCTCGGTCTTAGGGTATCGTATAATATATGAAAGTTCTGCCTGTGTAAACAAGCCTGGCTGTCCTGGCGGAAACTCGCTGCCCAGGTAGCGTTCCTGAGTGTCGATTTGAGCGCTGCTGGAGTGAGAGTGAAAATTACAGAATAATCTAATTGCAGATGATTAATGGCATATAGAAAATTCCTACTTATGGTATATTTTGCTCTATGGCCTGCTAATATTTCTTTCTTTAGCAGTGACCGCAAGGAGTCATTGATGCACGTCATCAAATTAACCGTCCAGCGAATTACTGCAGCCAGACCTTGAAAAAAGGAACTGTGCAAGTCTTAATATTATTGCAGAGAGGGCAGAATTTACAGATAATATATTCCTCAAGACACGTGCCTAGAGTTTATTGAGCAAGACCCATTTGGAAACCGCAATATGCTCTAAGCCATACAGTGGAGATGGGGGGATCTTTATCCGGTAAACCTCTAGGAAATGTTTATAGTGCCTTCTGCCCATTGCCCTATATAGGGTATTCAGACCATTAGCCTGGGATTGAGCCTTACTTTGGTTGTGCTCGATATGCTGTCTATCTTTGAGGTTCCCACTGATTATTTTACCCAAAAAGGCGTATGAGGTTACTTTTTCGATGTATTGGGCTCCCAAGGTTCATTGAAAATTACTGTGCTTATGTCTTTTGTTCCTGTGAAAGCACATAATTTTGCTTTTAATCAATTTATCATTAAAAAATGTGCTTCATTATATTGTTTGAGGGCTTGAAGGCGATAATAAAGCCCCTTTGGGGTGTGATCTAGTATGATTATGTCATCTGCGTAAAGCAGACAGCATAACGGTCTACCACCTAGCTTAGGGGTGAAACCCTCACACTGAATTAAATGAACAGGTAAGTCTGAAAGATACATAGAAAATAGCAAATGGGCACACCCTTGTTTTAGGCCATTATTTGTTGGAATGGCATGCGATAGACCTCGCTCCCCCCTAACAATACCCTGCACCACAAGGTCGAGAAGGATACCAGGTATGCCTAATCTTAGGAGCTTCTTGCACAAAAGGACTCAATCTACTTTGTCAAATGTTGTGGAGAAGTCTATAAAGGCTGCATAGATCACTTCCCCTCTCAGAGAAACATATTTCTCATTAATGATTTGCAGTGCTGAGATATTGTATATTGTCCCATGATTTCTCCTGGAACCTGTCTGTTCCAAGGGGATAATTTTGTTCCTTTCTGCCCAATCATTAATGTGCGAGAATACAAATTTGGCAAACATTTTTCCAACTGCATCCAAGAGTGCAAAATGGCGGTAATTCCCAGGACTACATCAATCCTCTTTTTTAAACAGGGGGACATTGATGCTACCCTTCCAGGATTGGGGGACGTTCTTAACTTCGAGGCAATATTGATACCCTGGGAAAAAAATCCTGCACCAGCACGATATGTTGTGTTTTATTAACTGTATAGGTATTTAATCTGGGCCCATTGCGGCAGAACTGCGCATTCCTCTTATAACAGCCTCAATTTCTTTTAGAGTAGGATGTGAATATGAGGAATTAATTCTGGTTTGAGAAAATTCCATGGTGGTCCTGTTAGAGGCATAAAGGTCAGATAGAAAGGCCGACTATCTTGATGCATTGATGGACGTTGGGAGGGGCCTGGTTCTCGTACCACATCCCTTTGCAGTCAATGACCAAAACCGCCTGGTATGGCTGGAAGAGACTGCTTCTCTTAGTGCGACCCAGAATCTATCTGTAGCTTCCTTTTTTCTTAACCTTCCCTTCCTTCTTTTTTAAATATCTAGCTGGGATTGCCTTGAGGATGTATGGTCCCTATAGTGTTTACGAATAGGAGTATTAATTTCTCTATTCAATAAAAGTAAGGGGTGGGGTTTTACTATGCAGTTTCTCAGGGGCTTCTGGCAGGGAATCAAAATAATCTGCTGCATAAAAACAGTAAAATACTCCATTACTTTTCCTACCCAGCTACCATGATCATTCAGGGTACTTTCTAGAATATTTTTAAGCCCTTTAAAACTACTGGGGGACCAATGTGTTCTTCCCGTTTTGACATTAAGCTGGGGGTGCTGCCCTACTGAGCTCCATGGATTGCCGGATTGCGCCTTCAAGTCAAGAGAAACGATCAGAATGCTATGGTCACTGAGAGCAGTCTGGAATACTACTATATCCTTTAACAAGGAAAAGGACTGGTAGCTCGATACCACATAATCCAGGATTGCATCGCCCCGGGGGATTTGTGTGTGAAGTGGGCTGGGGAATCAGATGGGAGTCTACCGTTAGCAACAATACAATCATTTTCCTTCAGTTACTCGAGAAAGAGCTTCCCACGCTTATCGGGTCTTATTTTATGCGGGAAAATACAAGGTGGTAGTCCAAATGCTTCCTCCTTTTCCTCGTCCCAAAAGTATGAAAGCTCTGAGTTAGAAATTTTACAGTTTAGGTCTCCAACCATATTAATAATAATTCCTGGCTCCCTATCGTAAATCTCCTTGATGAAGTGAAATATTTTAACTAAAAGGTTGGTAAAAGGGACGCCAGGAGGGACAGAAGAATTTATCAATACAGGTTTTGGGGTCTCTAAAGCATTCATGCTGCCAGTGCAGCCTATTGGACAGCAAATATGTAATCCCTCGCTTAACGTGACCCCTCTTTGAAGGGGTGGCCTTGCTGCAGAGAGAATAGTAGTTTTTAAACTGTAACTCACCAGTGGACCAGGTTTCTTGGAGGCAAATTATATCAGGTTTTAAGGAATCCAGAAAATCAATTTTTTTCCCTTTAGACTTTACGCCTGCCACATTCGAAGATATAAGGGTAAGCTCATTGCTACTTTGTTGGGACTGTGATCCGGGAAGTTTTGGCAGAGCTACTTAACACTGTCGTAACCAGTCCCAACAATGGGAATGAATGCATGAATTGGGAGGTGGACAATCTGGGAAATCGCTAAGTAGTACTTCTCGGCCATGGACCCCCAAGTGGATTTTTAAGTCCTGATAAGTATGGAAATTAGTGTGGGGGTTAACTAAAGTGGTAGCTGGGGTGGTAGATTTCCATACTCCATCAGAAAACTGGGGAGCCCACTTAGTTAGCCTTAAACCTGTGTCACTCAAGGCAGGTACTACATCAATACCTTTACATTGTAGAGACTCTAAGCTACTTAAGAATTTATTAACAATCAATTTGGAAGAAAAGGATACTCGAGACAAGGGGCGAAAACCAGAGGCCTTTAAAGAGACCAGGTGTATATCCCTACTTTCAATCAGTCTTAGTGATTCGATATCTGAAAAGCATCATAACAGTTGAGATCTATTTAAAAAAAGATCGTTATCAAATAAAAGCATAAAGTCTAAAGTCAGAGTGTCCTCGGGGTAGCGCCCCGTCCCCTTTTAGGGGGTTTTGGCTGGGCTTGAGCGGGATTGATCCCTGATATTACTCCAAGGGATTGTGCTAAGGAGTTTAAACATGGCCTAATCGGTTGAGATATGGTCGGATCATAGGCCATAATTGCGTTGTTCATATCAGGGTTGCCGATGGATCGATGAGTTGCACCCATTGGTTGGGAGGTGGAGGGTGTGGGGAGTAGATGTGAGACTAGGACCTCCTGGGTTGAAGGATCTTGCGAGCCTGATTGATCATCTGAGAATCGTATCTTTCTCTGACTTTCTTTTGGAAATTTCCAGATTGTTTTTTTTTTTACCTTTTGACTTTTTTCCTTTTGGGTGTCGGAGCTTGTTCTAAAGTATCATAAGCACTGGTTGTGATGTTTGCCTTCGATTGAAATTTGAAAATCGGAAACATGGCTCTCTTGGAGTATTGAGAGACCGGATCCGGGCCTTTTTCTGTTGAAAAGTCACTCAATATAAATCTAATAAAGATGACTGGAGCGGGATTCGTAGGAAAAGCTCTGACCTGTGGTGCGCCAGCCTGAGAGGAAAAGTCAGTACTTTATTTGCAGAAGTATGCCGTTGTGCTAAGTAGTCGCCGCAATGTAACATAAATAATCCAGGATTAACTCCATTGCCAGCTGTCATTTCTTTTAATATGGCTGTTACCGAATTAAAAATACACTCCGATCCTCCAACCAATTTTTCTAGAAGATTCAAAATGGAAGATAAGAGGCGCTCTAAGCTGAAGAGCAAATAAGAGACCAACACATTTTGGTCAGAGTTACTACTTAGAGGATTAATGTTATTACTCAGGTTGAGTGTCGCTGAAAGATGAGAACATATTGAAGAATGATTGGAGGGAGTGCTACTTAAAAAAGCTGCAAACCGTGGATGAAGGAGGAGGGAAGATCGGAGGAGATTTTTCTTCCTGGCGGGACCCATATCTTTGAAGGAGTTCTAAGTCAAGGTCAAGGAAGGTAAAATCCAAGTAAAGATTTTCCGGGCCAGCACATGGAGAAGGGCCATCATTACCAGGTTCAAGAGACAAAGTATCCTTTACAAGGGCCAAGCTGGCGCAATCATGAATTAATTGAGGGACTGCAATTGACGAAGGCGGAAAGGCTTTACCAGAAGATGGAGTTCCAAGAATAAAAGAAGTGTAAGACCTGACTGGGTATCAATTTGGGTCTGTCAAAACGTGGGGGAGGACTGAATCCTTGGGACAAGGACCAGAAGGTACAGTTTCTTCTGAAGGAAGAATGACCTTGCGGTCTGGAGATCCAGGTTTTGGGGAGTTAAGTGGGGCCTTCTCTTTGTCCCATAAAGAGAAAATGTGATTTCTGCATTTTAGACCTGAAGAGACTGCAGCATTATTGCGTGAGGGATTGGATTTTGTTTTGGAACAGGATCTCCTCCGAAGTAGTCAGACGATCTCAACTTTTTAGCAGTCATTGTGACCTGCATTGCTATGTTGGATATTTCACTTGTTTTGTGGTGAAACAAGTTCTGATGAAGAATGAAAACTTCTGAAGTTGGATAGAGCAAAAAGGATGACCCACAGCTAATCGCACTTGCAGCTTGCGGCGAGCCGGCATTGTCCTGCGTTGACCTGCTGGAGTCGCTGACGCTTCCCTGCGGCCTTCGGGCTGGTGGATCACGTGATAGATCCTGCTCACGGCCGCCGCACACTGCTCCTCAGTTCCTAGTAAGGGGCAATTACTTTCTTCCTACTGCGGCTTCCATGCTTCCGTGCTGGTCATCTCCGATCCCTGCAACTCGATTCCTGCAACTCGATTCCCGGACCACAGCTAAATGTTTCTGCTTGGGACTACTGCCCACAAGGATGAGGAAAGTCGCCCCCGATCGGGAACTGCAAATTCGCCACGTTATCTCAATTGCGGCCACCACCCGTTACTCCTTGGCCCCTTGGCGTAGCATAAAAGCATCGCTACTGAGGGCCAGTGGACAGCCAGTGCAGGAGGAAGCTGAAAAATCAGCCGAGCTTGTGGTCCGTCTCAGTGGGGGCTCCGATTTCTATTTCCGTCATGCATGCCCTGGCCTCATCACAGCCTGCAGGCGCCGTCCATAAGGGTCACTGCGCTCCCTGCATGCGGCCCTCGGCAACTCCGGCGGCAGCTCCGGTGACTCGCACTCAGTGCATCTGGGTCGCTAGAGCTCGTGGGGAAGGCTCGAGGGGGAGGGGATCTCCTTTTAGGAACCTTGCCTAGTGAAATAATAAATGTCTTCTTTGGACTAAGAAGCGCATTCCAGAGATTTTTGTCAGTTCATGAGTGTTTCAGCTTGGTCATTAGTGAAGCAAAACACCCTCTTCTGTAACTCACTTTTAGTTCCTTAAAAGCAAAGGCAAAGTTAGTGCTGGAGGAACCACATTTTATTTATGATTTTATTTGGTATGTCCCCTAGAGTAAAGGGCACATATTACCTCATATATGTACTTCAAATGTGGCTTCAGCCACATCATATAATGTAGCCTTAAATTGTCTTAGGTCTTATCTCTGCCAAATCAATTCTCAAATTTGACTATATTACTCAATCTGTTCTTCATTCCTCGCTTCTCTCTTTGCAGAGGTATGAACTCCAGATGTTCTTACCCAATGTTTCCATTGTTAACTTTACAGTCCACATTGTTTCTGCACCTGCACCCCTGCACTTCTAGTGTGGTCAGTCCTTGCCCCAGGTTCTGGCTCTATATCCACAAATGAATGCCACAGCAAAGAGTGAATGTTCCGGTGAATACATCCCTCAGCCCTCCTTCATGAAATACACCAACCTGGGCTTTGATGCTGGTGCTGCTAATACCTGCATCCAAACAAGCAGCACTATCAGGTGCTCACTGAGCAACTAGAGACATAGGCTCCTTACTGCCATCAGGAATGAGGTCATGCAATCTCTGGTGTTTGCTGCAACTCTTCCATCAAGGCCAGGTGAAGACAATGAGCCCCTGGTGTTTTAGCAGGCTCACATCAGGGCTATCTCACAATCTCACACAGCAACCTCAAGGTCTTTACGCAATCAGTATTGAGCTTTCAAAAACAATCCAGTTCTTTTCTCTCGGAACCTCTCAGCCCAGATTGTTTTGGCTTGGCTTATCACCTGAAGGGCAAAGCTTCTTCCGTGAACAGGAATAAAGAGACCAAACATCTTAAGTCATGCGGGAAGAAGATGTGGTAATCCTGCAGGGTCCACTGGTGAGAAGCAAACACTCATGCCATCATATCTCCTTGGCAGTGCACAAGAGTCCACACTTGCCAACCTTGGCAATGAGGCAGCTGAGCAGAAAATGCTGGTGTCTCCGGAAGGCATCAACACCATAGCCAGTCACATGAACACCGATCTGTCAATGTGCCAACTGGTATGACTGAAGACTTCGGACCTCAAGCCAGAGGTCCGGATTAAACACCTTGACTTTTTGCTTGGAGGGAGGAGCCTACAGTACAAGAGAAAAATGTACATAGCCAAATCACTGTTGGATGTTCCTGTTTTTTTTTGTGTTTCAAGGACACAGCTCCTTTGACTCCAAGTCTTCGGCAGGCATCTTTTCATCCTCTGCTGTTGATGTGTAGTCTAAGGGATGTCAATTCTTGGGCAGACCAAGTACATCCTTTGGATTTCAAGAGAGGCTAAGAAGTCCCAGGGAGTTCCTTTGTACTTCACTACCCTCTGTGGCACTCTCCTGAGATATCCGCTCTATGGCAGTGTGAGGAAGACTTTTAATCTTCTGTCATCTCTGGACCCAGAGTGTTGCAAATGATTGCTCTTCAGACCATTCACATGATGGAGAGACTTTTTTGCCAGATCACCTTCAAAAAAGGGTGCCTGCAGGGATCCCCTTGGAAAAATAAATGTGTGCCATAAAACCAGCACCACCTCATTTTACAGCACATGGTATGTCCCGCCCCTGAAATTTTCCTGTAACTCTCAAGAAGAGTATTTCCTTTTTGGTTCAGTTTGATGCCTCTAATCCCAGGGTTCCCACCAAACTGCATATCTAGGTCTCCCTAGGTCCACCAATGAAGTACTTCAGAGACAAAAAACCTTAGTTGCCTCCCTTTTCCCCCACCATGTGTTGTTGAGAAGGTACCCTCTCAAACCTTTTACCAAAGTTCTGACCGGCTGCAGCACTTGTATAACTTTGGGATACAGTTGCTACACCTGGATGGGACAGCATGCAATCTGGGACTTCCATTCTTGAGAATCACTCGTCTCTGATTAGACTCAAACTGAGCACTTTCCTTCACCCAGGGAAGTCTAGTTTGTCTAATGGGTTGAAATTCTTGAAAGGCCATCTACGTTCCTGTAGTAAGTTCCCTTATATGAATTTTGCAGAGGCCTCAATTCCAGAACCCCAAGTGCTTAAGCCTCGTCCTCTTACTCGTCTCAGCTGAAAGCAACATTGTAGGAAGGTAGCCTCTTTCTAGCCTTGTTACCTCCACTTTTGGCCTGTTTGTGAGTATATGTCAGGGTGTTTTAACTGTCTCACTGGGATCCTGCTAGCCAGGGCACCAGTGCTCATAGTTTGTGGCCTGAATGTGTTCCCTGTGTGGTGCCTAACTGTGTCACTGAGGCTCTGCTAACCAGAACCTTGGTGCTTATGCTCTCCCTGCATTTAAAATTGTCACTGCAAGCTAGTGACCATTTTCACCAATTCCAATTGGCACACTGGAACACCCTTATAATTCCCTAGTATATGGTACCTAGGTACCCAGGGTATTGGGTTCCACGAGATCCCTATGGGGTGCAGATTTCTTTTGCCACCCATAGGAAGCTCAGACAATTCTTACACAGGACTGCCACTGCAGCCTGAGTGAAATAACGTCCACGATATTTCACAGCCATTTTCCACTGCACTTAAGTAACTTATAAGTTACCTATATGTCTAACTCTCACTTAGTGAAGGATAGGTGTAAAGTTACTAAGTGGAAGGGCACCCTGGCACTAGCCAAGGTGCCCCCACATTTTTCAGGGCAATTTCCCCGAACTTTGTGAGTGCGGGGACACCATTACACGCGTGCACTACATATAGGTCAATACCTATATGTAGCTTCACAAAGGTAACTCCGAATATGGCTATATAACATGTCTAACATCGTGGAATTGTTCCCCCATGCCAAATCTGGTATTGGGGTGCCAATCCCATGCATACCCGGGGCTCCAGCATGGACCCCAGGTACTGCCTAACCAGCTCTCTGGGGTTTTCACTGCAGCTACTGCTGCTGCCAACCCACAGACAGGCTTCTGCCCTCCTGGGGTCTAGGCAGCCCAGTCCCAGGAAGGCAGAACAAAGATTTTCCTCTTAGAGAGGGTGTTACACCCTCTCCCTTTGGAAATAGGTGTGAAGGGCTGAGGAGGAGTAGCCTCCCCCAGCCTATGGAAATGCTTTGAAGGGCACAGATGGTGCCCTCCTTGAATAAGCCAGTCTACACCGGTTCAGGGATCCCCCAGCCCCTGCTCTGGTGCGAAACTGGACTAAGGAAAGGGGAGTGACCACTCCCCTGTCCATCACCACCCCAGGGGTGGTGCCCAGAGCTCCTCCAGTGTGTCCCAGACCTCTGCCATCTTGAATGCAGAGGTGTGAGGGCACAATGGAGCTCTCTGATTGGCCAGTGCCAGCAGGTGACGTCAGAGACCCCTTCTGATAGGTGCTTACCTCTCTAGGTAGCCAATCCTCCTCTGAGGGCTATTTAGGGTCTCTCCTGTGGGCTTCTCTTCAGATAACGACCTGCAAGAATTCACCAGGATTCCTCTGCATCTCCCTCTTCGACTTCTGCCAAGGATCGACTGCTGACTGCTCCAGGACGCCTGCAAAACTGCAACAAAGTAGCAAGAAGACTACCAGCGACATTGTAGCGCCTAATCCTGCCGGCTTTCTCGACTGTTTCCTGGTGGTGCATGCTCTGAGGGCCATCTGCCTTCACCCTGCACTGGAAGCCAAGAAGAAATCTCCCATGGGTTGATGGAGTCTTCCCCCTGCTACCGCAGGCACCAAACTTCTGTTTCACCGGTCCTCTGGGTCCCCTCTCATCTTGGCGAGCGTGGTCCCTGGGACACAGGAGCTGGATCCAAATTACCCCAACAGTCCAGTGGTCCTTCTGTCCAAATTTGGTGGAGGTAAGTCCTTGCCTCCCCACGCCAGACAGTAATCCTGTGTACTGCATGAACTGCAGCTGTTAGGGCTTCTGTGCACTCTTGCAAGGATTCCTTTGTGCACAGCACAGCACCCCAGCACTCCATCCTGCATTGCTCAACTCACTGAGTTGACCACCGGCTTCGTGGGACCCTCTTTTGTTGTGCTGAGACGACCGCCGTGCTCAGATTTCTTGAACGCCTGTTCAAGTGCTTCTGCGGGTGCTGCCTGCTTCTGCGTGGACTCTCTCTGTTGCTGAGCACCCCCTCTGTCTCCTCCTCCAAGGGGGACCTCCTGGTCCTTCCTGGGCCCGGGCAGCATCCATTAGCTTCAACCGCGACTCCTGCAGCTAGCAAGGCTTGTTTGAGGTCTTTCTGCATGGAAACAACTCTGCATCCTCCAGCACGCCATGGGACATCTTCTGACCAAAGGAGAAGTTCCTGGCACCATCCGTTGTTGCAGAATCTTCGGCTTCTTCCACCCGGAGGCAGCCCTTTTGCACCTTGATCCGGGGTTTAGTGGGCTCCTGCCCCCCCTGGACACTTGCGTGACTCTGGGACTTGGTCCCCTTCCTTTGCAGGTCCTCAGGTCCAGGAATCCATCTTCAGTGCTTTGCAGTCAGTTGTTGCCTTTGCAGAATCCTCTATCTCGACTTTACTGTCTTTCTGGGGTAGTAGGGTAACTTTACTCCTACTTTGCAGGGTCTTGGGGTGGGGTATCTTGGACACCCTTACTTTTTTCTTACACTCCAAGCAACCCTCTACACACTACACTAGACCTGGGGTCTCTTCGTGGTTTGCATTCCACTTTCAGAGTATATGGTTTGTGTTGCCCCTCAGCCTATTGCATTCTAATGTATTTTACAGTGTTTGCACTACTTTTCTATCTATTTACTTACCTGATTTTGGTTTGTGTGTATATTTTGTGTATTTTACTTACCTCCTAAGGGAGTATATCTTCTGAGATACATTTGGCATATTGTCACTAAAATAAAGTACCTTTATTTTTAGTAACTATGAGTATTGTGTTTCTTATGATATAGTGCTATATGATATAAGTGGTATAGTAGGAGCTTTGCATGTCTCCTAGTTCAGCCTAAGTTGCTCTGCTATAGCTACCTCAATCAGCCTAAGCTGCTAGAACACTACTAATCTACTAATAAGGGATAACTGGACCTGGCACAAGGTGTAAGTACCACTAGGTACCCACTATAAGCCAGGCCTGCCTCCTACAAACATAACACTAGTTTTCACACAGCATTTGGTTTAGTTCCTGATCAATGGACTAGGCCATAACGTAGACAAACCTCAGTTAATAGGAGTTATAGAGCACAGTCAAGAGACTTTGAAAGAATGCTGTGTCAGAACCCCGTTCAGAGGACCACAAGTCAAGCCCAAGAGTGAGGGTTGAAGCCTTTTACTCCAATGTCCCGGGGCCCGACCTGCTATGGATCCTAAGCAACAGGACCAAGTATGATTTCAACACTGACTTTCAGTGGTAGCATGGGTCAAGCAGTCCAAGGCTTCTCGGGGAGGGGGTAAGTTGATACAGGGGATGAACACAAGCTCACAACTCAAAATAGCCTCAGTAACAGCAAGAAATGATTGCCTTGTCAAATAGGACACAAGTAGTATTTTTATATGAAAACAGCATGAAATACAACATTAACAAAAAATAACACACCACTCTGAGTTCAGGGGTCTAGTGCTTAGTTGCACCCCCCTCAGTTTCACTTTCCTCTCAATAGTGGTAGTAGTTATTCTGCATTTACTATGGGTGACATTTAGATTATGCCCACCTGCAGTCTGTGTCTCAAGAATCTATCTCTGAATACACTAGAAAAGTCAAAAGCATTCCCCTGTGGCATATAGATTCCCCCGTGGCATTCCAGCTAAAAGCTCAGTCTTATTTGCACCAGCAAGGATTGTCCAACTGGGGTCGCTGAGAGCATCCCGCTTGCAATCACGGTGGCTGCAGTGGCTTCCTAGGGTCAGTTTTCTTTGAGCTTACCCTCAAAAGAGGTGTTGGGGAGGATTACCGGCGGTACCTGATTCTGATCTTCACTCAGGCAACAGCTTCATCGACACAGCAGCAGGTTTCTGTTCACGAAAGCCCCCATCTGGCATACGGGATCACCAACTGACATCGCTCGTGGACAGTGGCCTGATTGGCTACGCAATCACCACAGCATCCCCCTCTGGCATACTGTTTTGCTGACTAACACCGCATACACGTGACGGCCCGATAGGAATGGCATCTTAACAGCAGCTGCCTCTGGCATACTGTGTTGCCGACTCACACTTGCACACGGGCAATGACTCAATCAGTTCAGCAGATTTCATGGCTCATTTCCCAGCAGTCCTCCTACGGCACATGGGGGTTGCTGATTTAAACCTGCACATGTGCAGTGACCCGATAAGTACAGCAGCTGTCTCCTCACACCTCACTAAAGGGTTGCACGTGCCAGGATCCCCCAATGGACCTGACTCCCTCAGCTCTCATCTTCCTCACAGGGCTCACTGATATTGGCCAGCAGGCAACCACTGGTCCTCCAGATTCCAGGGGCAGGTGGTCTTGGCGTCCCTGTGTGATGTCCCCTCACCCAGCTGAAATACTGGCAGGCTTAGCCTCCAGCCCTGATCACAGGGAGAAGTCTGGTAGAGCTTCCCCACCTCATACACCCCATCTGGCTGCTTGGCAGATGACAAATTGTGGGGTGTTAACCTCCCTCCATATAGTCCATTTTCACACAACTCATATGATTTAGGCTGTAAGTCTTTGGAGTTTGTGTTGGGGGTCTGCTTTTTTTTAAGTGCCCTTCCTCCAGAAAGCAGTCTTTCACTGCAGGAGCTTCTCCAAATCTGATAGCTCTGCAGTTCATGTCATGAGAGTGACTTGAGGTTCACACCTGGATGTTAGCCACTGTGGTACATGTATCAAAAGGTTACCCAATAAGCTCTGCTCTACTCTTTATGATTCTTTTATCAGTCCCATCTCCTTCCTGAGATGTGTGCAAGCCCCCAGCCTCCTTGCCCCCCTCCCAGTCCAAAACGAACACGATCTGTGAGATAGGTTTATATAAAGGCATGCACACATGATCCGTGTTCACACCTGACAACAAAAATCAATACCAGACATCATTGAACTTGTAAGCACCCGGTGCAGAGGTACTCGTCCACCACCATGCGAGGGACTTTTTCATCCCAACAGCTGCCCTTTCAGAGTGTTTAAGGCAAGTGTATTTTTGAATGTTTTCAGCCTTTGCTTGGTCCTTATTAGAGAAATTAACATAGAGCTGTGGCTTGAATCATCATCTTCTCTTTTGCTCTGAAGAAGACCACAGTCAGGAAAGTACCACAACAAGCGTGATAGCATTCCACGGTCCTCTGATGGGACCAGCAATGTCACCTTTAAGTACCTTTAAGTCAGACTTTGTGCTCCACAGAATGAGGCCCTGGGCTATAGATTCTCTTTCTTCTGGCACCCTGTCCCTCTCAGGGGCACAGTACCTCGAGGACACTAATGTCAGCTCTCTGGCACCGCAGAATGCAACAATACAGAATTATTTCTCAACTTTTTTCATTTTTTTGGTCAGGTATGAAACCATGTGCAAATAAACCATGACCCCTGCATTTAAACACAAAATAGTGACGCTCTTACCTTAGCCTCCCTTTCATTTGTTGTTGTATTTTACAGGATCAAGTGCTGCTGCTTTACAGACTCAAGCTGTGCACACCTCTCATCTGTTCTTACTGTGAGCTGCAACCTGATGGAGCTGAACATTGGTGGAAACGATGTGGGGGATTCTGGAATGCAGCTGTTGTGTGAAGGACTGAAGCACCCTGACTGCAGACTGCAGTCATTATGGTAAGGGCCTGAATAAAAGTTATGTTATTTATTGGGTGCAATAAATTGCACTTATTTTGAGTATACGGGGAATAAGATGCGTTTTTTGGTGTTTCTCTGATTAAATTTCAGCAGCTCAGACCCACTTAAGTTCAACTAATTTTGGGCTATTTAAGTGTTCGATAATTATCGGATGAGTTAAATAAAACTAAGGGCCATATGTACGAACACATTTTCCCATAGACACAGAATGGGCAAAACTGTTTGGTACATCTGGCCCTTAATTCTTTAATTCTGTCCCGTGCGTAAACAGAGGTTTACATGCGGCACAGAATTTGTATTTATTTCATCTATAAAGAAAAATTATGCAAAACATTATTGATTTGTGCCAAACAACATATCATCACAGACTAGCTAACACAAAATAACTGCCCACACAGAACAGGTATTTTTCCTTCCCCAAGAAAGTTGACCCTGTGCCCTGGGTGGAATGCAGGTTATATCCTGATAACAGGGAAGTAAACCATTCAAATGGAGCCTTTCCCTCACCAATGTTCTGTAAGTAATTCTCGCTCATCAAAATGTAGTTTAGTAATTGCAGTTAATGGTGAGATTCATTCTAATGCATTCTAAAAGTAGAGGGAGCAAGACTCTTACAAAGGTTTACAGGAAAAGACAACATTTTGTCTCAGTGAAGGCATTGCCAATAGCGTGAAAAAACTCCTCGCAGTACAAGCTGGATTTCCAGGGCAAGGATGTCATCATCATTCATAGGGAGCCTATCGCCATCGAGCTCCAGCGGGACAAACATGCAGGCTGAAGCTGCAGAGGGCTCCATGAGGCTGGATATCTTTGCCAAAGGGTTTTGCTGAACAGGATTTGCACCTGCGGAGAAGACCGTAGCGGGAGCTACTGCAAATGATGCATGTTGGGCGGATTGGCTGACAGGCAGGTCCGAGTCTTCTATCGGTTTTAGTGGCACGTTTTAAGGAACCTTTTTCAAAGTCCAAAGTTATAGTGTTGGACAGGAGCAACACCTCTAACACCACTTCCAAGGGTCCAGGACCTGCAGGGCACCACTTGGTGTGGTTAGTACTCACTCCAGGAGGCCAGCCAGCTAGCCCTTGAAATCAGTTCTGGTGGTCTGGGGTTCAAGGACTTGGCTCACTTCTCCTTCAAGCAGCAGGACAGTCCTCTGGGGAATGAGGCAGGCCTCAAGCAGCACGGCAGTCTTCTGGGGGAACAAGCCAGTCCTTCTAAAGTCCTCCACGGTCCAGGAGTGTACTGAAGAGTTGTTCTGAGGGTCCAGTATTTATACCCGGTACCAGCCTTTGAAGTGGAAGAATTTCCTGCGCTACTCCCAGGATTAGTTTTGAAAAGTTCTTCCCTTCCACGCCAAGGCTCCAAGACGCCTGGGATGACAAAAGACTAGTGTCACGTCCTTTGTGTACTGGAGGCAAGCCCTATGAAGTGTAAGTGGGGCAGGGAATAACTCTGCCAACCATCTTGGCAGGATGGTTTAGCTTTTATTTCCTGCCTCCCACCTAGCCCCACCCAAAGCCTCCGAGCATCAATCCCTCCAACCAGAAACTACTTAATGGAGGCCTTAGTGCAGGGGCATCACTGGCACACCAAAGACAAGCCTGTCTGCGCCCGTCCGCGCCTGGACCACGCCCTTTGCCAGGAACCCTTATACAACTGCTCACAGACCCACTCAGACCCTGGTGCACCCACTCACAGCCCGAATCTCACCCTCATGCACGCAGTCACATACCCACTCAGACACTCATGTACCCACTCACAGGCCCACTCAGACTCTCACACACCCACTCATAGACCCACTGAAACCCTTAAACACCCACTCACAGACCCACACAGACACTGATGCACCCACTTACAGACCCACTAAGACCCCAGGTACACCCTCTCACACCCAGAGAGACAGGCCATGGCTAACTCTCACCGCGCACAGCCAAAGGTTGTGCGCAGGGTGGGGCTGGGTGGTTAGGGTGGTTAACTGCAGTGTCAGGACGCAGGCCAGGCCCTGCCACCAACCACCGCTGTGCACTGCCAAAGTCTGTGCGCAGCATGGCTTGGGTGGTTATAGGGATTAGCCACAGGGCCTGACCACAGGGCAGACTCTGCTGCCAACCCTTGCTGCACAGGGCTGGGTAGTTATAGGGGTTGGCTGCAGAGCCTTGGCACAGGCCAGGCCCTGCAACCAACCCCTATAACGACCCAGCTCGTGGAGACTGCGCTTTGTTATTTTTTTGGTTTACAAGCCGATTTGCAGATCCTGGACGTCTCTGCTCGTAATATTAAAAAAAATGCTTTTTAGCCCTGGGGAATACCTTTGGGGCTTCACCACTAGATCTAAGGGGTCAGGATGTTCATACCCTGGCCCCTTTTTCTTTTTGTTGAAACTTTTTTGTGGGACTCGGCTTCAGCTGAGCACCACGATGTGTGACAACACTTAAACGACTTCTGTTGTTGAAGTGTTATCCAATCAGATGTCTTCTGCAAGCGATTGGGCGGGGTCATGAATCCTTCCCTACATATACAAATTAGTTTTCACCCTAATTTCTAAAAAACTACTGAACGAAATTACACCGAAACAGAAAAAGCACTCTTTCTCGACCAGGACCTACCTTCCTGCCAAATTTGGTGTAATTCCGTCCAGTAGATTTTGCGCTATCACTCTTCAAAATCCCTATAGAAAAATGAATGGGGAAACGTGTTTTGGGACCTCCCTCCTCCCCCCCCCCCCCGGGACAGATCACAGATCACCCCGAAACTTTCCAGGCAGCAGCTGAGTGTACTGGCACATATTTTGGGAAAGTTTGTTGAAAGTTCATCAAGTGGTGCCAAAGATATAGGCAAGTAAAAAAATGCTTTTTATATAGAAACGTGGTCCTAACTATAACTACCCAATGATGACCGCCACTAGGTAATAATATATATATATATATATATATATATATATATATATATATATAGATAGATATATATGTTCGATGGAATGTGTAGCTGCAGATACACATGCTATGCATATCTCTTCCGACATCTAGTGTTGGGCTCGGAGTGTTACAGGTTGTTTTTCTTCAAAGAAGTCTTTTCGGAGTCACGGGATCGAGTGACTCCTCCTCTCGGTTACAGTGCGCATGGGCATCGACTCCATAGTTAGATTGTTTTCTTTCTGCTGTCAGGTTCGGACTTGTTTCCTCTCGCTCCGAGATTTCTAATCGGAAAACTTTGGAAAACCTAGTTATTCATTGATATTGTTTTGATCGCGTTTCCCATCCAGCATCGAACCGGTAGTACTGTCAGAATCTAAATTTCGCCCTTCGGGTTGCGTGTGCCCAACTCGGGCCTATTCGGTCCTACCACGTGGAAAGTCTGATGGAACGAACTCCATTCCATTTCTGCCCTCGGTGCCACACAAAGTACCCAGATACAGACCAACACTTGGTTTGTATTTTGTGCCTTTCTCCAGACCATTGGGAGGAAGACTGCGAAGCCTGACGATCGTTTTGATCGAAGAAGACCTTAAGAGATCACAGGGCCCGAAGACTTGAAATGGCGTCCAGGAGCACCGAACATCTCGACATCATGGAGGAAGAGCAGGCGCAGACAGCAGTCTCCATCCCAGACACTGACTCCGAACAAGAATCGGAAAATGATAGGCCCATCACGGCTGGCCAGCATGTGAGTACGTCTGCCCCTACGCCTTTATACAGAAAACAACCAAAGGCCTTGGGTACACCACTGCTGGAATGTCATGGTTCAGCCCAAAAAAAGACTGTTGGCGACCGGCCTTCCGGATCGGCGCCAAAAAAGGCCACTCCTCTGTCCACTTCGGAGTTGAGCAAGTCGGCTAAAACTTTCACCTCGGACTCCAGTAAACGCCCTCTCTCTTTGGAGTCGAAGATTCGACACCCTGCTTCGGAGCCAAAACAACCGATTTCTTTTTCGGGACCGAAAAAGACCCAAACTTCGGAGCTGAAAAAATCCTCATACACAGATGAACAAGGACTTTCAATAAAATTAAAGTAAATCTCAAAGCCCATGCAAGAATCCCATAAAGCTTCAGAAGAAGAGACTGAGAATGAGCCAATATTGGAGGTTATGGGTGAAAGACAATCGAGAATCCATATACATAAGGAGAATGTCCGAATCCTCACTGCTGGCCTTTCAAGAGGAGTTAGATTCTGCTCAACCACCAGCAAAGGTGCAGAACCAAAAGGAAAAACCAGCATCTCTCCCTACTTCTCCTCCTCACTCTCCATAACTTTCTTTTTCATCTCACAATAGTCCACCACCACTGCCTTCTCCGACACACTCACTATACTCGCATGAAGATACAGTGGACCCATGGGATCTCTGTGACCCTGATCCCTTTCCAGATAATAATCCTGACCGCTACCCCTCAAAACCTTCACCACCAGAAGACACTACTGCCTACACTCAGGTAGTCTCTAGGGCAGTGGCTTATCATGGGGTGCTTATGCATTCTGAACCCCTAGAAGAAGATTTTCTATTTAACACTCTGTCTTCCACTCCCTCCAGATACGAGTGTCTGCCAGTGAACCTGTCAAAGCTAGAGTCATTACCCCTAGGATTGACAAAAAGTTGAAGCCTGCCCCTGTGGACCCATACTGTATAACACACCAGGGTCCTCTGGACTCAGTGTAGTCAGCGCGGCCAGAAAAAGAGCTAGCAGCCAGTCACCAGGAGATGATTCTCCTCCTGATAAGGAAAGCAGAAAATGTGATGCTGCTGGCAAAAGAGTAGCCACACAAGCGGCTAACAAATGGAGATTTGCCAATTCTCAGGCACTGCTGGCTAGATATGATAGAGCACATTGGGATGAGATGCAAGATATTATACAGCACCTCCCAAAAGAGCATCAGAAAAGGGTGCAACAAGTAGTAGAAGTGGGACAGGCTATAAGCAATAACCAGATAAGGTCTGCCCTTGATGCTGCTGATACAGCTGCAAGAAACGTCAACACTGCCATTACAATTAGAAGGCATGCCTGGCTGTGCTCCTCTGGGTTTAAACCAGAAATACAACAGGCTGTACTTACTATGCCTTTTGATAACAAACATCTATTTGGCCCTGAAGTAGACATCACCATAGAGAAACTGAGAAAAGACTCAGACACTGCTAAGGCAATGGGGGCACTAAATACCACACCATATAGAGGCTCCTTTTGCAGACCACAGTTTAGAGGAGGATTTAAGCCACAATCCTCTGACGCTTCTACCTCCCAGACAAAGCAGGGACAACAAACTCAATATCAAAGAGGGGGTTTTAGAGGGTCCTACAGAGGACAATATTTCAGGAACAAAGGCAAGTTCCAAGCCTCAAAACAAACCACTACACCATCAAAGCAGTGACTTCCTTATCACCCCTCCACTCCACACATCTCCTGTGGGGGGAAGACTACAGCAATTCCACTCTCATTGGCAAAATATCACCACAGACAATTGGGTGTTATCAATTATCTGCAATGGCTATTGCCTAGAATTAATTTCCACCCCTCCAAACATCCCACCACGTCACCACAAACTGTCCCCAGAACACAGAATTCTGCTGCAAGAACAGGTACAATCTCTACTATTAAAACAAGCAATAGAATTGGTTCCACACTCTCAACAGGGAACAGGAGTATATTCACTATACTTCCTCATTCCCAAAAAAGATGGCACTCTCAGGCCCATATTAGACCTCAGGTCTCTCAATCTATACATCCTGTCAGAACATTTTCACATGGTAACTCTGCAGGATGTCATTCCACTACTACAAAAACACAATTACATGACTGCTTTAGACCTCAAAGATGTGTATTTCCACATACCCATCTATCCAGCTCACAGAAAATACCTCTGGTTCGTCATAGCAGGAAAACATTACCAGTTCAAAGTTTTGCCATTCGGCATAACAACAGCTCCAAGAGTGTTCACAAAATGTCTAACAGTAGTAGCAGCCTACTTAAGCAGACAACACATTCTCGTCTTTCCATATCTAGGCGATTGGCTAATAAAATCAAACTATTTTACACAATGCCAACAGCACACTCAATATGTGATAGAAACCCTACACACACTAGGGTTCACTCTCAATTACAAAAACTCACACCTTTAACCAGCACAAGTACAACCTTACCTAGGTGCTATTCTAGATACTCAAAAAGCCCTAGCATAGATTCATATCGAAAATTCTATTGATGATGGCACCTTGCATAGCTATAGTTCCACATGCAAGCCTCAACATGAGGCCTTAACAACAATGCCTCTCACAACAATGGTCTCAAGCACACAGTCAACTTCAAGATCTAGTATTGATAGCCCGGCAAACACATATGTCCCTTCAATGGTGGAATCTCAACAATCTAATGAAGGGGCGGTCATTTCAAGACCCTGTGCCGCAGACCATAATCACAACAGACGCATCCATGATAGGTTGTGGAGCTCATCTCAACAATCATACCATTCAAGGGGAATGGGATGCCATACAGAAACAGTTTCACATAAACCACCTAGAATTAGTAGCTGTATTTATTACCCTAAAAGCATTTCAACCCCATTTCAAACCCCAATCACATTCATCTGTTAGCACAATACATTCCAGTTATGGACAATCAGCTGGCAGATCTCCTAGGCAGGAATCACCAACAAACTCACAAATGAGAGATTCACCCGCCAAGAACTTCAAAAATACTTTCAAAAGTGGGAGACACCAGAAATAGACCTATTCGCAACAAGAAAAAACGCAAAATGCCAAAACTTTGCATCCAGACACCCAAATCCCCTATCCAAGGCCAATGCTCTATGGATCAATTGGTCAGGGTTATTTGCTTACACTTTTCCCCCTCTCCCAGCCCTTCCCTTTCTGCTCAGCAAACTATGTCAAACTTTACTCACCATGATACTCATAGCCCCAACGTGGGCACGTCAGCATTGGTACACAACACTCCTAGATCTGTCTGTAGTACCTCATTCCAAACTCCCAAATAGACCAGACTTGTTAACACAGAACAAGGGTCAAATAAGGCACCTAAAGACCCTGAAGTCTTAGAGTTTGGTTACCTAAAGCTTCCATCAGAATGTATGGAAGTAATTAAACAAGTACGTAAACCTACTACTAGACAATGTTACGCAAACAAGTGGAAAAGATTTGTCCATTACGGTCAATCTAAAAACACTAAACCACTTTCAGCATCTATACAAGATATTCTATGCTATCCACTTCATTTGCAGAAATCAAATTTAGCTTTCTCATCCATCAAAATCCACCTTACTGCAATATCTGCTTATTTACAAACTATTCAACACACTTCTCTGTTCGGAGTTCCTGTTAATAAAGCCTTCATGGAAGGATTAAAACACATCATTCCACCCAGAACACCGCCTGTTCCTTCATGGAATTTAAATATCGTACTTACCAGACTTAAGGGCCCACCTTTTGAACCCATGCACTCTTGTCAAATTCAATTTTTAACATGGAAAGTTGCCTTCCTTGTAGCTATTACTTCCTTAAGAAGGGTTAGTGAAATACAAGCATTCACTCTTGAAGAACCTTTCTTCCAAGTACACAAACATAAAGTTGTACTTAGGACAAATCCAAAATTTCTACCACAAGTAGTATCTCCTTTTCACATCAATCAAATAGTGGAATTGCCAGTCTTCTTTCCACAGCCAGACTCTGTGGCAGAAACAGCTCTTCAAACCCTAGATCCCAAAAGCACTCTTATGTACTACATCAACAGAACTAAAGGTTTTAGAAAGACAAAACTTCCGTAGCCTTTCAATATTCACATAAAGGTAATCCTATATCTAAACAAGGCTTAGCAAGATGGATTGTTAGATGCATCCAAGCATGCTACATCAAAACAAAGAGAAAACTTGTAATCACTCCTAGAGCACATTCCACAAGAAAGAAAGGTGCATCAATGGCATTTTTGGGGAACATATGAATGGCTGATATCTTTAGAGCTGCCACATGATCAACTCCTCGAGCTTTTACAAAACACTATTGTGTTGATGTTTTATCTCAGCAACAGGCTATTGTAGGCCAAGCTGTATTAAGAACACTATTTCAAACAACTTCAACTCCTACAGGCTAGTAACCGCTATGTTTTGGGAGGACTGTAGGAGGCTGGACTGGCTTGTAGTGAGCACCAAGGGGTACTTGCACCTTGCACCAGGCCCAGTTATCCCTTATTAGTGTATAGGGTGTCTAGCAGCATAGGCTGATAGATAATGGTAGCTTAGCAGAGCAGCTTAGGCTGAACTAGGAGACGAGTGAAGCTCCTACAGTACCACTAGTGTCACTTGCACAATATCATAAGAAAACACAATACACAGTTATACTAAAAATAAAGGTACTTTATTTTTATGACAATATGCCAAAGTATCTCAGAGTGTACCCTCAGTGAGAGGATAGGAAATATACACAAGATATATGTACACAATACCAAAAATATGCAGTATAGTCTTAGAAAACAGTGCAAACAATGTATAGTTACAATAGGATGCAATGGGGACACATAGGGATGGGGCAACACAAACCATATACTCCAAAAGTGGAATGCGAACCACGAATGGACCCCAAACCTATGTGACCTTGTAGAGGGTCGCTGGGACTATTAGAAAATAGTGAGGGTTAGAAAAATAGCCCACCCCAAGACCCTGAAAAGTGAGTGCAAAGTGCACTAAAGTTCCCCAAAAGACAAAGAAGTCGTGATAGAGGAATAATGCGGGAAAGACACAAACCAACAATGCAACAACAGTGGATTTCCAATCTAGGGTACCTGTGGAACAAGGGGACCAAGTCCAAAAGTCACAAGCAAGTCGGAGATGGGCATATGCCCAGGAAATGCCAGCTGTGGGTGCAAAGAAGCTTCTACTGGACAGAAGAAGCTAAGGTTTCTGCAGGAACGAAAAGGGCTAGAGACTTCCCCTTTGGTGGACGGATCCCTCTCGCCGTGGAGAGTCGTGCAGAAGTGTTTTCCCGCCGAATAACGCCAACAAGCCTTGCTAGCTGCAAATCGTGTGGTTAGCGTTTTTGGATGCTGCTGTGGCCCAGGAGGGACCAGGAGGTCGCAAATTGGACCAGGAGGTAGAGGGGACGTCGAGCAAGACAAGGAGCCCTCTTAGCAGCAGGTAGCACCCGGAGAAGTGCCAGAAACAGGCACTACGGGGATGCGTGAAACGGTGCTCACCCGAAGTTACACAAAGGAGTCCCACGTCGCCGGAGACCAACTTAGAAAGTCGTGCAATGCAGGTTAGAGTGCCGTGGACCCAGGCTTGGCTGTGCACAAAGGATTTCCGCCGGAAGTGCACAGGGGCCGGAGTAGCTGCAAAAGTCGCGGTTACCAACAATGCAGTCTGGCGTGGGGAGGCAAGGACTTACCTCCACCAAACTTGGACTGAAGAGTCACTGGACTGTGGGAGTCACTTGGACAGAGTTGCTGGATTCAAGGGACCTCGCTCGTTGTGCTGAGAGGAGACCCAAGGGACCGGTAATGCAGCTTTTTGGTGCCTGCGGTTGCAGGGGGAAGATTCCGTCGACCCACAGGAGATTTCTTCGGAGCTTCTAGTGCAGAGAGGAGTCAGACTACCCCCACAGCATGCACCACCAGGAAAACAGTCGAGAAGGCGGCAGGATCAGCGTTACAGAGTTGCAGTAGTCGTCTTTGCTACTATGTTGCAGTTTTGCAGGCTTCCAGCGCGGTCAGCAGTCGATTCCTTGGCAGAAGGTGAAGAGAGAGATGCAGAAGAACTCTGATGAGCTCTTGCATTCGTTATCTAAAGTTTCCCCAGAGACAGAGACCCTAAATAGCCAGAAAAGAGGGTTTGGCTACCTAGGAGAGAGGATAGGCTAGCAACACCTGAAGGAGCCTATCAGAAGGAGTCTCTGACGTCACCTGGTGGCACTGGCCACTCAGAGCAGTCCAGTGTGCCAGCAGCACCTCTGTTTCCAAGATGGCAGAGGTCTGGAGCACACTGGAGGAGCTCTGGACACCTCCCAGGGGAGGTGCAGGTCAGGGGAGTGGTCACTCCCCTTTCCTTTGTCCAGTTTCGCGCCAGAGCAGGGCTAAGGGTCCCTGAACCGGTGTAGACTGGCTTATGCAGAATTGGGCACATCTGTGCCCAAGAAAGCATTTCCAGACGCTGGGGGAGGCTACTCCTCCCCTGCCTTCACACCATTTTCCAAAGGGAGAGGGTGTAGCACCCTCTCTCAGAGGAAGTCCTTTGTTCTGCCATCCTGGGACAAGCCTGGCTTGACCCTAGGAGGGCAGAAACCTGTCTGAGGGGTTGGCAGCAGCAGCTGCAGTGAAACCCCAGAAAAGGCAGTTTGGCAGTACCAGGGTCTGTGCTACAGCCCACTGGGATCATGGGATTGTGCCAACTATGCCAGGATGGTATAGAGGGGGCAATTCCATGATCATAGACATGTTACATGGCCATATTCAGAGTTACCATTGTGAAGCTACATATAGGTAGTGACCTATATGTAGTGCACGCGTGTAATGGTGTCCCCGCACTCACAAAGTCCGGGGAATTGGCCCTGAACAATGTGGGGGCACCTTGGCTAGTGCCAGGGTGCCCTCACACTAAGTAACTTTGCACCTAACCTTTACCAGGTAAAGGTTAGACATATAGGTGACTTATAAGTTACTTAAGTGCAGTGTAAAATGGCTGTGAAATAACATGGACGTTATTTCACTCAGGCTGCAGTGGCAGGCCTGTGTAAGAATTGTCAGAGCTCCCTATGGGTGGCAAAAGAAATGCTGCAGCCCATAGGGATCTCCTGGAACCCCAATACCCTGGGTACCTCAGTACCATATACTAGGGAATTATAAGGGTGTTCCAGTAAGCCAATGTAAATTGGTAAAATTGGTCACTAGCCTGTTAGTGACAATTTGAAAGAAATGAGAGCGCATAACCACTGAGGTTCTGGTTAGCAGAGCCTCAGTGAGACAGTTAGGCACCACACAGGGAACACATACATATAGTCCAAAAACTTATGAGCACTGGGGTCCTGACTAGCAGTGTCCCAGTGTCACATAACAAACATACTGAGAACATAGGGTTTTCACTATGAGCACTGGGCCCTGGCTAGCAGGGTCCCAGTGAGACAGTGAAAACACCCTGACATACACTCACAAACAGGCCAAAAGTGGGGGTAACAAGGCTAGAAAGAGGCTACTTTCTCACAAGGACTAACTGCTTTGTAGTCTGTGCATAGCGTGTGTATCTGCAGCCACACATGCTTTAGAACGAAAAATGTCACTTACCCAGTGTACATCTGTTCGTGGCATGTAGTGCTGCAGATTCACATGCACCCTCCCAGAAGCCTGTAGTCATTCAAGTTTAATATTTGCACATATGTATATACATTTACATTTGCATGGACATCTCTTTATATTCTTATACTCTATCACTCCTTCCTTTACCCTTTGCGGGAAAACAATCTAACTATGGAGTCGATGCCCATGCGCACTGTAACAGAGAGGAGGAGTCACTCGATGCTGTGACTCCGAAAAGACTTCTTCGAAGGAAAACAACTTGTAACACTCCGAGCCCAACACTAGATGTCGGAAGAGATATGTATAGCATGTGGTTTGCTGCACTACATGCCACGAACAGATGTACACTGGGTAAGTGACATTTTCCATCCATATCTATACATCCATATCTATACATATATATCCATATATATGTATGTATGTATATATATACACACACACACATAATACTTACCTGCAAAATACTTTTTTTTACCACAAGTATGCATTTGCCATTCATGCCTTACCTCGAAATTGGTTGTAAAGTCATCCATGGTAAAGGCATACTCGTGGTAAAACAATTCACAGTAAAAACAGTCGTAGTAAAGACTGTTTTGTTGTAAAGCCTTTGTTGTATAGGCTTCTGTGGTTTAGCTGTCGGTATTAATGCAGTTTCCCCCTGCCAACATCTAGTTCTCTTTTGTCTCTCTGTCTGAGGGGAATATACAAGGCCCGACAGCAGAGCCATTCACAATCATGTGACCCAGGACACTGGCAGAAGACACAAATAATTAAGACAGGAAAATGTCACATTTATGAAGGTGGCATTTTCAGAATTATGGCTTAAAATCTGACTTTACCATTAAAGAGGATTTTAAATTACAATTCATTTGAGTCTAAACATTACATTTCTACCTGTTCTCAACCAAAGGGTAGAACTTATGAAATGTAATAAGGCATCCCAATGTAAGTCTGTGGGAGAGGTAGGCCCTGCAGAAGTGGTAAACAAACTTAGGCGTTTTTCTCTACCAGGACATGTAGAATTTAAGAACACGTCTGCCTTTTGACTACAATGCACCCTGCCCTAAGGGCCTTTAGGGCCTACCTTATTAGTGACGTATATGTATTTAAAAGGAATGTTTAAAAAGAAAGTTTATTTTGCCAGGTAAGATTAAAAATGCAGTATGGGCCGTAATGGCAGGCATAAGACATTCAGGGGTTCTGCCTGGATTAGTACGGTTACTGTTTGCCAGGCTTTTCACACCGTGTGAGTTTCACTATACCACCATGCAGTTGTGCTGTCTTTGGAGGATGCCCCAATATATATAGCCCTGTTCTGATGAGACCTTAAGTCTAGCAGCAAGGCTTGAAACAACGTCAACACTACATGTACAAACAAACCCAAAAAAGCTTAATTGTGAAAGGGCTGAGTCACATGCCCAAGGACTCAGGGATGTTTGTAACACAAATGTTTGCTCTTTAATACTGTTACTTACTATAGTTACTGTTCTTTGATGGTCTTGTTCTCTTGGTACACAATGCATCGTATGGATGGGCTTAATGTACAATATTTGACATATAGATTACTATACGATTTGTATAATGGAGTTATGGTTTCTTTACAAAGTATTTGCATTACTTGATATTAGTAATTGTTGCTGATTATTCATAAATGCTGATTAATGACGCAAATGAGAACCATTTTTTTATATATCTTTTATTTTTATTGACTTTTCCAATTAAGAAAACTGTACAAATTGAGCACAGATAGAATCAAAGGCATCACATCCCCGAAAACTTGAAGTCCCATCATGCCCGGATTTCTTCTGGTTCATGTATGGTGTGAAAGTTTTTTGGAGGACCGTGTGTTTCCACATTGATCAGAAACAACCACTGTGTCTGTGGCACCACAAACTTTACCTCTTTAGTCTTTCCAGAATCCTTAAAATGAGAACCATTGTTGATATGAAGTATTGTATACCCGGGTTCCCATTGGAGAAAGGGTTGTCCTTGTGCAATATACTTTACTGGGTGGCAAAATGGTTGGGACTTATATGTAAGTTAAATGTGCCAATCATTTGTCGGCCGATTTAGCACTTTAGCACTGGTTAGCAATAGTAAAGGGCACACCGTTCTAATGGCAACAGCAGGAGGGGAGAAGGCAACATGTTTGGGAGAAGACCACACCAAGGGCACCATGTCTAACTGACATCATAACAAAGACTTGTTTTGTGTTTGACTGTTCTGTCAGTTCTTCTGGGGAAAGATATCTTCCTATCATTTTTCAATGGTATTTACATTTGTTCGAACAGGCTGGCTTCACATATTTAATAACGTGTTTAATAACCTGCACTGCAGAAGAGATGGATTCTCTACTGTTCTAGGGGATGGGAAAACAAAGTTCCGAAACCCTAATGGGTTTCTTTATCATCTGCATGCAACCAGATGGCTGTGAATGACCATCAGAGATCTTTGTCGGCTTGTGCTTTTTCTGGTTCTTTCGGCTCTAGGTTCTTAATTTTTCCAGAAATGGTTCCAGCCAGGATGTACAATAATACACTGTTTCACATAACATTAGCCATAGTGGCTGCTTTATTTTTAGCTTTCATTGAATATGGTTGTGCACATCTGGTAAAATGATCTCTTTTATGTTGTGTATCTATTTTATATCAATGTTCAAGGGAATGAAGGTCCGTGCAGACCAAAACGAGGGGTCCGGCACTTTCAACGGGTCCTAGGTGGGATGCTTGCATCTCACACATTTTTCACCCATCTTTGGAAAAGTGATGGATAATAAAACGAGCAACAGAAACCCTGACCACTTTGATGCTGGAGAGAACACTGTATTTGTTTATTGTACTAAATGTCTTAGAAAAAACTGGTTAGTGTGTGAGTTGGAAAATCTTGTGTATAT
Source organism: Pleurodeles waltl (assembly GCF_031143425.1). Classification (NCBI taxonomy): domain Eukaryota; kingdom Metazoa; phylum Chordata; class Amphibia; order Caudata; family Salamandridae; genus Pleurodeles; species Pleurodeles waltl. The sequence continues at coordinate 45,484,979 of NC_090444.1, forward strand.
TTATATTTTTCCTTTGAAAATTAGTTTTCTTATACCTGATATGTATTTTTGGAAATTATTTAATCATTTATTGTTTCAATGGTGGTATCCACTGCTACTCCACATGGAGTGTCACTGCACTTTACAATGAACTGGAGGTATACGTACATCAGAAGCAATGGCGGCAACAAGAGTAATAGAGGTTGCATTGCAGAATGACTTCTAGGTTTTAAGAAAGGCATGATTGCTCAGATATAGGTGGAAGAAATGGGTTTTCTTAGGCAACAGGAGGCTGGATGCTGCTGCACTGAAATAACATTCCAGATAGAAGTGGCATACCCTAGGGAGGAGCAAGAGTTGTTGTACTCTTTGGCCTCCAAAGAGGTTCCAAAGGCTGGTTAGATAATGTGGGTAATTTAGATGGGTGGCTTTTTTTAAAGCAAGGCATTCAAGTGTGAGTTTTATTTCGATGCAGAGCCAGTGCAGTTCACTGAGGACACACCAGATGTGGTTGAAGTTTCTGGAGGAAGACTGAAGTTTTAGCTGAGTTAACTAAGAAGATTTCTAATGGAGTTCTGATGGAAGTGTGCAGGCTTGCAGACTCTTGTTTATGTGGAATGACCGACTATGTAGGGTTAAGCATTAATCATGGTGAAGATACTGATGAAGCCAGTGTGGGGGCATCAGCCTTGAGTTCAGCAGCCAGGGTTGGGTCAAAATTTGTTCAATGTCTGTGTATCTGGCTAAAGATACGGAATTCCAGTTTTGAAAGACTAAGCTGCATAAAAGTATCTGGCATCAGGGATTTAAGCTTGAGTTGGATTATTTTGGATGGTGGATGATGTTCTGGATGTTCAGAGATAAAGCTGTACCTGCATATGGATGGATAGATACACCCATTGCTTTGAACCATAAGCCCTACAGTTCAAAGGGCAGATTTAAAGGTGAAGAGGGTCATTATAACGGACCCCGGAACACCCTGCAAGGCATGGGTCTGTTGTTGAAGTGTTCAAGAAATAATGCGCTCACCCATCAAAAGATGAGTTTTAGAAAGTTACTTGGATGGATGTATATTTGTCCTTTTGGAGTGAAGAAAGGGATAGGCAGAACCTATTTTACTTTCACCTTGGTAATGATTATCTGCGTGTATTCTCAGTGGCTGCTCGCAGGAGGGGAAAGGGGCGTGGTGGGGGATAGGGGACGACAAAAAAATATATACAATAATTAAAAAGAAACGTATCTTTCTCACTGCGCCACTAAATCTACTCCTTAGTCCTCCACTCCAGGCACAGGCTCCCAGCCTGCCCTGCGTCCAATCCTAATGCTGTTTTCATGCTGCTGGATTGGACAGAGCGCCCAGCCAGAGGGCTCCAAGGCAGAGTAAGAGTCTCTGCCTTCTTTCTCCAACCCGGCAACGCAGTGCTGGGTTGGAGAGATCCTAGTGCGCTTGTGTGTTTGGCTGGCCTGAGACGGCCGGCCAAACATAAATGTGCTCTGAGGAGCTATGCACTCCCCGTCCGTCCCGGTCATCGCCTGTGGCCCCACCCCTTTACAAGAAAACTATGATAAACTTTGTTTATTATCGTTTTCTTGTAAAAGATTTGATGCTGCTGCTGCTGGCGGAGGGCGATGCTCCTCCGCCATAGCGGAAGAGCTGTCCCTGTGTATTCTTAGAAGCGAGAGAAGTAACATTGTCCAGCCTGTTTGACTCTTCCCTTCTTGTGTGTTGTTTTTCTGCAGGATGAGACATTGCTTGTTGACAAGTTTGGGCTGTGCAGATCTTTCCCCCGCTCTCTGTACTATTCCATCGCTCACTATGCTTGTGCTGAGTAACAATGAGCTGGGAGATTCTGGAGTGAGGCAGCTGTGTGAAGGATTGAGACACCCAGGCTGCCGAGTACAGAAGCTGTGGTGAGTAACATCTCTTCTCTACTGAGAGACATTTGGATGGTCTCAGTAATCGTCAGTCGTATGTCAGCTGTCCCTTTCCGCTGTCCCTGCTATCCTGGCTCTCTCAGCCGCTTTACTTGCCTCTCACTTATTTTGGTCCCCTGCTTTATCCCTTTTCAGTTTCATAGTGTGCCCTCTGACTTCCCCTGCTCCATTGTCATTTCACTTCCTTTCTAGGGGAGCCCCGAATTAGTGACCGCTGGTGTTAGTGGACACTGTTCTGTTGCCACACTAGGAATACAAAACAGTTTATCATATCTGCTACCATCAAACATACATCTCTGTGCTTTTGTGTCTGCAACCTTCTTCTATATGGCATGGTGTAGCATCCTCTGTCTGCCCTTTTCACACTGTGCCTTAGGCTAGTAGGTCACACTGTGAACCCTGAGGACTTGGTAATGGTGCAGACCTGTTCCAGGTCTGTGTCCTGCACTTGTCTATTCCCTGATGCTCCACCATGTTTGTCTGTTGTAAAATGATAGTAAGATGGGGTGGTCTTTCTGTGATGCCAGCCTGTGTATACCTCAAAATAACAATGGACAAGAACAGATTCCAAAACAGAAATAGTAGAAGAAGCGGAAGAAAGAAAATTTGAGGAATGGGAATAGAGAAAAAAGGAAGGAGGCTCCTCAAAGTGAGGAAAAAGCATAGCTTGAGAAAGCAAGTGAATATATATACATCAGTGTATATCCCTTCAATAACATTTAACAGCCTTTGAGCCGGGCATTTGCCAAGTGGCACAGCCTGGCCTCCTCTCCTGATGCAGCATAGACTTCAGCGCCTAACTGACCAACGGGAAATGCAGAATTCCTCCACCCAGCAATGGAAGTGTAAACACTGTGTGACTGTGCGGTGAGCAGTAAGACAGTACCAATGCATACAAACCACAACTGCAAAAACTGCAAGGGGCACAGTTTGAAGTTCAAAGCCCTAGACAGTAAGGACAACTTCATAGGATAAGGATCAGTCTGACATGAAGCTGCAGGCAAAACAGGAACACCACTGGAGCCCCTGATGCACTTCAGGGTCTGCCGGCAAGTCTGAAAACAGTGTGCAACAGTACTGGGGAATACAAAAAAGTGATGGGTTGAATGCTTGAGTTAATCTCAACCACTGGTAGTCACTCAGCCGCATTCCAGTCCTTTGCCTACAAGGCGTAGGTGGTGCTCAGCAATGGGCTCAATACAGGGGCGTAGGTGGTGCTCAGCTATGGGCTCAATACAGGGGCGTAGGTGGTGCTCAGCAATGGGCTCAGTACAGGGGCGTAGGCGGTGCTCAGCTATGGGCTCAATACAGAGGCGTAGGCGGTGCTCAGCTATGGGCTCAATACAGGGGCGTAGGTGGTGCTCAGCTATGGGCTCAATACAGAGGCGTAGGTGATGCTCAGCTATGGGCTCAATACAGGGGCGTAGGTGGTGCTCAGCTATGGGCTCAATACAGAGGCGTAGGTGATGCTCAGCTATGGGCTCAATACAGAGGCGTAGGTGATGCTCAGCTATGGGCTCAATACAGGGGCGTAGGTGGTGCTCACCTCTGGGCTCAATAGAAGGGCAGAGCCCCATCACAACAGTGGAAAAAGGCTCTTGCTAGTGCAATCTCATCCCTGTTACCCCTGTTTGCCGTGGGACTCGTGATAAAGTTCCTACGTCCTGCTTCTGAAACAATGAATCTGGTACGGCGTGTGCTGCTCGCCTTACCCTATAATTAATTCACTGTTGTAAAGCAAAATAAAGATCAGGACTGCTCTGCGACTGAGAATGCAATTTGTAATGCAGCCCATATACTGATTGGTTACATCACATATTCATCACATATTGTCTATTTGCAGGGGGTCATAAAAACTTGACTAATTAATATTAATTCGATGGTTGCAATTTGTGATGTCCTGGGACTGGTTGCAGAGTTCTGTCCCTGCACTTGCTTTTGAAAATGGGACTTTTTTTACAAGTAGCCCATGTCCATTAAAATTACAGGTGCAGCTTTAATAAAATGTTACCATTTGGGAATACATCAGGGAGTTGGGGTGGCAGACGGTGGCCATTGGACAACTGGCTGCGCCCCACGGCCTTTGACATGGCCCAAAAATATGAAGTCGTCCCAAGAGGAGACTATGCATTTGTGACACAGTTACAACCCCAACCTTGGGGTTGGTAATTCATCAGTTGTTTGCAGTCACAGCTTCAGTCACAAACCATTGATGTATCCCTTTCCAAGTCACAAATAGGCGGGGTGCACACCTTTCATACCACGTCCTATTTGTGATTTGGAAAGGATTTCAAAAGTATGTTACCAGTCAGAAACAATTTTCTGACTTGTATAACAGCTTCTTTACATTAGTAAAAAAAGGTTTTTGCTTACAAACCCTGTGATTGTGCAAATGGAACTGGTTGCCAGCCTAGAAGGACCTTTAGATCATGCCCTATGGACTTTTTTAGCAATGGCCTGTCTACCATATTAAAGTGGATTATAGTCAGTGGCAAACTAAACATTTTGATGGACTACACTGTCACCAAACTATTAGTAAGGCCCTACATTTCGTAGAACATTGGCAAAGCTTTTAGTGGGCATGGGTTGATTAGAGAAAGTATTGATGTGGGAAGGCAGATAGAGAACAGTAAGTCACATTCAGGAAGAGCTGTGAAGGAATAAGTGGATATTTTGATGGTTATCAGCTCTAGATTAGTGAATAAATGGTCAGAAGAAAGACAGACTCTGACCTGATCCTCACTGCCCCAACAGAACCAATATGCAATGCCTTGACTCTGAGCCATTAGACAATGCCAATGGTAGGCTGACCATAGAGTGGATGTAGATTATGAGGTTTAGTACCCATCTGTTCTGGCAGGACACTGAGTGAATGCACTGATAGAACCTCCTATGCCATCACTAGATGTATGGACAAATCTTAATAGGCAAGTTTCATCGCTGATGGAACTCCTTTTCAGGAACAACAGCACAAGTGGATTCAGAAGGCGCCAGCCATCTCAGAGGTTACTCAGTGGCATATACGTGATTATCCTGTGTAGCCTTGATCTTTATTGGTGGGTGTACGTCAGGAGAGTCTTGACTACTGTCTGCTAGGTGCCCCTTGTCTTTTTGCATTTTTCTTTCAATTATATTGGGTCTTGGCCTTACATACAAGTTATCACAACTATTCCAACATGAATAACAGGGATGCATTGTAACCTTTCTTGACATAAGGCTTGAAATTTGGGTCATTGTACATTACCACTGAGCTTGAAGAACAATGGTAGCATGTGAGGGAGATCAGGAAAATTTTATATATGTTGTTTTTTCTTTCCTCGCAGGATAGAGTACTGTTCTCTCACAAGTTCATGCTGTGCAGATCTTGCCTCTGTTTTAAGTGCAAATCAGTGGCTAACAGAGTTGGACGTGGGCGGAAATGAATTGGGTGATGCTGGTGTAATACAGCTGTGTCAAGGAATGAAAGATCCACACTGCAGAATACAGACTTTGGAGTAAGCAGGATTACGTTTCACTTTATTTTTTTAACTAACATTGCTTTTCTCTCATCTGCTATAATCTCGTTGATTGATTTAGTGTTAGCTGCACAATCCTCAGCATTATTTAGTTTATTATCAGGCATGTTGAGGGTAGTGAAAGCCTACTCAACCAGAAACCACAATTCTTGTCTGGCTAAAATACAAGCAAACCCCAAATATATCTCTGCTTAACTATCTGGTAGCTTGGCACTTGGTAACTTAGAGGCAATGTGTAAAGCAGAACTTCAAACACTGATAAAGTGAAAACACAACACAAGGAAAATCCTACATCAGTTTAGAAAAATAGATACCAAAGCGACAGAAATCCAATCAGTAGAACCGGAGATATGCAATTTTAAAGAGTTCAGGTAAGTATAGCACCAAAAAGCACAAAGCGCCACTTGGTTATCCAGTTGTGCAAGACCGGATGAAAGTCACAAGTTTAGGCTGACCGCAATGGAGTGTGCGGGTAGCCCAGCTGAAAGGGTTACCTTCTAGAGTCCAGCACAAAGAGTTCTGTTTGCAGTGGAGGGGTCCACGAGGAGCAGGGAGAGCATCACAAATGATTGTTGCCCTAGCTTAAAGAGCAGGCCAGGCATCATGGAGGGTAGTCATTGTACTGCAAAGTTCCTATCAATCCAATCCAAAATCGATTTATATAGTGCTACTTATCACCCCAGGGTAATCCAGGTGCTGTGAGATGATCCTTCGGGTGGAAGGATTAGTCCTTAATGAGCCAGGACTTGAGCTTCCTTCTGAATTCTGCAGGGGATTTCAGACTCATGGGCGACAAGATCTTGGTGCAAACAGGCTTGTTAGTGGTTGCATAGAGCCCAAAACCTCAGGATTTCCCCTTTTTTTGGGGAGAGAGTTCAACTGATGCCACACCAAGGGTCAAGGGGTACCTGTTGGGGGTCAGGAATTCACTTCAGTAGAGGCCTTCAGGGAGGATCAGGCAGATCCAGTTGCAGGTTCTGGCAGCTTGGCAGATGGGCAGATGGAGAGGCCCGTCTGGAGCTTGTTATGTCCCTGTAGCTCAGAACAGGTCAGTCAGCTGACCCTTGGAGTCACTTCAGTCTGGGATTAAGGGTTCAGATCCAGTCTTCCTTCTCAGCAAGCAGGGCAAAGCGTAGCCATCCTCCTGGTAGCAGACCAGCACAGCAGTCCTTCTGTAGTATCCATAGGACCAGAGGTGTATTGAAGAGTTGGGCGTCAGAGTCCAATGTTTATACCTGGTGCCAGCTTTGAAGTAGGAGAATGTCCTGAATGTTTCTACCCTCAGAGCTGTTTGAAATTTCCCACCTCCGTGCCCTGGCTCCAGCTTGTCTGGGGGCACAAAAGACTAGACAAAAGACTAGAGCCAAACCCTCTGTGAGTGTGCTGAGGCAGAGGCTTTATGATGTGCAAGTGTGGTAAGTGACAGCTCCTCCCCTATCAAGTCAGAGATGGCCCATCCTGCTAACACCAGTTTTTTTTCTGTTGCATTGGCTCAGAGCAATACACAAAGACCAACTGCCAGCTGCACCTAGTCTTGTGACCAAGGATATGGGTTGAAGGCACAAAAGGATGGGGACAGGAAAATGACAACTGGCTGAAAGTGGAATTTTCTGAAGAGTGACTTAGAATCCAACTTTACCATCGAAGAGGGTTTGAAATTAAAATTCTTAGGCACCAAACTAGATACTCCTACGTGCTCCTAATTGAAAGTAAGAATTTATTAAATGTAATCGGGTAATCCAATATTATCCTATGGGAGAGGTAAGCCTTGCAGAAATGAAAAACCTAGTTTTACACTACCAGGATATGTAAAACTTAAAAATGCATGTCTTACCTTTAAATAAACTGCACCATTCCCTCTCGGCTATTTAAGGCAGACCTAGGTGTAAAAAAGGGAAGGTTTAGCCCTGGCAAAAGGTTTATTTTGGCAGGTTGGAATGACTGTTTAAAAGTGCACACACAGGCTGCAGTGGCAGCCCTTAGATGTGTTTAAAAGGTTACATAAGTGTGTAGCATAATGAGTGCTGCAGACCCACTAGTAGCATTAGGCCCTAGGTCCAAGTACTATTAATGTAGTAGGGAATTGCAAGTAAATTAAATGTGCCACATAGCTGTCAGCTAATGCTACCATGTTTTAGGGAGAGAGCAGGCACACTTTGGCACATGTTAACAGTTTTAAAGAGTCCTATGGCCAACAAAAACAAGATTAGTGAAAATAAAGGAGAGAGGCAAAACATTTGGGGGAAGACCACTCTACGGCGGACACTTCTAGCAATGCATTTGTCTTCTGCACCCATTCGTCCACTCTTCTTCAGTCTTTGAGTTATTTGTCATAAATCAAGCTCAAAGCAAGGCTTTTTCTGCCCCTATGCATTGGAAGCCTTTTCGTCTGACCGTTTCTAGAGAACTGGTCTCTTGAGATTTTTAGGAAGTGTTATAAGAATTGTTTATCGGCCCATGTTCTTTCTTTGAGAACTCCACAAGGATTAGAAATTCATTAACTTCACACACTTGTTCTAAAGATTTTTTTTTTATTGCTGATTAATGAAAATCATTGCAAAATACACAACAAAAATACTTTTGCATTTGGCATAAATAAAATAAATCATTCATTAAAAAAGGAATTGAAAAATACTTATGAAAAGCTGGTGCTGAAAAGCTGACATCATTTAAAAACTGATTTTGGCAATGGGCAATACCATGAGTGACATTGTCTAAAGTACAAGATCGTGCAAAGCAGGCTTTTTACTTCACCGGGGTTCACCAATTACTATGAAAGCAGGTTTCTTACTTGCAAGAAAAACTTTGAAGCCATGCACGAAAACTGAATGCCTGTTTATTAGTGTCATCACTGCCGGGTGACAAGATCTAATCTGAAGCACCCTCAAGACCGGACATAACAATTTCTGCCTAAGATGAGTTACAGCTGGACAGATGCACAAAAAGTGAAATACACTTTCTTCGGTGTAACGGCATAAGCGGCATGACAAATCCGGCCAGAATTGCTTCCAGGCAAGGACCTGGGGCCACATGTACGAAATTTCGGATTTGCGACCTGCAAATTGCGAGTCAGAGCGACTCGCAATTTGTGAGTCGCAAATCCGAATGTAGGATGGTGTCCCTGACACCATCTACGATTCGCAAGGGGGTCGCAAATGCCCACCTCATGAATAATCATGAGGTGGGTCGCAATTTGCAACCCCCTTGGGAATGGCGGCCCTCACAGGGATGGTGGCTGCTGCGGACAGGAGACAACCATGTCTGTGACTGCTTTTCAATAAAGCAGTTTTTTTTGGTAATGCAGCCCGTTTTCCTTAAAGGAAAACGAGATGCATTACAAAAACAAAAAATGAAACGTTTTGTTTCATTTTTTCAGAGCAGGCAGTGCTCCGTAGGACCACTGCCTGCTCTGATTTTTTTTTTACAGTGACATTCACAATGGGGAAGGGGTCCAATGGGGACCCCTTCCCTTTTACGAATGAGTTAGCACCCATTTAAAATGGGTGCAAACTGTAATTGGTTTGCGACCGCGTTCGCGGTCACAAAGCAATCTGGCATTGCACTGCGACTCGCAAACCCGTTTTACGATTCGGTAACCAGGTTATCGAATCGCAAAACTGGATTTGTGCATCACAAAGTGCTTTTTGCAAGTCGCAAACAGCGAAATTCGCTATTTGCGACGTGCAAAAAACTACCTACATGTGGCCCTTAGTCTTTTGATGGAAAGGCACCAAGGCGAAATACAAGTAGCGAGTGTTGAATGGATGCTGAATATATAATTCAAGATATACAGATGTGGACTCCAGGTGGTATAAGACTGAATAACTGTCCATGTTTTTTTCTGGCAATTTCTGCTTTATCAGCGGACCAGGAGTCGAGATTAACTGCCTTGTTAGTAATTTTTTTTAAAGGCTATGAAATGAAGCTTTAGATTACAGACATTGCCTAGATTTAAAGTGCTCAGCCCTTGCTGAAGAACTGATGTTCAGGATTTTCTTTGGTTGGTCTGCCTCCTCGTTTCCAACCAGCACATGGCAGCGAGTGTATCTGGAGATGCGGATCAGGGCTTCCAGCACAAACGTATAACAGTACCCATCCTGACAGAGACTTGACGGAACAAGCCAAACTTCAGTCTTACCTGTGATTGTGAAATATATTTTCAGAAGCTGATAAACAGGGCAGACCGGAGCTGGTTTAGAGTTGATGCATCGCGCACCTTTAGTAATTCGGACCCAAATGAAAGTGAGGGGAGGAACTTTGCGACAGTTACCTAGAGTAGGTAATATTGTCATGTGCTTCCAATTTGTTTTGTGGCATGTTGAAGGGAAAATGCATTTTTTTAGCCAAAGCTCTTCTCTGGATTAAGTGATCCTTGAATGATAGTCTGGCGTCAGTTACCACCCGCAGGTATTCGTATGATTTTACCATATCCAGCTGCTTTCCACTTAAACCTGGGTGATTTGCTCAAGGGTGCCCTGCGAAACAGATTACTTTTGTCTTTGAGTGTTTAAGTTCCAGGCACAGCTGGTGATTAGGTGCTGAAGGCCAACCAGAGTCTATCTAAATAAGACGATGTTGTCAGCATATTGTAGACAATGCAGGGGGTAATTTTCTATTTTGGGACAGTCACCTGCTGCTTCTGCTATTCATGAATCTACATCCGCCATATAGATGTTAAATAAGCAAGGGGCAAGCATGCACCACTGCTTTAAACCTGTGTGGGTGGGGATCTTACAGGTAGTTCTGTCGCCGTTGTGTATTTAGGCTTGTATCGTGCTGTCTGAATATCGACTGATCACAGCCTCCAATAATATTGGTGGTGCACCCCAACTGGCTATTTTTGCCCAGAGGCACTCTCCACCACTGTACTATACACCAATGTACTATGTACTCCTGCATTCTATGCCACTGCACTCTATGCCACTCTACTCTGCATCACTCCACTCTACAGCACTTTGCTCTACTCTGCACCACTCTACACTACGCCACTGCACTCCCTGCAACGTGACTCTACTCTGCAATCTATGCCACTGCACCACTCTACACTACTGCTCTCTCTGCTACTCCATTGTGTGCCACTCTACTCCACTGCACTCTATGCCACTCTACTCTGTCCCACGCCACTCCATGCAACTGCACTCTAAATCACTGCTCTCTACGCTAACACACTCTAAACAACTGCACTGTACCCCACTGCACTGTACTTTGCACCACTGGGCTCTACGCCACTGCTCTTATGCCACTCTACTCCACTCCACACAATTATGCCACTAACTTTAAGCCATGCTGAACAGCAGCTACTCTGGTGTATAACATGGCTAATGGCTAAAACACATTAGCAAAGCCAATAACTCTTTCGTAGATGAGACCTATTGGCTTTGCCAATGTTTGTATGAGGTACCGAGGTACCTGAAAGAACTGTGAAAAATACAATTACATCATAATAAAGGCTGCTACAAAATGCGCAAATACATTTTGGTTAAATAAAAAATAAGTGGTTCTCAAATACGGATTTGAATAATATACAGTTTATACCTAGTACTAAAATGTTTTATTACACTCCATTAAAACCACACACTCCACAGCTCACCTTGGAACACTATTACAGTACCTCTCTAAAAGAAATATCTTTGCCACCAGAAAACTTCAAGTGACTCCTTTTAGTAAAGTCAATACAGGTTTTCCAGGCCCCTTTACATTTGCAGATTTACCAGTTGCCCACATTTGCATGTCTTTAGGGAAGGAGACCCCCTGGCAAAAAGGCCTTTTTTTATCTGTCTGCCCCTCCCTCCCTCAGAGCACAGGAGACCCCCTGCCTTTCAGCCCAGCTGGGGAAACTGATCTGTCCATAATTTCGCCCTGCCTCCGTTGCCCTTTAGATGAAAGGCTAAAATTACGGACAAATGCCGTCCGTTAAAGCTTTCATCACGGACAGCAGGACGAAATTACGGACAGTCCGTGAAATTTACGGACGGGTGGTCACTCTATCTCTCGCTACCCTGTTGAATGCAGCTTTTAAATCGACAAAGCATGCATGGAGATTTGTGCGTTTATTCTCTGCTTTTTCGAGAAAGAGATTGAAGGATGCTGTTTGTTGTGGAGGCCCAGGCCTCAAGGTCTGCTATGAGGTTGGAGGTGAATAGCTTGGCCTCAACATCGATAAGGGCAATCAATCAATAGTTCCCTGGCTCAGTTTGTGCCCCTGATTTAAAAATGGGGTGTAAAATACTTTTCCCCCAATATTCCAGAATAATGCTTGATTGAATAACGGGGTAAGATATGTAGCCCAATAATGTTGGCCCTGCTTAAACAAAGAATTTGGAAGGCCATTCTGATCTCAGCCTCTTAAGTGTATGCTACGCTTGCGAGATATTCAGTCATGGACTTTAAGTGATTTTGGTGGATGGGCTTCTGAAAGAGGGCAATTCATGTTCCCTGTGATGTCAGGGGAATGACCTGTTGGAGATGCCAGTGTTGTGATTTTGAAAACGGCTGTTGGCAAGCGTGTTGATTTCAGCAGAAAGTTGCTTGCTGTTTTTTTGTTTACCTGTATGGAGAAGCCTTATCCATACGCTCGACTGATATGATTCTTTTTTGCTGTCCATGTGGCCGTTTTTGTAAATTTGTCTCAGTGATGCGCTCTGGGTCTTGGTAGATTGACTAATTTTTGGGTTTGAAATACGAAGTCTTATAATGTCCCTATTTAGCTCTCTTTTTTCAATAAAGCAGTAAGCCAGGCTGCCCCTTTCTGAATAGTTTTAGTGCGTTGGATGGGATTATGCGAGAAGTTAGCGTTGAGTGCCGTTGACAAAGACTCCCGGGCTTGCAGTGGTGGTATCCTTTGCTTGGAGCTCAGTTCTGCTGTAAACCTGTGTAGGAAGTTGGCTCTGTATGTGCTATTTCAAAGTAAGGAATAGCATGCACAGAGTCCAAGGGCTCCCCTTAGAGGTAAAATAGTGGTAAAAAGAGATAATACTAATGCTCTATTTTGTGGTAGTGTGGTCGAGCAGTAGGCTTATCCAAAGAGTAGTGTTAAGCATTTGTTGTACATACACATAGTCAATAAATGAGGTACACACACTCAGAGACAAATCCAGCCAATAGGTTTTGTATAGAAAAATATCTTTTCTTAGTTTATTTTAAGAACCACAGGTTCAAATTTAACATGTAATATCTTGTTTGAAAGGTATTGCAGGTAAGTACATTAGGAACTTTGAATCATTTCAATTGCATGTATACTTTTCAAGTTATTCACAAATAGCTATTTTAAAAGTGGACACAGTGCAATTTTCACAGTTCCTGGGGGAGGTAAGTTTTTGTTAGTTTTACCAGGTAAGTAAGACACTTACAGGGTTCAGTTCTTCGTCCAAGGTAGCCCACCGTTGGGGGTTCAGAGCAACCCCAAAGTTACCACACCAGCAGCTCAGGGCCGGTCAGGTGCAGAGTTCAAAGTGGTGCCCAAAACGCATAGGCTTCAATGGAGAGAAGGGGGTGCCCCGGTTCCAGTCTGCCAGCAGGTAAGTACCCGCGTCTTCGGAGGGCAGACCAGGGGGGTTTTGTAGGGCACCGGGGGGGACACAAGCCCACACAGAAATTTCACCCTCAGCGGCGCCGGGGCGGCCGGGTGCAGTGTTAGAACAAGCGTCGGGTTCGCAATGGAAGTCAATGAGAGATCAAGGGATCTCTTCAGCGCTGCAGGCAGGCAAGGGGGGGCTTCCTCGGGGAAACCTCCACTTGGGCAAGGGAGAGGGACTCCTGGGGGTCACTTCTGCAGTGAAAGTCCGGTCCTTCAGGTCCTGGGGGCTGCGGGTGCAGGGTCTTTTCCAGGCGTCGGGACTTAGGTTTCAGAGAGTCGCGGTCAGGGGAAGCCTCGGGATTCCCTCTGCAGGCGGCGCTGTGGGGGCTCAGGGGGGACAGATTTTGGTACTCTCAGTCGTAGAGTAGTCCGGGGGTCCTCCCTGAGGTGTTGGTTCTCCACCAGCCGAGTCGGGGTCGCCGGGTGCAGTGTTGCAAGTCTCACGCTTCTTGCGGGGAGATTGCAGGGTTCTTTAAAGCTGCTCATTTGGATAAAGTTGCAGTCTTTTTGGAGCAGGTCCGCTGTCCTCAGGAGTTTCTTGTCGTCGTCGAAGCAGGGCAGTCCTCAGAGGATTCAGAGGTCGCTGGTCCCTTTGGAAGGCGTCGCTGGAGCAGAGTTCTTTGGAAGGCAGGAGACAGGCCTGTGAGTTTCTGGAGCCAAGGCAGTTGTTGTCTTCTGGTCTTCCTCTGCAGGGGTTTTCAGCTAGGCAGTCCTTCTTCTTGTAGTTGCAGGAATCTAATTTCTAGGTTCAGGGAGAGCCCTTAAATACAAAATTTAAGGGCGTGTTTAGGTCTGGGGGGTTAGTAGCCAATGGCTACTAGCCCTGAGGGTGGGTACACCCTCTTTGTGCCTCCTCCCAAGGGGAGGGGGTCACATCCCTAATCCTATTGGGGGAATCCTCCATCTGCAAGATGGAGGATTTCTAAAAGTTAGAGTCACCTCAGCTCAGGACACCTTAGGGGCTGTCCTGACTGGCCAGTGACTCCTCCTTGTTATTCTCATTATTTTCTCCGGCCTTGCCGCCAAAAGTGGGGGCCGGGGCCGGAGGGGGCGGGCAACTCCACTAGCTGGAGTGTCCTGCGGTGCTGTGACAAAGGGGTGAGCCTTTGAGGCTCACCGCCAGGTGTTACAGCTCCTGCCTGGGGGAGGTGTTAGCATCTCCACCCAGTGCAGGCTTTGTTACTGGCCTCAGAGTGACAAAGGCACTCTCCCCATGGGGCCAGCAACATGTCTCTAGTGTGGCAGGCTGCTGGAACCAGTCAGCCTACACAGATAGTCGGTTAAGTTTCAGGGGGCACCTCTAAGGTGCCCTTTGTGGTGTATTTTACAATAAAATGTACACTGGCATCAGTGTGCATTTATTGTGCTGAGAAGTTTGATACCAAACTTCCCAGTTTTCAGTGTAGCCATTATGGTGCTGTGGAGTTCGTGAAAAACAGACTCCCAGACCATATACTCTTATGGCTACCCTGCCCTTACAATGTCTAAGGTTTTGCTTAGACACTGTAGGGGCACAGTGCTCATGCACTGGTACCCTCACCTATGGTATAGTGCACCCTGCCTTAGGGCTGTAAGGCCTGCTAGAGGGGTGTCTTACCTATACTGCATAGGCAGTGAGAGGCTGGCATGGCACCCTGAGGGGAGTGCCATGTCGACTTACTCATTTTGTTCTCACTAGCACACACAAGCTGGTAAGCAGTGTGTCTGTGCTGGGTGAGGGGTCTCTAGGGTGGCATAATACATGCTGCAGCCCTTAGAGACCTTCCCTGGCATCAGGGCCCTTGGTACCAGAGGTACCAGTTACAAGGGACTTATCTGGATGCCAGGGTGTGCCAATTGTGGAATCAAAAGTACAGGTTAGGGAAAGAACACTGGTGCTGGGGCCTGGTTAGCAGGCCTCAGCACACTTTCAATTCAAAACATAGCATCAGCAAAGGCAAAAAGTCAGGGGGTAACCATGCCAAGGAGGCATTTCCTTACACAACCCCCCCCCAAACGAAAGAGGATGAGACTAACTGTAGGAAAGTACCATCTTGCCTGGCATGTTACCCCCATTTTTCACTGTATATATGTTGTTTTAGTTGTATGTGTCACTGGGACCCTGGTAACCCAGGGCCCCAGTGCTCATAAGTGTGCCTGAATGTGTTACCTGTGTAGTGACTAACTGTCTCACTGAGGCTCTGCTAATCAGAACCTCAGTGGTTATGCTCTCTCATTTCTTTCCAAATTGTCACTGACAGGCTAGTGACCATTTTTACCAATTTACATTGGCTTACTGGAACACCCTTATAATTCCCTAGTATATGGTACTGAGGTACCCAGGGTATTGGGGTTCCAGGAGATCCCTATGGGCTGCAGCATTTCTTTTGCCACCCATAGGGAGCTCTGACAATTCTTACACAGGCCTGCCACTGCAGCCTGAGTGAAATAACGTCCACGTTATTTCACAGCCATTTTACACTGCACTTAAGTAACTTATAAGTCACCTATATGTCTAACCTTTACCTGGTAAAGGTTAGGTGCAAAGTTACTTAGTGTGAGGGCACCCTGGCACTAGCCAAGGTGCCCCCACATTGTTCAGAGCCAATTCACTGAACTTTGTGAGTGCGGGGACACCATTACACGCGTGCACTACATATAGGTCACTACCTATATGTAGCTTCACCATGGTAACTCCGAATATGGCCATGTAACATGTCTATGATCATGGAATTGCCCCCTCTATGCCATCCTGGCATTGTTGGTACAATTCCATGATCCCAGTGGTCTGTAGCACAGACCCTGGTACTGCCAGACTGCCCTTCCTGGGGTTTCTCTGCAGCTGCTGCTGCTGCCAACCCCTCAGACAGGCAGCTGCCCTCCTGGGGTCCAGCCAGGCCTGGCCCAGGATGGCAGAACAAAGAACTTCCTCTGAGAGAGGGTGTGACACCCTCTCCCTTTGGAAAATGGTGTGAAGGCAGGGGAGGAGTAGCCTCCCCCAGCCTCTGGAAATGCTTTGTTGGGCACAGATGTGCCCAATTCTGCATAAGCCAGTCTACACCGGTTCAGGGACCCCTTAGCCCCTGCTCTGGCGCGAAACTGGACAAAGGAAAGGGGAGTGACCACTCCCCTGACCTGCACCTCCCCTGGGAGGTGTCCAGAGCTCCTCCAGTGTGCTCCAGACCTCTGCCATCTTGGAAACAGAGGGGCTGCTGGCACACTGGACTGCTCTGAGTGGCCAGTGCCACCAGGTGACGTCAGAGACTCCTTGTGATAGGCTCCTTCAGGTGTTAGTAGCCTTTCCTCTCTCCTAGGTAGCCAAACCCTCTTTTCTGGCTATTTAGGGTCTCTGTCTCTGGGGAAACTTTAGATAACGAATGCATGAGCTCAGCCGAGTTCCTCTGCATCTCCCTCTTCACCTTCTGATAAGGAATCGACCGCTGACCGCGCTGGAAGCCTGCAAACCTGCAACATAGTAGCAAAGACGACTACTGCAACTCTGTAACGCTGATCCTGCCGCCTTCTCGACTGTTTTCCTGCTTGTGCATGCTGTGGGGGTAGTCTGCCTCCTCTCTGCACCAGAAGCTCCGAAGAAATCTCCTGTGGGTCAACGGAATCTTCCCCCTGCAACCGCAGGCACCAAAAAGCTGCATTACCGGTCCCTTGGGTCTCCTCTCAGCACGACGAGCGAGGTCCCTCGAATCCAGCGACACCGTCCAAGTGACCCCCACAGTCCAGTGACTCTTCAGCCCAAGTTTGGTGGAGGTAAGTCCTTGCCTCACCTCGCTGGGCTGCATTGCTGGGAACCGCGACTTTGCAAGCTACTCCGGTCCCTGTGCACTTCCGGCGGAAATCCTTCGTGCACAGCCAAGCCTGGGTCCACGGCACTCTAACCTGCATTGCACGACTTTCTAAGTTGGTGTCCGGCGACGTGGGACTCCTTTGTGCAACTTCGCCGAGCACCGTTTCACGCATCCTCGTAGTGCCTGTTTCTGGCACTTCTCCGGGTGCTACCTGCTTCAGTGAGGGCTCTTTGTCTTGCTCGACGTCCCCTCTCTCTGCAGGTCCAATTTGCGACCTCCTGGTCCCTCCTGGGCCCCAGCAGCGTCCAAAAACGCCAAACGCACGATTTGCGTGTAGCAAGGCTTGTTGGCGTCCATCCGGCGGGAAAACACTTCTGCACGACTCTCCAAGGCGTGGGGGATCCATCCTCCAAAGGGGAAGTCTCTAGCCCTTGTCGTTCCTGCAGTATTCACAGTTCTTCAGCCTAGTAAGAGCTTCTTTGCACCAACCGCTGGCATTTCTTGGGCATCTGCCCATCTCCGAGTTGCTTGTGACTTTTGGACTTGGTCCCCTTGTTCCACAGGTACCCTCAGTCAGGAATCCATCGTTGTTGCATTGCTGATTTGTGTTTTCCTTGCATTTTCCCTCTAACACGACTATTTTGTCCTTAGGGGAACTTTAGTGCACTTTGCACTCACTTTTCAGGGTCTTGGGGAGGGTTATTTTTCTAACTCTCACTATTTTCTAATAGTCCCAGCGACCCTCTACAAGGTCACATAGGTTTGGGGTCCATTCGTGGTTCACATTCCACTTTTGGAGTATATGGTTTGTGTTGCCCCTATCCCTATGTTTCCCCATTGCATCCTATTGTAACTATACATTGTTTGCACTGTTTTCTAAGACTATACTGCATATTTTTGCTATTGTGTATATATATCTTGTGTATATTTCCTATCCTCTCACTGAGGGTACACTCTAAGATACTTTGGCATATTGTCATAAAAATAAAGTACCTTTATTTTTAGTATAACTGTGTATTGTGTTTTCTTATGATATTGTGCATATGACACTAAGTGGTACTGTAGTAGCTTCACACGTCTCCTAGTTCAGCCTAAGCTGCTCTGCTAAGCTACCATTATCTATCAGCCTAAGCTGCTAGACACCCTATACACTAATAAGGGATAACTGGGCCTGGTGCAAGGTGTAAGTACCCCTTGGTACTCACTACAAGCCAGTCCAGCCTCCTACACTAACCTTTCCCAAGAGAGTCTTCATTTTCTAAGTGGAAGAACCTGGAAAGGCCATCTGCATTGGCATGGGCAGTCCCAGGTCTGTGTTCCACTACAAAGTCCATTCCCTGTAGGGAGATGGACCACCTCAACAGTTTTGGATTTTCACCTTTCATTTGCATCAGCCATCTGAGAGGTCTGTGGTCAGTCTGAACTAGGAAGTGAGTACCAAAGAGGTATGGTCTCAGCTTCTTCAGGGACCAAACCACAGCAAAGGCCTCCCTCTCAATGGCACTCCAACGCTGCTCCCTGGGGAGTAACCTCCTGCTAATGAAAGCAACAGGCTGGTCAAGGCCATCATCATTTGTTTGGGACAAAACTGCCCCTATCCCATGTTCAGAGGCATCTGTTTGCACAATGAACTGCTTGGAGTAATCTGGAGCTTTTAGAACTGGTGCTGTGCACATAGCTTGTTTCAGGGTGTCAAAGGCCTGTTGGCATTCTACAGTCCAGTTTACTTTCTTGGGCATTTTCTTGGAGGTGAGTTCTGTGAGGGCTGTCACAATGGATCCATATCCCTTCACAAACCTCCTGTAGTACCCAGTCAAGCCAAGGAATGCTCTGACCTGAGTCTGGGTTTTTGGAGCTGCCCAGTCCAGAATAGTCTGGATCTTAGGTTGGAGTGGCTGAACTTGGCCTCCACCTACAAGGTGTCCCAAGTAAACCACAGTTCCCTGCCCTATCTGGCATTTGGATGCCTTGATAGAGAGGCCTGCAGATTGCAGAGCCTTCAAAACTTTCTTCAGGTGGACCAGGTGATCCTGCCAGGTGGAGCTGAAGACAGCAATATCATCAAGATAAGCTGCACTAAAGGATTCCAGCCCAGCAAGGACTTGATTCACCAACCTTTGGAAGGTGGCAGGGGCATTCTTTAAACCAAAGGGCATAACAGTGAACTGATAATGCCCATCAGGTGTGGAGAATGCTGTCTTTTATTTTGCTCCAGGGGCCATTTTGATTTGCCAGTACCCTGCTGTTAAGTCAAAGGTACTTAAGAATTTGGCAGCCCCTAATTTGTCTATTAGCTCATCAGCTCTAGGAATGGGATGAGCATCTGTCTTTGTGACAGAGTTGAGACCTCTGTAGTCCACACAAAACCTCATCTCTCTCTTTCCTTCTTTGGTGTGAGGTTTGGGGACTAAGACCACTGGGCTAGCCCAGGGGCTGTCAGAGTACTCAATTACTCCCAATTCCAGCATCTTGTGGACTTCCACCTTGATGCTTTCCTTAACTTGGTCAGACTGTCTAAATATTTTGTTTTTGACAGGCATGATGTCTCCTGTGTCCACATCATGGGTACACAGGTGTGTCTGACCAGGGGTTAGGGAAAAGAGTTCAGCAAACTGCTGCAGGACCTTCCTGCAGTCAGACTGCTGTTGGCTAGAGAGGGTGTCTGAGTAGATCACTCCATCTACTGAGCCATCTTTAGGGTCTGATGAGAGGAGATCAGGGAGAGGTTCACTCTCAGCTTCCTGGTCCTCATCTGTTACCATCAACAGATTTACATCAGCCCTGTCATGGAAGAGCTTAAGGCGGTTCACATGGATCACCCTCTTGGGGCTCCTGCTTGTGCCCAGGTCCACCAGGTAGGTGACCTGACTCTTCCTTTCTAGTACTGGGTAAGGGCCACTCCATTTGTCCTGGAGTGCCCTGGGAGCCACAGGCTCCAGAACCCAGACTTTCTGCCCTGGTTGAAATTCAACCAGTGCAGCCTTTTGGTCATACCACAACTTCTGGAGTTGTTGGCTGGCCTCAAGGTTTTTACTTGCCTTTTCCATGTACTCTGCCATCCTTGAGCGAAGGCCAAGTACATAGTCCACTATGTCTTGTTTAGGCTCATGAAGAGGTCTCTCCCAGCCTTCTTTAACAAGAGCAAGTGGTCCCCTTACAGGGTGGCCAAACAGAAGTTCAAAGGGTGAGAATCCTACTCCCTTCTGAGGCACCTCTCTGTAAGCGAAAAGCAGGCATGGCAGGAGGACATCCCATCTCCTTTTGAGTTTTTCTGGGAGCCCCATGATCATGCCCTTTAATGTCTTGTTGAATCTCTCAACAAGGCCATTAGTTTGTGGATGATATGGTGTAGTGAATTTATAAGTCACTCCACACTCATTCCACATGTGTTTTAGGTAAGCTGACATGAAGTTGGTACCTCTGTCAGAAACCACCTCCTTAGGGAAACCCACTCTGGTAAAGATACCAATGAGGGCCTTGGCTACTGCAGGGGCAGTAGTTGACCTAAGGGGAATAGCTTCAGGATACCTAGTAGCATGATCCACTACTACTAGGATGTACATATTTCCTGAGGCTGTGGGAGGTTCTAGTGGACCAACTATGTCCACACCCACTCTTTCAAAGGGGACCCCCACCACTGGAAGTGGAATGAGGGGGGCCTTTGGATGCCCACCTGTCTTACCACTGGCTTGACAGGTGGGGCAGGAGAGGCAAAACTCCTTAACCTTCTGGGACATATTGGGCCAGTAGAAGTGGTTAACTAACCTCTCCCACGTCTTGGTTTGTCCCAAATGCCCAGCAAGGGGAATATCATGGGCTAAGGTCAGAATAAACTCTCTGAAACCCTGAGGCACTACCACTCTCCTAGTGGCACCAGGTTTGGGATCTCTTGCCTCAGTGTACAGGAGTCCATATTCCCAATAGACCCTATGTGTTCCATTTTTCTTGCCTTTGGACTCTTCAGCAGCTTGCTGCCTAAGGCCTTCAAGAGAGGGACAGGTTTCTTGTCCCTTACACAACTCTTCCCTTGAGGGTCCCCCTGGGCCCAAGAGCTCAACCTGATAAGGTTACAGCTCCATAGGCTCAGTTCCCTCAGAGGGCAGAACTTCTTCCTGAGAAGAGAGGTTCTCTTTTTGGTGTTGTGTTGCAGCTGGTTTCCCAGCTGACTTTCCTTGTCTCTTGGTAGGCTGGGCCATTTTTCCAGACTCCAGCTCTACTTTTTCACCCTGTGCCTTGCACTGTGCCCTAGTCTTGACACACACCAGTTCAGGGATACCCAGCATGGCTGCATGGGTTTTCAGTTCTACCTCAGCCCATGCTGAGGACTCCAGGTCATTTCCAAGCAAACAGTCTACTGGGATATTTGAGTAGACCACCACCTGTTTCAGGCCATTGACCCCTCCCCACTCTAAAGTTACCATAGCCATGGGATGTACTTTAGTCTGATTGTCAGCGTTGGTGACTGGATAAGTTTGTCCAGTCAGGTATTGGCCAGGGGAAACCAGTTTCTCTGTCACCATAGTGACACTGGCACCTGTATCCCTCAGGCCCTCTACACTTGTCCCATTAATTAAGAGCTGCTGCCTGTATTTTTGCATGTTAGGGGGCCAGGCAGCCAGTGTGGCTAAATCCACCCCACCCTCAGAGACTAATGTAGCTTCAGTGTGACACCTGATTTGCTCTGGGCACACTGTTGATCCCACTTGGAGACTGGCCATTCCAGTTTTAGCTGGATGGGAGTTCGAAGTGGTATCTTTCTTGGGACAGGCCTTGTCTCCAGTTTGGTGTCCAGACTGACTACAGTTTCGACACCAGGCCTTTTTGGGATCAAAGTTTTTACCCTTGTACCCAGGATTGTTTTTTGAAGAGGCTCTGGGCCCACCCTCCTGTGCAGGTTTTTGGGGGCCTGTAGAAGACTCTTTACTATTTTTATTTTTGGCTGTCTCACCACCTTTCCCCTGGGGAGGTTTTGTGACCCCTTTCTTTTGGTCACCCCCTGTGGAAGTCTTGGACACCCTAGTCTTGACCCAATGGTCCGCCTTCTTTCCCAATTCTTGGGGAGAAATTGGTCCTAGGTCCACCAGATGCTGATGCAGTTTATCATTGAAACAATTACTTAATAGGTGTTCTTTCACAAATAAATTGTACAGCCCATCATAATCATTTACACCATTTCCTTGAATCCAACCATCTAGTGTTTTTACTGAGTAGTCTACAAAGTCAACCCAGGTCTGGCTCGAGGATTTTTGAGCCCCCCTGAGTCTAATCCTATACTCCTCAGTGGAGAATCCAAAGCCCTCAATCAGGGTACCCTTCATGAGGTCATAAGATTCTGCATCTTTTTTAGAGAGTGTGAGGAGTCTATCCCTACACTTTCCTGTGAACATTTCCCAAAGGAGAGCACCCCAGTGAGATTTGTTCACTTTTCTGGTTTCACAAGCCCTCTCAAAAGCTGTGAACCATTTGGTGATGTCATCACCATCTTCATATTTAGTTACAATCCCTTTGGGGATTTTCAACATGTCAGGAGAATCTCTGACCCTAGTTACGTTGCTGCCACCATTGATGGGTCCTAGGCCCATCTCTTGTCTTTCCCTTTCTATGGCTAGGATCTGTCTTTCCAAAGCCAATCTTTTGGCCATCCTGGCTAACTGGATGTCCTCTTCACTGGAGTTATCCTCAGTGATTTCAGAGTTGTTGGTCCCTCCTGTGAGGGAACCAGCCTCTCTGACTATTATTTGTGGAGTCAGGGCTTGAGAAGCCCTGTTCTCCCTAGATAGGACTGGTGGGGGGGAATCACCCTCCAAGTCACTATCATCATCCTCTGTGTTGCCATCCTCAGAGGGGTTGGCTCTTTCAAACTCTGCCAACAGCTCCTGGAGCTGTAGTTTGGAAGGTCTGGAGCCCATTGCTATTTTCTTTAGTTTACAGAGTGACCTTAGCTCTCTCATCTGTAGATGGAGGTAAGGTGTGGTGTCGAGTTCCACCACATTCACATCTGTATTAGACATTATGCTTCTAAAAGTTGGAATACTTTTTGAGAAACTAAAACTAGTTCTAGAATCTAATTCAAACTTTTACCAAACTTTTAAACTCTAAAAGAAAATGCTAACAGGGACTAATACAAGGCCCTAGCAGGACTTTTAAGAATTTAGAAAACTTTTCAAATTGCAAAAATCAATTTCTAATGACAATTTTGGAATTTGTCGTGTGATCAGGTATTGGCTGAGTAGTCCAGCAAATGCAAAGTCTTGTACCCCACCGCTGATCCACCAATGTAGGAAGTTGGCTCTGTATGTGCTATTTCAAAGTAAGGAATAGCATGCACAGAGTCCAAGGGTTCCCCTTAGAGGTAAAATAGTGGTAAAAAGAGATAATACTAATGCTCTATTTTGTGGTAGTGTGGTCGAGCAGTAGGCTTATCCAAGGAGTAGTGTTAAGCATTTGTTGTACATACACATAGTCAATAAATGAGGTACACACACTCAGAGACAAATCCAGCCAATAGGTTTTGTATAGAAAAATATCTTTTCTTAGTTTATTTTAAGAACCACAGGTTCAAATTTAACTTGTAATATCTTGTTTGAAAGGTATTGCAGGTAAGTACATTAGGAACTTTGAATCATTTCAATTGCATGTATACTTTTCAAGTTATTCACAAATAGCTATTTTAAAAGTGGACACAGTGCAATTTTCACAGTTCCTGGGGGAGGTAAGTTTTTGTTAGTTTTACCAGGTAAGTAAGACACTTACAGGGTTCAGTTCTTGGTCCAAGGTAGTCCACCGTTGGGGGTTCAGAGCAACCCCAAAGTTACCACACCAGCAGCTCAGGGCCGGTCAGGTGCAGAGTTCAAAGTGGTGCCCAAAACGCATAGGCTTCAATGGAGAGAAGGGGGTGCCCCGGTTCCAGTCTGCCAGCAGGTAAGTACCCGCGTCTTCGGAGGGCAGACCAGGGGGGTTTTGTAGGGCACCGGGGGGGACACAAGCCCACACAGAAATTTCACCCTCAGCGGCGCCGGGGCGGCCGGGTGCAGTGTTAGAACAAGCGTCGAGTTCGCAATGGAAGTCAATGAGAGATCAAGGGATCTCTTCAGCGCTGCAGGCAGGCAAGGGGGGGCTTCCTCGGGGAAACCTCCACTTGGGCAAGGGAGAGGGACTCCTGGGGGTCACTTCTGCAGTGAAAGTCCGGTCCTTCAGGTCCTGGGGGCTGCGGGTGCAGGGTCTTTTCCAGGCGTCGGGACT
This sequence comes from Pleurodeles waltl, assembly GCF_031143425.1. Classification (NCBI taxonomy): domain Eukaryota; kingdom Metazoa; phylum Chordata; class Amphibia; order Caudata; family Salamandridae; genus Pleurodeles; species Pleurodeles waltl. The sequence goes on from NC_090444.1 coordinate 45,509,008, forward strand.
TAGGTTTCAGAGAGTCGCGGTCAGGGGAAGCCTCGGGATTCCCTCTGCAGGCGGCGCTGTGGGGGCTCAGGGGGGACAGGTTTTGGTACTCACAGTCGTAGAGTAGTCCGGGGGTCCTCCCTGAGGTGTTGGTTCTCCACCAGCCGAGTCGGGGTCGCCGGGTGCAGTGTTGCAAGTCTCACGCTTCTTGCGGGGAGATTGCAGGGTTCTTTAAAGCTGCTCCTTTGGATAAAGTTGCAGTCTTTTTGGAGCAGGTCCGCTGTCCTCGGGAGTTTCTTGTCGTCGTCGAAGCAGGGCAGTCCTCAGAGGATTCAGAGGTCGCTGGTCCCTTTGGAAGGCGTCGCTGGAGCAGAGTTCTTTGGAAGGCAGGAGACAGGCCGGTGAGTTTCTGGAGCCAAGGCAGTTGTTGTCTTCTGGTCTTCCTCTGCAGGGGTTTTCAGCTAGGCAGTCCTTCTTCTTGTAGTTGCAGGAATCTAATTTCTAGGTTCAGGGAGAGCCCTTAAATACAAAATTTAAGGGCGTGTTTAGGTCTGGGGGGTTAGTAGCCAATGGCTACTAGCCCTGAGGGTGGGTACACCCTCTTTGTGCCTCCTCCCAAGGGGAGGGGGTCACATCCCTAATCCTATTGGGGGAATCCTCCATCTGCAAGATGGAGGATTTCTAAGAGTTAGAGTCACCTCAGCTCAGGACACCTTAGGGGCTGTCCTGACTGGCCAGTGACTCCTCCTTGTTATTCTCATTATTTTCTCCGGCCTTGCCGCCAAAAGTGGGGGCCGGGGCCGGAGGGGGCGGGCAACTCCACTAGCTGGAGTGTCCTGCGGTGCTGTGACAAAGGGGTGAGCCTTTGAGGCTCACCGCCAGGTGTTACAGCTCCTGCCTGGGGGAGGTGTTAGCATCTCCACCCAGTGCAGGCTTTGTTACTGGCCTCAGAGTGACAAAGGCACTCTCCCCATGGGGCCAGCAACATGTCTCTAGTGTGGCAGGCTGCTGGAACCAGTCAGCCTACACAGATAGTCGGTTAAGTTTCAGGGGGCACCTCTAAGGTGCCCTCTGTGGTGTATTTTACAATAAAATGTACACTGGCATCAGTGTGCATTTATTGTGCTGAGAAGTTTGATACCAAACTTCCCAGTTTTCAGTGTAGCCATTATGGTGCTGTGGAGTTCGTGTAAAACAGACTCCCAGACCATATACTCTTATGGCTACCCTGCCCTTACAATGTCTAAGGTTTTGCTTAGACACTGTAGGGGCACAGAGCTCATGCACTGGTACCCTCACCTATGGTATAGTGCACCCTGCCTTAGGGCTGTAAGGCCTGCTAGAGGGGTGTCTTACCTATACTGCATAGGCAGTGAGAGGCTGGCATGGCACCCTGAGGGGAGTGCCATGTCGACTTACTCATTTTGTTCTCACTAGCACACACAAGCTGGTAAGCAGTGTGTCTGTGCTGGGTGAGGGGTCTCTAGGGTGGCATAATACATGCTGCAGCCCTTAGAGACCTTCCCTGGCATCAGGGCCCTTGGTACCAGAGGTACCAGTTACAAGGGACTTATCTGGATGCCAGGGTGTGCCAATTGTGTAAACAAAAGTACAGGTTAGGGAAAGAACACTGGTTCTGGGGCCTGGTTAGCAGGCCTCAGCACACTTTCAATTCAAAACATAGCATCAGCAAAGGCAAAAAGTCAGGGGGTAACCATGCAAAGGAGGCATTTCCTTACAACCTGTATATTAAGTCCATAATTGTCTCAGATGCAGATCTATTCCAAATAAGCTGCTTCAATTTGTAGGCACTGGGTGTGCCATTAAGTGAAAAAGTCTCATGTTCTCTAGGGCCCTCACACAAGCTTTTCTCTGTTGGTCAGTAATGGTGTAAACTGAGGTTACTGCTGGTAAAGTTGCACTCAGTTGCCATGATTGTGGACTGGTTTGAAATAAATGCATAAAAACGTTCACTTGTTCACTTTTAACAGGCTAAGCTATGCTGTGATATTTTTACACTATCTTTACAATTCACACACTTGTTCATTTTCTAAATGATAAACCATTTTATGATGTGTTTTAATCCAACTTGTCCCTTAGTCTGCAGGGTCAGGGCTTGTGCGTATTGTTATAGGATGATCTGTGTCAATTTAAAGGATTACTGTGATGTGTTTAATACTACCTATCTGTTTGTTATGCAGGAAAAGCCTTCATATAATGAGTTCTGATACTATCTGTATGTGCCAGTGTGTCCTGCACGGAAAGTAGTTGTGGGATGGGATCTTAGATGACCTGCACCTGAGTCCTGAAAATAATTGTGGGAAACTGGACTCCTTTACAGATGTCCCCCGTGTCTTGCCTCATTTACTACTAGATGTTGTTTTTTGACTCTGACAGTGCACTGAGGCCTGCTAATCAGACCTCAGTGACAGTACACGTACCACTAAAACAAGTAAAGTCTAATTGTAACCCAATTGGCAAGGCCTATAACATCTTTAGTATGTCCCTAGTAAATGGTATCTCTGGTACCTAGGGCATGGGTACTACTGAGCGTCCCTAAAGGCTGCAGCATGTCTAATGCCACCTTAAGGGACCCCCACACAAATTACACACAGACTGCCATTGCAAGCCTGTCTGACATGGTGCAAACCATGTTTGAAAACATGACATGGCACACTCATGTGTGCCATGCCAAAGACATTGCATGGGGCATATGTATGTCACCCCTACAGCAGGCCTTCGAGCCCTAAGGCAGGATGTATTGTAGCGCATGAGGACATAACTGCATCATATCTGAATGAGCGGATTTGTCCCTTTAATGTGTAGTACTTTGCTAGATATTACAAGTGAACAGTGAAGCCACCCTAAGATATGTACTGGGCACTCCTCAAAACGAGTTACCAAGCTACATAATGGGTTCATTGAAACCTATGGTATTTGGTATCAAACACCTTGTCTTAAAATACCCATACTGATGCTGGTATTGGACTTATTATGACATGCACCCAGAGGGCACCTTAGAGGTGCTCCTGAATTCCTACTAGCCCTCTAGTATGTTGACTGGCAGGTCTCGGCCAGACCGACACCACAGAGAAGTGTCTGACCCTCTGGAGGTGAGAGCCTGTGCTCTCAGAGGTAAGAAACAATGTCTGCTCTGGCAACAGGTGTCATCACCTCCACCAGCAGGATGGCTAGTAAGTCTTCATACCATGCCACAGACTTCAGAGATCTGCCCGCCTTTGATATGCAGCCCTAGCTTCCCCCAGACCTTGCAGAGGCATCCCCCTGCTCTGAGGCCCATTTGGCAGAAGGCATGTTACAATGTCAGGCTAGGCTCACCCCAACGGTGGGCTGCCTGAAGTGAACACGAAAAGGAGAATTCCACCATCGTATGTGTGGTGAAATTAGGAACCCTTGGACAGGGTCACACCCACTCCCCACGAGAAGTGGTCATATAAGGGCTGAAGTGACCCCAAGGGTAAGTAGCCCATTGTCTACTACCATTCACTCCTGTTAACATCCCTAAATTCAGTATTTAGGTGGCCCCCTGGCACCAGGAACTCATATTCAATTACTGGGAACCGAGGAAGAAAGAAGAAAAACCGAAGACAGCGAAAACGGAAGCCTTGCACCACCCAGCCAGGCTGCTTGCACTTTGACCATCACTGGGACCAAATTCACAAAGAGCTGGACATCCTCATCAAAACCTTTGGAGGTCTGTCCAGCATCTCAATAACCGGGAAAGATCTCTCTTGGAGCAGAGGAGCTTCTCCCCTGTATCTGCAGGCACCACTCACGAAGATCAGTACTCTGTTGCATTGGCCATCGGGCCCACCGAGGGAGCAACAAGCCAGGAGGAGATTGTTTCGAGCTCACAAGGTCAGCCCCACCACTTCATCAAAGGCCACAGACACTGACCCCTCCTGGAGTCTCCCAACACCTATACCTGGAGAACTGGACCCCTCGCAGCAACCAAATCTTGTTGGTGGTCTAATCCGGAACACCACGAAGGCAGACCAACTATCGAGGGACGTCAGGATCCACAAGGCCAGCACCTGGAGTGGCCCTACTTTCCTGTTTCCCCTCTTCACTAGTTCACCAAGACACAGAGTTAGGCTCTGACCACCTCAAAGCACCACTACACCAAGAGCCCCAGTACCCGAGACGGGGTAGGCAACGGTGCCAACGGGGTCCTGAGACCCTCAAAAGCTGAATCCACCCTTGGGTTTGGGCCTCAGTTCTTCAGGGAATGAGACTGCAAGGGTCTTCAGCAGCGCGACCCCGCCGGACTATGCACCACTGCACACAAGCCCCACAGCCCGAGTTCAGGTAGACCAACAGTGTCCCTGCATGCCCAAGACTTGAACCCCCCCCTTTAGGTTCAGCCTAACTGCCCCCCCAATCGCAGCTTGCAGCCTCTTGACCACAGCACTGTTTACCATTGAAGTGAATGGGGAACCCAATGCCGAAAGGCACCTCTGCACCCGGACGCACAAGTGCCATCCAGGGTGACCTGCTGGTGGATTCTTGGACCTTGTCTTATACTCACCGTAAGTCCGGGAGAACAGTCTTGTACGTCGTTGCTAAGTGACTCTATGCAGTATATTTTTATTCCGCATAGGATAGCATTACAGCTTGAAGCCCACAGTATAATTGTATTTTATTATGACTTAAAAACTGATAACTCAAAAGGACTTACCTGATTACAATGATCTTGGTGTCTAAATTCATATAAAAATCTGTTTTATTTTTATAAATTGGTGTTGGATTTTTTTATTGAGTGTGTGTCTCACTTGCTGGCTCTGTTTACAATAAATGCTTAACACTATCCTCTGATAAGCCTAAACTGCCCCCTCACCCCCAGCATTTGGGATTATTAATATTAATCTCTGTAACCCAATAAAGGTTGCGTGGACTATCCGCATAATGTCCCCTTACACGGGTACATAGAGAGCCAGCTCCCTACAGTAAACCACTGTTTAATGTACTCCAGCACTATCTCTGTGTCCTGCAGATAAGGCCACCGTGTGGTGTAGACGCACACGGGTGGTGCCCATGTTTTGCATGGTCATGAATGAAATGTTTATCGTATTCTCTTTTTCTCTCCCTCTCTCCATCCTGCAGCCTGACTTCATGCTCTCTCACAGGTTTATGTTTCACAGAGCTGGCGTCTGTTTTCAGGACAAATGGATGTCTGACAGACCTGTTCCTTGCACAAAATGATCTAAGGGACATCTTCATGCAGCCGCTGTTTGAAGGTTTGAACTATAAAGGATGTAAAATGCAGGTGCTGTGGTAAGTAGGTAACCTCTAGCTTCAACTATTGTATATTCTGTAACTTCTCCTTCTGTGATCGTTGAAACATCAGCTTCTACTGCAGCTTCCAGCCTTCTTCTAATCTGGATTATATGTTGTTTTAACTCCTTTTCCAGCTCTTCCTGTCACTTCTGATTTCATGTCACAGTTTCAGTCTCTTAACCTGTTGTGATTTTGCCTCACATCTCACTTCCTCTTGCAGATCCCCAATTACAAATTTATCTTCCATTGCATCAGGTTAAACACACAGACAACATGTCTGACATCCCCTAAACCCTGTTCCTCACCCTTGTGCTCTTATTCCATGTCTTCCTCACCCACCCTTTCCCAGACTGGCCTTTGCCCACACTGAAGTGTGTATTTACTATTCTAATGCATTTGCACCTTGATAATGGCAGGAGTTTTTTTAGCCAATATAAGCAAAGCAATTATAACTAAACCATACACTCAAAAAAACCTAAACACACTAGACCGAGGACAGGGGTAGTTCACCATAACTTTAATTCATGTCCACTTTTTGTGATGTGGCAATAAAAGACTCGGAGCTCTTCAGCTGTTGATCTGTCTTCCTCCAGTAAGGGCTGGGAAGTTGTGGTCAGTGACGGACACAAGTGCACTTGCAGGTTCTTCTACTTTGGAGTTGTTCTTTGTTTTTTCTTGGACAAAAGGGACTCAGCATGCCCTGATTGAATCATTGCATTGCACTGTTTTTTTCATGCTGGGAGGGGAATTCTGTTTGGCCTGTTAATGTTGACTCTTTTTAAAATGTGTTGTTGTAAAATTGGATAATTCTCATGTTCCAGTTCCACTTCTTAGTTGGTTATGTACTTAATTTACTTGTTTTCATAATTCAGCTTTTTGGTTCTAAGATTACATGGGCTTTCGTGCAGATATGATTTGTTTTTTTTTACTATGGGAGTGGGAATCCGCAAGAGTGAAATATTAGGCAACTCAATTGTAATTTACATGCTTTACAAACCCATGGCCACAACAGCCTATATTTTATTTAAGAAAACAAAAATCGTTACAAACATGGTGGCTCGGCCTTTATGGGGTGTCTGAGTGCACGACAGCTATACTTGGCAAATGATGGGGTACCTGAGCACGTGACTTATGCGCCTAGCATATGGGAAGTTACTAGGGTTACAACCTCTATACCTGGCATATGATCAGGTACCTGGGCACATAATAACCTAGAAAAAAATGAAATGCTAATACATTAGTTGCTAAAAATGAAAAGCTATCTTTTGAACAGAATTGCTCGCTTCCCTTTGGTGTCTGTGGCACTGTCCTTGCTACACTTGGTCCTATGAGACAAGAGGGCAGTGACTGCAAGGAAATAAATAGGAATCTAATAACCCTGTTTGCCTTATGTATGCTCCCCTCCTGCCCCCTGGCATGAAATAGATGACTCTCCAAGGGATAGACATTCTTCAAGGGAAACATTGAGATGTTAAGGGGTCTTTAAAGGACATGTGATGTCATGGACTCTAGCTCTGGTATATTATTTAATCAACCCAGAGCTTAATTTGTGCTTGCTGTTTCCGGTGCAGAGCACCTGCACTTATTTTTGAGGGCCAGCGCATATTTTTCTGCCTCAATCATTTACTGTGGGCAAAAGACACCTATGGGAAAGATGGAGGAAGAGACTAACGATAAAGCATCTCAATGGGAGAAAGCAGAATGCTGCAAGAGTGAGCTGAAGGGGCAGGGAGTGGGTTTAAATAGATTGAAGCGGCCCGAGATGGCTCAGTATTCTGCGCTCCCACATTGAACTGCAGCAGCCGCATGTTTCAGGGGAGAGCTTTGGGCACGGGCACGTTATTATTTACAAATTAAGCACTGAATCAACCTACATGCTAAATGGGATTGTACAGCTTCAGAGGGCAATTACTGCAGACAGCCCACTACATGTTTTTGGATGCACAAATAAAATCTATAAATTGTCACAAAAAGTGGCCAGATATAATCATAAAGTTATATGATAAATAGAGAAAACGCTTGCATCAAATGTTGATATCTGAGAATTATTACAGTTTCCATAAACAAAGAGTCTCTGGCACAGACGTTCCTAAGGAATGTGTTGTTGGATCTCCACCAGTACCTTTAAACCAGATGGTGAAAGATGTTATACATGGCCATGGTCATTTGGTTGACTATAAAATCTCTATGGCTTTGCTATTGAAATCTGTCCCTCTAACTCAAACAAGATTGACATTGTATTAGACATCTTTATGTTGTGGTTGGAATTATGCAGTGTCTTCTGTTTCTGTGATTCATTAAACCACAACACCCACTGTAGAAGTCTAAGGACATTTGTGCACGTCAGATCCTTAAGTTGTTCCAATATGTTTACTTACATTAGTCACCCTTGCAAGGCACCTTAGTTTGACATCTTGTTCTCTACTTATTAAATTCTTGGAAGGCAAAGATTCATGAACCATTTTGAGCCCCCATATCACAGGGTAGCGCTTTGGAATGCTGTCACACAACATCTAAGATGATTTAGGAATCCACATAGGACCAGGAAACAGGAAGAGCCGCCCTAGGTATTGGTATTCACATAGCTACCTAAGGGCATAAAGGAACTTCCACTGCTAGCTGTTGAACCCTTCAGACATTAGGAGATTTACCACCCACTTCTTTATCTGGCACAGTGATTGTTGAAGGTTTTTAAAGGCCCAGGGCAAGGCAGTGCATTGAGGTCCTACTTCTAGTTATACACAGTTACCTCATCTGTTTACTAAATTGATTTTTGAATATAGAAAAATATCCTTGGGGCTGAGTTTTCAAGACTGGAGGACTGAAATTAACGCATGCTTGTATGCATGATTTCACTCTGCCTGGTTACTACTGATTAGGTTTCTCCAGACCTGGTTTTACCGGATGTGGAAACACATGACTACATTTTTCCGGCCAGTAAAACTGGACAATTAAAGTGCATGAGACCAAGTTTAATTCCACTTTTTTCCTAACAAGGGGAAGCATAGATGCCCCTCCCTGCTAGAAAAAGCTTTCCTTTCCCTCCCATACTCCTCCAACATCACCCCCACCACCACCATCACCACCACCTCCCATACTCCTCCAACATCACCCCCACCACCACCATCACCACCACCTCCCATACTCCTCCAACATCACCCCCACCACCACCATCACCATCACCACCACCTCCCATACTCCTCCAACATCACCACCACCATCACCATCACCACCACCTCCCATACTCCTCCAACATCACCACCACCATCACCATCACCACCACCTCCCATACTCCTCCAACATCACCCCCACCACCACCATCACCACCACCACACGTACAGACCCTGGAATACACTCACCTCCTGGTCTAAACACGTGGTACGCGTGGGGGGTAAAAAGAGCATGGAATAGGGGATTCATGTGGGTTAATGACTGTAAAAATCAGTCTCACACAGCACTTCTCTTCTTCATGAGATATTTCTTGTAACTGCACAATGCCGGGGAAATTTTACCTGGTGGAAATGTCAAAAATTACATGTGGTTTTACCAAAGACCCTGTAAAGGCCAACTCAGAATCAGAGCATTAATATTGATATCTCATTTGAGAAGGTATAGCAAAATGGAAGTTTTTTTGGCCTAGGGAAAGCCATCCTTAGAAAGGGTATCATCACCCACTGTAGTTTATTTTACTTCATTTCTGTCTGTTTACCTCCTGCAGGATAGACAGCTGCACCCTCTCAGATTCATGCTGTGGGCTTCTCGCCGGTGTTTTCAAAGACAGTCTGTCTCTCGCCCAGCTGTACCTGGGCAACAACGCGCTTGGAGATTTGGGTCTAAAGCAGCTGTGTCAAGGATTGACACATCCCAACTGCAAAATACAGACGTTGTGGTAAGTAGCTGAGCCTCTCCCTTTGCGTAGTTGCGCGTCTTCCAACTTTCACTCTGATAGTCTAGTATTAAGTCAAGATCATAAAAGCATCACATTTTCTCGCCACCTGTCAGTTTAATGGGGAGTCAGCCCAGTGCTACCCCAGTGCCTAGAAAAGTTGTGCACATCCAAGAAACATCATGGGGACAGTCATGCTGGGCTTTTAATCGGTATGTATAATGTAGGTGTGAAACATACGTGTAGTAACTATAGGGCCCCCTCTTGACTATAAATCACTTATCCACTATAAAACTGTTTGGATGTCTTTTCTCGTCAGTAGTACTAAGCAGCTTTTATTCATCATTATAAAACACCTATGAAGCATATTCTGTAAGAATCAAAATTAAGACTAAAACATATCCAGATAAACATAGTGACTTGACATCCCCTGCTACAGCCTAGAGTTGTGATGATTGGACGCGTACACATATAAATATTTAAACAAACTAATGGTGATTATAAGCATAGGAGTCAACAAGTGATGGGGGACTTCCTGATTCGTCAATGCATCTATAACTGTATTGCTTTTGGGTGTGTTTTACCCTCTGATCTCATGTCAAGACTACATCACAGAAGTCCATTAATTCTCTTCCCAGCTTACTTTCCATACTTGTGTTTCTTGTTCTCATATGGCCTTCATCACAAGAGACATTTCTGGCACCCATGATGAACTAATCTTCTTTATGAGGCACAGAGATGCAGTTTCTGTAAAGTAGATGGTTGAGCCTGGTTTTTGTGATCTTATTTGTATTAGTGCAGATACTTTGAACCACAAACACCTCCCGTCATGTCTTTCTAGCTGTCAGACCAGGTACAAAAAGTGCCCCCGCGCCCTCATCAATCCGGGCAGCAGATCAAGTAAAGGCCACGTTGGTGTCAGTTGTAGTTCTTTGAAGTGTGATGCACTTATTATAAGTAAACCTCTCTTGCTTTTTTACTTGAGGAGCATTATTTGTACCCACATCATGTATTTTCTCCAGTGGAGACTAGTGATTCAGATCACTCATGTGAAGTGTCTCTGCTGAAAATGCATTTCTGACTTTGAGCCTAGGTTCTCTTACCTTGTGGAATGATCACTTCTTGGTGATTTATCTTATGTTTTATGAGCCTTTGCAGTGCACAAGTAACTGCTGCGCACCAGTTGTTTCCTGTGTACGTTTGTGGATCTTGATAGCACAATGTCCACTAGTCAGTCCAGCTCTGTCTGCATTATTAACTCAAATATAACCCAGTGACATTGAGCAAGTCTGCTTCATTTCTGTGCCTCTGCCTCCTGTAGGATGGGAACATGCTCTCTCACTGGGTCCTGCGGCGCAGACCTCTCTTCTGCGATCAGCACCAGCCAGTGTCTCACAGAGCTGGACCTCAGCTGCAACATACTTGGGGACTCTGGATTCATTCACTTGTGTGAAGGACTGAAACAACCTGGATGCAAACTGTGGAAACTTTGGTGAGATGTTAATCTTTCCTTCTTATTTATTTTCAATTCTCTTTATTTGCATTTCAGTTTGATAGATTGTTTTCAGAAACATATACCAGTCATAACACACGGTCACAATGCGCAATACTGGAACTACAGGGAGTGCAGAATTATTAGGCAAATGAGTATTTTGACCACATCATCCTCTTTATGCATGTTGTCTTACTCCAAGCTGTATAGGCTCGAAAGCCTACTACCAATTAAGCATATTAGGTGATGTGCATCTCTGTAATGAGTAGGGGTGTGGTCTAATGACATCAACACCCTATATCAGGTGTGCATAATTATTAGGCAACTTCCTTTCCTTTGGCAAAATGGGTCAAAAGAAGGACTTGACAGGCTCAGAAAAGTCAAAAATAGTGAGATATCTTGCAGAGGGATGCAGCACTCTTAAAATTGCAAAGCTTCTGAAGTGTGATCATCGAACAATCAAGCGTTTCATTCAAAATAGTCAACAGGGTCGCAAGAAGCGTGTGGAAAAACCAAGGCGCAAAATAACTGCCCATGTACTGAGAAAAGTCAAGCGTGCAGCTGCCACGATGCCACTTGCCACCAGTTTGGCCATATTTCAGAGCTGCAACATCACTGGAGTGCCCAAAAGCACAAGGTGTGCAATACTCAGAGACATGGCCAAGGTAAGAAAGGCTGAAAGACTACCACCACTGAACAAGACACACAAGCTGAAACGTCAAGACTGGGCCAAGAAATATCTCAAGACTGATTTTTCTAAGGTTTTATGGACTGATGAAATGAGAGTGAGTCTTGATGGCCAAGATGGATGGGCCCATGGCTGGATTGGTAAAGGGCAGAGAGCTCCAGTCCGACTCAGACGCCAGCAAGGTGGAGGTGGAGTACTGGTTTGGGCTGGTATCATCAAAGATGAGCTTGTGGGGCCTTTTCGGGTTGAGGATGGAGTCAAGCTCAACTCCCAGTACTACTGCCAGTTCCTGGAAGACACCTTCTTCAAGCAGTGGTACAGGAAGAAGTCTGCATCCTTCAAGAAAAACATGATTTTCATGCAGGACAATGCTCCATCACACGCGTCCAAGTACTCCACAGCGTGGCTGGCAAGAAAGGGTATAAAAGAAGGAAATCTAATGACATGGCCTCCTTGTTCACCTGATCTGAACCCCATTGAGAACCTGTGGTCCATCATCAAATGTGAGATTTACAAGGAGGGAAAACAGTACACCTCTCTGAACAGTGTCTGGGAGGCTGTGGTTGCTGCTGCACGCAATGTTGATGGTGAACAGATCAAAACACTGACAGAATCCATGGATGGCAGGCTTTTGAGTGTCCTTGCAAAGAAAGGTGGCTATATTGGTCACTGATTTGTTTTTGTTTTGTTTTTGAATGTCAGAAATGTATATTTGTGAATGTTGAGATGTTATATTGGTTTCACTGGTAATAATAAATAATTGAAATGGGTATATATTGTTTTTTGTTAAGTTGCCTAATAATTATGCACAGTAATAGTCACCTGCACACACAGATATCCCCCTAACATAGCTAAAACTAAAAACAAACTAAAAACTACTTCCAAAAATATTCAGCTTTGATATTGATGAGTTTTTTGGGTTCATTGAGAACATGGTTGTTGTTCAATAATAAAATTAATCCTCAAAAATACAACTTGCCTAATAATTCTGCACTCCCTGTATAGTGGTGATTGCAGTGCTAACATTACAACTTATGATTGAAAAATAACAGAAGAAGTAAGGAAACAAACAAAAGTCCCACCCACGCCAGCTTACACATGCAAACTAAAGCCATCTTCCAAAAGCCATAGCACATCAGCCAGCTGTGACTCGCAAGCCCTGTTTTGCGTCCTTGAAAAAATTATTCTGAGCCCCACAACTACCCATTTCGTCCTTCATCCTAAAAGCTCTCAGTTTAGGGGACACACAACCCTCTTTGATCTGCCTCCCTAAACCTTAAACCCAGATGCCAGGCTACCAATTAATTATTCTTTTCTTTGGCAGTGTACACAGGGAGCCACTCCACAGCCATAGTGTCCCAGATACTCGAGCACCATGTGTGCCATTTGAGACTGGCTTGTTGTTTCCACTGCCTGGCTAGCGTCAGTCTACCTTTAGGGGCAACAAGTATCTTAACTTCCAGTCGCCATGACTAAGGTCTTCCCCATCAGATGGACGCAGGACCACAATGGCGGTCTCTGGGTATGCAGCTAGGAAAAACTCTGCTATGTCTTTAATGGCAGCTAGTACCCCCTTCCAATATATTGCTATTTCTGGGCATGCTCACCATATATGGAGTTTGTTTGGAGTGAAATACCACCTGTCATTATTTTCAGTGCTGATTCTACATGCTGGACCATCAGACTATTTTTTGTAAATATCACTTTATAGGGTTTCCCAGCTGCCTAGTGCAGCTGTCCGTTCCATTCTCTTCCTCAGGTAGCCGTATACTTCCATGGTTCCACATTCCGAGCACAATTTAGAAACAAATATAGGGCAGAACCCTATCCCTTATTGCCTTGGTATGAGGTTAAGAGCTTCCTTTGCTGAGTCAATGGCTGTGTCAATGCCTCTGTAATCCCTAGGTGAAGAACCAAGTGGCAGACTGTTAGAAATGGGGTCTTTGGTTGGCAGTCAGGTTGCCACTTGTCCAAGCAAGGACCCTCACTCTAGTCAGGGCAAAGGAGAATCACACCCAGTTAACCTCCGCTCACCCCCTTGGTAGTTTGGCACGAGCAGAAAGGCTTAACTCAGAGACAATGTGTAAAGTATTTGTACCAACACACACAGTAATACACTGAAAACACTACAAAATGACTCAACACCAGATTAGAAACATGGCCAATATTTATCTAAACAAAGCAAGACCCAAATGACAAACATCCAACATACACAAGTCAAGTTATGAATTTTTAAAGATTAAACTCAAAAATAGAGCTCAGAAGCACAAATGATTCGATTAGATGATATCGCTGCGTCGTGACGGAGTCGTTCCCAACAATCCGACACCAATGGCGCCAGTCATGGAGTCACACGGACCCCCAGGTACAGTACCTTGTGAAATTGAGGAAACAAGCCGGTGCACGGAGTCGGAGATTGTAGCATCACTGGATCTGAGGCAGCAGCGGTCGCGGTGCTGCGGAGTGAAGGAGCGGAAGCATCATGAAGAGGCGCCGGGTCCTTCTGTGGAGTGGTGGAGGTGAGGCTGCATCGGTGCGAAACGTTGGATCCGCACACTTCTAGCAGAGTTGGTATCCGGCGGTCACGAAGTGGTGCGTAGACTTCCATGGAGTCGCAGACTTCGGCGGGGCTGCAGCAGAGTCCGGCCTGCTGGTTTATCGCACTTCAGTGAGGACGACAGTTCGGTTGTAGGTAGCGTCACGGGATTCGGCAGCGGCGTCAGTCCAGAGTCGTCCAAAGTCAGTACACTTGGTTTCCTTTGGTTTTCCACCAGCTTCCCCTTTCAGGGGTGTAGGGACTGGATTAGGCACCACTTGGCAGTGCAGGAGTCTCAGCAGAGACTCCAGGTGCTGGCAGCGGAAGTCTTTGATGGCCCTAGACTTCAGAACAAGGGACAAGCTTAGTCCAAGCCTTTAAAGATTCTTCTCAAGCAGGAGTATACCACAAATGTCAGTCTTTGTTCCTTTTCACAGGGAGAAGCAGCAACTGCATGATAGGCCAACAAAGCAGTCACGGGCAGGGGCAGCACTTCTCCTCAGCTCTTCAACTCTTCTCCTTGGCGGAGGTTCTCTTGGTTCCAGAAGCAAATCTTGAAGAAATCTAAATTCTGGGGTTTTGGATCCAATACTTATACCCCTTTCTGCCTTTAAAGTTGCCCAACTTCAAAGAAAAGTCTTTGTTGTTTACAGGATCCTGCCTTGCCCAGGCCGGGCTCCAGACACACACCAGGGGGTTGGGGACTACATTGTGTGAGGGCAGGCACAGCCCATTCAGGTGTACGTGACCACTCCTCTCTCCACTCTAGCCCAGATGGCTCGTCGGGAAATGCAGGCTACACCCCAACTCCCTTTGTATCACTGTTTAGAGGAGATTCACAAACATCCCAACTGTCTGTCTGACCGAGACAGGGAATCCACAAACAGGCAAAATCACAGAAAGGTTTAAGCAAGAAAATGCCTACTTTCTAAAAGTGGCATTTTCAAACTAATAATCTAAAAACCACCTTCATTAAAAGATGTATTTTTAATTTGTGAGTTCAGAGACCCCAAACTCCAAATCTCTATCTGCTCTGAAGGAGAAACTGCACTTTAAGAATATTTAAGGGCAGCTCCATGTTAACCTATGAGAGATATAGGCCTTGCAACAGTGAAAAACAAATTTGGCAGTATTTCACTGTTAGGACATATAAAACACATCAGTGCATGTCCCACCTTTAACATATACTGCACCCTGTCCATGGGGCTAACTAGGGCTTACCTCAGGGGTGCCTTACATATTATAAAAAGGGAATGTTTAGGCCTGGCAAGTGGGCACACTTGCCAAGTCAAATTGGGAGTTTAAAATGCACACACACACACACACACACACACTGCAGTGGCAGGTCTGAGCCATGTTTACAGGGCTAACTATGTGGGTGGCACAGTGTGCAGGCCCACTAGTAGCATTTGATTTACAGGCCCTGGGTACCTCTAGTGCACTTTGCTTTGGACTTACAAGTAAATCAAATACGCTAATTATAGAAAAGCCAATTACATTAACAATTTTGCATAGGGAGAACTTGCACTTTAGCACTGGTCAGCAATGGTAAAGTGCCCAGAGTAACAAAAACAGAGTCCAGCACACAGCAAGAACCTGGGAAGCAGAGGAAAACAGTAAGGGGAGACCACGCCAAGGATGCCAGGTCTAACACAGACATATTGGTATAAATCCTGTTTGGACTCTGACAGTGCATAGGTGCATCTGCAGTCTATGAAAGATCTAACTTGCCCATATACAAACATGCCAGAAAGCATCCGACAGATGCAAAATAGCCTTTACCTACGTACAAAAGGGCTCTGTGACACGCAACTTGTGATTTCTGCTCTGTAGAAATTGTAGTTTGCGACTACCAAAGTAGGAAATCGTAAATAGGGAATTCCTGTTTGCGATTTATAAGGGCATGTACAAAGCATTTACTAAATGTGAAATGGGCATTTAGAGAATGCTACTACCATTGATTTCAAGTCATTGGTAACCATGTGCAAAATATAAAGACAAACTCAAATCTGCAGTTTTGGCAGTGCCATGGAGCGCGCACACTCACCCCTCGGGCATTTGAGTGCTTTACACATGCAACACCTGTTTTGGGGGGGGTTAATAGGTGCCTTAGGTTTTGCATTTCTAAATTTATAGCTTCCTATCAGGAAATCGCAAATTTGGAAATGCAAAACCATTGTATCTATGAGCCTTAGGCCCACAGTAACGCATGCTTTTGCATTTCCTAAATAGTGATTTCCTAATAGCGATTCCAACTATGTAGCAATCCCTATTAGGAAATTGTCATTTTTGTACATTCCATTTTGCACTTCCCAAATAGTTAGGATTTCTATAATTCTTAGGATTTGATATTTAGGAAATGCAAAATTGAGGTTTTGGACATATGGCCCATAATGTGGTGTGTCAGATGTTCAATTGTGTGCTGATAATGTGGCTACAATAAACATTCGGAGTCCTTTGTCTATGCAGTTGCCATATCGAGACCACAGAGACCTACTGCCACAGCTCAGTCGATGTAGACGTTTTTTGCAATCTGCCATCTTGACCATCTGTCCACTATGTAGCGTAGCTATAATCGCTAAAGATCATCTTGTTAGAGCTGTTGTCAACTGAACTCCCAAATATAATTTTGAAGGGAACTCCACTACTACATGCGTATATGTCTCTGGTCATTAGGCCTAGAAGTGGAGCTCAGATTTATAGACATTTATCTTGTCATCTGTTTTGGAGTCCTCTGTCTGATCCTGCATTCTCTCCCTGTCCTTGCATGTAGATGCAGTCTACTCCTCTTTTACACAAAAACCTGTGTCAGAGAGGGGATAATGGTTTAACCCAGCAGCGGCTTCTCTATATGGGTGGAGGATCATCGCCCCGCAGGCGCAGCAAACGTGAGAAATGAATTGTTGAGTGTAAAGTACGCGTGTTGCTTTGGCCGGCCAGACTGACATGCTCACTTTAAACCTCTCCAACCCAAACTGTCTTAGACTGAGAGAAGGCACAGGCAGCCAGTGCCTGAAAGAGCGCTGAGCCAGCCGCTCTAACCCACCCAGACTGATGAACAGAGCACGAGAGCAGTCTTTGGACTGGTTAGAGGAGTTGGCTCTAGAGCTCCTGATGACTGAAAAACACACCAGGACTGGAGGACGTGCACGCAGTAGGTAAGTAAATATTTTATTTAAACAGTATAAATAGTAAATAATCGCTAACATGCATTACATTCACGTTTTAAAGTTAACTTTAAAGTTTAATGCATGACAGCGATTTAGTGAGTGTTTTTAGCTTGCGAGCCGAGCGTTAACTTTAATTTTGCTCAGGTCGGCAGTGGCACCTCTTTGACCCACTGATAGGCACCGTGAGATACTTGCACTTCCTTCAGCCTCCACTCCAGAGATCTCAGTCGTGGAACATTATAGACGCTGTTTATAACAGGCTTTGGCACTGAGCCTAAAGGCATTCCTGGTGTCTCTTCGTGCCAGCTTGCTCGCCCCACCACTTACTATTGTAGCCAGCCGCCACTGGTACACCTATGTGTATAGATATACTGCTATTACTTTTACTGTTATACTTTTGAGTAATTCTGCTATTTTGGTCTATTCACAAAATTCACAGACTGAGGCCATCTGCCATTTTAAAGTGCTCTAGTGCTTGGTGCAAAAATAAGGCTTGTAAAAACACTATATTGCCCCAATCCATAATAGAAGTAGACAAATCATATCTAGTGCATTCATCATTTCAGTAATTCATCTGCCACTTCAGCATGTTTGTGTACATCATAAATTAATTCATATTAATCATGTATCAACAATATATTGTTTTCATGTCATATCTGACAATTTTTCTTTGCTGTATTAAAGAATATTGGTTTCATAGTCACAGCTTTTGTGTGTCATTATTATGCTGCAGCGGGATACCATTTCCATTAAACCGCTAAAATAAAATAAAAATACAATCAATCTCATAGCCCATATCCTGCTATTTTTTCGGAAGCTGTTGTTAAGGGACACACATGCCACAAACAAAAATGAAGGCGTTACATTATTTAATCATTCCCGGCGACAACGGCCGATGACATACACATTCCACATTACTGTATCTAAAAATGAGTTTAGACATTTAGGCCTTCATTATGTCTTTGGCGGTAAAAACCGCCTACTGCTGCGGCTATAGCCGCCAAAAGATCGTCACTGCGGCTAACAACCGTCTGCCAAAAGAAGGGCGGAAATCCGTCAGTGGTCATGCTGTCGGATGGTGTTAAGGTGGCTCTGCTACCACCACCAGCGCCACACCAGTAGACCACCGCCAGCCGTATTATGAGAAATAATACGGCCTGGCGGTGTCCTGCTGGCAGGCGCTACTGGCTGTAGCAGCGCCCGATCCCGTCTCCTGCCGGAAGACCCCTTGGATTCAGGTAAGTCGGGTTTCTGACGGGGGGTGCGGGGGTGTGCATGAGTGTGTGTGTGCGTGAATGAGAATGTATGTGTAGTGTTATTTTCATGCGTGTCTACATGTGTGAGAATGCGTGTAAGTATGGATATGTGAATGCGTGTGCGTGTCAGTGTGAATGTGGTGCGGATGTGTGCATGAATGAATGGATGCAAGCGTGTATGAATGCATGTATGCCCGTGTGAGTGGGTGTGTGCATGCATGGTGCGTGTCTGCATGTGTAGGGGGGTGGGGATTTGGAAGGGAGGAAATGTAGATGGAGAGGGGTGGGGGGCGTCTGGGGAGTTGTTGGGGGGAGGGGGCCTCCTGTCAGTGACAGGGAAAGAATTCCCTGTCACTGATAGGGCCTACTGCCATGGTTTTAGTGGCGTTACGAACGCCACGAAAACCATGGCGGTAGGCAAGGTCCCTACACTCACCTCTGTTCCTGATTCCTTCCAATGTCGCTGAATCACTTCACAACAGTAGGGCACTATTTTTCTGGTCAAGGACTTTCACTTAACAAATCAGTAGGCTCCGGTGTGTGTGGTCTGCTGGGCTTTAATTAAACCATCTGGTCTAACAGACCCACCAATGCAGATTTACAAGAAGTCAGGGGTTAATAGTATGCTTCCGATGTGGAGTTATCAGTGATGTGAGCTTCTAGATTACGCCACAGTTAACATTTCTCTCCAAATCATATTTTGTTGTTTTTAGTCTCTTTTCAGTGTGCACCCCTAAAGCAGGTGTCTCATCCCTGCTCCTTCTCCCAACTCATGTATCACATCTTATTCCTTCCAGTCCTTCTGATACACATTAGATGCTTAACAGCTCAGAAGTCAACAGTTAACAGTTTCTTACCGCTTCTAATATTTTTTATTCTTTTTTTATGAATAGACACTGCATATAGGTAAAACATGAACACAAACCATGATTGTTGACTTTTGCAACCTTTACAGGATTTTCGATCCTTACTGTGGCTGAGTGAAGGACATGAGAGACGATAGACAAATTTAGACACAATAGGGACCAAAGAGATTACTATCACTTATGCTGTAGAGACAGGGAACAAAAACAACACGAGACAGAAGAGAAAGTACGAAATAAAAAATGAGGGAAGCGATATGTGCAGGGATGTGGCATGAAACGTTAAGTCTGCAGACGGACGTTGACTGTGATGAGGGATTATAGTATTATGATTTGTAATGTTAGAAAGTAATGACGAATCCGGTATATCGTAGGTTGATCTTGTGGTGGTCTGGGTTCCTGTACAAAGTTTCCCAATCATTAGAGGGTTCTATAGGAATATTTAAGTTTTTAAATGAGATCTGTTGTTATGTTACTTGTATTTGTTGAGTGCAGCTATTCACCCGTAAGGGTATCCAAGAACTGACTAGAGCAGGACGAAGGGGGGAAGGAGATCATGCCTGTTTCATCTGGAAGAGCCGTGTCTTGAGGTTCCTTCAGAAGCCCTTGAAGGACGGAAAGGTTCTGAGGTGTTGCAAGAGGTCATTCCGGGTCTTGGCTACAAGGTATGAGAAGGAGCGTCCTCAGTCTCTGGTCTTCTTGAAGTGAGAGAGGTGTGCTCTTGCCTGGGACAGAGATCGAAGGTGTTTGGTGGGTTGGTAGACGTTTAGGCCGTGTTTGTGGTATGTTGGACCAGAGCTGTGGAGAGCTTTGTAGGTGAGAGTGAGTAGCTTGAACTTACAACTTTCCTGAACTGATCTGGCAATTGTTGAGGTCTCGAGAGATGTGGTTATTTCACAGGATGTTCAGGATGAGTCAAGCGGCAGCGTTCTGGGTTGTTTGGAGTCGGCGTAGAACATGGGCTGGGATTCCAAAGTAGAGGGGGTTTCCATAGTCAAGTATATTTGTGATAAAACCCTGGGTGACTCTACATATGGTGTTAAGTAGTATTCACTTGAAAATCTTGTGTAGCGTGCACAGGGTGTGGAAGCATCCACATGTAGGGTCCTCACAAAGGAATCCCTTTTTCCAAGCTCACCATTGAAGATGTGCTATATATATGCCTATTCCCAACCAGGAGTTCATAAGTCCCTATCCATGAAGACTCAGGCCACATGAAACTAGACACAGGTTAGCAGTTGTAATGTAAGAACAACAGCTGAGCTGGAAATTAAAGATAGCCACAGTAGGTAGGGCAGTAGCAGCCTATACAGCTCTAATGGTACATCCCTGCCATCACTCTTACACATATGTATCAGTTGTTTGTGATGTGAGTATATTTTGTTCCTATTTCCTGTAGGGTGAAGCACTGCTCCCTCACTAGCGCGTGCTGTGCAGAGCTCTCCAGTGCCCTGACCATCAATCAGACCCTCACAGAGCTGGGTCTGAGCAGAAATGAACTGGGAGATTCCGGGGTGAGTCAACTTTGCAAAGGACTGAAGCACCCCAGCTGCCGAATACAAACATTGCTGTAAGTCACACGTATGTTTATATCCATATATATAAATGTATGTTGTGTAACTGTCTTTCCTAATGCTTAGCCTCATACATGTGCCATTAGCATCACATTGTTCACACTGACCCAGTTTGCTGTAATAGCTCCCATCCCACAGCCTGCTCTTCCCTAACCCCTCTGCTCGCTGAAGGTTACCCGGTGGGCACATTATTTTCCAAAGCTGTCCTTATCCATTAGTGGGAGTAAGCAGATGCAGGTAATCAAGATCACACATTGTGTGAAGGTGAATCATTAGATGTGCACCCAGCAGGATTCCCTGACTGTGCTGTGTCCACTGGTGCTCTGTGCACTGACCTCCTCTCCCTACACCATGGTTTGATCACAATAAACCAGGAAATACATGATTCATGATTGCCCTTTAAGCCTTTCCCAACACAAAACCTAAGATATATATATATCTATAGATAGATATCAATATATATATGTATATATATATATATATATATATATATATAGAGAGAGAGAGATAGATAGATAGATAGATAGATAGATAGATAGATAGATAGATAGATAGATAGATAGATAGATAGATAGATAACCACTCATTCTAGCTATCACTGACGTGCTCACTGATACCTTTTTGGGCTTTGGTTTTTGCATACTGAAAGTGTTTCTGGGCAGAATACATAAGCAGCCAATCATGTCCGTTTGAGAGAATAGAATAACTTTAAAAAAAAGATGAAGCAATGCCCAACACTGGGTGTGAAACTAGGAGACCTTGTGTCTGTTATCCTTTCCTTAATGTCATTAGGTATGGATCCAGATGTTCATTATCCTTATGATACATTCGTCTAGCATTTCTAACCAGGTGTTCATCAATGAGTACTGAGGTGCTGCTATTTCATTGATAAACCTGACCCATGTACCACATCCGGGCAATGCACTTTCTCGGGGCCTCACGCAGTGGAATGGAAGGGCACATAATGGGGGTAAAGGGGTTGAAGGGTTTGCTATATGAGAGACACAGATTACACACCCTTAAGTGGGGTCACCACATTTCAGCACCCTACTTGGCCCACGATCCTGCGCCTCCATCTGGGCGCATAATAGCAAAGTACTTAGACCATTTCTGTCATGAATCGCACCAGAATGGAAACTATCTCACTTGGTATCTGGAATTGGGGAAAACACTTAACCAGTGGTTCTTGCATTGTTGGAACCAGGAGCAGCCACAAAATACACTCACCAATGCTAGCACATTAGAACCTCTAACCTCCCAGATATAGTTTTTCTATCTCTCAGCCCAAGTGTTTTGTTACACTTAATGCAGCGGAGGATTAAGACTTTTACACTTAAATGGGTCATGTCAAGAAGTCGGGGAAACCCGAAACCGCTGGAACACAGGGGAGAACTGTTATAAACTATGTATTAAAACCTCTTTCTGAGGATGAGTGAATTAGTACTTTTCAAGTTTATCAGGATTAGGATTACAAAAAAAAAATACGTAAGTGCTCTCTACATTTAATATATCACGTTCTTGCATCTCTCAATAACATGTAAGTACCTAGTAAACTTGTATATGTATCAAACATAAATTAAAATCAGGACTGCCTCTCAAATGCCATTGATATTCCAGGTCTCTTTGTATCTGTCTATAGACAAACACTCTTAGGGTCACATGTAGCAAATCCAAATGTAGGATGGTGTCCTTGACACTAATTGCGACTCGCAAGGGGGTCGCTAATGCCCACCTCATGAATATTCATGAGGTAGATGGCAATTTGCAACCCCCTTGGGAATGGCGGTCCTCACAGGGATGTGGCCTGCTGGAGACATGTCTGTGACTGCTTTTAAATAAAGCAGTTTTCTTTTTTTGGTAATGCAGCCCGTTTTCCTTAAAGGAAAACAAGATGCATTACAAACGAAAAAATGAAACGTGTCAGTTTCATTTTTTCAGAGCAGGCAATCCTGCATCGCGCTGCGACTCGCAAATAGGAAGGGGAACACCCCTTCCTATTTGCGTTCTCAGTCCCAGGTAACCAGGTTACCGACTCGCAAAATGGGAATGAGCATCGCGATGTGGCTCTTGCGTCTCGCAAACAACGATTTTCGCTGTTTGTGAGGCGTAAAAGCCTTGCTACATCTGGCCCATAGTCACATGTGTTATATGATGCATGATACCATTCCCAGTGATCTGCCACTGTGTGATCTTTGTCACATTTGCTCTAGGGTGAATACCTGCTCCCTCACAGATTCCTGCTGTGCAGACCTCGCTGCGGTCCTTCGTACAAGTCAGACTCTCACAGCCATGCACCTGAATTATAATAAACTGGGAGACTCTGGTATAGCAGAGCTGTGTGAAGGACTAAAGCACCCAAACTGCAGAATACAGACCCTGGGGTAAGTAGCTGCTCGTTCGCACTGCTTCACAGCAGAGGAGTGATGGTCTCTAGGAAAGTGGGGGGCCCTTTGAGAGATGAGTGGAGCTGCGTCACAGCATCCACACCATGGTTGGCTAATGTCCTTTGCTGATGCAGGTCATAGATCTGTGCTATAACAAGAACCAGTCTGTTCATCTTGTTTTTCCAAACTGAATGTGACTCAGTAACACGTGCTATTTAAAGCAGCTGTCCTAATAAATGCACATTCACTAATATCACAGGTCAAAGGTCAAAATATGATGTATTACCACAACACATCAAAACTGATAGGACGAAAGCATGAATGTATCTCCGTGCATTCTGGTTTGGTTGACATACATTTTGTCACAACAAACATGAAAACTACCATGGTATACACCATACAAGCAGATATCTCATTTATCAGATGAGCAGAGTGTGATATCTTATTTATTACCTTTGCTGAGGGAAGGTAGGAGTATCATGACTTGATGAAAAAACCCAAGGTTAAAGTGGTTAGCTCTGGTTATAGAGTCTAAATATTGGTTTAAAAAGTCTCAGAAATTTACTGAAAAAAAGCAAAGTGCAGTATTGGTGTTGAACTAAACTGGAAAAAAACACTGAATCTTACAAGTTGTGGTTAGGACTATTGTCCATAAGTTTCACAGCAGCCATGCAAACCATAACTCGCTCATCAGATGCAATGCTCATGACCTGACCCTTGATGTGGCTGTTGTAATGGCAAATGTCAGTAATCTTACAGAGATTAGATGCCACATTCCCTTAACAATATGAAGTAAACAACAATAAATGTGGTTGTATTTATTGGTTTCTGTATATGTGGTTTTTAAATACACTAAGACATTTTACGCATCGTTATATATTAGTATAAATGATGCATGGTCAAAGGCATTGCTTTTGGTATGATTTATGGATTGGTATCTTCATCATGAGTGCAGTGACTCATGTGATGGGTCATAAGGAAAAAAGAAAATTGGAAATGTTGTTGCCAAAAACATAGGGAGCAAGTGTTATCCTTTCTGTGTAGGGTTTAATTCTGTTGTAGGGGCATTAATAATTTAGTGGAGGTAATTGTTCATTTGAGACATTTGGTCAAAGAAGGTCTGTACTTCATGAGGGCAAAGAAATGCGAGGAAGAGTTCATGAGATTGAAGAAGGTGATGGACAAGGTAATTTCAACAAGTGAATAGTTTAGGCACTTTCATAGGAGACAGAAGGAAGGGAGGTCACAACTGCATTCTCTTCCGGATTGTTTAAAGGGACTGAGTTCAGGTATAATCAAGAAAAGCCTCACTAGTGATTTATCGGTAATCTGTTTGTTTCATACATTTTCATGGGGAAGTCGATTTGTTCTTTGAAAGTGATGTTTAGGAACAAATCTGTTGAATAGGATTAAAGTGAGGATTTGTATGTGGGAGACATCAGTGAAGAAGTATAACTTTCACTTGGAGATTCTACCTGAAACGAGGAATGAAACGTTTGAATGTTGGTCAAAACTGCCTTGGTCGATAAGGAAAATTATATAGCAGGATGTTTCAGAAAATATTTTTAGTAAATTTGAGGATGCATTGTCATAGGATGAGTAAAGAAATGAAGATGAAGACAGATTTCAAATGGGTGTTCTGGAAAGCCTACTGGAATAGTTGATAGAGTTCGCATAAAAGGGTATGTTGGTATGATGAAAACTTGTGAAGATCAACGTTCCAGGGACTTTCTCTTATGATTTACCTGTAGAACCTTCAGAGGAAGCTTCTTCATTTACAACTGTAGTACTAACATCGACTGAAGCCTTGGTGTTGACCGTGCCTTCTGTGCAGGCAAAATTTATCATTTTGACTGAGTTCGTGGAACCTCCTCCTCAGTGGGGGAGCCCTTGCTGCCATGTAATGAATACCTCTTGAATGCTTTTCATGTCTGCATAAGAGAACTCCTTTCAACCCCAGCAGTCCACAGGCAGGTAGGCAGACATCATAGGCCGGTTCTAGGTGTTTGTCCTCTCAGCTGTCAACCAAAAGTCTGGTTGTCCAAACGTCCTCCTTGAGCAGGACCCAAATGCTTCCCCTACAGCGCCTCCTGAAAACAAGTCCATGAAAGATGGCTTTATAGATGCAGCATCTTTGACAGCCAGGCTCTTCATCACCTTTCCTTTGGGCTATGTTCATGGTTATCGGAGTTGTCAAAAAATCCAGTGATCACCACCAAATTGTCCAGTCATGCAGAGGACCAGAAAACACATAGAAAGGATCTATATTCTAATCTTCTTCCTGCAAATTGCTCACCTTAATAATTTTTACTCAGAAATATCTCGTCAGCACCAACAAGTTGCATAATGTGCTTTCATCTGCCACTTCTCTTCTGGACATGATGACACCTGAGCACATTAGGCAGCAAGCAGCCTGCTGGGGTAATTTCCCAGTTTTCCATGCCTCATCAGTTTGGGCCCAGAGTTTTCCCAGTATCTGACACTGACAACATTTCTAAGCATATAGACAGCACAAACTTTTAGGTGTCAAATCTTATCACAGATTCTGCAAAAAGATATCCTTTTAGGATAACATAGCAGCTATATGTGGTGTCTCGGATCAAAGAATGATGCCCCATCCTGCAATTATTTTGCCTCAGTGCTTCAGGAGACCAACAAGAAGCAGAGGCTCTCTCTTCGGCCATATTCCTCTGTAAGGGAATAATTTCTTGGAAGATCTTCCCAAAAAATAACAAAATTCTTAGAAAGAAAATTGTCTTCTGCCTCATGGAAAAAGTCCCTCACCCAGGACCCCTGACAGTCTTAACACAGTTCTCTGATACCAAAGTATTTCTTGTTTTTTGGATTAGATCAAGACATGAACAAGATGTAACTGGAGTTTCTGGTCCCTTCCGTTTGTTGAATCTGTTCAGGATAGCACTGCATCTTCTGGGAAACCCCAAGCCCCGATGGGGAGCACGTATCTATGGGCTTGGCAACTCCAGTGGCTCTGAGCCCAATGTCATGCCCCCACGTTCTCGGAATTTGAAGCCTGTCATAGTGCTTTCCTCTGATAGTCCAACCATTTATGGCCCCAACACAGATGGTGTCCATGCAGCTGACAAATTATTTGGTAGCGAAGGAAAAGGTTAAGGAAAACTTAAACAATGATTATTTGGCATAACACCTCCCTAGGGCTCTGGGATTTGCCCGGATGGTGGGGATTTTCAGCTTTCACATGCCTGATAAAGAATATGGTCAAACAGAGATGTTCCACAGTTTTTGTCCTCTTAGCTATCTCCCAAACATCCTCCTTGAAGCAGGACCCAAATGCCTTTTCCACAGCGCCTCCTGAAAATAAAACATGAAACATGAAACATGGCTTTATAGCTGAAAAGCCTTTGGCAGCCTGGTCCTTTGTCACCTTTCTTTTGGGCTATGTTCACATCTTTTTGAAATGGTAAATACATCCAATGATCAGCTTGCTAGACCATGTGAAAAAGATTTCCTTGTAATTGATGGATTGAATGCCTCCAAATAGATCTTGAAGTGGACCAAACTCAGACACTATTACTCAGTTTTTGGATTCCACTGGCTTCTCCAGAGATGCCCAAGCCACACTCATAGTCATGTCATTTTATGACCAGGAGCAGTCAGGAGAAAAAGCTGACTCCAAACTTGAGCGTCCAGAATAGTAGTTACTTCTTGTGTAAAGGGTATGGCCTTCTCAGCACAACAAGTCCAAAAACAATGTTGTCCTTACTTCAGGACAGTACAGTTCACAGCAGAGATAGCCCTGTCAGGCTGCCCAGCCACCACAACATCTATTCTCCTTTTGGATCAGGGCTGTATCCAGGGGGCAACAACATCAGCAACTGTAGCAGATACAGTCTCTGCCATCCTGTGCTAGCTCTGCTGCCTCACATTATGAACCGGTCCAGGACTTCGGCTTTTTCTCCATTTCCAAAGATTCCTTATGTTCTGAGGAAGATGTGGAGGGCACCGACGAAGCTCATTCCAATCGATCCCATTTGTGCAGGAAACCCCCCCAATGTACTATGTTATTTGACCTGTTGATTCCCCTCCAAGAGAGGTTACCCTGAGTACAAACTTTGTAACAGAAGATCAGGGCAACTATGACCCCCAAACCTTAAGACACTGAATCTTAACGGTTTGACAAATGATGCTTAAAAACTTGGCTATCTTCATCTTCTGGAGGAGTGAATGCTTATTGTGAAAGAGGTTGTGGGCCCACTACTAGGGCCTGCTACACCACCAAACAGAAAGTAATTGTACACTAATGCCTCCGTAGGAACAAACAGCCACTTCAGGCTTCCGTACAGACATTATGTTTTTTTAATTGAATTTACATAAATCAGGCCAAGAGTACACCTTCATCAGGCCCTATATTGCAGCTTTAGTAGCCCACACTCAGAGTAGACACCACCTATGTTTGTATAAAGTTCCAGTTCATGGAGGGTCTGAAAAATATATATCCCACCAAGAACATTTCCAGTCCCTCCATGGAACCTTAATGTAGTTTTTATTCAACTCATGTGGACCCCTTTTGAGCCTTGCTTTCTGCCTGCGGCGATCTCTATTCCATGGACCCAGATGACTGGCTTACTGTGAGATTTCCCACAACCTCAGTCACTTGCAAGAAGAGTACTACATATCAAAAGAGTTCCTATGAATTACATTAATTGTACAAAATCATTTCTGAAAACAAAGCAAAGCAAACCTCAACTTGGAAAATCATATGTTCAAATCAGGTTTTTCACAGCGGATAGTTAAATGCATTCAAGTGTGTCACGCCAAAAGTAACCATACAGTAAATGGTTTGCCTACACTCGCAAAAAAAAGAACCACTACAGATTTTCTAGGAAATATGCTGTTTGCAAACTTCTATAGAGGTGCAACATGGTCTACACAACATACCTTCATAAACCATTATTCGCACCCACCAATGAGCACAAGTTGGCAAACATGCTTAAAACTTTATTTCAAACATCTTTCTTATTCTCACATGTTCACAAGCCACTGTTTTAGGGAGGAGGCACTGTTTTTCAGTATGTGCAAGCCATGAGATCTACAGTAGCCTATGCTGTGATGGAAAAATGTTATATGTAAGAGTCATCCTGCATCCCGTAGATTCATATGCACCTTACTACCATGCCTCCTCTTCCGACAAGTTAGTGGCACTGTTAATAAGATCCTAAGGTATGCAAATATATACCTATTGAAATTAGGTGCACAAAATGTATCAGGATATAATGGTAGCACACGAGGAGGCGCCTTTTGTCTCTTGCCGTTTCATATTATGAGCAACAATAGAGAATAACTGGAGAAAATCCATCTGGATCTGGCCTTTTGTGGAGGATAGTCTTAGGTGAGGCATCTGCAGGAAGATAAAGAATCCATCAGAAAAATTGCTACCAAAGGTAAGTAACTTTTTCTTCTGGGACGTGTAGCATTGCTTTTAAATTTATAAGTGTATATAAACGACCCAGCATGCAAAGCCTTTAGCTAGAAAGCCAGCACTTTCTGAAGGCGTCTCTCTTGACATATTACAACTTGACACCCTTATGATTGTGCATAGTATTCCTTATTAAAAGAAAGTATAAAAGATGGCCTAATATGTGTTTCTTTGTCTCCCTAAGTATAGTGAATTGTTCACTCACTGGGGTGTGCTTCAGCCATCTCGCGACTGCTCTTTGCAGAAATCAAACACTCACATTCCTAGACCTGAATGATAATGAGCTTGGGAGTCCTGGGGTGAAGCAGTTGTTTGATGGTATGAAAAGTCCAGGATGCAGAATACAGACCCTGCGGTGAGTAGCTGCTGCCTCTGTATATAGGATGTTAGAATGTGGTCTTTACTGGATAATTATCAGCACATGGCGGTTCAGTGCGACAAAGTGAGGGAGTCTAATGTATTTCCACAGGCTTTCTACCAAGATGAGCACAGTATGTTCTCAGTTGCACATGCAGAAATTGTGTGTCATTGACCCTCTTGATTGCTGTCAGTTTAGCACATGCATGTATTGCAGGCCCTGCTACTATAAGACCTGGCGCAGTGACCAGGGGAGGTGGAAGGTGCTTGGAGGAATCGCTCTCAGCAGGGGTGCTGAACAGCAGGGTTGTGCTCTGGAGGCCAGGGTAGCAACCAGAACGGCAAGCGGGGAGCTGCCCAAAGGACCTTCTCTGGAATGTGTAGGGAGGGGCTGCCTCATGTCGCAAGTGCCAAGGGTCCTTGAGCCATGTATTCAGCGCAGACGCTTTGCAGGATTTTGAGCGAGTGGGGTTTTCCCATTAGGGTCTGTGCTGTGGTATCTAATACGGGGTCCATGAACATGTTAAAATCACCCCTCATTATAAAGCAATCTGCCTCCATATGATCAATTAAGACATGTAGGCCCCCATTATGATCGTACCGCCTACCTGACCACCAGTGAGGCTAGAACACCGCCGGTCCTATTACGAGTCCACCACATGGCCGGCGGGCAGAAATAGCGTATCCGCCCACCGGCCTTGTGGTGAACAGGGCCTTGACATTGATACCGGCTCGTATTGGAGCCAGCGGGAATGTGGTGGTGCTGCAGGTGCAGCAGCACAGTTGCGCTTTCCACTGCCCATAATTCGGGCAGTGTAAAGCTTGATAGGGCTGTCCTCCCAAGGGCCCCCAATGCCACCATTCCACCAGCCTTTCCATGGCAGTCCAACCGCCATCAAAAGGCTAGCAGATTGGGGAGTCATAATCCCCAGGGCAGCGCTGCAATACATGTGCCACCCTGGTGGATTACAACTACTGAGACTACCAGGCTGTCGACTGGCGGCAACCTGGCGGTGTCGGCCGTAATGTGGCGGTCGGACTGCCACACCCGCGGCAGTCCGTTTGCCACCACGAGTCCGTATTATGAGCATATATATTAATGAGCAACACCCTCTGCCCGCTATGTTTTCGGTTACCAAGACAAATCTGCCCTCATCATCGGCACAGGTGGTATGATGATGAAAGGGTAGGCTTTTATGAATCAACATGCACACTCCCCAGGAATAGGTGCTATAGCTATAAAAATAGCGATGAGAACCTCAGGATGCTGTGAACTTGTGTGGAGGGTGTGGAGGAAGATGGATCTCCTGTAAGGAGGCTATTTGTGTGCCATGTCTGTGTAAGTACTGCAGGACCTGCTTGCCCCTACGCGGGTTATTAAGGCCACGGATGTTCCAGGACTGCATTGTGATGTCAACAGTTGGGTTTGTGATGGTTTGTACTGTTGCCATCCCGGAGATAAGGTGAGTTGTAGTGCATCATATATGGTATGTGAGTATTAGAGTGTGCAAATGCAACATAACAAGAAACATAAACCCTCTTCCCCACCCCCACACCTGGCGAGAACATGCCAAGTGAATCCCAATGATACCAAAAGAAAAAAGCAGCAACAAATATCCCCCTAGGACGATATGGTGTACACCGCAGGGTATTGGCAATGCCACAGCAGGTGGCCCCATATGTAGGACTATGTCACAAAGATGATAGATGGGTCAATTGATCATCGCATCAGCTAAGATATCAATTAGGGAATCAGGAGGCAACCAGTAGCAATGTACATAATCTCTGGACATGATCTCTGGGCATTATCAATCCGATAGGACAGAAACACACTGTGATCTGGTGGAAAAAGTTCCACACTGGCAGCCAGTTGGGAGCCTGGTGTGGAGTGGGCTGATGTTTTGTGTTCCGGGGAAGTATGGTGTTTGGCTCGTTGCTTGCAGAACGCCAATGTCTCAGCTGAGCATGATAGAGCATGCAATACCGAAGCACCAATTTGCACAGAGCAGCCTTGGCATTGGTAAATTTGCAACGGACCTACTGAACTGCGAAAGTGAAGTCAGGAAAGAGTGATACAGTAGTCCCTTGGTACTGGAGAGGACCCATTTCACATGCCAGGCCTAGTGCTGTGTTAAGTTCTTGATTAATTGAGGAGCCACGTGACGATCGGCCACTGCAGCACTCCCTTGATAGGAATTGGGCCAATGGATCAGTTGGCACGTTTAACTACAAAGATGGATGTAAAGATCCGGTACGCTAGCAGTACAGAAAGCAGATGCTCCACGAAAGGGTCAAGGCTTCAGCAATACCCTGGATACAAAGATTATTGCTGTACCCCCGTTGCTTCTAAATCATAATTTTTTATGGCCCCTGTTCTGAGTCATGATTCCAGCTTTTTTACTCATTTTACCGCCATGGTTGTGACATCTTCCAGTAGAGAGATTCGTTCTTCTGCCCCTCCCAGACATGTATTTTGCTTGTCGATACGCTCCCCTATGTGGTCCAGTCTGGATGTGAGAGTGTCAAATCGAGCATCTATGGTTTGAAAGTCCACACGCAGTTCAGTCATAATCGCATCCATTCCTGGGGTTAGTTCAGGCCCCAGTGTTGCACTTCCTTCCAGATTTGCTTTCTCCTCGTCAGTCGCCTTGTGTTGTTCAAAGAGCAACTTGCATTGTTTTGGGTTGCCTCTGACACTTGCTTAAGCGAGCGCAGCTCAGTGCTTCAAATTGGTGCTCAATGTGTACAGGGGTCGTGTGGCATTGTTAAGCCCGCCTGCCCTAATTGGGGATGAGAAAGTAGGGCTCCAGGATGTGATATCCCAATCCTTTGGAGCTCCAAGGAGGAGGGAGGGGAGGGCAATTGTTTGGCCTCTGGGCAGTGGCAGGGAGACGTAGAGTACTTGGTTCAGTGTTGCCCCTACCCGATCAATAAAAAGAACACCACAGACCCCTTGATGTTTGTAGGGGGTTCACAGTCTCCCCCATTCTTTTCACCCAGGCCACAATCTGTGGTGCCACCTACATCCAGCTCCACGTGGGCCACCAATCATGCAGCCAATCAATGCAGACACTGGAGGCTACACACGTGGGCTCTCCTCCAGATATGGCGTTGCAGGAATCAAGGATCACAGGAACACTGCAGAGAGCATGGGCTGCACTGCACAGTCTGCCTGTCCCACGCCTCAGGCTCGCCTACAGCCCTTATCACCACGGGGCCTCTGAGATGTGACGCAGTTTCTACATGTGTGTCTCATATCCACACCGCAGCAGCAGAATTGGGCCTGGGCACAGCCATCCGCCAGTGTCCTCCAGTCGAGTCTGATGCTCAGGGGTCGGTTGGTATTTCAGGGATCCATCAGATCAAAAAACTAGAGCCAGATCTGCAGGAGCTTCACTGCCTCATGGCCATTTTGATCGCAGGCGTGGCCATGCCCCCCGCTCAACTTTAATGTGCACAGAAAATGTTGAATATTCTTATTTTATGTTCAAGGCATGTATGGCTGTAGATACACATGCTTAGTTTACTCCTGCCAGCTAGTGTTGGGCTCGGAAGTGTGCATGTGGTTTTTCTTCAATGAAAGTCTTTTGGGTCACAAGGTAGAGTGACTTCTCCTCTAGCTAGTAATGCGCATGGGCATCTTCTGCCATCGGGTTCGGACTTGCGCTCCTCTGCTTCATCTGTGCATTGTTGTTTCCTAGTTTAGGACTAACGTTGTTATTGTTTTCAGTCAGGGTTAGTACTGGATCTTTCTTCAGTCATTCACCAACATCTCGATGGTACGATTCGGCTCGACTGCAGACCCATTGGGTCTTCTTCCTTTGTGGACACTGCCACTTTGATAACGTCCATGCCATGTCTGTTTGGTGATGGAACAGACATCCTTTCCGTTTTGCCCTACCAGCCACGCCAAGTTTCCATGCACCAGCCACAGTCAAGTGTGTCACTCTCAGGACCATCAGAAAATAATGAGTGAGGTCTTCAAATCCTTCCACTCCAAGAAGATGCTGCAGAATCAACAAGTTCAAAGACTTGAGATGTCTGAAGCAGCACCGAGGACACACTGGACATCTTCAGACCTGAGGATCTTCAGGAGGAAGTTTACATTCAGAGGTTGGCAGACAATGAGGGCACCTTTTCTCACGAGGACAGCTCGGGGTCCAAGCTTGAGGTGCAGGATTTCATACCAGGAAAATCTCTAAGTACAGAACTCCCTCTATCCTGGCCCCAAAACCAACCTGCCATCCCCAAGGACCACATACCTGCTAGGACTGAACAAAGTCTTCCATTGGGCTCCTAGTGCCTTTGGGCCATGGTTGGCACTGAACAGCAGTGTGGGAAAAAAACAGCCCTGCCCTGTTGCCGAAAATGCAGCAGAAGACGTATGCTCCAGAGCCGACTCCCATACCATTGGTGTGGAGCCAACCACCGGAGCAGAAGCGCCAGTACCAAAACAGTGATCCAGCTCGGCGCCAAACCCAACAGCTTCAGACACAGGACACTCGAAAATGAAGCCCTCGGTGCCAAAACAGCCAGATCTGAACCTATGGAACTAGTCCTTCAACGGCCACAACAGGGCACCTTGCCATCCATCCAGACACTGGCCGTATTTTATCAAGACCTCAATCCACTGCTCCACATCCAACCAAAAGACAATTCTTTTTTTAGGGGGCTTTGGACATTCCTATACCAACAAAGCATAGGAAAAAGACTGACAAGGCTACTAGCCCTGTAAACCCCTCGTCACCAGGTGTTGCACCTCCTTCACCACCTGCAACAGAACATTATTCCCTAGAGGTGTCCATATAGGGCCTCATTCAAATACCGGCGGGCGCTGCCCGCCGGGCGGGAACCGCCAAATGGTCGCTCCGCGGTCAGAAGACCGCGGATGCCATTCTGGCTTTCCCGCTGGGCCGGCGGGCGACCGCCAAAAGGGCGCCCGCCGGCCCAGCGGGAAAGACCCTGCAACAAGGAAGCCGGCTCCGAATGGAGCCGGCGGAGTTGCAGGGGTGCGACGGGTGCAGTGGCACCCGTCGCGATTTTCACTGTCTGCAAAGCAGACAGTGAAAATCTTTATGGGGCCAGTGGCATGGGCAGTGCAGGGGCCCCCAGGGGCCCCACGACACCCGTTCCCGCCATCCTGTTTCTGGCGGGAAGGGGGTCGGAATCCCCATGGCGGCGCTGCAAGCAGCGCCACCATGGAGGATTCCCCGGGCCAAGGGAAAACCGGCGGGAAACCACTGGTTCCCCTTTTCTGACCGCGGCTTTACCGCCGCGGTCAGAATGGCCCTGGAAGCACCGCCAGCCTGTTGGCGGTGCTTCCGTGGTCCCCGGCCCTGGCGGTCATGGACCCTGGCGGGAATGACCCCCATAGTCTTTTGGGGGAGAGACGATGAGGGAGATTACTACTCCATCACACGTCATGACAATCTGTGGGACACATACAATATTGAACAACCCACAGATACAGACACTAATTTATACCCAGCAAAGCCCTTTCCCTGAAACGACACCACTACATACCATGATTTCAAAGGCAGAGCAGCTGCATACCATACGGTTGAGCTCCACACCGACCCCATAGAGGATGACTTTTTATTTGAAATCCTTTTCTCTAGCCAATGATCAGCACAGTATCCCCTGATGCTTAATAGTATGCTCAAACACACACCAGATATCTTCAAAGAACCAGTCACGGCCTGTGTCATAACTCCAAAAGTTGATCAAAAGTACAATCTATCCAATCCCACATACATTAAAGGCCAACGGCCTCCTGATTTACTGGTGGCTTCTACAGCGAGAAAAAGGGTAAACTCACAAACATCTGGTGAGGCGCCACCACCAGACAAGGAGAGTAGGTAGATAGATGCAGCAGATAACAGGGTTACTGCCCAGTCTGCAATCACTGGAGAATTGGCAACTCCTTTTGCTTCCTGACCCGCTATGATAGAGCTCAGTGGGATGAGATGGAGGGGGTCCTCCAACATCTCCCAGATGAGTACAAAAAGAGGGAGTACGAGATGGCCTCCGAGGGCAAATTAATTGCGAACACCTCCATCCACTACACATTAGATGCAGCTGACACACCAACAAAATGCATTAACTACAGTGTGCTCCTCAGACATCATGCCTGGCTCCGGGTATCAGGCTTCAAACCGGAAGTGCAACAAAACATACTGGCACTTCCCTTTGATGGAGAACACTTGTTTGTCCCTCATGTGGAATATTCTGCTTGAAAAAGTAAAAAAAAGAACCATGAAACAGACAAAGCCATGGGAGTGTTGCTAACATCATCTCAAAGCATGCCTTTTGCTGCTCCCCCTACCGTGGGGCAGTTAAACCCACCTCCACAGATACGACCAGATCCTACCAATGACCTGAGGCACCAACCACCTCAGCAAAAGATTACCATGGAGGCTCCCACAGGGACAATAATTCAAAGGGCAGAGGAAAGAGAAGCTTCACAAAGCCCCTTGCCGCTACAACAAAACCTTGACATGCCCACCATTCCCCCATAACACACAATACCTGTCAGGGAACAATTATAAGGGTTTCTCCAAGCCTGCCAAAACATCACCTCCAACCAGTGGGTGTTGGATATTATCCAACATAATTACTCTTTGGTCCTCACTTCCACACATCCAAACATTTCATCACGCAAACACAAAATCTCAGTAGAACATCAAATGTTGCTCAAGGAGGAAGTTCAGGCACATTTTACCACTAGCATTTGCAATGCAATCAGTCTCACGTTTGCTCCAGTTAGAGCTCTTGGCATTGTAAATTCTCAACTGGACTTTTCTTGCCACATAAATTGAAAATGAAAAGTAAAACATTAGTTGACAAAAGCGAGCCGATTCAAAGCACCATGGCCACCATGAATGAGAAGGAGAGACACAAAAGGAAAAAGAAGTTCGCTCACAGTCAAACATATTGGCAATTGTGCAATTATCCATGTAACAGGGTCATTCTGCCAGGCGGTAACAAAACCGCCCCCAAGAAGGGCCAACCGTAAAGCATTTTCCAATTATAACAAAGGATTTTTGAAAAGCAAGCCCACGAACGAGTGAAAGTTATGGGCGTACGGTGGGTGTGGTTAAAAGCCCACAATACTAAACAACAGGTCAAACCGCTTGTGTGCTCGACCTAATAAAAAATAATTTAATAGGAAGGTTGAAGCTTTTCTAAGTTCAATTGAAGCCAGACATCGTCCATGCTATACTCTGATGCACCTGCACTGCTCCAGCGAATCAATCTGAGGATACTATTTCAATTTTGAGCCTCCGTTTTCAAATTCCTTGACATTTACACTATGTTTTAAAATGTTCAATTGTACACTTAGCCACTCTATTTATATACACATTTTAATGTAATAATATTATTTAATTTTCTAAGCAGTCGCGTACCCGGTAGGGAGACTTCGTGGAACCCCAGGGGTCCCTTGCCAACAGGTTGGGAACCACTGCACTAAGCAGCCAGTAACATGAGGTGAGAGAGAAACATATTCCTCTACACTGAGCCAAAGCCCACTGTGTATATTTAAACAAATGGTAAGACTAAATCAGCAGACAGTTGCCCAGCCAGACCTGAAAACGTAGGAAGCAAGAGCGGTTTCTAGAACAAAGGAAATTGAGAAGTAAGACAGTGCTGCTAGCAATATATTATATTATATTATATTATATTATATTATATTATATTATATTATATTATATTATATCATATTATATTATAATATATTATATTATATTATATTATATTATATTATAATATATTATACTATATTATATTATATTTTATTATATTAGAGCCAGTGCAGCAATATGAAATGAGTCACCTCCAGCAACTCAGACAGTAAGGCCCTCATAGTTGGCGAAGTGACAAGTAGTGAAACCATAGAGCACATAGGGTAAAAAAAAAAAAAAAGGTTCTTGTGCTGACAGGGTGATGGGAGTGCGAATTCTCCACAAATTCAAAGCTGCCCCACAAAAGTGAAGCAGTTGAGCTCCATGGAAGCAAAACAAGCTGGTCCTGTAATGGGCTCATTTCGAAGCCTGCAGCCCTATAAGTTGCAGCCCAACAAGCATTTAAGTCCTACATCCTTTTAGTTGAACAAACGCTACAACTCTAAAGTAAGAACACAAACTCTACAGCTGATGACGTTACAGCAGAACAAGATGGTTTGTCAAGTTACAGGGAACCTAAGATGACAGTTTCAAGTTACAATCTTACAGGTTCTGCTACAGCTTAAGAAGCAGTGAAAAGTCTGCAAATTCGAGCCGAACATGTTGTGCAGACCCTAACATCATTGCACATGCACTACTAGAGCACACCAGTGAAGAAGAAAGTGTCAGAGCTGGTCAGCTCACAGCCAAGGGGATACAGCTGGTGACTTGCAACCGTCTGATCCAGTCATGCTAAACAGAACCAGACACAACAGATCTCCATGCCAGGGACTTGTGCAGAATTGACTTGACTCTCCGCCAGTCTTGGTGATGCCAAACCACGCCTTTGCAGACAGTGAACAGCGTGACCGAAGCAGCATTGCAGCGTTTCAATTATGAGCCTACATCAATGTTGTAGGCTGAAAGTCGTCATAGTGCCTGCAGGAAAGCGGCCGCACTGGCAGCAACCTGTCCACAGGAGTTTGGTGGACGGCGTTTTCCGTCCGCCAATCTCAGAATGATCGCCTAAGTCAGATGCAAAAACTGCTGAGACTGTGGACGAGAAAACGAGAAAAGTGGACTGAGCGAGAAGCCCAGCCGGTCACCTATGGATTCCAGCCTGTGATGCTTGGACAGGTAATGTGGTATCTTGGAGAACAGTGGAGGTAGTAATGCACGGCACTGACAGACGGGTAAACAAGGTGGAAATTACAGACAAATTGGGACAGCACAGACGTGAGGCAAGCAAAGTGTGTTAGCGCGGGCAGGCGGCTGCAATCACCAGCACCAAGATGAAGCGAAGCCTACAGGCAGGTACCTAACATCAGTGCCAGGCACTGGGGAGACACACCAGCAAGTCGAGAGCCGTACAAGACAGCCAAGGAGACCTGGAGAGGCAAGAGCTCTGTGCCCGCTCTGTAAGGCAGAGGGGAGAAGGGCCTGCGGTTCTTTCATACCACAGAGTATCTCCGACAGGCGGAGTGTGAAAAGTAAGGGCGCATCTCTGCAGCAAGTGAAGGGCAGGTGTGTATGAAGCTGTAATCCAGGTCACAGGCAGTTGCAGGCAGCTAGACCTGCTAACGCATTGTATAAGTGCATCTACCAGCGACAATTAACCACCCAAGATGCAATGTAGCTCCTCGAATATGAAGTGAGACAAATAAAACCAGTAGCCGCAAATTACCAAGCAGCTGAGATGGGCCATAGGAAACAAACCATATGACATGAAGCATATGACAAAGGAGCAAACACATGGTTTTAAGCACTTAAGCAGCGGCTTGGCAAGAAAAAGTAATTTTTTCTGAGATTGCATTAACTCATCCCGTCCCACTCGGTGATTGTGGATTTCTGGGTTGCTTGACTCAGTTAGCCACTAGTGCCATGAAGCGAGAAGGGCACAGACAAAAGTCAACAAGTATTTGCAATGCAATAGGTATCGCGTTTGCTTGACTTAGAGGTATTGGAGTTGTAAATGCATAACTGGACTTTTCTTGCCACATAAATTGGTCAACCCTGTTGTATAAATTGGTCCTCTCTGCCACATAATTCCAGTGGCCCTGCATTTAACTAAAACACTTCCATTTACCTTCTTCCTCTATCTGCAGCAAAAAATGAAAATATTGCCATTATCTATTATATTTTGTTATATTTTAGAGCACAGCAGCAGTGCAAGCTTCCCTTACACACAGACCAGATATTGCATAGCAGCAGTGCAAGCTTCCCTCATACACAGCAGATACAGCAGAGACAGCAGCAGTGCAAGCTTCTTTCACACATAGCAGATACAGCACAGTAGCAGTGCAAGCTTCCCTCGCACACAGCACAAATATAGCACAGCAGCAGTGTAGTCTTCCCTCACACACAGCAGATACAGCACAGGCAGCATCAGTGCAAGCGTCTCTCACATACACCGCAGATACAGCAGAACGGCAGTGTGAGCTTTCCTCACACAGCAACTACAGCCTAGCAGCAGCGCAGACACAGCACAGGTAGCAGTGCAAGCTTCCCTCACACAGAGCAAATACAGCACATCAGCACTGCAAGCTTTCCTTACACACAGCAGATACAGCACAGCAGCAGTGCAAGCTTCCCTCACACACAGCAGATACAGCACAGGCAGCAGTGCAAGCGTCACTCACACACAGCAGATACAGCACATGCAGCAGTGCAAGCTTCCCTCACGCACAGCAGATACAACACAGGCAGTAGTGCAGGCTTCCTTTACACACATCAGATACAGCACAGCAGCAGTGCAAGTGTCCCTCACACACAGCACAGAT
This sequence comes from Pleurodeles waltl, assembly GCF_031143425.1. Lineage (NCBI taxonomy): Eukaryota > Metazoa > Chordata > Amphibia > Caudata > Salamandridae > Pleurodeles > Pleurodeles waltl. The sequence goes on from NC_090444.1 coordinate 45,548,387, forward strand.
ACAGCACAGCAGCAGTTCATGCTTTCCTTACACACAACAGATACAGCACAGCAGCAGTGCAAGCGTCCCTCACACAAAGCAGATACAGTAGAGGCAGCAACAGTGCATGCTTCCCTCACACACATCAGATACAGAACAGGCAGCAGCAGTGCAAGCTTCCCTCACACACAGTGCAGATACAGCAGAGCACCAGTGCAAGCTTCCCTCACACACAGCAAATACAGCAGCAGTGCAAGCTTCTCTTACATACAGCAGATACAGCAGCAGTTCAAGCTTCCATCACACACAGCAGCTACAGAACAGACAGCAGTGCAAGCTTCCCTCACTCTCAGCAGATATAGCACAGCAGCAGTGCAAGATTCCCTTACGGCAGAAACAGCACAGCAGCAGTTGTACAAGCTCCCCTCACACATAGTGCAAATACACCACAGAAGCAGGGCAGCCTTCCCTCACACACAGCAGATACAGCACAGCAGCAGTGCAAGCTTCCATCACACACTGCAGATACACCACAGCAGCAGTGCAAGCTTCCCTCACACACAGCAAATACACCACAGCACCAGTGCAAGCTTCCCTCGCACACAGCAGATACAGCACAGGCAGCAGCAGTGCAAGCTTCCCTCACACACAGCAGATACAGCACAGGCAGCAGCAGTGCAAGCTTCCCTGACACACAGCACAGATATCACACAGCAGCAGTGCAAGCTTCCCTGACACACAGCAGATACACCAGAGACAGCAGCAATGCAAGCTTCCCTCCCACACAGCAGATACAGAACAGGCAACAGTGCAAGCTTCCCTCACACACAGGGCAGATATAACAGAGCAGCAGCACAAGCTTCCCTTACACACAGCAGATACAGCTTAGCAGTAGTGCAACTGTCCCTCACACACAGCAGATACTGCACAGGCAGCAGTGAAGCTTCCGTCACACAGCGCAGATACTGCACAGCAGCAGTGCAAACTCCCCTTGCACCACAGCAGATACAGCACAGCAGCAGTGCAAACTTCCCTCACACACAGCACAGATACAGCACAGCACCTTTGCAAGCTTCCCTCACACACAGCAGATACAGCAGAGACAGCATCAGTGCAAGCTTCTTTCACACATAGCAGATACAGCACAGTAGCAGTGCGAGCTTCCCTCGCCCACAGCACAAATATAGCACAGCAGCAGTGTAGTCTTCCCTCACACACAGCAGATACAGCACAGGCAGCATCAGTGCAAGCGTCTCTCACATACACTGCAGATACAGCAGAGCGGCAATGTGAGCTTTCCTCACACAGCAACTACAGCCTAGCAGCAGTGCAGACACAGCACAGGTAGCAGTGCAAGCTTCCCTCACACAGAGCAAATACAGCACAGCAGCACTGCAAGCTTCCCTTACACACAGCAGATAGAGCACAGCAGCAGTGCAAGCGTCACTCACACACAGCAGATACAGCACAGCAGCAGTACAAACTTCCCTCATGCACAGCAGATACAGCACATGCAGCAGTGCAGGCTTCCTTCCCACACAGCACAGATACAGCACAGCAGCAGTGCAAGCTTCCTTTACACACATCAGATACAGCACAGCAGCAGTGCAAGCTTCCTCCACACACAGCACAGATACAGCACAGCAGCAGTGCAAGCTTCCCTTACACACATCAGATACAGCACAGCAGCAGTGCAAGCGTCCCTCACACAAAGCAGATACAGTAGCGGCAGCAACAGTGCAGGCTTCCCTCACACACATCAGATACAGCACAGGCAGCAGCAGTGCAAGCTTCCCTCACACACAGTGCAGATACAGCAGAGCACCAGTGCAAGCTTCCCCCACACACAGCAAATACAGCAGCAGTGCAAGCTTCTCTTATACACAGTAGATACAGCAGCAGTTCAAGCTTCCATCACACACACCAGCTACAGAATAGACAGCAGTGCAAGCTTCCCTCACACTCAGCAGATATAGCACAGCAGCAGTGCAAGATTCCCTTACAGCAGAAACAGCACAGCAGCAGTAGTACAAGCTCCCCTCACACACAGTGCAGATACACCACAGAAGCAGTGCAGCCTTCCCTCACACACAGCAGATACAGCACAGCAGCAGTGCAAGCTTCCATCACACACTGCAGATACACCACAGCAGCAGTGCAAGCTTCCCTCACACACAGCAGATACAGCACAGGGGACCACCTTGTATAAATGAAGACAATACCCTTTCAGGCTAACAGTGCTGCATAAATTATGCAAAAAAGAAGCAACGAACTCTGGGTAGTTCCCATGTTTAGATGAAGAGCAGCTCCTTTATATGGAGCACCCTACAACACCACTGACACTCTTAATCATCTCACTTCAAGTGTCTGTTTTTCTAGCAAAGTTTTTGGCATAGGATTAGTACTGTGCCACCCATGCCAAGGTAGAAAGTGAGAAGAGCAGAAATTAGATGTTGGCGGTAATAATCCCGCCGTTGACTTTTCGACTAAAAACCACCGTGACGGTCCGCCCGCTGTATTTAGATTTTGGCACTGTATTTAGATTTTGGCAGTCCCATAGACAAAAGCCTGCATTCGAACTGTCGTCTCCCCCAAGAAACACCGCCTGCGCTGACTGTGGGAGAGAAAAAGGTGGATGCTGGTGGGACCCCAGGCACCCTTCCTACCATGCAGATTTGCATGTGCCTTACTGCCAAAAAAAAAGTGGCAGCCAGACCGCCATGTTTAAGTTGGCGGATTAGGAGGGGAAGGGATGAAAACTCAACTTTTTTTTACATTCCACTCCCATCTTTGACTGGACACAACTGGAAAACACCTGCTGTCACGGCTGCCACCGACCGACAGGGAAAACACGGTCCCCACCCCTCTTCCCCATTGCTGTACTCGAAGGTAGGATAATACTTGGGCAGGATACATTGGGTGGGCACTTCACGGGAGGCTGAGACCACTGCAGACATATACATTTCACAATACATTTTTTAAATTAATGAGACATGCATATGTGGGGTACACAATGGTGTCACACATGGCTGGGGATACACTGGCACAACACACATATCGCACACATACACAACTGTCATTGTGTTGTCATCATTCATTGCATTCATTGCAAAAGAAATTCTGGCACCACAGTGATGGTAAACTCACACTGGATAATGGAGTCAGTATGTGTGTGTGTGTAGACTAGCTGTTTGAGCTGGAGGGAGCTGGAGTAGGTGATGTGTGTGTGTCTGTATGTGTGTCACTTGCATTTGAGACCAATGTTGTTGTGTATGTTGTGTTGTTGTGTGGCACATTCAGGCGAGTGTTGTGTGGTGGACGTTGTTGTGATGGGTGTAGTTGTGCATGTGTGTGAGTGTGTTTGTGTAGCTGAGTGTGTAGTTGTGTTGGTTGTTGTGGTTGGGTTGTGTTGTCTTGATGTTTTACCTATATGCATTTGCCATGGTATTTCATGCCACAGTATTCAGATGCCACTCTCCACTCCCTTTTTGATTCCAATTTTGTGGCCTGGCTTGAACACCCCTAGAGAGGGCTTTGCACCATCCACATGGGGGCCCGGATTACATGGTTTGATCGGGAAGTAGTTGTGTGCGTCCACAAAAAAGAACTTACCCCCATGCAGCTTTGATAATTTTGTCTATTTAGCCAGCTGCCTGAGCTTGAACTTGTTGGGGCACATATGTGACACTGGAATGCAATTAAAGTGTCTCAGATAACTAAAAAATTATTGTTGTTTTCTGTGGTAGCAGCACAGATGGGAAGAGGGCAGTCATTAACCCACATGGATTTTTTTGCCTACAGTTTTTGAATACAAATCTACTCCCATGCTATTTACTTGTCATGATTCACATTACCTATCAACATTCCTTTAAAATTAGGCCCATTAGCATTGTCAGTGCTTGTTTACGTTGCATTTTTAATGTCAGCTGCTCTGACTTGGGCAGTTATAAGTTTTCTTTGTTATCTATTTTTAAGAATCATGACCTTCACTTCTCACTCCCCATCTCTGCTGCTCTTTGAAAATCCCCAGACATGTCATCGAGAGATTCCAATTTGAAGGTTTGGTTGTGCAGCCCTTCCTGGTTTCATGTCCTAGTCCACAGAATCTGGAAGTAACTTTGTGCTAGAAATGCTTATAGTGCCTATTAATATCATACTGAAGGGATTGCCATTATTTGTTTTTTCTTATCCCCATATACTTTTTATCTAAACACATTTAACTCCCACTGCATTTTAGGGGTGCAACACACCTATTGGTTGCGGATTTGCTGTAAATTAGCTCAAGACACCAGGTGGACTGAGCACGTTTACTGTTGTGAGCTAAGGACTCCTCTGGGTTAGCGTGTGTTGTAAGGTCCAAGTGCAGGATATTCAGTGTGGGATTGGTAATTTCTGCTTGGTTCATATGCCAGGGGAGTCCAGGTTGGACTTGGCTCCAAAGCTGTATTTAATTTTTCTCGTGTGGCACCGGCATTTAGGGCCAGATGTATCAAGAAGGCCTTTTGCGAGTCGGAAATATCGATTTTTAAGAAATCGCTATTTCTGATTCGCAAAATGCAGTGTATCACATTTGCGATTCGGTAATAGCGATTTCTTAAAAATTGCAAACGCTATTACCGAATCGCAAATTGCGATACCAGCCCCATTCGCACCTATGTGCCTGTAGGCCCATATCTGCGAATTTTTTGCATTTCCAAAATTGCAATTCCTTAACTGGAAATCGCAATTTTGGAAATGCAAAACCCCAGGGTGCTGGGGGCTGCACCCCAAAATAATTTTTTACAACATGTAAGGTGCACACATGCCAAAAGGGCATGTGTGCTTTACATGTAAATTTTAAAAATGCATTTTAAATTCGTTTTTAAAATTTGCACATGGTTACCACCAGGTTCAACCTGGTGGTAAATAGCGATTCCTAAATGCCCAATTCGCATTTAGGAATTGCTTCTTACATGTGCTTTAGAAATCGCAAATAAGGAATCCTTATTTGCGATTTATTATTTAGAGAGTCGCAATTTGCGACTCTCTAAACAGGGTCGCAATTTTAAGGAATCACTATTAATACATTCTGAAATGGCTTTTTGCATTCGCACTGTTTGCGAATGCAAAAAGCTTTCATACATCTGGCACTTCATTTTTTACCACCGGCACTATTTTATGACAGTCTACCACATGGCGACGTGGTCTACATATTTTCAACCTTACACATTTGTTTGGCAACTGAATATGCACTAAAGCATAATCATAGCAGCAAATCTGGGCCATTGATACTGGAATTGTGGAGCACTGGTGGAGGCAATGGATGGTGCAGGCCGCGGTTGCATCTTAGGTGATACCTTGGGCCCTGGCACTTATTATTATTATTATTTTTCTCGTCTTTTTTTTCTTTTTTTTAGGAATGAAGCACTGCTGGCAGTTGATGGGTAGTTATGTGATGGGCTGTTGACATTTAGGAGGCTCTGTAAGTCCTAGGGATTCTGGTCCTTTGGACTATGATAAGAGTGTGATGTGGAGTTGCTGTTGTTTGGGGGCGTGGCCAGCTACAGCAAGATGGCAGACGCAATTTAGTGTCGCTCCACTGGTAGACACATGATCCAGTCCCATCCGGCTGCCAGCCCGTACCGAGCCCCTCGGCAACCATGCTGGGAAGAGGCAAGTGGTTGGCTTTCTGGGGACTGTGGACACCAGAGCTCTGACATGAGGCCGAGGAGCCACCTGGATTGAGAAGCAGTGGTTGCCAGAGGCTGGGTGAGATTCTCCAGCACACATGCTTGAATAACCGGTATGTGCCCCCCGGAGGAGAGTCCCGATTTGCCAAAAGACAGCCGTAAATAGCAAGGAGTGGGACAGATCTACTCCCCGCAAGGTAAGCGGTGCTGCCAGGGGAGGACTGAGGGGGAGAGATGGGTGAACCCACAACAGGATATTGACTTGCAAAGCCCATGTAGGAAGCTGGCTCTGTGTATAGTATATCAAAATGAGATATAGGGGCATATTTATACTATGTTTGCGCCGAATGTGTGTCAAAAATGTTGATGCACATTCGGCGCAAACCTTGCCCCATATTTAAACTATGACGCCCGACCCTGCGGACGTCAAAAAACCTCAGTGTGCATCATTTTTTAGATGCGGGAAAACACCTTGCGTTAATGACATGCAAAGTAGGTGTTCCCGTCCAAAAAATTACTTTAAGGCCTGTGCGCCTTATTTATACTCCTGCGTCATTTTGATGTGCACCGTTTTTTAACGCCTGTGTGAGGGCAGGCGTTAAGAGACCTGTGGGCTCACTTCCATGGTCTCAGACCATGGAAGCAGTCCAGAGGTGCCCTTCCCTACCCCCAGGGACACCCCCTGCCACCCTCGCAGGAGGACACCCATGGATGGGGGGACCCATACCAGGGAAGTACAGGTAAGTTGAGGTAAGTATTATTATTATTTTTTTTTAAAGTGCCATAGGGGGGCCTAATTTGGGCCCCCCTACATGCCACTATGCCCAATGACCATGCCCAGGGGACAGAAGTCCCCCGGGCATGGCCATTAGGCAAGGGTGCATGACTCCTGTCTTTGCTAAGACAGGAGTCATTTCAATGGGGTTTGTGGGTCAAAAAATGGCGCAAGTCCGGTTTGAGCCATGATTTTTGACTCAAACCTGACTTGCACCATTTTTTGACACACAACCCCAATTTTCCCCTACGCCAGCGCTGCCTGGTTGGAGTCATTTTTTTTTACTCTGACCAGCCCGCAGCACCGGCTAACGTCAATCCTTAAATAAGGCGCCCGCATGGCTTGTAGGAATGGCGTTAGCCGTCGGTAACTTTTTTTACGCAAACCAGCACCGGCGCTGGTCTGCGTAAAAAAGTATAAATATGGGCCACAGTGTGCACAGATTCCAGGGGTTCCCCAAGAGGCTTGACAGAGGCAATAATAGATAATACTAATGCTCTATTTGTGGTAGTGTGGTTGAGCAGTTAGGCTTATCAGAGAGTAGGGTTAAGCATTTATTGTACACACTCAAGCAATAAATGAGAACACACACTCAATTACTTAACTCCAGGCCAATAGGTTTTATATAGAAAAATATTATTTTCTTAATTTATTTTTAGAACCACAAGATTCACATTGCAGGTAAGTACATTAGATGTAAGGTACTTTGCATAGGTATAGTTAGGACTTTGAACCAAAACAGTAATGTACACAGTTTTTCATAAAATGGCCTTAAGCTATTTTAAAAGTGGACACCGTGCAAAATTCAACGGTTACTGGGGGAGGTGAGTACAGTTTGGTTAATGTGGGAAGTGAAGCACTTACAAGTTCAGTCTCCGGGGCATAGGTAGCCCACAGTTGGGGGTTCAAGTCAACCCCAAACACCCAGCACCAGCAACACAGGGCCGGTCAGGTGCAGAGGTCAAAGAGGAGCCAAACTAACATGGGCGCCTATTGAGACGGGGTGCTCTGTTTCTGGTCTGCTGGCAGGTAAGTACCCGCGTCCTCGGGGAGCAGACCAGGGGGGTTTAGGAGAGCACTAGGTGGGTCCCAAGTAGGCACACAAAACACGACGTCAGCGGCACTGGGGCGGCCGGGTGCAGTGGGCAAACAGGGCGTTTAGTTTTCAATAGATTTCAATGGAGGGACCTGGGGGTCACTCAGACGTTGCAGGCAGGGCACAGGGGGGCTTCTCGGGCCAGCCACCGACTGGGAAAGGGTGAGGACCGCTTGCTGGTCACTACTGCACCTGTGGTCGGTTTCTCACGGGCCTGGGGGCTGCGGGTGCCAGGCGTCAGATATCTTCGTCCCGGGCAGTCGCGGTCAGGGGGGTCCTCGGGATTCCCTCTGCAGGTGTCATTGTGGGGGTGCATAGAGATTAGCCCAGGATGGTCACGTCGTCAGAGTCACCTGGGGATCCTCTCTGGGTCATTGGTTTCTCTGGACACGGACACGGGGCATCAGGTGCAGAGTGGTGGGGACTCACGCTTCTGGAGTGAGGTGAGAATCCCTTTAAAGATGTTTTCTTCTTTCTTTGGTTGGACAGGTCCGCTATCCACAGGAGTTCTTGATCCTTTGTAGTTGCAGGGCAGTCCCCTGAGTTGGCAGAGGTCGGTGGGCCCGCAGGATGCGTCGCTGGTTCTCTGAAGTTGGAGACAGGCCGGTAGGGCTGGGACCAAAGCAGTTGTCGTCTTCCTTCTTCTCTTCCTGGTTTTTCAGCTAGGCAGTCCTTCTTCTTTGTAGGTCATCAGGAATCTAATTTCCTGGTTTAAGGGTCGCCCCTAAATACCAAATTTAGGGGTGTGTTAGGGCTGGAGGGCATTAGCCAGTGGCTACTGTCCCTGAGGGTGGCTACACCCTCCTTGTGCCGCCTCCCTTTTGGGACGGGGCACATCCCTATTGCTATTGGGCTAAATCCTCCGAAACAAGATGTAGGATTTTCCAAGGAGAGGGTCACATCAGCTCTGGTCACCTTAGGGGTGGACCTGGCTGAGGGGGTGACTCCTCCTTGTTTTACTCATTATTTCCCCGGCCTTGCCGCCAAAAGTGGGTGTGAGAAAGTAGCCTCTTTCTAGCCTTGTTACCCCCACTTGTGGCCTGTTTGTGAGTATATGTCAGGGTGTTTTCACTGTCTCACTGGGATCCTGCTAGCCAGGGCCCAGTGCTCATAGTGAAAACCCTATGTTTTCAGTATGGTTGTTATGTGTCACTGGGACCCTGCAAGCCAGGACCCCAGTGCTCATAAGTTTGTGGCCTATATGTATGTGTTCCCTGTGTGATGCCTAACTGTCTCACTGAGGCTCTGCTAACCAGAACCTCAGTGGTTATGCTCTCTCTTTACAAATTGTCACTAACAGGCTAGTGACTAATTTCACCAATTCACATTGGCATACTGGAACACCCTTATAATTCCCTAGTATATGGTACTGAGGTACCCAGGGTATTGGGGTTCCAGGAGATCCCTATGGGCTGCAGCATTTCTTTTGCCACCCATAGGGAGCTCTGACAATTCTTACACAGGCCTGCCACTGCAGCCTGAGTGAAATAATGCCCACATTATTTTACAGCCATTTTACACTGCACTTAAGTAACTTATAAGTCACCTATATGTCTAACCTTCACCTGGTGAAGGTTGGATGCCAAGTTACTTAGTGTGTGGGCACCCTGGCACTAGCACTAGCCAGTGCCCAGACTTTGTGAGTGCGGGGACACCATTACACGCGTGCACTATACATAGGTCACTACCTATGTATAGCGTCACAATGGTAACTCCGAACATGGCCATGTAACATGTCTAAGATCATGGAATTGCCACCCCAATGCCATCCTGGCATTGGGGAGACAATTCCATGATCCCCCGAGTCTCTAGCACAGACCCGGGTACTGCCAAACTACCTTTCCCGGGGTTTCACTGCAGCTGCTGCTGCTGCCAACCCCTCAGACAGGTTTCTGCCCTCCTGGGGTCCAGCCAGGCTTGGCCCAGGCAGGCAGAACAAAGGACTTCCTCAGAGAGAGGGTGTTACACCCTCTCCCTTTGGAAAAAGGTGTCAGGGCTGGGGAGGAGTAGCCTCCCCCAGCCTCTGGAAATGCTTTGATGGGCACAGATGGTGGCCATCTCTGCATAAGCCAGTTTACACCGGTTCAGGGATCCCCCAGCCCTGCTCTGGCGCGAAACTGGACAAAGGGAAGGGGAGTGACCATTCCCCTGACCTGCACCTCCCAGGGGAGGTGCCCAGAGCTCCTCCAGTGTACTCCAGACCTCTGCCATCTTGGAAACAGAGGTGCTGCTGGCACACTGGACTGCTCTGAGTGGCCAGTGCCAGCAGGTGACGTCAGAGACTCCTCCTTATGGTGGCCATCTCTGTGTTGCTAGCCTATCCTCCTTCCTAAGTAGCCAAACCTCCTTTTCTGGCTATTTAGGGTCTCTGCTTTGGGGAATTCTTTAGATAATGAATGCAAGGGCTCATCAGAGTTCTTCTGCATCTCTCTCTTCACCTTCTGCCAAAGGATCGACCGCTGACTGCTCAGGACTCCTGCGAAACCGCAACAAAGTAGCAAAGACGACTACTGCAACCTTGTATCGCTGATCCTGCCGCCTTCTCGACTGTTTTCCTGGTGGTGCATGCTCTGGGGGTAGCCTGCCTCCTCTCTGCACTAGGAGCTCTGAAGAAATCTCCTGTGGGTCGACGGAATCTTCCCCCTGCAACCGCAGGCAACAAAAGACTGCATCACCGGTCCTCTGGGTCCCCTCTCAGCACGACGAGCGTGGTCCCTGGAACTCAGCAACTCTGTCCAAGTGACTCCCACAGTCCAGTGACGGTGGAGGTAAGTCCTTGCCTCCCCACGATAGACTGCATTGCTGGGTACCGCGTGATTTGCAGCTGCTCCGGCTCCTGTGCACTCTTCCAGGATTTCCTTTGTGCACAGCCACGCCTGGGTCCCCGACACTCTAACCTGCAGTGCACAACCTCCTGAGTTGTCCTCCGGCGTCGTGGGACTCCCTTTTGTGTCTTCGGGTGAGCTCCGGTTCACTCCTTGTGAGAAAACAGGGCTGATTGCAGAGGCCCCATAACTTTTTGCCCCCATTTTCCACTTTTTGCTGGTGTTTTCCTGACTTTAAAGGTGCCCTGGGTACTGCTAACCAGTCCCAGGGCCTGTGCTCTGTGTAAAATGGATATGCAAATTAGGCTAATTGTAATTGGCTAAGTTAACCTATCTATAAGTCCCTAATATATGGTAGGGCATGTAGGTTTAGGGACCACAGCATAAGTGGTGCACACCTAGGTGCACTGCTGAGGTGCCCAGTGTCATTTTAAAGGCAGGCCTGCCTTGCTGGCTGCTTTTAAATTAAAATTATATGCAAATTCGACTTTGGAATTAAAGGTACTTCCAAAGTCTTAAACTACCTTATTTTTACATATAAGTCACCCCTAAGGTGTGCCCTATGTGCCCCTAGGGCTGGGTGCCATGTAACTATAAGCAGGGACTTTATCAAAATAGATTTATAAGCCCTGGTGAGGTAAAAACAGCCAAATTCGTTTTTCCCTCATTGAAGCAAATGGCCTTCATAGGCTAGAATGGGCAGACTTTATTTTAAATTTTAAAGTCTCCTTAAATGTTGCATACCAAGAATTTGGTATCAAATTAATTGTTGTAATAAATCCTACAACTTCCAGTTGTTGGATTTAATATAACTTGTTCAGGTAAAAAGTTTAGACTTTACCTAAAAAGTTTCCAATTTCAGCTCTGCATTGTTTTTGCTGCTGTGCTCTGATTGGCCAGCCTGCAGCAGCTTCTGCCAGGCTACCTTGATGAGGTGTGAAGTGGCCAGGCTTCACACAAAGGAATGTGCTTGGGGGAGAGAATCTCCCCTCAGCAGATGGTGTGGCAGGAAGGGGGAGGGCTGCCAAACTGGTCTTCAAAGGCAGAGAAGGACATTTGCAGCACCCAGCAACACCCCCACATCCTGCAACCCCAGACAATTAGGTGCCCCCTTGATTAGATTAGGAGAGGGCAGGAGAGGGGTGTGTTTATGATTTTTAGCCACACCAGTGGGTGGGCTCAGCCAGATGTAACCTCCAAAAATCAGATTCATCCATGTTGGATTTTTAGAGACTGTTGCCTTCTGGGATGGATTTTTGCCACACTTCCCAGGAAGTGGTCATCACAGGGGGACGACCCTGTCCCTGATTGGAGAACCAGGGCCCCCCTGCTTTTCACCCAGGAGCAAGGATAAAACTGGCAGACCTGCACCCACGCCTCAGATCCCCTCCAGAATTCAACAAGAAAGGAACTAAAGAAGAAGAAGGACTGCCCTGCTGGACCCCTGGCCTGCACCTGGACCCTGCACTCAGAAGGACTGCACCAGCTGCACACTTGGGCTTCACCACAAGAAGGACTTTGCCTGGCTTCAACTGGTTCAAGGAGGGACTCCCTGTTTGCTACAGGTGAAAAATTGCTAAACCAGAGTCCCCTGCACCAACTCCTGAAGAAAGCGACCAGCTGACCACTGTCCAGTGGCCAAAAAGGAGTTTGTGCCAGGTGCATTCTGGGAGTTGAAGTCCGCACCCCCCAAGGACCATCACAGAACTTCTGGACCCTTGGGGTGAGCTGTGGACCCCAAAAGAACCTTAAAAGAACATCTGGGTGAAGCCCCAGAAGTTTGGAAAAGATTTGAGAATTTTTGGAAAAAAGCTCCAGAGAGGGACCGACCCGCCGCGGAAATTCTAGCCGGCTTGCCTCAACCGCGACCCGGCCTGACTTCGTGGTTCGTCCCGGTAAAGAAAAACATCCAAAAAAGAGACTAAGTCTGAACGTAAAAAGTTGACCGGGACCTCCCAGCCATCGTATCCGAGAAGGGCTCCATGGACGTCGGATCAAGATCCAGGTTTTCCCCGGTCGAAGGATTTTCATCTCGAAAAAACGACTAAGTCCGAAGGTAAAAGTCTCCACCGAGGAAATACACATCGCGTATCCGGACAAGGGCTCCAGGAGGTCGGATTCAACTGGCAGGTTCGTCCCGGTGAAGAAAAACTTCAAAATAAAGACTAAGTCAGAAGGTAACTTTTTAACCGAGGCCTCCCGCGACCTGTAGCCGAGCAGGGCTCCATCGCGGTCGGCCTGAAAGTTTGACTTTGCCCCGGTCGAGGTGCAACCAGATGACCCGATTGGCGCTTTTTGTTTCTAAGCGCTAGAAAAGTAATAATTCTTCAAAAATTCATATCTCCGGTTCCCCTGAACCGATTTTAATCGTTTTTGTGTCATTTTAAAGATAAAAATATAAGCTATTTTTATAAATTGGTTTTGGATTTTTAAACTGTTTCCTGTGTTTTATTTAATTACTGTTTTGTGATATTTGAATGCTTTACACTTTGTCTCCTAAGTTAAGCCTTGACGCTCGATGCCAAGCTACCAAGGGTAGAGCTGGGATTAATTTACTGAGACCTAACTGTACTTATGTGGAGGTTTGTGGCTTGTTGCTAGGTGTAGGTACCTACCTGCCCTACCAATAACCCATTTTCCAACACTCCTCTTCCAAGTGCCTGTTCCGGTACTTCTGCAGGTGCTGCCTACTTCTGTGAGGGCTCCCTGACTTGCTGTCTCTGTCTCCTCATCCAAGTGGCAACATCCTGGTCCCTCCTGGGCCACAGCAGCATCCAAAAACCCTAACCGCGACCCTTGCAGCTAGCAAGGCTTGTTTGCGGTCTTTCTGCGTGGGAACACCTCTGCAAGCTTCTACATGATGTGGGACATCCATCCTCCAAAGGGGAGGTTTCTAGCCCTCTTCGTTCTTGCAGAATCCACAGCTTCTACCATCCGGTGGCAGCTCCTTTGCACCCTCAGCTGGCATTTCCTGGGCATCTGCCCACTCTCGACTTTGTCGCGACTCTTGGGCTTGGTCCCCTTGTTCCACAGGTACTCTCGTCCGGAAATCCACTTTGGTTGCATTGCTGGTGTTGGTCTTCCTTGCAGAATTCCCCTATCACGACTTCTGTGCTCTCTGGGGAACATAGGTGCACTTTACACCTACTTTTCAGGTTCTTGGGGTGGGCTATTTTTCTAACCCTCACTGTTTTCTTACAGTCCCAGCGACCCTCTACGAGCTCACATAGGTTTGGGGTCCATACGTTATTCGCATTCCACTTTTGGAGTATATGGTTTGTGTTGCCCCTATATCTATGTGCTCCGATTGCAATACATTGTAATTTTACACTGCTTGCATTACTTCCTTTTGCTATTACTGCATATTTTTGGTATTGTGTACATATATCTTGTGTATATTTAGCATCCTCATACTGAGGGTACTCACTGAGATACTTTTGGCATATTGTCATAAAAATGAAGTATCTGTGTGTTTTCTTATGATATTGTGCATATGACACCAGTGGTATAGTAGGAGCTTTGCATGTCTCCTAGTTCAGCCTAAGCTGCTCTGCTATAGCTACCTTCTATCAGCCTAAGCTGCTAGAAACACCTCTTCTACACTAATAAGGGATAACTGGACCTGGTACAGAGTGTAAGTACCCCTTGGTACCCACTACAAGCCAGGCCCGCCTCCTACATTGGTTGTGCAGTGGTGGGATAAGTACTTGTAACTGCTTACCACTTTGTCATATTGTACTTTTCATAAGAGAAAAATATACAAAACAAGTTCAGTGTATGTACACCTAACCCAAAAGTTTTGCTTTTCTCCTCTTACTCTATTGGCTAAGTGCTGAAAAGTACCTCTAAACTTTCAAAAAGTTTCTAAAAAGTTGAAAAAGTTTTTTTTTTCTGTGTCCTTAAAAAGTCCTGAAACTTTTTCTTTCTTTTATCTGTCCCTAAACCCTTTTCTATCATGTCTGGCACAGGTCCTACTCTTGATCTGGTCAGCACAGCTTATGACCACCTTAGCTGGAAAGGTTTGAGGAGTCTCTGCATTGATAGAGGTTTAGGGGTAGGGAAGAATCCCTCTAGAGAATTGTTAAATAACATGCTCATTGAAAATGATAAGGCCTTAGCTGGCACATCAGTTGAGAAGTTAGGAGATGGTTCGCACTCTGACTCTGGGGCACCCCTAGGGAGAGTGTTAGATGGTATCCTTCCCAACCTGCCCCTTAGCAGACCACCTAGCATAACTGGTACTAATGTGACCTCTCATCACAGTAGGGATGTCATTCCTGCAGGCCAGGTTGTTAGAGTGCCAACTGTTAGGGACAATTCACCCTCTGTTCATTCACATCATTCTTCTGTGTCAAAGCATGCCCAACCCACCCACCCTGATGACAGAATGTTAGAAAGGGAGCTCAATAGATTGAGAGTGGAAGAGACCAGGCTGAAGCTTAAACAGCAACAGCTGGCTCTAGACATGGAATCTTTAGACTTAGAAAAAGAAAGACAGAGGTTGGGGTTTGGACCCCATGGTGGCAGCAGCAGTATTACAGATAGTAATCCTGTGAAAGAGCATGATTCTAAGAATCTGCATAAGATAGTTCCCCCTTACAAGGAGGGGGATGACATTAACAAGTGGTTTGCTGCACTTGAGAGGGCCTGTGTTGTACAGGGGGTCCCTCAAAGGCAGTGGGCTGCTATCCTATGGCTATCTTTCAGTGGAAAGGGTAGGGATAGGCTCCTTACTGTGAAGGAAAGTGATGCCAATAATCTTACAGTTTTGAAGAATGCACTCTTGGATGGATTTGGCTTAACCACTGAACAATACAGGATTAAGTTCAGAGAAACCAGAAAAGAGTCCTCACAAGACTGGGTATACTTTGTTGACTATTCAGTGAAGGCCTTGGAGGGGTGGTTACATGGCAGTAAAGTTTCTGACTGTGAAAGCCTGTACAATCTAATCTTGAGAGAGCATATTCTAAATAACTGTGTCTGATTTATTACACCAATATCTAGTGCACTCAGATCTGACCTCTCCCCAAGAATTGGGAAAGAAGGCAGACAAATGGGTCAGAACAAGAGTGAACAGAAAAGTTCATACAGGGGGTGACAAGGATGGCAAGAAGAAAGATGGTGAGAAATCTCAAGATAAGCATGGGGTTAAGGGTAAAACCAAAGATCCTTCTTCAAATCCTAAACACTCTTCAGGGGGTGGGGATAAAACAAATTCTTCCTCTTCTTCACAACCTACACACATTAAAAAGCCTTGGTGCTTTGTGTGTAAAAATAGAGGCCATAGGCCAGGGGATAAGTCCTGTCCAGGTAAACCCCCTGAGCCTACCACCACTAATACATCAAGCTCTAGTGCCCCTAGCAGTAGTGGTAATAGTGGTGGGACTGCTGGCAACAGTCAAACTAAGGGTGTAGTTGGGTTCACTTATGGGTCCATCATAGAAACTATGGTAGTCAGTCCCAAGACAGTTTCTGTCACACCTAGTGGCATTGGCCTTGCCACACTGGCTGCTTGTCCCCTTATAATGGATAAGTACAGGCAGACAGTTTTAATAAATGGTGTTGAGGTCCAGGCCTACAGGGACACAGGTGCCAGTATCACTTTGGTGACTGAAAACCTAGTGGCTCCTGAACAACACATCATTGGACAACAGTATAAGATTATTGATGTCCATAACTCCACTAAGTTTCTTCCCTTAGCTATAGTTCAGCTTAGTTGGGGTGGAGTTACTGGCCCTAAGCAGGTGGTAGTGTCACCTAGCTTACCTGTAGATTGTCTCTTAGGTAATGACCTAGAGACCTCAGGTTGGGCTGAGGTAGAGTTTTATGCCCATGCAGCCATGCTGGGCATCCCCGAGGAATTGTTCCCTCTCATTTCTTCTGAAATGAAAAAGCAAAGGAGAGAAGAAGGCCTGAAAACTCAGGATCCCTCTCCAACAACAGGTAAAAAGGGTATCACAGTATCCCCTAACCACCCTGCCATTCAGGATACCATTCCTGTGGTGGGAGAAACCTCTCCTAGGGTGACACCTGTTCCAAGGGAATCATCAGCTGGCATAGCTGCACTCCCTGAGGTGAAAGTACCTCTCTGTGGGATAACTAATATTGGTGAGAAAAAGAGCACCATTTTAGTTAACATGGAGCATCCCTCCAACCCTCCCAGAGAAACGTTAGTGCAGAAACCCTGCACTGCCTCACAACACTTAGGACAGCAGCCCTGCCCTAGTGTGGAGCTCACAGGACAGCATCCCTGCCCTGCTCCAACTCAAGAGAAACAGCATCCCTGTTCCCTCTTCCAGCCATATGGACAAAGTTTTTGCCCAGCTATGGCTTTACTGAGACAGCATCCCTGTCTGACATTCTCATCACTAGAAATAGGTCCAGTGGACAATTCCCACTGTTCCAAACTAAAACTTACTGATAAAAACTATGAAAATATATCTTCACATTGTTGCTTAGCTAAAAAACTTCAAACAGGGTGGTTTACATCCCCACAGGGAGGTAACCATATAGTGGATGATAAAGGGAGTAACCAGTCTATTACAGAGCTACTCTCTACTTATCACCACTTAGACAATAAAGTCTCAACTGGCCAAGGTTAGCCTTATTGTCCTTCGTTTGGGGGGGGGTTGTGTGAGAAAGTAGCCTCTTTCTAGCCTTGTTACCCCCACTTTTGGCCTGTTTGTGAGTATATGTCAGGGTGTTTTCACTGTCTCACTGGGATCCTGCTAGCCAGGGCCCAGTGCTCATAGTGAAAACCCTATGTTTTCAGTATGGTTGTTATGTGTCACTGGGACCCTGCTAGCCAGGACCCCAGTGCTCATAAGTTTGTGGCCTATATGTATGTGTTCCCTGTGTGATGCCTAACTGTCTCACTGAGGCTCTGCTAACCAGAAGCTCAGTGGTTATGCTCTCTCTTTACAAATTGTCACTAACAGGCTAGTGACTAATTTCACCAATTTACATTGGCATACTGGAACACCCTTATAATTCCCTAGTATATGGTACTGAGGTACCCAGGGTATTGGGGTTCCAGGAGATCCCTATGGGCTGCAGCATTTCTTTTGCCACCCATAGGGAGCTCTGACAATTCTTACACAGGCTTGCCACTGCAGCCTGAGTGAAATAATGCCCACATTATTTCACAGCCATTTTACACTGCACTTAGTAACTTATAAGTCACCTATATGTCTAACCTTCACCTGGTGAAGGTTGGGTGCCAAGTTACTTAGTGTGTGGGCACCCTGGCACTAGCCAAGGTGCCCCCACATCGTTCAGGGCAAATTCCCCAGACTTTGTGAGAGCGGGGACACCATTACACGCGTGCACTATACATAGGTCACTACCTATGTATAGCGTCACAATGGTAACTCCGAACATGGCCATGTAACATGTCTAAGATCATGGAATTGCCACCCCAATGCCATCCTGGCATTGGGGAGACAATTCCATGATCCCCCGAGTCTCTAGCACAGTCCCGGGTACTGCCAAACTACCTTTCCCGGGGTTTCACTGCAGCTGCTGCCAACCCCTCAGACAGGTTTATGCCCTCCTGGGGTCCAGCCAGGCTTGGCCCAGGAAGGCAGAACAAAGGACTTCCTCAGAGAGAGGGTGTTACACCCTCTCCCTTTGGAAAAAGGTGTCAGGGCTGGGGAGGAGTAGCCTCCCCCAGCCTCTGGAAATGCTTTGATGGGCACAGATGGTGGCCATCTCTGCATAAGCCAGTCTACACCAGTTCAGGGATCCCCCAGCCCTGCTCTGGCGCGAAACTGGACAAAGGGAAGGGGAGTGACCACTCCCCTGACCTGCACCTCCCAGGGGAGGTGCCCAGAGCTCCTCCAGTGTGCTCCAGACCTCTGCCATCTTGGAAACAGAGGTGCTGCTGGCACACTGGACTGCTCTGAGTGGCCAGTTCCAGCAGGTGACGTCAGAGACTCCTCCTTATGGGCTCTTACCTGTGTTGCTAGCCTATCCTCCTTCCTAAGTAGCCAAACCTCCTTTTCTGGCTATTTAGGGTCTCTGCTTTGGGGAATTCTTTAGATAACGAATGCAAGGGCTCATCAGAGTTCCTCTGCATCTCTCTCTTCACCTTCTGCCAAAGGATCGACCACTGACTGCTGAGGACTCCTGCGAAACCGCAACAAAGTAGCAAAGACGACTACTGCAACCTTGTATCGCTGATCCTACCGCCTTCTCGACTGTTTTCCTGGTGGTGCATGCTCTGGGGGTAGCCTGCCTCCTCTCTGCACTAGGAGCTCTGAAGAAATCTCCTGTGGGTCGACGGAATCTTCCCCCTGCAACCGCAGGCAACAAAAGACTGCATCACCGGTCCTCTGGGTCCCCTCTCAGCACGACAAGCGTGGTCCCTGGAACTCAGCAACTCTGTCCAAGTGACTCCCACAGTCCAGTGACGGTGGAGGTAAGTCCTTGCCTCCCCACGATAGACTGCATTGCTGGGTACCGCGTGATTTGCAGCTGCTCCGGCTCCTGTGCACTCTTCCAGGATTTCCTTTGTGCACAGCCAAGCCTGGGTCCCCGACACTCTAACCTGCAGTGCACAACCTCCTGAGTTGTCCTCCGGCGTCGTGGGACTCCCTTTTGTGTCTTTGGGTGAGCTCCGGTTCACTCCTCTTCCAAGTGCCTGTTCCGGTACTTCTGCGGGTGCTGCCTACTTCTGTGAGGGCTCCATGACTTGCTGGGCGCCCCCTCTGTCTCCTCATCCAAGTGGCGACATCCTGGTCCCTCCTGGGCCACAGCAGCATCCAAAAACCCTAACCGCGACCCTTGCAGCTAGCAAGGCTTGTTTGCGGTCTTTCTGCGTGGGAACACCTCTGCAAGCTTCTACACGGTGTGGGACATCCATCCTCCAAAGGGGAGGTTTCTAGCCCTCTTCGTTCTTGCAGAATCCACAGCTTCTACCATCCGGTGGCAGCTCCTTTGCACCCTCAGCTGGCATTTCCTGGGCATCTGCCCACTCTCGACTTTGTCGCGACTCTTGGGCTTGGTCCCCTTGTTCCACAGGTACTCTCGTCCGGAAATCCACTTTGGTTGCATTGCTGGTGTTGGTCTTCCTTGCAGAATTCCCCTATCACGACTTCTGTGCTCTCTGGGGAACATAGGTGCACTTTACACCTACTTTTCAGGTTCTTGGGGTGGGCTATTTTTCTAACCCTCACTGTTTTCTTACAGTCCCAGCGACCCTCTACGAGCTCACATAGGTTTGGGGTCCATACGTTATTCGCATTCCACTTTTGGAGTATATGGTTTGTGTTGCCCCTATACCTATGTGCTCCTATTGCAATACATTGTAATTTTACACTGCTTGCATTACTTCCTTTTGCTATTACTGCATATTTTTGGTATTGTGTACATATATCTTGTGTATATTTGGCATCCTCATACTGAGGGTACTCACTGAGATACTTTTGGCATATTGTCATAAAAATAAAGTACCTTTATTTTTAGTATATCTGTGTATTGTGTTTACTTATGATATTGTGCATATGACACCAGTGGTATAGTAGGAGCTTTGCATGTCTCCTAGTTCAGCCTAAGCTGCTCTGCTATAGCTACCTTCTAACAGCCTAAGCTGCTAGAAACACCTCTTCTACACTAATAAGGGATAACTGGACCTGGTACAGAGTGTAAGTACCCCTTGGTACCCACTACAAGCCAGGCCAGCCTCCTACAGTGGGGCAGTGTCCGGGGGGCGGGCATCTCCACTAGGTGGAGTGCCCTGGGGCGCTGTTACATCAGGCTTGAGCCTTTGAGGCTCACCGCCCGGTGTTACAGTTCCTGCATGGGGAAGTGTGAAGCACCTCCACCCAGGACAGGCTTTGTTCCTGGTCACAGAGTGCACAAAGGCACTCACCTCATGTGGCCAGAAACTTGTCTGGGAGTGGTAGGCTGGCAGAGACTGGTCAGCCTAGCACTAGCGGTTGGGCTGGTATGCAGGGGGCATCTCTAAGATGCCCTCTGTGTGCAGTTTTCAATAAATCCCACAATGGCATCAGTGTGGGTTTATTGTGCTGAGAAGTTTGATACCAAACTTCTCAGTATTCAGTGTAGCCATTATGGAACAGTTGAGTTAGTTTTTGACAAACTCCCAGACCATATACTCAATATTGCTACCCTGCACTTACAATGTCTAAGAATTGGCTTAGACATTGTAGGGGCATAGTGCTCATGCAGCTATTCCCTCACCTGTGGGATAGTGCACCCTGCCTTAGGGCTCTAAGGCCTGCTAGAGGGGTTACTTACCTATGCCACAGGCAGTGGGTTGTGGGCATGGCACCCTGAGGGGAGTGCCATGTTGACTTAGTCTTTTTCTCCCCACAAGCACACACAAGCTGTGAGGCAGTGTGCATGTGCTGAGTGAGGGGTCCCCAGGGTGGCATAATACATGCTGCAGCCCTTAGAGACCTTCCCTGGCCACAGGGCCCTTGGTACTAGAGGTACCTTTTAAAAGGGACTTAACTGTGTGCCAGGGCTGTGCCAATTGTGGAGACAAAGTACAGTTTTAGGGAAAGAACACTGGTGCTGGGGCCTGGTTAACAGGGTCCCAGCACACTTTCAATTAAAGCTGGCATCAACAAAAGGCAAAAAGGTAGGGGGCAACCAGGCCAACAGTGGCATTTTCCTACAGCCCACATCAGTGAAAGGTGCCAACTGGGACAGGAAACTACATCACCGTACCTAAGCAGCAACTCCCTTTCTTCCCCCTACCAGTGCCCTTATATAGTGACACTTTTTTGTGGAGGAGTGTGCATGGAGCAGGGCACCTGGAGCGGTAGATAAAGCTTTGGGAGGTGGCAGGAGCCACCCAGACCAAGAAAGACTGTCCTTACCAAGGTCTGAACCTTCTTAATTGCACAGTGGGATTATACATGCCCCCCAGGCGCAGAGAGATTGTTGTATAATGGCCTGGGGGCTTAGGTGGGTCCCGAAGATGGTGCAGTGAGGGGTTCTGTCCCTAAATGAGGAGCTCCTGGTACCAATCCTCCTGTTTGCGGGGGGGCACCCCCTCCACATGGGCTGCACTTGCCTCCTTGACTGACTGCATGTAAAGAGTACCCAGGGGTAAGGCTGGTCTCTATGAGCTGGTGTCCATTTCCAACAGCGGAGGGAAGGATGGGCCCCTCCACCGACCACTTGTATCCCCTGTGGCTGGGGGAAACCGACACAGTGGTAGGAGAATCACATATCCTGCATGGGGTGGTGAGGAACAAATAGCCTCTGCCCTGCTGGGTGCCTAGACACTGTGGGTTGCCGCCCAATACACACTGACATGTCGCAAGACTGGCGTAATGTTGGACCCAGCGGATGTTAAACTGGACAAAATCCTGCCCACTATCACTGACACCAGAGAGGACTTGGGAGGCAGAGAGGAGACAAGAAAACACACTCCAGCTGGCAGTGATGGACCTCGAAGGGAAGACCAAAGACCTCACGGCTAAAGTCCACATGTTGGAAAACAGAGCAGAGGATTCAGAAGGGTGATGCCGCCGCAACAACATACGCATTATTAGGTTGATGAACTTTAGGATAAAGGAAACCGTACTGCAGGCAGCTCGTACCAACCTCTCAATTATGACAATGTGTGTATATTCCTGTTCCCAGATTACACCCTAGTTGTCCAACGATGCAGAGCTTTGTTCTTGGGGTAAAGAAGAAACTACAGTCTGCTGGCCTCACTTATTCCTTGCTGTCTCTGACCAAACTGAACGGTATAGTAAATCACTCCAGCTATTTTTTCGCTCAGCATGCGGATACCTGGGACTAGGTGGAGCAGCGCTGCTATGAGACATCAGAAACAGACACACCAGCACCACATAGGCAACGGGTGGAAATCCACTGAGGATGGAAGTGCCACGAGAGCGGAGATGCAGTGATGGCCGGAGCCCTCACCCGGCCCAAGCAACGGAAGAGCAGATACAGGCGCTGTCAATTTTTACTAACAAGTAGGTGGGGAGGTGATCTCCACCATTGGACGACCTTGAAGGGACACCATCTGAGATGAAACCAAGTGAATTGGAGAAGAGTGTTGCCTCAGATAATCTTCCTACCATTACGCAACTTGCGGTGGATGACATTGCCTGAACCTCAATACAAATAGAATTCAGTGGGCTATACGTGGAGGTTTCAGGGATGGGAGACTTTGCTTAAAGATGTCTGTCCCCTCTTTTCCCCTCCCAGAGGGTTCCATTGTGCCCGAACCACCATACTGGGGTTCTCCACAAGAGGCAGTCTCGCTGCGGGTGGCCCAGGAGGCTTCCTACACTTAGGCAGAGATTGATTTAAAAAGGGTAATTCCCCCCCCCCCCCCTTTGCCTGATGCATACTAGCTACATACAAACTGGCCATTAAAGATTGACTGCCACCCCTCATTCTCAAGGAGACCTGCTGCACGTTGTGGCATGCAGACTGGAGGTCCCCATGAGTGGGAAAGTGAGTTACTTATGTGGGCAGTTAGATGTTACTCTACCGCCCTGGGATTGCATATTCTGTTCTTAGTTTTTCTCAAGCCATGCAGCCTCTTTAGAGATCCTAAGAGGAAACCACATGTGCAGACAACCGCCTGCACCAGCGTACCTCAGGGATGCGCCACTTGCCCCCCGCCTGCCCTTCACTCAGACTATGGCTAATACATGGCTAGATTGCGGTTTCTAACATGGAATGTTTGAGGGATGGGCACAGCACATAGGAGATATGCAATACAACAGTACATTAAGAGAAGGGATGTCCAGATAGTATTCCTTCAAGAAAAGCACATACCCAATGGTGAAGGCATATGTTTTAAAAAACAATGGAGGGGCCAGTGTTACAGCACCACATACTCGATTTATGCTAGTGGGGCCCTTTGTGTGGGTTAGGCCCTTCATACCATTTTGGAGTACGATGGTTGAAATAGACCCTGCTGGGTTTTATATCCTCTTGGAGGGACAGCTAGATGACAGGCCTGTACTACTGGGGAGTATTTATACTCTGAATGTGGCACAACAGCAGTGTATGGCGCCTCTCTCAACCATATTGACTAGATGGGCTGACTTACCCTGGATTATAGGAGGGGATTTCAATTGTGTACTGAACCAACAAGTAGACCATTCGCACCCCCCTCTGCTGGCCTCCCATGTGGGTGCCGCTTATACTTGCGTTGCCAAATGGCTTGCGCAGTGGTCCCTGGTAGATAGCCGGCGTGTGATACATCCAAATGCTAGGAGTACTCCTATTATTCGTTGCCATATGAGCTACACATGGGCCTTGACCACATTCTCTGTCACCACATCACCCAGATGAGTTTTACGGGGGCAGAGTACTCAAGAAAAACCCATTCAAACCACAACTCACTACTGCTTTACCTAAAGTGGGGAACGCCACTTCCTCCAGTACTGATTTGGCAATTACATCCTACATTGTTAGAAGATCCAGTATTCCGAGAATCAACCAACAACGCCCTTTCAAATAACTTGGCAGACAACAGGGGCATTGCTGCTACATGAATGATTGAGTGGGAGGCAATAAAGGTGGTTATACGGGTACCACTGCATGCATTCTGTGGTGGGCGCACAAGCTGCCTTCCACCTCAAACTGACACTAGTGGATGTATCGCTAGGCACCCTTGAGAACTCTGTGTAAGATGACCCAACTGAGCGGCACGCTTAGGCAGAATAAAGGGAACAACAACATGCCTGCCTTATAGAATCACTGTGGTGCCTCTACTATAGGACATACCAGGCCAGGATGCATGCTGAGGGGGATAAACCAGGCCGATAGCTGTCTTGGTTACTTAAGAGTACTATGGTTATTACCCTAATAACCGCAATACAGGTGTCTCCTAACACTGCTTATTACTGCTCCATATATGATCCTACCCACCAGTGTGTCATGTTGGCTCTCGTACCAATGAGACTGCTGGATCCGAGCGGCATCACCACCGAATTGTCCAATCCCACACTGTGTGACGACTGTCGTCCTAACCCTTCTGGCCAGCTAGCAGTACGCCACCAGCACCCAAGAGTAGAGGTGATTCGTGGCAGACGTGCGTATGACATTCTGATTTCTTAGGGAAATCGTGGTGGAACAGATCTCATCCTTTTCTCTTACTTAAATTCATCTCACACATGAAAAGACAGACAGAAGCAGAACTTGGTTCAACGTATCTTATTGAATCAACTGCACACTAGATAAGAAGGAATGTCATGCAATGATTAGGATAATGAAACATGCTAAAAGCAAAGCGATGATGAAAAAGGTGAAACATAGGAAAATTCCTACCATAGAGTCACAGTGCTAAATATAGGAATTCATACATATACCACTAAAGTACTATATTAGAGCACAGCAATGTTAGCCCTAATCCGCCCTTCAGGACCCCTGGAAAGGCACCATCCCCCATACCTGAATGTGGTAGTAGTGAAGAGGGCTGTTGGTCTACCAAGAGTCATCTCCCATGTAGGCGGAAAAGACATCAAGTCTCAGCAGACAACTGCAATGAAGCTACAACATTAGGTGCCAGTTTCTGTCTGGAACCTTAGAAGGAGGCAGAGAGATGCTTTATAATAAAACAGTTGGTGTTCTAAGAAAACAGCCCTAGCAAAAGAACACATATGTTTCCGTGAAGTGGCAGAGAATGTTATGTTCTACTTTGTACCAACAACAAGTTCGTTTACAGCCTTGAGCAAGCACAGAGTGAAGATATTGTGCGAAGAAATGAAAATAATTCCTAGGCAGAGTGGACAATAGATAAGGAAATAAAAACATCACCGCAAAATGAGGTGTCTGGTAAAATAATAAAAGTTAATGAATTACTACAAGGCTAAAGAAGGGCACAATTTTCAGGATAAAATACGTGCCCATAAAATGATGCTAAAATAACCTCACGACGAGGGATGGTGGGGGATGGATGGGAACAAATCCTGATCCAAGGCTTCCTAAGCTTGGTTAGAATGCCTATAATTGAGCCAGTGGGGTGTGAAAAAATCTAAATACCCCAGTACAGAACAGTAAATCAGAAGGGCGATTAGGGGTGCAGCCACATGCACAACCCCAGGACTGGATGGGTTACCTGTTGATTTTTACAAAACATATGAGGCACAACTGGTCCCAAAGCTTTTAGAGCTATATGCCACTGCCCTCACTGTGTCAGTCTCGCTTACATAGCCAGAGCAGGACCCATTAGACTTGACTTTATTAAGGCCCCTTTCGATGCTGGGATGGACTACGAAATACTGAGCAAAATTATAGTTGTGAGGATTCTCAAACACTTACCACATTTAATCCATCTAGATTCAAATGGCTACATACCGGGATGGTCCACAACACTTAACATCCGCAGGCTCCGTAGAGTGCTGGAGAGTTTCCCCAGCCAGTGGTCCTACACAGCATGTTTAGAATTAGACCTAGAAAAAGCATTCAGCCAGTGGACTTGGAGTACACATTTTTGATGAGGAGCACAATGGGCATCAGTGGTAGATTGCAGCGGCTCATAAGGCTCCTATAAACAGAACCCACAGAACGGTTGAGAAAAGGGCAATGTGTTGCTGCCCCTTTCCCAGTAACTAGAGTCACGAGTCACAGCTGCCCCCTCTCTGCATTGCTGTTTGCCCTGGCAACTGAGCCACTGGCGCAAGGGCTCAGACAGGCAGGTCAGACCTGGGGCATACCACTGGGGCATACCACTGGGGGGGGCGGAATGCATGTAGTCTCACTGTTTGCAGATGATGTCCGGAAATATGTTGGAGATATGCAGATAGCAAATATCGTGGCTGAGTTCCGAGCCGCCTCAGGGCTTGGGATGAACTGGTCGAAAACCTGTTTGTTCCCGGTCCATCCTGAGTGCCCCCCACAGCGAATCATAGGGGACACACATTCCCTTCACTGGGAGCTACCCCAGACCTTATTGATGGTAACCTCATGAAGGCTGTTGCCTCCCTTCACCCTCGGATCCCGTTCTGGTGTACACTTCCACTCTCAGTACAGGGTAGAGGGTCCCTATCAGAGATGGTGATATTCCCAAGCCCATTGTATTATTTCCATAATCTCCTGGTGAACTTTTCCTGCAGCACTTTCCTAACATTACATGTGATGCTCGGGGGCTTCCTTTAGAACAAATGTAGATGTAAGATAGGCATGGGCAAGATGCAGTTCCCAGTGGAGAGAAGTGGCCTTGGTGCACCAAACTTTGAGCACTACTACCTACTGCTCAGCTGCAGTGGCCCACCCGCTGGCTGGCAGGAAGAAATGTAGTGGAGTTAGGACTGGTTTCCGGGCCTGGTGCACAGCAGATGGTGAGGGAGATGTTCCTCCCAAAGGGGATGCCCTCAACCCAGCTGGCTGGTGTCTAGCTGCGGGTGGCCCATCAGAGCTTTAAGAGGAGCCTACACCACATGCCAAGCATGCCTCAGTATGCTCCGCCAATTAATAACCTGGCTGACAAGTGCCCTCTCCCACCTATTGCAGAATCCCTTAGATTCCCTTAGAAGGTCCTAGGAGGGTGGCATAGGCTGGGGATTGACCCATAAAAAATGGGATAGGGCTCCAGTCCACCCCCGAAAGGTCTCCTGCAATGCCCATTTTTAGTATATACAGCGCAACATTCTGCGTAGAGCATACCTCACCCAGGCAAGGCTCCACAGGATCTTCCCTGGGTCTGCATCAAAATGCCCGCGCTGTATGGAGCTTGGAGTGGACATGAAGCACATGTTCTGGAGCTGCTCGCTGGTTGGCAGCCTCTGGACAGTTGTCACAGATACACTTGCCAGAGTAACAGGCTGTACCAACCTCCATAGTATGGCGAGTGACATGCTAGGGCTTTAGAAATGCAGAAAGGCTGGAAGAGCCACAAACCATTTTGTTGATTTGGCACTGCTAATGGTCCGTAGACTGATTGCCATGCACTGGAAGGCCAGCGTGCTGCTTATGATGGGGAATTGGTGAGCAGCAACGATTAAGTGGGGTAGGGCTGTGTAGGAAGGTAGCCTCTTTCTAGCATTGTTACCCTCACTTGTGGCCTGTTTGTGAGTATATGTCAGTGTGTTTTTAATGTCTCACTGGGATCCTGCTAGCCAGGACCCCAGTGCTCATAGTGAAAACCCTATTTGTCAGTGTGTTCTATATGTCTCACTGGGACCCTGCTAGCCAGGGCCCCAGTGCTCATAGTTTGTGGCCTGAATGTGTTCCCTGTGTAGTGCCTAACTGTGTCACTGAGGCTCTGCTAATCAGAACCTCAGTCCTTATGCTCTCTCTGCCTTTAAAATTGTCACTGCAGGCTAGTGACCATTTTTACCAATTCTGATTGGCACACTGGAACACCCTTATAATTCCCTAGTATATGGTTCCTAGGTACCCAGGGTATTGGGGTTCCAGGAGATACCTATGGGCTGCAGCATTTCTTTTGCCACCCATAGGGAGCTCAGACAATTCTTACACAGGACTGCCACTGCAGCCTGAGTGAAATAACGTTCATGTTATTTCACAGCCATTTTACACTGCACTTAAGTAACTTATAAGTCACCTATATGTCTAACCCTCACTTGGTGAAGGTTAGGTGCAAAGTTACTAAGTATGAGGGCACCCTGGCACTAGCCAAGGTGCCCCCACATAGTTCAGGGCAATTTCTCCAGACCTTGTGAGTGCGGCGACACCATTACACGCATGCACTACATATAGGTCAATACCTATATGTAGCTTCACAATGGTAACTCCGAATATGGCCATGTAACATGTCTAAGATCATTAAATTGTCCCTCTATGCCAAATCTGGTATTGGGGTGCCAATCCCATGCATCCCCGGGGCTCCAGCATGGACCCCGGGTCCTGCCAAACCAGCTCTCTGGGGTTTTCACTGCAGCTACTGTTGCTGCCAACCCACAGACATGCTTCTGTCCTCCTGGGGTCTGGGCAGCCCAGTCCCAGGAAGACAGAACAAAGGATTTCCTCTGAGAGAGGGTGTTACATCTTCTCCCTTTGGAAATAGGTGTTAAGGGCCTGAGAGGAGTAGCCTCTCCTGGCCTCTGGGAATGCTTTGAAGGGCATAGATGGTGCCCTCCTTGCATAAACCAGTCTACACCGGTTCAGGGATCCCCCAGCCCCTGCTCTGGCATGAAACAGGACAAAGGAAAGGGGAGTGACCACTCCCCTGTCCATCACCACCCCAGGGGTGGGGCCCAGAGCTCCTCCAGTGTGTCCCAGACCTCTGCCATCTTGAATGCAGAGGTGTGAGGGCACAATGGAGGCCTCTGAGGGACCAGTGCCAGCAGGTGACGTCAGAGACCCCTCCTGATAGGTGTTTAACTAACTAGGTGGCCAATCCTCCTCTGAGGGCTATTTAGGGTCTCTCCTGTGGGCTTCTCTTCAGATAACGAATGCAAGAGCTCACCAGAGTTCCTCTGCATCTCCCTCTTCGACTTCTGCCAAGGATCGACCGCTGACTGCTCCATGACGCCTGCAAAACTGCAACAAAGTAGCAAGAAGACTACCAGCGACATTGTAGCGCCTAATCCTGCCGGCTTTCTCAACTGTTTCCTGGTGGTGCATGCTCTGGGGGCTGTCTGCCTTCACCCTGCACTGGAAGCCAAGAAGAAATCTCCCGTGGGTCGACGGAATCTTCCACCTGCTAACGCAGGCACCAAACTTCTGCTTCACCGGTCCTCTGGGTCCCCTCACATCGTGACGAGCGTGGTCCCTGGAACATAGGAGCTGGATCCAAGTGACCCCGACAGTCCAGTGGTCCATCTGTCCAAATTTGGTGGAGGTAAGTCCTTGCCTCCCCACGCCAGACAGTAATCCTGTGTACTACGTGAACTGCAGCTGCTAGGGCTTCTGTGCACTTTTCCCAGGAATCCTTTGTGCACAGCACAGCCCAGGTCCCCAGCACTCCTTCCTGCATTGCTCAACTCGCTGAGTTGACCACCGGCTTCGTGGGTCCCTCCCTTGTAGTGTTGAGACGATCGCCGTGCTCAGTTTTCTTGAACCTGTGTTCAAGTACTTCTGCAGGTGCTGCCTGCTTCTGCATGGGCTTTCTCTGTGGCTGAGCGCCCCCTCTGTCTCCTCCACCAAGGGGCAACCTCCTGGTCCTTCCTGGGCCCTGGCAGCACCCAATATCTTCAACCGTGACTCTTGCAGCTAGCAAGGCTTGTTTGTGGTCTTTCTGTGTGGAAATAACTCAGCATCCTCCAGCACGCCATGGGACATCTTCTGTACAAAGGAGAAGTTCCTGGCATCTTCCGTTGTTGCAGAATCTTCAGCTTCTTCCACCCGGAGGCAGCAATTTTGCACCTTCATCCGGGGTTTAGTGGGCTCCTGCCCCCCAGGACATTTTCGTGACTCTTGGACTTGGTCCCCTTCCTTTACAGGTCCTCAGGTCCAGGAATCCGTCTTCAGTGCTTTGCAGTCTGTTGTGGTCTTTGCAGAATCTCCTATCACGACTTTAGTGTGTTTCTGCGGAAGTAGGGTAACTTTACTCCTACTTTTCAGGGTCTTGGGGTAGGGTATCTTGGACACCTTTAGTGCTTTCCTACAGTCCCAGCGACCATCTATACACTACTCTAGGCCTGGGGTCCCTAAGTGGTTCGGATTCCACTTCCTTAGTGTATGGTTTGTGTTGCCCCTAGGCCTATTGCATCCTATTGTATTCTACAGTGTTTGCACTACTTTTCTAACTGTTTACTTACCTGATTTTGGTTTGTGTGCATATTTTGTGTATTTTACTTACCTCCTAAGGGAGTATATCCTCTGAGATATTTTTGGCACATTGTCACTAAAATAAAGTACCTTTATTTTTAGTAACACTGAGAATTGTGATTCTTATGCTATAGTGCTATATGATATAAGTGGTATTGCATGAGCTTTGCATGTCTCCTAGTTCAGCCTAAGGTGCTCTGCTATAGCTACCTCTATCAGCCTAAGCTGCTAGAACACCACTAATCTACTTATAAGGGATAACTGGACCTGGCACAAGGTGTAAGTACCATCAGGTTCCCACTGCAAGCCAGGCCAGCCTGCTACATGCCGAAGCCACAGTACTGTGGAAGGAGAAGACAGATGGACTGCAGAAGCGGCCAGTGACAGCAGAATGAGAAAGGCTTCTAGACACCCTACAGGACCCACAGGACAACTCTGTCACATTGGATAAGCAAAGACATGCTGTTATGGAGTGTTAACATTAGTTTGGATGCATGGAACCCCCTCACACTCTATGGTCTCTGTAGGAGGCTGCCCTGGCTTGTAGTGGGTACCAGAGGTACTTACACCTTGTGCCAGGTCCAGTTATCCCTTATTAGTGTAGAAGAGGTGTTTCTAGCAGATTAGGCTGATAGAAGGTAGCTATGGCAAAGCAGCTTAGGCTGAACTAGGAGACATGTAAAGCTCCTACTATACCACTGGTGTCATATGCACAATATCATAAGAAAACACAATACGCAGAAGTACTAAAAATAAAGGTACTTTATTTTTATGACAATATGCCAAAAGTATCTCAGTGAGTACCCTCAGTATGAGGATAAGATATATACACAAGATATATGTACACAAACCAAAATTATGCAGATAATAGCAAAAGGAAGTAATGCAAGCAATGTAAAATTACAGTAGTTTGCAATAGGAGCATATAGGTATAGGGGCAACACAAACCATATACTCCAAAAGTGGAATGCGAACCACGAATGGACTACAAACCTATGTGAGCTTGTAGAGGGTTGCTGGGACTGTAAGAAAACAGTGAGGGTTAGAAAAATAGCCCACCCGAAGACCCTGAAAGGCAGGTGTAAAGTGCACCTACTACCCCCAGAGAGCACAGAAGTTGTGATAGGGGGTTTCTGCAGGAAGAACAAACACCAGCAATGCAACAACAGTGGATTTCCGGACCTGAGTACCTGTAAGACAAGGGGACCAAGTCCAATAGTCACGACAGTGTCGAGAGTGGGCAGGAGCAACAGGAAATGCCAGCTGAGGGTGCAAGGAAGCTGCCACCTGTTGGAAGAAGCTTGGAGTTCTGCAAGAACGAAGAGGACTAGGAACTTCCCCTTTGGAGGATGGATGTCCCACGTCGTGAAGAAGCTTGCGGAGGTGTTCCCACGCAGAAAGGCCGCAAACAAGCCTTGCTAGCTGCAAGGGTCGCGGTTAGGGTTTTTGGATGCTGCTGTGGCCCAGGAGGGACCAGGATGTCGCCACTTGGATGAGGAGACAAAGGGGGCGCCCAGCAAGTCAGGGAGCCCTCACAGAAGCAGGCAGCACCCGCAGAAGTACCTGAACAGGCACTTAGAAGAAAAGTGAACCGGAGTCCACCCGAAGTCACAAAAGGGAGTCCCACGACGCCGGAGGACAACTCAGAAGGTTGTGCACTGCAGGTTAGAGTGTCGGGGACCCAGGCTTGGCTGTGCACAAAGGAAATCCTGGAAGAGTGCACAGGAGCCGGAGCAGCTGCAGATCACGCGGTACCCAGCAATGCAGTCTAGTGTGGGAAGGCAAGGACTTACCTCCACCAAACTTGGACTGAAGAGTCACTGGACTGTGGGAGTCACTTAGACAGAGTTACTGAGTTCCAGGGACCACGCTCGTCGTGCTGAGAGGGGACCCAGAGGACCGGTGATGCAGTCTTTTGTTGCCTGCGGTTGCAGGGGGAAGATTCCGTTGACCCACGGGAGATTTCTTCAGAGCTCCTGGTGCAGAGAGGAGGCAGGCTACCCCCAGAGCATGCACCACCTGGAAACAGTCGAGAAAGCCGGCAGGATGAAGCGATACAAGGTTGCTAGTAGTCGTCTTGCTACTTTGTTGCGGTTTTGCAGGCGTCCTGAGCAGTCAGCGGTCGATCCTTTGGTAGAAGGGAAGAGGGAGATGCAGAGGAACTCTGGTGAGCTCTTGCATTCGTTATCTGGTGAGTTCCCCAAAGCAGAGACCCTAAATAGCCAGAAAAGGAGGGTTGGCTACCTAGGAAGGAGGATTGGCTACCAACAGAGGTAAGAGCCTATCAGAAGGAGCCTCAGACGTCACCTGCTGGCACTGGCCACTCAGAGCAGTCCAGTGTGCCACAAACACATCTGTTTCCAAGATGGCTGAGGTCTGGGACACACTGGAGGAGCTCTGGGCACCTCCCCTGGGAGGTGCAGGTCAGGGGCGTGGTCACTCCCCTTTCCTTTGTCCAGTTTCGCGCCAGAGCAGGGCTGGGGGATCCCTGAACCGGTATAGACTGGCTTATGCAGAGATGGGCACCATCTGTGCCCATCAAAGCATTTCCAGAGGCTGGGGGAGGCTACTCCTCCCCAGCCTTCACACCTATTTCCAAAGGGAGAGGGTGTAACACCCTCTCTCAGAGGAAGTCCTTTGTTCTGCCTTCCTGGGCCAGGGCTGCCTGGACCCCAGGAGGGCAGAAACCTGTCTGAGGGGTTGGCAGCAGCAGCAGCTGCAGTGGAGACCCCGGAAAGGCAGTTTGGCAGTACCCGGGTTCTGTGCTAGAGACCCGGGGGATCATGGAATTGTCCACAATTCCATGATCTTAGACATGTTACATGGCCATGTTCGGAGTTACCATTGTGACGCTGTACATAGGTAGTGACCTATGTACAGTGCACACGTGTAATGGTGTCCCCGCACTCACAAAGTCCGGGGAATTTGCCCTGAACGATGTGGGGGCACCTTGGCTAGTGCCAGGGTGCCCACACACTAAGTAACTTTGCACCCAACCTTCACCAGGTGAAGGTTAGACATATAGGTGACTTATAAGTTACTTAAGTGCAGTGGTAAATGGCTGTGAAATAACGTGGACGTTATTTCACTCGGGCTGCACTGGCAGGCCTGTGTAAGAATTGTCAGAGCTCCCTATGGGTGGCAAAAAAAATGCTGCAGCCCATAGGGATCTCCTGGAGCCCCAATACCCTGGGTACCTCAGTACCATATACTAGGGAATTATATGGGTGTACCAGTATGCCAATGTGAATTGGTAAATTTAGTCACTAGCCTGTTAGTGACAAATTTGGAAAGCAGAGAGAGCATAACCTCTGAGGTTCTGGTTAGCAGAGCCTCAGTGAGACAGTTAAGCATCACACAGGGAACACATACAGGGCACATACTTATGAGCACTGGGGCCCAGCCTGGCAGGGTCCCAGTGACACATAGACTAAAACAACATATATACAGTCAAATATGGGGGTAACAGGCAAGGCAAGATGGTACTTTCCTACAGTCTCACCATCCACTCCTGAAAAATATGGGAGGAGACGGTGGTGAGCTCTGTGAAAACACTGATTATGTCACACATTGTAAGTGGATGCAGTGCCTCCCACACAAGGTTATTGTGGGGAGTCGGCGAGATACGAGCATGTAGTAAATGTCTTGTTACCCTACTTTGCTACACTACATGTCTGCAATTAAGTTCGCTTCTTGTTTGAATTGTTTGTAAGGTTGTGGTGTATATGGACTATGTATCTCCTGATTATTTTGAACATGTGTGAAAAGTTATGAGGGCTTACGTTGGGTACTGCTTGCACATATGTTTCAGACTAATAAGCAAGTGCTGACCTACTCGCTGTACTGTTGATAATGTAACTTGAAAATTATATATATTTGCTGTTGAATGGCTGTGTGTGGCAAGTTTTTTTGGTCTCAATGTTGTATCATTTATTTTATAAAGGTTAAAGAGTTAAATCATATGCTGTGTCAATCCTTCGTGATGTGTATGGACTGCCCCTGTGTCCTGTGAGTTCTTGTGTTTCTGTTTTGGCCTGTGCTGTGCTAGTTTTATACCACTCTGGTTTCTATAGTGGTTGAGATATAAAACTTTTATTCCAAGACTGACTGGAAAAAAAACCTTGTTGGATTTTTTGGAACTTTTCCTGTATCTTGTCTTCATTAAAGTGTGCAAATGTGGTTGCTTCAGTTTATCTGTATTTTAATGGTGTGTTATGGAATCCTGCCCAGCAACAGTTTCAGTTTCATATAAACAATAAAAGTGGATGTTAAACAGCATCGATGGCAAAGCAAAAGGCAACTATTCTGGACAGTTTCAATGAATAAGCCAGATTAGATTCATCATGCCAGTCTTCATCAATACCCTAGTCAATTTTAATTCTAGATCCATAATAAATCCAATTAGTAAAAGCTGAATGAAATGTTGGATGCAAGATTGGAAAAAATGTTGTGGTCACCAAGGTTTATTAAGCAGTCTGGTATGAGTCCATCTCTCACTGAAGTGTTTATGATAACTTCTGTGGGTTTCCTTTTGTATGCTTGTTGATCGCTTTAAACCACTGTAGGAGGCTGGACTGGCTTGTAGTGAGTACCAAGGGGTACTTGCACCTTGCACCAGGCCCAGTTATCCCTTATTAGTGTATAGGGTGTCTAGCAGCTTAGGCTGATAGATAATGGTAGCTTAGCAGAGCAGCTTAGGCTGAACTAGGAGACGTGTGAAGCTACTACAGTACCACTTAGTGTCATATGCACAATATCATAAGAAAACACAATACACAGTTATACTAAAAATAAAGGTACTTTATTTTTATGACAATATGCCAAAGTATCTTAGAGTGTACCCTCAGTGAGAGGATAGGAAATATACACAAGATATATATACACAATAGCAAAAATATGCAGTATAGTCTTAGAAAACAGTGCAAACAATGTATAGTTACAATAGGATGCAATGGGGAAACATAGGGATAGGGGCAACACAAACCATATACTCCAAAAGTGGAATGCGAACCACGAATGGACCCCAAACCTATGTGACCTTGTAGAGGGTCGCTGGGACTATTAGAAAATAGTGAGAGTTAGAAAAATAACCCTCCCCAAGACCCTGAAAAGTGAGTGCAAAGTGCACTAAAGTTCCCCTAAGGACAAAGAAGTTGTGTTAGAGGAATAATGCAGGAAAGACACAAACCAGCAATGCAACAACTGTGGATTTCCAATCTAGGGTACCTGTGGAACAAGGGGACCAAGTCCAAAAGTCACAAGCAAGTCGGAGATGGGCAAATGCCCAGGAAATGCCAGCTGCGGGTGCAAAGAAGCTTCTACTGGACAGAAGAAGCTGAGGTTTCTGCAGGAACGAAAAGGGCTAGAGACTTCCCCTTTGGTGGACGGATCCCTCTCGCCATGGAGAGTCGTGCAGAAGTGTTTTCCCGCCGAAAGAACGCCAACAAGCCTTGCTAACTGCAAATCGTGCGGTTAGCGTTTTTGGACGCTGCTGAGGCCCAGGAGGGACCAGGAGGTCGCAAATTGGACCAGCAGAGAGAGGGGACGTCGAGCAAGACAAGGAGCCCTCTCTGAAGCAGGTAGCACCCGGAGAAGTGCCAGAAACAGGCACTACGAGGATGCGTGAAACGGTGCTCACCCGAAGTCGCACAAAGAAGTCCCACGTCGCCGGAGAACAACTTAGGAGGTCGTGCAATGCAGGTTAGAGTGCCGTGGACCCAGGCTGGACTGTGCACAAAGGATTTCCGCCGGAAGTGCACGGAGGCCGGAGTAGCTGCAAAAGTAGCGGTTCCCAGCAATGCAGCCCAGCGAGGTGAGGCAAGGACTTACCTCCACCAAACTTGGACTGATGAGTCACTGGACTGTGCGGGTCACTTGGACAGAGTCGCTGGATTCGAGGGACCTCGCTCGTCGTGCTGAGAGGAGACCCAAGGGACCGGTAATGCAGCTTTTTGGTGCCTGCGATTGCACGGGGAAGATTCCGTCGACCCACGGGAGATTTCTTCGGAGCTTCTGGTGCAGAGAGGAGGCAGACTACCCCCACAGCATGCACAAGCAGGAAAACAGTCGATAAGGCGGCAGGATCAGCGTTACAGAGTTGCAGTAGTCGTCTTTGCTACTATGTTGCAGGTTTGCAGGCTTCCAGCGCGGTCAGCAGTCGATTCCTTGGCAGAAGGTGAAGAGAGAGATGCAGAGGAACTCGAATGAGCTCTTGCATTCGTTATCTAAAGTTTCCCCAGAGACAGAGACCCTAAATAGCCAGAAAAGAGGGTTTGGCTACTTAGGAGAGAGGATAGGCTACTAACACCTGAAGGAGCCTATCAGAAGGAGTCTCTGACGTCACCTGGTGGCACTGGCCACTCAGAGCATTCCAGTGTGCCAGCAGCACCTCTGTTTCTAAGATGGCAGAGGTCTGGAGCACACTGGAGGAGCTCTGGACATCTCCCAGGGGAGGTGCAGGTCAGGGGAGTGGTCACTCCCCTTTCCTTTGTCCAGTTTCGCGCCAGAGCAGGGCTAAGGGGTCCCCTGAACCGGTGTAGACTGGCTTATGCAGAATTGGGCACATCTGTGCCCAACAAAGCATTTCCAGAGGCTGGGGGAGGCTACTCCTCCCCTGCCTTCACACCATTTTCCAAAGGGAGAGGGTGTCACACCCTCTCTCAGAGGAAGTTCTTTGTTCTGCCATCCTGGGCCAGGCCTGGCTGGACCCCAGGAGGGCAGATGCCTGTCTGAGGGGTTGGCAGCAGCAGCAGCTGCAGTGAAACCCCAGGAAGGGCAGTTTGGCAGTACCAGGGTCTGTGCTACAGACCACTGGGATCATGGGATTGTGCCAACTATGCCAGGATGGCATAGAGGGGGCAATTCCATGATCATAGACATGTTACATGGCCATATTCGGAGTTACCATTGTGAAGCTACATATAGGTAGTGACCTATATGTAGTGCACGCGTGTAATGGTGTCCCCGCACTCACAAAGTTCAGGGAATTGGCTCTGAACAATGTGGGGGCACCTTGGCTAGTGCTAGGGTGCCCTCACACTAAGTAACTTTGCACCTAACCTTTACCAGGTAAAGGTTAGACATATAGGTGACTTATAAGTTACTTAAGTGCAGTGTAAAATGGCTGTAAAATAACGTGGACGTTATTTCACTCAGGCTGCAGTGGCAGGCCTGTGTAAGAATTGTCAGAGCTCCCTATGGGTGGCAAAAGAAATGCTGCAGCCCCTAGGGATCTCCTGGAACCCCAATACCCTGGGTACCTCAGTACCATATACTAGGGAATTATAAGGGTGTTCCAGTAAGCCAATGTAAATTGGTAAAAATGGTCACTAGCCTGTTAGTGACAATTTGGAAAGAAATGAGAGAGCATAACCACTGAGGTTCTGATTAGCAGAGCCTCAGTGAGACAGTTAGTCACTACACAGGTAACACATTCAGGCACACTTATGAGCACTGGGGCCCTGGGTTACAAGGGTCCCAGTGACACATACAACTAAAACAACATATATACAGTGAAAAATGGGGGTAACATGCCAGGCAAGATGGTACTTTCCTACACAACCCCCCCCCAAACGAAGGACAATAAGACTAGCCATGACCTGATGAGTCTTCATTGTCTAAGTGGAAATATCTGAAGAGTCCATCTGCATTGGAGTGGCTACTCCCAGGTCTATGTTCCACTGTATAGTCCATTCCCTGTAGGGATATGGACCACCTCAACAATTTAGGATTTTCACCTTTCATTTGTTTTAGCCAAAGTAGAGGTTTGTGGTCTGTCTGAACAATGAAGTGAGTGCCAAACAGGTATGGCCTCAACTTCTTCAGTGCCCAGACCACAGCAAAGGCCTCCCTCTCAATGGCAGACCAATGCTTTTCTCTAGGGGTCAACCTCCTACTAATAAAAGCAACAGGTTGATCCTGGCCCTCAGAATTAAGTTGTGATAGGACTGCCCCTACTCCTAATTCAGATGCATCAGTTTGGACATAGAATCTTTTAGAGTAACAAGGGCTTTTCAGGACAGGTGCAGAGCACATGGCCTGCTTCAGCTCCTCAAAAGCTTTCTGACAGTTTGCTGTCCATAATACCTTTTTAGGCATTTTCTTGGATGTGAGGTCATTAAGAGGGGCTGCAATGGAGCCATAGTTCTTAATGAACCTCCTGTAATACCCAGTGAGGCCTAGGAAGGCTCTCACCTGAGTCTGAGTGGTAGGGGGAACCCAATCAATAATTGTTTGGATTTTCCCCTGAAGTGGTGCAATCTGTTCCCCACCAACAAGGTGTCCCAGATAAACCACCTTACCCTGCCCTATCTGGCACTTTGAAGCCTTGATACTGAGGCCTGCCTTTTGCAGGGCCTCCAAAACTTTCCATAGGTGGACCAGGTGATCATCCCAGCTGGAGCTAAAGACAGCTATATTGTCCAAATATGCTGCACTGAAAGCTTCCAGCCCTTGCAGGACTGTGTTCACCAACCTCTGAAAAGTGGCAGGTGCATTTTTCAAACCAAAAGGCATTACAGTAAACTGGTAATGTCCTCCAATGGTTGAAAATGCAGTCTTAGGTTTAGCATCTTCTGACAATTTGATCTGCCAATACCCTGCAGTCAAGTCAAAAGTGCTTAGATACTTGGCAGATGCCAGTGTATCTATGAGCTCATCTGCCCTGGGTATAGGGTGAGCATCAGTTTTGGTTACCAAGTTGAGACCTCTATAGTCTACACAAAACCGCATTTCCTTCTTTCCATCTTTGGAATGGGGTTTTGGTACCAGTACCACAGGAGAAGCCCATGGACTGTCAGAGTGCTCAACTACTCCTAGTTCTAACATTTTCTGGACCTCTTGCTTTATGCAGTCCCTGACATGGTCAGGCTGCCTATAGATCTTACTTTTGACAGGTAAACTGTCTCCAGTATCTATAGTGTGCTCACACCAAGAAGTGGTATCTGGCACAGTAGAGAAGAGTTCAGAGAATTGATCTAGGAGATTTATGCAATTATCTTTCTGCTCAGCAGTAAGACAATCAGCCAAAACTACACCTTCCACAAGAGCATCTTGTTCTGTGGAAGAGAAGAGATCAGGTAGAGGATCACTGTCTTCTTCCTGTCCCTCATCAGTTGCCATGAGCAGGGTGAGATCAGCCCTGTCATAGTAGGGTTTCAGGCGGTTGACATGGAACACCCTAAGGGGACTCCTGGCAGTGCCTAAGTCAACTAAATAGGTGACTTCTCCCTTCTTTTCAACAATTGTGTGGGGACCACTCCATTTATCTTGGAGTGCTCTTGGGGCCACAGGCTCCAAGACCCACACTTTCTGCCCTGGTTGGTACTGAACCAAAACAGCCTTCTGATCATGCCATTGCTTCTGGAGCTCTTGGCTGGCCTGAAGGTTTTTACTGGCCTTTTTCATGTACTCAGCCATCCTTGATCTGAGGCCAAGTACATAATCCACAATATCCTGCTTAGGAGCTTTTAAAGGTTGTTCCCAACCCTCCTTTACAAGTGTGAGTGGACCCCTAGCAGGGTGTCCAAAAAGAAGTTCAAAGGGGCTGAAGCCCACTCCTTTCTGGGGTACCTCCCTGTAGGCAAAAAGGAGGCATGGTAGAAGGATATCCCATCTCCTGCAGAGTTTTTCAGGGAGACCCATAATCATGCCTTTGAGAGTTTTATTAAATCTCTCCACCAGTCCATTTGTTTGTGGATGATAGGGTGTTGTGAACTTGTACGTTACACTACACTCCTTCCACATGGCCTTTAAGTATGCAGACATGAAATTGCTTCCCCTGTCTGATACTACTTCCTTTGGGAAGCCCACCCTGGAAAATATTCCCAGGAGGGCCTTTGCCACTGCAGGTGCTGTAGTGGTCCTTAAAGGAATAGCTTCAGGATATCTTGTGGCATGGTCCACTACCACCAAGATAAATCTATTGCCCGAAGCAGTAGGAGGGTCAAGGGGGCCAACTATGTCAACCCCTACCCTTTCAAAGGGAACCCCAACCACAGGCAGTGGAATAAGGGGTGCCTTTGGGGTGCCACCTGTCTTGCCACTGGCTTGACAGGTTTCACAGGACTTACAAAATTCCTTTGTGTC
The DNA here is from genome assembly GCF_031143425.1 of Pleurodeles waltl. NCBI lineage: Eukaryota > Metazoa > Chordata > Amphibia > Caudata > Salamandridae > Pleurodeles > Pleurodeles waltl. The sequence continues at coordinate 45,588,497 of NC_090444.1, forward strand.
CTCAGACATCCTAGGCCAATGAAACAATGGAACTAGTCTGTCCCAAGTTTTCATTTGACCCAGGTGCCCAGCTAGGGGAATGTCATGTGCCAGGGTTAGGAGGAACTTTCTGTACTCCTGAGGAATCACTAATCTCCTGGCAGCTCCAGGTTTAGGATCCCTATGCTCAGTGTACAAGAGGTTGTCCTCCCAGTAAACTCTGTGAGAGTCACTGACATCCCCATTAGCCTGTTTGACAGCTTGCTGTCTGAGACCCTCTAATGTGGGACAGGTTTGCTGTGCCACACTCAGCTCCTCTCTGGCAGGCCCCCCTTCACCCAAAATCTCAGCAGTGTCTGCTTCCAGCTCCTCTGGTGTAGGTTCTGCACAGGGAGGGAATTCTTCTTCCTCAGAAGTCGAATCCACTGTAGAGGGAGGGATAGTAGGAAGTGGTTTGCTTCTACTAGCCCTAGCTTTAGGGAGCACTTGGTCCATTGTTCCAGGATCCAAGCTTCCCTGTCCTTTTTGCTTTTTGGCCTGAGCCCTTGTCAAAGCAAAAATATGCCCTGGGATGCCCAACATTGCTGCATGGGCCTCCAACTCCACATCTGACCAAGCTGATGTCTCCAAATCATTCCCTAATAGACAGTCTACAGGTAAATCTGAAGCTACCACAACTTTCTTTGGACCAGTAACCCCCCCCCCCCCAGTTGAGATTTACAACAGCCATGGGGTGGCTAAGTGTGTTGTTGTGAGCATCGGTTACTTGGTACTGGTGACCAAATAGGTGTTGTTCAGGGTGGACCAGTTTCTCTATGACCATAGTCACACTGGCACCAGTGTCCCTGTAGGCCTGAACCTCAACACCATTTATTAGGGGTAGCTGCTTGTACTTATCCATATTAAGGGGACAAGCAACTAAGGTGGCTAAATCAATAGCCCCCTCAGAGACTAACACAGCCTCTGTGGCCTCCCTAACAAGGCCAACCCCAACTAAGTTACCAATAGTGAGCCCAGCTACTCCCTTGGATTGGCTATTAGTAGGTTTGCTCCCACCACCACTGCTATTAGTAGGGACACTAGGTGTAGCAGTAGGGGTTGTAGTGGTAGGAGGCTTGGTGCCTTTCTTTGGACAACTGGGATCTGTTGTCCAATGGCCTTTTATTTTACATAAATAGCACCATGGTTTCTTTTCCTTGTTCTGATTAAAAGAGGATTTGGGCCCACCACCCCCACCAGAGTGTTTTTGTGGGCCTGATGAAGACTCATTTTTAGATTTGTCCCTACCCTTGTCAGAAGACTTACCATCCTTCTTTTTGTTGCCATCTTTGTCACCCCCTGTATGAACTTTTCTGTTCACCCTTGTTCTGACCCATTTGTCTGCCTTCTTTCCCAATTCTTGGGGAGAGGTCAGATCAGAGTCCACCAAGTACTGGTGCAAAAAATCAGACACACAATTATTAAGAATATGCTCTCTCAGGATCAAGTTATACAGGCTGTCATAATCAGTAACTTTACTGCCATGTAACCACCCCTCCAAGGCCTTCACTGAATGGTCAATGAAATCAACCCAGTCTTGTGAAGACTCCTTTTTGGTCTCTCTGAACTTTATCCTGTATTGTTCAGTGGTTAAGCCATAACCATCCAGGAGTGCATTCTTAAGAACTTGGAAATTATTAGCATCATTTTCTTTCACAGTAAGGAGCCTATCCCTACCTTTTCCACTAAATGATAGCCATAGAATAGAAGCCCACTGCCTTTGAGGGACATCCTGTACAACACAGGCCCTCTCAAGTGCAGCAAACCACTTGTTAATGTCATCCCCCTCCTTGTAAGGGGGAACTATCTTGTGCAGATTCCTGGAATCATGCTCTTTTGCAGGATGACTATGGGGAATACTGCTGCTGCCACCATGGGTTTCTAAACCCAGTTTCTGTCTCTCCTTCTCTACTTCTAAAGTCTGTCTATCCAAATCCAGCTGTTGCTTCTTGAGCTTCAGTCTGGTTTGTTCCACTCTCAATCTATTGAGCTCCCTTTCTAACAATCTGTCATCAGGGTGGGTGGGAGGGACATGCCTTGAAACAGAAGTATGGTGAGAATGGACAGAAGGAGACCTGTCCCTTACAGAAGCCACCCTAACAGCTTGGCTAACAGAAACATCACTACCAGTATGGTGGGAATAAATGCTTTTGCTATGATGTGAGACAACACTATTTATATGGTGTGGCTTATCATCATTACCAACTATGCTAGACTGTCTAGTAATGGGCAGGCTAGGAAGTTTCTTTCCTGAATCTTTTCCTGGGGGAGTCCCTGGATCAGATTGAGAACCATTAGCTACTTTTTCAACAGATGGGGCACTTATGGCCTTATCCTGTTCTCTAAGCATGTTAATTAACAGTTCTAAGGAAGGGTTCTTCCCTACACTCAAACCTCTCTCTATGCAGAGACTCCTTGCTCCTTTCCAGCTAAGGTGATCATATGCAAGTTTGGACAGATCAACATTTTGGCCTGTGCCAGACATTTTTAGAGCGAGTTAAAGTGATAGAAAAAGATAAAACGTTTGTCAGAGTTTTTAGAAAGACAGAGAAAAAAAACTTTTAAAACTTTTTAGAACTTTTTAGAAAGTTAGAAGTACTTTTCAGCACTTAGAAAAGAGTGAAAAGAGGAAATGCAAAACTTTTTGGCTATGTGTATATACACTGACCTTGTTTTGTATATTTTTCTCTTATGAAAAGTACAATGACAAGAGTGGTAAGCAGTCTCAAAGCACTTATCCCACCGCTGCACAACCAATGTAGGAGGCTGGACTGGCTTGTAGTGAGTACCAAGGGGTACTTGCACCTTGCACCAGGCCCAGTTATCCCTTATTAGTGTATAGGGTGTCTAGCAGCTTAGGCTGATAGATAATGGTAGCTTAGCAGAGCAGCTTAGGCTGAACTAGGAGACGTGTGAAGCTACTACAGTACCACTTAGTGTCATATGCACAATATCATAAGAAAACACAATACACAGTTATACTAAAAATAAAGGTACTTTATTTTTATGACAATATGCCAAAGTATCTTAGAGTGTACCCTCAGTGAGAGGATAGGAAATATACACAAGATATATATACACAATAGCAAAAATATGCAGTATAGTCTTAGAAAACAGTGCAAACAATGTATAGTTACAATAGGATGCAATGGGGAAACATAGGGATAGGGGCAACACAAACCATATACTCCAAAAGTGGAATGCGAACCACGAATGGACCCCAAACCTATGTGACCTTGTAGAGGGTCGCTGGGACTATTAGAAAATAGTGAGAGTTAGAAAAATAACCCTCCCCAAGACCCTGAAAAGTGAGTGCAAAGTGCACTAAAGTTCCCCTAAGGACAAAGAAGTTGTGTTAGAGGAATAATGCAGGAAAGACACAAACCAGCAATGCAACAACTGTGGATTTCCAATCTAGGGTACCTGTGGAACAAGGGGACCAAGTCCAAAAGTCACAAGCAAGTCGGAGATGGGCAAATGCCCAGGAAATGCCAGCTGCGGGTGCAAAGAAGCTTCTACTGGACAGAAGAAGCTGAGGTTTCTGCAGGAACGAAAAGGGCTATAGACTTCCCCTTTGGTGGACGGATCCCTCTCGCCGTGGAGAGTCGTGCAGAAGTGTTTTCCCGCCGAAAGAACGCCAACAAGCCTTGCTAGCTGCAAATCGTGCGGTTAGCGTTTTTGAACGCTGCTGAGGCCCAGGAGGGACCAGGAGGTCGCAAATTGGACCAGCAGAGAGAGGGGACGTCGAGCAAGACCAGGAGCCCTCTCTGAAGCAGGTAGCACCCGGAGAAATGCCAGAAACAGGCACTACGAGGATGCGTGAAACGGTGCTCAACCGAAGTCGCACAAAGAAGTCCCACGTCGCCGGAGAACAACTTAGGAGGTTAGAGTGCCGTGGACCCAGGCTGGACTGTGCACAAAGGATTTCCGCCGGAAGTGCACGGAGGCCGGAGTAGCTGCAAAAGTCGCGGTTCCGAGCAATGCAGCCCAGCGAGGTGAGGCAAGGACTTACCTCCACCAAACTTGGACTGATGAGTCACTGGACTGTGGGGGTGACTTGGACAGAGTCGCTGGATTCGAGGGACCTCGCTCGTCGTGCTGAGAGGAGACCCAAGGGACCGGTAATGCAGCTTTTTGGTGCCTGCGGTTGCAGGGGGAAGATTCAGTCGACCCACGGGAGATTTCTTCGGAGCTTCTGGTGCAGAGAGGAGGCAGACTACCCCCACAGCATGCACAAGCAGGAAAACAGTCGAGAAGGCGGCAGGATCAGCGTTACAGAGTTGCAGTAGTCGTCTTTGCTACTATGTTGCAGGTTTGAAGGCTTCCAGCGCGGTCAGCAGTCGATTCCTTGGCAGAAGGTGAAGAGAGAGATGCAGAGGAACTCGGATGAGCTCTTGCATTCGTTATCTAAAGTTTCCCCAGAGACAGAGACCCTAAATAGCCAGAAAAGAGGGTTTGGCTACTTAGGAGAGAGGATAGGCTACTAACACCTGAAGGAGCCTATCAGAAGGAGTCTCTGACGTCACCTGATGGCACTGGCCACTCAGAGCAGTCCAGTGTGCCAGCAGCACCTCTGTTTCCAAGATGGCAGAGGTCTGGAGCACACTGGAGGAGCTCTGGACACCTCCCAGGGGAGGTGCAGGTCAGGGGAGTGGTCACTCCCCTTTCCTTTGTCCAGTTTCGCGCCAGAGCAGGGCTAAGGGGTCCCCTGAACCGGTGTAGACTGGCTTATGCAGAATTGGGCACATCTGTGCCCAGAGGCTGGGGGAGGCTACTCCTCCCCTGCCTTCACACCATTTTCCAAAGGGAGAGGGTGTCACACCCTCTCTCAGAGGAAGTTCTTTGTTCTGCCATCCTGGGCCAGGCCTGGCTGGACCCCAGGAGGGCAGATGCCTGTCTGAGGGGTTGGCAGCAGCAGCAGCTGCAGTGAAACCCCAGGAAGGGCAGTTTGGCAGTACCAGGGTCTGTGCTACAGACCACTGGGATCATGGGATTGGGCCAACTATGCCAGGATGGCATAGAGGGGGCAATTCCATGATCATAGACATGTTACATGGCCATATTCGGAGTTACCATTGTGAAGCTACATATAGGTAGTGACCTATATGTAGTGCACGCGTGTAATGGTGTCCCCGCACTCACAAAGTTCAGGGAATTGGCTCTGAACAATGTGGGGGCACCTTGGCTAGTGCCAGGGTGCCCTCACACTAAGTAACTTTGCACCTAACCTTTACCAGGTAAAGGTTAGACATATAGGTGACTTATAAGTTACTTAAGTGCAGTGTAAAATGGCTGTAAAATAACGTGGACGTTATTTCACTCAGGCTGCAGTGGCAGGCCTGTGTAAGAATTGTCAGAGCTCCCTATGGGTGGCAAAAGAAATGCTGCAGCCCCTAGGGATCTCCTGGAACCCCAATACCCTGGGTACCTCAGTACCATATACTAGGGAATTATAAGGGTGTTCCAGTAAGCCAATGTAAATTGGTAAAAATGGTCACTAGCCTGTTAGTGACAATTTGGAAAGAAATGAGAGAGCATAACCACTGAGGTTCTGATTAGCAGAGCCTCAGTGAGACAGTTAGTCACTACACAGGTAACACATTCAGGCACACTTATGAGCACTGGGGCCCTGGGTTACCAGGGTCCCAGTGACACATACAACTAAAACAACATATATACAGTGAAAAATAGGGGTAACATGCCAGGCAAGATGGTACTTTCCTACAACCACATGAAAAAAGGTTTGGAATCCTTACTCAGTGGACCATCACATGGCAGAAATGGGGCATTGCTATATGTGTTAATATTTCTTTGTGTCTCTTGCAGGTTGACAGAGTGCTTCAACCAAAGTTTGGACAATGATGATACTTCCTCAAACTACAAGTCAATGTGCTGAGTGATGATGCACCCCTTGAGTGGAATCGGAGAACTCCAGTTTAAAAAAAGACTGTTTGACTTTTAACAGTTCTTGCAGTGAAATGAACTCTTATCTGATGGAATCAAGCTCATAATCGATTCTTAAACAAAATTGACTTGTTTAATAACACATAGTTCAAATGCTGAGAAATATGATGACAGCCTCTGAACTTTTTTAACTGACCAAACTAAGAATCTAGAAACTAACATTGATTACTGCTTAATCATAACCCACTCTCTTAAGTAAAGTACCAACCAAATCAAGGATCAAAACTCCTACAGGAAAACTTCATTCTAGCTGTTTACCTCCCAAATGTTTAGCTGTTAAAGGTTATGGGCATAAAATTATTTAAAAAGTGGAATTACTACTGGAATCTGCTACTGGAAGTAGTGATTATAATGGGTGCAGGAATATAGATCCAGTATTCACGTTCCAGTTATACTTAATCAATCAATCATACATTTTTAGAGCATGCTACTCATCGATTGGGGCTCAAGGCGCTGTGAGGTATGTCCTCAGGATTCAGTCGAAGAGCCAGATCTTGGAGGTCCTTCCTGACGACTGTCTGAGGTGGAGAGGTAAAGTATTCCAACGTTTTGCCGCAAGGTTGGTGAATGATCTTTCTCTAGCCGAGGACTTCTTTATGCGGGGTACAGTGGTGACTGACTGCTGGGAGGAGCAGAGACATCTGGCAGGGGAGTACCAGCTGATGCGGTGGTTGAGGTAGCTTGGTCCAAGGTTGTGGAGGGCCCTGTAGGCATGTAGGAGGAGTTTGAAATTGATTGTCTTCTCTAGGTGGTGCCAGTGGAGATCTCTCAGATGTCCTGTGATGTGTTCTCGGCAGGGGATGTTCAGGACAAGTCTGGTGGAGGCGTTCTGGATTTGTTGTAGCTTGCTCAGGTTCTTCTTGGTGGTTCTGGTATAGGGGCGTTGCCGTAGTCAAGTCTGCTTGTGATCAGGCCGTGTGTCATGGTTTTGGGGTAGTCGCTAGGGATCCATCTGAAAATATTCCTTCAGATTCAGAGGGTGTGGAAGCAGGTGGTATCGACGGAATTGACCTGTTTTATCATGGTGAGTGCTGAGTCGAGGACGACGCCGAGGTTGCGTGCATGGTCTGTGGGGAAGGCGGGATGCTGAGTATTGAGGGCCACCAGGAGTTGTCCCAGGCTGAGGAGGAGGGTGCCAGGATGAAGATCCCGGTGTTGCTGGAGTTCAGCTAAAGGCAGCTCTCCTTCATCCAGGCGGCAACTGCTTCCATCCCGTTATGGAAGTTCTTCTTGGCCGTTGAGAGTTTTTCAGTCATGGAGATGATCAGCTGGGTGTCATCAGCATGGAGACGATGTTCAGTCCGTAGCTCCTGACAATTGGGGCGAACGGGTCCATGTAGATGTTGAACAGCGTGGGGCTCAACGAGGAACCTTTGGGTACTCCACAGCTGATCTCTGTGGGTTCTGACAGGTGTGGTGGGAGCCTGACTCGCTGCGTTCTGCCTGTCAGGAAGGAGTGTATCCATCGATGGGCCTTGCCGTGTATGTCTGCTGTGTGGAGTCTGGTGGATAGGGTGCGGTGGGACACTGTATCGAAGAGGGTCTAAAAGCCCTGTCTCATGTCTGAATCCAACATTCTCTAGCATTTGCAGATTTATAAATCCCTGTGCCATCCCTCATCTACTATCTAATATGACAACTAAGCAAGTCAATTCCTAAGAGTCTATCTTACCAACTTATCAGGTATATTCCGAAAATCTTGAAGGGGTCTTACTGGAAGTTCTAACAATGGATAGTGGTTTCGACATGTTAGATCATTATTAGGATGTCATTAGCCTCAGCAGTATGCATTTTGTTATTGGAAATGCCCTTCTTGACGTTCAAGAGAATAGAGAATTTCATCTGTAATGTGAAAAAACAATTCCTAAACTATTATTCTGCATCAGGGTCCACTCCCTCATCTCTTTTACTCTTTATATATCAAACCAAACCATTAAGCATAAATCATTGGTCTGATGCAGTGGAGTCCTGGTGGAGTCTTGCACACCAAATCTGACCCACCCGCAATGGGGTCCCTAAATAGCCCTAACAGAGGGTTTGGTCACTCTGCAGGGTGACCACTTATCAGAGAGAGTCACTGACGCCAGTCACCTGCCCTGACCATCCAGATGCTCCCAGGAGCCTCTTCCCATCTTGTTTCCAAGATGGCAGAATCAAATGGCCACCTGGAGGATCTCTGGGCACCACCCCTAGAGTAGTGATGGACAGGGGAGTGGTGCCTCCTCTTTCCTTTGTGTGGTTTCACGCCAAAGCAGGGACCAGGGGCCCCTGAATTGGTGCAAACCGGATTATGCAAAGAGGCCACAAAATGTGCCCTTCAAAGCAAGCTGGTGGTGTGGGGAGGCTACCCCTCCCCAGCCTTGTAACACCTATTTCCAAGAGAGAGGATGTTGCATCAACAGGAAATCCTATGTTCTACCTTCCCCTGCTTGAGCTGGTCAAGTAGCAGGGGGGGCAGAAATTTGTCTGAGGGGCTGCAGCAGTGTCAGCGGCCCGCAAACCCTGGAAGACTGGTAGGAGCAATACTGGGGGTTCCTCTAAGGAGACACTAGAGTGCATGGAATCATGCCACCAATACACCAGTGGCCAGGACACAGGTAAAATGACTTCCCTGCACTTACGAAGTCCAGTGCATTGGAACTGGAGTTCATAGGGGCACCTCAGCTCATGTAGGAGTGCCCTCACACACAGAAACCTGCACCCTGCCCATTGGGCTGTAAGGGCCTACCATATGTTTGACTTACAGTGACCTGGTGCAGTGATCAGCAGTGAAAGGGTGTATGCACTTTTTCACATAGACTGCAATGGCAGGCTAACAAACATAGCTTGCATGGGCTCCCATGGGTGGCATAATACATGGTGCAGCCCATGGGGGACCCCTGGTGTACAAATGCCCTGGGTACCTAAGTACCATATAATAGGGACTTACAGGGGTACACCAGTGTGCCAATTTTGGGGTGTAAAGGGTACCACAGCAACCAAATGTAGAGGAAAGAACACAATCACTGGGGTCCTGGTTAGAAGAATCGCAGTGAAAATAGTCTAAACACACTGACAAACAGGAAAAGGTGGGGGTAACCATGCCAAAAAGAGTGACTTTCCTACAGGCCTCATGTACAAAATTGTGAAATAATGAATTGTAATCTATGACAAATAACAGCTCTCAAAACATGATTCACTACATTGCATGTACATTGACAACACAGACTGCAATACGGAATTGTTATGATATGTTTTTGATAATTACTAACTAAAAATTTCTGAATGACATACACGTATCAAGGTTGAGACAGGTGTAGTGTGGGAAGAGTAAGGAGAGAAGCAGGGACCATTGTTAGGAGTGTTCCTGCATTCACTTGCATCCACTTTGAAAATGGCAAGCCAGGAATCTCATCAGGATGGTTGAAGAAAAAGAAAGACAATATTTTGTAATGCTGAATTGGAAATCGAGGTTGAGGGATGTGCAGCTGAGCGTGCTTGACTGTTCTGGAAATCATCATTTGTGTGCCAGAAGCCAAAACAATCATTTGGAGCAGAAGTTGTGACCGCATGATGCAGTGCATATCACTAAAAGGACCATCAAAGAGATCCAAAAGGAGTAGCATGGGTTGTGATCAAGGACAAAAGAAAGGATCGCTGCCCGAAGATCTGACACAAACTGTACAGGGAGGGGGCAGCAGTACAGGACCAACACCAATGGAAGAAATGATAGCCATTACATTTCAGCCAAAGGCAATTGTTAGTGTTGTAACCATTGACACTTCGGCCCCAGTGGCCATCATAACAAGCAAGGCAGAAATTATCTATTATAGATGTGTAATAACTATAAGCATGTGAAGTGTGTGTTAAAAAAGGCACAATCTTGCATACACACATTACAAAAATGAAACAATGTCTTACTAACTGTTTACAAAAAATCAATTTCTAACTGTATATAAACAATGCATTATGGTGCTTGTAGTTCTATAATAGCTGTGAATATGTTTTAAACACAAAAAGCATAACAGGTTAAGTTTCAGAATCGGGTCATGTTTCAGAATCCTTACTGATACATCTTGAACATCTTAAACTTAACCAACTTTACCTTTCATAAATTTTTAATTATTTTAGCAATTCTCTTAAATCCTTTATTATTTGTTTAGATGCGATAGAGACTTCCCTCAGGCACCTGACTGGAAATTCTTGAACAGTACCTCTGCACACAGGTAGGTGGCGTTGAACGGCTTTGAGGCATCAGAAGCATTGTCCGCACTGGATGTGACAAGTGCTATGCCTATAAGGGCGTCACCTCTGTGCGCTGACATCAGTTCCCTTCTTTCTGCACCAACAGTGCAGATCCGGAAGAACTACCTTGATCAATTTTTGACCCCTTTTTAGGTTTTACCTGCACAGCAATTGTGCTGTGCTTGCGAAGTCTTTTGTTTTTAATTTAAATAACTAATCTTAAAAGGGCTTACATCCCGCCCACTGGCCAAACATATTTAGTATTTGTTGGCTTCGCTAGTCACTCTCCTTTTCTTTCTTCTAACTGGTTAGTAGCCGCTTCCGACATCATCAAGCAGAACTTCCTCTCTTCTTCTCGTAGTGTTGGCTGTTCTCTGGTGCTTGGATGAAGTACCCCTTCTGGTTGGCAGTGAGTGGCTGCCTGTTTGTGTTGTTTCGCTGGCTGTGCGCGCTTCAAAGGTACTATTTTTTTTTCTTCCCCATTCTATAGGTAAGGGAGCGCTTTACATGACCACCATTTGTATTCAGACTGACAGAGAGTGATAAAGGGTCTGCCCAGCGAACATTTTATGTTCTTCTTACTCCCTGGGGACATCTTACTCTCAGCGGACATCTTATTAAATGCATCTTATGGTTTTTAACTGCATCTTGAGTTTCGTACAAGTTTAGCTTTCGGTAAATGAGTCTGATTGTATTTGTGTTATAGTTTTCTTGACCCACTTCGTATTACTTCGCAGTAACTAATTTGCAGCTGGCATGGCACTATGTAAAACACCTTATTCTTCTAACTAGCAGTGATGGTTTTGGATGTTTGCCTCTCTCCTACCCGTAGTAAAGATGAGTTCAAGTTACTCTCTTTGCCCTCCCGAAGCACGTCAGGAGTGTGTAGGGTCTCACTCTACCTTCTGTAGGGGCACTCTCACCAGGGAGGAGGTAAAGCAACGTAGCACAGCTAAGTAGGCAATTGCAGTCTGTTCCCTCTGCCTAGAAAATGGAGGCTTGACAAACATACCTCCCTCTGTAGGATCTTTCTGGGTCTAGCGGGGGTCGCAGGCAGATTATGTTCCCAAAGGAGACAGGGGGTGTTTTGGAAATTCAGAGAGGGAAAGTGTCACATGTTAAGCTCCACCACTGGGATGGTTCCTGTGCCATGAACATTTGCAGTGACAGTAAACAAAGACACATTCTCACCCCTTAAGGGACGAAGTGCAGTTACATTTACTTTGTTTTAAGTTGAGGTGGTATTTGGGGCAAATAAACACTCCTCCTTTTCTGTCCGAAAGAGTTTTTTTTTTGCCTTCATGCCCATGAACCTGCCTCCTATGCAGCTTGTGCCCCCATGTGAGTAAGGCCTCCCACTGTCAGCTGCTGGGATCCCATTCACCTCTGAGGCCTCTCTGCTGATAACTGCAAGAAATTTCTGCAGATGGCCGTAATGCATCTGTGTCTCTGGGGGATCCAACTCTACCATGACCCACATCTGAGTTTACAGCCCAACTACAATCATTACCACTACTGTAGAGTGGGCGTTCTGCTACTGAGTATGGAGCCTGGCTGCACCCTGCCTACAAACATTCCCACCACTGGTTTCCAGCCTTTCACCATTCAACATAACATGAAATTGGGTGTAGCCACCCAAAGGTAGATGCCACATTGGTCACTACAAGGTACTACTCTAAACACCCACTAAATACAGTATTTAGTGGGCATCCCTAGACCAGAAAATCAGATTCCACGGACAAAAGAAGACCAGCAACAAAGAAGACCCAAGGCTCAAGAACTGAAGTCCTGCGGCACCAAGAAAAAGGTGCCAAACCCTGCCTGCTGCACCCAGGACTTGACAATCACAGCTGAGGGGTTGCTTGGATGTTGGATGGACTCTACAAACCCCAAGAGAATCTCCAGTCTTTGAAAATTGCAAAAGATCTCCCTCCAGAGTGATGGCATCACTCTCCTGCAACAAAGACCAAAAACCCAGTGACGGCAACTTCGCTGACCAAGGAACCAGATGCTGCAACTGGACCAAAGTCCACCCAATGGACCGTGAGGATAAATCCTGCAAGTGTGCTAAGTTTGGTTGCACTGCGCCCTCCAGCGGCTGAACGCCACCATTGCCCCAAGCAGTGGTAACCTAATGTCGGACAACCAGAAAGACAGTCCACTCTAGATGGAAAAAGAACCAGGAGGAAGCACCAGTCAAGGGACTTTAGAAAACACCAGGACCTTCCACCAGAGCGCCCCTGCTGACCTGCAAGCAACCCTCAAAGTGACCTACCTCCTGCTTCAAAGGGCACCTTTGCGCACAGCTCCTGGCTCACAAATTTGCTCTGCACCCGGCCGCCCTGTGCACTGCACCGAAGATATAGATGTGCCCTATAGGTCCCTTACCCCTTGCAACCTCGACACTCCAAGGGGGCCCACCGGACTTACATTCAAGTCCGCCTGAGCAGTGCTTTTCAAAGTAGTCCCCGGCAGTGGCCTGCCACCAGCTCCAACAACTTTCCGCAGCAGCTCCCGCCAAAACCAGGAACCGCCCAAACTTCTCCAGCTGGTCCGTAGTGCCCACTGCTAACCTCAACATACCTGCAAAAGGAGACAGTGGTAAACGCATTGCCTGATTTTATATGCATTTTAAAAGTATTGCTCCATTGATTCCTCCGGTGCGTAATTACTCACAAAAAGACTATTTTTGTTAAAGTTCAAAAATTCATAACTTAAAACGTACTTACCCGATTTTGATGATCTTGGTCTTAAACATTTAATAAAAATCTGAAGTATTTTTGTCAGTTAGTCTTGAGTTATTGTTTTGAGTGTGTGTCTTGCTTTATTGGTACTGTGAGTACAAAAAATGCTTTGCACTTCTCCAAGATTAGCCTAACTACTTGACCAAGCTACCACAAAAATTAGAGCATGGGTGGTCTAGTTTTTACATCTGTAAACCAATGTGTGGTTGCCCGGACCCCCCACACAGTGTGCCATGTTTTGCACACTACATAGAGGGCCAGCCTCCTTCAAACGACCCGAGCAACACTAACTCAGTCTACCTTCTGGAAAGCATGAGCAGCATCAGTCTCAAATAGCTTGTCACCAACCCTACCCGCATCACAAGACACACGCTCGATCCCATTTCACGTCCAGCGATAAAGTCAAGTACAACCACGTATCACAGCTCACCTGGGCCAACAACTACAGCGTCCACTTTACCATATGGTAGGTGGTTGGTAAGTACCACCTACCAACACTGGCACCATCTCCCCCAGATCCACACTCAGAAACTGGAAAAATATATCAGAAGACCAGTGGAACAATGCTCTCAACTCCCTCCTCCCAGACACAACACCCAATGTAGAACAGGCCCAAAAGAACCTCTCCTAGTGGATCACAGAAAGCGCCAACAAAATTGCCCCAGCCAAATCAAAAGGACCTGCTAGAAGTTGGATCACCGCAGATCTGAAGTCCACCAAGTCTACCAAATGCAACTGCCCGCAACTAGGAAGGAAATGGCTCACCAGCAAAGAGAGACGAGACCATACCATCTTCAAGACAACACTCAACCAAAACCACCACCTCCTGAAAGAAATAAAGAAGAACTCTCTTGCAGCACAAACCGCAGCAAGGAGCTCTTTGCCATCATGAATGAGTTTTCCAACCCCCAGCCACTGATAACAACATCAACCCCTCCCCCCCAGAACTATGTGACACCATGGTGGACTTCTTCTAGCCATCTAAAAAAACTTCAGACCCCAACCCCCGCCGCCAACCACATCAGCCTGATCATACCCATGAACACTAAACCTGATCATCTTCTCACTCATTGGAACCCTCTCCATCATCAGCTGTGCACGTGGGCGCCCTAAGGACCCCTGTTCCCACCACATCTTCAACCTCAGGAGCATGACAATTGGCGGCAACCTAAAGAGAGACCCGAACACCTCCATCATCTCGGCCTCCTTCCCTGAGTACTGAAAATACTCTGAAGGAAGACCACTCCTGAAAAAAACATCTGCAGACCCAGCAGAACTGCTGACCCATCTCCCTGCTCCCATTTGTAGTGAAGGTTCTCAAAAGGCAGTTAACTAGCATCTAGCCTAATATCTAGAACACAACAACCTCTTGGACCCCTCTCAATCAGGATTCTGAACCAACTACAGCACTGAGACAACCCTGATTACAGCCACCAGTGACATCAGGGCCCTCCTGGATCACGCGAAATGGCAGCCCTCATCCTCCTGGACCTTTCAGCCGCCTTCGACACCATGTCCCATCAAATTTTTTTTATCAACAGATTCTACCACATCAGAATCCAGGGAAACGCCCTCAAATGGATCGCCTCCTCATACCTCACTGGAAGAATCCAGGGAATACATCTCCAGGCTACTGTACTGAAGGCTGCTTTTCAGAAACAGCAGTCAAGATGCAGAGTAGCGTATACGCCACCCAGTCACGCCCAAGGTTACCAGCGTCAGTATCAGTTCTTTCAGTACTCCCAGAGACGCAAGTGTTACACCAGAGGCAGATACCAAACCCTGGGCAAAGATAAAAGGGTCCCCAACCGGGTGACTTCACCTTAAAATAGTGACTGAGGGTAAGGTGAGCCACCACAACTTATCACACCTACACTAGAGGTCGACCGGATCTCTGGACTCAGTGAGGAGTGTGGTAATCAGATTCATTTAACACAAATCAATAACATGAGAAACATAAACACATTTAAACACCATGATCAACTTACCTCAAAATCAAACTCCAAACTGAAGTTTTATTACAACATTAAGTCAATGTTACGTAAATAGTGTGCAAAACTCAGTTATAAACGTCTAAAGAGATTAAGCCTACTAAACATCAATGCTATTAAACACACCAAGAGGACAATACAAATTAACAGAATTATAATATGCACATCAAAATCAAATTTCAAAGCAGATGATGGTGACATCAGTAAATCATCACAATTCAATTACTAACAATTAGTTTTCGGGGCTGAGCCATCCTTATCCCTAAAACGAATTTAGACTTGCATGTGTGGGGACGGATTAACACATACGGGCAAAACAACAGGAAAGGCAAAAATAATTTGGAAAATCATCTAACTAGGGTTACTCACTAAAAAATACACTGATGTAATCAACTAAGCTGGAAAGGAAACAAGAAACCACATTATAAATGATACCTCTCCTTGTGGGACAGCAGACAGGAAAGATTCCCAGCTTCTCAGCATGAGTAGACCTCAGCATGAAGGGCAGTACAGCACACAAGCTGCACACAGGGCTAGTCAGCAGTTCAGAATTTATTGGCCATGTTAATACTGAAAGATGCCCAACTGGGTCCCTTTACCTTGAAACAGTGGCTGAGGGGCTCTTCATAGGGTACCAGAGCATGTCTTATCTGGCGGAACCAAAAGAATTGTGAACTGTGTAGATTGTATTCTGCTGTCCAGGTGGCAAATCATTTCATGTGAGAAGCAGTCCAAACATCTCCAGCTGTAGAAATACCTATTTTGTCCCTTAGTTCCATAAGGAAGTGCCAACGGTACCATAGTTGGACCGTAGGAACATCTCTGTCCATATGTAGCCTTTCGTTTGCTGGAAGGGTGGTACATAGCATGCTGAAGAAGGCAGCGGGCAGCAGGCATGTAGTAGCTGCAAGCTGCAGTTTGAGTTTATGACTTTGTGCAGCAATGGTTCTACATTGAGCCCCTAATAGTCTTCCAGTCTCTGCGTGATTTGTATGCCCAGATATTTAAAGCGGATGGGTGACTGCCAAAGGGCCTGAGCCACTAGCAGAACAATCCCATCAATTGTCCCCACGGGGGTCACCACCTATGTATGTCAAGGCTTCTAAACCAACAGCATCTGAAAGATTTGGGGAATCAACAGACGTGGGTGCTCCAGGTACAATAGCACTTAGGCCACGTTGAGGTAAATCTGCTTCTTCACCCCCTGCCCCAGTCAATACTCCATAAATGAGTGCATAGCCGGATCCATGCTGAGAGCAGTTCAATCATCAGGGCAAATAGGAGGCGGGGAGGGGCAAGAAAGTAGGTCATTAAGGCATACCCTAGCTCAGGGAGAGGAGTGGAGGAGTCAGATGTATGAGATAAATCAAGGACCAGAGTTCATTATATTTTGCACCAGAAACATGAAGGGCCAGGGCATGCAGTTGAGCGCCTTTTCAAAATTTAAGGCTGGTTATGCTGCCGTGTTGGGGAACAACAAAGGAGGTCGAGAGCTGTGTGCAGGTGTCTGATACTGTGCCTAGTTGGCATGAAACCATTTTGGTCCAGGTAAACTGAAATGCGGATTACCCAAGTCAACCTGTAGGCTAGGATTTTGGCTAGGATTTTTACATCAGTGGTGATAAGGGAGATAGGGTGATGGGAAGTACAGTCCATGGGATGTCTCTCTGCTTCGGTAATTACCACTGCGTCGCCCATCCTAGGTCTTGCGGCCAGTCTCCAATATGCAGAGTTTCTTGAGAAAGGGATTCTAATGGGAAGACCAGGAAACTCGCAATTCTTTTGTTGAACTGAGCGGGAAAGCTGCTTGGGCCAGGGATTTTGCCTGATGACATGGCACTGATCACTGTATACATTTCAAGGATTAGAATGAGCATAAGTAGGGAATCCCTATCATCTGGTTGTAGTGTGGCAATGGGAGATTATTTATTATCAAGCTGTTGTGTTCAGCCACAGATGTAGGGAGTGCTTTTTATAACCCACTGTAATAATCAGTGAATATATTGGTGATGTCTGCAGATGCCTTTGCCATGGGGTCGCAGATTCCCACCACCACTCTGTGCTCCAGGTCACGGTGTGCTAACCAGTACAAGGCTTTGCCCATTTTATCTCCCATGTTGTAGATGTGGTATTGAGAGGAAACCAACTGCCTCAAAGCCTTCCCCAGTAATGTATCCTTTAGATCTGATCTGACTGCCTCTACACTGTGGAGCACCTCATCTCCAACCGCATGGTATAGGGTCACATCTAGGCTTGCAAGGTCCATGCTCAGCCTACCAATATCCCTCTTCTCATCCCTCTGGTGTCTGGCAGTAGAAGAGATAATGCACCCACAGAGGCTTCAGCACCTCCCAAAGTGTTATTGAAGATAAGGTAGAGGTGACATTGAAGGCTAATTATTTCCCAATATCTTTCTGGTTGAGGTCTGTGAAATGGCCATCAGACTATATGAGTTCATTTGCCACTAGGGATCCTGAACATTTGGGAGACCTACTGGGGTCAATTCCACTGGGAAATGCTCTGAAATACATCTGGGGAGGATAGCTGAGGACTGTATTGCCAGTGGCGGGGAAGAAGAAGTGGTCTAACCTGGAGTGTGAGCCGTGGACACTGGAGTAATAAGTGCCACTCCCTTCAACAGGCCTGACACTTACACTTAGGGGCATATTTACAATGAACTGATGCAGCTTGGTGCTGCGCCAAAATTGGCAGTGCCGTGCGGTGTCAGTTCTGAAATGCGGGGATGCGCCGTAATTACAAAAATCCGGCACACCCTTGTGTTTCCCCTAGCACTGCCACTGAATGTAGCTGCCAGCGCCAATGCAGGCATCCTTGCACCATAGTGCGAGAGTGTCTGCATTGAAAAGAAGGATTGTTTATGTACAGGAAAGTGTCCCTTCTTACACATAAACAATCTACAATGCAGCAAACATAGAAGTACCAAATCGTCATTATTCTTACACATAAACAATCTACAATGCAGCACACATAGGAGTACCAAATCATCATTATTTAATGATTGTTTATGTACAGGAAGGGACACCTTCTTGCACATAAACAATCATGGCATTTTTGCCCTTTCTATGTGTGCTGCAGAATGCAGCACACATAGAAAAAGCAAAAATGAGGAGAAATAAAAGTATTTCTCCTTGTTGTTCCATGCTAACGCCACCGCTGGGGTGGTGTTAGTTTTTGGTGCTTCCACAGATTTATAGATTCTTGTAAATCTGGGGCAGTGTCAAAAGTGATGGGTGTTCCGGTGGAACGCCCATAGTAACACATTGCATGCTCTTCTGCAGCAGAAAACTGCATCAGGGGGCATATTTACAAGGCAGCGTTAAGACATAAAAAGTGGCTTAGCGCCACCCTGTAAATATGCATAATGCACAGCGCCACTGCAGTGTCACAAAAAGTGAGGCTCCTCTGGCACTGTGGGCTTGTAAATATGCCCCTAAGTGGCCTAGGGAGTCAGTGTATGCGTTGGTGAATGTGATGACATTTTGTATTCAATATTTTGGCCACAACATGTATGTAATCCCTTACCTCTTAGTACGACATTCTGACAAACAACCATTGGGAGACTGACAGGCAGGTAAATCAAACAGACAGATATAGTGAGACGTGAATTAGCGGAAAGTGTAACATTCACTCTTATTGAACCTAAGCAGGTTCACCTGTGGGAGTGCGTCGTCAGAGTGCCCACGTGTGCACTCACATTGCCAATTTCTTAATTACATGTGAGGACAGCAGGTCACTATCCTGGACATCTTTTTTAGGTTTTAGTTTTTACATTTTCAGAACTGTAGACCCTTATTTGGAGAGTAAAAGAGCAAATCAGTGGGCGCACGTTGCCATGTATTTATGGAAAAGTATTTACATCTGAAGAACCAGCATATTAATTCTCTCATATTAATAAGCTTTCTGGAAGAAAAATGCAGAAAGCAGGAGCCATGTGTGGAATTGCCTTTATTTTTAAAGGCACAGGACACAGTCAAATGAAGAATGAAAAATACATAATTCAGTTAAACCTTCAAGCACACACATAGGGTTCCATCTGAAACATGAAAAAGAGTAGGACATTTACAAGACATACATTAAAGCTGAAACTAGATTTACATTTACAGAAGGGTGCAGGCTTTCCTCTCCATCACTCGTTCTTCTTCTTGATGACCACTATCTTTAAACAACACCCTGAAAGATAGAACGAATGCAAAAATTGTCAGGCACACATGCTTCAGAAGATCCATTCATTGTAATTCGTGAGCGTCCATTACCCCTTCCATGGTGAATTATATCTATCACAAATTTCTAAACGTATGCCCACGCCAACAAAAATGGCCACTCCTTATCCACTACACAGTTCTGCTCATGTGCGCTTACCTGACTCACAATAAATGTGCGTTAGTAAACTAGACCCAGCCCATGACTGTAGCATGTGCTTACATCCAACCCACACCAGCTCTGCTGAAGTAAACTAGGTCCAGTACATGGCCATACACATCCGCTTACATCCAACCCACATCGGCTCTGCTGTAGTCAAGTAGATTCGGCACATGACCGTACGCATCCGCTTACATCCAACCCACATTGGCTCTGCTGAAGTAAACTAGGTCCAGTTGTTATGTAGCCATTTTAGTAATAGCTCCATGCACTTTATTTTAACACACTAGGTCGCTGTGCACTTTAACCTAGATATATTTTATTCGGCTTCGCATTGTTATTTTTACAATAACCATTTCTACGGTCTTGTTTTATTTTCATTTATCTAACTGTTTTTGCCTAGCCCAGCACTGTGTTCTTAAGCAGGACATTCTTGATCACTCTGTGCTTCATTCAAGGCTGTAGTTTGGTACATTGCCGGTGAACTTGGTAGAAGTTTAGTCTCCAATATTCATAGAAAATACACATCCTTACGTAGGGACATTTTCTCAGAACATCAGCTGTGTTATAAGAAAAATACTTCCTAGTCCCATTACACGTTAGAGGGAGATTCCAGCCAGGGAACCACAACTGTATGCTGATTGCTGAATGCTTCGCTACAGATGCTAATGCATACTACAGGCCTTTGCTTAGGTATGAGGGTTGATGTCTTCCCGGGGGAACTTGAAAGGCAGAATTAGAGCTTAACATGCTGTGCTCAAAATCTGACTTAGATAGGAAATAATACTGTCATGTTGTGTTGTCCTGGTTATTGCAGCTCACGCTTTGCTATCTAAGGTGCAGTCGTTTTATTAAACTCATTATTAAAACATATACTGCCTCTGTTTGTCGTTTATATATGAGACTGAATTATAAATGAGAGAACTGGAAGCGACCTGAGTGACCACAACTTCCCTGAGAAGCCTAATATGTCATGCGCTCGGCTGCCAAATCATCACTATCCTCTGGTAGATATGAGGCACTGCTAGTTGGCCGGAGCAAAACCCGGATTTAGAGCGACAGGTGTCACCCGCAGTGGGTTAGACTCAGTCTCATACACTGTGGATGATTCTGCTACTCGAAATCCAGTAGTCTCATTTAGAATAATAAGAGCCTACGCGACATGGCGCCGCCAACGTTTGGTCAGGCTCTAATTTTCTAGTCCTTCGGAGTATCTCTGTTTCATTATATATAATGACACCTCAATACCCTATGCAGAGACGTCCGTGGTACTGAGGATTTCCACCACAGCTGGTAGGCTATCCTACTGCAGCTGGAGGTTGTTCAAGCTTGAACTTTAAAAGGAAAGTTATATTTGGTGTGCCTTCTCTAAACTCACTATTATGGCACTATTATGGCAAATCCACAGCAGGTACAAATAGCAGTTAATATGAGACAACCTCTAACTGCACATTTATTAGCACATGGCCTAACAGGCCAGGGAGGTCCAGTCACATTTGTGGTAGATGGCCATGCAGCTTATAGAACAGAACTTTTCTATTCTTGGGTCACATTTCCAGCAGTTGATGGGAGCACAAATACATTTCACTAATATACACCTGCGAATGCGCCTGGACAATACAGAGCATACGTATATTTAGAGATACCTCTATCTTATCAAGAACATAATAATTGGCTTGATGGCGCCCTACCCCACATAATATTACCAGTAAGGTTAGGTCCACTAAGTAATGACGGTCCTACCTGGCCTTTATTGGCCACCTATACACCACATCCTGCGGTTGCAAATCTAGCAGTAGCTGAGGTTTGTCGTTTATATATTGAATTAATAGCGATATATAGACAATTAGTACAATTTGTAATGCAAACACTAAACACAACCCAGCACGTGCTGCTCCAGCACATCCACCTGCAGCAACGCCAGGTATGAATCCTGCAACCGTACATTTGATTATGGGTAAAGTACCCGCCAAACGAGAGGAAACTCCGTTTTGGTTAGCACAGAAAATTAATGCGCTGGAGGCAGTATTTCCCCATACGGGACCTCAGGATAAACATAGAATATTAACAATGTGCTTGCCTTTTTGGGATGGTCCCTACAGTAGATAGCTGTAATACCTGGGGCACAGTATTTGCCGTGCTCTATACAACTGCACATGGAACACCGACACTTGCCAATTTACCGGAGGTGTTGAAACAAATTCAAGATGAATACAGGGCTGCCCCAGCCCTAGATTTGGGGATACAATTGATGGGCAATTTTGCCACAGTATCCTCAATCATTTTAAGTAATTTTAAATTTTAAAGGGGAAGCGGTGGTGCTTGCAGTGCGCATGCAGCTCCATGGCGTTCCACCACAGGATCAGGAACGAGAGCTGCATAAAATAATAGCAGAGACCGATTCAAGTATTGGTCAAGATAGCTTAGGGGCCATACCACAAAAACCACAATTTCAGGATAAATTGAACAAAGATACCCCCAAGCAAGCACCTGAGGGTAATAAGAAATACTAGGATAAAAAGCAACAAACTCCGCGTATGGAGACCCCACAGAATAGCTAGAAGCTCAGAAATAGAGATAATGTAAAAATGCCTGATAGATATCAATATACTGATACACGCCAATCTCGTTCCTTTCAGGACTCATCGGAAGAAAGAAATGAGAGGTGGGCGATCAGAGCGAGGGACAGAGTACGTGAAACCGAGACAGGAATCACAACACTCTTTGGAGGTTTCTGTTAAAAAGGAAGAGAAACCCACCCAACAAAAACCACAATTTAAAAAGTGGCAGCAGTCGCAGTCCGACATGCCACTCAGGAAGAGGGTCCTCTTGAAGAACAAGAATTGGGGTCTAGCATTGCTAGACAGCGCGGCAGAGGTCACAATAGTTCGCCAGAATCTTCTAGAGCATCTGGAGGTGAAAGCAACTGATGACTTCATACAAGTAGAGACTGCGGACATACGTGTCTCCACACCTGATAGGGTGTACAAAGTAACGTTACAGTTAGAAGGAGACATTGAACGCATAATAGACGCAATCTTTTGGGATCGTGTAGTAAAAGTATATGATGTCTTGTTGGCCGAACAAGATTGGCCACCTGACTCTGTCCGTACCTGCCCAAGTCATTAAGCCTTCTTTCTCGCCCCTTGTTCCAGAGGAACCCGCTGAATCCTATTCCATTGAATGGGCTTTAGCACAAGCACCCGCATTATACAGAAATCACGTAGGATGGGATAAAGAATCCCCCAACCATGTAATCCCAATTAAAAGTGAACCTCAGCCACAACCGCAGTATCCTATAAAACATGAAGCAAAAGCACCAGTGAAAGAAATACTCATGCAATTAGAGTACCAGGGTGTGATTGAACCCTGTGTCTCGCCAATGAATAACCCATTATTCCCCGTAGCTAAACCAGACCATTCATATAGAATAGTTTTAGACTACAGACATTTAAACAGTCATACACGCACCTATGCTATCAAAAACTCACATAGCATAGCACTAATGAGCAACATAGTGCGTAAAAAATACAAGACAAAACACTGGATATTTTGAATGTTTTTTTCTGCCAGAATATAGCACCTGAGAGTAGAGATTTAACAAGCTTCAGTGCACTAGGCTCCCAGAAAAAAATCTGTCTGTTACCTCAGGGGTATAAGAACAGCCCAGGACTGTTTGCAGCTCGTGTTACTGCAATTTTGCACAAGATTGCCCAGATGCATTAACCTATGTAGATGACATCTATCTTACAGATGATGAATTGCTACAACATTTAAGATGGGTAGCCCGCATTGTTGTCGGATTTGCTGAATTTGGCTACAAATTCAACTTTAAAAAACAAAAATAGCCTTCCTCAGCGTCCTGTTCCTAGGATATGAGCTGTCAAGTGAAGGGAAGATCCTAGCGCCACAATTTTAAGAGAAATGCGCACAGTTACAACCACCAAATACGATTAAAAAAACTCCAATCACTATTGGGTTTCCTAAATTTTGGCAGAACTTACATTCCAGATTATGCTACACGCATAAAACCTTTATATGATTTAATACGTCCGAATTTTTCAAGTAAATTCTGGACAATTGAACATACACGTATTCTTCGAGAGTTGCAGACAGATATGCTTGCAACACAACACTTACACACAAGGGACAACAAAACATATTTGGTCATCAGAGTAATAGCTGGGGCCATCGGTTTCACCTATGTGACATTTAATGAAGGCAAGACAGTCCCGATTGCATACAAATCGCACTTATACTCAGCAGCAGAACAGCGCTTTGCTCCCACTGAGAAAATTCTCACTGCTGTACAGATGGCTGTCATTAAAGAAAGACCTCTTGCCCAAGGTAAACGCATTATTGTAGTTTCTCCGATCCCAGCCCTAGAGGCTGTTACAAAAGCTAGCGTTCCAAACACAAAAGCATTACATCCACGTTGGATACAATGGGCTCTGACAGCCACTGATGTAGACTACATTTTTGACCCAAAGTTACAAACTCAAGAATTGTTACAATATGAAATAGAATAGCCAGTTCCAACAAATACATTGCCTATTGAACAATATCATAGAGTCGTGTAAACCGATGGCTCAGTACAACCTGCAATTGGAACTAAACATCAATATTCTGCTGCTTGCGCAGTCGTAAGTGGCTACATGGAGGGTGATACATTCTGTCCTCTACATACCTTTACACAAACCCTAGGGGATTGCACAGCACAATTGGCAGAACTAAAAGCTCTGCTGATGGCACTGGAACACACGGACCCTGCACAGCCTACGCTGATTGTTTGTGATTCATACTACTGTGTCCAGTCTTTTAATCAATACCTGCATTACTGGCACCAGAATGGGTTCAGAGATTCCAAAGACAACACCATTAAACACAGACTACTGTGGGGGAAAGTAGCTGACCTGAAAGAGACGCTACCAAGTGTCCATGTTGTACACACACTTGGACACCAGCGCGTTGGAATACATGTTGCTGGAAATACACTGGCTAATGAAGCTGCAAAGTCAGCAGTGGCAGTAGCCACTGCAGCTGCAGTGACTCGCTCGAGTTCCAAACCCGACGCAGACATTTGGGCTGCCATGAGAGCCACGGCTGGTGGTAAGCCCTATCCTAAAGAATTTCCTAATAAATATAGTTATCGAATGGGGGATGGCCTGAACGCTGAAGTTAGAATACCAGGTGTAGGGACATCCCCAACAAAGATATAAGACCAGGATTGGTTAAAGCAGCGCATGAGGGGGTAGCATCTGCCCATGCTGGTGTAGCGGCTATGATTTCAATATTGCAGGCCCATTACCAAGCAGTATGTCCTTTGTAGTGACATCTGTCAACAAATTAAAGTTTCCACTGCCAAACGCCCACCTCAAATACTCCTCTTAATTTCTAACAAACCATTACAATGTGTGTACTTGGACCATTGCGGTCCCCTAATACCGGATAGTGCATACAAGTATATTCTAGTCGCTGTTGATTCATGTTCCAGATTTATATGGGTGTGGCCACAACACTCTGCTGACGCTCGGACTGTTATTAAAGATTTGCGAGTCTTTATCGGTACATATGCAGTTGCGGCTTTGCATTCGGACCATGGCCCTGCTTTCGCCTCAAGGGCATTTAGGGACGCCATGGCTTCGTTGGGGGTCCACCTCCAGTACTCTTCTCCATTTCATCCCGAGGGAAATAGTGTTGTGGAGCGATTAAACCGTGATTTAAAGCAATCCTTAACAGCCAGAGTCCTAGGTACGGGTCGTAGTTGGCTTAACCACCTGTATGGAGTCCAGAGAGCACTAAATAATCTGCCTAGAAGGTTCCTGGGGGGTCGTACTTCATATGAGTGCCTGTTCGGAACTCAAATGTATGTTACAGATCTTGATGTTCCTGGCGTGGAGGCAGCAGAAACACCTTTTGACATAAATGAACGTGTCACTATCTTACAGGAACTGCAACTGTTCCATGATGATAATTCTTCTAACAGTGCCGCCTCCACAGGAATTAAGGATGTGCCTGTAACACCTACTGGCTGGATTCCCAGAGTTGGGGATCTTGTACGTGAATAAGTCGTTGTGAAAAAGGAATTTGGCCCTTCTTATCGAGCACCAGTCCCTGTACTAGGGGTACTGTCATTCTACCACCGTTGGCAGGTGCCAAAGAAAATTGTTTTGTCTCTATCGACAATGTCAAACTACACCATGTGGCTGATCCTGCACAGCCAACCAAGAGGAACATCCAGTAGTTCCCGAATCCCTCTCGCTACTCATGAAGAAGTTCCTCTACAAGTTGTTTATACCAACACCAACACCTTTCCGGGCTTGGGGAGGGTGGAAGATGATCTTGCATTAGTTCCATTAAAGTCAACTAATTTAGAAACATTTGACCAAGTTAACTCAACTCCAACATAAACGGATGGTGCTGTCTATATTGTGCCACCGCAGGAAACACCAACTCCACCACTGACAACGGCTCCGCCATTTGCACGAACTGCCTCTGGATATTTTGCAGACTTCAACTATGACTTCTCAGATTCATTCGCCTCTTCGGCAGCCGACTTGTCTGGTACGTGTAAGCTAACAAACTGGCTTAGAGAAACTTATTTTGTTTTTCCATGGAACTATCTATGGCTTTCCTTGACTGTCTTAGCCTTTCTACTTTGGATTGGTTTTGTCATCACCTTTTTCTTATTAATAATACATGGTCTCTTTCTTCCTGAAAGATCAACAGTTGAACTGGTGGAGGAGGTTTTAAAGCCACATTTTTCATCACATAAAGTCTGAAGAGACTTATCCTTTGAGAACATTTCCGCAGTGCCAATTCCTGATGGGATTGTTTGGGAC
Source organism: Pleurodeles waltl (assembly GCF_031143425.1). NCBI lineage: Eukaryota > Metazoa > Chordata > Amphibia > Caudata > Salamandridae > Pleurodeles > Pleurodeles waltl. The sequence goes on from NC_090444.1 coordinate 45,614,660, forward strand.
AAAGTAATGTTTGATATATATGGTCCCACAGAAGTTATTCAAATACCGTATGTGTTCAAATTATCAATGAATGATATAGTAATACCAGGCATTGTTTCTGATGATTGGGATGTGAGAACAGTTAATTCTATGATGACTGAATTGCAATACTGTACTGTCTTTGAGAATGAAGATGTTTACCAATTTAAAGAAAATGATGGTGATATGTTTTGCTATAATTATTATAGGCACCATTTCATACATAGAGCGAGCAGCCCCAGAACTGTTTTTAATTGCATGCAATGGGAACATTGCCTGACTCCGCCACAGGGGAGTTCCAAAACATATTCTGAAAAGTTTGCATATTTTTCTGGGCACAATCCAAAAAATGCTGAGTCATATTATTTTAAAGTACCACCTACCAAGGATATACATATATTAATGACCAATACAAAATTCATATATTCAGAATCCTTTGTTTCCCGGTTATCGATAGAAGGCTATGAATATTGGCTTAAATCAATTGATCTGAAAAGTGTGTGGGGAACAGGAAATTGGCAAATTAAGGGAAAGGAAGCCTTGTTTAGAGCATGCCTTATTCCTGTACAAATGATCTTTTTAAAAGACGCAGTACAACAGACACGTTGTTTAGGCTTAGCTAAAATTCGGGAATTAAACGTACCCAGAAGTGGGTTAGACTCAGTCTCCCACACCATGGATGATTCTGCTGCTCGAAATCCAGTAGTCTCATTTAGAATAATGAGAGCCTACACGACACAGTACATGGCCGTAGACATCCGCTTACATCTAACCCACATCAGCTCTGCTTCAATAAAGTAGAGTCAGCACATGACCATACACATACGCTTAGATCCAACTCACATCAGCTCTGCTGTAGTAAAGACTCCAGACTCTCAATTTGCGGCCCTCCTCCACTCTATCTCTCTGTCTCTCTTTTCACTCTTGCTTTTTCTGCCTCTCTCTTTTCACTCTTGCATTTTCTGCCTTTTTCTCCCTCGTTTTGCCTTTTCATCAATCTCGCTTTGGCCCCTGCGGCCCCGCAAATCATCTTTCCTGTCCTCCCGCCTTCCAGCTGACCGCTCCACCAGTCCCCCTCCCCTTCTTAATGGCAGCCGCAGCCCTATGAGAGGGCAACTGCACTGACCTCCTGGTCAGCATCTGCTGCCCTCCCTAGCTCCTCTGGATGCTGCTGCCTCTGCCTTCTGCCTGGGATGTACTGAGAGTCTCCTGACTCTCCGTTTGGGGCCCTCCTCCACCCGCAGGCTCGTCCATGCGCCTCATCCCTAATGGTCTAGTGGGCATCACAAGTAAGTATTTTTCTCTCTGTCTCTCCTTTCACTCTTGCTTTTTCTGCCTTTCTCTATTCACTCTTGCTTTTACTGCCTTTTCCTCACTCATTTTTCCTTTTATTCAATTCTTCAATCTCGCTTCATTTTCCTCTGCCCCCTTCCTGTGGCCCAGCCCCCCCACCCCACACGAAGCACCTTCCCTTCCCGCCTCCCAGCTGACCGCTCCACCCGCCCCCTCCCCTTCTTAATGGCGGCCGCGCCACTGGTGTGCCAAGGAGTGCCAAAGGCAAGCCAGTCTGCGCCCATCCACGCCCAGACTTTGCCCAGCGCCAGGAACCCTGGATCCCTGTTAAACCATCCCCTGGACAGCCTCCGCTACGACACCGAGACCCTCCTCCACTTCAACACTGGACATCTCAGCAACTGCTGCACCATCTCCCACAAGGACACACCAGCCTCAACAATCTGAAGGTGCTCTCCACACACAGAGACACCAACATCCTCCACAACCCCATCAACTGCCTGCTCCTGAACATCTGCTCCCTCCACAAACACGCCACCTAAGTCTGGGATCTGATCGACACCACCCAACTGGAGAGCACCTGACCAAGACCTGGACCAGCCCCACCTCGGGACCAGCCTTTGCCATTCCCGACAGATACAGCATCCTAAGGAGGGACCGTCCCTCCTGCCCGGGTGGGCAATCAGACACAAGTCCTCACTACATGTCAAGGCCGTCCCAGAAGTACAATGCACCACCATGGAATACCTTCACTTCCTGGTCCACTTCAACCACAACTCTTCCATCCGTGGCAGCCTGGTGTAAAGCCCACCCAGCCCCCACCCAGCATTCATAGATGACGTTGTAAACATCACTACCCCCCAGGTCCTGGCGTAAGATGACTACTTCCTCCTTGGTGACCTGAATTTCCACCTCGAGGACTGTGCCGACCCAAACACCACCGCTCTACTCAACAGCCTCACCACCCTCGGCCTCAGACAGCTGGTCTCTGCACCCACATACATCGCAGGACACACATTGGACCCCACCTTCACCTCAAGCAACCAGATCACCATCAAAACCATCTCCACCCCAGACTGGACTGATCACCGCTGCATACACTTCACAATCAGCACACCCAACAGCCGCACCTGCACCCCCAGGACTCCCCACAGGAAATGGAACAAAATCACCAACGAGCAGCTCACCTCATCTCTCACCAAATCTCTCCCTCTGATGAAACCAACACAGCAGCGCACAATCTCAATGCATGGATCACCGAATGGGCTGACACTCTAGCTGCCCTCCGGCTAACATCGGCCAAACACGTACAAGAAAGCCAGCTGGTTCACCACCGAACTCCAGGAATCAAAGTGTACCTGCAGAAATTTAGAAAAGAAATGGAGGAACAGCCAACCATCAAAGACCTCACCTCCTTCAGAGCCACAACTGCCATCCACCGATGAAACATCAAGAACGCAAGGAAGGACGCACTCTGGGGTCACATCAACTCCTCCACACACAACTCTAAGGAACTCTTCTAAGTCATAAACAAGTTCACAAATCCCTCTCTGAAGCCACCAGCATCCCCTCATCACAGGACCTCTGCGACAAACTTGCCACCTTTTTCCAACGCAAGATCCAGGACATCTACAACAGCTTCCTCCTGGAACATTCTGGCAACAGAACCTGTGACTGACCCACCACCCCAGAACCCACCCAGACCATCCACAGCTGGTCCATGCTCACCACGGAAGAAACAATCAGCATCATGAACAGCACCCACTCCATAGCCCCCAAGGACCCCTGCCCACACCAAATATACATCAGAGCCAACACGTCCATCGCCCTGGGCTCAGAAACACAATGAACTGCCCCATCAACACTGGCACCTTCCCCGAAGACTGGAGACACACCGAAATACGCCCTCTCCTGAAGAAACCGTCGCCCGACCGATCAGAACTAAAGAATTCCCGGGCCGTCTCACTGTGACCCTACCCCACCAAAGTACTGGAGAAAGCAATGAACGCACAACTACGGAATTTCATTGAGGCCAACAACTCTCTGGACAGCTCCCAGTCCGGTTTCCGCAGCAACCACAGCATGGAGAAAGCCTTCCTGGCAGCCACCGACAACATCCAATTACTCATAGACCGCGCTCATAATCCTCTACCTCTCAGCAGCCTTCGACAAATGTCTCCCACAGCACTCTACGCACCAGACTCCACGACATAGAAATCCGCGGAAGAGCCCTGGAATGGATCAACTCCTACCTCTTTGGGAGGACTCAGAGGATTAGACTCCCACCGTACACATCCAGACCAACAGGAGTCAACTGAGAGTCCCCAAGGATCCTCACTGAGCCCCACACTGTTCAACGTATACATGGCCCCTCTCGCAGCCATCATCAGAAGCCATGGTATGAACATCGTGTCATATGCCAATGACACACAACTCATCATTTCCCTCAGCGAAGACCCGGACATGGCCAAACGGAACTTCCACTCTGGAATGAAAGCCGTCGCCACCCGGATGAGAGAAAGCTGCCTCAAGCTCAACTCCGACAAGACTGAGCTCATCATCTTTGAAATGCCATCTCAGTGCCCCCCTGCACCGACTGAGCACGCCCGCAACCTAGGCATCATCCTCGACTCCCCCTATCCATGACCCGCCAGGTAAACTCAGTCACCTCCTCCTGCTGGAACACACTCCGCAAACTTTAGAAGATCTTCAGATGGATCCCAGCAGACTGCCGCAGGGCATTCACCCACGCCTTAGTCACAAGTAAGCTCGACTACGGCAATGCCTTCTAAGTCAGCACCTTGACTAGAAACATAAAAAAACTACAACTTATCCAGAACGCCACCACCAGACTCATCCTAGACCTCCCACAAGGAGAGCATATCATGAAGACATCTCACAGAAACCATTGCACTATTGTAAGAAATTAGGCTCTTTGCAGATGCCCCCCACACTTTTTTGCCCTCATTTAGACTACTGATTCCGTTGTTCTCGACCTGGAGGTGCACTGAGGCCTGCTAATCAGTGCCAGTGCTCTTTCCCTTAAATTGTACTATAATTTAGCAAACCCAATTTGGAAGGACCAGCAATCAGGTCCCCAGCAAATGGAGGGAGACCCAAACAACAACACTTCAATTTTTCCAGTGTTTCACTGAAGGTTGCTAACCCACATCTAATCAAAGTCTGCTTCCAAACAGTTCTTAAATGTGGTAGTTCCTTTTCAATAGAAAGAAAGAGCTGTGTATCATCCACATAAGAAAACAATTCGGACCACATTTAACTAAGACCCGGGGACCCATATAAACATTAAATAGGGTCAGGCTGAGGGCAGAACCCTGCAGTACGCCAAACATGAGCTTTTTAAAATCAAATGAGTGTGGGGCCATCCAAACTGGTTGACTTCTATTCTCCAAGAAGGAGCAAATCCATGCCAAAGCCAGGCCATCCACACTGGAGGAGAATAGTGTGTGACACTGTATCAAGATAGATCCAATAAGACCAAATCAGCCTGTTTTCCCCGATCAAGCAATAGTTTGATGGAATCCATCACCTCTACCAATGCTGTCTCTTTACTGTGAAACAATTTGAAGCAGGATTGCGAGGCATGAAGCAGGTGGCCCTACTCTGAATAGGTGGATAGCCTGGCATTAATAAATAGTTTCAAGCATCTTTGAAGCAGCTGCAAGTAAAGAGATAGGTCTGAAATTGGAGAGTTGGTTTTAGTTCGGTATAGTAGTGGGACCAATCTGGCCCATTACCAACAGGCTAGCACCGTGGCTTCCTGAATAGATAAATGAAAAAGTCAGTTGAAAATGGGATTGATCATCTTGACAATAGTGGGCAGAATTCAGAATTCAGTGAGGACAAGAATCATCTGGGGAGACACTTTTGTAAGAAAGATTGGCTCTTTCAGCCAATGTGATCCTAGAGAATTCACATAGCTTTTTCAGTATCCGTCCTGTAGGGCCTTTACTTGTGCTAGAAGAGATGGGATTCACTTCCAGATTGGACATGATTTTCACCATTTTGTACTAAAAATGTTTAGAAATATCGTGGCACAAGTTGGCAGAAGCTACAATTTGCTGCGAGAGGGAGACGGGATGGTGAAAATGCTTGACAGTGTTAAAAATTGAACACAGATTGTTTGCAACTGAAAGTATACGATCCAAGAAATAGCTAGACTGAGCCTTTCTCATTGACCCATGATATTGGTCAGAGGCCACCCTGTACTTCTCCTTATCCACTAAGGAGTAGTGTTTCCTCACAGCCTTTCTTATTTCTTGCACCGTTTCCTTAATTCCCCAAGCTCACAAGTAAACTGCAGAGCAGCTGGGAGGCATCTATGATTACCACACACAGTTTCTTTTGGGGTCACCTTGTCTACAACCTGCAATAACCTAGAATTTGTAGCTAGGGCTCTGCATCCGTATCTCCACTAGGTGAAGGGCTAATCCTATCTCTCTGTCCCAGAGTGAACTAAAGAATGGTCCGACCAAGAAACGGCTGAACTGTTTGGACTTCCACAAACCTGTTATGAAAAATGTCATTCAAAAAATGACAGCCTGGTGGGTCAGAAGCACAATATATTTATTCAGGCTAAGAGAACTTAATTTTTCTAAAAAGGGAGGTAGCCTGAACATTGACATGGTGTCAAGGTGCCTTCTGAAATCACCAAGAAGGGTAACATTTGAAAACTGTAGTAGGTAATGAGCAATCTCATTGTCCAACGTGTTGAGAAAGTCCCCCGGATATCCATGGAGACGATAGAGTAAAGACCCTGAGGCCTCAACCTGTGCATGACGTTAAAGGAAATGTTCCTCCCTGTGTCCAGGCCACATCCCAGTCTGGCAAATATAACTTGCCAATTCAAGTCAAATAATATCTAATAAGATTAATTACCAAGACACATAAATCATAAACATGTTAAATCCATATTTAATATTACAATTATAATTTGTATTGATAAATAAATGAAAGATAACAGTGTTTCATTAATCCAGGCTACAATAAAATCGGCACTTAACTAAACAAGTCGTCATACGGAGGGAGTGGGGTTGCATACACTAAAGACAAATTGAGTGGCATCTACATTTCTCAAATTCTTCATAAAGAGTGGTTTAAACACTTCCTTCTAATACCCAATCAGCGTTGAGCAGCTGCAGATCAAATGTAAAACAGTTCAGATTTGATTTTGCATAGGAACATAAACCAATAGGGCATGCTGCAAGACAAAGTCATATACTTTACAATTCAGAGATAATGCCTTTCTGAGTAAAAATAGAGGTGACTGCTGCCTTCTGATATCGATGGAGGTCTTAGCTGCTTTTGACACAGTATCTCACCATTTCTAATTCATAACCTGAAGTCTCGAATGGGATTCACTGGCAGTGTTCTTTGCTCAGTTCTCTTACATGCACACCCCAGGGTTCCAGGATCCTTATCACTTCTGGAGTCCCATAGGGTTCCATCTTCTTTCTTGATGTGGTACTGTGAGGTAGCTGAGATACTCCAACACTTACTGATTATATATGTGGACTGAGTATCTATATTGTGAAGTTCGTGTTGGTCTAATAGACAGTCCTGCTATATTTGTAGGAACCATATAACAAGAGGAGATTTTCTACGTGGTGCCACTGAAAGTGAGGTGCATCCCTGACTTCCCTGGTGTGTGTGTGTGTACCTGTGGAGGGGGGCTGCTTTTCCCACTACTCCCTTCAGACCGTGTGCAGCTGTAATAACTAAAATATCAATATCTGCAGTCCACTATTATCCAATTTATCATCCTATTTTTCATAAATTATTCACACCACATCTCTAGACACATTAGTGGGTATACCTTCCTATGGTCACCTTTCATATGTCTTTTCATTCTTGTGCCTCTGGGTTGTCTTTGCTTGTTCACCTTCTGTGCCATTTTGGCTCTGTCCCTCCTCTTGCACCCCTTGCTTGTTTCTCTCCTCCGGCTGCCCTGCATTTGCTTTTCTGTGTCTGTCTTCTTATGCCCCCATCCTTTCCTGCTAATACGGCTCATGTTCATTCTTGTTGTTCACGCCTGTGACTCAGTCCCTGCGCATTGGTTGCCTCACCCTCCATCTCACCTCCATCACTATCATTCACCTTCATTGGAATACCTTCCTAACAGCTTCACTCACTGCCTTTACCACTCACTCCTCATGGCCTTCAACATCCTGCTGCTCCCTGCTTCCTTGACACCTTGCCTCCCATCCTTCTGCCCCTCTGTACTAGGAAACATGTAAAACAGGTGCAACAGCAGGCCAATGGTTCCTGTTTGTGGAAATAAGCATTCTCTAGTGGTACCCAAGGGCCACCTCTTCTTTGTATTTCTCAAGCTTGCAAACATCCTTTCAACTTATAAACCCAAACTGATTTGCACTGCCAACGCTTGTTAAGAATGATTCCTAGTGTGAGGAATATTGGCCCATATTTATGGGAAAATTACGGAGCGTGATGCTGCGCCAAAATTGCAGCGCCGCGCTGCTTAATTTTCACAATGCAGGGATGCGCCATATTTAATTGAATACAGCTCACCCCTTTGTTGTCCCCTGACAGCTAAATTTAGTGCCAGCGCCAACCCAGGCATCATTGCACCATCGTGTCATGATGTCTGCGCTGAGGGCTTTGATTGTTTATGTGTGAGAAGGATGCAGCACACACAGAAGTGCCAAAGCGCCTTTCCGAACATAAACAATAATATCTGGAATTTTTCTCTTTCTATGCGTGCTGCAGAATGCAGCATACATAGAAAAAGCAAAAGATGAGGAGGAATAAAAGTATTCCTCCTTGTTGCGCCTTGCTAACGCCACCCCTGGGGTGGCGTTAGATTTTGGCGCTGCCTCAGGTTTATGAAATCTTGTAAATCTGAGGCAGCGTCAAAATGCAATGGGTCTTGCTGTGGCACACCCACAGCAACACCCATTGCACGCCCCTCTGATGCTGAAAATTGCGTAAGAGGTGCCATATTTACAAGGAGGCGTGACACCACAAAAAGTGGCGTGACACCACAAAAAGTGGCGTAACACTTCCTTGTAAATATGGAGCAGAGGTTAGCACCACTGGAGGTCACATACAGTGACTCTCTGGTAGGGCTAGGGGCTCTTAAATATGCCCCATAGTGTAGACACATTTTAGCGGTGCAGAGCGTGGGATTGGCCATTATTATATCAAGGACTTCATAGTTCTGCGTTCAGTCACAAACATTATTACTAGTAAGTGTTCCTAGGCCCTCCATGATCTGCTGTCTGTAAATGTGCATTTTTTATAAATAATGGTAAGTTTGGGCAAACCTCAGGTCCAAGCCTGCTCGCGCACTCTGCAGTTTGTTGAGTGAAGGGGCGGACCTCTGTGTGACGTCATTCCAGAAGAGATCCAGGACTTGCAGAGATGCATTCTTGCTGAGCACAGAACAAAGAACCTGCACGCTGTCATCAGTGACCTCAGTACGTCTCAGACTGCAAAATCAAGGAACACGAGGTCACAATCATTTTAGTCTTGGACTTGCTGATACTGTCATAGAATGGGGAATAATCCCTGCAGACTGTGCACAAGACTGTTTTTCATGCATTGCTTGTGTATTTGCAATGAGTTGGGCTTGCACTTGCCTCTGGTTAAGGCAAAATATTGGTGTTCAGTGTGGGAAGAAACATGCAATAAAGTTCACTATGGCCCAGGGTCTGGTAGGTAACAGGCAATGCAGCGCAGGATTCAAAGTTACTGCGCTGCGTTGCCTGACAAGGAGAGAACAGGCATTCTTCTCCCCTCTTCCTAGTGCCAATGCTGTTTTCAGCCGCTGTGCTCCACGCACACACCTTAGCGCCATAGTGCTAGGGTGTGTACGCTGTACAGAATACTATGCCTAGACAAGTGGAAATGCTTTTCCCACTTTGTATGTGTGCTGTACAGTGCAGTGCACATGCAAAGTCAGAAAAGCAGGGGATAAAAATAATCTCCCTTTTGTGCCTCCCATTAAAAGATATTCATTTTTGGCACTAAACCCTTTCTTCTGAGGTTTCAGATTAGGGTTTAGAGTCAAAAAGCATTTGTGGTAGCAAGGTTACACCCATGTCCCACCCATGTAACGCCCCCTTGGTGCAAAGTAACGCAAAGCAACATTTCACACAAATCTATTTGTGTTGGTTTGTGAATGCCCAAAAAGTTTAGTGTCGGTGTAACGTTAAAAAATTTACGATAAACCAACTCTAAAGCTTTGAGAATCTGGGCCTGTGTGCTCAGGTCTAAATAGGCCGCACTGCTCTAACTGGTGCAAATTCCATTTGTACCCATTTTCCACCAATGGCAATATCGGAATGAAGCCTACAGCCACTACTAAAATGTGTGAACAAGGAAACTGACCTCCTTCGGTAAACGATCTTATGGTAAAACATATTTTTCTGAGTGATATAGGAGCACAATGTATCACGTGTATTCTACTGCCTTCAGCAGTCTAAGCGCTGTACATGTGTGATGCTAGCAGCACAACACGCTCAACGGAGCAAAGGCAGCATCTACCTTTGAGGTACAGACTTGGAAGAGGACGAGATGGTTGACAGCTCATGTCCCTTGTGTTCTTGAGCAAGCCGTGGTGAAATGCAATTAAACAACACCTGTGTAGTTGCTCTGTCAGCAAAAGGCACATGGATTTTAATATCAGTGTGTCCTCTGAGATATGCCAGATGCTCCCCGCCACCACACTGTTGATCTTATTTATGGAAGGTGCAAAAGTGAAGCAACCCTTAAAATGTGAATTTTCAAGCCACGCAAGGCCACCTTGAATAGTTTGATAAATATGGAGTAATGCAACATAGCGCAAATATCTGCGTTGCTTTACTCTGCCCCAGTGAGGTGATCTATGAGTGGTGTGTAACTGTTCCCATGCAACACTCATGGAAACACGCATTCCCTCCCAAGTGAGGAGTAACGAGGAGAAATATGTCTAGTTTTCCATGTTTTTCCTTCTTTATGCAACACACATATGAAGAGGAAAATTCCTCAGGGGGTTGTTCTTAAAAAATCCTACTTACAGTGCACTACGGTATGGTGCAAGTTGCCTGCGTTGGTGCTAGGCCAGGGGGAAATGACGGGAATTTGGCATATATTGTTATGTACAACAGATTCCTACCCTTTCCCTGTCAAGCAGCACAGCTAGGTGATTTGCTGCACTGCATTATATATTCATAAATATGCCCCTGTATATATACCTCCTTTCTGTTTAATGGACTCAGACATGCTTGCTCTATCTTACAAGCAGTTGGGTAAGTGGTTGCGGTTCTAAACAGCAGCATAAGTTCCAGATTGCACATCTTCCAGCCTCACTGTCTTGCTTCACACCAGAGAACCAGTACCTTCCTATCTCGGTACTGGGGATTGAGGCTGATACGGTAGAGTAATTTTGGAAAGCGGGTATGTGCTGCCACCTGACCCGAGTCACAGCCCACCAGGAAAGGATGGATGCTTCTTTAAACCCCAAAATGATGTAAAATATTGAAGATTCACCTAGATAACCAGAAAATTGCCTGCTGTCAGTGATCCTATAATCTGTGTATTGAGAGGGAGCATGTCTTGGGGTGAAGAGCATCCCAACTCCATTCAGTGATTTCCACTCTGTTGACTGCTGCAGTTATGCAGGAGTGTTATGCATGTGTAAGTGATGCACAAGACTTTGAAGATTTTTGTTCTTTCTACTAATAGCATCTATGCATTTGTTTCTTGTCTACCAAGGGCAAGTTGCTTTCTGTTAGTTTGTCTACCGAAAGCAGCTATAGTTGGTGTGTGGATCTGCAGAGGGGCATCCTGTTTGTCATCCTTAAAGGTGAACTTCCTGTTGTCTGTGAATTTAATAAGCAGATTTGTTTGCCTAAATCACTTTTCTGCTTTCCACTCTAAAACATACAAGTACCCTACCAACCTGCCATCTAGATTTGTTGGTTAGGTTGAGAGAGTATCAACACATATTTAATCTGTTTTTTCTGCAGTAGACACTCTCATGGGTGTTTCTCTGCAGTTTGCATGTGGTCTACACACGACACACCCTGCTCCGCCCACAGACCTACATTCCCAACAGTGGAAAATGCATCACAATGTCAGAAACTGCCATGAAGCTTCATTTTATGAAATACTGCAGATATATAATGCTTTTGAAACCCTTTAGTGATAGCGACGGCTCCTCCACTATGGCGGAGGAGCGTCATCCCCTGCCAGCAGCAGCAGTGGCAAAACTTTAAAAATAAAATTATAATAAACTATCTTTATTATTGTTTTATTTTCACAGTGGCTCAGCCAGGGAGGATGACAGGCAGGGAGGGGGAGTGGTGTGCACTGTTGTCTGAGCATATGTGTGTTTGGCCGGCCATCTCATCAAACACACATGCGCACTGAGAAGTCTCCAACCCGAGCTGCATTGCCGGTTTGGAGACAGAAGACACAGGTTCCCAGTCTGCCCGGGACCGCAAAGCCAGGGCACTCAGGCCACTCCTGATGCTGCTGTTATGCTGCCAGCAGCATGAGGGCAATGTTAGTATTGGCCGCATGGCAGGCTGGGAGTCTGTGCCTGCCTGCATGCAGTAGTGACCTGAAGAGCGGTGGTGCGGCATGGCGATGCAGTAGGGATCAAGGTACGTTTTTTGTTTGTGTTGTTCACATCCCCCATCCCGCCCTGCCACTATGACCTACCACCAGCTGTGACTGTTTTAGTGATAGGACTAGTCCCCAATGAAAACTGAATTGTCCTAATATGTATGTGCTTTATGATGTTACCCCGAAGACACTTTATTTATGTTTCCGAACATCGCTTGAGACTTGAATCAAATGTATTCCTACTGCTGCCTCAGTCCACAAGACCTGGATTTTAATGCATAATCAAAGGAGAATGACTAACTACCACCATGTTTATATCCCAGGTGAGAAAGCACTAATAGAAGCTGAGTCCCACTTCTATCGGGAGTATAAGCTGCTACTTACAAGAGCCTTTGTATTTTGCAGGCTGGGTGTTTCAGCCCTTCACACAGATGAAGTACTCCGGAGTCCTTCAGCCTGTTGTGGCTCAGATTGAGCTCTTTCAGGGTCTTCTTAGTTTTGAGCACAGCCGCAATATCCTTACAGCAAGAACCAGTAAGCGAGCAGTGGTCTATCCTGCGGGAGACAGAACACACATTACTGCAAGGAAACACCACCACTTTGGGGCTGCTCCGACCTTTCTATAGCATGCATGATCCATAGAACTGCAGCTCAGGCACTCTGTCCTGTGATCTTTTCAACCAGACCTGTCAACATCACACTCTGTTCATCAAAGAATGTCCATGGCCCCATATACAAGGTATTGATTCTACCTAAGAGAACATAAGACAGAACAATCTACCTCAACCCATAAATGGTATGACTTGAAATAGGTTTGTGGGAGTGTGTACAGTAGCCTGGTGGCTGGAACTGTGCTATCTGCATCTCATGCACTAACCCGCAGATTTACTGAGTTAGTACAGGGGCTGTTCGCAGAATGAATTAATTAAAATTAAATACAGATGCATGTTGCCCTTTATTTTCTTTTTGTGTCATATTTGCTTTGGCTATAGAGCCACAGTTGTCTGAACAGCCAGGCAGCATCAGTCTCTGTGTAAGACCAGAAGCTCCTGTGAGTCTCCACCTGTACCATACCTGAGTTCTAGCCGCAAACGTTGGAAGTAACAACAGAGGAGCTGGAAATGGAAAGTACCTTCATAACTCAAAAAAAGTTGTAGACATTTCTGTTTTCTATGGTGTGTTTTATTTCCAGTGTATATTGCTTGTGTTATGGTTAAAATATGTAGTTTATTTACAAAATAAAATTATTTCTGAATGGGAAGTTAGGTTTATGTACTCAGTAAAGGAATAATTCTTCTTATCCTATTCTTCCACGCTTACCAGTTGAGAAAAGTAGGATGAACCTTTAGTCTGAGGGAGCAGAGGTTAATTAACACATATTTGAGTAATTGACATACTAACTAGATAGAGAAAACACAAGCCAAACTGCTGCTTTGAAACTGTGTGTTTAAAATGTGCAACTTGTAAAAGGCGTGATGTGACCACCATAGTGGACACCACTCGACCAGTGAATGTTTTACAATAAATAACATACAAATGTTTTGTAATGATGTCTCATAATAATAATGAATGTTAATACATATATTTTACATTATGTATTTAGGCCCACATGTAGGGGCCTAAAGCTAACTCAGCATGTTAGAATGATGCTGCAATGTTTTCTGTTCCTATAGCTGCACCGGACACATTGCCCATTTCTTTTGTCTTGCTGATCTCATACGTAATGAATGGACTCTAACATCGTGTGAAACTTGCAATCAGTAAGAAAGTTCTGTTCCCACGGATGTAACTTTTGTCTTAGTCTGTCCTTCCTGGGAAAGAAGTAATGTGTACCCTAGAACAATGATCCTCAGTGCTTATGAATAGCCTGCAACATTTGTATTTTCTGCTGAGTCTCCTCCAAGAACATGGACCAATCGTGGATACTTTGGAAGATGCAAAAGACAGTAATTGGTTCTGGCCTAAATCTCCTCATAGTCTGACCAATAGTAAGCTAGTTAGTTACTTTTGGAGGGTCTAATACAACAATGTTAGATGTGATGTTAGTTAGTTCCTGCTAGAGTTTCCTGAAGTGTGTTTTCTTCTAGCTCTCAGTGACTAAAGACCTATTTGCTACATGCTTAATGGTTCAGTTGCACTAAGTCCAATCTTCCTGAACTGTTCCCCTTGCTCCTTCCTGAAAGGAGACCGAAGATGCTCTGCTGATGATGTCCTCGCCGTATGCTGCACTAATCCATTAAGGAGAGGTATAAATGTGCATTTTGTCCTTTTTGTGTTTTCTCTCTTTTAGATAACAACCACTGTTTTGATTAGCGCCTTAGCCAGATGTTTTCTAAATGTACTTTTTGTCTGTTCTTCTCTTTTGCATGTAAGCCCAAACATGCATATCTAATTTTAGGCTAGTTTAGGATTCCCAACTGATTTGACTGTTCTGAACAAAGATTGCTTATTAATTCATCTGTGATTAACCAATGTATTTGATTTCATTGTTCCACATTCTATTGCTGATCTGCTGTTTGGTCATATTTGAATGTTTGATCATTCAATTGTTTGGACACGGATGTTTCTTCATTCAATTTGGGCAGCGGTGTTGTTTCTTTACTTTTATCACTTGGTACTTCACATGATCTACGTGACTTTAGCATTGTTAATATAAGGTCAATAAACATTTAAACTAAGGTCAGACAAGCCCCACCGCAAGCTGCGTTCGCAAGTCTACACCGCTCCCTTCCCTTCTGCCAACGTCTTCAGTTCCCCTCATGTCTTCTCTCTTAAACACAACTGTTAACTCATGCTCGTACCAATGCTGGCCCTCTATGAAACATTTACGTATAAGCATACATGCAAGCAAAGAGTACAGTACATAGGAAGCGTTTAGAACTATTTTTTTAGATACATTTTTCTTTTCTAGAATAAACATCCTTCCTAAACAAACTCCTCCTGAGAAAACGGGGACCATTTTTCTACTTTCTCATCCTTACTTCACTGAAAAGCATCATAATTTAGAAAAAATATAAAATCATAATTTTCCCTTGCATGGAAAATGCTTGCTGATTAAAAGGCTTTCTTGCTCCCCAAATGTGAATATAGGGAATACTGATACACCTTCTTACTACTACATATAAACCTACTGGTGTAGGTCATGGAAACTGTTAGAAATGGGGTGTCTCTGTCCAAACAGGGACCCTCTCTCTAGTCATGGCAATGGAGATGCACATTTAAGATAACCCCTGCCCACCCCCTTGGTAGCTTGGCACAAACAGTCAGGCTTATCTAAAAGGCAATGTGTAAAGAATTTGTACAAACACACACAGGAATACAGCGGAAACACTACAAAATGGATACCACACCAGTTTAGAAATATAACCAATATTTATCTAAATCAAACAAGACCACAATGACCAAAATCCAACATACACAAGTAAAGTTGTGTATTTTTAAATTAAAAAGAGTCTTACTCTACAGAAAACAATGGATGCGTTGATGTTACACAAAGTACCTGGTTTGTGTCACAAATAAAGCTGAATGGGTGAGCATGCGTCGGAAAGGTCAGCGATGCGTAGATTCCTTAATCGCAGGTGAGGCTGTGCGTTGCTTCTTCTCCCGTCAGGTAGGTGATGCGTTGTTTTTCTCTCCCACAGAAGAGCGATTGTCAGAAGTTGGCTCTGTATATACTATCACAAAGTGAGAGATAGTGTGCACAGAGTCCAAGGGTTCCTCTTAGAGGTTGATAGTGGCAAAATTAGATAATACTAATGCTCTATTGTGTGGTAGTGTGGTCGAGCAGTGGGCTTATCAGAGGGTAGTGTTAAGCATTTGTTGTACCCACACAGGCAATAAATGAGAACACACACTCAAGGACAACTCCAGGCCAATAGTTTTTTATGTAGAAACATATTCTTTTCTTCATTTATTTTAGAACCACAAGATTCAGAATTTAGGTAAGTACATAAATTGTAAGGTACTTCACACAGGTAAGTATGGAACTTTGAATTAAAACAGTAGTACACACAGTTTTCACAAAAATGGCGATAAGCTATTTTAAAAGTGGACACTGCAAAAATCAACAGTTCCTGGGGGAGGTAAGTATTGGTTAGTTTCTCAGGTAAGTAAAGCACTTCCAAGTTCAGTCTCCTGGGCATAGGCAGCTCACCGTTGGGGGTTCAAGGCAACCCCAAACCCTCAGCACCAGTAACACAGGGCCGGTGAGGTGCAGAGGTCAAAGTAGAGCCCAAATAACATAGGCGCCTATGGAGAACAGGGGTGCTCCGGTTCCAGTCTGCTACCAGTTAAGTACCTGCGTCCTCGGGGAGCAGATCAGGGGGGTTTTGTAGAGCACTGGGAGGGGGACACACAGGCACACAAAATACACCCTCAGGTGCAGTGTGCAAAGTAGGTGTCGGGTTTTGTATTGAAATCAATGGAGGGACCCGGGGGTCACTCTGGCGATGCAGGCAAGGCACAGGGGGGGATTCTCGGGCCAGCCACTGTCTGGGCTATGGTGTGGGCCGCCTGCTGATCACTCCTGCACTGGTAGGTGGTTCCTCTCGTCCTGGGGGCTGCGGGAGCAGTGCTTGGTTTGGGCGTCGGGTTCCTTTGTTACCAGGCAGTCGCGGGCAGGGGGAGCCTCTGGATCTTCTCTGCAGGTGTCGCTGTGGGGGTGCAGGGAGGTCGACTCAGGGTGTCCACGTCATTGGAGTCGCCTGGGAGTCCTCTCTGCGGTATTGGTTCCCCTGAACTCGAGCCGGCGGCATCGGGTGCAGACTGTGAAGACTCACGCTTCCGGAGTGAGGCAGGAGTCTCTTTAAAGTTGGTTTCTTGTTGCTGTTTATGGACAGAGCCACTGTCCTCTGGAGGTTCTTGGTCCGTTAGGTGCAGGTCAGTCCTCTGAGTCCTCAGAGGTCGCTGGTCTCACTGGATGCGTCGCTGTGCAGGTTCTTTGAGTCTGAAGACAGGCCGGTAGGCCTGGGCCAAGTCAGTTGTCGTCTCTGTCATCTCTGCGGGGCCTTCTTATTTCTTCAGGTTGCTGGAATCTGATTTCCTGGGTTCAGCGTCGCCCCTAAATACTCAATTTAGGAGTATGTTTAGGTCTGGGGGGCAGTAGCCAATGGCTACTGTCCTGGAGGGTAGCTACACTCTCTTTGTGCCTCCTCCCTGAGCGGAGGGGAGCACATTCCTATTCCTATTGTGGGAATCCAAACAAGATGGAGGATTTCTTAAGGCAGGGGTCACCTCAGCTCAGGACACCTTAGGAGCTGTCCTGCCTGATGGGTGACTCATCCTTGTTTTTCTCATTATCTCCTCTGGATTTGCCACCAAAAGTGGGGGCTGTGTCCGGAGGGGCGGGCATCTCCACTAGCTGGAGTGCCCTGGGGCGCTGTAACACCAGGCTTGAGCCTTTGAGGCTCACCACCAGGTGTTACTGTTCATGCAGGGGGAGGTGAGAAACACATCCACCCAGTGCAGGCTTTGTTCCTGGCCACAGAGTGACAAAGGCACTCACCCCATCTTGCCAGAAACCCATCTGGATGTGGCAGGCTGGCAGGAACTGGTCAGCCTAACACTGGCAGTTGGACTGGTTTACAGGGGGCATCTCTAAGATGCCCTCTGTGTGTATGTTTCAATAAATCCCACACTGGCATCAGTGTGGATTTATTGTGCTGAGAAGTTCGATACCAAACTTCCCAGAATTCAGTGTAGCCATTATGGCACTGTGGAGTTTGTATTTGACAGACTCCCAGACCATATACTCCTTATGGCTACTCTGCACTTACAATGTGTAAGATTTGGCTTAGACACTGTAGGGGCCTAGTGCTCATGCAACTATGCCCTCATCTGTGGTATAGTGCACCCTGCCTTAGGGCTGTAAGGCCTGCTAGAGGGGTGACTTACCTATGCCACAGGAAGTGGGGTGTGGGCATGGATCTCTGAGGGGAGTGCCATGTCGACTTAGTCATTTTCTCCCCACCAGCAAACACACGCTGTGAGGCAGTGTGCATGTGCTGAGTGAGGGGTCCCCAGGGTAGCATAATACATTCTGCAGCCCTTAGAAACCTTCCTTGGACACAGGGCCCTTGGTACCAGGGTTACCATTTACAAGGGGCTTATCTGTGTGCCAGGGCTGATCCAATTGTGGGAACAAAGGTGCAGTTTAGGGAAAGAACACTGGTGCTGGGGCCTGGTTATCAGGGTCCCAGCACACTTTCAATCATAACTGGCATCAACAAAAGGCAAAAAGTTAGGGGGTAACCATGCCATGAGAGGCATTTTCCTACAGCGATGCATCGATTTCTGGATGGGCAACCTCAGGTCTGCACAGGTTCACAATGACTTTGATGCCCAACGATGATGCGTGCGAAATCCAGCCGCACGGTGGTGGATAACTGCGCTGCGTCGGGGATTGCGTCAATTTTAGCAGCCGCAAGCAGGTGTTGCATCGTTTCTCCAGCCGCAATGCAGGTGGTGCATTGATTTTTACAGACACGTTGCAGGTGGTGCATCGATTTTCTCCTGTGTGGTTCCTTGTGCGTGGATATCAATCTTGGTTCCACCAGCTTCACCTTTCAAAGGCCCAGGGACTGGAGTGGGCACCACTTGGCACAGTGGAAGTCTCAGTAAGAGAGCCCAGGTGCTAGCAGAGGAAGTCCTTGATGGCCCTGAGACTTCGAAACAGAGGGCAAGTGCAGTCCAACCCCTTAGAGACACTTCACAAGTAGGAAAATACCACAAAGTCCAGTCTATATCCTCTCTCAGGCAGAAGCAGCAACTGCAGGCCAACCCAGCAAAGCACACTCAAAGGCAAAGGGGCAGTACCTCTCCTCCAGCTTTTCAGCTTTTCTCCTTGGCAAAGGTTCCTCTTGACCCAAGAAGTAATCTAAAAGCCTGGGGTTTTGGCTCCACCACTTTTACCCCTTTCTGCCTTTGAAGTAGGCAAATTTCAGAAGAAAGTCTCTGTTGTTGACAAGCTTCTGCCTTGCCCAGGCCTGGCCCCAGACACACACCAGGGGGTTGGAGACTGCATTGTGTGAGGGCAGGCACAGTCCTTTCAGGTATAAGTGTCAGCTTCTCCTTCCCCACTCTAGCCCAGGAGACTCATAAGGATAATCAGGCTACACCCCAGCTCCCTTTGTGTCACTGTCTAGTGGAGATTCACAAACAGCCCAACCGTCAGTCTGACCCAGACATGGCATACACAAGCCGGCAGAGGCACAGAATTGTTAAGCCAGAAAATGCCCACTTTCTAAAAGTGGCATTTTCAAACTGACAATCTAAAAGCCAACTTTGCCAAAAGATGTATTTTTAAATTGTGAGTTCAGATCTCTATCTGCTCCCAATGGAAAACTGCACTTAAAAGATATTTAAAGGCAGTCCCCGTGTTAACCTCTGAGAGAGCTAGACCTTGCAACAATGAACACCTAATTTGGCAGTATTTCACTGTCAGGAAATGTAAAACACATCAGTACATGTCCTACCTTTAACATACACTGCACTCTGCCCATGAGGCTACCTTGGGCCTACCTTAGGGGTTCCTTAAATGTATAAAAAGGGAAGAGAAGTGGGTACACTTGTCAGTTTGAATTGGCAGTTTAAAACTGCATACACAGACACTGCAGTGGAAGGTCTGAGGCATGTTTACAGGGCTACTCATATGCGTGGCACAATCAGTTCTGCGGACCCATTAGTAGCATTTGATTTACAGGCCCTGGGCACCTCTAGTGCACTTTTCTAGGGATTTACTAGTAATTCAAATATGCCAGTCATGGAAAAGCCAATTACACATACAGTTTCCACAGAAAGCACTTGCACTTTAGCACTGGTCAGCAGTGGTAAAGTACTGTTGTGTAGCCATTTTAGTTATAGCTCCATGCACGTTATTTTAGCACGCTAGGCCTGCCACTGTGCACTTTAACATAGATATATTTTATTCAGCTTTGTTTATTATTTTAACAATAGCCACATTTACGGTCTTGTTTTATTTCTCTCTATCTAGCTGTTCTTTGCCTAGGCCAGCACTGCGGTCTTAAACAAGACATTTCTTTCACTCTGTGCTTTTCTCAAGGCCACAGTAAGATAGGTTGCCGGTAACGCTTTGTCTCTGGTATTCATAGAAACATACACATCCTTACGTAGGGAAATTTTCTGAGAACATCAGCTGTTTTATTATAAAAACACTTCTCTGTCCCATACACGTTAGAGAGAGATTCCAGCCAGATGGCCACAACTGTATGCTGATTGATAAACGCTTCGCTACAGCTGCTTATGCAGACTTTAGGCCTCTTGCTCAGGTATGAGGGATGATGTCTTCCCAGGGGTACCTGAAGGGCAGAACTAGAGCTTAACATGCTGTGCTCTAATATAGCCTAGGTAGGAATTAGTCTACTGACTCTAGTGACAATATGGTAGCGTTATTTTTATGTTTTACTCCCCTTGTCACAATTTTAATCCTGTCATGCTTCATCGTCCTGGTTATTACAGTACATGCTTTATTATCTAAGATGCAGTTGCTTCATTAAAAACCTTATTGAAACATATACTGCCTCTGACTGTGCTTGTATATGTGAGACTACTGTAACTGAGAGAAACGGATGAGATCTGAGTGACCACGATTTCCCTGAGGAGTCAATTGTGTCATGCGCTTGGCTGCCCAATCATCCCTGCCCTTGGGTGGAGATGAGGCACTGCTAGTTAGCCGGAGAAAAAACCCGGCCGACGGGTGTCACCTGTAGTGGGTTAGACTCAGTCTCCCACACCGCAGGCGATTCTTCCGCTCAAATCCAGTAGTCTCATTAGAATAATGAGAGCCTACGCGACATTGCACCGCCAACGTTTGGTCAGGCTCTAATTTTCGGGTCCTCCTGAGTATCTCTGTCTCACTACATACAAAGACACCTCAGTACTATATACGGAGACGTCCGTGGTATTGAGGATTTCCTCCTCAACTGAGTAGGGAGTACCTATCTAACACCGTAGGTTGTTCAAGCTTGAACTCTAAAAGGATAATCCCCATTTGGTGTGCCTATCTCCGAACGAAATGTACCATTCATTATGGCGAATCCACAACAGGTAGCAATTGCAGTCAATATGCGACCACCCCTTACTGCACATTTATTGGCACATGGCCTAACGGCCCAGGGTGGTCCAGTCACATTTGTTGTTGAGGCTCATCTAGCCTATAGAACAGAATTGTTTTATTCTTGGGTCACATTTCGAGCAGCTGATGGGAACACAAATACATTTCATCACTATACACCTGCAACGCACCTGCACAATACACAGCATATTCATATCTGGAAATACCTCTATCTTATCAAGAACATAATAATTGGTTTGATGGCGCTCTACCCCACACAATTTTACATGTTAGGTTAGGTCCTCTAAGTAATGATGGTCCTACCTGGCCTTTATTGGCCACTTATACACCTCACCCTGCTGCAGCAAATTTAACTGCAGCTGAAGTCCGCCGCTTATATGCTGAGCTGACAGCAATATACAGATGATTAGTACAGTTTGTAATGCAAACATTGAATACAAACCCAGCATGTGCCGCACCAGTGCAACCACATGCAGTGACGCCAAGCATTAATCCTGCGACTATACATTTGATCATGGGTAAAGTACCCGCCAAACAAGAAGAAATTCTGTTTTGGTTAGCTCAAAAGATAAACACACTGGAAGCAGTATTTCCCCATACAGGGCCTCAGGATAAACATAGAATATTAGCTATGTGCTTGCCATTTGGGTTGGTTCCCACTATAGATAACTGTAATACATGGGGCACGGTATTTGCCACGCTCTATACTACTGCACACAGTACACCGGCACTTGCCAATTTACCAGAAGTGTTGAAAGAGATTCAAGATGAATACGGGGCTGCCCCGGCCCTGGACCTGGGGATGCAACTCATGGGCAATTTTGCCACTGTATCTTCAATCATATTAAGTAACTTTAAAGCGGAAGCAGTCGCACTAGCAGTGCGCATGATGCTCCGGGATGTTACTCCACAGGATCAAGAACGTGAGCTGCAAAAGATTATTGCGGAGAGCTACTCTAGCATTGGTCGAGATAGTCTGGGGTCCAGACCCACAAAACCACAATTTCAGGGTAAATCTAATAAAGATTCTACCAAGCAAGCTGCTGAGGGTACTAAGAAACACTGGGATAAAAAATAACAAACACCTACAAAAGAAAGAGGAGATTCTCTGCATAGGGAGACCCCGAAGAATACATATAATCTCAGAAATAGAGATAATATAAAAACACCTGACAGATATCAATATACTGATAGACGCCAATCTCATTCCTTTCAGGACTCCCTGGAAAAAGACAGTGACAGAGGTGGGCGGTCAGAGCGAAGAACTGAGTACGTGAAACCGAGACAGCAATCACAACACTCAACAGAAGTTTCTGTTAAAAAAGAAGAGAAACTTCCCCAACAAAAACCTCAATTCAAAAAGGAAAAGGGGGCAGCAGTTGCAGTTTGACATGCCACTCAAAAAGAGGGCTCTATTGAAGAAAAATAAGTGGGCATTAACGCTATTAGACAGCGCGGCAGAGGTCACAATAGTTTGCCGAATCTTCTAGAGCATCTGGAGGTGAAAGCAACTGATGACTTCCTACAAGTAGAGACTGCGAACATGCGTTTCTCCATGCCTGATAGGGTGTACAAAGTAACGTTACAGTTAGAAGGAGACATTGAGTGCACAATAGACGCAATAATTTGGGACTGCGTCGTAAACATATATGATATTGGCCAAAAGGCATTGGCCACCTGAATTTGTCCATACCTGCCCATATGGGGAGATGTTATTAAACCTTCTTTCTCACCTCTTGTTCCCGAGGAGCTTGCACAATCCTACGCCATCAATTGGGCATTGGCGCAGGCAGCCACGTTATATCGCAACCACGTAGGATGGGATAAAGATTTCCCCTATCATGTAATCCCTATTAAAAATCAACCCCAACCACAAAACCACAACCCCAGTATCCAATGAAACATGAAGAACCTGTGAGGGAAATCCTCAAACAACTGGAGTACCAAGGTGAACTCGAACCCTGTGTCTCACCAATGAATTATCCATTATTCCCAGTAGCTAAACCGGACCATTCGTACAGAATAGTCTACAGATGTTTAAACAGTCATACACGCACATACGCTATACAAAACTCATAACACAGCACTCATGAACAACATAGTGCGCAAAAAAAAAACAACAACACTGGACATTTCCATTGGTTTCTTCTGCCAAAATATAGCACCTGAGAATAGAAACTTAACACTAGGCTCTGGAAATACACTGGCTGATGAATCAGCCAAATCAGCTGTGGCTACGGCTGCTGTTGCTGCAGTAACCCGTTCTGGAACTAAACCAGACGATGACATATGGGCTGCCGTGAAAGCCACGGCTGAAGGCACGCCCTATCCAAAAACATTTCCTGCTAAATATTCCTATTGAATGGGTGTAGGAGGCTGGCCTGACTTATAGTGGGTACCTTGTGGTACTTTCACCTTATGCCAGGTCCAGTTATCCCTTATTAGTAGATTACAGGTGTTCTAGCAGCTTAGGCTGATAGAGGTAGCTATAGCAGAGCAGCTAAGGCTGAACTAGGAGACATGCAAAGCTCCTACTATACCTCTTATATCATATAGCACTATATCATAAGAAAACACAATACTCATAGTCACTAAAAATAAAGGTACTTTATTTTAGTGACAATATGCCAAAAGTATCTCAGAGGATACACTCCCTTAGGAGGTAAGTAATATACACAAATGATATGCACACAAACCAAATTCAGGTAAATAACAGTTAAAAAAGTAGTGCAAACAATGTAGAATCACAATAGAATGCAATAGGGAGAAATAGGCCTAGGGGCAACACAAACCATATACTCCAAAAGTGGAATGCAAACCATGAATGGACCCCAGGCCTAGTGTAGTGTGTAGAGGGTCGCTGGGAGTGTAAGAAAACACTAAGGGTGTCCAAGATACCCCGCCCCAAGACCCTGAAAAGTAGGAGTAAAGTTACCCTACTACCCAAGAAAGACAGTAAAGACGAGATAGGGGATTCTGCAAGGACAGCAACTGACTGCAAAACACTGAAGACGGATTCCTGGACCTAAGGACCTGTAAAAGAAGGGGACCAAGTCCAAGAGTCACACAAGTGTCCAGCGGGGGCAGGAGCCCACTAAACCCCGGATGAAGGTGCATAAGGGCTGCCTCCGGTTGGAAGAAGCCAAAGATTCAGCAACAACGGAAAGTGCCGGGAACATGTCCTTTGGTCAGAAGATGTCCCACGGCATGCTGGAGAATGCAGAGTTGTTTCCATGCAGAAAGACCGCAAACAAGCCTTGCTAGCTGCAAGAGTCGCGGTTGAGGATTTTGGGTGTTGCTAGGGCCCAGGAAGGACCAGGAGGTTGCCCCTTGGAGGAGGAGACAGAGGGGGCGCTCAGCAACACAGAGAGCCCACGCAGAAGCAGGCAGCACCTGCAGAAGTACCTGAACAGGCACTTAGAAGATCTGAGGACAGCGGTCGACTCAGAGTCACAAAAGAGGGTCCCACGACATCGGAGTCCAACTCAGCGAGTTGGGCAATGCAGGAAGGAGTGCTGGGGACCTGGGCTAGGTTGTGCACGAAGGACGTCTTGCAAAAGTGCACAGAAGCCCGAGCAGCTGCAGTTCACTCAGTACACAGGATTACTGTCTGGCGTGGGGAGGCAAGGACTTACCTCCACCAAATTTGGACAGAAGGGCCACTGGACTGTCGAAGACACTTGGACCCAGCTCCTGTGTTCCAGGGACCACGCTCGTCAGGATGAGAGGGGACCCAGACGACCGGTGATGCAGAAGTTTGGTGCCTGCATTGGCAGGGCGAAGATTCCTTCGACCCACAGGAGATTTCTTCTTGGCTTCCAGTGCAGGGTGAAAGCAGACAGCCCTCAGAGCATGCACCACCAGGAAACAGTTGAGAAAGCCGGCAGGATGATGCACTACAATGTTGCTGGTAGTCTTCTTGCTACTTTGTTGCGGTTATGCAGGCGTCCTGGAGCAGTCAGCGGTCGATCCTTGGCAGAAGTTGAAGAGGGAAGTGCAGAGGAACTCTGGTGAGCTCTTGCATTCGTTATCTGGTGAGATGCCCACAGGAGAGACCCTAAATAGCCCACAGAGGAGGATTGGCTACTGCGAAAGGTAAGCACCTATCAGGAGGGGACTCTGACATCACCTGCTGGCACTGGCCACTCAGAGTTGTCCATTGTGCCCTCACACCTCTGCATCCAAGATGGCAGAGGTCTGGGACACACTGGAGGAGCTCATGGGAGGTGCTCGTCAGGGGAGTGGTCACTCCCCTTTCCTTTGTCCAGTTTCGCAGCAGAGCAGGGCTGGGGGATCCCTGAACTGGTGTAGACTGGCTTATGCAGAGAGGGCACCATCTGTGCCCATCAAAGCATTTTCAGAAGCTGGGGGAGGCTACTCCTCCCCAGCCCTTCACACCTATTTCCAAAGGGAGAGGATGTAACACCCTCTCTCAGAGGAAATCCTTTGTTCTGCCTTCCTGGGCCCAGGCTGCCCAGGCCCCAGGGGGGCAGAAACCTGTCTGAGGGGTTGGCAGCAGCAGTAGCTGCAGTGGAGACCCGGAAAGTTAGTTTTGCAGTACCCGGGCTCTGTGCTGGAGACCCGGGTATGCATGGAATTGTCCTCCCCCAATACCAGAATGGTATTGGGGTGACAATTCCATGATCCTAGACATGTTACATGGCCATGTTCGGGGTTACCATGGTGACGCTACATATAGGTATTGACCTATATGTAGTGCACGCGTGTAATGGTGTCCCCGCACTCACAAAGTCCGGGGAATTTGCCCTGAACAATGTAGGGGCACCTTGGCTAGTGCCAGGGTGCCCACACACTAAGTAACTTGGCACCCAACCTTCACCAAGTGAGGGTTAGACATATAGGTGACTTATAAGTTACTTAAGTGCAGTGTAAAATGGCTGTGAAATAACGTGGACGTTATTTCACTCAGGCTGCAGTGGCAGTCCTGTGTAAGAATTGTCTGAGATCCCTATGGGTGGCAAAAGGAATGCTGCAGCCCATTGGGATTTCCTGGAACCCCAATACCCTGGGTACCTAGGTACCACATTCTAGGGAATTATAGGGGTGTTCCAGTGTGCCAATGAGAATTGGTAAAATTAGTCACTAGCCTGCAGTGACAATTTTAAAAGCAGAAAGAGCATAAACACTGAGGTTCTGGTTAGCAGAGCCTCAGTGATACAGTTAGGCACCACACAAGGAACACATACTAGGGCATCCTTTATGAGCACTGGGATGCTGACTAGCAGGATCCCAGTGACACATAGGCAGATACAAACATACATACAGTTAAAATGGGGGTAACATGCCAGGCAAGATGGTATTTCCTACAATAGGAGGCTGCCTTGAAGCCGAAGTAAAGATACCATGCGTGGGGGTTTGAGTAATTCCCAATGAAAACATAAGATCAGAGTTGATTAAAGCAGCGCATGAGGGGGTACCTCTGCCCATGCTGGTGTGGCGGCTACAATATCATTGTTGCAAGCACGTTATTGGTGGCCAGGTCTATACAAACAGGCCAAACAATATGGCCCTCATTCTGACCCTGGCGGTCGGCGGAGAGACGGCGGTCGGACCGCGAACAGACCGGCGGTATTAAAAATGGCATTCTGACCGCGGCGGTCCCCGCCGCGACCGACCGCTACTTCTCCACTCCGACCGCCACGGCGGTCATGACCGCGGGGCTGGAGTTTGCGCACTCCGGCCCGGCGGTCGTCCCAAGACCGCCAAGGGTATTATGACCCTGCCTACCGCCGCGGTTTCTTGCGGGCGGGAACCGCCGTGCGAACCATGGCGGTAAGCACTATCGGGGCCAGGGAATTCCTTCCCTGGCACTGATAGGGGTCTCCCCCACCCCCCACTACCCACCCGAGTCCTCCCACCACACCCTCCACCCCCCTGCCACCCCCCAGAGGTGGTACGAACCCCCTCCCCACCCCCACCCCGACATGCACATACATGTACCCCGACATGCACACACCCCCAACATGCACATATACACACCCCCTACACACACATACACAACGGGGACACATACCCGCACACATACATGCCGACATGCGCACCTGCCGAACAGCACACATTACCCATAGACACAGCAGCACCCCCCGCCCGCATACACGCACTCACACACCCCCTCTACACACTCACACGCACACCCCCATGCACGCACACATCACACAACACCCCCCCACCCCCTCCCCTCACGGACGATCAACTTACCTTGTGCGTTGGTCCTCCGGGAGGCGACGGGAGCCATAGGGACGTGACCGCCAACAGAAGACCGCCAACAGAAGACCGCCACACAGAAATGTGGGTCGTAATTCTGTGGGCGGTGTTCTGCTGGCGTGGCGGTGGAGGTTGACCAGTCTCCACTTTCCCGCCGACCGCCAGTGTGGCTGCTGGCGGGTTTCCGGCGGAACGCTCCCAGCGGTCAGAATGCGCACAGCGGCACACCGCCGCGGTCGGCGGTCTTCACCGCGGCGGTAACTCAGCGGTCTTGCGAAAAGACCGCCAAGGTCAGAATGAGGGCCTATGTCCTTTGTTGTGACATCTGCCAACAAATTAAGGGTTCCACCGTCAAACGCCCACCGAAGACACCCCTCCTAATTTCCAACAAAGCATTACAATGTGTGTACTTGGACCATTGTGGTCCCTAAAACCAGACAGTGCATACAAATACATTTTAGTCGCTGTTGACTCTTGCTACAGATTTCTATGGGTGTGGCCACAGCGCTCGGCTGACGCTTGGACCAGGGCCCTGCTTTCGCCTCAAGGGAATTCAGGGATGCCATGGCTTCGTTAGGGGCTCCATTACTCGTCTCCATTTCATCCCAAGGGAAATAGTGTTGTGGAGCGACGACACCGTGATTTAAATCAGTCCTTAACAGACAGAGGGGGTCATTCTAACCCTGGCGGTCGTCGACCGCCAGGGCTAAAATGACAGGGGCACCGCCAACAGGCTGGCGGTGCCCCGCAGGGCATTCTGACCACGGCGGTTCGGCCGCGGTCAGAAGTGGAAAACCGGCGGTCTCCCGCCGGTTTTCCGCTGCCCTTCTGAATCCTCCATGGCGGCGCAGCTCGCTGCGCCGCCATGGGGATTCAGACACCCCATACCGCCATCCTGTTCCTGGCGGTTCACCTGCCAGGAACAGGATGGCGGTATGGGGTGTCGTGGGGCCCCCGTAAGAGGGCCCCACAATGAATTTCACTGTCTGCATTGCAGACAGTGAAATTCGCGACGGGTGCCACTGCACCCGTCGCACCTTCCCACTCCGCCGGCTCCATTCGGAGCCGGCGTCCTCGTGGGAAGGTTGTTTTACACTGGGCTGGCGGGCGGCCTTTTGGCGGTCGCCCGCCAGCCCAGTGTAAAACCCAGAATACCCGCAGCGGTCTAATGACCGCGGTGCGGTATTCTGGAGGGGGGAACTCAGGCGGGCGGCCTCCGCCGCCCGCCAGGGTGAGAATCACCCCCAGAGTCTTAGGTACGGGTGGTAGTTGGCTTAACCACCTGTATAGAGTCCAGAGAGCACTTAATAATCTGCCTAGAAGGTCCCTGGGAGTGTCCTACTTCATACGAGTGCCTGTTTGGAACTCAAATGTATGTTCCAGATCTTGATGGTCCTGGCGTTAGAATAATGAGAGCCTACCAACAGTACCCAGAGTTCCAAAACCAGCAAAAACAAAGTCCAGCACACAGTCATAAACACAGGAAGCAGAGGCATAAAGACAGGGGATACCATACCAAGGATGTCAGATCTAACAGAAACACATACCAATTTGCCTGCGCGTGATGGACAAGTTACTTACCTTCGGTAATGCCTTATCTGGTAGAGACAATATCTAGTTGCAGATTCCTTACCTTAGAATTTTCCTAGGCGTCAGTCTGGATCCAGCGATTTTTTTCGAGCAGTATTCCTGCGCACTGTTAGGTGGCGTCGATTGGCTCAGCATCCGTCATTGGCATTGTCCGATCCAGAAATGACATAGTGGGTCCTATATAGACGCCATCCTGACACGCTGACATCAGTTCCTTTCACAACTTTCCACGCCAGAAGAGGAGAGCCATGAAGAACACTGACCACTGGTGCATCAAAACTGGGGCCCTGAAAAGGGGAAACCCTGATCCTAGAAATTATTTTGCAGAACAGGGAGGATGGCTGGGTCGGTAAAGAATCTGCAACTAAATATTAACTGTACCAGATAAAGCGTTTCCAAAGTTAAGTAACTTGTCCATCTGATAGAGACATCTGCTTGCAGATTCCTTACCTTCAAATAGATATCCCAGGTGGGACTGTGAACCCAGATCACACCAAAAAGTCCTGCAGGACCGAATGGGCAAAGTGACCGTCTTTATGGTCCCCACTGTCCAGGCAGTAGTGTTTGGTAAACGTGTTCAGAGACGTCCACATTGCTGTCTGGCAAATGTCCAGGAACTCTGAGTGCTAACACAGTGGTTGCAGCTTTAGCTCTGGTAGAATGAGCCCTCTAACTTCACCAATGAATAGCACATTTTAATGCAGAGTATGACCCATTGGAGATTATTCTCTTCTGCACTGACCAGTCTTTCTTCACACCCACATAGCCAACAAAGAGTTGATCATCCACCCGGAACTCTGTAGAACAATCAAGGTAGAATGCCAATGCTCTTTTTGTGTCTAGGCGGTGGAGTCTCTCCTTAGAAGGATGAGGGGGTGCTTAAAACGTATGCATGGTAATGGATTGGCCTACATGGAAGGGCATGACCACTTTAGGCAGAAAGAAGGCCCAAGTGATAAGCACCACTTTGTCAGGAAAGATGGAAAGGTAGGGAGGCTTAGATGACAATGCCTGCAGCTCACTTACCCTGCAGGCAGATGTAATGGCCAAAAAAAGTCTGTTTTTAAAGTAAGATGCCTGACAGGACAATTGTGGAAAGGCTAAAAAAGAGTGGACATCAGGAGGGTCAAAAACAAATTCAAGCCCCATTGGGGGTTAATGAATGGGGATGGAGGAAACATATGAGTAAGAAACATATTTACAAAGGGGATTTGAACAAACAAGGTTAATCAGGAAACCATAGGAAAGCAGAAATGGCAGGCAAATAACCCTTTAGGGTGCTCAGAGCAAACCCTTCTGGACCAAAGAAAGTATAAACAGAAGAACCTCAGTGAGAAGGGCTCAGAGGGGTCACCAGACTTGTCTGTACACCATGCCACAAATTTCTTCCAACGGCAGGCGTATACCGTTTTGGTGGAGGGCCGCCTGGCTGGCAAGGTTACATGACAGACTTCGGGCGGAAGGTCCAAAGCTTTCAGCTTTCGCCGCTCAATATCCATGCAAGAAGGCAGAGACTAGACAGGTTTGGGTAGAGAGCCCTCCCCTGCTGCTGCGACAGAAGATCCTCCCAAAGGGACAGTCTGATCGGAGCATAGAGGGCCACGCTCAATACTCAGGATACCAAATCCTTTGTGCCCAGTCCGAAGCCACAAGGATTACTTGAACCCAATTGTTCTTGATCTTAGTGAGAACTCTGGGCAGCAGTAGTATGAGTGGAAAGGCGTACAGGAGGCCTGAGTTTCACTTGAGCCGAAAAGTGCTGTTGAGCGATTGCCGCCTTGGAAACTCCAACTCACAATACTGCAGACATTGTGCATTCTCTGTGGAGGCGAACAGATCTAACCAAGGCTTTCTGCACTCTTGAAAGAGACCTTGTGTCACCTCCGGATGGAGATGCCATTCCTGATCAACTAGACATTGACGGCTGAGTTTGTCCACGCTGACGTTCAGAGAGTCTGACAGATGTTGAACCACGAGGGAAATGCCCAGTTGTTCTAGCCACGTCCAGAAATGCAGAGACTCTTGACAAAGGGTCCATGACCTCACCCCACCCTGCTTCTTGCAGTAACACATGGAGGTGGTGTTGTCTGTGAACACCTGCAGAGAGAGGGAAGAAATGCTTTCAGTGCTAGCCTGATTTCCCAGAGTTCCAACAAGTTGATCTGGGGTCCGGACTCCACCGAAGACCAGATGCTTCTGATCTCTGCTCTCCCAGATGGCCGCCCCATCTTAGGACTGACGAATCTGTCACTACTGTCAGATCTGGTTGGGGAAGGGAGAGGGATCTGCCCCTGGTCCAATTGAGGTTTGTTAACCACCACTGCAGATCTTGTGCAGTTCCATCTGAGATCTGGACCACATCCGAGAGATTCCCCTGGTGCTGCACCTACTGGAACTTCAGGTCCCACTATAGAGTCCGCATATGCCATCTACCATGATTTACTAGCAGGATGCAGGAGACCATGAGGTCCAGCAGCCTCGGAGTCATTCTTACCAAAATCCACAACAGAGGCTGAAACATCGGTATCATAGCCTGAATATCCTGGAATCGTCGCTCAGGAGGATAAGCCCAAAACTGCACTGTGTCCAGAACAGCTCACATGAAAGGGAGCATCTGAGAGGGAATCAGGTGTGACTTTGGCACGTTGATAGTGAAACCCAGAGAATTCAGGAGTTCTGCCGTAGTCTGGAGGTGAGAGACAACAGCCTGAGGCGAGCCCGACTTCACCAGCAATTTGTTGTGCTAGGGAAAGACTGAAACACCTGAACTGTGCAGATAAGCTGCGACCACCACCATCACCTTGGTGACCACCCGAGGGGCGCTGTTAAGGCCAAAGAGGAGCACGGTGAACTGAAAGTGCTCATGGCCAACCGTGTACCACAAGTAAAGAAAGGGAGTGATTATCCACTTCAGACTATCGTCATCACCCACCTGTCTGACGTGATGGATTTCCAGCAAAGCAGGTGATGACGAATCCTGCCTATGACTGGCCTTAGGTGGGGAAAGATAAGACTAGGAAGGTTTGGAGGTTGCTGCAGATGGGTGGGCGGCAGATTTGGCAGACCGCTGGCTCCCTGTTTCATGAGGTCAGTGGATCCCACGTCCCTGGCCTTAGAAACATTGGGCAGCATGTGTGGCATGGTGGCTAGACGGAAATTAATGTGGCAGTTCTCCCCTTCTGTAGCCATGAAAGGTGTGAAAAGCTGACTGAGGGGGTTGAGAGGCAGCCGTGAGGCCAAAGGACCTGATCATACCCGGAGAGTCCTTGAAGCGCACAAGCGCCGAGTCTGCTTTCTCTCCGAAGAGATGAGTGCCATCACAGGGTATGTTCATAAGGTTGGAATGGACATTCCATGAAAAGCCAGACATCCTCAACCAGGCGTGGTACCTCAGGGCCACTAGTGATACAAACGATCTACCCAGTGAGCTAGGCATGTCCAGTCCACATTAGAATGTGAACTTTGCTGCATCTCTCCCATCCGCAACTGCCTGAGAGAGTACAGTCCAGGCCTCCTCTGGGACCTATGGCAGCACTTGTGGGGATAACGGCCCAAAAGGCATGCACTGTTCACGGACTGCAATGCCAAGCTGGTGGAAGAAAACATCTACTTCCCAAGTTAGTCCAGCCTTCTTGGATTCCGTATCCAGGGGTGTGGAAGGGAAGCACCCCTGGGATGTAGAGTCTTGGATAAACAAGCTTTTGGTGGTGGAGCGCTGGGTCAGATGGAGCAGGGTGATGGTGGTGGGCAGTAGTCCTGTTCACAGAAGCCCCTGTGCTGGGTTTGGACCAGGTACCTAGCAATACTTCAGTGAGGGCTTCATTAAAGGGCAAAAGGGGTTCAGAGGATGAACCCCAGGCTAAAGCACCTCTGTCAGGAGGTTAGTCCTGACTGCCACTAGAGGCAGCTCGAGGCTCAGGACCTCGGTAGCTCTCTGCACCACCATCAAATAGGATGCTCCCTCCTCCTTAGCCACAGAAAGGGGAGAAGGCATGCCATTGTCTCAGCAGATATCCAGACCACTGACTGACCAAGTCCATACGCCAGTCCATAGGGTCTTGGAGCTGACATTCCAAAGTGTCCAGCGACCCCTCCCATACCTAACCATACCCATGGGAATAAGGTTCAGGATCTGACATAAGGGAGCAAGCCCCTATTGGCTTCGGAGTCGGTTTAGCGTGATGCTGATCCGGCTCCATGTCTGAGTCAGCAAAGAGGATGTGATCGGTGCCACTCGGGGAATCACGGCTTTCACCAGGAGGATCAAAGTCACAACCAGCATCGGGGAAGGCAGAAGTGGTACGACGAACACCAGTTCAGATCTAGGAACAGATCCATGGATTCCTGTAGGAAAATACCCTCTTTTTGGCATGTTACCCCCAATTTCTGCCTGATGTCAGTGTTTGACTATATTCACTGGGATCCTGCTAACCAGGACCCCAGTGATTATGCTCTCTCTCCTCCAAATTTTGTCACTGCATACTAGTAACCCAGTATTTCACCCAAAATTAACATACTGGTCCCCTCTTATAAGTCCCTAGTATATGATACCTAGGTACCCAGGGCATTGGGGCTCCAGGGGATCCCTATGGTCTGCAGCATTTCTTTTGCCACCCATAGGGAGCCCATGCAAAGGCTTCTACGGGACTCCCATTGCAGCCTGTGTGAAATGGTGCATGCATCCTTTCACTGACATTTAAACTGTACCAGTTCACTTATAAGTCACCCATATGTCAGGCCTTCCAACCCTGAAGGCTGGGTGCAGAGTACCTGTGTGTGAGGGCCCACGTCGTCCAGGACCATTTTAAAAGACCTCGTGAGTGCAGGCATGCCATTTTACGCGTGCACTGGACATAGGTTCCTACCTATGTACTGCTTTACAATGGTAATTCTGAATATGGACATTCTTGGAAATATACCCTAAGGCTTCTGTAAGCATTGGTTGTATGATTCCATGCACTCTGGGGGCTCTTTAGAGGACCCCAAGTACTGTCATTACAGCCTTCTGAGGTTTTCCTGGCAGCCCCAGCTGCTGCCACCTCACAGACAGGTTTCTGCCCTCCTCTTGCTCAGGCAGCTCGAGCCCAGGAAGGCAGAACAAAGGATTTCCTTTGGGAGAGGGGTGTTACACCCTCTTCCTTTGGAAATAGGTTCTACAGGCATGGGAGGCGTAGCCTCCCAGAGCCTCTGGAAATGCTTTGAAGGGCACAGATCCAGTCTACACCAGTTCAGGAACCCCCAGTCCATGCTCCGGCGCAAAACTGGACAAAGGAAAGGGAAATGACCACTCCCCTGTACATCACCACCCCAGGGGTGGTGCTCAAAGCTCCTCCAGAGTGTCCCTGGGTTTTGCCATTTTGGATTCCAAGTTTGCAGGGCACTCTGGGAGCATCTAAGTGGCCAGTGCCAGCAGGTGACGTTAGAGCCCTCCCCTGATAGGTGCTTACCTGTTTAGCTGACCAATCTTCCTTTCAGGGCTATTTAGGGTCTCTCTCTTGGGTGGTCCTTCAGATTTGGACTGCAAGACTCCAGCAGGAATCCTCTGCATCCTTTACTTCACCTTCTTACTGAAGAAACTGCATCTGGACCCTCCAGGAACTCTACAAACTGCAACAAAGAAGCAAAGACGATTTCTGCAACATTGTACCTTCAGCTCCTGCCAGCAACTGCAACTGTTTCCAAGACGTGCATCCTCTGAGGACTGCCTGTCTTCGGCCTGCACCAAAATAAGGAAGGAATCTGCCTTAAAGTGAAGGAGTCACTTACCTGGTTCAGCAGGCTACCCCTCTGCAGCGACACTGGTGGCGTGGGTCCCCTCTCCTGCGTGGATCCAGCAACACGGGTGGTGGACTGAAGTGGTACAGACGGTCCTGACATCCAACTGTCTAACTTTGGTGGAGATAAGAGCTTGCCTCCCCACCCAAGACAGTACCCCCGTGCACCGCATGTTTTGCAATTGCCAAGACTTGTTGGCATCCTTCAACGAAGTTCTTCGTGCACCGTGCAGCTCCAGCCCCCAGCACTCTATCCTGTGACGCACATCTTCCTGAGTGGTTCTCCGGCATGGGATCCCTTTGTGTAGTGCTGCATGGGACTCCTTTTGCACCTTCTTTGTCCCCGTGCTGAGGGACCCCTGTGCATGCTGCCTGGTCTTCTTAGGGCTCTCTGAGTTGCAGAGAGCCCTCTTTGGCTACCCCTACTGGGTAGAGTCCACCAGGCTCCTCCTGGTCCCAGGCAGTGCCAATTTCCACTAACCACATGCTTTGCGTTTGCCAAGGCTTGTTGGCAGAATCCAGCAAGGCAAACCAGACTACATTCATCCATCCGGCATGGGACATTACATGCACCAACCAGGAACATGCATCTGTCTTCTTGGGTGAAATACTGAATGCTGTTCCACACCAGTGGTTCCTCTTTTGCACCTTCATCCGGGTTAGCTCCTGTTCTCCTTGTACTCTTCAGTGCTTCTTGGACTTGGTCCCCTTCTTCCACAGGTCTTCAGGTCCAGGAATCCATAGTTGGTGTCTTGCAGTCTCTTCTCGTTCTTGCATAATCTTCTTTCTCGTGTTCTTGTGTGTTCTAGGAAAGTTACTGTGATTTACTCCTGCTTTCCAGGGCTCTGGGGTGGGTTCTATTACTTACTGTACGAGGATGGCTGTTCTAGACACCAAACTGTGTGGGTTTTTGTTTTAGTAGGTTTGATATATTGGTTTGATAGGCAGTATATAGGGACCAGACATAGATAGTTGTTCTGATATGGTAGGTTGTGGCGTCTTCTCCTTCTGGACATGAACTTGCGTCTTCTTCTTTTCTCCCTCTCAGGACCTCGCGGGAAGCGTGCGGAAAGAGAAGAAAATAGATCTGGTAAGTGCAGGTTGTGGTTTAATTGTTTCTTTCTCCTCTCTCTTCTCTTCTCTATTTACCTTTCTTCTGTCTTTTCTTCTTTACTTTTCTTATTCTTTCCTGGTTCTTTCTGGGGTCTGTTCTATTTCTTTCCTCGCTGTCTTTTCTTTCTCTCTGTGTTTTTTTTTTCTTCTTTTACTGTTGATTGTATACTACAGTCTTCCTTCCTTTCCTGTTTTTTCCCTTTCGTCTCTTTTGATTTATGTTATATATTAGTATGCATATATAGGTCTTTCCGCTGTCTTTGTCTTTCTCTCTCTCCCTTTTCTTCTATGTCTTCTTACGTCTTGGGTCTCTCCCCACAATCTCTCCCCCTTTTCTCCCCGTGCTCCCCGTGCAGTGCCCCTTTGTTTTCCCTTCCCCGCCCTCTCTTTTACCTCCCACCTCCCGCCCGCTTCCCCTTGTTCCGCACCCCGTACCTGGAGTGTCCACGCTTCTCCGGAAGCATGGCGGCTCTTTCGCAAAGCTCCCCTGGGTCAGCGGTCTTCTTCAAGGATTTCTGTCGGCTCTGACTCCAGCGGTGTTCCGCTCCTCCAAAGAGCGGCTTCTTCGTCTTTGGTGTCGGCGTCCTCTTGGTCTGTCCGTCCTTCTGTGTCCTCATACTCCGGGTTCTTCCAGCTCCTATTCCCGGCGCTCTCCTTGGAAAGGAGAGGAAGCCGTCTTTTGAATCCTGTCAAGTCCTGCATTGTTGTCAGGTAACCAATGCTAGCGTCGCCATCCTGGGTTACTTCCGGTGCGGAAGAGGCAGTGTCAGCACAAGTCCGGGGAGAGTGTGGGTCGGATCGGAGAGACCCTCTGTAACGGGATGCCGGGAGAGAAAATCCGCATTGACCATGGCCCGGCCTGGAGAATGAAGCACCTGGAAAGAAAAAGGTTGCAGAGAAAGAAACCATCTCAGGATTCTAGGGTTGGTATCCTTATTGCGAGCTTGCCAGGTGAGAGGAGCGTGGTCAGTCAAGAGGGTAAAGGGACGGCCACTGAGATAATAACGGAGTGACTCAATGGCCCACTTAATGGCTAGACACTCTTTCTCAATGGTCGGATAGTGCTGTTCTCGTGGGAGTAGCTTCCTACTAATGTATAAGATGGGCCGGGTAGTACCATCAGGTTGAGGTTGAGACAATACAGCCGCTAGCCCCACTCCGGAAGCTTCAGTTTGTAAGCAGAATGGGCTATTGAAGTCAGGACAACATAAAACAGGATCAGTAGATAGGGCAGTCTTGAGCTGGAGAAAGCTATGCATACTAGCTTTGGACAACGAAGTGAAGGTTTTTGGGGACGTGTTTTTCAGTAAGTTAGTAAGGGGCTTGGCAATGGTAGAAAACCCGGGTATAAACCGTCTATAGTACCCGACGAGACCTAGAAAGGCACGTACGTCTTTTTTTTTTACGTTGGAATTGGGATATGTTGGATAGCTTCCACTTTCTCTATTTGAGGGCGGACCTGCCCCTGTCCTAAGATGTAGCCTAAATATCTTATAGACGTACATCCCAGTTTACACTTTTCTGGATTGGCGGTCAAGTGGGCTTCCCTTAATGCCTGTAATACCACTGCTAAGTGTTGGAGGTGGTCAGACCATGTTTCACTAAATATCACGATGTCATCTAAGTATGCTGCTGCATACAGGTAATGGGGTCGTAAGACCATATCCATTAATGTCTGAAAGGTGGCAGGAGCTCCATGTAACCCAAAAGGCAGGACGGTAAATTGATACAACCCGGAAGGTGTTGCAAAGGCATTTTTTTCTCGGTCTGTTTTGGTTAGAGGAATCTGCCAATACCCTTTTGTTAGATCTAGGGTAGACATTAACTTGGTGTGACCTATCTTCTCCAATAATTCGTCTATGCGTGGCATAGGATATGCGTCGAAATAAGTAAGCTCGTTGACCCTTCTGTAGTCTACGCAAAATCTGGTAGTCCCATCCGGCTTAGGTACCAACACCACCGGAGAACACCAGGGACTATTGGACGGTTCTATAATACCTGTCCGTAACATCTTTTGAACTTCTTGTTCCATTACCGCTTTCTTGGCCTCGGGGATTCTGTAGGGTCTTTGTCTTGCTATTGCCTCACTTTTCGTGCGGATGCTATGTTCAGTTAAGGTAGTGTGACTGGGTTGTTGGGAAAAAACATCTGCATAGGATTTAACCATCTGTGAGAGGGACTTTTTATATGGGTCCAACAGGTTGGAGTTGATTTGAGGTATACTGTCCTCTGGGTTTTGGGAGGGGAAAAAGGAGGGATATGGTATGTCGTCTCTATGATCGGTTGTGATATGTTGAATTTTATGTATGTCGTCTGTCTCCTGCCATTTTTTTAACAGGTTTATGTGATAGATCTGGTCTCGATGGAGTCTGTGGGGAAGGGCCAACCTATATGTTGTAGGGTTAATCCGTTCTAATACTTCATAAGGTCCTTGCCATTGGGCCAATAATTTATTCTCGCTACTGGGGAGGAGGATCAGTGCCTTGTCCCCAACATTAAGAGTACGTAGTACACTTCTAGTATTGTGATATTTCTTCTGTCTTTCTTGAGCTTCTCGTAGGTTATCATGTGCCCTATCCCAAAATGACTGCAGATTCTCTCTTAATTCTTTAGTTTAAAGAGATCCTTCGTTTCCTCATCTGTCTCTTCCCACTGTTCTACTAATATGTCTAGGAGAGTGCCAGGGGTTTGGCCAAATAATAGTTCATTGGGGCTATGTCCAAGGGATGATTGAGTGTGTGTACGTATTGTGTATAGTACAAGGGGTAACTTTTTTTCCCAATCTTTCCCGTCTTCCGCAATACTTTTCCTAAGTAATGACTTAATAGTCCGATTATAGCGTTCCACTAGTCCGTCGGTTTGGGGGTGGTATACGGAGGTCCTAATTTGTTTTATTCCCAATGTTTTACAGACCTCTCCCATAAGTCTGGACATGAATGGGGTGCCTTGATCAGTCAAGATCTTTTTGGGAAAACCGACCCGTGAAAAGAACTCAATCATAGCCTGAGCTACTACCTTTGTGTGCATACACGGGAGGGGTATTGCCTCAGGATACCGAGTGGCATAGTCAACCAGCACCAGGACATATTGTCTCCCCCGAGTGGATGGAGTGAGGGGACCAATAAGGCCCATTCCCACCCGAGAGAAAGGAGTTTCTATTATTGGGAGGGGCTGTAACGGGGCTGGGGGTTGCGTGTCTGGATTATATAGCTGTCATTTCTGACAATTTTGGCAGAACCTACGTATCTCCCCGTATATCCCGGGCCAGTAAAATCGTTTAAGTATCGCCTCCTTGGTCTTATCCCGTCCGAGATGCCCTTCTCCTGCTCCCCCATGTGCTACCTGCAGCACCTGCATTCAATGGCTGTTAGGGACTACTAATTGTCACTGTGGATTGTCTCCCGACTGGGGTATCCTATATAATAGATTATTATGGATGTGAAATGAGGGTCCTGCTCCTACACTCTCGTTACTAAGTGCTTTTTCCCATGCATTTTTCAATGAGGGATCCTCTCTCTGACTTTGTCTAAAGTCACTCCCTACGGTATATACCTTTCTCGTGACTTCTGGTACATCAATGTTCCCACAGTGACACTACCACCTGCTTAGGGCCAGTAACTCCACCCCAACTAAGCTGAACTATAGCTAAGGGAAGAAACTTAGTGGAGTTATGGACATCAATAATCTTGTACTGTTGTCCAATGATGTGTTGTTCAGGAGCCACTAGGTTTTCAGTCACCAAATTGATACTGGCACCTGTGTCCCTGTAGGCCTGGGCCTCAACACCATTTATTGAAACTATCTGCCTGTACTTATCCATTGTAAGGGGACAAGCAGCCAGTGTGGCAAGGCCAATGCCACTAGGTGTGACAGAAACTGTCTTGGGACTGACTACCCCAGTTTCTATGATGGACCCATAAGTGAACCCAACTACACCCTTAGTTTGACTGTTGCCAGCAGTCCCACCACTATTACCACTACTGCTAGGGGCACTAGAGTTTGATGTATTAGTGGTGGTAGGCTCAGGGGGTTTACCTGGACAGGACTTATCCCCTGGCCTATGGCCTTTATTTTTACACACAAAGCACCAAGGCTTTTTAATGTGTGTATGTTGTGAAGAAGAGGAAGAATTTGATTTATCCCCACCCCCTGAAGAGTGTTTAGGATTTGAAGAAGGATCTTTGGTTTTACCCTTATCCCCATGGTTATCCTGAGATTTCTCACCATCTTTCTTCTTGCCATCCTTGTCACCCCCTGTATGAACTTTTCTGTTCACTCTTGTTCTGACCCATTTGTCTGCCTTCTTTCCCAATTGTTGGGGAGAGGTCTGATCTGAGTCCACTAGATATTGGTGTAACAAGTCAGACACACAGTTATTCAGAATATGCTCTCTCAGGATTAGATTGTACAGGCTTTCATAGTCAGAAACTTTACTGCCATGTAACCAGCCCTCCAAGGCCTTCACTGAATAGTCAACAAAATCTACCCTGTCTTGTGAGGACTCTTTTCTGGTTTATCTGAACTTAATCCTTTATTGTTCAGTGATTAAGCCAAATCCATTCAAGAGTGCATCCTTCAAAACTGCAAAATTATTGGCATCACTTTCTCTAACAGTAAGGAGCCTATCCCTACCCTTTCCATTGAAAGATAGCCATAGGATAGCAGCCCACTGCCTTTGAGGGAGCCCCTGTACCATACAGGCCCTCTCAAGTGCAGCAACCCGCTTTGTTAATGTCATCCCCCTCCTTGTAAGGGGGAACTATCTTGTGCAGATTCCTGGAATCATGCTCTCTCACAGGATTTCTATCAGGAATACTGCTGCTGCCACCATGGGGTCCAAACCCCAACCTCTGTCTCTCCTTCTCCAGATCTAGGGATTCCCTGTCTAAAGCCAGCTGTTGCTGTTTAAGCTTCATCCTGGTCTCTTCCACTCTCAACTTATTGAGTTCCCTTTCTAACAATTTGTCTTGAAGGTCTGTGGGTTGGGAATGCTTAGACACAGAAGAAATATTGGATTCAACAGAGGGAGACCTGCCTCTAACAGATTGCACTCTAATAACCTGGCCTTCAGGAACAAAACCATCCCTACTATGATGGGAGCTTCTATTACTACCAGTATTGCCAGGTGGTCTGCTAAGGGGCAGATTAGGAAGAGAACCCTGTACACCTCCCTCAAGGGGCTCCCCTGAGTCAGAGTGTGAGCTATCTCCTAACTTCTCAATTGAAGTGCCACCCTGGGACTTATCATTCTCAATGAGCATGTTAGACAGAAATTCTCTAGAAGGGTTCTTTCCTACCACTAAACCTCTATCAATGCAGAGACTCCTTAGGCTCTTAAAGTTAAGATTGTCATAAGTTGTATTGACCATTTTAAGAGAAGTTCCTACATCAGACATGATAGAAGAAGGTTTAGAGACAGTGAGAAGAGAGAAAAAGTTTCAGTACTTTTTAAAGAACAGAAAAAAACTTTTTCAAACTTTTGAAACTTTTTGAAAGTTTAGGAGTACTTTTCAGCAGTTAGCAGATAGTGTAAGAGAAGAAAAGCAAAACTTTTTGGTTAGGTGTACATACACTGAACTTGTTTTGTATATTATTCTCTTATGAAAAGTACACAATGACAAAGTGGTAAGTAGTTGCAAGTACTTATCCCACCGCTGCACAACCAATGTCGGAGGCTGGCCTGGCTTGTAGTGGGTACCAAGGGGTACTTACACTCTGTACCAGGTCCAGTTATCCCTCGTTAGTGTAGAAGAGGTGTTTCTAGCAGTTTAGGCTGATAGAAGGTAGCTATAGCAGAGCAGCTTAGGCTGAACTAGGAGACATGCAAAGCTCCTACTATACCACTGGTGTCATATGCACAATATCATAAGAAACCACAATGCATAGATATACTAAAAATAAAGGTACTTTATTTTTCTGACAATATGCCAAAAGTATTTCAGTGAGTACCCTCAGTATGAGGATGCCAAATATACACAAGCTATATGTACACAATACCAAAAATATGCAGTAATAGCCAAAGGAAGTAATGCAAGCAGTGTAAAATTACAATAGATTGCAATAGGAGCACATAGGTATAGGGGCAACACAAACCATATACTCCAAAAGTGGAATACGAACCACGAATGGACCCCAAACCTATGTGAGCTTGTAGAGGGTCGCTGGGGCTGTAAGAAAACAGTGAGGGTTAGCAAAATAGCCCACCCCAAGACCCTGTAAGGTAGGTGTAAAGTGCACCTAAAACCCCCAGAGAGCACAGAAGTAGTGATAGGGGGATTCTGCAAGGAAAACCAACACCAGCAAAGCAACAACAGTGGATTTCCGTACCTGAGTACCTGTGAAACAAGGGGACCAAGTCCAAGAGTCGCGACAATGTCGAGAGTGGGCAGATGCCCAGGAAATGCCAGCTGAGGGTGCAAAGGAGCTTCCTCCGGATGGAAGAAGCTTGGTGTTTTGCAAGAATTAAGAGGACTAGGAACTTCCCCTTTGGAGGATGGATGTCCCACGTCGAAAAGAAGCTTGCAGAGGTGTTCCCACGCAGAAAGACCTCAAACAAGCCTTGCTAGCTGCAAGGGTTGCGGTTAGGGTTTTTGGATGCTGCTGTGGCCCAGGAGGGACCAGGATGTCGCCACTTGGATGAGGAGACAGAGGGGGCGCCCAGCAAGTCAGGGAGGCCTCACAGAAGCAGGCAGCACCC
The DNA here is from genome assembly GCF_031143425.1 of Pleurodeles waltl. NCBI lineage: Eukaryota > Metazoa > Chordata > Amphibia > Caudata > Salamandridae > Pleurodeles > Pleurodeles waltl. The sequence goes on from NC_090444.1 coordinate 45,657,051, forward strand.
ACAGAAGTACCGGATTAGGCACTTAGAAGAGGAGTGAACCGGAGTCCACCCGAAGTCAGAAAAGGGAGTCCCACGACGCCGGAGGACAACTCAGAAGGTTGTGCACTGCAGGTTAGAGTGTCGGGGACCCAGGCTTGGCTGTGCACGAAGGAAATCCTGGAAGAGGGCACAGGAGCCAGAGCAGCTGCAAATCACGTGGTACCCAGCAATGCAGTCTAGCGTGGGGAGGCAAGGACTTACCTCCACCAAACTTGGACTGAAGAGTCACTGGACTGTGGGAGTCACTTGGACAGAGTTGCTGAGCTCCAGGGACCACGCTCGTCGTGCTGAGAGGGGACCCAGAGGACCGATGATGCAGTCTTTTGTTGCCTGCGGTTGCAGGGGGAAGATTCCGTTGACCCACAGGAGATTTCTTCAGAGCTCCTGGTGCAAGAAGGAGGCAGGCTACCCCCAGAGCATGCACCACCAGGAAACAGGCGAGAAAGCCGGCAGGATGAAGCGATACAAGGTTGCAGTAGTCGTCTTTGCTACTTTGTTGAGGTTTTGCAGGCGTCCTGAGCAGTCAGCGGTCGATCCTTTGGCAGAAGGTGAAGAGGGAGATGCAGAGGAACTCTGGTGAGCTCTTGCATTCGGTATCTGAAGAATTCCCCAAAGCAGAGACCCTAAATAGCCAGAAAAGGAGGTTTGGCTACCTAGGAAGGAGGATAGGCTAGTAAGAAAGGTAAGAGCCTATAAGAAGGAGTCTCTGACGTTACCTGATGGCACTGGCCACTCAGAGCAGTCCAGTGTGCCAGCAACACCTCTGTTTCCAAGATGGCAGAGGTCTGGGGCACACTGGAGGAGCTCTGGGCACCTCCCCTGGGAGGTGCAGGTCAGGGGAGTGGTCACTCCCCTTTCCTTTGTCCAGTTTGGCGCCAGAGCAGGGCTGGGGGATCCCTAAACCGGTGTAGACTGCTTATGCAGAGATGGGCAGCAACTGTGCCCATCAAAGCATTTCCTGAGGCTGGGGGAGGCTACTCCTCCCCAGCCTTCACACCTATTTCCAAAGGGAGAGGGTGTTACACCCTCTCTCAGAGGAAATCCTTTGTTCTGCCTTCCTGGGCCAGGGCTGCCTGGACCCCAGGAGGGCATAAACCTGTCTGAGGGGTTGGCAGCAGCAGCAGCTGCAGTGGAGACCCCGGAAAGGCAGTTTGGCAGTACCCGGGTTCTGTGCTAGAGACCCGGGGGATCATGGAATTGTCACCCCAATGCCAGAATAGCATTGGGGTGACAATTCCATGATCTTAGACATGTTACATGGCCATGTTCGGAGTTACCATTGTGACGCTATACATAGGTAGTGACCTATGTATAGAGCACGCGTGAAATGGTGTCCCCGCATTCACAAAGTCCGGGGAATTTGCACTGAACAATGTGGGGGCACCTTGGCTAGTGCCAGGGTGCCCACACACTAAGTAACTTTGCACCCAACTTCACCAGGTGAAGGTTAGACATATAGGTGACTTATAAGTTACTTAAGTGCAGTGGTAAATGGCTGTGAAATAACGTGGACGTTATTTCACTCAGGCTGCACTGGCAGGCCTGTGTAAGAATAGTCAGATCTCCCTATGGGTGGCAAAATAAATGCTGCAGCCCATAGGGATCTCCTGGAACCCCAATACCCTGGGTACCTCAGTACCATATACTAGGGAATTATAAGGGTGTTCCAGTATGCCAATGTGAATTGGTAAAATTGGTCACTAGCCTGTTAGTGACAATTTGTAAAGCAGAGAGAGCATAACCACTGAGGTTCTGGTTAGCAGAGCCTCAGTGAGACAGTTAGGCATCACACAGGGAACACATACATATAGGCCACAAACTTATGAGCACTGGGGTCCTGACTAGCAGGGTCCCAGTGACACATAAAAAACATACTGACAACATAGGGTTTTCACTATGAGCACTGGGCCCTGGCTAGCAGGATCCCAGTGAGACAGTGAAAACACCCTGACATATGCTCACAAACAGGCCAAAAGTGGGGGTAACAAGGCTATAAAGAGGCTACTTTCTCACAGTGTCTGTCAGATATAGTGCTATTCTATGGTACTTTATAATGAATTAAGTTAAACAAATCTGTCATCTGGAAACAAACTGGACCTCCTTGTCAGAAACGTTCCCTCCCCTTACCTCATGAATATGTTCTCAAGAATCCAATGGCAGACGTTGTGTTGAGCTCAGACATGAATTCAACCTTCAACCCCTTACTGCAGTAGTCACCCAAAACAATGGCATACTTATACTTTTTAGAAAAATGATCGAAGGGTTACCAGCAATTTGACCTATGGACTTTCTGGCAACTACCGTTTGTAAAGGAGGACTGTTGGTGTAAAGCTGTTTGTCACACCCCAGAACACTAGGCAACCCATTACCACTTTTTGTGATTTGTGAATCTACCCAAAGCCACACAAGCTCTGAACGCATTGCACCCTACATGTGGTCACTGTCTGGCCAAGATGACCACCTTAGCATATCTCAAAAATCTTGTTTCCAAGTTTGTAAGGAGGGAAAAAAATATCACATTGCATCAATATCCTGTTCCATCAAGGATAACTCTTCATCCTTCGCAAAATTCAAATTTGCTTGGGAACGGATCTTTCTTGTGGCCATCCCTCCCAACTCCTCATCTTTCTCACCAGTTGAAACCACTCTTATTCAACTATCTCACTGAACTGACTGAAATCAATAACAGGAATCAGACACTGTTTGTCACGATCAACAACATCATCTGATGGAAGTGATGATCTTGACAAATAATTATCTCTAGTATTCTTTGCTCTCAAAGTCATAATGCAATATTTTTTAATTTAGTCTGGCTATTCTGGGTGCTTGATCACCTTGCAATTGAGGATGTAAACAACAAGTTGTGTTCAGTCATTAGTGTAAACTTCCTATCCTAAAAATAACATCTGAATTTCTCAAGCCACCAGCAACATGTCAAATCCTTTTTGTCAAACACTGAATAAGACCTTTTTAACTGACATACATCGTTCATGGAAGACCCACAGTACTTTCACTGTCCTCATCTCTTTAGGAAATGATCATTCCTAAGCTGTACTTCATATTGTCCATGGTCACTGTACATTTGCCTAGCATCAGAGGATTTCAAAACCTTCCCTGAAGCAAGCTCTTCTTTGGCCCCAGTAAACCAGCATGTCCGAAAGTGGGTTATTAGCCACAGATCTGCCAACTCATACGGTGCCACAATGTGACACATGATAATGGCTCCCCTCACATGGTCTCCATGGTGGCAGGGAAAACAAGCTGAAAACCACTGTAAACAGTGCTTTTCAGTTAAATTCCGGAGGCTCTTAACTGCTGATGTCCATTAATGAGTGTGAAAGCACCCAAGGACAACGGCAACAGCCTCAGCAAGCTTGTTTTTTCTTTTTGTTTTTATTAGGGGGCTTGGGGCTGGGGTGGGAACAAAAGTGCCTCTTAGGTGCTTCTCGGCATGAGGCCACGTGCTTCCTTGGCCCCAACCCTTCCTCACACACTGAGGTTTTTGGTGAAGTTGACAGGTCTGGAGACAATTTTTGGTTCATTGCAAAAGTTGAAGCAATGCCTTAAAATTCTGTATTTATCTTATCACATTTATTGCAATTTAAAGTCAGGTCAGGCTAGGTCTTCTGAAAAAGTGCTTCTTATTGTTTAACATGAGGATTGGTGTTTACAAACGCCTCTCACTTTGCAGTCAGAGAAAGAAATATAAAGTGAATTATGCGGCAATCTTGCTAAATGACAGTGCACTAGACAGTTACATTAAACAAATCACCCACATCATGTCAATTAAAGCTAGGTTGGTCGCAAAAGTTTGTTGGAAGGGTCCTGGTTCTAAAGGTTTTAGGAAGCACTGCAATAATATCTTTTCAAAAGCATTACTCTACTCTAAATTGTTTCATTTCCTTTGAAGATTCTTCAAACATTTTGAGCACATTTGGAATAAAACTCACAAACTTTCACATCCCTACATGTACAGTTCATATAATTCTCGGAAAAAGTGAGACAGCAGACGCCAACCCAAATGACATCCAGCAAAACTGACATGTCTCAATGGGCATAACAAATGCTGTGAAATGTTTGGAAGAGTCGAACGCTCCCTGGTGTCAAGATAATGCTAGGTTGGTCTTACTAAAGAACTTTGCCCCACCGAACGTCAGTTCATTTTCCACAAATGCCAATGCCAGCAACTAACTGAACAGCAACCCTTATGGATCCATGCAATGTATGCAACCAAACAATTTGTCAGTTATAGAGCATCTCCAGGTCCTACAATCCTTATCCCTTGCAAACAGGGAAGATAAAAGATCTTGCAGGTCATGCCTATTCATACCCACAAAATATTTTCAAAGGGGCCAAAACTTTTGTAAACTTTCTGAGGCAACCACAACCCTCATGTATGTGTTTTTCTGCACCATGAACCTGTCCGAATCTCTCTTCCACTTTCAGAGTGAAGGTCAATATGGCACCCCTCCATAACTGCGTTACAGTTTGTCACGCTGCTACAAGCGCCGCATTACTAAATATCTTTTGGTACCTGCCACAATGTCATCCCCCCATATTCCAAGGATATAGGAATCAATTGTGTCCCATTTCAAAAATACATCCGGTACCCGCCCCCCAGAATTTCTGAACCCATCTTCCCATATGTTGTGTAAGAATGATCTTGGTAGGTCGCGTCCCCGGAGGCAATTAATAGAGTGAGCCCAACCAATTTTTGCCATCAGTATCCTACTATAACACACCCTATGGAGCATGTTTACCTGTACCAGTTGAAACCCGGCATTGATTGTGACTTCCCTAGAATGTTGCAGTGCTTCACTTCAAATATGATCCATCAGTTGTAGCAGGCTGGGCCTCTAGGTAGTGAGCAAAACTGGGTGCACTGTGCAGGGGATCCAGGCAACCACACGTTGGTTTCCTGAGGTACAAACTAGACCACCTAATGCTTTCATTTTTTAGGTAGCTTGGTTAAGCGGTTAGGCTGATCTTGGAGAAGTGAAAAGCATTGGCTCACAGTATCAATCATGCGACTCACACACTCAAAGGAATAACTCAAGACCAATTTATGAAAATACTTCTGATTTTTATATAATTTTTAAGACAAAGATTATCAATTAAGTACTTTTTAACATATGCATTTTTTAAGTTTAATTAAATGCAGTCTTTCTGTGCGTAATTACGCACCATAGGAATCAATAGGCAGTCACTTTTAAAAATGCATATAAAATCGCACATTTATGTTACCAGGTTCTGCTTCTGCAGGTTGGTCGAGGCCGTCAGTGGGCACACTGTGCCAGCTTGAGAGGCTTGGGCAGCTCCCAGTTCTGGCAGGAGCAGCATTGAAAAGTCTCTTGAGGGGACCACTTGGAAAAGGGTGGTTCTTGCAGATTTAAAGGTGGTGCCTTGGGGTCGCCTTGGGGTGTTGAGGTCCCAAGGGGTGTGGGACCCTGGGGGCACAGCTGGTTCCTCGTTGCATGCCGCTGGGTGACCAGGTTCAAGGCGAGTTGTTGATCCAGGAGCTGTGTGCAATGCAGTCCCTTGGTGCTGGAGGTGAGTCTCTTGGAGGACGGCTTACAGGACAACGGGGGCACTCTGGCAGGAGATCCAGAGTGTTCCTGAAGTCGCTCGACTGGGGCTTCCTCCTGGTCCTTTTTCAACTCTGGGGGAGTTCTTCTAATTACAGCCATAGGTGATAGCATTTTATCTAGTTTTAACTGAGGAAAGCATTTATTATTGAAATTGGATCTTTTACTGTACTAGGGGAAGGGTTAAGTGATTTTTGCTGTTTTTCCACCTTCGGTCCGTGTTTAGAGGCCGTCGGTGCTAAAATTGGTGTATTGAACCCCTCCGTTCTCTCTTTCTGGAGCACTTCAATTTTAGCTGACTCACCGGTTGGGTCCTCTCTCCCTCCAGTGGTCTATTGTATTGGCTTGTTTTGGAGCTCGTAGACGGCATCCATTTTTCTATACCCACATTGGCACAATTACTGACGCTATCTTTGAGGTCAGCGGTCTAGCCACTTGACTCTCTTAAATTCGGAACACATTTAAAGCCGGCGATGCTGCGGTTGCACAGCGGACGCGCCTAAGGCAAGCCTGTCTGCGCCCATCGGCGCCCGACCGGGCCCAGGGGCCAGCATCCTTGCCCATCTTTGTACAGATATGATATCCTGCGATGCTGCCTTTCTTCACTCAGTCAGACCAGATCCAGTAGATGGATGTGAGGGACAGGTGGATCTTATGGAAAGCATCCTGCCCCCCACCGATTGCCACAGCCCTCAGTACAGACCATCCTTGTGCCTCATAAAGTTCTACAAAGCACGTTTCTTCTGGCAAACTGTAGATCTATAGCCACTCATAATCTAGACATCAACCTTCTTTTGAGCATGCTGAGACCTACAGCTCTGTTTTTAACGGAGACTTGGCTCCATGAGGGCTCAGCACCAGATGTTGCCTTAGGTTTGCCTAATGACTACTTAATATTCAGGCTTGACAGAACCTCTGGGAAAGGGAGGGGGATTGCTATCGTCGTTAGGGACTCAGTCAAGGTCACCTCCTGTCCCCTCCAACTGCCAGACTGTGAGAGTATGTCTTTTTCTATTTCTTTAAACTCTCAATATAGTTTCTCTGGGGCCCTAGTATATCGTCCCCCTGGCCCAGTACAAAACTTTTTACAAGCTTTCCCCGAGCAAGTTGCCGAATTAATCTGCAATAAGCCAAATTTTACAATTCTCAGTGATTTTAATATCCATGCAGAGAATCAAGACAATGCCGTGGCCAAAATACTTTTGTCTGATATGAGGGCCTTAGACCTTACACAATTGATTAAAGGCCCAACTCACAATAAAGGTCACACTATTGAGCTAGTTTGTAGCAATATAGCCAATTTAACTGCCTTACCTCCCAACCCTCTGGCCTTGTCTGACCATTTTTTTATTTCCTTTAACCTTCCTACCTTAGCACTGGGCAAATCTTCCCAAATTATAACCCAACCCTATAGGCGTTGGCACTCGCTTAAGGTCAATGAGTGGATTGGTATTTTAGAGAGTTCCAAACCTGCCCTGAAGGGGAATATGGCCTGTTCCTTAGAAACATTTAATAATTGGATTACTTAAAGCCTAGCTATTACTCTCCCTTATACGTCAAGGCTGGGAGGTCATCGGAAAAAAAAATGCTCCTTGGTTTTCCACTCATCCTCATCTACTAAAGAGGGACTGCAGACGTCTGGAAAGAAAATGGAGAAAACCCTATGACACTTTACTTAAAGAAGATTATAGGAAGGCCATCAGACGGTTTCAAGCAGAAATTAAAGCAGCACAGAGTGCTTATTATGTGGCCAAAATAGACCAGAGCGCTAACTCCCCCAAAGACATTTTTCATTTACTAAGAGAAATTGCCTTCCCCCATTCACAAATTGAAGCAGCAGATGCCTCATATAAAAATAGTAATGACCTAGCCCTATTCTTTCAGAAAACATTTCAGACGTTTATTCAGCCTTCCTGATAGGTACCCACAGTCCCCAAGCTGTAGGCGAGCAATGTTTTAATGGCTCAGTGAAGTTCGCACGGATTGCGCCTCTCTCCCCGGAAATGGTTTTAACATCATTGGTCACCCTTAAATCATGATCCCCCTTAGACTCTGCACCCCCATTTATTTTAGCACAAAGATTATCAATAATAGTTCCCATTTTTACCGACCAGTTGAATCTGTCACTGGTTAGTAGTACCATCCCTCCACAGTGGAAACACGCCATAATGAAACCTCTGCTTAAGAAACTCAACCTAGACCCATCCATACTTAATAACTATAGACCTATATCCATGTTGCCAGCTCTAGCAAAGATACTTGAAAATCATGTGAACACTCATCTCTCTACCTTTCTGGAAGAAAATGACATGCTTCATCCCTCTCAGATGGGCTTTAGACCTTTACACAGCATGGAATGGGCATTGATTGGAGTTACGGAGGAAGTCAGGAAGCGCCTGGATCAGGGACTGGTATCGGCAATTGTGCTTCTTGACCTCAGTGCCGCCTTCGACACTGTAAATCACAATATCTTGCTTCAGGGGATGTCTGATTGTAGACTCAAGTTGAATGGAGACAAGACAGAGGTTATGATCTTGGGTCATCATGCTGAACCAAATCTAATCTCACCTGTGCTGCATTCGCTAGGAGATACATCAAGAGTCTTGTAGTATGGCTTGACCCATGGCTAACCATGGACAATCAGGCGATGAAAATATCCTCCACTTGTTTTGGCATATTCAGACTTCTTAGAAAGGTGTTGAAAATATTTCTGCTTATTGCAAATATGTCAGAAAGAAATTGCAGGTTGTGCAGAACACTGCTGCCCGCCTTCTCTTCAATATAACCAGTCATGAATCAGCTCTCTCAGACCTGCATTGGCTCCCTTTCCACAAGCCTGTCAGACATCTTCGGTCATCATCAGTTGCTTTAGCGGTAATACCCCCAATAAAAAGGCCAAATGGGGCGGAAGATCTATGTCTTATCTTTGTCCCTAAGGCAGCGTTATTGTGAAGCTTCCTGTATGGCGCTGAGAGGCCTTTGGGTAGCCATGCGCTCCATACATTTTCATAACATAACATAACACTGACCAGTACCTGGGGTATTGCCACAACTCGGTCTCTGGAGGGCGAGGTGCCACCAAACTTGGCACACTTGTGGGGTTTGTCCTGATGGTCATCGCTGTGATGGTGGGTCCAGCTGCAACTTTCGGTTCAGGAGATATTGGCCGGTCAGTAAAGTGACCCTCACTGGGTTGCTGGTTCTTTGTTGGTTGCAGAGTGGTAACTCCACTCAGAAAGGAGATCTTGGGCGATTGTTGAAACATGGAGGTCCTCTGGGTTTCTTGAGGTCAGCCCAGTGTCTAGCTCCTCGGCAGCTGTGATTGTGGGGACCTGGGTGCAGCAGGGAGGTTTGGCTCCTTTTCTTGATGCAGCAGGTCCATAGTTCTCTTGCTTTGGATCTTCTTTGGTGCTGGTATTCTTTGTCTTTTCAAATCTGAATTCTTGGTCTAGGGATGCCCACTAAATACTGACTTTAGTGTGCATTTTAGTGGGCACCTGGTAGTGTCCAATGGGACACTTACCCTTGGGTGGCTACACCCACTATAGTGACCACTTCCTGTGGGAAAGGTCACTGCCCTAAACCTAATTGGCTACTTTCCCTCCATTTGAGATGGAGGAAAAATGAAAGAGAGGGTCCACCTCGCAGGCAACACCTTAGGGGTGGTGCATGCTAGGTGAGGCCATTCCTCCCACCCTTTGTTAGGTTTCCCGCCTTTGCTCCTGCCAAAAGTGGAGGTTTGCAAAGGGGGATGCCAGCTGCTGCTAGCAGCAGGCTTGGGGGTCGAGTTTCAAGGGTGGTAAGCCCTTTGAAGCTCACCATAAGGACAGTGCACATTCCTGAGGAAGGGGGTGTTAGCTCCTTGTAGGAAGCTGGCTTGGTTTGTGGTGGGTACCTAGAGTACTTACACCTTATACCAGGTCTAGGTATTAGTGTAGTGTAGGCAGTGTCAAGAAGGCAGGCTACCTAGAGGTAGCTGGGGATGAGCAGCCAAGGCTTGTCTAGGAGACATGCAAAGCTCATGCAATACCACTGTAGTCACACTGCACTTACACACATGCAAGAATACACTCTGCCCATATTTTTACTTTTACACGCAAAACTGCATTAGCGCAGGTGTGCGAGTATAAGTATACTGATGGCTACCGCCATTCCTGGACACCGGCCAGGCGCCATATTTATGGAACGGCAGTAGCCAGCGATATTGCCCAGTTAGCGTCATTGTAAATGATGCTAACCGGGTGGGGGAGGCGTAGGGAGAACCGGAGTTTGTGCGCTGAATTACGGCGCAAAACTGTTTAGAGACTAAAAAATGCCTCTAAGCAGAGTAAATCAAATCATAAACATTTATAAAGCGCGCTACTCACCCGTGCGGGTCTCAAGACGCTAGGGGGAAGGGGTTACTGCTGCTCGAAAAGCCAGGTCTTGAGTAGTCTCCGGAATGCGGAGTGGTCCTGGGTGGTCCTGAGGATGGTGGGGAGGGAGTTCCATGTCTTGGGCGCCAGGTAGGAGAAGGACCTCCCACCTGCCGTGGAGCGGCGGATGCAAGGGACGGCGGCGAGAGCGAGGGTGGTGGAGCGAAGAAGACGGGTGGGTGTGTAGAAGCTGAGGCGGCGGTTGAGGTATTCGGGTCCCTTGTTGTGGAGGGCTTTGTGTGCGTGGGTGAGGAGTCGGAAGGTGATCCGTTTGCTGACGGGGTGCCAGTGCAGGTGTCTCAAGTGGGCGGAGATGTGGCTGTTGCGGGGTATGTTGAGGATGAGGCGGGCGGAGGCGTTTTGAATTCGTTGCAGACGTTTCTGGAGTTTAGCGGTGGTTCCGGCGTATAGGGTGTTGCCATAGTCCAGGCGGCTTGTGACGATGGCGTGGGTCACAGTCTTTCTGGTGTCGGCGGGGATCCAACAGAAGATCTTTAGGAGCATGCGGAGGGTGAGGAAGCAGGAGGATGATACGGCGTTGACTTGTTTGGTCATGGTGAGAAGTGGGTCCAGGATGAAACCGAGGTTGCATGCGTGGTCTGAGGGGGTCGGTGCGGTGCCAAGGGCCGTGGGCCACCAGGAGTCGTCCCAGGAGGTCAGGGTGTTTCCGAGGATGAGGACTTCCATTTTGTCTGAGTTCAGTTTCAGACGGCTGAGTTTCATCCAGTCTGCGACGTCTTTCATTCCATCTTGCAGGTTGGTCTTGGTGCTGGTGGGGTCCTTGGTGAGGGAAAGTATCAGCTGAGTGTCGTCGGCGTAGGAGGTGATGATGATGCTGTGTTTGCGTACGATGTCGGCGAGGGGGCTCATGTAGACATTGAAGAGAGTCGGGCTGAGCGAGGAGCCTTGTGGGACGCCGCAGATGATCTCGGTGGGGTCTGAGCGGAAAGGTGGGAGGTAGACTCTTTGGGACCGGTTGGAAAGGAAGGAGGTGATCCAGTCTAGGGCCTGTCCTTGGATCCCGGTGGAGCAGAGGCGGGTTATTAGGGTGCGGTGGCAGACGGTGTCGAAGGCAGCCGAGAGGTCGAGGAGGATGAGGGCGACTGTTTCTCCGTTGTCCTTCAGGGTTCTGATGTCGTCTGTGACTGAGATGAGGGCGGTTTCTGTGCTGTGGTTGGCTCGGAATCCGGACTGAGAGGGGTCTAGAAGGTTGTTGACTTCAAGGAAGTTGGTAAGCTGTTGACGGTCTTCTCTATGACTTTGGCAGGGAAGGGGAGGAGCGAGATGGGGCGGAAGTTCTTCAGGTCGCTTGGGTCCGCCGTAGGTTTCTTCAGTAGGGCGTTGACTTCAGCGTGTTTCCAGCTCTCGGGGAAGGTAGCAGACGAAAATGAGCTGTTGATGATGGTCTGGAGGTGCGGGGCGATGATGTCGTCGGCTTTGTTGAAGATGAAGTGTGGGCAGGGGTCCGAGGGGGCACCGGAGGGGATGGAGTTCATGGTGGCTTTGGTCTCTTCCATGTTGATGTGGGTCCAGGCGTTGAGGGTGATGGCTGGGGTTGTGGGTTCTGTGGTGGTCGGCTGGGTGTGGTGTCCGAAGCTGTCGTGTAGGTCGGTGATCTTACGATGGAGGAAGGTGGCGAGGGAGTTGCAAAGGTCTTGTGAGGGTGTGATGGCGTTGGCGTTGGCGTTGGGGTTGGAGAGCTCTTTGACAATGTTGAAGAGTTCTCTGCTGTTGTGGCTGTTTTTGTCCAGTCTGTCTGTGAAGAAATTTCTTTTGGCGGCGCGGATCAGTTGGTGGTGTTCGCGGGTATCGTTCTTGAGGGCAGTCATGCTATCTGTGGTGTGGTCCTTACGCCAGGCTTTCTCGAGAGTGCGGCAGTTTTTTTTTTTATTCCTTAAGGGTGTCAGTGAACCAGAGAGGCTTTTTGGTGTTGGTCTGTCTTGGGAGGCGTCTGAGGGGAGCGAGGTTGTCTGCGCAGTTGGTGATCCAATTCATGAGGCTGAGGGCTGCGTCGTTGGGGTCGGAGGAGAAGGTGGGTTGGTTGTCGATGAGAGTGGAGAGAAGCTGTTCTTCGGGGATTTTGTTCCACTGACGACGTGGGATGGGTTGTGTGCGGAGGTGGCGAGTCTCGCGTCGGAAGGTGAAGTGGACACATCTGTGGTCGGTCCAGTGTAAAGCGGAGGAGTGGCTGAAGGATACGTGGTTGTTGGCGGAGAAGATGGGGTCGAGCGTGTGTCCGGCTATGTGGGTGGGGGTGTTCACCAGTTGCTTGAGACCGAGGTTGGCGAGGTTGTCGAGCAGGGCGGTGGTGTTGGGGTCGTTGTTCTGTTCCCGATGGAAGTTGAGGTCGCCGAGGAGGATGTAGTCCGGCGAGGCAAGGGCGTGCGGGGAGATGAAGTCGGTGATAGAGTCGCTGAAGAGGGCGGGCGGTCCAGGGGGTCGGTAGATGAGAGTTCCTCTGAGGGTGGTCCTGGGGTCTGTGTGGATCTGGAAGTGCAGGTGTTCGGCGGCGAGGGGGGTGTCTTCGGTGGAGGTGGTGACGTTGATGGAGTCCTTGAAGACGATGGCGATTCCTCCTCCTACTTGGTTGGTGCAGTCTTTCCTGACAATCTTGTAGCCTTCGGGGATGGCTATGGCGATGTCGGGGCCGAGGAGGCGTTCATCCAGGTCTCAGTGATGAAGGCAATGTCTGGTGCGGTGGAGTCCAGGAGGTCCCAAAGTTCAACGGCGTGCTTGTAGACGGAGCGTGCGCTGATCAGGATGCATTTGAGGTGGTTGATGGGCGTGGGCTGGCGGACGTGGTGTTTTCGTGGTGGAAGGTGAGTTTGCAGGTGTTACATACAAAGGGTCCGTGGGTACGTTTCAGGTTGGCTTGGAAGCAGGTGCTGGAGCGCCCCGGGTTGAGGGCGTGGAGGGTGATGGGGTCGTAGCGGTGCTGCGGGGTTTGGGAGTGCTGGGGGCCAAGGGTTGTGGCGCTGGGCGCGGTCCAGGCGCAGACGGGCTTGCCTTTGGCGCGCCTTCAGCCGCCATAAGAGGGAGGGGGGGAGGGGTCAGCTGGGGGCGGGGGTGGGAGTGGGGCGACGAATGGGAGAAGGGGGGGCGGGGGCGAGCAGGAGGTGGCGGCGGGAAAGCGGAGGGAGGGGGGGTCAGGTAGAGGGAAGAAAAGATAGGGGAGGGGGGGTTAAAGGTGGTGGGGAGTTAGGAAGAAAGATAGAAAGATAGGAATATAGGGGGTTACAGAGGTGGTGGCGAGTGAGGGAGAGAGATAGAAAGATAGGAAGATAGGGGAGGGGGGTTACAGAGGTGGTGGCGAATGAGGGAGAGAGATAGAACGATAGGGGAGGGGGGTTACAGAGGAGGTGGCGAGTGAGGAAGGTCAGAGAGAAGAGTCAGGAGCAGGAGGGCAGACGAGAGAAGAGCCAAGAAGAAGGTAAAGAAGAAGAGAAGCAGAAGAGTAGACGAGAGAAGAGCCAAGGAGAAGGTAAAGAAGAAGAGGAGCGAAGAGCAGAAGAGAGAAGAGCCAAGGAGAAGGTAAAGAAGAAGAGGAGCGAGGAGCAGAAGAGAGAAGAGCCAAGAAGCCATTTCCTGGCGCACAACTCCCATGGACAACGCTCCTGTCTTAGTAAAGACAGGAGTCATGCCCAACACCCCAATGGCCATGCCCAGGGGACAAATGTCCCATGGGCATGGCCATTCTGGCCAGTGCCATGCAGGGAGCCCCAAGTTAGGGCCCCTGAGAGGGGAAAAAAAATACTTACCGGGACTTACCTGGGATGGGTCCCCCATCCTGTGGTGTCCCTCTGGTGTGGGTGGGGATGTCCTTGGGGCCAGGGAAGGGCACCTGCAGGCTCTTTCCATGGTCTCTGGCCATGGAAACATGCCCACAGGTCCCGTAATGCTTGCTCTGACCCAGGTTTTAAATAATGGTGCAAAGCAAACTTTGTACCATTATTTGACCCCTCCTCCCCTGTGCATCATTTTAGCACGGGGGATAAATAATGGGCTAAGGCCATAGAGTAATTGTTTGCATAGGAACACCTACCTCGCCTCTCATTAATACAATGTAGGTTTCCACATCCAAAAAATGACTTTAACTCTAAAACCTTAGATCCAAAGTATAAATATGGAGTTAGTTTTGCACTGAATTTGCGTAAAAAAAATGATGCAAATTTGGGGCAAAACAAGTATAAATATGCCCCTTAGTGTTACAAAAATAAAGGTACTTTATTATGGTAACACAACACCAAAATTACTATAGAGGCAATACTCCCTTAGGAGATAAGTAATACACCAGATATATACACTAGTTGTCAGAAATAGGCATAAGAATAGTTAGAAAACAGTGCAAATAGTGTAAAACACAATAGAGAATAGTAAACCTAGAGCCCCACTGAGGTAAGTGGAGTGTGTAGAGGGTCGCTGGGGGTATCAGGAAAGCACAAAGGTAAGTACCACAACAACCCTCAGCAACCTGGAAAGCAGGAGTAAATTACTAGAATTTTCTGAGAACACCCACTTAGAAGAAAAGAAGAGAATTGCAAAACCCAGAGATGACTGCAAGAAACCAATGGTGGGTTCCTGAAGAGGAAGACCTGTGGAAATAGGGGACCAAGTTCAGAAGACACAGCAAAGTCCAGTGGGGGCAGGAGCCCCTACCCACCAAGCTGATTGCAGGAGTTGGTCGACGGTGCAGACGGAAAGTCAGCACTGCAGCACTGGAGTCGGAGTGGAGTTCCTGGAGGATGCAGATGATGTCTCACGCCGGAAGGAAGATTGCAGTTGGGTTTGCGTTTCCAGATTCCACGAAACAAGCCGTGGTACAGGCGAAAGTCGCGGTTGGTGGAAAGTGGTGCTGCTGGGGACCAGCAAGTCCAGCAAATCCCAGGAGGACTCAAACCAGGAGGGGGAGTTGAAGGCACCTTAAGCATCACAGAGAGCCCACAGAAGCACAGGCAGCACACAGAGGTGTCCCACAGGACGGGGACACAGAAGGTGCAAATGGAGCCCATGCAGCAATATGAAAAGAAGTCCCACGCTGCAGGAGAGTCGCTAAGGGAGCTGTGCGTTGCAGGAAAGAGTAATGGGGGCTGGAGCTACACGAAGACTGAAGACCCCTTGGAAGAAGTGCCAACAATCCTTTGCAGCTGCAAAGGGTACTGTCCTGCGTGGGAAGGCAAGGGCTTACCTCCATCCAAGTTGGACAGCTGGTAGAGAGGACCATCTGGCTCACTTCTGAACACCACCCATGTTGCAGGTTCCACGCAGTTCAGCAGGAGACAGGATCCATGCAGCCGGTCGTCGTTACTGTTGGTGCCTGCAGATGCAGGGGAGTGACTCTTTCAGTCCAAGGGAGATTCC
The DNA here is from genome assembly GCF_031143425.1 of Pleurodeles waltl. Classification (NCBI taxonomy): domain Eukaryota; kingdom Metazoa; phylum Chordata; class Amphibia; order Caudata; family Salamandridae; genus Pleurodeles; species Pleurodeles waltl. Next base: position 45,672,448 of record NC_090444.1, read on the forward strand.
TTCTTCTTTCCTGTGAAGACTGAAAACGGGCTGTCCTCAGAGGATGCACGACCGGGGTAATGTTGCAAAAGCTGGAAGGAGCTGTGGAAACAATGTAGCAGGCAAAGTCTTCATCTTTGTTGCAGACTGTCAGGTCCTGGAGAGTCCAGATGCAGTTTCCTTGGTCAGAAGTCAAGGTAAGGGATGCAGAGGAATCCTGCTGGAATCTTGCAAGCCAAATCTGAGGAACCACCCAAAAGAGAGACTCTAAATAGTCCTGAAAGGGGGATTGGTCTCCTAGCTGGGTGACCACTTATCAGGAGGGGGCTCTGATGTCACCTGCCTGGCCTGGCCACGGAGATGCTCCCAGAGTTCCCTGCCAACCTTGGATTCAAGATGGCAAAACCCAAGGACCCTCTGGAGTAATTCTGGGAATCACCCCTGGGGTGGTGATGGAAAGGGGAGTGGTCACTCCCCTTTCCATTGTCCAATTTTGCACCAGAGCAGGGACTAGAGGTCCCTGAACAGGTGTAGACTAGTTTATGCATGAAGGGCACCAAATGTGCCCTGCAAAGCATACCAGTGTCTTGGGGAGACTACCTCTCCCAACCCCAGTAACACTATTTCCAGAGGGAGAGGGTGTAACACCCCTCTTCTAAAGGAAATCCTTTCTTCTGCCTTCCTGGACTTGAGCTGCTCAAGCAACAGGAGGGCATAAACCTGTCTGTGAGGTGGCAGCAGCTTGGGCTACCTGGAAACCCTCAGAAGGCTGTAGGAGCAATGCTGGGGGTCCTCTAAGGAGCCCCCAGAGTGCATGGAATCATACAACCAATACTTTCAAAAGTACTGGGGTATGATTCCAACATGTTTGATACCAAACATGCCTAGGTTCGGAGTTACCATTATGTAGCTGGACACAGGCAGTGACCTATGTCCACGACACACATAATATGGCGTCCCGCACTCACGAAGTCCAGGAAAATGGAACTGGAGTTTGTTGGGGCAACTCTGCTAGTGCAGTGGTGCCCTCACACACAGGTACTTGCACCCTGCCCTCTGGGCTAGGAGGGCCTGCCATAGGGGTGACGTACAGTGACCTGGTGCAGTGACCTGGTAGTAAAAGGGCGCATGCACCTTTTCACACAGGCTGCAATGGCAGGCCCGCAGAACCCTTTGGATGGACTCCCTATGGGTGGCAGAATAACTGCTGCAGCCCATAGGGATCCCCTGGAACCCCAATGCCCTGGGTATCTAGGTACCATATACTAGGGGCTTCCATTAGGGCACCTAGGAATCTAGTCTCTGGGTTTGGGTAAGCTAGGGGTCTAGGCATAGCCATTGCTCCAAACTTCTTCAGAGAGACTAGACGTTAGGGAGGTTAGGGAGGCGATGGATTCTCCTTATGAGAACCTGACCTTCAAGGAATTAAAAGGGATGTGTGCAGAATGGAAGTTAGACATGAGGAGGAATCTTAATAAGAGTCTGCTCTAAGGCCTCCTCCTTCAGGATGACCAGGAACAAGCTGCTGACCAGGAGGAGGAGAGAGTGGATTCTAACTCCTCAGAGGTAGAAAAAGATATTCTACATCTGGGGGAGGATCAGCAAGATTCCTCACAGAGTCACAAAGTCCCTAGCAGACCGAGATAGGATAGCTGGGAACACTTGAAGAAGTGGGAGGGGAAGCCAGACTGGGAGGGCTCCCTTTACACCTAAAGGGCTAGTGGAAGCCTAGAGACAGATCATCCTCTGTCCATTCCAATGTCATCTCAGTGTCTGAGGGGACCAACTGTTTTAACCCAGCGGGAGACTCCATAGACAGGGAGCTCAGGAAACAGGTTGGAGGAGGCCAGAATGAGGCTGCAGCAGCAACGGTTAGCCCTTGATAGGGAGGCCTTAGCAGTTGAAAGGGAAAGGCAGGGGTTGGTGGCAACAGCTCAGGTTTAAAGGAGGACAGGGTCAGGGAGGACTCTTTTGACTCTTGGGGATGATATTGATAAGTGGTTTGCTGCACTTGAGAGGGCCTGTAAAGTTCACTCCCTCAAAGGCAGTGGGCTGCTATTCTCTGGTTGTCCTTCTCTGATAAGGGGAGGGATAGATTTCTCACTGTCAGAGAAGCGGATGCAGACAACTACAATATTCTTAAGTCAGCACTCTGAGATGCGTTTGGTCTCACCACTGAACAATATAGAATAAAGTTCAGGGAGACCAGAAAAGAGTCCTCACAAGATTGGATAGACTTTGTGGACTGTTCTGTTAAAGCTTTAGAAGGCTGGTTACATGGCAGCATAGTGTCTGATAATGAGGGCTTGTACAACTTAATTTTGAGAGAGCATATACTTAATAATTGTGTATCTGATTTGTTGCACCAATACTTTGTAGACTCATCTCTGACTTTTCCCCAATAAATGGGAAGGTCAGACAAATGGGTCAGAACAAGGGTGAGCAGAAAAGGTCATACAGGGGGTGACAAATACAAGAATAAAGAAGGCGGTAAGTCTCATGACAAAGGTGGGGCAAAGATAAAATGGAGTCTTCATCAGGCTCACAAAACTCTTCTGGGGGTGGGTCTAAATCCTCTTCCTCTCACAATCAGGTGAAAACAAATTGGTATACATGTGTAAAAACATAGGCCATAGGCCAGGAGACAGCTCCTGTCCTAAGAAAAACATCAAGGCTCCCACCACTACAACCCCCACTCGTACATCTAGTGCCCCTAGCAATAGCAGTAGTGGTGAGAATAACAATAACCAATCCAAGGGTGTAGCAGGGCTATCTCTGGGAAGTGTAATGGGGGCAGGTTTAGTTAGGGAAATCACTGAGGCTGCTATAGTCTCTGATGGGGGCATTGACTTTGCCACCCTTGCTGCTTGTCCCCTGAACATGGATAAGTATAAGCAGCATCCCTTGATAAATGGTGTTCAGGCTGAGGCCTACAGGGACACAGGGGCCAGTGTCACCATGGTGACTGAGAAACTGGTGTCCCCTGAGCAACACCTACTTGGTCATCAGTATCAAGTGAGTGACGCCCACAACACTACTGTGAGCCACCCCATGGCAGTTGTTGATTTCAGCTGGGGGGGGTTACTGGTCCTAAAAATGTTGTAGTGTCCACAGACCTGACTTGGAGACTTCAGCTTGGGCTGAGGTAGAGTTGAAAGCCCATGCAGCAATGCTTGGTATTCCAGGGCACATATTTACTTTAACAAGGGCTCAGGCCAAAAAGCAAAGAAAACAGGGAAATTGGATCCTGAAACTATGGACCAAGAGCTTCTTAAAAGCAAGGGCAAGAAGGGTAAGAAATTATCCTCTACCCCACCCTCCACTGAGGATTCCCCCTTTGAGGAGGAGGAATCCATTTCCTGGACAGAACCTACACATGAGGAACTGTAAGTTGACACAGCTGAGCTCTTAGGTGCTTGGGGGGCTTGCCAGGGAGGAGTTAAGTGTGGCTCAATAAACGTGTCCCATACTAGAGGGTTTGAGACAGCAAGCTGTCCAACAACAGACAGGGGATGTCAGTGGCATCCACAAGGTGAACTGGGAAGATAATATCCTGTATTCAGAGCCAAGGGAACCCAAACCTGGTGCCACCAGGAAATTGGTAGTACCTCTTCAATACAGAGAGTTGTTATTAAGCCTAGCACATGGCATTGCCTAGCTCGTCACCTGGGGCAAAGCAAGACATGGGACAATCTAGTCTCTCACTTTCAATGGCCCCATATGTCTGAAGACACAAAGGAGTTTTGTCGCTCCTGTGTCACCTGTCAAGCCAGTGGTAAAACTGGTGGCACTACAAAGGCCCCCCTTAATACCGCTACCAGTGGTTGGGGTACCCTTTGAAAGAGTAGGGGTTGACCTTGTTGCCCCCAGACCCTCCCACAACTTCTGGCAACAGATTTATAGTGGTGGTGGTGGACCATGCCACCAGGTATGCAGAAGCCATCCCTCTAAAGACCACTACAGCTGCTGCAGTGGCCAAAGCCCTCCTGGGTAGTTTCTCCAGAGTGGGCTTCCCAAAAGATGTAGTATCAGACAAAGGTAGCAACGTCATGTCTGCATACTTGAAAGCTATGTGAAAAGGGTGTGGTGCAACATATAAATTCACCACACCTTACTATCCCCAAACAAATGGGTTAGTTGAGAGCTTTAATAAAACTCTCAAAGGTATGATAATGGGACTCCCTGAAAAACTCAGGAGGAGATGGGATGTCCTATTACCATGCCTCCTTTTTGCCTATAGGGATGTCCCTCAGAAGGGAGTAGGCTACAGCCCCTTTGAACTTCTGTTAGGACACTGTGTTAGGGGTCCACTTGCCCTTGTAAAGGAGGGATGGGAGCAACCCATCAAACCCCCTAAACAGGATATTGTGGACTATGTACTTGGCCTCAGATCAAGGATGGCTGAGTACATGAAAAAGGCCACGTAAAACCTTCAGGCCAGCCAAGAAGCAATGCCGTGAACTGAAGACTGTTCTGATTGTGTACCATTGTTAGAAATGGGGTCTCTAGTTGGCAGAGGTATTCACCTTTGTCCAGATAGGGACCACAATCCTAGTAAGGGTAAGTCACACACAATCCAAATTATCCTGTGCCCACCCTCTGGTAGCTTGGCACTGAGCAGACAGGCTCAACTTAGAAGGCAATGTGTAAAGTACTTGTGCAAACAATCATACAGTAACACAGTGTAAACACCACAAAAATACACCATACAGGTTTAGAAAAATATAAGATATATATCTGGATAAATTAAGGTAACAAACGATAAAGATTCGATAAGCACAAGTTGAAATATTACTTATGCAGGATTAAAAAGAGTCTTAAATCTTAGAAATCAACAGTTGTCTCTTGTTTGCACAAAGTACCTGGTTTGCATCAAACTTACCATGCATGGAGACCGCAGAGGAGAAGATGCATGAAAAAATAAGGTGTGCGTTGGATTTTCTGACGTGGCACAGGTGATGCGTTGTTTCTTTCCACTCTGTAAGGAGCTTTGCATCGATTTCTGGCACGTTCTCTTGGTTCCTCACTGTGATGCGGGGATCTTTGGACACCCAGGGACGATGCAGGGGATTATCACAGGTGTTGCGTCAATCCAGTAGACGATGCATAGAATTTTCTGTCGTATGGCAGGAGCTGTATTGATTCTTCACTCAGGAAGTTGGACTGCGTCGTTCCTGCTCGGCTATGCGTCGATCCGGTAGGGTTATGCATCAAATTTCCAGCCGCAACGCAGGCGCTGCGTCGATCTTCGCTCGAGAAGTCGTGCTGCGTCGTTCCGGTTCGGCTGTATGGTGATTTTCTCGTCACAAGGCAAGTCTGTTCATCGTTTCCGGCAGGCTGTGCTTCAATTTTCAGTGCACAAGCAGTTTTCTTGAAGGGATGAAGTCTTTTTGGTCCTAAAACTTCAGAAAACAGGAGGCAAACTCAATCCAAGCCCTTGGAGAGAACTTCTCAGCAAAGTCAGAGGGCAACAGGGCAACAGCAGGGCAGCAGTCCCTCACAGCAAAGCGGTCCAGATGAGTCCTTTGGGCAGCCAGGCAGTTCCTCTTGACAGGTTGCAGGTTCGGGTCCAGAAGTGTCTGATTTGGTGGGGTCAATGCTTTTGAAGTGAGGGAGACTTCAAAGAGTGGTTTTGAAGTGCACAAGGTCCCCTTTCAGTACTAGTCTGTCTGCCAGGGTCCCAGTAGGGGGTTTGCCAGTCCATTGTGTGAGGGCAGGCCACTAGCCTTTTAAAATGTATGTGTTGGGCCCTCCACCCTCTCAGCCCTGGATTCCCATTCAGTATGCAGATGAGTGCAGGTCTGAAAGCGCCTTGAGTAGTGCACTTTACAAATTCCTGATTGATTGATTGAAAGTGTATCCTGTGTTTGTGGTTGCCTGGGTGAAATGCACAAGGGATCTGTCAACCAGTTTAGATACAGGCTGTAAGGCACAGATGGATTTTAAATGCAGAGAAATGCTCACTTTCTAAAAGTGGAATCTTTTAAATAGTAATATAAAATCCAACCCCACCAATAAGCAGGATTTTGTATTACCATCCTGGCCATACTAAATATGACCTGGTTACCCCTTTCTTTTTAAATGCTACCACTCAAACAGTATAGGAGGGTAGCCCTAATGTTATCCTATGAAAGGAGCAGGCCTAACAATAGTGGAAAACAAATTTAGGAGTGTTCCACTACCAGGACATATAAAACACACATGTACATTTCCTGCCTTTTACCTACATAGCCCCCTGCTCTATGGGTTACCTTTGGCCTACCTCAGGGTGACTCATACGTAGAAAAAGGGGAGTTTAAGGCTTGGCAAGTATTTTTAAATGCCAAGACGAAGTGGCAGTGATATTGCACACACAGACTTTGCAAAGGCTGGCCTGAGACATGGTTAAGGGACTACTTATGTGGGTGGCACAACCAATGCTGCAGGCCCACTGGTAGCATTCAATCTACAGGCCCTGGGCACATGTATTGCACTATACTAGGGGCTTACAAGTAAATCAAATATGCCAATTGGGTATGAACCAATGTTACTATGTTTAAGGGAGACAGCATATGCACTTTATCACTGGTTAGCAGTGGTAAAGTGCAGAGTCCTAAAACCAGCAAAAACTGTGTCAGAAAAGTAGAGGGAGGTAGGCAAAAAGTTTGGGGATGACCACCCGAAGGCTGTCAGATCTAACATGTGTCCCCCAGCTGAAAGTGGGGAGAGCTACCCACACCATTGGGAGCTCTCATCCCTAAGGCAGAAGTATCTGTAGAGAGCATCAGCATTGGCGTTGTTAGCCCCCGGGCAATCCTCCATCGTAAAGTCCATCCCCTGTAGGGAAATGGACCACCTCAAGAGTTTAGGATTCTCACTCCTCATCTGCATGAGCCATCTGAGGGGCCTGTGGTCTGTCTAAACCCAGAAGTGAGTCCCAAACAAGTATGGCCTCAGCTTCTTCTTCAATAGCACTCCACCTCTGTTCCCGTGGTAATAGTCTTCTGCTAATAAAGATTACTGTTTGGTCTATGCCCTCCTCATTCAGCTGTGCTAGAACCATCCCTATGCCATGCTCTGAAGCGTCTGTCTACACGATGAACTCTTTGGAGTAGTCAGGGGCCCTGAGCATGGGTGCTGTGTATATGACTTCCTTTAAAGAGTCAAAGGCTTTCTGACAAGCCTCTGTCCAATTCATAGATTTAGGTTGTTTCTTGTGAGTTCTGTTCAGGGGGTCACTATTGCTCCATAGCCATTAACAAATCTGCGGTAGTACCCGGTGAGACCCAGGAAGGCCCTCACCTCAGTTTGGGTCCTAGGTGGTTGCCAGGCTTTGATTGTCTCAATCTTGGTCTGGAGGGGCTGCACCTTGCCACCACCTAGTAGGTGTCCCAAGGACACCACGGAACCCTGCCAAATCTGGCACTTACTGGCCTGGATGGTCAGCCGTGCCTGCTGCAGAGCCTGAAGCACCTCCTTGAGGTGGAGCAGGTGTTCCTCCCAACTGGAACTGTAGACGGCAATGTCACCTCAGTAGGCTGTGTAGGACACATCCTTTCTGGCTAGGACCCCGTTAACCAACCGTTGGAAGGTAGCGGGCCATTTTTCAACCCAAAGGGCATTACTCTGAACTGCTAATGTCCCTCAGGAGTAGAAAAAGTGGATCGCTCCTTAGCCCCCTCAGTCAAGGCGATCTGCCAATACCCTGACTTGAGGTCAAAGGAACTGAGGAATTTTTCAGTGCCTAGCCTGTCTACGTGCGCATCAGCTCAGGGGACGGGGTGAGCGTTTGTCTTTGTGACAGAGTTGATCCCTCAGTAGTCCACGCAGAACCTAAGTTCTGGCTTGGCACCGGGAGCAGCAGCCTTTGGCTGGACCAGGGGCTGCTGGACTTCTCAATCACCCCAAGAGCCAGCTTCTTGGCAACTTCCTCCTTGATGCTAGTCATCACCTCATCTGACAACCTGTAAAGTTTGTTCTTTACAGGGGGACTGTTTCCTGTGTCAATGTCATGGACACACAAGTGTGTGAGTCAGGGGTGAGGGAAAACAGGGAGTAGAACTGTTCCAATAACTGGTGGCAGTCCCCTCTCTGATCTAGGGTCAGGGAGTCAGAGAGATTGATACCCTCCACTGACCCATCACCTTCCTTGTCACAGATAGGAGGTCGGGGAGAGGTTTACTCTCCTCTTCCATACCCTCATCTGTCACCAGAAGCATGCTGACCTCAGACCTCTCAAAATGAGGCTTCAGTCGGTTCTGATGGAGCACCCTTAGGCGGTTTCTAGGGGACTTGAAGTCCACTAGGTAAGTGGCCTCCCCTTTCCACTTCTTGATTTCAAATGGGCGAGTCCAGCGGGCCTGAAGGGCTCTTGGCTCTACTGGCTCCATCACCCAAACTTTGTCACCAGGTTCAAACTCTACCAGGGTGGCCTTCTGGTCATACCATTGTTTCATAACCTCTTGACTGGCCCAAGGTTGCTCTTGGCCTTCTTCCAGAAGCGCTGCATCTGGTTGCGAAGGGCCAGCATATAACTCACCACATCCAGGTGGGGTTTCCTGGGAGCTTTCTCCCACCCCTCATTTACTATGCTTCGGGGGTCATCTGATGGGGTACCCATAGAGAAGTTCAAAGGGGCTGGACCTCACCCCTTTCTGGGGCACGACTTTAAAAGCAATGAGCAGGCATGGAAAGAGGACGTCCCACTTACACCTCATCGCCTCACGGAGTCCTGTGATCATGCCTTTCAAGGTCTTGTTGAATCTCTCCACAAGACCATTGGATTGAGGATGGTAAGGGGTGGTGAACCAGTAGGTCACCCCACACGCATCCCACATAGACTTCATATATGCAGACATGAAGTTTGTGCCTCTGTCAGACACTATCTCCTTTGGGAATCCCACATGGGTAAATGTCCCCATCAGATTACTGGTCACCACCGGTGCGGTTACTGTCCTCAGAGGGATTGCCTCTGGGTAGCGGGTGGCATGGTTCACCAAAACCAGGATAAACCTGTTGCCTAAGGCAGTTTTGGGGTCCAAGGGACCAATGATGTCGATGCCCATCCTTTCAGAGGGGATGCCAACGATGGGGAGTGGGATCAGGGGGGCCTTGAGCCTTTTCCCTGTCTTTCCACTGGCCTGACAGGTTGGGCAGGACCTACAGCAGGACCTACAGGATGCATCTGAGGCCACCCACATTTGGGGCCAATAAAGGTGGGTGACAAACCTGGCGAAGGTCTTGTCTTGCCCCAAATGTCCCGCCAGGGGGATGTCATGAGCCAGACCCAGTAGGAAGGCCTGGTAGCACTGGGGGACAACCAGCACACGTGCTGCCCCAGGTTCCGGCATCTTAGGCTCACTGTAGTGGAGATAATTCTCCCAATAGATACAGTGATCGCCAGAGGCTTCATCTGCTGCTTGGGCTGAAGCCTGTTGCCTCAGACCCTCAAGAGTGGGGCATTCCTTCTGCGCCTTGCAGAATTCCTCCCTAGTTGGCCTACCCTCAACGTGCCAGCCAGCAATCTCAGGTAGGTTACCCAGGGCAGCAATGTCCTCCACTGTTGGCTCAGGGGCCTCCTCCTTAGGGACCCCTTCAACCACTGTGGGAACTTCTGGGACTGGTTTGCCGCCCCCTTGCCCCTCTCCTTGGCACCTGCCTGGGCCATTGTTCCAGGCTCCAGACGCCTTTGGCTAGGCAAACCTAACATCTCTAGGTGAGACCTGAGCTCTACCTCCTTCCAGTTAGTGTGCTCAGGGTCGTTGCCTAACAGACAATCTACAGGCATGGCAGGACTCACAGCTACTTTCAGAGTACCAGAGAACACCCCTCCCCCACTCAAAGGGAACCAGAGCCACCGGTAGGTGACTCTCACGATTGTCAGCGACTATGACCTAGTGGAATATATTAGGGATGATCTGCTCTGCTAACACCAGCTGACATCTGACAGTAGTCATGCTGGCTCCTGTGTCACGTAGATCTTCCACCCTTTGCTCATTAATTGTGACCCACTGCTTACAACAGGCATGTGGGCTTTTGGCACCATTTACTCATTTCCCAGGGACACTAGGGTTACCTCTATCTCCTCCCCAAAACTATCTAGGACTACCTCCTCCCAGAGGGCTACACTAGCCAACACAGGTGTCTGCCCTTCAGTGGGGGCTATGCCCTCTTTGGACACTTGGAGTCACCCTTGGAGTGACCATACTTGGTGCACTCTATGCATTGAGGTACAAACCTCCCTTTCTTACAGTCAAAGAATCCTGGTTTCTTTGCAGAATCAGGATGGGACTGGTTACCACTATCCCCTCGGGAATTATTTCGGAGGCCTTTTAAGAACTCCTTATTTTTAAGTTTTTCTTCCCCCTCTTTCTTCTGGTGGGAACCCTGGCCACCTTTGTGGGTGTCCCCCCAGATACCTTTTTGGACAATTTGGTACTAGCACGAGGTCCGCCTCCTCAGCAATCTTCCTAGGATTAGTCATCTTACAGTCAATCCAGTGCTGGTGCAACTCTGTAAAGCAAACACTGAGCATATGCTCTCTCAGGATCAAATTATACAACCCCACATAATCATTTACTTTACTGCACCACACCCATCCCTTCAGTGCCTTGCTAGAAAAATCAAAACAGTCTACCCAAGTTCGTGTGGAGAGTTTGGTGCTGTCCCTGAATTTCTGGTGATACTTTTCAGGGGTCAGCACAAACTTAACAATCAAAGTGGCTTTCTTAGGGGCATACGTGTTCAGGTCCCCAACCTCTAGTGTGAGAAGTGTATCCCTCCCAAGTATTGGCATGTGTTTCCACAAGCCTGCCCCCCATTGCTCTTCAGGAACCCCATGAGCCCTTAATGCAACTTCATAAGCAGCAGAGCACTTATCAATGTCTTTCCAATTTTGTTTATTCAAAACAAAAATAAGCATAACATTCAATACAGTACCATATACCATAAGCATACAGATTATAAGGCAGCTCCGCCCACACTTCTAAGAGGGGCGCATCCTCCGTGTCCATGATGGTGAACTGTTCTCTCCAACAAGTGTGCTAAAAGCTCAGCACATAAGTTTTAACTGGGCACGAGCATCTACATGGCAGTCAATCTCTGAGCATGAAAGGTTTCCAGCACAGCGGGGTTAAGTAGGCAGAGCAGTGCAATTATAGATGGTGGTATTGCAGTGCATGTTTACTTGGTTCAAGTCCCGGGAGGGGGGCAAGGCGCCGAGCGAACTCATTCAGACTCGTGTCCACAACCCCCAATTCACGTCCCTGGGGGCTAGTCGTTCTCAGCACTCCTACAGAGGGATTTGTCTGTTGAGGTTCCCCCATCTTCCACCCCAGCCCTCCTGCGCAACCCCTCATTCATACCATTCCAGGCCTCTAAGTCCTGCTCTGCGTGCTCATCCATATGGATCTTACGGAGTCTATATTCCTCAGCAGTCGCCCATTCAAGAAGATCAGTCAGCTAGCTATCATATTTCAGGGGGTTTGGGTTAGCCCACTGGATCGCAATGCGCATCTTGGCAGTACAAGCCCCAGCTGCATGAATTAGTATGCCATTTTACAGCCTTTTTTGGGATGGGCAGCAATCCCAGCAAGCAGTGCTACATTGTTACCTTTACTCACACTGTCGTCGCAGCCTTTAGCGTTTGTACTGTCTGGCACCAGAAAGGTTGTAGGGAACTGCATGTCCATGTGACGTGCCCGAAAGTAGCTGGGGATATGCCGCAGTGCGCACATGCAACAGATAATTTTGGGAATATTCTATGAAGGCGTTGTGGCATCTGGTACGCACTGTGCAAATAGTAAAATTGCATCAGCTTAAATCTAGCGTTGCTAGTCCCTTCCTGCACTAGTGAACAGCCCCTATTCCATTCCTCATCTGTGAGTGTGATTTCCAGGTCCATATTCCACATTGCTCGCGTCACATGTATAGTTATCTGTCTGTCTTTTTTTAGGGATGCATATATTCCGGAGAGGAGACCACGGTCACTACCCGGGTCTATAAGTTCATTCACGAGGTGGGATTCGGTGGGCTTCTCAGGAAAGGAGGTCTAAATCTCCCAGACCGTTTGTGATTGGCTAGCCTATTGCAGGAATTGTCCCTGGTCGGTCCCAAATAGGGTATTGGGTAACCAATGAGCTGTTTTGACATAAATCTGCTGCGTTATTACATATGCCTGCTCGCCATCTCGAGAAATCCAGTGTTAGTGATGCTCATAAGGGGCGGAGCTACCAGATCCAGAACAAGCGTGCATAGGGTGCCATCTGCAGTACCCGAGTGACTGCCTGCTCCCATACCCGTGATACCTGAAATATTATAAAGGGAGCACCCTTCGGTCACTTAGAGCAGCCCATGAGTAGGCCTGGAAGTTGGGATATGCATATAGAGCCTTCTAGTAGTTTTTTTCCCAGTTGGGGGCATCATCACACCACATAGTCGCGTACTGCAGCAAACCCGCCAAGTAGTATAGATGGAGATCTGGTAGCCCCAATCCACCATCAGCCAGGTCTAACTGCAGCACCTCAAGGCGGACTCTACACCTCTTATCCGCACAGACTAGGGACAGCAGCAGCTTATCCAGCTGGTGAAACAGTGGGGGGGGCAGCTTACAGAACAAATTCTGCATGATATACAGGCAGCACGAGAGTAAGACCATTTTACTCAGCGTGACCCTGCCCATAACTGATAGTGGGAGAGTGGTCCAAAATTGGGCAGAGGCCCATAGTCGGTCCATCACCCTACCCATGTTCAGCTCATATTGTAGTTGAGGGGAATGGGTGATGCTTATACGCAAGTAATGAAAGGCCTCAGTCTCCCATGTTAGGCCCACCTGTGGGAGTTCCGACACCTCAACGGTCGCTAGAAACCCCATGGGGTACAACACCATCTTCTGTCGGTTAACACGGAAGTCAGATATCTCTCCAAAATCATCCATCATACGCAATAGGAGTGGGATCGACTGTTCCGGGTCAGCAACATTCACCAGAGCATTGTCTGCATATAGTGATACGATGTGCATTCTGGTCCCCGCCCTTATGCCCCACTCCTGGAGTCCCGCCCTAAGCTGCACAGCCAGTGGCTCCATCGCCAGTGCAAACAGAAGTGGCGACAGTTGGCAATCCTGTCGCCTGCCACGTTCAATGTCAAATGATTCTGACACTATAGCCCCGGTGCGTACCCTTGCCCGCAGTGTTGTATACAGGCGGCGGACCCATAAGACAGAGTATTGAATGACTTTTCTATGTCCAAGGCAACCAGCGCAGCATGAGTTGCAGAATCCTGGGTTTCATGCATCATATGATATAGTCTCCACAGGTTCATATGAGTTCCCCTCCCCGGCATGAATCCACTCTGATCTTCTTGCACCAGATGAGTAACCACACAGCTTAAGCGCATTGCTAGTACTTTAGAAAGTAATTTTACATCTACATTGAGGATGGACAATGGCCTACAGGAGCCAGGGTCGACCGGGTCTTTCCTCGGTTTCGGTATCATGACTATCAGGGCTTCCCTCATATGTGTTGGCAGCGTACCCTCCCTATGGGCCTTACAGAGTGTTTCCAACAGTCTAGGAAGGACAGATGCAGAGTATGTATGGTAAAACTCAACCTGTAGGCCATTGGGTCCCGGTGCTTTTCTGAAGGGCATAGCCCCTAGGGCTTCTTGCAGTTCCTTCAATGTTACGTCCCCTTCAAGCTCCTCAGTCTGTGCCTCCGCTAACCAAGAGAGCCAGAGGCCATCTAGGTACTGGCGCACTTGGTGACTATCCTTGCGCCTAGGTGAGGTGTATATGCTCTTCAGGTGATCCTGCAGGAGTAAATTGACACTTATTTGTCCTAATACCATTTCCCCAGTTGGTCCACAGAGTAACAGGATTATTGGTGGGGGTCTCTCGCAGTTGAGTAGCCAAACTACCATGCATCCCGAGCAGTCTCTGTCTATAGTCTTTGTGGACATAGCTATCCAGTCTATTCCAAATGGCTTCTATTCTCTTATGTGCCTCTTATCAGCTTGCTTCATCCACATTACTGTTGCCTTCTTGGCTGTGGAGTGCAGTCAGGATACCCTCCTGCTGTGTGAGCTCCAGCTCTAATATTTTCCTGATACCGTAGGATTTACTAAGGCTTTTGCCTTGTATGATGAACTTTAAGGCCTCCCATTCTACTCCTTGCATCTGGGTCGTGGTCCAGTTCTCCCTGAAATATCCATTTAGTGCTTCCTGTAGGTCCCTCGTATATTCAGGGTCCCGGAGCAGCTCAGGCTGCATTTGCCACAGGGCATCACCGGCCTGGGAGAATGGGTCTCACATTCCAGTACCAGGGGGCCATAGTCTGGTAGGAATCTGACCTGGTAGGCTGCCTGCCGGACATCTAGCAGGCCATAATTTGCTAGCAGAAATCGATCCAACCTGGTGTATGCCCCATGGGTGGGTGTGTCGCAGGAATATGTTTTGGACATGGGGTGCAGTTCCCTCCATACATCAACAAATTGCAGGCTAGTCATGACCTCCTGAGTCTGGCAGTCATGTGGGGCTTTGTGCCCAGTTTCAGTGGGCATCTGTCTAAAGCACCGTCCAGAATACAGTTAAAATCCCCTGCCCAGATAATGGGCATCCCAATGTAGGGTAATAGTTCTTGCTCCAGATTTTGAAAGAACTTGGCATCATCAGAGTTGCGGGCGTATAAGTTCAAGATTCAGAGTTCACACCACTCGAAGTTCTTGTGTAGGAGTACATACCGGCCCGCCACATCCGCCGTTAGTCCCTTTAGTTGCAATGGTACCCCAGGGGCTAACCATATCGACACCCCCAGCGTAAGACTGTGGAATATAACTGTCCCCTCCACTTTTTCTGTAGGTTTTGTGTTTCAGCGTTCATCAAGTGTGTGCACCTATTCATCTGAGGTATGTGTGTACTCTGTAGCATTTTACAAAGGAGTTCACTGGTTCATCCTCATCTGCTGTGCACCTTTGGTCATTCTGTCTTTACCCATATTGTATGAGGCCCACAGCGCTGGCCTCTGCCGAGCTCTATAGGTTTCCGGCGATCTTTCTGTGGGCAGCAGGCTTTATGCATGGTCCCCCCCTGTGCGCTGTTCTTCCTCTCGTCCCCAAAGCCTCGTGGCACCGCACCTACCAGGAGGGGTTGGTGTCTGTCATGGCCTCCAGGGAGCACAACAAGTTCGGTATATGCATGCGGTCTGGCCCTCGGCGCTTCCCGGGGTGCCCCTCGACTCTCCAGTCAGCGCTGCAGCCAGGTGGCCCACGTGGCAATGTTGAGGTGGGGGAGACAGACAACAGCCAGATCAGCCGGCCCAGCGGTGGAGCTCCAGCTGCGCCCCAGAGCCCCCAGCACTTCTCTGCAGCTCAATTCAGAGCTTCCCCCACTCACTGACCGGTGTCTCTCTCAGCGACACTGTTTCCCCGCTGCGACTCCTCAGTCCCCTAAGCACAGCTCTCTGTCCCCGACCGGGTCACTCCAAGGGTCTCTCCATACTGGTGGCGGCCACCAGCAGATCCATCATCAACCAAGAGGGGGGAGAGTAAAACGGGCAGTACCCACAACATGAGGTGCTCGCCATCAGGCTCCGCCGGGTCAGAAGAGGGGGGCCCGGCTGTTTCCCTGTTGTAGCCCCAAGCCGGGCCTACCTCGTCAGATGCCGCCGGCCCAGCGTGCACCATTGACGGCAGCTGCCATGTTAGGGTCAGGCTCTCTCCTCTGCCTCGCCAGTGCAGCGCAGTTCTAGGTGGTCATGCCTTCCACCGTCATCTCACCTTGACTCCCTAGCCCCTGTCATCGAATCCGCCAGGTCCGCTGGGCTTCAGGGAAGCAGGATACTGCCGGATTCTGTAGCCAGGGCCAGGAGCACTCGGTTAGTACATCCGGTCGGCCATCTTGTTGGCTATGCCCCAACCACTTATCAATATCATCTCCAACCACATAACTTGGCACCACATCTTTGGTTATACAAACCTTTTTGTCCCCAACAGATCCTGTATGTATGCTGTCAACATCACTGCTGGACTCAGACTGCCTAGACTTGAGCTCCAGCTCCTTCAGACTCACTTCATGAGCCAAGATGAGTTTCTTTTCAGTCAAGGCCCTCTCAGCTGCATCAGCCTCAGCTTGTCTGGCTGCTCTCTCAGCCTTTCTTTCTGCTCTCCTCTCCTCTGCCTCCATGTTTAACATGGCCATCTGCAGTTGAAACGCTCCTCCCTCCTTTCCTCTGTGGTCAGGTTGTGATTTGAGACACTGCTCCCTGGTTTAGAGGGGGCACAGATCCAAGGGTGTCATCCTCCACTGCTGGCGGCAAATCCTCTGGGGAGCCATCCTCTGGCTCTTCCACTACAACATTCTTTTGGGGACTCTAGTTGGCAGAGGTATTCACAATGGTCCAAATAGGGACCACAATCCTAGTCAGGGTAAGTCACACACAATCCAAATTATTCTGTGCCCACCCTCTGGTAGCTTGGCTCTGAGCAGTTAGGCTCAACTTAGAAGTCAATGTGTAAAGTATTTGTGCAAAAAATCATACAGTAACACAGTGAAAACACCACAAAAATACACCACACAGATTTAGAAAAATAAGGTGTGCGTCGGATTTTCTGACGCAGCACAGACGATGCATTGTTTCTTTCCACGCTGTAAGGGGCTATGCGTCGGTTCCTGACTGCGATGCGGGGATCTTTGGACACCCAGGGACGATGCGGGGAAAATCCTGGACATGTGGGAAGAAGTCACAGGTGTTGCGTCAATCCGGTAGGCGATGCGTGAAATTTTCTGTCAAATGGCAGGCGCTGCGTAGATTCTTCACTCAGGAAGTCTGGCTGCATCATTCCGGCTGGGCTGTGCGTTGGTAGGGCTGTCCGTTGAATTTACGGTCACAACGCAAGCGCTGTGTCAATCTTCTTTCGGGAAGTCAGGCTGCATCATTCCGGTTTGGCTGCGCAGCAATTTTCTCGTCACAGGGCAGGCTGTGTGTCGTTCCCTGCAGGCTGTGCATTGATTTTTGTTTATGTAAAATGGCATCCCTGCACTCACAAAGTCCAGGAAAGTGGGTCTGGAGTTTGTGAGGACACCTCTGCTAGTGAAGTTGTGGCCTCACATACAGGTACATGCACCATGCCCTCTGGGCTGAGAGAGCCTACCATAGAGGTGACCTATAGTGACCTGCTGCAGTGACCTATAGTGAAAATGGGTGCATGCACCTAGTTCACGCAGACTGCAATGGCAGGCCACCAGAACCCTTTGCATAGGCTCCCTATGGGTGGCAGAATAACTGCTGCAGCCCATAGGGATCCCCTGGAACCCCAATGCTGTGGGTACCTATGCACCATATACTAGGGGCTTACATGGAGGCACCAGTATGTCAATTGTGGGATGAATACAGAGTTGTGGGACATAGGGCATAATCACTGGGGACCTGGTTAGCAGGATCCCAGTGAACACAGTCAAACACACTGACACACATGCCAAAAATTGGGGGTAACCAAGCTAGAAAGAGGCTACTTTCCTCCTCTCCTCTACCCAGAAAGGGAGTTGTCTTACAAACCGGAGAGACAGGGTTCTCCCCCAAGGTTTGTATATTGGCTGTCTGGAGGTGGCAGCTGGATAAGACCAGTCAGCAACCTTGCCAGGATGGTTAGCTTTTGCAGGGCACCTCTAAGGTGGCCCCTGGGTACATTTAGGGATAAATCCAATACTGGCACCAGTTTGAATTTATCATTCTGAGTTTGATACCAAACAACCCAGGGTTCAGAGTGGCCATCATGTAGCTGGGAAACTCGTGTTGACCAGTGTCCAGCACATGTATTAAAATGGCTGATCTGCTCACTCACTGTGTCTCACGTTTGGAAAGGTCACAGTGGGGGCATATTGCTCAGGCAGCTATGCCCTTATATATAATATTGAGCACCCTGCCTTAGGGATGTAAGGCCTGCTGTATATGGTGAACAGGCACACAGGCAGTGTGCCATGTCAAGCTTATTTTTTTTTAGGTTTGCACCAGAACAATCAACCTGCAATGGCAGTGCTGGGTGCATCTGCGTGCATTGCCTTAGAGGGTGGCACAATCAGTGCTTCTGCCCTCAGGTGCTTACCCATAGTACCCCTTGTCCTGAGCACATAGGTGCCCATTTAATACGGACTTATAATAGTAGCTATAGGTGTATCCAGCTGTGCCAATGCATCACAACAGACTTAGGGGAAGAGCTCTGGCCCAGGGATCCTGGTTAGCAGGGGCCCTGGGCACTACAATTTCTGGGACACATCAGGCAAAAAGTGGGGGGATAAGCATGTCAAAAAGAGGCTCTCTCTCATACTAGTTACCTAATATTTTGCTCCTATCGATCACTGAGACCCACCACTATATTGGAATACCAAAGATGAACACCCATTTAAAAATACTTTACAGCAGAGTCTTCAGGGGACTGAGTCAAATAACTATCTCAGAGCAGCAAAACATCTTTACATGAAACTGACTATACTGTATTGGCTTTCCTCAATTATATTCTTATAGGATGAGTGAGTATCAGCAATGCTCTGAGAAGTGAACCATCTGACTCTGATAAATGTGTCCTGAGTAAAGTACAGTGTTTAATTACGTTTGGTCAATTTCTCCTACATGTCCTTCAAGTGTTGAGTTATAATGGCTTCTTGTTTGGGGCTCTAGCCTGGTACTCCTGCAGGCATATTTCACTTCTTGTTGGTATACATGAACATTTTATTGGAACAACACAATATCTGAGCAACATTCAAACATGTGAGAGTGTCAACAACATGAGTTTTACCTTCCAAGTATCTCAAAATGTTTATGTCTGTGATTTGAGTTATTAAACTGCCCTCTATATCAGTGACTGGACTGAGGGGTCTATTTCACCACACATCCACATTGAACATGCACTGTGCAGTAGATGCTCTTTAAAGATCCAAATACTTAAAACATAGAGTATACCCATGATTTCAGGTGTACATCTGCGGTTAGTGTAATGAATGGTGCCTAAAGCCAGGGATCTTAGGTCATTAAGGCATTAGCAAAACATCCCCTAATTATGCTTTTTTCTATTTCCCATTGAAAACTCCTGTGTTGTCCACCATGCAGTGGCATTTGTGAAATTCACCAAGTGTGGACTTTAATCTATGAGTAGTGGCCCATACTCCCAGTGACATAATAAATATGCCTGTGCTTTGCTGTGTATTTTCAGAAATATGCGATGGCCTGTTGTAGTGAATCCTAGTTTGTTTTAATGGGATAACTTAGCCTTTGGCTTGCAGACTCGTGCCCGTCACCTAGTGACTTTTAACCTACGTAGCTTGCTCTGTCTTAGCCCATTTAATTATTTAATTCATCTAAGATGGCTGCCTTGTTTATAGTTAGGCCACTTGTTATGCTTTGCGTTATCAGTACCACCGCGCTAAGGCGTCAAGATCAAGCAACAAAGACAAACAAACAGTAGGTGTTCACGCTTAAGGATTTTCCCTCTCTATTCTTTCGAGCGAATTATTTATAATAATTGCCGTCCCAAGCATGTCTGTTATCTATTGTTTTGGAACACACCTATGTCAAAGGTCCTGGTAGATCTGTATAAATACATCACACTTTAGACAGATAATCAGAGGGATTCCGACCAGAGGGCATTGCCACCATCGCTGATATCGATGCTGCACATCGTCTTGACGCTGCCCCAGTCTTCGTGTCCCTGCGGAGTCTGAGATAGAGACCTCATTCCAAGGTAATGAGGGTAGGGGGCTCCTCTCGTGGACATGGCATTGGCAGATTAGGTTTAACAAACCCAGCTCTCCTTTAGGGAAGAGGTTAGGCCTATCATATTAGGGTATTAGGGCATATTATACCTTTAATGTTGTTACATGCTATTGCAAGATGGTGGGGGTCTTTGTAATAATGACTCATGTCTTCACAATTCTGTTTCTTGCACTGTTCATTATCCTAATCATTGCAGCCCATGCAACATATCGCAAATTGCAGTTATGTTAAATAAAAACTATTGAAACTTTACTGCACCTTTGTTATTACATGTGTTTTAATGAGACATATTGTATCCGTGAGAAAGGGGTAATCTCCGTTTAACCACGACATTCCCTGAGATGTCTTACTCTTAAGTCCATGTCTAAAGGCTGCCACAAATCACCTTTTACTATTGTGTTTTTGGTGAGGTACTGCTAGTGAGTCGGTAAGGTTGGGACGACAGTTGTTGTAGGATAGGCATAGTCACCTACAGACAAAAGTACTGTCATCCTTAAACCAGCAGTCTTGCCTAGAGCAAGAGTCCAAACTACGACATGGTGCCACCAACGATGGTGTTTAGGCATTAATTTACGGATACCCCAACTATCACTGTCTCACAGATAACAGGTACCCTAAGTGCCATTATACGGAGACGTCTGTGGTCTTTGGGAAATTCCTCCTCAGCTGAAAAGGTGACACCTGATTAAGCTGTAGGTTGTTCGAGCTCGAACTCATTAAAGGACTTTATTACCCATTATTGGTGTTCCGTTTTTCTAAACAAATATGGCTAACGCCATTGACATTCCTTAAAATGCTAGACAAGCACTAACACAACACTTATTAGAGCATGGCCTTACAGATGAAGGCGGGTATGTTATTCTTATAATAGAAGCTAATGAAGCATACCAAACAGAAACATTTTTTTGTTGGGTCACCTTTCCTGAGGTGGACCAAAGAAAACATACATTCCATACATATGAAGTTGCGAACGTACCTCAACGGTACCGAGCATACCAGTATCATGAAATATCGCTCACATACCAAGAGCACCAGAACTGGTTTGAAGGCGCCCTACCACACATATTACAAAGAGTGAGGCTAGGTCCCTTAAGTAATGATGGACCAACGTGGCCTATGTTTGCCACATACACACCTCACCCAGGCATACAAAATATGACAATAGCAGCTCTGCAAGATTTATGTAATGAATTAGTGACATTATATAGACGACTAGATGAGTTCGTAATGCGAACTTTGAACACTACACCTGCGCGTCCAGCACCGCCAGTACCTGGTGGTTACCAATTGGCTCCTGGAATTAATCCACAAACAGTGCATACTATCATGGATAAAATACCCACAGAATGGGAAAAAATACCGTCCTGGATTGCCCAGAAAACTAATCAGCTGGAAGCTGTGTTTCCCCATACGGGACCACAGGAAAAACACAGACTGCTCACTATGTGCTTGTCCTTTGGGATGGTTCCCTCGGTGGATGACTGTGCCATATGGGGTACAGTCTTCGCTGCTATATATACTACCACACATGGTACCCCGACACTTGCCAATTTACCAGAAGTGTTAAAACAAATACAGAATGAGCACGGGGCTGCACCAGCCTTGGATTTGGGGATGAAATTAATTCAGAACTTTGACGCGGTTTCCTCAATAATACTCAGTAATATTAAAGGGGAAGCGGTTGCACTGGCAATACGCCAGTGTCTCCGGGAAACTCCCCATCTGGACCAGAAGAGACAGCTACCAAAAATAATTTCCGACACCTATACTAGTATAGGGCGGGATAGTTTGGGAGCCAAACCAAAGATATTGGAGTTACAAAGTACTGCCCATAAGGAGGGTAGAAAGAAGGCACAATAGGGCTCTACAAAGCGCTGGGAGAAACAAAAAGATTTCAAAGATAGAAGAAATAAGAGAGCTGATTCTCCACACCCGGAGAACTCCGAAAGGAGATACAATCTTAGAAATAGGGAGAATATCAAAACTCCTGACAGATATACTGATTCACGTCCCTCTCGTTCCTTTCAGGACACACCAGATAGACATAGCGAGAGAGGGGGCCATCCTGATCGACGTGCTGAATACGTGAAACAAAAGAAAGACTCGCCGCAGTCTACCATTAAAAAAGAAGAAAAGTCTCCTGAGCAAAAGCCACAGTTTAAAAAGAAAAAGGTAATCATATAAAAAACATTCTGTCGAGCACTCAAAATATGTACATAATGAACTATCACAAGCAATGGATTGACATATACTCCATAATTGATTAAAAATATCACAATTCTAAGAGAGAATGTGTGCAATTACTCATATGTGGCAAATATATATACATAATATTTAATAAATGAACAAATACATATAGTGAACTGAAAAAGACTCAAAATCAAAAACTCTAAACTGACAATCAATCCAAACAACAAAATATTTAAGCACCTTATTGAACACATATAAGACAGAATTAATAATTCACTTGTTGACCCAAAAAGTCAAAAACTAACAATCACAAAAAACAATATGCAAAGTCCATGATAAGTCCATCCATAGTAAGATCCTGATTATTACTGAAAAGTTTCATTTGCTAGTATAGTCCAGCCAAGGGGAATGCTGCTTGTAGTTATGGAGTTTAGCTAGGTTAAGATATTCACCCCTGGTAGAGTCCAACCAAGGGAAATGCTGCTTGTAGTTATGGAATTCAGCCTAATTGGGACATTCAGCCGACACGTATTTCGTCCTGATACGGACTTTCTCAAGGCTGATTAAGCAATTACATAAATACAAATATAATTAGAAAACAACAAAACTTCAGAACATTAGACATAATGGAAATTAAATCATCTTGTTCCCTTGATAACCTTTATATTCATAAAGGTATTTGGTTAGTCACCATCGAAATATTCTGAAAGAAAAGTCAAATAAGCCACATGCCATTGTTCACACCCCATCTGTGAAATCAGGAAACCAGACACACAAATCTCTAGGTAAGTGTACCCAGTGGTTGGAAGTAGAAAAGAACCAACTAATACCCAAAATTTATCTGGGTGCGTTTCCATGCAATGTCATAATTGTCAAAATATCATGCTAATCCGAATGGTAGATGTATGGTAAATACCTCTTGTACGTAAAGTCTCTCCAAATATTTCTGATAATTTCCTAAAAGTATGTAAAACATGGTGAGATTCCAACTTGTAACACGCCGAGTTAAAACTCACTCCAGACCTTAGACGAGTTTAGAAAACCAACCTGTGTACATAAGTCAATCTTTATGATGATTCCTCTTGGAAAAAAGACCGAAGCGCAAAACCATACAGCAACCTGCTCACCTTAGCAGGGCTCCTCATAAAGCCAACACAGAGTCACTCTAAAAAATGCCAGAGAACAACTGAATGTATCACCAAGTACACATACGATTAGGGACATTAATGACATCCAAACTATATTATCCATAGATACCAGCAGGGGTTTTGACATGAATGTACAACAAGTCTTGAGTGATTTAGATATTCAACAAGATGTATCACTCTGTAGTGGTTTCAAACCAAAATCTGTTTTTACACCTACAATGGCAAGTGACAATGTTATAGACATCTTCAACAAATTGGTTGTTGATAATTTAAATAAACTTGAACAAAGAATACTTGCTGGTAAATCGCACATCACATACAACACAACCAAAGAAGAAAGAGAGGCTTTACGGACCTTGTCCAATAACCAAACATTGGTTATTAAAGAAGCGGATAAGGGAGGAAATATAGTTATCATGGATAGATCTGACTATGTCAATGAAATTGATCGACAGTTGGCTGATCAAACATGTTACACCAAGTTGATGGGCAATCCACTACCTCAAATTGTCCGTGAATTGGAGGCACTATTAAAAGGATGGTTGAAAGAATGTTTAATATTGGATCCCGAATATAAATACATCCTTAATAAACATCCTAAAGCACCATGTATCTACATATTGCCCAAGATACATAAACATAAAACTACTCCTCCGGGTAGACCAATTATATCAGGTATTGATTCACCAACTGAAGCACTTTCAGAATATATTGATAATTTTCTGCAACCATTTGTAACAAACTTACCCTCATATTTACAAGATACATGTGATGCCTTGATTAAACTAGAGGACGTTATGTGGTCCTCTGAAATTACATGGGTTACAATGGACGTTAGTTTTCTATATATATGTATATCCAAGGCAAAGGGTTTGCAGGCAATTCGATATTTTCTCTCTAATCGATCAGCTTCCTTTTTGGAACATACTGATATGCTACTCAAAGTGATTGATTTCATATTGGAAAACAATGTTTTTATTCATGAAGGCACATGGTTCAAATAGGCACAACGAGTAGCTATGGGTTCACAATTCTCCCCATTATATGCTAACCTTTATATGGGCCTCTACGGGAAGAAACACATTTGGTCAAACGGTCCCCCGAACTTCACAGAACATACTTTTTTTTTGGGGGGGGACAGTATATCGACGATATACTACTGATCTGGATGGGACCGGAACCAACATTATTATAATTGTTGACCTATATCAATACAAATTA
This sequence comes from Pleurodeles waltl, assembly GCF_031143425.1. Taxonomy (NCBI): domain Eukaryota; kingdom Metazoa; phylum Chordata; class Amphibia; order Caudata; family Salamandridae; genus Pleurodeles; species Pleurodeles waltl. Next base: position 45,696,725 of record NC_090444.1, read on the forward strand.
TTTCAACATAAAAATGATATATGAGTACAATAAAAAACGAGTGCAATTTCTTGACTTGGAAATATTCATAGAAAATAATCAAATTCACTCAAGTCTGTACCGGAAACCCACTGCGTGTAATGCCATATTACACGCAACATGTTCTCATCCTAACACTCAAATAAATGCCATTTCCTTCGGGGAAATGACTTGTGTGAAAAGAAATTGTAGCAAGGAAGAGCTCTGTGAACTAGAACTAGACAAACTGGAGAATAGATTTATACATAGGGGCTACTTGCAACAAACTATCAAAGTTGCTAGAAAAAAAAAATATCTTTCTGTACACCTTATAGTCAAAATAGCCAGGACATTTATAAGATTCTTTTTAAACACTGGAATGTCCTACATACAGATGATACGTTAAAACAAATACTACCTTCCAGACCAAAAATGATTCATAAAAAAGGAATCACTATTACTCCTCACCATACCATCCCGAGGGAAATTCGGTCATGGAGAGGCGGAATCGTGACATCACCTATATGGGGTCCAGAGAGCACTGAATAATTTGCCAAGACGGTCCTTGAGGGGACGTACTCCTTATGAGGTTCTCTTTGGGATACCTATGTATGTCCCAGATCTTGATGCCTCTGGTATGGTGGCAGCAGAAACACCATTTGACATAAATGCACCTCTCACTGTCTTACGGGAGCTTCAGCAATTTTGTGATGATAAATCATCTACCAGTGCTGCCCGCTTAGGAATAAGGGATTTAGCAAAAACTTCGACTGGCTGGATTCCTAAAGTTGGGGATCTGGTTCGTGAGAAGATTGCTGTGAAGAAGGAAAGCGGTCCATCATACAGAGCACCTGTACCGGTCTTGGGAATTCAAGGTACCAGGACTGTCATCTTACCACCACTGTCTGGTTCTCGAACGAACAGATTCATTTCCATTGATGACATCAAATTACATCATGTGGCCGATCCTTCACAGTAGACCAAGAGGTCCCTTGGGTGGTTCCCGATCCCCTCTCACTACCCAAGAGGACATACATCTACATAGTAGGATGAACAACACTACTACGGACTATACCACAATTCCCAATGCTGTTCCTGATACCTCCTCGACCATGGGGAGGGCGGAAAATGAACTTTTGCTAGTTCCAGTTACCACTTCAATGACGATTCCTGTCCAAGATTTGGCTGTTTTTTACACCAACACATCGCAGAATGATGACACTGTCTACCAAGAGCCTCCACGCTAAGTGGACCGAGGTACAAATAATGCACCGGCTCCCGTGTTTGCAGAGACTGCCTCTGGCTATTTCATAGACATTGATGACTTTTCTTCAACTCATCCACTACTGTGATTGACAATGTTTCAACAAGAAGTAAGCTGTATCAATGGCTTAAAAAGAACTATATGATATACCCATGAAACTACTTATGGTTCTGTCTGACATTTTCTGCATTATTTTTATGGATTGGTTTTGTGACTGTTTTCTTTTTTCTCATAAATGGTCACTATATTCCTAATAGCTCCTCTGTTGAGCCTGTTGGTGAAGATTTAACTCCATATTATTCCCCGCATAAGGTCCGAAGAGACTTGTCCTTGGTAAATGTTACAGCAATACCGATTTCTGATGGGATTGTGTGGGACAAAGTTCCCTTTGAAATATACGGGCCTACAGAGATTATTCAAATACCATACGTGTTCAAAATATCTATGACAGATATAATTACACCTGATGTTGTATCTGATGATTGGGATGTCTAAACAGTTGATTCCATGCTAACTGAAATGAAGGACTATTCCGCTTTTGAAAGTGATGATGTATATGAACATACAATTAATTATGGGGAAATGTTCTGTTATAACAATTGGGGACATCACTACCTACACCGTGCCACTAGACACAGACCAGTATTAAACTACACACAGTGGGAACACTGTTCAACACCACCAGTGGGGAGCCCAAAATACTATACTGATAAATTTACATATTTTTCTGGGCATGACACGAAAAATGCGGAGTAGTATTATTTTAAATTACCTCCAGCACAAATTAGGAAAATTTTGCTAACTGATACAAAACTGATTTATTCTGATCCCTTTGTTTCCCGGCTCGCAGTTGAAGGTTACGAATACTGGAAGAGCACTATTGACTTGAAAGGTGTATGGGGAACACAAGATTGGCAGATACAGGGTGGGGAAGCTTTATTTTGAACATGCCTGATTCCTGTGCAAATGATTTTCTTAAATGACACTATTCAGCAGACATCCTGACTGGGGTTGGCAAAAATTAAAGACATGAATACGCCCAGTATCCACCACTCCGGCAAGGTTTAAAGATTGGCAATATTTCCTTAATATCACCAGTGAAAGACTAGATGCTAGGGTTAGGGCTGGTACCTATAATTCTTCACTTTTCAGTCCCGGCGGTTGGTTAATATGGCCAACTGACACTAAGGAGTGTCAAGCGTGTTTTTGAACTCTTCAGGTTTTTTTTCGATTAACAGGCCAGACCCTCGCTTAGTATCGGGTCAACATACAGGTATAATTACGACATACAGTGTGGGTAAACTGTGCCAACACTGGATACAGACTAACATGTTAGCCGCAGTTAAGAAACATCTGAACACTCTTTCTGAAGCTGTAGACTTGTAGGATTTTCTGCTGGGTCCTAGAAAACAGCGCTCGAAAAGGTTCCTATATGCTTCACGTAGAAAAGTTAGATAAGTTGCCCTTCACGGTAACAGAGAGCCCTTCAACTATTTGGCTCTTCCATAGCATAATTAATTTACCCATTTCGACCTTTCAGTTCTCAAGCTGCCTGAAACATCTTGCAATGGGAAGGTACAAGCAACTAGGCAATAGCTATATTAGGGAAGAGTGGGAGCTGCCCTTTGATTATAAATGTCTGAACGGCGAAATAGAGGTCTTTCTTAGCAGAAGCGAATGTGAGACAACTGTTAGTCATTCAATGATATATAAGCAGGTGTCCCTTCACAGCCTTTGCAATGCGGGGGTCATGAACTTGGCCTGCTTCCTGAAGGGTACTCCCGTCCCTTTGATTCGACCGGTATTGCATGTACTTTCCAATGGAAGTTATGTGGTACTGAACGATCAAAGTTGTTGCGGCATGCAACCAGGAATTGCCTACGCAATTTCGGTCTCGAAAGCCGTTACGTGTTGCAGACATGTTTTATCCCCCCCACATGAGAGATACAAGTATATGACATGTGGCCCCACATAGATACTATTAATGTGAACTATGACAAGCTGAGCAGGCTAAAGGCGCTATTGTTTCAAAAACAGGTCACCTTGACATCCGCCAGAGAGACATATGCTCTCCAGATTGCGAGATCATCAGCTGAGATACAATCCCTATTAAATACCAACTTCCCCTAGCACTTTGGAGAACTGGTATCCAGAATATTCAATTCTTCAAGCACTACTGGGATTGTCCACTTCTTTAAGGCTGTTGGGTCTGGTTTCGTGTCCATCTTCCAGACTGTCTTTGGAGTCATCCCGGCGGCCATCCATTCGCTCTTTTCAAGTGTGTTTGGTGGCTTTCCAATTATTTTGACTTTGATTGGCGGACTACTACTGCTATCAATGGTGTACCGGAGAGTTTGTTTGTTTCATCACATGAATTTGATGTACTCTACTGAAGAAGTTTCATCACTCTATGGAATGCAGAGCACTTCATGAATAAATTACAAGGACTGGAAAATATTTTTAGGAGCTGTATACGTATTCTTTCTTTGTGGACTTTCAGCAACTTTGTTAAATTTATGCAATGATTGTGGCATCCATTTCTCTTACGATGTGCGGAGTGTGGGCAAGCAATAGGGAGGAGGAGTGTAGACTTCTTGATGGTTGTTAGAAATTCAAGTATGGGTTAACGTAGGCAAGCCCTTGGCTGTGTAGAGCTTTGTGTGTGTGGGGCAGCAGCTTGACTACGCACCTCTTCAGCACAGGGAGCCAATGGAGTTGTCTGAGGTGTGGTGTGATGTGGGATCATCAGGAAAGGTTGAGGATGAGTCTGGCTGAGGTGTTCTGTATGGTCTAGTCTTTGTATGAGTTGCAAGGCGATTCCTACTTAGAGGGTGTTGCCATAGTCTAGTTGACTGGTGATGAGGGCCTGTGTCACGATGTGTCTCGTGTGCATGAGTAGCCACTTAAAGATCTTACATAGCATGCGCAGAGTGAAGAAGCAGGTGGAGCAGATGGTTTTAATCTGTTGTCAGTGATGATTCCAAGGCTTCTGGCATGTTCAGACGGAGTGGCTACGAGTCCTAGTTCTGAAGTCCACCAGGAGTCGTTCCATGTGTTGCTGCTCTTGTGGAAGGTCAGAACTTAAGTTTTGTCTGTGTTTAGCAGCAGGCAGTTTTTTTCATCCAGTCGGTGACACTTGTCATGCATCTGTGAAAGTTGGTTTTGGTGGTTGTGGGGTAGCTGGTGAGCGAGAGGATGAGTTGAGTGTTGTCTACGTAGATTATGTTGAGGCCTTGGGATCTAACGATGTTGGCTAGCAGGATCATATATGTGTTAAAAAGTGAGGGCTGATGAATGATCCTTAGGTGACCCGCAGGCGACCTCTGGGCAGCCTTCGATACTGTATCCCACCACACACTGATCAAAACACTTCACCACATCAGCATCCAAGGGGATGCACGCAGATAGATCACCTCCTTCCTCACCAGAAAAACCCAGAGGATTCACCTACATCCTTTCACCTCAGCCACTGCCGTGCAGGGGGCCTCAAGTCAGGGCCCTGAGGGGTGTTGGAGAAAAAAAAAGAAATACTCACCTGGACTTACCTGGGATGGGTCCCCCATCCTTTGGTGACCTCCTGGTATGGGTGGGGGTGTCCCTGGGGCCAGGGAAGGGCACCTGTGGGAAATTTCCATGGTCTCTGACCATGGAAACCTGTCTACAGGTCCCCTTACACCTGCCCAGAACCAGGTGTTAAATAATGGCACTAAGCAAGCTTAGCGTCATTATTTAAGGCCCCCATCCTCTCCTCCGTGCCAAATTTGAGCACGGGGGGATAAATATGGCGCAAAGCCCATATCTCATTGATGCAAGGTAGGTTTTCCCCTCCAGAAAACTATGTAAACTCCATAACTTTGGAACTAGACGTGTCTAGTGCCAAAGTATAAATATGGAGTTATGTTTGTGCTGAATTAGCATTAAAAAAGTGACACTAACTCAGCGCAAACCGAGTATATATATGCCTACAGTGTTGCAAAAATGAAGGTACTTTATTTTGGTGACACAAATACCAAAAATACCAGAGACTATACTCCCTCAGGAGGTATATAATACCGAAATTATATACACTAGTATGCACAAATAGGCATAAAAACAGTTAAAAAACAGTGCAATTAGTGAAAATTACAATAGTTAGAAATGGGCCTGGGGGAGCACAAACCATATACCAAGAAAGTGGAATGCGAAAGTCGGACCCCCACCTAGGCAAGTGTAGTGTGTAGAGGGGAGCTGGGAGTACTATAGAAGCCCAAAAGTAAGTACCACAACCCACCCCAGCGACCAGGCAAACAGGAGTAAATGACAGTAAGTTTCCCAGGACACACACAGAGAAGTAAAGAAGAATACTGCAAAACCCATAACAGACTGCAAAACACCAACAGTGGATTCCTGGACAAGAAGACCTAGTGGAAAAAGGGGACCAAGCCCAAGAAGCACAGAAGAGTCTGGGAAGGGCAGGAGCTACCCACTAGGATGAAGGTGCAAGAAGAGAACCACCTATGAGGAAGAAGTGTCAGCCCTGCAACCAAGAAGACGAAGTCGGGTTCCTGGAGGGTGCAAATGATGTCCCACGCAGGATGGAGGATTGCAGTCAGGTTTGCATCATTGGAGTCTGCTAACAAGCCTTGGCACATGGAAAGATCGCAGTTAGCGGAAAATGGTGCTGCAGGGGACCAGGAATGACCAGGTGGACTCTACCCAGGAGGGCTTGGGATCTGACGATGTTGGCTAGCAGGATCATATATGTGTTAAAAAGTTAGGGCTGATGAATGATTCTTAGGTGACCCGCAGGCGACCTCTGGGCAGCCTTCGATACTGTATCCCACCACCCACTGATCAAAACACTTCACCACATCAGCATCCAAGGGGATGCACTCAGATAGATCACCTCCTTCCTCACCAGAAAAACCCAGAGGATTCACCTACATCCTTTCACCTCAGCCACCGCTGTGCAGGGGGCCTCAAGTCAGGGCCCCCGAGGGGTGTTGGAGAAAAAAAAAGAAATACTCACCTGGACTTACCTGGGATGGGTCCCCCATCCTTTGGTGACCTCCTGGTGTGGGTGGGGGTGTCCCTGGGGCCAGGGAAGGGCACCTCTGGGAAATTTCCATGGTCTCTGACCATGGAAACCTGCCTACAGGTCCCCTTACGCCTGGCCGGAACCAGGCGTTAAATAATGGCACTAAGCAAGCTTAGCGTCATTATTTAAGGCCCCCATCCTCTCCTCCGTGCCAAATTTTAGCACAGGGGATAAATATGGCGCAAAGGCCATATCTCATTGATGCAAGGTAGGTTTTCCCCTCCAGAAAACTACGTAAACTCCATAACTTTGGAACTAGACGTGTCTAGTGCCAAAGTATAAATATGGAGTTAGGTTTGTGCTGAATTAGCATTAAAAAAGTGACGCTAACTCAGCGCAAACCGAGTATAAATATGCCTTCAGTGTTGCAAAAATAAAGGTACTTTATTTTGGTGACACAAATACCAAAAATACCATGGAGACTATACTCCCTCAGGAGGTATATAATACCGAAATTATATACACTAGTATGCACAAATAGGCATAAAAACAGCTAAAAAACAGTGCAAATAGTGAAAATTACAATAGTTAGAAATGGGCCTGGGGGAGCACAAACCATATACCAAGAAAGTGGAATGCGAAAGTCGGACCCCCACCTAGGCAAGTGTAGTGTGTAGAGGGTAGCTGGGAGTACTATAGAAGCCCAAAGGTAAGTACCACAACCCACCCCAGCGACCAGGCAAACAGGAGTAAGTGACAGTAAGTTTCCCAGGACACACAGAGAAGTAAATAAGAATACTGCAAAACCCAGAGCAGACTGCAAAACACCAACAGTGGATTCCTGGACAAGAAGACCTAGTGGAAAAAGGGGACCAAGTCCAAGAAGCACAGAAGAGTCTGGGAAGGGCAGGAGCTACCCACTAGGATGAAGGTGCAAGAAGAGAACCACCTATGAGGAAGAAGTGTCAGCCCTGCACCCAAGAAGACGAAGTCGGGTTCCTGGAGGGTGCAAATGATGTCCCACGCAGGATGGAGGATTGCAGTCAGGTTTGCATCATTGGAGTCTGCTAACAAGCCTTGGCACATTGAAAGATCGCGGTTAGCGGAAAATGGTGCTGGAGGGGACCAGGAAGGACCAGGTGGACTCTACCCAGGAGGGAGAGTCAGAGGGGGCCCTCAGCAACACAGAGACCCCACAGAAGAATAGGCAGCGCACATAGGAGTCCCACAGGACAGGGACACAAAAGTTGCAGAAGAGGCCCATGCAGCACTACGAGAAAGGCTCCCATGCCGCCGGAGAACCACTCAGGGATCCATGCGTCACAGGATAGAGTGCTGGGGGCGGGAGTTTCAAGATGTTTGAATATCTTGGAGGAAAAACCCCAACAAGCCTTGGCAGCTGCAAAGGACACCGTGCATGGGGGTACTGTCTTGCATGGGGAGGCAAAGTCTTACCTCTACCAAAGTTAGATAGTTGGAAGAGAGGGTCGTCCGGACCACTTCAGTCTACCACCCGTGATGCAGGATCCACGCAGCTCAGCAAGGGAGCGTATCCATGCAGCCGGTCGTCATTGCAGTTGGTGCCTGCAGAAGCAGGGGAGTGACTACTTCACTCCAAGAGAGATTCCTTCTTTCTTCTGATGCAGCCTGAAGATGGGCTATCCTCAGAGGATGCACAGCCAGGGAATTGTTGCAGTTGCTCGATGGAGCCGGAGATACAATGTTGCAGGAGGCGTCTTGCTTCCTTATTGTAGCTTGTAGGGTCCTGAAGAGTCCAGGTGCAGTTTCTTTGGTCAGAAGTCGAAGTGGAGGGTGCAGAGGATTCCTGCTGGAGTCTTGCAATCTGAATCTGAGAAACCACTCAAAGGAGAGACCCTAAATGGTCCTGAAAGGGGGATTGCTCACCCAAACCACCCAAAGGAGAGACCCTAAATAGCCCTGAAAGGGGGATTGGTCACCTAGCTGGGTGACCACCTATCAGGAGGGGGCTCTGATGTCACCTAGGTGACCACCTATCAGGAGGGGGCTCTGATGTCACCTACTGACACTGGCCACTCAGATGCTCCCAGAGTTCCCTGCCAACCTTGAATCCAAGATGGCAAAACCCAGGGACCCTGTGGAGGAGCTCTGAGCACTACCCCTGGGGTGGTGATGGATAGGGGAGTGGTCACTCCCCTTTCTTTTGTCCAGTTTTGCTCCAGAGCAGGGACTGGGGGTCCCTGAACCAGTATTGACTGGTGTATGCAAGGAGGGCCCCAAATGTGCCATTCAAAGCATTTCCAGTGGCTTGGGGAGGCTACCCCTCCGAAGCCTGTAACACCTATTTCCAAAGGAAGAGGGTGTAACACCCCTCTCCCAATGGAAATCCTTTGTTCTGCCTTCCTGGGATTGAGCTTCTCAACAACAGAAGGGCAGAAACCTGTTTGGGAGGTGGCAGCAGCTTGGGCTGCCTGGAAATCCTCAGAAGGCTGTAATGGCAATACTGGGGTTCCGCAAAGGAGTCCCCAGAGTGCATGGAATCATACAACCAATGCTTGCAAAAAGCCTTGGGGTATAATTCCAACTTGTTTGATACCAAACATGCCTATGTTCGGAGTTACCATTATTTAGCTGGACATAGGAAGTGACCTATGCCCAGTACACGTGTAAAATGGCCTCCCCGCTCTCACGAAGTCCGGGTAAAAGGGCCTGGAGTTGGTGGGGGCACCTCTGCTAGTTCAGGGGTGCCCTCACACACAGGTACTTTGCACCCTGCCTTCTGGACTACAAGACCTGCCATGGGGTGACTTATAAGTGACCTGGTGTAGTGTAAAGTGGCAGTGAAAGAGTGCTTACACCTGTTCACACAGGCTGCAATGGCAGTCCTGCAGAACCCTTTTATTGGGCCCCCCATGGGTGGCAAAATATACGCTGCAGTCCACAGGGATTCCCTGGAATCCCAATGTCCTGGGTACCTAGGTACCATGTACTAGGGACTCATAATGAGGAAATAGTGTGCCAATTGTGGATGAAAGTTTTGGGAGAGAGAGCATAATCACTGGGGTCCTGGTTAGCAGGATCCCTGTGAACACAGTATAACACACTGACATCAGGCAGAAAAAGGGGGTAACCATGCCAAGAAAGAGGGTACACAACCCCCCCAAACGAAGGACAAGAAGGCTAACCTTGCATAGATGAGTCTTCTGTGTCTCAGTGGAAATATCTGGAGAGACCATCTGCATTGGAGTGGTTACTCCCAGGTCTATGTTCCACTGTAAAGTCCATACCCTGTAGGGAAATGGACCAACTTAACAATTTTCTCCTTTCATCTGTTTAAACCATAAGAGATGTTGTGGTCTATCTGAACAATGAATTAAGTACCAAAGAGGTATGGTCTCAACTTCCTCAAGGCCCAGACCTCAGCAAAGGCCTCCCTCTCTATGGCTGGCCAACGCCTTTCTCTGGGAGTCAACCTTCTGATAATGAAAGCTACTGGTGACCTCTGACCTGTTTTGGTCAAGAGATTGCTCCCCACGAGCACAGCACCACCTTGCTGTCCCCGTGTCCCCCACCCCGCCCTCGCTGCTGTTCAGTTGTTCGAGTTCCTCCTCATCCCTGGTGCCTAGTGGTAGGCGTAGTGCTTATTTACTGTTAACTGTATTCTCTTTATTTGCAGTACTTGCTTTAATTTGGTAATTTCTGCTTTGCGCCTTTTTTCCTTTTTGCTGCTTTGTGCCCCCTTTTGTGCCCCTTGCGCTCCGGTTCCCGGAGCCGTTGAATCCCGCCGCTGCGTCCCTGCGGCCCCGGCCCCCTCGCGCCCCCATTCGCTCCAGCCTCCCAGCTGCTCCTCCCTCCCACCTCCTCTTCTTAGTGGCGGTCACTGCGTAACCGCGCCGCTGGTGCGCCAGAGGCAAGCCGGTCTACGCCCGTCTGAGCCCGGAACGCGCCCAGCGCCAGTCCCCCTGGCCCTCTGGACCCCTGCAACACCAGACGCCACTACACTGCTAGCGACCTCCAGGCCCTCAATCCAGGACGCTCCTCTGCCTGCTTCCAGTCCACAACGTGGAACACCAAGGGACCACTTACCTGCCAAGCCTGCCACTACACCTGCACCCTGAAGCACCACAACAGACCTGCCGACAATCACCTCAACTGCATTCTACTCAACACCCGCTCCATCCACAAACACGCTATCGAACTCTGGGACCTGCTGAGCTCCACATCACCGGACATCGCCTTCCTCACCGAAACCTGGACGAACTCGGCCTCTGAACCCGACATAGCCACTGCCATCCCTGAAGGCTACAAGATCACCAGGAGAGACCGCACCAATAAACCAGGAGGAGGAATCACCATAGTCCGCAAAAGTACCATCAAAGTCTCGACCAGCACCCACGACACCCTCAACCTCGCCGAACACCTCCACTTCATCATCTACGTCAATGCCAACACCACCCTCAAGGGAACACTGATCTACAGACCCCAGGGCCCCCGAGCACAATTCTGCGACACCATTGCCGACATCGTCAGCGCCCAGGCCCTCGCCTCAGCAGACTACATCCTCCTCGGCGATCTGAACTTCCATCTAGAAAACAACAACGACGTCAACACCAGCCACCTGCTGGACAACCTTGCAAACCTCGGCCTCAAACAACTCGTCACATCGCCCACTCACACAGCAGGCCACACACTCGACCCCATCTTCTCTGCCAGCAGCCACGTCTCATTCAGCCACACCACCGAACTCGGCTGGACAGACCACCGCTGCATCCACTTCTCCTACCAGAAACCAGACACTCACCACCACTGCACACTACCCCCCCGACGCAACTGGAGCAAAATCTCAGCAGAACAACTGATCTCCACCCTCGCCCAGGCCCTGCCGCCAGGAACCCCAGACCCTGACACAGCCGCCACCAACCTACATCACTGGATAGAAGACTGCGCCAACACCCTAGCGCCGCTCAAAAAACCATCAAACACCCTCCACAGCGCCAAGGCCAGCTGGTTCACCCCAGACCTACAGAACTCCAAACGAGAATGCTGCAGAATGGATAAGACCTGGCACCAGGATCCTACCGAAGCAAACCACATCGCACTCAAGGAGTCCATCCGCAAACATCCCCAGCTGACCTGCACCACCAAAGGAACCCACTTCAAAAGCCGCATAGACAACAACGCTCACAACAGTAAAGAACTCTTCGGCATCCTCAAAGAGCTCTCAAACCCTAGGACCTGCTCCAACGAGCCCCCGCCTTCGCAGGAGCTCTGCAATGCCCTCGCCACTAATTTCCACCGCAAGATAGAAGAAATTCACAACAGCTTCAACCCCAAGACCCACCTACAGACCACAGGCACCCTCGAACCCAACACCCCAAGCAACACCAACCTCCTCCACACCTGGACCCTCATCAACAAAGAAGACATCACCAACACCATGGCCTCCATCCACTCCGGATCCCCATGGGACCCTTGCCCACACCACATCTTCAATAAAGCAAGCAAAATCATCGCTCCCCACCTCTGCGACACCATCAACAGCTCCTTCGAGTCAGCCACCTTCCTAGAAATCTGGAAACACGCAGAAGTCAACACCCTACTGAAGAAACCCAAGGCGGACCGAGATGACCCGAAGAACTACCGGCCGATCTCCCTCCTTCCCTTCCCAGCCAAGGTCATCGAAAAAATCGTCGACTCCCAACTTTCCCGTTTCCTGGAAGACTGCAAGGCGCTCGACACCACCCAATCCGGATTCCGAAAAAATCACAGCACCGAGACCGCACTCATCGCTGCCACGGATGACATCAGGACCATGCTCGACGAAGGCGAAACCACAGCACTCATCCTCCTGGACCTATCTGCAGCCTTCGACACTGTATGTCATCGCACCCTCCGTACACGACTCCACAACACCGGAATCCGCGACAAGGCTCTCGACTGGATCTCGTCATTTCTCACCGGCAGAACCCAGAGAATCCTCCTCCCGCCGTTCCTGTCCAGCCCAACACTCTTGTTTATATGGTCCCACTCGCCAACATTGCACGGACCCACCACATCAACATAGTTTCCTACGCAGACGACAGTCAGCTAATCCTCTCCCTCACGAAAGACCCTACAGCTGCAAAAATCAACCTCCACAATGGACTTTACGCCATCTCCAGCTGGAAGGAATCAAGCCGCCTCAAGCTAAACACCAATAAAACAGAGATTCTTATCTTCGGCTCCGACCCCTCAGCGTGGAACGACTCCTGGTGGCACAGCTACCTAGGACAATGGCCAAACCGCAAAGAAGCTGCAACGGATCCAGAACGCATCCCCCCCTCATCCTCGATGTCCCATGCCGCAACCACATCTCCCCCCACCTCAGAGACCTGCAGTGACTACCCGTATCGAAGAGGATCACCTTCAAGCTCCTGAACCACGCACACAAAGCTCTCCACAACACAGGTCCAGCCTACCTCAACGACAGACTCACGCTCCCACCCGCCATCTTCACTCCGCCAGCCTCGCCCTCGCCACTGTCCCCCGCATCCTCCACACCACCGACGGAGGAAGATCCTTTTCACATCTCGCCACCAAGACCTGGAACTCCCTACCGCTCCACCTACGCCAGACCCAGGACCTCCTGACGTTCAGGAAACACCTCAAGATGTGGCTCTTCAACCAGTAGCGCCCCCCTGCCCAGCGCCTTGAGACCCTAACGAGTGAGTAGTGTGCTTTATAAATGGATTGATTGATTGACTGGTTGATCCTGGCCCTCTGTATTAAGTTGAGAGAGAACTGCCCCAATCCCTAACTCTGAAGCATCAGTCTGAACTATGATCTTCTTGGAGTAGTTAGGGCACTTTAGAACAGGTGCAGAGCACATGCCCTGTTTGAGTTCCTCAAAAGCTGTTTGACAGCTGGCTGTCCATAATACCTTTTTAAGCATTTTCTTGGAGGTGAGGTAATTAAGAGGTACAACAATGGATCCATAGTTCCTAATGAACCTCCTGTAATACCCAGTGGGGCCTAAGAAGGCTCTGACCTGGGTTTGTGTAGTAGGGGGAGTCTAATCCAAAATGGATTGGATCTTCCCCTTTAGTGGCTGAATCTGTTGTCCACCTACTAGGTGTCCCAGATAAACCACTTTCACTTGCCCTATCTGGCACTATGAAGCCTTGCTAGTAAGGCCTGCTTTTTCCAGAGCCTCCAAAACAGTCCAAAGGTATGACCAGGTGATCATCCCAGGTGGAGCTAAAGACAGCGACATCATCTAGATATGCTGCACTGTAGGCTTCCAAATCTTGGAGGACTATGTTCACTAGCCTCTGAAAAGTGGCAGGTGCATTTTTCAAACCAAGGGCATTACTGTAAATTGGTAGTGCCCTCCAATGGTAGAGAATGCAGTTTTTGGTTTACATCTTCTGACACCTTAATCTGCCAATAGCCAACAGTAAGGTCAAAAGTGCTAAGATACTTGGCAGATGCCAGTGTATCTATGAGCTCATCTGCCCTGGGGATAGGATAAGCATCACTTTTGGTTACTGCATTGAGCCCTCTATAGTCAACGCAAAACCTCATCTCTCTTTTCCCATTCTGAGAGTGGCGCTTTGGGACCAGAACCACTGAGCTAGCCCAGGGGCTATCAGAGTGCTCAATGACTCCTAGCTCCAGCATCTTTGGCACCTCTGCTTTGATGCAGTCCCTTACATGGTCAGGCTGCCTGTAGATTTTACTCTTCACAGGTAGTCTGTACCCTGTGTCAATGGTGTGTTCACACCATGTGGTTTGTCCAGGTGTAAGGGAAAACAGTTCTGAGAACTGCCCTAAGATATTTCTGCAGTCTTATTTTTGAGACTCAGAAAGGCAATCTGCTAAGACTACCCCCTCAACTGAGCCACCACCTGCAGAATTGGAGGTGAGATAAGGGAGAGGGTCACTCTCTTCTTCCTGTCCCTCATCAGTGGCCATGAGTAGGGTTGAGTCAGCCCTGCCATAGTAGGGCTTTAGGCGGTTCACATGAAGTACCCTGAGGGAACTTGTTGGAGCGCCAATGTCTACTAAATAAGTGATCTCACCCTCTTTCTCCACTATGATGTGTGATCCACTCAACTTGTCTTGGAGTGCTGTGGGTGCCACAGGCTCAAGGACCCGCACTTTCTGTCCTGGTTAGTACACAGTCAGGACAGCCTTCTGGTCATGCCATTGCTTTTGCAATTCTTGGCTTGACTATATCTTGTTTAAGGGGCTTCATGGGTTGTTCCCAACCCTCCTTCACAAGAGCGAGTGGACCCCTAACAGGGTGACCAAGAGGAGTTCAAAAGGGCTGTAGCCCACTCCTTTTTGGGGTACCTCCCAGTAGGCAAAGAGGAGGCATGGTAACAAGACATCCCATTTCCTCCTGAGTTTTTCAGAGAGTCCCATAATCATGCCTTTGAGTGTTTTATTAAAATGCTCAACCAACTCATTTATTTGGGGGTGGTAAGGTGTGGTGAATTTATAAGTTACACTACACTCTTTCCACATAGCTTTCAAATATACAGACATGAAACTACTACCACTGTCTGATACAACCTCTTTTGGGAATCCAACCCTGGAAAAGATTTCCAGGAGGGCCTTGGCCACAGTCGTGGTCCTAAGAGGTATGGCTTCTGGAAACTTGGTGGCATGGTCCACCACCACCAGAATAAATCTGTTTCCAGAAGCAGTGGGAGGGTGTAGGGTATAGGGGGCCAACAATGTAGACCCCTACCCTTTAAAAGAGTACCCCAACCACTGGAATTGGAATTAAGGGTGGCTTTGGAGTGCCACCTGTCTTGGCACTGGCTTGACAGGTGACACAGGAGCAACAAAACTCCTTTGAGTCTTCTGACATATGGGGCCAGTGAAAGAGAGGGACCAGTCTGTCCCAGGTTTTACTTTACCCCAGGTGACCAGCCAGGGGAATATAATGAGCTAAGGTCAACAAAAACTCTCTGTATTGCAGAGGGATTACCAGTCTTCTGGTGGCACCAGGTTTGGGTTCTCTTGGTTCTGAATACAGCAGGTTGTTTTCCCAGTACACCTTGTGGGTGCAACTGATATCCCCTTCTTTCTGTTTGACAGCCTGCTGTCTCAAACCCTCAAGTGCGGGACAAGTCTGTTGAGCCACACTTAACTTCTCTCTGGCAGGCCCCCCCCCCTGCACCCAAGAGTTCAGCTGTGTCATCTTGAAGTTCTTCAGGTGTAGGTTCTGTCCAAGGAGTAGATTCCTCCTCCACAAAGGGGGAATCATCAGTGGAGGGAGGAATAGGGGATAATTTCTTACCATTCCTACCCCTGCTTTTGGGAAGTTCTTGGTCCATATTTTCAGGATCCAAGTTCCCCTGTTCTCTTTGCTTCTTGGCCTGAGTCCTTGTTAAAGCAAAGATATGCCTAGGAATGCCTAGCATGGATGCATGGGCCTCCAACTCTACTTCAGCCCAAGCTGAAGTCTCAAAGTCGTTCCCTAGTAGACACTTAAGGGTAGGTCTTGGACACTACAACTTTTTTTAGGACCAGGAACCCCCCCAGCTGAGATCAACAACTGCCATGGGGTGGCTCACAGTATTGTGTGGGCTTCAGTCACTTGGTACTAGTGACCAAGTAGGTGTTGCTCAGGCGCCACCAGTTTTCAGTCACCAGGGTGACACTGGCATCTATGTCCCTAAAGGCCTCAATCTGAACACCAATTATTAGGGGTTCTTGCTTGTACTTATCCATATTAAGGGTACAAGCAACAAGGGTGGCAAGGTCAATGCCACCTTCAGAGACTAAAACAGCCTCAGTGGTTTCCCTAACTAAACCAGGCCCCACTATACTTCCCAGAGTTAGCCCTGCTACACCCTTGGATTGGTTATTGTTATTCTCACCACTACTGCTATTGCTAGGGACACTAGATGTAGGAGTGGGGGTAGTAGTGTTGGGACGTTTGGTGCTTTTCTTAGGACAGACGCTGCCTCCTGCCCTATGGCCTTTATTTCTACAAATGTAGCACCAAGGCTTTTTGTTCTGATTGTTTTGGGAAGAGGATTTAGACCCACCCCAGAATAATTTTGTGGGCCTGATGAAGACTCTTTCTTATCTTTGTCCCCACCTTTGTCATGTGACTTACCACTTTCCTTCTTCTTGTCTTTGTCACCCCCTGTATGAGCTTTTCTGCTCACCCTTGTTCTGACCCATTTGTCTGCCTTCTTTCCCAGTGCTTAGGGAGATGTCAGATCTGAGTCTACTAAGTATTGGTGCAACAAATCAGACACACAATTATTCAAAATATGCTCTCTCAATAACAGATTATACAAGCCCTGACAGTCAGACACTTTCCTGCCATGTAACCAGCCTTCTAAAGCTTTCACAGAACAGTCCACAAAGTCAACCCAATCTTGTGAGGCTTCTTTTCTGGTCTCCCTGAAAATTCTCGATTGTTCATTGGTGAGACCAAAACCATCTAAGAGTGCAGTTTTTAGAATTGTGTAGTTGTCTGCATCTTCTTCTCTGACAATGAGAAGTCTATCCCTTCCCTTGTAAGGGAAGGACAACCAGAGAATAGCAGCCACTGAGGGACCCTTTGAATTTTACAGGCCCTCTCAAGTGCAGCAAACCACTTGTAGATATCATCCCCCACATTGCATGGGGCAACAGTTTTGTGCAGGTTCCTGGAATCCAAGGAGTCCTCCTTGACTCTGTAATCCGTAAAACCAGAGTGTAGGAAAGTACGCTCTTTTTGGCATGTTACCCCCAATTTCTGCCTGATGTCAGTGTGTTTGACTGTGTTCACTGGGATCCTGCTAACCAGAACCCTAGTGATTATGCTTGCTCTCCTCTAGATTTTGTCACTACATACTGGTAACCCAGTATTTCACCCACAATTGGCAAACTGGTCCCCCCTTATAAGTCCCTAGTATATGGTACCTAGGTATGCAGGGCCTTGGGGTTCCAGGGGATCCCTGTGGGCTGCAGCATTCCTTTTGCCACCCATAGGGAGCCCATGCAAAGGCTTCTACAGGACTACCACGGCAGCCCATGTAAAATGGTTCATGTACCCTTTCACTGCCATTTACACTGCACCAGGTCACTTATAAGTCACCCTTATTGCAGTCCT
The DNA here is from genome assembly GCF_031143425.1 of Pleurodeles waltl. Lineage (NCBI taxonomy): Eukaryota > Metazoa > Chordata > Amphibia > Caudata > Salamandridae > Pleurodeles > Pleurodeles waltl. The sequence goes on from NC_090444.1 coordinate 45,714,083, forward strand.
TGTAGCCCTGAAGCTAGGGTGCAGAGTACCTGTGTATGAGGGCACCCCTGCACTAGCAGAGGTGCCCCCATGACCTCCAGGACCATTTTCCGTGACTTTGTGAGCTCAGGAATGCCATTTTACACGTGCACTGGACATAGGTCACTACTTATGTCCAGCTGCACAATGGTAACTCCGAATATGGCCATGTTTGGTGTCAAACATCTTTGAATCATACCCGAAGGCTTTTGCAAGCATTGGTTGTATGATTCCATTCACTCTGGTGGGTCCTTAGAGGACCCCCAGTATTGCCATTACAACCTTCTGAGATTTTTCAGGCAGCCCCCAGCTGCTGCCACATCTCTGAGAAGTTTCTGCCCTCTTGTTGCTTGAAAAGCTCAAGCCCAGGAAGGCACAACAAAGGATTTCTTTTGGGAGAGGGGTGTTACACCCTCTCCCTTTGGAAATAGGTGTTACAGGCTTGGGAGAAGTAGCCTCCCCAAGCCACTGGAAATGCTTTGAAGGGCACATTTGGTGCCCTCCTTGCATAATCCAGTCTACACTGGTTCAGGGACCCCCAGTCCCTACTCTGGCGTGAAACTAGACAAAGGAAAGGGGAGTGACCACTCCCCTGTCTATCACCAATGCAGGGGTGGTGCTCAGATCTCCTCCAGAGGGTCCCTGAATTTTGCCATCTTGGATTCCAAGTTGGCAGGGAACTCTGCGAGCATCTGAGTGGTCAGTGCCAACAGGTGACGTCAGAGCCCTCCCCTGATAGGTGCTTACCTGTTTAGCTGACCAATTCTTCGTCTAGGGCTATTTAGGGTTCTTCAGATTCAGATTGCAAGACTCCAGCAGGAATCCTCTGCATCCTCCACTTCACCTTCTCACAGAAGAAACTGCACCTGGACCTTCCAGGAACTCTACAAACTGCAACAAAGAAGCAAAGATGACTTCTGCAACATTGTATCTTCAGCTCCTGCCAGCAACTGCAACTGTTTCCTGGTTGTGCATCCTCAGAGGACAGCCTGTCTTCAGCCTGCACCAGAAGAGCAAAGGAATCTCCTTTGGGGTGAAGGAGTCACTCCCCTGCTTCTGCAGGTACCTACGGCAACGACGACCGGCTGCATAGATCCCATCTCCTGCTGAGCTGCATGGATCCTGCATCACGAGTGGTTGCCTGAAGTGGTCACAATGGTCCTGACGTCCTACTATCCAACTTTGGTGGAGGTAAGAGCCTGCCTCCCCACGCAAGGCAGTACTCCCATGCACCGTGTTTTTTGCAGTTGCCAAGGCTTGTTGGCATCCTTCCATGAAGTTCTTCATGCACCATGCAGCTCCAGCCCCCAACACTCTAGCCTTCGACACACATCTTCCTGAGTCGTTCTTCGGCGGTGTGGGAGCATTTGTCATAGTGCTTCATTGGCCTTCTTTTGCACCTCCTTTGTCCCCATGCTGTGGGGTTCCTGTGCACACTGCCTGGTCTTCTGTGGGCTCTCTGAGTTGCTGAGAGACCCCTCTGGCTCCCCCTCCTGGGTAAAGTCCACCTGGTTCTTCCTGGTTCCGGACAGCGCCATTTTCCGCTAACTGCAAGCTTTGCGTGTGCCAAGGTTTGTTGACCGTCTCCAGGGACACAAATCAAAATGCAATCCTCCATTCCACGAGGGACATCACTTGCACCAATCAGGAAACTGAATCCTTCTTCTTGGGTGCAGTACTGACTGTTCTTCTTCATCGGTGGTTCTTCTTTCGCACCTTGTAGGAAAGTACCAACTTGCCTGGCATGTTACCCCCATTTTTACATGTATGTAAGTTTGTTTTTACCTGTCTCACTGGGATCCTGCTATCCAGGATCCCAGTGCTCATAGTTGTGGCCTGAATGTGTGTACCTGTGTAGTGACTAACTGTGTCACTGAGGCTCTGCTAATCAGAACCTCAGTGCTTATGCTCCCTCTGCCTTTAAAATTGTCACGCTAGGCTAGTGACCATTTTTACCAATTCTAATTGGCACACTGGAACACCCTTATAATTTCCTAGTAGATGGTACCTAGGTACCCAGGGTATTGGGGTTCCAGGAGATCCCTATGAGATGCATCATTTCTTTTGCCACCCATAGGGAGCTCAAACAAATCTTACACAGGACTGCCACTGCAGCCTGAGTGAAATAATGCACATGTTATTTCACAGCCATTTTTCACAGCACTTAAGTAACTTATAAGCCACCCATATGTCTAGCCTTCACTTGCTGAACGTTAGGTGCAAAGTTACTAAGTGTGAGGGCACCCTTGCACTAGCAAAGGTGCCCCTACATAGTTGAGGGCCATTTCCCCAGACTTTGTGAGTGCGGGGACACCATTACACGTGTGTACTACATATAGGTCACTACCTATATGTAGCTTCACAATGGTAACTCTGAATATGGCCATGTAACATGTCTAAGATCATGGAATTGTCCCCCCATAACAAATCTGGTATTGGGGTGCCAATCTCATGCATCCCCGGGGCTCCACTACGGACCCCGGATACTGCCAAACCAGCTCTCTGGGGTTTTCTCTGCAGCTATTGCTGCTACCACCCCATAGACAGGGTTCTGCCCTCCTGGGGTCTGGGCAGCCCAGTCCCAGGAAGGCAAAACAAAGGATTTCTTCTGAGAGAGGGTGTTACACCCTCTCCCTTTGGAAATAGGTGTTAAAGGCTGGGGAGGGGTAGCATATCCCAGCCTCTGGAAATGCTTTGAAGGGCACAGATGGTGCACTCCTTGCAAAAGCCAGTCTAGCCCGGTTTAGGAAACCCCCAGTCCCTGCTCTGGCGCAAAACTGGACAAAGGAAAGGGAGGTAACCACTCCCCTGTCCATCACCACCCCAGGGGTTGTGACCAGACCTCCTCCAGTGTGTCCACAAACTTCTGCCATCTTGAATCCAGAGGTGTGAGGGCACCCTGGAGGCCTCTGAATGGCCAGTGCCTGCAGGTGACGTCAGAGAACCCTCCTGATAGGTGCTTATCTGACTAGGTGGCCAATCCCCCTCTGAGGGCTATTCAGGGTCTCTCCAGTGGGCTTTTCCTCAGAGAACGACTTGAAAGAATTCACCAGAGGTCCTCTGCACCTCTCTCTTCGACTTCTGCCAAGGATCGACCACTGACTGCTCCAGGACGCCTGTAAAACTGCAACAAATTAGCAAGAAAACTACCAGCGACATTGTAGCGCCTAATCCTGCCGGTTTTCTCAACTGTTTCCTGGTGGTCCATGCTTTGGGGGCTGCCTGCCTTCGCCCTGCACTGGAAGCCACAAAGAAATCTCCAGTGGGTTGATGGAATCTTCCCCATGCTCCAGCAAGCACCAAACTTCAGCGTCACCGGTACTCTGGGACCCCTCTCATCCTGACGAGCGTGGCCCCTGGAACACATGTGGTGGACCCAAGTGACCCAGACTGTCCAGTGGTCCAACTGTCCAAATTTGGAGGAGGTAAGTCCTTGACTCCCCTCTCCAGACAGTAATCCTGTGCACCACGTGAACTGCAGCTGCTAGGGCTTCTGAGCATATTTCCATGTAAACCTTCGTTCACAGCCAAGCCCAGGTCCCCAGCACTCTGTCCTGCATTGCTCAACTCCCTGAGTTGACCTCCGGCTTCGTGGGACCCTCTTTTGCAGTGTTGAGATGAACGCCGTGTTCAAACTTCTTAAACCCATGTTCAAGTGCTTCTGTGGATGCTACCTTCTTGTGCGTGGGCTCTCTACGTTGCTTAGGGCCCCTTCTGTCTCCTCTCCCCGGTGGCGACATCCTTGTCCTTCCTGGGCCTGGGCAGCACCCTTTTTCTTCAACCATGACTCTTGCAACTAGCAAGGCTTGTTTGCGGTCTTTTGCTAAAAAACAACTCTGCATCCTCCAGCATTCCATGGGACATCTTCTGCACAAATGAGAACTTCTTGGTACCTTTCGTTGTTGCAGAATCTTCAGCTTCTTCCATCCGGAGGCTGCCCCCCCCCAGACACTTTCACGGCTCTTGGACTTGGTCCCTTCCTTTGCAGGTCCTCAGGTCCAGGAATCCGTCTTCAGTGCTCTGCAGTCTGTTGTGGTCTTTGCAAAATCCACTATCACGAGTTTGGTGTGTTGCTCGGGAAATAGTAGTACTTTACTCCTACTTTCCAAGGTCTTGGGGTGGGGTATCTTGGACACCCTTAGTGTTTTCTTACACTCCCAGCGACCCTCTACACACTACACTAGCCTAGGGGTTCATTTGTGGTTCGCATTCCACTTTCTTCGTATATGGTTTGTGTTGCCCGTAGGCCTATTGCATCCTATTGTATTCTACAGTGTTTGCACTACTTTCTGACTGTTTTACTTACCTGATTTTGGTTTGTGTGTATATTTTGTGTATTTTACTTACCTCCTAAGGGAGTATATCCTCTGAGATATTTTTGGCACATTGTCACTAAAATAAAGTACCTTTATTTTTAGTAACTCTGAGTATTGTCTTTCTTATGAAAGAGTACCTAAATGATATAAGTGATAAAGTAGGAGCTTTGCATGTCTCCTAGTTCAGCCTAAGCTGCTCTGCTATAGCTACCTCTATCAGCCTAAGCTGCTAGAACACTACTAATCTAATAATAAGGGATAACTGGACCTGGCACAAGGTGTAAGTACCATCAGGTACCCACTATAAGCCAGGCCAGCCTCCTACACACCTTCATCCGGGTTAGCAGGGGCTCCTTTTCTCCGTTGACTCTTCTGTGCTTCTTGGACTTGGTCCCCTCCTTCCACAGGTCTTCAGGTCCAGGAATCCTCTGCTGGTGTCTTGCAGTCTCTTCTGGTTCTTTCATAATCTTCTTTTGCGTGTTTCTGTGTGTTCTGGGAGAGTTATTGAGTTTTACTCCTGCTTTCCTGGGCTCTGAGGTGGGTTCTATTACTTACCTTTGGTGCTTTCTAATACTCCCAGCGTCCCTCTACACACTACACTTGCTAGGTGGGAAACCACTTTCTTAGCATATGGTTTGTGTTCCCCCAGGCCCATTTCTAACTATTGTGATTTTCACTAATTGCACTGTTTTCTAACAGTTTTTATGCACATTTCTGCATGCAAGTGTATATAATTTGTGTATTACTTACCTCCTAAGGGAGTATAATCTCTATGGTATTTTTGGCATTTGTGTGACCAAAATAAAGTACCTTTAAATTTTGTAACAGTGAGTATTTTCGTTATGTGTGTGAGTTCTGTGTGACTACAGTGGTATTGCATGAGCTTTGCATGTCTCCTAGTTAGGCTTTGGCTGCTCATCCACACTACCCCTAGAGGGCCTGGCTTCTAGACACTGCCTACATTTCACTAATAAGGGATAACTGGACCTCGTATAAGGTGTAAGTACCGTAGGTACCCACTACAAACCAGGTCAGCCTCCTACAAAAATTACAAACTAGATTTAGAAACATTAACAACTATACAAACAATATAAAACATAAACAATTAAAATATTATTTAAACACATAAAGAAACCTAAAAAACAATATTTCTTACTTAAAAACATCAATATTTTTGTTAATGATACTTTTGGCCATGATATTTCTGTGATGATATTTAACCCCTTTGCTGCTGGCCCTTTCCCCCCAGTGCTGAACCCTTTTTTGACTATTTGGGGTAGTTCGCGCTTAGGCCCCCATAATCTTTTGTCCACATAAGGTGCAAAGTTCTGGAATCTGAGGGGAGCCACAAATTTCCTTCCACCCAGCATTCCCCCCTTTACTTGTGTGGGTAGACCCAATGCCCGCGATAGGAAATGCCCCAAAACAAAATGTGCGCACATCACATTTTCCCAAAGAAAACGGACGTGTTTTCTGCAAAGAGCCAACCTGTGGATTTTGGACTCTAGCTCAGCCGGCATCTAGGGAAACCTACCAAACCTGTAAATTTTTAGAAAGTAGACACCTATGGGAATCCAGGATGGGGTGACATGTGGGGCTCTCCCTGGGTTCTGTCACCAAGACTCCTTTGCAAACTTCAAAACTGGGCTAAAAAAACACTTTTTCCTCACATTTCGGTGCTGCAAAGTTCTGGGATCTGAGGGGATCCAAAAATGTCCTTCCACCTAACTTTTCCCCAAGTCTCCCGATAAAAATGGTACCTCTCTTGTGTGGATAGGTCTAGTGCCCCCAACAGGAAATGCCCTAAAACACAACTTGGACACATCACATTTTCGCAAAGAAAAAGCATGTTTTTTGCAAAGTGTCTAGCTGTGGTTTTTGGCCTCTAGCTCAGCCGGCACTTAGGGAAATATACCAATCCCACACATCTGTGAAAACTAGACACCTAGGGGAATCCATAATGGGGTGACTTGTGAGACTCTCACCAGGTTCTGTCACCCAGAATCCTTTGCAAACCTCAAAATATGTCTAAAAAACACTTCTTCCTCACATTTCAATGATGCAAAGTTCTGGAATCAGAGAGGAGCCACAAACAACCTTCCACCCAGCATTCCCTCAAGTCTCCCAGTAAAAATGGTACCCCACTTGTGTGGGTAGACCTAGTGCCCATGACAGGAAATGCCCCAAAACACTACGTGGACACATTGCATATTTCCAATGAAAATGGGTGTGTTTTTTGTAAAGTGCCTAGCTGTGGATTTTAGGCTCTAGCTCAGCCGGCACATAGGGAAACCTACCAAACCTATATATTTTTTTAAATGAGATACCTGGGGGAATGCAGAATAGGGTGACTTGTGGGGCACTCACTAAGTTCTGTCTCCCAGAATCCTTTGCAAACCTCAAACTTTGGCTTACAAATACTTTATCTGCACATTTCAGTGATGGAAAGTTCTGGAATCTGAGGGGAGCTACAAACTTCCTTCCACCCAGCATTTCCCCAGGTTCCCCCAATAAAAATATTACCTCACTTGTGTGGGTAGGCCAAGTACCTGCAACGGGGAAGGTCCCCAAATGTATTGTGGCAGTAATGATAACTAAGGTGAGTGTACTAATTAATCCTGGGATTGGGAATCATTTAGGGAAACCTATCAAACTCAGACATTTATGTAAAGTAGACATCAATGGGAGTCCAGGGATGTATAGCTTGTGAGGATTTGCCCCCAGGGAAACCACACATAAGTAAAGAAAAAAAAAAAAGCCCCTAGGGGTTTAGCCCTGCTCATGGGTGACCCCCTGTCAATTTCATTTTTTTTAAATGTAATTTTTTTTTTTAACTCCGGGGGGGGGGGGGCGATTTCCCCCCCAGGAGTAAACACACTTATTTAAAAAAAAAAAAAATTGGCATAGGTTGGGGAGGGGCCAACCCCCAGTCAATATCCTTTCTCTTAAAAACAACCATATATTTATATATATATATACATATATATAGATATATATATATATATATATATATATATATATTACCCATTGGGGGTGATCGCACCCCCAGGGTAAACTACGTTTATTTTTTTTGAAAATGCTCCCCTGGGGGGAGGCCCATTTTCAAGGGAGCCGACTCCCCCAGATGACATCCCTGGCATCTAGTGGGGTTTATTGGGCATGGATCGCAGCGTGGCTGCGATCAATGCCCAGGAAGCACTATCAGGAAGGCCTTGTTTGAAAGGGGAGAATGTCCCCTTTCAAATGAGGCCTTCATGAAGGCTGAGGAGGCCCTTTCAGGCCTGTTTTCCCCACAGGAGCAGAAAGTGACCTTATGTCCACTTCCAGCTCCGGTGAGGGAAAACAAAATGTGACGTTGCGCTCCTCGTGGTATGGACGTCACAGATGGCTAGGTGGGGGGAAAGGGAGAGACATGGAATCTCTTCCATGTCTCCTGATAGGTATTAAATTAACAAAAAAATACTTTGGTGCGAGCAGCAGAGGATTTTTTAAAATCCCTCTTTGGCGTCAGCCACTGGTTTGGGTCCGCACCTGGGAGCGTGTGAGTGTGTCATGGGGTTAAAATTCACTATTTCTGCAACTCCATATTTTTAAAATGATATTTTGCCCGAACACCATCAAGGGCAGTAAAGATCTCTGCTTATCTCTGATTATCATAAGCATAATACTAAAACCAGATGCACTACTTTGGTGTTGTCTCTTCTATACAATGAAAACATCAGTTTATGACATGGTGAACATGCTTTGTCCACATTTACCATTCAGAGCTAGTAACCACATAGTTGTGGGTTTCATACTTTCTAGGCCAGAGGTCATGGTCTACTTTTATTGCTTTTACATTTGCATTTCTTTTAATAACTAGCCTAACAAATGCATTGCCAACACCCTGTTTTGAAGAGTCTATTACTAAGGATTTACCTGATTGACTAATTATCAAACTCAGGTGATTAGCCTTCTTGTCTGTAAGTGCCAATTAACATTTCTTAATCTCTTATTTCCTTTATTTGGCTCACTATTTACTGCAGTTCTGGCACTCATGAGATATTATTGTAGTGTGCAGACTCACCTGTATTCTGAACAGCAATCTAATAACACATGAAGCAACGGATACTTACACCAGTGTCCTTATCCTGCAGCCTGAGTGCTGCAGTCCTACACACAGCTCTCTGATCCCAGAGTCTTTCAGCAGGTTATGGTCCAATTCAAGGTCTGTGAGGGACACAGTGCTTTGGAGGACAGAGGAAAGACCTGCACAGCAGGAACCAGTGAGGGAGCAGTGCCCCAACCTGCGGAACAAGGCAGAACACGGAAAGAGATCAAACTACAACTGATTAACTATAACTGTAACAACATAATTTGTCTGTCCTATTTTAAGCAGAGTCAGATGATAGGTTGTGCCAGCTGCAAGGTTGGACTAGCCGTAGCGGGCATTGGGAGGCTGGAATACTGGGGGCTGGTTTTGCAGGTGCTGCAATATCAGCCTCCAGTAACAAAAGCAGCAGGGCTTCACACTTGCAATACTCCCTACCTGCTCCTGGGGGCTAGCCTGACAAAATTGCTAGGGCTGCTTTGGGTTCCCAGTCCGACTCTGGCCAGCTGCATCCTCCCAACCATTATGACCTGCTTTCTAGGAACCATCATAAGGGTCGACATTGCTCCACGGCTGACCACATTTTCTAGGTTGTTGCTGAAGGGCCATGCGTTGCAGTGCTTTCCCTGCCCACTGGATGATCCAGAAGCAGCACCTGATGATTAAGGGGATATAACACATGACCCTGCACTCACTTACCAATCTCTCCACCTCTTGTCTGTTACCCACTTCAGCAGAACTGCTTGTCACCAGATATCTCACTATAGAAAGTATATATAAAAGTGATGAATTGAAAGCATGAATTAATTTCATGCAGCATTCCAGTCCATCATTATTTTACACACCATTCCACCTCAGTTGGGACCCAGCCATTGTTTTTGCTGCCCTTCATGCCTTCTTCTACAATGGGCTCGAGACACTGCTAAACACATTTTGGTTCTACCCACAGTAACATTTAATTCTCATGATTTTTTATCAGCTTTTGTGTATTTTTAGTTGTTATGGAATGCACGAGAACCTATTTTATACCTGAAATCAGACATTTAATACTTTGCGCCTCATTACGAGTTTGGTGGGTTGGACCGCCTGACCATCATAGTGGCAGCTGCCATGTTGGCGGTCATACAGACTGCTGTTTTGCAAGTGACACAGGCAGGGCCGACAAAGATCAGCCAAAAATTCAACACCACCAGTACTTTGGAGGACAGGAAATAGGTGGTCTGACCACAAGCACCGACAGCCCATCAACCAACTATCGAACCTATTACAAATACAAAGTCACAATGGCAGTCAGCCACGGTGGTCCAGCAATGGCAGTCAGAACCACGGCGGTTTACGGTCAACAAAGTAATACACAACACCATATTGGATGGATTTGAAAACAACACCTCTGACACACATTTGCCACACCCCACACACTTGCAAAGCACACTATAAAACACACACCCCTCTACACACCACAATCCTTTGCATCCACAACACCAAACATTGTAGCCAGAGCGCCAGATCAAAAAAGATAAACCATAGAATGGGCACCCCACAAACTTACACTAAGCAGATATACCACACCCTTAACATACCACTATCAAATCCATTTACACCACACTACTCCATTTACTCCCCGTCACCTGTTTAATTCCCACCACCAAACACATTTTTACTATCACCACCATGTCACCCCAGAAAAATCCCTGTTTCACTGAAGGTGAGTTAAAAGTCATGGTGGATAAAATCGTTAGAGTAGAGCCACATCTATTTGGAGCCCAGGTCTAGCACACTATTATCACCAGGAAAATGGAAATGTGGCAAAGGATAGTCGACAGAGTGAATGTTGTAGGCCTCACCCCACGCACAAGGGGTGACATCAGGAAGAGGTGGAACAACCTCAGGGGGAAGGTCCATACCATGGCATTCAGGCACCAGCTGCATGTCCAGAAGGCCTGCATTGGGCCCCCACCTCCTCCCTTACAACTCACATCCTGGGAGGAGAAGGTCTTGGCCACCCTGCATCTTGAAGGCTTTCCAGGAATACCTGGGGGAGTGGAATTGGGTAAATCACAACATAAAATATCAGCAAATTCTATTGTCATGCATGTCCATTAATCAGCCTCTTGTCAACTTCACTGTCAAACTACTCAACATCCCAGTGTCCACCTGTCCATAGACCCCTCTCTGGCCTCCACCATGTGAATTAGACTCACCTGGGGCAACACCAACTCTGTATAGTATGGGTAATACAAGGACTGATAGCACTACAACTCCCAGCAGGCACTGTTTCACCATTACAAAAAACCTCAACAGTGTTTATTACTGAAATTACATTGATTGTCACCTCCACATTGGAAATTACACACCTGAGAGGATGCCATCTGTATGCTGTTTGGGTAGGACAGGCACTGACTGGAACATTAAGGCCAGGAGGTACTGCTATTCTCACTCCACACAGCCACCACAGTATCCTCTGCTCCGATTACCCTTCTCCCTTGACTCAGCCTTTGAACTGTACTCACCTGAGAAGATGACATCTGTATACTGTGTGGGTAGGACAGACACTGTCAGGAATGCTAAGGACAGGAGGCACTGCTGTTCTCACTCTACTTAGCCAACACAGTGTCCTCTGCTTCAATGGCCCTTCTCCTTCTACTCAGCCATTGAATTGTACTCACCTGGGAGGATGATATCTGTCTACTGTTTCTAATACTTGGAGTAACATGACAGTAGATCCCAGGAGGGATAGTCCCTGACAGGTCAGTGTCCATATGACATTGTGCATCTGTCTGTGAATTCACAAATGAAGTTTACCGACCTGGGAGGGACCAAGATACAGATCAGGGTGCACTCTGTGATATGGCTACACACCTAGATCCATCTTGAGCAGCTATGCCAAGATGAAAATATTGTGGACAGGAAGGACAACTCAGAGTTTGTGCCAAAACATTTTGAGACAGATCAAAGGGCCCAAGATGCATCATATGAATGGGATTAACTACCACATATACAACAAGGTTCTGGGTCTGCCTGCATAACAGTCAACTAGGTCTTATAATGACCTATAGCATATCCTGCCCAGCCACTGTTTAGCCTGCACTGCTGGCAATAAATGAGTCTATGACCACCATTAAAAGTGCTAATAAACTAACATTCTGAAGCTAATTGACTGAAATGGAATTGGTATGTTACCCAAATGTCAGGCGAGTACATCGGATGGCATGTGTACCTGTCAAATAAGGGAAATCTGCAAATAAAGGCCCTCATTACAACCCTGGCGGACGGTGGTAAAGCTGCAGTAATACCGCCAACAGGCCGGCGGCAAAAAAAATGAATCACGACCATGGCGGAAACTGCCAACATAGACAGCCACTTTACCACTCCGACCGCCACGGCGGTAGAAACAAACACTATGGCGGTAACCGCCAACAAACAGGCGGAACACAAGGTTCCGCCCACTGTATTACAAGAGGCCTATCTGCCACCTTTTCCGGGGCGGAACCAAAGCTATCAAAAGCACGGCGGAAACAGTACTTGAAAGGGAAACCACTTACCTCTCGACACCCAACGAGGAACCAGGATGCCATGGAGCCTGAACTACACGTACTGCCCATGCTGGTCTTCCTCCTGCTCTATCAGGAGCAGGACAGATGCCGTCGAGGACCACGTGAGTACTGCACCTACAACACAGGGGAGGGGGGGGAGGGAAAAGAGAGTGACACACACACACAACACACAATAACCCCACCCCCATCCTCACCCACAACACCATACACACAAATACATGCAGCAACATTACATATACACCCCCCACCCCCGGAAGAACGCAAGGACAACATTAAATGATTGTAACAATTGTAATCATGAATAATCAGATAGTTATAGTTAAAAAATCAGTATATACAAATATGTACACCAACTACACAAGTCCGGATAGTGTTCCAATCATTGTCCGTGGACCAGTGGCCCCAAAATGCATGGGCAAAGCCCACACAAGATATCTGACTTGAAACAGAGAGAGAACACTGCAGGGGCATCAGATCGAAAATAAACAGGCACCTCAGGGGGAAAGGGAGAGGGGGCACCTCAGCCGGATGAACGCACGATGCCACTGCTCCTCGAGGGGGCTCCATGGCCATTGCTGTATCCTGGGGAGTGCAAAGCCACAGTCTCTCAAGTCTTTCCAGTGGGTGGTTTGCCCACTGCTTTATCCTGGGGAGTGCAAAGCCACAGTCTCTCAAGTGGATAACAGTCTCCACTGGGTCTGGAGGGGGCTTGGTGCCTAGAGTGCTTCATCCTGCCAAAGACTGAGGTAGAGGATGTGATTCTCCACTGGTTCTGGAGGGGGCCTTGTGCCCAGAGTGCTTCATCCTGCCAAGGACTGAGGTGGTGGATGTGATTCTCCACTGGTTCTGGAGGGGGCCTTGTGCCCAGAGTACTTCATCCTGCCAAGGACTGAGGTACTGGATGTGATTCTCCACTGGTTCTGGAGGGGGCCTTGTGCCCAGAGTGCTTCATCCTGCCAAGGATTGGGGCAGTGGATGTGATTCTCCACTGGTTCTGGAGGGGGCTTGGTGCCCAGAGTGCTTCATCCTGCCAAGGACTGAGGTAGTGGATGTGATTCTCCACTGGTTCTGGAGGGGGTCTTGTGCGCAGAGTGCTTCATCCTGCCAAGGACTGAGGTAGTGGATGTGATTCTTCACTGATTCTGGAGGGGGCCTTGTGCCTAGAGTGCTTCATCCTGCCAAGGACTGAGGTAGTGGATGTGATTCTCCACTGGTTCTGGAGGGGGCTTGGTGCCCAGAGTGCTCCACATGCAGTGTGGTCGGTCCCATTCCCTCACCTGGTTGTGTGTGCCACGAGATTGCCTAGGAACAGGTAGCATGATACGCCATGGAGGCAGAGACATACCCCACCCTGCTGCGGCTTTGCCTGCCACCTGCAGGTGCAAACAGTTATGAATGTCATGCCTCATGGAAGCTGGGCAGGGTCCAGGAAGTCTCCTCCAGCCTCGGACGGCTGCCCACTAGTGATGGTAGCCATGTCACCTGTGGTGCCACTGACCGAGCACGTCGCAGGGCTGGTGGCGATGTTTGCGGCGGTGTCTGTGGCGGCGGTGCTGGCAGTGGTGCATGTGTCAGCACCGGTTGAGGGACACAGCAGGATGTCTCCTGCAGCCTTGGACGGCTGCCCACTGGGGAAGATGCTGGGGACTGTTGCTGAGGCTGCAGACATGCAGGTGGCGGTGCAGGTGGCGGTGCAGGTGGCTGTGCAGGTGGCGGTGCTGGTGGCGGTGCAGGTGGCGGAGCTGGTGGCAGGGCAGGTAGCAGTGCTGGTAGCGGGGCAGGTTGCAGTGTTCACCGCCGTACAGGTTGGTGTAGTCGTTGACAGAAGGGTTGACACTAGTCACTTAGTCGGTGCCACCGTGCCCTGTCCTGACCTGCTCTTCTGCTTTTGCCCCTTCCCCACCTTTGATGATGCCGCAGGTGTCTTGCCACTGTCCCCTTTTGTTTTGGGGGAGCCCTTGGTGGCTGGTAGGTGCGGCTTCTTCCTCTGGGATGTGGGCACCTTCTTCACCTTGGCAGGTGGCGGAATGTCCTTGGCCTCGCAAGGTGGCACACTGGCAGCCCTGATGGGTGGCGCACTCGATAACCCCGCAGTTGGTAGCACCACTGTGCCTGGGGATTTGGTGGCTGAGGTGCTGGGCTGAGACCTGGAAAGCCTGGCCCTAGGGGAAGGACGGGGGTTGTGAAGGGAAGAGGTCAAAGTTAGCCAGGAAAAGCTTCTTAGACACACTGGGACGGGAAGATGGAGGGGGTTTGGGAGTGGAGGAAGAGGCAGTGGTTGTAGGAGGTGTACGTTTGCTGAATTTGGGTGAAGGTTCATGGGCCGGAGGCTGTTGTGAGGTGGATGGCTGTTGGGTGGGTGTGTGCCTGTGTTTGTGTACTTTGGGAGGAGGGCTCACAGACACACTGGGAAAGGACACAGGGGATGTGTGCATGATAGTGGGGGTGGTGACTGCACGTGAGCGGTGTGTGGTGATGGGCGTGCTGGTGATGGAGGTAGTGGCTGAGGATGTAGTGCATGCAGGTGTGAGTGGAGATGAGACAGGGAGGGAGGAGGAGGACGTGGAGGAGGGGGACACAGTGGAGGCAGTGGATGTTGCTGTGTCTGCATGGGTATGGTGCTTATGTGAGTGCTTGTGGGATGTGTGGTGCTTATGTTTGCCATGTCCACTCGTGTGTTGCTGAGTGTGCATGCTGGTCTGATGGTGTGCTTGGGATAGGCTGAGGTACAGGGGATTGGGTCTGGGTGGAGGAAGTTGGAGGGGGGAGGCTTGACGCAGGGACAATGGCTGCCATCAGTGCTGAGGCCAGAGCCTGAAATGCTCTCTGTTGGGCCGTCTGCCCAGATGAATGCCCTCCAGGTATGCTGCAAATGCCTCTCAACACCCTGGATTGCATTCAAAATGGTAGATTGCCCAACAGTGAGGGATCTCATGTCAATAGCCTCCTCACTGAGGGCAGCAGGGCTGACTGGGGCAGGGGCTGAGGTGCCTGGGGCGAAGGAGATGCCCACACTCCTGGGTGAGCGGTCACGGGACACATGCTGAGGGGCTGCTGGGAGGGCGGTGCTGGTAGTGGGAGTGGTGGCTGTACCTGTTGATGCAGTGGGCACAGAGGTGCCCGCCACCGCAAGGGAGCTCCCATCAGAGGAGGAGTTGCTGCTGCTGGTGTATGCTCCTGTCCCTGTTGTGGAGCTCCCCTCGCCCTCCGTCCCACTGGTGGCTTCAGACTCCGTTGCTTCACCCTCCAGGGCCAAGTGTGTTGCAGCTCCCTCCTGCTCCTGTGCCACTGCTTCTCTGTCAGATGATGCTATAGCACGAAAGAACAGGGAGAAAAAACAAAAAGGGGGGGGAAGACAGAAGAAACACATGTTCAGTGCATGCAACACCACTACCGTTGGCGGACACAACACACAGGGAGCAGCCCTATGCACTAAGCCATGCACTAACAGTTCCTAGCAAATTCACATGCCCATGGGGGACGAGGCCTAAGCCCAATTGCTGCACACCTGGAAGTCACAGGAGCCTGACTAGGTGTAGATGGCTATTACCAGTGGTGGGGTTGGGGTGCCACAGAGCCTGACTAACAAGGGACCTAGCCTACCAAGTGCGCCCTGGCCTAGGGAAACGCACAGCCCACTTCGACCACCCAGACACCTTGTAAAGCACGCAGAGTCAGCTGAATGAGAGTGTACTCACCCTCTTGTGGCTGCTGTGATGCCCTCAAGCGCCCATCCAACTCCGGATAGGCCACCGCCAGGATCCGGTACATCAGGGGGGTCATGGTGCGACGGGCACCCCTTCCACGTTGGGAGGACATCCCTAGCTGGGCCTCTGCCATCTTCTTGCTCCAGCGGCACAGGTCCTCCCATCTTTTACGGCGGTGGGTGCTCCATCTATGGTAGACTCCCAGGGTCCAGACATCCTTGGCGATGGCACGCCAAATACCCTTCTTCTGGTGGGCGCTGACCTAGAGGAAAAGTGAAGTATAAATGAATGTTTCTAGCCCGCACATTTCATCTCACACATTGCCAAACACCTCCCACCCTGGCCCAGACATACATACACACACAATCCTGACATGCTGGCCTGTCCCCCTCCCTACCCTCTTCCATCCACGACACTCTATACACTCAGGTGCCATCCACCATGCTCACAGTGTACTCACCTGTTTGTCTGGAGGACCATACAGTTGCGTGTACTGGGGAGGACCCCATCCACCAGTTTCTCCAACTCCTCTGAAGTGAAGGCAGGGGCCCTTTCCCCAGACACTGTAGCCATCGTCGCTTCCAGACATAGGTCACAGCAGCACTTGCAGTATAGGTCCTCTCCTGTTGAAGGTCAGGTATCAAGAGAGGGAACAGTAAGGAAATGGTGGCCATGTCCGCGGCGGTGTGTACCGTCACCGCCGGCATACATCGTTATTGGCTCCTGGGACCCATAGGGCCCAATGTTAACCAATGCTGAAATGCGCAGCGGTCTTCGACCGCCCACCGCGACTGTGTACACCGCCAGCGCAGTTACCTCATTTCCCCTTGTCCCACCTTACAGGTCAGGCAGCCGCCATTTCAGGGGGCCACAAGGGATGGAAAAAAACTGCGTCACACCTATCTAGGCCTGGAATACAGACAGATACCGGCACATAGCAATTTTCCTATGTTTTAGCAAATAACATATTGTGATACCTAAGTGTTGGATGACCCTCTGCTCACTGTTCTCCTCCATAGGGCACGTCTGCTGGGGCAGGTGATGAGATGGTGGCATCCTCCGGTGTACAGACCCCTGGTAGATCTGTTGACAATGGAGAGACACATCATTATCACATACAGACTTGATTGTGCAACAATCCTGGAAATGTGTGCCCAGTTGGAGCCAGACCTGATTTCAGCTATCTGCCATCCCACAGGAATCCCCCCTCCAATGCAGGTTCTGTCTGTACTCCATTTCCTGGCCAGTGGGTCTTTTCAAACAACAGTGGCCATGGCATCAGGGATGTCCCAGTCAATGTTCTCTAACATGTTATCCAGAGTTTTGTCTGCCCTGCTGAAACACATGCGCAGCTACATCATTTTCCCTCAGGTGGAGGATTTGCCCACAGTGAAAGGTGACTTCTATGCCCTTGGACATATCCCCAACATCATTGGTGCCATTGATGGAACACATGTGGCATTTGTCCCCCCCGCAGGAATGCACAGGTGTACAGAAACCGGAAAAGCTACCATTCCATGAATGTGCAGATGGTGTGTTTGGCAGACCAGTACATCTCCCATGTGAATGCCAAGTATCCTGGCTCTGTGATTGAAGCTTAAATTTTGAGGAATAGCAGCATCCCTTATGTGATGGGGCAACTCCTGAGGCACCGTGTGTGGCTAATAGGTGAGGCCAAGGTCCCTACACAGTTGACATAGGTGTCTGGGTATGGGGTTGTCCCTAAGGGTTAGTGTCTGTCTAACACTTGTCCCTCGACATTTGCAGGTTACTCTGGTTACCCCAACCTGTTATGGCTACTGACCCCATTAAGGAATCCCAGGACAAGTGCAGAGGAACGCTACAATGAGGCACATGGGCAACCTAAGAGGATTATAGAACGCACCTTTGGCCTCCTGAAGGCCAGATTCCAGTGCCTCCATCTTCCAGGTGGCTCCCTATACTACTCACCGAAGAAGGTGTGCCAGATAATCGTGGCCTGCTTTATGCTGCACAACCTGGCTTTGCTATGCCAGGTGCATTTTCTACAGGAGGATTGGCTAGATGGTGGTCTTGTGGCAGCTGTGGAGCCTGTGGACAGTGAAGAAGAGGAGGCAGAAGAAGAAGATATCGACAAGCGAAACAACATCATCATGCAATACTTCCAGTGAGACACAGGTAAGAAGATGTAACTGCTTCCCAAATCTCATACTATTGTTAGAGCTAGCATAAGTCTGTCATTTTCACTCAGTGTATGGACCCTGACTTGTTACTTTGCCTTTCCATTTCACAGGTCTGAGTCCCACTTTGAGCCCTTTGCTATGTTTACTGCTGGTCTACAGCTGTGTTACATTGGTATGTGAACAAGTACATTGACATTGCTATATTCCAGAGGTTTTGCAATTACACATTAGCGAAAGCACAGACTGACTCCAGATTGTTTTGTGATTCAAGTGTGTTTATTTCTGTGAAAATAAGTGGAGGGGGGGTAAAATGGGCTGGGGTGATGGTGGAGGAATGTCCATGACAGAGTCCAGTCTATTTGGTTCACAGGTGCATTGTCCAATGGGGCATAGGAAGTGGAGCAATGGCAGTTTAAGGTGGACAGGGTGACAAATTGGGACAGAAGGGTGACATTCAGGGGGGTCTTATTTCCTAGCGGGGGTCTTCGCAATGTTCTCTGTCTTGTTTCTGGATCTCAGGGACCGTTTACGGGGTGGTTCTCCTTCTGCAGGGGGTGGGGTGCTGGTGGCCTGTTGTTCCTGTGGCGGTGCATCCTGTCCACTAGCGCTGGCAGAGGTGGAGGGCTGTTCATCGTCCAAGCTAGTGTCAGGGGCCCGTTGGTGTGCCACTATGTCCCTCCTAGTGTTGACAAGGTCTGCCAGCACCCCTGCAATGGTGACCAGGGTGGTGTTGATGGACTTCAAGTCCTCCCTGATCCCCAAGTAGTGTTCCTCCTGCAGTCGCTGGGTCTCCTGAAACTTGACCAGTACCGTGTCCATTGTCTCCTGAGAATGTGGTAAGCTCCCATGATGTTGGAGAGTGCCTTGTGGGTTCCCTGGGCCTGTCCTCCCCCTGTCGCACAGCAATCCTCCCAGCTTCCCTGTTGTCCTGTGCCTCTGTCCCCTGAACGATGTGCCCACTGCCACTGCCTCCAGGTCACTGATCGTCCTGTGTTAGTGGGGTTGCCTGGGTTCCCTGTAGTGGTGGACACACTGCTGATTGACGTGTTCTGGGGACAGAGGGATGGGCCTGCTAGGTGGGTGCTGTGGTGGTGTTTCCTGAGGGGGGAGGTTCGGTGGTGGTTTGTGACTGTGTCAGGGGAACCGACTGTCCCGAGGTCCCTGATGGGCCGGGCTGGTCATCTTGATCCAGGCATGCAGAGCTGCTGTCCTCACTGTGGGCCTCTTCTGTGGGGGGACTGGATATGTCTGGCACCTCCTGTCCAGTGACGTTGGGTATGGGTCCTGTTGGGGTGCAAATTCATAGTTATGTATCAGTGTGTGCCATCTTGTGCAATGGGTGAGTTACTCTCTACTCCTGTGCTTGCATTATTGCTGTGTTGAAGGTCAGGTATCAAGTGAGGGAAGAGTAAGAAAATGGCAGCCACGTCCGCGGCGGTGCCCTTGTGTGATTGGTGATTTTGGGGCATGAGTGAGTCTCTCTACTGGAAAATGTTTTGTTGATGGGCGTCCATGCATTGGTGTTACATGCAGGGATTGATTTTGGGATGTGTGGGATGTGTTAGTGGGGTATCTGTGGGTTGTTGGGGTGATGGGTGTGAGGGTGAGGGTGGGAGTATGTGATGGTATGCAGGTGGGGTGGGAGGGATAAAGTACTAAAGATTTGCCTTACCAGAGTCCAGTCCTCCTGCTACTCCTGCAAGGCCCTCAGGATTGTTTGAGGTGTATGGATATTGTATAAGTGATGGTGTTGTGTGTCTGTGGATGCTGGTGTTGTGTTAGGTAGTCTCTCTCTCTGGCCTACTTTCTGATTTTTGGTTGTAAGGGTTTGTGGGTGATGCAGATGTGTGCTTTATATCGGATTGGGTGTGTGTATGTGTGTCAGGTGTGTGTATTTTGAATTGTCCAATGTGGGTGTGTTTTGTAAATGTGTGTGTATTTTGAGCGCGGCGGTGTGTACCGCCAATGGATTACCGCGGTTGAAAGACCGCCGCGTTGATTCGTGGGTCGTGATACTGTGGGCGTATTCCTGTTGGCGTGACGGTGTAGGTTTTGGTATCGCCAGTTTATCACTGACCTTTTGTGTGGCAGACTTGTGTGGGTGTCTGTATTGTGGCAGATTCCGAGCTGTGAGTCGTAATACCTGTAGCGGAATTCCACTGCCGCAACGGTATGTTGGCGGTCTTCTGCACGGCGGAAAGCGGGATTTACCGCCAGGGTTGTAATGAGAGCCATAATGTGTACTTGGCCTTAGCCAAATGTCACTGTTTACTATTGGAGGTAGATGTCACATTACAATAAATTTTATCTCTCACATCAACAGGTCTAACTGCCACAGCGGATACCGAGCCCGCTGAAGAGACTGCCACTACCCCCATGGATGAAGCCCTCTGTGAGGACACCACTCCTGGACGTCTGGACATTGAGGATGGTTCTGGCCCATCCAGGCAATCTGGTCAGACGACACCAGTGAGCTTTACCATGCCGGCATCGACTCTTCCCAACCCTGTTGCTTCAACATCTCAGGCAGCCAATCACCCCCAAACCTGTGTCCCGTGGACTGCGACAACCATCTTGTGCCCCCCAGTCCAGGATCCTGAGTCACAGCAAAACACTTCTGACAATGATGGTCCTGGAGCCAGTGGTAAGGGGCAAGCTGTGCCAAGGGCGCAGGCACGAGGGGGTAGGGTGCATGGGAGGGATGGTGTGGGACTGAGGCATGAGGCTGCTGGGGATGGTCCTGGCCGGGACACCATCAGCCAAGTCTTTGGAGCCTACCAAAATTCCCAAGACGTAATGGGACAGTTACTTGCCGAACTCCGGAAGATGGAGCAGCTGGAGAGGGACTTCCATCATGAGTTTCTGTAAAAGTGGGAGGCCACCATCCTGGACTCCCTAACAGGGGTGTTCATGGAGATCTGCAGTAACCTGATCAGGTACCATTAACAACACCACACCGCTTCCTTTGATCAAGTAACACTAGCCCCTTCAACATCTGTTGCAGCCACTGGAAAGGAGGCCTAGTTAGGGGAAGGACCTGCGTCAGACACCAACACCGCGGTAGCAGCAGATCCCACCCTCAAATGGGGAGGTTCACCCAAGACTCCAGGAGGTCCAAATGGCAAGACATCAACTGCTGACAGCAAATGACCTCTCCCTGAAGGAACTCCTTTGTGTGCCACAGCGTCACTCTGTTGATTGTTTTTAATCACTTTCCATCTTCCATGGTAGTAGGACACTGGACTTTGGACTTCAAATGTTGTGGCATCTACTAATTTGATTTAATCCACCATGACTGTTCCCTTCACTTTATTTTTTTGTTGAGTCTCACAATTATTTCATGTACATATGTAAATAAACACAGGTATCACAAAAAACACTGCCTTCTACTATTTTTTCAACATTTTGAAAGGTTGAATTGTAAACCCATGTGATGCACATGGGGAAGACATACGTTGGTAATGGAAAGAGGGGTATGCCTCAGGTAGTGTCAGGCTGAGGAGAATTAGCAACATAATGACACAAGTTTCTGGTCACACAAAACCTTTTACTGCACAGTACCGCACATAGACAGTTAAAATGTCTGGACTGTCATATCCAGGAATGGCAGAACCACCTTGAGTCAGACTAGATATCACAAAGGTACCGTCCCCCAGACCACAGAAGAAAGAGCTTTGTTAGACCTTGTCCCGTAGAATAGGCTAACAAATTAGTATATATAGTCACTAGCTAGAGCCTTATCACACACAAAAACCATGTCTGCCAACTTAACATATGCCATGGCACAGACAGAGGGCAGTACAACAATCCCTGATCATAGGTCCATCCTATTGCAATGACCAAGCATCTGGTGGCATGACACAAACCTATGTCAGTGTTGTGGCACAGGCACTGTCGCCTGCAATGAGGAAACACATTGACAGCTACACAAAGTTCATGCAGGATCATTGTCAAAACAATGTGAAGGGAGAATACATGGATTGCTCTGGATGACATGTTTCAAGGGCAAATGATCACACACATTAGACAACTGGACCAACTCACCACATCAAACAAGTGTATTGTGGACTTCAGAATTCCATCCATCCACTATCTAAGCTGCTTTGGCACAGGACTCATACACCCCATATCTGTGACCATTACCTGAATCAATCCATGTCCACTTCATATGTCAGAACAGCAACAGCTCCCTCCCAGTGTCACAACTCTTAAATGGCCACATGAGGATGGCATGGTGAAGAGACCTGGATAAAACACAAAACATGAGGCATGAAAAATCATATATATGACCCAAATCTCATATCCAACTTCAGTAGATCCACTCACATTGCACAAAGTGAATCATCAAGGTAGCAACATTTCCAAGTCTGACTTAGCAAGCAAACCTTGTCTGTATACTGCATGTATGAGGCTGGCCTGGTGTGTGGTGGGTACCTATGATACTCACACCTTATACCAGGTCACTTTTTTCCTTATTAGTGTAGTCTAGTCAGTGTCTAGAAGCCAGGCTTTCTAGAGGTAGCTGTGGATGAGCAGCCAAGGCTTATCTAGGAGACATGCAAAGCTCATGCAATACCACTGTAGTCACACGTAGGGGAATATTTATACTTTTTGGTGCAAACTGCACTAACGCAGTTTTGCATCAAAAAGTTTTGCACCGGCTTGCACCATTCCTGAGTGCCAGCCAGGCTCCATATTTATGGAATGGTGGAAGCCGGCGCAAAGGGTGGGCTAGCGTAAAAAAGAAATTACACTAGCCAGTTGGGGGTTACGGTATGGGAGAAGGGGGCTTTGCACCAAAAAATGATGTTAGGCAGGTTAGAGTAAAAAAAATGACACAAAACCATCCATACCACATGACTCCTGTCTTAGAAAACACAGGAGTCATGCCCACCACCCCAATGGCCAGCACAGGGGACCAGTGTCCCCTGAGCATGGCCAGTGCACCCAGTGTCATGTAGGGGGCCCATTTCCGGGCCTCCAATGAAACTTTAAAAAATAAAATAAAATACTTACCTGTACTTACCTATACTTACCTGGGATGGGGGTCCCCCATACTCAGCTGTCCCTCTGGTGTGGGTGGGGGTGTCCCTGGAGCCTGGGGAGGGCACCTGTGGGCTTATTCCATGGTGCTCCACCATGGAAATAGGCCCACAGGTCCCCTAACTCCTGCCCTGACCAGGCGTTAAATAATGGTGCAAAGCAAGCTTTGCACCATTATTTCACCCCTCCTCCCCGTGCTTGATTTTAGCATGGGGGGATAAATATGGCACTAAGGCCATAGAGTAATTTTTTGCACAGGAATGCCTACCTTGCATTTCATTGACACAAGGCAGGTTTCCACATCCAAAAAATGACTTTAGCTCCATAAATTTGGCGCTAGATGGGTCAAGCGCCAAAGTATAAATATGGAGTTCGTTTTGTACTGAATTTGCGTAGTAAAAATGACGCAAATTCAGCGCAAAACAAGTATAAATACACACATGAAAGAAGGCCAGATTTAAGGAAAAGTGGCGCAGCGCGGTGCTGCGCCATAATTGGCAGCGCCACGTTGCCTCACTTTAGAAACGCAGGGATGCACCGTATTTAAGTGAATACAGTGCACCCCTGTGTTTCCCTCTGCACTTGCGCTAAATTTAGCTGCCAACACAGGCATCCTTCCACCATCATGCAAGGATGTCTGCGTTGAGGGATGTGATTGTTTATGTACGGGAAGGTGTCCCTTCCTGCACATAAACAATCACTAATGGCGCTTTGGCACTTCTGTGTGTGCTGCAGAATGCAGCCCACATAGAAACAGCAAAAAATGAGGAGGAATAAAAGTATTCCTCCTCGTTGCACCCTGCTAACGCCACCCCTGGGGGTGGCATTAGATTTTGGTGCTGCCTCAAAATTTCATAAATCTGAGGCAGCGTCAAAATGCAATGGGTGTTGCTGTGGCACGTCCACAGCAACACCCAGTGCACGCCCCTTCCACGCACAGTGCTGCGTGGGAAGGGGCCGTATTTACAAGGTGGCGTTTAGCCACAAAAAGTGGCTTAACGCCACCTTGTAAATACAGCGCAGTGCTGTGATGTTCCTGTGGCGCTAGAGGCCTATAAATACGGTCCTCAGTATTGCAAAAATAAAGGTACCACTGGTGAGGAAGAAGTGTCAGCCCTGTACCCAAGAAGACAAAGGGGGTCATTCTGACTCCCGCCGGCCGCGGTAACCGCGGTGCCGGCGGGAGACACCAGCATACCGCTGCGCGGTCAGAAGACCGCCGCGGTTATTCTGTGTTTCCCGCTGGGCGGGCGGGCGACCGCCAGAAGGCCGCCCGCCCGCCCAGCGGGAAACCCCTTTCCACGAGGATGCCGGCTCCGAATGGAGCCGGCGGAGTGGAAAGGGTGCGACGGGTGCAGTTTCACCCGTTGCGAATTTCAGTGTCTGCTATGCAGACACTGAAATTCTCAGTGGGGCCCTGTTACGGGGGCCCCTGCAGTGCCCATGCCGTTGGCATGGGCACTGCAGGGGCCCCCAGGGGCCCCACGACACCCCATACCGCCATCCTGTTCCTGGCGGCCAAAGCCGCCAGGAACAAGATGGCGGTATGGGGGTCGGAATCCCCATGGCGGCGCAGCTTGCTGCCCCGCCATGGAGGATTCCCCAGGGCAGCGGAAAACCGGCGGTACACCGCCGGTTTTCCGTTTCTGACCGCGGCTGTACCGCCGCGGTCAGAATGCCCTTGGGAGCACCGCCAGCCTGTTGGCGGTGCTCCCGCGGTCCCTGGCCCTGGCGGTCGGAATGACCGCCAAAGTCTTGAATCCAAGATGGCAAATCCCGGGGACCCTCTGGAGGAGCTCTGAGTACCACCCCTGGGGTGGTGATGGACAGGGGAGTGGTCACTCCCTTTTCCTTTATCGCAGTTTCGCGCCAGAGCATGGACTGGGGATCCCTGAACCGGTGTAGACTGGTTTATGCAAGGAGGGCACCAAATGTGCTCTTCCAGCATTTCCAGTGGCTTGGGGAGGCTACCCTCCCAAGCCTGTAACACCTATTTCCAAAGGGAGATGGTGTAACACCCCTCTCCCAATGAAGTCCTTTGTTCTGCCTTCCTGGGCTCGAGCTTCTCAAACAACAGGAGGGCAGAAACCTGTCAGGGAGGTTGTGGCAGCGTGGGCTGCCTGGAAACCTTCAGAAGGCTGTAATGGGAGCCCCCAGAGTGCATGGACTCATACAACCAATACTTGCAAAGCCTTGGGGTATGATTCCAACATGTTTGATACCAGAAATGTCTATGTTCAGAGTTACCATTATGTAGCTGGACATAGGTAGAGACCTATGTCGAGTACATGCGTAAAATTGCATTCCTGCACTCACGAAGTCTGGGAAAATGGGCCTGGAGTTTGTGGGGGCACAAGGGTGCCTTCACAGACAGGTACTTGGCACCCTGCCCTCTGGGCTGGAAGGCCTGCCATAGGGGTGACTTATAAGTAACCTGGAGTAGTGAAAAGTGGCAGTGAAAGGGTGCTTGCACCTTTTTCCGCAGGCTGCAATGGCAGTCCTGCAGAACGCTTTGCTTGGGCTACCTATGGGTGGCAAAATATATGGTGCAGTCCATAGGGATCCCCTGGAACCCCATTACCCTGGCTACCTAGGTACCATATACAAGGAACTTATAAGGGGGCACCAATGTGCCAATCGTGGGTGAAATACAGTGATAGCAGTAACCAACAACTACATTTAAGGGAGAGAGCAAAACTACTGGGGTCCTGGTTAGCAGGATCCCAGTAGACAAAGTCAAACACACTGACAACAGGCCAAAAGTGGGGGTAACCAAGCTAGAAAGAGGCTACTTTCCTACACTGCATAGTTCCATATCCCATGTTGATTGGAAAAAATACCCTACTAAACACATCCTTACCCCTATAGTTCCCCTTACAGTCACAGTAATCACATAAAATTACATACTTACAATCAAGTGAAGTAGTAATTGATGAGATCTGCTTGCAAGTCTTCACCTTCTTCTTCATCACTGTCATCCTCACTTGGCATTTCTGGATTCTCACCCGGTGGTACTGCTGGCTCCTCCTCACCTGAAATAAATGGGATATCTCTCCTCAGGGCAATGTTGTGGAGCATGCAGCAGGCCACAATGATGTTACATACTTTTTCGGGTGAGTAAAGGAGAGCTCCACCTGTCTTGTCCAGGAACCTAAATCTGGCTTTCAGGAACCCAAAAGCTTGTTCCACGACATGCCATGTTCTTCCATGGGCATCGTTGAAGCGGACTTCCCCTGGCGAAGTTGGGTTCCTCACCGGTGTCAACAACCATGGACCGTTTAGGTATGCAGATTCCCCTGTAATGGAATGGGACATATGTGCAACTATGAGTCCCTCTCATCTGAATTTTTGCTGCAGACATTGCATACGAACAAACAGGACATATGTGACTTACCAACTAGCCTGGCCCTCTCTGGGTACAATCGTGACATCAGCTGAGGTATTCTGCTGTTCCTCATGATGAAGGCATCATGGACTGAACGCGGATAACTGCCACAGACCTGTGATACGGAGTGGTCTGCCAGACAAACAACTTGGACATTGATGGAATCGAAGTTCTTCCTGTTAAGATAGACTTGTTTATTGCCATGCAGTGGAACCAAGGCAATATGTGTACCATCAATGGCTCCCGCAACACGTGGGATGTGTGCCAAACCATAGAACTTAGCCTTCACATAGGCGAAATCCACACGTTGAAGAAACCGGATGTAGCTGTCCAGGTGTTTTAACATTGCTGAGAGTATATCCTTCAATAAAAGACCAAAAATAGGCTGGAACATCCCAGCAGATAGGGCCACTGTATTTTGGAAGGACACTGTGGCCAGGAAGTGGAACACTGACATAAACTGTGTAATGAGTGGCATTCTATTTGGATGATAAATGGCAGGCATCAGATTTTGCTCTAACTGACGACCACAATTGTTTGCCTATTCAGACGGTAGATCTGGATAATGTGTCTTTCTTCCATGAACTGAAGGTCTGGTAGTGGACGGTGGACAGGAGGATATCTGATCCTTCCCCTCCCTGGGTACCTATGTAGGACAAATAATGAGTTTAACCATCACTCAATGTTTCCCTTGCAACACACGATAGGCATGTCAATGACAAACTGTGACAAGACATGTCATAAGTTGAGAACATGATACACAGTACACATCTCCACTGTCAATGACACAGAATTAGCATGTTTCCCCCTTGCTTTGCCAAAAATGTATACACGTTATCTGTGCCACAAAGTAAGCTGTCAAGCAACGTACACAAATGGTGTCCAACCGAGGACCTACAATACAGGAGAGGATAAGCACTTATCAATGATATTAACAACATTTTCGGAGTTGTGACAAATGTTTCTTAGCCATATAATGCATTTCATGCCTCTAAAATGGTAGGTGCCTGCCCCACTCCACTGGACATTAGGAACCTCCCGTGACCACTGGCCATGGGGGGTTGCTACTACGGTGGACACAACCATAGGCTAACATTGTTGCCAGAGGCGGTTGCAGGCCAATGGTTGTGTCCGTTGGCGATGACGGACGCGCACGTAGTGGAAGTGACCGCCATGTTCTGAAAAATCCCTCACTTGACTCCGGACACTGCTGCTAGCAAGACCTCCACGACCTGAGCTGCTGTGTACCTATGGGAGCAATCATGCCACATCCAACAGGTGATAGGGCCCCTGTCTTTTCCCCAGAGGAGCTGGAGAAGCTAGTGGAGGAGGTCCTACCCCTCTATGAACAGCTCTATGGTGCACCAGAGGATCAGGAAAAGTACATCATGCCCACTTTTTGTCACTGTACTTCACCATATTTTCCCTCCGCATAAGCTAGATTGTTCCCATGTGTGCCAGAATCAAAAGTCAAGGCCATGGAGGTGGAGTCAGTGTGGCATTCATGAGAGAGTCAATGGTCTTGTAACCGTGGTCAGTGCCTGATGTTGGGTCCTTAGACTTTGGTATGTGTGTCTGTTTTGAGTGTGCCCTGTTTTACCTTATGTTGGATGCACAAAATTAGGTGAGGTGACATCACAGCCATCCCCATACATCACTTGACAAATGGATGTTGTCAATGTAAGACCACATGTATTTGCATGACAGCATGAGCTGTGTATGCATATTGTATGTGTGAGGTGTGTGTCAAGTGAGCTATGTGTATGTTGCCTGTGAGATTTCAAAGCACATCTGATCTTACTAAACTGTTATTCTGAAGGCACATCCCGACTCACTCTGCCCTTCAGGTTACCACATACACACCAACTGCCAATATGTTGTTGGCTACATGATGTACTGTCATGCATGGAAGTGAAGGAAATGGAGCATCATTTAGGTTCTGTCTGCTCAGCATGCAGAGATCAGGGCCTGTCAAATGTATCACCCAGTTAGGGCCCAGGTCTAGGCTGTTGTTGATTATTTTTGACTATGCAATTGTGACACTGTGCCCACTCCCTATATCCAAGTATGTCCTGTCTTGTGAACCAATCTAGGCTCCGTGAAAAATGCAGCTTATTGAGGTTCGTTCCCTGATGAGTATGAACATTGTTTTAGTAGGGCGGCAATGATCTGTGTATTATGTGCCCTTGGCATCACTGTCAATGTGTGTCTCTGATCCCTGACAGGTCCCTTACTCACACAGCCCTGTTGACAACATCACACATGCCATATTTGTCCTGGGCAGGCTTATTGCATAAATGTTAATTCCTTATTGCAGTTTGGTCACATAGCAGACAATGAACAATACATGCCTTTATTTGGTGGATATCATCTCTGTAGGATGGACACATATGTCCAGAAATATGTTCAGTGGCACATGTACATGATACAGAACCCTACCCCCTGAGGTGGCATAAGAATGCATTTCTCAGTCAACATGTCAACACATGGACAGGTTGGACACCTTCTATACCCACCATGCCAGTCCCTTCATCATTACCCATGTGTAATGATTGATTTTGTACTCTGGCAGTAGCCTGTAGGAAATGCATTCAGGAATCATTCTCACAGTGTGAGTGTATTAATGCATTTGGGCCTAAGGAGTGTACCATTCAGAAGACGCAGATGTGTGGTGTGTTCAATGGTACCTCAGCTCTCAGTCAGATTGCAAGAGTATATACCACAAGATGTCAGTCGGCTTACCTAGTCAGTGGAGGGCCTGAGCAGGGCGGTGGATATGTCTGCAGATTAGGAAGAGTTTGTAGTCATGTGCCTGCACCCAGTGGCTGGTATGTGGAACACTTGGGCAGTTTGGGCAAAAAAGAATGTTAATAGTTTTGTGTACTGACATGTATGTGACTCAGCCATTTTGGATGGCACTTGTGGACATAATTTCTTGTCTTTTCTTTTGCATCCATTAAGGTCAATGCCCATCAGAAGAAAGGGGTTTGGAGAGCCATTGCCTAGAAGGTGTGGACCCTAGGAGTCCACAGTGGGGGTCCACAACCAGTGGAGCACCCACCACAGAAAGACTTGGGAGGACCTGAGATGCTGCGCCCGGAAGATCTCAGAGGCCCAGCCGGGGCTGTCCTCCCAACATGGGTGGGGTGCCTGTCTGACAATGACCCCCGTAATGGGCTGCATTTTGATGGTGGCCTACTCAGAGCGGGATGAGTGTTTGAGGGCAGCACAGCAGCCACAAGGGGGTGAGTAGACAGCAAATTCCTGCCTGTCCCTTTGTCAGGTGGTTCAGTGGGGCACTGACCACTCCCCCTGACAATTAGGGATGAGACATGTGTTACACAGTAGATGGGAGATTGTTTGTGTTCACATGTCATGTGTTTGAAGCTGGTCTACCTTGCCTTCTCAACCTTGGACCTGGTATAAAACTGAGGGAATCCTCAAACATCTTTCTCTGCAGGGACCACAAATGGGTGCGTACAGTGATCTTTCATGTACTTTTTGTTGTTGTACTTGGTGTAATTTCTGATCTACAGATCACTTCCCCTCAAAGTCACAGACAAAAGGTAAGTGGGTTATGGATCACTTTCCTCTACCATGTGTCTGGGCATAAGTGTATGTAGACATCTGCCACCCAGAAGCAAGTCTTCTTGAGTGTACGATGTGTGCTGGTGCCTCAATGTAGTCTGTGATGTGTTCGTGCCCAGAATAGGTGTGACATGGCTTACATGGTTAATGGTTTGCAGAAGTATCAAACTACTTTCCCTTGGTAAGTGGTGAAAGTCCATCAAGTAGAATTATGTCCCATGACTGTAGCCAACATTCCTTGTGCCTACTTGTCAGCATGATTCCTTTTCTCTTTAGAAGATATCCTTGTTCTGCAATTTCATGCATGTTCTACCCAGGTTGATGGGATGATGCCTGTATTCCCTCACATATGTGTACATAGAAAACCCTTAGTGGAATAGCACACTTACAATGCTGATCCATTTCGTGACCTGCCACAGACAGGAGTGTGCAAGCATTGTTTATTGTCTGACAAATGCCTTCATGAGTCGTAGTATGTCATTTGTCATGTAGGACTGCAATAGCAATGAGGGGCATGCCATTTAGGCCCAGATTGTGGAACCACTCTGTGTTCATCTATGCCATTGATGTGGCATCTTGTGGTAAAGTGCACTGCACATGTTGAATGATTGAGGATTGTTTCCTGACTGTTGTCATGAACCATGAAGTGGCTTGCAATGATGTTGACATTACATCACATGCGCTTGGGTTCAGGCATTCAACCACAGACAGATACCAGGGTTGGCATGTCTTAAATGTGGATAGTGATGTTTTCTCATTGGACAACAGGTTGTGGTTTGTCTATTTTTCCTTGCAAGTTATGTGTCTCTCCAACATGCAAAGTATAGATGTGTGCCACAGGCACACTCAGATGATGTCATTATAATGGGTGTCAGACATTAGTGGTGACCATCCTGGGCCTGAGTGATTCATTGTTGTGTGTATTCTGAGACATCTCTCCCTGACATATTGGACCTGATGTCAATGTTATTCCTTTCATTGACACATGTGAGGCCTATCTGGGTAACATTGATACTACCTCCTTGATTCTATTGGGATAGGTCTCACTTTTAGAGCTGTGCATTGTTGAAATGTGTCCATTGTGACATGGGAATTTCCAGGTCAACTCTTCCCTGATGTTTCACTTTTGTATCTGCGATAGCTGGATTTCATTGGCATCATCTCAAATATTTGGCACATCATGTATGTGCAAAATAGATGTGTGCATAAACTTGTGTGTGAAATATGAAAAGTTACTTTACCAAGGGATTGTATTGTTGGCTACATGTCTGTTGCATGTGGCACACCTTTAAGGATGGAGAGGTCACTTAGTTGTTGTATGATCACTGTGGTTACAAGACTTCAGCCATGCACTTGTAGTTGTCTGAGATCCTGATTAGCCTGTGGATAACTCTGGTAAGTCCAAATGGCATATGATATGGCACATGAAAGGGCCACTTTGGTGAAATAATTTTATGGAGCCTACTTGACATGATGTATTGTTTATCAAGTTGTGATTGACGTGTTATTATGTATATGTTATGACCCTATAGCTTATTCTTTTTGCAGCATCAGCACAGGCAGGCAGAGGAGACGGGGGCACAGCCAAGTGGGGAAGCATCTGGCCACGGGGCCTCGGGTAAAGATACCACTGACACAGAGGGACCCGGTGGCCTGGAGGGCGAGGGGAGTGCCACGGGGGAGACGGGATCTACATCCTCATCATTGGATTTGTCCTGCAGGGGCCACTTCCTAGTGGGGGTGGACCCATCGGGGACCCCCCAGTACCATCCTTGTCTGCCTCCCCCTGTTCTATCACCACTCTCCCTGTTGTTCCCCACCCAGTTGGCTGTGCCTGCTCACCCAAGAGGGTGGGTGTCTCCTTTGCCAAAGGCACCTCTGCCCCAGCCCGTGTTATCCCTGCTACCCTCAGTGAGGAGGCTATTGTGAATGCCATCCAGGGATTGGCAAGTCAGCTACAACAGACTAATGCGTTCCTGAAAGGCATTCATGGTGCAATGTCTTGCCTAAAGAGATCTTTTCAGGCTCTGGCCTCCACACTGACAGCAGCCAGTCACCTCCCAGCTTCCTTCCTCCCTCCACCTTTCTCTTTCCAATCCAAATAGCCCCTTCCCCTAGATCATCATGCATCCACCTCAGCAGACAAATGAGGCACACACAAACACAAGCACCACAAGACACACTAGCACACACACAAACATCTACCCACAGACACAGCAACGCTCACAACTAACCCGGAAACTCCCCCCACCCGTGCATCACACACACCACATCAAGCCTACCTACTGACACCACCACAACAGTCACTGACACAGTCACCACACCGATCCTACCCATAGACACCACCCCAGCAAACCCTCCAATATCTACCACAAGCAGCACACCAGCAGACGCCACAACTACCATTACACTTACATCTACCACATCCACCATACCTGCAGTCACCACCCCAACAGACACCCATCCACCCACCATGGCATCCCCTAGCACCTCTACCCACTCTAAGCCCAAGACACATAATAGTTCTCACTCACCCACCCAACAGACACCCATCCACCCACCATGGCATCCCCTAGCACCTCTACCCACTCTAAGCCCAAGACACATAATAGTTCTCACTCACCCACCCAACAGACACCCACCACAAACAAGCATAGCTCGCATTAGCATGCTGTTAGAAATGGGGTCACTAGTTGGTAGAGGTATATACCCTTGTTCAAGCAGGGATCACAGTCCTAGTCAGGATAAGTCACAACACAATCCAAAGTATCCTGTGCCCACCCTCTGGTAGCTTGGCACTGAGCAGTCAGGCTTAACTTAGAAGGCAATGTGTAAAGTATTTGTGCAGAAATTATACAATAACACAGTGAAAACACCACAAAAATACACCACGCAGGTTTAGAAAAATAGAGAATATTTATCGGAATAAAATCCTGTATAAATAATGAAAATCCAATGTACACAGGCAAGGTTATGAACTAAAGAGCTTAGAAACACAATAGCTCCAACTCGGGCTATCACGATGTAGTTGACGGAGTCGTTCCCAACAATCCGACACTACTGGTGCCGGTCACAGAGTCACATGGACCCCCAGTTACAGTACCTTTGGAAAATGAAGAACAAGGAAGTCGCACGGAGTCAGGAGGAAGAGGCGTCGTTGGAGCTGGTGCAGCATCAGTCCCTTTTGGTGCTCGAGGAGATGAGGCGTTGGTTCCACACTGTGAGGCAGGTGGAGGTGAGGCATTGGTTCTGTCCGGTTGCAGGGGGAGCTGATGCGGCGTCATTAGCAATGTATCAATTCCTGATAACCTGGTGGGGTAGCTGGATCCAGTCGGTCAAGACGTGATATGTTGGAAAACTAGCAAAAGCCAGTAGATGAAGTCTTTGCTGTCCCTGAGAGTCCAGAACAGGAGGCAAGCTCAATCCAATCCCTTGGAGAGCACTTTTTGGGAAGGCAGAGTCCTTTCAGCACAGTCAGTGGCCAGCAGGCAGCAGGGCAGCAGTCCTTCTTAGCAAAGCAGTCCAGATGAGTCCTTTCAGCAGCCAGGCATGTCTTCTGGCAGAGTTCAGGTGCAAGTCCAGAAGTATCTGATTTGGTGGGGTCAGAGACCCAGTTTATATACCCAAAAATGCCTTTGAAGTGGGGTAAATTTCAAAGAGTGATATTGAAGTGTGCAAGTTCCCCTTTCAGTCCAGTCTTGTCTGCCACGGTCCATGTGGGGTGTTATCAGTCCTTTGTGTGAGGACAGGCCACTGGCCTTTGAAATGTAAGTGGAAGACCGATTAAGTATGCAGATGAATGCAGATGTGACCAAGGCCCTGATTTATACTTTTTGATGCAAACCTGCGCTAACACAGGTTGGCATCAAAAAGTATAGCGCCGGCTTGAGCCATTCCAGGACGCCAGCTGGACGCCACATTTAAGTAATGGCGCAATCCGGCGCAAAGGGTGGGCTAGCATAAAAAAAATTGACGTTAGCCGGGTGGGGGTGACAGTATGGGAGATGGGTGCTTAGCACCAAAAAATTATGCTAGGCTGGTTAGAGTAAAAAAAGATGACTCTAACCAGATTAGCGTCCTTTTATTGAGCCAAATCTACCATGCCACATGACTCCTGCCTTAGAAAAGGCAGGAATCATGCCCACCACCCCAATGGCCAGCACAGGGGACAAGAGTCCACTGGGCATGGCCATTGCACCCTGTGCCATGTATGGGGGCCCATATCTGGGCACCCTGTGGCATTTAAAAAAAAAGGTAAATACTTATCTGTACCTGAACCTGGGTCCCCCATTCTCCGCTGTCCCTCTGGTGTGGGTGGGGGTGATCCTGGGAAGGGCACCTGTGGACTCATTCCATGGTGTTCCACCATGGAAATGAGCCCACAGGACCCCTAACGCCTGCCCTGACCCAGGCGTTAAATAATGGCGCTAAGCAAGCTAAGCGCCAATATTTAGGCCCGCCTCCCTCCCGTGCTCAATTTTTGCACGGGAGGATAAATAAGGCGCAAGAGCCTAAGAGAATTTTTTTGCCCGGGAACTCCTACCTTGCATCTCATTGATGCAAGGTCGTTTTCCGCAGACGAAAAATGACTTTAACTCCAATATTTTGACGCTAGACGGGTCAAGCGTCAAAATATAAATATGGAGTTAAGTTTGCGCTGAAATAGCGTAAAAAAATAAATGATGCTATTTCAGCGCAAACAGAGTATAAATATGCCCCTGAGTGTCCTGTGTTTGTGGTTGTCTGGGTGAAATGCACAGGGAGCTGTCAACCAGCACAGACCAGACGTGGATTGGAGAAAGGCTGTAAGGCACAGATTGTAGTAAGTGCAGAGAAATGCCCACTTTCTGAAAGTGGCATTTCTAAAATAGTAATATTAAATCCAACCTCACCAGTAAGCAGGATTTTCTATTACTATCCTGGCCATACTAAACATGACCTGGCGACTCCTTCCAGATCAGAATCTACCACTCAAAAGTATATGAGGGCAGTTCTAATGCTAGTCTATGAAAGGAGCAGGCCTCACAGTAGTGGAAAACAACTTGGGGAGTTTTCCACTACCAGGACATGTAGGACACATAGGTACATGTCCTGCCTTTTACTTACAAAGCACCCTGCCCTACAAGTTACCCAGGGCCTACCTTAGGGGTGAATTATATGTAGAAAAAGTGGAGTTTAAGGCTAGGCAAGTAGTTTTAAATGCCAAGCTGAAGTGGCAGTGAAACTGCACACACAGGCCTTGCAATGGCAGGCCTGAGACATGGTTAAAGGGCTACTTATGTGGGTGGCACAATCGGTGCTTCAGACCCACTGGTAGCGTTTCATTTACAGGCCAGGGGCACATACATTGCACTTTACTAGGGAACTACAGGTAAATTAAATAGGCCGATTTGGGTAGGAACCAATGTTATCATGTTTAGGGGCGAGAACATATGCACTTTAACACTGGTTATCATTGGTAAAGTGCTCAGAGTCCTAAAACGAGCAAAAACATTGTCAGAAAGGTGGAGAGAGGCAGGCAAAAAGTTGGGGGATGACCACTCTAAGGCCGTCAGGTATAACACATGCACCCAACACATCCACACCTACACAGCCTACAACCACTCCTTGATCCTCCAAATCCCGTCCCCCTTCTGATGACCATACCTGTGTTTCCAAAAAGCTGTTCCTGCATGACCTTACCCGTACCCATATAAGTGAGAGCACACCAGGCAAAAATTTATGGACTTGCCAATGGCAGTTGAACAATCTTACTTGTTTATATATATAAACCCAACAGTTGTTTTGTTTTGGGTACACCTTTGTCCTGCTACTCCTTTTCTAGCTTTCTGTTATCCCAGAGTGATTTTGGTTGTGAACCTACAGTTGTGTGTGTTTAAACCTGCTTCCTGTTCCAGTTGCCGTTGTTAGAAGTATGTGAGTTTGTGTGCAGTGCAGTTGTTCCCCAGAAGAAAGGTATAGTTTGTGTGTATATGTATGTGTGTGTCAATGCAATGGTGGTGTCATAGCATTATGCACTACTTGGTATGGTAAGTATTTCTTACTGTGATGTCCAATGTGAGCATGTATGGTGTGAGACGTGTCCCCCTGATCTGGCTTATGTATTCATGAGATGTGTGTCATCTATAGTTTTGTATGTACAGACATGGAGTGTTTTGAATTTTGCTAGCTTTGTCTGCTTTTGCCTGTGCATGTGTCCAATTAGGTGTGTGTCCCTTGCAAATGGTTCATGTAGAGGTATGTCTCATGCAGTGGGAGTTGTATGTACCTTTTTGACTTTCTTTTCCCCATTGTTTAGATGTGCATGACAATTGGTATTGTTTGCCCCTAAGGCCAATGTAGGGCCATTTACTGTAGCGATTGTGTTTGAGGGTCCTTTTCAAAGTGTTATATGTCCCAGATGGCTGCATCCCAATTGTATAGGTAAAGTTGCTATGTTGTTCTTGGTGTATTTGTCTACCTGTGTTTTATGCATGCCATTGTGCTTTCATTGTGCTGTGATGTGTGTGTCCATTGCAGGAATGTTTACTGCTGGCGTTGTTTGTGCTGCATGTCACATCAATAGGTATGTGTGTTGTTTTTGTGGACAGTCCCTGGCCAGTGTGGAATGTGGTTGTGTGACCAGTAATTGTATATGTGCTGTAGGTGTGTTGTTTTTGTTGTGTGACAATGTTGTGTAGCCTTCAGTGTCCCTGTTCCTTGGCTGTGTGACCGTGTGTATTTGTGTGGTGTTGCAGTGCAGTGTGAGCATGACTGTGCTTACCAAAGTGTGAGTAGTGTGTGTGTACATGTCCATGTTGATCTATGTCAGTGAGTATGTGTTGTCCAAGATGTGTGCCTGCTGCCCAAGGCGTACTACCCCTATGATGTGTTTGGCGGCACTACAAGCTGTTTTGAAAGATTAATGATACAGGTAGGTGTGTGTACTTACGGTTGATGGTGTCCATGTAGATGTTGTTTTCATCGTATTTCGACTAGCAGCAGCAGCAGCGACATGATGTTTGTAAATGGCTCCCTTGAGGCCCCGGACGTGTAAAGCTGCCTGCCGGTGTGTGTCTCTCTTTATAGTGTCCGTTTCCACCAGCTTGTACATGGCGGTTGGACCACCTTGGTCACATTGGTGTTGTGCAAAAAATATGCACAGTGAGGATCCCCTCTTGTAAAAAAAGAGAAAATTAAATAGACAATTCATATGAAAAATTAATTTGATATATCAGTCCATATTGCACCAAACTGGTCCTGGAGTCAATCAGTAGAGACTATTGATGAGTCCAAAGTTTATTCAGAATATGATTTAACATTCGACCGTCTGAAATCCAAGGGAAATTTGTACTTCCAGCCAACGTGTTTCGTCTTGGGAAATGTTTACATCCCTTACGACTTCTTCAGGGCTTATTTGAGTACCGCTATTGAACAACAATCGGTAATGAAAGTTAATTCGAGTCCAAATATGCTCCACAACATGTATAATAATCCAATTGAATATCCACTCCACCCGATATTATAAGGCTTTCGAATTATGGAACACGGCGTCTCAGAGTATGGACGCCTGGCGTTGTGCAACCTTATAATGGGTCTGGCAGAAACACTGTCTCTGTCGTGCTATTTATACTTCCTCTGCACCGTGGCAGTCTGTACTGCCTGACGGTGCCGGCAGACCGCTGGCCGTCATCTGTTTGTACAACTGACAGACTTGTAATCCGGTCGTCTGCTCCACCACAAAGTTAGCGGTCGAACCGCCACCTCCAACATGGCGGTCACGGAACCGCCAAACTTGTAATCAGGCCTATTAGCTCATTCCTAGATTGTATGTGCAAAGCACTCAGGCTAGGATCAGGAAACCTGCAGTTTTAATATACAGCCGACAAATGCCCTCAAATGAGTCTATAACTGCTTGAAAGCTGAAGTTGCACTATATAGCCAAAAGATGCCCTCACAGATGAATACAATGGAGATGGAAAGCTGCAGTTGTGCTATACCCTCAACAGATGTCCTAAAGGAAAGAAAACTATGTGCCCATAAATGTATAATGGGGGGGAGCTAGACCTGCAATAGTCTCTTTTAAAAGATTAATGCTAAAAAAAGGGCAAGAGGGGGACATAGAATTCACACAAAGGGTAGTACTTTCTGAGTGTCACAGATCTTCTTGGCTGACATTTAATGGCTCATCCAATTCAACTTTTTCCCTCCATTCGGTTATTTGTAATCTTCTATTAAATACCTATACACTGAAATAGCAGTACCAGACAAAAAAAAAAAATGAGGCCTTCTTGGACTTGCCATGCACTGCTAATTACCCCACAAATTTCAGCACTCATGACATCATTTGATAATATCAATGTAATATCTGCAGTAACATTTTTCACTAAAAGACTGTGCATGGCGAGGGCGCGTGTTATAGTTACCTTAGGGCACAAGTATTAGTTACTTGAGGTAGCTATAACTGTAACTGTTGAATTTCTGTGGTTTTGTACATTTAAAATGTATTTGTTACTTACAAAATACTTATATTTTCTTTGTGAAGGCTTGCGTGGTAAAGGCATATGCACAGGAAAATTTTGTGTGGTAACGGCATATGCATTGTATTGGATATGTTGTAAAGGCATGTGTGGTAATGGCATACGCGGTTCTGTGATACAATGCTCCCGGGGGATCTTTAGGGATTAGTGGTTGAGGCCTGTAAAAGTTCAATAAAAGTGAAGCTGAGCCATATGTCCCAGGGACCCTAGGAAGGAGGAAGGAGTATGTAGTAGTTTTCTGCATGTAGTGAGGTCCCAGAGCTATTGGGCGTATCTGTGTGTGGGGGGTCTGAAAGGTCCAAGGCATGGCTATCCTGCATTTCTTCAAAAGTAGTGCTTGGGCAACATGTTTACAGTGGGGTTTTAGAACACCTTTAACATAGCCAAGGAGTGGGACCATGAGTGTTATGTTTAAGTCTGTGACTATCATTGACTATAGTTCATTGATATGGTTATGTCAGTAGGAGCTGATGCCAGGGAATGTCTGTGTCATATGTACGAAAGTAGGATCAGGGGTCCCACATTTCCAGCTGTTTGTTTTAGGAGAGAGGCCATATCTAAACATGGGAACGGGGGATTAATACATTCTGTGTAAAAGTTTGAGATGTAAAAATCAGGTCATTGAAGGATACTTCTTGGGTCTGATTACTGCAACATGCCCATTGTGGATCTGTCAGGTTATGCCCAGGTTCACATTCCCATCTGGATTTAGTATGTGAGAGTTTGGTGGAGACGTGGATGTGAAAGCATTATACAGACAAGTTATGAGTTTGGTGGACGTGGAATTTGTGAAAAGCATTCTTAGCAGCTGGCACGCCGAAGGCTTCTCAGGGAATGATGGGTATAGGTCTTGCATTGTGCTGCTGAGTCAATGTGTGTCAGGATATGTAGTGGATGGCTTGTGGTGCCATGTAATCATTCAGCATAGGATATGAAACCTCTGTTTATGAACACATCTGCCAATGTGTAATGTTTGCTCTTGTGGTGCCTTTTGCAGTCCTGGTCCCGCAGTGGTTCATCTCGAGGACACTGGAGCTTTAGTAGTATTGCTTGGCGCAGTGGGGTGGGGTGAGTCAGCCCTGCCTCTATGTCCAGGTAAGAGGGCGTCTATTGTCAAGTACCCAGTGCTGCTCATACTGTGGCTGAGTGACTAAATGGGGCAAATCTGCCCATCCTATATAGTAGTTGCATTTTCAACTTTGCAATTCTGGGTTGTTATCCAGCCCACACCAGCCTCAACATGAACATTTCCAGTTGATCAAAGAATGCCCTGGTAAGTGGGATTGGTATATTTTGAAATAGGTAGAGTAGCTTGAGGACGATCACCATTTTCATGAAGGCCAATCTTTCTGCTTCCAGTAGTAGCATTTTGGTCCAGCAGTCCACCATGTCAGTTATACTGGATATGCATCTCCTGACATTTGCCCGGGTGAGGACTGTGATGTCCATGTGATATTGTATGCCAAGGTACCTCACCGGGTCTATCTGCTTTTTAAGTGGGTATTGTAGCACAGGCTGTTGGATATTCGATGTGAGAGGCATTAGTAAGGATTTCGCCCAGTTTATTTGTAGACCGGACCTTGCACAGAATTGTGTGATTTAATCTAGAATAGGTGTTAGTTGCCTAATTATGAGCAGAATATCATTGGTGAACATTGACCGAAACAGGTTTTGTGTTCCTAATGTTGTTCCTTGGTGGTGGTGGTACTTGCAGAGAATGTAGGATAATGGCTCCATCACGTGGGCGAAAAAGATAGGTGGGAGGTAGCATCCCTGTCTGGTTCTCCTGCTGATGGGGTATGGTGGTGCCAAAAGTAGGGAGTCTAGAGTGAACCATTTTAAGAATCATCTCCCAACTCACATGGGCTCAGCTTTGGCATCATTGACGAAAACAGCAGCCACTGGTAACGTCAATCTGATGGGTAATTAGAGAAAAGGACATATTTATGGCCTGGTTTCTGTCACTCTTACACCACCAATGTGGTTCAAGAGTAACGCAAACCTTAAGTGCGACTTATGAAGCCACAAAAGGCCACCTTGCATGGCTGTGTGTGTTTTCATAAATCTCAAATAATGTAACGCAGCGCAAATCGCTGTGCTTCATTACTATGCACCATGGGGGCATTTCAAATGGTGTTGTGTGGGTGTTCCCACTCAAAGTTTATAGATTTTGATGCATTCTCAGATTTACAAGAACTTGTAAACCTGGGAATGAGCCAAAAAGGTAGGCCTCCCAGAGCCCATTCTGCAGCATACATAGAATGAGGAAAAGCCTCTCAGGATGCTTTTTGTGCAGGAAAAAACAATCCTGCATGCAACGCTGGCACCCTTGCACCATGCTGCAAAGGTGCCTGCATTGGAGCTAGGCTGCCAAAAGGGTACCAGGGCAGGGGAAAAGGACAGGAATGCACGTATTGGATAAATACAGTGCATTCCTGCCCTTTCCCTGTGGCACAAGGCAGAGCAGCAAGGCAACTTGCTGCGTTGCCCTCCTCCACAAAGCCTGTAAAT
The DNA here is from genome assembly GCF_031143425.1 of Pleurodeles waltl. NCBI lineage: Eukaryota > Metazoa > Chordata > Amphibia > Caudata > Salamandridae > Pleurodeles > Pleurodeles waltl. The sequence goes on from NC_090444.1 coordinate 45,754,976, forward strand.
ATGGGCCAGAGTGCATAGGTTGACAGAGGTGGATCTACCCGGGAATGAAGTCTGATAGATCCACTCGTATCTTATTGGGTACTATTGGGAGAAGGTCATTAGTGAAAACTTTGACCAATATTTTATGAGGTAGAGGTGCATATATAAATGGCATTGATGGGTGGCTTACCAAGTTTGATAGAGCTTCCCGTAGTGAGGGTGGGAGGGACCCTAGTTAGAATGCTTCATTTTATACCTCAAGCACCACCAGCGCTAGTTCTTCCACATATGTTTTTTAAAATTCTGGGGCAGAGACATTCCTCATGGATAAGATTACCCCTCGATTTAGTGGATTGTGAATTGTTGTCGGAGTGGTTCACATTTTCCTTTGAGGTTAATCCTTAGTATCAGAAGAGATGACTAACCCTGGGGAGTAGGGGATTGAGGAGATATAGAGAGAGAAAGAGAGATAGAGAGAGAGAGAGAGAGAGAGAGAGAGAGAGAGAGACTTGGTTCTGATGTACCTAGAGCTCCCGTAAAAAGGATGGCGGTGGATGTGTTAATCCTTCTGAGCAGGAGCACTTAAGTTCTAGTGGCAAGACACACTCCTTCAGTCAGGAGAGGTGCTCCTCAACAAGACCACACTCCTTTCAGACAACCATACATGTATGTTATACAATCTGAGGTGCAAGTCCTTAATACATCATATCACATAAGAATTACAATAAGAAATTGAAGTCCATGTGAAGGGACCCTGATCAGTGACCCCTTTCCTGAATACGTATTTTTAACATTGTATTACTTCACACAGCTAGTCATTTTCCCTTAGCAAAGGTTTTCCTATTCAAAATCAAATTGCTGGGGTGTCCTTGAACAAAAAAGGAGATACCAAAAACTGCAATTGCCTTGTTAGTCCAGTAATGTGAAGTCTGTGTAAAGGGCTGGAATCGCTGGAGAGTTGAATGGAGGTGAAAGAATGATGGTTGTAGTCAAGGCGATGGGGCACGGCAGTGCTGGCTGAATGACCAGGTTGAAGGGTTCAAGACGGTTTGATGTTATCATGAAGGCCATGTGGGTTTGCTGGCCCACAATTCCATGTGAAGGTGTCTCGGTTACTTTTTTCGTAGGCGGTGGGGATCAGAACTCAAAGATGGCACTGATGGGAGACACAACTCTCTCTTTAGGCAGATTGACAAAGCCAAGCTTGGGGTGTGTTTGAAAGCAGTATCTATAGCCTGTCATGAAAGTGTTAATCTGGAGCCTTTTAGAATATTACTGAGTGTTTCCTGCCAATTAGAAGGCTATCTCCAGTGGGAAACAAGGACAATAACTAAAAGGTTAAGTAAAGAAACACATTAGACACTGAAGCCTTCCTGAGGATTACTGAGTGTTTCCTATCAATTAGAAGGCTGTCTCTGGCAAGAAACTGGGGCAGGAATTGGAGGGTTTTAATTAGATGGTGGGGCAGTTAAACAAATAAACAACAAGCAAGTACATCAGGCAACCTTGATGTCAGCAGGTGCCAGAGCCTTTCAAGAATCAGCACCATATGTTAGGGCAATTAACCAAAAAAAAGCAAACAAGCATAAGAGACAACTTTGCGGTCAGCATGAAACAAATGTTTTTAACTAATCTATACCACATGCTTGTTCCAACAAACATATGCAAGCATTTGCACTTAGGTGAACTGATATTTCAATAGTGCATAGTAGGGTACATGGCTCCTGCCTAACTGAAAAAATGTGCTGATAAAGGACAACAAACAGTAGAGGCAGACCGGGGTATGTCCAGTGTACAATTGCTCGTATAATAGAACACATTCAATAGGGCATACTGTTCCGATAATGGCTTCAAGGTAATATATTAAGGACTAAGAACACCATATGTCACTAGGAGTGTCTGCTCTTCGAAGGACAAGCCCTCCTCCACCCAAAGGTGGCATGCCTCATCATCGGCCTGCTCTTCATTGGGCTGGAACTGCAATGCCTAATGGGCCACTCGAGGGGGAACTTTGCCGGAGATCTTTTGATTCGCCTGAAAAGGACGGTATATACTGGTGAGTCCGAGGGCAAGTGTAGGAAATTGGATTGAAGAGGGTTAAAATTGACTATAGACAATTTGCAGTCTGTTTATTAGGGGATAAAGAATCTATGCCAAGATTAAAAGAAGTGTGAGAAACTAAGAGAAATAATACCAGTCTATGATACTAGAAAAATGTGAGACTAAACCAGTAGGAGTTATTGGTCGACATATTTATTGCCTCTGCTGGTCCCATAGGATCAAGTGGCATTTCATTAGGAAATATAAAGAAATACCAAATCTTCACTGTATTTGGGGATCCCAATTGTGTGATAGAGCGTGGTCCCCACCTCTGTGAAGAACCTAACCCTAATACTTGTCATTCCGGGGATGTGGACGAGGGGTAGGTGAATCTGCCAACTAATCACTCTCAGAAACTACCCTAAGACTGGGCCCTCCACATACTCCAAGGGGCCCATTCCTTAATTTAGAAGGGTCACTTGCATTGAAATTTGAACCTACACATAGGAGTGTAAGTTGGTGATAGAACCAGTTTTCCTTGTGTTTCCGCCTGCATTCTCAGGTCATTTCTTTCAACTTCCTTTACCTTATATTTTCTAAGTAGGGGCAGGCGTGATTTTGACTCCTTTTTGGGGTATTTTATCATCCATGCATTGCTTCAGGGAGAGTGTTGGGGCTTAAATTACATTTTTTACATTCTCATAGTGTGTTTCTTGTTTTTCTTCAAGGTGTACCATGGTTTTACTACAAAAAACGCATATGTTAGCATGTATGTGAAATGTTTACATGTCATGTATAATTGAATAGACAATAAAACACCAGAGGAAAAGTAGTCACAGTAGTCACTACTTACATCAGTCTCTGTGTTTTGCAGCTTAGGTGCTTCAGCCCGTCACACAGCAATCTCACTCCAGAGTCCTTCAGTCCATTAAAGCTCAGGTTAAGCATTTTAAGAGATGTATTCGTTCTAAGAACAGTGGCAATGTCCACACAGCATGAATCTGTGAGATCACAATCCATCATCCTACAGGTGAAAGAGATACAGAAATGAAATAAAAAATGGAAAGATGTCTATCATAATCTAGGTTTGATGTTCATTACCAAGAAATCTAAGAGCAGGCTCACCCAAAGCCCACCTACCCATGTGACATGTCTGGCATTGCATCAGCAGAAACTAAACGATGGCTGAGGGTCTGGGATGTTGAACCTAGTTGTCACTGTTATCTGATGAACCAGAGGATGCTGTACAGTTGGTGTCTGGCTGAATACATGGACTTAAGGGATCCCTTTATTACATCTTACAATTTAGTTACCAGTGGGATTGAATTTACCACTTTAGATATGCTTACCGAAGCTCTTTAAATACTATAGGCACTAAGGGGCATATTTATGAGCCCGTAGCACCACCCGAGCATCACATTTTGTGATGCTCCAAGTGCGCAATGCCCTGCACCATATTTACTAGGTGGCGTTAAGCCACTCTTTGTGGCTTAAACACCACCTTGTAAATACGACCCCTTCACACACAGCCCTTTGCATGGTGGGGGTGTGCAATGGGTATTGCTGTGGGCGTGCCACAGCAACACCAATTGCGGTTTGACATTGCCTCAGATTTACGAGTTTTCCTAAACCTCAGCAGCGCCAAAATTTAACGCCATCCCAGGGGTGGCATTATCAAGGCGCAACGAGGAGAAATACTTTTATTCCTCCTCGTTTTTTGCTTTTTCTATGTGTGTTGTATTCTGCAGCACGCATAGAAAGAGCAAAATGCCAGACATGATTGTTTATGTGCACATAAACAATCAACACCCACCAACGCAGACATCCTTGCACAATGGTGCAAGGATGCCTGCGTTGGCGCCAGGCAGCTCAAGTTAGCACCAGCACAGGGGACAACACAGGGGTGCGCTGTATTCAATTAAATACAGCGCATCCCTGCACTGCGAAAATTACGGAGAGCGGCATTGGCAGTTTTTGCGCAGCGTTGTGCTTCATAATTTTCCTTTAAATATGGGCCTTAATATCACACAAGGGCAGGAGGATGCTGGATGAACAGAGAGTAATATGTCCTTCTTGTCTAGTAGAAAAGGTTCCTTGTTACTTTACGAGGAAACAGATCTTCCACATTATATGTGTTAAGAAGATAGTACAAGTGTGATGCGAGCAGGAATTGATTCTCATTTCACAGCAAGCAATCGACCGGAAGAGATTTTACACTCCTGGGGTTTACCTTTCAGGCCTAAAACCTAAAATCTCCATTACTTAACAGGGAATTCTCATTCAGAGAATTGAAATCTTCATGCAGAAATTCACTGGCTCTTTCATTGTGGAAAGATAGATTAATAAAAAATATGCAAATGCACAATGTACACCCTGAACTAACAACCTGCCCACTCACTAATGAACAATCCACTTCTAGGTGTAAAGAAGGTGGTTATGTACACATATGTGGTTCAGACACAAAGAACCCCAATAAACAGTCGACTGAAAGACATACCTTCTAGAAGTGGACCTCCACTATACTGGACAAATAGATACCAACAAAAACAACATCTAGGGATGACCACAAAAAGAACATCACATGGGTTAATGACATCAAAAGAATGAAAACACAACTGAATATTCTACAACACAAAAGGAGATGAAACAGATACAAGCATACTATGCCACTATAAAAGAGCTTACAAAAGAGCCATCAGAACCACAAGAAAACCACTACACACGTTATTGAAGCAGACTACCCTTCAAAAGAACTCCATAAAATTCTCAGATGTCCGCACCAAGTATCCCAAAACACAGAAACAGAACTATCACAAGACTTCTTTGAATAAAATCTCCAGTGAATTGATCTGAAAAATAACAAGCATTGGCAAAGCCAATCAGTCTTGGCAATATGAGAGCTATTGACTTTGTTAATGCAATGTCTTTTGGCCATGTTATGTAGCACCCTGGAATATAAAGTGACATTTATAGTTTTTACTTCGTATATATTGAGTAAATTGCTGTGAAATGCTCAATTTAGCTACTATAACACAAATACAAGACAGAAATGCTAGGGTTGGTTAGGAATCTTAGCATTTCTTCATTGAAGGCTGTGGTAGGAGCAAGGTATGGATTGATTTAATGGAGCACACCTATCCAGTCTGAGCTGGCTCCAAGGCGCCCTGGGGTGGTGTGGGGTGCTGGCAAGGCCACCTAATATGAATGCAGGGGCTGCAGCACTACACCTACATAAACCATGGCATGTACACAAAGGCATGCCAGGGCTAGCCTGCTGTTTTGTAAACAGTATAAAAAGGGCAAGCAATGCCATATAAATCCTTTTTTTACTAATATGTTAAAAAACATATGTTGGGATAAGCCTGTGGAAGCAGAGATTGTGCAACACACATAGAGCGCGATGTAAGAGGAGCAGGGGGGAAACATGTGGCAGAAGTAGCATGCTGGCGGTCAAAAATTGAAGAAAATAAACTTCTGGGTGATGGTGTCTATGATAAAGTCAGGCAAAAGAAAATCATGCATACGCTGTGCACATACAGTAGTATTTTGCCTGACCCCATACAAGGTGGCCGCACAATGTTTGCTAGCTGTAGCCTGGTAAGTTCATAGCTGTGTAAACTAATGTGCGCCAACCCTCCCAGTCATATTGGAAAGGACATGTTTGTCTCGTCTGCACAGTATGTTTGCAAAGTCTTTTGTAATTACCGATGGAGGGGCAAGCAGTGATGCGAGAGGGGCAGGGGGGCAGGTCAAGCAGCGAAGGTGCCTGACCTTTGCTCTCGGTCTTTGTATGCTCAGCAGATGTGACTGTCAGAGCTGGGAGTGACTGCAAGCACACAGCCCTTATGTTAGGTGCTCAGAAGAAATAAATAAATGGATAGCTGTATAAACTAATGTGTGCTGACCCTCCCGGTCATATCAGAAAGGACATGTTTGCCTTGCCTGCATAGCATGCTTGCAAAGTCTTTTTCAATGACCAATGGAGGGGCAAGCAGCAATGAGGGAGAGCGTGGGGGTCAAGTCAAGCAGAGAAGGTGTCTGACCTTTTCTGTTGGTCTTTGTATGCTCATCAAATGTGACTGTCAGCATTTGGTGGAACTGGGGAAGGTCCAAGCAGCAAAGGCATCAGACCTTTGCTCTCGGTCTTTGTATGCTCAGTAAATGTGAATGTCAGACTTGGGAGCGACTGTAAACACACAGTGCTCTGTTACAAACTTGCAAAGTCTTTTGTAATGATTGACAGAGGGGCAAGCAGCAATGGGGAAGGGGGTGGGGGACAGATCAAGCAGCAAAGACATCTGACCTTTGCTCTCTGTCTTATATTCTCATCCAATGTGACTGTCAGAGCTGGGAATGACTGTAAACACACAGCGTTGGTCATATTGGAAAGGATGTGCTGGTCTCGCCTGCACAACATGCTTGGAAAGTCTTTTGTAATGACCAACAGAGAGGCACGCAGTGATGAGGGAAGGGGTGGGAGGGTCAAGCAGTGAAGGTGTCTGACTTTTTTTCTCGGTCTTTGTATTCTCAGCAAATGTGACTGTTGGAGCTGGAAGTGTCTGTAAACACACAGCGAACGTGTTAAGTGCTCAAAAGAAACAGAAAAAGTAGTTTCTAAAACACGTCCTAAAACGTCCTAAAATGGCAGCTTGGGATGGATACTAGTACTTGGTCCCTGCTCTCATGGAGGGATAAACAGAGGAAGAGGCATGATGCATGCATGACATGAACAAATAGGGATTAAAAATAGGAGAGCAATGATGGAGCCAGCGAATGGGAAGCTTATGGGTGGGCTGAAGCCCACAAAATATAAACAACATGTCTCTCTTCGAGACAGTGCATGCATACTGCTTAGAGCCGAGGCCTACAAAGATTTAAAATTACCTTAAGAAAAACAAGGAGAACACTACAATTACATACAAATTAACCGCCATGGAAGGAGACATCAATGATCATACTTCAGTGCGTACTTTCAATACCCTATCACAGAAACATTTACTCAGTATTATCATTGCAGCAAGGTTTATCATCAGACCCATACTCATGTTCATCATAAGACCCAGTACAGTGAAGAACAAACAAACAAAATACCATATATCATGGGCAGACTATGAAATGTAATTTCCTCACTAGCTGAGGCAGGCAGTTGCATACACACGTAGCAATTCCTTGCATCCATGGTGTCAACCCATCCATAAAACAATTTATATTCAAATTTGATTAAATATCTCCGCTATAAGAATCTTCTTATAACTTCTTCTCATCTATTGTTTTCTATCACTAACAGGTGATGTAACTTGTGATGCACTAGTTGACCTATTGTTCCCTACTTTGGAATGTGTAGGTAAACGCAAACCTATACGCAATAAGATCATAACTTTACATGATATGGCCAGAACTCCTGTACACATGTATTTGCCTCTACTAAGTTTGTTTCTAATTGGTTCCATGAGTCCTCTAATTTCAGACCGATAATAAACAAACATATAAAAATGTAAAATATAAAGTGCAAATGGCGGCAAGAAAAATAGCAACTGTTTCTTTCAGGCTTTTTCATTGTGAGCAAAGCAAATAGCAAGCAATTGTCTCATTCAGCACAGTTCACAAATTAATTTGCAAAAATATTCATCTGGGGCCAGATGTATCAAGTGAATTTGAATTCGCAAACGGTGCGAATCGCATAATTCGGACGTTTGCGAATGAAAAAATGCCTTTCATAATGTATGAAAGGCATTCGCTATGCAATATTAAGGAATCGCTAAAATAGCGATTCCTTAAAATTGCGACCCCATTTAGAGAATCGCAAATTGCGAATCTCTAAATAAGAAATCGCAAATAAGGAATCCTTATTTGCGATTTCTTAAGCACATCTATCAAGCTTTTCCTTAATGCGAATTGTGCATTAAGGCATCAGAATTACCACCAAATTCAATTTGGTGGTAACAATGTGCAAATTTTTAAAATGCATTATAAATGCATTTTTTAAATTAACATGTAACGCACACATGCCCCTTTGGCATGTGTGCGCCTTACATGTCCTAAAATATTTTTTTTGGGGTGGAGCAGGTGGGGGCCTTAAGCCCTCTGTGGTTTGCAGTTCCTAATTTGCGAATTCCTAACTGGAATTCGCAATTTGGGAGATGCAAAAAAAATTGCAAATATGGGCCTACAGGCCCATAGGTGCGAATGGGGTCAGAATCGCTATTTGTGATTCTTTAATAGCATTTGCGATCATAATTACCGAATCGCAAAAATGATACATACCATTTTGCATTTCTTACATAGCGATTTCTTAATAATCACTATTTGAGACTCGCAAAATGGATCCTTGATACATCTGGCCCCTGATTTCTACAGGGTCCATCAAATACGTCTAAAAAGTCATACGTCTCTAAAAAATGTGCAGTTCAAAATTACTAATAATCACATTCAAGTTATGTCTCAGTCTGTGGCCATGAACTTTCAAAGTTCAGTTTAGCCATATGAACAAATTCAAGAATGTTCAACTGGATTCAAATTGTTAAAACAAAAGGTTGCAAACGCCATTTCTCATTCATTTGCTGCAAAATAAGTCAATTCAGGTGCTGCTTACTTTTGACAAGGTATTTTCCTTCATTTTGACCTCCGGACTACTGGTCCTTCAGTATCACTGTCACTTTGACCAGAGTCCTCAGTTTCTTTTGAAACAGTATGTGGAATTTGCACTTCAGGTCCAGTCTGCTCCTTCAACCACCAGTCTCCAAGGACAACTCTTTTTGCTACAGCACTAGGTCTTTCGTCAGCATCTGACTTTTGCTGTCATCCTTTCTTGTCTTGACCCTTAATTGTTTATTTATTTATTCGAGGAGTTTTATAAAGTGTGAACATGACCCGTAAGGGTATTAGAGCGTATTATACATATAGCATACAAGTCATATATGTATGGCAAGAAGCAATCAGGAAAAAGTGAGTATCAAAGCAAATGTACTGTGAACAAAATTGATTAGGAAGATTCCTATTCTAGTGGTATATCAATGAATATAAGTCAGCTGAGTACTTTAGGGTTATTACTGAAGTAATTTGTTCACTAAATTAATTTGAATGAGGTAGTTAAGTGGTTTGACCTGATTACTGATGGAAGAGCATTCCATATTTTTGGGGCTTGGCCAGAGAAGGAGCAGTTGTAAGTTTTTTTTTATGAGCTTCTGTGGTTTCAGGAGTAGAGAGTTAGTGCTTCTTAAGGTGCAACTGCCACCAGACAGTTCCAGTTTATTGGCCAGGTAGAGGAGACTACTATGGTGGAGGGCCTTGTGTGTCATGCAGGCTATCTTCAGCTGGATCCTTGCTTCAAACGGAAGCCAGTTTAGTAGTTTTAGGTCAGGAGTGATGTGATCAAATTCTCTGTATCCTGTGACGAGCCTAGCCGCTGAATTCAGAGTGGTTCTTATCTGTGCCATTTATACTTTGGGTAACCCTGCAAGAGTAGCACTCCCATAATCGAATCCTGAAATGACTAGGGATTGCACTGCCAAATGAAATTCATCCAGGGCAAGAAAGGTTTGAATTTCCTTAAAATATTTGGGTGGTAGTTGGCTCACCTGGCGGTTGCGCTGATATGATCTTGCATATTCAGGTATGTGTCCAAAGTTATGCCAAGTGATTTAGTAAAGTCAATGATATGTGGGACGCAATTGAGAGCTGTAAATTGTTTGACACAGTCTTCTATGGGGGCAGAGTGATTGTGACGGTCGATCAAGAGGAATTTGGCAGAGGTTTTTAGCAGGGTGTAGTTGAGAGTAACTACGTCCTCAGGTGATGACATTTTCAGGTATAATTGTGTATCATCCTCATACATGTGGTATGGAATATTTGAGTGCTTAAGCATTTCAGTGAGAGGTTCCATGAACAAACTTGAATAGCGTGGGTGATAGTGTGGAACTTTGGGGTACTCCAATCGAGACCTGAGTGGTGTCGGAGAGGACTTGATTGACTTTGATCCTTTCAGCTTTGTTCTGTAGGAATGAGGCAAACCAGTTTAAGACAGTCCCAGATAGCCTCATTGTGAGAAAGTAGCCTCTTTCTAGCATGGTTACCCCCACTTTTGGCCTGTTTGTGAGTGTGTGTCAGTGTGTTTTTACTGTGTCACTGGGATCCTGCTAGCAAGTACCCCAGTGCTCATAGATAAAAACCTATATGTCAGTATATTTTGCCTGTCTCACTGGGATCCTGCTAGCCAGGACCCCAGTGCTCAGGTTATGCCTGTGTAGTGCCTAACTGTGTCACTGAGGCTCTGCTAATCAGAACCTCAGTGCTTATGCTCTCTCTGCTTGTAAATTTGTCACTGTAGGCCAGTGACTTCATTTACTAATTTCAGTTGGCATACTGGACCCCCCCTAATACATCCCTAGTATATGGTACCTAGGTACCCAGAGCATTGGGGTTCCAGGAGATCTATATGGGCTAAAGCATTTCTTTTGCCACCCACAGGGAGCTCAGACAAACCCTTACACAGGACTGCCATTGCAGCCTGCGTGAAATAACACACATGTTATTTCACAGCCATTTTCACTGCACTTAAGTAACTTATAAGTCACCTATATGTCTAACCATTACTTGCTGAAGGTTAGGTGCAAAGTTACTAAGTGTGAGGGCACCCTTGCACTAGCAAAGGTGCCCCCACATAGTTCAGGGCCATTTCCCTGGACTTTGTGAGTGCAGGGACGCCATTACACGCATACACTACATATAGGTCAATACCTATATGTAGCTTCACAGTGGTAAATCCGAATATGGCCATGTAACATGTCTAAGATCATGGAATTGTCCCCCCATTCCAAATATGGTATTGGGGAGCCAATTCCATGCATCCTGGGGGCTCCACCATGGATCCCCAGTACTGCCAAACCAGCTCTCTGAGGTTTGCACTGCAGGTACAGCTGCTGCCACCTCACAGACAGGGTTCTGCCCTCCTGGGGTCTGGGAAGCCCAGTCCCAGGAAGGCAGAACAAAGCATTCCCTCTGAGAGCAGGGTGTTACACCCTCCCCCTTTGGAAATAGGTGTTACAGGCTGGGGAGGAGTAGCCTCCCCCAGCGTCTGGAAATGCTCCTTGCATAAACCAGTCTACACCGGTTCAGGGACCCCTTCTCCCCTGCTCTGGCGGGAAACTTGACAAAGGGAAGCAGAGTGACCACTCCCCTGTCAATCACCACCCCAGGGGTGGTGCCCAGAGTTCCTCCAGTGTGTCCCAGACTTCAGCAATCTTGCTTTGCAAGGTGTGGGGGCACTCTGGAGGGTTCTAGGTGGCCAGTGCCAGCAGGTGACGTCAGAGACCCCTCCTGATAGGTCCATACCTGATAAGGTAGCCAATCCCCCTCTCACGGCTATTTAGGGACTTTCCTGTGGGTTCTCTTCAGATTCTGCTTGCAAGTTTCCTTCAGGAATCCTCTGCAACAACTTCAGACTCTTCTGACCTCGGATCAACCACAGCCTGCTCCAAAAAACGCTGTAACTGCAACAAAGTGTCTACAAGAGACACGTTTCTTCAACAACCCCAGCTCCAAGTCAACAACTGCAACAGTTTCCACGGTGTGCATGCTCTGGAGACTCCCTGTTTCATGCTGCACCAGAAGAACCGAAGAAATCTCCAGTGGAGTGGGGGAGTCACTCCCCTGCTCCAAGCAGGCACCTTCCAAGACGACAACTGGTACCCTGGGACTCCTCTCACAACGACAAGCGTGCTCCTAAGGACACAGAGGGTGGACATCATCGACATAGTCTGCCCTGAGGTCCTGCTGATGCAATTTGGAGGAGGTAAGACCTTGCCTTCCCCGAGAATGATGGTACCCCTGTGTACCATGTCTTTTTCGGCTCCTGAGGCCTCTGTGCACTCTTTGCCAAATTCCTTTGTGCACAGCCCCTAGGTCTCCAGCACTCCATCCTGCGACGCTCAACTCGCTGAGTTGTTCTCCAGCGGCGTGGAACCTTCTTTTGTTGTGCTGCATCAACTGTGTTTTGCAGCTCCTTTGAACCCAGATCCTGTGGCTTCTGGGGGTGCTGGCTGGCATCCTGAGGGCTCTCTACAGTGCTGAGACCCCCCTCTTCCTCTCTCTTCCTCCTCCTCACACAGAGTTGAGGCCCCCAGGTCCCTCCTGGGTCCATCCAGCGCCATTTTGACGCAAAACACACTTTTGTCATATCAAAAGCTTGTAGGCACCTTCCAACACAAAATCTCATCTGCAACGGTCTTCACACCATGGGACATCTTTTGCATCATGCAGGAGCCTGCTGGCATCTTCCCAGGGTGCATTTTTGCAGTCTTCGACCAACCGGGGATTCTTCTTTTGCGCCCTCTTCTGGGTTGGCAGGGGCTCCTGTCCTTCCTGGAACTTCTTTCGACCTCTGGACTTGGTCCCTTTCCTTTGCAGGTCTTCAGGTCCAATAATCCAGCAGTTGTTCTTTGCAGACTTGGTTGGCTGCTGCAAAATCCCCAAAACGAGGTGTAGTGTGTCCTAAGGAAACTTGCAGTACTTTACTCCTGCTTTTCTGGGCTCTAGGGTGGGGTAGTTTACTTACCTTTACTGTATTCTTACTCTCCCAGCTATTCTGCACACACTACACTTGTCTAGGGGGGAATTTGTTATTCACATTCAACTTTTTTAGTATATGGTTTGTGTTGCCCCTAGACCTATTTTCTCCCATTGCATTCTGTAGGATTTCCTACTGTTTGCATTGTTCTATGACTATTTACTTGTCTAATTTTGGTGTCTAGTGTATATATTGTATATAATACTTACCTCCAGAAGGAGTATTGTCTCTAAGATATTTTCGGTACTGTGTCACCCAAATAAATACCTTTATTTTTGGTTACACTGAGTATTGTCTTTACTTGTGTATAAGTACTGTGCAACTATAAGTGGTATTGCAGGAGCTTTGCATGTCTCCTAGTTCAGCCTAAGCTGCTCTGCTATAGCTACCTCTATCAGCCTAAACTGCTAGAATACTACTACTTCACTAATAAGGGATAACTGGACCTGGTATAAGGTGTAAGTACCCAAGGTACCCACTACAAACCAGGCCGGCCTCCTACACTCATTCTTGGCTCAAGAAGGACTATCAAGCTGTCATGTTTGACCATGTCAAACGAAGAGGAGAGATCATGAAGCCTAAGCAGACATGGTTTGTTCTGATCAAGTAATCTCAAGGCATCATCTACAATATGAGTTAGAGCTGTTTCAGTGCTATGTCCTGTTCTGAAGCCAGATTAGTAATGGGATTATATGACGGAACACCGAATTAAAAACAACTATTAACCTTAACAATGAGGTCGGAACACCGACCTCGTCCTTACTACTAATGATTTTACCACGAATGCCTTAACAACGATATTGCAATAGGCACCATTCACCCTACATCCCTCACCCAACCCCCCCAACCCCACCCCAAAACCTAAAACCCCCTGACCCCCCACCCACTCCCCAAAACCAAAAACGCCCCACCCCCCCAACCCCACCCCAAAACCTAAAACCCCCTGACCCCCCACCCACTCCCCAAAACCAAAAACGCCCCACCCCCCAACCCCACCCTAAAACCTAAAACCCCGTGACCCCCACCCACTCCCCAAAACCAAAAACGCCCCACCCCCCAACCCCACCCCAAAACCTAAAACCCCCTGACCCCCCACCCACTCCCCAAAACCAAAAATACCCCACCCCACCAACCCCACCCCAAAACCTAAAACCCCCTGACCCCCCACCCCCTCCCCAAAACCAAAAACGCCCCACCCCCCCAACCCCACCCCAAAACCTAAAACCCCCTCACCCCCCACCCCCTCCCCAAAACCAAAAACGCCCCACACCCCCAACCCCACCCCAAAACCTAAAACCCCCTAACCCCCCACCCCCTCCCCAAAACCAAAAACGCCCCACCCCCCCAACCCCACCCCAAAACCTAAAACCCCCTAACCCTCCAAGCCCTCCCCAAAACCAAAAACGCCCACCCCCCCAACCCCACCCCAAAACCTAAACCCACCACTTACCTTCGCCAACTCCCTTCTTTGTACCTTAACCACGCATGTTCGTTGTTCAGAACATACGTAGTTAAGGCACAAAAATACGAAGTCGTGGTTAAAAAAAGCGTTGTTACGCTTTCGTTAACCACGACTTTCGTAATAAAAAAGTCGTAAAAAAGGATATTTACCTAGTAATGGTCATGGAGGTGATATTGTTCAATGTGTTTGCAGAGTTTGAGGTGTACAAATTTTTCTAGGACCTTAGCAAGTGTTGAAAGGTTGGTGATGGGACAGAAATTATTGAGGTCAGACATCTTGGCATTTGGCTTCTTTAGGATGGGAGTGACCTGTCCTATCTTTAGACAATTGGGAATCAGGCCCTGAGAGAGAAATGCATTAACAATCATAATCCAGTGGGAGAATGGAGGATCTTAGGGCCATATGTATGAACATATTTTCGCATAGACATAGAATGGGTAAACCCCTTTGGTACATCTGCCCCTTAGTTCTTTAAAGAGTTTAGCGGGCAAAGGATCACTGAAGTGTTTGGTGGTCCCTTCGTCTCACTGTAACCAACTCTTTCATCAAGGGGATCTGTAACTTTAAGAGTATGTGCCACATTATTCCAGTTGGGGAGAGCGTATGTGCCACATTATTCCACTTGGGGAGAGCTCCACATTTCACAGCTGCCGTGGTCAACAGAATAACCTGATAGGGTCCTCTCTACAGAGGCTCCAAACATAACTTCCAAAGGTGTTCCTTGACCATCACCCAGTCACCTGGGCACAAGTCGTGACACAGGTCCTGCTGCGGTTATAATGTGTCTTCTTCAACCTAATGAGACATTGCTTGAATGCGGATTTACCTTAAATAAATGAAAGCCAAGAGGTGTTCAACAAAGCAGGAACAGTCTGTTTAATTAAACGCAATGACTGGGAGAGCTCAGTACAGAGTGAGGTCTACTGACTGTCTCTCAAATTTATAGAGTTTTGTGTACCTTTTTATGCTTTGCCTTGAGGTGCAATAAAATGATTGAATACAGTCTTTGAAAAAAGGAATCCGTGCCTAGTCATGAGGCCATAAATCCGACCATCTGCTAAAGTGTGTAGGGTGGTGTCAATCTTGCGTAGACATAGTGTGGGCCAGCAGGTAACATGTCCAGATGTCCGGCATGGGGAGCAAGTGATCACTGCTTGTAGTGTGTGTGTGCTGTGCTCTGACTGGCTGTCTGTTCATAACCTAATGTAGCATCTAAATTTACTGTGCATTGGGAATGCGCACCCCTCTGGTTAGATGTGTTTGGTTGGGGGCCAGTTTCATAGGACCTTTGTGGTGCTGCAGCCTATCTCAGGAACCAATCTGGGTCTTTCCTGTTTTGCATGTTTTTCTATGGGCTATATGTCACCCCACCTGTGATCTGGCAATCAGTTGCTTCAGACCTGGGTTGCAGGGCCTGCCTGACCATGTACTTGTGATTCAGGGTTGACAGGGAGGTCATGTTGGGTGGAATGAACAATACAAAGCGAGTTTCTTGTCATGCTGGCACAAATCATGGTGTACATTGACATTGTTTCTATGCATATCAACATGCCCCCCTCTAGTTGAATTTTCAACTACTTTATCCACCCCATATTTCATGACAGTCACATTATTCAAGGTTTAATGTTTTTTTAATGTGTCTACTACTATTTCCCTACCTACTTGAGCTCTACCTAATTTGAGGACTGCATTTTTACATCAGGAATCTCCCATTTGTAGAAAACAACACAAAAACAGCACAGAAATGAGAACTGACAGCAATGACAGGCACAGTCTGACCACCCACCACGGGAGCAAGGAAAACCAATCAAACAACAGTCCTGCTCTGGGGCACCTCTCTCTTTCTTCATGTCAGCTTGTAGACAATACAGTGCTTGAATGGCGAACGTCAATGTCCCATTGTAGGAAGCTGGCTCGGTAAATACTATCTTAAAATGAGAGATAGTGTGCACAGAGTCCAGGGGTTCCCCAAGAGGCTTGACAGAGGCAATAATAGATAATACTAATGCACTATTTGTGGTAGTGTGGTCGAGCTGTTAGCCTTATCAGAGGGTAGCGTTAAGCATTTGTTGTACACGCTCAAGCAATAAATGAGAACACACACTCAATGACTTCACTCCAGGCCAATAGGTTTTTATATAGAAAAATATTCTTTACTTAATTTATTTTAGAACCACAAGATTCAAATTGCAGGTAAGTACATTAAATGTAAGGTACTTTGCATAAGTATAATTAGGACTTTGAACCTAAACAGTAATGTACACAGTTTTTCATAAAATGGCAATAAGCTATTTTAAAACTGGACACAGTTCAAAATTCAACAGTTCCTGGGGAGGTAAGTACAGTTAGGTTAATGTGGTAAGTAAAGCACTTACAAGTTCAGTCTCTGGGGCATAGGTAGCCCACCGTTGGGGGTTCAAATCAACCCTAAACACCCAGCACCAGCAATACAGGGCCGGTCCAGTGCAAAGGTCAAAGAGGAGCCAAAATAACATGGGCGCCTACTGAGACAGGGGGTGCTCCGGTTCCAGTCTGCTGGCAGGTAAGTACCTGTGTCCTCGGGGAGCAGATCAGGGGGGTTTAGTAGAGTACTGAGGGGGTCCCAAGTAGGCACACAAAGCATACCGTCAGCGGCACAGGGGCGGCCGGATGCAGTAGGCAAACAGGGCATCTGATTTGCAATAGATTTCAATGGAGGGACCCAGGGGTCACTCAGTTGTTGCAGCAGGGCACAGGAGGGCTTCTCGGGCCAGCCACCGACTGTGCAAGGGTGAGGGCCACCTGCTGGTCACTGCTGCACTGGTGGTCGGTTCTTCACTGACCTTGGGGCTGCTGGTGCAGTGCTCCTTCCAGGCATCTGACTTCTTCGTTCCTCTGCAGGCCTCGTTGTGGGGGTGCAGAGCGGTTAGCCCAGGGTGGACACATCGTCAGAGTCGCTTGGGGATCCTCTCTGGGTCATTGGTTTCTCTGGACATGGGCCAGGGGCGTCAGGTATAGAGTGGTGGGGACTCACGTTTCTGGAGTGAGGTGAGAGTCCCTTTAAAGATGGTTTCTTCTTGCTTGGTTGGAAAGTCCACTGTTCACTGGAGTTTCTTGGTCCTTTGTAGTAGCAGGGCAGTCCTCTGAGTCGGCAGAGGTTGCTGGTGCAGGTTCTTCAAAGTTGGAGACAGGCCGGGAGGGCTGGGGCCAAAGCAGTTGTCATCTTCCTTCTTCTCTGTGGGGTTTTCAGGTCAGAAGTCCTTCTTCTTTGTAGGTCATCAGGAATCTGGTTTCCTGAGTTCAGGGTCGCCCCTAAATACTAAATTTAGGGGTATGTTAGGGCTGGAGGGTAGTAGCCAATGGCTACTGTCCTTGAGGGTGGCTACACCCTCCTCGTGCTCCCTCCCTTTGGGGAGGGGAGCACATCCCTATCCCTATTAGGCTAAATCCCACAAAACAAGATGGAGGATTTTCAAGGGAGGGGGGTCACTTCAGCTCTGGTCACCTTAGGGGTGGACCTGGCTGAGGGGGTGACTCCTCCTTGTTTTTCTCATTATCTCCCAGGACTTGCTGCCAGAAGTGGGGGCTGTGTCCGGGGGTTGGGCATCTCCACTAGCTGGAGTGCCCTGGGGCATTGTAACACGTAGCCTGAGCCTTTGTGTTACAGTTCCTGCAGGGGGGAGGTGTGAAGCACCTCCACCTAGTGCAGGCTTTGTTTCTGGCCCCAGAGAGCACAAAGGCTCTCACCCCAGATGGTCAGAAACTCGTCTCTCAGTGTCAGGCTGGCACAGACCAGCAAGTCCTGCACTGAAGTATTGGGAAAAAATATAGGGGGCATCTCTAAGATGCTCTCTGTGTGCATTTTTTAATAAATCCAACACTGGCATCAGAGTCGGTTTATTATTCTGAGAAGTTTGATACCAAACTTCCCAGTATTCAGTGTAGCCATTATGGAACTGTGGAGTTCGTTTTGACAAACTCCGAGACCATATACTTAATATGGCCACACTGTACTTACAATGTGTAATAATGGACTTAGACACTGTAGGGGCATATTGCTTATGTAGCTATACCCTCAGTTGTGGTATTGTGCACCCTGCCTTAGGGCTTTAAGGCCTGCTAGAGGGGTGACTTACATATGCCACAGGCAGTATTTTGTGTGCATGGCATCCTGAGGGGGATGCCATGTCGACTTTGCCTTTTTCTCCCCACCAACACACACAATCTGCAATGGCAGTGTGCATGTGTTAGGTGAGGGGTCCCTTAGAGTGGCACAACACGTGCTGCAGCCCTTAGGGACCTTTCCTGGTCACAGGGCCCTTGGTACCACTGGTACCTTTTACAAGGGACTTATCTGTGTGCCAGGGGTGTGCCAATTGTGGAAACAATGGTACATTTTTAGTGAAAGAACACTTGTGCTGGGGCCTGGTTAGCAGGGTCCCAGCACACTCTCAGTCAAGTCAGCATCAATATCACAGAAAAAGTGGGAGGGTACTGCAACAAGGAGCCATTTTCCTACACCCATTGTCTAGGTTTTTACCAGGTACAAACATGCAACAGGACACACTGATCTTGGTGCATACCCCACCCTCCATAACAGTCATCAAGTCCAACATGAGGTGATGGCTCTTAGTTGTTCTTTGATAGCGTTTAGGCAGAGTTTAGTGCTGTTGATCATTTTCAGCATTTCCCACCTGGTTATCTGCAATTAGTGGGCATTCGCTTTAGTCTGTAGTGTGAAGAAGGGTTTGGACCCTCCTGCTTTTACTTGAGTGTCAGTGAATAGTCTGAATTCTTCTGGAATATCCTTGCACTTATCCCAACCAAAACAATCAGCAGTTCCTTTCTTTTGAGCCTGATGCAACAGAGTTGTTTTCTTCCGTAGCGGATATTGGAACAACTCAGACAGGTCTTCTTCAGGGATGATCAGGGTCAGGGTGTGCACAGTCATGAGAGAACAAGTGCCTCGTCATTCGGGGATGAGCTGAATTCTCCACACTGCCATTAGTAGTCCTTCAGTGCGGAGGTGGCCCAGCGCATGTCTGGTACGTGCAGTATTGATCCACAATTTTAATTTGTGCCAAGAGGGATCGTTCCTTTGCCTCTGAAACATTATGGATCTATTGTAAGCCTCCGTACAATTAGGGGTTGCCCCTTCCCTTCCAACCACGTGTATCTATTTCAGTATCTCAGATTTCATGTTATGGGGTATCTATGCTGGCATTTAACCCTCCCCAATAAGACTTATTTCCCCTTGTATCATTGAGGTGGATGGCCGTACACAGGAACTTCTTGTCTGGGATCCAATTGTTAATAAAGAATACTGCCGTACACAAGTTAAGGGCCACGCTGGAGCCACAGATGGAGGTGAGAGCGGACATGTTTGTGCACTGGTGCAGTGGTTTTGCAACCTCCAAGAATCTCTTTTCTGGAAAGTCTTGGGGCCAAACTGCGTTCTCCCCTATAGTGCCCCACTTGCACACCCTGTCTAGCTCAGTTTGAATATTGCGAGGCTCAGTGTAAAGATATAGTGCTGTGGAATCGATTTTATATTGAGTACTGTTTACCACGACTCTGTGGGGCTCTACCCTACTGGGTTGTATCTTGGGCCTGATTCTACAAAGGTACAAGTGGATGAGACATTTTGCTTCCTCAGGTGCTACCACCTGGGATAGATAAAGCCTATCTGCACTTACAGCATGTAGTTTCAGCAAACAGATGTAGCATGGTCTGGCTGATGTCTGGACGCCCACGCCAGTCATGTGCTGATACCATGTGTTATGTAAGAATGCACTCAGGGCTGCTATACGTTTTGTTGATCGGGAATCCACATTAGAATCCACCATTTGAGTGCTTGCAGTGGCCTAGGCCCACTCTGCTGCTGTGTCCCCAGGATGTGGTTGGCTGGCCATGACCCAGGGGGAGGGCAGTGTAATGATGGGGTGCAGGGCAGCCTCCAACCAGAGCATAAAAGCCAACACCCAGGCCCCCATATCCAAATCTAGTTAGGATGGGCTCCAAGTAGAAAGGACCCCATTCTTCAACAATAGGCCTCCAGTGAATGGAGGCCCCCTTTCAGTTCCAAAATGATGCGATGTTCCAGTGTCAGGACCCAGGTTTCCCACGCACTTGGAATGATAATGTCCACACAAAAATCCGAAGTCTACACACAAGTCCAACAAATTCTGTAGCACACACACAAAGTAAGGGAAATTCCATCATCGCCCCTGTTCATTACTCATTTCGGGCAAATCTTAATGAGTCCTCGTTAGATACCTGACTCCTATTGTAGCAAACACTTGGCCTCATCCTCTCCACAAAAGGCTTCAAAACGTTCAAAAGCCTGCTCATTGGTTCATGTCCCTCCAAAAACAGTGAGAGTAGATTGTCCCTTGTCACAGCCCAGGGGTGGCAGGACTAAAACATCTTGGATCCGAGGAGAGGTTGGTGCCAGGAGGAGAAGGGACTCTCTAAGTGACCATCACAGCCCCATGCAAGACACACGGATACACTCACCTCCACGTCCAGCCTGGTCAGATCACACAAGGCCTCCCACACACACCATCCGGGGAAGCAGTAGGCGTGATCCCAGTTGTTGCTGCAGCAAAATCATATGAGAGTCACAGAGCACCTCTCTGACCCCTTCTGCAGCATTCAATAAAAAACCATTGCATGAAGCTCTAGGGAGGCACCCAGCTTCCCAAATGCAAGGAAAGGGGTGAGTTCTCTCCTAATGTTGGGTAACTGATATTTATTGTTGAAATTAGTTTTGGAGTGGGTATGAGGTGAATGTAAATTCATTGGGAGCTTGACTTACTGCGTATTTGTGTACATGATTGTGCAAAAGTATTGCCTTCCAAGACAGTCACCCCTCCCTACCATGGTTGTGGCCCCGGCCCTTGCTGGTATGAGTTTCCCATCTGCTGCATGCAGGATGCATTTAGGTTGACCTTGTTCAGGTTTTGCAGATAGGGATTTTGCGGGGTCTGGCCTAGGCTTACCCCTCTCTATTTATGATGCACTTTTAAGCACCACCGGCCAGCCATGTGGCCCATTCTATGGCAATTGCAACATTCTATGAAGTCTTGGGGTTGCTAGCCTCCCTGACCTCTGCCAGTAGGAATGGGTGGAAAACCTTTGGGGTTCTGAGGTGGAGCTCCCCTCAAGACTAGTGCCATTTGCATGGTTGGGGCCAATGTGGCCCCCTCGAGGATGGTCTCTTTCAAATTATGTTGGACCATCTTTGTGGCGTCTCTCTGCTTTTCCCTGTCCTTTTACTGTTTATTTCTATAGTAATGTAATATGTCGACCTGGATTTCCCACCAAGGTTTGGTGTCTAATCCTATGACGCTGTCCAGTCCACTCTGTATTTCTGTTGGCAGCCCCTTATTGAGGATGCTTTAAAAGAATGCAACCCAGTGGACCGTATCAGTCCATGGCTGTCCTGTCCCCATTGTTCACTCATTACGTTTAGAAACTCAATTATGGTTTCCCCAGGCTTCCTACTCTCCATCGTCAATCCTGCTACATCTGGGCAGTGAGGGTGCATTTCTCTTAGGGCCATCCATATATGGTGACTGAATGAGCTGAATGAGCTGAAGGCGGCCCTGTCATGCTCGGTGTTAGTCAGCATGATGGATGGAATACAGGATGAGGAAAACACCGTATTGGTCTTTTCTACGATGATGCTGCTGAGCAGACCCTTGACATCACCTATTGCAAGGTTTATTCCTGCTGTGTTTTTCTCAAAGCATGAGATCCATTTTCCTACCCCATCCATCAATTAGTGTAACTTGGTCCTGAGGCCTTCTTTGTCCATCTGCATCCACGACACATAGATTGTCCCTCACGTGCCCTTCTGTAACAATGGGCACATTTTGGCTCTGAGTGGCTGTTAGCTTTTCCTCAATGTAACGCTCCCATCTTCTCAGGCATTCTATATGTAGGGGAAGTTCCATTTGGGATCACCCCCTCCATGCTGGATGCGATGGCCATGTCCTCTGGTTCGAAGGATCCCTCCTCCAGCCAGGCTTTATCATACTGGCCATCCCTTTCTGTCCAGCAAGCTAGAAAGTGGCAAAATGGTCACACAAAGAAATATCTCTCTAGGGGTCGGTCTGCCTGACCAGCACGTTCGGGGGGAATGGCGGACGTCTTCATCCCTTGTGCACATGCAGAGGTGCCAATTAGCTTCTACTGTGCCTTAGTTGGGTCTGGACTAGCCTGCTTTGATCTCTTATTTCTTGGTCTGCCCCTCCCCTACTCTGATGGGTTGAGCTTCTGATAGGAGCCTCCCTTCTGGTTCTACTTCTGGCTCCTCTTTGCGTGGAGCCCGGGGCCTAAATCCGCTCTCATCTGGAGGGGGGCACATTTCTCTGTTCTCCCCTTGTGCTTCCCAGGTGAGAGCTTGCTCTCTCTCTCTCCTCAACCCATGCCTTTCTTCTAACTCCCACCTGGGCTGCCTCCTTCACTCCATGCTGCACGCGCTTCTCCATGGTGGGAACGTACTATCAGCTCGCTTTCTGTTGTCTCCTCTGCTGCCTGGGCATACTTTAGGGGAGTATACCCTGTGGCTCCTTCCCTGACTTCAAACAACGGAAGGCTGGGAACCTTTTCCTCCCTTCTACTACTGGCGTCACTATCCAGGACTGCTAAGAACCTCCCAGCCACCTCAGAGTGCTCCAAGGGACGGGTTGGAGTGTATGCTACTTGCTCTGCTGGAGTTTGATGATGGAGCTTAGCAGACAAGGTTGGGGTTGGCGTGCCTCCAGCCCTGGATCTCTGCCCGGTGGGGGCCCTCGGGCCCGATAACTGGTAGATTGGTGTAAGCCAGGACAGGAACACCTGGGATGACAGGCATCAGAGAGAACACCTCCATCCCTACTTATATTGAGGGAGGTGTGAAAACCTTGCTTGTGGGTTCTGGGCGGTTGCAGGTCAGGGGCACCTCAAAGATGGCCCATAGTTCTAACAGTGACTCCCTTTTAGCCTTTTCTGCTCTACAAATTTTGTCTGAATGTGTGTCCTTGTGTGTTCTATTGTGCTGGTGTTGAAGGATCCCCCCTCTGGCCAGGGAGATGCATGTGCCTTAGTATGTGTGTGCCATTCACAACAGTATTTATCTAGCTTTTTAGCTTGCATGGCAAATCTAGTTTGCATGTGACTTAACAGCGACTCCATGGTGAGTTGGGAACCTTTCTAGGGGTCTGGTATAGTTCTAACTTCTTTGAGTTTTAACTGGCCCTAAATCCTATTCTGATCGTGGGGAAATATGTACACGGGAATATGCCGGCAATAACTATTACCTATGAGATCAGCTTTAGACAGAGATGTATCAAATAGACTTTTCACAATACATAAAACAATACATATAAAGAATCACAACCTGCAAAAGAGAGCAATGGTTAACCTAAACATTGTAAACCAATTTAGCAGCAGAGTAGCAGGTATGGAATAAATCTTTGTGAGAGAAAGATAGTGACTTCCTTATATGCACATAAAAACATTTAACAAGACATAGCATTTCAACATGAAATATAGTTGCAACAGTTTATCAGCACCAAAAAATGCAACCACAATGGAAATGAAGAGGAAGAGAGTAAAAATGATAGACAAAAAATGATGACTTTGTCTCAAAAAACCCTTAGTCTGCTCCTAGCGCATGCTGCCCGATGCCGTAGGGAGGCTGTGCATGCTACATGGGACCAAGTAAGCCTGATAGTCTGACACTATTGGCTCGGGGACAAAGATAGCAGCAATTTACACAGAGAAGAAGGAACAACTCGACAACTACAGATCCTCCTTGGCAAAGCGCCAGGTGCACCAAATCTCCTAAGTCGAAGTTTTCCCTAACATCTGAATTGCTCCCTGTTTCACACCCATGGGCTTAGCGTACCATCTGTGTCATGCCCGCGGTGCAAGCAAATAACACCTCTCATTTCTTTCAGACACCGCCAGTGTTTAAGAGACCGGTAGTGCTGAGAAACCTCTTTAGACTAAAAAATAAGATTGAGGTGTTGGCTCTATATCACACACTCAGAGCCTATGTTTACAATCAGTGTCACGCCCAGCAGTCTAAGCGTTGAGGCCTTGTCCCAATGTCACACTCAAGGATCACGTGTACCATCTGTGTCTCACCAAGTGATCCAAGCGGAACCCTATATCACACCCAGGGTCATGCACTGCATTTGTGTCTCACACAGTAGTCCAAGCGAAACCCTATATCACACCCAGGGTCACGCATATCACCTGTGTCTCGCCCAGCAGTCCTAGTGGAACTCTAGACCACTCCCAGGGTCAGGTGTGTCATATGTGTCTTGCCCAATGGTCCAAGCAGAGCACTAGTTTACCAAAGGCCAACTGCTGGAACTAAGGATCAGATGTAGTCTCCTACCCACTGACAGCGGCTTTAGGATAAACCTCTGCCCTGCAGATGCAGCAGAACGTTCAATCAATTGCAGCGTCTGCTCACCTCTCTTTGTTGTGCAGATGTGAATCAATATGGGTGGGGTACCTACCCTCCCTTCAGCTGCATTCTAGGCTCGGAGAACTAATCTATTCTGGCTGACTAGCCAAAAATGTTGCTTGAATGCAGATTTACCTTAAATTAATGAAAGACAAGAGGCATTTGGCATAGCAGGAACAGTCTGTTTAACGTAATGGCTGGGAGAGCTCAGTAGAGACTCAAAGTTACGGAGTTTTGAGCGCCTTTTTATACATTGTCTTGAGTTGCAATGAAACAATTGAATACATTCTTTGAGAAAAGGAATCTGGGCCTACTCCCGAGGCTATCTGATAAAGACTGCAGTTAGGTCTCGACCTGGAGTGGACATAGTGTGCGCCAGTAGGTAACATGTCCGGATTTCCGGCATGGGGAACATGTGATTACTGCATGGAGTGTGTCTGCTGTGATCTGATTGGCTGTGTGTTCCTTACCTTATGTGGCATCTAACTTTTTGGTGTGTTGGGAACGCGAACCCCTCTTGCCAAATATGTTTTATTGGGGGCTAATTTCCTAGGACCTTTGTTGTGCTGCTGCCTATCTGGGGAATAGATATGGGTCTTTCCTCTTTTTCACGTTTGTTTATTAGCTTTGTGTGACCCCACCTGTGATCTGTCAATCAGTTGCTTCAGGCTTAGGTCGCAGGGTCTGCCTGACCATGTACTTCCGACTTAGGGTTGACGGGGAGGACATGTCAGGTGGAATTGACAATAGCAAAGCAAGTTCGTTGTTAGGCAGGCACATAGCATGACGTACACTGACATTGTTTCTATGCATATCAACAGAGACACAGAATGAACCACATCAGCCAGTCCTTTGTAATAATCAAGTACCTTGTCATCTGTAATGTTCACAAGCGCATTTGTAGGCACAGCTGGCAATCTCATGGCATGGTCCATAAGAATTTCATGTGGAGAGAGTACTGTTCTCTCTGTCTGGAGTACTGCACAAACTCATCAAAACGAAAGGATATGCATCAGGCCATTTCAATGAGATGGAAGCACACAATTTTGCCAATCTGGACTTTGGAGTTCCGTTCACTTGTTCCACCAATCCTGACGCTTCTACCCTGTAACTGCAATGTAGACTTTGCTCAACTTGTGATGCCACACAGAGTAAGTTCAGAACCTCATTACTGAAGTGGGTCCTTCAGTCTGACTCTAGAGAGGTTGTGAAACCGAACCTAAGTATTATCTCCCTAAGGAACAGCTTTGTTACTGTGAGATCTTCATTTCTTCTGGTCGAGTAAGCTTCACCCCAACAAGAGAAAATGCTTACAACAATAAAGATGTATCTCTGTCCATTGCATACTGGTAGTTCAATAAAATCGAGCTGCATTCTGTTGAAAGGTCCTCATGATTTTCCTATGTGACTCAGTGTAACTGCAGTATGTTTGCCTACATTCATCTGCTGACAAGTGGCATACCTGTGACAAAGAACTTCTCCCATTAATCTGAATCGGGGGGTAAACCATGTCTGACAGAACAAGTGCACATGGCATTAGGCCAACGTGAGCTGGGCTGTGGTAATGCCTCACCATAGGTGGTGACAAACTGTTAGGCACCAAAGCTCTTCCATCACTTGAAACCCAAACATCATCTTCATCTCTCTTAACACATCCTAAGCTAATCCAACACTGCTGTTTTTTCCTCCAACACTTTCTCCTGCAGTTTTTTGGCTTCCCCCCATGAATCTATAGTAGTTAACAAGAGATTGTAATGTCTCTCATCATTTTCCTCATTTACATATTCCCTGTGAAAGGCAGAACAATTCAGGGAACAGTATCTCGCCACTTCATTGACATAATTATTGCTGAGAGTAACATAATCATGTATGCAGGGCACTTCACAACCCCAATTTAGGCAGGTAACTGTAATGCATTCAGCAAGTTGTAAACATTGTCTCCGTTATAGATAGGTGATCCAGAAGAGGTCAAAAAACCTCTCTGGGACCATAACTGTCCAAAAACATGAACAACACCAAAGCCATACTGACTATCGGTGGAAATGGTCACCTTCAGCTGTTCTGAAACACAGCAAGCTGTAAGAGCAACTAGTTCAGCTTCTTAAGCAGAAAAGACTCCTTGAATCCAGGAGGCTTCCACCACACCTGAGACAGTGCAAACTGTATAAGCAACTCTCAGGATACCTTCATGGTCTCTCAAACAGGAGCCGTCAACATACATCAGATTCAGGAAGTGGAATAGCTTGAACTTCAGGTCTTCGCTTGGTGTACAGTTCAGTGACATCTAGACAGTCATGCTCAATTTCATCAATACTGTCAACTTTTTTATCACCGACAGGTAGGGGCAATAAAGTGGCAGGATTTAATGTAACCCATCTCTTTAATGTTATGTGTGATGCTGCCAATATGACTTGTTCATATTGGGTAAGTTGAGTGCTCATTATTTGCTGAGTTTTGGGTTAACACAATTTCCACAGAATAGGGCACGAAAATTCAAAGGATGACCCACAACAATGCCTTTGCACTGCTCAGTGCTGACACTGGTGGCAGCAACTGACTTACGACAGCTGAGCAATGCCAAAGTCACATGATCAAGAGTGTCAGAAAAATACACCAATTGTCTGTGTGTGTATTCTCATGTAACTGAGTCAAAACTGAGAGAGCTCACCTCTCTCTCTCACAGCAGTACAAATCAAAACATTTGTTATAATCAGGCATTCCAAGAGCAGGGGTACAATAGAGATTTTCTCTCAGCTCTGTGAAGGCACTTATGCAGTTGTCATCCAGTGGTAGCGGACAGACTAATTCTTAAGTGTCCACCTCTGTAAAGGTTTGGCTAATAAGGAAAAGTTTGGATCCACTGGAGACAGTAGCCAACCATTCACAAAAACATCCTGACTTCTTTCTGAGATGTTGGGGGATTCATTTTCAGAATTGCTGAGGTTCTTTCTTGCTATATATTCCTTGCACCTTTCTCAATGTAGTGTCCTAAGTATACGACTTCTTTCTTACAGAACTGCAATTTAGTCAGGGAGACTTTTTGCCCATTCTCAGCCAGAGGGTTCAACAGGGCAATTATATCTCTTCTGCAAGCTGAGTATTTGATTCCACTAACAGGTCATCAATGTATTGAATCAAGTCTGAATGGTGGGGCATTTTAAGTGATTCCAGATAATTTTTCAAGATCTGGTGGTTGAAAATTAAAGGGCTCTTGGTATACCTTTGTGGGACCCTGCACCATGCCAAAACACAACTGCCAAACCAAAATGCAAAGAAAAACAGTTTTCTCCTCATGCAACTGTATGGAGAAAAATGACTGACATATGCCAATCACAGTGAACCACTCAGCTTCAAATGGAATTTGAAACAAAATCACTGCTAGATTCGGTACCACAGGGCAACAAGAAACAACTATTTTATTTACCTTTCTAAGATCCTGGACTATGCTGGATTTTTCATTGGGCGTCTGCAGTCCCAAAATGGACAGAATTTGTGAATACACAGCATTCAGGTTGAAAGTTATCTTGACAAGGTCAATACCTTTGAAGAGTCCTATCTTCCTCCCTGAAAAGTCACAGACTTCAGGGGGCACAGTAGTCCTCATTATGACCCTGGTGGTCAGGGCCACGGTTGCGGTTTCACCGCCAACGGGCTGGCAGTGAAGACCGCCACATAATGAATCTATTGGGTTGGCCTCTGCCAATCTGCCACATCCCTACCTGTAATGCCAGGGCAGTTGGACCCACCAGGCCGGAGATCAGCATCTCCGACCCGCCAGTCCAATGATGACTGCCGGCGGTATTTGGAGCCAGATTTTCGTCAGGGTTTCTGCAGCAGTAGCACCGCCACGAAAACCCTGGCAGAAAGGCTACCGGTGACAGGAAATTTCTTTCCTGTCACCGACAGACGACTCCCCCCGCAAGCCCAAGACACCCTACCCCACCTCCATACCAGAACCCCCCTACCAGAACAGCACCCCCCTTCTAGTGCAGTGCCCCCCAACCATCACATGTACGCACACAGACAGCCACACGCTCTCCACATACACTCATTCACACACCTTGCATACACTCTTTCACGCACCTTGCATACACTCATATACCAACACTGACATACACGCATTAACACACAAGCATCCATACACGCATACACTAGCAAGCATCCATACACGCACTCACCTCAACATTCAAACATGCACTCACCTCAACATTCATACATGCACTCACCTCAACATTCACTCACTCACTTCAACATTCATACACGTATTAAACCACGCATACACACACGCATTCAATCACGCATACACACATACATTCACACACGCAGACAACACCCATTCACACATGCACACACAACACCCCCATTGTCCCTCCCACTCCCCTATCAGACGCCCGACTTACCTTGTATGGAGAGGAGTTCGTCTGGCAGGGAACAGGTGCTTCCACTGCCAGCAGCGCCCCGCCTTCAGGACACCGCCAGGCCGTATTACTGCTCGTAATACGGCTGGTAGAGTCCTTTTGCCGGGGCGGGCCTGTGGCTGTACCGCCCTGAGCCTCAAACCGCCAGAACGACTACTGGAGGATTTCTGCCCAAAATGTGGCGTAAATCCTTCAGTACTTGTAATCTGGTGGGCGGAAGACTGCCAGCAGTCAAAACGAGGGCCATTATCCTTCAAATCTGCAGGTAAATCAAGGCAGGTCAACATAGGATACAGGGTGACCCCTGGGGTTTGATTCACAATTTTGAATGCCACATCCTCATCATTTTTGTGAATGTCTATACTTCTTGGGGTACAACAGATGGAATAGTTCAACTTGAACAGCAAGTAATGTCCAAATAAACTCACAGGACTTGAATCACATGCCACAAATTGGTGTTCATTCTTATAAGAACCTACTTTTACAGGGACAGTTTTGTTACTGGATTGGTCAATTGCTGTTTGTAACTTCTACAACTTGGACCTTCTTTCCCGAGAGGGGCAGGTTAGGAACCTCTGCTGTTCTCACAGTAGAGCAGGTAGCACCTATGTCAACCAGAAAGGACACAGGATGGCCATTCATGTCACCATCAACGTATGGACCACTCTTGTCTATCTCTAAGGATGTGCCAAATATGCACTCCTCCTCCCCACTCAGGCACTATCATTAGGATGTGTCGGAGAAATTCTCATCATCCAAGTCAATCAATGGGAATTGACTTGTTAACTGATTTTTGTTAAAATGTGTGACTCATTTGCATTCTGTTGGGGAACATTTGACTGTTATTGGGGCAGTGGGGCTTGTGGAACTCGCATCTGTTTGTCTCTGGGACACATTTGAACCTGATTATTTTCCTGTGTTTGCACAAATCCACTATTCTGCATCTGATTATTATTCCAATTAAGAGCTTGCTCCCACTTCCAGTGGACCAATTTGCCACACATGTGAAAAGGATTAGTTTTCTTCAAAGTCATCATATCCACAACTACAATTGGATCTGAAGCAGCACCTCGTCCTCTACCTTGCTGTTGAAAAGAATTTCTTCCATACATCACTTGGGCTCCCTGCAGATACACTCATTGCATTCCATGAGTATTCCCTGCAAACTGTAGAGTCTGATTTCTCTGTGCAGCTTTCAGTTGCATCAATTGCATCACCATAAGCTTCTTCAACTTGTTCTGCTTTAAATCAAATATGTCACTGCAATACTTTGCATATTGGTAGGATATTATCAATTGGTTTGTTCAAATCAAATGCTGCTGAATCATTGTGCTCACTTCTAGCTTCAATCCCTGATCAAATCGAAACATAAAGTGACCCATATCTTTCACTTCTATGGTTTCAGTGCCACTAAAAAGCTTGAAAGCCTGCACTAATCTCGCATAATAGGAATATATTAATTCCTTAGACTCCTGAGTTGTTCTGACAATTTGCAATCAGTGTCTTTGGGGGACACCTTTTCTTTAAAAAATGCAACCACCTTCTGATACTTTTTCATTACCTCTTCAGACGGTGCACTTGTCACTGGATCTCTTGGAGGTTCTTTGCCCGGCCAATCAATAGCAATTTTACATTCAGTCCACAAGTCAAACAACATATTCAAATCTTTTTACACACATTTTGACAGCTTCACAAATCTCACAGTCTTACAATACTATTCTGCTGGCTTTTCTCTCAATTTCTGGAAATCATTTGTAAGTGACAGAATATAGCTTCTACTCCAAGGTACATGTACTTATCCTCCACCAGAAACATCTATCATGAGAATCATATTCATATCTCTCTCATTCTAACCTGCTCCAGCTGGAGGCAGATCCATTCTCACTTTCTTCTGATCTCTCTTCTTTGCCCATCTTCCTTCTCACATGTCTGAAGCACTCTACTTGTGGATGTAACCAATTAATTCTTTAACCTGCAGTTTCATTCCTGGAGGACTCATGTTCATGATATCCCTGGCAGTGTATCCTAATCTTTAACTCTTCTGAAAGAGTTTTGATTTTTCCAAATCAACATCATGTCTCTGAGCTAATTCATCTAGTCTTTCATAAGCTTATCGTGCACTTTTTGTAATGTCTTTGCATATGAACCACAGTCCCTCCTCTCTGTAAATGTCTAACTGAGCTGTATCTACAGTTCCTAATATCATTTTATTTAATTTTAATTTTAATCTGGGCACATCTAATAGTCTCTCTCTCTCTCTCTCTCTGGGGTTTCTACTGATCTTCCATTGCTATTTGTTTCCTGTCACATTTGTAGCACCAACACTATTTAACCAATCATTTAATTCCTTGGCATTGAGACCTTACAAACATATTCTAACATTCAACGATACTTCTCCTCTTGAATGCACAAATTTGCCTGATCAGGATTTGCAACAGACATGTCTTCTTCCGTAGTGTTAAAGGGCAATCTTCTATTCAGGCTGCTACAACCATTGTTCATAGTAGGGTCTGATCTGAGCACAAAATATGGTGAGGATCTCTCAGGAAACCTCGCATTGGGAGCAGAACCTGTTTGACTTGTCACTGGAGTTGGATCTGAAATGCATGTAGGGGGTGAAAGGTCTCAGAAGTGAAAGAACTCTTTCTAATCCTGAACCATTTGGACTAACAAATTCCTGAGCATTTGTTGGTAAAGGGAAATTTGTAATAACTGTGGTATTCGAAACAATTGTATGGAGGCAGACAATTTCACAGTAACTGATTTATAAAATCATCATCCGAATCACTGTCAGAAGTTTCAGTCTTTTTCTCTGTCTCCTCTACCTGTTCTGCCTTGTCTGTCTTTTTCTTACTCTTTGATTTTGAGCTTTCTCCTTCTTCACTCGTTGACAGGATACAATCTAGCTCCCTCAAATATGTCTGCTCTCCAAGCTTTCTGTTGATTGTCCCATCTTGCCTCTGCAACAGTTCTTATTGTTTTCTTTACTCAACCCTCATACTTCTCTTTTGGTCTCTGATGAGCTAGGTATTCCCATGTATTCAGTGCTTCAATTTGTACAAGTCTTGGAGGCGGTCTAATTTCATACAAAATTCACCTCAAATTCTCAATGATTCTCAAATTGAATGTTACATAGCATGGAAATGCAAATGCATTTTCTTTCTCAGTAACTTTATGCCACTGTTTAATCCTCAAACATGCATACAGACCTACTTTGGACAATACATAATGAACTTGAGTACCTTCGGGTGGAGGCACTTTTCCCCTTTCTAACAGGGACAAATACATCACCCTTTATCAAACTATTCAATGCACAAAAGATCTTCATTTTCAAACAAATTCACAATATTTCAAAATGTACTTTTTGTTTGCAATCAGAAAGTAATTCTATTCCCACAATTCTCTTTCAGATGTTCACAACCAATAGCAGCGCAACACTCCCTGTCACAGTTCATTATTACTAGTATGGCTTCACACCACCTGACCTATACCACCATGACACAGAGTGACGTCAGTCCCATTCCTTGCAGCAACTTAACTGTCTTTACAATTTCTCTCACACAATCTCTCTTAATGCAAACCTAATGCAAAGTAATGCAAGCCAAAACTAACAACAACTGTCTGCTTACTAAAGGATCGGGTAATCAAACACTTCAAAAGCATTATGAAAATAAACTTTATGACTATGCTTCTCTTCTTATGCAGTGAATGAGATTCAACCAGCGGATCTTACTCAGATTCAAATAGTTCCTTAATGTGCACTCAGGATTCACCATTATCAACCACTCACACCAGGAACCTACTGGCACCGTCAACAACATCTCATGACCAGCACTTCACACTATAGACAATAAATTAACAAAGCTTCTTCTACACTTGTGCATTATCCCATAATCTTTGGCCACAACATACCTGTTAACCAACACAACTTCTTAGCAGAAAGCACTACATTTACAGAACAACTTCAAAAACTCTGAAAAACACTTCACAACATCACACTTCACCACAATCTTTACCCAAAGCGATGCAAGTGCAAACCCTATTAATAATCACACATCAGCTGCAAAGGAACATTGCTGGAACTCCAAAATCTTCCGAAAAAAAACATGGGATCAGAATTTAAGCTGTGTTTGGACAATTGCACCATAGAACTAGAACTAGAGTATCCCTAACACTATGCCTAATTAATCTCTCCCCCCTCATGGGAGAAACCACTGCTCTGTTATCAAAGTTGAAGGATCTTGTCACCCTAGCTAAGGGGTAAGAGAAAGTTAACAACACAATCAATCACCATTTAAATTTACAGTATGACCAATGTGGCCATAAAAGGAAAACCCAACTCGGAAATAAAGTTAAATGGTTTTATTAAAAACGTATACTCAGGTAAAGGACCTGATGTTCAGAAAACAAACACTGACCAACTTTACTAACTAACTAACATGGGCTGGGCTACAAAACAGTGGGACAAAAGGTAAAAAGTAAATAAAAGACAAAAAAAAAATGGAAAACCACATCTGGGGCAAAATTAAGCTAACTAAAGTTGACAAAAAGTTGACAAAAAACGACTAACAACCATACCACAAATAGCTACCTCACTCACTACAAATATTACACTTTCTCTATATATTACAACTACTATTCCTGCAATTACATTGATATAAGCAACAGAATACACATTATTATCCATTCCCACTAAATGGCAACTAACTCACTAGGCACCACTACTGAAACAACCCCAAGCACTCCAACCACCATACAATATAGGTAAACATACCATACTTAGACATTGCAGTGACTCCTAATACACACCTTATTCTATACTGGGCCCGGCAAGACTACACACCGAACATAGGCTTGATCACTCGCCTCTCCTCAATTTGATTTTTTGGGATACCTCTCCATGGTATCTAGATTCTCATCACAAATATGTAATCAATAACTATACTATCATTTTCTTTTTACTTTTCATATCTTTCTTCCTGTCTTGTTCTGTACTACTCTACTATCTCCCATCCCTCCTTCCTACCTCCACCCCTTCTTCTCTCACCCATTCCGTGTCTCCTCACCCATACCATCCCTTCAAACCCAAACCCAACTCCTACTCACACCTCACTGGCAAACAAGAACTGGCATATAGCTGGTTACTTCAATGAGAAGACTAACCTCCCACAAAAATGCAGAACATAAAACTACTCTCCCAAATCACCCAACCAAATAACAGATAACCCTAGACTATTCACAAAAACTTAAGAGAGACCTCATTCTCCTTCAAGAAACAAAGCTGGCCATGAAACAGGCAATGGTTTAGTGACTTAGCATACGCCCTGGCCACGAAGAGAAATAATGTGCTGATCACCTTTATCTGGAAAGCCTCAGGCTATCCTTTCCTCAGAAGCAGACACCGACAACACTGTCCTCAGAGGGACAACATTGAAATCATAGTCATGAACATCTATGCCCCCAGTAACAACAACCCTAGCTTTTGGATTAATCTCAATAAAAAACTCTCAACTTTACCTCCCTATTGCAGAATCATTCTAGAAGGAGATTTCAATTTACTTCGGGACGTTACCCTTGAAAGGAATTCTACATGTCAATTTAAACCCAACAAATCCCATAAACAAATGCTAAAAGTGCAATTCTCCTAAACTCAAAGACATATGGAGACTATTCAATGCCACAGGGAAAGATTACTAATTTTTCTCTCATCCACACACACATTCTCTCACATCGATTATATCTTAATTGACAAAACTCATGCCCCAATCACCTCTTCCTCAACCACTGTACCAATCCTAATCTCAGACCATGCCTGTATTTCATTACTTTATGATATCGCTGGCAAAACATCAGGAACAAAAGAATTGAGAATGATCAACCTCCTCATGGAGGAACTCTCCTTCAAGAGAATAATCAAAAAAGAGATTGATTAATACCTAGAACTCAATAGGTCTTCTGGTCCAAATGCACAGATCATCGGGGATGCACTAGGATGCTAGATAGCATCAACACTAGCTTAGACAAATGGTAAACAAGGTTTGTTACTTGGTGGAGTAGAATAGAATCTATCAAAACAAGGATTACCCATCATTAACTTTTTAATCAGCATGTCTCCCATATACCTATCAGACAATTTTTTTACTAAAATAGACATGTTACTTACCAAAGTCCTCTGGAAGTTTAAAAAGCCCAGGATTACCCTAAAGAAACTGAGACTTCCTAAAAAATTGGGCAGCCTAAACTTACTCGACTACTGGAGATACCAACATGCCTCCCTAGTGAAACAGGGGAGCCACTGGCGCCTAACAACCACCAACCCCTCACCGCCTTGGCTTGCTATTGAAATCGCCCTCGCTAAACCCTTATCTCTCATTTCACTTCTAAATGTACAAAAAATTAAAACACACTTTTCTATAAACATTCTATCCAGCACAGCAGAGGCACTACAAAAAACTGACAACAAACTGCCCAACAAAATAAACACTCATGTCTAGCCTCGCTATGACACAATGAAAACTTAAAACTAGAAGGCAAAACAATGTATATAGAGAAATGGGCAGAAAAAGATATTCTCCTGGTGAGAGATATCAGCACCCCCATCAGAACCCATGCCATTCTCTCAAATTAAATACATATTTGACTTAAACAACCTATACTTTTACCATTTCCAAACATAAACCTCAAACCATCCCTGACCTACCTAACACATTAGAAAAATTTACCAAAGGTGGTCACTTAGCTTCCAAACTGTACTCATTCTTATCCCCCACAAAAACCTCACTAAATAAATGCACACAGAGACAAGTGGGAAATTCTACTATCAGAATCGAACAACACTCAAAAGGTCTCACTGGGCTGGCCATCTACCTGGAGTCCTGGAGTAACCTCACTTCCAACACAATAACTCCATCACTAGCACAAAGCAGATACTGGATTATCAATATGGACCACTGGACTCTAGTCAAACTTTATAAACTAGGCCTTTGATCCTCCAACACATGCTGGAGCTGTGTGAAGGAAACAGGAGACATAAAACACATGCTAATGGCATGCACCTTCACTAACAAGCTCTGGCAGGACATCAGTAATTACAATATCTCAAATTCTTCATACAAAATGGACTCCTACTTTAGCAGCCTCTATTATACTGGGCATCTCCCCACTGGCCTTAAACAGGCATTAAACAAAGAAGACCGTCTCCTATGGGACATTCTAGTCACAAATGGCCTTAAAGTTATCCTCATCAAATGGAAAGACTCATCCAAACTATCCCCTCACACATGGTAGGAATAGTTCCAATTCACCAGAACTGCCTGCAACGCACTAAACCTATACTTGATGACAACACCAATGAAGAATGGTAAACTGGTGCAAACTAGACAACTTTATGTCTCACTTGTCTATGTAACTAAGATCATCTGATCACTTGATGATTCATGCATTCACTCACTCATTCTCTCACCCTATTCTCCTCCCCCAACTTGCCCACTTCCTCCTCTCCCTACCCACCCTCTTCCCCATGTACTCCCTACTTTTCACCCCATCACCTTCTTCTTCTCTTCTCTCATCTCTACTCTTTCACTCTGACTCATTCATCTACCACTGAGGTACCTCAATCCTTCATCACAATATGAAAAATGTCTCCGTCACAATACATACACTGATTAACTTCACCTCACCATAGCATACAAATACACTCCTCATGCTATACCCTAAACTACTGTTCCCACTTGATTTGATGGTACCATACAATGTATTGTCTCTTTTCATTTATATAATTTCCCTTTTGTATAAAATCCCAATAAAACACTCTTGAAATAAAAAAAGAAGAGATGTCAGCAATTCAGAAGCTCAGCAAAGAGTCTTCTCATGGATCAGGAAAAATGTAGGTTCTCTCAGCTCAGCATTTTGGGAAGGTGAGGGGCAAGGACGGAAAGTCCAAAAAAAGAGTCCAGCAAATCCAACTGGACATGATAAATTAAAGTCCAAACTGAAGGATGATTTGTCAATGGGTAGCGCCATGTAAATCGAAAGGTTTCATTGTCGACTTATAGCACATCTTATAACAGGCATCTATAGCATCAAGACTAGTTCCCAGGACTGTCATGGGAAGGCATCCATCTTTGCTCTTCTGTACGACTTTGCAACAAATTATAATGTCCATGCTCTCAGTTTTCAGTGTACCAACTTCAAGGTGGCTTTCTCAGGTTCTCTATGTATAAAACAATATTTCCAAACTAACATTTTATTGGAACGACATCTGGAAAGAAATGACTCAATAGCAAAAAGAAACAGTTTTCTCCCATTCTTCAAGACTGACGCTTATCAATTCAATATGGCTAAACTAAAGCAAAATAAAACTCAAATGACACTCTTTATTCTGTTAACTATAAATGTTATAATTGTAAATCCACCAATAATGAATCTTGTCAATATTCATGTTACAGTAAGTTGGAAAAATAAAATAACTTGTTAATACAATTCAGTAAGGATGATGGGGAACTACAACTATCAACTTTAGCATGTGACATTTAAACACATCCATAAAGAAATTCATTATCGTTTCAATTTAAACTATTTCTTAACATCATAAGGAAGCATGAAATAAATAATTATCTCTAAATTTAAGTAGCTATACCGCATGACTCAAATCACTAGTCTACAATGACTGCACTTTAATAGAGACTTTTAGTGCAGTACTTTACAATTAACTTGTTAGCAATTCACACATTCAGATGTCAAACTTGTCACATGTAGATCATCATTGTAATATCAAAGGTAAAAGCTAAATCTCATCTGCATCAGTACCCTACCTATCCCTTTTCAAATCTCAGCACATGCAACACTATGTCGTTCCCCAGGGGCCTGTCACATACCCCCTATTATTCAATATCTACCTTACCCCTTTACCAAATCTGATTCAGTCATACAATCACACCTCTTATAACAATACAGATGCCACCTAAATCATTTTAAACTGGATACACCAGAAGACCTCTACAATTCAAAACTCAATGACTTTCATTGTGCCATAAAAACACGGATGATGAATAACCAACTAAACTCGGTACTGCGCAGACAGAGATTATAACATGAAGACAATGGGAAAACTACCAGCCTACCATCATATGGCCTAAGGAACTTGAATCTCCTTCAACAACATCAGGAAAAGCTAAAAACCTAGGAGTGACCATTGATTGAGACCTATTCTACTGCATGCTAAAGTAACAAAGAGTGCCTTCTACACAATGAAACCAGTATGTTGCATCTTCCCCTAACTTTCATACCAACATAAACTGGAAGCCATACTCACACTCATGGGCCAGATTTACCAATGTTTTGTGTCAATGTTGCGCCACAAAAGGGTACAGAACAGTGACACAAAACCTACATGAGATTTATCAATCCACACAAGGCCACCCAGTATGGTCCTGCTTGGCTTGATAAATCTACTGGAGCGTAAGGCATCCCAAATCGCTGCCTTTCGAGGCAAGGAGGTATTCCATGGGCGGAGCATTGGTGTTCCCGTGCTGTGAGGAAAGGCCTCCTTTCGACATGCTTAGCTCCCACTTTTTCCCTGATGTATGACGTAGCCTAGAAATTGTAGTGCCCCTGCCCCCTGCTAACCAGGTTCCCGGGCCAGAGCTCTTTCCCTAAAACTGTTGTGACGCCTTGGCACAATTAGAGACACCTTAAGCTACCACCATAAGTCCCTAGTAAATGTTACTTAGGTACCCTGGGCAGGAGGTACTAAGGGTAGGACCCTGAGAGCAACAGCACTGATTGTGCCACCCTCTAGAGCCCTGCATTCAAGTGCATCCATCCCTGCCATTACAGGCTGGGTGACCTGATGCAAACCTAAAATGGAAGCTAGACAGGGCACACACTGCCTATGTGCCCTGCCCACTACACACTGCATACATTATGGGTATGTCACCCCTCTGGCAGGCCTTTCAGCCCTAAGACAGGGTGCACTATATTGTGTGTGTGGGCACAAATACATGAGCAATATGCCCCCACTCAGTCCTTGCCAATTCTTGGACACAGTGAGTGAACAGAGCAGCCATTTTACTACATGTATTGGACACTGGTCAACACCAGTTTCACAGCTACATGATGGCCACTCTGAACCTTGGGTTGTTTGGTATCAAACAACTTAGACTAATAAATCCAACCTGGTATTAGTGCTGGATTTATTTTAAAATGTACATAGGGGTCCCCTTAGAGGTGTCCCCTGCAAAAGCTACCTACACTGGCATGGTTGCTGACTGGTTCTAACCAGCCTGCTACCACCAGACAGCCAATCTACAAACTTTGGGTGAGAGATTCATCTCTCTGGGTTTCAGACAAAGCTTTTTTTGAGTGGAGGTGCTAACACCTCCTCCCTCAGGAATGTGCACTGACCTGGCGGCAAGCTTCACGTGGCTACCGCCTTGAAACTTGACCTCCAAGCCTTCTGTTAGCAGCAGATGCCACCCCCATTGCAAACCCCCACTTATGGAAGGAGCAACAGCAGAAAAACTACACAAAGAATAGGAAGAGCGACCCCACCTGGCATGTACCACCCCTAGGGTGTTGCCTGCGAGGTGAACACTCCATGTAATTTTCCTCCATCTTGGATGAAAGGAAAATAACCAATCATCTATAAGGATGTGACCCACTGGGTGCTCACTTAGTGGGTGTAGTCACCCTAAGGTAGATGACCCATTAGTCACTACCAGGTTCCCCCTAAAACGGCCCCTAAATTTGGTATTTAGAGGGTAGCCCAGCACCAAGAAGGACCAAAGCACGAGAACTGTGGGCCTGCTGCACAAGAAAAGGCGCCAAACCCTGCCTGCTGTACCCAGGACCTGATCATCGCGTTGAGGAGCTGCTGGACAACTGGACAACTCTACAAAAACCCCAGAGGACGTCCAGGTACCGCTCCAAAACCAAAGCAGAACCAGCAAACCAGTGAGCGTTACCTCACTGACCAGCCACTAACTTCCAAACTGGACACCACAGCTGGACCAAACTTCAACCCAACGACCGCCAGGATAAACCCTGCCAGTGTGACAAGTTTGGTGGCACTGCGCCCTCCAATGTTCAAACCCTGCCAATACCCTGAACATTGGTCAGCTAAAGTCAGACACGAAGAAAAACAGCCTGCCTGGGGCTGCAAATGGACCAGTCGAGGGACTTCAGAAGCAACCGGGACCTTCCGCCAGAGTGCCCCCGTTGTCCGGTAAACGACCCTTAAACCAACTTACTTCCTGCTCCGGAGGGCACCTTTGCACACAGATTCTGGCTCATCGATTTGCTCTGCACCTGCCCGCCCTGTTCCCTGCACTGAAGAACCTACTGTGCTCTAAAGGTCCCCCACTCCTTGTGACCTCAACACTCCAAGGGGACCCCAAGGATTCATCTTTAAACTTACCTGAGCAGTTCTTTTCCAAGTGGTCCCCCGCAGTGGCCCTGCACTAGCACCAGAGACCTTCTCCCACTGCTCCCGCTGGAAAGGGGAGCCACCTGAACTCCTCTAGCTGGCACAGCGTGCCCACTGATGCCCTTGACCAACCTGCAAAAGACGAACTTGGTAAACCAACTGTATGATTTTGTAAGTGATCCTCCATTGATTCCTATGGTGCATAATTACGCACGAAAAGACTATGAGTGCAGGAAGTTGTCCATTCCTGCACAAAAACAATCCTGCCTACAATGCAGATACTCTTCAAACATGACACAAGGGTGCCTTCATTGGCATTAGGCACCCAAAAGTGTGTCTGCATAGGAATTGCCAGGGATCTGCCATATAATGTTAAATACAACACATTCCTGCACTTTCAAACAGCTCAGAATGGTGGCTTGCTGTGTTGCGCTGCATGAAACATTGGTAAATATGCCCCATAGTCTCTAAGCTTGACTATGCCAACAGACTATACCTTGGCACTTCCACATTTGCAAATTACAACTCATCCTAAATGTGGCCTCAAGGATTCTTATCCACCTTCACCTAAGAGAGCGCATGGCTTCAGTCCTAATGACTACCCATAGCTAGAAGGGCAATGTTCATGTTGTGAGAAACTGCCTCTTCACATGGTTATCCCCCCACTTTTTGCCTGGAACATGATGTGGCTTCGAACTGTAACTGCCCTGGGCCCCTGCTAAACGGGTTTCTTGTGCCAAATCTCTTTCCCCCAAACTGTACTGTGATTGGCAACTTCAGCCACCCATGTAAGTCCCTAGTAAATGGAACTCCTGGTACCTAGGGCATGGGTATTGAAGAGAACCCCCCAGAGCTTCAGCGTCAATTGTGCCACCAGCATTATACAGGCTGCCATTGCAGGCTGCATGACAAGGTGTCCCCAAATTGCAAACACAACATGGCACTCATCCTGGGTGACGTGTCACGTAGCACTTCATTCAATATAGAAAAGGCACCCCTCTAGCAGGCCTTATAGCCCTGAGGCAGGGTGCACTCTATTACATGTGAGGGCACATGTGCATGAGCAAATATGCCCTTACTTTATCTCTGTCAATTCTTAGACACAGTACGTGTACAGGGAAGCCATAGTAAGTGCACGTGCTGGACACTGGTCATTACGAGTTCCCCAGCTACATGATGGCCTCTCTGGACCCTGGGTTGTTTGGTATCAAACAACTCAGCATAATAAATCATCACTGTGTCAATGTTGGATTTATTATAAAATGTACCCAGAAGGCACCTTTGACGTGCCCCCTGAAACCTAACAACCCTGGCTTGGTTGCATGACTGGTCTTAGCCAGCCTGCCACCACCAGACATGATTCTTGACCCCTGGGGTGAGAGTCTACACTCTCTAGGGCCAGTAGACAAAGCCTTTCCTGGACAAAGGTGGCACTCCTCCTCCCCCAGACAGGCACCATGCTCAGGCGGGTAGCTTCAAAGGCTATACCGCCTTTGAACTGTGACCCCTGCCTCTGCTGCTGCCAGCAGAAGTCAACCCACCGGTTCAGTCCCTACTATAGGTGGGAAAACCCATAGAAAAACTAGAAAGAATAGAAGGAGTGGCCACCCTCAGCCAGCACCACCCCCCAGGTGTGGCAGGCGAGGTGACCCTTCCATTTCATTTTCCTCCATATTGGATGGAAGGAAAAATTGCCAATTAGTGTCAGAGTTGTGTCCCCCTCCCAAAGGGGTGGTCACATAGTTGATATAGCCACCGTAAGGTAGCCAGCCAATTGGCTACTAATAGGTACTCCCCCTAATACCCCCTAAATATAATATTTAGGTGGCACCCCATGACCAGAACCTTAGATTCCTGATGACCTAAGAAGAGCCAGACACCACAGAAGTTGCACCAGCAGAGAAGACTGAAGACATCAACTGACTTGGCCCCAGCCCTACCAGCCCTACGACGTCCTGTAGCCTAGTGACATCCAAAGCCCTGGGAGGACTGCCTCCCTTCAATAAGGACCCAGATCTCCTGTAGACAGCAGACCTGTCCAAAAGACACTAACTTTAAATAAGAAGAAGTCTGCCTGAGGAACCGCTAAACTGCCTCTGGACCAACCTCTGCACCCAACACCCACGGTCCGAGTCCAAGTGGTCCACCAGTCCTGTGAAGGTTCCCTAGTGCTTCTGAGCAAGAGTCCACCATGGGCTGACCCCTTCCAGACTCCACAATCACACCTGCAGACTCTATCTGAAGCCTCCCCCGGCGGCAACCTTCCCTGTAAGTTGTTTCCGACGCCAAAAGACACCCCTGCACTTGGGGCTCTTGGGCCTTGGGGAGCTGGAGCGTTGGTGTTCCTATGACCCCGGCATCTCTACTCACCTGGGCAGCTGTGGGTTGTCTTCAACTGGCTTCCTGGCCCGGGCCTGCAGCCTATTTCTGAAACCGATCTCCTCCATTGAATAACATTGGATGTCCGATGCTGGCACTCTGCCCCCGGCCATCCCTGGGCCGCTGAGGGTGTAAGTTTGGTGCTGCCTTGTGGCCCCCTTTGTACTTACCTCAACTCCAGGAGATAGACCCCTGACCCCACTCTACTCACCTAAGAGCAGTGCATCTTCGGTTACCTCGTCTCTATTGGTCAACATTGGGTGCCAGACGCTGTATTGGCACTCTGCACCTGGCCGCTCCTTTGCCGTTGAAGGTGTAAGTTTTTTGCTGCCTTGTGTCCTCCCCAGTGCTTACCTCTACCCCCGGTGACCAATCTTTGACGCCGGTCATACTCACCTGTGAGCAGTGCATCTTCGTGCCCTCCCAGTCTACATTGGTGAACATTGGGCACCCAACTCCAAATTCAATGTCTGCACCCGGCCTCCCCTGTGCCACTGTGGGTGTACTCTTAGGACTGATTTGAACCTTGCCTGGTGTTGCCCTCAAAACCCAAAGACTGGATTTGTAAGTCGTTTACTTCCCTGCAAAACTAAATTCTTGTTTTCCTTCCATGGATAACATTGAAGATTCTGAAAAAGGCAGTGTGTCTATTAGTATTTTTAATTTAAATACTACTTACCTTGTAATGCAGTTATTGGTCTTAATAATTATATAAAGATCCATTTTAATTTTGTAAATTGGACTTGGGTTATTCTTTTGAGTGTGTCTTCATTTATTTACTAATACTGCGAGTACAAAAAAAAATGCTTAGCACAACTCCTAGATAAGCCTAACTACTCACCCACACTATCACAAAAATAGAGCATTGGG
Organism: Pleurodeles waltl; assembly: GCF_031143425.1. Lineage (NCBI taxonomy): Eukaryota > Metazoa > Chordata > Amphibia > Caudata > Salamandridae > Pleurodeles > Pleurodeles waltl. The sequence continues at coordinate 45,798,557 of NC_090444.1, forward strand.
TTGTCTATTTTTGCCTCTGGATACCAAGGTAGGGTTGCCTGGACTCTCTGCACAGAGCACGTCATTTTTGTTCACTATATAGAGAGCCAGCCTCCTACACAAGACACTACATTGTCCACAGAGCCTCCCATGGAAAGGACTGCCTGCCCTACAAGTTAAATTCAAGCAGTATAAACCAAAGAGAACAATGCACTCCAAGCTTGCACCAGTTATCATCATACCACCTTGCCATAAGACATCGGAGGATCCACTGCTTTCACAGTACAAGCCGCTGAGCTCTGGAGCTCACTACAGGGAAGCATTAGAAGCATATACACTTCCGAAGACAGCTGAAAACCTGTTTACGTCCTAGATGATTGCACCACCCACATTCTGACAACAGATCCCAGAAAACAGTTGCACCCTCAAGCTCTCTGCTTACAACACAAGAATTGCAAACAACTCATCCAGCAAACTGCTTTCATTTTGCAGGCAAGCAAAAAGGGCTGACCTGTGGTTCGCCATTGCAATATATAGTTATGTACTTACATATATAACCGTTATGGCCAAGAATAATACTAACACTATAATACGTAGTGGTCAGCAACAAATTGTAACTTATACCTATTAAATCCACATACAACATATCTGCTATGAGGATTGTTCATCACCAGCACCGTACACCCAAAAAACAAACCACCAAATGAATAGGCATGGAATAACTGAAATAAACAGATCTGTCACACATTGCTGGAAATTTGGAGGACTTTATTATAGTTCAGTCACTGCAGATTCCTGGCATTAATACAATCTGATAACTTCTTTACATCTCACAAAGACACTTTGTCTTTGCCAGGTCCAGATATCAGTAGAGCAGTCGTTCTTCGGTTCTCTCTCCAGTGTGGCCACAGTGTGAAGTTTGGGTGCCACGGGTGCCGCCTTTATGCTAACAGCTTGCCACCGGGGTCACAGTGACTACTAGCCAATGAGCTACCATGTCCCACCCTGACTGATGACGACTTCCTGCAATGTGTGGGTTCTAGCTATCACAGAGTGCAGTATTTTGCCTACTCCCAAACCCTTCTCTTGGTGTGTGGAGGTTGGAAGCCCAGCCTAGAGGTGTGGCTACCAGAGGGCTACATGCCAACTGGAAAACTGGTTTGGCAATTGTTTTCACCCCTCTCTATCCCCAGCACAAACCTGTCTGTCAAAAAAAAGAGTATCCTCTCTCGTGGGTGTCCACCATTTGCCCTTCAAAGGCAGCTTCCCATTTGAAGCTCATATGTCAGGCGCACCCTGTGTGGCTACCTGCCAGGGAGAGGTAACACTTCTTCCAACAGCACTCCTCTGTTGTTTCCTTTCCAGGGAATCATTCACACTTTCACCAGGAGGGACGAAGGCTGTCTTGTGGCCAGCATCTGTAACCAGCCATTGGAAAACTTGGTCAACAGAGTGGCAACTTTGTAAAGTTGCCATTTACTCAAGGGTTACATTAAATTTGACTTGGGCATCGCGTTGGGCTTATTATAATGATTATATTGATACCTTGAAGTGCCAACTTTAGTGGTCCCATTCAGGAGTTAGCACATCTGAATTGTCAGCTTGTTACCCTGGCCTTGCTGTGGGGCTAGTAGCCTTTCCACCGTAAGCACAACAATTTTGGGCTTTTACTGCTACAGCATATGAAACTATGTTTGAAATGGGGTCTCTAATTGGCAGTCAGTTTACACGCTGTCCAAGCAGGGACCCTCATTCTAGTCAAGGTAACGGAGATGCACAGCTCAGACAACCCCTGCTCACCCCCTTGGTAGCTTGGCACAAGCAGTCAGACTTATCTCAGAGGCAATGTGTAAAGTATTTGAACCAACACATACAGTAACACAGTGAAAACACCACAAAAGGACTCCACACCAGTTTACAAAAATAGCTAATATTTATCAATGGATGTGTTGTTTTAGTACAAAGTACCTGGTATCGGACAAAAATAAAGCCGCATGGGCGAGTGGGCATCGGAAAAACAAGCGGTGCATTGATTTCTTACTCTCAAGTGAGGCCGTGCATCTATTCTTTCTCCGTAGGGTTAGTGATACATCGGCTTCTGGACAAGCAGCCTCTGGTACATGCGGTGATGTTGAGGATTTTGATGCCCACGGACAATGGGTGGAAAATCCGGAAGCATGACAGTGATGAATCTTCACTGAGCTGGTGATGCGTTGTTTTCATCGGCATTGCATAGATTTTTCAGCTGCGGTACAGGTGCTGCGTCGGTTTTTCTGCTGCTCGGCTCCGGTGCGTGGATTTTCACCTTGGGTTCATCAGCTTCTCCTTTCAATGGCCCAGGGACTGGATGTGGCACCACTTGGCAGGGTAGAGGACTCAGCAATAGATCCCAGGTGCTGGCAGATGAAGTCTTTGATGGCTCTGATACTTCAGAACAGGGGGCAAGCACACTCGAAGACCTAGGAGAAACTTCAGAAGCAGGATACACAGCAAAGTCCAGTCTTTATCCTCTTTAAGGCAGAAGCAACAACTGCAGACCAACATAGCAAAGCACACACAGCAAAGGGGCAGTACTCCTCCTCCAGCTCTTCTCCCTGGCAGAGGTTCCTTTCGATCCAGAGGTATCCTAAAAGTCTGAAGTTTTGGGTCCACTACGCATCCTTGCATGGTTTCCCCTGTCTTTTTGCTTCTACTTCCTGTATTTTTGACTGTGTGCTGGACTTAATTTTTGCTGGTTTTGGTACTATGGGCACTTTACCACTGCTGACCTGTGCTAAAGTGCAATTGGTCTCCGTGTATATTGTAATTGACTTTTCCATGATTGGCATATTTGGTTTACTAGTATGTCCCTAGTAAAGTGCACTAGAGGTGTTCAAGGCCAGTAAATCAAATGCTACTAGTGGGCCTGCAGCTCTGATTGTGCCACCCACATAGCTCATACCTGCCACTGCAGTATATGTGTCTGCAGTTTTAAACTGCCAATTTGACCTGGTAAGTGCACCCTCTTGCCTGGCCCAAACCTTCCCTTTTACTACATGTAATATTATTTATGTGACTACGAGCATCTTGCTATAGCTTTCCCCAGACAGCAAGATAATTAATAAGACCATCACTCACAGTGGTTTGGAATCAAACCGTGGTTTAAACAATCTCGTTGTTAATCAAAATGCTTTAACGTATTTTACAGGTTTAATGTCATAGGAAACACCAGTATTTGTTTCTTGCTATTTGTTTCTTTTAGGATTCTGCAAAGGCAAGGACATGAACACAGGAGTTCCCTGGGTCAATGCATGCAGTTGCCATGCCAGGCAGATCTCGCCTTGCGATTTGCTCTGGTCGGACTTGTTATTTCCTCGCCACCATTTCAGGATATTCATGAAGGGGAAAACACAGCACAAAGCCATTTTTACAAATAATAAACAAAGACAGCGTGACATTTGAGATTTTTCTTTGAACACACCGCAAATATGACAAGATAAACTCCAATTTAAAAGCATCTTTATTGCTTGTTCACCTTCTGAACCCCTGCATGGTTATTTTTAGGGGTGCTCCTGCATACATAGAAAGTGGATGTATGGAGGGCAAATAAAGATATTTCTCCTTGTCACACCTCACCTGGGGGACATAGCATTCTGATGCATTCCCAGGTCTACCAGTAGTAGTAAATCCGGGAAATGCACCAAAATCCATGGGTGGATGCGTGGGAACACCCACTCTCCACCCATGGAACGCCTTTCCTGGGCAGTGAAACAAAATGTGATTTGCGCTGCATTGCATCATTCTAGATTTATCAAGTCAGGCAAGCTTGCATCAATGCTGCATCAATGTTACACCTTGTTGCTTGGAGCAAGAGTGACTCAAGTCGTTCATAAATATGCCCCTGAATGTTTTTGAATCAGACATTGAGTTATATGACATGTGGGTAGGCATGTGCCCCATCCCATTATTTACTGTGAACCATTCTTCCTAATCCCAATTCTCAATCTACAGACAATCCTTGCAGCAAGACCTGTGGGTGCTCTGCAAGGGCCTTCCAAGGCCAACTCACCCACCTGCGCCTGGCTCCCATAGTGAAGAGAGTCTACATAAGGCCATGAACTGGCTGTTCCTTCCTAACTACATTCCAAATGGTGCGCTACCTGTTAAGGAGGGTTCAGTGCATGAGGATATCACACCAATGAATATTAAATTGCTCAACGACTACCTCACGAGTTAGAGTTGTCCATCTTTGAATATTTCCAGGTCTGGTGATATTATATGATTCTGTGCTTTTTTTAATGTAATTATGGATTTTGCTGTTTTTGGCACATAATCTGTGAGCTGCTGCATAATTTGCAGATTGTTGCTTCTACCTCAAACGGATCAACAGTTACTAGAAATCTGGTGAAAAGTGGAGATGTGCAGCGGAAGACACTGTGCACCTTTCAGTTGTATTTTGCTGATGTAAATAATAAAATAATTAACCAATACTATAGGTCTCCTATAGTAAGGTGACCCCAGTGCCTCGACAGCCCAAAATGGGCACGGCAGGCGCTTAGGGTGCCACATGCTTTGTGATGAATAACTTCTCTGGAAGCATTTGATAGCCACCTGCAGCAGTGGTGCTAGGTTGTTCCTGCATTTGATTTACGGAAAGAAAAAGCTAAGCAAGTGAACATGCTGCAAAGGGCCATGACCCGAGCAGGTGTGGTTGAGAGAACAACCTGACCCATTGGAGCTGGGCCACTAGGTAGTATCACTAGAAGTTAGGGCCATGCCAGTTTGCACCATACAAGTCGTCAGTCACCTCCACTTTTTGTAAGATACCTTGGAACATGTTTGGTCACTTTGAACGCATCGAGGATAACAACACCCTGGACATCTCCCAATCAGGTTTCAGGAGCAACCACAGCCCAGACACCGCTCGACTCGCCGTCACAGATGACATCCGCTCGCTCCTCGACTGCAGCCAAACAGCAGCCATCATCCTACTGGACCTATCAGCCGCCTTTGACAGGGTCTCCCATCACACCCTCTACTCCAGACTCCACACAGCTGGCATCTGCATCAAGGCCCAACAGTCGATACGCTCCTTCCTGACCGGCAGAACACAGAGTCAGGCTCCTGCCATACCTGTCAGAACCTATGGAGATCAGCTGCAGAATACCCCAGGGCTCCTCCCTGAGCCCCACACTCTTTAACATCTACATGGCCCCGCTCGGTCCATCATCAGAAGCCACGAACCGAACATTGTCCCCTGTGCCGACGACACCCAGCAGATCATCTCACTGGCTGAAAAACATACAACTGCCAAGAAGAACTTCCACAATGGAATGGAAGCCATCACTGCCTGGATGAAGGAGAGATGCCTCAAGCTCAAATCAGATAATACCGAGATCCTCATCCTGCGACCCTCCACATCAGCATAAGATGGCTCCTGGTGGCCTGCTACACTCAGCACCCTCCCACCCCAACAAACCATGCTCCTAACCTCAGCTTCATTCTGGATTCATCACTCACCATGACCTGCCAGGTCAAGTCTGTTGCATCCTCCTGTTTCCAAACACTCTGACTTCTCCAGAAGATCTTCAAATGGATCCCAAACGACTGCTGCAAGACTGTAACCAATGCCCTGGTCACCAGCAGACTCGACTATGGCAACACCCTCTATGCCAGCACCACCCAGAAGAATCTGAAGAAACTACAGCACATCCGAAACACCTCCGCCAGACTCATCCTGGACATCCCCTACCATGAACACATCACCAGACACTTAAGAGACCTCCACTGGCTCCCCGTCGAGAAAACGATAAACTTCAAACTCCTAGTCCACACATACAAGGCTCTACATGACCTAGGACCACCTACCTCAACCACTGCATCTCTTTTTATTCCCCCGCCAGACCTATCCAATCAGCTCAACAGGCACTAGCCACTGCACCACGCATATGGAAGTCCTTGGCTGGCGGAGGATCCTTCACCTACCTCGCCGCAAATAGCTTGAACACCTTGCCTCTTCACCTCAGGCAGTCACCATCATTACCTCAATTCAGGAAGGACCTAAGACCTGTCTACTCAACTGAAGTACAGAGGACCGATCCCTCACAGTGCCGGTAGACCCTTATGGTGAGAAGTTCGCTCGACAAATTCCCAATTTAAATTTAAGAATGTTTTGAAGAGTGACTAACAGGTACTCACTCCAGTGTCTGTAAGTTGTGCTTTAGTCCTTCACAAAGTTCTCTCACTCCATTGTCTCCAAATCCATTGAAGCTCAGGTTCAGCTCTTTAAGAAATGTATTTGCTTTTAGAAAAGAGGCAAGTTGTGCACAGCATGTGCTGGTGAGAGAACAGTGTTCCAACCTGCAAAGAAAGAGACAGAGACATTAAAGAGGGTAGGCACCCTCACAGACATGCTCATAAATCTGCCATGCATGATTCATCCCACCTCAACTCAAATATTTCTTGGCACACTTGCTCTCTTCCTGGCTCTATGTTACTTCACTTGTTGCCTACTTCTTGATTACCATTGTAGTATGAGGTTTAGGTCACACAATGCACAGGAAACCAACGCTCAATTGATGATACAAAGGTTATGTCTCTGATTTGAGAGCTCTGGGATATATTGCATACTAAACAGTTTTTTAAAAAAAACGTAATCATCCACACCTGATGACATTAAAATTAAATGATGAAGATAAAGCCATCACAAAATGTATTTATAACAAGCAAAACAAAATAATGAACTACAGCAAATAATATGAAAACGTGAAAATGCTGCACATCCTCACCAGGTTGCTATGAGTGCCTCTGGCTTTAAATGTGCCCCCAACCTGTGTTATATGTATGTTACCCCACCCGGGGGGAGACTGTGCATTGGATAATGTGAGGGGAGATTTGGATTGGGTGATGGGGGATGCTGCGCATTGTGTGATGCTGGAAATGCTGTGCATTGGGTGATGTGGGAGATGCTGTGCATTGGGTGATATGGAGGATGCTGTACATTGGAGGATGCAGAAGATGCTGTGTTTTAGGTGAAACGGGGGATGCTGTGCATTGGATGATGAGGGGAATGCTGTTCAATGGTTAATGCAGGGGATGCTGTACATTGGGTGATGCGGGGATGCTGTGCAATGGCTGATAAATGGAATGCTGTGCATTGGATGATGTAGGGGATGCTGCACATTGTGTGATATGGGGGATGCTACACAATGGGTGATGCTGCTCAGAAATATCCAGTGCTAGCTATAGAGCCAAATGCAGTATTTCTAGTTGTTCGTAGATGTCATAAAACAGTTCTTACATAATAAGCTGCTGAATTACACCAGCCAACTAAGACATTCTAGGGCTGTGATGTAGCCCCTCCTAATGGGCTCATAGTGGGGATGTTTGGCCCTAGGTAAACATTAATCCCTCTTTTAACGTGCTTAAGAGATGTCTAGAAAGATGCCTTAGGTGCTACTAACAACCTGTCATATGTGAGGACCAAATCTGCTCCAGCTGTTGATTCACCAGCTAAACTAATACAAGAGAAAAAAGAGAAGATGCCTCAATTGGGCAATGATTTTGAGGGACATGGTCCCATTCATTCTCCCTGACATTCGTAGACCTTATCCCAAGGTCATGGAAAGGTCTGTGCAGTGACGACACAATTGACAGTGGTGTTGAGTTACCTGCCTGGATGGGATGGTGGATGTTGGAAAATGGGTTATTGGTAGGGCAGGTAGGTACCTACACCTAGCAACAAGCCACCAACCTCCACATAGGTACAGTTAGGTCTCAGTAAATTAATCCCAGCTCAACCCTTGGTAGCTTGGCAACGAGCGTCAAGGCTTAACTTAGGAGACAAAGTGTAAAGCATTCAAATATCACAAAACAGTAATTAAATAAAACACAGGAAACAGTTTAAAAATCCAAAACCAATTTATAAAAATAGTTTATATTTTTATCTTTAAAATGACACCAAAACGAATAAAATCGGATAAAGGGAACCGGAGATATGAATTTTTAAAGAATTATTACTTTTCTAGCGCTTAGAAACAAAAAGCGCCAATCGGGTCATCTGGTTGCACCAGGACCGGGGCAAAGTCAAACTTTCAGGCCGACCGCGATGGAGCCCTGCTAGGCTACAGGTCGCGGGAGGCCTCGGTCAAAAAGTTACCTTCTGACTTAGTCTTTATTTTGAAGTTTTTCTTCACCGGGACGAACCTGCCAGTTGAATCCGACCTCCTAGAGCCCTTGTCCGGATACGCGATGTGGGTTTCCTCGGTGGAGACTTTTACCTTCGGACTTAGTCGTTTTTTCGAGATGAAAATCCTTCGACCGGGGTAAACCTGGATCTTGATCCGACGTCCATGGAGCCCTTCTCGGATACGATGGCTGGGAGGTCCCGGTCAACTTTTTACGTTCAGACTTAGGCCCTCATTCTGACCCTGGCGGTCGGTGATAAAGCGGCGGCCAAGCCGCCAACAGGCCGGCGGTCTAAAATATGCAATTCTGACCCTGGCGGGAACCGCCAACACAGCCCGCCAACTTAACACTCCGACCGCCACAGCGGTACAAACAAACAGCGCGGCGGTTCCCGCCAACAGCCCGGCGGCAGACAATGTACCGCCCACCCTATTACGACCCACCAATCTGCCACCTTTTCCGGGGCGGGAGCACCGCCGATAAGAACACGGCGGAAACAGACTACGAACGGGAAAACGCTCACCTCTACGCACTCCACGCGAGATTCCGGCAGTATGGAGCCAGAGTTGCAGGTCATCCCCGCACTCCTATTCCTGCTCATATACCAGGAGCACGCCCGGCGGCGCGGAAGACATCGGTGAGTACTGCACCTACGACACAGGGGAGGGAAAAGATTACCGGCACACACCCACCCACCCACACCCACTACAACACACACATCAATGCATTCCCACAGATCACTGTCACAACCCACAAACCACCCCCCTCCGAAATAATGCAAAGACCAAAAGAAGAGATCATAAACGGGCAGATATATTGAAATATGTACACCAGTAATCCCAATTAATAAATAAACTATGTACAAAATATATACAGCTACTAAATGTAGTCCAACCACTGTCCGTGGATCACAGGGGTCCTGTGCAAAGGGGCAAGGCCCAGTCCCACGACAAGAACTCCACGGAGAGAACACTGCAGGGGCATCAGAAAGAAAATAGGACAGGCACCTCAGGGGGAAGGGAAGGGGGGGCACCTCAGCCACTTGAGTACACAACGCCAGATCCACGAGGGGACTCCATGACCACTGGCCCATCCTGGGGAGAGCAAAGCCACAGTCCAAACAGTCCATACAGTGGGTGGCCTGCCCACTGGGCCATCCTGGGGAGAGCAAAGCCACAGTCCAAACAGTCCATACAGTGGGTGGCCTGCCCACTGGGCCATCCTGGGGAGAGCAAAGCCACAGTCCATACAGTCCATACAGTGGGTGGCCTGCCCACTGGGCCATCCTGGGGAGAGCAAAGCCACAGTCCAAACAGTCCATACAGTGGGTGGCCTGCCCACTGGGCCATCCTGGGGAGAGCAAAGCCACAGTCCATACAGTCCATACAGTGGGTGGCCTGCCCACTGGGCCATCCTGGGGAGAGCAAAGCCACAGTCCATACAGTCCATACAGTGGGTGGCCTGCCCACTGGGCCATCCTGGGGAGAGCAAAGCCACAGTCCATACAGTCCATACAGTGGGTGGCCTGCCCACTGGGCCATCCTGGGGAGAGCAAAGCCACAGTCCATACAGTCCATAAAGTGGGTGGCCTGCCCACTGGGCCATCCTGGGGAGAGCAAAGCCACAGTCCATACAGTCCATAACAGACCCCACTGCCACTGGAGGAGGCAAGTTGGCCAGAGGACATCCTGCAGCCCTGCCCGAGATAGATCCTGCCCTGCCACGTCTGCCAAAGGGCCAGCGGTTCTTGCCTTGAAGGGCCCAGTTCAGCGGTTCCTGAGACGGCGGGGCCCAGTTCAGCGGTTCTTGAGACGGCGGGGCCCAGCGGAGCGGTTCTTGAGACGGCGGGGCCCAGTTCAGCGGTTCTTGCCCTGAAGGGCCCAGTTCAGCGGTTCTTGAGACGGCGGGGCCCAGTTCAGCGCTCCTTGCCTTGAAGGGCCCAGTTCAGCGGTTCTTGAGACGGCGGGGCCCAGTTCAGCGGTTCTTGCCCTGAAGGGCCCAGTTCAGCGGTTCTTGAGACGGGGGGGCCCAGTTCAGCGCTCCTTGCCCTGAAGGGCCCAGTTCAGCGGTTCTTGAGACGGCGGGGCCCAGTTCAGCGGTTCTTGAGACGGCGGGGCCCAGTTCAGCGGTTCTTGCCCTGAAGGGCCCAGTTCAGCGGTTCTTGAGACGGCGGGGCCCAGTTCAGCGCTCCTTGCCTTGAAGGGCCCAGTTCAGCGGTTCTTGAGACGGCGGGGCCCAGTTCAGCGGTTCTTGCCCTGAAGGGCCCAGTTCAGCGGTTCTTGAGACGGCGGGGCCCAGTTCAGCGGTTCTTGAGACGGCGGGGCCCAGTTCAGCGGTTCTTGAGACGGCGGGGCCCAGTTCAGCGGTTCTTGCCCTGAAGGGCCCAGTTCAGCGGTTCTTGAGACGGCGGGGCCCAGTTCAGCGCTCCTTGCCTTGAAGGGCCCAGTTCAGCGGTTCTTGAGACGGCGGGGCCCAGTTCAGCGGTTCTTGCCCTGAAGGGCCCAGTTCAGCGGTTCTTGAGACGGCGGGGCCCAGTTCAGCGGTTCTTGCCCTGAAGGGCCCAGTTCAGCGGTTCTTGAGACGGCGGGCCCAGTTCAGCGGTTCTTGAGACGGCGGACGGTCTATGGCCAACTGCTAATTGCCTGGTGGTGCCCTCCTGGGCAGCGGGGATGGTGCTCCTTCACTGCCCACCTGGGCTGTGGGTGGTGGGGCCCTCCTGGCCAGCTGGGCTGGGTCCTCCCTGGGCAGCGGCTATGGGGGTGGTGGGCTCTCCCGGGGCAGCTGTGCCGGTTCCTCCCGGGGCAGCGGCTATGGGGGTTGTGGGCTCCTCCTGGGCAGCAGGCCTGCTGCCTGACCTCTCTGACTTGCTGCCCTTGCCCTCCTTAGTCGTGGGCCTGTGGCCCTTTCCTCCCTTTGGAGCTGTGGCTGGTGACTGTCTCTGGGTGGTGTCCGGGGGGGATGTAGAAGGCGGGCTCCTGCGGCGACCCTTCCGCCTTCTGCTCCTCTTCCCAGGGGGTGGGCTGGCTGTCCCCTTGCTGCTGGGCGAAGATCCAGACATGCGGGCTGGCGGGCTCCAATACCCCTGCACCCTTGTCAAGGGGGCTGCAGGGCTGGTGGTGGCTGAGGTGCTCTTCTTACCCCGACGAGAAGGAGGGGGGGGCTCAGGGTCAGGAAAGAAGTTAGTAGTGGCAAGGAAGAGCTTCTTGGGACAATGGAGAGTGGTAGGTACAGTGGGAATGGGAGTGGAGGGAGAGGATGTGGTTGTAGGTGAGTCACGTTTGCTGTCTTTGGGTGCAGGTGCAGGAGGGATAGGCTGTCGTGAAGTGGATGGCTGTTGGGTGGGTGGGTGGCTGCGTTTGTGTGGTGTGGAAGAGGGGGTGACAGACACAGTGGGAGAGGACACAGGGGACGTGTAAATGGCAGTGGGGGTGGTGACTGCACGTGTGCGGACTGGAGTGGAGGGTGTGCTGGTGATGGAAACACTGGCTGATGGTGAGGTGAATGGAGGTGTGAGTGTAGACGTCACAGGGAGGGAGGAGGGAGACGAGGAGGTGGGGGTCACAGAGGTGGTAGTGACTGTTGGCATGTCTGCATCGGAATGTTGCGTGTGTGAATGTCTGCGTGATCTGTGGTGCTTATGTTTGGATGAGCTTCTCTTGGGTGTTGAGGTGTGTGCAGGCTGGTCTGATGGTGTGGGTGGGACAGGCAGAGGAACAGGAGACTGGGAGGAGGGAGTTAGTAGAGGCAGGCAGGAGACAGGGACAATGGCTGCCGTCAGTGCTGAGGCCAGAGCCTGGAACGATCGCTGATGGGCAGCCTGACCCGAATGAATGCCCTCCAGGTACGCATTGCTGCGATGAACCTCCCTCTCCACCCCCTGGATGGCATTCAAAAGGGTAGTCTGCCCAACAATGAGCGTTCGGAGGAGGTCAATGACCTCCTCACTGAGGGCAGCGGGGGTAACAGGGGCAGGGCCTGAGGTGCCTGGGGCGAAGGAGATGCCCGGCTTCCTGGCAGAGCGGGCACGGGGCGAACGCTGAGGGGCTGCTGGGAGGGCGGAGATGGTGCGCTGGGTGGCGGCTGTACCTGTAATGGCGGGGGGCACGGATGGTGCCACCCCCGCAAGGGAGCCCCCTTCCGAGGACGTGTCCGTGTCGCTGCAGGGTCCAGTCGTCCCCGTCGTGGAGCTCCCCTCGCCCTCCGTCTCACTGGTCCAGTCTGACTCTGTGGCATGGCCCTCCTGGGCCATGTGAGATGCAGCTCCCTCCTGCCCCGATGCCACTTCTCCTCCGCCTGATGATGCTGATGCACACAAGCACAGAAAGACAAACAAAAAGGGGGGGGGGAGAGAGAAATAAAGGGATATTGAGTACATGGATCTCCGGTACAGTTAGCGGACATGACAGACACAGATGCCCCCTGCACTAAGTTGCGCACTTGGGGTACGCTACGCATTCCGTGGAACATGCCCTACACGCCTAGAGTTGACAACTGCACCCATGGATGACACGGCCCAGGGATGGCTGTACTGACAAACTACTGAGGGTCGTGGCTGGGGACACAGGGGCTTACGGGGGTGCCCAGCCTACAGATATCGCCCTGGCCTAGGGGGACCCCCAGCCCTCCTCCCCCACCCAGACACCTCCACTGCGCGACAACAGAGTAGATAATGCTTGTACTCACCCCCTTGTGTCTGCTGTGCTGCCCTCACGCGCCCATCCAATTCAGGGTAGGCCACCGCCAGGATCCGGAACATCAGGGGGCTCAGTTGACGGCAGGCACCCCGCCTACGTTGGGAGGCCATCCCCAGCAGAGACTCGGCAGTCTTCTTGGTCCCGCGGCGGATGTCCTCCCACCTCTTGCGGCAGTGGGTGCCCCGTCGATGGTGGACCCCCAGGGCCCGGACTTCCTTGGCGATGGCACGCCAAATCCCGATCTTCTCATGGGCGCGGACCTATGTGACACGTACAGGGAGGGAGAAATACCACGTTCAAGTTTCTCAGCATTTTCCTTTCCAGTGGCCCAACGCCCCCCATCCCCGCCAGGCCCCCCGCCATGCCCCCCGCCATGCCCAACATGCCCCCCATCCCCGCTAGGCCCCCCGCCAGGCCCAACATGCCCCCCATCCCCGCCAGGCCCCCCGCCATGCCCCCCGCCAGGCCCAACATGCCCCCCATCCCCGCCAGGCCCCCCGCCATGCCCCCCGCCAGGCCCAACATGCCCCCCATCCCCGCCAGGCCCAACATGCCCCCCATCCCCGCCAGGCCCCCCGCCATGCCCCCCGCCATGCCCAACATGCCCCCCATCCCCGCCAGGCCCCCCGCCAGGCCCAACATGCCCCCCATCCCCGCCAGGCCCCCCGCCATGCCCCGCCATGCCCAACATGCCCCCCATCCCCGCCAGGCCCCCCGCCAGGCCCAACATGCCCCCCATCCCCGCCAGGCCCCCCGCCATGCCCCCCGCCAGGCCCAACATGCCCCCCATCCCCGCCAGGCCCCCCGCCAGGCCCAACATGCCCCCCATCCCCGCCAGGCCCCCCGCCATGCCCCCCGTCATGCCCAACATGCCCCCCATCCCCGCCAGGCCCCCCGCCAGGCCCAACATGCCCCCCATCCCCGCCAGGCCCCCCGCCAGGCCCAACATGCCCCCCATCCCCGCCAGGCCCCCCGCCATGCCCCCCGCCATGCCCAACATGCCCCCCATCCCCGCCAGGCCCCCCGCCAGGCCCAACATGCCCCCCATCCCCGCCAGGCCCCCCGCCATGCCCAACATGCCCCCCATCCCCGCCAGGCCCCCCGCCAGGCCCAACATGCCCCCCATCCCCGCCAGGCCCCCCGCCATGCCCCCAAGCCAGCCAGTGGCCCCAAATCCATATTGAATTAAACTCACTTGTTGGTCTGGAGGACCGTAGAGTAGCGCATACTGGGGGAGGACCCCATCCACAAGTTTCTCCAACTCCTCTCCAGTGAAGGCAGGGGCCCTTTCCCCAGGCGCAGCAGCCATTGTCCCTTCCAGACCGAGGTCACAGCAACACTTGCAGTATAGGTCCTCTCCTGTGAAAGTTCAAGTCGCAAGTGGATAAGTAGATAGAAAATGGCGGTCACGTCCGCGGCGGTGCGTACCGCGGCGGTGCGTCCCGCCACCGCCGGCGCCCTTCGCCATTGGCTCCTGAAACCCATAGGCTTCAATGTTAACCAATGCGGCTTTGCGCCGCGGTCTTCGCCCGCCGCCCGCCGTGGTGTGCCATGCCAGCGCATTGACCTCACATCCCATTGTCACACTTCACAGGTCAGGCAGCCGCCATTTCCAGGGCCCACATGGCTCAATTTCAACTGCGTCACACAGGCCTAGGCCTTGCATAGCCACTCAGACACGCCATTCACTGCATAGAGAATCGTATACTGTGCTAGCTGTGAGTACGTACCTGTGGGTTGCTTGACTGTGTGCTCCATGTTGTCCTTCCTAGGCACCGTCCGCTGGGTTGGGCGAGGAGACGGATGAATCCTCCCGTGTACCGACCGCTGGTGGACCTGTCGACAATGGAAGAACGCCACATTATCCTGACCTACCGTCTTAACCGTGCCACTATCCATGAACTGTGTGCCCAGCTGGAGCCCGACCTGATGTCCCCCATCCGCCAACCCACAGGGATTCCCCCTCTGGTGCAGGTCATGTCAGTACTACATTTCTTGGCAAGTGGGTCATTTCAGACAACCGTGGGAATTGCTTCTGGGATGTCTCAGCCCATGTTTTCGAAGGTGTTATCCAGAGTGTTGTCTGCCCTGATGAAATCCGTGAGGAACTACATCATTTTCCCTGAGGTGGGCGAATTGGCTACAGTGAAGGGTGATTTCTACGCCCTTGGACATATTCCCAACGTAATTGGTGCCATTGATGGGACCCATGTGGCTTTGGTTCCCCCAAGAGACAGGGAGCAGGTGTACAGGAACAGAAAAAATTACCATTCAATGAACATCCAGGTGGTGTGTTTGGCTGACCAGTACATCTTGCATGTAAATGCCAAATTCCCAGGGTCAGTGCATGACGCCTACATCCTCAGGAATAGCAGCATCCCTTACGTGATGGAACAGCTACAGAGACACCGTGTATGGCTAGTGGGGGACTCTGGGTACCCCAACCTGTCGTGGCTACTGACCCCAGTAAGGAATCCCCGGACCAGGGCAGAGGAACGGTACAATGAGGCCCATGGGCGTACTAGGAGGGTGATCGAACGCACCTTTGGCCTCCTAAAGGCCAGGTTTCGCTGCCTGCATATGACAGGTGGATCCCTAATGTACTCACCTAAGAAGGTGTGTCACATCATCGTGGCCTGCTGCATGCTTCACAACCTGGCTTTGCGCCACCAGGTGCCTTTCCTGCAGGAGGATGGTCGAGACGGTGGTGTTGTGGCAGCGGTGGAACCTGAGGAGAGTGACGAGGAGGAAGACGACGGGGCTGAAACAGACAACAGGGACAGAATCATTGAACAGTACTTCCAATAGGACACAGGTAACATTTCAAAGATAATTTAGTAAAAGTTAACTACTCTCCAGCATCTCTGCTGCCTGTCTATTTGCCCCAGTGTATGATGACTGAGTTTTGGCTTTTCCCTCCCTATTTCAGATCTGGGGTCCCCACTACGAGTCCTGTGCTTCGTTTCCCCATGGACTACAGCTTTGTGGCAGCTGTTTGTTGACTTCACCATGTACAAGGACATATTTGCACTGTCATGTCAATTACAATCTATTGAAATCACAGCCAGACTCCAGATATTTTGGTGCAAAATAGGTGTTTATTTAAGTGCTCAAAATGGGATGGGTGGTTTCAAGTGGGTGGGGGCTATGGTGAAGGAATGTCCATGGCAGAGTCCAGAGTAACAGTCACACAGGTGCATTGTCCAGAGGCCTGTGGAGAGATGGAGCATGGGCAGTTCAAGGATGGACAGGGTGACTATGTGGGACAGTGGGATGACATCAGGTGGTATCCATTGCTGGCGGGGGTCTTGACATCCTACTCTGTCTTCTTGCGAGATCTCAGGGCCCTCTTGCGGGGTGGTTCTTCTCCTGCAGGAGGTGGGGGTCTGGTGGGCTGCTGCTGTGCGGGGGCCTCCTGTCCACTAGCGCCGGCGGAGGTGGTTGGCTGTTCTTGGTCCAGGCTAGTGGCAGGGGCCCTTGGGTGTTGTTCAGTGTCCGCCCTGTTGTTGACGAGGTCCTGCAGCAGCCCTACCATGGTAACCAGGGTGGTGTTGATGGCTCTGATGTCCTCCCTGTACCCCCGATAGTGTTCCTCCTGCAGCACCTGGATCTCCTGGAACCGGGCCAGTACCGTCGCCATCGTCTCCTGGGAGCGGTTGTATGCTCCCATGATGGTGGTGAGGACCTCGTGGAGAGTGGGTTCCCTGGGCCTCTCCTCCCCCCCCTGTCGCACAGCTGCCCTCCGAGTTCCCCTGTTTCCCTGGGCCTCTGCCCCCTGGCCGGTGTGCCCACTACCACTGCCCCCAGGTCCCTGTTGTTGTTGGGGTGGTGGGTTATCCTGGGTGCCCTGTAGTGGTAGACACACCGCAGATTGACGCGCCCTGGAGACAGAGGCATGGGCCCGCTGGGTGGGAGCTGTGCTGGTGTTCCCAGAGGGGTTTGGGTCTGTAGTGGCCTGGGCCTGTGTGAGGGGAACCGACTGTCCAGAGGTCCCCGATGGTCCGGGCTGGTCATCGGTGTCCAGGTCGACAGAGCTGCTGTCATCGCTGACGCCTCTTGGGTGGGGGGTGTGGAGAATTCTGGCCCCTCCGCCGCGGTGTGTTGACGGTCGGGTCCTGCAGGGGTATAGAGGTATGGTTATAGTTTCAATGTGTGGCATATGGGTGTATCTGTGGGTTCTCGTGTCCCCAAGTGCTGGCATTCGTGTGTGGGGGCTTTGGTGAGGGTGGCTTGTGGGGGGGATGTGTATATGCATTGGGCATGCTTTGGTGATGGGTGTCCATGCTTAGTGGACGCATGCAGGCCTAGGTTTTGGGATGTGTGGGTTGTGATGGTGAGACATTGGCGGGGAATAGGTGTGCTGGGGGTGGGGGTGAGGATGGTGGTGGGGGTGAGGATGGTGGTGGGGGTGAGGGTGGGGGTGAGGATGGGGGTGGGGGTGAGGGTGGGGTTCGAGGATGGGGGTGAGGTTTGGGGTCTGATTTGGCATGCAGGTGGGGGGGAAGCAGTATTGAAGCTTCAACTTACCAGTATCCATTCCTCCGCCGACTCCTGCGAGGCCGTCAGGATGCAGGATGTTCAAGACTTCCTCCTCCCATGATGTGAATTGTGGGGGTTGAGGTGGGGGTCCTCCGCCAGTCTTCTGCACGGCGATGTTGTGCCTGGATACCATGGAACGCACCTTCCCCCGTAGGTCGTTCCATCGCTTCCTGATGTCTTCCCGATTTCTGGGGTGCTGTCCCACTGCGTTCACCCTGTCGACAATCCTCTGCCATAGCTCCGTCCTCCGGGCAATGCTGGTGTATTGTATCTGTGTGCCGAACAGCTGGGGCTCTACCCGAACGATTTCCTCCACCATGACCCTGAGTTCTTCGTCTGTGAAGCGGGGTTGTCTTTGGGGTGCCATGGGGTGGTGTGTATGATGTGTGGGGTGGAGTATGTGTATTTAAGTGAGTTGAGTGTGGTGGTGTGTGTTGTTTTGTGTGTGGATAGTGTGTGGGTGATGGTGTTGAGTGGCTGTGGCTGTTATTTTTTCGATGCTGGTGTCTCGCTCTTGGCTTCTTGACGAATTTTTTAGCGTAGGGGTTTGTGGGTGATGTGGGTGTGTGTTTTATATTGTATTGTGTGTGTGGGAGTGGTGTGTGTATGTGTATCAGGTGTGTGGGATTCAAATCGTCCAATGTGGCTGAGTTTTGTTCGTTTGTGTGTATTCTGACCGCGGATTCGTGGGTCGTAATGGGATGGGCGTATTTCTGTTGGCGTGGCGGTGGAGGTTTGGTCACCTCCACCTTTCCGCCGACCGCTGGTCTGGCGGTCTGTTGTGGCGGTCGGATTTTCGGAGGTTTGCCTTCTGCGGGTCAGAATGACCGAGGCGGGTTTCCGCGACCGCGGCGGGATTATGGAGGATTTCTGACCGGCGGTAGGCGCCTTTTACCGCCGAGGTCAGAATGACCACCTTAGTCTCTTTTTCGGATGTTTTTCTTTACCGGGACGAACCACGAAGTCAGGCCGGGTCGCGGTTGAGGCAAGCCGGCTAGAATTTCCGCGGCGGGTCGGTCCCTCTCTGGAGCTTTTTTCCAAAAATTCTCAAATCTTTTCCAAACTTCTGGGGCTTCACCCAGATGTTCTTTTAAGGTTCTTTTGGGGTCCACAGCTCACCCCAAGGGTCCAGAAGTTCTGTGATGGTCCTTGGGGGGTGCGGACTTCAACTCCCAGAATGCACCTGGCGCAAACTCCTTTTTGGCCACTGGACAGTGGTCAGCTGGTCGCTTTCTTCAGGAGTTGGTGCAGGGGACTCTGGTTTAGCCATTTTTTTACCTGTAGCAAACAGGGAGTCCCTCCTTGAACCAGTTGAAGCCAGGCAAAGTCCTTCTTGTGGTGAAGCCCAAGTGTGCAGCTGGTGCAGTCCTTCTGAGTGCAGGGTCCAGGTGCAGGCCAGGGGTCCAGCAGGGCAGTCCTTCTTCTTCTTTAGTTCCTTTCTTGTTGAATTCTGGAGGGGATCTGAGGTGTGGGTGCAGGTCTGCCAGTTTTATCCTTGCTCCTGGGTGAAAAGCAGGGGGGCCCTGGTTCTCCAATCAGGGACAGGGTCGTCCCCCTGTGATGACCACTTCCTGGGAAGTGTGGCAAAAATCCATCCCAGAAGGCAACAGTCTCTAAAAATCCAACATGGATGAATCTGATTTTTGGAGGTTACATCTGGCTGAGCCCACCCACTGGTGTGGCTAAAAATCATAAACACACCCCTCTCCTGCCCTCTCCTAATCTAATCAAGGGGGCACCTAATTGTCTGGGGTTGCAGGATGTGGGGGTGTTGCTGGGTGCTCCAAATGTCCTTCTCTGCCTTTGAAGACCAGTTTGGCAGCCCTCCCCCTTCCTGCCTCACCATCTGCTGAGGGGAGATTCTCTCCCCCAAGCACATTCCTTTGTGTGAAGTCAGGCCACTTCACACCTCATCAAGGTAGCCTGGCAGAAGCTGCTGCAGGCTGGCCAATCAGAGCACAGCTGCAAAAACAATGCAGAGCTGAAATTGGCAACTTTTTAGGTAAAGTCTAAACTTTTTACCTGAACTAGTTATATTAAATCCAACAACTGGAAGTTGTGGGATTTATTACAACAATCAATTTGATACCAAATTCTTGGTATGTAACATTTAAGGAGACTTTAAAATGTAAAATAAAGTCTGCCCATTCTAGCCTATGAAGGCCATTTACTTCAATGAGGGAAAAACGAATTTGGCTGTTTTTACCTCACCAGGGCTTATAAATCTATTTTTATAAAGTCCCTGCTTATAGTTACATGGCACCCAGCCCTAGGGGCACATAGGGCACACCTTAGGGGTGACTTATATGTAAAAATAAGGTAGTTTAAGACTTTGGAAGTACCTTTAATTCCAAAGTCGAATTTGCATATAACTTTAATTTAAAAGCAGCCAGCAAGGCAGGCTTGCTTTTAAAATGACACTGGGCACCTCAGCAATGCACCTAGGTGTGCACCACCTATGCTGTGGTCCCTAAACCTACATGCCCTACCATATACTAGGGACTTATAGGTAGGTTAACTTAGCCACTTATAATTAGCCTAATTTGCATATCCATTTTACACAGAGCACAGGCCCTGGGACTGGTTAGCAGTACCCAGGGCACCTTTAAAGTCAGGAAAACACCAGCAAAAAGTGGAAAATGGGGGCAAAAAGTTATGGGGCCTCTGCAATCAGCCCTGTTTTCTCACAGTGGATATGTCACAAATTACAGCTGCTGTACCTCCAGGGAAAGCTCTGAAGGCCCCCACTATGCTGGGAGAAGACTGTGGTGGATGGGTTATCAATGTGGTGGACGGGGTTACACTGTCACAGATGTGATAGATAACCTGACCTCCATATTATGGTTCTATTATTTCCTATGGAAATCATAATACAGCGGGCAAGATATCCATCACGTCTGTGATGGAGTAACCCATCTAGTAAACTCTTAGGACCTGATTAAGAGGCAGGAGGTCACAAGACTGCCAGACTCAAGGTGATAGTTGGACCGCCACAGGTGTGACGGTCCGACTTCCACATTACAAGTTTGACAGGCAGACCCACCAACAGACCGCAGTCTCCACCAGGATCCAAGTTCCCGACAGGCTGATGGCGATCTTGGTTGTAA
This sequence comes from Pleurodeles waltl, assembly GCF_031143425.1. Taxonomy (NCBI): domain Eukaryota; kingdom Metazoa; phylum Chordata; class Amphibia; order Caudata; family Salamandridae; genus Pleurodeles; species Pleurodeles waltl. The sequence goes on from NC_090444.1 coordinate 45,819,042, forward strand.
TCAGCGAGGGCTGTGCTGAACTCACCATCATAAAAAAGACTGGTGGAGAACAAGTGCCGGGGGCCACAGGAGGGGCAGTGCTTTGCAGAGAGTGTACATTCTGATGGTGCTGGTCGGCCCACTCTGTGCGACGAGATAGCACTCGACTCCTTTAAGGGAGCCGAGTGCTATCTAGTAGCACTGTACCCGCTGGTCTGACTGGCAGGAAGACTCTATTTCAAGGTTTCCGTAGGTCAGCCAGGTCAGACTGGTGGAAACCTTATAAAAGGTTGCGGGGAACCCCACCACCATGGTGATGGCACCCTCACTGCAGACCGCCAAACTCATAATCAGCCCCTAAATCAGACCCATAGTATCTTATGCACAGGAAATTCAAGTCCAAAACATCCAGAAGCAGTAACAGATAAAAGGCTGACACGTAACATATCACAACAGGTTACCCACAGTTAAACTACAAATAATCTAGTACAATTTGCAGTGGCTCATATTAACGGCAGAGCAGCAATGGGATGGGTTGGAAAAGACAATGAATGACCTCAAGGCCCTGATTAAAAGTGTTTCAGAAAGGAGGAGGTATTTACACCACCAGGTAAATATAGCAGAAAGCAGTGTTTGCCACGTGCAGTAAATATTTCTATTCCATGTTTTCTACTTGAAAATAAGGCAACGCATGGGAAATCCATATTTACCATACCAAACTCTGCATGTTGTGACTTATCACTGCACATTTTTATTTGATAAATTCCAGCAGGTTTAATCCCTCCAAATTTGTCATCAATATCAGGGTAAGCCATATTTACCACACAACTCAAAATCCAGCTCCCTGTACAAGTTTGTGTTTGAACTAGGATCAGAATTTCCCTGCATTTGGAACCAGGCCCTAAGATTTTAGGCATCTCAAAGCATCTCAAAGCTGAACACAAGAGAGAAGAGACATTTAGGGGGTCATTACAACCCTGGCGGTCGGCGGAGAAACCGCAAACAGACCGGCGGCAAAAAAAATGGAATTTGGACCGCAGCGGTTACCGCCGTGATCGACCGCCACTTCACCACTCCGACCGCCACGGCGGTAATGACCGCTGGGCTGGAGGTTGCGGTCTCCGGCCCGGCGGTCGCCAACGGTATCAGGACCCTGCATAACGCCACGGTTTCTGGCAGTTGGGAACCGCCATGAGAACCATGGCGGTAGGCACTATCGGTGCCAGGGAATTCCTTCCCTGGCACTGATAGGGGTCTCCCCCACCCCCCACTACCCCCCACGAGTCCTCCCCCCACACCCCCATCCCCCTGCCACCACCCAGAGGTGGTACGAACCCCCACCCCACCCCAACATGCACATACACCCACCCATACAGGCACACACCCCCAACATGCACATATACACACCCCTACACACACATACACAACGAAGACACATACCCGCACACATACATGCAGACATGCACACCGGCCGAACCGCACACATTTCCCATAGACACAGCAGCACCCCCCGCACGCATACACGCACTAACACACCCCCTCTACACACTCACACGCACACCCCCATGCACGCACACAACACACAATACCCCCTCACCCCCTCCCCTAACGGACGATCAACTTACTTACTTTGTGCTTTGGTCCTCCGGGAGGCGACGGGATCCATGGGGACATCACCGCCACCAGCACACCGCCACCAAAACACCGCCACACAGAATCGTGGGATGTGATTCTGTGGGCGGGGTTGTGTTGGCGTGGCGGTGGAGGTTGAGCAGCCTCCACTTTCCCGCCGACCGCCAGTGTAGCTGCTGGCGGATTTCCGTACGGAAAACGTCGGTACGCTGCCAGCGGTCAAAATACGCGGAGCGGAAGACCACCACGGCTGGCGGTCTTCACCGCGGTGGTAACTTGGCGGTCTTGCAAAAAGACCGCCAATGTTGTAATGACCCCCTTAGTGTCACTGAGATTAGAAACCTTACTGTTGCTCAGTGCTTAATTTGCAAAAGAATTAGTGTTGGCGCCCAAAGCTGTGCTCAGAAACTGGTTCTATTAAATGTCAGTGCACCTAATGCATGCCCTTTAATCCACCTAATGTCTTTTTATTCTGCTACCAGGCACAGTCTGCTCCTTTGTCCTTGCGTGTTCCTGCTTTATAGCTTTACAACTGTTTGTCCGCCTTTCTCATCCTCCTTCATTCCCTTTGTGTGTTTTTCATGGACGTCATTTAGGGGTCGCCAGGGGTCTCCGCTGTGACACATGGCCTGAACATTGCTACCCCCGGCACTGCCTTTGTGAACCCTGGCCTCAGAGGCGGCAAATATTTACCTGTTTTGCTCTTGGTCAATGTCTAATGTGGGAAAAAATAAGTGCTGAACCCCAAAAATGAGTGCTGGTAAGCTCCATCAGCAACCACCGGCTCAAATTGAGCATTGCTTTTGTTCCATCACCTTACATAATAATTCTGTCACATTACCTTTTATTTATGACAAAAGAATGCCAAACGTTTCTCCTTTCTGGGGCCAATATCCTTCGCACAGCAATTTCTGCAGATAAAACCAAAAACAATAAATACTTCAGAGCAAAATGGGGGCGCAGGGCAGCAAAGCATGTGACCTTGCTGTGCTGCCCAAGGGCAAGAATGCACTGTATTTATGAAATACGGTGAATTCCTGTCCTTTCTAACTGTGATGGTGCCCTATTGGCTGCCTAGCACCAACACAGGCACCCTTGCACCATGGTGCAAAGTTGCCTCTATTGCATGCAGGATTGTTTTTGTGCAGGAAGGGGCACATTCCTGCACAAAAACAATCCATGGAGGCATTTTCCTCTTTCTATGTGTGCTGCAGAATGCACACATAGAAAGAAAAAACAAACACGGAGAGGCCTAAGGTTTTGGTGCATTCCGAGGTTAAAAGGCTCTTGTAAGTCTGGGAATGCATTAAACCCATGGGTGTTGCGTGGGAACACTCACCCCAAAGTCCATGGAACACCTCCTTATGTAGAGTAAGGCAACGCAGTGACTTGTGCTGCATTGCCTTACAGCATATCTATGAGGCCATGAAAAGCCACGTATAATGGCTTTGTATGGCTTCATAAATATGGTTCTGCAGTCTGCGCTGCTGGAGCATTAAAAAAGGTGATGCTTTAGTGTCACACGGAGCTAACAAACATGCCCCTTGGTATGTAGAAGTAGATTTCCATCAAGCCTGAACCTGGTTTTACTGGATGAGATGACTTCAGCCACTATCTACTTCAAGCAGTAATTAGGAAGAGCTTAGAATTTGTATCAGAAAAATTGATCATTGAAAGACATCTTTTGAACTAAATGTCATCAAAATAATCTTTGCATGAAGGCCCAGCTGGCAAGGTTATGTTTACATTTAATGCCAATTTATGTATACATGGTGCAACCTGCTCATCAGTGGATGAATCCTATAATTCTAGTATCATTTCCAGACCTTATTGCTGCAGCCATAGTGTGGTGATAAAAATGAGAATGAACACCGATGATCAGTTCAATGAAGTTGGATATTTATTGGCCACACTCATCGACCGCTCTGACTGCTCTCTACAACTGTTCTCTCTAGAATGCCCCCAATGATCTCTCATTCTACATTCCATGTATAGCATGGAATAAAGAATGTATGAGATAACCACAACAACTTCCTTTTCTATACAAAATGATAACACTGAAAATAAATGCAGTTCAAAATACATATGCAAAATGATACCACCTAAATATAAGTGCATTTCAAAATGCATAAGTAAAAGCTTAATCAGAATATCTAGCAGGTTCTTTAATAATTCTCTTACTTCTGTGTCTTAATAGTTCTTCATTGTTTGCTTTCAAACCAGGTTTGTTTTTTGATTTTTGCTTAGTATGATTTTTAATCCCACTTAGCTCTTCAATAACATTGTGAGATCTCCCCCTAGTGTCACCATTGTAATCTCCCTTAATTTTCACTATTCTGCTTTTATTCCACCATTCGTGACCTTTGATGTGTACTGCGCTATTGGAAACAGCGTCAACTCTCTCTGGACTTCTGAATTCGGACAACCCCTTAGCCACATTAATTCTGGTTCTTTCTACCCGTGCATTGTGTTTTGTATCATAGTCATCTTTCATTTTATTCTGAAACTTTTGAACATGGGGTCTAATGATCTCATCTAAAGACTTAGCTTTATCGGCTGTGGTCTCAACTTCTCTCAACCAAGCAGGCCACAGCTTAGAGGTCAAAACCCGACCTCTCATCACTTCAAACTAGCTTACACCAGTAACTGCATTTGGGGAGGAACGATGTGACCACAACATGTCCTCCACTGCTTCATTCATTTCTATTTTATTTTGAATCGCCCATTTTAAATATTCAACCGGTCTGCAATTCATTTATTCAACTAGACCATTTTCTTGAGGATGATAAAGAGCTACCTGCTTATGTTGGATGGCATATTTTCCCCAAAATTGTTTCATTTCTCTACAGATAAACGGTCTAACACTAATTCTTTAGGGACTCCTTCCCTGGCAAAAAATCTCTCCAAACTTTTAATAATCGCATTTGTGTTGGGTTCCTCCATAAACTCTAATTCCCACCATTTGCTATAATAGTCCACCACCACAAATGCAAATTTCGATCTTCTTGCTATGGTGCTAATGGGACCAATAAAACCAATGGCCAGTTTAATCCAGGGTCCACAGGCAAAATACTTGGAATTAAAGGTGTTGGCTGAGTTTTCAACACTTTATCACTGTTTGCACTGATCATAGAATTTCTCACACACGTAACTATTTGAAGATCCATACCTGGCCACCAGTAACACTCTCTTATCTTACTCAGTAATGGTTTGTCCTAAATGTCCTTGATGACCAATCATAATGATTTTGTCTCTTAAGCCTCTGGGTGGAATTAATTTATGGTTCCTCATCAAAATACCGTTGTTCTTTATCAATAATTTGTCTGCAACTTTAGGATAGGCTTGTAAATTTATTGGCACATAACTTTCCTTGGGCCAACCATGGGTCAAATAGTTATTTATACGTACCATATCTTCATCTTTTAACATTTCTTCGTAACACTCAGTCTCCCATCACACACATATACAACTGCAATCAACCACTCTTCATCTTCTTTATCCACCAACTCTATTTTCTCACCCGAATTGACTGGTAAACGAGATGAATAATCGGCCCTGATATTTTTCCCATCAAGAATATACTCTACTTTGAAATCATACTGTAGTCGTTTTTAACTCAATCTAGCAATTCTCGGAGTGTGTTCTTTGATAACTTCTCCACGAAGGATGTTCACTAACGGTTTATGATCAGTCGTGAGTGTAAGCCTTCTCCCCCAAATGTAGTTCTTGAATCACTCAACAGCCCAACAGCAAGCCAATAACTCTTTTTCTATCATGGAAAAAACTTTTTGGTTGACTCTCAAAGAACGTGACGCAAACCAGATAGTTTGTTCATGATTGTGTTTTTCTTCTTGGGATAACATTACCCCCAAACCATTGTTACTAGCATCTACAGAAATAGTGCAAGGTTCAATAGGATCAATTGGCGCTAAAATTCCTGCCTCACCTATGTCATTTTTAAGTGCTCTAAATTCTTCCTGTGATTTTGCATCCTACACAAATTCTTTATTTTTCTTGAGGAGTTCCCGTAAGTTTGCTGTTTTAGTAGAAAAATTCTTAATGAATTTTGAATAAAAGTCACATAAACCCAGAAAAGATGCAATATGGCCTTTTGTTTTTGGTTCAGGTGCACTAACAATCGATTCTACCAAACCTGGTCTTAGTTTAACCCCCATCTTTTGAGATAACATGACCTAAGTACTCTATGCTGAATTTAGCAAACTCAATTTCTTTTTACATTTGCTACTACACCATATTTTTTTAATCTTTGTAACACTTTATTCATTGCTTCATCATGGGTACGTTCATTCTCACCAGCGATCAGTATATCATCCTGAAAAGTTACAACACCTTCATTACCCTGAAGTATGTTTTCTAAAATCCTCTAAAAGACAGAAGCGTGGACGCCAACCCAAAAGGTATCCTATTGAATTGAAAAGAGCCAAAAGGTGACACAAAAGCTGTGTAATGCCTTGAAGTTTCATCTAACTCAACCTGATGATATGCCGAAGATAAGTCTATTTTGCTGAAAGCTACTTTTCCAGCAAAAGTAGATGTGATGTCATCAATACATGGTAAAGGATGTGAATTGACCCATATGACCTTGTTCAGACTACACAAATCAATGTAAACTCTTAATTGTCCAATCCTTTTTTCATGCGATGACCAATGGAGATAACCAAAATGATGGCTCTATAGGTTCTATAACTCCATCAACAACCATTTGTTTAAGAACACTCTCTAAATCCTGACGTACACTGAAGGGTACACTTCTCAATTTATGCTTTACTACCGCTGCACCATTTTGTACATTGATCGTTTGTTTGAAACCTGTGATCCTGCCCAAGTTATTACTGATGACCTTATTGAACTTTTGTAACCAAATATTCTTGGGGTGTTTGTCTTGAATTACCAGAGATTGATCATTTAACTCGTCAGTAACTAACAAAACGTGAACACTCCTTCCTGATCTTAATGTCATACCGAATAACCCCTGGTGATACCACCCGAATATATTCAAACCTTTTTTAGCTACATAAATTTTCCCAAGAATCACTTTGTTTTTATATTTCATACGTGCTTCAAAATAACCAATGAGGTCTATTTTTTTCCATCGTACAACACAGGGTTTCTGTCAGAGGGTAACAACGTTTTTTTCCTCCTATGTTTGTAATAGCAAATCTTCAGTAATTATGGTCATCCTTGCCCCAGAATCTATTAATAGGGGCAGTATCTTCCCATCAACCTCAATGTTTTTATAAGAGTCAATGCAATTATGTTCACCACATTAGACCACTAGTATTACATCTTTCTTTGGGTTCACCTCACTGCTAGAGATTTCATTTGGATCAAGTTCTTCAATCACATTTACTTTATCAGGTGTTTTACTACTTTGACAAACTTTGGCAAAAAGCCCTATTTTCCCACATATTCTGCACGTGACATTTCTAGCTGGACATGGGCTAGCTTTGTTACCATGTCTAGGATTACCACATTTGAAACATATGGGGGCATATTTATACTTTTTGATGCAAAACTGCACTAACGCAATTTTGCATCAAAAAGTTTAGCACCGGCTTGCACCATTCCTGAGCGCCAGCCGGGCACCATATTTATGGAGTGGCGCAAGCCAGTGCAAAGGGCGGGCTAGCATTAAAAAAAAGGATGTTAGTCGGGTGGGGGTGGCGGTATGGGAGAAGGGGGTTTTACACCAACAAATAAAGTTAGAATGCTTAGAGGCAAAAAAAATGCCTCTAACCAGCCTTGCATCATTTCTGACGCAAAACCATCCATACTACATGTCTTAGGAAAGACAGGAGACATGCTCACCACCCCAATGGCCAGCACAGGGGACCAGTGTCCCCTGGGCATGGCCATTGCACTCTGTGCCATGCAGGGGGCCCCAGGTTGAGCCCCTGATGGCACTTTGATAAAAATAAATACTTACCTATACTTACCCTACTTACCTGGGATGGTGTCCCCCATCCTACGGTCTCCCTCTGGTGTGGGTGGAGGTGTTCCTGGGGATTGAGGAGGGCACCTGTGGACCCCTTCCATGGTGTTTAACCATGGAAATGGGTCCACAGGCCCCCTACATCCTGGTCTGACCCAGGCGTTAAATAATAGTGCAAAGCAAGCTTTGCACCATTATTTAGCCCCTCCTCCCACCCATATGTAATTTTAGCACAGGGGATAAATATGGGGCTATGGGGTTAGCACTATGTTTTAGATGGGAACACCTACCTTACATCTCATTGACGCAAGGTAGGTTAATGCATCTAAAAAAGTATACAAACTCCAATATTCTGACGTTAGACATGTACCACACTCCACTGTGTAACACCATATATATATATATATATATATATATATATACATATATATATATATATACATAGATAGATAGATAGCTAGATAGATAGATAGATAGATAGATATAGATATAGATATATATGCATATCTAGACATGTAGAGTTGATACTTTTTGTTATTTCTTAGAGGAAGAGTTATCCAACCCCAGCTATCGGGATGGAGTACCCTGTTCCATAAATGCACAGCAAAAAACAAAGTACCAAAGCTCAATTTCTGTTGCAAATGCAGCATTTATTATATATACAACATGGCTGCAACCAGTCATCCTCATCCTAATGTGTTTTCGCTACATATAGGGTCATGTTCTGTGCTGCCACCACCCCTGCTGTCACCTGTCCTGTGTGGTCAGCTTGCTGCTCCTGACCCCCTCCCACCTTCCCTCTGTTGTCTGTCTATATTCCATTATAGTCTCACTGTTGCCCTCTATGGTGTGTTGTGCTTCCAGTGTCCATCCCGCTTGCCCTCCATAGTCAGCTTGCTGATCCAAACCTGAAACCTTACCCCCTCCCCCTGTTTTCCATTTGCAGGCCCCTATCCCCTCCCTCCTGCAGTCTATTGTGCTGCCACTGCCCCTCCTACCTGCCCGGTGAGGTAAACTTGTGGTCTCTTTACCCTCCTCCCTGACCTCTGCCTCCCCACAGTATTCTAATGAACAACTAGATTGCTAATATTCTGTATTTTTTACAAAAGTGTGGTACGCCTGACGTTATCTACATGTAATCAAAACTGTAAAGTATTTCCTTTAGAAATTATAAAAATGAGAGGGTCTTATTACCATAGAAATTATGGTTAGTGCACTAAAAAAATAAAATAAGGACACATGTACTGAGCTCTCTAATAGCGACAAAGCACTTTTAAATTATTTGTTATCTTCATTTTTTTATCCATTTGATCCCTTTATTATATGTTACACTCAGGGGAGAGAATGAGGCATTACAGCCAGAGCTGCAGACTTTGCAGCTGGGGAAGCAGGTTTGAGTTTCGGTGTCAGCTCGACATCCTGTGATTCTGTGCAAATCACTTAGGGCCTCATTACGAGTCTGACCGCCACATTACATCCCTGGTGGTCGGGCCTCTGGGGAACCGCCAGCTCCGTCTTGGGGTTGGTGGTGGTCCTAATCTGCCAGGGGACAACAACCTCATTCTCCGCCAGCCTTTTCATTGCAGTAACACCCCAGATGGCATGGGCAGTGCAGGGAAACCTCCGGCCAGCACTGTTGCAATGTTCACTGTCTACTTTGCAGACAGTGAACATTGCGAGGGTGCCGGTGCACCTTGCAGGCTACTGCATTGCCGCCGGCTTGATTAGGAGCCGGAGACAATGCTGTAGCCTGTTTCCTGCTAGGCCAGCTGGCAGAAACTCAGGTTTCCGCCCTCTGACCTAGCAGGAAAATTAATGATATCGTTGGGGAGGTCGTTGCATAGGCGGGGGCCACCCGGTCAGGAGTTTGGCTTTCCCGTCCACCAAAATCAAAATAGGGCCCTTAATCTTCCCATGCCTAAAGCCCAAAAGGAATCTGTCTTTGTGTAATGTAACTGATGCTCAAGGCTGTGCTATTTAAACCTGTAAAAAACACTTCTGTCATTGGGCAATACTTGGCTTACATTTGGGTGACATTTGTGCTACATTTAAGTTCTTTTTTCTCTGATGGGCATTTTGGGAGACCTATTTGTTATTAAGCTCCCGAATTTCCTCATTTACTGCAGTGTTCTCAGTCCTGTTTTCTACTTCGATTCTATCAAGGTGGCGGCCGGAGGTGCCAGACTTTTTTCATAAATTCAGAATGTTAGCACTCTAGTTGCTCCTTAGAACACTGTAGTAATGTACTGATCACCAGTCTGCTGCTGGTTTTGAAAGTGCATTTTTCAGTCTACATATCAGAATGTTTTGATGAAATAGAAGAGGAGGATATTTGAGGATTCATTTAAAACGTGTCCTATTTTTCCTTTCTACAGCACTACCCATAATTTATATGACATACTGAAACCCCTCATTTTGTTCCTTTCTAAATTAAATGTTTTAAGTTTTACCAGTTGTTTTGCTTTCACTTATCTTATGACCGAGTTGACAAAACTTCTCTGGAATGCACTTCTTAGTTTAAAGAAGACATTTATTATTACTTCACCACGAGGTTCCTGAGAGACGAGATTAGTAGGTTTGAAGCCCATGTTTAAAAGTAGTCACAGCAATGAAAGGAAAACATATCAAAGTACTTCTCAATTGCAATGTACACAGCAAATACATGTGATTATATTACAGCATAACTTCAAAGCAAGGAATAAAAGTCAAAATTCATCACCGTAGGGCCTATCACTCCTCTTCATCTTTCTTATGTATGCAAGTTGATGACTCCTGTTCAACTGCGAGAAAGAGATTTTCCACCCAAATGAGAGGTCAGGCAGCTGACGTCCGCTCCCGACTGAAGTCTTGGAAAATTCCCCCTCGCTGCTGCCCAGGGACACCCCTTATAATGAAAAAGCCTACTAACAGGCTCCTTCCTCTAATAGTCAAAACATGCTGGCTACTGTAGTTGGAAAAGAACAAGTGTTGGAGAGTGGCCAAGTCTCCAAACCTCGCTCCTTCCCAAAGCTGGGTCGAGAGAAAAACACCAAAATATACGCTCTCTTATCACGCTAGGGCTCAGTGAGAACAAAATACGAAAAACACAGCGTAGTCTACCATGTGGAAAAACACAGCTCATCTGCAATGTCTCAACTGCAATGTCGAACTCCACGATAAAGCCCATAGGCAGCTAAACTGAATACAAAATGTAATGTCTAATGCTACGTTAAAGCCAATAGGCAGCTAACCTAAATACCAAATGTAATGTCTAGTGCCACGTTAAAGCCAATAGGCAGCTAAACTGAATACAGAATGTAATGTCTAATGCCATATTAAAGCCAATAGGCAGCTAAACTGAATACAACATGTAATGTGCTGCTGGTGAACATTGAACAATAATATGCGCAGTGGTGAAACACAAAGTCGGTGGTCAAACACAATTAATGGCATAACACCAGTTTGATTCAATCAAGATGGCTTCTGGTATGCCACACTTTTGTCACAAGTAAGACTGTTAGAGCTCTAGTTATTCTTTAGAACACTCTGGGAGGCTGCAGTAGAACACAAGGGAATCAACTGAATGTTTGAAGTTCATGTTTTACTGTCAGATAGCTGAAAAAGATAGTGGGAAAATGCCTCTGACCAGACTAGCGCCATTTCCTGGCGAACAACCACCAAAAACATGACTCCTGTCTTAGGAAAGACAGGAGCCAGGCCCACCACCCCAATGGCCAGCACAAGGGACAAGTGTCCCCTGGGCACGGCCATTGTACCCTGTGCCATGCAGGGGGCCCCAATTTAGGGTTCCCGATGGCAAAAATAATTAAAAGAAAAATACTTACCTGGACTTATCTGGGATGGGATCCCCATCCTCTGGTGGCTCTCTGGTGGGGGTGGGAGTGTTTGTGGGGCTTGGGGAGGGCACCTGTGGACCCATTCCATGGTGTTTAACCATGGAAATGTGTCCACAGGTCCCCTAACGCCTGGTCTGACCTAGGCCTTAAATAATGGTGCTAAGCATGCTTAGCACCATTATTTAACCCCTCCGCCCACCTGTGCGTCATTTTAGCTCAGGGGGATAAATATGGGGCTATAAGGATAGCACTATTTTTTGGAGGAGAACTCCTACCTTGCATCTCATAGGTTCACTCATTCACAAAATGGTGCAAACTCCTATATTTTGACGTTAGATATGTCTAACATCAAAATATAAATATGGAGTTAAGTTTTCGCCGAATTTGTGTAAAACAATGACACAAATTCGGTGCAAACAGAGGATAAATATGCCCCTTAATTCTATCCTAAACAATTGAACGTTACTCCTCTCTACTCCATCAAACTCCACTGTACACCACTCCAGTCTGCACCACTAAACTCCACTCTATTATACTGTTCACTACTGTATTCTATTACACTTTCATGTATCTCACTTCACTTAATGCCCCCTACACTATACTGCTCCCAACTTTATAATTTTCCAGTGTACGCAACTCCACTTTACACTATTCCACTATATGCTACTGTCAGGAACTTATCAGAAATATTTTCCTCAGGAGCAGAATCACAGATAACTCCCAATGCCCAACTTCGAACTTTCCCAACTCAGAGATGAATGAATACCCCTGGGTCCGATCAGTTCAAAGGGGGGAAAGGGGATGGGATAAGAGAAGAGACGGCCAAGTCTTCCTGTTCTTGTAATCTTCTTCCTCATTAATCTTGCTGTTTTTCTTAGAAAGCTGAAATTAATGCAGATTCATGAATACTAGTCTTATATTCCTAATGTGATTAAACATAAATGTATATACATTTTAAAATGATAAATAACAATGAATCCTATAACATACTAAATATAGACTTGGCGATTGCCGCTCTTCTTTTCTTCTTGTTTAACAGTTCTTTCATCAGTTGTGTATCTATAAGTAAATTGTTTACAGCAACGTAAGTGTAATGCTTGGGTAGTCTAAAAACTCTTGTACATAAATCTCTTTTTATAACTACATATGGATTATTACTTGCATGACTGTTGATGTAATTAGCTCCATGTGGTGACTTAAAATAAAAGAATCCTAATATAATATATATATTTTAAATAGGTATGATTATGGGAACTCAAGAATCTGAGAACTAATGCGTCCCGATACTACAAGGTTCTTGCCCCTTTGAATGGAGAAAGCATTGTGGAAATGTGTGAAGGGGTGCATGACCCGCTCACTGTCAGTATGGAACATTGGATTTAACCAGGAATTTATATACCGAGGTGAGCAAGGATGAGAAGATGGATATTTGATCTCTCTTCGTTTATTCCTGTTTCAGCATCTGCAGAAAGACATTCACTGTGGCAGCAACAAGAAATAATTTCCCGAGGCTTGCAATTGTTATTTGACACTTAAGACTAAATTACTGATTTGCACGTAGCTCGGAATATTATGAGATGAATCCACTGGAACTATAATATTTGTGATCTATTTTGGAAAACTGTTGCTATTTAAGCATTACAATGATATCAAGATGTAATTCTGGTGCATTTTGGGATTTGAAGGAATGATTTAATTCACATGATTAGATGAGTTTAAAAAGCACTGGTTGACTATACAGTTCAATCTTCGCACCTGTGAACAAGGCTATATAGAGCTGAAACGCGTTAGGATGAGGATGACTGGTGACTGGTTGCAGCCTTTATTTTTTGCTGTGCCTCTGTGGAAAGGGGCACTGTATCCCTGAAGCTGAAACTGCCCTGGAATGGAGAAAGCTTTTGTGTGTATATATATATATATATATATCATGCTGCCTAGTGCCACACACACACATTTGCTTCATAGTGCAAGGCTGCCTGTGTGAGTCTAGCAAGGTACCCTTGCAGCACAAAATGCTATGCTTAAACTAACTTTACGTTTTTTTGTGCTTCGTATGTGTGCTGTACAGTTCATCACACAAGCAAAGTTAGAAAAGAAGAGAGAAACAACAGCATTTCCCCCTCAATAGTGCATATGTCAAAAGAGCTTTGTTTTCTGTTACAATATCCTGTCTAGTTTTTTTTAGTAGATAGTATTTTGCATCAAAAGCCCATCCCTTTGAAGAAAAGTTTTATGTTGGAAAGTACATTTTAAATTAACATCGTGCACCAATTTGATCACATTTGTGATGGAAACTCACTGCAAAATGTTAGTCCAGATACTCCTTAGACTCTGAAATGGAAGTCAGCAGACTGAGGCAATGAGGACTCTTTGAGGCCTAGGATACTTTTTCCACAAGGTCCTGCTGAATCGGTTTTGCTACTACAGGTAAGTTTTCAGAGGGCGAAACCCGAATCTTTAGCCCAGCAGCAACAAACCTTAGTTGGATCAGTTTGGCAGGTTTGTCCATGCCTTTCCGGAGGTCTTTAGGGCCAGACTGGTTTTAGGTTGCAGGTTTCTCAGGATGTAGTAGGAGAACACATTGACACAGCCCAGGGTTCCAGGACCTCAGTTCTAAGGAATGAAGACTAACTCTGGCAGAAGACAAAGTAGGGTCCACAGCAGGTCCAGTTGGAACTGGTCAGCAGGAATGTTGTAGGAAAGGTGTCTTGTAGGTTATTGTGACCCTTTAGCTTGAACGGGTCACACACAACCTTTTGGTCCTTGGAGTCACCTTCTTTGTCCTGCGTACAAGAGGGAGAGCAGGTCCTGTCCTTTAGGGCTCTTCTCAGGTTCAGTACGCTTCTGATGTTCCACAGGTCCACTAATATTCTGAGGAGGATACTGGATGCCTCATTTGTGCCAGGCATGAGCCTGTGGCAGGGGAGCCTCCTGGCTACTCCCTACTCAATGAGATAAAACTTTCCAGGGGTAACAATACCCACTTGTGCAGCATTTTCTGTGTGCCATCTGTCAAACAATCCACAGTGCCTCTCTCTGCCTAAATCTAAGATGGCAAAACCATTCTACGTTGCCTGCCCTAACATGTGTGCTCACCACAGAGGTGTGGCCAGAAAAATGAGCAACCCCTCCTCTTTGGTCACTTCAAACCAATTTTGGAGAAGCTCCCTCTCCATTATCATTGGAGCCTGGCTGACTGGTGGAACAAAAGAGGGGCCTGTGACAGGGAGGCCCCTTTGATGTTAAGTTTTTGGGCACAGCCAAAATGCTCATCCAGCCAGAAGAATTGAAACAGCTCCATATACCTTAGCCTTTCTCGCCTGCTCTGGGAGCAGTTTTCACACCTCACTCAAGGTTAAGAACCCACAGCTGCGGTTGGAGGCTAATGTAAAATATCATTATCCAGAGGCTTCATCAATAAATTGAGCTTTTAATAAATATTGCAAAATGGTCAATAAAAACATTTGTGGCTGTTTTCTAGATCGACATAACATCATTGAATTTAGTAATGCACCCCAGTGCTTTCCTTGCTACAGCGAAACCGGCAGTTGAGGAGTTGAGGCTTTTTCTTTTTAAGGGCATGTTAACATTACATTTCTACATGTCCTACTTTTAATTACAATGCATCCTGCCTTTTGAGTTGTAAGCCCTACTTAGGAGTGACTTATTATTTAAAAAGAAGGATTTCACCTGTCAAAGGCAGGTTAAATTGCAGTTCAAGAGCTGCTTTAGTCAAGTTACATTAGTAGGTCTGACGCCATGAAGCCATGTTTTAAACTATCACAGTAGCAGATGGCACAATAGGTACACTTGGGAAATTACATTTATAGGTCCTGGGTACACTTTGTACTATATACTAGGGCCATCTAGGTCAGTTAAATATGTAAATCAAGTGTACACCAAATTCATCATGCTGAAAGAGGGAGCACAGACACTTTATCACTGGTTAGCAGGGGAAACGTGCCTGTGGTAAAGTACATCCAGCCAGCAAAAATAGTTGGCACAAAAGCAGTCAGGAGTAACTTAGAGGCAATTTGTAAACTATGCATGCACCTCTTAAACTGTAAAAAACTGGAGATATGATTTTTTAAAGTTTAAAGTGCAAAATAGCACCAAAAAGAACAAGGCACCAACCACGAGTATCTGGTCATGCAAGACTGGGGCAAAGTCAGAACTTAAGGCCAAATGCAATACAGTGCCGTTTGGCTGCACAAAGTGGACCAGGCCTGGCCTCGACTTACCTTTAGACATAGATGAAATGTTGTAGAAAAATGTCTCAGAAGTGTCATAGTCGGGGAGCTGCTGTATGAACTCATGGTGAAGATTTTTACTTTCGGACTCAGTCTTTTTTTCAAAAGTCAAAGGTCTCCTGTTGGACAAAACTGCAGGCTGTACCTGATGAGATTTCCATGAGGCCAAATGCCCCGTCTACGAGGAGCTGTTGAACAGGATTTTGTGCTGTGGAGATGAACACTGCTGGAGGCTACTGCAAAGTCAGGCTGACCTGCAATACATCTCAGTCTGATCAGCTAGCACATTGGTCCCAGTCTCCTCTTGGTTCTCAGACCACTCTTAGACAAAACATTGGTCCCAGACACCTCTTGGTTCTCAGACCAGTGTTAGACTGAACATTTTCTAAGTCGAAAGTTTGATTTTTGGCTGGCTAGGCACATTGAGCAACACTTCCAAGGGTCCTGGATGAACACAACTTGGAGGATCAGGACTCATTCAGGTGGGTTCAAGGTACACTTTAAAAGTTACTGGAACCTTTTGTGTCCCTATAACTCAGAACAGGAGGCAGCAAAACTCTCTTGAATTCCTGGTTCAAGCACAGGCGCATGTCTCAAGCAGCAGAGTAGTCCTCTGGGGGCACAAAGCAGGCTTCAGGAAGCAGGGCAGTCCTCTTTGTGCAGAAGGGCAGTCCCTTGACATATACAGTAGGCCACAGGCAGCACAACAGTCCTCTGGGAGTCCTCTGCAGGTCCAGAAATAAAATGAAGAATGGGCCTGACGGTTCTGTCTTTATACCTGGTACCAGCTTCGAAGTGGAAGACACTTCCAGAGATTTCCTCTAACAGATGCTGTTGAAATTTCCTGCCTCCATGCCCTGACTCCGCTGAATCTAGGGATCACAAAAGGCTAGTGTGAAGTTCTTTGTATGTGTGCTGAGGAACCTGCTTTGAAGTGTAAGTGGGGCTGTGCACAGCTCCGCCCCCCATCCTGCTGGGGTGCCCCATCCTGTCAACACCAAGTCACCGTTTTGTGTAAATGTCTAGGAAGAATACAAAACGGTCAGCTGCCAACTAGTGTAACTGTCCTGGAGGACTACAAAAGGGCCAGCTGCCAACTACACCTAGTCACGTGACCCAAGATACAAGTTGCAGGCACCAAGTGGTTAGAACAAGAAAATGACAATCTACTAATCATGACTTAGAAATTCAACTTCACAAAAATTACAATTCTTTAGACACCAAACTTGACAACTCTCCCTGTTCCCAATTAAAAGTTATCCCGTATTAAATGTAATAAGGTAACCCAATGTTATCCTATAGAAAAGGTTGGCCTGAATGTGAGAGTTTTTCACTCCCAAGATACATACAAATTAAAAGTACATGTCTAGCATTATAATTGAAATGTTTAGGGCCTATCATATGGGAGACATATATGTACTAAAAAGGTAGCTTTAGCCTTGGCCAAAGGTGTATTTTGCCAAGTATAATTGGAAATTTAAAACTGCACACAGGCTGCAATGGGAGGCCAGAGACATGTTTCAAATGAATGCTTAAATGGGTGAAACAATAAGGGATGCAGGCTCGCTGGTAGCATTAAGGATAACAGCCCTGGCATATGGTCTATCGCTTTACTGAGAACATAGAACTAAATTAAAGATGTCAATCAGGTTTAGGCTAATATTAGGCCAATAAAAACAAATTCAGCAAAACAGGAGGGGAGAAAGCAAAAGGTTTCTGGGAAGACCACCATAAGGCTTACATATCTAACATGTGCCCACTCCAGCAGAAAGGAGGGAGAACTACCCAACATCCTGGGAGGTGGAAGAACCCAGAGAGACCATCAGCCTTGTAGTGGTCTGACCCAAGGTGGTGTTCCACCGTAATGTTCATTCTCTATAGGGAAATGGACCACTTCAGTAGTTTGAAATTTGCACCCCTCATTCGCATGAACCAGCTGAAGGGCCTGTGGTCTGTCTGAACTCGGAAATGAGTTCCAAACAGGTGTGGTCTCAGATTATTCAGTGCCCCGACCACAGCAAAGGCTACTCTCTCAATAGCATTCCCCCTCTGTTCCCTGGGAAGTAACCTCCTACTGATGAAAGCTGCAGGTTGGCCCAGGCCTTCCTCATTTAACTGCAATAGTACAACCCCTATCCCATACTCTCAAGCACCTGTCTGTGCTATAAATTCCTGAAAGATGTCATGGACCTTGAGTACAGGTGCTGTGCACATCACTTCTTTGAGAGTGCCACATGATTTCTGGCAGGCCTCTGTTCAGATCACCTTCTTGGGCTGCTTCTTAGATGTCAGCTCAGTTAATTGGGCAGCAATTGAGCCATAGCCATTAGCAATCCTCCTATTATATCCAGTGAGGCCCAGGAAGACCCTCATTTCTGTCTGAGCTATTGGGATCCAAGCCCAGAATAGTCTCAATCTTGGCTGGGAGGGGCTGCACCTTTCCCCGACCCTCCCAGTGTCCCATATACACCATAGATCCCGGCAATGTCACCTGTTGGCCTTGATAGTCAGGCCTTCCGGATGCAGGGCTTGAAGCACATCCTGAAGTGGTACTAGTGGTCTACCCAACTGCTGATGTGAACAGTAATGTCATGCAGGTAGGCAGCACAAAAGAACTCCTTTTCAGCCAGGACAATGTTTACCATCCTCAGGAAGGTGGCAGGGCCATTCTTTAATCCAGAGAGCATACCCCTCAATTGGAAGTGGTCCTCTGGTGTAGAGAATGCTAACCTCTTGTTTGCCCCCTCAGTCAGGCCAATATGCCAGGACCCTGCTGTAAGATCAAAAGTTCTCAGGAACTTGGCAGCTCCCAGCTGTCAATGAGCTCATCAGCTCAGAGGATGGGATAAGAATCAGTCTTGGCCACTGAGTTGCACACTTCAGACATCACTTCTTTGGGGAATTCCACTCAGGTAAAAATCCCCATCAGGGCCCTAACTACTGCAGGAGCAGTCACAGACCTCAGGGGTACGGCATCTGAGTATCTGTTAGCATGGTCCAAATGTACCCAAGACTGGTTTGGTATTCTATGGCTGCCCCTGAACCTGAGGTGGTGCCTCTCAGATATCAGCCTAAACTTAGCAAGTAATATAACCTTCATAGGAGCATCTGATCCTCCATCTTAAGTGCCGGAAAGGTATCCCTCCCCACCAGGGGACTTCTGAGAACCTGTGCATTCTAAGGGATATTTCACAGACAGAAAACTATGTATCTATCTCTTCCTCCAACACACAGCTGGGCACAAGGTCTTAGGGTATAAAGACCATCACCTCTCCATAAGGCACTGGATGAATGCTGCCACTGTTGTTGCTAGATCTTGCTGCGTGCTTGGCTTTCAGGTCCAGTTCTTTACTTTGCTCCCATGAGCCATCCTCTTCTCCTCCACAGCCAGCTTCTCCACAACCATTGCCAACTGGGCTAGCTGCAGTCAACGGCTGAGCCCAGCAAGGGTCTGGCTTTGTTTCCTTGCAGATGGGGCTGCCATGCTAAAAAATACTCTGATGGACTTGATGGGTAAGGACCTCTAGGGCAGTGTTCCCCAACCCCCGGGCCGCGGACCGGTGCCGGTCCGTGGATCAATCGGCACCGGGCCGCCCCACTGTGGCGGGCGGTAAATGTTTGATAAATTTTCCGTGGCCCGCTTGTCACACAATGGGACAAGCGGGCCACGGAAAAATTATCAAACATTTACCGATCCGCGGCGATAAAAAGGTTGGACAACACTGCTCTAGGGGATAAACTAACTACAAGTGAATTACTGTTCTGTCCATGTGAATTTAAAGTAGTGGGGTTTTCATTTATTTTTTATAGGTGTTTTTCTTTACAGTGATTATAATTTGGCAGTTAAACAGAAGCGCAGAGGAGTGCTGTGAAGTGTAAAACTACTGTGATAGTTAATTGTCTAATATTTGCTGATGTTTGAATAAAGGCAATCTAAAGTGTGTCACTTCATTGTTATGATACTCGAAACTGTTAATTCTGTCTAGCATTATTATGTGTATAATGGCATATACGTCACACTAGTGTGACTCTAATGACACATGCGTGCATTGGTCAATTTATGAGAATAACTTGATAAGGAATAACAATGGAATTTATTTTATGTTGTTCCTAATTGGTGTACTTTTAGGATGTTGCTATATGCAAGTGTATGTATTGCTACCTGTTTTGTACAGCAAATTATTTTAATATTTGTGTCCTACTAAAGTAATTAAGCGAAATTTGTATGTATATGTATTGATAGATTGAAACTGATTTTTGAGTAAGAAAGTATATTCTATCTCTAAAAAGGGTGAAACAAGAGTAGTGTATAAAGAGGTCAATCTTAAATAGTGTATCAGATTTGGTAGCACAAAGCATTAAGCAGACCAGGTGAGGTTCCATGAGGAACTGGGTTGTCTGAGAAAGTTTGAAACCACACTATATTAAAGCAGAATGCGGTACTGAACTTTTACAAAGTACACAATGCTCCGTTGGCTTTCCGAGGACAACAAAAAATGAAGTTGGATTGTTTGTGCAATGCTGTGGTTATTAAGCCCATTGAAGCCTCGGAATGGCTTAACCTTATTGTACTTGCCAAGAAGGTGAATGGCAGGATACAAATGTGTGTCAATGTGAGGGAGGGATCTGAAAAGTGGATTGCCATCCACTTTCCGAAATCAATGAAATGTTAATGAGTGTCATGAGTATAATTGAGGCAAAATGTTACATCTGGGGACCTATATGTCCAGCGCATACCACCAGCTACAGCTGCATGCTGAGCCCAAACACCTAACATAATTTATCACACCTGAAGGAGTGTTTCAATGTATATGCATGCCTTTCGGATTGGCATCAGCACACATTGTGTTCCAGAGGGTCATGCAGAGTGTGCTGAGTTGTCAACGTTTTATTCTTTCAAGATGACATATTGGTGTGAGGAAGTGACAAGAGAGACCATGATGCCAAGTTAGAGGAGGTATTGGTAAAGCTGGGCCAAGTAGGATAAATAATTGCTTAAGAAAGGTGCAAATTTGAGGCTAGTGAAGTGGGAAACATTGGACATACATTATCTTATGATGGTATTAAACCAAAGGAAAAATCAGTTGAGGCAATAGAAAAGGCACCTGCTGTACAGGACAGGGAGCAATCAAGGTCGTTTTTAGGATAGTCAGAGTACTATTTCAAATTTGTTACTAATTTTGCAGAGAAGGTATATGTTCTGTGAGCGTTGTTGAAGAAAGGAGTGTAATATTTATGGCCAATGAATGCTAAGAAACCTTTGAGGTCGTGAAAAAATCTAGCAGTGAGGCAATAATATCAAAACCTTTTCACTCTACTGGCAAAACCATAGTGGTCACTGATGCTACTGCATACCGTTTGGGTGCTGTATTAATGCAGGAGTGTGAAGGGCATGAAAGAGCTGTAGCATTTGTATCCTATACTTTACAAAGAGCTGAATCCATTTACTCAACAATTGAGAAAGACGCCCTGGCGTGTAGGTGGGGTGCACAATAATTTTTGTACACATGTTTGGGGAAATCAATTTGAATCACGGACGGACCACAAAATGTTCATATACTTATTATCCACCAAGGGTGCTGGGAGGGCCACACCTTGTATAGCTAAGTGGTTGTACAGATTACAGAAAATCACTTTTGCAAAGCGCTATGTGCCAGGTAGTAAAACTTAAGTGTAGATTGTTTGTCAAGGCTACCATTGAAGGAGAGTGAGAATGTTGAAGATGAGGAATGGGTGGTGGTAATAAATGAGACATGCAAGGGAACTATGTGGGAGAATGAATGGAAACAAAAGTTGAGTGAAGATCAATGCATGAAATTAATTACGGAAAATTGGCAGAGTAATTTGGGAGTAAATAAGGACGTGAGAGAAAAATTGAGTAGTTACTTACCTGTATGGAGTGAACTCTCTGTACTGAATGGAATTGTCAAGAGGAGAGACAGATTATTGGTTCCAGGGTATTTGCTTGACCGATTGTTGGAATTGTTGCATGAAGGAGATGGAGGAATATCTGCAATGAGTGGTAAAGCACGTATTGACTTTTGGTGGCTGGGAATGGATTGAGATGTTGATAGATTTGTGAGGGATTATGTACCGTGTACTTGCAGTGACAAGTCTCATGCAGTCTCCGAAAGCCCTATTGTCTCTACCGCTTTTCCCCAGTGAGCCCAGGAAATATTAGCCATTATTATCTGTGGGACGGTTTGATTGTTTAGGACAGAAAAATAGATATGCTTTAGTATTGCTAGATTATTTTTCTAAGTGGCAACAATCATGAGATATATCAAAGCTACCTATGTAGTCTCTTTATGTGAGGACATTTTCAGGAAGAAGGGTTGTCCAGAAACCTTGGTATCAGATAACGGAGAGCAATTTACATTAACAGAGTTCACAAACTTTTTAAGGATGGAAGGTATAAAACATTATCAAACAGCTAGATATCATGCCAGGGTAAATGGCTTAGTGGAGAGGTTTAACCATGTCTTGAGTAAATGTGTACTATTGGCATTATGCACAGGTTTGGAGTAGAAAAAGGAAATAAAAACTATGATGTGGGATTATAGAACTACACTACACTCAGTCATGAAAGAAACAACATCTTTCCTATTGAAATGAAGAGTAGCATGGATGGAGAGGACAGCTAAAGATAAAGTAGATTCTGAGTTATTGGAAAAGAAGGTCAATAATTATCAAGCCCAATATGTGCAAAAGCATAATTCAGGGTGATAAAGTCACAGGACTTCAAGAAAGGAGAGTGGGTTAGAATATATATGGAAGGTCATAAAAAGGGTTATTCCAAGTGCTCATACCCTTAACAAATCAGTGATGTTAAAGGATATACATTTTTGTTAAAGGGAAAATGGTGGAATATGAGGAAGTTGGTCAAGTGTCATGCTGATGAATCTGAGAAATGGAAGGGGGACAGTTTAACTAATAGTGGACATCTATTGAATTCTAATCTTGATGTTACCAGAAATGTTTCTCCACAGTTCAGGAGACCTACAAAACATCTGAAAGATTATGTATGCACCTAATAATAATATATGATTTTGCGTTATTTCATTAACATGCATCGATATCAATCTAGAAAATTAGTATTCATTTGACTAATTATCATTCTTTTTGGTTGTTTCCATTCTGTTCATGTACATTGAGGATGCTCATTGTTACTAGTTTATTATGTATGGTTATCCATTTCCAGTTATCTTATTGTTTCTTTTTGAAAATAAGGCAGATATGTTGTAATATGTGAGTACTATTGATGTCGCTTGATGATTGTTGCCATGTGACTCAATATAGAACTATGCAAATTCTGGAATGTTGCTTAGAGCAGCTGGTCCTGCCACGGGTTGCATCTCATGTACAAAGCTCAATAAAATCTTGTCTTCTCATCACCTGTAAGGAGTCTAACTTCTGAAAACTAACCATTCATTATGTGACAAAATGAATCCCCTCATTTTGTTAATTTCTACATGAAATGTAAGTAGTTTTACAGCTAATATTCCATCAAGATGGTGTTCAGATGTACTACACTTTTGTCATAAATTAAGGGTATTAGTACTCTAGTTGGAGTACTGTGATGAAGCTACAATAGAACACAGAGGAGTCAACTGACAGGCTGCTGCTGCTGCTGTAAGTATGTTATACTCAGTATGTGAGACTTTATTCTCACATCCCTAAGGACGATAGGGTGAACTTATGGAAAATGTCACCTCATTTTAGCTTTAGAGTACCTTCCATAACCTTTGTGGGAGACTATATTATATAAATATAATAGTTTTAATGAGTTTTAAACTTTTGGCATTTCTCTTTTACTTATGTTTATAATTATTTGTGTTATATATTTTGTAAAAATCAATTCAAAGTTATTGCCCTACATCAGGTCATTACAGTCTGATACCTCACCTCCCGACAAATATGATCCTTATGCAAAATGAGGGTTCATAGTGATAAGTTCAATTAAAAAGTCAAAGCCTGACAGCATACGGTTTTTAGCACCTGTTTGCCTAACACCACCCGATAACCAAATAATCACACATGATACTTCTGCCTACTACCAAACCTATACTGCATACAGTATAGCATTATAGCCTGCCAATGAGGGCTATACAGACTATTAAAGGCCCGCTCCAGCGTAAAAGGCTTCAGCCGAAGACAAGGCCCTTTAACAAGGGAGCAGGACTTTAATGCTTAGCCCACCTAAGGAGGGCTATAAGGCTATTAGAACATTGTGCCACTAGAGGGGAGAATGTTCTAATAATTAAAACAAAGGCCTGGTGGACTCCAGGAGATTTAAATCCCCTCGAGCTCTGGGAGGCCTTTGTTTACAGCAACAGCTGTGAACAAAAACATTGGAATGTTGAAGCTCTGGTGCTTATACCAGCCATTAGAAGCCTGGAACACTCCAATGTCTTCAATGGAGCTCCCAAGTTTCCAATGTTCTAATAATAGTTAGTGTCAGCTCAGACAAACTCGGCATTCCATAGAGGGAAACACTGAAAGACTTACTCAAGACTGGAACATTTGATTAGACCTGGTAAAAGTTCTCTGAGGTCTTCTGGCTTCATTGTGTAGAAGGACATAACAAACCTCAGAACTCCAGGGGAATTCTTTAGACAGAATGTCAGGGCTCTGAAATCCATGGCAGTCATATCTCCCTCCAGTATTAAGTTCTTCAACTCTATGTCTTCCAGGTACTCCAGTGCACCTCTCACAAACTCCTCATCTTGAGTCTCAAACAAGCACTGAAGCAGATCGAGATGCTGATCGACAATCTTTCTGCCCCTCTCTTTGACTGTGTCTCGAACCCACTGTTGTAAAGCTGGTTTTACGTTTGGTAAAATCTTCCATTTCAACTTCTCCTTCATGTGGCACAGTCGCTCCTGGTTAAGGAGGCCAAAGAGAAAGCGCACAGTCAACATCAAGTGACTTTGTTTCTGTTTCATATAGGCTTCCATTAAATCTATCACATTCTGCGGAGGATGACCAGCATCTTTGGCAGCTTCATCATCTTCTCCAAGGACATAGAAGACTGCTGCAAAAAACTCTTGGAAGCTGAGGTGAACAAAGCTGTAATATATCTCACACTCTGTATCTTTTCGAAAAATGTCATTCTTTAAAAAAAGAGACATGACTTCAGTTATGTCAAGGCCATGTTTAATTAGGTCACTTTCCTCAAACAGAATTTTCTGCTCCCATACTCCTTCCTTTGCTAAGCAGCACAGCTTCTTCAGATTGCTGTTAATACCAACTTGCTCAGAATGACTGTCCTGTTGCTTTAATAAATTGGAGAGAAAAGACATATAGACTAATGTAATTGTTCTTAAAGCATACACAATACTTTCCTTGTTCTCAATGTGTGGTTTTGTGACAGTACAGACAATCCAGCATATGATGGGGATGTAACACATAGTAAAGAGGATGTCATGCTCTGCTACTGCATTGAAGGCCTCTGTCCCTTCCATTTCATTTGCAAAGAACTTTAAGAAATATTCCTTCCTGTCCTCTTTGGAAAATCCAAGAATTTCTGCAAAGCGTGGAAACTTCACAAGTGCACCTAGGGTTTCTAAAGCAGTCGGTCTTGTGGTAATTATTAGGAATGACTTGGGAAGAACTGTTTTACTTATTAAACGAATTAATATGCCATCCATGGGCATCATCCCACAGCAGGAACCACTCACTGCTGGTCCACTGGCCAGCTTAAGCTCATCAAAACCATCAACCACAAAGAGCACCTTTTCAGGATTGGCCAACATGCTGCTAATTGACAAAGTAATTCCAGGATTGCAGTGTGAGAGGAGGTCCTCTATAGAAAGCTGCAGAGGGAGGTGTCTAAGTGTTCTGCAGGGTATGTAAAACAGAAATTCAAATTTGTCCTGGAAGAGTTTTCTAGATGCCCAATCGAGCATGATCATACGAACGGTCATCGTCTTGCCGATCCCAGCCACTCCCTGGATCACCACAGTTCTAGGGATGTGTCCATCCTCATCGGGGTGAAACAGTGCTTCCAAATTGGTGAAGGCACATGCAGCTCGTTGGTTTAGGAGCTCCAGATGTTTCTCGCCGGAGAGCATTATTTCATGCTTCCGCTCTTCCTGGTCACAATGTCTCTTCATAATTAGCAACTGCGTGTACCTTTTCCTGAAATTTACATATTCTCCCATTCGACTGTTTTTCTCCTCCATCATACGAAATGTTTCTATTATGTGTTCAATATATATTTCCCTGTGATCTGAAAATAGAGGTACCATGAAAAATACTAAGTTAAAGAAAAGCACATCTAAAATGTGTATATAGGTTAAATATACAGAGGTGTGTCTCATTTTTGCACTAAACAATGATGCCACTTTTCACATATATGCAATGTACAATCTAGTATTCAATTTTTGAAGAGCGTGGAAGATTTATTCAAACATCGACAATGACAATGCTATTATTAAATGTTAAAAAAGTATTTCATTTTATCATTTGTAACAAAAATAATTGTTTTGCATGGAAGACAATTACAGTTTACCAGACCATTTACAAGTGTTTTAACTCCCTGTCTACTAATGTGTTTTATCAACAATGAATGGATGGATGGAAGGATGCATGGATGGATGGATGTGAGAATGAGTGAATGGACGGATGGATGAATTGATGGACGTGTCCAAGGATGGATGAATGCTCCCATCATTGCAACGATCACCCAAGCTGCTCATTCCACTTCAACACCTTGACATTTGGAACGTTTCCCAATCTACACATATTCTGACCCACTAATCCATTGTGTTTACAGCAAATGATCACTCAGCAGGATGTATGCCTTTCCATCTCATGGCAGTGAGTCTTTGCCATAGTAAACATCTTGAAAGTAAGCAACATTTGGGGGTGTTAGAAGGAGGTTTTGTCCACCTGCATTGGTGGCTGAAGACCAAAGCACCCACAAGTTTCTGGGTGTACAGCATCATTTGCAGGTAGATTACCAACTTGAAAAAGGTCAGACATTCACTCTTGATAAGGGGAGGAGCAAATAAGTCTTACATCTAGAGAGGGAGGGGAATGTCCCCAAATTTGGAAGGATGCAGGGGAAGGATACCATTATGGTAATGTACAAGGAGTTACGAAGTCTGTCTGAGAGGAATTTGCCTCTTCTAGTGGACTTTCAGATTCAGTTTGGTGCTAGTGTCTGTGTTCGAGTCCTTAATTTTTCTGCCATAGATTAGTGTTGTATGGTTGTTTCTACCAAATGGAGTGCAGTTTTGCAACACTTTCTGCCAAGACCAGGAAGAAGTCCCAGCCAAGACAATTATGTGACTAACATGGACTTCACCACATCTGTCTTCTACTTGTCATCAGCATGGAGATTGCATTATCACAAGATGATCATTTTATGAAATTGAAGGCTAGCCACTAAATTGAGGCTTCAGTAAAGCTGCCAGCATTGTAAACTGTGCATTATAATAAGATGGCGGAGAATTCAGACTGGTATTACAGTGGTAATCGATCATCATGCTTGCTCATCAAGTTATTTGGGAACTTTCAAGAATCAATAGCTATGTTTCTATCAGGAGAGTTCCCAGATTGTGTTAATCAACTGGGGTGTGTACCTCAACAGACTGTTTTGTTAGTGTACTTATGCACTTTTTTTCTATCCCATGCACCTCAATGGTTTTCCGTGAAGGCAGACTTCAAGAAGGACTTTAGATTGCTTGGATGTTTGACTGCAGGTCAACTAGACATTTTAGTAGACAGTTCTGTCCTTAAATTGGTACTAATGGGTGCTGTTTGTATTGTGGTTGGGTGATTGGGTTGGTTGGGGGAAAGCAGTTCAAGGTATTTTCACTCTGGTGACAGCTTGCTCTGCTGCCAAAAAATAATGGGCCATATTTATACTTTTCGACGCACAACTGCGCCAACGCAGTTGTGCTTCAAAAAATCCAACGCCGGCTAACGCCATTCTGAAGCGCCATGCGGGCGCCGTATTTATTCAATGACGTTAGCCGGCGTTAGCCGGCGTTAGCCGGCGGAGCTGCCTGGTGTGCGTTAAAAAAAATGACGTACACCAGGCAGCACCGGCGTAGGGGAATATGGAGCTTGGGCGCCAAAAAATGGGGCAAGTCAGGCTGAGGCAAAATTTTCACCTCAACCCGATTTGCGCCATTTTTTTTTACTCCCAACCCCCATTTAAATGACTCCTGTCTTAGCAAAGACAGGAGTCATGCCCCCTTGCCCAATGGCCATGCCCAGGGGACATCTGTCCCCTGGGCATGGTCATTGGGCATAGTGGCATGTAGGGGGGCACAAATCAGGCCCTCCTATGCCACATAAAAAATAAAAAAAAATACTTACCTTATTTTCCCTGGGATGGGTCCCTCCATCCTTAGGCGTCCTCCTGGGGTGGGCAAGGGTGACAGGAGGGGTCCCTGGGGGCATGGGAGGGCACCTCTGGGCTCCTTCCGAGCCCACAGGTCCCTTAACGCCTGCCCTGACCAGGCGCTAAAAAACGACGCAAAAGCGGCTGGACGTAATTTTTTTTGACCCGCCCACTCCCGGGCGTCATTTTTGCCCGGGAGTGTAAATACGGCGCACATGCCTCGGAGTCACTTTTTTAGACGGGAACGCCTACCTTGCATATCATTAACGCAAAGTAGGTGTCCACGCTAAAAAATTACGCAAACTCCATGGACTTTGGCGCTAGACGCGTCTAACGCCAGAGTATAAATATGGAGTTCGTTTTGCGTCGAATTTGCGTTAAAAAAAACGACACAAATCCGGCGCAAACGGAGTATAAATATGCCCCAATGTCTCTGTGAGATGCTTTCTTGCTGAGCATTGGATCTTCATAATGTTATTTGTCCCTCTTGCTGTGCTGTCTCTGTAACCTGTACAGTAATTACCCACTCACTGTGTGGCTGGGTGGTTGCTAGCTCTATTCTCAAAGCTGAGTCCTTGCAATACAACTGTTTCAGTCTGTTTTTATTCAGCCTCTCTGCTTCTCTCTGTGAAGAGAATACAGTGCAGATGGTGAATGATTAATGTTGTTGATGTGTAGTCTACAGATCTCATATTTGCAAATGTTTTTTGGATCCGGATGGTTCCTGTTTAGAAAGTACTAACAAAGTCTTAAACAGGGGGTTGAGGCTGGGGATATAGCTAGCATTAGTCCTCTCAGCACTGTGAAATTGTTAAGGACTGTGAGATGTTTCTTTGAGCAGTAAGATCTACTCGCTGTATAGAAAATCTTAGGGCCTGATTTAGATCTAGGCAGACGAGTTACTCTGACACAATTGTAATGGATAGCCTGTCTGCTGTAATATACATCCCATTATATCCTGTGGGATTTATATTTTTGCGGTGGACGGATATCCGTCACCATTGTAACGGAGTAACCTGTCCACAATGATCTAAATCAGGCCTTTAACTGCAACTACTCCTGTTGTTAGTTTAGAAGCTTTGTAGTGTGGTCCTGGAACACACAAAGGGGTCTTGTGGTGAGGGTACTAGGCTAACACAATGAGCACAGTGTGCGCACTAGTAATTTATTTGGGCAAAGACCCTGAGTGACCTTAGGCCCATTTATTTATACCCAAGGGCCGAGTGTAGCAATAAAGTATTGTACTGGCCGAGTGGCTCTCTGCATCTCTCTCTTCTTTTAGTGAACTGAAACACCAAACAGAAATCTGCTTCATAGTTGGCAAAGTCTTGTAGCTTTTGGCTGGGTGCAGAGTTGAAATGAAGGCTGTACATCAGGCTATGGGGTACTGGCTCGCTATAAACTTCTTCTACAGAGCCACTTTATTGTGGACTCAGTCCCAGTGGTCGTTGTGAATGAAGGTTGCCATCCAACAACAGCTTCTCTTGCTGCCAGGACCGGCCAGATTGCCTCCTTGGCGCTGAACCACCTTTTGCCTCCATCTCACCCACTGTGGGGGGCCTCCTGCTCCTTCTTCCCACTCTTCAGCTGGGTACTCTTTATCTCAGTCATCAGTCTGAGTTATCCTTTTAAACCACAATACAATCAGTGCATGCAGTTTGACCTCTATGCTGGACTGTGAACATGATGCCATCTGTCTTGGTAACATCTCACAACTCCGGTTCATACACAATCTTAAACTGCTACCCTGGGTATCAGTCCTTCATGATGACCTGGTCCCATATGTGCGCATGTCTTCTTAGCCTCTCCTTGTCATTGGTAGTCTTCTGTCTCTGTTGAAACTCCTCCATAGTTAGTCGGTGGGCTGCCAGTCGGCCTCTGTGGTAAAGCAGTCTCAAGGAGGTTGATAGAACAAGAGGGCCACGGGGGCACAGCCAGTGGTGCTGTGGGGTGTTTGATGGTAGGCTCACAGGAACTTGTGTAGGGACCACTTGGCATCTTCCCCTTGCTCTACCCCCAATCCTCAAATCTCTACTTAGCGTTCGCATGAACCTTTCAACATCTTCATAGGCCTATGGCCAATGCGCAGTGATTTTCTGGTGCTGGATCGCTTGGGATGCAAGATAGTCTTGACACTTCTGGCCTTGGATCAGAGCTCTGTTGTTGGCTCAGACTTTATCTGGTAGGCCCAGCATGGCAAATGCCTTTTACAGCACCGGTTTGATGTGCACAAAAGTCATCGATGTCACCAGTTTTATCACCAGGAACCGAGTGCAGGGGTCAATGATTACTGCAGTCAGCCAGCCATCAGGGAAGCTTCCAAAATCCATGCTCAGTTTAGCCCATGGCTTGGGGCTTGTTTCTTCATTTAGCATTGGAGCAGGGTGGGGGTTTCCGGTCGTTATTGCATGCAGGTGACATTGTCTCACTTTATCATCAACCATGGCATTCATCCCTTGGAACCACACCTTACTGCACAAGCATGCATTGGTTTTGGCTGCCCCTTGGTGTCCTCTGTGGGTCAGGTCAACAATCCGGTCCCACAGACTGCTGGGTATCACTACCTTTCGTCTACAGGGCAGTAGGCCATTTTGACTCTCTGACAGTAAGCTCCTCACTCCCAACAACATTTGTCTCACATTGCTTCCTTCGCCTTCTAGATATTGGCATCCCTCCAGGTTGCATATTCAATTTCTGCAACTGTGAGTGCTGTGGTGCATGCTGTCTGAACTATCACTGTACGAAACACTTGATGTTTCCTTCATCTTCCTCGTTTTTTTTAGATCTGTAGTCTTGAGGGTATTTTTATGGGTAGTCAGCTGGGTTATTGACACCCGGGCGGTAAACGACTTAGAACTTGTAGGGCTGCAGTTCCACTGCCCACCTCTTTATTCTCAGTGGTGCAGGTTGAATGGTGCCAGTAAAGCGAGGGACCAACGGCTTGTGGTTGGTGTTAGACCTGGCATCTTTGGCACGTCTTCCCTGTCCTTTCGCCTCTGCTTCCCAGGTTTTAACTGTGTGCTGGACTTTGTTTTTGCTGTTTTTGGTACTCTGGGCACTTTACCACCGCTGACCAGTGTTAAAGTGCAAGTGTTCCCTGTGTAAAATGTATGTGTAAATGGCTTATCCATGATTGCCATATTTGATTTACTAGTAAGTCCCTAGTAAAGTGCACTAGAGGTGCAGCGGGCCTGTAAATCAAATGCTGCTAGTGGGCCTGCAGCACTGGTTGTGCCACCCATCCGTGTAGCCCTGTAAACATGGCTCAGACCTGCCACTGCAGTGTCTGTGTGTGCAGTTTTAAACTACCAATTTGACCTATTAAGTGAACCTACTTGAAAGGCCCAAACCTTCCCTTTTTATACATGTAAGACAACCCTAAGGTAGGCTCTAGGTAGCCCCATAGGCAGGGTGTGGTGTATCTTAAAGGCGGGACATGTACTGATGTGTTTTACATGTCCTAACACTGAAGGTTTCACTGTTGCAAGGACTATCTCCCTCATAGGTTAACATGGGGGCTGCCTTTAAATCACTTTAAAGTGAAGATTCCCTTTGGGAGCAGATATAAATATGGAGTATGGTGTCTCTGAACTCACAATTTAAAAATACATCTTTTAGTGAAGTTGGTTTTTAGATTGTTAGGATATGCAGGCTACACCCCAGCACCCTTTGTCTCACTGTCGAGTGTGGATTCCATGTCTAGGTCAGACTGACAGTTGGGCTGTTTGTGAATTCCCTCTAGACAGTGAGACAAAGGGTGCTGGGGTGTAGCCTGCATATCCTGATGAGCCATCTGTGCTAGAGTGGAGGGAGGAGCGGTCATTTACACCTGAATGGGCTGTGCCTGCCCTCTCACAATGCAGTCTCCAACCCCTTGCTGTGGGTCTGGGGCATGGCCTGGGCAAGGCAGGATTTTGTGAACAACAGAGACTTTCCTTTGAAGGTTGTCTACTTCAAAGGCAGAAAGGGGTATAAGTAGTAGACCCAAAACACAAGACTTTAGATAACTTCTGGGATCAAGAGAAACCTCTGCCAAGGAGAAGAGCTGAATAGCTGAGGAGAAGTGCTGCCCCTGCCTGTGACTGTGCTTTGTTGGGTGATCCTGCAGTTGCTGCTTCTGGCTGTGAAAAGTGACACAGACTGGACTTTGTTGTGCATTCCTGCTTGGGAAAAATATCCAAGGGCTAGAACTGAGCTTGCCTCCTGTTTTGAAGTATCAGGGACATCAAAGATTTCCTCTGCCAGCACTTGGACTCTCTGTTGAGACTCCTGCCCTGCCAAGTGGTATCCTATCAAGTCCCTGGGCCCTTGAGAGGTGAAGTTGGCAGAACAAGGACTGAAATCCATACACAGAACACTGTGCGGGTAAATATTTGACACACCACCTGCAATGCGGCTGAAAAACAATGCTCCACCCACTTTGTGGCAAAAATTGACGCTCCACCTGCTTCACGGATGGGAGATCAATGCAACACCTGCTTGCGGCTGCTGATAACACAAACCCCATACAGGGAGGTTTTGTAACACCATGCGACCGGATTTCTCACGCATCGTCCCTGGGCGTCAAAGTCATTGCGAACCTGCGTGGATCCGAAGTGCCCCATCTGGAAATCAACACATCGCTCTCTTGCGTGGGAGAAAACCAATGCATTGCCAACTTGACCAGAGAAGAACCGATGCACGGCCTCCCTTGCGAGTAAGGAATCAACATCGCTGACTTTTCCGATGCACGCTCGCTCGTGCGGCTTTATTTGCGACACAAACTAGGTACTTTGTGTAAAATCAATAGTTCCATTGTTTTCTATGGAGGAAGTCTCTTTTATTCTGAAAACTCATTTCTTGACTTGTGTATGTTGGATTTTTGTTGTTTTGGTCTTGTTTGATTAAGATATATATTACCTATTTTCCTAAACTGGTGTGGTGTCTATTTTGTAGTGTTTTCACTGTAAACCGGTGTGTGTTGGTACAAAAACTTTACACATTGCTTCTGAGTTAAGCCTGCCTGCTCGTGCCGAGATAGCAAGGGGGTGAGTGGGGAGTACCCAGGTGTGTTCTCCTTTGCCCTGACTTGAGTGAGGGTCCTTGCTTAGACAGGGGGTAACCTGACTGCCAACCGAAGACCCCATTTCTAACAGTTGGTGACCACTCAAAATTCATGTACACATAGATACAGATGAAAATGTTGACAAGCCCCCCTGATGGCGTGGGCCTCCCTCTAGATTTGAGCATCCACTTGCGATTTTTACTCTCCTGGAGTGGCACCACTCTGACTCGACCGGGCTGGCATCCACCACCATTTCAGTTCTCATCTGTGGGTTAAAGTATGACATGGTAGCCTTCTCTAACAGTGCCTCTTTGATAGATCTAAACACCCTCTCTGCTTCTTATCTCCAGTTCCAGGGTGCTCTGGACCTGGTGTGATGTTTGAGAGGCTCTACCAGCATTGCCAGGTTCATGATGAATCTCCCACAGTAGTGGCCATCCCTCGAAAGCTCAGCGCTTCCATGGGATTTTGAGGAACTGGAGCACTGTGGATTGGCTCAGTCTTCTTGGGTTAACTTGAAGCCTAATGTTGGAACATTAATTTAACAAACATAGCTCATAATTTATGACAATTATGATTACTAATTTTCTTTTGGAGAAGTGATGCAACCTTTTCTCTTATATCAGGCACTGATACTGGATGCATTTGATATTTTTATTACATTGGGAATGACCCCTCAGATATGGCTGATCAAAGTGGAATCAAACTATTTAGTATGTGTAATGTTTTTTATATTTAAGCAAATAATTATGGCTTAAATAAGAGTTTAATATTATCACATGAATTTTGTACTGGGCAGGTGAAAGGGTTTTATAGTTACGGTGTCAAACATGGTTTTTTGAATAATAAATATATACTTTCCAATGTTGGGATATTGATTAGTAAGTATATGTAATTGGATACTTGGATAATTAAAAATCTAAAAACAATTTAGCTCATGTTTTAAAACAAAAAGGGGCATCTTGGGTGTATTTTTTAAATATAGGTTGTGGGTAGTATGTAGCTTTTTGCTTCTCCCTTTTTCTATATATGTATATTGTTTGTTTTTTGTAGTTGTTACATCCTTTGTTTTGTGTGTCTGGATAACAGGTCATTATATATTTTTTTATGTTTTTGTACATGTATTTTCTGTTCTTCATAGCTGAAGTATTCCCTTGTTGGGTTCTTTTCGCAACAGGTTATTGAGTACATTTTGTAGGGTTTTTTTCGAAGATGTTTTTCTTTTTTTTAAATATGTATATCTCTTATATGTATTATTTTGTTTTTACCTTAAAGTGTCTTGTTGTTATCTATGTTTGTTGATATATATATGTGAATGAGTACACTGAAAGGGAGTCATATTTATCATATTACAGACCTGAAAAAGTCCTTTGTTAAGGACGAAACACGTTGGCTGTTTTTGCTATGAATATGTCCTGTTTTAAGAGAAAAAGAATAAAGAGAAGATTTGAATGAAACTACACTAAAGAATTGGACATTTAAATATTGTTGACTGTGGTGCACCGCCAGCATTCTAATTCCAACAAAAAACTGGTCAGAAAAAAATAGGAGGAAGGAGGCAAAAGGTTTGGGGATGACCCTAGAAAAAGGGCCAGGTCTAACATAGGACATCTTATCCTTGGAGAATATCTGAATGTTCTTTGAGCTAAGCCAGTTATTAATTGTTATAAGTGTTGATGAATTGTGCATTTTTGTGAGAAAAGACAGAGTAGAAGAAATGAAGAAATATTGATTTTTTGATATTTGCGAACAACATACCTTCAGCTGTTCTTCTGCATAGTTGTCGGTTTGCTTCCAAATCTGAAAGATACATTTAGACAATTTAAGTAAATGACTGTCTTTGAATATGACATATTCAGAATACAGCATCAGAGGAATTATGAAATGAGATTTACATCTGTCACAGCATTCTTGGAAGAGACCCTAAGGTACACGAGTGTGAGCAGTAAAATTATGGCTCCTTGCTAGGATTCGGTAGCCTGTAACATGCAACTAAAGCAGGTCCATATTATGACGAGCAATGTCATGCAGTCACAAACCCTCGCATTAAGTAGCAACACACACAAACTGTACTTTTTCAGTTCTGTTTTTGCATGTTAGGTCATTAAAGCTACAACTGTTGGGTTTGCTGATCATGGTGGTAGTAATAGGGGTGGTGGTGATGGTAGTGCTATTGGTTATTAGTTTGTTTAAGTAATGTCCATGCATACTGCAGTGTATTTCCTTTGTATGCTGTTTTTGGTGTACACAAAGCTGATAGGCTGAAATTGCTAATAATACTTGATTTGATGTTGGTAACAGTGGTGTTGTAGGTGAATATGGTGGTGTTGGTAATGATGGTTATAACCGATCCATTATTCCTAGTTCTCCCTTATCACTCAACATTTCTAAAAATGTTTCCCTCCAGTGACCACCTCAACTCCCAATTTTTCAGCAACCGCCATGGGGTGATCGGGAATCGTACTGATTTATGAAAAGTGAGTTTCATGCCTAGTATTTCCCAAAATATTTAGGATGTCCAGCACCTGAAGAGTTGAATGTTGTAGATTTGCCAACTTTAGCAGCAAGTAATCCGGGTAAAGGAAGACCCTTTCCTCCCATTATGGATCCCTTTATAAGCCCCATTGCAGGTGTCTTGTGTCACCGGCCATGACAGCAGTTCATCTGCCAAAGCGAACAGTAGAGGTGACAGTGGACACCCTTGCCTTCACCTTTAACCCATTCCAAACTCCTCAGATACTGACCCATTGACCCTGACTCTTGCCACCAGATTGGTATACTTTATTTGGATCCATGACGTAAACTCTGAGCAAAAGACAATTTTTCACAGAGCTACTCCAATGAGTAAAATGCCTTTTCCGCATCCAACACGAGCAATAATGCCGACTCCCTCTTATCATGGCAGCACAAAAGGCACCCATACAGGTGCCTGAGGTTATGCAGTGAATCCGTGTGTGGCATAAATCCCGACTGGTCGGAGGAATCATTTGACAAATCTATCATTTGATCGAGGTCAACAAAAGGTCGTACATCTGGCTCCCTGTCACTTGTCAGGCTGTAACTAACTGGCCCATGATAAAATTCAAAGTATAGATTATGCACTTAAATCTATAACTTTTTACCTGTGCCAGCTACATACTCACTTCAAAGACTTATTTTTATATTCTTTTTTTTTTTTTTTTTTTATCTTTATTTCGGCCAGTTTGGCCATAAAAGATGTACACAAAAAACACACATGTAAACATGTAGAACCATCAAGGAAAAGTAAACAGGGAACACATCAGATAAAAGACCATACAATTAAAAATAAAAACTTAAAGTTAGATAGGAGCCTGCAACTTTAAAATACGGGTACGAATATGCCAGACATTGGTAAGAAATTTGGCTAGTGCAAACACAATTGGACCTGAAACATCAGTTTTTAAAATTCTGTACACCGGAAGGAACTCCCTAAAACCAAGGTTTCTAATAAGTGGTAGGAGCCAATATTTCCTGGCGGCCTTGTAAGTTGGACAAAACAAGACCACATGCAGATCGCTTTCCTCTGCTCCCACACATGTCGGACATAGCTTGGTAGATGGCAGTGTTGACCAGGAGCAGGTGTAAGATCGCAGAGGCAATGTGCCATATCTCCATTGGAGAAATAGCTTCCTGGCCAGCACAGGAGACATAGCATCCAGAAACCTCTCCAGGCGGTATGAGTCCTTGCTTTGCGCGAATACAGATGTTAATGACCCCTCATTCTTGCAGTCTAGGGCCATAACTAATTTCTGCTCGTGGTAAGCACTGACCAAAGCTCTCCGTGGGATCCTTAGTGAGGCGTTAGCTGGATCCGACCACAGGTCAGGGAGGCCCAATCCCATACAGGACTTTTTTATATATTTTATCCACGGGATCTGTAGAGCTTTAGGGTGGGTTAAAAACTCCCTCAGTTCCGCCCTATAAGAAGATAGTTCTTCGGTGCTCCATAGCCTTCGCCAGAAGACTATGGGTCTGAGACCTAATTCATCTGCTATTGGTCTCAGACCCAGATCCATCCTCAGGGGGAGGAGCGGAGTACTGGACGGGAGTGCTACTATCTGTCTAATGAAGTTGTTCTCAGTTATAGACAAACTGCAGGAAGCTGTGTGACCCCACAGTTCCGCCCCGTACATCAGAGCTCCTCTTGCCTGTGCCTTATATATCTGGATAAGCGGCCCCAGCGGTCGATATGTGGAGCTTCTCATCAACCGAGCAATGCCGCCAGTGGTCTGCACTAATTTAAGATTAACCCTAGTCTGGTGAGTTCCCCAGGACATGGTTTCATTCAACGTTACACCTAGATATTCAAAGGTGGAGACTCTCTCTAAACGTGAAGCTCCCAGTAAGGGGTTCGGGCGTGATCTTGGGGTTGGGTTCATAACCATAAACTTGGTTTTGTTAGCATTGATTTCTAACCCCCTATCTGTGCAGAAAGCCACAAAAGAATCAAGGATCCTCTGTATCCCCATAGGGGTTTTGGACAGCAGCAGGGTGTCATCTGCAAACATGATTGCAGGCACCCTGCTGCCATTCAATTTTGGGGCATCAGTGTATTCAGTTCCATTGAGATGGGTGATTACCCCGTTGACGAAGAGGCAGAACAGGGTCGGTGCCAATACACAGCCCTGTCTAACCCCCCTGTCAACGGGGAATCTGTCCGTTAGTTCCCCGTGTTTCCCGCACCTGACCCGGGCATAGTTATTATGGTGCAATCTCTTTAAAATTATCAGGATGTCTGGGGGGACCCCCATCTCAGCCAGAACACTCCAGAGTTTCCCTCTGGGCACGAGGTCGAACGCAGCCCTCAGGTCCACAAATATAGTGTATAAACTACCCCCTTCCAATATTGCTGCCCTCCAATAGATAAGGTTCAGACGAAAAACCTGGTCCACTGTAGAAACTCCCTTTCTAAATCCCGCCTGATACGGACTGAGGGCACCCGTTTCTTCCACCCAGTCCTGAAGCCGATTCAGCAGTATCCTGCCAAACAGCTTCTGTGACACGTCAATTAGACTGATTGGTCTGTAGTTGGCTGGGAGCAGGGGCGAGCCCTTTTTAAGTATAGGAACCACCTCTGCCCCCAGCCAAGTACTCGGAATTTCCATGCCACACAAAACTCCATTAAACACTGCAGCCAGATAGGGGGCCCAAACACCGGGCTCCTGCTTGAACAGGTCCCCGGGCAGGCCGTCCAATCCTGGCGCCTTTCCTGCTTTAAGTCCCATTAGTGCTACCTTCACCTCCCCCACTGTTATCAAATCCCCGCCATACTCTACCAGTCCAGTACCGAAATCAATCTTAGTTTCTCCCTGCTCGGAACTGTAGAGAGACTGGAAGTGTGCCTGCCACACCCCTGCTGCAATATTTGGTTCTATTGCCGAATGGAGGTTCCCCGACCCCCCGTTTACTACTCTCCAAAACATTCGGTGGTCTCTTGTTGCGAGGGAAGTGGTAAGCTCCTCCCACTGGTTCTCCTCCCATTCGGTTTTAGCATGGATGACCAGTTTTTTATAAGCCCGTCTACTTTCTCGCAGCTTCTCTCTATCTGTTGCCTCCTTGATGCATCTGAGGAGTTCTCCCTTTGCCTTCCTACAGACTGCATTGTACCATAAGGAGTTATGTTGTTGGATCCTCTTCTGATTCTGGACCCTGGTAAAAAGCTCAGAGGCCGCTCCCTTTATAAGGTCCTCATGAGCCTGATATAATTTCTCATGGTGGACTATATTGCCCACATCGTTGGCTAGCTCTCCCACTTTTTCCAAAATGGGGATTAAACCTGCGTAGAGCTTCGAAAGTTTCACTTGGCTCGTAGCTAGTTTATCCCACCTGATTCTTCTCCTGTTATTGTCTAATAGTAGTTCAGGTTTGGACTCCCCCATGGTTGTTATGGAGGCCTTTGGCCCAGGATGGCTAAGATCGAGTTCAAGGGCGTTATGGTCACTATCCAGTCTCTCCACCACCCTAAAGTCCAGGATAGAAGACCAGTTCACTATCTGTACAAGAGCATAGTCCAAGCGGGACTCTCTTCCCACTCTGTTGTACGTGGTTTTGCTTGGTACATCAGACTTAATACGTCCATTGCAGGCTCTAATTCCATGCTTTAAAGTGAGAGCAGTAATCTGTAAAGCCACAGGCGTCCATGCCTTTGGGGAAGGTGCTACAACAGAGGCTACTGACCACCTGAACTCTTCTTCCGTGGGAAATCCCTCTACGAGACCGACCAACGGCTCGAAATGGGAATTTAAATCCCCTCCCACTATGTAAGGGATATCTCTTGGCATTTCCGCTAAATATACTGAAAGCTCCTCTATAGTGGGGGATTCACGCGAAGCTCCCACTGGCCTGGAGTAAA
Source organism: Pleurodeles waltl (assembly GCF_031143425.1). Taxonomy (NCBI): domain Eukaryota; kingdom Metazoa; phylum Chordata; class Amphibia; order Caudata; family Salamandridae; genus Pleurodeles; species Pleurodeles waltl. Next base: position 45,858,464 of record NC_090444.1, read on the forward strand.
TATTTATCAGGGCAAGTTTCGCTAGGTTCGGCCAGGCTAATAAAACCACTAGGATATCATCTGATAGCACCGGTAGGCGTGAAGCCTGACATCCTAGGTGGGAAGCCACCCAAGTTGTGAGTCCACCAGAGGGGCGGCCCTTACCCTCCCACCTAGCCGAGATGGAAAATGACTCGTAACCTTGATGGTTGTAATCTTCCCTTGCCCAAGTCTCTTGGAACATGCAAACATCCCCGGACTCAATGTAAGTTATCCAATCTTGGGTGCCCAGTTTGCTGGCTAAACCAGCCACATTCCACCAAATTAGTCTCATGTGCGCTGGAGAAGCCACAGAACAGATTGCAGGGATGGAGTGGGGGGAAGAGCCAGTACCAAAGCCAGAAACTACACCAATTGCTCTAGCAGGGTCATTTTCAGAAGTGGGTTCAGCCGGATCAGGCAGTTTACTGGGACCATTATCCAAGGTCACAGGATTTGAGTTCGGGTTTGGGGGCAGTCAGTCCACACCATCCAGACCATTCAGGCAGTTAAAACGATTGTGGTCCAAAAAGGGAGTCTCCGAAGGTCGATAAACTGGACGTGGAGCATATCCCCTGTATCTAGATCTTCGATCCACCCTTGTCCAATTACCTTGTGACAAGTCATGGTGCAAGCGAATGGGAGGGAAAAAGAAAGAAACTGGCAAAGTCTGTATGGTAGAATCCAGTGATCTATTTGACCCAGCACAAATGTATAGTACTGTTCCAGGGTCTCGAAAAGACACAATGATACAGTCCCCTGCTATTGATTTCCCCGACTTCCCCAACCATGGTACCCTTCTTACCATAATGATCTCATTGTTGAGGTGAGCTGGAAGAGGTCTGTTCCAATTCAGCCATTTAATGGTTTTCCTCTTGAGTGAGTGATAGCTCTCATTTTCACCCAATTCTAGAGAGGGAACACCAGCCAACACCACCATGAGGCTGTTAGCCTCTGGTGGTAAGTCGGGTCCTCGTGGTCTAGGGGCAGGCTTACCAGGGAGTATACATTGAAGTGCTGGGCCATCTGTTTCTGATGGTAGGATGTTAGAGTTAATAGGTAAAATTGGAACTGGGATAGCCATAGGTGGCTGTAAAAGAGGGGCGGCAGTGGTGCCCAAGGGAGGCCCCGTGTGGATCGGTGGGTTTTGTATATTGGGGAAGGTTCCTATTGGTAGATTGGACTCAGTGGTTCTACTCTGTTTGTTGTCCAAAATGTTCAGGGTGGTTAAGGTTGCCTCCAGAGTGGTCAGCCTGAATTCTATTTTCTGCAAGCTCTCGCTAATGGGCAACAAGAGTGATCTAATTAAAGATTCAATGCTCCCCAAAGAGCTACCGGGAAGTAATGTGTTAAGTGGGCTCTTCCCTTTGTCGCTAATGGAAGCAGTGGTAATAATATTGGTACCCTTGGGGAGAGTAGCCTTCTGCACATTAACTAAAGGCCTGTCCAACATAGGTACGGACTTGAGTGACTTTCCAAAATCAGAGTGGGAGATCTTTTTCTTCCCCTGACCACCCCTCATCTTCCTTCTGCGTTTATTTGGTGGTAGGTCATACACCTCTGCCACCACAGTTTGCTTTAGCTTATTAATGTTAATTTTGGCTCTGGTGTGTGTTTGGGTGAATAAGTCAACTGCCGAACTACTGGCAACTAATAGTGGAGTGGTGTCCGTAGTTTGTTTAGGAGGTGGGCCAGAGATGGAAGAACTATCCCGGAGTAATAGGGGAACGTCTTCTTGGGATGAAAGATCCGGGCTGCCATTGAGGGAACCTTCCTCTTGGGAGATAGGATAGGGAGTTATGTCACTGAAGGGCCTTTTTTTCATGTGTTCAATCGAGCGACGACGCTCTGTCCTACGCATCTCCAGAGAGGTTTCGATTCCCCCATCATCCTTTACCGATTTAAAGTAATTGTCCAGAGTCCCAGTGTTGGCTCCCCCCTCCTTCGCTGCTGTTCCACCTAGGGCTGATGATGGCATACCCAGAACCTTTTTCGCATACCAAGTGGGATCAAGGAAATGCAGGTGAAAGAGAGTGGGCCCAGCCCAGCCTCCTGCGTACCCTGACGGCCACAGACGGTCCCGCCCTTGTCCCGGGCTTATCCCCGGGCGCACCCGCGCGCTCCCGCAACGCGGAAGTAGCTGTTTGAGTTTATAAGAAAAAAGTTAAGCTATGAGTAGGGCGGGGCTTGCAGGGAGAGCGGCCAGGTGACAGGAGGCGCGGGTTAACAGGACTGCTGGGAGACGTAGTCCTGTCCCGACGCTCGCAGCCCTGCACTCGCCCAGTCCCTCACTGGAACTGTCCGTAGGTTTTGCACAAGCGGCTCTCACGCCGCAGCGGGACCCGCGAAGCGGGCTCAGCAGAAGTAGAGGAGAGTCCAAAGGCAAACCAGCAGCAAACAGCAAGTCCGACGGTATCCCAGGGGAGTGGAGATCAGAGGTGGTTTTTCAGGCCGCGAGTGACAAAAGGCGCGGGTCAACAGGACTGCTGGGAGACGTAGTCCTGTCCCCGACGCTCGCAGCCCCTGCACTCGCCCACTCCCTCACTGAAACTGTCCATAGGTTTTGCACTCACGCCGCAGCGGGACCCGCGAAGCAAAGGAGAGCCCAAGGGCAAACCAGCAGCAAACAGCAAGTCCGACGGTATCCGACGGTATCCCCTGGTTATGGTTTCAGAGAGGAGGGTGACCCGCAATATTTCTATTGTTTATTTAATTTTACTTGAGCTTATCCCTTGTTTTTTTTTTTTTCTATGCGTCTCTCTTTTTTTTTCTGTCGGGGCACCACCCTGTATTTTTTTTTCCTCTGTGGAGGAACACGCCCCTCCACCACTTTTCACTGTGCTCCCTGGGCCTCTCGCCTCCAGGGAACGCAACCAAAGTTCTTTGTTGCCATTGCTTGTCAACAGATGCCCACGTGTCTCCAAACGCTCACCTCCTGACACGTGGTGTCCTTGCCGCTTGAGCGTGCTGGGTGGGGCTCACCTTCGGAGGCCGGAGATCCTCTCCGCTTGAGCGCACCGGACGGGGCTCACCTCAGGAGGCCGGAGAGCCTCGCCGCTTGAGCTGCCGCGTCGAGGCGACGCCACCGAGTTCACCGCAGCGCGGCCGGTCCCGGTCAGATGGAGGCCACTGCTGTGTGTTCACGCCGCAGGACCCAGCGCGGCCCTGCTGGTCAAGGTGAGGCGGCGGCGATTCCTGCGGTGGCGGCAACGACAATCGCACTTCTGCTTACTGGCAATGGTGGGAGGCACGCCCTTCCCAGTGCTTCGGTCGGCGTGGAGCAACGCCTCCAACGCTTCGCGCAAGAACACACGCCCTCCAGACGACTGCCACGAAGCGCCAACTGCTTTTGGTGCATTGAAACCAATCCAATGTATATCAAAATTATATTCGCCAACACCTTTGCCAGCACCTTGGCTTCTATAACCAGTAAGAAAATGGGTCTACATTAACCAGATTCCTCAGGTGCACTGCCCTTTTTATGAATTAGAACAATATTTGCTGTTCTGAGGTCTTTCTTCACATTTCCCTCATGTTTGGCCCCGTAAAATATGGGTCTCAGTGGTTTCCCTATCTTATACCTAAGACACTTCAAAACTTCTGAAAGAAAACTGTTGGGGCCACGTTTCCTTCCCACTCCCAAGGTGCTTTATCAAGTACAACAGTTCCTTTACTTATGAGGGATCTTCCAGAAGTGCTCTGTCACCCCCTTCTGGGACTGGCATCGAGATATCTTCGGCAAACTTTGTCAGGTCGTCCTCTGATACCTGAGAATGTGATTGAGATAGTGCACTGAAGATGTCTTTAAAGGTCCATGCTATTGCTTCTGCTGAATTTAACACTTCCCCACCCTGCATGGTGAACCTATGAATCTACCTTCTGCCAGCAGTTTGCTTTATTTCCCACCTCATATAGTCTATGTTGTTTACCTCTATATTTGTGCTCTTGCTTCTTCCTCCAGCAGCTTCCTAAAACTTGCCTTAATCAAAGCAATTTGATGCTGTGGCTCAGGGCTTTTTCTCCTCGCACCAGTTGATTTTCCATCTTTACCATCTCCTGCATTCTTTCTCCATGTATAACCATGATGTTTGATATCAAGATACCTAGCAACTAATTTCTAGGCCTCCAACACAGCCACACTTCTCTCATTGATTTTCCTTAAAGTATAACTATGTACATTTACTCAACCACTGTCGAATCTCCCAGTCAGTAAGCTCCCAGGGATCCAGTTTCTATTTAGATGGGATCTTCAGCACTGCTAGTTCAAGCCTTGTGCTCAATGGTGGTTGTTGCAAGATCACCAGATACCATATGGACCTGAAACAACTCCCTTGTGTCTTGCCTTCCAACTCGCCCGGACAATGTCACCCTGTCTATCTCTCCATTCACGGTTAGATTGAAATCCCCTCCAACAACCAGGATAGTTCAGTGTGCTTGTGATCCATTCCCTTAGGTCCCCCAGTTTCATTGTCTGTAAGCTTAGTGGGGGATATCAGGAGACTACTATTAACTTGAAACCATTCCATTCCCCACATATTGTAGCATTATAGCCTCCCTGAACTTGCCAGGTTTTGAAGAAGGTCAGTGAACAAGAAATCCTATCCCTGGGATCCAGGTAGAACCTGGAGTGAACCAGCACTCTGTATCTTCCAGCCCCCCCCAAAAAACAGTTATTGCCCGGCAGATTTCTCTCCTGTAAGGGTATAATATCTGAATCCTGTCTCACCAACAAAACAGACACCACGCCCCTTTTCAATCTGTTACCTAGCACCCATATGTTCCAAAAGAGGAAGGTAAGGCACAATCTGTCTTTCACGCCACCATCCCATGTCTTTTTTTCCCAATTCAGTCAGGCACGTCCCTTTTCTTCTCTCTGAATTGAACAGGTCTGGAACTGTCGATAAGCTCTAACCCCACCCAACAGTAGCAGCCCCTCCGCAACCTACCACCTCATGCTGTGGGTGTGAAACTACCCACCATTCCAATGCTTGAGAGAGCAGTATTAACATGAACCTATTTGTATTAACTATGCTCCTGTGAACTTATTCTCTGTCGTCACTGTGTAATCTGGAACTCTCTGAGTTCATCTTTTACTTCTGGACTCAGGCTTCAACCTGCATGGTTCTGCAATGGTCCGACATCCTCTGCTTCTTCCGCATCCCTGTGTTACCTTGTATATTCGGCTATCGCCATCTACCTTGGTGTAAACTCATTTCTCCACTGGCCCCTAGTCAGCATCTGTAGGCATCTGTGCTTCTTGAACTCAACTGCCCATCAGCCCTCCAACCAGTCACAAGCCACCTCTGGGGTTGTTAAAAACCAAAGTTTCCCCTCTGCCACATTCCGCAGTTTGGCTGGTAATTCCGTAGTTTGGCTGGTAAAATCAAGACATGTTGCATCTCTCTTTTACTTAGTTATGTAGTTCCATCTTTACCTGGAAACCCACTGGGTGATTAGTGTGCTTTTCAAATCAATGTAACATAACATACCTACCTTGTAGAAGGTGTATTGCTTTGCCTGCAATTCTTGTGTGAAATCTGGAAATACCAAAATGGTGTGTTTTTCAAATAACAGTGCATCATATGATCATGCCGCTTGCATGATAGCATCCTGATCTCTAAAATTAAGACATTAATCCTTGAGGGGTCGGGCCTCCCCTGGATGACAACAGAGCTCCAGGGAGCTGGTATGTCCTTTGCACCACAAACAGAGCAAATAGGTCACTGCATTTCACTGTGTTAAAGGCAAAGGGCCATATTTATCAAAAATTCATGCAATGTAACACAGCAAGCCACCTTGCTGTGCTGCGTGAAGGGGAAGGAATGCACCGTATTTACCATTACAAGGCAAAATCCTGTCCTTTCCTAGTACTGGCAAAATATCTCCCTATAGCGGGCCGCTGCTGAAACTGTAGCTCCCACCACGGATCCTAAGGCCAGATGATTGGTCCTGCTGGATATTCCGTCCACCATAATATGATCTCTATAATCTATAATGGAATCGTAATACCGTGGACGGTATATCCGTCACATTTATGACGGAGTAAACACATCCCACAAACTCCAAATCAGGCCCATAATCATTTTATGGAGGCGCTGGATGCCTTGAATAGGACAAAGCTAAAATTCAATTCAATATAATGAATCAGCAGGTTCCCTTGAAGCTGTGGAGGAAATGTTTTCTGATGTTTACTAACGTTGTTCTGATGCCCATAGAAACACATGAGTATACTTCTTAGGTCACCAGTGAAAGCATTTGGAGACTCCAAGGGTGTCTGGCATAGTCCATCTGCCACTGGTCACCTGAGCACTTTAGCATCTTATTCTGTCTCTTAACCACACAGGGTCAGCCAACTGAACCCTGGAGTCCACTTCTTTGTCCTGGGGGAGTACTCTCTGTCCTTTAGAGCTACTTTTAGGTCACAGACAGCAGGTTCAGTCTTCTACTGTTCTTCAGAAAGTGATCTGAGGAGGTCCCTTGCGGTGCCACGTTTATGCTTGGCACCAGCTAGTGGGTGGACACTCCCCAACCAATGGGGTAAAAGTTCCTTGGGGCAAACCTACCCACATTTTTGGCAGTTCCTGTTTGCCCCACTGCAAGCAATCTCACAGTGCCTTTCACTATAAAAAGCCAAGATGTGGAAGCCAATTCCCCCTTATTCTGAGCCTGTGTACCCACCCAAAGTTGCGGACAGGGTAATGAGCAGCCCCCACCCGAGGTCACTCAAAACCAGTTTTGCAGGTAGCTTTTCTCCCATGGGGTGTAGAGCCAACCTAACCAGGGGGGACAAAAAGCTGTTTCCTCAAGATCTCTCCATAAATTCACTTGTGAAAGTGCCATTTCACGTTAATGAAGCTCCTAGGATCATCCAACTTTTTCACACCTAATTCAGGCTGGGCGGGTGCTGGAGAGCTAATGTAAATTAGCCTCTAGCAGCTCCGGCAGGATTAAAGTTACATTGCCAATATGTTTAATAAAACCATTAGATTGAATTTTTATTAAATATAAAAATAAGTCTTTGAAGTGAGTATGTAGCTGGCACAGGTAAAAAGTTATAGATTTAAGTGTATGATCTATTCTTTGAATTTTATCATGGGCCAGTTACAGCCTGACAAGTGACAGTGAGCCAGATGAACAACCTTTTGTTTTGCAACTTGCAATTTGCGTTAAGTACACTGTTTGCGATCACACTGGGGTCACAAATCACCTACTTCATCAATATTCATGCGAGAGGTGACAATTAGCAACCCCATTGGGAATGGCCGCAATCACAGGGATAGTGACCTGCTGAGGACAGTAGACCACCATGTCTGTGACTGCTTTTTAAATAAAGCATTTTTTTTAATGCAGACCATTTTCCTTAAAGGAAAATGGAATGCATTTCCAACAAAAATTTTTAAAGATTCCTTTTTCTTTTTTTCAGAGTAGGCAGAGGTTAGTGTAATCACTACCTGCTCTGAAAAACAGTATTTTAGCTGTCATTCACAAAGGGGAAGGGGTCAGGCTGACAGTTGGGTTGTTTGTGAATTCATTCTAGACAGTGACACAAAGGGAGCTGAGGTCTGTCCTGCATTTCCTGATGAGTCTTCTTGGGCTAGAGAGGACAAAGACTGGACTTTGCTATGTATCCTGCTTGTGAAGATTCTCCAAGGGCTTGGAGTGAGTATGCATCCTGTTAAGAAGTCTTAGAGACATCAAATACTTCATCTGCCAGCACCTGGGCTCTCTTGCTGGGACCTCCTGACTTGCCAAGTTGGTGCCATATCCAGTCTCTGGGCCCCTGGAAGGGAAAGCTGGCAGAACCTGAGTGAAAATCTATGCACCGGAGCCGAGCAGCAGAACAATCAATGCAACGCCTGTACCATGGCTGAACAATTGACGCAGCACCAGTGAAATTGATGCATCAGCAGCTCAGCATGGATTCATTGCTGCCGTTTGTCCGGATTTTCCAAGCATCATCCATGGGCGTCAAAATCTTTAATAACACCACAAGGACCCGAAGGTACTTGTCCAGAAACTGACACATCACTTTCCTGGCAGAGAAAGAATCGACGCTCGGCCTCACTTGCAAGTAAGGAATTGATGCATCGCTTGCTTACCAATGCAAGCTTGTCCATGCAGCTTTACTTTTGATGCATACCAGGTACTTTGTGCTAAAACAAGACATCCATTGATTTCTATGTATTAGGACTCTTTACTTTAAAAAAATCATATATTTGCTTTTCTATGTTGGAATTATGTCATTTTGGTCTTGTTTGATTTAAATATTGGTTATTTTTCTAAACTGATGTGCAGTCCTTTTGTGATGTTTTCACTGTTTTTGTGCAAATACTTTATACATTCTGGGCCCATTAGTGCGGGGTGGCAGCCAGGAATTGAGAGAGACAGTACAGAGGCATTTAGCAGCCCTCTGCAGCAGGACCCTATGATTATACAGGAGCACGTTACACCGAAAAGAGAGCTAGGACTGTCATGCCCTGGTGAGACATGGGTGATGGGCCAGAGGGGGTTCTTGAGGATGGCACGACTCCAGCAGCTGTGCAAAGGAGGAAGAACCTCCAGACTGTAACAAGCCTACAACATAATCTCTTTCTGAAGTGGGACTTAAAAACATTTTCAAACTTTCTCACTTTTTGAATTTCACCAAGACCTATCCACTTGGTTTATCCAACCAAGGCTTTATCGAGGTTGGCCTCAAATTGCAGTCTACTGTGACCCTTGACTACGATTAGTTCTTTGCACTTCTTAAAGCTATTTTCACGTAACTCTTTAAAAAAATAATATCTCCAGTTTGCCTTTAAGGATTTTAGTCGTTTTGATGTTACTTTTTTCTATTTTTATAATTTGGAGTGGGATATTATTCTGCTGCCTCTTTGACTTTTTAAATGTTTTGGTACTTCTAAATACATTTCGTTAAGTTATGCCTGTCAGCTCAATGCCATAGCTTCCAGATGCTGATCTTTGCCTGTCCTTTGCCTGTCATTGACTTCCATCCACCACAAGTAATAATTCACTTTCTAACACCATTCCATTTGCATTCACATGGATATAAAGATCCCAGTTGTAAACGGCTGGATACAGACTGCCTGCAATCACTGCACTCACACTGAACTAGACAAGTACATCCTAGTGGGAGATTACAGGTGCAGGCTCTACTGGTGATCTTAGACCAAATGTCTGCTGGCAATCAAACAACTGAGCCCATAGTATCTGCACTTTGCTTTAATATATACATCATCATGAGGCACTCATACAGCCTGAGCTCACTACACCTGCAAGAGATCATGAAATCCTGAACCTACTACTACCAAACCGACTTTAATGTAGAAATCCTAAGGAATGGCTGAAGATTGTATTCGCTCAGAAATTCCTTATCCCACTGATCCACACTCATCCTGATTTAGAGTTCCTGCTGCAGATGAAGACCAATGAGAAAATAACCAAAAAGGTAAGTCTTCAACTGGATTGTACAATAATACAGCAACTCAGAGTGATTTCTGAAAGGTACCAGGGCCACAGATATTGTAATTGTAATTGCATTTATATAGCACTTACTATCCTTTGACAAGGCGATGAAGCGATGTATGGCGAGCAGCACGCTACTTTAGACTTAAGGGTTAGTGGTTAGTGTTAATTTTTGTGTGTGCTCAAACAAAAATGACATGCACTTACTCCAGTTACTTTGTGATAAATGATATTAATACCAATTAGTGTGATCATTAGAGCGGGCAATACGGTATCAGGTGAATAATCGGTCAGATATATAGGCTGGCAGAAATGAGGTAATCTTAGCTGGCAGGGATAGGGTTTTAAAAAAAGAGAGTTTGTGATCTATGAAAAGAGTTCCTGCCTTTTTGCAGATTTAAAATAAAAGAGATTAAGGCAGACTTGACTGAAACTGAGTGGAGGCTAAATTCAGCAATAGAAGGCGTGCAGAGGATGGAAGGTTAGAAGAGAGTCACTCTGAAGGAAAAAACAGAGAGGAATCAACCGGAAGGAAGTGAAGGACAATTTTCAGGCACATTCTTAGGGGTATGGTGAGCCACTTTCTCAGAAAGCCAGCAATCTGATGATGTAACTGTAAAAAGACACAGCGTCACATGCAGTGCTCCATGTCTAGGGAAGGCATCTTAAACATTCAAGTCCAAGTGTACACATCATTTAAACATGAGGAGCCCAAGTCTGCTGTGTGCCAAGCCTAGATCATCCTTTAAAACATAGTCAGGATTATCTCAAGCTTTAGGATGACGCCTTCTTTAGAAAGTTTAATTAAATGATCTTCCCAACTATTCTGTATAAAAGGGAGTTTCCACTCACTAAGGAATGAGTTATTTGACACTGGCTGGGAGCTTCTCACCAATGCGTAGTCAGATTTATACCTTGTTTTGCAATTGTAGATAATGCCTTAAAAGGTGTCTAAGAAGGTCACTTCTCACAAGCATACTGTACAGACACACAAAATCTTTTAGGGGGTCTCTGAAGACTAACTTTGCCACAGTTGTATTGTACCTATTCAGTACTTTTTAGAGGTCTCTGATGGGTACCTATGCCACATGTGTATTGTACATGCATATAGCATCTCCCAAGGTATTGTCAGAAGTAAACATGACACACATATATTGAGAGCCATCTTAATGATTTTTGGGGCCCAGGCAAGACGATTTGAGGTCCCCTGTTTGCATAGGGAAAGAGGGTGAAGACACAGAAATTTAAGGGTAGGCTGTGTGAGAGGGAAAAAGGGAGGGGTAAGAGAAGTGAGCTGAAGGATGGTAGAAAGATAGGGGAAGCACAGAAACCGAGGTGGAGGTTGGTATGGGGAACAGAGGTACACGAAGAAAGATGGGTAGTGGTGGCTCGAAGGGGTGCACTTCCCAAACGTAGTATGTGTACAGTCAATAATAGTTCATGTTAATGGGAGCTATGGTGCAATGCGGTGAAATAAGCTCCACTACCCCAGAGCGTAACATGGTATTCAAACGAAACACAGAGCAAGATTAATCCCAGACACCACAGCACTCAAGAGAAAGTTCATAAGTAAACAAGTCCTCCAGTTAGGTTTATTTGTAGAGGGTTCTTTTAATGGAAGACATGGACATCATATCCATAGGATGGTTGTCGTTCCTTAATCACAGCCATCATAGTCATAAGATGAGCATTGTTCCATAAACACAACCAACATGTGTTTCGTCACAACATGTGACTTTTTCAAGGCAAATGTAGGCACACTAGGCCTGAGGGTATATGGGGTCACTCACTTATTATAGGGTGCAAAGAGGATCCTATTGAATAAGACCATGGTAAGTCTGGTCCTTGAGAAAAGTAAACTGCAAATGTCTTTTCTGGAAGTTGAAGAGTAAGATGGAGGGAGGTAAACAATCAAATAGAGAGAGTGAGAGAGATATAAAGATGGGTGTGATTGGGTTGATGAAGAGATAGGTAGAGAGAAAGAGACAATCAGAAATAAGAGTTAGGCAGAGAGAAATAGAGATGCTGAGCTAGAGAAACTGACAAAGATGAGAAAGTCAGATATAACCTTAACAGGGAATCGCATGGAAGATAGGACCCAGACCGTTTCCCTATGCCTTAAAATATCTCTGGATGTTTTGTATATATGTATAGCATCTCTTGGGGTCTCAGAAGGGCACCAGTGAAGTGTACCCATGCCATATGGCATTTTACCTGAGAAGCATCTCTCAACGGTATCTGGAGGGTATCCATGCAGCACATGCATTGTATATATCTACAACATCTCTCTGGGGCATGGAAAGGCAACAATATTGTTTGTGGTTTGTTCATACATACATGCCTGTGATCTTCTTTGAAATTCATAAAGGAGATCCCTTCTGTTGATCTGGCACAGTAAATCTGCTATGATTTCCAAAGCATACTCCTCTTTGTAGAAAGATATCATTAGATCTGCAGTGTCTATGCATCCTGCTTCCTTCAGCCTCCCCCTTGGGATCTTTGAGTATCCCTCTCTCAGTGGATACTCTTCCAGAAGAGATTTAAATTTCTTCAAGTCTGCTGCCTCAAGTTCCTCTAAATAATCGAAGAGTAATTTTTTGCCGCTATGTGCCATCCCTTTTTCCTGTCTTCTCTTAAAGCAATAGATGATCTGGAAAAAAAAATGCAACTTGTATAAAATAATGATTTGGGACAAATACATGTAAACACATAACATATTTCTATTCATTTATATTTTGTCATGCATTTGGGATTCAGGGACCCCTTTAATAGATCACCATAAAAACAATGTGAAACACAAAGAGGTAAAGAGAGGAGCTCAATAACACAGTAAGAATGGGTATATATATATGAGCAAGGAGAGACTGGCTTCTGGTGGGAATAAGCCAACCATTTTAAAGCAACACAAATTACGTGTTCATCTTCATACATGTTTTAAGTCAGGGGCGAATCAGACAATTGGATAATTGCCCAGGGTCTCCGCATTCCAAGGGGCCTCTTAGAAAAGTGCATTTTCTCTCTCTTTTCACTCTATTTGACCTCATTCTATTCTATTTCTCTATTTAAACACCCCTCCCTCCCTACCTACCTCTACCTCTTACTCGGTCACTCTAACCTGCATAATTCTAAGGATATTTGAAGGATATTTTGGGGTCCAGAGCAACACATATTTAAACTGTTTTGTGTGACTGTGTTAAAGTATAACATATAATGCATTACTGTTTGCCATCATGCAGGATTGAATTAGCAGGAAATGGGTAATAAATCTCAAATTTCTTCTGCTTCAGGTGCCCCAAATATACCTTGCCTTTGCCCCCCAAAAATCCTTAAGATGGCACTGCCTGTCTTAAGTTGTTTTGTACTGTGTAGTCCTAATGTCTTTTTGTGTTTTTTTTATTTAAATGAGCTATACCTTACAAAAGGACTGCATACTGGACATAGGAATGGGAAATTCAGTACAATACACAGAATAAAAGGAAGTAGGAGTAGAGTGGCATAGAGTGACGAAGAGTGCAGTAGAATGCTGTGTTGTAGAATGCCATATCATAGAGAGGAGGCACATAGAGTGGAGTAGAGTAGAGTAGGGTAGAGTATAGTGGAGTTGAGTAGAATGGAGCAGAGTTAAGTGGAGTGGAGTAGAGTGTTATAGAGTGTCGTAGGATGTCATGTTGTGGAGTGGTGAAGAGTGGGGTAAAGTCGCAGAGAGAACTGAAGAGTGGAGTGGCGTAGAGTGGAATAGAGTGGCATAGAGTGGAGTAGAATGTCACAGAGTTTTGAACAGTGGAACAGAGTTGAGGAAAGTTAATTGTCTAGAGTGGAGTATCATGGCATAGAGTGGAGTACCGTAGAGTGGAGTTCAGTAACCTAAAGTTAAGTGACAGAGAGTGACGTGGAGTGTCATAGAGTGGAGAAGTGTGTTTTAGAGTAGAGTGTCATAGAGTGAAGCATCATGGAGTGGAGTATCATAAAATGGAATGGCATAGATTGGAGTGGCATAGAGAGGAGTGAAATGGCACGGAGCAGTGTAGAGTAGAGTGGCGTGGCATGGAGTAGTGTGTGCTACAGTGTTTTAGAGTGCAGTGGTTTAGTGTGTCATGAAGTAGAGTGGATTGGAGTTGTATAGAGTGGAGTGGCCTAGAATGGAGTAGAGTGTCAGAGTTGTGCGACATAGAGTAGAGTGTCGTTGAGTGTCGAAGAGTGCAGTGTTGTAGAATGAAGTGTCGTACAGTGGCATAGAGTGAGGTAGGGTGTCAAATAGTATAGTGGAGTAGAGTGTTTTAAAGTGGAGTAAAGTGGAATGGACTAGAGTGCCATATCGTGGAGTGAGGTGTCATAGAGTGGAATGGTGTTGAGTGGAGTGGTGTAGTGTGGAGTGGTGAAGAGGCCTTAGAGTGGAGTGCTGTAGAGCAGAGTAGAGTGGCGTAGCGTGAAGTAGAGTAGCATGGAGTAGAATGCTACTGAGTGGAGTAGCATGGCATAGAATAGAGTGGCAAGGAGTGGAGTGGTTTGGCATAGCATAGAGTGGAGTATTGTAGAGTGCACTAGTGTAGAGTGGAATACAGTGGAGTAACATTGAGTAGCGTAGAGTGGAGTATGCATGGTTTGGTAGCACTTTGTCATTAAAGCTAACACATTTTCAATAGCAGTTACCTTTACATTTGCACAGACATATAGTTTTATTGGTAAAACTATACAGAGCACAAAAATAATGTGTAGAAGTGGCATAACCAAGTGTATTGATTTGTTTTGATCATATTAAAATATTTGTTTCTACCACACTTCAGAATCACAGCAAAATTTGCTTCATTTATGCTTTACTGACTGAAATATTCTGAAATATGTGCATAATTCAGTTACAGAAATTTAAATTGTATTGTGTGCATTTTGAGCCTTCCCTCTCATATAGGAACCAGCAGGATTGTCAAATAAATCTTTTCACTTCGAAGTCAGAGAATGAAAAGTAAACACCATGTTCCCTGGAAGACAAAGGCAATGGTGAGCAATGTCTCAAATGCATTCCCAGGGGAACTTTTAGGATGCCATTAAGATTTCTTTGAAGACCAGACAGCGGCGTAGACCAAAAAATGGTGATATAAGCGGGTCCTCTCCAGGGCCTATATTCATCTCCTTATTTTTCAGAGCCGAAAAACACAAACGGCAGCAAGTTAGCCAAACAAGGGGGCTTATTTACAAGCCCGTTTGTGCCACCATAGCATAATTGTTTTGACACTACGGTGGAGCAAACAGTCCCCCGCCCGCATTTGCAAACTGGCACAATGGGGCCATTGCACCAGTTTGTAAACCCTTGCACCACATTATACCTGCACCAGCTGTAATGTATGGAAGGGAATTGTTCCTCCGCTAGGAGGCCCCCAGGAATGGCGCAGTGAAATCTGCTAGATTTCATTGCATCATTCTGGCTTCATTTATTATCGCCTACTTAGGGTAGGTGTTAAAGTGATGCTAGGCTGTTTTCAATGTGCCTCCCCGAGCTTTTGACTAGCGTAAACATTTTTGTCGCTAGTCCAGCATAGCACCACAACTGCGGCAGAAATTCTGATGCAGCTGTGCTAACACATGCCATGGTGCATTGTATTGTAAATACAGCGCTACCATGGTGTCATTAGGGGGGCGCAGGGCGACGCAAGCAAACTGGTGCATCGTGATAGATGCGCTAGTTTATTGTAAATGAGGCCTAAGATCGTTGACAGAGAGTGAGGTGGTTACCGGCTCTCCATACATTTTCCGAGCACCTCCCAGCCTGCACATGAGGAGGAATGAGAAAGCAAGGAGCTGGGTTTATACATGTTTTTCTTTGTAGCTGTGAGGGTGCGGGGGTGCGGTCCTGTACCTTCTCCCCCATTCTGAGACCTGTGTGGGGTGGGTATGGAATGACTGCCTCTGGGAATGAAACAACTCTGATGTCATAATGGAAGTTGACTTGGGCGAAGTATGAATGAGCAAAATGTACATCTGCCCTTTTTCTCAAATTGATTAAGGCTACTTTTGCTTGCTGAACTCTGGTCCTAGTGTTTGGTTGATAGTCTGTAGTGTGGTATCCTTAAAATGTACAGACAGTATGTTGTTATGCAATAAATCACTGATAACAGAAGATGGCAAGCGTTCTGCTCTTCCTCTGTGACCTTTGTGTGGCCTAGGAGCCAAGACTGGAAATAACACAGTTTATTTTGCATCAAAAAGCAGACAGAAAGCTACTCTGTGGGCAGAACTTTAAGCTTTTCACTTTCGATGCAACTAATTTTTATCCATACAGCAGCTTCCCATAGTGTATTGTATTATTTCTGCTTTAATTCAGTGCTTAGCTAAAGTGTCTCTCTGGTCTTTACTGTAACCCTCCAGAATGTCTATTTACTCAATGTCTTTGTAATGGTAAATCCATGCTGGGCAAACATTCTTATGTGAATGGAGCTTCAGAATCATTTTGAAACTCGGGGGCATATTTATCATTGAATTTTATTGCCCTTGCATCCCACAAGAGGAGCAAAGATGAAGCAAAACTTCACTCAGATTTACCAAGACACTCAGGGGGTCATTCCAACTTTGGTGGGCGGCGGAGGCCGCCCGCCAAAGTTCCCCCGCCAGAAGACCGCACCGCGGTCAAAAGACCGCAGCGGTCATTCTGGCTTTCCCGCTGGGCTGGCGGGCGACCGCCAAAAGGCCGCCCGCCCAGCGGGAAAGCACCAGCAACGAGGATGCCGGCTCCGAATGGAGCCGGCGGAGTTGCTGGTGTGCGACGGGTGCAGTTGCACCCGTCGCGATTTTCAGTGTCTGCGAAGCAGACACTGAAAATCAATGTGGGGCCCTGTTAGGGGGCCCCTGCAGTGCCCGTGCCAGTGGCATGGGCCCTGCAGGGGCCCCACGACACCCGTTCCCGCCAGCCTGGTTCTGGCGGTGAAAACCGCCAGAACCAGGCTGGCGGGAAGGGGGTCGGAATCCCCATGGCGGCGCTGCTTGCAGCGCCGCCGTGGAGGATTCACAGGGGCAGCGGGAAACCGGCGGGAAACCGCCGGCTTCCCTTTTCTGACCGCGGCTTTACCGCCGCGGTCAGAATTGCCCTTGGTGCACCGCCAGCCTGTTGGCGGTGCATCCTCCAACCCCGGCCCTGGCGGTCCATGACCGCCAGGGTTGGAATGACCCCCTCAATGTCTCCTTGTGTGGCCATGCATGGCTTGATAAACCTGGAGTAACACAAGGCAGTGGATATCACTGCCTTGTGTTACTCTGTTGGAGGGAGTCATGCCTTGGATTTTTTGCATTCCCAGATTTACCAAGACTGGGATACCTGGGAATGTGTCAGAATGTTATGCCTTCCCACTGGAGGTGCAATGAGGAGATATACTTTGCAGCACGCATAGAAGGTGGATAATGCCTCTGAGGATTGTTTTGTGCATAATGGTGCCCCTCCCTGCAGGGAAAGAACAAGAATGTGCTGTATCATGTTAAATAGGGCGCATTCCTGCCCTTTCCTTTCATTCAGTGCAGCGCTGCAAGACTGTAAGGTGGCTTGCTGCACTGCAAGAAATTATGATACATCTGTCCCTCATTGTCTACTACAAGATAGAGCTCCCTGAGTTTAGTGAAGGTTACATCACAGTGGAGTAGGATTTCATATCGTGGTGAGGCAGACAACCTGTGGGAAAAATTACATAATGTAAATTAACAGCACTTAGGGGCATATTTATACTCTGTTTGCGCCGAATGTGCGTCAAATTTTTTGACGCACAATCGGCGCAAACCTTGCCCCATATTTGTACTTTGACGTCCGACCCAGCGGGCGTCAAAATTCCACCATGTGCGTCATTTTTTGGAAGGGGGAACCAGCCTTGTGTTAATTATATGCAAGGTAGGCGTTCCCTTCCAAAAAATGACTTTCAGGCCTGTGCCCCTTATTTATACTCTGACGTCATTTTGACGCACAGGAGGGGGCAGGCCTTAAAAAATGGCGCTCAGCCTGATGGGCGCCGTTTTTTAACGCCTGGGTCAGGGCAGGCGTTAAGGGACCTTTGGGCTCGGAAGGAGCGCAGAGGTGCCCTCCCCTGCCCCCAGGGACACCCCCTGCCACCCTTGCCCACCCCAGGAGGACACCCAAGGATGGAGGGCCCCATCCCAGGGAAGGAAAGGTAAGTTCGGGTAAGTATTTTTTTCCGATTTTTTTTGTGGCATAGGGGGGCCTGATTTGGGCCCCCCTACATGCCACTATGCCCAATGACCATGCCCAGGGGACATAAGTCCCCTGGGCATGGTCACTGGGCAAGGGGGCATGACTCCTGTCTTTGCTAAGACAGGAGTCATGTCAATGGAGGTTGGGCGTCAAATAAAATGGCGCAAATCCGGTTTGAGGCCTGAATTTTGCCTCAGACCTGACTTGCACCGTTTTTTGACGCACAACCCCCATTTTCCCATATGCCGGCGCTGCCTGGTGTGAGTAATTTATTTTGACGCACACCAGTCCGCAGCGCCGGCTAATGTCATTCCATTAATAAGGCGCCCGCATGGCGCGTTGGAATGGCGTTAGCCGGCGGTAACATTTTTGACGCACAACTGCGTTGGCGTTGGAGTCATGTTTTAATGCGGAATAACAGCAGCAGCTTAAAGGTACAGTTCTGGATGTAGTTAGGGTGATCAGAGTTTTCAGAAGAAAAAATAGGACAGGCCAAACATAGATGTAGGACCAAAGGGTGACAATGAAAATGGAATAGGCATATTGAAAATGTGCAAGCACGCAAACACAGACAAACACACACACACAATGAGGTCGGAGTGTCCTTCAAACGCTCTGAAAACTGTTCTGAAGGGTGAAGTTCAAAATAATTTTCCTCACTAAACCTCTGCCACTTTTACAGATATACCAGAACACATTCTCTCCCCTCCACCCCCAAGCGCCTTGAGACCCTACCGGGTGAGTAGTGCGCTTTAGAAACTATTTGATTGATTAAACAGATATTTTTATGCTAGCTTTACCTGTAGAGTGCACTAGTTATCTTGAAGTATTGGGAACCTGATATCCCCCATAATGATGGCCAGCATAAGCTAGTTCTCAAGGTTTTAGGCTATTGTTCATTTCAAGTCTTAATTTTCTTAATTTACCATAAGACTTCATTTTAAAAGCATAAGATATGGCAGAGTATCAGTCCTCTTCTTTTCTCTGCTGCAAGCAATAACTGAGGCTCCAGCTCACCTCCTGTAACCTTGTGTAATGTAACTGTTGGTCATGGAAGGTGCTCCAATACATTTGAGTCAAGTTAACACTCTAAAAAAGAGATTAATTACTTGAGTTGTTTAAAAATGTAAAGGCTTCTTGGAAATGAGGCAATATTCAACCTTCCAATACTGATACTCAGCATCACTGAACTCTCTTCTCCAATATCGGGAATGACGAAGATGGACTCTTGCTCTAGGTGTAGGAAAGTAGCCTCTTTCTAGCTTGGTTACCCCCCACTTTGGGCCTGTTTGTCAGTGTGTTTGACTGTGCCTACTGGGATCCTCCTACTCAGGACCCCAGTAGCTATGCTCTCTTCCTTAAATTATGGTTGCTGCATACTGCTAACCCAGTATTTCGCCCACAATTGGCATAGTGGTGCCCCTTATAATTTGCTAGGATATGGTACTTAGGTTGCCCGGGCATTGGAGTTATAGGAGATCCATATGGGCTGAAGCATATCTTTTGCCACCCATAGGGAGCCCATGCAAAGGCTTCTGCAGGACTGCCATTGCAGACTGCGTGAAAAGGTGCATGCACCCAGTCAGGGTGTGTGCAGGCACCCCTGAACTAACAGAGATGCCCCCATGACCTCCAGGACCATTTTCCTGGACTTTGTGAGTGTGGGGATGCTATTTTACACATGTACTGGACATAGGTCACTTCCTATGTCCAGCTTATTAACAGTAACTCTGACCATAGGAATGTTTGGTATCAAACTTGTTGGAATCATACCCCAAGGCTTTTTCAAGCATTGGTTGTATGATTCCATTCACTCTGGGGGCTCCTTTACGACCCCCAGTATTGCCATTCCAGCCTTCTGAGGTTTTCCAGGCAGCCCCAGCTCCTGCCACCTCTCAAACAGAGTTCTGCCCTCCTGTTGCTTGAGAAGCTCAAGCCCAAGAAGGCAGAACAAAGGATTTCCTTTGGGAGAGGCGTGTTACACCCTCTCCCTTTGGAAATAGGTGTTACTGGCTTGGGAGGGGTAGCCTCCCCAAGCCATTGGAAATGCTTTGAAGGGCACCTTTAGTGCCCTCCTTGCATAATCCAGTCTACACCAGTTCAGGGACCCCCAGTCCATGCTCTGGCGTGAAACTGGACAAAGGGAAGGGGAGTGACCACTCCCCTGTCGATCACCACCCCAGTTGGCAGGGAACTCTGGGAGCATCTGAGTGCCAGTGCCAGCAGGTGACATCAGAGCCCTCCCCTGATAGGTGCTTACTTGTTTAGCTGACCAATCCCCCTTTCGGAGCTATTTAGGGTCTCTTCTTTGGGTGGTTCTTGAGGTTCGGATTGCAAGGCTCAAGCAGGAATCCTCTGCAACCTTTACTTCACCTTCCCACCGAAGAAACTGCATCTGGACCCTCCAGGAACTCTATAAACTGCAACAAAGAAGCAAAGACGACTTCTACAACATTGTATCTTCAGCTCCTGCCAGCAACTGCAACTGTCCCGGACCTGCATCCTCAACGGACAGCCTGTCTTCAGCCTCCACCAGAAGAGTGAAGGAATCTCCCTTGGAGTGAAGGAGTCACTCCCCTGCTTCAGGAGGCATCTCACTGCATCGACGACCAGCAGTGTGGGTCCCCTCTCCTGACAAGCTGCATGGATCCTGCATCACGGGTGGTGGACTGAAGTGGTCCAGACGGTCCTGACATCCTCCTGTCCAACTTTAAGAGGAGGAAGAGCTCGCCCAATGCAAGACAGTACCCCCGTGCACCACATTTTTTGCAGTTGCCAAGGCTTGTTGGCATCCTTCCACAAAGTTCTTCATGCACTGTGCAGCTCCAGCCACCAGCACTCTATCCTGCAATGCACATCTTCCTGAGTGGTTCTCCAGCGACATGGGAGCCTTTGTCGTTGTGCTGCTGTCTTTTTGCATCTCTTTTGTCCCCATGCCGTGGGACTCCTGTGCACACTGCCTGGTCTTCTGAGGGCTCTCTGAGTTGCTGAGAGCCCCCTCTGACTTCCCCTTCTAGGTCCCGAGCAGCACCATTTTCCGCTAACCGCGAGCTTTGCGTGTGCCAAGGCTTGTTGGCAGACTCCAGCGATGCAAACCAGACTGCAATCTTCCACCTGGCATGGGTCATCATCTGCACCAACTAGGAACCTGAATCCGTCTTCTTCGGTGCAGTACTGACTGTTCTTCTTCACGGTGGTTCTTCTTTTGCACCTTTATCCGGGTTACCAGGGGCTCCTGTTCTCCTTGGACTCTTCTGTGCTTCTTGGACTTGGTCCCCTTCTTCCACAGTCTTCAGGTCCAGGAATCCACTGTTGGTGTCTTGCAGTCTCTTCTGGTTCTTGCATAATCTTCTTTCTTATGTTTCTGTGTGTTCTGGGAAAGTTACTGTGTTTCACTCATTTTACTTGTACTTTCCTGGGCTCTGGGGTGGGTTGTAGTACTTAGTTTTGGTGTTTTCTAGTACTCCCAGCGACCCTCTATACACTACACTTGCCTAGGCGGGAAACCGGCTTTCACATTCCACTTTCTTAGTATATGGTTTGTGTTCCCCCAGGCCCATTTCCAACTATTGTGATTTTCACTATTTGCACCTAACTGTTTTTACACCTGTTTTTCCATACTAGTATATATACTTTGTGTAGTACGTACCTCCTAAGGGAGTATAGTCTCTACGGTATTTGTGGCATTTGTGGCACCAAAATAAAGTACCTTTATTTTTGTAACAATGGGTATTTTCTTTCATGTGTGTGAGTACTGTGTGACTACAGTGGTATTGCATGAGCTGTGCATGTCTCCTAGATAAGCCTTGGCTGCTCAGCTACAGCTGCCTCTAGAGAGCCTGGCTTCTAGACACTGCCTTCATTTCACTAATAACGGATAACTGGACCTGGTATAAGGTTTAAGTACCTTAAGTACCCACTACAACCCAGGCCAGCCTCCTATGCTACGCAAGACTGCTAGTTTAGGGATGACAGAACTTTTGTTTGTAGGTGACTGGGCCATTCCTACAACAAGTCACAACTGTCGGCCCAGCCCTCCAGGCTCACAAGCTTTACCTTACCAAAGCCCAAATAGTAAAAGGTGGTTTGTAACAGCCTTTACACATGGACTCAAGAATGCAACGTCCCGGGGGAGTCGTGGTTAAATGGATTACCTATTTCTCACATGATTAACAAGACTCAGTTATTCACAGGCCAAGAAGGAGATGCAGTGAAGGTTTCAGTAGGTTTTATTAACGAGACGGCAATCTACCGTAAATTGCATGGGCTGCTATGATTAGGATAATGAGCAATGCAAGCAACAGAATTGTAAAACGAGAGTCATAAATATAAAGACCCCGCCATCTTGCAATAACATGAAATGTGAAACGGGTGTGAAATAGACCCCAGTACGGGGACACAGGGCTGCAGGCCAGAATACTAAACTATCTCCTGATTCCCAATAAAACTAAATAGGATCAACTACAGGACATGCATTTAAAACTGTGAAAAGCGTTAAGGTGAGTGGACAGATCTCCAAAAATTGGGACTGACAGGGGAAAAATCGGGATGTCTGGTCATCCTAGATATAGGAACAGTTATGGATGAAACTTAATGGCCCTCCATTGAAACTCCTGAAGTAGAGCCATAAGTAAAGAGTTGGCTAGCATGCTGGAGACAGCTGATAAATTATGCTGTGAGAACAACTGACCGAGTGGAGAACGGTTCGATCTGGCATACCGACTAGCGTTAGCTCTTCTAGGCCTTGATAGCATAACAAGCAGTGCATACAACCAGCCCATTCCATTTCACACCCTGGAGATAACAAAGCCTGTACACTCTGGATCTGGCGAGCACAAACAGATTCAAGAGGTGGATAAAAAGTTAATACCACAAATTCCACTATGGTGTGGCTGCAGGCTGCTCCAGACCATGCAATTGGAGGGCTTTGAGAATGGGACACAATAGGGATCACCATACTGATGTTTGGAGGGGATCTCACATGCTATCATTTCAAGAGTTACAACTATATTTTAAACTCATGCATATCCAATTTCATAAATACCCACAACATTGCTATGCTATGCTTTAGTAAGTTACCAGGCAGAGCTTAATGACTTATCAGTGGCTAAGCTGCTGATGGGGTGCCTGAGCCACGGTGGAATCACCCATATTTTGTGATCACTGATCTGTAATGCCTCCAACACATTTGAGAGTCTTTGGCATAAATGGGTGCAGTGGGTGGGTACCCTGGATGATACAGAATGGCGGGAGGCAAAATTAATTGAATGGAGGTTGACAATGGAATGGTGCACTAAACAGGAGAAGCCAACATATACAGGCAGAGGAGGTCCAACAAAATATTAAACGATATAAGGTAAATGGTGGAGATTTTACAGACTGTTGAATTACTGGGGGAATATTCTGTGTGGTGTGGTGGACTTCTAGAAGGATTGATAAAACTGAAGGTGTGTGATGGGTGCTCTATTATCATGTTGTGTGTGATGCATATGTTTACATTAAAATTAATAAAGTAGGGCTATAAAAAATGATGCTGTGAGAAGCCCAGCAAAATGGACACATGGTCCCATTGGGCCAGTCTGTAAATGCAGCTCTGTGTGGGGGACTATTTGCACCACTGTAGTGTCATTTTTTTCACGCTTCATGTTGCAAGGGGTGTGGAAATGAGCCCCTAAGAGCCTCATTTACAAGGAAATGTTAGAGGAGATAGCAGGGCCAAAATTGGCAGCATCGTGCTTCGACATTTCAAAAACACAGGGGTGCACTCCTGTTTGTTCCCTACCACTGGTGCTAAAATTAGCTGTCTAGCACCAACACAGGCACCCTTGCAATATGGTGCAAGGGTGCCTGCCTTGCAGGGAATGGTTGTTTTTGTGCAGGAAGGTGTGCATTCCTCCACATAAACAACCAATAATGGCGATTTGTTACTTCTGAGACTTCACTGAGGCCCCACGATGCACCTTCAATGACGATGACCCAACGTCCCTCATGGAACACATCAACTTCCGACTCCGGACCGATGTCAACACCACAATGCAGGGCACCCTTGAGTACAGACCCCCAAGAACACGTCCATCTTTCTGCGATGCCATCGCCAACCTCATCGCCCCTCTCGCCATCGACTCCCTTCACTACGTCCTATTCGGCAACCTCAATTTTCACCTCAACAAAACCAACGACACCAACTCCACTCTCCTGGGAAACCTCAGCAACATTGGCCTCACCCAACTGGTCACCAAACCCACACACAAATTGGGTGACACACTTGATACCATCTTCACTTCCAGCCCTAGAATCAAATTCAACCATGTCAATGAACTCAACTGGACCGACGATGACATCATCCATTTCACCATCTCTGATGCCCAACACAATATCTCCAAGCACCACAGCACTCCCAACGGAAGCTGGGGAAGGGTAACTGAGACCCTATGGACACAGGCCCTGGGCAACTCGCAACCCGAGCCCACAACAGACCTTAAAAAGGCCGTCCAGAACTTCACCACCTGGATCACCAGATGCGCCGACAGAGTCACACTGCTGAAACCAGCAAAAACAAACAACACCTCCAAGCAAGCAAGGTGATACACTCTAGAGCTCAGAAACTCCAAATGCAACTACCACCAACTCAAAAAACAATGGAGGATGACCAAGGACTCCTCCAACGGAGCAGCTGACTGTAGGAGGCTGGCCTGGCTTATAGTGGGTACCTGAGGGTACTTACACCTTGTGCCAGGTCCATTTATCCCTTATTAGTAGATTAGTAGTGTTCTAGCAGCTTAGGCTGATAGAGGTAGCTATAGCAGAGCATCTTAAGCTGAACTAGGGGACATGCAAAGCTCCTATTATACCACTTATATCATATAGCACTATATCCTAAGAAACACAATACTCTAGAGTTACTAAAAATAAAGGTACTTTATTTTAGTGACAATGTGCCAAAAATATCTCAGAGGATATACTCCCTTAGGAGGTAAGTAAAATACACAAAATATGTACACAAACCAAAATCAGGTAAGTAAACAGTTAGAAAAGTAGTGCAAACACTGTAGAATACGATAGGATGTAGTAGGCCTAGGCGCAACACAAACCATATACTCTAAAAGTGGAATGCGAACCACAAAGGGACCCCAGGCCTAGTGTAGTGAGTAGAGGGTCACTGGGAGTGTAAGAAAACACTAAGGGTGTCCAAGATTCCCCACCCCAAGTCCCTGAAAAGTAGGAGTAAAGTTACCCTACTTCCCCAGAAACACACTATAGTCGTGGTAGGAGATTCTGCAAAGACAACAACTGACTGCAAAGCACTGAAGACGGATTCCTGGACCTGAGGACCTGTAAAGGAAGGGGACCAAATTCAAGAGTCATGCAAGTGTCCAGGGGGGCAGGAGCCCACTAAACCCCAGATGAAGGTGCAAAATGGCTGCCTCCGGGTGGAAGAAGCTGAAGATTCTACAATAACGGAAGATGCCAGGAACTTCTCCTTTGCACAGAAGATGTCCCACAATGTGCTGGAGGATGCAGAATTGTTTCCACGCAGAAAGACCGCAAATAAGCCTTGGTAACTACAAGAGTCGCGGTTGAAGAAAATGAGCTGACCAGGCCCAGGAAGGACCAGGAGGTCGCCCCTTGGAGGAGGAGACAGAGGGGGCACTCTGCAGCACAGAGAGCCCATGCAGAAGCAGGCAGCACCCGCAGAAGCACTTGAACAGGTGTTCAAGAAATCTGAGCATGGCGGTCCTCTCAACAGTACAAAAGAGGGTCCCACAAAGCCGGTGGTCAACTCAGCGAGTTAAGCAATGCAGGACGGAGTGCTGGGACATGGGCTATGCTGTGCACGAAGGATTCCTTGCAAAAGCGCACAGAAGCCCTAGCAGCTGCAGATCATGCAGTACACAGGATTACTGTCTGCCGTGGGGAGGCAAGGACTTACCTCCACCAAATTGGGACAGAATGACCACTGGACTGTCGGGGTCACTTGGATCCAGCTCCTGTGTTCCAGGGATCACGCTCGTTGAGATGAGAGGGGACCCAGAAGACTGGTGATGCAGAAGTTTGGTGCCTGCGTTGGCAGGGGGAAGATTCCATCGACCCACTGGAGATTTCTTCTTGGCTTCCAGTGCAGGGTGAAGGCAGACAGCCCTCAGAGCATGCACCACCAGGAAACAGTTGAGAAAGCCAGCAGGATTTAGGTGCTACAATGTTGCTGGTAGTCGTCTTGCTACTTTGTTGCGGTTTTGCAGGTGTCCTGGAGCAGTCAGCGGTCGATCCTTAGCAGAAGTCGAAGAGGGAGATGCAGAGGAACTCTGGCATTCGTTATCTGAAAAGAAACCCACAGGAGAGACCCTAAATAGCCCTCAGAGGAGGATTGGCCACCTAACCATGTAAGCACCTATCATCTGACGTCACCTGTTGGCACTGGCCACTCAGACGCCTCCATTGTGCCTTCACACCTCTGCATTCAAGATGGCAGAGGTCTGGGACACACTGGAGGAGCTCTGGGCACCACCCCTGGGGTGGTGATGGACAGGGGAGTGGTCACTCCCCTTTCCTTTGTCCAGTTTCACACCAGAGCAGGAGCTGGGGGATCCCTGAACCGGTGTAGACTGGTTTATGTAAGAAGGGCACCATCTGTGCCCTTCAAAGCATTCCCAGAGGCCAGGAGAGGCTACTCCTCTCAGGCCCTTAACACCTATTTCCAAAGGGAAAGGGTGTAACACCCTCTCTCAGAGGAAATCCTTTATTCTGCCTTCCTGGGACTGGGCTGCACAAACCCCAGGAGGGCAGAAGCCTGTCTGTGGGTTGGCAGCAGTGGTAGCTGCAGTGAAAAACCCAGAGCGCTAGTTTGGCAGTACCCGGGGTCCATGCTGGAGCCCCGGGGATGTATGGGATTTGCATCCCAATACCAGATTTGGCTTGGGGGGACAATTCCATGATCTTAGACATGTTACATGGCCATGTTCAGAGTTACCATTGTGAAGCTACATATAGGTCTTGACTCACAAAGTCCGGGGAAATTGCCTTGGACAATGTGGGGGCACCTTGGCTAGTGCCAGGGTGCCCTCACACTTAGTAACTTTGCACCTAACCTTCACTAAGTGAGGGTTAGACATATAGGTGACTTATAAGTTACTTAAGCGCAGTGTAAAATGGCTGTGAAATAACGTGGACATTATTTCACTCAGGCTGCAGTGGCAGTCCTGTGTAAGAATTGTCTGAGCTCCCTATGGGTGGCAAAAGAAATGCTGCAGCCCATAGGGATCTCCTGGAACCCCAATACCCTGTGTACCTAGGTACCACATACTAGGGAATTATAAGGGTGTTCCACTGTGCCAATCAGAATTGGTAAAAATGGTCACTAGCCTGCAGTGACAATTTTAAAAGCAGAGAGAGTATAGGCACTGAGATTCTGGTTAGCAGATCTCAGTGACACAGTTAGGCACCACACAGGGAACACATATAGACCACAACTATGAGCACTGGGGTCCTGGCTAGCAGGATCCCAGTGACACAGGCAAAAACAAACTGACACACAAGTAAAAAATGGGGGTAGCATGCCAGGCAAGATGGTACTTTCCTACACTCACAAGGTAGCCCTCAACAGCTAGCACCACCACATCAAGACAGTCAAGAGAGCAGCAAGTACCTCCCGCATCGATACCACAGCCAAGCACACAAAGGAACTCTTCAAAATCATCATGGAGTTCTCCAACCCAACAGCTACAGAGACCACCATACACCGATCCCAGGAGCTCTGTGACATGCTCTCAGACTACTTCCACAGCGGGATCACCACCATCTACAACAACTCCAAACCCCACCCACTACTTCCAGCCTAGACAACCTCCCTCAAACAGCAAACAACAACCACACAATAACCACCTGGTCCCCAGTCACCACGCAGACTACTGCAGCCATCATTTTGTCCATCCACTCAGGGGCACCCACCGACCCCTCCTCGCCCCTTCTCTTCAGTCTCAGAACGAACACTTTCATCATGGAACTAACCAGCGTCCTCTGGACCTCGATCTGCACAGCAACCTTCCTGTGCGGATGGAAGCATACAGAGGTCAGACCCCTCCTAAAAAAATACCTCCGCCGACCAGTGACCTCAAAGATTACAAATCGATCTCCCTGCTCCCCTACCCTGCAAAAGTACTCGAGAAAGCCATCAACCAACAGTTCACCGAATACCTTCTTAACACCTCACAATCAAGATTCTGGGCCAGTTACAGCATGGAGACTGCACGGATCGCCGCTACGGATGACATCAGGACCCTCCTCGAACGAAAAGAACCAGCAGCTCTTATCTTCCTGGACCTCTCTGCGGTGTTCGACACAGTCTCCCACCACACTCTCCTCAAAAGACTCCACAACATAGGCATTCAACAAAATGTCCTGAAGTGGATTGCCTCCTTCGTCTCATCTGTCTTTCTCCTTTCACCTCTGCACCCAAGGCCATCACCTCCAGTGCACCCCAAGGATCTTCCCTCAGGCCCACCCTTTTCAACATCTACATGACCGCCCTTGCAGATATTGTCAGATCCCATGGAGGAACATTATCTCCTACACCAATGACACCAAACTGATACTCTCACATACAGAGGACCCCCACAAATCCAAAACCACCTTCTGCAACACCATGACCAACGTAGCAACATGGATGAAAGACAGCTGGCCTCAGACTAAACACTGCCAAATGGAAGTCTTGATCCTCAGGAGGAACACCTCCATATGGGGCCATACCTGTTGGCCAGCAGAACTTGGTCCAACACCCACTCCATCAGACCATGCACGAAACGTTGGCATCATCCTCAACAGCAAACTGTCCATGAATCTACAAGTAAACTCAGTTGCCTCCTCCTGCTTCTACATTCTCCAAATGACCTGCTAAAATTTCAAATGGATCCCTTCTGACACCAGAAAAATCTTCATGTTCCCACTGGTCACCAGCCACCCCAACTACGGCAATGCTCTCTATCCCAGAATTTCCACACAGCTACTGAAAAGACTCCAGACTTTACAGAGCACTGTAGCCAGAAACATCCTGGGCCTCTGCAAATGCTCCAGCATCACCCCTCACACTTGCATATCAAGCTCTACACAACCAAGAGCCAGACTACATCAACCCCCGAATAAACTTCCACATCCCCACAAGACAACTGCGCTCCTCACGTTCAACTTTGTACACCCCCCCATATCCATTGCACCCACAGCAGGGGCTGCTCATCCTCATACAGCAAAGTCCTGGAATAAGCTGCCTGTCTACCTCCGGAAAGCTCCCTCCTTGGCGGATTTCAGAAGGAGACTCAAGACATGGCTCTTCGATGGAGACATGCCACCATCAGCGCCCAGATACCCTTAGCATTGATGGTGCTGAGCTATACTAATGCATTGATTGATTGATTGATTGACTGAGCCTCTTGGTCATCCAGGACAGCCATTGGAGTTTTTACCTTCTTCTTGGTCTCCATCAGAGTTCTGTCACTCATGGAGACCTCTGGAGTTGTTCTGAGCTGCTACTCAGCAGCTTTGATGGTGTGCCGCTTCAGGTATTGGACAGCCTAGCAAGCACAACCTTAGTGCTTCTTCTTGGGTATCCCCGCCTGGTGCTGAGGTCACAATGCTCCACCTATCTGGACTCGGGTATGAGTAATAGCAGAATCCTTGCTTTCTACCTGTTCTGTCAGTTATTTGTAATGATATATAGCAAAATATGATTGTC
The DNA here is from genome assembly GCF_031143425.1 of Pleurodeles waltl. NCBI lineage: Eukaryota > Metazoa > Chordata > Amphibia > Caudata > Salamandridae > Pleurodeles > Pleurodeles waltl. The sequence goes on from NC_090444.1 coordinate 45,887,851, forward strand.
TTTAACTGTGCTTTGAAAGCCTGGTTGAATCCGCCTTCAGCGTTAACACTCCGTATATTGTATAACGTTGTTTTACATTGCAGCACAGTACCTTTTTGTAGTTTATCAGACATAGCTTCTGGACCAACGATGCATGTACTTTTCCTCAGTGACAGAAAAGGCTCCACCCATCTTGAACCCACACCCGGATCCAGCCTGAGTGAATCCAATATCCCCAAATAGTGTCCATCTAGTCATGGACTCTTGGTGGTGATATTAAAAGAGCCCAAATTGCAAAACTTGGGACATAGAAAATTAATGGCTAAAAACTACTCTGAGAACCAAGAGAAGACTGAGACCAAACCCCATTGGCTATCCTTCCAAGATGCATTGTGGGTGGTCTGCTTCGTGACAGGCATTCCCTGCAGCAGGAAACCCTGATCAGTGGTCCTTCACCAAAGTGGTAACCAGACTCTTGGAACTCTCATTGGCCACAGGCTCATCCTGCTGGAGATTTTTGTCTTCCAAAACATGATTTTTTTTGTTGATTGTTATTGCTGCAACCCAATTTCTCACAATGAATAACACTTCAAATTCAACCTTGATAAAACTGATTTGTTCTTGATCTCACTACAAATTAATTCGAACTTGGTTCAAAATGTCTTTACTCTACCAGTATGCTCGGATTTGTTCTGACCATTTGACAACAGATTTAATTTACACAATCACATCAATTCCATTGCCAAAAATGCTGATTATCAATCAAAGGCAACTAGTTATGCTCCTCGATACACTCTGCTTAGCCAGTTCCTCCCATACTGGTTAAAATTGGGGTCATTTGTATTTGCCTTCTCTCACAGATGAGCCATGCTTGGGCAGTTCCACCTAATGATAGTATCTGTTCCTGCCTTCTGTAGAAATTATTCTTTCTTATACCGTGAATGACAAGTTAGTGTGTTTTTTGCCCTCACTGGAGTGTATATTGCCTTCGGACCTTATGGGGGTTTTCATGCCTTCTGCTTCCAGGAAACATTCTTGATGGTGTTTTGATAACATTGTGCGGATGCACTCCTTCTTTGTTCCCTGTTCCACAATAGGTAGTGCAGATTTCCACCTCAGGCTTGTCGATGACAGATCTTCAGCTATTGTTTTTGTTTATTAAATGATACCTGACCTACAGCTCTTACAGTTTTCTTTACTCTGAAGAAGAGCTTGGGCTCAAGCGTTGATACCTTCATGGTATATACCTTGCAGTAGATGGAGCATATATGTGGTGTAATTTTTTCTAACATGAGATTTTGGGCCTAATTACGAGTCTGGCAGTCCTAGAACCACCAGACTTGTGGTGGCGGTCCGACTGCCACATTATGACCATGGTGGTCCAACCGCAGTCTCTGTCGAGATCGGTGGTCCCGACGGGCTGATGGCAGTGCCACCCTGCTGATTACAAACTGGTTCTCTGCCAGCATTTTCATACCAGTTTCACCACCATGAAATGGCTAGTGGAGAACAGGTGCAGGGGGCTTCCTGCTCAGCACCCTCATAATGCACACTGTCTCCTGCTCAGACAGCACGCATTATGAGGGTGCTGGTGCCCCCTGCGGGTGGCAGCATTGCCACTGGGTCATATGCTGCTGCCACTTTTCCACTGGGCTAACCAGCGGAATCCTTGGTTTGCACCCATCTGCCCAGCAGGAAAGACATAATGGGGCTGGCAGGGAAGGTCGCCACTAAGTGACGGCCACCCTGTCAGGAGTTTGGCAGACAGATGTCCCCATCCACCAAACTTGTAATCAGGGCCTTAGTATCCCTTTTAGGGAAGAGTTGATTTTGGCAACTCCAGGCCAGTCTTACTATATTATTTATTTCTGATAAGGGAGTGAATTAAAATACACCTCTTATTAATCATGGCTATTATGTAGAAGTGTCTCTTTTACTTTTTTGTGTGTTTGTGTGTTGTCCATCAGCGAATGATATTCCATTGATGGGATTATACCCCACTGAGGATGTCTGTCTCATAATTCCTTCTTGTGTTTTAAAATTCACTATTCATTTATATTGGCTCTATTTTTACCCTTGGTACTTGCATGTACTAATTTAACTTATACAATACCTTTCTATGTACCCTTAACTCTTGTAAACATGTTTTACACTTTTACACAAACTGGATGATGTCATCAGTGATGTAATTTGAAATGTCATTGGTGATGTCACTGACTATGTTATGAGTGATGTAATATGTGAGGTGATAAGCAGTGCATTGCGGGGGTGTAAGTTATAGACAGGGCTGCCAACTTTAACTGCTGTATTTCTCGGGGTTTTGTGCAAGGAAATTCAGGACCTAACTGTAATCTTCCTGTAACCTTTGGTTTTTGTAGTAAATTTCTACATTTTTTAAAATTCTATTTCATAATTATAACGTCCCTGTAATCGTTCTTTTTTTCAGTACATTTCTAAGGTTTTTTAAACAAAGAGGGAGGCTGTCTATAGGACCTGGAGTACGGCCAGGCTTTGTAGCCACCATTATACTGCGGTGTAGCCATTTTAGCGATAGTTTTATACACGTTATTTTAGCAAACTAGGCCTGCCGCTGTGCACTTTAACCTAGATATGTTTTATTCTAGCTTTGTTATATTACTTTAACAATAGCCACATTTGCGGTCTTGTTTTATTTTCTCTATCTAGCTGTTCTTCGCCTAGGTCAGCACTGCGTTCTTAAACAAGACATTTCTTTTACTCTGTGCATTCTCAAGGCTGCACAGAGATAGGTTGCCGGCAAAAGTGGTACGCTTTGTCTCCAATGTTCACAGAAACATACACACTCTTACATGGGGATCCTTTCTTGGAACATCAGCTGTTTTAATATAAAATCAATACTTTGATCCATGTACGTTAGAGGGAGATTCCAGCCATATGACTGCGACTGTATGCTGATTGCTGATTGCTTCGCTGCAGCTGCTTATGTAGACTACAATCCTCTTGCTCAGGTATGAGGGATGATGTATTCCCAGGGGGAACCTGAAGGGCAGAATTAGAGCTTAACATGCTGTGCTCTAACATAACCTTGGTAGGAACTATCCTTTACAAATCTTAGTGACACAATGGTAGTGTTATTTTTGTGTTTTACTCTCCTTGTCACAATTTTAATCTTGTTGTGCTTCATTGTCCTAGTTATTGCAATACATGCGTTATTATTTAAGATGTAGTTACTTCAATAAAACCTTATTGAACCTTACTCTGCCTCTGACTGTCCCTGCATAAGTTAGGCTAATGTAACTGAGAGAAACGGATGAGATCTGAGTGACCACGATTTCCTTGAGGAGTCATTTATGTCATGCGCCCAGTTGCCCAATCATCCCTGCTCTTGGGTGGGGATGAGGCACTGCTAGTTAGCCGGAAAAAAAACGGAATAGGCTGACAGGTGTCACATGGTGCTGGATCAGACTCAGGCCCTCATAATAACCTTGGCAGTAAAAACCGGCTACTGCCGAGGTGACGGCCGCCAAAAGACCGTCACCGCGGCTACCAGCCTTCCGCTATATTGTGACCAGAGCTGGATTTCTGCCACAAGAAGGGCGGAAATCCGGCTGTGACCATACTGGCGGATGGTGGTAAGGCGGTAAGGTGGCACTGCTACCACCAACAGCGCCACAGCAGTAGATCGACGCCTGTCGTATTATGACAGAACATACGGCCTGGCGGTGTTCTGCTGGTGGGTGCTGCTGGCGGTAGCAGTGCCCCGTCCCATCTCCTACCGGAAGACCCCCTGGATCCAGGTAAGTCGGGTCTCCGACAGGGTAGGGGGTGAGGGGTGTTGTGTGTGTGTGTGGCGGTGTGTGCTTGTATGTGTGTGCGAGATTGCGGGTGTGTGTTGAATGTTGACTGCGTGCGTGAATGTATGGAAGTGTGAGTGCGTTTATGTATAGTAATCGTAATGCGTGTCAGCGTGTATGTTTTGAAGTGTGTATGTGATTGGATTTGTGCATGCGTGTATGTATGTGTGAATGAGCGTGTGTCTGCGTGTGTGTCTGAAGGGGGTGTGGATGTAGGGGGTGGGGGCGTCTTTGGAGAGGTGGGGGCCCTGTCACTGATAGGGCCTACCACCATGGATAACCATGGCGGTAGGCGGGATCATAATCCCGCAGGCGGCACAATGGCGGGCGCCGGGATGGAGATGGTTATCTCCAGCCCAGCGGCTGTTACTGCCATGGCAGTCGGAGAGGTACATTGGTGGGTTGACTTCAGCCAACCCGTCAATGTCATAATGTGGAGGTAAGTACCGCCAACCTGTTAGTTTTAATACCGCCACATTATTGTTGACCGCCGGGGTCATAATGACCCCCTCAGTCCCCTGCAATACAGGTGATTCTGCCGCCCAAATCCAGTAGTCTCATTAGGATAATGAGAACCTAGGCGACAATACATTATTTTTATTTTAGATCACAACTGGAAAAAAATGAATAGATAGTATTAAATTGTGGGGAAAAAGAAGAAAAAGTAATAAAAAGTGGGGGAAAGCAATGTGTAGAAAACTATAACAAAATACTCAGTAAGGAATAAAGGAATAAAAAAAGAGGAAAAATTATAGAGATAATATAATAAGTATAGGCAAAAAATAACAAGGAAGTAGTCAGCATAAGAGTAAAAATTAAAAAAGAAAAACAAAATAAGGTCCTGTTAGAAATGGGGTCTCTGGTTGGCAGTCAGTTGAGACCCTGACTCTAGTTGGGGCAATGGAGATACACACTTAAGATAACCCCTGCTCACCCCCTTGGTAGCTTGGCACAAGCAGTCAGGCTTATCGCAAAAGCAATATGTAAAGTATTTGTACCAACGCACAATAAAACAGTGAAAACACTGCAAAATGGACACCACACCAGTTTAGCAAAAACAGCCAATATTTATCTAAATCAAAAAAGACCAAAACGACAAAAATCCAACATACACAAGTAAAGTTATGATTTTTTTTTTAAATAGGAGTCTTTCTCCATAGAAAACAATGGATGTGTTGTTGTTTCACAAAGTACTGTGTTTGCTTCAAAAATAAAGTAGCATGGATGAGTGTGCATCGGAAAAGTCAGTGATGTATTGGTTCCTTACTCGCAAGTGAGGCATTGTGTTGTTTCTTTTCTGGTCAGGTAGGCGAAATGTCGTTTTTTTCTCCGGCAAGAGAGCGATGCATTGATTTCCAGATGGGCACATCAGGTCCAGACAAGGTTGACGTTGATTTTGACGCCTGGCGATGATGCGTGCAAAATCTGGCCACATGATGACGAGAATCTGTGTTGTGTGGGTTTGCGTCATTTTCAGTAGCCGCAAGCAGGTGTTGCGTCGTTTCTCCAGCCGCGATGCAGGTGATGCAGCGATTTCCCAACCGCGATACAGGTGGTGCGTTGATTTTTACAGCTCGTTGCAGGTGCTTTGTCAAGATTTTCCTTCACGGCTCTTGTGTGTAGATTTCAGACTTTGTTCTACCAAATTCACCATTCAAGGGCCCAGGGACTAGATAGGGTACTACTTGGCAGGGTAGGAGTCTCAGAAGAGAGTCCAAGTGCTGGAAGAAGTCTTTGATGGCCCTGAGGCCAAAACAGGAGGCAAGCTGAATCCAAGCCCTTGAAGACACTTCACAAATAGGAATATACCACAAAGTCCAGTCTTTGTCATCTTTCAGGCAGAAGCAGCAAATGCAGGTCAACCCAGGAAAGCACAGTCACAGACAAAGGGGCAATGGTCCTCCTCCAGCTCTTCAGCTCTTCTCCTTGGCCGAGGTTCCTCTTAAATCCAGAAGTAATCTAAAAATCAGGGGGTTTGTGTCCAATACTTGTACCCCTTTCTGCCTTTGAAATTGGCAAACTTCAAAGGAAAGTCTCTGTTGTTTACAAGATCCTGCCTTGGACAGGCCTTCCTCCAGACTCACATCAGGAGGCTGGAGACTGCATTGTGTGAGGGCAGGCACAGCCCTTTCAGGTGCAAGTGTCAACAGGTGTTTGTTTTTGATAACGGAATCAAGGTGCACCTATATGTAACAATATAAAGGTTTTTCTATAGTTATTTTAAAATAGGTGAGTTTACCTTTTAAAGGGAATCACAGATCCAAGATTGGAACCATGGATCCACCCAATCTGAAAAAGAAACCTTCTCATTTGATTGGCTGCATTTGAACCACATCCTATAACTGTTGCAGCCACACCCTATAGGTCTCATGTCTAGATAGAACACTGTGGATGAAGTTGTGAGATCTAGTTTCTCTGTTTGATTTTCTAGTTTTGGAGATTTTGGATAATACTAAAATGGGTGGTGCAACTTCTGAAGCACATGCAGAGGAAGACTCTAGCATGGAAGAGGAAGAAACTAGAGGAACTCAGAAGAAGCCAAGTGAAGTGTGGCAGTTCTTTACAATTGCTGCAGGAGAAACAAAAGTTTCTGAAACATTTGTCACATTCACCATCTGTGGGAAGCAGCTCTCCAGAGGTACCACCAAGAAGTACTTTCACGGGACATCCTCAATGTGGATGCACCTTCGCACTATTGATGAAAGAACATACAGGAGAATGATGAGAGACAGTGGTGCTGGTGAAGGGACCTCATCTTCAGCTGGAAGACAAGGACAACCAACAACTAACATAACTGTCCTATTGGTTTTGTGAGAATTAGGATGCATAGTGTCATATTGTGCAACTTGCCATGTCCTCCTTTCTGCAAAGGAGTCATCTTTTGCAGTTTATTAATACTGTTTGCAACCACTGTTGCTGTTTTTTTTCACAATTTTCAAATAATGTTGATTATTTGTATAGAGCAAGTTGCTTCCTTGTTTATTTTTGACTGATATGTTTTACAGCAATTTTTTCTTAAAAAAGAAAAAACTAAAAAAAAAGGTTACAAAAACAAAAAACAAAAAGGTTCTTGTTAGAACCATTCCATTTATTTAAAAAGAGCTGTATTTATTGATATATTTGACAGAGTGTAGTACAGTGTGTTTTTATATGTTACTGTATACATAAGCCTGTGTTTGGGTATGTTAGAATATGCATCAGTGTCTGCCTGGGTATGTCAGTATACATGTCAGGATGTGCGTGGGTATATAATTATATGGAGAAGTGTGTACCTGGGTGAGTTACTGTACACATTACTGTTTGCCCGGGTATGTTAGTGCATGCATGAGTGTGTTAGTATATATGACAGTGTATGCTGTAGTGTATGGATGAGTATGCAGCTGTGTATTCTAGTGTATGTATTAGGGTTTGCCTGGTTGTATTAGCGTATGCCTCAGTGTCTTCCCGGCTGTGGCAGTGTATGCATCAGTGTGTGTATGGGTATGTCAGTGTATATATCAGTGTGTATCTGGATGTGTCAGTGTCTAGTGTGTGTCTGCATGTATCAGTGCACAGATGAGTGTGTCACTGGGCGTATTAGTTTATGTGTAGGTATTTACCTGAGTGTGTTAGTGTATGCATTAGTGTGTGCTTGGGTGTGTTAGTATGTATGTCAGTGTGTGCCTGGGTGTATAAGTATATGAATGAGTATGTATTTGGGTATGTAGGTATATGGATCAGTGTTTGCCTGGGTGTGTCAGTGTGTGCATCAGAGTCTGTCTGGGTATGTCAGCAGAAATGCAAGGGTGTGACTGGGTGTGTCAGACTATGGCCCTCATTACGACCCTGGCGGTGAGTGATAAAGTGGTGGTAATACTGCCAATGGGCTGGTGGTAAGTACCGCCAAATTATGACCATGGCGGTGATAACTTCCATAGACAGCCAATGTACTACACCAACCGCAAGAGTGGAAACAACACTCACCACAGCGGTAGCTGCCAACAGCCAGCCGGAAGACAAAGTACTGCCCACCATTTCATGACTCACGAATCCGCCACCTTTTCTGGGGCGGTACCAACACCATCAAAAGCCTGGCAGAAACAGAGCCCAGAAGAAAAAGGACTCACCATGGGAGACACAGGGAAGAACAACGCCACCATGGAACCCGAACTGCAAGTCTTCCCGAAGATCTTCTACGTTATGCTCCACCTGGAACAGCAATGCCGACGAAGACGACGACGGTGAGTACAGCCGCCTAGCACACAAGGGAGGGAGGGAGGAAAAAGACAGTGACACACACGCACAACACACACCCAACACACACACACCATACACAACCAGATGTAAACCAATGGCACAAGACTCATGGCTGAATAACACAAGGACCAGTACAGATGTACAGAAAATGTATTGGCATAGCAAAACCCACCACACAAACCAAATATATACAAATGTTCACAAAGGGCCAATGCCCAGTCCAAAGTCATAAGGGCACACAAGGCCACAGTCCAAGGCCCAACTTGTATCCTAACATCATCGGGCATCATTTTGCAAGTGGGCAGACATTTCAGGGGGATGGGTGGGGGGCACCTCAACCGAAGGCGAGAACTCCCCCACTGGTTCTGGAGGGGGCTCCATGCCCATTTTTCTTTTTTCTGGGGAGTGCAAGGTCACAGTCTCTGAGATGGGGAACATGCCAACTGGTTCTGGAGGGGGCTCCATGCCCATTTGTCTTTGCTAAGAGTGCAAGGTCACAGTCTCTGAGCTGGAGAACATGTCCTCTGGGTCTGGAGGGGGCTCCATGTCCATTTCCCTGTGCTGGGGAGTGCAAGGTCACAGTCCCTGAGCTGGGGAACATGCCCACTGGTTCTGGAAGGGGCTCCATGCCCATTTTTCTGTGCTGGGGAGTGCAAGGTCACAGTCTCTGAGCTGAGGAACATGCCCACTGGTTCTGGAGGGGGCTCCATGCCCATTTGTCTTTGCTGGGGAGTGCAAGGCCACAGTCTCTCGGGTGGGGAACATGCCCACTGGTTCTGGAGGGAGCCCCTTGTGCAGCAGTCCCTGGAGGGTGGCCTACATGTCTGTCGCTGGTGGCGACAGCTGCACTGCCTCAGCTGGTGGTGAGGGCTCCTCTGTGGCAACAGGTAGTGGTGCCTCTTGGCCTGCCTCTGCTGGCGGTGATAGCTGCACTGCCTCAGCTGGTGGTGAGGGCTGCTCTGTGGCAACAGGTGATGGTGCCTCCTGGCCTGCCTCTGCTGGCAGTGAGGGCTCCGTGACCACAGGTGGTGGCAGTGGTGGTGGCTGTTTCACTCTCCCAGCCTCTGATGCAGTTGAAGGCTTCATTCCCTCCATGGCAGGAGGTGCGGGCACCTTCCCCTTCCTGGCTGTTTGTGTTGTGGGCTCCTTCCCACTCCTGGCTGTAGGTGTTGTGGGCTCCTTCCCCTTTCTGGCTGATGGAGTGGAATCCCTCACAGTCCTGCCTCCACGACTAGGAGGTGCCTCCACTGTCCCCGTGGACTGTTTGGCTTAGGTGCTCGGCTGGCTGTTTGGCACCCTAGTTCTATAGGAAGGACTGATGGGGAGGGAGAGGGTAGAGGTCAAGTTGGGCAAGGAAAAGCTTATTAGGGATGGTGGGGCAGGAGGAAGGAGGCGGGATGGGAGTGGAGGTAGAGCGTGTGTGAGGTAGATGGCTGTTGGGTGTCTGAGTGCTTGCGTATGTGTCCTTTAGGAGGGGGGACAGACACAGTGGGAGAGGAAACAGGGGACAAGTGGATGGATGTTGTAGAGGTGTCCGCTAGTGAGGTGTGTGTGCTGCTTGGTGATGCTGGTGGTGAATGTTGAGGCAGTGCATGCAGGTGTGAGTGTGGACGTGACTGGGAGGGAGATGGAGGAGGAGGTAGTGGATGTGGTTGTGTCTGCAACTGTCTGGTGTTTGCGTGAGTGCTTGTGTCTGCATGTGCCACTCTCAGGTGTTGTCTTGTGTGCATGCTCTTCTATATGTGTGCCTGGGTGGGTTGGGGTTGAGGAGAATGGAACTAGAAAATGGTAGTTGGAGGGGGCATGGTAGAAACAGGGACAGTGGCTGCCATCAGAGAGAAGACCAGAGCCTGAATCAATCTCTGTTGGGCCGCCAGTAAACCGTGAATGCCATCCAGGAAGGCATTGCACTGCGGCATCTGGGATGCCAGCCCCTGGATGGCATTCACAATGGTTGATTTCCCTACAGAGATGGATCTCAGGAGGTCAATAGCCTCCACAATCAGGGCAGCAGGGCTCACTGGGGCAGGGCCTGAGGTGGCTGAGGCAAAGGAGATGCGCACCCTGCTGGGTGAGCTGGCACAATCAACTCTCTGAGGGGCTACTGGGAGGGCAGCGCTGGTACAGGGATGGCGGCTGTACCTGCAGCTGGGGTGGTCACAGAGGTGTCTGCCACCACCAGGGAGCTTCCATCGGAGGAGGTATCTGAGTCTGTGTTGTCTCCTCCCATCTCTGCCGTGGTGCTCCCCTCGCCCTCCGTCCTACTGGTTCCCTCGGCGTCGGTGGACTCTGCCCCCTGGGTCCAGTGGGATGCAGCTCCCTCTGTCACCGGTGTCCCTGCTCCTCTGCCAGATGATGCTAATGGACACAAGGACAGGATGACAAAACAAGAAAGGGGGGAGACAAACAATACACTGGGTCACTGACTGCACCAACACTACTATTGCCATGCACATCACCATCACACACAGGGAACAGGCTTAAGCACTATGCCATGCACTACCAGTGATATGGCTAGTCACTTAGGCAAGATGAGGACAACACACCGCCAACTGCAGCACTCCTGGGACCCACAATGCCCTGGCTGAAATGGACTGCTAACAGGTTAGGTTACCTGCATTTGCCATACACCCATTACCCTTCAGTTGACCCACACTGCAATGTCTGGCCCGGACAAAATATGTATTGATACCCACTGTGCTCATCCCCTTGTGGCTGCTGTGATTCCCTCAACCCCCTATCCAGCTCAGGGTAGGCCACTGCCAGTATGCGGGCCATCAGGGGGGTCAGGGTCCGACGGACACCCCTTCCTCGTTGGGAGGCCATCCCCAGCTGGGCCTCCGCGGTCTTCCGTGCCCAGCATCTGAGGTCCTCCCACCGTTACTGACAGTGGGTGCTCCGCCTGCTATAGACAGCCAGGGTCCGCAGGTCCTTGGCGATGGCACGCCGTATTCTCTTCTTTTGATGGGCGCTGACCTGCAGAGGCAATACAGACAGGAGAATACCATTAGACAAACAGTCCAGCCTGTCACACAAATGGCCCACCATACCCGTTTTCATCACCATTGGCACACACATAGCCCAGTGCACACCGCCACTAGACATTCCTCCAACCCCCCTTACACAATGCTTGCACACACATCTCCATGCATCCTTCCCACATGCATTGTGCCCAAAATTTACTCACTTGTTGGTCTGGAGGCCCATACAGCTGTCCATACTGGGGTAGGACCCCATCCACCAGTTGCTCCTCTGAAATGAAGGCTAGGGCCCCTTCCCCAGTCACATGGGCCATGGTAGGTTCCAGGCACATGTCACAGCAGCACACGCAGTATAGGTGTTCTCCTGTTGAAGATCAGGAAGCAAGTGAGGAATCAGAAAGAAAATGGCGGTCACGTCTGCGGCGGCGTACACCGTCACCGCCGGTGTAGATCCCCATTGGCCACTGTACTCTATGCATAGAGCCCCATATTATCCAATGAGGAATTGCACAGAGCGCAAGACCGCCTTCCGCCACAATGGCCAACATCGGCAGAATTACCTCACTTCCATCTGTCCCTCCATACAGGACAGGCGGTCGCCATTTCATGGGGGGAAAAAGGCCTATCGACAATTACTGTGTCACAGATTAGATTGGCACATACTTCGCCATTTACACTGTCCCAATACTACATCAGTGCACCATGTGGACTGCATTTATGGTTTTGTTGTTTCATTTGTGACAAACTACTCACTCTTGTGTCCCTTAGATACCTACTGCTGTGGATGAATAGAAGGTGGAGACATACCCCCGTGTACAGACCTCTGGTGGACTTGGCTACACTGGAGGACAGGCACATAATACTCACCTATAGACTGGACAGGGCTACAATCACAGATCTGTGTGCCCAGTTGGAGTCTGACCTATTGTTGTTGTATACTGTTCCATTTTTGTTTCCAGTAGTAATCCTCCTTAGAACTTTAGTTCTCTGATTGAATGTAAGATTGCTATCATTACACTCTGACCATGCTGTTGTATTTTATACATATATATATGGTGTAATTTCTAGATGTAACACTTACTTCTTCATGTAAAATAGGGCCATACGGGTATATGTTTTACAAGAAATGCAGATTTGTTCAGCTTTAAATTTTGTAATTTGCGTTTCCAATTTAGTTACCTCTATAGTGCATAGCATTAAGATGACATACTTCCCAGTTTATTCTTATGTTCAAAGATGATCTGACTTACATTTTGTGCGGGCATTGTTCTGTGATGCATCTTTAAACTATTACAGTCTGGTAGAATTAAGTTGATGGTTCTCAATCTATTTCTGTTTTTGAAGAAAAGGAACAATTTTCACAGTCATGCTGCCATGAGTAACTTAGTCCAAATAGGTCATCAATACGTAACATCGCTTGTTCTAAAATACCAGGTAGGACCATCAAGAATTCTTGTGCATCTTCTTGGGTGTTTTGAGTGAAGTGTAGTGATCCAGTGCACAGATCTGGAAGATCTCAAATACAAGATGCAGAGCATGTTTTTGTTCTATCTCTGCACAAGTGTTCCAACAAACTAAACAGTCCAGAACATAATCTTTTATCCTTTTTTTGTTTAATTGCATGATCTAGAGGAGGGAAAGAGAATAGTCCATTGAGAACTACATTGGTATTGCAGTTGACTCCAGAGTGGTCTGCGAACTGGTAACCAACAATTTCATTAGTATAAGGATTGTTAGGATTGTTTTTCCTCCAATACGTCTTTCTTCTCCTTTTTTTCTCAGGAATGTCAGTATGATCCTTTGCAATTGTTCACTGTGGAAAGATTGTAGACTTTTTGTCAACTGGGTACTGTCCTTAGTGAGATGCATAGAGGCTTATCAAATAGTTATATTCAATCACACAACTCAAATCAGCATTTACTTTACAGTCATCAAAGTCTATCGGATACAAACTGGACAACATTCTAACCTGTGACAAACCTACATATGACATACCTTCCTTTGATACAGTGCTACCAATATTAATAAATGCTGCATCTACCCCTAAACCTTGATACTTATGTATTGTTACAGCATATGCTAAAGACATGGGAAACTGCTTTCTTCAAATATCTTTTACAAGTAAGAGACGCACAACACATCTTACACCTTTAATTTCATCAAACTTTATTGCCAGGTATTCAATTTCATTCCCGTTTGGAAACATAATGTAATCAATTATTTTGCCTATGGCTCCATTCCCTAATCCTTCCTCAATGTTTAAATTAATCTGTAAAATTACTTTGCAGTTTTTACAAACAAGTAAACATTTTTCTAATTCTGCAGTTTTTAAAACAGACTTCTCCAGTGAATCCAATTTTGATTGTAGTTTTTCAGTCAATAGTACTGTCTCTCCCTGGTGTCCCATTTTATCAATTGCTATCAGATCTAACATTTCTTCTTTTTCCATTTGAAGTAAGTCTTCGTTAAAAGAGGAAGATTCCTCAACAGTAGGTATTAGACACCCAATTGATTTTTACTCTTGAATAAACTCTTACATTAGCTGTGCTAGCGTCACTTTTCTTCCGCCCTTTAGCGTTTCCCTACCGCCACCATGTGTGTGCCATATTTAAAATACGGTGCACCATGGTGCAGGGTAGGGGGCAATAGCGTCATTGTTATTGACGCTATTGATGTATTCTGCAGGCGTAGCGACAAAATAATGGCGCTACTCCTGCAGAGTACATAGGGGCGGGCCCATTGTATTAAAAAAGTACTGAAAAATATGATCCAAGAAAATGTGTTAGATTTCCTTGTGCCATTTTTTCAGCCGCCCTAATGGGGGAACGCCCCCTTTGCATACATTATGCCTGGCGCAGGCATAATGTAACGCATACATTTACAAAGTGGCCCAATGCATGCACTGTGTCACTTTGTAAACATGGCGCTAGGATTTTGGCCACCTCACAAAACATTTGTGTAAAACAAATTACGCTGATGGGTTGGTAGATGGCGCTAGGGGCTCTTAAATATGCCCCTAAGTTCTTTATGAGTCATGTTTCCAAACAACGTTTACTTTCTTTAGAAAGAACTCCTACTCTGACATCCTTTAGAATATTTCCATATTCCATGTCCAACGCATGATGCATGTTTCTAAGTCACTCTTTGTACTCGATATATAACCATCTGTTTACATTTCCAATATTTCCTAAAGAATTTCGAGTTTCTTCATGTAGAAGTGTTTTGAATACAGGCTGTCCTTTACAGGGGTCAGTTGTAGTAATTCTCCAAAAACAATGACATGTTTACCACCAAAAAGTACATTGTATTCAGTCTCTAGTATCTGCTGCATTCTAAGATGGACCATGCTCACTTCATTGATGATTAAATGCTTCAATTTTTTCAAAACTCCGGAAACCTTAATGACAAGCTTTTGATACTCCAGTATATTATTGTGCTCTACAGGTAACATAAGTAATTGATGCAAAGTGACTCCTTTGATTGAATCCAGTGGGAGCTGTTACTACACATGATAAAAAGGAGCCTGTAGTCTTTTGTAGGCATGTGGTAAGAACATGGATTAAAGAGCTCTTCCCAGTTCCAATTTGTCTACTAACAGACAGTAGAATTGGCTTACATGTTGAACATTTACATTCACTCTTTTTGTGCAGAAATTCATGTTCTATTTATAATTTCACTTCCACATATATTTCGTTCTGCTCCTTATTTAGTTGTGCAACTAAGTGTTCCAAATCAATATTTCTATATCCTACTTGTAACATAGTAGTCTCCACTTCATTCTTAACTATAGCAGCTTCATTTTGAATTATACATTGTCCAAGAGGATCTTGACTTGGGTCTAGAACATTGTCTGCTTTGTGAGCTATCATTTGCTATCTCAGTAACAATTGTTTGTTCTTGTTCAATCTCATCAATTAACATTTTTAGATAGTTTGTAAGATTGAGCTCTGAATGGAGTCTTTTGTAGCATTAAAAGAATCTTCATAAGTCATATTCTCTGAGTAATTCCTTTTCAGACCACCAAGGCTTGAACAGTTGGAGAAGTGCTAAGAAGAAAAACTCTCTTTCCTCAGGAGTTTGAGAATTCAGTTTTCTATGATTTAGTAAACTACCTTTTCCATGTCAAACCAAACAACCGTCACACCCATCTACAGCATATTTGCCTTGATCAATGTTTTCTATCACATTGTTTCTGTATCTATAGTATTGCAGAATTTTGTATAGACGCATATTTTTGAGGTGTGGACTTCTTCTTGGATCGTAGGTATCCAGCATAATTGTTTTCACTATATCTGTACTCTCTGGATCAAACTCTGCTAGGCACTGAATCTCTGGAAAATAATTCAACACTCTGTTTTTTTTGTAAACAGATCTTATTAAATGTTAGTAACAGACGGTTTAGTTACAACATATCTGGAATATTCAGTCAGGTATTTAGTAGGTACAGTATTAACGTAACATTTGGCGAATCACAGTCTGTAGATCAGCATCCCCCCTGAACCATTCCCGAGTCAGAAGATTAAAGCGATTAAACTAATGAAGAAAATGAATGCTATACAATTCAGTGCATTCTCCTAGGTAGGACAGGACCAGAAACTAAAAATTCCACAAAGACAAGTAAAGATGTGCTCAAGAAACTGAAAATTCAAAAGAAACAACTAAAGATGTTCACAAGAAAACTAGATCTGAAAGAATTGTTTCATTAAATGAATGACCCCATACAAAACGAACAATTTTAATCATGAATCATTGAATGGACTGGATGCCAGTAATAAGTCCTTAGAAAAAACTCCATCTCAGTTTCAAAGGAGAATTGCATAGATATTAGGGCCCGTATTTATACTTTTTGACGCTAAACTGCGCTAACGCAGTTTAGCGTCAAAAAGTTTTGCGCCGGCTAACGCCATTCTGAAGCGCCATGCGGGCGCCGTATTTATTGAATGGCGTTAGCCGGAGCTAGCAGACCGGCGCTGCCTGGTGTGCGTGGAAAAAAAACACGTACACCAGGCAGCGCCGGCATTGGGGAAAATGGCGTTAGGGCGTCTTAAAATGGTGCAAGTCAGGTTGACGCCAAAAAATCGCCTCCACCCGATTTGCGCCATTTTTAACAACGCCCAAACGCCATTTACATGACTCCTGTCTTAGTAAAGACAGGAGTCATGCCCCCTTGCCCAATGGCCATGCCCAGGGGACTTATGTCCCCTGGGCATGGTCATTGGGCATTGAGGCATGTAGGGGGGCACAAATCAGGCCCCCCTATGCCCAAAAAAAATATATATATATTATACTTACCTGAACTTACCTGAATGTCCCTGGGATGGGTCCCTCCATCCTTGGGTGTCCTCCTGGGGTGGGCAAGGGTGGCAGGGGGGGTCCCTGGGGGCATGGGAGGGCAGCTGTGGGCTCATTTTGAGCCCACAGGTCCCTTAACGCCTGCCCTGACCCAGGCGCTAAAATCCGGCGCAAATGCAGGGTTTTTTTGCCCCGCCCACTCCCGGGCGTGATTTTTGCCCGGGAGTATAAATACGACGCATTTGCGTCGCAGTCATTTTTTTAGACGGGAACGCCTACCTTGCATCTCATTAACGCAAGGAAGGCGTTCACGCAAAAAAATTACGCTCTTTCCTCATACTTTGGCGCTAGACGCGTCTAACGCCAAAGTATAAATATGGCGTTAGTTTTGCGCCGAATTTGCATCGAAAAAAACGACGCAAATTCGGCGCAAACGGAGTATAAATATGCCCCTAGATCTCAGGCTATAATAATGCACTACACTGTGTTATCCAGAAAAATACAGAAGACAGACAATAATTTTAGCACCAACCTTCCAAATCCAACACTGAGGGGGTCATTCTGACCTCGGCGGTAAAAGGCTCTTACCGCCGGTCAGAAGTCCGCCATTCTACCGCCGCGGCCGCGGTAAACCGCCACGGTCATTCTGACCCACAACTGCCAAACCGCCAAAAACCCGACATCCACGGAAGGCCGCCTCATCAGCGGACAGCGATAAACTGGAGATGACCAAACCTCCACCGTCACGCCAACACAAACACGCCCATGCCATTACGACCCACGAATCCACGCGGCGGTCTTTCAACCGCGGTATTCCATTGGCGGTACATCCCGCCACGGTCAAAATACACACACCTTTACAAAACACGGCCACATTGGACAATTCGAAATACACACACCTGATACACATACCACACCCACACATCCAATCAACTATAAAACACACACCCACATCACCCACAAACCCCCACTACTAGAAATTCGGAGAGAAGGCGAGAGAGAGAGAGAGAGAGAGAGAGCACAGCTATCGAAAACCCCAACACACAGAGGAACACAACATCATCACCCACACTACATCCACGCACAAAACACCACACACCACCACACACCACCACACATACCACACTCATCACCACAAACACCACCCCACACCACCCCATGGCACCCCAAAGACACCCCAAGTTCTCGGACCAAGAACTCAGGGTCATGGTGGAGGAAATAATTAGGGTAGAGCCCCAGCTATTCGGCACACAGGTGCAGCACACCACAATAGCCAGGAAGGCGGAGCTATGGCAAAGGATCGTCGACAGGGTCAACGCTGTGGGACAGCATCCCAGAAACCGGGAAGACATCCGAAAGCACTGGAACGACCTACGGGGGAAGGTGCGGTCGATGGTGTCAAGACACAACATCGCTGTGCAGAAGACTGGCGGCGGACCCCCACCCACTCCACCCGAATTCACAGCATGGGAGCAAGAGGTCTTGAACATCCTGCATCCTGAGGGCCTCGCTGGAGTAGGCAGAGGAATGGACTCTGGTAAGTCGAATCCCAACTACTTCACCCCCCCAACCACCAGCATGCCAACCCACACACCCACCCTCACCCCCAACCCCCCAGCACACATCCTCCCTGCCAATGTCTCACCAGCACAACCCACCCAACACAACACCAATCCCTGAATGCCAACACAAACCATGGACACCCATCACCCAAGTATGACCACTGCACAGACCCATCCCCCCCCACAAACCACCCTCACAACTCCTCCCACAAGGGAATGCCAGCACTGGGGGACAAGGGCACCCACAAATCGCACGCCATGGCACACACAGAAGCAATAACCATACTCTTCTACCCCTGCAGGGCCCGAACGCCAACACACCGGCCAGGAGGGTCCAGATTTGTCCATCCTGCCCCCAGAACAGGCCCCCAGTGATGACAGCAGCTCTGTCGACCTAGAACCTGATGACCAGCCCGGACCATCGAGGACCTCTGGACAGTCGGTTCCCCACACACAGACACAGGCCACAGCAGACCCAACCCCCTCTGGGAATACCAGCACAGCTCCCACCCAGCGGGCCCATGTCTCTGTCTCCAGGACGCGTCAATCAGCGGTGTGTCCGCCACTACAGGGCACCCAGGCTGACCCACCACCCCAACAACAACAGGGACCTGGGGGCAGTGGTAGTGGGCACACCGTCCAGGGGACAGAGGCCCGGGGAAACAGGGCAACTGGGAGGGCTGCTGTGCGAGAGGGGGTTGACCGGCCCAGGGAACCCACTCTCCAAGAGGCCCTCACCACCATCATGGGAGCATACCACTGCTCCCAGGAGACGATGGCGACGGTACTGGCCAGGTTCCAGGAGATCCAGGCACAGCAGGAGGAACGGTACATGGGGTTCAGAGACGAACTCAGGAGCATCGGTACCGCAATGGGGACCATCGTCCTGGCCCTCAACCAGATAGTCACCACATTGCGGGACCATGTGGCACCCCAAAGGGCCCCTGTCACCAGCCCGGACGACGAACAGCCTACCACCTCCGCCGGCGCAAGTGGACAGGAGGCCCCCACACCACGACAGGCCACCAGAACCCCACCTCCTGCTGAAGATCAACCACCCCGCAAGTGGAACCTGAGATCACACAAGAAGACAGAGTAGGATGCCAAGACCCCCGCCAGCCTAAGATACCCCCTGATGTCATCCCACTGTCCCACATTGTCACCCTGTCTAACCTTGAACTGCCCCTGCTCCATCCTTCCACAGGCATATGGGCAATGCACCTGTGCTACTGAGAACTGGACTCTGCCATGGACATTACTCCACCCCCACCCATCACCGTTTCACTATCATGGACCTATACGCAGCACTGAAAATAAATCACCAATTGCACTTCAAATGTCAGGAGTCTGCTTGTATTTTTTACAAATGTATTACACATAACGGTGCAATAATGTTCATTTACATTGTGATGACAACATACCAGTGTCAATAAGCATTAGTCCATGGGCAAACAAAGCAGAAGTCACGCTGTGGGTCATACAGCTCTGAAAAGGGAAGGGAAAGTCAAAAATCAGTGAAAAGGAACTGCGGGGAAACACAGAAAGTAGAGATGCAGGAGGCCAGAAGTAAATGTAAAATGGCGTGGGTGATTCTTACCTGGGTGCTACTGAAAATACTGTTGTATAACTGTGTCCCTGTTGTCCGTGTCGTCCCCGTCGTCTTCCTCCTCTTCACTCTCCACAGGCTCCACAGCTGCTACAACACCACCATCTGGACCATCCTCCTGCAGGAAAGGCACCTGGCGTCGCAATGCAAGATTGTGAAGCATACAGCAGGCCACGATGATATGACACACCTTCTTTGGTGAGTAAATGAGGGATCCCCCTGTCATATGCAGGCACCTAAACCTGGCCTTCAGGACCCCGAAGGTCTGTTCTATAATCCTCCTAGTTCGCCCATGTGCCTCATTGTACCGTTCCTCTGCCCTGGTCCGGGGATTCCTCACTGGGGTCAATAGCCAAGGCAGGTTGGGGTAACCAGAGTCACCTATTAGCCACACACGGTGTCTCTGTAGCTGTTCCATCACATAAGGGATGCTGCTATTTCGCATGACATACGCGTCATGCACTGACCCAGGGAACTTGGCATTTACATGGGAGATGTACTGGTCAGCCAAACAGACCACCTGGACATTCATCGAATGGTAATTTTTTCTATTTCTGTACACCTGCTCATTGTCTTTTGGGAGTACTAAAGCCACATGGGTCCCATCAATGGCACCAATGATGTTGGGGATATGTCCAAGGGCATAGAAATCACCCTTCACAGTGGCCAAATCACCCTCCTCAGGGAAAACAATGTATCTCCGCATGTATTTCATCAGGGCAGACAACACTCTGGACAAAACCTTAGAAAACATAGGCTGAGACATCCCTGATGACATGGCCACTGTTGTCTGAAAAGGCCCACTTGCCAAAAAATGGAGTACTGACAGAACCTGCACCAGAGGGGGAATCCCTGTGGGTTGGCGGATGGGGGACATCAGGTCTGGCTCCAGCTGGGCACACAGTTCATGTATGGTGGCTCAGTCAAGTCGGTATCGAAGTATAATATGTTGTTCTTC
This sequence comes from Pleurodeles waltl, assembly GCF_031143425.1. Lineage (NCBI taxonomy): Eukaryota > Metazoa > Chordata > Amphibia > Caudata > Salamandridae > Pleurodeles > Pleurodeles waltl. The sequence continues at coordinate 45,908,298 of NC_090444.1, forward strand.
CATTGTCGACAGGTCCACCAGCGGGCGGTACACAGGAGGATTCATCCTTCTCCTCGCAAGTCCCAGCGGACGGTGCCTAGGAAGGACAACATGGAGCGCAGAGTCAAGCAACCCACAGGTTCGTTCACACAGCTTGCACAGTACACGAATCGCTATGCATTGAAAGGCTTGTATGAGTGGCAATGCAAGGCCTAGGCCTGTGTGACGCAGTAGAAATCATGCCATGTGGGCCCTTGAAATGGCGGCTGCCTGACCTGTGAAGTGTGACAGTGGGATGTGAGGTCACTGCGCTGGCGTGGCACACCGTGGCGGTAGGCGGTCGAAGACCGCGGCGCAAAGCAGCATTGGTTAACATTGAACCCTATGGGTCTCAGGAGCCAATGACGATGTGCGCCGGTGGTCGCGGTACGCACCGCCGCGGTACGCACCGCCGCGGGCGTGACTGCCATTTTCTATCTGCTTAATCACTCGAGACCTGATCATCCACAGGAGAGGACCTATACTGCAAGTGCTGCTGTGACCTCGGTCTGGAAGAGACAATGGCTGCTGCGACTGGGGAAAGGGCCCCTGCCTTCACTTCAGAAGAGTTGGAGAAACTTGTGGATGGGGTCCTGCCCCAGTATGCGCTACTCTACGGTCCTCCAGACCAACAGGTTAGTACACAGGGTGCACGTTGAATGGGCTATGCCTGGGTTGTGTATGGTGGATGTAAGATGGTGGGGTGGGGAGCGAATGAGGAGTGCAAGGCACGACAGATGAGAGCATGTGCCACATGGCAGGGTTGGGGAGGGGTGTGCAATCACATCTAACATCCAGAAAAATGTTGAAAATTCCTTTCCCACCCTGTACATGTCAAATAGGTCAGCGCCCATCAGAAAGTCGACATTTGGCGTGCCATCGCCAAGGACGTCCGGGCCCTGGGGGTCCACACAAGACGGGGCACCCACTGCCGAAAGAGGTGGGAGGACATCCGCCGCGGGACGAGGAAGACCGCCGAGTCACTGCTGGGGATGGCCTCCCAACGTAGGAGGGGTGCCAGTCGTACCTTGACCCCCCTGATGTCCCGGATCCTGGTGGTGGCCTACCCCGATTTGGATGGGCGCGTGAGGACATCACAGCAGACACAAGGGGGTGAGTACCAGCACATTCTGCTATCTTTACACGCAGTGGAGGCGTCTGGGTGGGGGAGGAGGGCTGTGGGTGACATTAGGCCAGGGCGCTTTCTGTAGTGTAGTCCCCTCCCTTAGGCATGGCCCTGTGCCCCCGCCCCCCACCTCTGTAGGGTGCGAAGTACAGCAATCCATGGTCCAGCATCACCCATGTGCGCATTTGTTGTCCATAGACCTGTTGGCCTAGTCACAAGTACTGAGTAGTGTACCCCGATTGCGCGGCGTAGTGCATGAGGCTCCTGTGTCTGTCCTCTCCGCCAACGGTGTTGACAATGCATGCACTCAACCTGTTTTTATTTCTCCCCCCACCCTTTTTCTTTATCTTCTTGTGCATGTGTGCATTAGCATCATCAGGCGGAGGAGAATTGGCATCGGAGCACGAGGGAGCTGCAACTCACAAGGCCCCGGTGGGCCATGGTACAGACACCGAGGTCACCAGTGATACGGAGGGCAAGGGGAGTACCACAACGGGGACCCGTGGTGACACCAGCGACACCGACACGTCCTCGGAAGGGAGCTCCCTAGCGGTGGCGGCAACATCCGGGCCCCCCGCCTCTACAGGTACAGCCGCCACCCAGCGCACCAGCTCCGCCCTCCCAGCAGCCCCTCAGCCTTCGCTCCGTGCCCGCTCGCCCAAGAAGGCGGGCATCTCCTTCGCCCCAGGCACCTCAGGCCCTGCCCATGTTAGCCCTGCTGCCCTCAGTGAGGAGGTCATTGACCTCCTACAGACCATCATTGTTGGGCAGTCTACCCTTTTGAATGCCATCCAGGGGGTAGAGAGAGAGGTGCATCGGAGCAATGCATACCTGGAGGGCATTCATTCGGGTCAGGCTGCCCATCAATGATCGTTCAATGCTCTGGCCTCAGCACTGACGGCAGCCATTGTCCCTGTTTCCAGCCTCCCTCTTCTAACTGCCTCCACCCTGTCTCTGTCTTCTGTTCCTCAGCCTATCCCATCCACACCATCAGACCAGCCTGCACACACCTCAACACCCAAGGGCAGCTCATCCAGACATAAGCACCACAGATCACACAAGCATTCACCCAAGCAACACCCAGATGCAGACATGCCAACAGTCACTACCACCCCTGTGTCCCCCTCCTCCTCGTCTCCCTCCTCCCTCCCTGTGACGTCTCCACTCACACCTGCATGCACACCACCATCAGCCAGTACTTCCATCACCAGCACACCCTCCAGTACAGTCCGCACACGTGCAGTCACCACCCCCACTGCCATTTACACGTCCCCTGTGTCCTCTCCCACTGTGTCTGTCACCCCCTCTTCCAAGACACATAAACGCAGGCAGACACCCAAACAACAGCCAACCACCTCACGACAGCCTACGTCTCAGTCACCTGCACCCAAAGACAGCACACCTGACTCTCCTACAACCACATCCTCTTCCTCCACTCCCATACCCACTACACCTACCCTTTACCTTGGTCCTAAGAAATATTACCTCTCTAATCTTAACCTCCGCTGGGCCCTTCCTGTCAAACACCGCTCCGCTGGGCCCTTCCTGTCAAGCACCGCTCCGCTGGGCCCCGCCGTCTCAAGCACCGCTCCGCTGGGCCCTTCCTGTCAAGCACCGCTCCGCTGGGCCCCGCCGTCTCAAGCACCGCTCCGCTGGGCCCTTCCTGTCAAGCACCGCTCCGCTGGGCCCCTTCCTGTCAAGCACCGCTCCGCTGGGCCCTTCCTGTCAAGCACCGCTCCGCTGGGCCCCGCCGTCTCAAGCACCGCTCCGCTGGGCCCTTCCTGTCAAGCACCGCTGGCTTATTGGCAGTCCTGGTTCTGTGTCGGGCAGGCCTTCACGACGCACTCTGCCCACCATGCCTCCTCCATGACCAGTGGTCTCTGTAATCCACCTGATGGACTGTGGCTTTGCACTCCCCAGGATGTAACAGTGGGCAATCCACCCACTGTAGAGACTTGTGAGACTGTGGCTTTGCACTCCCCAGGATGGCAGAGTGGGCAACCCACCCACTGTAGAGACTTGTGAGACTGTGGCTTTGCACTCCCCAGGATGGCACAGTGGGCAACCCACCCACTGTAGAGACTTGTGAGACTGTGGCTTTGCACTCCCCAGGATGGCACAGTGGGCAATCCACCCACTGTAGAGACTTGTGAGACTGTGGCTTTGCACTCCCCAGGATGTAACAGTGGGCAATCCACCCACTGTAGAGACTTGTGAGACTGTGGCTTTGCACTCCCCAGGATGGCAGAGTGGGCAACCCACCCACTGTAGAGACTTGTGAGACTGTGGCTTTGCACTCCCCAGGATGGCACAGTGGGCAATCCACCCACTGTAGAGACTTGTGAGACTGTGGCTTTGCACTCCCCAGGATGGCACAGTGGGCAATCCACCCACTGTAGAGACTTGTGAGACTGTGGCTTTGCACTCCCCAGGATGGCACAGTGGGCATGGTGGACCCTTCGTGGATCTGGCGTCGTGGACTCATGTGGCTGAGGTGCCTCCCCTTCCCTTCCCCCTGAGGTGCCTGTAGTTTTGTCATCTGATGCCCCAGCAGTGTTCTCTCCAACGGACTCAGGTCTCCTGTGTGGGCTTTGCCCATGTGTTGATACACTTTGGCCCACGGACAGTGGAAATTTAAGTGACTGTGCAGGACTTATTGCCTATGTTTATCGGTTTCGCAATGTTCTTACTTGATTTTTTACAATTCATTTTGCTATTTTACCATGACTTCAAAGAACCTCTTATATACATAAATGTTGTTTCTCACTTTAATTATGTCTTTGCATTATTCCGGGGGGTTTGGGTGGTGTCACTGTGACTTGGTGCTCTGCATTGGTGTGTAGATAGTTGGGGGGGGGTTGCATATGTGTGTGCCCGTAAGCTTTCCTCCTCCCCCCCCCCCTGTGTCGTAGGTGCAGTACTCACCGTTGTCGTCTGCGCCGGCGTTCGTACTCGTGGTAGATGAGCAGGTAGACAATAGCTGGTAGGATGTGTAATTCGGGCACCATGCTGTCCTCCTTCCTCGTGGAGTGTGTATAGGTGAGCGTTTTCCCGTTCGTAGTCCGTTTCCGCCGTGTTTTTATCGGCGGGGCTCCCGCCCCGGAAAAGGTGGCGGATTGGTGAGTTGTGATAGGGTGGGCGGTACATTGTCTGCCGCCTGGCTGTTGGCGGTGACCGCCGCGCTGTTTGTCTGTCCCGCCGTGGCGGTCGGAGTGTTAAAGTGGCGGCCTGTGTTGGCGGTTCCCGCCAGGGTCAGAATACCTTTTTTTTGACCGCCTGCCTGTTGGCGGATTGGCCGCCGCTTTATCACCGACCGCCAGGGTTGGAATGACCCCCTGAGTGTCTTGAAGGTACAAAAGTAGGTAATTGCCCAATCCAAATGAATCTCCATATATAAGTGGTATAACTGTCTGTCCCATAACCAAATTGTACAAAACTGCCAGAAACCAAAATGATGATGTGATAGTCGTGGTGTAGTTTGTAAAAGGTCATAAACCTTAATAAGTCTTCAAAAACATAATTTATAAATAATTAACAAAACATATTAATAGTCTGCCCAACCAAAAATGCAAAGTGTCAATTTAGAAGATATTGCCCTCTAAAGTTGACATAAATGTATACATAGAGTCTTTTGACTGAGGACTAATTGGAGGCATACAGCCAGAAGATGTAAACATATATTCAACATGGAACCCTCGTCCCGTTTTCTAAAAGTAACCCTCCCTGGATCCACAGGGTTGTGGTTCTTACAATGGCAGCAATCTACCATGTGCCTTAAAGATATTATTATCAGGAACCGTCATTTGCTATGTTTCTTCAAAAAGCGTTTGATACATACCTTGTGGTCACCAAACAAAGTCAATAAACAGAAGTCTTCCAAAGAGCACCCTAAAAAATCATTTGTTGTTCTTTATAATTATTGGTGTATTATTCGTAGGCCAATCGTAACCTGGCCCACAAAAGTATTTTGGACCGGCATATCAAATGTCCTGCCCCATTCACGTATATTACGGGGGAGCATTCCGCATATCAAACGTCTTGCCACATTCACGTGTATTGCGGGGGAACATTACGCAAACAAATTTTACTGGTCCTAAAATACAACATTAACCTTCTGAGGCGGTATTTGGCGCCGCTTGACAAAACGTCACAAAATTTTCAAAATGTACACTTTGCTTAGTTTAGGTGCTGCCTTGAAACTTGCAGGGTGATCCGTCAGTGGGGGCCGAGAAAAAATGAGGACCCTAAATACGCTTTCCCCATTCATTTTTTCATAAGGTTTTCAGACATGCCTACAGCGTAAACTGCTGAATGGATTTTCACCAAATTTGACAGGAAGCTAGAGCCTGATCCCTGATTAAGCTTTTGGTAGTTTTGTGTAAATCCTTTCAGTAGTTTTAGAGTAATTAAATGGCAAGAAATATATAGGGACGAAGAATAGTGTCTCTATCAGATCCATCATTTAAGGGAGAGAAATCCCCCATAAGTAAAGTTCAGCGGTTGCTCTCCAGTGAGGAGCAAGCAATAAAACTAACCATACAGCCAATCAATGGTGATCAATGGGCGCACTCAGTAAACTGTAAACTGTCCCATTTCCTTGTTCCGGGCACATTATTTTTTGGGGAGCCTGTGGGTTGACGCAATGACTGGGATGGGGGTGCACATCAAGCGTACTGTTACAGGCTGTGTCCATGGCACCTGCCTCAGCAGGTATTTACGGCCGTACAGACTGCTTGCTAAGGCTACAATGAAGACGCCCATGTTACATCTTTGGCGTTAACAGAAAAGGAGGCAGGAATCGGGAGAGGGTGCGGGTAAGGGCTAGAACTGCAGGCTCCGGAGCGGAGGAACCAAGGCCCAGATTTATGGTGGTCTAGCGCCATTCCAATGCCACATTAGCATCACTTTTTTTGCGCTAGTGTGGCATTGGACGGGCAAAAACGCTGTGCCACATTTGCAAAGTGGTGCAATGCCTGCATTGCGCCACTTTGTAACCCCTTGCACCACATTATGCCTGCGCCAGGCATAATGGATGCAAGGGGGGCGATTCGGCGCTAGGGAGGAGCCCCAAAAATGGCGCAAAGGAATCTCTGAGATTCCTTTGCGCAATTTTTATCGGCATTTTTTAATGCCTGCTAAGTGTAGGAGTTAAAAAGAGGCTCCCATTTTGTTCAATGGGCATCTGGGTGCTTTGCAGGATTAACGTCATATTTTTTTCCGCTAATCTTGCAAAGTGTGAGACTACCGTCAAAATTGATGACGCTAGTCCCCCTGACTACCGCATTGTGTGCACCGTATTTTAAACACGGCGCACACACTGTGGCGTTAGGGGGCCACTAAGGGGTGTAAGAAACTGTTTGGGTCCAGGTTCAAGTCTCGGCCTCGGTTTGACATCCTGTGATTCTGCGCAAATCACTTGGGCCCATATTTATACTTTTTTAGCGCCGCATGTGCGCCGCTTTTTGATGCAAAAACGGCGCTAACTTACAAAATACAATTGTATTTTGCAAGTTTACTCCGCTTTTGAGGCAAAAAATGACGCAAATGCGGCACTGAAAAAGTATAAATATGGGCCTTAATTTCCCCACGCCTAAAGGAATGTGTCCTTGTGTAAAGTAACTAGTGCTCACATAAAGCGTCCCAACACCTTCGGGTCGCGTTCGCGCTAGATAAAACTCCTGAAATAATAAATATATATCGACAGATAAGGCCCCATGGTAGCTTGCGCCGGTGTCATGGGAGTCAGCGCCCTCCACTGTGGCCTCTGTTTTCTCCAAGTAGTCTGAGAGCAGCCGTCCATGGCACTGGGCCCCTCAGAGGCGATGGTCAGGTGTCTCAGCAAAGGTGCCACAGAAGGGCAGGGCGGGGGCAGCTTTAGTGCTCTGCGTCGCTTCACAGCAGAGGTTTCTCTTTGAGCTAACACACATTCTCAACTGTTGCCATCTTTATTGAGCATGGATGTCGAACTGCGGCTGTGGGGACATTGGTAACCCACGTGACGTCAGGGTAACCACTGAGCAACGAAAGGAAGAGATTACAAGCACTGGACATGAGGAGATGCTCCTCCCGTGACGTTTATTACTGTGTCGTGCGGGCTGTAAAGTGTGCATTACGTGCAGGAGTTGCGCCACCATTGGGAAATGATCAGAGGTGTGGGAGTGTGTAAACTACTTGCAGGTCGGCTCTTCGTGCAACCCTCACTCACATCCCTCCATCTGGCTGCACTCTCTCTTGTGCAGTCACCCTTCCCCACATCTGGATCAGCGTTTGTAGAATGAGAGGCCCCCGCAGCCCCCCTCGAAGAATGAGTGAGTGACTCAGTCTTCCTCTTACCTGTGGACATCCCCTGAGAGGTAATCGTCCCACAGAGAGCGAGCTAAGAGTCCTCCTCTGTCCAGATGCCAATCTGCTTGTTAGTTCCACTTCCTGCTTTCACATCCTTTCCTAACCAGCCCCTCCTGCCCAGATGTTTCCCCTTTTTTTCTGTTCACTGTCTGTGGTGTGTGTGTGGTGGGGGTGGGGGGTGGGTGGGTGCGCACAGGGGGGGGGGGGGGGGAGGCTCAGCAGCTTTCAGGTCAGAGTGCTGTGCTGAGGGGGCTCCCTGGAGCTCGCCCCACCCCACGCTCCCCCGCACCGCAGGGGCTGCGGGGTCATTTGTTACACCACTGGTTTTAAAGCATGGACAAAGTGGGCCCTGACCAGGGCTCAGCCCTTTCAGCAGCCCCCATCTGACCTTCTCTAATTCTTTAACAGGTTTTCAAAATACATCTCTCCTTTAATTTATGTTGAGTGTGAGTGATGTGTGAGTCTATTAGCAACATTTGCCGAGAAATGTTGGGTTTATTTAATAAAACAGTTAAAAAACGCTTTTTTACACTAAAACAGGATCTCACGTATGAGAAACGGGATGATGTCACAGAGATTATTCGCAGTAATGCTAGTGAGCTACTGGTGGGCTAAAATATTGTCAGCACACGTCACCGTACCTAAACATAACATGGAACCATATTCAGGCTTTGGACGGGTGTGCCTGTGCCCTGCCAGTGGCCGCCAAGAAGGGCTGAAGGAGCAGAAACTGGACCACAAACTCAAAGCTGTTCCGAACAGTGGCCCAAAATACGATTGGCCCTGGGACCCCAAAATCCTTAAAATGTCCCTGGTTACTTTATGTTCTACGTTTTGATGTTATTTCACTTGACTTCCGTTTATGTTGTCATGTTTTTTACAGGATCTTATATCACCTTATGCTATGTTATGCTATTGTATGTTAAGGGTTGGTGAAGACGGGGTGCCTCTCCTGTGAATGTCGGGGTTACCCACCTTCCTTATGCTGAGTCTGCTGTGAACTGCTGGACTGACACCAAAGGGTTCTGCTGCATGTGATGTTTTAGGCCAGGAATGACCTGCGATAACTTGGCGAGGGCCAGCCCTGGCACGGTGACCACTGTTCACCACCAGGGCCCGGTTCCTGGTTGCAGGGCGGTGGAGTGGGGCTCCCGATGAAGCACCCCGTGGCCGAAGTGTCGGTGCCCGGTGCCCTGGCACACTCAGGGAATAAACCTGTCGTTATTTAGATTAGTGCGCATCACCTGTGACAGCATGACCGTAAAATGACACCACAGGTTAAGGGGCATCTGATGACCCCTAGCGTCCACCCCTTAGTGCCCCCCTAACGTCACCATGTGTGTGCCGTATTAAAGATACAGTTGTTGGTGTTGGTAGTTAGGGAACTAGCGTCAACATTTTTGAAGCTAGTTTTGCGCTTTGCAGGATTAGCATAAAAAATAAGTTAAAATGCCACAAATAATGGAGCAAAGAAATCTTTGAGATTTCCTTGCACCATTCCCCCCCCCAGCGGAAGAACGCCCCCTCTTGCATACATTATGCCTGGCGCAGGCATAATTTTGCAGCAATTTTGGAAGCCTAAAGTCACATTATTAACATTAAAAAATGATGCTGATGTGGCATTAGGCCTTCTTAAATCTGCACCTAAGTTTCAAATGTTACATATCATTACTATATTCATCCATCTTTTCACAGCTGTGCAAAAAGCTTGGTTCGCCGTATTTCACTGTGTGATTCAATCACAGGAAGTAAAGTCTACAGGGCCAGATTTACAAGGCCCTTGCGCCTCTTAGCACCTAACTAAGTGCATTTTTTATGCTAATGTGGCGTTAACGAGGCCATTCTCCTTTGCCATATTTACAAACTGGCGCAATACATTTGTTGCGCCACTTTGGAACCCCTTTCACCATATTATGCCTGCGCCAACATTTCACTGCACCATTTTTAGCGGCATTTTTAATGCATGCATAAGGCAGCCATTAAAATGACACGCCCATTACTATCAAAGGGCCTCCATTTACTCTCCCGAATTAGCGCCACAATTTGTGGAGTACCACAATAGCACCAAATAACGTTGACACTAATGTCCTAACGTGTGCCATGGTGAGCCGTATTGTAAATACGTTGCACACATGGTGTTAGCGGGGCGCAGGATGCGCAAGAAAAGTGGCGCATCAAAACTGATGCACCTTCTTGTAACTATGGCCCATAGTGTGTAATTTTGGGCTACCTATTTAGTTTCACAATCTGCCGGCCAGACTCAGGGGAAGTGGTAATGTACAATCAGCGCTGGATTGAGCAGGATCATATACTACACAGTGAGTAGGAACATTGTTGAAAGTGGAATATTGCTTGCTGTACACATTCTGCCTGTTCATGGATTTCCACCAAAAGGAGCAGTAAATATGCTAACTACTAACATAAGCTTAATGAAGCCCAGAAAGTATGTCACAGTTTTATAACATGGCACAAATATACATAATTCGTAAATATTACTTAGCCAATCTGTCAAATGTGACTGGAACTCCACTGGCATATTCAAGAAAAGAATGTGAGCCTGGTGTTTTCATAAAGTATTTAACTAGCCTTAGAGTACATGCACAATGTTTGAGAAATCCTAAAAAAGATGCTGGTGTTACTTTTTACATCATCCCAGACAACATACTACATAGCACATCACCTCTCTCGTCAATTCCAAGCTCTATAAATTACAGGTGTTGCTATCACTGAATTTAATATGTTTAGTTACCAAACACCAACAAGCATTTGCACATTTGCTTGAGTTAGAGATATTAGCATTGTAAATTCCTGGCCTCCTTGGCAGCGGGGATGATGGCGGCGGCCTCTTGGGCAGCAGGGCTGATGGCGGTCTTCTCCGCCGTGCTGCTCTCCCCAGACCTGCTGACTTTCTTGTGGCCCTTCCCCACCTTGGAAGGTGTCACAGCTGACTCCACACTCCCACCTGGACTCATGGGAGCGGCTTTGGTGGCTGGAGTCTTCCCCCTCTCACGCCGGGCACTGGCCAACTTTTGATGCTTCACAGGTGGGGGACTGTCCGTGCTGTGGCTCCGTACCACATTGGCTGCCCTGGTGGCCGGTGCACTCCATATTCCGGTGACTAAAGGCACCACTGGTCCCGGAGATGTTGTGGCTGAGGTGCTAGGTTGGGACCTGGAGAGTCGGGCCCTAGGAGACGGATGGGGTGAGGGAGGTGTGGGAAAGAGGTCAAGGTTGGACAGGAAAAGTTTTTGGGAGACACTGGGACGGGTAGCTGGAGGGGGTTTGGGAGTGGAGGAAGAGGTTATGGTTGTAGGAGGTGTTCGTTTGGTGACTTTGGGTGAAGGTGCATGCGCTGGAGGCTGTTGTGAGGTGGATGGCTGTTGGGTGGGTGCGTGCCTGCGTTTGTGCATCTTGGGAGGTGGCGTCACAGACACACTGGGAGAGGACACAGGGGACGTGTGAATGGTAGTGGGGTTGGTGAGTGCACGTGAGCGGGTGTGGTGGTGTGTGTGCTGGTGATGGCAGTAGTGGCTGTAGATGTAGTGCATGCAGGTGTGAGTGTAGATGAGACTGGGAGAGAGGAGGGAGACGAGGAGGAGGGGGACACAGTGGAGGCAGTGGATATTGCTGTGTCTGCATGTGTGTGATGCTTGCGTGAGTGCCTGTGGGGTGTGTGGTGCTTATGTTTGCCTGAGCTTCCTTTGTGTGTGCATGCTGGTCTGAAGGTGTGCTTGAGATAGGCTGAGGTACAGGGGATTGGGTCTGGATGGAGGAAGTTGGAGGGGGGAGGCTAGACACAGGGACAATGGCTGCTATCAGTGCTGAGGCCAGAGTCTGAAAAGCTCGCTGAAGGGCCGCCTGACCAGAATGAATGCCCTTCAGGAATGCATTTGTTTGTTGCAACTGCCTTTCTACACCCTGGATGGCATTCAAAATGATAGACTGCCCAACAGTGAGGGACCTGAGGAGGTCAATGGCCTCCTCACTGAGGGCAGCAGGGGTGACTGGGGCAGGGCCTGAGGTGCCTGGGGCGAAGGTGATGTCCACCCTCCTGGGTGAACGGGCACAGGGCAAAGGCTGAGGGGCTAGGGGCTGCTGGGAGGGCGGTGCTGGTAGAGGGGGTGGCGGCTGTACCTGTAGATGCGGGGGGCACAGATGTTGCCGCCACCACAAGGGAGCTCCCATCAGAGGACGAGTCTGTGTCACTGGTGTCAGCTCCTGTCCCGGCCGTGGAGCTCCCCTTGCCCTCCGTCCCACTGGTGAAATCCGACTCTGTAGTGTCGCCCTCCAGGGCCATGTGGGATGCAGCTCCCTCCTGCTCCGGTGCCACTGCTCCTCCGCCTGATGATGCTAATGCACATAAGAACAGGGAGACCACAAAAAGGGGGGGATGACAGAAGAAAGACATGTTGAGTACATGCATTACCGCTGGCAGACATGACAGACACAGAAGCCCCCTTCGCTACGCCGCGCACTTGGGGTCCACTGTTCAATCCCTGGGACATGGCCTACAAAGCTATGGCTAACATCTGCACACATGGATGTCACAGGAGCCTGACTAGGTGTAGTTGGCACTGTACACAGGTGGGTTGGGGTGGCACAGGGTCTGCCAGAAGAAGGAGACCTAACTAGCACACTCGCCCTGGCCTAGGGAAACCCACAGCCCACCTCCCCCACCCAGACACCTCCACTGCGTGCTGAATCAGCTGAATGAGAGTGTACTCACCCCCTTGTGGCTGCTGTGATGCCCTCAAGCGCCCATCCAACTCCAGGTCCGCCACCGCCAGGATCCTGAACATCAGGTGGGTCATGGTGCAACGGGCACCCCTCCCACGTTGGGAGGCCACCTCCAGCTGGGCCTCCACTGTCTTCTTGCTCCAGCGGCGAATGTCCTCCCAATTCTTACGGCAGTGGGTGCTCTGTCTGTGGTAGACCCCCAGGGTCCGGGCGTCCTTGGCGATGGCACGCCAAACATCCTTCTTCTGGTGGGCGCTGACCTACAGGAATTGTACAGGTGAAAAAGAGAAGTTATCACCAACTGTACCGTCACAGTCATTGGCCCCCATCCCTACCCTTGCCATGTGGTACATGCACTCACCGTCGTTTCATGCACGCCTCATTCTGCCCCCCCCCCATCTTTCATCCACCCCACTCCACACAGGCATAGCCCATACAGCATGCTCCCAGTGTACTTACCTGTTTGTCTGGAGGACCGTAGAGTAGCGTGTACTGGGGGAGGACCCCATCCACGAGTTTCTCCAACTCCTCCGATGTGGAGGCAGGGGCCCTTTCCCCAGATGCACAAACCATTGTCTCTTTCAGACTGAGGTCACAGCAGCACTTGCAGTGTAGGTCCTCTCCTGTCGAAGATCAGGTATCGAGTGATTGAACAGATAGTAAATGGCTGTCACGTCCACGGCGGTTCGTACCATCACCGCCGGCGTACATCGTCATTGGCTCCTGGGACCCATAGGGTCCAATGTTAACCAATGCTGAATAACGCAGCGGTCTTCGACCGCCTACTGCGATGGTGTACAACGCCACCGCAGTTACCTCACATCCCATTGTCCCACTTTACAGGTCAGGAAGCCGCCATTTCAGGGGCCCACATGGCTTAATTTTTAACTGCGTCACACATACCTATGCCTTGCGTCAACACTCCTACATGCAAATTTCGGATTATGAATCGTGTTCTGTGTAAGCTGTGGGTATGTACCTCTGAGTTGGTTGACTCTGTGCTCGCTGTTGTCCTTCATAGGCACCGTCCGCTGGGACATGTGAGGAGATGGCGGCATCCTCCTGTGTACAGACCATTGGTGGACCTGTCGACAGTGGAGGAAAGACATGTGATCATCACCTACAGGCTTGATCGTGCCACAATCCTGGAACTGTGTGCCCAGTTGGAGCCAGATCTGATGTCAGCTATCCGCCATCCCACAGGAATCCCCCCTCTAGTGCAGGTGCTGTCAGTACTCCATTTCCTTGCAAGTGGGTCATTTCAAACAACAGTGACCATAGCATCAGGGATGTCCCAGCTTTGTTTTCCAACATGTTGTCCAGAGTGTTGTCTGCCCTGCTGAAACACATGTGGAGCTACATCGTTTTCCCTCAGGTGGAGGATTTGCCTACAATGAAAGGTGATTTCTATGCCCTAGGATATATCCCAAACATCATAGGTGCCATTGATGGGACCCATGTGGCTTTGGTCCCCCCCCGCAGGAGTGAACAGGTGTACAGAAACCGGAAGAGGTATCATTCGATGAATGTGCAGATGGTGTGTTTGGCTGACCAGTACATTTCCCATGTTAATGCCACATTCCCTGGCTCAGTGCATGACGCTTACATCCTGCGGAATAGCAGCATCCCTTATGTGATGGGGCAACTCCAGAGGCACAGTGTGTGGCTGTTAGGTGAGCACCTGGAAGCTAGGCAGTGGGAATGGTTGTCTGGGTCTGGGGATATCCCTACAGGTTTGTGTGTGTCTAACAGTTGTCCCTCGCCATTTGCAGGTGACTCTGGTTACCCCAACCTGTCATGGCTACTGACCCCAGTGAGGAATCCCAGGACAAGGGCAGAGGAACGGTACAATGAGGCCCATGGGTGAACTCGTAGGATTATAGAGCGGACCTTCGGGCTCCTGAAGGCCATGTTCCGGTGCCTCCATATGACAGGTGGATCCCTATTCTACTCACCAAAGAAGGTGTGCCAGATCATCGTGGCGTGCTGTATGCTTCACAACTTAGCTTTGCGACGACAGGTGCCTTTTCTGCAGGAGGATGGTCCACATGGAGGTGTTGTGGCAGCTGTGGAGCCTGTGGACAGTGAAGACAAGGAAGCAGAAGAAGAGGACATTGACAACAGGAACTCGGTGATCCTGCAATACTTTCAGTGAGACACAGGTAAGAAGACAAACCTGCCTGCTACATGTACTTTAACACTACTACCTCTCTACTGTCTGTCCTTTTCACCCAGTGTATGGTCACTGAGTTGTCACTTTCCCTTACGATTTCACAGATGTGGGTCCCACTGTGTGACATCTGTTTTGTTTCCTCATGGACTAGAGCTGTGTGACATAGGTATATTGACATTACAATTGTAAGAGCATTTTGACACTGTAATTGCTAATACACTATTTGGAAATCACAGACAGACTCCAGATTGTTTTGTGCTTTAAGGGTGTTTATTTAAGTGCTCAATATTGGAGGGTGCTGTAAAATGGTGAGGGATGATGGCGGAGGAATGTCTATGGCAGAGTCCAGTCTATTAGTCTCACAGGTGCATTGCCCAAATGGGCATAGGAAGTGGAGCTGGGGCAGTTTGAGGATGGACAGGGTGGCAAGGTGGGACAGAAGGATGACAATCAGGGTGGTCTCATTTCTTGGTGGGGGTCTTGGCATCATTCTCTGTCTTTGTCCTGGATCTCAGGGACCGTTTGCAGGGTGGTTCTCCCTCTGCAGGGGGTGGGGTGCTGGTGTGGTGGTCCTGTGGCGGTGCCTCCTGTCCACTAGCGCCGGCGGAGGTGGTGGGCAGTTCATCGTCCAGGCTAGTGTCAGGGGCCCCTTGTTGTGCCACGGTGTCCATTCTGGTGTTGAGGACTTCCTTCAGCACCCCTACGATGGTGCCAGGGTGGAACTGATGGATCTGAGTTCCTCCCTGAAGCCCAAATACTGTTCCTCCTGCAGCCGCTGGGTCTCCTGAAACTTGTACCGTTGCCATTGTCTCCTGGGAATGGTGGTAGGCTCCCATGATGTTGGAGAGGGCCTCGTGGAGAGTGGGTTACCTGGGCCTGTCCTCCCCCATCACACAGCAGCCCTCCCAGTTCCCCTGTGTTCCTGGGCCTCTGTGCCCTGGACCGTGTGCCCACTGCCACTGCCCCAGGTCCCTGTTGTTGTTGGGGTGGTGGGTTAGCCTGGGTTCCCTGTAGTGGTGGACACACTGCTGGTTGACGTGTCCTGGGGACAGAGGTATGGGCCCGCTGGGTGGATGCTGTGCTGGTGTTTCCAGAGGGGGGAAGCTATGTGGTGGCCTGTGACTGTGTCAGGGGAACCGACCGTCCCGAGGTCCCAGATGGGACGGGCTGGCCATCTAGATCCAGTTGGACAGAGCTGCTGTCATCACTGTGGGCCTCTTCTGTTGGTGCTGTGGACATGTGTGGACCCTCCTGTCGGGTGACGTTGGGTAGGGGTCCTGCAGGGGTATAAAAGGATGTTTATTGCATCTGTGTGTGCCATGGTGTGCAATGGGTGGGTGACCGTGTACCCCAGTGCTTGCATTCCTGTGTGGGACCTTGTGTGATGGTGGTTTAGGGGGGTGTATGGGTATGTGCAGTGGCCATGCTTTGGTGATAGGTGTCCATGCTTTGTTGTTGCATGCAGGGCTTGGTGTTGGGATGTGTGGTTTGTGATATTGGGACATTTGTGAGGAGTTGGAGTGATGGGGGTGAGGGTGGGGGTATGTGATGGCATGCAGGTAGGGTGGGGGATGTAATAGTTAAGATTTGACTTACCAGAGTCCATTCCTCCATCTACTCCTGCGAGGCCCTCTGGATGCAGAATCGCTAAGACTTGCTCCTCCCATGTTGTTGTTGTGGGGGAGGAGGTAGGGGTCCGCGGCCAGTCCCCTGAACGGCAAGGTGGTGTCTTGAGACCACGGAACGCACCTTCCCCCGTAGGTCGTTCCACCTCTTCCTGATGTCATCCCTATTTCTTGGGTGCTGTCCCACTGCGTTAACCCTGTCCACGATTCTTCGCCATAGCGCCATCTTCCTACCTATGGAGGTGTGCTGCATCTGTGATCCGAATAGCTGTGGCTCTACCCGGATGATTTCCTCCACCATGACCCTGAGCTCCTCCTCAGAGAACCTGGTGTGTCTTTGCCGTGCCATGGGGTGGTGTGGGTGATGTGTGGGGTGGTGTGTGTAGTGATAAGTGGGGTGATATTTAGTGGTGCATTGTGTGAGGTGCGTGGAGGTTATGTGGGTGATGGTATTGTGTGCCTGTGGATGCTTGGTAGTAGTTTGTAGTGTATCTCTCTGGCCTTCTTTCGGTATTTTGGTTGTAGGGGTTTGTGGGTGATGTGGGTGTGTGTTTTATATTTTAATGGGTGTGTGGGAGTGGTGTGGGTATGTGTATCAGGTGTGTGTATTTCAATTTGTCCAATGTGGCAGTGTTTTGTAAATGTGTGTGTATTTTGAGCGCGGCGGTGTGTACCGCCAATGGAATACCGCCGTTGAAAGACCGCTGTGTGGATTCGTGGGTCGTGATAGTGTGGGTGTATTTCTGTTGGTGTGACGGTGGAGGTTTTGTTTTCGCCAGTTTATCACTCACCTTTGGTGTGGCGGACTTGTGTGGGTGTCTGAATTTTGGCGGTCCCGAGCTGTGGGTCGTAATAGCTGTGGTGGAATTCCGCGGCTGCGGCGGTGTGTTGGTGGTCTTCTGCACGGCAGTAAGTGGCTTTTAACGCCAATGTTGTAATGAGGGCCTTAGTCTTTTATGCTGGATCATCGTGTTGGCCGCACCACCAGTCATTAATAAGCAATAAACGTGCTGCTGCATAATAGGAGTACATGCCCTCTGATGGAAATATTTACCTGTGTTGGTTTCCCCAAGGAGGCAGTGTCTGACATAGACACTAACTTCATGTCCACGTACATGAAGTCCATGTGGGGTGAATGTGGTGTAGGTTACAAGTTCACCACAACCTATCACTCCAAAACCAGTGGCCTTCTGAACTGATTAAAAAAGGCCTTGAAGGGTATGATTATGGGCCTCCCTGAGCCCATCAGGTGTACGTGGGACGTTCTCTTGCCATGCCTTCTCTTTGCTTACCGAGAGGTGCCACAGAAAGGAGTAGGGTTCAGTTATTTTTAAAACCTTTATGGCCACCCTTTTAGGGGACCTCTAAGCCTTGTCAAAGAGGGATGAGAGCAAAGTCCCAGGAAATCCCCCCACAATGTGGTCAGCTAGATGCTTGGCCTCTGCAACCAGATGCACCATTCTGGAAGAAGACTAATAACAACTTTGAGGCCACCCAAGAAGTCATGACACTCTGGTATGACCCAAAGGTCACTCTGGTAGTTTCACCCTGGCCAGAAGGTGTAGGCGAATGGGCCAATAGGGCCCAGAGCACTCCAGGACCACTGGATAGGCTCATACGAAGTAAAGGAGCCGGAGAGGGAGTCCACCTACTTGGTGGATCTCCAGACCCTTACGAACCAACAAGGGTGCTCCATGTTAACAGACTGAAGCCTCACTTTGAGAGGTCTGAAATGAGTATGCTTCTCATAACAGATGAGGGAGTGAAAGTGGAGAGAGAACTTCTCCCTTATCTCCTCTCTGCACTGGAACATGAAGGTTCAGTGGAAGGTGTCAAACTCTCTTCCTCCCTGACCTCAGGGTAGCAGAGCACCTGTATCTGATCGCGCCCTGGGTACTGCTAACCAGTCCCAGGGCCTGTGCTGTGTGTAAAATGAGTATGCAAATTAGGCTACTTATAATTGGCAATGTCAACCAACCTACAAGTCCCTAGTATATGGTAGGGCATGTAGGGTTAGGGACCCCAGCATAGGTAGTGCGCCCATAAATGCACTGCTGAGGTGCCCAGGGTCATTTTAAAGGCAGGTCTGCCTTGCTGGCTGCTTTTACATTAATGTTACATGCAAATTCGACTTTGGAATTAAAAGTACTCCCAAAGTCTTAAACTACCTTTTTTTTTACATATAAGTCACTTCTAAGTTGTGCCGTAGGTGCCCCCAGGGTTGGGTGCAGTGCAACTATAAACAGGGACCTTATAAAATATGTTTTATAAGCCCTGGTGAGGAAAAATAGCCACATTCTATTTCCCTCACTGTAGTGAATAGGCTCCATAGGCTAAAGTGGGGAGACTTTATTGTAATTAATAAAGTCTCCAAAGGAGCTAGATATAGCAAGTTTGGTCTCAAACTGATTGTTACAATAAATGCAACAACTTGCCATTGTTGGATTTAATATAACTTTTTCAGGGAAGGAGTTTTAGAACTCTTCCTAAAAGTTACCAGTTTCAGCTCTATAGTGACCTTCTTTGATTGGCCAGCTTCTGGCAGCCTAGCCAGGCTGCTTTGATGAGGTGTGAAGTGGCCTGAGCTGAACACAAAGTAAGTGGCTGGTGGAGGAGATTTGCCTCAGCAGATGGAGAAACAGGATGGGGGAGAGCAGCCAAACTGGTCTTCAAAGGAGGGAAAGACATTTGGAGCAGCACAGGACTGCCCCCATTTCCTGCAAACCCAGACAACCAGGTGCCCTCTTGATTAGATTAGGAGAGGGCAGAATAGGGGTGTATTAAGGATTTTTAGTCCCACCAGTGGGTGGGCTCAACCAGACCTAACCTCCAAAATTAAATTTCTGCCATTTTGGCTTTTTAAGGAATGTTGCTCCCTGGGATCACATTTTGCCACACCTACTAGGAAGTGGTCACCCAAGAGGGTAGAGGCCTACCTGTGATTGGACAGTTGCCCTCTGCCTGCTTTTCACCCCAAGAGCAAGGATGAATTTGGCAGAGCTGCACCTACACCTCAGATCCCTGCTGGAAGAAGATACTGGAGAAGAAGGACTGCCCTGCTGGACCCCTGGCCTGCACCTGGACACTGCTGCACTCATAAGGACTGCACCAGCTAGCTGCACACTCTTGCTTTCAACGAGAAAATAACTTTGCCTTGCATCTGCAACTCCAGGAGTGGACTCACTGTAAGCTACAGGTACAAAGGGGCTGCCCAGAGTCCCTTGTATCAAGTCCTGCAAGAAGAGCCCAGCTGACCAGTGTCCAGTGGGCATTTGAGGATTCTGCCTAGGTGCATTCTGGGGACTGTAGTCCCAACTACCAAGAAGCAACTCTGAGCTTCTGGAACCTTGGATCAAGTTGTGGACACTTCAAGGACCCAAAAAGGACCCTTGGAAGAAGATCCAGGGTTGGAGACGTTTAGAGCAACTGTTGTAAAAAGTTCCATAAGTTGAAGAGGTGCATTGTGGGAGTTGTAGTCCCAGACCACAAGAGGCATACCAGAGCCTCTGAACCCTTGGCTGGTGCTGTGGAACAATTTCCAGAAACAAGAAACACTTCTGGAAGTAAGTGCAACAGTGTTATCTTGGAAGAGGCCTGATCACTGGAGTTTGTCCAGTGTGACCTATTTTTTCTAACCCTTTGAGCGCTAGTTGCTTCTAAGCACTAGAGATACTTTCAATCTTTAAAAATTCATATCTCTGGTATAATCTATTCTTATAAATTGGTGTTGGATATTTAATGTGTTTTGTGTTTTACTTGTTTACTGTTTTGTGATTTTTAAATCCTTTACACTTGTCTTCTAAGTTAAGCCTTCTCATTGCCAAGCTACCAAGGATTGAGCTGGGTTTAATTTATTGGGACCTAAAATGACCTAAGTGGGGTTAGTGGCCTATTGCTACGTATAGGTACTTATCTGGCCTTACCAATGATCCACTTTCCAACATTCCGCTAGCCAAGATCACCAAACAACACAGGCGAAACATTGTCTCCTACGCCGACGATACCCAACTGATCCTCTCCCTCTTCAATGACCCTGTGAAGGCCAAAAGGAGATTCCACAATGGGATGAGGGCAGTCACCGCCTGGATGGAAGCCAGCTGCCTCAAGCTCAACTCGGACAAGACAGAGATCCTCATAATCGACTCCACCCCTTCCACATGGAGTGACTCCTTCTAGCCCACCACACTGGGAAAAGCCCTCACCCCCACAGACCAGGCACAAAATCTAGCCATCATCCTGGACTACTCACTATCCATGACCTGCCAAGTCAACACCATCTCTTCGTCACGCTTCCACACCCTCCAAATCCTTTGAAAGATCTTCAAGTGGATCTCCTCCAACACAAGGAAGACAGTCACCCATGCACTTGTCACTAGCAAACTGGACTATGGTAATGCACTCTATGCCGGCATCACCAAGAAACTACAATGAAGACAACAAAGAATCCAGGATGCAGCAGCCAGACTCATCCTGGACATCCCTCGACACAGCCACATCTCCTCCCGCCCCAGAGAAATACACTGGCTCCCGTCAACAAGCACATCACATACATTTTCTGATCCACACCTACAAGGCACTACACAACATAGGACCAGCATACTTTAACCACCGCCTCACCTTCTACGTACCCAACAGACAAATCAGTTCGTCCCAACTCGTCCTTGCAGCTGTCCCCAAGATC
Source organism: Pleurodeles waltl (assembly GCF_031143425.1). Taxonomy (NCBI): domain Eukaryota; kingdom Metazoa; phylum Chordata; class Amphibia; order Caudata; family Salamandridae; genus Pleurodeles; species Pleurodeles waltl. The sequence goes on from NC_090444.1 coordinate 45,929,003, forward strand.
CGGAAAAGCAAAGCAGGAGGAAGATCCTTCCCCTACCTCGCAGTCCGGACTTGGAACATGCTACCTCACAAACACAGTCAGACAGCATCACTAAGGAAGAACCTCAAGACCTTCCTCTTCGATTGAGCAGCACACCCACAAACAGTGCTTGAGACCCTACGGGTGATTAGCCACGCTTTTGGAGTGTTTGATTGATTGATTGAATATACAGCCACTCTGCCTTTCATTCAGCACTAAAGCCCACAGAATGAATCGCGTAACAAAACTATTCACCCTACTGTTTGTAGCTGTTAAATCACAGCCAAGTCCCTTTATTTTGTCTTTGACTTAGCGAATTAACAACAGTGAAGTGAACAATATATATGTTTTATTGGCATTGTACATAAAGTCAACGCAAGCACAAAAGTCCACATTTGAAACTATGATAAATGCTAACAGTCGATTAGAAACCTGATGAGACAAATTTATTAGCACAATAGAAAAGAACAGTTAAGGAGTTTTCCATAAAGAAATTGCAAAATAACAATGCAGACCAATGAAGACTTACACTATTCACACCAACCGCTCTGTACTCACAGGCAACTTCGGATACATCAATTTAACTCCATGTTTATTACAAAGGCTGCTCCAGGAAAAAAACATGTTAAAGAACACAAATCCCTTGGTAAAGCAATAAGCACAATGTTAAGGAACGATCCAAAAGGGACTGCAGATGTAAATACATAAATACAACAAAAGGAAAAGCTACATTTTATGTAGCACGTATTCACTAGGAACAAATCACTTAACAAATGTATTGACCCAATTGTTTACCGCCATTTATCTCACAGCCAAATTTGTTTTAATGTATTTCTATTTAGCAAATTAAGATCAGAGTAATATATATGTTTCATTTGTACAGTAAATAAAGCCATTGCACACATTAAAGTTTGGCTATTAAAACATAATAAGTTATACACGAAATAGCCCAATTTAAAAATAACTGTTAAAAAATTATACCCAAAACAAAAGAAATAACAATGCAGATGAATAAACACTAAAACATTTGGCACCAACCCCTCTGGCCTTGCAGGTGAATGTGAATGAATCAACATAATGCTGTGTTTGTTTTACAAGCGCTCCATCCTAAAAACATCCTAAAGTGGTGCATCAAAGTAAAGGTAACAGACAGTGAAGGTGTGCTTCTCCTGTGTAATATACCTTAATGAAAAGCACCATAAAAGATAGTAAGCTTAAAAAAGCCTTCACAGCATGTCAGAACACCACTTAACAAATTAAAAATAGTAAAGTGTATAATATATATGTCCTAATGCCACTATAAATAAATTCACTGCACACACAGATGTGTGAAACAGAAAATAACAAGGCTGACGAATATGGTTTAACACAAGTCCAAACAACCCCTCTGTCCTTACAAGTAACTAGGGATAATTCAACATAAATGCTGTGTTTTATCCACAGATGGAAAAAAACACTTACAAGCAAGGATTTTTAAAGGACACCGACCTAGACAAATCAATAACAGTGGGTGGAGTTGAACCCCACAAAGCATATACAACAGGTCACAAAGTGACATCGGAAGCACTGTCTAGGCTCAACCGAAAAAAAGCAGTCTGCACTAAACTCAGGGAGAGCATTTCTTAAGTTGCCCACTGGTCCTGAGGAATGGTTATTAAGGTATGGTGCCTGCCTAAAAAAGCAAGCTTATAAAGGAAAAACACTAGTACAAATGGTATCTGGAAAACCTCCACAACTATAGCCATAAGTTGGTGAATGAACTAGGAGAAGAAAGGCAGACAGCTAAAACCTGTATAAAATACAGGCTTTGCCTAGCCACTGTTAGCCCCATACTGGTATGGTCATCAAGACGTAAGAAGGACTCTATCATGGCTGATCAACCAGCACTAGGTCAGAGTCAAATTGTGGGCCACAGATCTGTTACCCCTACTTTAATTTCTCAATGTGTAAGCGGGCCACAGTACTTCTAAAGATTATTATAGGCATCCTGCCCAAGAGACATATGGGGCCCTCGCATAGGGACTCATGGGGCCCTAGCCCAGGCTGCTGTAGATAACTTTGATGAGTTATTAGATGGTCCTCTACCCAGGGGATTCCACACAAGATCTGGTAGCCAGAGGAAACCAGCAAGAACTATTGAATGTACTATGCCTGAGAGGGCAATAACTTTTGTTTTATAATGCCAAGCTGGGATTGTCCTGCACTACTGTTTTTGTAACCTATATGTTCCTTTTTTCCTGCTGTTTTTGGTACTAGCTGATCTTACTAGTCATACTCTATGTGATCTATGGTTGGCCAGCACTATGCAGTGGAAATGTATGTTAAAACACAAGAAAAACATAAAGAAAAACATATTAAAAGCAGGAGACGCATGGCTGATTTGCGGCAAGCAAAGTAACCAAATCAGCCTTGTGTCACTTTTGAGTGCGGAATGCATCAGAAATCCTACAAAAAGTGACACATTGCAAGAAATTCACCAATCATAGAAAGGAAAACATGGAGCAGGCAGAAGTAGCTAGGGTAACAACTCCAACAACCCCAGCCCAGTCAGGATGGCCTGGCAGAGTCCCATGGGAAGCGGAAGATTAATTTTAGTGAGGAGGAGAATCAAATACTAGTAACAGGTAAACAAAGCATGAACATTAACTCTGCCACCTCACAATTGTCATTAGGGAAAAAGAGGCCATATGGAAGTCACTAGTGGATAAAATCAACAGAGTATGGCAAGTCAAGAGGACAGTGACAGACTGCAAGAAGTGCTGGCACGAGAACAACCGCAGGACTAGGAGAAACTGCCCATCAAATTAAAGGCGGCCATGTGCACCAGAGGAGGAGGACTTGAGGTCCAACAGGAGCTGACATCCTTGGAGGAGAAGGTAGCATCAGTCATTGTGGCTGAGTTGGTGGCAGGAGTAAAAGGACAAGACATTACAGCCTATGAGGACCAACAAGACACACAGAGTAAGTGGAAACAAGGGACAATTTTACCAAATGTGTCAGGCTCTGCAGCACAGAATCCTACCTTTCTACACCTCAATGTGCTGTGTATAACGGAAAGGGATGGAAATGGCCAGATGTCCAGTCACACAAGGGAGAAATGTAACTTAAGAAAAACACTCACATGTTGCACAGCCCAGTCCACATCCAACATGTGTGTTCAGTCCATGTATGATGTGTTACCCAGGTGTAGCCTGTCATGGTAGCCACCACCCTCAATCCTGATATGTAAAATATCTAAGTGGGGGTGAAGCAAGTGAGTCCTAAAATAGTTAGCTGTGTGTTGTGTCAAACAACAGATGATGTGTGAGACAGGTTGACCCCTGGTAGTGCTCTTTAATGCAAATGTGGCTGAGCACATTGATCTGTCACTGTGTGTGAATGGGGAGCATTGCTTAACAAAGGGGTGAGAAATGTCATGAGTACTGCAACATAGTATCTCCCAAAAATGAAATGTGACTGTGACCCTATATATTTACACACATGTAAATAAATGCACTATCTTCAATGTGTGTTGTATGTCTGTTGATATTTGGACTAAGCACACAATGGGGGACGTTCCAACAATAAAGACACTACCTACAACCTAAAGGGAATTGTGTTTCATAGCGTCATGGACAAATCTGCATAGGCCACGTGGAATAGTTTATGTGAACCCTATGTGCATCTAAACTAGCAAGTAATTACTGAATGTCACAAGCATGAAGTGGAAAAATTAGCATTCAATCTATGGTAATGGTGAATGAATTTACAGCACAGGTGGGGACCACCTTCCTGGCCACTAGCCCGCAAACAACACTGCTATGACAATACAATGGTGCAAGAGGGATTTTGTAAGTGGCTGGCATATCAGTCTCCAGCCTGGCGGCCGTCACTGTACCACCTGCAGGATAATTATCCTGCCTACCGCCATGGTTTTCGTGGCTTCCTTACCGCCACGAAAACCATGAAGGTAGGCACTACAGCGGAATTTATCGCCCACCCCAAGTAGTTATTAATGTCTTGTTTAAGAAAAAGCCCTTAAACAATGGAGGTGGAAACTGAGAGAAAATGGTATGACTGATGTGGTGAGATGCAAGTGTTCCAAAGTATTTGCGATCCATCCATGTCTCAGTGATGTCATTGAAATGTGGATCAACAAGAGTCAAAATGGTCAATAATAAAATAATGTATTGCATAACAGACTTGCATCTGTAAATAAACTAAGGCATTTTGAGTCTTTCTGGTCTGTCTGTGGGATTTTAACATTCCTGGTATAACACTGTATTTCTGAGGGGAACTAAAAGTCACCATTATAATCTCACACACTATATGGATATATGAACATACCTACAATCACACATTATCTCTGTTCTTGAACATCATTACCTTTATACACTATCCATATGGAAGCTTGGACACTATCTTTACACACTATCTCAGTCGGAACTTGAGCATGATTAACTTCACAAACTAAATGTGTGGTAATTTGGACATCCCAATAAACAATAGGGGTTTGAACAGCCAGTAAAGACACATCTTCTCTGGAGGAACTTGAATATAGTTACCTTCAAATACAATCTCAGTGGAGAGTTGAACATTCCTATAAGCACACACTATCTCTGTGGGGATTTAAACATCATAATATTCACATGCTTGTGTTGTAGAACTTGAATATCTCTTTTATCACAAACTATCTAAGTGATAGACTATAACTACACACTGCATCTGTCTGGACATGAATATCATTATCTTCACACACTGTGTGGGGAATTAAACATTATCTTTTCACACTATCACTGTGTGGACTTGAAAATGATTACCTTCGCACACTATGTTTGTGAGACTTAAAAATCCATATACTCATACTCTAGCTCTGTAGAGCCTTGACCACCACCACAATCATACATTATCGATGAAGAGACTTTAAAAATGTCAATATAAAAACATTATCTCTGGGCACCAACATAAATATCACGCGTTATATATGTGGGGACTTGAAAATTATCACACACATATGTTTGTTGGGACTTAAACTTGATTACATTCACATATCATTTATGTAGGACTTGAACAATGATGGCATTGCATTTTGAATATTGTCTTTATACACTCTTTCAGTGGGGACTTGTGCATGATTGTCTCCACACACTATATAAAGACTTAAAAATCACACTGTCTCTGTGGGACATTAAAATCATCATTGTCACACTATGGGGGTGATTCTAACCCTGGCGGTCGGTGATAAAGCGGCGGCCAACCCGCAAACAGGCTGGCGGTCCAAAAAATGGAATTCTGACCCTGGCGGGAACCGCCAACACAGCCCGCCACTTTAACACTCCGACCGCCACGGCGGGACAGACAAACAGCGCGGCGGTCACCGCCAACAGGCAGGCGGCAGACAATGTACCGCCCACACTATCACAACTCACCAATCCGCCACCTTTTCCGGGGCGGGAGCACCGCCGATAAAAACACGGCGGAAATAGACTACGAACGGGAAAACGCTCACCTCTACGCACTCCACGAGGAAGGAGGACAGCATGGAACCCGAATTAAACATCCTACCTGCTCTCGTCTACCTGCTCATCTACCACGAGTACGAACGCCGGCGGAGACGACAACGGTGAGTACTGCACCTACGACACAGGGGAGGGGGGACGAGAAAATGTTACGGGCACACACATATGCGACACCCCCCCCCAATATGTACACACCAATGCAGAGCAACAAGTCACAGTGACACCACCCAAACCCCCATAAAAAATGCAATTACATAATCAATTTGGGAATAAAAGTTTATGTACAAAATAGGCTCTGAGAAGTATTGGTCAACTATCAAAAATATTTACATTTCAAAAAGTCCATATACACAGCAGTGATAACCGAAGCAATTAGCCTAGCAAATGTTACGAATTTCGATTTGTCCGTGGGCCAAAGTTTTGCGACAGCCCACACAGGAGACCTGAGTCCTTTGGAGAGAACACTGCAGGGGCATCTGATGACAAAACTACAGGCACCTCAGGGGGAAGGGAAGGGGGGGGCACCACAGCCACATGAGTCCACGACGCCAGATCCACGAAGGGGCCACCATGCCCACTGTGCCATCCTGGGGAGTGCAAAGCCACAGTCTCTCAATGTCTCTACAGTGGGTGGGTTGCCCACTGTGCCATCCTGGGGAGTGCAAAGCCACAGTCTCTTAATGTCTCTACAGTGGGTGGGGTGCCCACTGTACCATCCTGGGGAGTGCAAAGCCACAGTCTCTCAATGTCTCTACAGTGGGTGGGGTGCCCACTGTGCCATCCTGGGGAGTGCAAAGCCACAGTCCATCAGGTGGATACATTTCTCCACTGGTCAAGGAGGATGCATGGTGTGCACAGTGAACCGTGAACAGTGCTTGCATGAAGGGCCCAGCGGAGCGGTGCTTGAGACGGCGGGGCCCAGCGGAGCGGTGCTTGAGACGGTGGGGCCCAGCGGAGCGGTGCTTGACAGGAAGGGCCCAGCGGAGCGGTGCTTGAGACGGTGGGGCCCAGCGGAGCGGTGCTTGAGACGGCGGGGCCCAGCGGAGCGGTGCTTGACAGGAAGGGCCCAGCGGAGCGGTGCTTGACAGGAAGGGCCCAGCGGAGTGGTGCTTGAGACGGCGGGGCCCAGCGGAGCGGTGCTTGAGACGGTGGGGCCCAGCGGAGCGGTGCTTGAGACGGCGGGGCCCAGCGAAGCGGTGCTTGAGACGGCGGGGCCCAGCGGAGCGGTGCTTGAGACGGTGGGGCCCAGCGGAGTGGTGCTTGACAGGAAGGGCCCAGCGGAGCGGTGCTTGAGACGGTGGGGCCCAGCGGAGCGGTGCTTGAGACGGCGGGGCCCAGCGGAGCGGTGCTTGACAGGAAGGGCCCAGCAGAGCGGTGCATGAGAAGTCGGGGCCCAGCGGAGCGGTGCTTGAGACGGCGGGGCCCAGCGGAGCGGTGCTTGACAGGAAGGGCCCAGCGGAGCGGTGCTTGAGACGGTGGGGCCCAGCGGAGCGGTGCTTGAGACGGCGGGGCCCAGCGGAGCGGTGCTTGAGACGGTGGGGCCCAGCGGAGCGGTGCTTGACAGGAAGGGCCCAGCAGAGCGGTGCTTGAGACGGTGGGGCCCAGCGGAGCGGTGCTTGAGACGGCGGGGCCCAGCGGAGCGGTGCTTGACAGGAAGGGCCCAGCGGAGCGGTGCTTGAGACGGTGGGGCCCAGCGGAGCAGTGCTTGAGACGGCGGGGCCCTGTTCAGCGGTGCTCTTCTGCACGGCGGGGCCCTGTTCAGCGGTGACTGTCTTCACGGCGGGGCCCTCTTCAGCGGTGCTCTTCTGCATGGCGGGGCCCTGTTCAGCGGTGCTCTTCTGCACGGCGGGGCCCTGTTCAGCGGTGACTGTCTTCACGGCGGGGCCCTCTTCAGCGGTGCTCTTCTGCACGGCGGGGCCCTGTTCAGCGGTGCTCTTCTGCACGGCGGGGCCCTGTTAAGCGGTGCTCTTCTGCACGGCGGGGTCCTGTTCAGCGGTGACTGTCTTCACGGCGGGGCCCTCTTCAGCGGTGCTCTTCTGCACGGCGGGGCCCTGTTCAGCGGTGCTCTTCTGCACGGCGGGGCCCTGTTCAGCGGTGACTGTCTTCACGGCGGGGCCCTGTTCAGCGGTGCTCTTCTGCACGGCGGGGCCCTGTTCAGCGGTGCTCTCCTGCACGGCGGGGCCCTGTTCAGCGGTGCTCTTCTGCACGGCGGGGCCCTGTTCAGCGGTGCTCTTCTGCACGGCGGGGCCCTGTTCAGCGGTGCTCTTCTGCACGGCGGGCCCAGTTCAGCGGTGCTTTTCTGCACGGCGGGGCCCTGTTCAGCGGTGACTGTCTTCACGGCGGGGCCCTGTTCAGCGGTGCTCTTCTGCACAGCGGGGCCCTGTTCAGCGGTGCTCTTCCAGTAAGTCTAGGGAGCCAGACCTGGCCTGGACTCCCTGCTCACTCGCCCTCCGACCGTGCAGTGGCAGGCCCCTTCGGGGACGGAGTCCTGGGCCCTTTGTTGTCGTCCCTTGCAGCCGGGATGGGGCTTGTGGGGCCCTCCTGCTCCGCGCTCCTGCTGGCTGACCTCTCCGCCCTGCTGCCCTTTCGCTCCTTAGATGGGGCTCTCGGGCCCTTCTCTCCCCTGGCTGTTGTGGCAGGTGAAGTGGCCGAAGTGAGCTCCTTGGGGGCAGCCGTGTTGGTCCTTTCACGGCGGCCCTTTAGTTTCCGGGTCCTCTTGCCTGGGGGGGGGGGCTGGATGTGTCCTTGCTGCTGAGTGAAGTGTCACTGCCGCCAAAGGGTGGACTCCAGAACCCATGCACCACTGTGACACTCGAAGCAGGGCTGGTGGTGGCTGAGGTGCTCTTGGGACTCTTAGCAGATGGAGGGGGTGGGTCAGGGGAGGGAAAGAGGTTAAGATTAGAGAGGTAATATTTCTTAGGACCAAGGTAAAGGGTAGGAGTAGTGGTGATGGAAGTGGAGGAAGAGGATGTGGTTGTAGGAGAGTCAGGTGTGCTGTCTTTGGGTGCAGGTGACTGAGACGTAGGCTGTCGTGAGGTGGTTAGCTGTTGTTTGGGTGTCTGCCTGCGTTTATGTGTCTTGGAAGAGGGGGTGACAGACACAGTGGGAGAGGACACAGGGGACGTGTAAATGGCAGTGGGGGTGGTGACTGCACGTGTGCGGACTGGACTGGAGGGTGTGCTGGTGATGGAAGCACTGGCTGATGGTGGTGTGCATGCATGTGTGAGTGTAGACGTCACAGGGAGGGAGGAGGGAGACGAGGAGGAGGGGGACACAGAGGTGGTAGTGGCTGTTGGAATGTCTGCATCTGGGTGTTGCTTGGGTGAGTGTTTGTGGGATCTGTGGTGCTTGTGTCTGGATGAGCTGCTCTTGGGTGTTGAGGTGTGTGCAGGCTGGTCTGATGGTGTGGATGGGATAGGCTGAGGAACAGGAGACAGAGAAAGGGTGGAGGCAGTTAGAAGAGGGAGGCTGGAAACAGGGACAATGGCTGCCGTCAGTGCTGAGGCCGGAGCATTGAACGATCGTTGATGGGCAGCGTGACCCGAATGAATGCCCTCCAGGTAGGCATTGCTCCGATGCACCTCCCTTTCTACCCCCTGGATGGCATTCAAAAGGGTAGTCTGCCCAACATTGATGGTCTGAAGGAGGTCAATGACCTCCTCACTGAGGGCAGCAGGGGTGACAGGGGCAGGGGCTGAGGTGCCTGGGGCGAAGGAGACGCCCGCCTTCCTGGGCGAGCGGGCACGGAGCGAAGGCTGAGGGGCTGCTGGGAGGGCGGTGCTGGTGCGCTGGGTGGCGGCTGTACCTGTAGAGGCGGGGGGCCCGGATGTTGCCGCCACCGCTAGGGAGCTCCCAACCGAGGACGTGTCCGTGTCGCTGGTGTCTTCACCGGTCCCCGTGGTGGTGCTCCCCTCGCCCTCCGGATCACTGGTGCCCTCGGTGTCTGTTCCAGTGCCCACCGGGGCCTTGTGACTTGCAGCTCCCTCGTGCTCCGATGCCAAATCTCCTCCGCCTGATGATGCTAATGCACACATGCACATGAAGAGATAGAAAAAGGGTGGGGGGAGAAATGAAAACAGGTTGAGTGCATGCCATGTCAACACCGTTGGCGGAGAGGACAGACACAGGTGCCTCATGCACTAAGCCGCGCAATCGGGGTACACTACTCAGTATTTCTGACTCGGCCAACAGGTCTAGGGACAACAAACGCGCACATGTGTGATGCAGGACCATGGTTAGCTGTACTTGGCACCCTACTGAGGTGGGGGGCGGGGGCACAGGGCATGTCTAAGGGAGGGGACTACACTACAGAAAGCGCCCTGGCCTACTGTCACCCACAGCCCTCCTCCCCCACCCAGACGCCTCAACTGCGCGTAAAGATAGCAGAATGTGCAGATACTCACCCCCTTGTGTCTGCTGTGATGTCCTCAAGCGCCCATTCAAATCAGGGTAGGCCACCGCCAGGATCCGGGACATCAGGGGGGTCAGGGTACGACTGGCACCCCTCCTAGGTCGGGAGGCCATCCCCAGCAGTGACTCGGCGGTCTTTCTGGTTCCGCGGCGGATGTCCTCCCACCTCTTGCGGCAGTGGGTGCCCCGTCTGGTGTAGACCCCCAGGGCCCGGACTTCCTTGGCGATGGCACGCCAAATGTCGATTTTCTGATGGGCGCTGACCTGTTTGACATGTACAGGGTGGGAAAGAAAAAACATTATTTTTCTGCTTGTTAGATGTGAATGCCCCCCCCTCCCCAACCTTGCCATGTGGCACATTCTCTCATCTGCCGTGCCTTGCACTCCTCATTTTCTCCCCACCCCACCAACTTACATCCACCCCACTCCACACAGGCATAACCCATTCAATGTGCACTCAGTGTACTTACCTGTTGGTCTGGAGGACCGTAGAGTAGCGCATACTGGGGGAGGACCCCATCCACAAGTTTCTCCAACTCTTCAGAAGTGAAGGCAGGGGCCCTTTCCCCAGTCGCAGCAGCCATTGTATCTTCCAGACCGAGGTCACAGCAGCACTTGCAGTATAGGTCCTCTCCTGTGGATGATCAGGTCTCGAGTGATTAAGGAGATAGAAAATGGCGGTCACGCCTGCGGCGGTGCGTACCGCGACCGCCGGCACACATCGTCATTGGCTCATGAAACCCATAGGGTTCAATGTTAACCAATGCGCCTTCGAACAGCGGTCTTCGACCGCCTACCGCCACGGTGTGCCACGCTAGCGCAGTGACCTCACATCCCATTGTCCCACTTCACAGGTCAGGCAGCCGCCATTCCAAGGGCCCACATGGCATAATTTCAACTGCGTCACAGAGGCCTAGGCCTTGCATTGCCACTCATACAAGCCTTTCACTGCATTTCGAGTCAATTACTGTGCAAGCTGTGGTTACGTACCTGTGGGTTGCTTGACTCTGTGCTCCATGTTGTCCTTCCTAGGCACCGTCCGCTGGGACTTGCGATGAGAAGGATGAATCCTCGCGTGTACCGACCGCTGGTGGACCTGTCGACAATGGAAGAACGCCATATAATACTACGCTACAGACTTGACCGTGCCACTATACATGAACTGTGTGCCCAGCTGGAGCCAGCCCTGATGTCCCCCATCCGCCAACCCACAGGGATCCCCCCTCTAGTGCAGGTTCTGTCAGTCCTCCATTTTTTGGCAAGTGGGTCATTCCAGACAACAGTGGCCATGTCATCTGGAATGTCTCAGCCTATGTTTTCAAAAATCTTGTCTAGAGTGTTATCTGCCCTGACGAAACACATGCGGTGCTACATTGTATTCCCTGAGGAGGTTGATTTGGCCACTGTGAAGGGTGATTTTTATGCCCTTGGACATATCCCCAACATAATTGGTGCCATTGATGGGACCCATGTGGCTTTAGTACCCCCAAAAGACGATGAGCAGGTGTACAGAAACAGGAAAAGTTACCATTCGATGAACGTCCAGGTGGTCTGGTTGGCTGACCAGTACATCTCCCATGTGAATGCCATGTTCCCTGGGTCAGTGCATGACGCGTATGTGATGCGAAATAGCAGCATCCCTTATGTGATGGAACAGCTACAGAGACAACGTGTGTGGCTAATTGGTGACTCTGGTTACCCCAACCTGCCTTGGCTATTGACCCCAGTGAGGAATCCCCGGACCAGGGCAGAGGAACGGTACAATGAGGCCCATGGGCGAACTAGGAGGATCATTGAAAGAACCTTTGGCCTCCTGAAGGCCAGGTTTTGGTGCCTGCATATGACAGGGGGATCCCTGATGTACTCACCAAAGAAGGTGTGCCAGATCATCGTGGCCTGCTGTATGCTTCACAATCTGGCATTGCGACGTCAGGTGCCTTTCCTGCAGGAGGATGGTCCAGATGGTGGTGTTGAAGCAGCTGTGGAGCCTGCGGAGAGTGAAGAGGAGGAAGACGAAGAGGACGACCCAGACAACAGGGACAGAGTTATCCAACAGTATTTTCAGTAGCACACAGGTAGGAATCAGCCACGCCATTTAACATTTACAGAAAGCCCCCTGCATCTTTACTTTGTGTATTTCCCCCCAGTTCTTTTAAACTGATGTTTGATTTTCCCTTCCCTTTTCAGTGCTGTATGACCCACTGCGTGACTTCGGCTTGGTTAGCCCATGGACTAATGCTTATTGACATCGGTATGTTGTCATCACATAAATTACAGAACATTATTGATAAGTAATGTGTTATACATTTGTCAATAATACAGGCTGACTCCAGAATGATTTCAGTGCAATGAGTGATTTATTTTTAGTGCTAGATATTGGTACATGATATTAAAACGGTGATGGGTGAGGGTGGAGTTATGTCCATGGCAGAGTCCAGTTCTCGGTCGCACAGGTGCATTGTCCATATGCCTGTGGAAGGATGGAGCAGGGGCAGTTCAAGGTTGGACAGGGTGACAATGTGGGACAGTGGGATGACACCAGGGGGGATATTAGGTTGCCGGGGGTCTTGGCATCCTACTCTGTCTTCCTTTGAGATCTCAGGTTCCTCTTGCGGGGTGGTTGTTCTTCAGCAGGAGGTGGGGTTCTGGTGGCCCGTCGTTCTGTGGGGGCCTCCTGACCACTAGCGCCGGCAGAGGTGGTAGGCTGTTCCTGGCTAGTGACAGGGGCCCTTTGCGGTGCCACATGGTCCCGCAATGTGGTTTCTATCCGGTTGAGGGCCTGGACTATGGTCCCCATAGCGGTAGCGATGTTCCTGAGTTCATTGCTGAACCCCATGTACCGTTCCTCCTGCTGTACCTGGATCTCGGTGAACCTGGCCAGTACCGTCGCCATCGTCTCCTGGGAGTGATGATATGCTCCCATGATGGTGGTGAGGGCCTCTTGGAGAGTGGGTTCCCTGGGCCTGTCCTCCCCCCCCGTCGCACAGCAGCCCTCCCAGTTGCCCTGTTTCCCCGGGCCTCTGTCCCCTGGACGGTGTGCCCACTACCACTGCCCCCAGGTCCCTGTTGTTGTTGGGGTGTTGGGTCAGCCTGGGTGCCCTGTAGTGGCGGACACACCGCTGATTGACGCGTCCACGAGACAGAGGCATGGGCCCGCTGGGTGGGAGCTGTGCTGTTATTCCCAGAGGGGTTTGGGTCTGCTGTGGCCTGTGTCTGTGTGTGGGGAACCGACTGTCCAGAGGTCCCCGATGGTCCGGGCTGGTCGTCAGGTTCTAGGTCGACAGAGCTGCTGTCCTCGCTGGGGGCCTGTTCTGGGGGTGGGATGGACAAATCTGGACCCTCCGTGGCGGTGTGTTGGCGTTCGGGCCCTGCAGGGGTAAAGGAGTATGGTTATTGTTTCTGTGTGTGTCATGGCGTGCATTTTGAGTGCCCTTGTCCCCCAGTGCTGGCATTCCCTTGTGGGAGGTGTTGTGAGGGTTTGGGGGGGGGGTGTATGGGTATGTGCAATGGTCATGCTTTGGTGGTGGCTGTCTATGGTTTGTGTTGGCATTCAGGGGTTGGTGTTGTTTAGGGTGGGTTGTGCTGGTGAGACATTGGGTGAGACATTGGCAGGGAGGTTGTGTGCTGGGGGTTGAGATTGGGAGTGAGGGAGGGGGTTGGCATGCTGGTGGTTGGGGGGGTGAAGTAGTTGAGATTCGACTTACCAGAGTCCATTCCTCCGTGTACTCCAGCGAGGCCATCAGGATGCAGGATGTTTACCACCTCTTGCTCCCATGCTGTGAATTGGGGTGGAGTGGGTGGGGGTCCGCCGCCAGTCTTCTGCACAGCGATGTTGTGCCTGGAGATCATCGAGCGCACCTTCCCCCGTAGGTCGTTCCATCGCTTTCTGATATCTTCCCGATTTCTGGGATGCTGTCCCACAGCGTTGACCCTGTCTACGATCCTTTGCCATAGCTCAGCCTTCCTTGCTATGGTGGTGTGCTGCACCTGTGTGCCGAAGAGTTGGGGCTCAACCCTCATGATTTCCTCCACCATGACCCGGAGTTCTTGGTCCGAAAACCTTGGCTGTCTTTGGGGTGCCATGGGGTGGTGTGGATGAGGTGTGGGGTGGTGTTTGTGGTGATGTGCGTGGTGATATGTGGTGATGTGTGCGTGGATGTGGTGTGGGTGATGAAGTTGGGTTCCTGTGTGTGTTGGGGTTTTCTATTGCTGTGCTCGCTCTCTCTATCTCTATCTCTCTCGCTCTCGCCTTCGCTCCGATTTCCAACTAGTGGGGGTTTGTGGGTGATGTGGGTGTGTGTTTTATATTGCAATGGGTGTGTGGGAGTGGTGTGTGTATGTGTATCAGGTGTGTGTATTTCGAATTGTCCAATGTGGCTGTGTTTTGTAAAGGTGTGTGTATTTTGAGCGCGGCGGTGTGTACCGCCAATGGAATACCGCGGTTGAAAGACCGCCGCGTGGATTCGTGGGTCAGAATGGCATGGGCGTGTTTGTGTTGGCGTGACGGTGGAGGTTTGGTCATCTCCAGTTTTCCGCGGCCCGCTGATGAGGCGGCCTTCCTTGGATGTCGGATTTTTGGCGGATTCACAGTTGTGGGTCAGAATGACCGTGGCGGTTTACCGATGCCGCGGCGATAGAATGGCGGACTTTTGACCGGCGGTAAGGGCCTTTTACCGCCGAGGTCAGAATGACCCCCTATCTGTATTGATACTTGAACATTTGTCTTCACACAAGATTGTTGACATACGTTATCTCTGTAGAACCTTTAAGATTATAATAATCACAATAATCACACACTATCTCTTTGTGTACTTAAATATCCCTATAACCACACACTATCTCTGTGAGGGGTAAAGGTAATTATTAGTACACTCTGTGTTGAGACTTGGGCATTGTCTTTCAGTGAACACTTGAATGCAAGTACTGTCATACACTATCTCTGTGGAGACTTTAACATTACAATAATCACACACTATCTCTTAGGGGACACTATTATTTGGGGACTTGAATACCCCTGACACCACACACTATCTCTTTGGGGACTTGAATATCCCTATAAGCACTGACTATCTCTTTGGGGACTTAAACATCCCCATAACCACACTAACTCTGTGATGACCTGAACATCGTTACGTAAAATACTTTCTTTGAGGGGACTTGAACAAGATTGGTGTCATACCATCCATTTGAGGGCTATAACATTTGTCTAATGATGCAATATCACTGTTTAGCCTTGCACATCATAATCCTCACACACTATGCATCTGTGCAGCAGTACTGTACTCATGGCGCCTTTGTTGGGCATTCTCTTCCACCATTTCTCTACATAAGTCCTGAATAGGAGGGGTGAGGCTGACAATGTTGCCGTTTATGGTGTCAAAGCTCTGTTTTACGGTCTGCTGCATGTTCCTGTTCATCAAGCCAACTGTTTGTTTTGCAGGCTTTAATTGTGAAGAAGGGAGGCCTCTAGGCCCAGGCACAACTGTGTGCTGCAGTCCTCCTCACCAGCATCATGTGCCTCACGACACCCCCTGAAACTCGCTGTGGATGGCTCACAGATGGCTGTGTCTGTGGACTAGGGGGCAGGGTACAACCTTGTTGTCCATTGCAGTAGGGTCTGTGGACACTGTATCTGTGTAAACATCGGTGGTGTGTTGGTCTCTTTTATATCTATGGGACTGGCTCCCCTGCTGCTTTGTTGGCATCACCAACTCCCTCAGTACTGGCTTCCTCAAGATGTACATGAGGGAGATCTGTGGGACAAATGAGGTACAATGTAAATACCGATAAGATGTTTTGCTTTATTCCTGAGCTGACTACATTACGCATAATGCACTATACATGCACTGGAATTGTAATATGGAGTTTTCCTGACTGATGCATGCTGTTGAACCCAGTGGTTGTGTGCATTGAGTTGTGCCCTGAGATTTGTAAAAAAGCAATATGTGTCACTTACTTTTTGAGATTCCTGGTGCCGAACAGTCATGGTCCCCAATACCCCTAACAGCCTCTGGCTCCAGTAAGGTCTCTATCATGGTATCAATTGCTGTGGGTGGTAGTACTGTGGATAGGCCGCCACCTGTTCCATGTGACTCCTTCAGTCGCTCCTCCATCTTTTCTTTGGCCCGTGACCTGAGGTCATACCACCTCTTATGTATTTCCTCAATTGAGCGGGGGCTGATCCCTATGGCATTTATTTTGGACTGTATTGCCATACAAATCTTATTTTGGGGGGAATAAGGTACTGTCATTGATCCCTCCCAAATAAGACATTGTGGTGAAGACAACACTCCTCTGTAAGGACTTCCAACTTGTTCTCAGCAAATTTCAGCTTCCTCTTCCTCCCTGCTGTGTTTTTATCCTTTGTTTGGTTGGCCATGGCTGCAGCGGCTTCTCTCAACTTGGTTAGCCTCTGCTGTGTGTGCTAGCTTGACTCCTCCCACAGTCCTGTGAGGCTCTTCCTGGTTCAGGGTTCATTACCCATAACCAGGAAGTGTTTTCCCCATGTGTGGGAAACTGAACATCGTTATTATAAAGCACTATCTTTGAGGGGACTTGAACAAAATCACCTTTGCAACGTCTCTTTGAGGGCTACAACCTTCACACACTATCTGTCTTGAGACATGAACATTATCTTTAGACAATATTTCAGAGGACACTTGAATAAGAATACCTTAAACACTATCACTTTAAGAGTTGAACAATATTAACTTTGCACACCATCTCTTTAAACACAATATCGTTCCTATAATCACACACTACCTCTGTAGGGACTTGAATATCCTCACAGCCACACACTAACTCTGTGGGAATGTAGACATCATTATTAGAAAACACTATCTGTCAGGGGACTTGAACAGGATTAGCCTCATATGATCTCTTTGAGGGCTATGAAATTTGTCTAATCACGCAATATCAGTGTTTGGACTTCAACATCATAATGGTCATGTCTTGGGACATGAAGATTATCCTTAGGCAATATTTCAGAGGACACTTCAATAAGATTACTTTAAAAGCTATGGGGTTTATTTGCAAGCCCCATGTGCCGCCGGTTTCTCACTTCTTCCCATAGAAAAAGTGATACATTAGAGGCGCAAGTGCCTTGTAAATAAACCCTATCCCTTTAGGAGTTAAACATGATTAACTTCAATCAAACACCATCTCTGTGAAGACTTGAGCACTTCTATAATCACACATTATCTATGAGCAACCTATAACATTCTTATAATCACACACAATATGTGCTGGGACTTGAACATCATCATCTTTCCACATTATCTGTGTGGGACTTGGAAACTGTCTTCCCAATATATTTCAGTAGGGACTTGAAAAAGATTATCTTTTTACACTAGCTCTATGGGGCCTTGAATATCACTCTAGTAAAACAGTATTTTTATGGGGGACTTGAACAAGAATAACTACACACACCAGCTCTGTGAGTGCTATAACATTCAAATATTCATGCACTATATCTGTGGGGACCACCACTTCTATGAGAGCTATAACATTCGTATAATAATGCACTATGGGGGTCATTCTGACCCCGGCCGGCGGCGGTAGCCGCCGGCCTGGCTGGGACCGCCAGAAGACCGTCCTGCGGTCAAAAGACCGCGGCGGTCATTCTGGCTTTCCCACTGGGCTGGCGGGCGACCGCCAAAAGGCCGCCCGCCAGCCCAGTGGGAAACACCCTTCCACGAGGAAGCCGGCTCCGAATGGAGCCGGCAGAGTGGAAGGTGTGCGACGGGTGCAGTAGCACCCGTCGCAAATTTCAGTGTCTGCTAAGCAGACACTGAAATTCAAAGTGGGGCCCTCTTACGGGGGCCCCTGCAGTGCCCATGCCATTGGCATGGGCACTGCAGGGGCCCCCAGGGGCCCCACAACACCCCTCACCGCCATCCTGTTCCTGGCGGTCGAAACCGCCAGGAACAGGATGGCGGTGAGGGGGTCGGAATCCCCCATGGCGGCGCAGCAAGCTGCGCCGCCATGGGGGATTCCTCAGGGCAGCGGAAAACTGGCAGGACACCGCCGGTTTTCCGGTTCTGACCGCGGCCATACCGCCGCGGTCAGAATGCCCTCAGGAGCACCGCCAGCCTGTTGGCGGTGCTCCCGCCGACCCCGCGCCGGGGGTCGGAATGACCCCCTATGTCTGTGGGGACCTGACCACCCCTTTAATCACAAAAGCTCTGTTTAGACTTGAATGTTATCATCTTCACATATTATCTCTGTGTAGAGGCTAGAATATTGTCTTTCCACACCGCTTCAACCTGGATTTGAACAGGATTATTTCATATGCTGTAACTTTGGGGGCTTGACCATTGCCGTAAGAATACACTAGTGCCTTGCAAAAGGAATCTGAACAATCTACCAAGGTATGTCAGAGTAGCTTCTGACTGTTCCTGAACGTCTGCCTGTACTTCTCTGGGTTCAAACCAAATTTCCAGATTAAGGCTTCCTTTAATGGGGGATACATCATCCTGTCACCCCAGTCTAGGGCCGGTAGTGTGTCCCTCTTCCCACTAGGGGTATGCCTGAACAGACTTGCCCTCCAATCCTCCTCAGGGACATTGTGCAGCCATACAACAATTTCATGAGTCTCAAACCATCTATCTATGTCATCTCCCACCAAAAAGTCATACAGTAGACCCTTGGGTATGTGGACCCTTCTGTCAGAGGGCACTGAAGAATAGCTGCCACCACTGGACTCTACTTGCAATGCTTTAATGTCCAGTTCCTTCAGGTTCCTCTCAGGAGCCAACTGCTCCAGAACAATCCTCTCCTCCATGGTCAATTTCTTTTACTTTGTCTGCACAGCCAGCCTTTTCACCTCCAAGACCACCTTCTTCTCCAAGTTGAGCTTGGCCAGCTCCAATTTCAATGTTCTGTACTCCCTCCTGTCCTCCAGCTTCCTCGGGACATACCTCTGGATAACACAATATTCCCTGCCCTGGTGGGAACCACTCCTCCTTGGCCCCCTGTCCTAAAGTCAGTATCAGATTCTCCATGAATCCTGGTCAAGCTCCTCATCCAGTATCACATCCTCCTCTGGGGTTACCAGTGCTGCATCACAAGCTTCTATCCACGCCCTCAGTTCTTTTTGCAGCACCATCTTCATGGTGAAGCCTTTGATAGAAAGCTCAAAGGCCTTGCAGAACTCTTTGAGCTGGACCACACTGTAGCGCTCAAGTTTGGCCAGCTCAAAATCCATTTTTGCAGGTGTAGGTGCAGATGTAGAACCTTCTGTCAGAGGCATGATTTTAGGAAAAAGCTAAATTCCAATCCAAGAGAATATAAACATTTAAAATGCCAATTAGGAAGGGTAGGAAACAAATTGCCAATCAAGAAGAATTGATTCAAGTTGGTCTTTTTGTAGAATGGTAGTGTACACCAAATTACTGTACGGCACTGCACAAACACAAGTCCTATCTTCACCACTGATAACCAATTTTAAATATTGAGTTTCTGTTTGGCAGGGGTATGCACCCTGTCCAAGCAGTAACCACAATCCTAGTCAGGGTAGGTCAGATGCACACTCTCAATTAACCTTTGCTCACCCCCTGGTAGCTTGCTACAGAGCAGGCAGGCTTAACTTAAGAGGTAATTTATAAAGTATTTGTGCAACATTAAAACTTCAAAACAGTGATAACACAGTACAAAAAGACATCATACCTAGGTAGAAAAATAGATCCTAATTTAATAAACAAAACAAGACCAAACAACAAAAATCCAAAAAGTTAAGTTGAGATATGAATTTTTAAAGAATATAGGCCCTCATTACAACCGCGGCAGTAAATGCCGCCTACTGCCGTGCTGACGGCTGCCAACATACTGTGACCACGGCGGTATTCCACTACGAGTATTATGACCCACACCAAGAAATCCACCACTATACAGACACCCACCCAAGTCCGTCAGACCAAAGGTCAGTGATAAACTGGTGATAGCAAAACCCACACACAGTTACGCCAACAGGAATACGCCCATAGTATCACATTTGACAATGCAAACTACACACACCTGACACACATACACACACCACACCCACACCACTATAAAACACACACCCACATTACCCACAACCCCTTACAGCAAAAAAAAAGATAGCAAGCAGAGAGAGACAAGCCAGGAGCACCCACTCAATCAGAGGCACAATACATCATCAACCATACACCATCCATGCACCTCACAACACAACACCCCACACATCACCCCACACATCCTCACCCATACCACTCACACCACACCCATGGCACCCCAAAGACACCCCAGGTTTTCAGAGGAGGAGCTAAGGGTCATGGTGGAGGAAATCATCCGGGTAGAGCCACAGCTATTTGGATCACAGGTGCAGCAGACGTCCATTGCAAGGAAGATGGAGCTATGGCGAAGGATCGTGGACAGGGTCAACGCCGTGGGACAGCACACAAGAACTAGGGATGACATCAGGAAGAGGTAGAACGACCTATGGGGGAAGGTGCGTTCCATGGTTGCAAGACACCAGGCAGCCGTACAGAGGACTGGCGGTAGACCCCCACCTCCTCCCCCACAACTAACAACATAGGAGGAGCAAGTCTTGGCAATAATGCATCCTGAGGGCTTTGCAGGAGTAGCAGGAGGACTGGACTCTGGAAAGTCACATATTTCCTACTTTATCCCCCCACCCTACCTGCATGCCATCACAAACTCCTACCCTCACCCCCATCACTCCACCACCTCACACATACCCCACTAGCACAACCCACCCACCCGAATACCAAGCCCTGCATGCAACACCCATGCATGGACCCCCATCACAGACCTGCATGGACACCCATCACCACAGCATGCCCAGTAGAGAGACTCACCCAGCCCACAAAATCACCTCGAACACAAGGCAAAGCTGAAAGGGAAATCACAATCATACAGGGAAACACACCCATGCACAAGATGGCACATGCAGATACACTAACACTGCATTTGCATCCCCACAGGACCCCTACTCAACGTCACTGGAGAGGAGGTGCCAACTACATCCATTCCCCCCCCAGAAGAGGCCCACAGTGACGACAGCAGCTCTGCACGCCTGGATCAGGATGACCAACCTGGCCCATCATGGACCTCTGGACAGTCGGTTACCCTGCCACAGTCCCAACCCACCACAGAGCCTCCCCCCTCAGGAAACACCACCACAGCACTCACCCAGTGGGCCCATGCCACTGTCCCCAGGACACGTCAATCAGCAGTGTGTCCACCACTACAGGGACCCCAGGCAACCCTACAAACCCAGGACGATCAGGGACCTGGGGTCAGTGGCAGTGGGCACACGGTTCAGGGGAAAGAGGCACAGGACATCAGGGAAGCTGGGAGGACTGCTGTGCAACAGTGGGAGGACAGGCCCGGGGGAACCCACTCTCCAGGAGGCACTCACTAACATCCTGGGAGTATACCACCATTCCCAGGAGACCATGGGCCAGATACTGGCCAAGTTGCAGGAGACCCAGCGGCTGCAGGAGGGACAGTACCTGAAGATCAGGGAGGACCTCAAACACATCTACACCATCCTGGTCACCATTGGAGGGGTGCTGGCTGACAGGCCAACATCATGAGGGAGACAGTGGCACACCAATGGGCCCCTGACACTAGCCAAACCGATCAACAGCCTTCCACCTCTGCCGGCGCTAGTGGACAGGAGGCCCCGCCACAGGAACAAAAGGCCACCAGCACCCCACCCCCTGCAGAAGGAGGACCACCGCGCAAACGGTCCCTGCGATCCAGGCAGAAGCCAGAGAACATTGCCAAGACCCCCGCCAGGAAATAAGACTCTTCTGATTGTCACCCTTCTGTCCCACTCTGTCACCCTGTCCACATTGAACTGCCATTACTCCCCTTCCTATGCCCCATTGGACAATGCACCTGTGATACCAAGAGACTGGACTCTACCCTGGACTTTCCTCCACCATCAGCCCAGCCCATTGCACATCCCCCTCTACTTGTGAGCACGTAAATAAACACCCTTGGAACAAATACAAATCTGGAGTCTGTCAAATGATTCAGATATGTATTAGTTCAACATTATCAAAGCATTGCAAGTCAAATGTACAGTTAAATATGCTTTGGAATGGCCTTTGGTCGGCGGCAGTACACATAGCAGGAGCCAGAGTGGGCCACAGAGATCTGAAAATAGAGATGCCAAAGGGTACAGTAAGTGACCATAGACATAGGGAAATCAGGCTGCCATGTACAATGTCCAACAGAAAACTGATAAGTTAAGTGAAGTTACAGTGTTTTACTTGTGTGTCACTGGAAGTACTGCTGTATTACATTGCTTCTGTTGTCAACATCTTCTTCCTCTGCCTCCTCTTCCTCACTGTCCACAGGCTCTACGGCTGCCACAAGACCATCTCCAGGAACATTCTCGCGCAGAAAAGGCACCTGGCGTCTCAAGGCCAGGTTGTGAACATGCAACATGCAACGATGATCTGGCACACCTTCTTGGGTGAGTAGTACAGGGATCCACCTGTCAGATGGAGGCACCGGAACTTGGCTTTCAGGAGGCCGAAGGTCCTTTCAATAATCCTCCTTGTATGCCCATGTGCCTCATTGTAACGTTCCTCTGCCCTTGTCCTGGCATTCCTCACTGGGGTCAGTAGCCATGAGAGGTTGGGGTAATCAGGGTCATGTGCAAATATCGAGGGACAACTGTTAGACACACACTAACCCTTAGGGACAACCCCATACCCAGACACCTACTTGTACTGTGTGGGGACCTTAGGCTAACCTATTAGCCACACCCGGTGCCTCTGGAGTTGGCCCATCACATATGGGATGCTGCTATTCTTCAAGATAAAGGCATCATGCACAGAGCCAGGGTATTTGGCACTCACATGGGAGATGTACTTTTGCGCCAAACACACCATCTGCACATTCATAGAGTGATAGCTTTTTCTATTCCTGTAAACATTTCTCCGGGGGGGAGGGGACAAATGCCACATGTGTACCATCAATGGTACCAATAATGTTGGGGATATGTCCCAGGGCATAAAAGTCAGCTTTCACTGTGGCCAAATCCTCCACCTGGGGGAATACGATGTAGCTGCTGCATGTGTTTCAGCAGGGCTGACATCACTCTGGTCAACATTTTGGAGAACATTGGCTGAGACATCCCTGATGCCATGGCCACTGTTGTTTGGAAGGAACCACTTGCCAGGAAAAGGAGCTCTGACAGGACCTGCACTAGAGGGGGGATACCTGTGGGCTGGCGGATAGCTGACATCAGGTCTGGCTTCAATTGGGCACACAGTTCTTGGATTGTGGCACAATCAAGTCTGTAGGTTATGATAATGTGTCTGTCCTCCATTGTCGCAATGTCCACCAGGGGTCTATACACCGGAGGATGCCGCCATCTCATACTCGGCTTCAGCGGTTGAAGCCTATGGAAGAAAACGGTGAGCAGAGGGTCATATTCACACATCTATTGCACTAATGATGAGTTTTTCCTTTACAGAACCAGTATGTGAATCTGACAATCAGTTGCTGTGCCAATGTCTGCTGTGACGCAGTTAGGTGCCATGGCCTGTGGCCCCCTGAAATGGCGGTTGCCTGACCTGTGAGGAGGGACAAGTGGAAATGAGGTAATTCCGCTGCCATTGTGCACCATCGCGGTAGGCAGTCGAAGACCGCTGCGCAACTTCGCATTGGTTATCATTGGGCCCTATGGGTTCCACGAGCCAATGGCGATGTACGCCGGCGGTGACGGTACGCACCGCCGCGGACATCACCGCCATTTTCTATCACTCACTTGCTATCTGACCTTCAACAGGAGAGGACCTATACTGCAAGTGCTGCTTTGACCTGTGTCTGGAAGCGACAATGGCTCATGTGTCTGGGGAAAGGGCCCCTGCCTCCACTGTGGAGGAGTTGGAGAAACTGGTGGATAGGGTCCTACCCAAGTAAATGTTACTCTACGGTCCTCCAGACAAACAGGTGAGTACACTGTGAGCATGATGGGTGGGCCATGAATGTATGGAGTGCCGTGTGTGTAAGCCACAAGTGGGGGGGGCAAAGGCGTCCTAGCTAGAGTGCTGCATGTAAGGTGGTCAATGTATGTGCATCAGGGGATGGGAGGGATCTGTTCGGCCATGAGTGTGACGGTCTGGACGGTTGACTAATTCACTTTTCTGCTGTCTTTTCCATGTAGGTCAGCGCCCACCAGAAAAAGGGTATTTGGCGTGCCATCGTCAAGGAGGTGTGGACCCTAGGGGTCTTTGACAGGTGGAGCACCCACTGCCGCATAAGGTGGGAGGACCTGCACCGCTGGGCAAAGAAGATGGCAGAGGCCCAGATGGGCTGGCCTCCCAATGAGCAAGGGGTGCCCGTCGCACCATGACCCCCCTGATGTTCTGCATCCTGGCGGTGGCCTATCCTGAATTGGATGGGCGCTTGAAGGCATCACAGCAGCCACAAGAGGTTGAGTACAGATTCTGAATCCTGACCTTGCATGCGTTAAGAGTTACCTAGGTGGGGGATGTGGGCTATGGGTGCACATTGGCCAGGGTGAAGATGGCAGGGTAGGTAGTGGTGTTGCTGGCAATGGCCAAGTGTATCTTCTGTCTCTTTCCCCCTTTCCTTGTGTGCATTAGCATCATCTGGAGGAGGAGCAGAGGCACCGGCGATGGAGGGAGCTGTATCCCACATGGGCCTGGAGGCCGAATCCACTGACGGTGAGGGCACTAGTGGGACGGAGGGCGAGGGGAGCACCACGACGGGGACAGGAGGGGAGACCACAGACAGCGACTCCTCCTCCGATGGAAGCTCCCTGGCGGTGGCGGACACCTCTTGCTCACCCCAACAACAGGTACACCCGCCACCCCCCTACCTGCGCTGCCCTCCTAGCAGCCCCTCAGCGTGTTTCCCGTGCCATCACCCAGGAAGGGTGGGCATCTCCTTCACCCCAGGCACCTCAGGCTCTGCCCCAGTCAGCCCTGCTGCTGTCATTGAGGAGGCTTTTGACCTCCTGAGATCCCTCACTGTTGGGCAGTCAACCATACTGAATGCCATCCAGGGTGTCGAGAGGCATTTGCAACAAACAAATGCATACCTGGAGGGCATTCACTCCGGCGTGGCGGACCAACCGAGAGCATTTCAGGCTCTGGCCTCAGCAGTGATGACAGCCATTGTACCAGTCTCTAGCCTCCCCCCTCCAACTTCCTCTACCCAGACCCAATCCCCTCAACCTCAGCCTATCCCAAGCACATCTTCAGACCAGCATTCACCGAAATCAACACCCAAATGTGGCTCAGGCAAACACAAACACCACACTTCATCTCACAGGCACTCACACAAGCACCATTCCCATGCAGACACACCAACTTCAACTGCCTCCACTGTGTCCCACTCTTCCTTGTCGTCCACCTTCCTCCCAGTAGCATCTTCATTCACACCTGCATGCACTACATCCTCATCCAATACCTCCGTCACCAGCACGCCCATCACAACACACCCCTCATGAGCAGTCACCACCCCAACATCCATGCACACGTCCCCTGTGTCCTCTCCCACTGTGTCTGTGATCCCGCCTCCCAAAGTACACAAACGCAAGCACCCACCCACCCAACAGACATCCACCTCACAACAGCATCCAGCCCATGCACCTGCTCCCAAACTCAGCAGACAGATACCTCCTACAACCACTCCCAAACCCTCTCCCTCTTCCCACCCCAGTGTCTGTAAGAAGATTTTCCTGGCAAACATTGACCTCTTCCCTACTCCTCCACCCCACCGTCCTTCCCCTCGGGCCAAGGTGTCCAGAACCCAGGCCAGCACCTCAACCAGCAAGTCGACATCCGCTATGGTACCTGCAACTCACAGAGGCTCAAAGGGGGCACCCGTCAGCCCAGCCAGTGTGCCACCAACCCCTGCAAAGGACAAAACCATTCTGACACCTGCCAAGGTGAAGAAGGGGACAGCATGCAGAAAGGGCAAGGAGCACAAACTACCCAGCAAGGCCTCTTCAAAAACTCCAGGTGCCAGACCCAAGGTCACACCACCATCTGCCAAGGTGAGGAAGGGGCAGAAAACACCAGGCAAGGCACTTCAGCCATCGGAGGCTACAGGTGAAGGCTTGGTGGCTACCAGCACAACTGCCAGCTGCACCGTGGCCAATACCACCAGCAGCCCCGCCGCAAGCACTGCCACCTGCACCACCGCTAGCACCACTACTGTTAGCAGCAGCAGCCCCAGTGGGCAGCCGTCCGAGGCTGCAGGAGAAGGGCTGGAACCTCCCTCCACCACTGGCAGCACCGGCACCTGCACCACGGCCAGCACAGCCAGCAGCCCCACTGCAAGCCCCGCCACAAGCACCGCCGCAAGCACCGCCACCTGCACGCCACTAGCACCACTACTGTCAGCAGCAGGAGCCCCAGTGGGCAGCCATCTGAGGCTGCAGGAGAAGGGCTGGAGCCTCCCTCCACCACTGGCGGCACCGGCACCTGCACCACGGCCAGCACCGCCATATGTACCGCCGCAAGCACTGCCACAGGCCCGCCGCAAGCACCGCCACCTGCACCGCAGACAGTAGGACCACTACCAGCAGCAGCAGCCCCAGTGGGCAGCTGTCTGAGGCTGCAGGAGAAGGGCTGGACCCTCCCACCACCACTGGCAGCACCCCACTAGCACAGGCACTACCACCAGTTTGCGGCCTTAGCCGCCGCAGGATGGAGTCTGGCCCTGCCTCCATGGACTATCATGCAACCTGTTCTCTGCAAATCTCGTACCTCAGACACCCAGGCGAGGGAATGTGAACTGCCACACCCCAAGTGTTGCTTCACTGGGCACCAGGCCCCCTCCAGAACCAGTGGATATATGAATCCACTCACCCTATCCTTGGCAGGATGAAGCACACTGGGCACAAGGCCCCCTCCAGAACCAGTGGAGAAAGGCATCCACTAACCCTATCCTTGGCAGGATGAAGCACACTGGGTGCAGGGCCCCCTTTGGAACCAGTGGAGAAGCCATCCACTAGAGAGACTGTGGCCTTGCAGTACCCAGGACCAAGCAGTGGGCAAACCACCCACTTGAGAGACTGTGGCTTTGCACTTCCCAGGACCAAGCAGTGGGCAGAGCACCCACTAGATAGACTTGTGAGACTGTGGCTTTGCACTCCCCAGGACCAAGCAGTGGGCAAACCACCCACCAGAGTGACTGTGGCTTTGCACTCCCCAGGACATCGCTGTGGGCATGGAGCCCCCTCCAGGAGCAGTGGCGTTATTCCATCTTCTGGCTGAGGTGCTCCCCCTTCCACGTCCCCCTGAGGTGCCTGTGTGTTTTCGACCTGATGCCCCTGCAGTGTTCTCTCCGTATTGAGGCAGGAGTCAAGTGTGGGCTTGGCCCATGATTTTTGGCCCAGTGGCCCAAGGATATTTTGAACGGACAATGTACGGCCTTATGTACATATTGTATATTTTTGTAAATACTCTTTTGCTATTCATTACGAATATCTGCCTATTTCTAAAATATCACTGATTTAACTCAATTCCTTTTGTCCTTGCGTTCTTCCAGGGGTTTACGGGGTGTAAATGTAATGTTGATGCATGTGTTTGTGTGTATGGTGTTGTGGATGAGGGTGGGGTGGGGGTGTTGCGTTTGTCACTCTCTTTTTCCTCCCCCCCCCCTGTGTACTAGGTGCAGTACTCACTGTGGTTGTCGCCGCCGCCTTTCATATTCCTGGTAGCTGAGGAGGTAGACCAGCATGGGCAGGACCTGTAGCTCGGGCTCCATGGCATCCTGGTTCTTCGTTGAGTGTCGAGAGGTGAGTGGTTTCCCTTCCAAGTCCTGTTTCCGCTGTGCTTTTGATGGCGTTGGTACCGCCCTGGAAAAGCTGGCAGATAGGCGGGTTGTGATGTGGTGGGCAGTACATTGTCTTCCGCCTGTCTGTTGGCGGTGACCACCGCGGTGTTTGTTGCTACCGCCGTGGCGGTCGAAGTGTTAAAGTGGCTGTCTGTGTTGGAGGTATCCTCTGTGGTCGTGATCCCATTTTTTTTACCGCCGGCCTATTGGCAGTATTACCGCCGCTTTAACACTGACTGCCAGGGTTGTAATAAGGGCCATAGTGCTTAAAAGCATTAAGCGCCACCTGGGGCCATCTGGTCACACTAGACCAAGTGAAATCTGAAAGGCCAGGCCGACCACGATGAAGACCAGGTCAGATACAGGGACCAACCTTGTCTCATGGAAAAAGTACCTTGTTGTTCTGTCGACAGAGCCCAATTCATGAAGTAGAGGAGGCAATGCATGATGAGGGTGATGCATAGTTGTCAAGCCGTGCAGCCGGCCCTGCAATGTCTTTGTCCTCAGCGGCAATAGCGATGCATCGGTGTGGAGGAGAGATGTGTGAGAGATGTGTTGGTTCCAACTGGCACATCAACAGCGATACGTGGGTTGTGTAGTTGCAGCATTTTTTGTCCACTTTCAAGGGGTCATCACTTGGCAGGGCAAGACTTGCAGCGAGCAATGTCTAGGTGTTGTTGCAGAATGAAGTGAAGTCTTTGATGTCAATGAGACTTCAGAACAGGAGGCAAGCCAGCAAGCTCTTAGAGTCACTTTGGTTCTGAGGGTGAAGAGATGCAGGTCCAGTCCTTCTCAATCCCAGGCAAGGAGGGCAGCAGGAAGCACGGCAGGCACAGCATAGTACGTGTCCAGTCCAGCAGAGTGACAGTGCCTTCACCAGCACAGCAGTCATTCTTTCTGGCAGAATGTCCTCAGGTCCAGAAGTGTATTGATTTGGTGTGGTCAGAAGTCCAGCTCTTATACCCAGTGGGGCCTTTGAAGGGGGGAGACCTTAAAGGGGGGCTTTGAAGTGCACAGAGTCCAAGCCTTTCTGCCCTGGTTCCAGACACAATACAGGGGCTATGTAGCATGTTGTGTTGGCTCAGGACACAGCCTATTCAGGTATGTATCAGCTCCTCCCTCCCATCCTGCCCAAGATAGGCCATCAGAATGTTGATGGTCCATCAGTCACACCTAAGCTCCCTTTGTATTTGGCTGTCTTGAGAGATTGCACAAGATCTTAGCTGTCACCCACCCAGACGTGTATTCAGAGACAGGCAGAAGGCTCTAGATGATTTAAAGTAAGAAAATGGAAACTTTCCAAAAGTGGACTTTTCAAAATTACAATTTAAAATCTGACATAACCATAAATTGTGATTCCGGAGACACCAAAACTTGGAGGTCCCATCTCTTCCCAATTGGAAAATACACTTGTAAAATGTATTAAGCCAATCCCAATGTTATCCCAGAGGACAGATAGGGATTGCGGTAGTTTTTCATCACCTGGACATATAAAACTTAAAAGTACATGCCCAATGTTTTAAATACACTGCAACCTGCCCTTGGGGCTGTACAGGTCCTACCTTAGGGGTGTCATATGAAAATAAAGGAATGGTATGGGCCTCGCACGAGGTTTAGTCAGGACGACTTGGCAGTTTTCAAACTGTACACACGGACTCTGCAATGGCAGGCCTCGGTCATGTTTAAAGGGCTACTGAAGTGGGTGGCACAATCAGTGCTGCACGCCCACCATTAGCATTTAGTTTACAGGCCCTGGGCACATGCGGGGCACTTTACTAGGGACTTATAAGTAAATTAATTATGCCAGTTGTGGATAAGCAAATGTTACCATGTTTCAAGAAGAGAGCACAAGCACTGGTTATCAGTGCTAAAGTACCCAGAGCACTAAAGCCAACAAAAACAAATTCAGCAAAAGAGGGAAAAGAATGAGAAAATTTTGGGGATGACCCTTCCTAAAGGGCCGGGTTCATCAACTATGATTCCATTCAGAACTCTGAGGTGAAAAAGAGCTTCATAATTCACTTTTTACACATAGGACCCAGCCTATTACTGTCCCATTTCTCTTAAAGATTTGCCAGTTAAAATCGTAGGAAGCATCATTCTAGATAGGCAGGGACACTGGATTAATGAAAATAGAGTCCTATCAGAGGTCCAGCTTGGCTTTGGCTCCAGCCTGGGCACCACTGAACAATGTATTTACCTGCATCATATTATCTGCAAGTATAAATTGCTTAAGCGTAATGCTATCCATCTTGAATTTATGGACCTATCAAGTGCATTTTACAGTGTCAATAGCTCCAAGCTGTGGGACTACATGGCCTCTATGGGGGAGGAAAGGCCCTAGTGCTGCAGGTGAACCTCCAGGCCAGGTTGAGATATGGCAGTAAACAGTGAATGTTCTGAACCTCTTAGCCTCGAACGAAGGGTTTGGCAAGGGAACATAGAGTTGCAGATATCCCTAAAAACAAAAATAAAATCGTACTGATGCTATGTCAGATAATGTTGTTATGTCAGCCAGAATCCCCTCCAGAATTAAGGCCCTTATTGATGGTTTCATCTGCTTTACAGAGAGACTCAGTTTGTAAAAAAAAAAGATCAAAAACATATGTATGGTATGTGGCCCCAAGGCTACTCGTATTGAGAGAGTCCTCTCTTTTCCCTACCTAGGAACCACCTTTGATGAAAATCTCAGTCGCACCTATTGCATGGCCTATAGGTGCTCCAACCTTTCATGGGCCACTAGATTGATTTTGAAAGTTTTGGCATGCACAGGAAACAAGCCCATCCACCCACTCAGAGAGATTTATAAATGCAGATGTGTTCCAGTTCTGACATATGGCACTGGGATTTGGGGCATTTCAAATATCGGAAATCTGCAGGTGGAAGATAATAGGTTACTTTGCAAGCTTTTTGGGGGTTCCTCCCAGCTGTAACAATGTTAAGGTGCAGGAGGGGCATGGTTCAGATTACTTTGAACACTGTACTGTGGTGTTCTATTTGGCACAAGGTGCAGGCGTCTCTTAGCAAGAGGTAATTGAAGACTGGCGTGTGCCAAGGGCCCTTGTGTACCACGGACACAGTCCCTACAGACTAACTTGTATAATCTCGGAAGACCTGGCCTATACACTGACCCAACTTCTATTAAGGAGGACACATGGTGGGTGAAGAAACACTTTCTGTCGACAGGGAGTTGACTTTATCTATCTCTGATTGCTTTACAAAATATGCACTGATTCAAACCTGTCTCTGGACCGAACCATACTCATAGTGGTTCGACAAAACCTGGAACACATCACTTGTCACTAGATGTCAACTGGGCTCTGTTAAATGGAAACTGTGCTTCCCCCTTGGCAGTAGGATGCGTCCATCATCTGTGGTTGCCCGCGACGAATCTATTCTGCACTTCCTGTTTTTCTTTAGGATTTACAGAGATTTGCTAAAGTGCCCGTTCATTCCAGAAGTTTGGAAAGCAAAGATTAATAATTGTAGCGCTGCTCTATTTTATCTCCAGTCACTCTGTTCCAAGGAAAGATGTTTAAGAATGGATTTACTTTTAAAATCCACTGTTAAATTACACAATTCCTTCCTGTTTCGGCATCTTTTTTATCCGATTCTAGCATGTTATTCTTGTATTGTTGGATGAACTCAGTACTTACTTGTGAATAGTGATTTTATGTTTCTAAATATTGTCTTTGTATTTGCTTTCATGGCCCTCTTTCTGGTAGAAATAAAGATCTAATGATAATGATTCACTTTTTACCCATCTACGATTTTATGTTACTTAGGGCTCGCACTCAACTACTGCACAGAGGCAGACGGGTATTGGAGGAGCCATATATAACATGGTGTCTGTTCCGCATCCTATATGTAAAATATAGGGCCAGATGTAGCAAAGGATTTGCGCGAAAATCGCCGTTTGCGAAGCGCAAATGCCTCTTTGCTATGCAGAAATGCATATTACGAGTCGGGACCGACTCGCAATATGCATTTCAGAATCGCAAATAGGAAGGGGTGTTCCCTTCCTATTTGCGATTCGGAGTGGCATGCAATACCATTTGCGACCGCATATGCGGTCGCAAAGGGTGTCGCAGTTACCATCCACTTCAAGTGGATGGTAACCCTCTCGCAAATTGGAAGGGGTCCCTATGGGACCCCTTCCCCTTTGCGAATGGACCCAATACTATTTCTTCAGGGCATGTAGTGGTCCAAGGGACCACTACCTGCCCTGAAAAAATACCGAAACTAAAGGTTTCGTTTTTTTTTTAAGTGCAGCTCGTTTTCCTTTAAGGAAAACGGGCTACACTTAAAAAAACAAAACTTCTTTATTGAGAAAGCAGTCCTCCATGTTTGCGAGTGCCTAGACTCGCTATGGGGCCGCAATTTGCGACCCACCTCATTAATATTAATGAGGTGGGTCATTGCGACCCCATAGCGACTCGCAGTCGGTGTCTGAGACACCGTACTGCATACCAATTTGCGAGTTGCAAATTGCGAGTCGCATGGACTCGCAATTTGCAACTCGCAAATTTTCTTTGTGCTACATCTGGCCCATAATTCCTTGTCTCCGGCCATCCACGCCCCCACACTCTGTGATTTCTGGAATCCAGTGTTGCTCTGAAAGGCTCTTCGAGCCTGGTAACTCCTCTCTGACTTAGCTCTAGTGGATACCAGCATTTGTTAATAACTGTTGCTATGTCACAGCACTAAGGGCCAAATGTATCAAAGAATTTTCCACTCGCAAACGGTGCGAATTGCAAAATTCGGCCGTTTGCGAATGCAAAATCACCTTTCTGAATGTAAGAAAGGCATTCGCAGTGCAATTTTAAGGAATCGCTAAAATAGCGATTCCTTAAAATTGCGACCCCATTTAGAGAATCGCAATTTGCGATTCTCTAAATGCGGCATCGAAAATAAGGAATCCTCATTTGCGATTTCTTAAGCACATGTATGAAGCAATTCCTTAATGCAAATTGGACATTAAGGAATCGCTATTATCACCAAGTTGAACTAGGTGGTAACCATGTGCAAATTTTATGCATTTTTTAAATTGACATGTAACCCACACATGCCCTTTTGGCATGTGTGCACCTTACATGTCTTCCAAAATTGTTTTGGGGTGCAGCAGAGGGGGCCTTAGGCCCCCGGCACCCTGGAGTTTGCATTTCCCAAATTGCGAATTCCTAACTGGAATTCACAATTTACGACATGCAAAAAATTCACAAATATGGGCCTACAGGCCCATAGGTGCGAATGGGGACAGAGTTGATATTTGCGATTCGGTAATAGCATTTGCGATTTTTAAGAAATCGCTATTACCGAATCGCAAAAATCTTACATATCTTTTTGCACTTCTGAAATAGCGGTTTCTTAAAAATCGCTATTTGAGAATCGCAAATCGGTTGTATGATACATCTGGCCCTAAGTTTCTGGATTTTAATACAGTTATTCACTTTAGTTGCTCTCTACCAAAGCCGTATGGGGCCATATGTAACATGTATATAATCACACACTATTATGTGCTTATACTTAATTGGATTTGGCATGATTAATGAAAGTATTGCACTAGGCAAGAGCCAAGAGAGATCTTTATAATAATGGAACACACGCAGATATCAACAAAAACCATGATTTAATATTGATATATTTGTTAACCATCAGATATTATTTATATATCCAGTGTTTGGTATGAAGAGACATTTCCATGGAGTGTATCATTGAGTTTGTTCATTTTTCAATTATTGTTTTTCCAATGTGATGATCATTCACACAACATGAACCATGAAATTGTATTGGGATATAATGTGTTTGTTGTGGCCTCAGGTGTTAACAGGACATCTAAAATTCAAAACTTCCCATTAGGGCTCGTTATGGGCAAATACCCATAAATATTTATGTTTCCTAAGTTGGCAACACCTACATAGGATTATTATTTGAACTGATGTACTGAAATGATGTTGTGAAATGTTTCCCGTTACACATACTTGGGTGACTTTTACTCATTGATAGATTTAGACAATTCCCCGTCAGTTGCAGAAACGACTGTAAAATTGCCACAATAATGTTTTCATTGAGGTCAAAATGTCTCCCATATGTACAGACCAAAATTAATTAAGTATGGGTCAACATTGATTACATTTTGTGAAGCTCGCTGTACAGCCAATCCAATGGAAGTCTTTTTACACTTTTTACACTGTTTTGGGTGACGTTGCACGCTAACCTTTGTGAATGCAATGGGAATATGGCACCTCACTATCTGTGAACAAGGCTGAGGGACCGCCAAAATGCATCGGATTTCAGTAACAGGTAAAATAAATGTGATCTGGTTATGAAAATCATTGCAATCCTGAAGTTTGTTCTTGTGACTTTGGTGCCTTTTCTTTATTCAAGAGAGGATGTGAAATATTGTGCAGAAGTTGCTGTCTCCGCAATGTGCTGACACACCTTTCATTCAGGTGCACAAGGTAATCCAGCAGAACTTGAAAGAATATGCATATATATAAATACAGGGACATAGTTAGGTTCTGAATTTACTCATAGAAAATCAAAGAAATTCAGAAGTTATAGTTAGAGTTTTTTCAAGTAACTATACCTTGCACCCTAAGGTAAATATAACTCGTGCCTTCGCCATGCACAGCAAATTACTCCACATATTATGTCATTGATGAGATCTTCTATGGCATCATTGATATCACTGCAACCTTTGCAATAACATTATTGATAAGAAAACTGTGCATGGCGGGGGCGCGAGTTATAGTTACTTGAAATAACTCAAACTATAACAGCTGAATTTCTATGGTTTTATACAAGTAAATACAGAACCTAACTATAACATTGTTTTTTTCAGTGTACAGTATATATACTTTTTAATGTAAAGTAATTTTAATTACTATACACAATTCCAATCCCTGCCACGCACGGCCGAAGGGGGTTGGTCGTAACGCCTGGCTTCCAGCCAGGCCTTGCAGCCAAGCCTGTATTACCACCCAACCCTGCACCACGCATGGCCGCTGGCTGTGCACAGCGCAGGTTAGCCACAGGGCCTGTCTCTGTCAGTGGATGTGTGAGTGGGTGTGTCAGTGACTGAGAGAGTCTGAAAGTGGGTGTGTGAGTCTATGAGTGGGTCTGAGTGGGTGCATGAGCCTCTGAGTGCATGTATGAGTGAATGAATTAGTGTGCGAATGAGTGTGGTTTTTCTTTTTTCATGGAAATGACTGAAAATTCACACGTTTTTGCAAATATCCTTCCCCTAAAACACACCTATATAACACCCCTGGAGTCAGGGTTACCTTCATCCTGACCCCTTATGCCATTTTCAATTTTAGTTTTCACCCCTGGGGACTGTGTCCCATGAAGTAAAATGGCAGTCGCAACTTTCTGGTTAGGTTGTGGTCAGCCAATTGCATGCAAACTCTACTGCATGACACACTACTACCACTATATGCCATAGGAGTCCACGCAAGTATGCTATTCAACTGTACGCCACTCCTCCTATGCCAATGCACTCTACATTATTTGACTGTACACCACTCCACTCTACGCCACTCCAGTCTACTACACTTCACTCTATGCCACTACACTCTACCTTAGTTCACTGTATGCCACCCCATTGTACAAAACTCCACTGTACGCCACTACACTATGGCCCTCATTACAACCCTGGCGGATGGCGGTAATTTGGGGAAAGGTACTGCCAACAGGCTGGCGGTACCTTTTCCTAAATTATGACATTAAACTTCCAATGTACCACTCCGTCCGCCAGGGTGGTAACGCCCGCTGGGCTGGAGACTTCGGTCTCCAGCCAGGCGGCCGTCACAATCCCACCCTCGGGATTATGACCCCGCCTTTCGCCATGGTTTTCGTGGCAAGCGTACCGCCACGAAAACCATGGCGGTAGGCACTATCGGTGTCAGGGAATTCCTCCCCTGGCACTGATAGGGGTCTCAGCCATGCTCCCGCCCCTCCCAACAATCCTCCCCCACCCTACCCCTCCCTCTCCTGCCCCCACACATTTACACACCCACACGTACACACATACACAATCATACACACACGCATACCCACATCCACCAACGCATACACACATACATACCCACACACCGCAGCACACACCAACATACATTGTCGCACACAGGCATTCACAACACACAACATACTCGTGCACTCACATTCAGTCATTCATGCACGCATTCAACGCGACTCACACCCGCACGCGCGCATACAAAAACAGACACACACCCCGCCACACAGACACACAACACCCGCAC
This sequence comes from Pleurodeles waltl, assembly GCF_031143425.1. Classification (NCBI taxonomy): domain Eukaryota; kingdom Metazoa; phylum Chordata; class Amphibia; order Caudata; family Salamandridae; genus Pleurodeles; species Pleurodeles waltl. The sequence continues at coordinate 45,965,010 of NC_090444.1, forward strand.
ACACCACCCCCCCCTCTCCTGCAGGGGGTCCTCCGGCAGGAGACGGGACACAGCGCTGCTGTCAGCAGCAGTGTCCGCCAGCAAACCACCGCCTGGGAGTATCATGGCTCATGATACAGTAGGCGGTGTTGTGCTGGCATGGGGATGCTGCTGGCAGTAGCGCCACCTTACCGCCGTCTGCCGCCATAACCGTTGACGGTATTCGGCCAGCCTTCTGGCGGAATTCCGTCTACGGTATAATGTGGGTGGGCGGCTGGTAGCCACGGAGACGGTATGTTGGCGGCCATCACCGTGGCGGAAGGCGGCAATTACCGCCAAAGTCATAATGAGGGCCTGTATGTCACTTTACTCTGTGCTACTCCACTGTCTGCAACTCCACTCTATGCCATGCCATTCAACGCTATTCCACCATATCCCACTTCACTCTCCGCCAATCCATCTGACGCCAGTCCATTCTACACAACCCCACTCAATGCCACTCTACTGTTTGCCACAAAACTCTACACCACTTCAGCTCACACCAGTACAGTCTACACCACTCCACCACTCTACTCTTCATGACTCCACTCTATGCCTCTCTACTCTATGGTATTCCACCACTATTGTATGCTACTCCACTCTATGGTATTTCACTGTACGCTACTCCACTCTACGGCACTGCACTGTATACCACTCCAATATATGCTATCCCACTCCATGCCAATCCACTCTACATCAATGAACTGTACACTCCACTGTATACCACTCCACTGTATGCCACTCCACTGTATGTCACTCCTCTGTAAACCACTCCACTGTATGCCACACCACTCTGCAATGCTACTTTATTCCACCCCACTCTCTACCACTCCACTCCATGCCACTCCACTCTACGGTACTCTACAATTCTACTCTATGCCTCTCCACAACACTCTACTCTACAGTATTCCACTGTACGCCACTCCACTGTATGCCACTCCACTCTACACCACTCCACTGTATGCTATTCTACTTTACACCACTCTGCTCTACATCACTCCACTCTCTGCCACTCCACTGTATACCACTCCACACTGTTCCACTACACACAGCTCCACTGTACGTTACTGCACTCTGATATTGCATTCCACTCATCTCTCCACAATTCCACTGTACGTCACTACAGTGTAGGACACTCCGCTTTATGACACTCCATGCCACTACATTCTATGCCACTTCGCTCTATGCCACTCCACTCTACGCCACTCCACTCTACGCCACTCCATTGTATGCCACTCAACTCCACGCCACTCCATTCTATGCCACTTCACTGTATGCAACTCCACTGTACACCATTCCACTCAATGCCACTGTATGCCACTCCACTGTATACCACTCTATTGTATGCCACTCCACTGTACGCCACTCCACTGTATGCCACTCCACTGTATGCCACTCAACTCCATAACATTGTACACAACTCCCATCTACACCACTCCACGCTACGCTATTCCTCTGTACACCACTTCATTGTATGCCACTCCATTGTACATCGTTCCACTTTATACCATTCCACTCTATGCCACTCTACTCTATGCCACTCAACTCAGTTCCACTTAGCTCTATGCCACTCAACTCTTTGCCACTCCACTCTACGCTCCTGCATTCTGTGTCACTCCACTCTACGCCCAATCTACGCTACTGGCCTCTACACCATTTCAGTGTAGCAATTTGACTCTGCAACACTCAAGTCTACCCCTCCCTGAACTATTCCACTCTATGCCACACCATTCTGCACCACCCACTGTATGCCACTTCACTCTACTGCACTCCACAGCAGTCCACTGTATGACAATATACTCTAGAACACTCTCCTCCACTATACTGCATGACCCTCTTCTTTTAGAGCATTGGAATGTTGAGAGCTCCATTGAAGACAATTCAGCTCCAGAGATCTGTGTTCACTGGGAAACGCCCTCTCAGCTGAGTGTTATAAACTCCACAAACTGCCACTAGCAATCAATTCTACTGTTTAAAGTGCAGTTAACTCAACAGGCATAACCAGGTGAAGAGCTGAGCAGTAGCTATGACGAATCCGCTAAGGAATATTCAGTTTTTGGAAAAGCCTCAACAAATTTCTTTCAATTTATTTTAACACATTTCCATTGATGAATGGGTTAATAAATCAGCTGGAGTACGAAGAGAGATGCCTGTAAAATGACACCAAAACTCTGCTTCACATGAACTGGATATACTGAAACTGGAGGGCTGAAACCAAGACAAGAGCAGCAACAAAATGGGCAACTCAAATATTCAGCGATTGGTTGGTAGGAAATGGGCATGTACCTGAGTTTGAGACAAAACCACTGCCTGAACATTGCACCCTTCTGAAGTATTTTGTATGCAGAGGTAAGAAACTCTAAATGGGAATGTTATAGTAATCAAAGCCTTATATCAGTAAGGGTTGGACTAAAAAGAAAAATTAATAATCCTCCTTTAAGCAGAGCTGGCCATATCATGCATGATGATGTGTTCGCACCTGCTGACAATGTGTTAGTAGCAATTTTTTAAAAAACAACATAGAGAAGGCAAAAATGTCACTATTAGAAAATAATTTATATCAGCACAGGACTTGTCATTGATAAAACACTGTGGTATCTTGGACTGTGATGAACCTATTTCACTGCAGGACAAAGTTTTTTTTGATTCTCAACTTCAGCTTGTAAAACGTGGCAGGGAAGGATTACAAGAGTTGCCTAATAATGCTTTCACATTCCTAGCAGATTAAAACAACCAAGAGTATGCAACTTTAACCTTCAATGACGAAACAAAAAACAATAAGGAAGTAAATGAGAAACTTACATATCAAAACAGAGGGCAGACAGTGCAATGTGTCCTATAAAATCTTTGAAATTGCATATTACCAAATTGCCCAGAGAATGCAATTGCTTCTTTGTACAATCAAGGAAACTTACTGTGCTGCAAGTGCCTCTGTTTGGTATTTCAATAAGCCTCTTCGGAAAAACACATATGGAGGACTAATGAAAGAAATCATCAGGAAAGCAGGATTCAGCCGCGTTTACACAAACCATTGTCTGCGCACTACAGCTGTACAACTGCTTGCGGATAATGGTTTTGAAGCGCCTCAGATAATGACAGTCAGTGACAACAGAAGCGAAATCAGTGTGGAGAGTTATTGGAAAGCATCATCTGAAGATCGAAATGTATGGTCCACTGTACTAGCAAATGCAGGTGCCAGTACCAAGATGCATCTGAAAAATACATAAATGGACCAGAAACCTATGTAGAAATAGAAGACAATTCTTCATTTAGGTTACCAGGGAGAAGCACAGATCACAATATGAAAATAGTTGTTTCTGATGTTTTCTCGCACTGTAACATCACATTTAATAGCAACGTACAAATTTAGTGAAATGAAGTCTTACTGCAACAGATTATTCTTGATGGTTCTAATGGTTTGCAATGCTTGTTCTTCCTCAAACACATTAGTGTGCATGTTTAACTTGTAATTTGAAAGCGTTTTATTTTATGATTTTAGTACTGTAATTGTAGAATAGCGTGCATGGTGGTGTTAGTAATATAACAAATAATGTTTTGCCATGCACCTAGTTGCCTTTTGTTTCTGTTTTTATTCTCTGTGTCTGTATACATTTACCTGTCATGACCTGTGTTTTAGGAATTGTGTTCAGGATTATAAATAGCTATTTTAGCTAAACCTGTTTTTAATTCCCATTTGGTACTACCTTTTTATTTTAAATGTAAGAGAAAATCTAAATCTATTCAACATGTATTCTACTGCTGTTGCATATGTTCCCCAACTGCTAATTTAAGTAAAGAAGAACAGAAAAGGCAATATTAAAATACATTTTTACAATGTTAATTTAATTTCCATTTAATTTCTGTTTCCAGTTGGTTGCTAAAATGAAAAATGTATTAAAAAGCAGAGAAAGTTGGCAGCTCGTTCTAAAACACATCAGTAAAGAATGAAAATCTAAAGCTTAGAAATAGCTTGTTTCTTTTTCTTTTTTTCAAATATTTAATCATGTTTTCAAAATGAAGCTGACGCTTTACAAGCCTCGTTATTCTTCGAGAATGCATGCCTCACATACCTTATTTTTGTTAAAAACTGCGTTCTAGCTTGCGTAGTTAATCAACATGGTGGGTGGGCTCTTCTTAATTCACAAAATCTTCACTTCCCTTCTCAGAAGCACATGCGCAGCAAAAGGCCCCAAACTCTTTGCTGAAAGGGAGAAATGTAAAATCAACAAGGGGAATGCCCTGTCATCCCAGTAAGTTCCAGTGAACCCTGGAAATGAGTTAAACAAAATGAAAAGCCTCTCTGCAGCACCTCTTGACATCGGAGTTAGAGTGTGTGATAAGCGCAGTTACACTTAAGGCTGCCAACATTTTCTGACACAAATGAAGGTAGGTGTATAGAAACTTTTTTTTGTGCGCAATTCATCTTTCAAGGTAGTTACATTCGTGACACTTTACATAAAAATAAATTAGTGTGCCAGAAACATGTTCAAATGTTTATTCCTTGCCTACTAAATGTTGCCCATGTACTGGTTGAACAATGTGTGCAGCCCAAGCTGCAATGGTATTCTTCAACATGTGGTATGTTAAGGCCCCAAACATGTTTTGAAAAGTCTCAGGGCCTTTTCAAAACACATAGCAAACAACGTCTGAAAGGGGCCAATGCTCTAACAGTCTTAGAACTTGCCGTAGCGGGCTCTACCAGCCATAAATGGCCCTCTCCCTTGTTAAAGGCACTTGCCTTCAGTTTGGGCCTTTAATGTGGGACCGGGCTCTTAATGGGCGATAGAGCTTGCTACAGCGGGATCTAAGAATATATTTTTCCACTCAACAACTTGAAGCACTTTTTTATTAAAAACTTTGAAATTCAATGAAAAAAACAATGGCTAAAGTTTAGTTATAGTTAGGAAAACGTTATTATTTCTATATAAGCCAGACAAACTACACACACATTCGAATTTGTAAATATCTAGTTATACCTTAAATTTATATTTTAAGCACCAACGTCTAATTATTATCACTCAAACACCTCCATACACAGTGTAGTGAACTCGGTAGCCACAATACCACAGTACATTAACTATAACTCACCAGTGTACCATGCACTGTGTTCTCACAAATGATGTGATTTGTGATATCATAAGTGTTATGAATGCTACGGTTGCAGATGATATAAGTGATGTAATATGAAAGGGTAGAAGCAGTGCATGCAGAAGGAGCAGGTTAAAGTGTATGTAGTTTTGCTACTGAGTTGATTACTCTACGTATGGAGGTATGTAAGTGAATTTGAAGCATTGAAAGATCCTGGAACAGAAGCACCCATAGGACGTCAGAGGAGATGTTCCATGCTTTCTGGCATTCTCTTTTTTATTTTTTTTGTTCTAGTGGTAGACTCTCATCAAAATGTCTGCGGGAGCACCACTATCCAGGCTGACTGCACTGTCACTCAATATATTCTGTAAATTATCCTGCCCGCATTAGGGATCTAAAGAGCTGTCTCACATCCAATCAACATCTAGACATAGGGGATTTCAAGAAGACCAAAGTAGTTCACTCTGCAAAGAGTTCTTAACATGTGCCACAGCATCTGCCTTCAGATTGCTACCACCATTCCCACACACATCTATGACCATTGTTTCAAAGCAATAGCTCATCATGGCCTGAAGATCTCAAACTACTGGACTTGTTTCACATACCTCTCTATGGGCCTGATTTAGAACTTGGCGGATGGAATACTCTGCCACAAACGTGACGGATATCCAGTCCACCATATTACGATCTCAAATGGATATAATGGGATCATAAGATGGCAGACTGGATATTTCGCTCAGCCAAGTTCTAAATCAGGCCCTATATAATTTCCCTCTACTTCTCATAGCACATCCCCTGATCCTTACACTGTTATGGCAGGGCCTATTTCTCAAATCTTCCAGGTTGGACCGCAATGGTACATGTACATGTTGGTCTGTAGAATGAATAGACTTTGTCACAGGAACACAACATCTACTGAGAGTGTGTTCAGTTATCATTATCCGGACTGAAAATAAAAATGACCACAGATTTTTAGTTTGAAAAATTGCAGAAACTACACTCATTGCCTCTCTATTTGTCCTATTATCTGACGAATTGGGATGTCTGGCAACTATGAAGATAGGAAGGGAACTTACTGGTAGTCCGGTAAATTAGTCCTTAATTGTCTAGTAATTTTTGTTTGTTACAAATACACACAGCCAGACCCATGTGTTCCTCCAACTTCAGACTTCTCAACACTTGCAACTCAAACTGAAAATCAGGCAGAGCCCAATAAGTGGAACTGCTTCACCCTTTACCTGCAGAACCCCAACAATCTTGTCTCTAACATTTGTTTCAATATATATGACCCTTCCTTCTCTCAAATCTCCTCTCGCCTGCGCCTCGAAAGCAATTAAGTTATGTAGTGTGTAGAAGTGAATTTTCATGTTTATCCAGTTGCACCCTGCCACTGTGATCCTGTAGATTAAGTCATCTAATTTAAAATTGCATGGTAAATTAGCAGTCTTTACCACACCCAGTAAATACTGACTTTGCAGAGTATGGTATTAATTGGGTATAGTAATTGCCACCTATTCTGAGACTTGTATGTTAGGTTGAGGTATAACTTGTGGCACTGGTGTTTTGCGCAGGATTCATCTGATGTTTTGCCTTCTTCCTGTAAATACCACATGCAGTTATTAATGACAAATTTGAAATTTTCCTTAGAATGAATAACAAAAACAAATGTACAGTACTGAACACTTGCAGAATGGGGTCTGCCCCCCTGCCCAATTTATCCTTTAACATAAAGATCGTCATAGTTTTAGTGCATCAGAAGTTACACTGTTGATATTGATATTTTGCACTTCTCCACAACCTAACACCATCCTGTATGAAGAAGCCAACATTCACACAAAGTGATTATTTAGCATAAGCAGTGTTTTGTAGAAGTCCTGTAATTCAATATATGTCATGTAATTATTCTTGCTTTCTAGTGGTGTGTTGTTCAAGTTCTGAATTGGGACAGGTTTGCGCTGAACCCTACAGCAAGCAACATTCATGCCGCAGAGCAAACATTTGAGTGACTTTATTTCCTTGTTTTGTTTGTGAGGTGATGGTGGACAATTTTTACCATCACCACTGAATGTTTACTACCCAATACTCTAATGGAAACAGGTGGATTGTAGAGTCACCTACCAGCAGAATTAACTTATTTAAATGTAAAATAAGCAGTTCTAAACTGGAGAAAGTGATAAAATTGTTCTGTTGTTGTTCAGTGTTCATAGTCATACCATGCACACACAAAAGCATCTGAGAATAACAAAAAATGAAAATCAATGTTAATAGCTGATGTGCTTAATCTGTGGATTCATCTAATTATTAGGCTACAGAAAATATATCCAAATTATTTTACCCTACAGAAATGTTACTGTATGACAGTTACTTTTATTTTGAGTTTGCAGACCGCAGAACAGTCCGGTTTCCCTGGAATCGTAATTAATTTTGATGTAACCTGAAAAGGTTTTACTGAAGGCCTCAGTCAGTTTGGGCCTAGCATCCATAAGAAAGGCCTAATGTTCCCTTTCTTCGTGTGCATGTGAATAGCTTCTGGGCAATGGCCTCTATCCCTCCAGCCTACTCTGACTCCCAAAGCAGCTTCCTCAGTCAGGAAAGCAGACTTTTGAAAGTTATCGGCTCTCCCTTCTCTTGAACAGTGTGGGCTCACCCACACCCCCGTCTGCGATGGAAGGGGAATCTATTCCCCTTCCACCCCCTAACCCACCAGTGACTTCTGATGAGGTCAGCGTGCAATTGCGTCTCCCACCGTGCTGGAATATGAGCTTCGAGCACAGACCGGAAGAGAAATGGCAAGCATTTCTCTTCTGATCACGGGCTGGGGCAGGAGAGGCATCAAAGGAAAGGAAAGGCCTTTCTTTTCCTTTGATGTCTCTCTGAGTATTTCTGCAGCCCGGTTGTGAAGCGATCCGGCTGCAGAAATGCCCACGAGACACCAGAGAGTTTAAAAAATATATATTTATGCATAAGGGGAGCGGCCCCTTTGGCAAGGGCCGTTCCCCAGGGGGACAATTTGTTTAAGGCCATTTCTAATATAATTAGGGCGATCAGCCCCGGGGGGCAGAAACCTCTAGACGCCAGGGCTTGTTTACTTTTTTTTTTTTACAGGAGCGGTGCAACCCCTTAGGCAAGGATCGCTCCCCTGGGGGCAAATATTTTAGGTCATTTCTGCCCCCCTTGGGGGGTGGTGACTACCAACCAGTATGGGAATGTTTATGCCCCCACCCCAACTTTCAGCTCTCCCCGCACTAAAACATCTTATCCCACGGCAAGCAAGAGGACATTTGATTAGTCTGGGTTTTGGTTTTACATCTGGGCCATGAGAGCTTGTCTAACTCTCAAAATTGTCCCACTTGGAATGGTGAGGGTGGTACTTTTTGGACTTTGGGATGCTGCAATGTACAAAATCTACAAGACCTAGACACATCTGAAAACTAAACATCTGGGTGAGTCCGGAGTGGTGTGCTTCACATGCGCCCTGCTCTATTTTCTTACCCATAATGCCCTGCAAACCTCCAACTTTACTTGAAATCACACATTTTTGTAATGGAGCCTTCCAGAATCTGCAGGAATCCACAAAATCCCTACCACCCAGCATTGTTGCATCTATACCGATAAAAATTCTGCCCCACTTGTCAGCCTAAAAACATTTTTTTCCAAACTGCCCGTTTTTGACATGTCTTTGGCTCTTCCCTGTCACAGGCTCTTGGCCCACCTACACAAGTGAGGTATAATTTTTACCAGGAGACTGAGGGGAATGTTGGGTGGTAGGAAATGTGTGCCGATGCAGAGATCCCACACAGAAATGTGGGAAAAATATGATTATTTTAGCTAAAGTTGAGGTTTGCTGAGGATTCTGGGTAAGAAAACACTGGGGGATCCACGCAAGTCACTCCTCCCTGGACTCCCTCGGGTGTCTTGTTTTCAGAAATGTTTGGGTTTGATAGGTTTCCCTAGATGGCTGCTGAGCCCAGGACCAAAAACGCAGATGACCCCCTGCAAAACCAGGTAGTTTTGTATTTGATAATTTTGATGTGTCCATGTAGAGTTTTGGGGCATTTCCTGTCACGGGCACTAGGCCTACCCACAAAAGTGAGGTACCATTCTTATCGCGAGATGCGGGGAATGCTGTGTAGAAGGAAGTTTGTGGCTCCCCTCAGATTCCAGAACTTTGCAGCACCGAAATGTGAGGAAAAAGTGCTTTTTTTGCCAAATGTTAAGGGTTGCAAAGGATTCTGGGTAACAGAACCTGGTGAAAGTTACCCTAGGTGTCTAGTTTTCAGAAATGCCCAGGTTTCCTAGGTTTTCCTAGATGGCGGATGAGCTAGAGGCCAAAATCCATAGCTAGGCACTTTGCAAAAAATAGGTCAGTTTTCTTTGGGAAAATGTGATGTGTCCATGTTGTGTTTTGGGGCATTTCCTATTGCGGACACTATTCCTACCCCCACAAGTGAAGTACCATTTTTATCGGGAGACTTGGGGGAATGCTGGGTGGAAGGAAATCTGTGGCTCCTCTTAGATTCCAGAGCTTTCTATCACCGAAATGTAAGGAAAAAGTGTTTTTTGCCAAATTTTGAGGTTTGCAAAGGATTCTGGGTAACAGAACCTAGTGAGAGCGCCACAAGTTACCCATCCTGGGTTCCCCTAGGGGTCTAGTTTTAAAAAATTCACAGGTTCGGTAGGTTTTCCTAGGTGTCGGCTGAGCTAGAGACCAACACCCACAGCTTGGCACTTTCTAAAAAACACGCCAGTTGTCAATGTAAAAATGTGATGTGTCCATGTTGCTTTTTGGAGCATTTCTTGTTGCGGGCACTAGACCTACCCAACAAGTGAGGTACCATTTTTATTGGGAGAATTGGAGGAATGGTGGGTGAAAGGAAATGTGTGGCTCCTCTCAGATTCCAGAACTTTTTATCACCAAAATGTGAGGAAAAAGTGTTTTTTGCCAAATGTTGAGGTTTGCAAAGGATTGTGGGTAACAGAACCTGGTGAGAGCCCCACAAGTCGCCTGATCCTGGATTCCCCTAAGTGGCTACTTTTAAAAAATGCATAGGTTTGGTAGGTTTCCCTAGGTCCCTAGGCCAAAATCCACAGCTAGGCACTTTCCTAAAAACACGTCAGATTTCAATGTGAAAATGTAATGTCTCCATGTTGTGTTTCCTGACATGGGGATTAGGCCTACCCATGCAAGTGAGGTACCATTTTTATCGGGAGACTTGGAGGAACACAGAATAGAAGAACAAGTGTTATTGCCTCTTGTGTTTCTCTACATTTTTTCCTTCCAAATGTAAGACAATGGCCCTCATTATGACCCTGGCGGACAGCAGTATTTTGGACAAGAGAACTGCCAACAGGCTGGTGATACTTTTCCCCAAAATATGACTTTGGCGGTTTGGCCCAAGCCAAACCGCCAATGTATCACTCCGTCTGCCAGGGCAGTAACAGCCGCCGGGCTGGAGACTTCAGTCTCTAGCCAGGCGGCCGTCACTGTTCCACCCGTGGGGTTATGACCCCGCCTACCGACATGGTTTTCATGGCTTCCTTACTACCACGAAAACCATGGTGGTAGGCACTATCAGTGACAGGGAATCCCTACCCTGTCACTGATAGGGGTCTTCCCCACCCCCTCCCCAGAGTCCTCCCCCACCCTCCCCATCGCACTCCAGACCCCCCACGACATACACGCACATTCACGCACCATCATACACATGCATACACACACACATACCCACATTCACCACGCATGCATACATCCATTCACACACACATCCACCCACACTTAGATACATACACGCACCCACGCATTCACACAACACAACATACACGCACACTCACAACCATGCATTCCACACGGCACCCAGCCACATGCACGCACACACAAACATACACCCACACCACCACACACACACAACACCCCCCACCCTCCCCACCTATCAGAGCACCTGACTTACCTTTTGTGAGAGGGTCCTCCAGCAGGAGACGGGACAGGGCGCTGCTGCCTGCAGCAGCATCTGCCAGCAGAACACCGCCAGGCCGTAGCATGTCTCATGATGCGATCTGCGGCGGTCTACTAGTGTGACGCTGCTGTTGGCAGCAGCGCCACCTTACTGCCGTCCACCGCCATGACCGCAGCTGGAATTCCGCCATCCTCCTGGCGGAATTCCGCTATGGTCATAATATGGCGGATGGTAGGTAGCCGCGGCGACGGTGTTTTGGCACTCATCGCCGCGGCGGTAGGCAGTCAATACGGCCAATGTTATAATGAGGGCCAGTGTGTAAAAAAGACATCTATTTGAGAAATGCCTGTAATTCACATGCTAGTATGAGGACCCAGGAATGCAGAGATGTCCAAATAACCACTGCTTATTAACACCGTTTCTTGTGCCCATTTTGGAGATACAAATGTTTCCTTGATACCTATTTTTCACTATTTATATTTCAGCAAATTAATTGCTGTATACCCAGTATAGAATGAAAACCCATTGCAAGGTGCAGCTCCTTTATTGGCTCTGGGTACTTAGGGTTCTTGATGAACCTACAAGCCCTATGTATCCCCACAACAAGAAGAGTCTAGCAGACGTAACGGTATGTTGCTTTTGAAAATTTGACATCGCAGGAAAAAGTTACAGAGTAAAACGTGGGGACAAATGGCTGTTTTTTCACCTCAATTTCAATATTTGTTTATTTCAGCTGTTAATTTCTGTAGGAAAACCTTGCACGATCTACACAAATGAACCATTGCTGAATTCAGAATTGTGTTTACTTTTAAGAAATGTTTAGCTGTTCGTGATCCAGCATTGGTTTCACATCCATTTCTCTCACTAACTGGAAGGAGGCTGAAAAATAGTAAAAATGGGGTATGTCCTAGTAAAATGCCAAAATTGTGTTGAAAAATGTGGTTTTCTGATTCAAGTCTGCCTGTTCTTGAAAGCTGGGAAGATGGTGATTTTGGCACCACAAACTCTTTGTTGATGCCATTTTCAGGGGAAAAAAACCACAAGCCTTCTTTTGCAGCCCTTTTTTCCAATTGTTTGTGAAATTTTGCTGTATTTTGGCTAATTTCTTGTTTTCCTCCAGGGGAACCCACAAACTCTGGGTATCTCTAGAATTCCTAGGAAGTTGGAAAAAAAGCAGGCAAATGTAGCGTGGGTAGCTTATGTGGAACAAAAGGTTATGAGGGCCTAAGCGCAAACTGCCCCAAATATAAAAAAAAAGGCTTGGCACCTGAGGGGGAAAAGGCCTGGCAGCGAAGGGGTTAAATATGTGAGGGCCTCTTACTTATATAAGGCTCAAACGCTTCCCACCTAATTCACTGAACTATAATATAAATTGCTATGAACATTGAAAGAAATATTGAAGTTAACACACATGCCTGTTGTAAGCCTTGGCCTCAAGCGATCTTCAGTTTCAGTTTTTGTGTTTTAATTTTGCATTTGTTCAGTGTGATGGAACAAGGTGTGCATGTCTTAGCAATGCCTGTTGTGAAAAATGTGTTTTATGTATTTATTTTTCACATGTAGCACTTAATTTATACTGAGCCTGTTTGCAGCATGCATTAACATTAGTATGCATCAGGTATTGTGGTGTACAAACATTGTATTAATGCAATTTTACTAAGGCTGATACACTTATGCAATATAAATGTGCTGCAGACAAGAAAGTAATAGCTGTGCAAGCAATTTAACTATTTTTGATGCTCAAGGAGGTGACAAAACAAAGGTGCAGTTAATACATCCACAGTAGTAGAATTTGCATGGTATGGGCTGATAGCTGGTACAAACAGAGAATATGGCAATGTGTCTTTAATAGAGGTGAGCAGAATTGGCAGAATTTCATTCCGTATAATTCTATGGAATTGCATTAAAATTCTGTAAGACTCCAGGGAATTCTGTGAATGGGCAGCGCAATGTGCAGTGCATACCCCTTGGTGCCCTTACATAACTATGTACAGGCATCGAGGTGTATCCACTCCAGAACATACCAGTCAGCACCCTTACATTAATCTGTGGTGTTTTTTTAACCACAGAGGGAGTGCTCTTTACTGCACAGTAAGGCATACCGCTTGGCGCCCTTAAATACTTGGGGCCCTTGCATAAATATGTAAGGGCACCGAGATTTATGCACTTGCACTCCAAGGCATACCCATCGGTGCCCTTACATAAGTAGGTGAGGGCGTTAAGTGGAATCCACTCCAGTGCATTCCCCACAGTGCCCTTATATATTTATGTAAGGGCACCGAGTATGTAAGGGCGCAAAGAGGTATGCCTTCCTGTGCAATGGTTTAAACAGGGCTGGAGGAGGGAGCAGCCCCTTTATGTTTTAAAACCACTGCAGATTAACTCTGTCAGAGGAGTGGTGGAATTCAATCAGTAATTTTGTGTAAACAAAAAGTGTTGAACAATAGTATGAAGATAGATTACATTCTTCATGTGGATTCCTGCCCTTTTATTCAAGCTTTGATGGTGGGTAAATCCACATATGAAAGAGAGAATATTGTTATTCATTTTTATTTTAACAGGGACTGAGTTCCATGTGGACTGTAAAGAAGTTGTTTCCAACAATGCAGGATTTTTTGAAGGAAGGGACGATCAACAGTGTGACCACCTTGGATAAAAGAGCAAATACTTGTCACAATGATCCATGCCCTTCAGAAGGGACAAGTGCAAATGGCAAAACAAACTGCAGCTTGTTTTGAAAGCGAAACATCTGACCACTGGCAATCAGTGTAGTGATGAAGGGCTGTGAAATGTGATTCAAAATAAGACAAGCTATACTGTAGATACCATTGGCTAAGTCTACACTTTAAGACCACTAGGCTTATGGTGCTCTAGTTAAGGGAAACCTCTATGTCAGCATCTCAGTATGTACTATGAACCATTTGTAACTTAATTTGCTTGAATTTCATTAACCCCCTAAGTTTTGGTAACCTTTACTAAGTGTGACTTGTTTGGAGGAACAACAAACTCTTCTGGGTTGATGATGGGCACTTAATAGGTAGACGATTTACCGAAGGCTAGTATCTCAGACCTATTAACCTTCAGATGGTTTGTTAGCAACCAATAGTGAAAAGCTAGTAGGTATAGGCTGCAGGCACTGGAATCAAAATCTGATGGGTTTGCAAGCTTTATTGTGATTTTTTTATGTCACCAGCATATTTGCTACATTTGAGGTTAAAGGAGGAGGCTTAACTCTGGTAGCTACTTTATGGAAGCTAGTATTGTGTACTGTGCAACAATTCACTGGTGAGCCATGATAGCACTTAAACCATCCAAACTGATTATAGGAGGCACTCTGATTGGTAAGAGAGATGTGTATTGGCAGAATAAGTTGGGTGTGATGTGGTGCGCTGTGACTTGGTGTGAGAGAACAGGGCTGTTTGGCCCCATTTTTCACTTTTTGCTGGTGTTTTCCTGACTCTGATGGTGCTCTGGGTACTGCTAATCAGTCCCAGGGCCTGTGCTCTGTGTAAAATCATTATGCAAATTAGGCTAATTATAATTGACTAAGTCAACCTACCTATAAGTCCCTAGTATATGGTAGGGCATGTAGGTTTAGGGACCCTAGCACAGGTAGTGCACCCATAGGTGCACTCCTGAGGTGCCCAGTGTCATTTTAAAGGAAGGCCTGCCTTGCTGGCTGCTTTTAAATTAAAGTTACATGCAAATTTCGACTTTGAAATTAAAAGTAGTTCCAAAGTCTTAAACTACCTTATTTTTACATATGTCACCCCTAAGGTGTGCCCTATGTGCTCCTAGGGCTGGGTGCCATGTAACTATAAGCAGGGACCTTATAGAAATAGTTTTATAAGCCCTGGTGAGGTAAAGCAGCCAAATTTGTTTTTCCCTCGTAGTGAATTGCCTCAATAGGCTAGAATGGGGAGTCTTTATTTTAATTTTAAAAGTCCCCTTAAGTAACAGATACAAGAAGTTTGGTTTAAAATTAATTGTTATAATAAATCCCACAACTTCCAGTTGTGGGATTTAATATAACTTGTTCAGGTAAAGAGTTTTAAACTTTACCTGAAAAGTTGCCGACTTCAGCCCTGCAGTGTTTATTCTGCTGTGCTCTGATTGGCCAGCCTCTGGCAGCCTGGCCAGGCTGCCTTGATGAGGTGTGAAGTGGCCTGGCTCCACACAAAGATATGTGCCTGGGGGAGGAGATCTCCCTTCAGCAGATGGTGAAGCAGGAAGGGGGAGGGCTGCCAAACTGGTCTTCAAAGGCAGAGAAGGACATTTGGAGCAACCCAGCAACACCCTCACATCCTGCAAACCCAGACAATTAGGTGCCCCCTTGATTAGATTAGGAGAGGGCAGGAGAGGGGTGTGTTTAGGATTTTTAGCCACACCAATGCTTGGGATCAGCAAGATGTAACCTCCAAAAATCACTTTCAGCTATGATGGGTTTTTGAGGAATGTTGCTCGCTGGGATTTGTTTTTTGCCACACTTCCCAGGAAGTGGTCATCACAGGGGGAAGGACCCTGCACCTGATTGGAGAACCAGGACACCCCTGTTTTTCACCCAGGAGCAGGGATAAAACTGGCAGACCTGCACCCACACCTCAGATCCCTATCAGATTCCAACAAGGAAGAACTACAGGAGAAGACGGACTGCCCTGCTGGACCCCTGACCTGCACCTGGACACTGCACTCTGGAGGACTGCACCAGCTGCACACTTGGGCTTCACCACTAAAAGGACTTTACCTGTCTTCTACTGCTTCAAGAAGGGACTCCCTGTTTGCTACAGGTACAAAGGAGCTGCCCAGAGTCCCCTGCATCAAGTCCTGCAAGCAGAGCCCAGCTCACCAGCGTCCAGTGGCCATTTGAGGATTCTGACCAGGTGCATTCTAGGAATTGTAGTCCCAACTCCCAAGGAGCAACTTAGAGCTTCTGGAACCTTGGATCAAGTTGTGGACACTTCAAGGACACAAAAAGGACCTCTGGAAGAAGATCCAGAAGTTTGGAGACGTTTGGAGCAACTCCATATGTTGAAGAGGTGCATTGTGGGAGTTGTAGTCCCAGACCCCAAAAGGCACACCAGAGCCTCTGAACCCTTTGCTGGTGCTGTGGACCACTTTCCTGAATCAAACACTTCTGAAAGTAAGTGTGACAGTGTTACCTCGTGGGTGGCCTGAACTCTGGACTTTGTTCCTTTCCAGTGTGACCTTTTTTAACCCTTTGAGCGCTAGTTGCTTCTTTGCGCTAGAAAGCATTAATTATTTAAAAATTCATATCTCCTGTTCCCCTTATCCGATTTTATTCGTTTTGATGTCATTTTAAAGATAAAAATATAATCTATTGTTATGAATTTATTATGGATTTTTAAACTGTTTCCTGTGTTTTATTTAATTACTGTTTTGTGATATTTGAATGCTTAACGCTTTGTCTCCTAAGTTAAGCCTTGTTGCTCGTTGCCAAGCTACCAAGGGTTGATCTGGGTTTAATTTACTGAGACCTGAATGGGGCTAAGTGGAGGTTATTGGCCTATTGCTAAGTGTAGGTAATTACCTGCCCTTACCAATAACCCATTTTCCAACACTTGGTATGTAGTCTAACTGTGAGAGGTGAGCATGCTTTATTCAGCTTTGATGATGTCTTTTATGTCAGTACTTTATCTCTTAAGGCTCTGACGCTAGAGGAATGAAGGTTTTATAGCTTAGGATGTTTTTGAAACTTCCTTACTTGGATGGGAGTTTCAAAGCTGTGCTGGCTTGGACAGATAATGCCCATCCAAGTGGAGTTTTTATGAAGAATATAACCTTCATATATAAGGGATGGAACTTGCATCTGTGGTGATGGGGCTGGAATTTGTGCTGGAGAAATATTGGTTGATCCTTGTAGTGGGCTTAGGTATATGTTGACAAGTGTCGTAGTTTGGACTCTTGCTCTGAGCAAGACTGCTGGTTTAAGGATGGCAGTACTTTTGTTTGTAGGCGACTGCGTCTTTCCTACAACAAGTCGCAACTGTCATCCCAACCTTACCGGCTCACTAGCAGCACCTCATCAGAAACATAATAGTAAAAGGTGATTTATGGCAGTCGTTTACGCATGGACTAAAAAATAAGATATCTCAGGGATTGTTGTGGTTAAACGGAAATTACCCTTTTCTCACAGATATATTATGTCTCATACAAACACAGGCAATGACACAGATGCAGTAAAGTTATAATAGCTTTTTATTTAACATAACTGCAATTTGCGATAAGTTGCATGGTCTGCAATGATTAGGATAATGAATGTAGCAAGTAACAGTACTGTGAAGAAGAGAGTCATTGTTATGAAGACCCCCACCATTTTGCAATACATGAAAGACATATATAAGATGGAATATGCCCTATTACCCTAATGTGAATAGGCCTAACCTCCTACCTAAAGGAGAGCTGGGTTTGCTAAACCTAATCTGCCAAAGCCGTGTCCATGAGAGGAGCCCCCAACCCTTGTTACCTTGGAATGAGGTCTCTATCTCAGACTCCGCAGGGACACGAAGACTGGATCTGCGTCAAGACGACTGTAGCATCGGTATCAGCGATGGTGGCGATGCCCTCTGGTCGGAATCCCTCTGATTATCTGTCTAAAGTGTGATGTATTTATACAGATTTACAAGGTCCCCTGACGTAGGTGTATTCCTAAACAATAGATAACAGGCAAGCTTGGGACGGCAATTAATATCAACAATCCCATGAAAGTATAGAGAGGGAAAATCCCTAAGTGTGAACACCTACTGTTTGTTTGTCTTTTGTGCTTGATCTTGACGCCTTGGCGTGGTGACACTGATAATGTAACTCATAACAAGTGGCCTAACTATAAACAAGGCAGCCATCTTAGAAGAAATAAATAATTAAATGGGCTAAGACAGAGCAAGCTAAGTAGGTTAAAAGTCACTAGGTGACGGGGGCACAAGTCTACAAGCCGGAGGCTAAGCTAACTCCTGTTATCCCATTAAAACGAACTAGGATTCACTACAGAAGAAAAGAGTCAATATTGGATTCTTGAGGACCTCCATCTGTGGTGGCAAAAGTTGCAGCGAGGAAGTAATTCCTCTGGATTCAAATCTTTTGAGCAATGCTAATGTTAATGGCAGATAAAAAATCCAATAGCAAGAATACTGCTACTCCATTTTAATCTATGGTAGTCTTGCTCTAGTAGTTGCCCAATCAGAGCAGACTCCATGAGTGGGCCACAGTGTATTAGTGTTTGGATGCCAAACAAAGTTGTTTTCTTTAATGAGTGCAGCAATAAAATGTAGAAAACACTTTCTATCAGTTTGTATAGGTGCAATAAATTACATATTGGATAACAGAAAAGATAATTGGATCAGCTATTAGTTTTCTGGTTGTATGTGTGCTGCTATTAGTTTATTCGTAAATAGACCAGATCACAGGAAGTGGCTGATATCTCTGGCCAGTGAGCCTGCTCAGCTAGTAATGAGGATATGAATATATTGTTAGGACATAGGATGCCAGTTTTCCACTGTTGAACAAATACTGAAGGAAAGTAATCTACATGGGTACATTGATGATGTCATAGAACATGTCATGAGTGATGTAATGTGAGGTATAAACAGTGCTTGGCGGGAATACAAGCCACAGTGAGCTCTGCTAACAATAACTGGTGAATTTCTGTGTTTTTTTATAGTTCAAAACATTAATGTTGTGTCTGACATATTCACCTAACTATAATGTCAATTTAATATTTGATTTTTCCATTAAGTTGCTAAGGTTTTTCTTTAAAAAAAAAAAAAGATTCTTTTTATCACACCTAACTATAACGTTGCTTTAACCTTTTGTTTTTACAGTGAATTTCTATGTTTTTAAATGCAAAGTAATATTTCAGTACCATAAATACACCCAATCCACATGCCCTGTAACAAACTGCCCCACCAGCAGCCCCCTCCGAGGCCTATTTTGGCCCCAGGGACCCCACTCCCGGGGGCCTCAATTATTTATAGGTAGGTGACCCGGTGCCAAGCAAGGGCACCCACCAAGCACAACTCTGAAGCTATTGGGGTGAGCACCACGACCCCGCAACCCCAGGTGTCTCCACTCATGGTGCTAGAGATGGCATTGCCTCCATCCGGAAAGAGCAGCTATTTCTGCTCCTTCATCTGGGCGGGAGCAAAATGTTGTTCTGTTTCTCTGCCTGCATCAGTGCGGGCAAGGAAATAGAGCACAAGTCTGCACTCATCCGGCGGGAGTATTTTTAAAGCTCCCGCAAGCTGGGAGCAGACTCATGTGTTTGCTTCTATTTGGTGGGAGATTTAAAAATGTTCCTACCAAATGGGAGCAGACACGTTTCCCTGCCCTTACTAGTGTGGGCAGGCAAACTACTGTGCCCGGGGTATGGGTTTGCCGGGACACAGTAAGTGAGCCTGCCCCAGGGGATGGGGTCCCTGGGGCCATTAAAAGGCTAAGGGAGGGATGACACATTTTTTAAACAAATGTTGGCCTTGGGGGATCCCTCTGGGCCCCCCAATGGGAAGTGGGTGGGGGCTGGGAATACCTACCCTGCTCCCTTATATAATTTTTTTAATCTTCAGGATAGGGGACTAAGGGCCTGATTTAGTGTTTGTCGGAGGGGAATACTCCATCACAAATGGACGGATATCCCATCCACTGCATTACGTCTCCATAATAACCTATGGAGATTAGAATACAGCGGATGGGATTTCTGTCTTTTTTGTGACACAGTAACTTGTCTGCCAAACTCTAAATCAGGCCCTATGACCCCGGGTCCTGCAATGGCTGCCAGCAATATTTTTCTCATGTTGCTGGCAGCCAATCAGAGTGCTCTCTCCCACAAGAGTCTTACTCCCACGGGAGTCTGATCGCCCAAGGTAAAAAAGGTCCCTAGGAAAACCAGAATGCTCTATTCTTAAATTGACACTCCCGCGAGACTCTTGTGGAGCCACAGAACCAGATATACAAATATTTTTAAACCTCAATTTCTCAAACACTACCGAACTAATTTATGACAAATAACAAAAATACAATCTACAGACCAAAATCTAGCTTCCTGACAAGACAAGAAGTCCATGAAAAGTGGATAGGGATATGTCCTTTTGGGTCACCCTTTTTTCTCTGCCCCAAAACTTTCTAGGTAGGATCTGAAGTGAAGATTTTGTGATGATTCGTCAAATGGTGTCAAAGTAATTAGCAAACCAAAAAATTCCATTTCTATGGAAAAACAATCCTAACTAAAGGGATCCAGTCGCCACAGGTTTTTTGACTTGGCTAAATCTTTAGTGCCATTTGATGAATCTTCATAAAATTTTCCGAAAAAAGTGTGCCTAAGAATCTTGTTGTGCATAGAAAGGTTCGAAGTGATCCATAAATTGGGGGTCAAGAAAAAGGGGGGGGGTCAAAAAAAGAGAATTTCCCATTTTAATTCCCATAGAGATTTTAGACACTGGCACACCTTGTGCTTGCATTAAATTAAATTTGCGTATACACAAATTCTGTGTGAGCTCTTAACTTCTGCAGAAGAATTAGTATGTTAAATATTGTGTGATCTATGGTATGCCCACACCCTGCTTTATCAACAAGAGTGTATACATGCATATTTACCATGTAGCTACAGTGCCTTAAAACAGATCCAAATGTGACGGAAAAGCAAGAGAGGAAGGTTGGCAAATACAAAAGATTTTTGAGTCCTTCATATACATAAAGTAGTTAAGTGTTGTTTACTCAAGAACTGCTTTTATCCACTGCTTTGAACATTAAAATGAAGTTTGCAAAAATGGGTAAATAAGTCATTGTATGCTGTGTAAAATATAGGCACTCATTCTCAAATGGACTCACATTGTCGACACATTACTAGGATGTATACCAACCCATCACTGATAATATTCCACTAAGCATAAGCACAAACATCCATTTGCAGTCATACGTTTCTGAGACACTTTATCCACTTGGAAGATTGCACGTAAAGTTCTCAGCTCTGTGTTACGGCTCTATATTGTTCTTTTGATCCTTTTAGTAATTCTCTGCAATGGTGTGGTGTAACACTTGAGACCAATCCAGAAATCAGATGCCTCCAATATACACACCTACCACTGCACCTGAATAGTGATGTAAAAACCCACTATTGCAATTCATCATACACCTGTCAGTGCACCCGAACCCTGAACTGGAATAATCTCTACATTTTTTAGGCCTGGGAAACCATAAAGATGTAGTGCCATCATTAGCAGACAGCACCATTTCTATAAGCACCTATAGGGGGGAATATCCAAACCCTCCTGTGGTCTTCCCCGTGCAGGCGGCAGGGAAATAAGTCATAGGGGAGACTATAAGATGAAGGATTGGGGCAGGCGGAGGGATGGAATAAAGAAGAGTGCGTTTAATAAAGATCAAGTTACCTGTTGCAGATCTGTGTGCCACGTGGTTCCTTTGGCCTACGCTACACTGGCGACGAGGGGGGTTCACACTCTCAGCTACACGCAACCCGCCTCCCACCGCGGCCGCTTCCTGTCACCTGCACTGCAGACACTCACTGATCTGCCACCAGTGCGGTTGGAGAGGTGCCCTCTCTCACAGCAACCTCCGTGGAGTGCATGACGGCCTCGCCGTTCTTTTGTCGGCGAAATTTCTGCCTGCTGCCTTGGCTCCATCCAACATCTGCGTCTGAGCTCTCCAAGCAGCGTTTCACTGCCCACATCACTGCTCCTTGATCTAACCGGCTCACGGCCCGCCTCATGGCCGGCCGGCTGCTGCAAGACATGGTGGAAGTCTGCCCAGCTATTCTCATCAGCAGATTCTCCTCATCCAAGAAGAAAAGGAAAAACGTAAAATAAATATAAAAAGACTCAGATAAAGGAAATGTCACACTAAGGAGCCCCATCAGACTTGGCGCATGCTAGCCCAAAGACAGGACAGTAGTGAGTGGGCGCCCGTGGCCTATGCAAGCAGAACCTTGACACCCCTGAACAGCAGTACTCCCAAATTGAAAGAGAAGCCATAGCTATCCACTGGGGCTGCAGGCACTTCCATCTCTACCTGTATGGGAAGCCCTCCACTGTCCTCATGGACCACAAACCACTCCTACCACCTTTGAGGGATCGTCCTCCAAGCCGCCCCAGAGGAGAGAAAAGTGGATTCTCCAACTGCAAGAGTTCGACTTCACCATCGAGTATCAGCCAGGGATGACCAATCCAGCTGAATTCTTGTCAAGACACATGCTCCCAGCGACACCACAAGAGACCCGAGAAGCACAAGACACAGAGGAATATGTCCGACTTATAGTCAACCAAGCAAGTCCGCTTCCCATACCCCTCGCAGAAGTGATAGAGACGACTTCCCTGGATGACCGCCTACAGCTGGCTGCCGAGGCCATTCGGTTGAGTGACTGGCAGCCACTACAACACCCAGCAGTTTTTCGCACCCAAGAAGTGAGGTCCACCCTCCTGGCTTTCTTCCATGCCTGACAAGAACTCTCTGTCAGTGAAGATGGTTGCCTTCTGAGAGGCCCCTGCCTTATCATACCCGCAAGCCTCAGGTCTAGGGCCGTTGCACTCGCCCATGGAACCCACCAGGGGATTGTGAAATCCAAGAGCAAGGTTTGGTTCACGGTCCTTGACAGGTTGAGGAAGTCGTGAGAGGCTGCACAATCTGCCAGGCGAGCGGCAGCCTGATCCACTGCCACCTGTCGTCACTGAAGGTGGTCCCACAGCTTCGTGGCAGCGTGCCAGGGCAGATTTCAGGAGTCTCCTAGATGGGTCCTATATGCTGATAGTCATGGATGACTACTTCCGCTACCCAGAAGTTGAAATTGTCAACTGCAGCAGCCAACAGCATCCCAAAAATGGAGAAAGTAATGGCCACCCACGGCCTGTTTGGGGAGTTTCACGGACAATGGGCCCCTGTTTAACAGCCACGAGTGGGCCGAGTTCCTGCAAGCTCAGAACGTCAAGCATCAACACATAACACCCCGGTGACCCCAAACGAATGGAGAAGTAGAGCATTTTGTCAGGACACTCTCAAAAGATTGTTCAGATAGAGCTAGCAGAAGCTCAAGGTGTCGAAAAAGCTATTTACAGTTTCCTGCGGGAGGACTGAGTTACCCCCCATGCGACGAAAGGAGTTGCTCCGAGCCAGCTGTGTTTTGGGCGAGCTGTGACAGATTCGATACCCCATCATATTTCGTGGGCTGCCCAACCCAATCTTGTACACTACTGAGAACCCCTTAAAGCTTATAACATTGACTACGCTTTGAAGAAGAGGAGAACCAAGCAAAGTGTCATCCAAGTGGGCGACGGTGCGCTGGTAAAAGACAGCCATCCAGGCGGCAAATTCCAGCTACCTTTCGAGAAAGACCCCTGGACAGTTATTGAAGTGAAAGGCACCATGGTGACAACGGAAAGGTGTGGTGACGTTGTGATGAGACATGTATCCCTGTTTGAGACTGCCGAACTGCGTTTCCACAGAGGAGCCCAGTGAGTCCCTCCTAACCTATGACCTGTGGGATGATCACCCCCCAGCGAGTCTCTCCCCGAACGGCTCGGCTACCAGCAGCCTTGTCCCAGGAGCCTCAACCCTGACCGATTCGTTGGCCCTCCAGGAAACACCTGTATCTAGCGTGTCACCCGGTCAGGTCCCGGCTAGTAGCAGAGTCACCAGGAGATCCTCTGGGAGAACAAGGGATGGACCCTATCATATGCGGTCAAACCCTGACCCTTCCAGGCGGTTTGCTGACTTTGTAATTCCATGAACCATTTTACCTATGCCCATGGTGCCAAGTTACTTTGAGGTTTGGTTGTGTAAATGGTGTTCACCAATTATGTCTGTTCTCTTTTAGCGGAGGTGGAATGTAGTGTCGTCATCAGCGGACGACACCATTTCCATGAGCTCCTACCGGGGGGAATGTCCAAACCCCTTGTAGTTTTTTCCCCTGCCGCTGGTCGGGGAATATGTCATAGGGGAGACTATAAGATGAAGGACGGGAGTGGGCGGGGGGATGGAATAAAGAACAGTGCATTTAATAAAGAGCAAGTTACCTGTTGCAGATCTGTGTGCCGCGTGGTTCCTTTGGCCTACGCTACAACAACTATGTCAGTGTTTGCTCATATGTTGGTATGATTCACGCTCACAGCCAAACAGGCAGCAGGATAATTACCAAAAGTATCTGATGGTCACCTTCCATGAGGCTCTTGTTGCTGGTACACACAGGAAGCCGTTTTTTTCTGTTTGAAATGCAGCATAAGGATTTGTGGGAATGCGGGCAGACAACTGCTTCCACCATAAGCTATCAGGAGCCTGAGAAAAGCTATTATCTTGCTGCATGGAAACGTTTCATACCTTTTCAAAAGTCAGAATGAGGCTATTAACAGGTGATAGAGGAGACAGCCTTTTCCAATGCTGAAGGTAGTTGCAGTTTTTCTGGAATGCCTTGTTTCTAATCCTTTATCCTTCTGAACCCAAAGAGTATGTCTTTGTTGAAAACAGAACAAGAGGTTCATATTCCGAACAGACCAGAAACCTAGATATAAAGATTTTGTAAGGGTGGGAACATCATAACTTTTTTGTTACATTTTTCAAAAACGGCCATGGGTGTGCAAAAGTGAATTGCACTTAATAGGACAACATTTTTGAAAACATGAAGAATGCTGTTAGTTAAATCCTATCATCCAGAAGCATCAGACCGTGCTACTGTGGATTAAGGGGCAGATGTAGGTAGGTCCAATTTTGCGAATCGGAAATTGCGAGTTGGTGCGACTTGCAATTTCCGATTCGCAAAATCGGATGCAGAACGGTGTCTCAGACACAGTCTGCGATAAGCTATGGGGTCGCAAAAACCCACCTCATTAATATTAATGAGGTGGGTCGCATTTTGCGACCCCATAGCGAGTCCCTGCACTCACAGGGATGGTGGCCTGCTGAACACAGCAGAACTCCATGTCTGTGACTGCTTTTTAAATAAAGCAGTTTTTTTTTTATTTTGCAGCCAGTTTTCCTTCCATCGGACCGCTGCCTGCTCTGAAAAAACATTTTGGGCAACATTCACAAAGGGGAAGGGGTCCCGTGGGGACCCCTTCCCTTTTGCGAATGGGTTACCACCACTGTGAAACTGGTGGTAACTGCGAATTGCTTTGCGACCGCATTCGCAGTGACAAAGCAATTTAGCATAGCGATGCGAGTCGCAAATAGGTTGGGTACCGACTCGCAAATTGTGAATGAGCATCGCAATCGGCATTTTGCATGGCACAAACTGCGATTTTCACAGTTTGAACCATGCAAAATGGTTGCTACATCTGGCCCCTATTTTCTGCCATGGTGTGCAATACTGTTTACGCAACCAATGCACTACTTTTTAAATTATTGTACAGAATATACACTGAAAACATAAGCATACGATTTTGAGAACATCTTTGACAGTCAGCAGCTGTGGTATAAAGCACCACGTCTCACTTTCCTAAAGTATGCAATACCCAGCACAGCTACCAAAGTTGCTGAACTCTGTTACACAAAGTGAAAAAAACAGATTAGTACCATGTGTACTAGCATATTGCGATGCTACTGCCATCTCCAGAGGTGGCACTTGTTAAGGCTGCCTAGCACCACACAAATAACTTTAAGTACGAAAGGATTTGCATGATATCTACCATTGGTTTTATACTGGACAGGTTCCCTTCAATGTTGCAAGGATTAGGAGAAAACCATTTCTTTTTGTTAGCTCCTGTCTCAAGGATGTTGTATTTTTTGGTGCAAAACATCTAATTTTATGAGGAACTACGACTTTGCAACAAAAACCATGAGTGGTAACACACAGTTATTCAAGTACCACCAATGGGATGCCCTGGATGCCAAGTAGCGAAAAGCACTTCAGTCTATGCCACTCCACTGTACACTATTCCACTCCACACCACTCCACTCTACACTATTCCACTCTATGCCACTCCACCCTACCCACTCCAATCTATGCTATTCTACTGTACACCACTACAATGGATGCCATTCCACTCTATGGCACTACAGGCTACACCACTCCACATTATGGTGGTCATTACAACATTGGCGGTAGAAGCTGCTTACCGCTGTGCAGTAGACCGCCAACACACCGCCGCGGCCGCGGAATTCCACCACAGTCATTATGACCCAAAGGCCGGAATCTGCCAAAATGTAGACACCCACACAAGCCCGCCACACCAAAGGTCAGTGATAAACTGGCGATAACAAAACTGACACAGTCACGCCAACAGGAATACGCCCACACTATCACGAATCCACACGGCGGTCTTTCAACTGTGGTATTCCATAGGCGGTACACACCGCCGCGCTGAAAATACACACACATTTACAAAACACTACCACATTGGAAAATTTGAAATACACATACACACACCACTCCCACACACTCAATACAATATAAAAGATACACCCACATCACCCACAAACCCCTACGAAAAAAATCGAGAAAGAAGGCCAGAGAGAGACACCACCATCAACAACACTAGCATCCACAGCCACTCAACATTATCACTCACATAACATCCACGCACCTCACACAACACACCTCTAAATATCACCTCACACATCATAACACACACCACCCCACACATCACCCACACCACCCCATGGCCCTGCAAAGACACCCCAGGTTCTCTGAGGAGGAGCTCAGGGTCATGGTGTAGGAAATCATCGGGGTAGAGCCACAGCTATTTGGATCACAGGTGCAGCACACCTCCATAGCTAGGAAGATGGAGCTATGGTGAAGAATCGTAGACAGGTTCAACGCAGTAGGACAGCACCCAAGAACACAGGATGACATCAGGAAGAGGTGGAACGACCTACGGGGGGGTCACCCACCCATTGCACACCATGGCACACACAGATACAATAATCATGCCTTTACACCCCTGCAGGACCCCTACCCAACGTCACCGGACAGGAGGGTCCAGACATGTCCACTTCACCCACAGAAGAGGCCCACAGTGATGACAGCAGCTCTGTCCAACTGGATCTAGACGACCAGCCCGGCCCATCTGGGACCTTGGGCCAGTCGGTTCCCCTCACACTGGCACAAGCCACCATAGAGCTTCCCCCCTCAGGAAACACCAGCACAGCACCCACCCAGCGGGCCCATACCTCTGTCCCCAGGACAAGTCAATCAGCAGTGTGTCCACCACTACAGGGAACCCAGGCTAACCCACCACCCCAACAACAACAGGGACCTGGGGGCAGTGGCAGTGGGCACACGGTTCAGGGGACAGAGGCACAGGAACACAGGGGAACTTGGCGGACCGCTGTGCGACAGGCGGAGGACGGGCCCAGGGAACCCACTCTCCACGAGGCCCTCTCCAACATCATGGGAGCCTACCACCATTCCCAGGAGACAATGGCAACGGTACTGGCCGAGTTTCAGGAGACCCAGCGGCTGCAGGAGGAACAGTATTTGTGCTTCAGGGAGGAACTCAAATCCATCAGTTCCACCCTGGGCACCATTGTAGGGGTGCTGAAGGAACTCGTCAACACCAGGAGGGACACAGTGGCACAACAAGGGGCGCATGACACTAGCCTGGATGATGAACTGCCCACCACCTCCGCCGGCGCTAGTAGACAGGAGGCACCGTCACAGGACCACCACACCAGCACCCCACCCCCTGCAGAGGGAGAACCCCCCCCGCAAACGGTCCCTGAGATCCAGGACAAAGACAGAGAACAATGGCAAGACCCCTGCCAAGAAATGAGGCCGCCCTGATTGTCTTCCATTTGTCCCACTTTGTCACCCTGTCCATCCTTAAACTGCCTTAGCTCCACTTCCTATGCCCCTTTGGACAATGAACCTGTGAGACTAATAGACTGGACCCTGCCATGGACATTCCTCCACCATCCCCCCTGACCAATTTTACAACCCCCTCCAATACTGAGCACTGAAATAAACACCCTTAAAGCACAAAACAATCAGGAGTCTGTCTGTGATTTTTAAATAGTGTATTAGCAATTACAGTGGCTAAATGCTCTTTCAAATGTAATGTCAAAATACCTATGTCACACAGCTCAAGTCCATGAGGAAACAAAGCAGATGTCACACAGTGGGACCCAAATCTGTGAAGTCGTAAGGGAAAGTGACAACTCAGTGACCATACACTGGGTGAACATGACAGACAGTAGAGAGGTAGTAGATTTAAATTAGATGTAGCAGGCAGTGTTGTCTTCTTACCTGTGTCTCACTGGAAGTATTGCAGGATCACTGTGTTCCTGTTGTCGATGTCCTCTTCTTCTGCTTCCTCTTCTTCACTGTCCACAGGCTCCATAGCTGCCACAACACCTCCATCTGGACCATCCTCCTGCAGAAAAGGCACCTGTCGTTGCAAAGCCAAGTTGTGAAGCATACAGCAGGCCACTATGATCTGGCACACCTTCTTTGGTGAGTAGAATAGGGAACCACCAGTCATATGCAGGCACCGGAACCTGGCCTTCAGGAGGCCGAAGGTCCGCTCTATAATCCTCCTAGTTCGCCATGGGCCTCATTGTAGCGTTCCCCTGCCCTTGTCCTGGGATTCCTCACTGGGGCTAGTAGCCATGACAGGTTGGGGTAACCAGAGTCACCTGCAAATGGCGAGGAACAACTGTTAGACACACACTAACTCATAGGGACATCCACAGACCCAGACAACTATTCCCACTGTATTGGGTCCATGTGCTCACCTAATAGTCACACCCGGTGCCTCTGGAGTTGCCCCATCCCATAAGGGATGCTGCTATTCCACAGGATGTAAGCGTCATTCACTGAGCCAGGGAATTTGGCATTAACATACCATCTGCACATTCATCGAATGGTAACTCTTCCGGTTTCTGTACACCTGTTCACTCCTGCGGGGGGTACCAAGGCCACATATGTCCCATCAATGGCACCTATGATGTTGGGGATATGTCCCAGGGCATAGAAATCACCTTTCACTGTAGGCAAATCCTCCACCTGAGGGAAAACAATGTAGCTCCTCATGTGTTTCAGCAGGGCAGACAAAACTCTGGACAACACGTTGGAAAACATAGGCTGGGACATCCTTGATGCTATGACCACTGTAGTTTGAAAAGACCCACTTGCTAGGAAATGGAGTACCAACAGCACCTGCACTTGAGGGGGGATTCCTGTGGGATGGCAGATAGCTGACATCAGGTCTGGCTCCAACTGGGCACACAGTTCTAGGATTGTGGCACGATCAAGCCTGTAGGTGATGATCACGTCGCTCCTCCATTGTCGACAGGTCCACCAGCGGCCTGTACACCGGAGGATGCCGCCATCTCCTCACATGCCCAGCGGACGGTGCCTATGGAGGAGAACATGGAGCAGAGAGTCAACCAACTCTGAGGTACGTAAACACAGCTTACTCAGAAAATATTAGCAATTCGACGTTTGCCTGTATGAGTGTTTAGGCAAGGCCTAGGTATGTGTGACGCAGTCAAAAATAATGCCATGTGGGCCCATGAAATGGCGGCTGCGGTAGGCGGTCGAAGACCGCAGCGCAATTCTGCATTGGTTAACATTGGACCCTATGGGTCCCAGGAGCGGTGACGGTACGTACTGCGGCGGACGTGACCGCCATTTTCTATCTGTTCAATCACTCGATACCTGATCTTCGACAGGAGAGGACCTACACTGCAATTGCTGCTGTGACCTCAGTCTGGAAGCGACAATGGCTCATGTGTCTGGGGAAAGGGCCCCTGCCTTCACATCAGAGGAGTTGGAGAAACTAGTGAATGGGGTCCTCCCCAGTACACGCTACTCTACGGTCCTCCAGACAAACAGGTGAGTACACTGTGAGCATGATGTATAGGCAATGCCTGTGTGGAGTGGGGTGGATGAAAGATAGGGGGGGTGAGAATGATGCATGCATGAAATGACGGTGAGTGCATGTGCATCATGGCAAGGGTAGGGATGCAGGCCAATGACTGTGACGGTGCAGTTGGTAATTACTTCTCTTTTTCCCCTGTACAATTCCTGTAGGTCAGCGCCCACCAGAAGAAGGACATTTGGCGTGCCATCGCCAAGGAAGTCCGGACCCTGGGGGTCTACCACAGACGGACCACCCACTGCCGGAAAAGATGGGAGGACATTCGCTGCTGGAGCAAGAAGACGGCGGAGGCCCAGCTGGGGATGGCCTTCCAACGTGGGAGGGGGCCCGTCACACCATGACCCCCCTGATGTTTAGGATCCTGGCTGTGGTGTACCCGGAGTTGGATGGGCGCTTGAGGGCATCACAGCAGCAACAAGGGGGTGAGTACACTCTCGTTCTGCTGATTCAGCGCGCATTGGAGGTGTCTGGATGGGGGAGGTGGGCTGTGGGTTCCCCTAGGCCAGGGCGAGTTTAGTAGTTAAGGTCCCTTCTTCAGGCAGGCCCTGTGGCACCTCACCCCACCTGTGTACAGTGCCAACTACACGTAGTCAGGCTCCTGTGAAATCCATGACTGCAGAGATCGGCCACCTCAGCCCCTTCCCCAGTCACCCCTGCTGCCCTCAGTGAGAAGGCCATTGACCTCCTCAAGTCCCTCACTGTTGGGCAGTCTACCATTTAGAATGCCATCCAGGGTGTAGAGAGGCAGTTGCAACAGACCAATGCATACCTGGAGGGCATTCGCTCTGGTCAGGCAGCCCTTCAGCGAGCTTTTCAGACTCTGGCCTCAGCACTGATGGCAGCCATTGTCCCTGTCTCTAGCCTCCCCCCTCCAACTTCCTCCACCCAGACCCACACCCCTGTACCTCAACCTATCCCAAGCACACCATCAGACCAGCATGCACACACCTCAACAAACAAGGGAAGGTCTGGCAAACATAAGCACCACACATCCCACAGGCACTAACACAAGCATCACACACATGCAGACACACCAACATCCACTGCCTCCACTGTGTCCCCCTCCTCCTCGTCTCCCTCCTCCCTCCCAGTCACGTCTCCACTCACACCTGCATGCACTACATCGTCAGCCACTACCTCCATCACCAGCACACCCATCACCACACCCCGCTCACGTGCAGTCACCACCCCCACTACCATTCACTTATCCCCTGTTTCCTCTCAAGGGGTGTCTGTGAGGCCACCTCCCAAGGTACACAAACGCAGCCACACACCCACCCAACAGCCATCCACCTCACGACAGCCTCCAGCCCATGCACCTTCACCCAAAGTCACCAAACGTACACCTCCTACAACCACTACCTTTTCCTCCACTCCCAAACCCCCTCCAGCTACCTGTCCCAGTGTTCCTAAGAAACTTTTCCTGGCCAGCCTTGACCTCTTTCCCACACCTCCCCCACCCCTTCAGTCTCCTAGGGCCCGACTCTCCAGGTCCCAACCTAGCACCTCAGCCACAACATCGGCAGGACCAGTGGTGCCAGTAGTCACCGGATTATGGAGTGCACCAGGCAGCAGGGCAGCCAGTGTGGCAAGGAGCCAGAGAACGGACAGTCCCCCACCTGTCAAGCATAAAAAGTTGGACAGTGCCTGGCGGGAGAGGGGAAAGAAATCAGCCACCAAAGCCGCTCCCAGGGGTACAGTTGGGAGTGTGGAGACATCTGCGACACCATCCAAGGTGGGGAAGGGGCACATTAAAACCGGCAAGTCTGGGAAGATCAGAACGGCGGACAAGACCGCCAGCAGCCCCGCTGCCCAGGAGAAGACCGCCAGCAGCAGCCCCGCTGCCCAAGACAGAACCACCAGCAGCAGCCCCGCTGCCCAAGACAGAACCGCCAGCAGCAGCAGCCCCGCTGCCCAAGACAGAACCGCCAGCAGCAGCAGCCCTGCTGCCCAAGACAGAACTGCCAGCAGCAGCCCCACGTGCCAGGAAAAGCTCGACACCAGCTGAACCGCTGCCCAGGACACCGCCGCCAGCAGCACGGCAGACCAGGACAAGACCGCCACCAGCAGAAACTCTGCCCAGGACACCACCGCCAGCAGCACCACAGGCCAGGACAAGACCGCCACCAGCAGAACTGCTGCCGAGGACACCACCACCAGCAGAACCGCTGCCCAGGACACCACCGCCAGCAGCACCGCAGGCCAGGACAAGACCGCCACCAGCAGAACCGCTGCCCAGGACACCGCCGCCAGCAGCACCGCAGGCCAGTGAGCGCCAATGATTCCCACGCTACTGAGGCCTCCACGGGCAGGATGAAGCACTCTGGGCACCAAGCCCCCTCCAGAACCAGTGGAGATTCACATCCACTGCCTGAGTCCTTGGCAGGATGAAGCACTCTGGACACCAAGACCCCTCCAGAACCAGTGGAGATTTGCATACACTACCTCTGTCCTTGGCAGGATGAAGAACTCTGGGCACCAAGCCCCCTCCAGAACCAGTGGAGAAAGGCATCCACTTGAGAGACTGTGGCTTTGCACTCCCCAGGATTGAACAGTGGGCAAACCATCCACTGTAGAGACTTGAGAGACTGTGGCTTTGCACTCCCCAGGATTGAACAGTGGGCAAACCATCCACTGTAGAGACTTCAGAGACTGTGGCTTTGCACTCCCCAGGATTGAACAGTGGGCAAACCACCCACTTGTGAGACTTGAGAGACTGTGGCTTTGTACTCCCCAGGATTGAACAGTGGGCAAACCAACCACTTGTGAGACTTGAGAGACTGTGGCTTTGCACTCCCCAGGATACATCAATGGGCATGGAGCCCCCTCGTGGATCTGGCGTTGTACACTCAACAGGCTGAGTTGCCCCCCCCCCCTTCCCCCTGAGGTGCCTGTTTTGTTTCTATCTGATGCCCCTGCAGTGTTCTCTCAGTCTTGTTCGGGTATCTTGTGTGGGCCTCGCCTATGCCTTTTGGGCCCAGTGATCCACGGACTGTGATGGTGGAATCCCTTGGACTTGTGTTCTTGGTGTATATAATTGTATATAGTATAAATGTATATATTTGTAAATATTTTTGATTTATGTAATTGAATATATAACAATTATTCGACTCATTTCCTTTTGTCCATGAATTCTTCCAGGGGGGGTTGGGTGGTGTAACTGTAATGTATCAACATGTATTAGTGTGTGTGTTGTAGTGGGTGAGGGTGGGGGTGTTGCGTGTGTGTGTCACTGTTTTTTTCCCTCCCCTGTGTCGTAGGTGCAGTACTCACCGTGGTCTTCGCCGCCGGCGTTTTTGCTCCTGGTAGAGGAGCAGGAAGAGAATGGCAGGTAGAATTTGGAGTTCCGGCTCCATGGCGTCCGGGTTCCTCATGGGGTGTGTAGAGGTGAGCGTTTTCCCTTCGAAGTCCTGTTTCCGCTGCGTTTTTGTTCGCGGTGAATCCGCCCCGGAAAAGGTGGCGGATTGGTGGGTTGTATTAGTGTGGGTGGTACATTGTCCTCCGCCTGTCTGTTGGCGGTTACCGCCGCGGTGTTTGTTTGAACCGCCGTGGTCGGAGTGTTAAAGTGGCTGTCTATGTTGGCGGTTTCCGCCACGGTCGTTATTCCATTTTTTTTACCGCCGGCCTGTTGGTGGTTTTACCGCCACTTTAACACCGACCTCTAGGATTGTAATGACCACCTATGTCATTCCACTCCACTCCACTTCACTCCACTCTATGCCAATCCCCTCTATTCCACTATGCTATACTATAGTAGGCATTAATAAAGCGCATGGCTACCCAATGGGCCTCCCAGCGCTAAATGCCATTTTTGTCATATAGGTCTACTTTGTGCGCAAATTTCTCAAATTAGTAGGTCTTGAGATGTTTTCTAAAAATCAAGTTCTTCCTTTATAATACTTAGGGGTAATGGCACAGTATTCCACAGCTTTGAGGCAAGATAACAAAACAAGTGTCTGCCATTTCAGCTTTATTAATCAAAGGCACAGTGAAAAGTATCTGTTTTGCAGGCCGTATGGATCTTTTAGGATTTTAGGGGGCTAGAAGCCACTGTAGTAGAGGAGGACTCTTATTATCCATAGCCCGATGTGCTAGGCACAGAGATTTAAATTGAATTCTCTTGGATACTGGCAACCAGTGGAGGGACACAAGAGACGAAGCAACAGAATGGTGTTTTGGTATATTAAGTAGAATGCTCGCTGCATCATTCTAAAACACTTGAATTCGCTTAACCACATACAAAGGAATACCCAGGTAGACTGAGTTTTTGCAGTCAAGAGAGGGCAACACTAGGCCCCGAGCTACCTTTCTACCTGAGGCAGGAGGAAGCCAACTCAGAACCTTCCTCAAAGTCCTTAGAAGGCCGAAACAACATGCTGCTACTTTCATCACCTGAACCACCATGGTCAGATTGCTATCAATCCAGAAGCCAAGGCTTTTTATTTCAGTTTTTCGAGCAAGGAGGTCTCCTGGACAGTCAGGCCAGCTTAATTCTGTCCAGCAAGAAGGACTGTTGCCGAGTACCAGGACCTCTGTTTTATTGCTGTTACATTTCCACTTTACACAGCTCAACACTATCCCACTCCACTGTATGCTATTCCACTCTACACCACTCCATTCTACACCATCCACTGTATTCTATTCAACTCTGTGCAACTCTATGCACTCCGCTGTATGCCACTGCACTCAAAAGTATTCCTCTCCACACAACTCCACTGTACAGTATTCCACCATACCACACTCCACTCTACGCCATTATATTCTGTCACTTCACTTTATGCCACTCCACTTTACTCCACTCTACTCTATGCCACTCCACTCTTCGCCACTCCAGTCCATGCTAATCCACTCTACACCACTCAATCCGCCACTCTACGTCATTCCACTCAGTGTCACTCGACTCTATAAAATTCCACTCTTTGCCACTGAATTCCATGCCACTCTAAGACATTCCACTCTATGCCACTCCACTCTAAGCAATCCACTTTATGCCACTCTAGTCTACCCTACTACACTCTATGAAAGCTCACTTTATGTCACTCCACTCTACTACACTCTATTATCACACATATTGTTGCTTGGCCTTGAACACCACTATAATCACACACTCTCTATATGGGGAAGTGGACATGGCTATAATAACACACTATGTCCCTGGTTATAATATTGGCGGTAAATGCCGCTTACCGCCGTGCTGACGGCCGCCAACATACCGTGACCGCGGCGGTATACCGCTACGGGTATTATGACCCACACAGATAAATCTGCCACTATACAGACACCCACACAAGTCCGCCAGCCCAAAAGTCAGTGATAAACTGGCAGTAACAAAACCCACACCGTTACGCCAACAGAAATACGCCCACAGCATCATGACCCACGAATCACCGCAGCGGACATTCAACCGCAGTAAACCATTGGCAGTACACCCGCTGCGCTCAAAATACACACACACTAACAAAACTACACAACATTGGACAATTCAAACTACACACACCTGACACACATACATACACCACATTCACACACCCAATACAATATAAAACACACACCCGCAATACCCACAACCCCTTACAATGAAAAAAAATATTGCCAACTGAGAGAGAGACAAGCCAGGAGCACCCACTGAATCTGAGCCACATAACACCATCACCCATACACCATCCTCTGGAAAGTCGGTGACCCATCCACAGTCCCAAACCACTATAGAGCGTCCCCCTCAGGAAACACCACAGCACCCACCCAGCGGGCCCATCCCTCTGTCCCCAGGACACATCAATCAGCAGTGTGTCCACCACTACAGGGACCCCAGGCAACCCCACAAACACAGGACGATCAGGGACCTGGGGTCAGTGGCAGTGGGTACACGGTTCAGGGGACAGAGGCACAGGAAAACAGGGAAGCTGGGAGGACTGCTGTGCGACAGGGGGAGGACAGGCCCAGGGAACCAACTCTCCATAAGGTACTTGCAGGGATCCTGCGAGCATACCACCATTCCCAGGAGACCATGGGCCAGATACTGTACAAGTTGCAGGAGACCCAGTGGCTGAAGAAGGGACAGTACCTGGGGATCAGGGAGGACCTGAAAGACATCCACACCACCCTGGTCACCATTGCAGGGGTGCTGGCAGACATGGCCAACACCATGAGGGAGGCAGTGGCACACCAACGGGCCCCTGACACTAGCCACACTGATGAACAGCCCTCCACCTCCGCCGGCGCTAGTGGACAGGAGGTCCTGCCACAAGACCAACAGGCCACCAGCACCCCACCCCCTGCTGCAGAAGGAGAACCACCTCGCAAACGGTCCCTGCGATCCAGGCAGAAGCCAGAGAACATTGCCAAGACCCCCGCCAGGAAATAAGACTCTCCTGATTGTCACCCTTGTGTCCCACTCTGTCACCCTGTCCACCTTGAAATGCCATTGCTCCCCTTCCTATGCTTCCTTGGACAAGGCACCTGTGATGCAAAGAGACTGGACTCTACCTCTTCCTCCATCGGCAACCCAGCCCATTGCAATACCCCCTCCACTTATTAGCACCTAAATAAACACCCTTGAACAAATTCAAGTATGGAGTCTGTGGATTATATGACAAATGTATTAGTTTCACAAACTGTAAACGTTTCTAATCTACTGTAATATTAACATAGGTATGACCTGTAGTGGGCAGCAGTAAACATACCAGGAGCCAGAGTGGGGCACAGAGATCTGAAAATAGAGATGCCAAAGGGTACAGTAAGTGGCCATAGAAATCAGACGGCCATGTTCAATGTCAAACACAATACTGCAATGGAAGGTTAAGTTACAATGTCTTACCTGTGTGTCACTGGAAGTACTGTTGAATGAGTGTACTTCTGTTATCCACATCTTCTTCCTCTGCCTCCTCTTCATCACTGTCCACAGGCTCCACCGCTGCCACACGACCATCTCCGCGCTCATCCTCCTGCAGAAAAGGCACCTGGCGTCTCAAGGCAAGGTTGTGCAACATGCAACATGCAACGATGATCTGGCACACCTTCTTGGGTGAGTAGTACAGGAATCCACCTGTCAGATAGAGGCACCGGAATCTGGCCTTCAGGAGCCCAAAGGTTCTCTCAATGATCCTCCTTGTTCGCCCATGTGCCTCATTGTAACGTTCCTCTGCCCTTGTCGTGGCATTCCTCACTGGGGTCAGTAGCCATGAGAGGTTGGGGTAACCAGAGTCACCTGTAAATATCGAGGGATACCTGTTAGCCACACACTCACCCTTGAGGCCAAATCTACACCCATATACCTAGATCAACTGGGTGGGGACCATGGCCACACCCGGTGCCTCTGGAGTTGAGACATCACATATGGAATGCTGCTATTCCTCAAGATAAAGGCATCATGCACAGAGCCAGGATACTTGGCATTGACATGGGATATGTACTCGTCCGCCAAACACACCATCTGCACATTCAGAGAGTGAAAGCTTTTTCTATTCCTGAACACTTGTTCAGTTCTTCGGGGGAGGGGGCAAATGCAATATGTGTACCATCAATGGCACCAATGATGTTGGGGATATGTCCCAGGGGATAACAGTCAGCCTTCACTGTAGCCAAATCCTCCACCTGGGGGAATACGATGTAGCTGCGCATGTGTTTCAGCAGGCCAGACAACACTCTGGTCAGCACGTTGGAGAACATTGGCTGAGACATCCCTGATGCCATGGCCACTGTCGCTTGGAAGGAACCACTTGCCAGGAAATGGAGCACTGACAGGACCTGCACTAGAGGGGGGATACTTGTGGGGTGGCGGATAGCTGAAATCAGGTCTGACTCCAATTAGGCACACAGTTCTTGGATTGTGGCCCTATCAAGTCTGTAGGTCAGGGTAATGTGCTTGTCCTCCATTGTCGCCAGGTCCACCAAGGGGTCTGTACACAGAGGCATGTCTCCATCTCCTATTCATCCTCAGCGGTTGAACTCTAGGGTGAAAAACAGTGAGCAGAGGGTGATATTCACACATATGTTAAAATAAATATGCATTTCTTCCTTTACAGAAACAGTAGGTGAACTCGAGAGTCAGTTGATGTGCCAATGCCTGCTGTGACGCAGTTAGGTGCCATGGCCTGTGCCCCCCTGAATTGGCGGCTGCCTGACCTCTGAGGAGAGACAAGTGGAAATGAGGTAATTCCGCTGGTGTTGTGTGCCATTGTGGTCGGCGATTGACGACCCTGCGCAACTTCGCATTGGTTATCATTGGGCCCTATGGGTTCCGGGAGCCAATGGCGATGTATGCCGGCGGTGACGGTATGCACCGCCGTGGACGTGACCACCATTTTCTATCTGTTCACTCACTTGCTACCTGACCTTCAACAGGAGAGGACCTACACTGCAAGTGCTTCTGTGACCTGTGTCTGGAAGCGACAATAGCTTGAGTGTCTGGGGAAAGGGCCCCGCCTTCACTTCGGAGGAGTTGGAGAGACGGGTGGATGGGTTCCTACCCCAGTACACTTTACTCTATGGTCCTCCGGACAAACAGGTGAGTACACTGTGAGCATGATGCGTGGGCCATGAATGTATGGATTGCTGTGTGTGTAAGCCTCGTGTAGAGGGGGTTCTGAGGGGTCCTGGGCAGAGTGCTGCATGTCTGGTGGTCAATGTCTGTGCGTAAGGGGATGGGAGGTATATGGTGGGCCATGAGTGTAACAGGCCGGACGGCATGACTCATACCTTTTTCTATGCATATTTTTCTGCAGGTCAGCGCCCATCAGAAAAAGGGTATTTGGCGTGCCATCGCCAAGGATGTGCAGACTCTGGGGGTCTTTGACAGGCAGAGCACCCACAGCCGCAAACGGTGGGAGGACCTGCGCCGCTGGGCAAGGAAGACGGTGGAGGCCCAGCTGGGGCTGGCCTCCCAATGAGGAAGGTGTGCCCATCGTACCCTGACACCCCTGATATTCCGCATCCTGGTGGTGGCCTATCCGGAGTTGGATGGGCGCTTGAAGGCATCTCAGCAGGCACAAGGGGGTGAGTACCGATTCAGAATCATGACTTAGCACGCGTTAAGGTTTTACCTGGGTGGGGGATGTGGGCTGTGGGTGCCCCTAGGCCAGGGCGAACATGGCAGGGTAGGTCCCATGTTGGGCAGGCTCTGAAGCACTCCAACCCCAATAGTGTTAGTGGGCATCTACTACTGGGCAGGGTCCTGTGGGTTTCAGGTGTGCAGCTAATGGCGTTAGGCATTGTACTCCATGGGCTGGTGACTAGCATTGTAACTGGTAGTGCATGGCCTAGTGCATAGGGCTGTTCCCTGTGTGTTGTGTACGCCAACGGTAGTGTTGTTGCTGGCACTGACCAAGTGTATCCTCTGTCTCTCCCCCCCTTTTTGTTTTGTCACCCTGTCCTTGTGTGCATTAGCATCATCTGGCGGAGGAGCAGAGGCACCGGCGACGGATGGAGCTGCATCCCACAGGTGCCTGGAGGCCGAATCCACCAATGGTTAGGGCACCAGTGGGACGGAGGGCGAGGGAAGCACCACGACGGAGACAGGAGGGGGCACAACCGACATCGACTCCTCCTCCGATGGAAGCTCCCTGGCAGTGGCCGACACCTCTGTGCCCACACCAACAACAGGTACAGCCGCCACCCCCGTACCAGCACCGCCCTCCCAGCAGCCCCTCAGCGTGTTTCCCGTGCCCGCTCACCCAGGAGGGTGGGCATCTCCTTCGCCCCAGACACCTCAGGCCCTGCCCCAGTCAGCCCTGCTGCCCTCAGTGAGGAGGCTATTGACCTCCTGAGATCCCTTTCTGTTGGGCAGTCAACCATACTGAATGCTATCCAGAGTGTAGCAGGGCATTTGCAACAAACAAATGCATACCTGGAGTGCATTCACTCTGGTGTGGTGGCCCAACGGAGAGCATTCCAGGCTCTGGCCTCCTCACTGATGGCAGCCATTGTCCCTGTCTCCAGCCTCCCCACTCCAACTTCCTCTACTCAGTCCCAATCCCCTCAACCCCAGCCTATCCCAAGCACACCTTCAGACCAGCATTCACCCAAATCAACACACAGAAGTGGCTCAGGCACACACAAGAACCACACTTCATCTCACAGGCACTCACACAAGCACAATCCCCATGCAGACACACCAACATCCACTGCCTCAACTGTGTCCCCCTCCTCCTTGTCGTTCACCTCCCTCCCAGTAGCGCCTCCACTCACACCTGCATGCACTACATCCTCATCCACTACCTCCATCACCAGCACGCTTATCACCACGCACCCCTCACTGGCAGTCACCACCCACACATCCATGCACATGTCCCCTGTGTCCTCTCCCACTGTGGCTGTGACACCTCCTCCCAAAGTACACAAATGCAAGCACACACACCCAACAGCCATCCACCTCACAACAGCATCCAGCCCATGCACCTGCGCCCAAACACGGCAGACTGACACCTCCTAAAACCACTCCCTCTTCTTCCACTCCCAAACCTTCACCCTCATCCCGCTCCAGTGTCCTTAAGAAGCTTTTCCTTGCCACCCTTGACCTATTCCCTACCCCTCCCCTCACCGTCCTTCACCTCGGGCCAGGGTGCCCAGAACCCAGCTCAGCACCTAAGCCACCCAGTCCACGGCCCCTGTGGTTTCTGCAGCTGTGAGAGGCTCCAAGGAGGCACCCGTCAGCCCAGCCAGTGTGCCAGCAACACCTGCCAAGGCCAAGAAGGGTCCGCCACCTGGCAAGAAGGGGACAGCAGCCAGCAAGGGGAAGGAGGCAGAACCAGCCAGCAAGGGCAAGCTAAAGACTCAAGCTGGCAGAAGCAGGGAGGCACCACCATCTGCCAGGGGCAGAAAGGGGCACAAGACACCAGCTATGGCACTTCAGCCGTCCGAGGCTGCAGGTGAAGGCCTGGAGGCTACCACCACCACTGCCAGCAGCGCCACCTGCACCGCGGCCAGCACCGCCACCTGCCCCGCCGCTAGCAGCACCACAGCCAGCAGCAGCAGCCCCAGTGGGCAACCGTCCGAGGCTGCAGGTGAAGGCCTGGAGGCTACCACCACCACTGCCTGCACCGCCACATGCACCACGGCCAGCACCGACACCTGCCCCACTGCAGGGAGCACCACTGCCAGCAGCAGCAACCCCAGTGGGCAGCCGTCCGAGGCTGCAGGTGAATGCCTGGAGGCTCCCACCACCACTGTCTGCACCGCCACCTGCAGCGCAACTGGCATACACTGAGCAGCCGTCACAGTCGGAGAGCATTGTGCAGTGGGGAGTACATGGGCTGCAGTGCTTCCTGGGCCCTGCAACACCTGTTGGTGTGACACCCAGGTCAGAGACTGTGACCTTGCCCCATCCAGGATGAAGCACACTGGGCACAAAGCCCCCTCCAGAACCACTGGAAGAAGGTATCCACTCATCCCCTCCTTGGCAGGATGAAGCACACTAGGCACAAAGCCCCCTCCAGAACCACTGGAAGAAGGCATCCACTTGAGAGACTGTGGTTTTGCACTCGCCAGGACCAAGCAGTGGGCAAACCACCCACTTGAGAGACTGTGGCTTTGCACTCGCAAGGACCAAGCAGTGGGCAAACCACCCACTTGAGAGACTGTGGCTTTGCACTCCACAGAACCAAGCAATGGGCAAACCACCCACTTGAGAGACTGTGGCTTTGTACTCCCCAGAACCAAACAGGGGGCAAACCACCCACTTGAGAGACTGTGGCTTTGCACTCGCCAGGACCAAGCAGTGGGCAAACCACCCACTTGAGAGACTGTGACTTTGCACTCCCCAGGACCAAACAGTGGGTATGGAGGCCCCTCCAGGCCAGTGGCGTTATACCATCTTCCGGCTGAGGTGCGCCCCCATTCCCCTTCCCCCTGAGGTGCCTGTGTGTTTTAGACCTGATGCACCTGCAGTGTTCTCTCCGTATTGAGGCAGGAGTCAAGTGTGACCTTGGCCTATGTGTTATGGCCCCGTGGGACACGGACATTTTGGAGTGGGCATTGTCCCTCCTTCTGTATATATTGTACATAATGTTTATTTCTCTCTGAACATATTTCTAATAATTACTTATATTACACTCATTTTACTCCATTCCTTTTGTCCTTGCGTTATTCCTGAGGGTTATGGGGTGTATATGTAATGTTGTTGCATGTGTTTTTGTGTAAGGTGTTGAGGGTGGGGGTTGTTGCGTGTTGCGTGTGTGTGTCACTCTCTTTTTCCTCCCCCCTCCCCTGTGTGCTAGGTGCAGTACTCACTGTGGTCGTCTTGGCCGGCGTACATGTTCCTGGTGTATGAGAAGGTACACAAGCATGGGGAAGATCTGCAGTTTGGGCTCCATGGCGTTGTGGTTCTTCCTTGAGTGTCAAGAGGTG
This sequence comes from Pleurodeles waltl, assembly GCF_031143425.1. Lineage (NCBI taxonomy): Eukaryota > Metazoa > Chordata > Amphibia > Caudata > Salamandridae > Pleurodeles > Pleurodeles waltl. Next base: position 46,007,242 of record NC_090444.1, read on the forward strand.
AGTCGTTTCCCTTCAGTGTTCTGTTTCCGCCGTGCTTTTCATGGCGTTGGTACTGCCCCAGAAAAGCCGGCAGATAGGCCTGTTGAAATGCTGTGGGCGGTACATTGTCTTCCGCCTGGCTGTTGGCGGTTACCGCCACGGTGCTTGTTGCTACCCCCGTGGCGGTCGGAGTGTTAAAGTGGCTGTCTGTGTTGGCGGTTTCCGCTGTGGTCAAAATTCCATTGTTTTTACCGCCGGCCTGTTGGCGGTATTATTGCCGCTTTATCACCGACCGCCAGGGTTGTAATGAGGGCCTATCTCTGTAGGGACCTGTATTTCCTTCAATTCACACACTATCTATGTGAGGACCTGGGTAACACTAAAATCACACACTATCATTGCAGGTACTTGAATATTACTATAATCACACAATAGCTCTATGAAGACTTACACATGACTGTAATCACAAACTATCTCTATGGGGACTTGAACAGACTATAATCACACATTATCTCCTTGGAGACCTCAAAATAACTGTAATAACACTCTATCAATGAGGGCACTTGAACATGATAAAAACCACACACTTTCTCTGCGGGATCTGAGTAACACTATAATCACACACTATCCCTGTGGGGACGTGGACATCCCAATAATCACACACTAAAGCTTCAGCGACAGGGGCATCAATATAATATAATATATTTGTGAGGGCTTGAACACAACAATTAGCACAAGCTGTCCCAACAGGAACTTAAACATGTCTATCCTAAAATAGTATCTCTACTGGTACTTGAACTTGACATGACACAATAGTTCTGTGGGGACTTGCGCATGAGTATAATCACACACTATCTGCAGGCACCTAATTACATACAATTTCTGAGCATGACAATCATACACTATCTGTTCAGGAACTTGTACTTGACTATCATAATAGTCTCTATGTGGAGATTTGAACTTGACTATAATCACACACTTACACACTATTTCTTTGGGGACTTGAACATGACTATAAGCAACCACTATACCCGTGGAGAGCCAAGAATGACTATTATCAGATACTATGCTTTAGGAGATTTTAATATGACTATAATAACTCTGTATGGTAATCCTGGCAACATGCTAATGACATACAATCTCATGTGACTTAAAAATAACTATTATTGCACTCTAACTCTGTGGGGGCTCGATCATGAATGTACTCATACACTGTCAATATGGGGAGTTGAAAATGACTATAGTTAAAAGCTATCTCTGTGGGGACTTGGGCGTCATGCACTATCTCTTCGGGCCTTGACCATAATCTTGTCTAGCTATTTTAGCCATATTTTAGACACATTATTGTAGAAAACCTAGGCCTGCCGTTGTACACTTTAGCCCAGTTACATTGTATTCAGCATCGCTTTATTTTTGTAGCAATAGCCGCATTTGTGGTATTATTATTTTTTTCTCTATCTAGTGGTGCTTTCGCATTACGTTCCGAGCAGGACATTAATTTCACTTTGTGCTTTCCTCAAGGCTGCAGTCAGATAGGGTTGCCGGCAAATGTGGTACGCCGTGTCTCCAATATTCACAGAAAGATACACACTCACATGTGGGGACCATTTTTTAGACTGTCAACTGTTTTATTTTAAAAACACTCCTTTGTCCCATACAAGTTAGAGGGAGATTCTAGCCAGATGACCACGAATGCATGCTGATCGCTGACTGTCTTCACTACAGCTGCTTGCTTAGACTACAGAATCCCTGTCCTATATGGGGACGGTGTCTCTCTAGACTACAGGCTTCCTTGCTCAGGTATAGGGAATTATGTCTTCCCAGGGGGAAACATGAAAGGTAGATTAGTCTTAATATGCTGTGCTCTAACATATTTAGGTAGGAAAGATATATATCACTCCTAGTCTTAGTATGATGGGACTGTTTTTGTGTTTCGCTCTCTTTGACAAAACTTGCTCTATTGTGTTTTATCATCCTAGTTATTGCAATACATGCCTTTTTATCTAAGATGCAGTTACCTCAATAAACCCTTATTGAACTATATTCTGCCTCTGCTTGTCTTTGCCTGTGTGAGACTTAAATAACTGAAAGAAAGGGATGAGATCTGATTGACCACGATTCCCCTGAGGAGTCTTTCTTGTCATGCGCGCGGATGCCACAATCATCCCTGGTTTTTGGTAGAGATGATGCGCTAATAGTTAGCTGGAAAACCCGGATTAGGCAGACAGGCATCACATGGTGTGGAATTGCGACATGTGCCGTCAACGTTTGGTCAGGCACTAATTTTAGGGTCCTCCTAAGTATCTCTGTATCACTAAAGGCTAAAGACACCTCAATACTATATACAGAGACGTCCGTGGTATTGAGGATTTCCTCCTCAGCTAAGTAGGTAGCACCTATCTAACGCTGTAGGTTGTTCAAGCCTGAACCTTAAAAGGATCAATCCCGGGTTGGTGTCCTTATCTCTGAACAAATACCTTTACCATTAAGATAGCGAACCCGCAACAGGTAGTAATTGCAGTAAACATGCGACTGCCCGTAAATGCACACTTATTGGCAAATAGCATAATGGTCCAGGGAAGTCTACATGTGAGACAAGTGTTGACCACCAGCCTTCTGCCAACTCTTGTTTTGTTTTGCCATGGTTTTCAGAAAACCTTATTGTTTGGTAATAGCCCAGTCCCTCAACAATCTAAAAATACATTTTGCTACAGGCAAAAAAGGTTTGGTCCCAGAAATAACACACATTACCTTAGCACTCCCTGGCACTGACAGGAACTACTTAAAAGGTCTCTCCATCTAGCATTGGCTGCAAGCCTCTTGCCTTTAAGAGAAAAAGAGACAAAGAAAGAGAGATAGAATGTACGGACACATGCAAGAAAGAAGCCAAGAAAAAAGGCAAGAAAGAAAGGAGTCAAGAACAAAGGTGTTAGAAATTGGGTTACCTGTTGACAGGGGTAGGAGCCCCGGTTGAACAGTAACCTCAATCCTAGTCTGGGTAAGGTACAGGCAAACCCTAAATTAACCTTTGCTCACCTTCAGGTAGGTTGTCACAGAGCAGTCATGCTAACTTAGAGGCAGTGTGCAAAGTAGTTGTACAACACTTTAAACAGTAAAACAGTGAACATACCACACAAAAAGAATCCACAGAAAGTTAGAAACATAGGTCTGACTTTAATAAATAACACAAGATCATAACAACAAAAATCCAATTAGTAGAATTGAAGATATTGAATTTCAAAGTTTTAAAATAAAATAGCACTAAGTGTAACGCTGTGGATATCTGGTCACGCCGGACCAGGACAAAGTTAAAAGTTCAGGCTGACAGCGCTAGAGTGCGGGCCAGCTACCTGGACCCAGTTAGCCCCGCTGAACCAAAATACCTTAGTCCGAGGTTGCAGAGCTTTGAGTGTATCCGCACAGAGAATATGTCGTGCAGCAGAGGCGACGTGTTGGTTCCGAGATGCGGGAAGGCTGTGGAGCAAGGTTGTTAGAAATTGGGTTTCTGGTTGGTAGAGGTATGCACTCTGACCAAGCAGGAACCAAAATCCTATTCAGGGTAAGTCCTACGTCTAAGGACCCAGAACTGGATTGGTACCACCTGGCAGGGTTGGTCTCACAGATGGGAGAGTCCAGGTACTTTTGCAGGGTTGCTGGAAGTCTTTGATGTCCCTGAGACTTCTAAACAGGAGGCAAGAGACAAACATTGGAGTTACTCTGATTCTGGGTTTAAGTGTGGTGGGTCTAGTCTTTCTCACCCAGGCAAGGAGGGCAGCAGGAAAGAAAGCAGTTCTTCCAGAGCAGTAGTCCGGCAGACTAACAGTCCCTATAGAGGCACAGGTCCAGAAGTGTACTAAGTTGGTAGAGTCAGAAGTGCAATTCTTATACCCCCTGGTACCTTTGAAGTGGGGGAGACATCAAAGAAGTGATCTGAAGTGCACAGAGGTCCTCCCTTCCTGATCTGGTTCCAGACTCACCACAGGGAGGTATGCAGGCCTTTTGTACTGAAGCACAGCACTGCCCATTCAGGTGTGTTAGCTCCTCCCTCCCATCCTGCCCAGGATGGGCCAACAACAAGTAGATGCCTACCCAGTCACACCTAAGCTCCCTTTGTGTGTGGTTGTCTAGAGGGAATGCACAAGTCCAGCTGCCACCCCACCCCAGACATGTATTGGATACATGCTGCAGGCACACAGGGCTAAGAGCAGGAAAATGTCAACTTTCTAAAAGTGGCATTTTCAAAATTGTAGTAATAAATACAACTTTACCATTAAAAATGATTTGTCATTACAATTCTAAAGGTATTAAACATGACAGGTCTACTCCTTCCCAATCAGGAATTACAGCGTATTAAATGTAATAAGGAGTCCCCAATGTTATCCTATGGAAGGGGTAAGTTTCACAGTAGTGAGAGTTTTTCACTACCAGAACAAGGAAAGCTTAAAAGTATATGCCCTGCTTTTAATTACATAGTACCCTACCCTGTGAGATATCTTGAGTGTACCTTAGTGGTGACTTATATGTAATAAAAGAGGAGTTTATTGCTTGGCAAGGGGCTTTGAATGCCAAGTCAACATACAGTGTAATACTGCATTCAGGCTGCACTGGCAGGCCTGGTACATGTTTTAAAGGGCTACTTAAGTGAGTGGCACAAGCAGTGCTGCGGCAGCATTTAATTTACACTCCGTGGGCACGTGTAGTGCATTTTATTAGGGAATTATTAGTAAATGAAATATACCAATTAGGTATCTACTAACCAGACCATGTTTTAGGCAGAGAGCATGTGCACTTTAGCACTGGTCAGCAGTGGTGAAGTGCTCAGAGTCCTGTGGCCAACAAAAAGAAATCAGCAGAATTGTGAGGCAAACAGGCAAAATGTTTGAGGGTAGACTACCCTAAGACTATCAGGTCTACCAGAGATCCTGTTGGGCGGTGTCAAGCATCCATTGTGCACCTAAGGCAATGCTTCAATTCTGATGAACAGTATAGCTGATATGCGGACTTTAGCAGTGGTTTTTGAGGCTGTCCTCAACAGGAGATGGGAGGAGCTTGCGGTGGGAAAAGCGCCAGGCAGTGATAATTCTGAAGGTAATGCATCTGTTCCAGGATGTGGTATGAGGCAGCGATACGAGTCTTTTGCGATGGCTCCAGTCTACCCAGCAGCAGCAATATGTCAGTTTTGCTCAGCCGAGGAGATGCAACAGTTCTGCTTGGTGAAGCATTGCTAGGACAGGATGCTTCTCTTCCACTGGAAAAACACCTTAGGCCCACTTACAAGGGTCCAGGACTGGGGTGGCACCACTTGGGAAAGCAGACTCACAGATGGCAGAGTCTAGGTGCAGACGCAGGGTGGTTTGAAGTCTTTTATGTCCCTGAGACTTCAGATCAGGAGGCCAGCCAGCTAGCCCTTGGAGTCACTCTGGCTTCAAATGATGCAGCTCCATTCCTTCTCTCTCAGGCAAGAGGGCAGCAGGCAGAAGGCCAGTATAGCAAGGCAAGAGTTCAGCAATGCAGCAGACCAGCAGAGTAGGAGTCCTTCTTCCTGGTAGAGTCTTCACATGTCAGAAGTGTACTAAAGTGGTGGTGTCTGAGGTCCAGTACTTATACCTAGTGGTGCCTTTGAAGTGGAGGAGACTTCAAAGATAGGCCTTTGAAGTGCACAAAGGTTTCCCTTCCTGCCCTGGCTCCAGACTCACTACAGGGTTTTATACAGCCTTTTGTGTGTAAACAGGGCATAGCCTATTCAGGGGTCAGTGAGGCTGTACACAGCTCCTCACCCCCATCCGGCCAGAGATGACCCGTTGACAAACACCTAAGATCCCACTGTGTGTGGCTGTCTACGAGGAATACCCAAAGCCCATCAGTCACCCACCCCATACATGTGACCAGAGTCAGACAGCAGGCACCAAATTTCTAACTTTTCAAAAGTGCCATTTTCAGAATTGCAGTTAAAATCTGACTTCAGCATAGCTTTGGATTTTAAATTGTGATTCCAGAGACACCAGGCTTGAAGGGTGTATCTCTTCTCAATTTGAAATGACACTTGTAAAATGTAATACGGTAATCCTAATATTATTCTATGTGAGAGACAGAATGTCACGTAGTGAAAAACAAATATGAGAGTTTTTCAGTACCAGGACATGTAAAACGTTAAAGTGCATGTCCAACCTTTTAAGTACACTGCACCTTGCCCTTGGGCCTACTATGGCCTACTGTAGGGGTGACATATGTAATAAAAAGGAAGGTTTGGGCCTGGCAATCGTGTGGACTTACCAGATCAAAATGGAAGTTTGAACCTGCACACACAAACTCTGTAGTGGCAGGCCTGAGACATGTTTAAAGGGGTGTTGCACCCTTCCCTCTGGGCTATCCAAGGTCTACCCTCACAATGACTTATATGTAGAAAAATGGAAGGTCTAGGACAGGATAAAGAGCTATGTTGAATGGTTGACATGATGGTGTAAAACTACACACACTGGCTCTGCAATGGCTGGCCTGAGACATGGTTTGAGGGCTGCTAAAGTGGGTGGCACAATCAGTGCGTCAGACCCACAAGTAGCATTTAATTTCCAGGTCCTGGGTACATGTAGTGCCAATTTACTATGGGCTTACAAGTAAATTAAATATGCCAATTGGGTATAAGCCAATTATTCCATGTTTTAAGGAGACAGCACAAGCACCTTAGCACTGGTTAGCACTGGTAAAGTGCACAGACTGCTAAAGCCAACAAAAACAAAATCAGAAAAAGTGGAGGAGGAAGGCAAAAGGTTTGGGAGTGACCCTGTAGAAAGGACCTTCTCCAAACACCAATGTGAAGGGTATTCCTGCTTAGAGACATCATATTTCACAAAGTCCATGTATGTAAAGCAACATTAGAAATACACTTGAAGAGTCAACCCAAACAGATTCTCAAGTTTGAGAAAGTGGTCTGCATCTTCTCTCTGGAAAATATGTGTACAAAGGTGGGATCCAAACCACTACAAATGGTTGCAGCCCTCTGTTATTCTTGGCCAAGACAGAAAATGCTTTGCAGAGTACTTGAAGAGCTTGTGTGTAATCAGGACTGATGTCTCCCAGAGGTGAGGGAACATCACCTTAAGTTTGTTCTTTCTGCTGGTTGGGGTGACAGCCTGTCTAGTGCCTGGGCCTACATGAGGACACACTGTTCTTATGGAGAAGCCCAGCATGTTTCCTGTGTCAGGAACACCAAGAGAAAGTGGGCTCCATTGAACAGCAAGGCCAGTAGCAACCCATAAAGTGGTGGAAGCTCCTGGTCACTCTGCATGGTTCTTGGAAGCCGCAACTACTTGTCCATCAATGATTGAAGCCCTGCTGACCTGAGAGACCTCAACTGCTGGAGAAGCTGCACAGTGATACCTAGACCTGCTGTGCTGTTATCACCCATCAATGATAGTGTGGAGAAGCTGCTGCAGGCTCTGCACCTGCAACCTCATCTGACGTGTGAGATCACCAAACAGCCTCTGCAAGATTTCAACTGTAATGGAGCAAAGGACTAAGACATCTGTCAATAAAGTTGAGCTCAAGGACTACAGGCTTTCTACCCCCATTAAACCTGGGGCAAGAACTGTTGACTAAGTAGCACATCTAAACCTGTGGGGGTTACAGTAACCTAATCTGCACATGTGCCTAATTCATACCTCTGCTATTAAGTGTGTGCAATGAATACATTCTTCTTTGTTTAAGAGAAGTAGTTGAATATGTAACATCAAAATTATTCCAGTGAAAAATATAATTACAGTCTGTTTTCACTAGAATTGTATCAAAGTGATAACTCAGTTACAGAAAGAGTTATTGAATTTATAACTGAACGAAGGATTGATTCAAAATGAAGTATTACTGTTTTCTGGCTCCAGCTCTGTAAAAACCTAAAAGGACCAATAAAAACCTGTATTTAATGGCTCATCAAGAGGCACAGGACTTTCTATAGCATGTAACTGCCTTTGTTCTGAGTATAATCAAGCATCCCTCCATTAGTGGTTTTACAGGGAACCGATGAGTTCTCTGTTCTCTTTGACGAGATGGACCAGGTAGATGCCCTTTACACTAGTGCTGCTTTGCATTTTATTTAACAAACACTCTTTCACATATGCTGATGTTTGTTTCATGGTGAGGGAGAGCTTGGGGTAATAGAACTTAATGCATCACTTGTATGCATCAATAATTGTTGGTATAAAAAAGGCTGTGTTTTCATTTGAGTATCAGAAGACCTGAGGAGGAGGGCATTTTCAAAGTGTAATTCACAGGCTCTCTTCAGGTAAGGCAGAAGTCAAACTAGAAGGAATGGGGTTGGGATGGCCAAAAGTGGTTTGGGATTTCCAAACCGTATTTTTACAGTACACTCCCCACCATATGCTCTCCACTGCTTAATAACATATGCATTTTGCAGCCTATTGCAACACACACAAAACACATTATGGTTAAGGCTCACTATAAAAGTTCCACAAGGCACACACCATACACAATATGGGGTTATTACAACTTTGGAGGAGGTGTTAATCCGTCCCAAAAGTGATGGTAAAGTGACGGATATACCACCAGCCGTATTACGAGTTCCATAGGATATAATAGACTCGTAATACGGATGGTGGTATATCCTTCACTTTACCGTCATGTTGGGACAGATTAACACATCCTCCAAAGTTGTAATAACCCCCTATGTGTTCCACCAGGGTGAATTACCATGAGGGCATTTACAGAATATCAAACTAGGCAATTTAGACAAGCAAATTATATCATTCTTCAAGTATTCAAGTTTTTGTAAACAATCACAAATCCACAATATTTAGCTCATCCATGTGGAAAGGTAAAGTAATTGTAATATTTGATCTCCCACTATAAGGATGGGCAAGTGTGGACAACAATATGCAAAGGCTTAGAAAATTCAGCAATTAGCCCTTTCGGAAAATCATTAGGGAAACGTTTGTGTTCAAATTCCTTGATCCCATAACCATTGATCCTAAGAGGTCTTCTCAAGACTCGGACTGGTGAAAGTACCTTTTCTTGTTGAGGAGCCAAAGGATAACCTCCAGGTCTTCCATTCAGTGAAATGGCTGACACACTGTTTAAGGAACTGCTTTCCAGTAGCCATATGAGACAGCTTTTCGCAGTTGATCAACCCGACCTCAAGGTGGGGAATCTCAGACAGTCCATGGTTTCAGATAGACACAGCCGGCAAATTGCAATATTTGAAAAAAAGTAGAGAGTATAGGAAGGATAATTATTATAATGAACGTAACTCCCACGTAGATTAACAAAGTATTTTGGACTAGTGATTGTTTGAAAAAACTTCCATAATGTTTTAATTTGTTTGTCTAATTTGATATTCTGTATCCCCATATTGTGTTTGAGAAATGCAATCAGTGTTTTTTAACTCTGGTGAAAGTGTGTATTGTTATGGCTTGCCACAGGGCCCATGTTTATTGCATCTTGATTACAGCAGTGTTGGATGAACATGCTGTGTTCTATGGTTTTTATACACAGTCTAATAATCTGTTAAAATGTTATCATGTTATTACAAAATATTTGTGTAACATTACTGACGGTGAAAGTCTGTAAATTTCTGAATAATTACCATAGTTTGAGGGAGAGGCACTGTGTAATTGTATTTCAGATGGGCCAGTTCTTCCTCGCTTGATAAGGGTACTACCCCTTTTCGTGACAAAGTAACGAAAGCACATTCTGCAACTTTGTGTTACTTAGGACTACAATTGAAAACAAGTCATGACATGCAGTGGACTGTCCCACCACAACACTTTGCATCCAGTTTGCATTGCAAATACAAGGAAACCTGCCACAAAGTGTTTATAATTCTGAACTCAACTGGCAAAGGCTCCAACAGTATCCCATCGGTGACAGGACTTCCCTGGGTGTGAAATTCCCATCAAAATCAACAGCTTCACCAGACCTTCCAACCCTATCTGATGATGTAGAACCCTCAAATATAGCCTGGTGCCTAATTTCACTGAAGGGTTTTGACTTCCAGTTTTGAGAAGGCCCAAACGTACTAACATTTTGTGTTATGGTTGCACCACATTTTTGCGCAGCCACTTTACAAAATGTACTTTGGAATTTCTTAAGCGATGCAATTTACAATTGCACAGCTTATCATGGGATTTTACCCAAAAGTAAAGCCTGTCTATTCTGTCCCAGAGCTACCATGGGTTGAGCTCAGGTTTAAATTACCTAACATGATAGTGTCTTTCCTGATTGTGCTAGATAATAATGTGTGAGGCACTCCACTCATAAAGAAAGTACATTACATACAATCAAAAAAGTGGTCTTGAAAGAGACATACAATTTAATGCAAGTTTGAATTGTCTAATCTCATTAAACATGAAATAAGGATCTGCATCAATTGGAAAACCATCTGTAATGATATATTCTTAGCTAAATTAAATTATCCAATCTAGTATAACAAAACATCAAGAAGCTGTGAAAATTTGTAACCCATCCATGGCAATACAATTTCAGCCAATTTCAGCCAACACGTGTTTCGTCACGGGAAATTCTTTCTAATATCCCGACCGACTTCTTCAGGGCTGAAAATTATAAACATATTAATAAAATTAGGAACTAAAATGCTCGAACCAATGGTTACAAAATAGATTTGATAGAACCCCATTTGAGAACAAATGTGAAGGATTCATGCACAAAAAGACCTATTGTGCTAATTGCGTGAATATTGATAACGCCAAGGGGTAGAAGAGCCAAGGGGTAAAGGAACTCAGACAGAATTACCTTAAGATGCTCCCCTATAAAAGGGGCACACTCTAATCTTGTGTCCTACCAACCTCCACCAAAATTCCAATGGTGATAACATGCGCTTCAACTTACATGCTCCACTGCCCTTATGTCGACAAATATCTCAATAAGACTCTGAATAGTACCTCATGATTAGAACAATCCTAGAAAATCCATTAGTTGTTGTCCGTTATTGGTCAAGTGTTGTATATATTTCTTGTTATACAATGAATGCTCCAAATCTGCCATATAAGCAAAAACCAAGGCAACAAATTGTCAATGGTTGACACCCATAATAACCAAAAGACAGAGGACCATATTCGATAAAATTATTAAACCACCGTGCATTGCACCAACCACCGTGTAAATTACCTGAAATCCAGCATCCAAAAACTAGTAATGTGTACTTGATGTTATAGTAGGTTCATCCTTATATTTCACTGTGAGAGTTAAAATACACTCATTGAATCACCACTAAACATAAACCAGAGCTCTGGTTTTACATAAATACTTCTGGTAGAGAGCCGACCAATAGCCCTCAGTACTCACTTAATAATTATAATAGCGTTTCAAAAAACGGCGTTGGCATGTGTGCAGAAGACGCGGACAGCGAGTACGCGTTACAGCTGTACCGCGCGGCTGAACCCGGAAGTGAAATACACTTTCGGGACAGTCACGCAATGCTGTCATAAAAATAGAAGACAGACTCATTCCAACTGCTGTGTAATCAGAGCTGAAGCATTTCCAAAGCATAATTAAAGACAGATGCTGGCCAAACTTTTCTATAAGTTGTTGTGGCACCTAATCATGAAATTGAAAAATAGACCAATCCCCAATGTTGTTTAATCGAAATCGATGCACTACCTAGGCATCCATAAATTACTATCCAAAAAAGTATTAACACAAAACAGACCATGTTCCACCATTATCCGAATCAGAAAAAATAAAGAATGACCAAACATCCTTATAAAGTAGTATTGTACCAACCAAAAATCCAATACTGGAGATTTATATACATTAGTAATAGGCCGCCTCTTCTCATAGTCCCCTGATATCAATCGACTATATGACTCATAACTTGTTAAGTTATTAATCAAGAATACTTCTCAGTGTTTCAGACCACATTAATGCATTACACTCAACTACCTTTGAATACTAATGTGTTTAGAATGAGGGCCCAATTCCAGATCCAGAGAAGCTTTGAAGAATCAACAGTGTTGGAGAAGCAACTCTGCGGCACCAATCGTACAAACAACGTGACAAAGTAACGAAAGCACATTCTGCAACTTTGTGTTACTTAGGACTACAATTGAAAACAAGTCATGACATGCAGTGGACTGTCCCACCACAACACTTTGCATCCAGTTTGCATTGCAAATACAAGGAAACCTGCCACAAAGTGTTTATAATTCTGAACTCAACTGGCAAAGGCTCCAACAGTATCCCATCGGTGACAGGACTTCCCTAGGTGTGAAATTCCCATCAAAATCAACAGCTTCACCAGACCTTCCAACCCTATCTGATGATGTAGAACCCTCAGATATAGCCTGGTGCCTAACTTCACTGAAGGGTTTTGACTTCCAGTTTTGAGAAGGCCCAAACGTACTAACATTTTGTGTTATGGTTGCACCACATTTTTGCGCAGCCACTTTACAAAATGTACTTTGGAATTTCTTAAGCGATGCAATTTACATTTGCACAGCTTATCATGGGATTTTACCCAAAAGTAAAGCCTGTCTATTCTGTCCCAGAGCTACCATGGGTTGAGCTCAGGTTTAAATTACCTAACATGATAGTGTCTTTCCTGATTGTGGTAGACCTCAGTCCACCCCAACTAAGAAACCACTTTCTCATAGTTATAAAAATGTTTTTTTTATATATAGCATTATGTCACACTTGCTGTGCAACTTAGCTTCAGAGCATGACAGTGTACAAATACAGGAACATGTTGTGTCAAAAACAAGTTGATGATGTGACATCCTTCTGCAGCCATCAAAATTCCTTTGATTCACGCCAATCTTGGCCAAGCAAGTGGCTTTCATCAACCACTACCCTGGTTCTTGACCTTGTTCTTGAGAGAATCATGCTGAACAAGATTTCACCAGTCTCAGACGTCAAAAAGTCATCAGTCAGCTCTGAGCTAGGCCATGTAATAACTCTTAAACTGCGGCCATTTGTGTCATACACTTACAAGATTTGACAGTGCCTAATTAATGCCCATGGGCATTCACAAATAATTTTAAAATAACCTCAATTTCTGATAAAGCAACTGAAGGTACAGAGGTATCATGAAACTAGTGAGCTATTTCACAATTGAAGTGCACCTCAAAGATCCTAGAATCAGTGTCAAAGCTCCTAGAATCACTAGTGAAGTCTCAATCTCTTCTTACTTGGAAATGCTGAAACTTGGTGATGGGGTGGGCAAACATTCTGTGCACGAAACAGAGTGAATTCCTTCTTCTGGACAAAAATGTTTACTCACTTAGGTGTTGTCATAGATGGAGACCTTTCTTTCTTTCCTACTCCAAGTGGGAAAGCTTGTAAATAAGTCTGTCTCAAATCTCAGATCATCAATTAAAAAGTCAGCTCTATGAGAGCATGTATGGAGGGAGCACATTCCAAACTACAGCATCCCAATCTTGAAATCCTCAATAAACTTCATGTAGCTGAAAATGGTAAAGACAAACTTGTAACTGAGCTTTGAAGAAGAGTTAAAGAATCAAGGTGAAAAACTGCTCTGGATACCAGCTGAAATGCAGATTACTTTTAATTGAGGTTAACATACAAAGATGGACCATTAAGACTGGTTAGAAATATAGAGCAGCAAACATTCTGATTTCTGTATGCATGAATACATGTATGTTTGCATGTACATATGTATGCATGTAGGTATATGATATTCTACAGGATCAAAGGCACGTTTACAGTCAATGAGTGCTAGGAGAGGCAGCTGGGTTTCAAATTGATAATGTGTTGCGATGTGTTGTTCTTTAAAGGTGTGTGTCTTCAACTCTTTCTTAAATTGCTATGAATACGGGAATGCTGTTGCTGATCCTGGGATGTATGCCAACGAAAGAGCACATCATTACATTGTGTCAGGCTTAGTGCCTAAAAAACAAATATATCGCCATGATATTATCCAACATTATTTTCAGAGCTGATGTTAGTTCCATTAACAAAAAAAAGAACTGAACTTTTCTGCTCTCTGGAAAAATGCAGGACTATGCACAAAGATTATAGCTGCAAGTTCATCCAGCCGCACAGAAACCAGGGGGGATAGTTAGGAGTGGGTCTGTGTTGCTCCTGCACCACACAACGTAGTGTCTGAGTGATGCTAGCACCTTGCATGGCCCTGAGTGGCTTGATAAATCCAGAGTAATGCAATGCAGAGCAAGTCAATGTTGCGTTACTCTGCCCCAGAGAGGTGTTCCATGGGTTGTTTCATGGGTGTTCCCAAGCAAAACACATGGATTCTTACACATTCCCAGATATATCAAAAGTGGCACACCTGGGAATGCGCCAAAATGCTATATCTTTCCGGGTGAGGTGTAACAAGGAGCAATATCTTTATTTCTCCTTCTTACTTACTCTTTTTATGTGTGCTGCAGCATGGATATTTGAACCTCCCAGACAACCGCATGGACATCTTAAAAGAAGCTAAGCGTCTGTCCACAAGGCCAAGTCAGGCCTACAATTATCGAAAGTACATTTAGCAGTTACCACTGTATATCAGAAGTCACCAACGCAACAATACTGCTTCAAGATTCCAGTAGTTAAAGACTTTCGTGAGGTCTAAAGAAGGTCTTCCCTCCAGTAGGGAGACCTCCTCCTTCTTGGGAATAGAACTTGGTGTTATCAAAATTGATTGGCCCTCTTTTTGAACGTATACATAAATCAAGGCTTCAACACTTGTCACGGAAAACAGCATTTATAATAGTAATTACCTCTGCTCGCAAAGTTAGTAAGTTGCAAGCTCTCTCCTCTGTAGAACCTTTCACAGTTTTTCACCATAATAGTGTTGTTTTACGTACACACCCTTTATTTCTGTGTAAAGTGGAATCAGAGTTTCACATCAAACCAATCTATCCCTCTAGCTACCTTTTTTCCAAATCCTACTTCCGCAGCTGACAAAATATTACATTCTCTTGATGTTAAAAGAGTACTACATTTCTATTTATATAAATCTAAATATATTAGAAAATCTACCCCCTTATTCATTAGCTATGTTTCTTTGCTACAAGGATTAGCAACCTTCAAGCAATCCATAGCTAGATGAATTGTCTCTTGCATTTCTATGTGTTACCAAATTGCAAACAAGCCTTTACCAGGCAAGCCTAAAGCCCGCTCTAGAAGGGCAAAGGCAGCAGCCACAGCTTGGATTAGACAAGTCCCAATCCTAGACATTTGTAAGGCAGCCACTTGGCGGTCTCTGCACAAGTTAGCAAGACACTACTGTCTAGACACTGCTCAGGCCGAATCTAGATTTTGCCAAGAAATACTGAGACATTTATTTAAATAATTGCTTTGGTTCTATTGAGCCTGTACACATTATGTTACAGCTTGGCAGCCACTGTAGGGTTTTTTTTTTCTCTTAGCTTGCTACTCTATTCAAGGTTTATGACTATCACAGAAGATCCTATGATGCAGTAGGAAAAGTTACATGCATGAGGACATAGTTCTGCATCCTACAAATCTTCATTGAAGTCATAATCACCCTCCCTTTTCCCTGGCTGTCAAGGTGCATTTGTATCCTGTGCCTGACGTGTAAAAAGAACTGACACTCTCAGACAAACTGCCACTGTAGTGTTTTGTGAGATGTGTCCCACTAGGGTCCTCAAAGGTACAGTTCCTTTTTTCTACGTTTCCTAGTGTTCACCTAGTGTTTTCTTTTGCTGTATCTATCACTGGGCAGCCTTTAATATGACAATGTGTTGCAAGTGCCAAAAAGGCCTTTACATACAATCTGCTATTCTCCGTCAGCATTCTTCAGGAAAATATATCTCTGACAGTCTGCACTGAAATTATATGAAAAATGATTTTGAGTGATGAACACTATGCAGATGATTGCCTGAATTCTTAATATATATATATATTGAAGAAGGTGTTACATGGTCCAAATAGGCAGCAAGGAATATTTCACAGGAAATATGCAAAGGTAGAAAGAGGAAAATTGGACTATGATTGTGCAGTGAGGTGCTCAGCTCTGCACAAAAACAATCCCCTTTACAATGCAGGCACCCTTGCACCATGGCGCAAGGGTGCCTGTGTTGGCGTTTGGCAGCCAAAACACTGCCAGCGCAGGGACATAGGCAGGAATGTGCTGTATTCTTTTAAATATTGCACATTCCGTACACAATCCCCATCACACAGCACAGCATAGCAAGGTGGCTTGCTGCTCTCCGTGACTTTGTCATAAATATGACACTAGGCTTGTAAGGAAATAAGATGGCAAAATGTGCCTATACTCCGTGTGCTTTGAAAACAGAAGCTTTGCAAATGTACCAGAGTGATGATACGAGAAGCTGCGCAGGAGTTCTCCATCTGCTGTTCATAGAAAAGTATTGAAGACGAAGTTTTAAAGAGTATAGACACTATCCAAATGTAGACTATAGGATTTCTGAAGAACACATGGATACTTACATGGCTTGCAAATAAACAATTAGGTAATTCTATTAACCATTCAGGCAATACCATGGAGCTGAAAACATAAATGTAGATATTAGGTGGAGAACAGGGACATCTAATGGAGAGAATGGGAATGTGTGATGTGAAATATTTGAGGTAGTTCTAAATTAGTTTTATATTATGATTGCTGATATTACTGTGATAGTTACCAACTTTCTTATACATAAGATTTTTGTATGAATACATACTAAAATATTAATAAATAACTTTGTATTGCACATTACCAACCACTGTGTGGGTCTACTGCTCCTAATGACCTCGGGGCCAGGGTGGGGATCAGATGTACATGCACTAGTCTCCTTGTAGATGAGCGTTTCTCTGACAGAGCTGTCTGACTCCTAGCACCCCTTACCTATAAGAGTATAACTCAGTAAGGTGAAGATTGGGAATCCCTTCTCATTTTCTCAACTACTCCTTGTGCACCTAGGAAAGCTTCCTGGTTGTGCCCCCCAAAAAGTAGGATTCAGGAGAAAACCTATTCACGATGTTCCTATATTAGATCATGGGAAAGCTCACAGGTGACTGGATCCTGAGCCAAGTCGAGTTAAGTGCCCTGTACTTCAGCTCAAAAACTTTACATTTAACCCAAGGACCCATGACTTGATCAGATGAGAGGTTATTTTGCATAAACCACTCGGGCAATGTTTTATTGGGGAGCTGGTATTGAAGACTCCTCTGCAGGAGTGACAGTTAAATGCATTCGGAACCTCCCCTGTAAGCCAACCCAACTGGATCTTTAAACCACTTCTGGCACCATAGACCACAAATTGCCATTCAATAAGAATCAGCGCTCGAGTTCTGTCATGGTTCATATTATACCTGCAGGACTGAACTCGTCATTTAAAATTCCTCTCTAGAAAAGACAACATTAGAAGGGGTTCTGCCCATCTTCAACATTATTCAATATGTACATGCCCTTGGCGGGCGTTCTAGTTGGTTATAAAGATATCACATGTATGAAGATGAGATGCAGTTCTACCATAAGTTTGAAGGTGATTTCAGCAACCTTTCGAGTCCCTCTTGCTCCCTCTCATAGGTGCATTGCCAAATGTAGAATAATTGGCTCTGGCTAATATAGTGAAATAACTGAAATTCTGCTATTCTGCCTTATAATCAAGCTTCCATCCCTATACCTTGGCCAGAGGAACTGGCCGTCTCCCTAACCCTGATAATAAGGCACTCAATTTAGGGAGGCACTTTGAGGATGAAATGTTATCCCTCTGATAAATGCACAATTTACACCTGCTGACAAGAGTCCTCCACTCATGCACTGCTCTCAGAAAATCACTCTCATCCTCCTATGTTCATGTCGTGCCTGGACTACTGAAACATATTGTAAAGTGCACTGGAGTCTCAAGAGTTCAAAATGATGCAACTCCACTGATGTTTGGCTAGAAGCAATATGATCTTATTAAATCAGTCTTTAAATGTGTTCATTGGCTGCCAGTGAAAGAAATAAGCTACTTATTGATCACCCTAATTTGTACCATAACCATTAGCCCAGAGAGATCGGAGGCTTCCCTCTTGAGCCTACAGAATTGTATCACCTAATCCTGCCTGAGGTTGATGAGGGAGTTGCACTAGTGAAACACACACTCCCTCCTCCTTTGCTGCCTACATCGTGGTCTCCTTGCAAAACCGAGCCGCACGATCACTACTTCAATGGCATGGTAGAGCTTGCCAAAGTGTTTTTGGATGTTCAGATTTTTATACCATAGCCACTGCATTGTTTCCTACCCCTGGGTTTCCGTTTCACAGATATTTGGCGCATTTTAGTCTTTGCGTGTCAAGTCCATACAATGTGTCACACATTGCCATATCCATAATATCACTGCGTTCGTTTTCTGTGATATCATGTGGGGTACTCCTACCTTGCTTATTTTCATGTCTGCGTGGTTCAGCTGGTTTAGGCGCAGCTTTTGTCCGACGCAAATCTTAAAAAATTACACACTTGGGCAAATGTGTTGTTTCATAGATTTGGAGTAGTGCTGTCAATGGCAGTAGCTACAGAACATCTGTGAGCAGTGGTGATTAATTCCACTCTGAGTGAATGGACTGAACTACATCATCTACATTGGTCAACAAATCACGTCCAAAAACCATGTGTATGCCAGACAGGTCCATAAGAGTACAAAGGCTACACAATAGATTAGTGTGAAATGAGTAACTCCTCAATGGTGTACCTACTCTTAGTATCAGTAAATTCTCCACAAATTCAATGGTATGATAACAAATATTGTGGCAATGAATACATGTGTTGCACATGGCAGTGTACTTGTATGCTGCCCAAAGTTTCCAGAGCAACACTGGAAGAAATATTTGCAAAGTCCATGAGTGGCATGCAGTGGAAGTGTAGGCCCCAGAAAAGTATACATTTCAAGACTGGGTAGGTTTGTGACACTACAAAACATACATATACCTCACCCATACTGACAGTTTAGGAACACACATATACATATGTATTAAGCCACTTTGACATATATAAGCAACAGGATAGTTCACCAGTAATGTGGTGTAAGTTGCCCAAAATAAATGCATATCAATCCAGGAATGTGAAACCCACAAAGTCTGAAACAATACTGTCAAACATGTCATACATCAGTCATGAACAAACAATACAATGTAACCTGTAAAAGGCATCACAGTCTACTGAGGAATAGCAATGTCAACTTTCAGTGGTCACAGCAATGATAATAGAATTAAGCCATAGAAGCACATAATCCCCTACAAGTCATACACATAGGTCTTAAAAAACAAAGTACTGTGTCTTGGTTTGTAGTGACCCTTTTGGGTTCCTTATTACATCCTTGCATGAACCTTTCGCCTTGCTCATGTCAGTGTGGGGGTTTGGCCTAAACTGGAGTTTCATTGCAAACAGTGGTGTGGCCTCTATTGGTGCTTGATATTGCACAATGTATTCACATTTTATATTCACGGTAGTATACCTATTTTCCTACAACATTCCCCCTCTAGATGATATTTCAACTACCTTATCTAAACCTTGGTCTGTCTTTGGTATCCGATAATACATATTGCTATGGGAATCCACTACTTGTGTTGGTGTCCTAATTGAAAACATCCCTCCCGCCTTAGTGACTATCCTCCTAACACATGCCAGTATTGTCTGTATTACACAGTATATTTGTAGCAAGATCACAGTCATTGGTAACAGAGTCCACAACAGTCCTGATATTCAGGATAGCAGTGCTGAAAACCAACCACTAAACCAACTATCTGGTGCACCTCCTTCATGTATCATTTTAGTTTGTAAATTATGCAGTGTGTATTGCTTCTGACAAAGTTCCGTTCTCTGCGTCATTTGCTGGAATAAATGTGCAACACGCGGTACCTATCTTTTTAAAGACACCCCCTTGCATGGGCGACATAATGTTCAGTATATAACGGTGTTTTAGCACCATTATCCTCAAGGCAAGCAGTTCTTCCTTTATTCAATTGAAGCCCTCATTTGTGGTGTTAATGACCCTGAGGATTTCCCACCTTGTGATCTGGACCTAACGAGCAGTTGCCTTAGCATGGCAAGATGCTCCCAAAGAAAAGCTCAGCGTCATTGAACAAGTGGTGTTCTTGAGAGATTTCATTCCAGGTG
The DNA here is from genome assembly GCF_031143425.1 of Pleurodeles waltl. Classification (NCBI taxonomy): domain Eukaryota; kingdom Metazoa; phylum Chordata; class Amphibia; order Caudata; family Salamandridae; genus Pleurodeles; species Pleurodeles waltl. Next base: position 46,027,274 of record NC_090444.1, read on the forward strand.
CTTGTGCCATAATATTCTGTAATTCTCTTCTTCCAGCTGTTATGTAGCAAGGCAGTTGAATGGCTCATGGGGTCCTTATGTAAAGGGGCTATGTTTATTCCGGGTATCATTAAAACTGGAGCTTGCAAAGTTACCATGGAACAAATTCCTCCCTAGTTACATGGTAACTGGGCATACAGTAGCTCTCCACACTTCGAGAAGAAATCCATAAGACTGGGGGTGACCCGCTGCATGTCAGTTTGACCTTGCAACCAATATTCAGACCTACGTCGACTGTCTCCTTCAACCGAAAACATAAAAAGACAGAGGTTAGTTTCATGTTTATCTGAATACAGCATGGAATATATCCGGCCCAGATGGGGGTATATTTCCTTATGACATCTTGGCCAATGTCAGTGACATTCCATAAAGACATGGCCCTACAGGAAAATTCAATGTTGGGATGTCACTGATTATGAGCAAAGACTGGCCCTCTAACTCTGAGCCCTGGCTTGCGGACACAATCTGGGGGCAATGGGTTTGCAAAATACTGTCACATTTGGTTGGTGGGCATGTTTTTCCTAGGAAACCTATATCTAGGACCATCTGGGTCTAATCTACAGTATTGGTGCATCCTGTTTTTCTCATGTGTGTTATTTCCTCTCTTATCTCTTGTCTGTCTGTGAGGATGTATACTACTTCCGGTAACATGTCATATCTTGTGGCATTGACTAGGAAGCATACTACTGTGAAATGTGTCAATTGCATTTGGGCCTTTATTCTACACAAATACAGGTGCAATAGGCAGCAAGCTATGCCCGGTGGTTCCATTGTGGAGTGTAGTTTATCTGAACCAGTAGCATGGGGAATTAAGGAACACACAAAGGATGACTCATTTGTGGCTTGTACACCTATTTCTGACATGTGCTGATACCCCATGTTGTCTGATAACTTAGCATGAGCGTTAGGCATCACATTGTTACTAGAGAGCTCTATTTGGACAAGAAATATATAAGAATGTGGGACTACTTTGCTAGCAAAGATTAAAAATGATAGATTTGGGAGATTAAAGAGAAATAGAGAAACAAAAATACATATCTTTGGTATTGTCCATTCAAAAGATAGTCCACAAATATAGTTGGAAGGGGGCCCTTTTAGGGTGACAATCTTCATCTCCCCTCTTGTTTCATTTGAACTGTCCATCATTTTTGGTGAGCAGCTGGGTCAGGACACAGATGGCCGTGATAAATCCAAGGTTTCCTGCCATCCACTTTGAGAGCTGTTGGTGTAACTATGGTGACTGTGTAGGGGCTCTCAAAATTTTTCTCGTTCCATCTTCTAACAAAGTTCCGTATGAACACTTTGGTGTTCATTACAACATTGGCGGTAAAACCCGCTTACCACCTTGCAGAAGACCTCCAGCACACCGCCGCGGCTGCGGAAAACCGCCACAGCTATTATGACCCACAGCATGGAATCACCCAAAATTCAGACACCCACACAAGTCCGCCACACCATAGGTCAGTGATAAACTAGAAAAAACAAAACCTCCGCCGTCACGCCAACAGAAATACGCCCACACTATCACGACACACGAATCCACGCGGCGGTCTTTCAACCGCGGTATTCCATTGGCGGTACACACCGCCCCGCTCAAAATACACACACATATACAAAACACTACCACATTGGACAATTCGAAATACACACACCTGATACACATACACACACCACTCCCACACACCCAATAAAATATAAAACACCCACCCACAAACCCTTACTACCAAAAATCACGAACAAAGGCCAGAGAGAGACACCACCATCAACAATACTAGCATCCACAGGCACACAACACCATCACCCACATAACTTCCACGCACCTCACATTACACACCACTACATATCAGCACACTTATCACCCCACACACCACCCCACACATCACCTACACCATCCCATGGCACGGCAAAGACACCCCAGGTTCTCGGAGGAGGAGCTCAGGGTCATGGTGGAGGAAATCGTCCGGGTAGAGCCACAGCTATTCAGATCACAGGTGCAGCACACCTCAATTGCAAGGAAGATGGAGCTATGGCGAAGAATAGTGGACAGGGTCAACGCAGTGGGACAGCACCCAAGATATCGGGAGGACATCAGGAAGAGGTGGAACGACCTATGGGGGAAGGTGCGTTCCGTAGTCTCAAGACACCACCTTGCGGTTCAGCGGACTGGCAGCGGACCCCACCTCCTCCTCCACAACTAACAACATGGGAAGAGCAAGTCTTGGCGATTCTGCATCCTGAGGGCCTCGCAGGAGTAGGTGGAGGAATGGACTCTGGTAAGTCAAATCTTAACTATTACATCCCCCACCCTACCTGCATGCCAGCACATACCCCCACCCTCACCCTCACCCCCATCACTCTAACTCCTCACAAATGCCCCAATATCACAAACCACACATCCTAACCCCAAGCCCTGCATGCAACAACAAAGCATGGACACCCATCACTAAAGCATGGCCACTGCACATACCCATACACCCCCCAAACCATCATCACACAAGGTCCCACACAGGAATGCAAGCACTGGGGTACACGTCACCCACCCATTTCACACCATGGCACACACAGATGTAATAAACATCCTTTTATACCCCTGCAGGACCCCTACCCAACGTCACCGGACAGGAGGTTCCACACATGTCCACACCACCAACAGAAGAGGCCCACAGTGATAACAGCACCGCTGTCCAACTGGATCTAGATGACCGTCCATTCCCATCGGGGACCTCGGGACAGTCGGTTCCCCTCACCCAGTCACAGGCCACCACGGAGCTTCCCCCCTCTGGAAACACCAGCACAGCACCCACCCAGCGGGCCCATACCTCCGTCCCCGGGACACATCAATCATCAGTGTGTCCACCACTACAGGGAACCCAGGCTAACCCAACACCCAAACAACAACAGGGACCTGGGGGCAGTGGTAGTGGGCACACAGTCCAGGGGATGGAGGCCCAGGAACACATGGGAACTGGGAGGGCTGCTGTGCGACAGGGGGTGGACAGGTCCAGGGAACCCACTCTCCACGAGGCCCTCTCCAACATCATGGGAGCATACCACCACTCCCAGGAGACAATGGCAACTGTACTGGCCAAGTTTCAGGAGACCCAGCGCCTGCAGGAGGAACAGTATTCGGGCTTCAGGGAGGAACTCAGATCCATCAATTCCACCCTGGGCACCATCGTAGGGGTGCTGAAGGAAGTACTCAACACTAGGAGGGACACAGTGGCACTACAAGGGGCCCCTGACACTAGCCTGGACGATGAACTGCCCACCACCTCCGCCGACGCTAGTGGACAGGAGGCACCGCCACAGGACCACCACACCAGCACCCCACCTCCTGCAGAGGGAGAACCACCCGCAAGCGGTCCCTGAGATCCAGGACAAAGACAGAGAACGATGTCAAGACCCCCGCCAAGAAATGAGACCATCCTGATTGTCATCCTACTGTCCCACTTTGTCACCCTGTACATCCTTAAACTGCCCCAGCTCCACTTCCAATGCCCATTTGGGCAATGCACCTGTGAGACTAATTGACTGGACTCTGCCATGGACATTCCTCTGCCATCACCCCTCACCATTTTGCTACCCCCTCCAATTTTGAGCACTAAAATAAACACCCATAAAGCACAAAACAATCTGGAGTCAGTCTGTGATTTCGGAATACTGTATTTGCAATTACTGTGGCAAAAAGCTCTTTCATTTGTAATGTCAACATACCTATGTCACACAGCTCTAGTCCATGAGGAATCAAAGCAGATGTCACACAAGGGGACCCACATCTGTGAAATCGTAAGGGAAAGTGACAACTCAGGGATCATACACTGGGTGAAAATGACAGACAGTAGAGAGGTAGTAGTGTTTAAGTACATGTAGTAGGCCGCTTAGTATTCCTACCTGTATTTCAATGGAAATATTGCTGGATCACTGAGTCCCTGTTGTCCATGTCTTCTTCTTCTACTTCCTCGTCTTCACTGTCCACAGGCTCCACAGCTGCAACAACACCGCCATTTGAACCATCCTCCTGCAGAAAAGGCACCTGTCGTCGCAAAGCCAAGTTGTGAAGCATTCAGCAGGCCACGATGATCTGCCACACCTTCTTGGTGAGTAGAATAGGGATCCTCCTGTTATTTGGAGGCACCTGAACCTGGCCTTCAGGAGCCCGAAGGTCCGCTCGATCACCCTCCTAGTTCGCCCATGGGCCTCAATGTAGCGTTCCTCTGCCCTTGTCGTGGGATTCCTCACTGGGGTCAGTAGCCATGACAGGTTGGGGTAACCAGAGTAACCTGCAAATGGCGAGGGACAACTGTTAGACACACACTAACCTGGAGGGATATCCCCAGACCCAGACAACCATTCCCACTGACTAGCTTCCAGGTGCTCAGCTAATAGCCACACACGGTGCCTCTGGAGTTGACCCATCACATAAGGGATGCTGCTATTCCGCAGGATGTAGGCATCACGCACTGAGCCAGGGAACTTGCCATTCACATGGGAGATGTACTGGTTGGCCAAACATGCCATCTGTACATTCATCAAATGATAACTCTTCCTGTTTCTGTGCACCTGTTCACTCGTGTGGGGGGGGACCAAAGCCACATGTGTCCCATCAATGGCACCTATGATGTTGGGGATATGTCCCAGGGCATAGAAATCACCTTTCACTGTAGGCAAATCCTCCACCTGAGGGAAAGCGATGTAGCTGCACATGTGTTTCAGCAGGGCAGACAACACTCTGTACAACACGTTGGAAAACATAGGTTGGGACATCCCTGATGCTATGGCCACTGTTGTTTGAAATGACCCACTTGCAAGGAAATGGAGCACTGACAGCACCTGCACTTGAGGGGGGATTCCTGTGGGATGGCGGATAGCTGAAATCAGGTCTGGCTCCAACTGGGTACACAGTTCCTGGATTGTGGCACGGTCAAGCCTGTATGTGATGATCACATGTCTTTCCTCCAGTGTCGACGGGTCCACCAACGGTCGGTACACCTGAGGATGCCGCCATCTCCGCACATGTCCCAGCGGACAGTGCCTATGAAGGACAACAGCGAGCACAGAGTCAAACTACTCAGAGGTATGTACCCCCAGCTTACACAGAACACCAATCATAATCTGAAAAGTGGCCTGTATGTGTATTGAGTCTAGGCCTAGGTTTGTGTGACGCAGTTGAAAATTAAGCCATGTGGGCCACTGAAATGGCGGCTGCCTGACCTGTAAAGTGGGACAATGGGGTGTGATGTAACTGTGCTGGCGTTGTACACCTTTGCGGTAGGCGGTCGAAGACCGCGGCGCAATGCTGCATTTTTACTTTTAACATTGGACCCTATGGGTCCCAGGAGCCAATGAAGATGTACGCCGGCGGTGACGGTACGCACAGCCGCGGACGTGACCGCCATTTTCTATCACTTCAATCACTCGATACCTGATCTTCGACAGGAGAGGACCTACACTGCAAGTGCTGCTGTGACCTCGGTCTGGAAGAGACAATGGCTCGAGTGTCTGGGAAAAGGGCCCCTGCCTTCACATCGGAGGAGTTGGAGAAACTTGTGGATGGGGTCCTCCCCAGTACACGCTACTCTACGGTCCTCCAGACAAAGAGGTAAGTACACTGGGAGCATGCTGTATGGACTATGCCTGTGTGGAGAGGGGTGGATGTGAGAAGGAAGGGGGGAGAGTGCGGCGTGCATGAAACAACAGTGAGTGCATGTGCCACATGCCAAGGGTAGGGATGGGGGCCAATGACTGCGACGGTGCAGTTGGTAATAAGTTTCTCTTCCCCCTGTACAAATCATGTAGGTCAGCGCCCACCAGAAAAAATATATTTGGCGTGCCATCGCCAAGGATGTCCGGACCCTGGGGGTCTACCACAGACGGAGCACCCACTGCTGGAAAAGATGGGAGGACATTCGCCGCTGGAGCAAGAAGACGGCGGAGGCTCAGCTGGGGATGGCCTCCCAACGTGGGAGGGGTGCCCGTTGCACCATGAGCCCCCTGATGTTCAGGATCCTGGCGGTGGCGTACCCGGAGTTGGATGGGCGCTTGAGGGCATCACAGCAGCCAGAAGGGGGTGAGTACACTCTCATTCTGCTGATTTTGCACGCAGTGGAGGAGTCTGGGTGGGGGAGGTGGGCTGTGGGTTTCCCTAGGCCAGGGCGAGTTCCGTAGGCAAGGTCCCTCCGTAAGGCAGGCCATGTGGCACCCCACCGCACCTCTGTGCAGATGTGTGCAGATGTCGTCCATAGCCTAGTAGGCCATTTCCCAGGAATTGAACAGTGGAGCCCAAGAGCGCGGTGTAGTGCAGGGGGCTTCTGTGTCTGTCGTGTCCGCCAACGGTAGTGGTAATGCATGCACTCAACATGTCCTTCTTCTGTCATCCCCCTCCTTTTTGTAGTCTCCCTGTTCTTGTGTGCATTAGCATCATCAGGCGGAGGAGCAGTGGCACCGGAGCACGAGGGGGCTGCATCCCACATGGCCTTGGAGGGCCACACTATGGAATCGGACTCCACGGCGGGGACAGGAGCTGAGACCAGTGACACGGACTCGTCCTCTGATGGGAGCTCCCTTGTGGTGGCGGCAACATATGTGCCCCCCAACTACAGGTACAGCTGCCACCCCTCCTTCCAGCACCGCCCTTCCAGCAGCCCCTCAGCCTTTGCCCTGTGCCCGTTCACCCGGGAGGGTGGGCATCACCTTCCCCCCAGGCACCTCAGGCCATGCCCCAGTCACCCCTGCTGCCCTCAGTGAGGAGGTCATTGACCTCCTCAGGTCCCTCACTGTTGGGCAGTCGCCATTTTGAATGCCATCCAGGGTGTAGAAAGGCAGTTGCAACAAACAAATGCATTCCTGGAGGGCGTTCATTCTGGTCAGGCGGCCCTTCAGCGAGCTTTTCAGACTCTGGCCTCAGCACTGATGGCAGCCATTGTCCCTGTCTCTAGCCTCCCCCCTCCAACTTCCTCCACCCAGACCCAATCCCCTGTACCCCAGCCTATCCCAAGCACACCTCTAGACCAGCATGCACACACGTCAACACACAAGGGAAGCTCAGGCAAACATAAGCACCACACATCCCACAGGCACTCACGCAAGCATCACACACATGCAGACACACCAACATCCACTGCCTCCACTGTGTCCCCCTCCTCCTTGTCTCCCTCCTCCCTCCCAGTCTTGTCTACACTCACACCTGCATGCACTACCTCTACAGCCACTACTACCATCACTAGCACACCCACCACCACACCTCTCTCACGTGCAGTCACCACCCCCACTACCATTCACACATCTCCTTTGTCCTCTCCCAGTGTGTCTGTGACGCCCCCTCTCAAGATACACAAACGCAGGCACACACCCACCCAACAGCCATCCACCTCATGACAGTCTCCAGTGCATGCACCTTCACCCAAAGTCAGCAAACGAACACCTCCTACAACCACAACCTCTTCCTCCACTCCCAAACCCCCTCCAGCTACCCGTCCCAGTGTCTCCAAGAAACTTTTCCTGTTCAACCTTGACCTCTTTCCCACACGTCCCCCACCCAGTCTGTCTCCTAGGTCCCGAACTAGCACCTCAGCCACAACATCTCCGGGACCAGTGGTGCCTGTAGTCACCGGAATCTGGAGTGCACCAGCCACCAGGGCAGCCAGTGTGGCACGGAGCCACAGCACAGACAGACCCCCACCTGTGAAGCATCAGAAGTTGGCCAGTGCCCAGCGGGAGAGGGGGAAGACTCCAGCCACCAAAGCCGCTCCCAGGGGTACAGGTGGGAGTGTGGAGTCAGCTGCGACACCTTCCAAGGTGGGGAAGGGGCACAAGAAACTCAGCAAGTCTGGGAAGAGCAGCACGGCGGAGAAGACCGCCATCATCCCCGCTGCCAAGGAGGCCACCGCCAGCACCAGCCCTGCTGCCCAAGAGGCCACCGCCACCAGCCCTGCTGCGCAGGAGGCCACTGCCAGCACCAGCCCTGCTGCCCAGGAGGCCACCGCCAGCGGAGGCCACCGCCAGCACTAGCCCAGCTGCCCAGGAGGCCACAGCCAGCACAAGCCCCTCTAGAGAGATACTTCCACTACCTCTGTCCTTAGCAGGATGAAGCACTCTGGGCACCATGCCCCCTCCAGAACCAGTGGAGAGATCCATCCACTACCTCTGTCCTTAGCAGGATGAAGCACTATGGGCACCATGCCCCCTCCAGAACCACTGGAGAGATCCATCCACTACCTCTGTCCTTAGCAGGATGAAGCACTCTGGGCACCATGCCCCCTCCAGAACCAGTGGAGACTGTTATCCACTTGAGAGACTGTGGCTTTGCACTCCCCAGGATGGAACAGTGGGCAACCCACCCACTGTAGAGACTTGAGAGACTGTGGCTTTGCACTCCCCAGGATTGAACAGTGGGCAACCCACCCACTGTAGAGACTTGAGAGACTGTGGCTTTGCACTCCCCAGGATGGAACAGTGGGCAACCCACCCACTGTAGAGACTTGAGAGACTGTGGCTTTGCACTCCCCAGGATTGAACAGTGGGCAACCCACCCACTGTAGAGACTTGTGAGACTGTGGCTTTGCACTCCCCATGACTGAACAGTGGGCAACCCACCCACTGTAGAGACTTGAGAGACTGTGGCTTTGCACTCCCCAGGATTGAACAGTGGGCATGTGCCCCCTCGTGGATTTGGCGTTGTGCACTTAACCGGCTGAGGTGCCCCCCCTTTCCCTCCCCCTGAGGTGCCTGTTTTCTTGCTATCTGATGCCCCTGCAGTGTTCTCTCCGTCATGGTCGGGGATCTTGTGTGGGCCTCGCCCATACCGTGTGGGCCCAGTGTTCCACGGACTTAATTGGAGCACTACCTGGACTACTATGCTTGGTGTATATTTTGTTAATGGTGTATATATATATTTTTGCCTACTTGATTTTAATATATAACAATGGTTACACTCATTTTCTTTTGTCTTTGCATTCTTCCGGGTGGGTTGGGGGGTGTAACTGTGATTTATCAATATGGATTAGTGTGTGTGTTGTGGTGGGTGAGGGTGGGGGTGTTGCGTGTGTGTGTCCCTGTTTTTTCCCTCCCCCCTCCCCTGTGTCGTAGGTGCAGTACTCACCGTGGTCTTTGCCGCTGGCGTTCGTGCTCCTGGTAGAAGAGCAGGAAGACTATCGCAGGGAGAATTTGCAGTTCCGGCTCCATGGAGTCCTAGTTCCTTGTGGGGTGTGTATAGGTGAGTGTTTTCCCATTGGAATCCTGTTTCCGCTGTGTTTTTATCCGCTGTGAATCCGCCCCGGAAAAGGTGGCGGATTGGCCTGTTGTGATTCTGTGGGCGATCCCTTATCCTCCGCCTGTCTGTTGGCGGTGACCGCCGCTCTGTTTGTTTGTACCGCTGTGGCGGTCGGAGTGTTAAAGTGGCTGTCTATGTTGGCGGTTTCCGCAACAACATTTTTACCTACTGCCTGTTGGCGGTCTTACCGCCGCTTTAACACAGACCGCCAGGGTTGTAATGACCACCTTGATCTCCTAATTTTACTTCTGGGAGGGTGACCTTGGTGTTGGCGCATGTCTCTTGGCCTTTGTTTATTCGTTTGGAAATTATCTTTGCACATTTTGTTAATTCAAACAAATGCATATGAATTTCATCTCTCAGTGTTTGGCACAAACTTTCTCCCTGAATTTTATTTTTAGTAGCAGGGGCTTGGACATTGATGGATATCCCTGTGACTATTTTGTGAGGAGTCAAGTGATGGTCTGAGCTCGGGGTATTCCTCAGAGAAAATAGTGCTACTGACAACCAGTGTAACTGCATTTTATTCAGGGTGGCGCACAAATTGCTGAGCTTACTCTTCAAGACGCCATTAAGGCGCTCTACATTTCCATTACTTTGTGGGTGGTATGCAGAGTCAATTTGCACTTTATTCCTAATAGTGCTGATAGGTGTTCAAAAATTGTATCAGAAAAATGAGTGCCATTGTCAGATCTTATAGATTCTGGTATCCCCCATCGGGGAAACACTTCCTGAACTAGGAACGTGGCTGCTGATTTGGCATCACAATGGATGCATTGTCCTGCCTTAATCCATCTGGAGAATGGGCAGACCACCACTGTAAGGTACCTGTAGTTGTTGCACCTATCATCATATCCACAAGTCAAAATGAAGGACCTAAAAGGACCTTGTGGTTGTGGAATGGTGGAACTTATCACTTAAGAATGGGATTAGGAGAATACTGCTGGCTATGTAGCTATATGGTTACTGTGTCATGCAAACTGGGGACAAACCTTTTTTTGTTGTATTTTGTTTGCAAAATAGTCTCTGGAAGTGTGATCTAGTAAATGAATCTGATCCAGGGCAACTGCAAGCAGAGCTTGTGGCCTAACTGGCTTTCCTGTAGATAGATGTCTATACACTAGGTCGCTGCTGGAGAGGGTACACCCTCTGTTTTAACATAACTGCTTTTCGTGTGATGACACAGCTTCCTGTAGTTCCCTAAGGTATAACCTTGGTGACTCAGTGTAGAGGGTATGTACTTGTCTATGGTAATCTTTGCTTCTGCCTCCACCTTTGGGGCAGTCTGAGCCACAAGGACAGCGACAGGTTGCGGGTCTGACCTTTGGGTGTGTGTGTCTAGCTGCACCCTTAGCCGTCAGGGCATTACCCTGGGACACAAAATTCTGTCCATTTGTGTGAGCTGCACACTTTACACTTGCCACTGCCTGCAGTAGCGCCAGTACCTCAATTAGGGCCTCCAAGAGTTCCCTATGCATTCAAGGACTACCATCTGATTTAAGGAACCCTCGCCTACTCCATCTCATGATACTGGAGTGCAAAGTGGTTGTTACTATCGGGCCTGCAAACCCTAATATGTTCCAGAACCCACATCTGGCGTTAAGTGAAGTGTGCCCTTAAGACAAGTCACCTGCCATTGCATGGGCCAATGATTGTTGCTGCCTTTGAGAAATGTTTACTTAAGCCAATGCTTGTTTTAAAACTCATGTAGAAATCTGGGTCACATGTCAACTTATTGCTTGAGCTTGTGGCATCCTCATTACTCAGACTGGGTGTGGCCAGATACAGCAGCCTCATGACTCAGACTTGGTGTGGCCAGGTGACTCTGAATGGGTAGAAACGTGAAGCAGATATTTAAAGCCACACTAGTCTTGAGGTGATTGCTTGCTGTCAGGGGTCTTTAGATGCAGAGTGGGATTCTCTGGTCCTCCGTGCTTGTTCCTGGATCATCTATTCCAAAGCCCAGCATCGCAGATGCCGATCCTAGAAAAGAAGAGATCAAGAAGACTAGCATCAAAAAAGGCGGTAACGCTCTGCACGCGCTTGAAAGGCTTCTTACTGGTTTCGTTTGATAGTTGATTGCCGGATGTTCAGACGGGAAGCACGCACTAGAAGTGCATGTTATCAATGTCCTTGGTTACTTGAGTACTTGCTGCCTGCTGAATAATAACACTCATTGTTGTTAGCTTGCAATGGCAGTATAGATTTCAGTGCGTGTTGAACAATTTTATTTTAACCATGTACTATGTACATGTTTGTTATAGTTGAGTTTTATGTTGCATTTTTGTGATTCTAATCATTGCCTATGACAAAGAACACTCAGTGCTTGGCACATGTTAATTTCAAAATGTGAATCAAAGGTCAGTTATTTCCATGTTCAATTGTCACTGTGATGTAACAGTGATGACACCAATTACATACAAAAGTGAGCTTTAGTATATTGACCCTATGCTCTCAGTGTCATTAAAACACTGAATTGTGTTCTTTCCGACACTAACACTCTGCCCTGATTAATACCTGGATATTTGAGAAATCAAAATACTTAAGAATTGATTTTCATGCTTTATTGCCTGTAATATGTCTAGTATTGTGAGTGTGTTATAGAAAGTCTCATCAAGACCCAATGAGCAAGACGTACACTGAATTCCTGGAACACTTTAGGTAGGTCTGCCACTGGAGGCACATTGACTTGGGAACAAGGTGGGAATACATGTAGATAGTATAGAAAGCTTAACATTGACTCTGATTGCAGGTTCCATACTGTTTCTTGAAGAACCCTAGGGAGATGGGAGAGCCATGAAAAGTGGGAAAGTGCACCCTGACAGGTACACATAGTTTGTGGGAATTGGCGAAGAGTCGTTTTACCACACTGGTTACAGGAAAAGTGTTATTTGACTAATGTTTAATTCATCATAGGAGATATTTGCTCTTTGTTGACCATGCTAGCCATCCTCATCCTGCCAAGCGACGTCCGTGGTTCTCTCTCTCTCTCATCCATTCCCTTTCCCCGGGAATGTTCCCACGCTGCTAAAGTACAAGTAAGTGGGAGGCATGCACCGTCTAGGTGGAGTTGGGAACAATCATCTTGGGTCAGCATTGTGTCTCCACGGGACGAACAGGTTAGTGCTTGACAGCAATGGACACAATGGAGACGCAAGAGGTCACCCTGGCCAATTTGGCACACATGTTAGGAAACTTACAACGTGAAACTCAGGTTCTCCCACAACAAATGGATTCTCTGCAGGCCACATCCACAGTCCAGCCACCTTCTTTCTATAAAACTGCAGTTTTTGGAACCAAACCAAAGCAGCCCCGGATGACGCAAAGTTTCAACAGTTCTTCGTGGAGACTGGTGAGGAACAGTCACCAAGTAATGCCTCAGTATTATAGGGCACTACACCTCACCCAGTAGCATTAGCCCATCCAGAGCACTATGCAGGGAATCCTGCAACATGTGCAATATTTTTGAATTGATGCCACCTTCATTTTTTTATGCAGACCAGCATCTTTTCCTGATGAGCAGTCTAAGATTGCATGAGTTCTCTCGTATCTGGCTTGTACAGATGCTTCATGGTCCATTCCTTTAGTAGAGAGGGATGACCCAGTATTATATGATTATCAAGCCTTTGAAGCAGAAATGAAAAAAATATTCGACAAGCATACATGTGCGCAATCAGTTGATTGAGAACTGCTTAAACTAAATCAGGGGAATAAAGAATTGCTAATGTATATATCTGCATTTTATAGATTGGTGGCTGAGTCGGAATGGCCGAAAAAGAGATGTTCCTTGTTTTATAGAGGGCTGAAAGTTGAACTCAATGACCTATTAGCACAAGTGGTAAATCCACTAACTCTTCTGAAGAGCTAATTGATTTAGCGGTTAAACTGGATCACCGTTTAGTAGTGAGGTAGAGTGAACAGGTTTGTACTGACAATAAGCTGTTCATAGTCAGAAATAAGAAACAAGTAAAGGCACAAAGAAAGCGAATTGATGTAAATCGGTACCATTAGAGGCCCACTTACTAAGGAAAATGACAAAGAAGACGTGACAAAAAGTTGTGTTTGTATTGTGGGAAAAAGGGTCACTTTTTGAAGGATGATTAGGTCAAGCCCAAAAAACAGTCTGAAGGGGCCAAAAGCTCTAAAAGCAAATTGTTTGAGGGAAACTAAAATACCAGACTATGGTGGAGACTGGTTGTTCAGGTGTAGAAGACCAGAAGTCTCCCATCTTTTGGCTCAACTAGCTCCCAGAGAGAATTCCACCATTTATATATATCCACACACGTGGAATGGGTCTCTTCAGATCATCCAGTTTCTCTCTAACTCCTGGTGGATTCCGAGGCCACCGGAAATTTCATGGGCATTGAAGTTGCTGAGAAGCTAGGAATTCCGTTTCTGCCTAAGATCAGTCCAGAGGTACTTGTCTTCTGGTCCAGTCACAAAAACTACGTGTGAGGTGACAATGTACCTTTTCTCTAATCATAGTGAAACCATTCAATTCGATCTGATATGTGCACCCCAATTCAAAGTCATACTAGGCATCCCATTGCTTCAAAAATATAACCCCAACATAAACTGGTTTACTTAGAGTGTTACACCTTGCAGTCCCAATTATGTAAAACCCACTGTTGAGTGGAGGTCCACCTGGCAAAGGTATTGCAAAAATTATGGGGGACGCAGAAAAGGAGCATACGAATTACCCTCTGTATATTGAGGTTTTGCAGATGTCTTTGAAAAGGAGAAGGCCACTACTTTGCCACTGCACCGTCCCTTTGACTGTCAGATAGATCTACAACCAGGCTCACAAATCCTGTGTAGTCAAATTTATGCTTTAACAGAGCTAAGAAACAAGTAAAGGCACAAACGAAAGTGAAGCGATGCAAATTGGTACCATTAGAGGCTCATTTGCGCCACTACTTAGATGAAATGCTGGCTATAGGCTTTATACGACATTCTGGGTCCACAGCTTTATCGCCACTATTTTTTGTCTCTAAAAAGGGGGGGGGGCATTGTTTTGGCTGTATTGACTACAGGGCCCTTAACAAGATCACAATTAAAGATAGATACCCTCTGATCTCAACCCTTATTGATCAAGTTAAAAATGCATGCATATACACAAAATTGGATTTGCGCTGGTTTTACCACTGTGTAAGAGTCCGGAAGGGTGATGAGTGAAAAACAGCTTTCCGGACCAAATTTGGTTTGTAGGAATACCTCATCATGCCTTTTGGACTCTGCAATGCCCCTGCCGACTTCCAATATTTCATCAACAAAGCCCTACATGACTTCATTGATCAGTGTGCTGTGGTCTATATTGACAATATTTTAATTTATTACAATACCTACGAAGAACATGTAACCCATATCAAAGCCATTTTAGAAGCCTTATGACAACACTACCTCTTCGCAAAGCTTGAAAAGTGTAGTTTTCATGTTCAAGAAGTGGAGTTCCTCGGGTATATCCTAACCCCCAATGGGGTAAGATGGACCCTAAAAAGGTTGAAGCAATTCCTCAGTGGAAAGCACCGCAAAGTGTCAGAGAAGTACAAAGCTTACTGGGCTTTGCCAACTTCTATAGGTGGTTTATCGATAACTTTTCCAACAATGTTGCTCCCATCACTAAATTACCTTAAGTTTCAGTGGGGAGAAGAGACAGATAAGGCCTTCCACCAGTTCAGTACAACTCCCATTGTAGGACACCCAGGCCCTACGCAGCCGTTTGTGGTCGAGGAGAACGCCTCTCAAGTAGCAGTGGGTGGGGTCTTGTCTGAGAGCAATCATGGGACCCGGGAACTCCACCCAGTGGCTTACATCTCCCACAAATTGAGTCCAGTCAAGACAAATTATTAAATAGCAGATCGAGAATTACTAGCAATAAAACAAGCCTTTGAGGAATGGAGACATTGGCGGTCATTACAACATTGGCGGTAAAAGCCGCTTACCGCCGTGCAGAAGACCGCCAACACACCGCCGCGGCTGCGGAAAACCGCCACACCTATTATGACCCACAGCATGGAATCCGCCAAAATTCAGACACCCACACAAATCCGCCACACCAAAGGTCAGTGATAAACTGACGAAAACAAAACCTCCACCGTCACGCCAACAGAAATACGCCCACACTATCACAACCCACGAATCCACATGGCGGTCTTTCAACCGCGGTATTCCATTGGCGGTACACACCGTCGCGCTCAAAATACACACACTCTTACAAAACATAGCCACATTGGACAAGTTCAAATACACACACTTGATACACATACACACACCACTCCCACACACCCAATACAATATAAAACACACACCCACATCACCCACAAACCCCTACTACCAAAAATTCCGAAAGAAGGCCAGAGACAGACACCACAAACAACTACCAAGCATCCACAGGCACAAAATACCATCACCAACAGAACATCCACGCACCTCACACAACACACCACTACATATCAGCACACCTATCACCACACACACCACCCCACACATCACCCAAACCACCCCATGCACGGCAAAGACACCCCAGGTTCTCCGAGTAGGAGCTCAGGGTCATGGTGGAGGAAATCGTCCGGGCAGAGCCACAGCTATTCGGATCACAGGTGCAGCACACCTCCATAGCTAGGAAGATGGAGCTATGGCGAAGAATAGTGGATAGGGTCAACGCAGTGGGTCAACACCCAAGAAATCGGGATGACATCAGGAAGAGGTGGAACGAGCTATGGGGGAAGGTGCGTTTCGTGGACTCAAGACACCACCATGCGGTTCAGCGGACCCCCACCTCCTCCCCCACAACTAACACCATGGGAGGAGCAAGTCTTGGCGATTCTGCATCCTGAGGGCCTCGCAGGAGTAGATGGAGGAATGGACTCTGGTAAGTCAAATCTTAACTATTACATCCCCCATCCTACTTGCATGCTATCACATATCCCCACCCTTACCGTCACCCCATCACTCCAACTCCTCACAAATGTCCCAGTATCACAAACCACCCATCCTAACACCAAGCCACACTTTATCACTTGGTTGATACTGAGGTCCTTCACAATGTTTCTTGTCGTAGTGATTTTTGTATTTTTGTTTGGCTTTTCTAGATGCTGTTGAATCAATTTCTGGGTTTGATGGAGTTGTTGAATAGTTTCAGACACAGCTGGTGTAAGAGAACTTTCTTATGGAATCGTGATAGGCAAGGTATCAGGATGGTAGCCAAACAAGCCAAAAAAGGTTGTGACACCAGTGGAGGTGTGAAACGAATTATTGTAGGCTAGTTCAGCTAACCAGAGCATTGATGTCCAAGAATTAAGTGCTTTTTCAACGTAAGCACGCAGGTATTGTTTCAATGTCTGAAGCAGTCTCTCAGTTTGACCATCTGTTTGAGGATGATGGCTAGTAGATAGTGTGGATGTAACTTGAAGCGTTTTGCACCACGTTTTCCAGAAGTTGGAGGCAAATTGTGATCCTCTATCGGAGAGAATCATTCTCTGCAGCTCGTGATAATGGACCACTCTATTCAGAAGGATGGTTGCCAGTTCAGTGGAGGTGGGCAATTTCTTGCAAGCAATGAAATGTCCACATTTTGTGAGACTATCTACCACCACAAGGATGACTGAGTGCTGTTGAACAATTGGTAGACCTGTAGTGAAGTCTAATGAGATGTGTTCCCAAGGTCGAAGTGGGGTTGGGAGCGGATGCGACAAACCTTTCGGTTTTGAATGACTTGTCTTGATACGAGCACAGACTTCGCGGTTAGTGACCATTTGTTTGACGTCTTTTGTCAGAGTAGGCCACCAAAAGTAGCGTTGGATTAATTCAAGAGTTTTAGGAGTACCTGGGTGACCTGCCGTAGGTATAACATGCAACCAATGAAATAATAACTTGCGAAGCTTGGTAGTGGGCACGAACAAACGTGCTTGATGGAAAGGTAGCCCTTGCTTGATTGATCGTTTGGGATCTGCTTGAGCCCATGTCTGCCATTTTTCAATGCAAAGGAATTGCGGATTTCTTCAAAGAAGGCCTCAGTCCTTATGATGCAGAGGACCTTGTCTGAAGCAATGATAGCTCTGGAAGGCTGGACTGTGGGTAAGGTGGTAGACTCTTGCCGGGACAAGGTGTCTGCTTTGCGATTGTCTTTACCAGGATGAAAAATTACCACAAAATCGAACTCGGCAAAAAACTGCATCTAGCGTAATTGCCGAGGAGTCAAAAGTCTAGCTGAACTCATCAACTGGAGATTGCGGTGATCTGTGTATACTGTGATAGTATACTTGGCACCTAACAAATGATGTCTCCACTCTTTAAAGGCATCACAGATTGCCAGAAGCTCTTTCTCTGCAATGACATAGTTCAGTTCGGCTTCGTTCAGTTTTCGAGACATATAAGCTACAGGATGAAGTTGACCAGTGTCTTTACTTCTTTGTGATAATACTGCACCAATTGCCACATCTGAGGCATCTGCTTCAACTATGAATGGATGCTCCACATCGGGGAGAGTCAAGACTGGGGCAGTGGAAAAAGCTTCTTTCAAAGTTGAAAAGGCTCTGCCAGCTTCTGGAGACCACACACATTTTTCTTTCTTTCTCAATAACTTGGTGATTGGCACCACTGTCTGAGAGAAATGGTTTATAAACCTGCGATAAAAGTTTGCAAAACCCAGGAAGCACTGTACATCTCCAACAGACTTTGGAGTGGGCCAATCGGATACTGCTTGTACTTTCTTTTCTGCCATGACCATACCTTGAGGGGTAAGGATGACCCCTAAAAACTCAACTGTGGTAACATGGAATTCACACTTGGTTAGTTTGCAATATAAATGATGCTTTCGAAGAGCTGAGAGAATCTTCTTGACATGTTGTACATGTTCGGCTTCATTGTCAGAGTAGATTAAAATATCATTGATATAGACTATTGCAAATATATCTAGAAACTCTCTAAGGACGTCATTCAGGAAAAATTGAAATGCTGCTGGAGCATTACACAGTCCAAAGGGCATGACGGTGTATTCAAACAGACCATATCTTGTCTTGAACGCAGTTTTCCATTCGTCACCTTGTCTCATTCTGACTAAATGGTAAGCACCTCGTAGATCGAGCTTAGTGTAGATTTTTGCTTTCTTCCCTTGATCCAACAAGACAGGAATCAGAGGCAAGGGGTATCTGTTCTTGACTATGATCTTGTTCAAAACCCTATAGTCAATACAGGTTCGAAGATCCCCATTAGCCTTGGGGACAAAAAACAAAGGAGAAGCTGCAGGAGACTAGGAAGGGCAGATGAAGCCATTCGCTAGAAATTGATCTTTCGTAGGTGTTCATTTTCATGTTCCGACAAGGCGTACACACGACAACTAGGGATTATCGCACCAGGAGTTAGATCAATTCGACAGTCATAAGGTCTATGAGGAGGCAAGGTTTCTGCTTCCCTTTCATCAAACACATCTTCATAGGATGAATACTACCAGGGCAACTTTATTTCTTTCTCCGCCGCAGTGGCTATGTGAGAGTTGCAATGTTTGGCGACTCGAGACATTTCTCATTACATAAGGCGAAAGAGAACACGACTTTCCGTTCTGCCCAGTTAATCTCAGGATTGTGAGGAGTTAACCATGGTAAGCCAAGGATAATTCCACACTGAGGAGCGTGGATAACATCAAAGATGAGCTTCTCTTCATGTTTGGTTCTTTGATCTCCCCCATCACATATCACCGACAAGGGGACAGTCTGAAGAGTTACTGGGCCTCCAGTCAAGAGTTTTCCATCTACTGCTTGTATTATTTCTTCTTCTTGGTGCATGGGATCCCCCATGCGCGAACCAATTGGGCATTAACAAAATTCCCGGTAGCCCCAGAATCTACTAGGGCTTTCTTGAAATAGTTATTTTTCTTTACTTCAATGCCCAACTTGAGGTGTTTAGACTGTGAAGGGTCTATGGTGACACCCAAGAGCGACCCTTCTTTACATTTTGGGTGATCTAGTTTTCCGGCTCGACTTGTACATTGGCTGCAATTCTCTGGACAGGACCTTGTTTGCTTCTTGGTTTGATTGGACAATCTTTGGCGAAGTGACCCTTGCACCCGCAGTAAAGACATTGGGGGTCATTCTGACCCTGGCGGTCTCGGACCGCCAGGGCGCAGAACGACGGAAGCACCGCCAACAGGCTGGCGGTGCTTCAAAGCCCATTCCGACCGCGGCGGTAAAGCAGCGGTCGGAAAACCGGGGCTGGCGGTTTCCCGCCGTTATTTCCCCGGCTGGGCGAATCCGCCAGGGCAGCGCTGCAAGCACCGCTGCCCTGGGGATTCCGACCCCCTTCCCGCCAGCCTGTTTCTGGCGGTGTACACCGCCAGGAAGAGGCTGGCGGGAACGGGTGTCCTGGGGCCCCTGGGGGCCCCAGCCTGCTTTTCACTGTCTGCCTAGCAGACAGTGAAAAGCGCGACGGGTGCAACTGCACCCGTCGCACACCTGCAACACCGCCGGCTCCATTCGGAGCCGGCTTCAGTGTTGCTGGCCGCCTTCCCGCTGGGCCGGTGGGCGCTAACAATGTTAGCGCCCGCCGGCCCAGCGGGAAGGTCGGAATGGCCCCAGCGGTCTTTTGACCGCGGAGCGGCCAAATGGCAGTTCCCGCCAGAGTAGGAATGAGGGCCATTGTCTGTTCTTTCTGCGTAGGTCCTTTTCGTCTTTGGTCAAAGGTCTCCTGATAGTTCCAATTTCCATGGGTTCTGGGATACTCTCTTTCTGAATTCTTGATTCTCTATGTTTGTGAACATGCCAGGAATGTTTCTCAGTCTTTTTGGGTGTTCCCTGTTGTTCTGCAAGACGATGATTTAGTCTCAAAACAAGGTTTATCAGATCTTGACAATCTATAGGATGAGGATCTATTTTGGCAAGAATGTCCTTTAGCTCATCCTTGAGTCCTTTATAGAACAAGGCTGCTTGCTTTTCTGCAGGCCAGGATGTCTCTGCTACCAGCCGATTAAAACTAGCCAAGTAGGAAACTAAGGTGGTCATTACAACAATGGCGGTAAAAACCGCTTACCGCCGTGCAGAAGACCATCAACACACTGCAGCGGAATTCCACCACAGCTATTATGACCCACGGCACGGAATCCGCCAAAATTCAGACACCCACACAAGTCCACCACACCAAAGGTCAGTGATAAACTGGCAATAACAAAACCTCCACTGTCACGCCAACAGAAATACGCCCACACTATCACGACACACGAATTCACGTGGCGGTCTTTCAACCGCAGTATTCCATTGGCGATACACACCGCGTGCTCAAAATACACACACATACAAAACACAGCCACATTGGACAATTTGAAATACACACACCTGATACACATACACACACCACTCCCAAACACCCTATACAATATAAAACACACACCCACACACCCACAAACCCCTACGACCACAATTACCGAGAGAAGGCCAGAGAGAGACACTACAAACTACTACCAAGCATCCACAGGCACACAATACCATCACCCACAGAACATCCACGCACCTCACACAACACACCATTAAATATCACCCCACTTATCACTACACACACCACCCCACACATCACCCACACACCACATGGCACGGCAAAGACACCCCAGGTTCTCTGAGGAGGAGCTCAGGGTCATGGTGGAGGAAATCGTCCGGGTAGAGCCACAGCTATTCGGAGCACAGGTGCAGCACACCTCCATAGCTAGGAAGATGGAGCTATGGCGAAGAATAGTGGACAGGGTCAAGGCAGTGGGACTGCACCCAAGAAATCGGGATGACATCAGGAAGAGGTGGAACGACCTACGGGGAAAGGTGCGTTCCGTGGTCTCAAGACACCACCTTGCAGTTCAGCAGACTGGCGGCGGACCCCACCTCCTCCCCCACAACTAACAACATGGGAGGAGCAAGTCTTGGCGATTCTGCATCCTGAGGGCCTCGCAGGAGTAGATGGAGGAATGGGCTCTGGTAAGTCAAATCTTAACTATTACATCCCCCATCCTACCGGCATGCCATCACATACCCCCACCCTCACCCTCACCCCCATCACGCCAACTCCTCACAAATGTCCCAACATCACAACCCACCCATCCCAACACCAAGCCCTGCATGCAACAACAAAGCATGGACACCCATCACCAAAGCATGGCCACTGCACATACCCATACACCCCCCTAAACCACCATCACACAAGGTCCCACACAGGAATGCAAGCACTGGGGTACACGGTCACCCACCTATTGCACACCATGGCACACACAGATGTAATAAACATTCTTTTATACCCCTGCAGGACCCCTACCCAACGTCACTGGAAAGGAGGGTCCACACGTGTCCACACCACCAACAGAAGAGGCCCACAGTGATGACAGCAGCTCTGTCCAACTGGATCTAGATGACCAGCCTGGCCCATCGGGGACCTCAGGAAAGTCGGTTCCCCTCACACAGTCACAGGCCACTGCAGAGCTTCCCCCCTCTGGAAACACCAGCACAGCACCCACCCAGTGGGCCCATACCTCTGTCCCCAGGACACGTCAAGCAGCAGTGTGTCCACCACTACAGGGAAGCCAGGCTAACCCACCACCCCAACAACAACAGGGACCTGGGGGCAGTGGTAGTGGGCACACGGTCCAGGTGACGGAGGCCCAGGAACACAGGGGAACTGGGAGGGCTGCTGTGCGACAGGGGGAGGACAGGCCAAGGGAACCCACTCTCCACGAGGCCCTCTCCTCCATCATGGGAGCATACCACCACTCCCAGGAGACGATGGCAATGGTACTGGCCAAGTTTCAGGAGACCCAGTGCCTGCAGGAGGAACATTATTTGGGCTTCAGGGAGGAACTCAGAACCATCAATTCCACCCTGGGCACCATCGTAGGGGTGCTGAAGGAGGTAATCAACACCAGGAGGGACACTGTGGCACAACAAGGGGCCCCTGACACTAGCATGGACGATGAACTGCCCACCACCTCCGCTGGCGCTAGTGGACAGGACGCCCCGCCACAGGACCACCACACCAGCACCCCACAGCCTGCAGAGGGAGAACCACCCCGCAAGTGGTCCCTGAGATCCAGGACAAAGACAGAGAACGATGTCAAGACCCCCGCCAAGAAATGAGACTACCCTGAATGTCATCCTTTTGTCCCACTTTGTCACCCAGTCCATCCTCAAACTGCCCCAGCTCCACTTTCTATGCACATGTGGGCAATGCACCTGTGAGACTAATAGACTGGACTCTGCCATGGACATCCCTCCATCATCACCCCTCACCATTTTACAACCCCCTCCAATATTGAGCACTTAAATAAACACCCTTGAAGCACAAAACAATCTGGAGTCAGTCTGTGATTTCGAATTAGTGTATTAGCAATTACAGTGACAAAATCTCTTTCAATTGTAATGTCAACATACCTATGTCAAACAGCTCTAGTCCATGAGGAAACAAAGCAGATGTCACACAGTGGGACCCACATCTGTGAAATCGTAAGGGAAAGTGACAACTCAGTGACCATACACTGGGTGAAAACGACAGACAGTAGAGAGGTAGTAGTGTTAAAGTAGTAGGCAGGTCTGTATTCTTACCTGTGTCTCACTGGAAATATTGCAGGATCACCGAGTTCCTGTTGTCCATGTCCTCTTCTTCTCCTTCCTCCTCTTCACTGTCCACAGGCTCCACAGCTGCAACAACACCGCCATCTGGACCATCCTCCTGCAGAAAAGGCACCTGTCATCGCAAAGCTAAGTTGTGAAGCATACAGCAGGCCACAATGATCTGGCACACCTTCTTTGGTGAGTAGAATAGGGATCCACCTGTCATATGGAGGCACCTGAACCTGGCTTCAGGAGGCTGAAGGTCCGCTCTATAATCCGCTGAGTACGCCCGTGGGCCTCATTGTAGCGTTCCTCTGCCATTGTCCTGGGATTCCTCACTGGGGTCAGTAGCCATGACAGGTTGGGGTAACCAGAGTCACCTGCAAATGGTGAGGGACAACTGTTAGACACACACTAACCTATAGGGATATCCCCAGACTCAGACAACCATTCCCACTGTCTTGCTTCCAGGTGCTCACCTAATAGCCACACACAGTGCCTCTGGAGTTGCCCCATCACATAAGGGATGCTACTATTCCGCAGGATGTAGGTGTCATGCATTGAGCCAGGGAACTTGGCATTAACATGAGAGATGTACTGGTCTGCCAAACACACCATCTGCACATTCATGGAATGATAACTCTTCTGGTTTCTGTACACCTGTTCGCTCCTGTGGGGGGGCACCAACCCACATGTGTCCCATCAATGGCACCTATGATGTTGGGGATATGTCCAAGGGCATAGAAATCACCTTTCACTGTAGGAAAAATCCTCCACCTGAGGGAAAACGATGTAGCTGTGCATGTGTTTCAGCAGGACAAACAACACTCTGGACAACACGTTGGAAAAATAGGCTGGGACATCCCTGATGCTATGGCCACTGTTGTTTGAAATGACCCACTTGCAAGGAAATGGAGTACTGACAGCACCTGCACTTGAGGGGGGATTCCTGTGGGATAGCTGATAGCTGACATCAGGTCTGGCTCCAGCTGGGTACACAGTTCCTGGATTGTGGCACGGTCAAGCCTGTAGGTGATGAACACATGTCTTTCCTCCATTGTCGACAGGTCCACCAGCGGTCTGTACACCGGAGGATGCCGCCATCTCCTCACATGTCCCAGCGGACGGTGCCTATGAAGGACAACAGCGAGCACAGAGTCAACCAACTCAGAGGTACGTACCCACAGCTTACACAGAACACGAATCATAATCCGAAAAGTGGCCTTTATGTGTGTTGAGGCTAGGCCTAAGTATGTGTGACGCAGTTAAAAATTAAGCCACGTGGGCCCCTGAAATGGCGGCTGCCTGACCTGTAAAGTGGGATAATGGGATGTGAGGTAACTGCGCTGGCGTTGTACACCGTCGCGGTAGGCAGTCAAAGACCGCGGCGCAATGCTGCATTGGTTAACATTGGACCCTATGGGTCCCAGGAGCCAATGACGATGTACGCCGGCGGTGACGGTACGCACCGCCGCGGACGTGACCGCCATTTTCTATCTGTTCAATCACTCAATACCTGATCTTCGACAGGAGAGGACCTACACTGCAAGTGCTGCTGTGACCTCGGTCTGGAAGAGACAATGGCTTGAGTGTCTGGGGAAAGGGCCCCTGCCTTCACATCGTAGAAGTTGGAGAAACTCGTGGATGGGGTCCTCCCCCAATACATGCTACTCTACGGTCTACAAACAGGTAAGTACACTTGGAGCATGCTGTATGGGCTATGCCTGTGTGGAGTGGGGTGGATGAAAGATGGGGGGGGGGGATTGAGGCGTGCATGAAATGACGATGAGTGCATGTGCCACATGGCAAGGGTAGGGATGGGGGCCAATGACTGTGACGGTGCATTTGGTAATAACATTTCTTTTGCCCCTGTACAATTCATGTAGGTCAGCCCCCACCAGAAAAAAGATATTTGGCGGGCCATCGCCAAGGACGTCTGGACCCTGGGGGTCTACCACAGACAGAGCACCCACTCCCAGAAAAGATGGGAGGACATTCGCCACTGGAGCAAGAAGACGGCAGAGGCTCAGCTGGGGATGGCCTCCCAACGTGGGAGAGGTGCCCGTCGCACCATGACCCCCCTGATGTTCAGGATCCTGGCGGTGGCGTACCCGGAGTTGGATGGGCGCTTGGGGGCCTCACAGCAGCCACAAGGGGGTGAGTACACTCTCATCCTGCTGATTTTGCGCGCAGTGGAGGTGTCTGGGTGGGGGAGGTGGGCTGTATGTTTCCCTAGGCCAGGGCGTGTTTAGTAGGCAAGGTCTCTCCGTAAGGCAGGTCATGTGGCACCCCACCTGTGTACAGTGCCAAGTACACCTAGTCGTGCTCCTGTGTCATCCATGTGTGCAGATGTCGTACATAGCCTTGTAGGCCATGTCTCAGGGATTGAACAGTGGAGCCCAAGAGCGCGGCGTAGTGCAGGGGGCTTCTCTGTCTGTCGTGTCCGCCAACGGTAGCGGTAATGCATGCACTCAACATGTCTTTCTTCTGTCGTCTCCCCCTTTTTTGGTCTCCCTGTTCTTGTGCTCATTAGCATCATCAGTCGGAGGAGCAGCGGCACCGGAGCAGGAGGAAGCTGCATCCCACATGGCCCAGGATGGTGACACTACAGAGTCGGATTTCACCAGTGGGGGGGAGGGCGAGGGGAGCTCCACAGCGGGGACAGGAGCTGACACCAGTGACACAGACTCATCCTCTGATGGGACCTCCCTTGTGGTGGCGGCAACATCTGTGCCCCTGCATCTACAGGTACAGCTGCCACCCCCCCTACCAGCACCGCCCTTCTAGCAGCCCCTCAGCCTTTGCCCTGTGCCCGCTCACCCAGGAGGGTGGGCATCACCTTCGCCCCAGGCACCTCAGGCCCTGCCCCAGTCACCCATGCTACCCTCAGTGAGGAGGCCATTGACCTCCTCAAGTCCCTCACTGTTGGGCAGTCTACCATTTTGAATGCCATCCAGGGTGTAGAAAGGCAGTTGCAACAAACAAATGCATTCCTGAAGGGCATTCATTCTGGTCAGGCGGCCTTTCAGCGAGCTTTTCAGACTCTGGCCTCAGCACTGATGGCAGCCATTGTCCCTGTGTATAGTCTCCCCCCTCCAACTTCTTCCACCCAGACCCAATCCCCTTTACCTCAGCCTATCCCAAGCACACCTTCAGACCAGCATGCACATACGTCAACACACAAGGGAAGCTCAGGCAAACATAAGCACTGCACATCCCACAGGCACTCACGCAAGCATCACACACATGCAGACACAGCAATATCCACTGCCACCACTGTGTCCCCCTCCTCCTCGTCTCCCTCCTCCCTCCCAGTCTCGTCTACACTCACACCTGCATGCACTACATCTACAGCCACTACTGCTATCACCAGCACACACACCACCACACCCCGCTCACGTGCACTCACCACCCCCACTACCATTCACACGTCCCCTGTGTCCTCTCCCAGTGTGTCTGTGACGCCACCTCCCAAGATGCACAAACGCAGACACACACCCACCCAACAGCCATCTACCTCACAACAGCCTCCAGCACATGCACCTTCACCCAAAGTCACCAAACGAACACCTCCTACAACCATAACCTCTTCCTCCACTCCCAAACACCCTCCAGCTACCCGTCCCAGTGTCTCCCAAAAACTTTTCCTGTCCAAATTTGACCTCTTTCCCACACCTCCCCACCACGTCCATCTCCTAGGGCCCGACTCTCCAGGTCCCAACCTAGCACCTCAGCCACAACATCTCCGGGACCAGTGGTGCCTGTAGTCACCGGAATATGGAGTGCACCGGCCACCAGGGCAGCTAATGTGGTACGGAGCTACAGCACGGCCAGTCCCCCACCTGTGAAGCATCAAAAGTTGGCCAGTGCCCGGCGGGAGAGAGGGAAGACTCCAGCCACCAAAGCCGCTCCCAGGGGTCCAGGTGGGAGTGTGGAGTCAGCTGTGACACCTTCCAAGTTGGGGAAGGGCCACAAGAAAGTCAGCAGGTCTGGGAAGAGCAGCACAGCGGAGAAGACCGCCATCAGCCCCGCTGCCCAGGAGGCCACCGCCAGCACCAGCCCTGCTGCCCAAGAGGCCGCCGCCATCATCCCCGCTGCCCAGGAGGCCACCGCCAGCACCTGCCCTACTGCCCAAGAGGCCGCCGCCATCATCCCCTCTGCCCAGGAGGCCAGCACCTGCCCTACTGCCCAGGAGGCTGACACCATCATCCCCGCTGCCCAGGAGGCGACCGCCAGCACCTGCCCTACTGCCCAAGAGGCCACCGCCATCATCCCCGCTGGGCCAGAGAGGACCGCCAGCACCAGTCCCACTGGGCCAGACATGACCGCCAGCCCCGCTGGGACAGAGAGGACCGCCAGCACCAGCCCCGCTGGGCCAGAGAGGACCGCCAGCACCAGCCCCGCTGGGCCATGAAGGACCGCCAGCAGCTGAGTCACTGCAAAGGAGCCCGCCACCACAAGCACCGCTGAACAGGGCACCACCGCCACAAGCACCGCTGAACAGGGCACCGCCACCACAAGCACCGCTGAACAGGGCACCGTCGCCACAAGCACCGCTGAAGAGGGCACCGCCTCAACAAGCACCACAGGCCCATGAGCGCCAAAAGCTCTGATGCTACTGAGGCCACCACGAGCAGGATGAAGCACGCTGGGCACAAAGCCCCCTCCAGAACCAGTGGAGACTGTTATCCACTTGAGAGACTGTGGCTTTGCACTCCCCAGGATGGAACAGTGGGCAAACCACCCACTGTAGAGACTTGAGAGACTGTGGCTTTGCACTCCCCAGGATGGAACAGTGGGCAAACCACCCACTGTACAGACTCGAGAGACTGTGGCTTTGCACTCCCCAGGATAAAGCAGTGGGCAACCCACCCACTGTAGAGACTTGAGAGACTGTGGCTTTGCACTCCCCAGGATTGATCAGTGGGCATGTGGCCCCCTTGTGGATTTGGCGTTGTGCACTCAACTGACTGAGGTGCCCCCCCTTTCCCTCCCCCTGAGGTGCCTGTTTTATTGCTATCTAATGCCACTGCAGTGTTCTCTCCGTCATGGTCGGGGATCTTGTGTGGGCCTCGCCCATACCGTGTGGGCCCAGTGTTCCACGGACTTCAATGGAGTACTACCTGGACTACTATTCTTGGTGTATATTTTGTTTATAGTGTATATATGTATATTTTAGCTTACTGGATTTTCATATATTACAATGGTTACACTCATTTCCTTTTGTCTTTGCGTTCTTCCGGTGGGGTTGGGGGTGTAACTGTAACGTATCATGATGTATTAGTGTGTGTGTTGTAGTGGGTGAGGGTGGGGGTGGGGTTGTTGCGTGTGTGTTTCCCTGTTTTTTCCCTCCCCCCTCCCCTGTGTCATAGGTGCAGTACTCGCCGTGGTCTTCGTCGACGGCGTTGATGCTCCTGGTAGAGGAGCAAGAAGATAAGGGCTGGCAGGATCTGCAGCTCTGGTTCCATGGGGTCCGGATTCCTCGTGGGGTGTGTAGAGGTGAGCGTTTTCCCTTCAAAGTCCTGTTTCCAACGTGTTTTTGTCTGCGGTAAATCCGCCCTGGAAAAGGTGGCGGATTGGTAGGTTGTGATACTGTGGGCGGTACATTGTCTCCCGCCTGTCTGTTGGCGGTGACCGCCGCGCTGTTTGTTTGTACCGCCGTGGCGGTCGTAGTGTTAAAGTGGCTGTCTTTGTTGGCGGTTTCCGCTACGGTCGTAATTCCATTTTTTTTACCGCCGGCCTTTTGGCAATCTTACCGCCGCTTTAACACCGTCCGCCAGGGTTGTAATGATCACCTAAGTCTTGGTTGCCTTGTCGCAAGTCTAACAGTTCTTGATCTGCCAACAAGGTCACTGTTCTTTGATCAAACACTCGTTCAAATTCACAGACAAAATGTCTCCAATTGTAAAGCAGGGGACTGTCTTTACACACAAGAGGGATTGCCCAGGTGGCGGCGGCCCCAGTCAGGTAAGATAGCAAGAAGGCCACCCTGGATTGGGCATCGGGGAAAGTGTTTGGTCGACAGGTAAAATGTAATTCCACTTGAACTAAAAAAGATTGCGCTTTCAGGGGATCGCCTGAAAAACGTTCTGGAGGAGCCAGGGGAATAGCTGAGGGAACACTGAGGGAAATGTTAGTTGGAGGATTATCTCCTGAAGCTTAAGGAGGAGGACCAGGCCAAGCCACACCCAAAGGACTTTGCTCCTTCTTTTCTACCCTTTCCTGCAACTGACTCACTCTCTCAGCTAAGCTATCTGCAATGTCTTTAAATGATAATACTTCTGCTTGGAACTGTGTGATAACTTTAACTAGCTCATCCAATGTGGCCATGCTGAGAACAAACACAAACCGGGAGGATATTAAATTTGTGGGCTCACTATTCTGTCAGGGAAACTAGATCCTCGGGGCCTGCGAACGTTCCCAACATGTCCACCACTAGACAGCTCCAAAACTCCAATAGATATACCACAGAGCCTGAGACAGTCCAAGTGAGGAAAAGGGGATTAGGTAGGGAACAGCTGGGAAGGAGACCTGTAGGAAGCAAGAGGTTAAACAACACAATGTCAAGATATAATCACATTGACTTTCAATAGACTATGGTTCTAAGAATTCTTATACTGTAATCATGGATAACCTAGGACATGACTATAACTAGGCCTCAAGAAATCTAGGTACCTGGAAAAATCAAGAATGGGTTAAAACAATGTTTCATTTGAGCTTTTCAGGAAATATCATATACTGTCTAGAATGCAAGAACCATCTTCAAAATAGTTTCAGAATAAACATTGCATTTTTTTCAGGAGGACAAAGGCTATCTGAACATTCCATGAAAAAACAACAGGAAATGTACTAGGAGCTTAATTAGCACAAAGAATGCCGCAATTTGAATTAAGCGTTTCGAGAAAACCAAAAGCTCAGTATAAAAGTGTGCACCTCAACAAACACTACACACCAAAGTATTCAATGCTATGAAAAGATCACGCGCACAGCCCGTCTGAAAATCAAGAGTTTACTGCCAGAAAAGAATCGCGCACCTTGCTGCCGATTTGAAGTTTCACAATGCGAATATCATGAAATGGTCGCGCACATTGTTGCCTATCTGAATGTCAAAGTTAAATGCCAGGAAATGGATTGCGCACCTTGCCGATTTGAAATACACAATGCAAATATCATGAAATGATCGCGCTCACTGTTGCCGATCTGAATGTCAAGGTCAAATGCCAGGAAATGAATTGCGCACCTTGCCAATTCGAAATACACAATGCAAATATCATGAAATGATCGCACACACTGTTGCCGATCTGAATGTCAAGGATCATATGCCAGAATTGAATTGCGCACCTTGCAGATTCAAACAAGAATATGTAAATGTTATGAAAACACAATCACGTACATAAGGAGTTTCACGACTAGGCCCAAAAACTCGAATGTCTTTGAAAATGGGGGTCGGGGGCCCAGCCCGACCTCCACCTTACCGCCCTGCTAAAGGATCATCAATATAATGAGGGCAGGCCTGGAAATATCATTGTAGGCCTCCGGGACCGGAGTTCAGGAAGTTGCGGCTGCTCTGCACCTGGACCTGTGAATAGTGAGCACGTGGAGCGGGGCTGACTGCCTTATATAGAGTCGGGCCCAGCCCACAAACCACACCCAGTCATGGGGCAGGGAAAGCTTCTAGAGGGTTCTAGAAAGGGACCACACCCTGACACACTTAGTAAGCCTGCAGCAATACCTTGCAAATGAACAGTTATTGCAAACATCATTAATAGTGGTTTTCAAGATTAAACTCTGCAATGCAAAAGGTTAACAAACTGCATATAAACATAATGCATGAATTATGCCTTTGCATAAAGACTGGGTTTTTGCATTTTAGTAGCCCGTAGTGCGCGCACTGTCCTGATTTTGACAGTATCCTCCCTGGGCAACAAAGGATAGAAGAGATATAGGCCCTCATTAGGACCTTGGCGGTCAGTGCAATAGGGGTGGTAGTACCGGAAACAGGCTGGCGGTACATACCACCATATTATTACATTGGCGGTTTGGAAGAAGCCAAACCGCCAATGTAACACACCGACTGCCATGGCGGTAACAACCACGGGGCTGGAGACTACAGTCTCCAGCCCGGCGGCAGTCACTAGGCCGCCCACGGCAATATGACCCCACCCACCGCTATGGTTACCGTGGCTCTTGTACCGCCACGAAAACCATGGCGGTAGGCACTATCAGTACCAGGGAATTCCTTCCCTGGCACTGATAGGGGTCTCCCCCACCCACTCCCCAGAGTCCTGCCGCCATGACTGTTTCTGGAATTCCACCAGCCTTCTGGCGGAATTCCGGCTACGGTCCTAATATGGTGGATGGTAGATGGTAGGTAGCCACGGTGACGGTCTTTTGGCGTCACAGTGGCAGTAGGCGGCATTCACCGTCATTATCATAATGAGGGCCATAGTGTCCCTTCCACACTGTTGCTTGGTAGGACTACAAACCAACATGTCATCGACATATTGCAACAGAGTGCTGTCACATTGAAAATTTGACAGATCATTTGACAGATCATTTTTATTGCTCTGTTGACCATGCTCGGGGATTCACAATATCCTTGGGGCAAACAAGAGTACAGATACTCCGTCCACGATATGAGAACGCTGTCATATAGTGGCTATCTGGATGGAGAGGAATGGTTAAGAATGCATTCTGATCAATAACTGAAAAGTACCTGATGTCCTGAGTGATGTTTGTAAGGATGATGGAGGGGTCCGGGATAATTGAGAATTCGGGTAATAATGTTCAATGAGCGCAGGTATTGAACCATGCGCCAAGTATTGCCCTTAGCTTTCTTAACCAGGTATTTAGGGGTGTTACAAGGCAACACTCCAGGGTAAATTGCTCCTTGTTCCAGTGAAGCCTGTATAATGGGGGTGATGCCCTCCTCTACCTCCTTGGACAAGAGTTATTGTTTGACTCTGTCTAAGATGGAACCTTCCTTCAATGTAATCTGGAATGGTGCAGCAGTTCAAATGAGGCAGATATCGTAAGGACCCTTAGTCCACAGGATGTCTGGCACCTGTGACAGATCGGCTTCTTCTACTGAGTCCAAAGCTGTGTTTGGTGTGGGTGTTCTGATTTCTAGCACAGACCTTAGTTTTATGTCATCCTGGAAAAGTATAATCCTTTTCTTGAGGCTATCATCAAATAGCTTATCATCCAGTATCTCCCTAATCATCTTTCCTGGCTCAAGAAGATGACACATGCCCACAAGGCACCACTATGGTCGCTGGCTGTCAAAGCACTATAGGTAGGTGTTAGTTCCAAAGTCCCTATCTGCAATATTATCTCTGCTTCTGATAGTCAGTGGTCTTGTTCTTGCTTGCTAAAAAGCAATTGAACCTACCTCCCCAATAGCTATGGTCTCGCTATGATGGTGTATACTTCTGCAGTAAATGCCTCCACATCATCAGGTTGTACTCTAGTCTGGTCTCTACTGGAGGAGTCCACCATTAGTACCATGACTCTGGAGGGTGGAACTCCAGGTGTGGGGTAAACCATGTATTCGCCTGGCTTAAAATTAATGGTCATATTCACTTTAGCCATAAGTCTGTGCGTAACAAATTTCCTGGGGTGATGGTGAGAACAATAAGCAGCCATCAATATGTCTCCCCCCTACTTCCATCTCTACTGGTGTGATAAAAGGAACACTTATAATTTCCCACTTAGGATCCCTGTGTGTCCATGAATCTGTTGTAAATCAGGAGTCCTCCCTCTTTAATACAGGATTTATTTGCTCCTGTATCTATGAGGGATGCATATCTCTTGTCACTAATGGACACTGTCATAGTGGGTTCATCATCTGACCTGTGTGTCACTAAGACTGGACACATAGAAATACCTTGTGGGCGTCCTCGTTGTGCATATCCTCCTGCAGGGTTCACCTGGAAAGGAGTTCCTCTACTCCTATAGCCACCCTTCCATGTCACTTTTGAGGTGGGATTTCCATGGAGGGTACTTGATAGTTCTGCTGAAGCAGTTCTTGCTGCGCTTGGGGCATTCCTTGTGACTGCACATTTTGCAAGGGTGTCTGGTGCACAAATGTGATCTGTGGATTCTGCTGTGGCTGCACTGTGATATTTTCCAATGGACCATAAATTCTCATGCTTCTATTTTGCTCCCCCATCTCCTCACGTTACAGTCTCTAATAAGATGCCAAAACGTCTGACAATAATACCATGCTTGATATTTTCTTGAAGGACCCATCCTACCTCTTCCTACTCCTCCTTGTCCCCCTTATATTGTCCTGCTGCTGCGTACTGTTGTTCGGTGACTCTGGGACAGTTCCCGCAAATATTGCAGCCATCTGAGTGGCTGCTGCCACTACAGCACCTTCCACTGATGCCTTCTTCGCTAACTTCTGCTGCACCAACTTGGCTGCCGCTTCTCTGCTACTTCCTGTTTGCTTTTCTCCTTTTCCTACTTCTTTTTGCAAAAATGGATGCTGGGTGCTTGAATTTCGGTCCAGGGCTTGGCTTACAGTGCCACAATGTTACCTAAGCTGTCCTGTACGTCAGAAGGCAGTCCTTTCCCAACTTCATTATAGAATGACACAGAATTACCTCCTGTCACTTCCCCACCCTGACCCATTTCCTGGGTCCACTTTTCTTTCATTTTATTGATGTAGTGTGCGGGACCCTCATTCAGTTGCACAGACTCATGAGTGATCCGATCCCTGGTATATCCCGGTACATTCTCACCACAGATCTGACCAATTAAAAAGGTGATCTATCACAACTTGTCTCAGTGAGGGTCACATTTTTAACTCCATCCATTTGAAATCCCATGTCTTTTTCATTCCCTATGATGGAACTGAGCAGGCTTTTTACATACACTACAGCCAGGGTGATGCCTGCAGTTTGCTTCTCAAATGCTCCCTCTATAAGCAGTGAAAACTGTTTGGTGTCTGAGGTTTTCCTTATCTATTTGTGCCTGTGACCGGGTGTTCCCGGCAAGGAGAGCCACAGATGACGTATCGGACGGTGCCGATACGTCATTTCCGCGTCTCCCCGTTGCCGGGGAAATGCGGCGAGAGCACGGCACGCGCAACGGCGTTACCTGGGAAACAAGGACGGTTTCCCGGGTCGGGGAACGTAAAGGAGAGGACGCGCTGGGCAGAAAGAGGCCGGACCAGCAGACGGGAAGCGAGAGGAGAGAGGAACACGGAAAGGAAAAGGAGAACGAGAGGAGAAAGGAGGCGGACAAGCAGAAGGAGGACGAGAGGAGAGAGGAGAGCGAGGAGGAGACGGAGGACGGGAAGAGGGAGGAACACCAGAGCCTGGAAGAAGGAGACAACCAGGAGGATCACTACAACGCCAGCCACGACCCTGGAGGGTCGTGGCTAAGCAAGGTACGGTCCTTGTGGACACAGAAGAGGGGTATAAGTAAAAAAGGGACTGGGGAGGGAGTATAGAGGAGGAGGGGGAGGGAGGTCTAGAAAGGGGCACCACGACCTGCACATCGGTGACACTTATTCTTTACTATAATTAGATGTGGTCACGTCATTCCCCAACTCCTCACTGGCACCAAACCCCCTCCTTTTGTATTTACCTTTTCCCCAGTCCGGAGATAGTAGAGAGAGAGAGAAAAACCCGGTATCAACCCAATACTTACCCTAGCGTTTTTTTTACTTCTGTTTCCGGTATCTTCCTGGATTCACCTGAGCGGAACCGGCTGTACTCCCACCTGAAAAGACAACAAGACCAAAATAAGAAATCTCCTATTTGGAAACAGATAAAAGAACAAGGACTGAGTTACCGGAAAACCCCATCGTACCTTTGTTACAACCACTTTATTTTCACCATATAACGTAAAATAAACCACTTGCCACACTAGTACTACACCTCTCCGTTGTCTTTATACTGTTCGACCTGTCACAGTGGTGTCAGAAGTGGGATCTTGATCCTGTCGGACCCCTTCTCGGCCATCGAACAGTATAACAATGAGTGACAACCCCTCGTTGGAAGATATGATCAAACAATTGGCCGAAGGCCAGCGACATCTGCAGCTGGTGTGGGAGGCACACCAGCGAGAAGCCAAAGAGGACCGGGAAGCCTTACAATCGGCTTTGAAAAGTCAGGCAACAATCCTTGCAAATAATCAACTGGTCCATGAGACGGCCATGAAGAAATTGACCGAGACTATTGCTAGTAGTAAGGTGCATCCCAACGTACCAAGTTCTGTGTTGCAGAAATATCAAGACGGAGAAGACCCCGAAGCCTTTTTCACCAATTTTGACCGAGTGGCTTCATCAGCTCAATGGCCTGAGGATAGATGGGGTCAATATGTCGCCCCCCTACTTACAGGAATATTACAAGCAGCATACCAAGCAGCAAACCCGGGTGGAACCACGCCATACCAAGAGATAAAGACTAGTATCTTAGAACGTGTGGGACATGACACTGAATACTATAGGGTCAAATTTCGGAAAATCAAATGGG
Source organism: Pleurodeles waltl (assembly GCF_031143425.1). NCBI lineage: Eukaryota > Metazoa > Chordata > Amphibia > Caudata > Salamandridae > Pleurodeles > Pleurodeles waltl. The sequence continues at coordinate 46,062,640 of NC_090444.1, forward strand.
GACCAAATGAGGATCCCCAAACCTTTTATTATCGAGTAAAGGATTTGGCGTTGAAATGGTTGGGTCCTTCCGGAAATAGTAGGGAGGAAGTGATCCAAACGATCGTTCTCGAACAATATCTGGAGGCCCTGCCTACGGCCACAAAACACTGGATCCGTCAACATCCAAAGGTGAATACTGACATGGCGATTGACTTAGCATGTGCTTATCATCGATCGACGGAGGTAAGAAATGTACCACCCCGACCCAGCCTAAAACCGGGGCCTTCCAACCCTAAAAACACTCCAAGAGCCTTTTCCGAGGAACCAGTTCCTCACAGACTAATCGACCATCCACCGATAGCCGGACCTCAATGTTATAACTGTGGGGAATGGGGACACATTGCCCGAATGTGCCCAAGAAAGCAGGATAGTAGTGAGCCAATGGAGATCGGAGTTACCCGACGACGGGTACTGTGTACCGGAAGAGGTAACCAGAAGTTTAAACAGGCCCTGAATATCAATGGACGAGCGGTATGGGCTCTTATTGATTCAGGCTGTAGCCAATCTGTAGTAAGGAAAAATATGGTAAACGTGGTAGATAAAGAAGCCGAGCGTTGGGTGAATATTTGTTGTATTCACGGAGATAAAGAACAATACCCCTTACATGAAATAACGGTGGAATGGGGAACCTACCGGGATGTCCTACCGATGGGAATAATGACAGACCTGATCGAGGAGTGTATCATCGGAACAGATTATGAACATTTTCAAGAGATCCTGGACTATGTTAGACAACCAAAACTGACACAGGACTGGTGGACAGAAGCTCCTTTTTCTGATAGTGTTATAGAATGCCCCACCACCCGTAGGAAATTGTCACGTAGAGAAAAACGAGAAGAAAGAGCACATTACCTGGGAAAAGAGGTACCAGGACAGAGCACAGGTCTTATTGCCGAAACACATGAGGCCCCTGTCAGTTTTTCCCAACAACAAAGAGAAGATCCTTCTCTCGCCCAAGCATGGAAGTCAGCAAAAGAGGAAGAAACCGAGGAGGTGGGTCCCTACTTCCTCATTAAAAAAAACCTCTTATACAGGGTAACCACAACTCGTACAGGGGAACGTAAACAACAATTATTGGTACCTGAACATTATAGAAATCAGGTCCTAACTCTGGCTCATTGTCAACCAGGTGGGGGTCATTATGGGAGGGAAAACACAGAAGAATATCTCCTTCGACGGTTCTATTGGCCAGGAGTTTTTGCCCACATACGAAAATGTTGTTCCCAATGTCCCCGGTGCCAACTTACTGAACCCGGTAGACCTAAGAAAGCCCCCTTAATGCCCCTACCCCTCATAGACATTCCTTTCAGTAGAATAGGGATGGACCTGATTGGACCTGTAGTGCCATCAACGAAAGGTCACACGTATATCCTAGTCATGGTTGATTACGCCACCCGATACCCCGAGGCCGTTCCACTAAAAAGTATGACAACCAAAACAGTTGCCCAAGCAATGATAAACATCTTCTCTCGAGTTGGGTTTCCGCATGAACTACTCACCGACCAGGGAACCCCCTTTATGTCTACTCTCATGAAGCAGGTGTGTAAAACATTAGGTATTTCCCAAATTCGAACTTCGGTATATCATCCACAGACGGATGGACTGGTGGAACGGTATAACCGAACAATAAAAACCTTACTAAGAAAAATAGTAGAAGATTCAGGGAGAGACTGGGATAAAAAATTACCATTAGTGCTATACGCTATACGAACCCATGAACAGGCCTCTACAGGCCACAGCCCTTTTGAGCTTGTGTTCGGAAGACAGCCGCGATCCCTTTTAGATATGGCCATGGAAACATGGGAAGAAGAGGCAGAAGAAGGAGGAAGACCCCTTCTAGAATATGCCCATAATTTACGGTCTCAGCTACAAGGTTTATGGGACACAGTCAGAGTAAATATGGAACGAGCTCAACAAACTCAAAAACAATATTATGACCGAGGGAGCAAGTTAAGGGTTTTACAACCAGGAGATCAGGTTTTAATAATGCGTCCCACGTCTGAACAAAAACTGATTGCCAAATGGCAAGGCCCCTATAAGGTACTACGAGCTGTTTCTCCTGTCACCTACCTGGTTGAAATCGCAAGCACTCCTCAGAAAACCCAGATTTATCATATAAATCTCCTAAAAAAATGGGAAGAACCAGGCAACTCAGACACTTCCGGAGTAATGGCTAGATTCTTATGCCCTAGCAACAACTTAAATATCGAGTTCTGTCCAACCGAACACAGCAATGAGGAGGGGCTACCCACAATAAATGAAACCTTAACAAGATCAGAGAAAGAACAGGTATATGATTTACTAGAGCACTTTGGGAAGTTCTTTTCAGTGATGCCAGGTAAAACCACCCTGATAACCCATAAAATAAGAACTACACCAGGGAAAATTATTAGGTTACGGCTGTATCGTATTCCCGAGGCAAGAAAACAGATTATGGAGTCTGAAATAAAGAAAATGCTGGAATTAGGAGTGATAGAGCCTTTGAATAGTCCCTGGTGCTCCCCAGTTGTTCTGGTGCCAAAACCTGATGGTACTATTAGATTCTGTATTGACTTCCGGAAACTTAACGAAAATTCAATGTTTGACACATATCCCATACCCAGAGTAGATGACGTTCTAGAAAAACTGGGAAAAGCAAAATATATGTCTACCTTAGATTTGACAAAAGGGTATTGGCAGATTCCATTAGCCCCAGAGGATAAAGAGAAAACAGCTTTTGCCACTCAGTCCGGTCTGTACCAGTTCACCGTGCTACCATTCGGTCTCCATGGAGCACCGGCTACATTCCAACGTTTAATGGATAGACTCTTAAACCCATTTCAATCTTTTGCAGCAGCTTACCTAGATGATGTAGTAATCTTTAGTGAAACCTGGGACGATCATTCCACACTCTCACCACCGCTGGGTTAACTGCCAACCCCAAAAAGTGCGTTATAGGAAAACCCGACATATCATACTTAGGCTACAAAATTAGTCAAGGGAACCTACAACCTCAAACAAAAAAAGTAGATGCCATTCTAAAGGCACCTAATCCTGTAACTAAGAAAGATTTACGCTCGTTCCTAGGGTTGGTTGGCTACTATCGAAGGTTCATACCCGAATATTCCACCCTTGCCGCCCCTCTCACAGATCTTCTGTCAAAATCCCATCCTAGTAAGTTAGCGCCTTTTTCGAGTCAACAGAAAGCTAGCTATGAGCAACTGAAGTCCTATCTGACCAGAGACCCAATACTCCGGTGCCCGGATTTTTCGAAACCATTTCATCTATATACCGATGCCTCGGATGTCGGTTTGGGGGGTGTACTGGCCCAGCCCGACGGGGAAGGTAGGGATCACCCGGTAGTATATGTCAGTAGAAAGCTGTTTCCCCGGGAAAAACACTATCCAACCATCGAAAGGGAGTGTTTGGCCATTAAATGGGCCGTTGATACATTACAGTATTACCTTTTGGGTCGACCTTTTATACTTTTTACGGATCATGCTCCCCTCACTTGGTTATCTGCACATAAGGATACCAATTCATGGATTTTAAGATGGTTCCTTGAACTACAACCATTTTCCTTCCAGGTCCGTCACATACCAGGACCCCAGCAGGCCCCGGCTGATTATTTATCTCGGTTCCCTGACTCTACTGCGGTCCTCGAACAGGACCGTTCATGGGGAGAGGTGTGTGACCGGGTGTTCCCGGCAAGGAGAGCCACAGATGACGTATCGGACGGTGCCGATACGTCATTTCCGCGTCTCCCCGTTGCCGGGGAAACGCGGCGAGAGCACGGCACGCGCAACGGCGTTACCTGGGAAACCAGGACGGTTTCCCGGGTCGGGGAACGTAAAGGAGAGGACACGCTGGGCAGAAAGAGGCCGGACCAGCAGACGGGAAGCGAGAGGAGAGAGGAACACGGAAAGGAAAAGGAGAACAAGAGGAGAAAGGAGGCGGACAAGCAGAAGGAGGACGAGAGGAGAGAGGAGAGCGAGGAGGAGACGGAGGACGGGAAGAGGGAGGAACACCAGAGCCTGGAAGAAGGAGACAACCAGGAGGATCACTACAACGCCAGCCACGACCCTGGAGGGTCGTGGCTAAGCAAGGTACGGTCCTTGTGGACACAGAAGAGTGGTATAAGTAAAAAAGGGACTGGGGAGGGAGTATAGAGGAGGAGGGGGAGGGAGGTCTAGAAAGGGGCACCACGACCTGCACATCGGTGACACTTAGGCCCTCATTCTAACCCCGGCGGTCTCAGACCGCCGGGGCCAGGGTCGGCGGGAGCACCGCCGACAGACCGGCGGTGCCCCACAGGGCATTCTGACCGCGGCGGTTTGGCCGCGGTCAGAAAGGGTAAACCGGCGGTCTCCCGCCGGTTTACCGCTGCCCTTAGAATCCCCCATGGCGGTGCAGCTTGCTGCGCCGCCATGGGGGATTCTGACACCCCCTACCGCCATCCTGTTCCTGGCGGTTCGCCCGCCAGGAACAGGATGGCGGTAGGGGGTGCCGCGGGGCCCCCGTAAGAGGGCCCCACAAAGTATTTCAGTGTCTGCCTAGCAGACACTGAAATACGCGACGGGTGCAACTGCACCCGTCGCACCTTCCCACTCCGCCGGCTCAATTCTGAGCCGGCATCTTAGTGGGAAGGTTGATTTGCCCTGGGCTGGCGGGCGGCCTTTTGGCGGCCGCCCGCCAGCCCAGGGCAAATCCCCAAATACCCTCAGCGGTCTTTCGACCGCGGAGTGGTATTTTGGTGGGGGAACTTCGGCGGGCGGCCTCCGCCGCCCGCCGAAGTTAGAATCACCCCCCTATTCTTTACTATAATTAGATGTGGTCACGTCATTCCCCAACTCCTCACTGGCACCAAACCCCCTCCTTTTGTATTTACCTTTTCCCCAGTCCGGAGATAGTAGAGAGAGAGAGAAAAACCCGGTATCAACCCAATACTTACCCTAGCGTTTTTTTTACTTCTGTTTCCGGTATCTTCCTGGATTCACCTGAGCGGAACCGGCTGTACTCCCACCTGAAAAGACAGCAAGACCAAAATAAGAAATCTCCTATTTGGAAACAGATAAAAGAACAAGGACTGAGTTACCGGAAAACCCCATCGTACCTTTGTTACAACCACTTTATTTTCACCATATAACGTAAAATAAACCACTTGCCACACTAGTACTACACCTCTCCGTTGTCTTTATACTGTTCGACCTGTCGCAGTGCCCAAGGAACATAGGCCCTCATTACGACCCTGGCGGTCGGTGATAAAGTGTCGGTAATACCGCCAACAGGCTGGCAGTAACTACTGCCAAATTATGACCATGGCGGTGATAACTCAGAAAAACAGCCAATGTACCGCCAGGGCAGAAACAACAGTCACCACGGCGGTAGTCACCTACAGCCAGGCGGAAGACAAAGTTCTGCCCACCATATCATGACATGCCAAACCGCCACCTTTCCTGGGTGGTACCAACGCCATCAAAAGCCTGGCGGAAATAGAGCTCAGAAGTGAAAGGACTCACCATTGGTGACACAGGAAAGAACCACGCCACCATGGAACCAGAACTGCAAGTTTTTCTGATGATCTTCTACGTTATGCTCCACCACGAACACCAATGATGGCGAAGACGACGACGGTGAGTACAGCCACCTAGCACACAAGGGAGGGGGGAGGAAAATGAGAGTGACACACACACACACACACCACACACACCCAATACACACAACCAGCTGCACAAGAAAACAATTTATCCCCGTAAATAGTCTGAATAATGCAAGGACACCAGGAATTGACTAAAGTGAATGTAATAAGATCAACATCAAAATTAATAAGTCGATGTGGCAAGGCAACAGATATGTACAAATGTACGAAAAAGGGACACTGTCCAGTCCACAGTTCCAGGGGCCACATGGCAAAGTCAAAGGCCCCACTCGGTCCCTGCACCAATACGGAGAGAACACTTGCAGGGGCATCAGTTGGCAAATAGGTAGGCACCTTGGGGGGGGGGCACCTCAGCCTGATGCGGAAACAAGACCACTGGTTCTGGAGGGGACAACATGCCCTGTGCTTAGTCCTGGGGAAGGCAAGACCAAAGTCTGTCAGGTGGGTGAATACCCCACTGGTTCTGGAGGGAGCAACATGCCCTGTGCTTGGTCCTGGGGAGTGCAAGGCCACAGTCTCTCAGGTAGGTGACTTGCCCACTAGTTCTGGAGGGGCCAACATGCCGTGTGCTTGGTCCTGGGGAGTGCCAGGCCACAATCTCTCAGGGGTGGCTTGCCCACTGGTTATGGAGGGGGCAACATGCCCTGTGCTTGGTCCTGGGGAGTGCAAGGCTACAGTCTCTCAGGTGGGTGAATACCCCACTGGTTCTGGAGGGAGCAACATGCCCTGTGCTTGGTCCTGGGGAGTGCAAGGCCACAGTCTCTCAGGTAGGTGACTTGCCCACTAGTTCTGGAGGGGGCAAAATGCCCTGTGCTTGGTCCTGGGGAGTGCAAGGCCACAGTCTCTCAGGTGGGTGACTTGCCCACTGGCCCTGGAGGGGGCAACATGCCCTGTGCTTTGTCCTTGGGGTGCAAGGCCACAGTCTCTCAGGTGGGTGGCTTGCCCACTGTTTCTGGAAGGGGCAATATGCCCTGTGCTTGGTCCTGGGGAGTGCAAGGCCACAGTCTCTCAGGTGGGTGACTTGCCCACTGGTTCTGGAGGGGGCAACATGCCCTGTGCTTGGTCCTGGGGAGTGCAAGGCCACAGTCTCTCAGGTGGGTGAGTACCCCACTGGTTCTGGAGGGGGCAACATGCCCTGTGCTTTGTCCTGGGGAGTGCAAGGCCACAGTCTCTCAGGTGGGTGAATACCCCACTAGTTCTGGAGGGGGCAACATGCCATGTGCTTTGTCCTGGGGACTGCAAGGCCACAGTCTCTCAGGTGGGTGACTCGCCCACCGGTTCCGGAGGGGGTAACATGCCCTGTGCTTGGTCCTAGGAAGTGCAAGGCCACAGTCTCTCACTTGGGTGAATAACCCACTGGGTTTGGAGGGGGATACATGCTTTGTGCTTGGTCCTGGGGAGTCCAAGGCCACAGTCTCTCAGGTGGATACCCCACTGGTTCTGGAGGGGGAAACATGCCATGTGCTTGGTCCTGGGGAGTGCAAGGCCAAAGTCTCTCAGGTGGGTGACTTGCCCACTGGTTCTGGAGGGGGCAACATGCCCATTTCTCTTTGTCCAAAGGAGTGCAAGGCCACGGTTCCTGGAGTGGGTGCCTTGCCCACTGGTTTTGGTGGGGGCAGGCCGCACAGCAGCACATGGAGGCTGGATCATATGGTGTCCGGCGGCGGTGACGGCTACACTGTGGTGGTGGTAGTGGGAGGCTCCTGCTCAGCCCCTGCACCCTCCGATGGCTGCACTGTGGTGGTGGTAGTGGGAGGTTCCTGCTCAGCCTCTGCACCCTCTGATGGCTGCACTGTGGTGCTGGTAGTGGGAGGCTCCTGCTCAGCCCCTGCACCCTCGGATGGCTGCACTGTGGTGGTGGTTGTGGGAGGCTACTGCTCAGCCCCTGCACCCGCTGCTGGCTGCACAACCACGGCTTGCAGTGGGGACTCTGTGACAGCTGCTGGTGCAGGCTCCTTCCCCTTTTTGCTGGCTGGTGCAGGCTCCTTCCCCTCCTTGCTGGCTGGTGCAGGCTCCTTTCTTTTTTTGCTGGCTGGTACAGGCTCCTTCCCCTTCTTGCTGGCTGGTGCAGGCTCCTTCCCCTTCTTGCTGGCTGGTGCAGGCTCCTTCCCCTTTTTTCTGGCTGGTGCAGGCTCCTTCCCCTTCTTGCTGGCTGGTGCAGTCTCCTTCCCCTTCTTTCTGGCTGGTGTCGGCTCCTTCCTCTTTCTGCTGGTTTGTGCATGCTTCTTCCCCTTCCTGCTGGCTGGTGCAGGCTCCTTCCCCTTTTTCCTGGCTGATGCAGACTCCTTCCCCTTCAGTATTTGAGGCCTGGAATCCTTTCCACCATGAGTAGGTGCTGATGACACTGGGCCCATGGACTGTTTGGCTGAAAGTGCTTGGCTGGTTTCTTGATACCCTGGCCATATGTGAGGGGTAGGGAGAGGTCAATGGTAGAAAGGAAAAGCTTTTTTGGGACATTGGGGAGGGAAGAGGGAGAAGTAACGGGAGTGGAGGATGAGGGAGTGATTGTTGGAGGTGCTTGCTGGATTTGGGTGCAGGTGCATGGGTTGTATGCTGTTGTTAGGTAGATGGCTGTTGGGCGTCTGAGTGCTTGTGTTTGTGTACTTTAGGAGAGGGGGACAGACACAGTGGGAGAGCACACAGGGGACGTGTGCATGGATGTTGTGGAGGTGTCTGCCAGTGAGGTGTGTGTTCTGCTTGGAGTGGTGACGATGCAGGTAGTGGATGATGATATAGTACATACATGTGTGAGTGTGGACGTAACTGGGTGGGAGGAGGAGGGGGAGACAGTGGAAATAGAGGATGATGTTGTGTCTGATGTTTGTGTGAGTGCCTGTGGGGTGAAGTGTGGTGCTTGTGTTTGCTTGTGACACTCTTGTGTGTTGTCCTGTGTGCATGCTTGTCTGGCTGTGTGCTTGGGATGGGTTGGGGTTGAGGAGAATGGGACTGGGAAGTGGTAGTTGGAGGGGGGACAGTAGAAACAGGGAAAATCGCTGCCATCAGAGAGGAGGCCAGAGCCTGAATCGATCTCTGTTGGGCCGCCAGTCCACTGTGACTGCCCTCCAGGAATACATTAGATTGCTGCATCTGGGCTGCCATACCCTGGTTGGCATTCACAATGGTTGATTGCCCTACAGAGATGGATCTTGGGAGGTCAACAGCCTCCTCACTCAGGGCAGCAGGGCTCACTGGGGCAGGGTCTGAGGTGCCTGGGGCGAAGGAGATGCCCACCCTCCTGGGTAAGCGGGCACAGGCAACTCGCTGAGGGGCTGCTGGGAGGGCGGTGCTGGTACGGGGGTGGCAGCTGTACCTGTAGCTGGGGTGGTCACAGAGAGCTCCCATCGGAGGAGGTATCAGAGTCTGCACTGTGGTGCTCCCCTCACCCTCTGGTGCTCCCCTCACCCTCCGTCCCACTGGTGCCCTCAGCGTTAGAGGCCTCCAGGGTCCTGTGGGATGCAGCTCCCTCTGTCACCGGTGCCTCTGCTCCTCTGCCAGATGATGCTAATGTACATAAGGACAGGATGACAAAAAAAGAAAGGGGGGAGAGAGACAAAGGATACACTGGGTCAATGACAGCACACACAGGGAACAGGCCTACGCACTATGCATTGCACTACCAGTGATATTGCTAGCCACCAAGGCATGAGGAGGAGCACACACCTCCAACTGCAGCACACCTGGGACCCACGCAGCCTTAACCAGTAGTTGATGCTAACAAGCTAGGGAGGCAGTATTTCCCCTTCAGACCCTTACCCACCAGAGGACACACGCTGCTATGTTGGGCCTGGCCTAGGGGCACCCACTACCCAAATACCAGCCATCCAGCCGTTTCCTCAATGATGGCCACTGTACTCACCCCCTTGTGGCTGCTGTGATACCCTCAAGTGCCCATCCAGCTCTGGATAGGCCATACTGGTGGTGGCCTATCCAGAGCTGGGGCCATCAGGGGGTTCAAGGTTTGACGGGCACCCCTTCCTCGTTGGGAGGCCATCCCCAGCTGGGCCTCCGCGGTCTTCCATGTCCAGCGTCTCAGGTCCTCCCACCATTTCCGACAATGGGTGCTCCGCCTGCCATAGACCCCTAGGGTCCGCACCTCCTTGGCGACGGCACGCCATAATCCCTTCTTTTGATGGGCGTTGACCTGCAGAGGCAATACAGACAGGAGAACACCATTAGCCAAACAGTCCAGCCTGTAGCACAAATTACCCACCATTCCTGTTTCCATTACTATTGGCACACACATAGCCCAGCACTCGACGTGTACCTAGCCAAGAGGACATCCCCCTCTTACACGATGCCTTCACACACACCTCCATACATTCATGCCACATGCATCGTGCCCACAGTGTACTCGCCTGTTGGTCTGGAGGCCCATACAGCAGTCCGTACTGGGGTACGACCCCATCCACCAGTCTCTCCAATTACTCTGGGGACCTTTCCCCGGTCACACGAGCCATGGTAGGTTCCAGACACAGGTCACAGCAGCACATGCAGTGTAGGTCCTCTCCTATGTAAGGTCAGGAAACAAGTGAGGAATCAGATAGAAAATGGCAGTCACGTCTGCGGAGGTGCATACCGTCACCGCCGGCGTAGATCACCATTGACCACTGTACCCCATAAGGCCCAATATTAACCAATGAGGAATTGCACAACGGTTCCCGACAGCCTCCCGCCACGGCGCACAACGTCAGCGGCATTACCTCACTTCCCCACCTGTCCCTCCACACAGGACAGGCGGACGCCATTTCGGGGGGGGGGGGGCAGGCCTATGGAATAATGTTGCGTCACAGGAGAAATAGGCACATACTTGACAAATCACACTGTCCCATAACATGGTTACAGAATGCAGACTACTGTTGTGGCTCCATTGTTCACTTTGTGACAGCCTCCTAACTGTTTTGTCCCTTAGATACCTACCGCTAGAGATGAATAGGAGACAGAGACATACCCCCGTGTACAGACCCCTAGTGGACTTGGCTACACTGGAGGACAGGCACATAATACTCACCTATAGACTGGGCAGGGCCACAATCACAGAGCTGTGTGCCCAATTGCAGCCTGGCCTGATATCTGCTAACCATCATCCCACTGGGATCCCCCTTCTTGTGCAAGTGCTATCAGTTCTCCATTTCCTGGCAACTGGTTCTTTCCAAGTGACAGTGGGCTTGGCAGCAGGAATGTCACAGCAATGTTCTCAATAGTGCTGACAAGAGTGTTGTCTGCCCTGATCAAACACATGTGCAGCTACAATGCATTCCCCCAGATTGAGGATTTGGCCACTGTGAAGGACGAGTTTTATGCAATGGGACATATCCCCAATATAATTGGTGCGATTGACGGAACACATATTGCATTTGCCCCCCCCCGCCAGAATGAACAGGTGTTCAGGAATTGTAAGAGTTTCCACTCTATGAATGTGCAGATGGTGTGCTTGGTGGACCAGTATATCTCCCACGTCAATGCTACGTATCCAGGGTCGGTGCATGATGCCTTTGTCTTAAGGAATGGCAGCATCCCAAATGTGATGGCCCACCCAGTATATGTTGGTGTATGGGTATGGCGTTGGCCATATGGGATAGTGTGTGGCTAAATGTTTTCCCTCAATATTAGCAGGTGACTCTGGTTACCCAAACCTATCATGGCTGCTGACCCCTGTGAGGAATGCCAGGACGAGGGCAGAAGAACGTTATAATGAGGCACATGGGTGAACCAGAAGGATAACTGAAGGCCAGGTTCCAGTGCCTCCATCTAACAGGTGGATCCCTGTGCTACTCACCCAAGAAGGTCTGCCAGATAGTGGTGGCATGCTGCATGTTGCACAACCTGGCCCTCAGACACCATGTCCCTTTTCTCCAGGAGGAGGAGACTGGAGATGCCCCTGTGGCAGCAGTGGACCCTGTGGACAGTGAGGATGAGGAGGCAGAGGATGAGGATGTGGACAACAGAACATCTGTAATCCGTCAGTACTATCAATGACCCACAGGTGAGACAGTGCAACTTTACATTTCAATGACTTTGGTTGTATTCTGTGTGGTATTGGCATGCTGGCATTTCCCACTTCTATGCCCACTTACTGTTCCCTCTTGCTATTCATTTTGCAGATATTGGTGATTTGACAAATTCTCCTGGTGTGACCACAACAGCCAGCTACAGGTCATTAATTCTGTGCTTATTCTATGTACAGTACATTTGCAATGGTTGTACCTGTTTCAATCAATACATATTTGAAAAGCTTGACATACTCAAAATCGTTTCTATCAAAGGCTGTTTATTATAGTGCAAATATACAGAGGAGAAAGTGCAATGGGATGGGGTGATGATGGAGGAAAGTCCAGAATATTGTTCCAATCTGCTTGTAGCAGCACAGGTGCATTGTCCATGGGGACATAGGAAGGGGAGCAATGGCAGTTCAAGGTGGACAGGGTGACTGAGTGGGACACAAGGGGGACAATCAGGAGAGTCTTGTTTCCTGGCAGGGGTCTTGGCAAGTGTCTCTGGCTTCTGTCTGGATCGCAGGGAACGTTTGCAGGGTGGTTCACATTCTGCAGGGGGAGGGGTCCTGTGGCCTGTGAGTCCTGTGGCGGGGCCTCCTGGCCACTAGCGGCAGCGGAAGTGGAAGGCTGTTCAGATGACTGGCTAGTGGCAGGGGCATGCTGGTGTGACACTGCCTCCCTCATAATGTTGGCCATGTCTGCCAGCACCCCTGCTATGATGATCAGGGTGTTGTTGATGGCCTGCAAGTCCTCCCTGATCCCCTGGTACTGTCCCTCCTGCAGCTGCCTGTTCCCCTGCACATTGTCTAGGATCTGGTCCATCGTGTCCTAATAAGGTTGGTAGGCTCCCAGGATCTCAGAGAGTGCCTCCTGGAGAGTCGGTTCCCTGGTCCTGTCCCCCCCGGCACACAGTAGTCCTTCCAGTGTCCCTGTTGGCCTGTGCCTCTGTCCCCCGAAGCGTGTGCCCACTGCCACTGACCCCAGGTCCCTCATTGTTGTGTGAGCGAGGTGTGGTCTGGGGTCCCTGTACAGGTGGGCACACTGCTGATTGACGTGTCCTGGGACAGAGGTTTGGGGATGCTGGGTGGGTGCTGTGATATTGGTTCCTGATGGGGGAGGCTCTGTGGTAGTCTGTGACTGGGCTTGGGTAACCGGCTGTCCAGTGGTCCCAGATGGGCCAGGTAGATTGTCCAGATCCTGAGGACCAGAGTTACTGTCATCACTGTAGGTCTCTTCTGCTGGGGGACTGGATAGTGCTTTCACCTCCTCTCCGGTGACATTGGCTGGGGTACCTGTGGGGATGAAAAATGATGTGTTATGGTTAATGTGTATGAAATATTGTACATCCCTGGCTTCCCCTCTATGGTTGGTGTTGCCCTTCCAGCTTTTACTTGCATATGTTGGTGTATGGTGGGATTGTTAGTCCTCTATGCTGTGCCTGCTTTAGTGAGGTGTGTCCATGCAGGGCTGTGAGGGGTGTCCATGCATTGGTACAGCATGCAGGTCTTGGCATTGGGATAGAAGAGATGTGATGGTAGGGCGTTTGGGATGTAGTAGAGTGATGGAAGTGAGGGTATGTGATAGCAAGCAGGTAGGGGGTTGTTAATAGTAGAGAGTTGACTTACCAGAGTCCAGTCCTCCTATGACTCCGGCCAGGGCCTCAGGATGCAGTATTGCTAAGACCTGCTCCTCCCATGCTGTGAGTTGTGGGGGAGGAGGTAGGGGTCCACTGCCAGTCCTCTGGATAGTGAGTTGGTGTCTTCCTGCTATGGAACGTACCTTCCCCCGTAGGTCATTCCACCTCTTCCTGATGTCATCCCTTGTTCTGGGGTGCTGTCCCACAGTGTTTACCCTGTCCATGATTCTCCGCCATAGCTCCATCTTCCTGGCTATTGATATCTGCTGCACCTGTGCTCCAAATAGCTGTGGCTCTACCCTGACTATTTCCTCCACCATAACCCTTAACTCCTCCTCAGTAAAACGAGGTTGCCTTTGTGGTGCCACGGGTGTTATGTGACGTGTGTTGGTGAGGGTGTGTTGGGTAATGTGTTGGGATGTGTGAAGTGGGTTGTATGGGTGTATGTGGTGTGTGTATGTAGTTGTGTCAGTGGTCTTGGTGTCAGTCTGGTGGAAATGATTTGTATTCGTAAGGGGTTGAGGGTAGTGTGGGTGTGTGTTTTATGATGGTGTGGGTGTGTATGGGTGGGAGGTGTGTGTTGTTTGAATTGTCCAATGTGGAGTTGTTTTGTCTGTGGGTGTCCATTGTGAGTGCAGCAGTATGTACTGCCAATGGTTTACCGCCGTTGAATGTCCGCGGTGGTGATTCGTGGGTCATAATGTGGTGGGCGTTGTTCTGTTGGCGTAACGGTGTGTGTTTTGGTACCGCCACTTTATCACTGACCTTTGGTCTGGTGGATTTGTGTCTGAATTATTTCAGATTGGTGTGTGTGTGTCATAATTTGGTGAACGGATATTCGCTGCAGTAAGTTGGCAGCCGTCAGTGTGGCAGTAAGCAAGATTTACCACCTGGGTCATAATGTGGTACCCCAGGGCCCTTACATATCAGGGGCATCTGATGTAAAGGGGTGGTGGCACGCTCGGGATCATGCTGTCCAGTGTATGCTTCTGCCACATGTGCAGATATTTATTCATTAAGGGTAGTCCCAATCTGGATTACCCTCACCATACAGAATGCAGTCTTCAGTGTTTGCCATGTAATGTGGGCCAAAGGACCCCTCCTCTGGTCAGAGGCTCATTTAAGGAGCTAACCACTCAATCCAGTCTGCTAAGTTTTCAACAAATGGTACAACAAAATGCCAGCTATTCTCTCCTTCAGCGACGGTCTCACTGTTGGAGAGGCCTGTGCTGCGTTTATTTGTTTGGACACTTATTTGCTGGGTGTATCTGTTCTGGAGCGTCATCTGTCCCCTACCCTTGCTTGATCCTATTCCGGGGTCCGGCTGGCGATGGGTGCTTTGGAATTGTAGCCGCACAAGCTCTGTATCTTGTGGCTTCCTGCTTCTAGGGCACACATCTTGTTCTCTTCCCCTTGCATCAATTGCGTTAGGTGGTCTCCATGTGCCCCTTGTGCAAACTAGGTCAATGAGTGGTCTTTCTTGGAGACTGTAAATATGGTAACTTGCTTCTTGGCTTTGGAGGAGTTCACCCGTTCATCAATAAAAAGCAAATCGCATGCGGTACCTTTGCGGCCTTACAAATTCACAGAGACATATATTTCTGCTGATTGCGTGACACATGTACGCAATCCTTCAACAATAAACACAAATCACCTGTGGTACCCTACCGGCCTTAAAAATTCACAAAGACATATATTTCTGCTGATCGCATAACACATATACACAACCCTTCAACAATAAAAAACAAATTGCATGCGGTGCCTTTCTGGCCTTACAAATTCACAAAGACATATCAAATGATTGTGCAACATGTACACAATCCTTCAACAATAAAAACAAATAGTACGCGCTTATATTATAGTTACCTCTGCATTTAGTATTACCAAGAGGAGTGCGCTTAGTTAGAATGAGGATCGTGGGTCTCTTTTTTCTCACCTTTAAGGGGACGGCGGTCTCTGGAGCCTTCCCAACCCACCGTGCATGGGCAGAACTTCAATTAACTTGGCTCTGCTCACCTCATCAAGTTTGTGTGCACTGTTCTCTCTGCAGGTGGGGTAGGCAGTCTTCTGGCGCCAGCCATCAGGTAGGGATGCAAAGGAACCTCCTGAGGTAGCTTGTTAACTGTAACAGGGTGAACGAATACCCTCTCATGACTCAGAAATGACCACACAGAGTCCTCTTGGCAGTACCAAAGACAGTATTGACTAACTGTTGCGACAGGGGAAAAAAGACTGTTGATTGCACCTCAACCCAGCATGACCTGCCTCTAGTTTTTCTCACCTGCCTGTTCACAGGCAGGCCCTTTTATACAAATCAGTACAATACTTTATTACACATGATTAAAAATAGATAACTTGCAAGTTACAGATTAAAATGGAAAACACTCCAAAACATATGACCCCATAACCCTGAGTTCCTAGGTTATAACATTACTTGTTCTGTAAATCGAATTTTTTTGAAGTGTGTGCATACACCTGTGTGATCACGGTGAGTTTGACAGGGACTTGTGTGCTAATGTTGTAAATGACTGCAGATTAGTCAGACAGGAGTTGGCCTTTAACAGTCAAACCTTTTGTGTTCCTTATTGCACTACAACCTTGCATGAACCTTTCACCTTGCTCGTGTCAGTGTGGGGGTTTGGTCTAAATTGGCTTTTGATTGTGAACAGAGGTGTCTGATGCTGTGCAATGTTTTCACATTTCATATTCACGGTAGTGCGCTTAGTTACCTAAAATATAAAATAACAACAAAATCTCAATAACAGTAAGCTACCGGGAAAAAATGAAAGTCAGGATGCAGCATTGTCCATACTTTCAGGGCCTGCTCATCATTTGATTTTACACAGAGAACTGGAAGAGACATGTGTAAACCAATGTCCAACTGTATATGTAACACATATTGTTAAATACTGTAAGAAATATGTATGAGTTATTCAGTACACATAACACACATATACAGGAATGTCACTGTAACAATGAGCAAATTCATTGACAGCTGTAATTTCTTTTTACTTTCAGCTGACCAAAGAAATGGTCTCCAGACATGGTTAATGACCCCAATTGCACATCCACAGACATAGAGAGAATGACAGTGCAATGAAGCACTGTTCAAGACCCTGAATATTGTGGAACATACTTTTGGTGTGCTGAAGTTCCAGTTTAGATGCCTGGACATTTCAGGAGAAGATTGCTATACTCGCCCCCCTGTGGCCTACAAGAAGATCCTAGTATGTGTCATCCTCTACAACATCTATGTTCATACGAATGTTGTGTGGGACATGGACAATGATGAGCAGGAACCAATGGAGAAGGATGAGGATAATGGAGGAGAGATAGAAAACACTGTAGTTGGTAGTCAACAACGCAACCATATTATGCAAAATATTGTTTCTGAAATTACTTGTACTTTGATGGTCAAAATTTCAGATAAAAATAGATAAAAACAAATGTTTGAAATCATTCTTTGTGTGTGCTTTTATGTCACAGTCACACTAAACATCAAATCACCCACACTCTGTCAACCAGAAGTAGCCCTCAACATAAAATAATCATGTCATCAGATCCGCTGGGCACTAACCTGAAAAGCAGGTCATCTTCAGGGGCGTTAACTGCTCCCCCGTCCTCCCAGGACACCTCCTGGCACTGTTGATCCTAACACGAGAGTCCTGGCAGGTGTCCCCAAAGGGAGGGTGATTTGGATGACAGAGAGAAAGAGAGAGAGAGAGAGATACTACCACTGCTGCCTGATCCAGCTGGGCCCCTACTCTTGAGGGTGCAGGTGGTCGTGTCACTGCATTATTGAGGAGTCAGGCTCCATATGGGAAAGGAACAGGCATGAGTGATGTGCTGCCCATTAAGCAACTAACGCTCGCTCACTCACTCAAACCCCCAGATAATCACCTGTCACTCAACTCGCTTCGTTGTACTTTCTCCCTACTGGGTAGGGCTGGGTAGTTAAAGACAACAAGCGGCTGTATAAGAGTAATAATAAAAATAATCAAGGCTAAACACTGTCAGACAATCTTGCTAACCACCTTGAATGTCTCTCTTTCTGAAATGAAAGTCACCAAAGTCTTTTTTTTAAATACACAAAGGATTTGTTCAAATGCATTCACACTTCTGTGAGTGCCTTTTTTTTTGTCACTTAGCTTGACTGTAAAAAGTCCTGGATCCTGGTTGCCGGGCAACAGTGAGAAAGCCTTGGGGAATTCTCTGCTGGGCTGGCTCTCAACCTCAGCTTAGTCCTTTCCCTGGTTATCGGGCAACAGTGAAGAAGCTTGGAGGAGTTGGCTGACCCTCTTCACTGCAGCTCTGCAGACACAGGAAACAAAGCCAAGCACTGCCTGACCTGTGTGAGGCTATTTATAGTCTCTCTTAGAAGAAGTCAGGTGTAGCACATGGCACACAGAAGAGCAGGAGGGTGTTAGCTAGCAATCAGGACAACAGCTGTCTAGAAATGTGCAGAGGCTCAGGTGTTTACAAACCGGCCTCCTGGGAGCAGAATAAAGCAGAATAAACAAGCCTTGGCAATGGCAACTGTGAACATTAACTGCAACAAGTAACAAGCCTTAATTAAAGGCAGCAATGGCAATTCAATGCCGTTGACCGCATTCATTATTTGAGGTAACATGATTGAGCTAGCTGCCCAGAGGTATCTGGCTGCACACAACACAAGAACTAGACCTGGACGAGGGAATCACAACAGGCACATGCCTCTCATTAATTCCACCTATACAGAAATGCAATGTGATGCAGTGTTCTGCATTCAAGGGACAGGCCAGGCGTACCACATTTCAAACTCCTAAATGATCACTACTTTCCTCACCCCTTTGAGCAGTGCAGAGCTGCACAGCTAACAGTCTTGCTTTGTTCTGCAGCAGCAAATTGTGTCACGTGTGGCACTTAGTGAAGTTTAGAACAAAATACACCAAGTACCATACCTGAGATAAACATCACAATGTAATGTGTCTCTCCAATGCGGTAGCATGCAGAATGGCAGCAGTTTGCAGGAACTAATGTTGTTGCAGATACCATCTGAGATACCATCTCAGATAATGAGTGACAGTTGTCATGGACAAAAGCCTAGTGTCACATAAACATTTGAAAGCTGTCACTTGTAAAGAATGCATACATGCATGTGTGGCCATCCTCAAGAGACAGCACATGACCCAATTCCTGGCTACATTGTCACATATACCACATCATGCTACAAAAGATAAATCACACATTTGCCATGCATTGCATAGCAATGCAATAACAAACAAAGGCTTGTAATACAACCATATGTGAGGATGAAAGTGTAGGCCGCCAACATCCGGGAAAACACACCACAATCTGATGCTGACAGGGAATCGATCCACCACCTTGCCCTCTAATCTGGACACATTGACGCTGCCAGAAGTCACGCTGCAAACTACTGATTAACCCATTTGAGACCATAGGCAATAAGATACCACTCACCTACAGACTCTTGTTTACTGACCGTGATATGGTAGCAGCACATCAATAGGAGCACATAGGACATTGTCTCCCATTATGTTACACATATATAATACATTCTGTTGTAACTGCTGGATGTTCATACTTGAGGTGGGCCCCTCAAAATGTGATGCTTTAGCTCATAGACATCACACTTACTATTAAACGGTGTTAATTACACTGGTGTTCACGAGGGGAAGGGGGTCTCACCTGCCTGCACCTCACATACCATTTTAACCCAACTGGTTGGTTTGTTCCGCTAAGATTGTCATTTTAAACAGTTTGGATGGATGCATGTTGTGGCTCTGGCCTAATGGTATTATATATTTCATTCTCATGATTCTTTTAATTTAGTGTATTATTTGGTTTTCTTGTCCACACCCAGGCAACACACAACACACCGGATCTGGGACTTGCCTCTCTTGGCGTGGCTAGGCTCTGGCATATGCCCCAATCAGTGCCATGCCTGGCACCAACGTGATTACATAGAACATTGAAGGTATGCACATCCCAGCGCACAGGTGTGATGTGTACTCCTACCTTTTGCCTCTGTAATTCCACATTGCTTACTTGCAAGATCACACTTGATCACTTCTGAGGCTAACACGCTGCAAAGGTGCTGGGGAGGGCAAGTATACTCCACCAATATATCAACATATGCAAAGGGAGTACTAGCATGGATCAAGGCAGGAATCCCTTCCCAAGTGGAAGACACCACTGTTGGCCCAGATCCCTCTCAAGGGCAGTCTCGATGGCCGACAAGTTGTAATTGAAAGCATATATGCCCCTAACACAGACCAGGTAGCTTTCTTAACTAAGCTGTCTTACGTGCTGTCGGTCTGGAGTTGCTTCCCTGGTTGCTGGGAGGAAACTACAACAGCATCCTAAGATTTGACCTAGATGGTTTGCTTCCTCCTCTTTCTACTACAATCGCTACAACAAACACCCATCATCTCATGGAATGGCTCAGTAACTGGCACTTAGTAGACGTTTAGAGTGCACACAATGCTACTGCCAGAATATATGCCTTTGACTGCCCACATAATTTACATGTTTGCATTGACTGTATTGTTGACTCCCCAGACCTTCTCCCACATGTCACGCACATCGATTATATTGGGGGCATATACTCAGGCCATAACCCTCAACTCCTGCATTTTAACTGGGATAGGAACCCCTCATCTATACCTACCAGGCATTGACAAGAACAGCATTAGAAGACCCCCATTTAGCACTTTCCTAGACATTGCCATCACTGACAATTTTGAGGCTAACAATCAGTAACGCCACATCCCATCTAATTGAATGGGATGCTTTAAGGTAACAATAAGGGGACAATTTACTGGCATCACTTGGAACATCCGTTGGCAATTAGCCAAAGACATCACAAAAATCGAACGTGACATGATGAAATGAAACTCATGGCTTACAGACCCCCGCTCACCAAAATCACCTGACACATGCACGACAGGAACACACTGCCCTACTAAAGAGAATTCACTGTCTCAACTATCCGTCCCACTCGGCCGGACACTTGATGGGATGACATGTCTGGAGCGCTACTGGCTTGGCTCATCCGACAAGAGCAGCCCCGTCACCCAATAATGGAATTCCTTGCAGCCTAGGGGATCTTCTTTGCACTCAGTGCAACATATATGCAGAACTGACTGTACCAATGCAGTTTACGCATCCACTAGACACATTCCTCATTGCATTCCCTATTCCACAAGTCACACTAAAGCAGATGGCAGAACTTGACACTCCACTTACTCTCTTTGAAATTCAGGAAGCCATCTGCTCCTTATCCATTGGCAAACTGCAGGTCCCTGATGGTCTGCCCGCCAAATTCTACAAGATATGGGAACCCTTATGAGCACCCCCCCATCTGCTCATAGTTTATTGCAAGACACTATAGGCTTCTTGCTTGCGGGCTTCACACAGAAACCTACAGCTCAATGCTCATACAGGCTATGAGCCCTCTTAATCACCGACTACAAGATCCTGGCCAAGATGGATGCCAACCATGTGGCACCTTTGGTACCAATACTGGTGCACCTGGACCAAAATGAGTTTGTTCCGGGCCACAGTACCTTGCTTAATTTGAGCAGATTCTTCAGGATCCTTGAATATGCCCCTCACTTTTGGCCATAATTGGTCTGTATTTTACTAGATCTGGAGAAGAAATTTGACACTTTAGAATGGCCCTTCCTCTTAGACGTTTTACTGTGCTATGGCATTGGGAGCTGATCCATTCATCCGGTCAAGCACCTTTATACGCTCCTACTGACACGGGTAAAAACTGGTGCTTCATCTCTGAACCCATTTTAGTTGCCGGAAGCAAACAACAGGAATGCCCCTTTTCGCCTCTTTTTTCACCAGCCATCAAACCATTGGGACTAGCGTCTGTGCAGGTAGTCATGCCTGGGGGATCCCCATAGGAGATGCCCTACACTCAGTATGCACATGATTTTCTATTATACTTCATGGATGTCACAGTGATACTGGAAGTCATAGCCACTCTATTTAACACATTTGCAGCCCTGTCGGTATTGAAGGCCAGTTGACCAAATCCTGCTTATACCCATTCAATCCCTCAATAGCAGATCCAGCATCCCCACTAAACAATATTTGTTTTCCTGAGCAACCCTGCATTTTTGGATATTTGGGGATTTACGCATCTATCACTCACCTACTGATCTATACGATGTGAATCTCACCAGAGCACTGACATCTTTGGTTGCTCAGGTGAGGATTTGGCAGTCCGTCTCACTTTTGGTAGCAGGCTGCATTGTCATCATTAATTTAATTATGCTACATCATTTCGTCTATTACTTTATTAATCTTCTTCTCTACACACCAGGCCCTTTTTCACCACACTAGAGGGATTGATGCTATCACTGATCTAGCATAATACACTCTGCCGAGAAGCACTGCAGAAGTTCTCTCTGCTCTCAGATGGGAGGGTTAGTTGTACCAAACTACAAGCAGTATTATTTGGCCTCTCAACTTTAAAGGTTAGCCCGATGAACGGCTGGTTCATGCCTAGCCGTCCCCGCCTCCGCCTCCCCAGCCTGGGACCTGTCAACACTCCTTTATTTATTTTGCCCCTGCACACGGCTCCGTGTGCTTAACCTCAAGTTTCTAAAAGTTGCTTGCCATTGCTATAAATGTTGCAGTTTCATCAACCAGCACATTCACCCATATGTGCCAGAGCTTCCATTACTCGAAACACCACGCTGAGGACCGATCTCATCGTAGGCTGAACTCACCACTTCAAGATGGTGCCCTTATACTACTAGAGTCTTTAATTGAGGATGAAGGACTGCATCCAAGTCAGTTCCTTGTGTACAACTTACTGGTAGAAGTGCTGTGGAACAGTTAGGGGACAACTAACAGGCATGCCCCATGCATCTTACCATACAATATTTACACGACTTGGGAGCAGGCCCACTCCTGATTTGCTCCTTCCCTAGGCACACACATGGCTCTATCGCTTCTCCCCTTGGCCACCACTGGGAAGCAGATTGAGGTTGCCCATGCACAGATAAGGAATGGGACATAGCTCTGGAGAGCCCCAGTTGCATTCCACATGATTCTTGATTCCACTTCGTACATCACTATGTCCTCCACAGAGCTTACCTTACCCCACACAAGATCAATCAGTATTTTCAACGCACTGATGCCGGCTGCCCCCAGTGAAGCCTCATCAATGCTGACATCATACATATGCTATAGGCTTGTCCATCCTTACATTCCTGTTGATATGAGGTCACGGTCAGTCTGGCATAATGTACGGAGCACCCAATACTGCATACGTGGGAAATATGTATTTTGGTATTGCGTCGATATGACAAAACTGGTTTCTCAACCTAGGTAATTTATTAGTCAAGCATTTAGACACACTGAAGAGGAAATGCCCTATTCCCCCGCATGCATAGCATTGGAGTGTTCAATGATTGCTTGGACTCAGGCAGAAAGTGTCACCCTGCACAGAGAAGACACACTGGGGTCACACCAATACCCTTAAACTAACAGCTGGGATGCTATACTGGCAGACTTTGCAGGCAGCCGCTCTTCCACCATATGCCTCACAGTGACCTCCCCACCTGAGGTCCACATGTCTCAGTGATCACGCTGTTTTCTGAACAGGTTTGCACAGCTTACCCCCTTGACTGAATCCCAGCATTCCCGATCGTCATACAGACTGGGTAAGGTTTAGTTCAAAGTTCATAAGTTTACCAAAGTTGGCACGTTGATTGTATTTTAACATGCTTGACTCTGTATTGTGGAAACAATCCGCGATTTACTGCTTTAAGAAGTTATGCATTTAAATATCTGTTTAATGATACTATGATTTTTTCGAGCCACTGTTATCCAAATAATCTGTACTTGAAACAAAAAATTAGCAGATAGCATCAAAGTGAGGAAAAAGCCAGAGCAGTGTGACATTGGAGATGTTTTCTGCTGCAGAATACAAAAATGCCAATAGTGTGATTACACTACATCAAAAGTCAAACAAAACTGTTTGTGTAAATACACACTAACGCGTTGTACATGGTCTAATGTATGGATATAATCTAGCCTTTACATGGCAAGAGTTGTTGACCACTGACTTGGGTGTTCAAGTGCATAGTTGAGAGGATCACAAATCCTGTAGCACCCCAAAGGGGAAATATAAGTTAAATGTGTGCAATTAGATATGTCTGTGTCACGAAATTTAGTCTCCTTGGACCAGGAGGCCCACACAAAGACCTGCTCTCAGAGTAGATGTACAGCTACTAACGCTGACAAGAGTAAAACAGAGATCATCATTTTTCGCAGAATTATGGTAATTGAACATCACTACTTAAATAGACTACCTGACCCTGGATCACTGCCGTGATACCTATTGGCTCACTCACCTATTCAAGAAGTCTGTTGCTGTATGTCACACTCACCCCTGACCAACATCATCTTGTTAGAAATAGGTGTGCATGATAACATCATGTGCAGAACACATGTGCCAGTACAAGACATACACAACTGAAAGGTCGCAATGTGGAACAGCGTGCACAGCTGAGAGTGTGCTGCAACAATGTGTTCACCAAGAGCTGGCCCACATAGTGCAGCACAGATAGTCTCCCTATGCCACAACAATGTCTGAAAGAAACCTGCAAGAAATGTTCTGTATTTATCAAAACTCTTTTCCCCTGTGCTGGAGCTGTTATGGCTGCCTAGGCCCAATGGCACAAAGAAAAATTAAGTAATGAGGAGATGTTAAGGTCTAACTCCATGTAATGTCACTCCTGGGAAGGTACTACTTACTGACACGTTTGCAGGTTTCCCTGGTGTTGTCTGCTTGTAAATGCATATATATTACCATCAGATTTGAATGGCTACCCAAATGCAATGGTCAAGGAACCTCTCTCTGGTGCAGAGTAATGCAATGTAGTGATTTGCAATATTTTGTGGCACTCGTGATTATTGACGCTTGTCTTGGCTACTCAAGCCGGCCTTGCATGCTCATAGAGTAGGCAAACAGATTTGCCAACAACATTTACCATGGTACATTGTGCAAGCACCACACACATTGTTTCAAGCATAAACCCTGACAGCAGGTGTGTCTGTACCACCACATTACATGGCGGAAGTTGTTTAGTTTAATGTGCAAATAAATGGCTGCCTGACAATCACATGTGCCATATTGGTATTACAACATATCTATCAGATTCATCCAGTCAATCTGCAAGCTGACAGACACATAGCCTGTTGACTGGCTGATCTAGCATGTCTCTGTGCTTACTTAAGTGTGTGTTGCATCCGTAACACATCTTATGGCAGGATTCCTGACATATAATCTGAATATAGATATTATGCAACATAGGGCATACAATAGCATTGCACATAAGCATAGTAATGCTACATATCTGAGATACTTCTGCCTACACTGCAGCTACCTACATTCACCCAAGCATACTACTAATTTCAAAAGGAAGAAAAACTTGAGTAAAGGAGGTCCATGACAACTCCCTATCCATTTATTAACTAGCTGAGAAAGAGTAAGTGAAGCCAGCATTGTGTGCAGCCTTGTGTTACACAGAGCCATACTGCCTGTACAGTATCACCTTAACCGCTTCAAATTCAAATAAGCTTTATTTCGGTAACTAGTACCATAAAAGCATAGAACATTGAGATAAAAACACCACTGGGCCCAAGTCTTAAGACAAGAGTTTTGCGCGCAGAAGACTCTAGCATCATACACCTAAAACTAAAATATTAAAAGTTATAAATCAGTGCAAAGTGTGATAATTGTTTCAGAGATCAACGCAAAGCACAGTACTAGAGATTAATGATATGCAAAGTAGGTGTTCCCTTCTAAAAAATGACTCTAAGGCATGTACGCCTTATTTAAACTCCCGTGCAAAAATGACGCACGGGAGTGGGCGGGTCAAAAAAAATGACGTCAAGCCGCTTTTGCGTAATTTTTTAACGCCTGGTCAGGGCAGGCGTTAAGGGACCTGTGGGCTCGGAAGGAGCCCAGAGGTGCACTCCCATGCCCCCAGGGACACACCCTGCCACCCTTGCCCACCCCAGGAGCACGCCCAAGGATGGAGGGACCCATCCCAGGGAACTTAAGGTAAGTTCAGGTAAGTATTTTTTTTGGTTATTTTTTGTGGCATAGGGGGGCCTGATTTGTGCCCCCCTACATGCCACTATGCCCAATGACCATAAGTCCCCTGGGCATGGCCATTGGGCAAGGGGGCATGACTCCTGTCTGTGCTAAGACAGGAGTCATTTCAATGGGGGTTGGGAGTAAAAAAAAATGGCGCAAATCGGGTTGAGGCGAAAATTTTGCCTCAGACCTGACTTGCCCCATTTTTTGACGCCCAAGCTCCATTTTTCCCTACGCCGGCGCTGCCTGGTGTGAGTCATTTTTTGTGACGCACACCAGTCAGCTCCGCCGGCTAACGTCATTCAATAAATAAGGCGCCCGCATGGCGCTTTGGAATGGCGTTAGCCGGCGTTACAATTTTTGACGCACAACTGCGTTGGCGCAGTTGTGCGTCAAAAAGTATAAATATGGCCCGCAGTGTCTAGAAGGCAGGCTCTCTAGAGGTAGCTGTAGCTGAGCAGCCAAGGCTTATCTAGGATACATGCAGAGCTCATACAATACCATTGTAGTCACACCGTACTCACACACATGAAAGAAAATAGTCAGAGTTACAAAAATAAAGGTACTTTCTTTTTGTGACACAAATGCCAAAAATACCATAGAGACTATACTCCCTTGGGAGGTAAGTAATACACAAATTATATACATTAGTATGCAGAAATGTGCATAAAAACAGTAAGAAAACAATGCAACTAGTGGAAATCACAATAGTTAGAAATGTAATGCGGATGTTGGTTTCCCACCTAGGCAAGTGTAGTGTGTAGAGAGGTGCTGGGAGTATTAGAAAACACCAAAGGTAAGTAATAGAACCCACCCAAGCCCAGGAAAGCAGGAGTAAAACACAGTAATTTTCCAAGAAAAAACAACCACATGAGAAAGAAGATTATGCAAGAACCAGAAGTGACTGCAAGACACCAACAGTGGATTCCTGGACCTGAAGACCTGTGGAAGAAGGGGACCAAGTCCAATAAGCACAGAAGAGTCCAGGGAGAACAGGAGCCCCTGCTAACCCGGATGAAGGTGCAACAGAAGAACCACTGGTGAGGAACAACAGTCAGTATTACACCCAAGAAGACGGATGGGGGTTCCTGGTTGGTGCAGATGATGTCCCACGCTGGATGGAAGATTACAGGCTGATTTGCGTTGCTGGATTCCGCCAACAAGCCTTGGCACACGCAAAGCTTGTGGTTAGGGGAAAATGGCACTGCCCAGGACCAGGAGAGACCTGGTGGACTCTACCCAGGAGGAAGCGTCAGAGGGGGCTCTCAGCTACTCAGAATGCCCTTAGAAGACCATGCAGCGCGTACAGGAGTCCCACAGCACGGGGACAAAGAAGGTGCGAAAGGAGGCCCACACAGCACGACAACAACGGAACCAACACCCCCGGAGAACCACTCAGGAAGCTGTGCGTCGCAGGATAGAGTGCTAGGCACAGGAGCTGCACGGTGCATGAAGAACTTTGTGGAAGGATGCCAACAAGCCTTGGCAACTGCAAAACATACGGTGCTGGGGAGTACTGTCTTGCGTGGGAAGGCAAGCTCCTACCTCCACCAAAGATGGAAAGTAGGATGTCAGGACCATCCGGACCACTTCAGTCCACCACCTGTGATGCTGGATCCACGTAACTCGTCAGGAGAGGGGACACAGGCCACCGGTTGTCGAGGCAGAGATGTGCCTGCTAAAGCAGGGGAGTGACTCCTTCACTCCAAGGGAGATTCCCACTTTCTTCTGGTGCAGGCTGAAGACAGGCTGTCCTTGGAGAATGCACGATTTGGAAACCGTTGCAGTTACAGGGAGGAGCTGAAGATACAATGTTGCAGAAGTCATCTTTGCTTCTTTGTTGCAGTTTGTAGAATTCCTGGATGGTCCAGAAGCAGTTTCTTTGGTGAGAAGGTGAAGTAAAGGATGAAGAGGATTCCTTCTAGTGTCTTGCAATCGAAGCTGAAGAACCACCAAAGAGAGAGACCCTAAATAGCCCTGAAAGAGGGATTGATCAGCTAAACAGGTACGCACCTATCAGGGGAGGGCTCTGACGTCACCTGCTGGCACTGGCCACTCCGATGCTCCCAGAGTGCCCTGCCAACTTGGAATCCAAGGGACACTCTGGAGGAGCTCTGAGCACCACCCCTGGGGTGGTGATGGACAGGGGAGTGGTCACTCCCCTTTCCTTTGTCCAGTTTCATGCCAGAGCAGTACTGGGTGTCCCTGAACCAGTGTAGACTGGATTATGCAAGGAGCACACCATCTGTGCCCTTCAAAGCATTTCCGGAGCCTCCCATGCCTGCAACACCTATTTCCAAAAGGAGAGGGTGTAACACCTGTCTCCCAAAGGAAATCTTTTGTTTCTGCCTTCCTGAGCTCGAGCTGCTTGAGCAGCAGGAGGGCAGAAACCTGTTTGTGAGGTGGCAGCAGCTGGGGCTGACTGGAAAACCTCAGAAGGTTGGTATGGCAGTATTGAGGGTCCACTGTGGAGCCCCCAGAGTGCATGGAATCATACAACCAATACTAGAATCAGCATTGGGGTATAATTCCAAGATGTTGGACACATTACATGACTATATCTGGAGTTACCATTGTGAAGCTTGACATAAGTAAATGGCGTCCCCGCACTCACGAAGTCCAGGAAAATGGTCCTGGATGATGTGGGGGCACCTCTGCTAGTGCAGGGGTACCCGCACACACATGTACTCTGCACCTAGCCTTCAGGGCTCGAAGGCCTGACATGTAGGTGACTTATAAGTGACCTGGTGCAGTGTAAGTGGCAGTGAAAGGGTGCCTGCACCATTTCACACAGGCTGCAATGGCCATCCTGTAGAAGCCTTTGCATGGGCTCCCTATGGGTGGCAAAAGAAATGCTGCAGCCAGTAGGGATCGCCTGGAACCCCAATGCTCTAGGTGCCTAGGTACCATATACTAGGGACTTATAAGGGGTGACCAGTGTGACAATTTTGGATGAAATACTGGGTTACCAGTATGTAGTGACAAAATTTAGAGGAAAGAGAGCATAAGCACTGGGGACCTGGTTATCAGGATCCCAGTGACACAGTCAAACACACTGACAAACAGGCCAAAAATGGGGGTAACATTCCAAAAAGAAGGTACTTTCCTACAGATGCATAGCAGGTACTTTGTGTAAAAACAACACATCCATTGATTTCTATGGATTAAGCATCTTTTTAGTTTAAAAAAATCATATCTTTGCTTGTGTATGTTGGAGTTTTGGTCTTGTTTGATTTAGATAAATATTGGCCATTTTACTAAACTGGTGTGGAGTCCTTTAGTAGTGTTTTCACTGTATTCACTGTATTACTGTGTGTATTGGCACAAACACTTTACACATTGCATCTGCGATAAGTCTGACTGTTTATGCCAATCTACCAAGGGGGTGAGCAGGGGTTGTCTAAGGAGTGTAACTCCCTTAACCTGACTAGAGTGTGGGGCCCTGCTTGGACAGAGTGCAAACTGATTGCAAACCACAGACCCAATAACATAACTATATTTTACATCTGTTAATTATATTATTATTTACACATTATTTATTTATTTTTCTCAAAAAATCAGTCAACGGAAGTATAAACCAAACAGCATAAATATCACATTTAAATAGATAAACACACTGCATAATAATGTTTTTTTTTTATAACCAAATTTTATTGTTTTAGAAAAAGGTACAGGTAAAATATACAAGTAACTTACAAACCTTGGTCTATTTGACACCGACTGGACAGTTAATTCTGATCTAACATTTGTGTGTTCGAAACATCTAGGAGGAGTCGCCCCACCACAATTTGCCAGTACAGAGAGAGAGGAGAGAGGAGCGTGTGTATGTATTTGGTCTGAGCCCCTTTAGCTTAGCAGTCCCACCCATTTCCCCCATATTCTCTCGTACTTATGAGGGCATCCCCTTGATTCATACACCACTTTTTCTTGGGCTGCACACCAGTCCACCCCCCTTTTCCATTTCTGAAGGGAGGGACCTTTGCCGGTCTTCCAAGCGGCTGCTATATCTCTCTCTTTGCAACCGCAGTCGCTGTTCCAACCAATGTTTTATCTGATCTAGATCCCTCCATGTCATTTATCACCCCCAGTAGTATCGTTTTGGGGGTCAGTACCTGTGATGATCCCAAGGCATTGTTCAGTTCGTGATTTATTCCCTCCCAGAACCTCTGAATCACGGGGCAGGACCATGTCATATGAAAGAAGTCAGCTTTGTCTTCCTTGCACCGCGGGCATCGACTAGAACCGAGGGCTCCCATCTTGTATCGTCTATCTGGAGACAGATATGCTTTGTGTAAGAAATAGAATTGTGTCACCCTCAACCTCGTCGACACCACCAGCGTCCGGGGGGCCATCAGTGCCTCCGTCCAGTCTTCCTCTTCAAGTGGTCCCACCCATTTCTCCCAACCCTTCTTATGGTGGTCTAGGTCCCCGGGTGCATTTGTGATCAGCATTTTAGATTTGGGAGACCCCCCTTCCTCCCCAGGCTGCCCATAAGTGTTTTGGCCTCAACTGGGTTAAATTCCGGTATTTGGGATGTTTCTTTCAGGTGCCTAGTAAGGGCATGTCGGAGCTGGAGGTATCTAAAGAATTGTTTCGGGGATAGCTGGAACTCTTGCTGCATTTCTTGGAAGGACTTCATCAAACTTCCATTTCACACATCCCCAACCAAGGATATTCCCAGTGTGTCCCAATTTCTGAATCCCTTCAGCCCAGATGTCTCTCTCAGCCAACTGCCATGCCACAGCGGTGTTTGCCAGGTAACCACTTTGTTCCAGCCAGTATGCCTTAGAGCCGCTCTCCATGCCAAGAATACCGCTCTGGTGATGGGCTCCAGATCTTTGGGGATCAGAGCCCCATATAACACATCCAGGATAAGGGGGTACCCTAAAGCGTCTAACTCTACTTGATATGCTGGGTCTGACCAACCTCCGTTGAACCAGTCATGCACCACCAGGAGTTGTGTCGCCAGGTAGTACAGGTAGGGGTCGGCCATGCCCAATCCCCCATTATATACCTCTCTTCGGCAGTTCCGGGCCGCTACTCTATGTCTCGCCCCTCCCCACATAAAGGAGGCGGTGATTCCATCCAGCTTTTTAAACCACGAGCGTGGGATAGTGCATGGTAAGTTCTGGACCACATATAAGAGGCGCGGTAGGATCATCATCTTGTACAGGGCTATACGGCCCAGAATATTCAGAGGCAATGAATGCCAATGCTTAAGGTCTTCCCGTATGCGAGACACCAGTGGGTTGAGGTTCAGGGACCAGGACAACTCAGGGAGCAGTGCGACCCATATCCCTAAGTATTTAAAACTTAGCCGACGCAGTGGAGCCACCTTCTGCCAATCAAAGCAGTCTCGTGACTGCGTCAGAGGGACCAGTACCGATTTGGACGGGTTCATTTTGAGCCCCGAGGCCGCCTCGAAGTGCCGCAGCAACTGGAAGCTTCGGGGTCCGGTCTCTCCCGGGTTTGCCATGTATAATAGGACATCATCCGCGTATAAGGCCACTCGATCTTCACAAGAGGGGCCCCATTTCCAACCCTGGTAAATCGGATCTTCTCTCAACATTCCCGCCAATGGCTCAATGGCCAGAGCAAAAAGGAGAGGGGGCAGCCCTGTCGAGTTCACCGATGTATCGGAAAGGCCGAGGACAAGACTCCGTTGACCCGTACCCGCGCCATGGGTCTGGTTTCCAAGGCCTGGACCAGTCTACGAAACCGTGGCCCGAAACCGGCATGCTGGAGCACCGCGAAAAGGATTAACTGAGTCAAATGCCTTTTCAAAGTCAATGAATAGGAGAGCCAATTGCTGGGGCAATCGATGCCGCCTTGCAAGGGCCACCTGGAGCCTTCGTATACAGTGGCGCGTGCTACGTCTGTTCATGAAACCGCACTGATCTGGGTGCACCAGTAAGGGCAACACCCTTTTGAGGCGGGAGGCCAGCATCGTGGCATAGATCTTTATTTCACTGTTGATGGGAGATATGGGTCTATAGTCAGCGCAGGAGAGGGAAGGAGGGGTCTTAGGCAGTACGACAATGGTGGCAACGTCTAGTCCGTCTGGAAAGATGCCCTTCTGGTCTACCTCAGAATAGAGATTCATTAGGTGGGGAACCAGTTCCTCTTTGAGTATTTTATAGTATTCTGGAGGAAACCCATCGGGCCCGGGAGTTTTCCCCACCCCCATTGCCGCTATGGCATCGCTGATCTCCGCCTCCGTGAATTGTTCCTCCAAAGCCCGTACATTTACAGTGGGTAGAACCGGGAGTGAAGAATTTGCCAGGAACCCGTCTGGGGCGCCCCTAACCTCCGGACTTGTCGCTTGATATAAGGCCTAATAGAATTCAGCAAACGTTTCGGCCACCTCTTGGAGCTCAACCATCCGCTCCCCTTGTTCATTGCATATCTCAGTGACGATTCGAGGGGCCTTTTGTTGGGAAATCAACCAATATAGTAGTTTCCCTGTTTTGTTGCCCCAACCGTACACTCGAGCTGGTGAGGTGCGCCATATGTGTTTTGCCGTTTCTAGGGATAGACTACGTATCTCCTCCTGAATCAGCAAGAGGTTTCTGGTTATCTGTTCGTCCAAGTGTGATTCCTGTTCTGTCTCAAGAAGAGTGGCACGAGCCTCCAGCTGAGTGATGCGGGAGTCGCGGGCGCGCTCCAGAGCACGGATCAGGCCCTTAGCTGTCCCTCTCATTGCTACTTTACTTGCAGCCCATAGGGTTCCCGGTGATCTCACTGAGCCCTCATTAATCTTAAAGTAGTCGCGTAACGGCACCCTTAAGCTATCTACAACTTCCTCGTCTTGCAAATGCCATGCGTTTAGTCTCCATATGGGGCGGATCGGCCAGGCCCATCTTGAGCCGAACGGCGCGTGGTCCGAGATCCCACGAGGTAGGATCTCGATGTGGGAGAGGTGGCACATTCCCTGGCTGACACAAACACCAGGTCTATCCTGGATTGAGTGCTGTGGGCTGCAGACCTATGCGTGAATTGTTTGCGTCTCGGGTGCCACGCCCTCCAGGCATCGCAGAGCCCTGTTGATGTCATCCATCCTTCCAGACTAGTGGCCAAGGCCTGTCTATGAGCTGAGGGTCCCCCGCTCGTGTCTAGCCCTGGGTTTGGGACTGCGTTGAAGTCGCCCCCTATTACCGTGTTCCCAGGGGGCAGTTCCGCTAATAACCTTGTCAGATCTCCTAGAGTTTTACGCACCATGTTTGGGGGAGCATAGGTGCTCACAATATTCATTGTCTGGCCCTCTACCGTGCCCGAGACCGCCACGTACCTCCCTTGCGGGTCTCTCCACTCTTGTCTCACTACCAAAGGTAATGAGTGATGCAGCAGTACTGCAACCCCTCTTGAGCCTCTCGTAATCCCTGCATGGAATACCCTGTCAAATCCTTTACGGGCTAAGAAGGGGCATTGATTCCCCATGAGGTGTGTTTCCTGCATCAGGAGTATGTTAGGTTTATGTCTGTGAATGTAAGTGAGCACTGCTGACCTTTTAATTTTGTCAAGGAGCCCATTGACGTTCCATGATATTATGTGAGTCATCCCCATTCTTCCCTTTTCACCCCTTCGCACCCTGACCTCAATGATTTCTCCCTTGGTTCTTTCCTAGTGTTTCTGTGTCTGAATGACCTATTACTATTGTTCCCAGCCGGTAGCGGAGACCATAGACCTACATTAACTATAGAGAACAATAACAACAGCCTGTTGGCTGGATAGAACCAAATATGTCCCCCAACTCCCTTCCCACCCCATACTTCCCCCCAGAAGCATCTGTCGCCCAATACCAACAGCCCATTCCCAAGCATAACGAGCTGATAACTTTTAGTGTCTGAGCTATGGTGGGCCCCTCCATTTTTGCGGATTAAGAAGTGTTACATTTTGTAATGCTTGAACCCAAGCTTCATGACCACCTCCTGGTCTTTGGCCTTTCTGGTCCAACTTTCCTCTCTCCGGAGAAGGATTTACATCACTGGACTCTGTGAGAGGTCAGTGTCATCTGCTGTTCCGGGGAGCTGTTCTCCAGGATCTGGGGGGCACCGGTTCACTCCATTATCTCTCGGTCTCTCTTCTACCCCAGGCCCCTGGGTTGATTCTTCCGCGGATCCTCGGGGGGAGCCCGAGATCAACTCTCCCTCCTCCTTGTGCCTTCTGGAACGAGTTCTCCGGCGGGACCCCGGGGCCGTCGCATCTGGTTGTTTCCTTGCTGGCCCGTGAGTGCCAGTCGCCGTTCTCCCCCGCTAAGGTCCATCAGGACCTCTTCGGTTAGCCATTTCCAGGCTTGATCAGGGGATTCAAAGAAGTGGGTCTTATTGCTGTGACCACCCTTAGCTTGGCCGGGAAGAGAAGCCGGTACGGCACCTCCATCGCCCTTAGTTTTTGTTTAATTTCTATAAACGAGCGGCGTTGCATTTGAACATCTTTGGTGTAATCTGGGAACACCTTAACTTTGGTCCCCTCACAATGCAGGTCTCCTTTTGATCTCGCCGCTTGGAGTATCGCATCTCTGTCTCTGAAATTGAAAAGTCTAAGGATCACTGGCCTCGGTGGAGAGCCTGGGGGGGTCTGGCCTGCAGGGCCCGATGGGCGCATTCAATCGCAAACCAGGGTGTCAAGAGATCCCGGGGCAACCAGGACCGGAACCAATCCTCCGGGAATATGGCCAGGGAGGATGGGGCGGTGTTTTCGGGCAGTCCCACAATTCTGAGGTTGTTGCGCCGGCATCTATTCTCAGCATCTTCAGCCCTTCGGTATAGTTCCGATGTCCGAGTTGTTAGCGTTGATACCTGTGTTTTGAGGGCCGCCAGATCGTCTTCCACTGTGGAGATTCTGGAATCTGTTTCCGCAATCCTCGCTGTAGCATTGCGAAGGTCTTGGTGCACCAGGGCCACATCCACCTTCACTTCTCCAATTTTGCCTTCCACCGCCTCTTGGGAAGACTGTATTGCTTGAAGAATAGCTGCCAGGTCACTGTTCCCGGCCTGTTTTCCTTCGCCACTTTCTGTCTTTCGGTCATCTTTTGAGGTTCCACTGGGGCCCGTGGCGAATTGATTGATGCGCGTCTGCGCCGCGGCAGGGCGGGTTTGCCTGTCCTTGCCCATTTTAACTACCTTGTTGAGCCTGCTTGTGGGTTATTTCTATGCCGTTTTCTCCTCAGCTTCTGTCGGAATGCCCACTTCTACCAGTGTGCTTGCTTCCGTCGGTGTGTCCCGGTTCGCCCTTTGGTCACAGGGACCTCCGTTTTTCTTCATGCCAGCATTGCCATTGGGGTCCGTTCTTCACCTCGTCCACCTCTCACCCCCAGATCCTGAGCTCCCAGTGACCGAGGGTTATTAGTCACAGGGGGAGGGGGGGAATAAAACGTTCCTCCTTCCAAGGCCGCGGCGTCTTCTCCAGTATGTCCCTAAAGAGGGGGGGGGTCCCAGGGGCGGCAGCCGCTCACCAGCGCGGAAGGGGAGAAAGCGAGAAGGCTGCTATTACCTGTCGTCGTCCTTCGGGGCGCTCCCAGTGCTCTCCGGGTCTTCAGGTTTGCCCCAGTCTCTCCGATTCGGTGCTGCCCCCTCTCCCCCACCGTCTACGGGGGAAAGGGCCTCACCCAGCCGAGGCCTCTAGGTTCTGTCGCTTCCTGTCTTCCGCGCACCTGCCATCTGGGCGCAGGATGTCTTATGCCAAGGATCTCCTCTTTCCCCCTCAGTTTTGCCAGGTATGACCGGACCCGCGCGCTATCTTTCTGGTTCTCTTTCCTTTTCAGGCCAGCCGCCCACGGTCCCGATCGTCAACACTTCACCGGCCGCTTTTATGCGCTCGGAGCGCCCGCCATTTTGGGTGCGGGACGCTCCGTCAGTTTTCAGCTGTCCCTGGGTCTGCGAACTCCGGAACACAACTCTTTTGCCCCGGGGGCTACCCTGATCTTCCTCCATCTCTCACCTCCTTTGGGGAGGGCCGATTTGTGCGCGTTTCTTGAGCGGATTACGGAGGGGTCTGGAGCACCTTTAAGGTGCGGCCGCCATCTTGACGCTCAAGCCACGCCCCAGCATAATACTGTTTTAATTTAACAACAATGAGTAACGTTCGCATTTTGTATATGTAAACAAAACAGCCTCCATTTTGAGTGGTGGTGATGCACTTAACATTCAAAAATACACTGTTTCTGAATCTAAAATGATGGTCGCCTGACCCTGCCGTCAGGACATTTGCAAACATACTGCAGCTGGCGGAAATTGACTGGGTAGTGGGTGTAAACTCTGAAACAGACACAGCCATAGGCTAACGTGTGTGACAGCAATGTACAACGGTGAATGGATGTGTCCATCTCCTTTGATGATTGCGTACATCATTGTGAAAAAGCCCCCCTCCTATGCCCCTCCTTACCTGCCAAACCAGCAGAGACTGTCCCCCTCTTTTCCTTTCCATCTGGTAGCCAGGAACACCTAAAAGAAAGAAAGGATGATAAAATAATCACCAGTAAACTAGCTAGCATCAGGCCTCTAAAAGTAATAACAGACTTACCCGTTCAGGAGGGGCAAGGCAGAATCAGGCATATCAAAGGAGGCCTTGATTGGTTGGAGGTGTGTCCCCTGGTCTTATAGAAAAGTGGCCATGCTGAAGAGAAAACGCAGAGGGAGAACTAATCAGTAAAGAGTAGGAAGAACCCAGCTCGGATCAAGAAGAGGGAAGCACACCCAGCGCTGAAGGCAAAGAGGAGGAGAGCAGGAAGAGTCCCTCGAGCCACTGCCGGTACGAAGGAGTGGAGACAGACACAGAGGCCACTGACGTGAAAGAGATGCGGTACGAAGAATGCTGGACACCGGCAGTCGAAGTGGCAAAGCCCACCACAACTCCGGAGAGTTGTGGCTGACGCGTTGAGCGGTGAGTGGGGTGGGGTAGCCACAGTTGTTTTTGGGTCACACTGGTGGAGGAAACAGACAGGACAAGGCAAGTCCTCTATTAAAGAGAATGGGTGGGGTACACAGATCATGTACCGGCTACTGCGAATAAAGCCCCACATGGAGAATTTGTTTTTTCTTCTATTTTGATTTGTGTTCGCCTCCCCCTTGCTGTGCACCAGAGATTGCTACCTCCTTGGTAAACGTTTTGTTTCTCTCCTTCGAGACCTTGGTGGAACAGCTGCCCTCATTCCTCTCCATCTCTCCGCAGCCTTCGACACCATCCCCCCCCCACACTCTAATCACTAGACTCCACAGTATCGGTGTCCAAAAAATGCTTTCAACTGGATCTCCTCCTTCCTTACCAACGAAGATAGAGGATCCTCCTCCATCCCTACATCTCCTCCCCTAAGACATAATCTGTGGCATGGCCCAGGGCTCCTCCCTCATCCCTACCCTCTTCAACATCTACATGATTCCCCGAGCCGATATTGCACACACCCACAGACTCAACATCATCTCCTATGCCGAAGACACACAACTTGTCCTCTCCCTCAATGATGATGCTGCTTTCACATGTTCCAACTTCCAAACACCATGACTAACATCTCCGTCTGGATGAAGACCAACTACCTCAAGCTGAACTCGGACAAAAGAGAGATTCTCATCTTCGAAAAGAAGCCATCCACATGGGATGACTCAGGGTGGCCTACCACCCTTGGCCCCCCTCCCACGCCCTCCAGCCACGCCAGCAACCTCAGAACAATCCTGGACACCCAGGTCACCATGAAACAACAGATCAACACTGTCTCCTCCACCTGCTTCCACACCCTCCACATGATCTCACACTGTATACCTCTCTCCACTAGGAAAACATCCAGCCCCTCATCTCCATCTGCCTTGTCTACAGTAACACACTCTGGCCCTCATTACAACCGTGGCGGTAAATCCCGCTTACCGCCGTGCAGAAGACCGGCAACATACCGCTGCAGCCGCGGAATTCCGCTACAGGTATTACGACTTGTAGCTCGGAATCCGCCACAATACAGACACCCACACAAGTCCGCCACACCAAAGGTCAGTGATAAACTGGCGATAGCAAAACCAACACCGTCACGCCAAAAAGAATACACCCACACTATCACGACCCACGAATCAACGCGTCTGTCTTTCAACCGCGGTAATCCATTGGCAGTGCACACCACTGCGCTCAAGATACACACACATATACAAAACACAACCACATTGGACAAATCGAAGTAGACACACCTGATACACATACACACACCACACCCACACACCCAATCCAGTATAAAGCACACACCCACATCACCCACAAACCCTTACTACCAGAATTTTGAAAGCACACCAGAGAGAGACACTACCTAAAACAACACCAGCATCCACAGACACACATCACCATCACTTACACAACATCCACACACCTCAAACAACACACAACACATCCC
Organism: Pleurodeles waltl; assembly: GCF_031143425.1. Lineage (NCBI taxonomy): Eukaryota > Metazoa > Chordata > Amphibia > Caudata > Salamandridae > Pleurodeles > Pleurodeles waltl. Next base: position 46,100,445 of record NC_090444.1, read on the forward strand.
CTCACACCTCACAACACACACCATCTCACACATCACCCACACCACATCATGGCACCTCAACGACACCCCAGGTTGTCTGAGGAGGAGCTCAGGTTCACGGTGGAGGAAATCGTCCGGGTAGAGCCACAGCTATTCGGATCACAGGTGCAGCAGACGTCCATTGCAAGGAAGATGGAGCTATGGCGCAGAATTGTCAACAGGGTCAACGCAGTGGGACAGCATCCAAGAACTAGGGATGACATCAGGGAGAGGTGGAATGACCTACGGGGGAAGGTGCGTTCCGTGGTCTCCAGACACCAGACTGCTGTACAGAGGACTGGCGGTGGAACCCCACCTGCTCCCCCACAACTAACAACATGGGAGGAGCAAGTCTTGGCAATACTGCATCCTGAGCGCCTCGCAGGAGTAGCAGGAGGACTGGACTCTGGTAAGGCGAATCTGTAATACTTTATCCACCCCACCTGCATGCCATCACATACTCCCACCCTTACCCTCACACCCATAACCCCAACAACCCACAGATACCCCACCAACACAACCCACACATCCAAAAAACAAGCCCTGCATGTAACACCAATGCATGGACACCCATCACCAAAGCATGTCCACTACAGATACCCACACAGACCCATCACACAAGGACCAAGCGAAGAATGCAAACACTGGAGTACAGGGTCACTCACCCATTGCACACAATGGCACACACAGATGCAATAATCATGCCTTTGCACCCCTACAGGACCCCTACCCAACGTCACCGGACAGTAGGTGCCAGACATATCCAGTCCCCCCACAGAAGAGATCAAGATGACCAGCCCGGCCCATCAGGGACCTCAGGACAGTCGGTTCCCCTGACACAGTCACAAGCCACTACACAGCTTCCCCCCCCAGGAAACACCACCACAGCACCCACCCAGTGGGCCCATCCCTCTGTCCCCAGGACACGTCAATCAGCAGTTTGTCAACCACTACAGGGAACCCAGGCAACCCCACTAACACAGGATGATCAGGGCCCTGGGGGCAGTGGCAGTGGGCACACGGTTCAGGGGACAGAGGCACAGGACAACAGAGAAGCTGGAAAAACTGCTGTGCGATAGGGGGAGGACAGGCCCAGGGAACCCACTCTCCATGAGGCACTCTCCAACATCATGGGAGCTTACCATCATTCCCAGGAGACGATGGCAACGGTACTGGCCAAGTTTCAGGAGACCCAGCGGCTGCAGGAGGAACACTACCTTGGGATCAGGGAGGACTTGAAGTCCATTAACACCACCCTGGTCTCCATTACAGGGGTGCTGCAAGACCTTGTCTACACCAGGAGGGACACAGTGGCACAACAAGGGGCCCCTGACACTAGCCTGGATGATGAACAGCCCTCCACCTCCGCTGGCGCTAGTGGACAGGAGGCACCGTCACAGGAACACGACACCAGCACCCCACCCCCTGCAGATGGAGAACCACCCCGCAAACGGTCCCTGAGATCCAGGAACAAGACAGAGAACATCGCCAAGACCCCCGCCAGGAAATGAGAACCCCCCTGAATGTCACCCTTCTGTCCCACTTTGTCACCCTGTCCATCCTTCAACTGCCATTGCTCCACTTTCTATGCCCCTTCGGACAATGCACCTGTGAAACAAATAGACTGGACTCTGCCATGGACATTCCTCCACCATCCCCCCAGCCCATTTCACACACCCCTCCACTTATCAGTACAGAAATAAACACACTTCAATCACAAAACAATCTGGAGTCAGTCTGTGCTTTCACAAATGTGTAATTGCAATAACCATGGAACATGGCAACGTCAATTTACTTGTGCACATACCGATGTAACACAGCTGTAGGCCTGGAGGAAATATAGCAGAGGGCACAAAGTGGGACCCACATTTGTGAAATGGAAAGTCAAAGTGACAAGTCAGGGTCCATACACTGAGTGAAAATGACAGACTTATGCTAGCTCCAAGAATTGTATGAGATGTGGGAGGCAGTGACATCTTCTTTCCTGTGTCTCATTGGAATTATTGCATGATTATGTTGTTTCGGTTGTCGATATCCTCTTCTTCTGCCTCCTCTTCTTCACGATCCACAGGTTCCACAGCTGCCACAAGACCACCAGCTGGCCCATTCTCCTGCAGAAAAGGCACCTGGCGGCGCAAAGCCAGGTTGTGCAGCATACAGCAGGCCACGATTATCTGGCACACCTTTGGTGAGTAGTAGAGGGAACCACCTGTCATATGGAGGCACCGGAATCTGGCCTTCAGGAGGCCGAAGGTGCGTTCGAGCACCCTCCTAGGTCGCCCATGTGCCTCATTGTAGCGTTCCTCTGCCCTTGTCCTGGGATTCCTCACTGGGGTCAGTAGCCATGACAGGTTGGGGTAACCAGGGTCACCTGCAAATATCGAGGGACAACTGTTAGACACACACTAACCCTTAGGAACAACCCCATACCCAGTCACCTATTCACACTGTACTGGGTCCCTGGCCTCACCTATTAGCCACACCCGGTGCCTCTGGAGTTGCCCCATCACATGAGGGATGCTGCTATTCCTCAAAATGTAAGCGTCATGCACTGAGCCTGGAAACTTGGCATTTACATGGGAGATGTACTGGTCTGCCAAACACACCATCTGCACATTCATCGAATGGTAGCTCTTCCGGTTTCTGTACACCTGTTCACTCCTGCGTGGGGGTACTAATGCCACATGTGTTCCATCAATGGCACCAATGATGTTGGGGATATGTCCCAGGGCATAGAAGTCACCTTTCGCTGTGGGCAAATCCTCTACCTGAGGGAACATGATGTAGCTGTGCATGTGTTTCAGCAGGGCAGACAACACTCTGGACAACACGTTAGAGAACATTGGCTGGGACATCCCTGATGCAATGGCCGCTGTTGTTTGAAAGGAACCACTTCCCAGGAAATGGAGTACTGACAGGACCTGCACTAGAGAGGGTATCCCTGTGGGATGGCGGATAGCTGACATCAGGTCTGGCTCCAACTGGGCACACAGTTCCTGGATTGTTGCACGATCAATTCTGTATGTGACTATTATGTGTCTCTCTTCCATTGTCGACAGGTCCACCGGAGGATGCCGCCATCTCATCACCTGCCCCAGCAGACGTGTCTTATGGAGGAGAACAGCGAGCAGAGAGTCAGCCAACACTGAGGTATCCCAAAATGTCACTTGCAGAAATGTGTTAATCCGTGCCTGTAACTGTGTGTATTCCAGGCCTAGATAGGTGTGACACAGTTATTATTAATGCCATGTGGTCCCCTGAAATGGCAGCTGCCTGACCTGTAAGGTGGGACAAGGGGAAATGAGGTAACTGCGCTGGCATTGTACACTGTCGTGGTGGGCGGTCAAAGACCACGGCACAATTCTGCATTGGTTAACATTGGGCCCTATGGGTCTGAGGAGCCAATGACGATCTACGCCGGCGGTGACGGTACGCACGGATGTGACCACCATTTTCTGTCTGTTCACTCACTTGATACCTGACCTTCAACAGGAGAGGACCTACACTGCAAGTGCTGCTGTGACCTGTGTCTGGAGGTGACAATGACTCATGTGTCTGGGGAAAGGGCCCCTGCCTTCACTTCAGAGGAGTTGGAGAAACTAGTGGATGGGGTCCTCCCCCAGTACACGCAACTGTACGGTCCTCCATACAAACAGGTGAGTACACTGTAAGCATGCTGAATGGGCAATGCCTGCTTTGAGTGGTGTGGCTGGAAGATACATGGGGGGCTGAGGCCTGCATGTGCGGATGGGGAGTTTGTATGCGTCCTGGCATTTGGGGGAACTGGTGGGCAATGAGTATGACGGTCTGGAAGGGTGAGTAATATCCTTTCCCCCGTACCATTCCTCTAGGTCAGCGCCCACCAGAAGGAGGGTATTTGGCATGCCATCGCCAAGGACGTCAGGACCGTAGGGGTCTACCACAGACGGAGCACCCATTGCTGTAAAAGATGGGAGGACCTGCGCCGCTGGAGCAAGAAGGCGGCGGAGGCTCAGCTGGGATGGCCTCCCAACATGGGAGGGGTGCCCATCACACCATGACCCCCCTGATGTTCCGGATCCTGGCGGGGGACTATCCGGAGTTGGATGGGCACCTGAGGGCATCACAGCAGCCACAAGGGGGTGAGTACACTCTCATTCAGCTGACTTTGTGCGCATCACAAGGTGTCTGGTTGGGGGAGGTGGGCAGTGGGTTCCCCTAGGCCAGGGCGATCTTGGTAGGCAAGGTCCCTTATGAGGCAGGCTATGTGGCACCCCAACCCCACTAGTGGTTAGAGCCATCTTTCCCCCCCTTTTTGTGGTCTCCCTGTTCTTGTGTGCAATAGCATCATCAGGCGGAGGATCATTGGCACCGGAGCAGGAAGGAGCTGCATCCCACTTGGCTCTGGAGGGTGAAGCAACGGAGTCTGAAGACACCAGTGGGACGGAGGGCGAGGGGAGCTCCACGGCGGGGACAGGAGCAGAGACCAGCGACAACGACTTCTCCCTTGTGGTGGCGGGCCCCTCTGTGTCATCAACAGGTACAGCCGCCACCCCCCCTACCAGCACCGCCCTCCCAGCAGCCCCTCAGTGTGTGTCCGGTGCCCGCTCACCTATCTTCTTCGCCCCAGGCATCTCAGGCCCTGCCCCAGTCAGCCCTGCTGCCCTCAGTGAGGAGACTATTGACCTCCTGAGATCCCTCACTGTTGGGCAGACCGCCAGAGATCCCTCACTGTTGGGCGGTCTACCATTCTGAATGCCATCCAGGGTGTTGAGAGGCATTTGCAACAAACAAATGCATACATGGACGGCATTCATTCTGGCCAGGCAGCCCAACAGAGAGCATTTCAGGCTCTGGCCTCAGCACTGATGGCAGCCATTGTCCCTGTGTCCAGCCTCCCCTCTCCAACTTCCTCCACCCAGACCCAATCCCCTGTACCTCAGCCTATCCTAAGCACACCATCAGACCAGCATGCACACACATCAACACACAAGAGTGGCTCAGGCAAACATAAGTACCACACATCCTACAGGCACTCACACAAGCACCATACCCATGCACACATACCAGCATCCACTTCCTCCATTGTGTCCCCCTCCTCCACGTCTCCCTCCTCCCTCCCAGTCTCGTCTTCACTCACACCTGCATGCACTACATCCTCAGCCACTACCTTCATCACCTGCACGCTCATCAACACACACCGCTCACATGCACTCAGCACCCCCACTACCATTCACTCATCCCCAGTGTCCTCTACCAGTGTGTCTGTGAGCCCTCCTCCCAAAGTACACAAACGCAGGTACACACCCACCCAAGAGACATCCACCTCACAATAGCCTCCGGCCCATGCACCTTCACCCAAATTCAGCAGATGTACACCTCCTACAACCACTACCTCTTCCTCCACTCCCAAACTCCTCCATCTACCCGTCCCAGTGTGTCTAAAAAGGTTTTCCTGGCTAACATTGACCTCTTCCCTACACCTCCCCCCGTCCTTCCCCTAGGGCCAGGCTTTCCAGGTCCCAGCCCAGCACCTCAGCCACCACATCCCCAGGCACAGTGGTGCCAGCAACTGCGGGGTCATGGAGTGCACCAACCATCAGGGCTGCCAGTGTGCCACGTAGCGAGGGCAAGGACATTACGCCACCTGCCAAGGTGAAAAAGGTGCCCACATCCCGGAGGTAGAAGCCGAAAACACCAGCCACCAAGGGATCAGCGAAAATGAAAGGGGATAGTGGCAAGACAACTGCGCCACCATGAAAGGTGGGGAAGGGCCAAAAACAGAAGGGCAGGTCAGGAGAGGGCATGGTGGCACAGACTGAGGGACCAGTGTCTCACCTGTCCACGTCCACGCCAACCTGTACGGCGGCGAAAACTGCCACCTGCACCGCCTCCAGCATGTCTACAGCTGCTGCGACAGTCCCCTGCCTATTCCCTGGTGGGTATCCATCCGAGGCTGCAGGAGACATGCTGCTTTCTCCCTCAGCAGGTGCTGACACATGCCCTGCCGCCACAGATCTCGCCGCCAGCACCGCCGCCACGGACCCCGCAGCCAGCACCGCCGCCATAGACCTCGCAGCCAGCACCGCCGCCACAGCCCACGCCGCCAGCACCCCCACCACAGACACCGCCACCAGCACCGCCACCACAGACACCGCTGCAAGCACCGGCAGCAGCCTCGCGACGTCCTCGGACAGTGGCACCACCGCTAACATGCCTACCATCCCCAGTGGTCAGTCGTACGAGGCTGGTGGTGAGTTCCAGGACCCTGGGCAGCTTCCATGAAGCATTACTGTCATCACTGTTGTCACCTGAAGGTGGAATGCGAAGCCGCAGCAGTGTGGGGTATGTCGCTGACTCCATGGCGTATCATGCTACCTGTACCTCGGCAATCTCGTGGCACACACATCCAGGTGAGGGAATTGTAACGGCCACACTGCACGTGGAGCACTCTGGGCACCAGGCCCCCTCCAGAACCAGTGGAGTTTTACATCCACTACCTCAGTCCTTGGCAGGATGAAGCACTCTGGGCACCAGGCCCCCTCCAGAACCTTGAGAGACTGTGGCTTTGCACTCCCCATGATAAAGCAGTGGGCAAACCACCCACTGGAGAGACTTGAGAGACTGTGGCTTTGCACTCCCCAGGATAGAGCAGTGGGCAAACCACCCACTGGAGAGACTTGAGAGACTGTGGCTTTGCACTACCCAGGATAAAGCAGTGGGCAAACCACCCACTGGAGAGACTTGAGAGACTGTGGCTTTGCACTCCCCAGGATAGAGCAGTGGGCAAACCACCCACTGGAGAGACTTGAGAGACTGTGGCTTTGTACTCCCCAGGATAAAGCAGTGGGCCAACCACCCACCGGAGAGACTTGAGAGACTGTGGCTTTGCACTCCCCAGGATAAAGCAGTGGGCAAGCCACCCACCGGAGAGACTTGAGAGACTGTGGCTTTGCACTCCCCAGGATAAAGCAGTGGGCAAACCACCCACTGGAGAGACTGTGGCTTTGCACTCCCCAGGATAAAGCAGTGGGCATGGAGCCCCCTCGTGCAGCAGTGGCGTTGTGCGTTCATCTGGCTGAGGTGCCCTCCCTCCCCCTGAGGTGCCTGTTTCATTTCGATCTGATGCCCCTCCAGTGTTCTCTCCGTTTCCAGTCAGGTATCATGTGCGGGCTTCGCCCATGCGATTTGGGCCCAGTGGTCCATGGACAATGATTGGTGCACTATCCGGACTTGTGTAGTTGGTGTATATAATTGTGTTTACTGGATTTTGAACTTTGATAATGAGATTTCACATGGTTACATTCATTCAAATCAATTACTTTTGTCCTTGCATTCTTCCAGGGGGTGCGGGGGTGTATGTGTACTGTTGCTGCATGTATTTGTGTTTATGGTGTTGTGGGTGGGGGTAGGGGTGTTGCGTATTGCGTGTGTGTGTCACTCTCTTTTCCCTCCCCCCTCCCCTGTGTTGTAGGTGCAGTACTCACCGTGGTCGTCGCCGCTGTCGTTGGTGCTCCTGAAAGAAGAGAAGGAAGACCAGCATCAGCAGTATCTGCAATTCGGGCTCCATGGCATCCTGGTTCCTCGTGGGGTGTGGAGAGGTGGGTGTTTTCCCTTTTGTGTACTGTTTCCGCCCTGTTTTTGTTTGCGTTGGTTCCATCCCGGAAAAGGTGGCGGATAGGCATCTTGTGATAGGGTGGGGGGTACATTGTCTTCCGCCTGTCTGTTGGCGGTGACCGCCCCGCTGTTTGTTTCTACCACCGTGGCGGTCGGAGTGTTAAAGTAGCTTTCTATGTTGGCGGGTTCCGCCATGGTCATGATTCAATTTTTTTTCCGCCGGCCTGTTTGCCGTATTACCGCCGCTTTAACACCAACCGCCGCTTTAACACCAATCGCCAGGGTTGTAATGAGGGCCTCTATGTGGGAACTATGAAGCAGCTTGCCAACCGCCTCCAGAACATCCACAACACTGCAGCAAGAACGACTCATGAGGAGATACTTCCCCTACCTCGTTGCCAAGTCCCGGAAAGACCTCCTCCTTCACCTACGCATATCCCTCTCACTGGAGGACTTCAGAAAGCAGCTCAAAACCTGGCTTTTCGACTGCCATCTTTTGCGAGACCAGACTCACAGCACCACCACAGTGCCTGGAGACCACCCCGGGGTGACAAGCACATGCTTGATAAGAACCCCCTACTGACTGATTGAACACCACCTCTCCCTATATTCCCAGTCTCCAAAAACGTGTTTCCCTCAGAGCTCACTTGGTACGGTGATGGGAATATTGTTTAATTTAAAACTCTTACTTACTGCATTGTGTTTTCTCCGTTCATTTGAGGATACTGCCAGCGACGTCCTAGGGGTTCCTGTGGGATGAGAGAAAAGGAGATTGAGCTCACATGCCAGTCAAAGAGAGAGACTTGACAAGGACAATAGACATTCCTGGTGGAACAATGATTCATTTTTGTGCACACATTGCTTTGTTCTGTTTGGTGGCCAAATAAAAGTCAAGATTCATAAACTAACCAAGCCTACAAAGGCATATTTCCACCCATCCCTCTCACAGTCATGTATATGTATACAGCATTTAGAAAACTCACTTGCCTCCTAACAATGCAGCCAACAATATTTCCTTCACTTCTGTTGCTGTTTCAGGACTCTGCGAGCAACGATGCCAGGAAGGGCAAGTTACAAGGCCCCTGACTTCTCAGTTCAGGAGCTGGATTTGCTGGCCACGAAGATCCTGTCCATGTACAGCCTGCTGTATAGCTCACCATGGGAACAAGTACATGTATAAAATGAACTTGTAATTCTCACTAACTTGTTTTTTATTGTAACACAGACTAGAATGTCACTTTTATTTCCAGAGTGAAGTGTAGTGAATAGATTGAAGTGAACTCAATATTTAAACCGTGAACAAAATTCTGTTTCTGAATACTTTTAAATGTGAGGAAATTTGAATGAAAAGTTCCCTTGAGTTTGAGGTAACTCTTCATTTCAGTGCATTACGAACTGGTCAATAGACACTGTGCCATAAGTCTGAGTGAAAAATACAGTCATATGAGAGAAATGTGAATTGGTGAAAGTATTATGAACTTGTCTGAGTAAATATTTTCTACCCTTTAAGTTTTTGCCCATATTCATAGTAATTCGTGTCTGTTCATGTTATTAAACATAATGGTGCCACATATGGCAAAACGTATGATGTGTGCTGCAAGTACAGATGACAGGCTCTCAGTTACCTATAAAATATATCCCATTCCTACACACCCAATTCATACATCATCAACGACTGAGCTATCACTGAAACACATGGAAATCCTTTCATACTACTCTTCGTCATAGTATATGTTTCTAACCACAGTGTGTGGCTCTTTGGAACTTAGGCATTAGGCAATGCAGCTGGACATGGACGTTTGTGGTAACAATGAGCAAGTTGTTTGGCATTCATTAGCTCCCAATGATTTTCACTGATCAGAAGCAGCTCTTGCTACTGGAATTGTATCAGACTCCTGGCCTGGATGATGTTAGTGGCCGCGATTTGGACTGGAAAATGGATGAGGGCACTCAATAGGTCGCTACAAATTTGTATTTCCAAGTAAACATTTTTTTTTTTTAAATTATGCTGTACTAACGCATTAGAAATGCCCATGATAGATGTGTTACATCAATAAAAACAAACAAAAGCTTATAAAACATTTTTTTCTTTCTTTTTTCATATCTATACAGGTCAATGTCCATCAGAAAAAGACTATATGGAAGGCCATCGCTAAGAAGGTGCCGACCCTGGAGGTCTGCAAGCAGCGCAGCATTCATTGCAGAAACCTATGATGCTGGACCAAGAAGTTATCAGAAGTACAGGTCGGACAGCCCTCCCAATATGGGAAGCACATGTGCCTCACCCTGACACACCCTCCCTAAAGATCTGCATACTTGTGGCAGCTTATCCCAAGCTTGATGGGCAGCTGAGAGCCCAACAGCAGCATCAAGGAGGTAAGTTCTTTTTGAGATCTTGTTAGATTACTTTTTTTGGTTAGTCAGCAGTTTATTACAAATATGAAGTTTAAAGTTAAAAACAAACGCACCACAACCACATCAACAGCACACTCATTCAAACAGACACACTCACACAAAAGCACACACACAACACCCGTAAGACACAAACGCACACACTCCCCCGAATACACCTAAACATATACCACATATAACAGACCCACAAGCACTTGCGAAAACAGAGGGACACACAGAAACACATCACACACTTCAGCTCCCTCTACCTCCCAAACTCAGTCCTCTCCCACACCTTCGACCCCTTCTCCTCAGCCTTGTTTCACTTCTTACTTGTCCCTGACCCCTGTGAAACCCAAACCCATCCATCTTAAAAAGGATCCTTGAGGTGCCTGCTTTGTGCAACATGAGGAGGTTGTCCCTTGGTGGTGTACTTAGGAGGCAAGTTCTTAGGCAAATACCAAAACATTGATGCAGTGCATCCTATGTTATTGGACATTTATGTTTTATTTATTCCAACAGTTTCTGAGAGATGGATCTAATTTAAAAATAAAAAACATGTGGAGGAAATCCAAGGCCCCATCTTTGTCCCAGTGGCAATCATGAATCAGGCAAGTCCTTTCTATGGAACACATGGGTGAGATTTTGACTGACATGAGAAGGGGCTTTAACTATATCTGGGGGCCCTTGGTTCAGTTCCTTTCTAAGGGGCTCCCGCTCTTCTCCTGCCACCCTCGTATACCAGCACTCTACCACTTTGAGGTATAGCAGCCCCTGGCCCATCCCCCCATGGAAGTTGTTCCCCTCTTTCTTTAACAGATCATCCCCGCTTGAGACGGCTCCTGCCTTAGACTAATTTTTGCAATGGCTGTCTTTTCCATGCTAAATTGGTCTGACTGTTTTCTAAGATGTGTTTGTTACCACCTTTCTTCTGTTTAGGATTTTTTTTAAATATTAAAGTGTGGTACATTGTTAGCTAATCTGTGTCACTGAACGATAAACAAGAAGCGATCCTATAGTATAGGCCAATTGTTTAAAAATTTGTCATAGTCTATAGCTTGTAACTGCTGTTGGTTTGTAGATAACTCGCCAGTGTGATGACATTGCTTGTACTGCTTAAACTCCAATAAAGAAAGTTTGAAAATAAATAAAAATGAATAAATATAGATTTTTATAAACTTTGCCCTGACATTATTCTTTAATTAATCTCTTCTTTGCCAGGCCTTTTTTGGGCTATTTGGGGCAGTTCGTGCTTAGGCCCTCATAACTTTTTGTCCACATAAGCTATCCACACCAAATTTGCATCCTTTTTTCCAACATTCTAGAGATTCTAGGGGTGCCCAGAGTTAGTGGGTTACCCTGAAGGAGACCAAGAAATTAGCCAAAATTCATCAAAAATTTCGGATTTAAAAAAAAATGGGAAAAAGGGCTGCAGAAGAAGGCTTGTGTTTTTCTTCCCTGAAAATGGCATCAACAAAGGGTTTGAGGTGCTAAAATCACCATCTTCCCAGCTTTCAGCAACAGGCAGACTTGAATCAGAAAACCCAATTTTTCAACACGATTTTGGCATTTTACTGGGACATACCCCATTTTTACTATTTTGTGTGCTATCAGCCTCCTTCCAGTTAGTGAGAGAAACGAGTTTAAAACCAGTGCTGGATCCCAGAAAGCTAAACATTTTCAAAAAGTAGACAAAATTCTGTATTCAGCAAGGGGTAATTTCTGTAGATCCTACAAGGGTTTCCTACAGAAAATAACAGCTGAAATAAAAAAATATTGAAATTGAGGTGAAAAAACAGCAATTTTTCTCCACGTTTTACTCTGTAACTTTTTCCAGCTATGTCAGATTTTTGAAAGCAATATACTGTTAAGTCTGCTGGACTCTTCTAGCTGAGGGATATATAGGGCTTGTAGGTTCATCAAGAACCCTAGGTACCCAGAGCCAATAAATGAGCTTCACCTTGCAATGGGTTTTCATTCTGTACTGGGTATACAGCAACTCATTTGCTGAAATATAAAGAGTGAAAAATAGGTATCAAGAAAACCTTTGTATTTCCAAAATGGGCACAAGATAAGGCGTTGAGAAGCAGTGGTTATTTGTAGTTCTCTGAATTCCGGGGTACCCATACTAGCATGTGATTTACAGGGCATTTCTCACATAGACGTCTTTTTTACACACTGTCTTACATTTGGAAGGAACAAATGTAGAGAAAGACAAGGGGCAATAACACTAGTTTTGCTATTCTGTGTTCCCCCAAGTCTCCCGATAAAAATGGTTCCTCCACTGGTGCTCCACCAAGGTGGGGGGGGCAAAACAATACCCCAAAACAACAAGGGGCCACAGTGGGGGCCCACTCACCTCTTGTAGGGGCCCACAACAAAAAGGGAGGCTTCCACCCTGCCTGTGTCCTCCTTGAACTCTCTGGGGCTCTGGTGGGGCAAGGGGAGTCTCTGATGAGGCTTCCTTCCCCCCTGCCCATCGTCAGGACACTTGCGAGGGACTCCGGTCAGGCGGGAAGGCTCCGATGAGGCTTCCATCCCAGCCCGCCTCTCCAGACGTGAGCAGGCACCGAAGCAGGTGCCTGCTTGTGCCCCGGGGGCACTCCTTGGAGCGCGATTCGCCCCGGAGGTACGGTAGGAGCGCGCTTGCTCCTTTCCTTTCTTTTAGAGGTGCCCCGGGGGCACCAGGGACAGTGCATCACTCATGCTTTTAGAGAGCAGCCCGCCAGGGGTGCAGCAGTTATTTCGGGCACCTATTAAGGCAGGGTGCTCAGAAGGTGCTATATGGCACAACTGAAAATCGCTCTCAAGGCGCTACATCAGGAAAGGAGAAGCGCTCCTCATGCAGGGGTCATGGGCCACAGCACCCTGCACCTGGGCGACAACAGTCAAGGAAAAGGAGCACATGTAGCAGGGCCCAGCAGCAGGCCAGCACAAGGGGGATGCAGGCAGATGGCAGTCTTTCCTAGTCATCCACCAGGGCACAGGGCAGCACAACAGCAGCAGTCCCGTGTGAGTCCCTTCCAGCATTCTGTGTATAGTTCAAGGTAAGTTCCAAAGAGTCTCCAAATTGTGGGTAAAACACCCCTGTACTTATACTTAACTTTACAGTGTGTTTCACAAAGAAAGGGGAAAGGAGGTCCCAACCAGTTACAACTGGTTCTGAGAGTGCCTCCTTTATCTTCCAGCGCAGGCTCCAAACATCAATTCGGGGTAAACGACCCTTTTGTGTGAGGCCAGGGCACAGCCTTTACAAATGCATGGGTGCCCCCCCTCTCCCTTCTCTCAGCCCAGGAAGACTATTCAGTATGCAGATGCACCTCTGTGACACCTCCACCCTCCCTGTGTTCAGGCTGTCTGAAAAGTATGCACAAAGCCCAACTGTGACTCTGCCCAGACGTGGATTGGAGTCAAGCTTCAAAACACCAGAGTCATAAGCACAGAGAAATGCTCACTTTGTAGAAGTGGCAATTCTGTAAAATCCACTTATACCAGCAAGCAACATTTCTCACTACCATTACAACCATACCAAACATGCCTACGCTACCCCTAATAAATCAGACCCCTAGACATAAGGCAAGGCATTTCCAATGCAATCCTAAGAGAAGGCAGCACTCACAGCAGTGAGAAACCAAATAGGCTGTTTGTCACTATCGGGACAGGTCACGCAACCAGGCACATGTCCTGCCTTCTCCATACATAGCACCTTGCCCATAGGGCTATCTAGGGCCTACCTTAGGGGTGACTTACATGTAGTAAAAGGGGAGTTCTGGGCCTGGCAAGTACATTTAGATGCTAGGTCCCTGTAGCAGCAAACTGTGCACGCAGGTCCTGTGCTAGCAGGCCTGAGACAGGTTTGAAAGGCTACTTCAGTGGGTGACGCAAGCAGTGCTGCAGGCCCACTGGTAGCATTTACTTTACAGGCCCTGGGTATACAGATACCACTGCCCAAGGGACTGACAGGTAAATTGAATGTGCCAATCAGGTATAAGCCAATCAGACCACATTTACAAGGGAGAGCACACGCACTTTAGCACTGGTTAGCAGTGGTAAAGTGCCCAGAGTCATAACATCAGCCAAAAAGGGTCAGGAAAATTAGGAGGAGAAGGCAAAAAGCTTGGAGAATGACCCTGTGAAAAGGGCTAGGCCCAAGGGAAATGTTTTAAGTTTATAAATGACATTGAATGTACATTTCTTGTAAATCCACTTGCTGCATTGTGTAGTGCAATTACTAAATTTTATTAGAATGACGTTGTTGAAATAATATGTAATGCATATGAATCTGATTTGATAGTTTAGGGAAAATGATTAAACACACTTGTATGGACACATTTTGAATTTGGGATTAATGTGACTTTTTGTGTAGGAGTCCATTAGCAAGAAGGCAGCTTTGACCAAATTGGTAAATGTAAATAAAATATACAGGTGTGTTCTTGAAATTTCTTAGACTACCACGTTACACAAATATGCTTCGGACAATAATATACTAATGCTTGCAAGCATTTATAAAAAAGTTCACGAGTACAGAACTAATGTACACAGACAATTGTGATAGTAACAGTTAAAAAAAAGTCACTTACCTTTGGTTCTGGCGTTGATTTGCGTCGTGGAATAGTAGCAGCATCACAAGTGCAGTGAAAAGTAGAAAAAAGTGAATTTTCAACCTTATATGCCTTGGAATCTGCCAACTAAGTTGTGGAGGTTTAGCTGCCACAGTTACGTTCTCTGGAAGGCACATCGTGACTGGCCTGGGGGTAAACCTTTTTGTGGTACCACTGCCAGACGCTTTTGCATGTGGCACCGTCAACACAGGTGTAAAATTCTGGTGGTGACAGTGTATTGCCGAAGGACTTTCGTCTATGGGCTTGCTAGCAACTAAATAAAGCTGGCAGACCACCTCATCGGCAGGCATATTATCTGGCAGAAAAACATTATTGACAATATTTCTGCATTACAAAATGTTTGCATGATGATAATATTTTTCGGATAGTTCAGTAACTCGTTTTAAAATAGATATTTTGTGTAAACACCCTCTCATCTGGGAGATGCCAGCAATACACATATGTCACATAATTTTACAAAAAATTGATCCATTGAGTGAATTGGACTAGGAATATCTGTCAAATCAAAAGGAATGAGAAGCTGTTCTAAGACAATAAATAAATACTTAGTTAATTTATATGTATTACCCATATACTTAATTGATATTGTTCATATATCCTCCGGGAGGAATTAAAACTATGAAATGTAGATCTAGCACACCCAACAAATGTGACATTCAACAGGTAGCTGTAGGAAGTTGGCTCATTATATGGTATATCCAAATGAGATATGCTGTGCGAAGAATTAAGGGGTTCCCTTACTAGTGGACAGGGCTTGCTCTAGCAATCCCAAGGTGCTCTCTTAGGGGCTAGTGTGGTAGAACAGCCTTAGGCTTATCTGAGAGGATTGTTAGATAATTTGCAAATACACATACAGTTAATAAATGAGACACTCAACTCAATAAGGAGATCAACACCAACTTACAAAAATAACAAGTATCTTTATATATGTTTTAACACCAGAACCAATAGGATTAGGTAAGTGCGTTTTGCAAGGAAAAATTCGACAGTGGAGTTCTTAGAATTTGCAATGTTATCCTATGGAGTAAAAAGTAATGTGGCAAACAGGTACAGTACAGTGACTTATGTGACCAGTATCCTGGACTTAAGGTAAGTACTGGGCAAGGATCAGATCACACAAGCAGGTCACACCAGGCGGCACAGGGGCGGCTGGGTGCAGAGGTGTAGAATAGCATTGGGTAGCTAACATTAGTCAATGAGGATCGGTCCGGTTATGAAGAGGCTGCAGGTTAGGACTGGGGGTCCAGTCAGGGTAAGCCACCGAGTGGGCTCAATTCTTGCGAAGCTCAGGGACGTAAGTACGCCAGTGGTTCTCTTCTCATCGGTCTAGGGTGTCCCGGTGTGGAGGTTTTTTGGACCGTGGGGTGTCCATCACCGGCTGCGGTGGAGGAAGCCCACATAAACAGGCTGAAGGTGTGGACTGGGGGACCAGTCCAGATGAACCAACAAGTGGGCTCAAGTCAAAAAAGCTTGGGGTACACAGAGACTCTCCTCCTCGGTCCAGGGTGTCTGGGCACAGAGATGAATTGGATTGTCAGGTTGCCATCACCAGAGGCGGTCGTGGTTGAGTGCTGTCTTCACAGAGATGATGGTGGCGTCTGTGTGGATGTCACAGTGGGGAAACTCACAATGGACTTTGTCTCTGGAGAGGCTGGGGACCACACTGGCACCATAGGCCCACTTCAACCTAGGCTGGGGGCATGGGAGAAGTGGTGCTGTCCCACATCAGGTCTTGGCAGTCTGGAGTCCTCTGCAGCAGTTCTTGGGTGCCTGCAAAGGTGCAGGGAAGCAGCCCTACTGTTCCACAGGAGTTCCTTGTGATGGGGTGAAGGCTTGAAGTATTTCTGGGCTTTTGGAAGGTTCGGCAGCTGGAGGACGTGGCATCTTTCTTGCAGTGGTTGAAGTCAGCAGGCAGGCTGGCAGGGTTGCACTGAGTCAGTCACTGAGCTTCAGTTTTTGCCTTTTGTGTCTCTGGAGTGTCCTTCTTCTTCAGGTCAGTAGGAATCTGATTTCCTGGTGCCAGAGCCTCCCCTAAATACTGTATTTATTGGTGTTAGGGGAGTGTAGGGTAGTAGCCAATAGGCTGCTTACCCCTGGGGTCCCTATGTTCCCTCTAATCGCATTTCCTGTGGGAAGTGGGCATCATCCTGTCCCAGAGTTCCTAGTTCTGTCATTACCAAGATGGCAGATTTTCAAACTGCGTGAACACCAGGCAGCTCACCTTAGGAGTGGATCTGATCAGAGAGGTGGGCATGCTTCCTTGACTACTAATTTTCTTGCCTATCCACATGCCAATTGGGCCATGGGCAGAGGGGTCAGCATCCTTTCCTTTGAGGATGCCAGAACTACATAACAAGGTGCATACTTATACTTTTTGATGCAAAACGAAGCTAACGCAGTTTTGTGTCAAATTCCTTAGTGCCTGCTAGCGTCATTCCATAGCGGCTGACGTACGCCATATCTATGGATTGACGCACGCTGGTGCTAAGGAATGGCTAGTGTCAAATAAAAATACGCTAGCAGGAGAGGAATAGCGGTAGGGACAAAGTCACTAGTGGGTTAGAAATGACGCTAGGCTGATTAGAGGCAATAATTATGCTACTGACCATCCTAGCATCATTTACTGACGCACTAGCATCCAAGTATGACTCCTGACACAGTAAAGAAAGGAGTCATGCCCACCACCCCAATGGCCAGCACAGAGGCCCAGTGTCCCCTGGGCAAGGCCATAAGACCCAGTGCCAGGCAGGGGACCCCATGTCAGGAGCCTCCAATGGCACACCCAAAAAAAAAAAACATACTGAGCTATACTTACCCAGGACGGGGTCCCCCATCCTGTGGTGTCCATCTGGTGTGGGTGGGGGTGTTGCAGGGGCTTGGGGTGGGCATTTGTGGGCCCATTCAATGGTGTTTGGCCGTGGAAATGAGTCAACAGCTACCCTAACGTCTGGCCTGACCCAAGAGTTAAATAATGGCTCTAAGCAGGCTTAGCACCATTATTTGGGTCCACCTCCTCCGTGCACGTCGTTTCTGCGCCCCGAGGATAGATATGGCGCTAGGTGGTTAGCGTCATGTTGTGGAAGGGAACACCTACTTTGCATCGAATTAGTGCAAGGTAGTTTGCTGCATCCACTACATGACGCTAACTCCAATATTTTGATGCTAGACAGGTCTAGCGTTAAAAAATATAAATATGGAGTTAGGTCAGCGCTGTTTTAGCATCAAAATAAATTACGCTGAAACAGCGCAACCCATGTATAAATATGTGTAGGAGGCTGGACTGGCTTGTAGTGAGTACCAAGGGGTACTTACACCTTGCGCCAGGCCCAGGTATCCCTTATTAGTGTATAGGTGTCTAGCAGCTTAGGCTGATAGATAATGGTAGCTTAGCAGAGCAGCTTAGGCTGAACTAGGAGACGAGTGAAGCTCCTACAGTACCACAAGTGTCATATGCACAATACCATAAGAAAACACAATACACAGATATACTAAAAATAAAGGTACTTTATTTTTATGACAATATGCCAAAAGTATCTCAGTGAGTACCCTCAGTATGAGGATAGCAAATATACACAAGAGATATGTACACAATACCAAAAATATGCAGTATAGTATTAGAAAACAGTGCAAACAATGTATAGTTACAATAGGATGCAATGGGGACACATAGGGATAGGGGCAACGCAAACCATATACTCCAAAAGTGGAATGCGAACCACGAATGGACCCCAAACCTATGTGACCTTGTAGAGGGTCGCTGGGACTGTAAGAAAACAGTTAGGGTTAGAAAAATAGCCCACCCCAAGACCCTGAAAAGTGAGTGCAAAGTGCACTAAAGTTCCCCAAAGGACATAGAAGTCGTGATAGGGGAATTCTGCAGGAAAGACACAAACTAGCAATGCAACAACGATGGATTTCCAGTCGAGGGTACCTGTGGAACAAGGGGACCAAGTCCAAAAGTCACAAGCAAGTCGGAGATGGGCAGATGCCCAGGAAATGCCAGCTGTGGGTGCAAAGAAGCTGCTACTGGACAGTAGAAGCTGAGGATTCTGCAGGAACGACAAGGGCTAGAGACTTCCCCTTTGGAGGATGGATCCCCCACGCCGTCGAGAGTCGTGCAGAAGTGTTTTCCTGAAGAAAGACCGCCAACAAGCCTTGCTAGCTGCAAGTCGTGCGGTTAGCGTTTTTGGATGCTGCTGTGGCCCAGGAGGGACCAGGATGTCGCCAATTGCGTCTGGGGACAGAGGGGGCGTCGAGCAAGACAAGGAGCCCTCTCAGAAGCAGGCAGCACCCACAGAAGTGCCGGAACAGGCACTATGAAGAGGATTGAAACGGTGCTCACCCGAAGTCGCACAAAGGAGTCCCACGTCGCCAGAGGACAACTTAGAAAGTCGTGCAATGCAGGTTAGAGTGCTGTGGACTCAGGCTTGGCTGTGCACAAAGGATTTCCGCCGGAAGTGCACAGAGGCCGGAGTAGCTGCAAAAGTCGCGGTTCCCAGCAATGCAGTCTGGCGTGGGAAGGCAAGGACTTACCTCCACCAAACTTGGACTGAAGAGTCACTGGACTGTGGGAGTCACTTGGACAGAGTTGCTGGATTCAAGAGACCTCGCTCGTCGTGCTGAGAGGAGACCCAGGGTACCGGTGATGCAGTTCTTTGGTGCCTGCGGTAGCAGGGGGAAGATTCCGTCGACCCACAGGAGATTTCTTCAGAGCTTCTAGTGCAGAGAGGAGGCAGACTACCCCCACAGCATGCACCACCAGGAAAACAGTCGAGAAGGCGGCAGGATCAGCGTTACAGAGTTGCAGTAGTCGTCTTCGCTACTTTGTTGCAGTTTTGCAGGCTTCCAGCGTGGTCAGCAGTCGATTCCTTGGCAGAAGGTGAAGAGAGAGATGCAGAGGAACTCTGATGAGCTCTTGCATTCGTTATCTAAGGAAATCCCCAAAGCAGAGACCCTAAATAGCCAAGAAAAGAGGGTTTGGCTACTTACTTAGGAGAGAAGATAGGCTAGCAACACCTGAAGGAGCCTATCAGAAGGAGTCTCTGACATCACCTGCTGGCCCTGGCCACTCAGAGCAGTCCAGTGTGCCAGCAGCACCTCTGTTTCCAAGATGGCAGAGGTCTGGAGCACACTGGAAGAGCTCTGGGCACCTCCCAGGGGAGGTGCAGGTCAGGGGAGTGGTCACTCCCCTTTCCTTTGTCCAGTTTCGCGCCAGAGCAGGGCTGAGGGGTCCCTGAACCGGTGTAGACTGGCTTATGCAGAAATGGGCACCATCTGTGCCCATGAAAGCATTTCCAGAGGCTGGGGGAGGCTACTCCTCCCCAGCCCTGACACCTTTTTCCAAAGGGAGAGGGTGTAACACCCTCTCTCTGAGGAAGTCCTTTGTTCTGCCATCCTGGGCCAAGCCTGGCTGGACCCCAGGAGGGCAGAAACCTGTCTGAGGGGTTGGCAGCAGCAGCAGCTGCAGTGAAACCCCGGGAAAGGTAGTTTGGCAGTACCCAGGTCTGAGCTACAGACCTGTGGGATCATGGGATTGTGCCAACTATACCAGGATGGCATATAGGGGGCAATTCCATGATCATAGACATGTTACATGGCCATATTCGGAGTTACCATAGTGAAGCTACACATAGGTAGTGACCTATGTGTAGTGCACGCATGTAATGGTGTCCCCGCACTCCCAAAGTCCGTGGAATTTGCCCTGAACAATGTGGGGGCACCTTGGCTAGTGCCAGTGTGCCCACACACTAAGTAACTTTGCACCTAACCTTTACCAGGTAAAGGTTAGACATATAGGTGACTTATAAGTTACTTAAGTGCAGTGGTAAATGGCTGTGAAATAACGTGGACGTTATTTCACTCAGGCTGCAGTGGCAGGCCTGTGTAAGAATTGTCAGAGCTCCCTATGGGTGGCAAAAGAAATGCTGCAGCCCATAGGGATCTCCTGGACCCCCAATACCCTGGGTACCTCAGTACCATATACTAGGGAATTATAAGGGTGTTCCAGTAAGCCAATGTGAATTGGTGAAATTGGTCACTAGCCTGTTAGTGACAATTTGGAAAGAAATGAGAGAGCATAACCACTGAGGTTCTGGATAGCAGAGCCTCAGTGAGACAGTTAGTCATAACACAGGTAACACATTCAGGGCACACTTATGAGCACTGGGGCCCTGGCTGGCAGGGTCCCAGTGACACATACAACTAAAACAACATATATACAGTGAAAAATGGGGGTAACATGCCAGGCAAGATGGTACTTTCCTACACTATGCCCCCAAGTGTGCTGGGCTTCTTTGAAGTCCCCTGCCTTGGAATGCAGATCTGCAGGTCATCCTGCTGGGAGGGGTTTGCTAACACCCCTGCTAAAGCAGGCTTTGTTTCTGTCCGCTCAAGAGCAAAGGCTCTCATCCATGGGGTCAGAAATGTGTCTGGTGGTGGCAGGCCAGTTAGAGCTAGTCATCCAGCCCATGGGTAACCAGTGGATTATTCAAGGGGCACCTCTAAGGTGCTCTCCACCTGCATGTATTAATAAATCTATCACTGGCATCAGTGAAGGCTTATTAATACAAAATGTTTGATACCAAACATCCCTACCTGCAGTGAAGCCATCATGTAACTAGGGAACTTGTATTGACCAGTGTTCAGCACATGCACTTAAAATGTCTTCCCTGGTCACTCACTATGTCTAACAATTGACAAAGACACAGCAAGGGAATATCTGCTTGTGCAGATAGGCCCACGCATGTAATAAACTGTACCCTGTCTTAGGTCTGTAAGGCCTGCTGTAGGGGTGACTTACATGTATTGCAAGCAGTGTTTTGAGACACAGCACACAGGCAGTGTGCCATGTTGTGTTTTCACTTGTATCTGCACAAAGACACACAGCCTGCAATAGCAGTCTGCATGTGCTAGATGAGAGTTCTCTGAAGGTGGCACAATATATGCTGCAGCCCTTGGGGACCCTCTTTGGTACCCATGCCCTAGGTACCAGGGATACCTTTTAGTAGGGACACATAGTGGGGCCAACAGTATTGCCAATTGCGAAACAATTGCACAATTTTCGGGAAAGAGGCCTGGCTCTGGGGACCTGGTTAGCAGGAAACCAGTGCACTTTCAGTAAAAATTGAATCAGATGGCAGGCAAAAAGTGGGGGTGACCATGTCAAAAAGGGAACTTTCCTACAGTAGCCTTGTGAATGGCAATGTTATGTCGACATACTCCTCTTTCCTACTCTGCACTGCATGTTCTTGACAACATTGACCTGTAGTGTCAGTGTAGTTGCCAGGATGCGCCAAGACTCTCTTGGATATGAGGGGTTTTATAAATACACATATGTTCCCATTACAAGTCACCCAGTAAGGATAGCAACACTATCATACCAATATTCCCTTTACTGGGTGGGAATTCTTGTAGGAAAATACCCCCTTTCTTGGCATGGTTACCCCCTTTTACTGCCTGATGTCAGTGTGTTTGACTGTGTTCACTGGGATCCTGCTAACCAGGACCCCAGTGATTATGCTCTCTCTCCCCAAACTCTGTAGTTCAACCCACAATTGGAATACTGGTGCCTCCATGTAAGCCCCTAGTATATGGTACCCAGGGCATTGGGGTTCCAGGGGATCCCTATGGGCTGCAACAGTTATTCTGCCACCCATAGGGAGTCCAGGCAAACGGTTCTGCAGGCCTGCCATTGTGGTCTGCGTGAACAGGGTGCATGCACCCATTTTCACTACAGGTCACTGCACTGAGGCCCTCTCAGCCCAGAGGACAGGGTGCAGGTACCTGTGCGTGAGGGCACCCCTGCACTAGCAGAGGGGCCTCCACAAACTCCAGATCCATTTTCCTGGACTTTGTGAGTATGGGGATGCCATTTTACGAGTGTACTGGACGTCAAACATGTTGGAATCGTACCCCAATACTTTTGCAAGTATTGGTTGTATGATTCCATGCACTATGGGGGCTCCTTAGAGGACCGCCAGCATTGCTCCTATAGCCTTCTGAGTTTTTCCAGGCAGCCCAAGCTGCTGCCACCTCCCAGACAGGTTTCTGCCCTCCTGTTGCGTGAGCAGCTCGAGCCCAGGAAGGCAGAACAAAGGATTTCCTTTGGGAGAGTGGTGTTACACTCTCCCTTTGGAAATATGTGTAAACTCCCCAAGCCACTGATATGCTTTGAAGGGCACATTTCGTGCTTTCTGTGCATAAACCAGTCTACACTGGTTCAGGGACCTCCAGTCCCTGCTGTGGTACGAAACTTGACAATGGAAAGGGGAGCGACCACTCCCCTTTCCATCCCCACCTCAAGGGGTGGTACCCAGAGCCCCTCCAGAGGGTCCCTGGGTTTTGCCATCTTGAATCCAAGGTTGGCAGGGAACTCTGGGAGCATCTGAGTGGCCAGGTGAGGCAGGTGACGTCAGAGCCCCCTAATGATAGGTGGTCGCCAGCTAGGTGACCAATCCCCCTTTCAGGCCTATTTAGAGTCTCTCTTTTGGGTGGTTCCTCATATTCGGCTTGCAAAATTCCAGCAGGATTCCTCTGCAACCTCCACTTTGACTTCTGACCAAAGAAACTTCATCTGGACCCTCCAGGACCTGACAATCTGCATCAAAGACGAAGACCAGCAAAAAAAATTCCACAGCTCCTGTCAACTTCTGCAACATTTCTCTGCTTGTGCATCCTCTGAGGACAGCCTGTCTTCAATCTGCACAGAATAGAAGGAATCTCCATTCAAGTGAAGGAGTCACTCCCCTGCATCTGCAGGCACCAACAGCAATGACAACCGGAGGCATGGATCCCCTCTCCTGCTGAGCTGCGTGGATCCTGCATCACGGGTGGTGGTCAGAAGTGGTCCCATCGGTCTTCTCTGCCAGCTGTCCCACTTGGGTGGAGGTAGGCCCTTGCCTTTTCATGCAGGACAGTACCCCCTTGCACTACGGCATTTGCAGCTGCCAAGGCTTGTTGGTACTTCCTCCAAAGGGCCTTGAGACATTGTGTAGCTCCAGCCCCCAGCATTCCATCCTGCGATGCACAGCTCCCTGAGTGGCTCCTTTGCGGCACGGGACTCCTTTTTGTAGTGCTGCATGGGCTCCATTTGCAACATCCTTGTCCCCATCCTGTGGGACTCCTGTGAGTGCTGCCTGTGCTTCTGTGGGCTCTCTGCGATGCTGAGGGCCCCCTCTGACTTCCACTTCTGGGCCTTGCTGGTCCCCGGCAGCACCACTTTCCACCAACCGCACGTTTTGCCTGTGCAAAGGCTTGTTGGTGGAATACGAACACGCAAACCCAACTGCAATCTTCTTTCAGTTGTGGGACATCACCTGCATCCTCCTGGAACTCGACTCTGACTCCAGGGCTGCAGTGCTGACTTTCCTTCCTTATCGTTGACCAACTCCTGCATCATCAGCTTGGTAGGTATGGGCTCCTGCTCCCAAAGGACTCTGCTGTGTCTTCTGGACTTGGTCCCCTCTTTCCACAGGTCTTCCTCTTCAGGAATCCACAGTTGGTTTCTTGCAGTTGCCTCTGGGTTCTGGAATTCTAGTGATTTACTCCTGTTTTCCTGGTCACTGGGGGGTGTTGTGGTACTTACCTTTGTGCTTTACTGGTACCCCCAGTGCCCCTCTACACACTCCACTTACCTAGGTGGTGGTCCAACTCTTGCATTCCATTTTTTTAGTATATGGTTTGTGCTCCCCTATGGTCATTAGTCTCTATTGTGTTTTACACTGTTTGCACTGTTTTCTAACTATTCTTATGCCTATTTCTGACAACCAGTGTATATGTATATCTTGTGTATTACTTAACTCCTAATGGAGTATTGCCTCTATAGTATGTTTGGTGCAGTGTTACCATAATAAAGTACCTTTATTTTTCTAACACTGAGTGTATTCTTTCATGTGGGTAAGTGCTCTGTGACTTCAGTGGTATTGCATGAGCTTTGCAGGTCTCCTACATATGGCTACACTACGCTAATTGGGGATACCTGGACCTGGGATAAGGTATAAGTACCTTAGGTACCCACCACACACCCGGCCAGCTTCCTACATTGGTGGTGCAGCGGATGGATAAGCACTTGCAATTGCCTTATCACTGTCGGCTGGTACTTTCCACAGGGAAGACCACTCCTTACTTAGAGGTACACATAGTACCTAGTGTCAGGGATATAGTATCTGTGTTTGGGTAATCTAGGGGCCTAGGCATAGCCCTTGATCCAAACTTCTTAATAGAGACTAGAAATTAGGAAGTTTAGGCACACCCTACACCACTCTAGCACATACCATGTCTACAACCGGGCACACCTCTGAGGCCATGGATTCTCCTTATGAGAACATGACCTTCAGGAATTGAAAGGGATGTGTGCTGAAAGTAAGTTAGACATGTGGAGGAATCCTAATAAGAGCCTGCTCTTAGGCCTCCTCCTCCTCCAGGATGACCAGGAACAAGCTGGTGACCAGGAAGAGGAGGAGGAAGGAGTTGATTCTAGCCCCTCAGAGTTAGAAAAATACATTTTACATCTTGGGAGCATCAACAGGATACCTCAAAGGGTCACAAGATTCCTAGCAGACCCAGTAGCATAGCTGGAAGCACTGCAAGACGTGGGAGGGGAAGTCATACTGGTAAGGCTCCCTTTACACCCAGAGGGCTAGAGGAAAGGGTCAGTAAGCATAGGGACAGATCCTCCTCTGCCCATTCCCATATCACCTCAATGTCTGAGGGTACCAACTGCTCGAATCCAGAGGGAGATTCTCTACAGAGAGAGCTCAGGAAACTGAGACTGGAAGAGGCCACCCTGAGGCGACAGCAGCAACAGCTAGCTCTAGATAAGGAGGCCTTAGCAGTTGAGAGGGAAAGGCAGGGATTAGGGCTAAAACCCCATAGAGGCAGCAGCTCAGGTTTCAAGGAACACAAGGCCAGGAATGACTCTTTTGACTCTAGAAACCTGCATAAAATTGTTCCCTCCTACAAGGTAGGGGATGATATTTATAAGTGGTTTGCTGAACTTGAGAGGGCCTGTAAAGTTCAGAGGGCCTGTCAAAGGCAGTGGGCTGCTATCCTCTGGTTGTTTTTCTTTGACAAGGGGAGGGACAGACTTCTCACTGTCAGAGAAGAGGATGCAGACACCTACAATATCCTTAAGTGTGCACTCATTGATGGGTTTGGTCTCACCACTGAGCAATACAGAATAAAATTCAGGGAGACCAGAAAAGAGTCCTCAGAAGATTGGATAGACGTTGTGGACTGTTCTGTTAAAGCTTTGAAAGGTTGTTTACATGGCAGCAAGGTGTTTGATTATGAGGGCCTACGAAAAACACCAAGCCACCCACCACTGCAACCTCCACTCCTACCTCTAGTGCCCCTAGCAATAGCAGTAGTGGTGGGAATAATGATATTAATACAAATTCTAGTGATTTACTCCTGCTTTCCTGGTCACTGGGTGGTGTAGTGATACTTATTTTTGTGATTTCCTGGTATCCCCAGCACCCCCTCTACAAACTCCACTTACCTAGGTAGAGGTCCAACTCTTGCATTCCATTATTTTACTACATGGTTTGTGCTCCCCCTAGGGTCATTATTCTCTGTTGTGTTTTACACTGTTTTCTAACTATTTCTGACAACTGGTGTATATATCTTGTTAATACTTACCTCCTAAGGGAGTGCTGTCTCTATAGTATTTTCAGTGTTGTGTTAACATAACAAAGAACCTTTATTTTTGTAACACGGAGTGTATTCTTTCATGTGTGTAAGTGCTGTGTGAATACAGTGGTATTCCATAAGCTTTGCATGTCTCCTAGATGAGCCTTGGCTGCTCATCCACAGCTATCTCTAAAG
The DNA here is from genome assembly GCF_031143425.1 of Pleurodeles waltl. NCBI lineage: Eukaryota > Metazoa > Chordata > Amphibia > Caudata > Salamandridae > Pleurodeles > Pleurodeles waltl. The sequence continues at coordinate 46,126,895 of NC_090444.1, forward strand.
TGTCTGGCTTCTAGACACTGCCTACACTACATTAGTAGGGGGTACCTGGGCCTGGAATAAGGTGCGAGTACATTAGGTACCCACCACTCACCAGGTCAGATTCCTACAATACTGCACAAGCACTGGGTCTGGAATGGGGAAGAACATGCCAGATGCAGACAAACCAAACCTTTTTCCACATTGTTCCCAGATTACCAGGCAATTTTCCTGATATATGTGCAGCCTGAGTTTAGCAACTGGATTTGTGCTTAGAATTACTGGCCCACTTGTAATACATTTTCAGCAAACAAAACATCAGTCCAAGTACAATGAGAGTTGTAGTGGTAGGAGTGGTAGTAGGAGAAGCAAATAAAGTAGTACTAGTAGTAGTAGTAGTAGCAGTAGCAACAACATACATTTTAGCAATACAAGTAATAACACAGTCTATAGTAGAGGAACATTTCTTCTGGCACTGAAGTGAGCCTGACAGCTCCCTTTTAATACAAAAACACTGAAAGTTTCTAAATATTAATTTCCTCTAGAATGTGTCACAGATGCTGGTTATGAGATTTAGGCCCTCATTACAACATTGGCGGTAAATGCTGCTTACCGCCGTGCAGAAGACCGCCAACACACTGCCGCGGCCAAGAATTCCGCTACAGCTATTACGACCCACAGCTTGGAATCCGCCAAAATCCAGACACCCACACAAGCCCACCACACCAAAATTCAGTGATAAACTGGCGATAACAAAACCTCCACCGTCACGCCAACAGGAATACGCCCACACTATCATGACCCACGAATCCACGCGGCGGTCTTTCAACCGCGGTATTCCATTGGCGGTACACACCGCCGCGCTCAAAATACACACACATTTACAAAACACAACCACATTGGACAAATCGAAATACACACACCTGATACACATACACACACCACACCCACATACCCAATCCAATACAAAACACACACCCACATCACCCACAAACCCCTACGACCACAACTGCGACAGAAGGCCAGAGACACCACCATCAACAAACTAGCATCCACAGGCACTCAACACCATCACTCACACAACATACACGCACCTTACACAACACACACAAACAAATCCCCTCACACATCACAACACACACCACCTCACTCATCACCCACACCACCCCATGGCACCCCAAAGACAACCCAGGTTTTCAGAGGAGGAGCTCAGGGTCATGGTGGAGGAAATCGGCTGGGTAGAGCCACAGCTATTCGGATCACAGGTGCAGCAGACATCTATTGCAAGGAAGATGGAGCTATGGCGCAGAATCGTGGACAGGGTCAACGCAGTGGGACAGCATCCAAGAACACGGGATGACATCAGGAAGAGGTGGAACAACCTACGGGGAAGGTGCGTTCCGTGGTCACAAGACGCCACATTGCAGTTCAGTGGACTGGCGGCGGACCCCATCTCCTCCCCCACAACTAACAACAATGGAGGAGCAGGTCTTGGCTATACTGCATCAAATGTTTAACTACCATATTCCCCACCCTACCTGCATGCTATCACATACCCCCACCCTCACCCTCACCCCATCACTCCAACTCCTCACATATGTCCCATTATCACAAACCACACATCCCAACACCAAGCCCTGCATGCAACAACAAAGCATGGACACCCATCATCAAAGCACGTCCACCACAGATACCCACACAAACCCTGAAACAATTATCACACAAGGTCCTACACAAGAATGTAAGCACCGGGGTACAGGGTCACCGACCCATTGCACACGATGGCACACACAGATGCAATAATCATGCCTTTACAACCCTGCAGGACCCCTACCCAATGTCTCCGGACAGGAGGTTCCAGACATGTCCACCCACCCCACAGAAGAGGCCCACAGTGATGACAGCAGCTCTGTCCAACTGGATCTAGATGACCAGCCCGGCCCATCTGGGACCTCGGGACAGTCGGTTGCCCTGACACAGTCACAGGTCACCACAGAGCCTCCCACCTCAGGAAACACCAGCACAGCACCCACCCAGCGGGCCCATACCTCTGTCCCCAGGACACGTCAATCAGCAGTGTGTCCACCACTACAGGGAACCCAGGCAAACCCACCACCCCAAGAACAGCTGGGACCTGGGGGCAGTGGGCACACGGTTCAGGGGACAGAGGCACAGGAAAACAGGGGAACTGGGAGGTCTGCTGTGCGACAGGGGGAAGACAGGTCCAGGGAACCCACTCTCCACGAGGCCCTCTCCAACATCATGAGAGCATACCATCATTCCCAGGAGACGATGGCAACAGTACTGGCCAAGTTTCAGGAGACCCAGCGGCTGCAGGAGGAACAGTATTTTGGGTTCAGGGAGGAACTCAAGTCCATCAATACCACCCTGGGCACCATTATAGGGGTGCTGAAGGACCTTGTGAACACCAGGAGGGACACCGTGGCACAACAAGGGGTCCCTGACACTAGCCTGGACGATGAACTGCCCACCACCTCTGCCGGCGCTAGTGGGCAGGAGGCACCACCATAGGACGACGACACCAGCACCCCACCCCTTGCAGATGGAGAACCACCCCGCAAGCGGTCCTTGAGATCCAGGACAAAGACAGAGAACAATGCCAAGACCCCCACCAAGAAATGAGACCACCCTGAAAGTTCATTCTGTCCCACTTTGACACCCTGTCCATTCTTAAACTGCCCTAGCTCCACTTCCTATGCCCCTTTGGACAATGCACCTGTGAGACAATTAAATGGACTCTGCCATGGACATTCCTCCACCATCACCCCTGACCATTTTACAACCCCCTCCACTATTTAGCACTTAAATAAACACCCTTGAATCACAAAACAATCTAGAGTCAGTCTGTGCTTTCACAAATGTGTATTTGCAATAACAGCGGAAAATAGCAATGTCCATTCTATTTTCAACATACCTATGTCGCACAGCTCTAGTCCATAAGGTAACATAGCAGAGGTCACACAGTGGGACCCACATCTGTGAAATGGAAAGGCAAAGTGACAATTCAGGGTCCATACACTGGGTGAAAGTGACAGACAGATGAGAGGTCTAACAATTTTATCAGAGGTAGGAGGCAGTGATGTCTTCTTACCTGTGTCTCACTGGAAGTATTGCTGGATCACGTTGTTTGTGTTGTCTATGTCCTTTTCTTCTGCCTCATCTTCTTCACTGTCCACAGCTGCCACAAGACCCCCTTCTGGACCATCCTCCTGCAGAAAAGGCACCTGTCGTCGCAAAGCCAAGTTGTGCAGCATACAGCAGGCCACGATGATCTGGCACACCTTCTTTGGTAAGTAGTATAGGGAACCACCTATCATATGGAGGCACAGGAACCTGGCCTTCAGGAGGCCGAAGTTCCTTTCTATCACTCTCCTAGTTCGCCCATGTGCCTCATTGTAGCGGTCCGCTGCCCTTGTCCTGGGATTTCTCACTGGGGTCAGTAGCCATGACAGGTTGGGGTAACCAGAGTCACCTGCAAATGGCGAGGGACAACTGTTAGATACACACTAACCCTTAGGGACAACCCCAGACCCAGACAACTATTCACAGGGTATACGGTCCTTGTCCTCACTTATTAGCCACACACGGTGCCTCTCCAGTTGTCCCATCACATAAGGGATGCTGCTATTCCTCAGAATGTAAGCGTCATGCACTGAGCCAGGAAACTTGGCGTTCACATGGGAGATGTACTGGTCGGCCAAACACACTATCTCCACATTCATTGAATGGTAGCTCTTCCGGTTTCTGTACACCTGTTCACTCCTGCGGGGAGGACCAAGGCCACATGTGTCCCATCAATGGCACCTATGATGTTGGGGATATGTCCCAGGGCATAGAAGTCACCTTTCACTGTAGGCAAATCCTCCACCTGAGGGAACACGATGTAGCTGCGCATGTGTTTCAACAGGGCAGACAACACTCTGGACAACACCTTTGAGAACATAGGCTGGGACATCCCTGATGCTATGGCCACTGTTGTTTGAAAAGACCCACTTGCCAGGAATTGGAGTACTGACAGGACCTGCACTAGAGAGGGGATTCCTGTGGGATGGCGGATAGCTGACATCAGGTCTGGCTCCAACTGGGCACACAGTTCCTGGATTGTGGCACGATCAAGTCTGTAGGTTACTATTACATGTCTCTCTTCCATCGTCGACAGGTCCAGCAGCGCTCTGTACACCAGAGGATGCCGCCATCACCTGCCCCAGCGGACGTGCCCTATGGATGAGAACAGAGAGCTCAGAGTCAGCCATCACTGAGGTAGTAAAAAAACAATTTTATTGCACACATTTGTCAAAACGCTATGTGCCTGTCTCAGTGCATATGCAAGGCCTATATATGTGTGACGCATTACAAATTAATGCCATGTGGCCACCTGAAATGGCGGCTGCCTGACCTGTAATGAGGGACAAGGGGATATGAGGTAACTGTGCTGGCGTTGTACACCGTTGCGGTAGGTGGTCGAAGACCGCTGCACAATCCTGCATTGGTTAACATTGGGCCCTATGGGTTCCAGGAGCCAATGACGATGTACGCCGGCGGTGACGGTATGCACCGCTGAGGACATGACCGCCATTTTCTATCTGTTCACTCACTTGATACCTGATCTTTGACAGGAGAGGACCTACACTGCAAGTGCTGCTGTGACCTCAGTCTGGAAGCGACGATGGCTCATGTGTCTGGGGAAAGGGCCCCTGCCTTCACATCGGAGGAGTTGGATAAACTAGTGGATGGGGTCCTCCCCCAGTACACGCTACTCTATGGTCCTCCACACAAACAGGTGAGTACAGTGTGAGCATGCTGTATGGGCAATGCCTGTTTGGAGTGGTGTGGGGGGATGAGGCCTGCATGATCGGACGATGAGTGTATGTGCGTCAGGGCAAGGGTGGGAACGTGGGACAATGACTGTGACTGTCCGGACGGTTAAAGTTTTACATTTTCCCTTGTACTATTCCTCTAGGTGAGCGCCCACCAGAAGAAGGATATTTGGCGTGCCATCGCCAAGGACATCCGGACCTTGGGGGTCCACCACAGATGGAGCACCCACTGCCGTAAAAGATGGGAGGACATTCGCTGCTGGAGCAAGAAGACGGCGGAGGCCCAGCTGGGGATGGCCTCCCAACGTGGGAGGGGTGCCCGTCCCACCATGATCCCCCTTGATGTTCCGGATCCTGGCGGTGACGTATCCGGAGTTGAATGGGCGCTTGAGGGCATCACAGCAGCCACAAGGGTGTGAGTACTGTCACATCCATCTGACTCTGCACGCATTGGAGGAGTCTGGGTGCATCTCCTTCGCCCCAGGCACCTCAGGCCCTGCCCCAGTCAGCCCTGCAGCCCTCATTGAGGAGGCTATTGACCTCCTGAGATCCCTCCCTGTTGGGCAGTCTACCATTCTGAATGCCATCCAGGGTGTAGAGAGGCAGTTGCAACAGACCAATACATACCTGGAGGGCATTCATTCTGGCCAGGCAGCCCAACAGCGAGCATTTCAGGCTCTGGCCTCTGCACTGATGGCAACCATTGTCCCTGTGTCCAGACTCCCCCTCCAACTTCCTCCACCCAGACCCAATCCCCAGTACCTCAGCCTATCCCAATCACACCATCAGACCAGCATGCACACACCTCAACACACAAGGGTGGCTCTGGCAAACATAAGCACCACACATCCCACAAGCACTCACACAAGCATCATACCCATGCACACATGCCAACATCCACTGCCTCCACTGTGTCCCCCTCCTCCACGTCTCCCTCCTCCCTCCCTGTCACGTCTCCACTCACACCTGCATGCACTACATTTTCAGCCACTACCTCCATCACTAGCACACCCATCACCACACATCGCTCACGTGCACTCACCACCCCCACTACCATTCACACATCCTGTGTCATCTCCCAGTGTCTGTGAGCCCTCCTCCCAAACTACACAAATGCAGTCACACACCCACCCAACAGCTATCCACCTCACGAAAGCCTCCAGCCCATGCACCTTCACCCAAAGTCAGCATGCGAACACCTCCTACAACCACTACCTCTTCCTCCACTCCCAAACCCCTTCATCTACCCATCCCAGTGTGTTAAAAAAGCTTTTCCTCTCAAATGTTGACCTCCTCCCTACACCTCCCCCCTCCCCGTCCGTCCCCTAGGGCCCCGCCTTTCCAGGTCTTAACCCAGCACCTCAGCCATCACATCACCAGGCACAGTGGTGCCAGCAATATCCGGATTCTGGAGTGCGCCAAGCAACAGGGCTGCCAGTGTCCTAAGTAGCTAGTCCAAGGACATTCCCCCACCTCCAAAACAGAAGAAATTGCCCAAATCCTGGAGGGAGAAGGCCAAAACACCTGCCACCAAGGGCTCAGACAAGACAATAGTTGGAGTGGCAAGACAGCTGCGCCACCATCCAAGGTGGGGAAGGGCCTGAAAAAGAAAGGCAAGTCAACGTCGCCGCCAACCTGCATGGCAGACAACACCGCCAACGGCACCGCCACATGCACCGCCGCCAGCACCCCAGGTACTGAGCCCTTCAGCAGCACCGCAGACACTGTGCCCTTCAGCAGCACTGCACTCAGTGAGCCCGCCACCAGCACCGCTGCTACAGACCCCACCGCTACGGACACCGCCGCCAGCACCGTGGTCAGTGAGCCTGCCACCAGCACCACTGCTACGGACACCGCCGCCAGCAACGCGGTCAGTGAGCCAGCCACCTGCACCGCTGTCAGTGAGCCAGCCACCTGCACCGCCGCCATAATGACCGCCGCAAGCACCGCTGCTACTGACCCCGTCGCCAGCACCGCCAGCGGCCCCACGACATCCTGAGCCAGTGGCACCACCACAGACATGGCTGCCATCCCCAGTGGTCATTCGTAAGAGGCTGGTGGTCAGTTCCAGGGGCCTGGGCAGCTTGCATGTTGCCCCACCGTCAGTGGAGTGTCACATCCACTACCTCAGTCCTTGGCAGGACAAAGCACTCTGGGCACAAAGCCCCCTCCAGAACCAGTGGAGTATCACATCCACTACCTCAGTCCTTGACAGGATGAAGCACTCTGGGCACCAAGACCCCTCCAGAACCAGTGGAGAAAGGCATCAACTACCTCAGTCCTTGGCAGGATGAAGCACTCTGGGCACCAAGCCCCCTCCAATACCAGTGGAGAAAGGCATCCACTACCTCAGTCCTTGGCAGGATGAAGCACTCTGGGCACCAAGCCCCCTCCAGAACCAGTGGAGACTGTTATCCACTTGAGAGACTTTGGCTTTGCACTCCCCAGGATGCAGCAGTGGGCAAACCACCCACTGGAGAGACCTACGAGACTGTGGCTTTGCACTCCCCAGGATGCAGCAGTGGGCAAACCACCCACTGGAGAGACTTGAGAGACTGTGGCTTTGCACTCCACAGGATGCAGCAGTGGGCAAACCACCAACTGGAGAGACTTGAGAGACAGTGGCTTTGCACTCCCCAGGATGCAGCAGTGGGCAAACCACCCACTGGAGAGACATGAGAGACTGTGACTTTGCACTCCCCAGGATAAAGCAGTGGGCAAACCACCCACTGGAGAGACTTGAGAGACTGTGGCTTTGCACTCCCCAGGATACATCAATGGGCATGGAGACCCCTCGTGGAGCTGGCGTCGTGCACTCATCTGGCTGAGGTGCCCCCCTTCTCTTCCCTTCCCCCTGAGGTGCCTGTTTTATTTCGATCTGATGCCCCTGCAGTGTTCTCTCCGTTTCCATCTGGTATCGAGTGTGGGCCTCGCCCATGCATTTTGGGCCCAGTGGTCCACGGACTATATAGGTGCAATACCTGGACTTGAATTCTTGGTTTACATAATTGTTTATAGTGTATATATATTTTTGGCAAATGGATTTTTCTTGATTACTATCGTTCAACTCATTTAATTTTGTCCTTGCGTTACTCAAGGGGGGGTTGGGGAGTGTAACTGTAATGTTGCAGGATGTATTTGTGTGTATGGTGTTGTGGGTGGGGGTGGGGGTGTTGCATGTTGCGTGTATGTGTCACTCTCTTTTCCCTCCCCCATCCCCTGTGTTGTAGGTGCAGTACTCACCGTGGTCGTCGTCGCCGTCGGTCGTGCTCCTGGTAGAGGAGCAGGAAGACAATCGCAGGGAGTATTTCGAGTTCAGACTCCATGGCGTCCTGGTTCCTCGTGGGGTGTGTAGAGGTGAGTGTTTTCCCTTCCAAATGCTGTTTCCGCCGTGTTTTTGTTCACGTTGAATCTGCCCCAGAAAAGGTGGCGGATCGGCCTGTCATAAAAGTGTGGGCGGTACATTGTCTTCCGCCTGTCTGTTGGCGGTGACCGCCATGCTGTTTGTTGGTGCGGCCGTGGCGGTCGGAGTTTTAAAGTGGCTGTCTATGTTGGCGGTTTCCGCCATGGTCATGATTAAAAAAAAAAATTAGCCGGCCTGTTGGAGGTTTTACCGCCGCTTTACCACCGACCACCAGGGTTGTAATGAGGTCCTTAATGTTCATCCATTCTTTCAGGTTTTAAGTAATTGAACTAGTCAACACAAAATAGTCTGTACAGACAAAATGTGTTAAAAATGAGTGTAAAAAAGAACAAATGGAGATGATGTATAAGTAAGTATTTAATATTTTTAGCACAAATAGTGTCACTGCCCAACAGCTGAATTTCACATTACGACCAGATAATCAATAGCACCAACAGAACACACACATGCATGAATGTGTTCATGCACAGACACCAACATAATAGACGCACAACTTTTGATTATCCTGACACATGGCTAGTCATGTATTTGGCCAAAGAGCCATCCTCCTTTATAGACTCTCTAAAGGATTATTTATAACATGCATTCTAACTAATCTCCCAAACAGGGAACAAATAATAACACACAATTGGTGGAAGGTCTCCCGAAGGGTGGACCCCATCCACCGTGTCATCAGGGCCACTATTTCCAACCCTGGGCATTATTCTGAAACCTGGTGCCTTCTGGGTGTTGTCGTCTTAGTTTGCTTTCTTTTGATTAATTAGGCTAAAGCACCCGAAGGCAATGATTTGAAAGCCTAGGTCTGAAAACATTGTTTGTCAAAAGATGCAGTGCCCATGCCCAGGATTATTCAGACTACCCACTGCACAGACCTGTGTACATATCGAATAAAAACATGCTTGCAATCTGTTGACAACAGCATGATATATAGAGACTTTATAGATGACTGTAGACACTGACTACTGAGGACATTTTCAGATAGCACTACAACAGAACAAATCACTATTATTGGACACCAATTTCACACAAGGGGTAATGGTTGAAAATATAATCAGTGGTGCCTCTGTGCTCGAGTTAATGGTATCACTTTGACCAGGGGCAATCCACTGTGACATCAGAAAAGTTACTCTACCGAAATCTTCAATAAAGATTATGCCTTTATTTGAAGAAAGTGAAAACCACAATATTGCTGAGTCCAAATTTCATTGTGACATTGCTTTGCTTTATCGAGGCGCCCAAGAGGTCTTTGTGATAGAGCGGAGAAAGTCATTATAACTGAAGAATGAAGACTAACATGTGCGGCACACTCACTGAGAAGAAAGAATACCTTTGATATATGTAGTCTTAACAAATGCACGTTCCTGCTGCTGTTTAAAAATGAATTCTACAATGTGTGTTAAATCACTAAGAAAAGTCATATGGAATCCAAGCAAAGTACATTATGCAAATGCTGAAAATACAGCTGAATTATGTGAATCCGTTGGCCAGCCCAACTAGTACACTATGTTCTGGTTTCTTCTCAGGACATGTTTGTATTTAAAAGCTTTTTCAGAGCCTGTCTTACCTCTCTGTTCCGTAAATTGTAGAGCAGAGGGTGTAGTGCTGGAGTCACAACAGTATAGAATAAAGAGAGTGATTTTTCATACTGCAAATCGGAAGCTGGCCTGGGAAACAAGTAAATCGCCATGCCTGTTCCGTAGTAGCTAGAAACCACCACCAGGTGAGATCCGCAGGTGGTAAAGGATCTCTGACTTCTGTCTGCAGCCGGCATTCTCAAGATGGCAGCGATAATCTGGAAATAGGTGAAAAGAATGAAGGAGAGCGGTATTCCAAGACCGAAAACAGCACAAATTTGAATTAACCTTTTGGAATATTCATGACCCCTGCAAGTTAATCGTGATATAGCAGGAAACTCACAGTATGTTTGGTCTATGATGTTATGTCCGCAGAAATGAATCTCTGGTTCAGTGACCACAGACAGTAGAGCAACAACAAATCCACCCACCCATCCCATGCTGGCCAGCTTGACACAGACTCTGTTGCTTAGTACCTGATGATAATGCAAGGGGTTACAGATTGCCATATATCGATCCCAGGCCATGATTGTCAAGAGAAAACACTCGGTCTGGCCCAAGGCAAGGGCCAGTAACATCTGTGATTTGCATCGAGAGATGGTAATAGTGAGGTGCTGAACTAGGAGGCCTTCCAGGATGGTGGGTGTACAGACTTGTGAGTAGCACAGATCCAACACAGCCAAGTTGCAAAGAAAGAAGTACATAGGCAAGTGCAGTTGGGCATCCTTGAGAGAAACTATGATGAAAAGACTGCAGTGAGGCTGACCAGAAACACTGCAAGAAAAACCACAAACAGGACAATTTTGATGTGTGGTTGATAGGTCAACCCAACCAGGATGAATTCGGTCCCATCAGTTTCATTTTGGTCTTCCATACGTCTTCACTTAGTTTTTTGTAAAGAAAAAAAAAGGGTGAAAAGTTGAGCAATACATTCCAGTTCAAAATATGTGGGCACAGATGAAAAGATGTGACACAGTTTTATTTCATGAACCAAACACAATATTTTGCATACAGCAGAAATTTGAGGTATTGATTATTATCAACAGAGGGAGGAGCAGCAGAATGTCAGACTGCATACCTGTATTCACAACTGAGGTACCATAAATGTCAGAAACTTCTCACAGTTTATCCAATGAAAATTACCCTTCTTGACATAGGTACAGACTAGGTGGGAAAGACAAGAAAAGAGGATGGGTTAGTTGTGCAGAGGATATGGTTCTCAATTGGCATCTACATATCAGGTATAAGGAAGAACTATAGTTTTTCTGGACTGGTGCTCTTCATTTAGAGCACCACCTGCATTGAGTTCACTTCCCTAAATGATCATTAGCCACAGTTTCCTGTAAAGAACTGAAATAGAAGGAAGAAATAAGGAGGAGGAGCAGAAAATAATGCACTTGTTCATCTAATGACAATGACAGGTGAAGCCTTTCATTCTTCCCCTCCTCCCTCTCACCTGCTGAGATCACATGTCCCACATTCCAGTGGCTGTTATGAAACTTGACTCATCATTCTTTACTGTATATTATAGTTATCAATGTGATATACTCTGGGTGTGTTCCGCCCTCCTGGAATGGCTCAATTATTCAGCTGATTTATAAAAGAGGCCAGAAAAACTCCCCTCAGAGTTACAGAGTGATTGATTTGCTAGATGCAAAGCACCTATTAGGTCATCTCCAAAATGGTCAGAAGAAGCCAGGAGAATAACATTTAATCAATCAAGTTGCCAAAGGAAATGTTTCACCATAGGCAATATTATGGCACTCTCCATCCTAGCTCAGAAAGCAGGAAGAACCATGGAGAATACATTGTTTGCGTGTTTCATCGATTTCTCTACAGACTTCGATAAAGTAAATAGATCAAAGCTGTGGGTTAGGCTGGTCTCCTGGGGCCCTGAAGAAGGCCTCTTAAAGATTATAATTGACCTCTACAGTAACACATAGGTTAGTTAGGGTGAAACTTTCAGACAGCAGAGGTCTGACACCACAAATTAACACCTATAACAAACTCAAAAAGGGATGTATTTTAGCCCCACTACAATTTAGGGTATGCATCTCAGATCTTGAAACTGTGCTACAACAGGATTGGTGACTGATTTCATCAGGGCAGAGGTCTAGGGGCCATTAATAATACCCTGGACAGTTATCTGAGCACCAGTCCAGTTCCAGCCTTTAGGAACAATCACTATAGACTACAATGGAGTGTCCCTGAGCTGGGGATGCAGAATGAAAAGATGCTCAAAGATGCTCCTGGTAGTGTGCAGTCGACAGTGGTGAGTCCTTGCTCCAGGGGTGAGGTGGAGCAACTTTTGCCACTGCACTCAGGGTTCCAAGAGGTCCTCTTTGCGACAGTAGAGGGCCAGCTGTGGTTGGACTACGCTCTAGCGACACAGTGGTCACAGCTAATATCCTTGGTGGGGCCTTGTGTCCCAATTGGGTGACCAATCCAGAATCTGACAGCACTCCTAGGTCTAATGGACTCAGGTGCAAATTTTGGCTATCTCGGATTAGTCTCTTGCAATGCTCGGCGGCCGTCAGCGGCGATTCCTCAAAAGCGGCTACTGCTTTGCCGATTTGGACTTCAGTTTAATATCCATTGTGCTGTTCCAGGGGGCCAACCAACTGGCCCTTGAAGTATCTGCTTTAATTTGGGGCTGATGATCAGCTTTTCCCTGATCCAGGAGACACAGTTACAGTCCTAACTTCATTAGACCAAACTGAAGCTGGTGCAGCCCTTCCAACAGTGCCACCTCTCTTTGTGGCGTGTCAAGGGCAGCAGGGTAGTCTTTCTTCAATCCTTTCTTCAAATCCAACATGCACAATAGTCCAGTGTGCCAGGGGTGCCCATTATACCCCAAGAAAGTGTCTTCAGGGGGTAATGGAGTCATTGGCCAATGGGGTAGCAGGTCCCCCTCCTCTTTTTTAGTAAATGTCTTTATTGGCATTGGGGAGGAGGGAGTTGGGAAGAGAGAGAAGGGGAGAGGGAGAGAAGCACAGTTTCTCTGCAGAGCAAATAGTGAATCCGCAATAGAACAGAGGGTCTCGGCATGGTGTGGGCACCAGTGGTGGTGAACAAAGTCCGAGTTATTCACCCATGCAAGTAGGTCGTGAGGTACAAAGGTGGGAGCAGTGTTCAGATGGTCTTACCACATTTATGTTAGTAGGATATCGGGTTTAAGGGATCTGAATAAGAAGGTGGTAGTAGATAGTTACCCCTTACACAACATTGAGAAGATAATTACAGCATTAGTTGGGTGAAGTATTTTACTGGCTTGAGCCAATCATCAGATTTTGTCAAGCTTTGACTGTTTTCATTTTACCTGCAGGTGCTTTTAAATTCCAAAGGCTCCTTATTGAAAACAATTGCTAGTGGAAAATATTATCAGGATGACCTATTGATATCTAGCAGAACAATTCAACAACATGACCAGAGGGTGAGGTTAGTTTGAAGTTGATTGATGAAACTGGAGGGACTGTGCTGCTCATTCATTACAAGGATCAGGATTTAATTATTCCTTAACAGAGATAGAAGAGCTTGTGAGCGAGTTAGCATCAGGCAACTTTAGGAACTTTAGGCCTGATGGTGAGTGTGGCAACAGAGTACCTTGTTCGTCAGTCTCTGGGTATGCTCACCCATTTGTGACTCTGGCGGACCAACTAGTTTATGCAGATGAAGTAACATTTACTCCATTAGCATAAACCACCATCAGACAGCCCTTGCGAATACATGTGGTCGAAGATAAACAATCCAACGGTCCAACTTATTTAGAGGGAGAAGTTGGATTTTTTTTCTGTCCTGCAACAGCTGGAATATCCTGGCGGGATTGGTAGTAAAAATACAATCCCCGCCCCATGGAGAAGACTCCCATTTGTTGGGGCTATTATTTTTTACTTTTCCAAAAACAAACACCAGATTTAAGGATTCACCACAGGGCTGGCAATGAACTCCAAAGGTGGCACACAGAGTAGAGGCTGGGTGCAGGGTGTAAAATCCTTCACCACCCTGACTGCCTTTACTCCAAACTCTAAGTTGGGGCCTTGATTTGGGGGATTCCCTTTAAAGTTTAAAAAGTTCACAAACCATCTAGGGAAGTGCTTATGAAGAAAGGATTAGGGTGTATATAAACTAGGATAAGGAGATGGGTCACTTCATTACAAGTGTTTGTTTTTACAGATGATTATAACAGGGGAGTGGGTAAACATGTACGTCATTTAGGGGTCGCCAGGGCCACAGCTGTGACCCCTGGCTTCTCTCCTGTGATCTGTGGCATCGTCTTTGCAGCCCCTGGCCTCGGAGGTGGTAAGGGCAGTGTCAGAAACAAACGTTTAACACTGCTCTAGTGAGTCCTGTTTACTTTCGGTGCTGCTCACCTGTATCGTAACCTGGATGTCTCCTGCAGCCACTAAGCATGTGAAGGGAGCAGGACATAAAGGAGAGATAGATCATTGGGGGAGTAGAGGGGAAGACTATAATGGGGAAATGAGGAGCAAATATTGAAAGGAGAAGTGGAAGAGGATACTACAGCGGGGCTGGGAGTGACAGAAAGACCTTTGCTTGTTTGTATGTGTGGAGGTGTGTGCACATGTCTGTATGTCTGTGTCTGTGTGTGTGAGAGAATAGTGAGATAGAGAGTGATTAACAAGACATCAGAGAGAGGTGATGGGTGTGAGAGAGATATAGGAAGGTGTGAAAGACAGTGCAACAGGTGAGAGACAAGAAATGGGGCGAGAAAAGGGACAAAGACACAGCTGGTGATAGAGAACTGAAAGCAGAGGGAGGTAGGTGAGAACTATTAGAGAGATTCAGCTCTGAGAATGACAGATGTGAGAAAAGTAATAAAGAGACAGCTGACAGAGAAAGAGGGGGGACAGGTGAAGGATATGAGAAACTAGTAATAAAAAGACTGTTCACAAAGAAGCTGAGGGTGGGGGAGAAAGTGGATAGAGGTTTTGGAGACAATGGTGTGAGAGATAGCTCAGAAAGAAGGAAAGACCTGTGTGACTGAGAGGCACAATAAATAAACAGATTAAAAAGGCAACTGTGAGAGATGGACAGATGAGAAAATGACAGCTGAAAGACGAAAGGCAATTGAGAGAGTGGTGATAGAGTGACAGAGCTCAGTGGGAGACACATTAGTTTTACAGTATAGAGCAAGAGAGAAAGTTGTGATAGTAACAGAGACAGGCTAGAAAGAAACAGCTGAGGGAGAGGTGTTGAGAAAGAAATGTGAAAGACACAGAAGTGATATTGAGACAGAGGCAGGTGAAAAGAGACAACAGAGTAAGAGGGGGGAAGTTAAAGAGAACTGAATAAGAGACAGAACAGGTGGGAAATGCAGATAAGATAGAGAAGGATGTGAGATAGAACAAGGGGTTTATTGAGAAGATATAGAGGCGGAGACAGTTGGTTTGAGAAAGAGACAGCAACAAGTGAGAATGACAGTTGAGAAAGAAGATTAAAAAGACTGCACTGGCAGCTTAGAAACAGACAGCTGAGGAGCTTGTGACAATGGGTCAAAGGTCATTTGATGGCACTTTGTGATGTCATTGGGGTAAAATGACATGCAGTGTCACTTTCGCTACCCCTGGCACTTTAATGAATCAATGTCCATGTGAGCAACTGCACAACAGATTGCTTAACGTCTGTGGATGGAAAAGTGGAGAGAAAGGAGAATGAGAAGCAGTTGTGAGCGTATGTGTCATAATATCAGAGGCAACATCTGAAAATCAGTGGACAGATGAGTTAATAAAAGATAACATTGTGAAATGTAATGCTCATTTTATGTAATAAGGTTCCAAATAAGTAATTAAAAGATATTAGGAAAAATCTACAAAGATAAGTCCAGGTGGATGTGATGATGTAAAGATGTGAAGAGTAATAGTCTGGGAGGGTGGAGAAGAGAGAGAATAAATTGTGAAAGTTGCCAAGTATAATGTAGGTGATTAAATTAAAGTCAGTATTTGAGCATGATGTGAAGTTTACAAGAGTGAAGAAAGTAGTTAAACATTTATGGGCACATTTATCAAAGATTTGCGTTGTTCTTGCACTACGCAATGTGGCGCAAGAGTGACACAACTCTTAAGACAGATTTATCCAGCTGGCAAGGCACCTTCAGGAGACCTTGGTTGGCTTGATAAATCTATATTAATGAAATGCAATGCAAATCACTGTGTTGTGTTACTCAGCACTGGGAAGGTGCTCCATGGTTGGAGTGTGGGTGTTCCCCCGGATCCACCTATGGATTTTGGTGCATTACAGATTTACTATCACTGGTAGACCTGGTAATATGTAAAAAACCTACACCTCCCCAGATGAGTTGTAACAAGGATAAATATATTTATTTCTCCTTGTTACATTCTGCAGCACACATAGAAAGAGGAATATGCCTCAGTGGATTGTTTTGGTGCAGGAAGGTGTTTCTTTGTGCACAAACATAATCCTGCTTACAAGGCAGGTGCCCATGCACCATGCTGGCACATTCCTGACCTTTCTTCATCTCCCAGCAAAGTGACTTGCTGTGCTGCGCTGTATGACTATTTTGATAAATGTGTCCATTAATGTATTGGAGACAAGTGGTGTCAGAATTTGGAATATGAGCATAATGGTTATGGACAACTGGTGGCCGAAAATAAAGAATATTGAGAAGGGGAGTGATGTGAACATAATTTAGATTGAAAGCTTTAGCAGTGATTAAAATTAGCAAAATGAATGAAGGTGAGGCGAAGAGTGAGAAAGAAAGCATGTTATCTTCAAGATGTTGTAGCACAATCTGTATATATTGCATTATCCATTGCTATTCTGAAATAGTTATGCCAAGGAATCTGGTTTGAAGGCTTGTTCTTCTCAAACATATATGTGATGGGAGAAGTGTAGTGTATCTGGTACGCTGCTTTTATTATGAAATGATCTTGGGACAATGATTAGGTTGGATGTTCTACAAAGACAGCTAGTGTAAAACAGTGTCTGTGGTGCTCAATAAAGAGGTGAAACCTACCTTCTGAAAAGGTGTCCTCCCTTCTTATATTGTATCGGAACACTTTATTACATTATCCTTTTGTGACTGTAGGCTTTTTTTCTAAATCGTAGTCTCTCCTTGCACTATACTCTTTTTTATCCTTCTTACATTACTGTAAAATTTGATTGACCAAACAACAGTTAAATGTTATTTCTGCTATGTTCGCACCTTGCCTTTCTACTTATTAACTTTGCTTCGTTCTCCATTGTTTAATTTTCCATTGGGGCCCACACATGCTGTGTTCCACCGCGCATGTACTTGGAGCAATAATTAATCACCTATGGTCACCACCACATTTGAGTTTCCAGCGCACAGACAGTTCGGTCACACTGTTTTTGGCTACACTTGAAGTTATTTTTTTTAAACTTCTGATAATAATGTGACATACTAATTTTGGGTTTCTCCCAACTAACTATTTTAACATTTTTTCTCACAGTATATTACTAAACATTGCTCAAAGCCACAATGACAGCAGACTCTTTTTTGCCTCACCATTTTCTAATTATGTGCTTTCTGCACTACCATGTTTGGTATTGCTTACCCATTTCCTGCATATTTCTGCAATTTAGAAGATGCCTCAAAACATGTATATATTATGTTGGTTTCAGTAGCCCTTTAGCTGCATCAAAGGCTAAGCCTCTTTCTGGGAGACATTTTAATTTTTCCAAGATTTCCCTTTTCCATCAGCCCTTTTGTTCAGCTACTTGTGTCTAAACTTACTCTTGGCAGATGCTCACGTGCTCACACATTAAGGGCTTTTAGATGGATATATTATGAGATGTTATTGGGCCTTATATTGTATCCATACACTACATTATTTGAAAAGTATAAATGATCCTTTTCTCAAACATCATATTTGCATAAATTATAATTAAACAAGGTTCACATTGACATACATTCCTAACCTTGTACATTCCAAACCTAACTCAGAAATCAAGCACTGATAAGATGGAAATTGGGAATGCATGCATGAGACTGGCACAAAAAAGGCCAACTAGAGACTGAAAGGATCAGGGGAACTACTAGGGACTGTAGCAAACATACAAGAGCAAGGTATCGAGCAAAAACTAGAGAACTAACAAAGCAAGACAAGCACAAAGATACTAGGACCAGTAACAAGCACTGAAAGACAAAGTTGGAGAATAAATACGTTAGTACAAGTATAAGGATTACGTACTGTAGGAGGCAAGTTACTGGGACTTAAAGCAAATCAAAGACCACAAAAGGGGAAACACAAGCAAACTGTGTATAAAACAAGGAAAAAAGACACTGACTGGGGAGCACAAATATATGAACTAAGGACTGAAAGACAATTACTAAACACAATGGACACCTGGATCAGAAACATGGATACAAGATAGGAAACAAAGGAAAATGGTAGTAGGAACAATAGGAGCAAGCTAGAAGCTAATTAGCAAGAGGGATCATCCTACGAGCTGCACCTGACTAAAGACAAAAGGCAGAAAAGAGCGCAAAGGAAACACAATATATGGATAAGCGAAATCTATAGCAAGCTGTAATGGAGCAGAACGCTGGCTCTTGTGGAAACATCACAAAACGTTGATAAATCTGGCCCCCAGTATATAGTAAGGGTGAAGATATTCTGTGACTGCCCCAACCAAATGAATGGGAACTAAGGTGTGCTATGACTGACTCAACCTATTGCATGGTGAGAAGGAAATGTGGGCTTCTGCCTTCTTTTTTGTTTGCTATGTGTCTTAGTGCTTGATTTACTTCTTGGTGGTTTTACTGCCAATCTGCAGCGGCCCCGAGAACACCGTCAAGTTGACAGTGTCGCGTCCGCCATATTTAGATGGTATATTCATGCTGGTGGTGTACTGGTGGTGGATTGCTGTTGGAGGGAGGTCATTGCTGGACCCAATGGACATCGTACAATTGCAGTGGCTCTGGAATAGAGGTAAGCCACACACACACTGTACCTTATCCATATGTATCCACCTGCACAACACAGGACACAACACACCACATACACACTATTATCCATTGCCATTCCACCACAACATGCACATTCAGAAAACACACATTGCCATCCATCCATGACACAACATACACACATTGATACTATACACACACATGACACAACCACAACAACTAACACAACTACACACTCATCTACACAAACACACTCACACAAAGGCACAACTACACACATCACAATAATGACCTCCACGCCACAACAACACTCACCTAAATGTTGCATACAGCAACATAACACCCAACATACACAACAACATCAGACCCATATGCAAGTGGCGCACATACTGACACAACAACACCACCCACTCCAGCTCCATCCACCTCCGCCAGCCAATCCAATCACACACATGTACTGACTCAGATACACAACTGACAAAACAACAGTACAAGCCCCCTTGCAATGTGCACAAATGAACGTAGTTGACAAGTGCTTTTGTAATGTCATTGTGGTGCCAGCATTCATTTGGCAATGTATACTGGCACCATCATGAAAGTTGTGTATGTGTGATAGGTGTCTTGTACCAGTATGTCAGACACAATTGTTTCCCCAACATATGCATGTCACAGTAATTTTAAACACTACTGTGACATGTATATGACTGCAGTGGCCCCAAGCTTGTGTGCAGTAGCCACACAACGGACAATGCGGGTTCCCTACCTTGGAGTCCTGCAACGGTTGGGGAGGTGGTTGTGTTTTCTCTGTGGCCCAGTGGTAGCAGCAATGGAAGGTCTTATCCAGTCATGTCCAGTCAAAAAAAGAAGTAAGTTTCCCCCTCATTTCCCACCCAATCCGCCAACTCAGACGCAGAGGTCGGACCGCCACAGTTGGCTTGGCCGTAAGGCATATCCAAATCTGTACAGTGGTAAGAGTGACTGGAGCCCTACTGCCAGTGACTATTTCCAATGGCGCTGTCGAAATGGATGGTCATCCTTGGCGGAGTCGGCAGGACTCAGGCGGTCTTTTGTCTATCAGACCGCCAACTTAGAAATCGGGCAGGCGGGCTGCCAAGCTGGTGGACGGGTTTTCCATTGAGAAAGTAGCCGCAGATCTGTTACCGCCAAGTTCTAAATCAGGCCTTAAGTCTCCAGTCTGATGGTGGTTTCACTGCGCTGAGGAAAAATTAGGTATGCACAGTGAATCCAAGTGGCTTGTCATTCGATGAAAGTTGTGGTTTCAAACTGTTATAGTTTACATCATTGAGCTTTGTACTATTCTTGCTGCTTGTTGTTCTCTGCAAATAAAGGGAATTCTGTCTTGTATGGGATGAGCTTCTGGTAGGTGCTAGACATGCAGGTCTGGATGATGTGCCAGCAGTGTTTAAGGTGTTGGATGCCTGGTTGCGGGGAAACTTTCAAGCTGAGTTGTTTACTGTCAACATGTTGGTGAATCTTGATGCTGCTATCTGTGGCTAGAGCCCCAAAGATTCCATCTCAAGGCTCAGATCTCCACTCCATCTGCTCCTGCACCATTCTTGCTTCCTGAGTGTGAAGAAAAAATGCTTCTTAGACCACTCTTAAGGAAGTATGGTATTAGAATCATGTGTGAAGCAGGAGCCATTTTATCACTAATGAAAACTTAAACAATTGCTAATTCCATATTGATTCAGAAAAGATCCATTTTGAATGTCTCCCTGTGAGTCAGATCTGAATATCATACCCACTTTAGATGCTCCTATTTCAACTATAGGCCTTCTCATGTGGATCGCAAATACACCTTTTCTTTTCTTCAGTGAATTAGTGAATGATGAAACAATCCTTAATGCACCGTAGATACTAATAATGCAATTATACAGCATGTTAAGTGGAAATCTCTTATGGTGTTTTGGCTTTGGGAATCTGCACGTACTTTAATCACAGATTTGATAATAATTATCGAGTGGTGATGGTCCAGCAAATAAACAGCAAGCTATTACTATTTTGGATTGATCAGTGGGTTGTGTTTTAGAATTGGTGAAGAATATTTGTTTTACACTGTCTATTTCTATAAGATACATCCTTGGAAATACAATTATTTTACTACTGCTTTGGCAACAAAAGTTGTCTTTCTTATGTTTGATTCCCAACCCTCAATGATCCACACATTTGTTATAGTGTACTCAACATGGACATCTCAGTACCATTAGGTTCCTCCCGGTGAGATGCTGATGGGGCGCTTCATGGGCCAGCCTGGACTTAACAGGTAGAAACATCACAAAGGTTCTGCCTCTTTCCCAGCTTGCAGGACCTTCTACGGTGTCACACGTGGGGCAGGTAGCTGAGGTTCTCTTGCTGGTGCAACGGTGGCCTGTTCTGACCCAGGTCTTTACAGATTCATCATCTACTGATTCTTCGACCATTTGGGTGAAATAATTACAGGTCATTCACCCATCTGTTTGTTTTCTAGTCTTAGAAAAAGGTGACAATGAAACAACTGCAACAGCACATAAAATATGCTCATATAAGAAGAAAGTTAGATAACTTCCACTCACTGTTTGAAAAACCGTGCGATGTAATGAAACCCAATAATTCCTAATGTATTACTGACTTGGTACTAATCTGAGGCCACAGAGTTAGTGACACTCTGGCCCCACACAGGGCACTTGGTCTTCAGAAGTCTTTTCCTTCATCCCTCCCCCCAATTATAGGCAGGTTTGATTAACTTTAATGTCATGTGACACCACTGACAACATTTATTCTCACAACAGTTTTCTCCCAAAAAACCTATCTTCACAGATGAAGTAGTGCAGTCATTCCAAACATTTGCTTTAAGATGACTACAGTAGTTGTGAGTGAGAACGTCTCCTGTGCTCGAGCAGTGCACGCATGTCTGCTGGAGTTCATGGGGGTAAGAAATGGTTCCCCACACCTGTCTCTACCTATGGTTGTGTGGGCAGGTAGTGCCTAAGTGGGAACTTGCAGTAGAATAGACATAGAAAGTAGGCGTGTGGGGCTGCTGCAGCACCCCGAAAATAAATCAGCTGGAGGTCAGCAGGTGAATGAGCCGTAAAGATGCCTTTAAATTTTGTTTTTATATTGTACATTGGCTAGGCATTTAGAGACAGGGACAAATATCAGGCTATGCCTACTGACAGATTGCTGCTTATTCTTTTAACAGGTAGATTGGTGTATATTCTTCTTTCTCTGACTGGGAAGTTAAAAGATTTTCTAAAGTGAACTATATGACATCTTGCTAGGATACCTTGAGTGTGAAAGAAGCTGTAGGATGTCAATTGTTTCTAGCACATATTAACAGTAAAATACCTTTAATTGAAATATACAACGATTTTGGCAGTTGAAAAGCACAAATTAGGTATTTTAAAAAAATTCTAAATTGCACTGGAAACAAAGATTTTAAAAGGATCAAAACAAATGAAAACACTTTACTTGATGATGTGCAAATGATACATATTTGATAAACCCTAACAATGTGCTGTCTGCAAATGACAGCATGCCACTGCTTCATACTTTAAAAATATATTTGTGCCAGTGTGTCCCAAAATGCACCACCAGCGCCTTGCCATACCCTTACAACTCTCCTTCAGAGTTTATTTGCAACACTTGTTTTTTGTGGTACACAGGTATTTTCATTATCATTGTGACTTCAGGTATTTATCATTAATGGCAGTACCCCACTCGGGAAATTATTCCAGCACCACTCCACAGTGCCTGAGTCATACACGGCAGTGGAAATGAGTTGGTATTTCAGTGATTATGAATACTGATTCTGAATCCACTGCACTAATCAAAATTACAAATATTTATCAAACACTCTGACGGAACACCACAACAAAGAACTGCAGTTGAAGCACATAAAATACACAGAATGAACGCAGTTGTGTCATAAATGCCAATCAGTTGTAAAAATATGACATATGAACTGCGCCTATGTCCTTCTTCATTATTAAGTAATCAACTCTTAGCAAAACATTGTGAAGTTTCAGTTCTGGTGGTGCATGTGCTGGTAGGTTCTAGGAAATACCCTCACCTGACACGGATAGTCAACACCACTGAAAGCATCATTGCGGAATCCCCCACATCCCACCCTCCACTCCACCACCTCCACCTGAACAGTGTGCTTCAACGCTTGTATTTATTAGAAGATCGAAAAATGCTGCATTAACAAACTAGTCTCCTGCTTCCACCTTCAAAAACCTAATAAAGTCTCAATGGGAATGTCAAAAAACACACATACATCAGGGACTCGTATGTCCCAAAGTGGATCTTGAAGTGCAAATACTGAGTCCTGGGAATGCAGATAGACTGGGGATCTCAGGGAAGGACCCTCAGGCAATGGTTACAATTCTAAATGATTAGCGTAAAAAATGTTGAAGCTAATCCTGCAAAGCCCATTGAGGCCCATTATAAACAATGGTGTGCCCCCTTTTAATGCCTGCTCTGAGCAGGAGTTGAAAGTGCCAAATCAAATGACGCAAAGAAATCTCTTAGATTTGTTTGTGCCATTTCTCCCCCCCTCCCCAATGGGGGTATGCCCCATTTGCATACATTATGCCTGGTGCAGGCATAATGTAGCACAAAGGGTTCCAAAGTGGTGCAATGCATACTTTGAGTCACTTTATAAATTTGGCGCTGACGTTTTTGGCCTTGTTGGGCCCCAATAGCATAACGAAATGACGCAAGTGTGGTTCAAGGAGGTGCTAGGGGCTCTTAAGTCAGCCCCATAATTTCTTGTCCCACCGCTCTTAAATGATGATGGACAGCTTACATGTGAAATACCCATAAGCCAAAAGGTCTGCCGTTGGCCTTCAGCTTTCTGGCAATATTCTTTGGGAATATGCCAGGCCTTAATCAATCTAAAAAAAATATGCCGTAGGCACATTACCATAGCACTCCCTGGCACTAAAGGCAATTGCCTAAGAAGCCAATCAGTCCGGCATTTAGTTCAAGCCTCTTGCCTATGAGAAAGAAAGAAAGATATATTAAATTAAGGCAATAGAAAAGGCAAGAAAGAAAGACAAGAAAATTAAGGAAAAAAGAAGGAAAGAAGAAGGGCACGGAAGAGGAGGAAGGAAAGAGGAGGGAAGAAAAGACAAAAAGAATGAAAAAAGAACGAACAGAGGAATGAAAGGAGGAAAGAAAGAAAGGAACAAGGAAAGAAAAAGAAAGAAGGACACACCCCTTCATGCTGTGAGATAGCAACAGACAGAAAAGCAAAACACTTCCAAAAGGAATTTACAACAGAACTGGCAGAAGAGGGGATCTGATAAAGTGGAATGTGCATCAGAAGCATATTGTCATCCTAACAGGTTCTAACACAAACGTAATTATAAAATAAAAACAAAAACACTGACACTGAAAGGAGCTAGCATGTGTGTGGATGTCCTTCTTGTGAGAGAGCAACATGCAGTCAGTCAAAGGGAAGTTAACCAGTGCCTTAAGTGTGCTGACCCTCTGTCGCATGCTATTGAGGATGGAAACAAAATGGGACTGACACCATTACAGACCAATGGATGAAGAAAGGTGTCTGAAAGCCCCTAAATGTAAGGATAATATACATATTTTAGAGGAATCAAAAGTTCTTGGCTAACACCAGACCCATATAAAGACATAAATGAAAACCTAATAAGCTAACTAACAACCTGTAGTAGGTTCTTTATCTCCGATGAGAGAGATATTGGAATAATTTGATAGGCGCCGGTTTGAGGGGATAAGTGCTTTATTTAAACTCAATGAAGATTGATTTTGATCTTTTCTCTATTTTCACAGGGTAACTTCCTGTTAGGGTCGTTCAACTCCTTGTTCTCTCTTTCAGGGTTCTTGTCGCGGTCCCACTGGGATATGGTCCTGATCTGAAGGAGGTCCGGTCTTTCCAGTATGGAGGGCGCCCAGATTCCCCAAAATAAAAAGGAGAACGGAAAAACAGGTAAGTGGATAGGTAAAGTAAGAACTAAATTGGGTTAATAGGGGACGTGAGGGTAGGTACACGTGACGGTTGTGTTGGGATACTTTTCACTCCAATGGTGAGCATCGCCTTCCCGTGAACGGTTTGGTTTCTCTCTCCTGTTGTGTTTTCTCTCTTTCTCTCTCTCTCCTCTCTTTCCTGGGTTTCCCCGTGAGGTTAGGGAGGAGTATGGTTAATAGGGTTCTGTTGTATTATAGGGTTTCCCCTTCCTTGCAGGACCTCCCTGCTATCCTCCCCGTATTCCTTCCTAATTCCCTCGTTCCCTTTAACCACTCTGGTAGGAATCCCCAGTCTCGGTACGAACGTACCTGTAGGGGCCACGCCCCTCCGGGGACGTGGCCGGCTGCTCCGCGGTCTCCCGACTTCACTTCGGTGGGGGCGGGAGACGCCCTCTGGTTTCTCTCCTTCTCCCGTGTTGTGGTTCTCGCGTCGGACTTGGTCTCGTCTGTCCTCGTCTCTTGGTTTACGTCTTCTCAGCTCCGCGTTTCTCTCGTCTCTCTCCACTCGTCCTGGTCTCGTCCGTCATTTTTTTCTCGTCCGGACAAGACGCCTTCTGCGTCTGACGTCACGCCTCCGGGACTCTCTCGAGTGCCCCGGGGGTATGCCCTTACGTCCCCTGTGGCCGTACTTGGTCCGGCGTCGATGGACGTCCGGCTACACATCCCCTCCCTCAAATGGGGCTGTTCGAGACTCAAAGGGCCCGGGAACCGGGACAGATAGTCAGCCTGACCCATAAGATCACCTGGGAGATGTCAGACCTGGAAGGAGAAAGGTTGAAGCTCCATGAACCATCTCAGAATTCTGACGTTAGTATCTTTATATCTCGAGAGCCAGGTAAGAGGAGCGTGGTCCGTGTACAATAGGAAAGACCTTCCTAGGAGGTAATATTGTAAGCTTTCGATCGCCCACTTGATGGCGAGACACTCCCGTTCAATTATTGGATATTTCTATTCCCGGGGAAAAAGCTTGCGACTAATAAAGACTACTGGGTGGCTTACGTCATTCTTATCCTTCTGGAAGAGTACGGCCCCCAGACCCACGTCTGAGGCATCCGTTTGTAGGTGGAATGGAAGATCAAACTCAGGACACTTTAAAACCGGTTGGGTAGTAAGATACCTCTATAAGGTGTGGTAACTATGGGACTGTGCTGGGTTGAGACTTGCAATATTTTTGGGCTGACCTTTCTTCAGGAGATCTGTCAGGGGAGCGGCCAAGGTGGAGTAGTGCGGTATAAATCTCCGATAGTACCCTACTAGGCCTAAAAATAAACGGATCTCTTTTTTCGTAGTGGGTGTTTTTATGCGTAGAATGGCCTCTACTTTATTTATTTGGGGTTTAATGATACCTCTCCCTATATAATATCCCAGGTAGGAGATTTCATTAAACGCTAGTCGGCTTTTGGAGGGATTGGCGGGCAGCCGTGCCTTTTGTAGGGCTGTAAGTATCTTGGTTAATGAGACAGATGGTCATCCTAAGTTTCGCTATAGATAACGATGTCATCCAGATAGGCGGCTGCATATCTGGTATGAGGTCGTAGGATGGTGTCTATGAGACGCTGGAAGGTGGCGGGTGCCCCATGTAACCCGAAAGGGAGAACATTAAAATGATATAGGCCTGAGGGAGTAGAGAAGGCTGTATTTTCTTTAATCTCTTGTGCTAAAGGAATCTGCCAGTACCCTTTGGTCAAATCTAGGGTAGACATGTATTTATCTTTCCAAAATTTCTCTAGGAGTTCATCTACCCTTGGAAGGGGATACGTATCGAATTGGGATACGGTATTGACTTGTCTGAAATCAATACAAAAGCATATAGACCCATCCGGCTTTGGCACTAATACCACCGGAGAACACCAGGGGCTTTGGGAAGGTTCTATAATACCCAGGTCTAACATCTTCTCTATTTCATTTTCTACCAGAACCTTCCTAGCTTCGGGAATACGATAGGGCCGTAACCGGACTATCTTACCAGGTTGAGTTATGATTTGATGTTGTACCAACTTGGTTATACCCGGTATCGGGGAAAACACACGGGTATGACTGTTGAGGAGTCGGGTTAACTGTCTGTTCTGTTGAAACAAAATTTCTGTATTTATCTGAGGTGCCTCGTTTCCGATAGGGCGGTCGGTGGGACACCATCCTATCTCCAGTTCCTTAACCGTATTAACTAGACATCCAATGGTCTGGCCTCCGAGAGGTTCTTCCCATTTTTTTAGCAGATTGACATGAAAGATCTGAGACCTTTTGGGATTGGCCGTGAGTTGTACCTTGTAGGTAACAGGTGTTACCACTCCTATCACTTTATATGGTCCCTGCCATTTTGCCAACAGTTTGTTGTCGGAACTGGGGAGAAGCACTAACACCCTGTCTCCTTCTGTAAAGGTCCGCAATTGAGTATTCCTATCCTAATATCGTTTTTGCTTATCTTGGGCCCTCTCCATATGTTCCCTTACGTTTTCCCATACTGTTTGTAAGCGGGATTTTAAGTCACAGGTATATTCCAAGAGGGACTTTTCCCCATCCTCCTCCTCCTCCCATAATTCCGCTGCCATGTCTAATAACGTCCTAGGCTGTTGGCCGAACAACAATTCAAATGGTCTATGGCCCATAGAAGCTTGTTCATGTGTCCTGATGGCGTATAACACTAACGGGAGTTTCCTATCCCAGTCCTTACCTGACTCTGAAATCGATTTCTTTAAGAGAGTTTTCAGGGTGCGGTTATATCTCCCCACCAAGCCATCTGTTTGGGGATGATAAACCGCAGTCCTTAACTGTTTGATCCCCAGAAGTTGACATATCTGCGCCATCAAATTGGACATGAACTGGGTACCTTGGTCTGTTAAAATCTCTTGGGGGGAAACCTATTCGGGAAAAGAACCCTATCATGGCATTGGCAACACTCTTGGTGTTAATACTGGTGATGGGGATGGCCTCGGGGTATCTGGTGGCGTAATCTACCAATACTAGTATATAACGGTAGCCTTTAGAAGAAGGTAGGAGAGGACCTACAGAATTTTCTAATCTGTGAAAAGACCCCGGGCCAGTAGAATTTCCTCAACAGGTACACTTCAGTTTTCTCCCTCCGATAGTGACCACCCCCCGGCTGACTGTGGGCTAGGTGTAGGACCTGCTGCCTATAAGGTTCGGGAACTAGTAGCTGTTTCTTTTCTTCGCTATTATTGCCAGTGATTCGGTATAATAGATTTTTAACTATCGTAAAAGACGGACCCTTGTCGTTGAGGGTTCGGGGTCGGGCACTTTTCCAAGCATTGATCAAACTCTGATCTTCTCTTTGACAACTGCGGAATGGGGGAAGGCCAGTAAGGATAAGGACCTGTGTAATTACCCTATCGGGGCTCGAGCTTCCTTGCACGTAGGATTTCCTTGCTTCTCTTTTTTCCCTTCTAGTAGGTTTGTATCGAACAACCGAAGGTTGTATTTGTAGGTTAGAGAAGGGAACGCTCCTCCACCAGGCACTCATGTCCTCTGTGGTTCTTGTACTATCCAGAAGTACCGAAAAGTCTTTGAAATCTGTTCCTATGATGGCTTCTTCAACCAGTCGTTCAACCACCCCTATCCTTAAGGGGGTCTCTTTTCCTTCCCATGAAAGGGTAGCCCAGATTAGGGGATATTCTCTTGTTTCCACGTGTATACAACAAATGGATACAGTAAGTCCCGAAGTAAAGGTATGGCTACCTAGTAAATCTGCCCTAATTACGGACTGACTGCAACCTGAGTCGATGAGGGCCACTGTTAATCTCCCATTGATAAAAAGTTCCTTCTTATATTGGGTTTCCTTTCCCCCTGTAAAGAAGACTCTCCCCCTAGTAACTCCTATTTCCATCGGTTCTGGTTTCTCAGATTTCAGGGGGCAAACCCGGCGATATGGCCCCACTCCCCGCAGCTAAAACATTGAGGTTGTTGTACATATGGTCTCTCAGGCCCTCGCACTTTTCCGGGGTCCTCTGCTGTTCTTCGCCCCAGGGATGAGGTTTGTCCGAGGGTCTGTCGGGTGGGGTTAGGCGGTGTGCGTATGAGGGGTGTCTTGAACTCGAGGGAGCGGTGAAAGGCACAGGCTAACTCAATGGTAGTGTTCGTATCAGGGCTTGGGTGTTGTTTGATCCAGTTGCGAGTATTGGTGGGTAGGGCGTCTAGCTATTGCTCCAAGAGGATAACTTCAATAATATCTTCCCTATTAGTCCCAATGGGTCCTAGCCATTTGAGACCCAAATCTTTAAACCGAAAGTATAGTGCCCTGGGATTCTCTGAGGGTCCCCACTTGGCTTTCCTAAACCGGACCCAGTAATGTTCTGTATCAAAGCCCACCCGCTCCAGGATACTCTTTTTAATGTCCTGATAGGGTGTGGTTCCGCCTGGGTTTACCGCTTGATAAGCCGCTTGGAGAGTTCCCTTTAATAAAGGAGCGATATACTGGACCCATCTATCCTGAGGCCAGGTGGCGGAAGTGGCAACGCGCTCAAAGTTGGTAAAAAAGGCATCCGGATCTTCGCCTTCCTGATACCTCTGTAAGACAGAGCTGGGCACGTTCGGATGTACCCGGGTGGCCGCGATAGTATCCGTGAGGGATTTTATTGCATTCTCATGTACCAATTGATTATTGGCCATGATAGTGGCCTGACTCTTGAGGGCGCTTTGGAGTGCCTCCCTCTCCACTTTTGCTTCTTTCTGCTGTTCCTCCCACACGATTTGCAGGTGTCTTTGTCCCTCAGCTAATTGCTGCATCATGTCTGCTATCGTGGGAGTACCCTCCATGGTCTCAATCTAGTTAGCGCCTATTCCAATATCCCACTTCTGGCACCACTGTAGTAGGTTCTTTATCTCCGGTGAGAGAGATATTGGAATAATTTGATAGGCGCCGGTTTGAGGGGATAAGTGCTTTATTTAAACTCAATGAAGATTGATTTTGATCTTTTCGCTATTTTCACAGGGTAACTTCCTGTTAGGGTCGTTCAACTCCTTGTTCTCTCTTTCAGGGTTCTTGTCGCGGTCCTACTGGGATATGGTCCTGATCTGAAGGAGGTCTGGTCTTTCCAGTATGGAGGTCGCCCAGATTCCCCAAAATAAAAAGGAGAACAGAAAAACAGGTAAGTGGATAGGTAAAGTAAGAACTAAATAGGGTTAATAGGGGACGTGAGGGTAGGTACACGTGAGGGTTGTGTTGGGATACTTTTCACTCCAATGGTGAGCGTCGCCTTCCCGTGAACGGTTTGGTTTCTCTCTCCTGTTGTGTTTTCTCTCTTTCTCTCTCTCTCCTCTCTTTCCTGAGTTTCCCCGTGAGGTTAGGGAGGAGTATGGTTAATAGGGTTCTGTTGTATTATAGGGTTTCCCCTTCCTTGCAGGACCTCCCCGCTATCCTCCCCGTATTCCTATCTAATTCCCTCGTTCCCTTTAACACTCTGGTAGGAATCCCCAGTCTCGGTACGAACGTACATGTAGGGGCCACGCCCCTCCGGGGACGTGGCCGGCTGCTCTGCGGTCTCCCGACTTCACTTCGGTGGGGGCGGGAGGCGCCCTCTGGTTTCTCTCCTTCTCCCGCGTTGTGGTTCTCGCGTCGGACTTGGTTTCGTTGGTCCTCGTCTCCTGGTTTCCGTCTTCTCTGCTCCGCGTTTCTCTCGTCTCTCTCCGCTCCTCCTGGTCTCGTCCGTCGTTCTTTTCTCGTCTGGACAAGACGCCTTCTGCGTCTCACGTCACGCCTCCGGGGCTCTCTCGTGTGCCCCGGGGGTATGCCCTTACGTCCCCTGTGGCTGTACTTGGTCCGGCGTCAATGGACGTCCGGCTACACAACCATACACACGTTCAAACTTGTGTCAAATAACTAGTGATGGTTAAGAAAAGAGATACCTTTGTGGTTGAAGACTGTCATGATATTTATGAATCATCTAGTCCAATTGATTAGACAATATCTGCTGCCATTTCAGATGTAGGTTGATGATGCACTGGTCTATCTAAATGAGGAAAAGCAATCAGGAAGCTTGCTGAAGATCTTGAAATGCCCAGAAAATGTCCTCTCCTAAAAAAGGAGGACATCCTCTGCCTTAATGGTGTCAAGTCACATACGACAATGGCTCTGAGAAAATGGCAATGCTTTTACTATGGCTGTCCACCAAATAATCTGGAAATTATTTTTAACTCAGGAAATGACCTCAGTGGCCATGAGACCAGTGTGTCAAGAGCTGCTTCATTTGACATTTCCTATGAGAAAAGATTTTTGGTTCTGCCATGTTTTAGTTAAACCTTTTTATACAGATTGTCTTAATAGTGATTACTCACTTATTATGCTTTGTGAATATAACATGTCACCAATAAAATGTACTTTTGTGAAGAACGCCAAATGGAATCGTATTCCAACACAAGGTTAAAATGCATAAATGCAGACTGAAGTGAGCAATTAAACTATGCAACTGTGTACAGCTGAACCCAGAAGTCTAATTAACTTTTCTTGTACAGGTGATGCAGGGTACACCTTCCTTAGTGGGACAAGAAGAAGATATAGGATGGGATTATATAATATGAATTATGGCTATTTTATCATGTAAATCCTTGTTGGGACAGAAATGTCCAACAATGGTATACAGCTATGTTCTCCTGCCCAGGGTGCTTGACTGCATCCATATCTGGGAGCCTGACCTTTATTTTGGCTCTGGTGTCACACTAATCAGGTATAGGCCAGTCCCTGACAAAGCATGGTCCAGCGTACCCCTTTGTATGTCCCTGATTAATGCTTCAGGAAAGCTGAGTGCAGCTGATTACACACAACACACACTTTACTTCACCCATGTGCTGGGAGTTCCTGCTTGGAGACATCACATTATACAGAGCCTGTGTCTGGAGAGCAACATGAGAAGGACACTTGAAAAGAAAGCCATCCCAAACAGATTCTGAAGTTTGAGACAGTGGATCCATATCTTCTGTCAATAGAAAGTGCGTATAAAAGTGGCATCCAAACTACCACATTATGGTTCCAATTCCAAAGTTCTTCTTGACCAAGAAAGGGAGTACTCTGCAGATTACTTGAGGAGCTGGTGTGTAATCAGAACTGATGCCTCCTAAAGGTGATTGGGCATCCTCTTAAATCTGCGATTTGTGCACGAGATCGGTCGAGTGCCTGGGCCTGCAGGAGGACAAACTGTCCTAATGGAGAATCCCAGCCTGCTCTCAGCGTAAGAAACACCAACAGAAAGTGGACTATATTGAAGAGTGAGGCTAAGAGCATTTCAAACAGTTATTGAGGCTTGTTGTCACTCTGCGAGAACTGTCCGGTTTTGGCACTGTAGGCTGTGAGCTGGTGCCAGATGTCAGCAAAACTGTTGGAGTGGAATTTTCAATCTGGGAGGACTCAGCTACATGTCACTCCTGAGTTAAGCCCTGCTGACTTGAGAGACCTCAAATGCTGGGAGAGCTGCACAGTGATATCTAGACCTGCTTAGCTGTAATTGTCTATCAATAATGGTGTAGAGAAGCTGCTGTGAGAATGAAAGGTTCAGGTTCTGCACCTTTCACCTCACCTAACCTGTGAGATCACTGCACAGCGCAGCACTTCAAGATTTCAGCTGTAATGGAGCAAAGGACTGAGACATTGTAGGAAGTTGGCTCTGTATATACTATCTCAAAGTGTTGGGTCATCGGGTGCAGAGTGTGAAGACTCACGCTTCTGGCGGGAAGGTGGAGTCTCTTTAAAGTTGCTTCTTTGTTGCTGTTTCTGGACAGAGCCACTGTCCTCAGGAGGTTTTGGTCCTTTAGGTGCAGGTCATTCCTTTGAGTCCTCTGAAGTCGCTGGTCACCCTGGATGCGTCGCTGTGCAGGTTCTTTGTGTCTGGAGACAAGTCAGTTGTTGTCTCCGTCGTCTCTGCGGGGCTTTCAGGTCAGCAGTACTTCTTTTTGTTGTAGGTTGCAGGAGTATGATTTCCTGTGTTCAGGGCCGCCCCTAAATACTCAATTTAGGGGTGTATTTAGAACTGGGGAGCATTAGCCAATGACTACTGTCCTTGAGGGTGGCTACACCCTCCTTGTGCCTCCTCCCTGAGGTGAGGGGGGCACATCCCTATTCCTTTTGGGGGAATCCTCCAAAAACAAGATGGAGGATTTCTTAAGGCAGGGGTCACCTCAGCTCAGGACACCTTAGGGCTGTCCTGACTCGTGGGTGACTCCTCCTTGTGTTTCTCATTATCTACTCTGGACTAGCTGGGATGCCCTGGGGCACTGTAACAACAGGCATGACCTTTGAGGCTCACCTCCAGGTGTTACAGTTCCTGCAGGGGGAGGTGAGAAGCACCTCCACTCACTGCAGGCTTTGTTCCTGGCCACAGAGTGACAAAGGCACTCACCCCATGTGGCCAGAAACCCGTCTGGATGTGGCACGCTGCCAGGAACTGGTCAGCCTAACACTAGGAATTGGACTGGTATACAGGGGGCATCTCTAAGATGCCCTCTGTGTGCATTTTTCAATAAATCCCACACTGGCATCAGTGTGGCTTTATTGTGCTGAGAAGTCTGATATCAAACTTCCCAGAATTCAGTGTAGCCATTATGGAACTGTGGAGTTCGTATTTGACAAACACCCAGACCATATACTCTTTATGGCTACCCTGCACTTACAATGTCTAAAGTTTGGCTTAGACACTGTAGGGGCATAGTGCTCATGCAACTATGCTCTCACCTGTGGTATAGTGCACCCTGCCTTAGGGCTGTAAGGCCTGCAAGAGGGGTGACTTACCTATGCCACAAGCAGTGGGATGTGGGCATGGCACCCTGAGGGGAGTGCCATGTCAACTTAGTAATTTTCTCCCCACCAGCACACAGAAGCTGTGAGGCAGTGTGCATGTGCTGAGTGAGGGGTCCCAGGGTGGCATAATACATGCTACAGCCCTTAAAAACATTCCCTGGCCATAGGGCCCTTGGTACCAGGGGTACCTTTTACAAGGGACTTATCTCTGTGCCAGGTCTGTGCCACTTGTGGAGACAAAGGTACAGTTTAGGGAAAGAACACTGGTGCTGGGGTCTGGTTAGCAGGGTCCCAACACACTTTCAATCATAACTTGCATCAACAAAAGGCAAAAGGTTAGGGGGCAACCATGCCAACAGTGGCATTTCCCTGCAGTCACTGACACTTCCAAGGCTAAACATGGAATAGAGCTTAGAGTAAATAGCAATCCCAGGTCAAACTTCTAACACAGGGTTCATTACAAGACTCCATCAAAAGCTCTAAAGGGATTTCTCTTGGCACTACTGTTCATCAAAGACCCACAGAGACAAAGACTTGGCTACCTCTGCAATTCTCAGTTCAAGTGCCAATGTAGCAAGAAGGGTCCAGAGCAGGAACTGACAGGGTACCTTGGAGGAAATCACAGAGAGGTACGGGACACAAGTATATATTCATAAGGATGTTGATACTCAGTCCTGCTCACGACTACAGAAGGGTTAGTGCACACTTACCTGATATCAAATGCTAGGCCTAGTTCTTCCTCCTGTCAGAATTTTTAGGAAGCTTTCAAGGCCTTGACTCGGAGTTGCAGGAGGTAAAGACGAAGCCGGCGTTTAGGGAGCAGGACGCACTAAAATCACCAGTTCTACTTAAGACTGCTGAAGACCAGATTACTGTATTGGTCTGGCTGATTCTTCAGGTGAGTGGGACAGGTGAAGCATGTTCGGCAGGGAGCGTAGGCCAAAAAATGTCCTCAGGGTTTGGGCAGGTAAACAGCCCTAGTTCATGGTCCAACAGATGTAGCAGTTCACATGTGGCAAGTGAAGCATGTGGCAGCCTGGAATATTCACCAAGACTTTGGAAGGATAAACGTGTTGGAACAGTGGCTTCCACCTTACAGGAAGGGCAGGTGCACACCATAATTTTGAACAAATCATCTAGCAAAAATGTATCTGTAAAGCTCAAATCTGCACAAAGGAACACATAACCAACTTGCAGTGGGTGCAAATTACTCATATATTTGCAGGTTCTGGGGGATGCTTCCTGTGACTGAAGCGCAAAGGAATCACAGGTATTGTGTAATAACAGTCACGGAATTCATGTGCCACTCAGGGCAGCACAGGGTAATACAACAGACTAAATTGTACAGGAATCTGAGGGATTTTAAAATCTCAGTCTTGATATATTTGTGGCCCATAAAGCACCAAAGGGGTAACACAATATGATTAGCCCCACTACAAAGAGGGTGCATGAGGGGGTAATGGCAATGACTTTGGTTTCTGTCTCACATATGTGGATCACTGTATAGTCTACATGATGTTCTGTGTTTGGAATAAGAGGGGCATGTTTTCACTATAGGTCACTGCACCAGGTCACTATAACTCACCCCTATGGCAGGCCCTCTCAGCCAAGAGGGCAGGGTGAATGTACCTGTGTGTGAGGGCACCCCTGCACCAGCAGAGGTGCCCCCACAAACTCCAGACCCGCTTTCCTGGACTTTGTGAGTGTGGGGATGCCATTTTACGTGCGTACTGAACGTAGGTCACTACCTATGGCCAGCTACAGAATGGTAACTCCAAACCTAGGCATGTTTGGTATCAAACATGTTGGAATCATATCCCAATACTTTTGCAAGAATTGGTTTTATTATTCCAGGCACTCTGGGGGCTTATTAGAGGACCACCAGCATTGTTTCCACAGCCTTCTGAGGTTTTCCAGGCAGCCCCAGCTGCTGCCACCTCTCAGACAGGTTTCTGCCCTCCTGTTGCTTGAGCAGCTCAAGGCAGGGGAGGGTTTTCTTTGCGAGAGGGGTGCTACACCTCTCTCTTTAGAAATATGTGTTACATGGCTTGGGAGGGGTAGCTTCCCCAAGCCACTGGTATGCTTTGAAGGGCACATTTGGTGCCCTCATTGCATAAATCAGTCTACACCAGTTCAGGGGGCCTCCAGTCCCTGCTCTGGCACAAAACTGGACAGTGGAAAGGGGCGTGACCACTCCCCTGTCCATCACCACCCTAGGGGTGGTCCCCAAAGCTCCTCCAGAGGGTTTCTGGGTTCTGCCATTTGAATCCAAGGTTGGCAGGAAACTCTGGGAGCATCTGAGTGGCCAGGCCAGGCAGTTGACGTCAGAGCCCCCTCCTGATAGCTGGCCACCCAGCTAGGCTCCAGGGCTATTTAGGGTCTCTCTTTTGGGTGGTTGCTCAGGTTCGGCTTGCAAGATTCAAGCAGGATTCCTCTGCATCCCTTACTTCAACTTCTGACTAAAGAAAGTGCATCTGGACTCTCAAACACCCAATAATCTGCAACAAAAACAAAGACTTCACCTGCAACATTGTTTCTCCAGCTCCTTACAGCTTTTGCAACATTTCGCCGGTCGTGCGACCTCTGAGGACAGGCCATCTTCAGTTTGCACATGAAAGAAGAAGGAATCTCCCTTGGAGTGAAGGTGTCACTCCCCTGCATCTGCAGGCACGAACAGCAATGACGACCGGCTCATGGATCCCCACTCCTACTGAGCTGCATGGATCCTGCAACACAGGTGGTGGTCGGAAGTGGTCCAGATGGTCCTCTCTACCAGCTGTCCAACTTTGGTGGAGGTAAGCCCTTGCCTTCCCATGCAGGACAGTACCCCGTGCACTAAGTTCTTTTACGCTACCAAGGCTTGTTGGCAATTCTTCCAAGGGGTCTTCAATCTTCTTGTAGCTCCAGCCCCCTGCACTCCTTCATGTGATGCACAGCTCCCTGAGTGACCCTCCTGGGCATGGGGCTCCTTTGCGTGGTGCTGCCTGTGCTTCCATGGGCTCTCTGCAATGCTGAGGGCCCCCTCTGACATCCCCTCCTGGGTTGAGTCCTCCTGGGCCTTGATTACTTGGGTGGGGTTGACACTTTTTTTGTATATAGTTTGTGTTCCTCCTAGGTCCACTATTCTCTATTGTGTTTTACACTATTTGCACTGTTTTCTAACTATTCTTATGCCTATCTGTAGGAAAGTACCATCTTGCCTGGCATGTTACCCCAATTTGTACATGTATGTCAGTTTGTTTTTGCCTGTCACACTGGGATCCTGCTAGCCAGGACCCCAGTGCTCATAGTTTGTGGCCTGAATGTGTATACCTGTGTAGTGACTAACTGTCACTGAGGCTCTGCTAACCAGAACCTCAGTGCTTATGCTCTCTCTGCCTCTAAATTTGTCATTATAGGCTAGTGACCACTTTTACCAATTTCAATTGGCATACTGGAACACCCTTATAATTCCCTAGTATATGGTACCTAGGTACAGAGGGTACTGAGGTTCCAAGAGATCCCTATGGGCGGCAGCATTTCTTTTGCCACCCATAGGAAGCTCAGACAAACCTTTACACAGGACTGCCACTGCAGCCTGATTGAAATAACGCACACGTTATTTCACAGCCATTTTTACTGCACTTAAGTAACTTATAAGTCACCTATATGTCTAACGTTCACTTGCTGAAGGTTAGGTGCAAAGTTACTAAGTGTGAGGGCACCCTTGCACCTGCAAAGGTGCCCCCACATAGTTCAGGGCCATTCCCCCGGACTTTGTGAGTGTGGGGACACCATTACACGCGTGCACTACTTATAGGTCAATACCTATATGGAGCTTCACAATGGTAACTCTGAATATGGCCATGTAACATGTCCAAGATCATGAAATTGGCCCCCCATTCCAAATATGGTATTGGGGAGCCAACTCCATGCATCCCCGGGGCTCCACCATGGACCCCAGGTACTGCCAAACCAGCTTTCTGGGGTTTTCTGTGCAGCTACCGCTGCTGCCACCCCACTGACAGGGTTCTGCCCTCCTGGGGTCTGGGCGGCCCAGTCCCAGGAAGGCAGAACAAAGCATTTCCTCTGAGAGCAGGGTGTTACACCCTCTCTCTTTGGAAATAGGAGTTAAAGGCTGGGGAGGGGTGGCCTCCCCCAGCCTCTAGAAATGCTTTGAAGGGCACAGATGGTGCCCTCCTTGCATAAGCCAGTTTACACCGGTTTAGGGAACCCACAGTCCATGCTCCGGCACAAAACTGGACAACGGAAAGGGGAGTGACCACTTCCCTGTCCATCACCACCCCAGGGGTGGTCCCCAGACCTCCTCCAGTGTGTCCCAGACCTCTGACATCTTGTTTCCAGAGGTGTGAGGGCACTCTGGAGGCATCTGAGTGGCCAGTGCCAGCAGGTGACATCAGAGACCCCTCCTGATAGGTGCTTACCTGACTAAGTGGCCAATCCTCCTCTGAGGGCTATTTAGGGTCTCTCCAGTGGGCTTTTCCTCAGATAACGACTTGCAAGAATCCAGCAGGACTCCTCTGCACTTCTCTCTTCGACTTCTGCCAAGGATCCACCGCTGACTGCTCAAGGATGCATGCAAAACTGCAACAAAGTAGCCAGAAGAATATCAGCGACATTGTAGCACCTAATCCTGCCGGCTTTCTTGACTGTTTCCTGGTGGTGCATGCTCTAGAAGCTGCCTGCCTTCACCCTGAACTGGAAGCCATGAAGAAATCTCCTGTAAGTCCACGGAATCTTCCCCCTGCTTCAGCAGGCACCAAACTTCAGCTTCACCGGTACTCTGGGACCCCTCTCATCCTTACGAGCGTGGCCCCTGGAACACAGGTGGTGGATCCAAGTGACCCAGACTGTCCAGTGGTCCAACTGTCCAAATCTGGAGGAGGTAAGTCCTTGCCTCCCCTCTCCAGTCAGTAATCCTGTGCACCAAGTGAACTGCAGCTACAAGGGCTTCAGAAATCCTGCATGCACAGCCGAGCCTAGGTCCCCAGCACTCTGTCCTGCGATGCTCAGCTCCCTGAGTTGATCTCCAGTGTCGTGGGACCTCCTTTTGCAGTGATGAGACGACTGCCATGTTCAGTCTTCTTGAACCCGTGTTCAAGGACTTCTGCGGGTTCTCTACGTTGCTGAGGGCCCCCTCTGTCTCCTCTCCCAAGTGGTGACATCCTGGTCCTTCCTGGGCCCAGGCAGCACCCTTTTTCTCCAACTGCGACTCTTGCAGCTAGCAAGGCTTGTTTACGGTATTTTGCCATGGAAACTCTTTTGCTTCTTCCAGCACGCCGTGGGACATCTTCTGCATGAAGAAGAACTTCCCACCTCCTTTCTTTGTTGCAGAATCTTCAGCTTCTTCCAACCGGAGGCAGCCATTTTGCACCTTCATCCAGGGTTTAGTGGGCTCCTGCCCTCCCGGACACTTTCACAACTCTTGGACTTGGTCCACTTCCTTTGCAGATCCTCAGGTCCAGGAATTCATCTTCAGTGCCTTGCAGTCTGTTGTGGTCTTTGCAAAATCTCTCATCACGACTTTAGTGTGCTTCTGGGGAAATAGTAACACTTTACTCCTACTTTCCAGAGTCTTGGGGTGTGGTATCTTGA
The DNA here is from genome assembly GCF_031143425.1 of Pleurodeles waltl. Taxonomy (NCBI): domain Eukaryota; kingdom Metazoa; phylum Chordata; class Amphibia; order Caudata; family Salamandridae; genus Pleurodeles; species Pleurodeles waltl. The sequence goes on from NC_090444.1 coordinate 46,165,953, forward strand.
ACACTCTTAGTATTTTCTTACAATCCCAGCGACCCTCTACACACTACCCTAGCCTAGGGGTCCATTTGTGGTTCGCATTCCACTTTCTTAGTATATGGTTTGCATTGCCCCTAGGCTTATAGCATCCTACAGTATTGTATTCTACACTGTTTGCACTACTTTCTGACCGTTTTACTTACCTGATTTGGTTTGTTGTGTATATTTTGTGCATGTTGCTTACCTCCTAAGGGAGTATATCATCTGAGATATTTTTGGCACATTGTCACGAAAATAAAGTACTTTTATTTTTGGTAACACTGAGTATTGCCTTTCTTATGATATAGTACCTATATGATATAAGTGGTATTGCATAAGCTTTGCATGTCTCCTAGTTCAGCCTTGGCTGCTCTGCTATAGCTACCTCTATCAGCCTAAGCTACTAGAACACTACTACTCTACTAATAAGGGATAACTGGACCTGGCACAATGTGTAAGTACCAATGGTACCCACTATAAGCCTGGCCAGGCTCCTACACTATCTCTGAAAACGAGCGTATATAATTGGTGTATTACTTACCTCCTAAGAGAGTACTGTCTCTATAGTAATCTTGATGGTATGATACCATGATAAAGTATCTTTATTTTTGTAAAACTGAGTGTATTCTTTCATGTGTGTGAGTACTGTGTGACTACAGTGGTATTGCATGAGCTTTGCATGTCTCCTAGATAAGCCTTGGCTGCTCATCCGCAGCTACCTCCAGAGAGCCTGGCCTCTAGACACTGCCTGCATTTAACTAATAGGGTATACCTGGACCTGGTATAAGGTGTAAGTACCTTAGGTACCCACCAAACACCAGGCCAGTTATCTAAACATTACAATATTTACACACTAGCCAAAATAACACTTCAGAATGTTGCCTCTTGACCTGTGCTGGGGCCACCTATGAATATGCGACTTAACAACTAGGTCCTAAACAACGACAGGCTAAACCACTACTTCTGAACACCGAAGAAGCCTAAACAACACTTTTTCAACAACGACGTCTAAACGACGAAAAAATACTATTAAAGAAGAATATACCTGAACAACGACATCAATTGCCCCGGATACCAAAACCACTACATTAATAACTACAAAAAAACGGTGAAAATAAAACATATATAATTTAGGTAAAAAAACATTAAAAAAATTAGCAACTTTAGTAAATACAATTTTTAAATAAAACATTTTTAAACAGTGAAAAAAAAACGGAGAACAAAAACAAAATAGCATAAAAACGTCAAGGTAAACATATTAAAACTGCACACACAGTAAACTTAAAAAATAAATATGTTCAGTCAGACATAGATTTCAAACAAAAATACATTACCTTTTTTTTTTTTGGCCCATCTGCCCCTAAGGGGGGCAGAATCCACTAGGCACCAGGGGTTATGTTTGTGTGCGTGTGAGTTTTTTGTGCGGGAGGCATAATCTTCTACACCGTTTCTGCAGATCGGCCTAGTTGTTTTTAGGCCCATCTGCCCCGGAGACCACTAGACACCAGGGGAAATATTTAACTGTTTGGTGGCAGGGTGTTTCTCAACTAGCGAAGTATATGCATTTGTGATTATAACAGTTTATTTTTCTTTTTTGTTCTAGTTCAAATCTTTTGCTTCTTATGTTGTGGCTGATTTTGGCAGTGGTTGATCTTTGCGTAGTTGCATGTTTTAGGTAAGCAAATTTACTCCAAAGAAGTATTGTTGCCATCCATGTATGACATGTTTGTAGGTGGTGTACTAAATGCAGGATTGTGTGTGAAATTGTCCTTAGATTTGTGCACAATATTTGTGTTGTCTTGTCTAATATGCTTTTCTTTTTTCTTTTTAGTGGGATATCATTGGTGATTGCTGAGTCTGTGCAGATTAGTTGCTGGTGAGTCTAGCTTTTTCAGGCAAGTGAGTGCTATATATTTTGAGTACATAACGTTGTTTATTACTTATTTTAGACAGTGCTGGTTGTTGTTGGCGCATTTGTCACGTTACACTTCTTAGAAAGGATCACGGGTAGTCACAGAGTGACCGCTCAGCAGGTTGTTGGCATGCTTTTTAAGTCGTCTTCTGACCATGATTATGAGATGTACTTTGCATCTGACGCAGAGTAGGAAGAGAGAGATTCTGGCAGTGAGATTTCTGTCCAAGAGGATTCTTCTGATGAGGAAGCCATTCTCAGTGCAGATGAAGGGGCTGTTTTCGAGGAGGACATTGATGTGCCAATGGTGCAGCAGCCAGCGGCTTAAAGGCTTCCCATTGGAAGACCTGGCATCTGGGTTACCCGAAGCATGGATCAGCCACAGTTGCCTGCCTTTACTAGTCTCCCATGGTGTTGAGTAAATACAGAAAACCTTTTGCCTGTCCATTTCTTTGAGTTGTTAATGGACGATGTATTTCTGGAAGAGATTGTTGAGTAGATTAATTTGTAGGCAGAACAGTATTTGAGGGACAACAATGCTAGAGTTAGGCCTCAGTCTAGAGCTACCCATTGGATTCCCACAAATTTGGAAGAGATGAAAAAGCTCTTGGGTTTGACTTTTTTGATGGGGTTGATAAGGAAGCCGTTACTGGCTTCTTATTGGTCTACTAGTCAATTGATGGCAACAGCAACATTTCCTGCAATGATGACTCGTAATCAGTATTTGCTTCTTCTTCAGGTACTGCATTTTGTTGACAATGCTTTAGCCTTGCCACAAGATCACCCTGATTGTGACTGTCTTTTTAAGATTAGGCCTGTCCTTGATCATTATGTAGATTGTTTTTCAGAGGTCTATGTGCCAGGCAAAGAAATAAGTGTGGACGAGTCTTTGGTCCTGTTCAAGGGTCGTTTGTTTTTTATCCAGTACATTCCCAGCAAGAGGGCACAGTATGGAATTAAATTGTATATGCTGTCTGAAAGTAGTACATGATATGTTTATAATTTCCGGGTCTACACTGGTAGGAATTCCAGTACTGACCACCCTGGTTGTCCGCCCACTTTTTGAGTTAGCAAGAAAATTGTGTGGGGACTTGGTAGATGACTGTTTAACAAACTCAACATTTGTATGTAGATAACTACTACACTGGAGTTCAGTTGTTCAGGGAGTTGTTCAGAGTGGACACTATTGCTTGTGGCACAATCCACTCTAACCGGAAAGGCTATTCAAGGGAGCTTGTCTGTAAAAAACTTGAGAGGGGACAGTTAAGTGCCCTGCGGAATGATGAGCTGTTAGCTCTGAAATTTTTAGACAGGAGGGATATGTACATGCTAACTACCATCCATAATGGGAGTACTTCACCTCTGGCTGTTTGGGGACAAGCTGCTGAACTGCACAAACCTGTGTGCATTTTAGATTGCAATAAGCACAAGGGTGATGTTGATAGAGTAGATCAGAGGTTGGAACCATACACTGCTGTTTACAAGTCTTACGTGTGGTATAAAAAGTTGGTCTTCCATCTGTTCAATCTGGCAACTTTTAGGGCCACATGTATCAAAGGGTTTTACCCATTCTGAATCTATCAGAAAATGCTTTAGTACATATGGCCCTTAATGCTTTTATTGTGTTTAAGGATTGTTCCCGAGTCATGGATGAAATTTGTTAAATTTCAGGAGTCAATGATAGAAAGCCTTGTTATGGTGGATCATACAAGAGTTCCTGTATTCAGTTAGAGCTTTTGTGTTTGTAGTTTTGTACTTATAATTAGTTAGTGGTTTCTTTGTAGTTTAAAAACAAAAAAAAAGTGATCGCAGTGCGCATGTAGTGGTGCTTGGCTGGCAATGTGCGTGGAGTGGTGCTTGGCTGGCGGTGTGCGTGGAGTGGCGCTTGGCTGGCGGATTGCGTGGAGTGGTGCTTGGCTGGCGGTGTGTGTGGAGTGGCGCTTGTCTGGCGGTCTCTGTGGAGTGGGGCTTGGCTGGCGGTGTGTGTGAAGTGGCGCTTAGCTGGAGGTGTGCGTGGAGTGGCGCTTGGCTGGCGTTGTGTGTGTGGAGTGGCACTTGGCTGGCAGTGTGCGTGGAGTGGCACTTGGCTGGCAGTGCCAGCCAAACGCCAGTCCACACACTCCCATCAGCTGGTGTGATTGCTGTATTAGGCATGTGGGCTTATGAAAGTGATGGGCCCTTGAGTGGCGCTGTCTGTCGATACAAGTGTTGTAATGTGCTGGGCCCGTGGCTGGTGTCATGAATGGTCTTGTGCATATCATGTATGAAAAATGTGTGAGTGGACTGTAAAGTGGTTGGTGCCTTGTCACGGCTTTATAGCTCACGAGCTGTGAGTCACTGGTTCAGGTTTTTGGCCTTTCGGTTATTAACAGTTCATTTCATTTTTGTGAAATCTCTTGTCAATAACATTTGATCTACCGAACCATCACTCACCTTCGTGCCAAAACCATCCAGAATGTGTGTTAAAAATGACAAAATCTACTCCGCTGTAATCATGCGTCGCAGCACACCCGTGACACACGAGGTGTCTCGGGTGGGACCCCGATGATGAAGCATGCCACCAACTTGGTCGATGGGTGAGGGGTCTTTTTAACATAACCTAAGTGCGTTTTTTTTCACAATTTTAGTGTTTGGAAGATCACAGAAGTATGTTGACACATCAAAATGATCTATTACAAAACTGTGTTTGGGGGTTACCTACATTTTTGGTCCCTGGTGCGACCTTCATCTAGGGAAACCTATCAAACGCAGACATTTCTTTAAAACTAGACACCGCAAGGAGTCCAGGGAGGTGTGGCAAGCCTGTATCCCCCAACATTTTCTTACCCAGATTCCTCTGCAAACCACAAAATGTGCTCAAAAAAGCATATTTTCCTCACTTTTCTTTGTAGGCTCACCGCTTCAGCACAAATTCCCTACCACTCAGTGTTCCCTTCAGTCTCCCAGGTAAAATGATAACTCACTTGTGTGGGTCCCCAAAGCAGAATCAGCCTAAAGATGTATAAAAGAAAAATATGTGCTTATCAACTCGCTGTGCTATCCCCTAAATCTCTACAGGTTTTTGGTCTTTTCCTGTTGCAGGTACCTGGGCCACCCACTCAAGTGAGGTGTCATTTTTATCAGGAGACTTGGGGGAAGGCTGGGTGGAGGGAAATTTGTGGCACCTCTCAGATTCCAGAACTTTCTATCACCGAAATGTGAGGAAAAAGTGTTTTTTTTTGCCAAATGTTGAGGTTTGCAAAGGATTCTGGGTAACAGAACTTGGTGGGAGCTCCGCAAGTCACCCCATCTTGGTGACTAGTTTAAGAAAATGCACAGGTTAGGTAGGTTTCCCCAGGTGCCGGCTGAGCTAGAGGCCAAAATCCACAGCTAGGCACTTTGCAAAAACAGCTCTGATTTCTTTGGGAAAATGTGATGTGTCCACTTAGTGTTTTGGGGCAGTTCCTGTCGCGGACACTAGGCCTATCCACACAAGTGAGGTACCATTTTTATCGGGAGACTTGGGGAAATGCTGGGTAGTAGTACATTTGTGGCTCCTCTCAGATTCCAGAACTTTCTGTCACCAAAATGTGAGGACAGAGTGTTTTTTTTGCCAAATTTTGAGGTTTGCAAAGGATTCTGGGAAACAGAACCTGGTGAGAGCCCCACACATCACCCCATCTTGGATTCCCCAGGTGTTTGGTTTTTAAACATGCACAGGTTTGGTAGGTTTCTCTAGGTGCTGGCTGAGCTAGAGGCCAAAATCCACAGCTAGGCACTTTACAAAAAACAGCTCTGATTTCTTTGGGAAAATGTGATGTGTCCATGTTGTGTTTTGGGGCATTTCCTGTCATGGGCACTAGGTACCCACACAAGTGAGGTATCATTTGTATCCAGAGACTTAGGAGAACGTTGGGTATGAGGAAATTTGCTGCTGCTCTCAAATTCCAGAACTTTCTGTCACCGAAATGTGAGGAAAAAGTGTTTTTTGTCACATTTTGAGGTTTGCAAAGGATTCTGGGTAACAGAACCTGGTGAGAGCCCCACAAGTCATTCCCCTAGGTGTCTTGTTTTTAAAAATGTGCAGGTTTGATAGGTTTCCCTAGGTGCCGGCTGAGCTAGAGGCCAAAGTCTACAGCTAGGCACTTTGCAAAAAACAAGTCAGATTTCAATGCAAAAATGGGATGTGCCCATGTTGTGTTTCCTGTTGCGAGCATTAGGCCGACTCACGCAAGTGAGGCACCATTTTTATCGGGAGACTCGGGGGAACACAGAATAGCAAAACAAGTGTTATTTCCCCTTGTCTTTCTCTACATTTTTTCCTTCCAAATGTAAGACACTGTGTAAAAAAGATGCCTATTTGGGAAATGCTCTGTAATTCACATGCTAGTATGGGCACCCCAGATTTCAGAGATGTGCAGATAACCACTGCTTCGCAACACCTTATCTTGTGCCCATTATGGAAATACAAAGGTTTTCTTGATATCTATTTTTCACTCTTTATATTTCAGCAAATGAATTGCTATACACCCGGTACAGAATGAAATCCATTGCAAGGTGCAGCTCATTTATTGGCTCTGGGTACCTAGGGTTCTTAATGAACCTACAAGCCCTATATATTCCCGCAACCAGAAGAGTCCAGCAGACGTAATGGTATATTGCTTTCAAAAATCTGACATTGCAGGAAAAAGTTACAGTGTAAAACGTTGAGAAAAATGACTTTTTTTTTTCACCTCAATTTCAATTTTGTTTAAAATTCAGATGTTATTTTCTGTAGGAAAACCTCATAGGATCTTAACAAATTACCCCTTGCTCAATTCAGAATTTTATCTACTGTTCAGAAATGTTTAGCTTTCTTTGATCCAGCATTGGTTTCAGACCAATTTCTGTCACTAACTGGAATGAGGCTTAAAGCACAAAAAATAGTAAAAATGGGGTATGTCCCAGTAAAATGGCAAAATTGTGTTGAAGAATTGGGTTTTCCGAATCAAGTCTGCCTGTTCCTGAAAGCTGGGAAGATGGTGATTTCAGCACCACAATCCCTTTGTTGATGCCGTTTTCAGGGAAACAACCACGAGCCTTCTTCTGAAGCCCTTTTTTCCCATTTATTTAAAAAAAAAGAAATGTTCGCTGTATTTTGGTTAATTTCTTGATCCCCCTCAGGGAAACCCACAAAGCTTGGGTACCTCTAGAATCCCAAGGGAGTTGGAAAAAAAGGACTCAAATTTAGCGTGGGTAGCTTATGTGGACAAAAAGTTATGAGGGCCTAAGCGGAAACTGCTCCAAGTAGCCAAGTAGCCAAAAAAAGGCCTGGCACCTGAGGGGAAAAGGCATGGCAGAAAAGGGGTTGAATTATAATATTACCCTTAAAAACATATATATATATCTATATATATATATAGATATAAATAAATACATATATCTATAAATATATATATATATATATATATAGCCGTCCACCATTTTGTGTTCAGTGAAGACGTGTGTAGCAGTACAGAAAAAGTCAGATTGATATTGTGGATAACACCACCATCTATTCACTTAAAAAGGTAATATACATATAAAAGATATATATATATATATATATATATTTATATATATATATATATATATATATACATATATACATACATATGTATATATATATATATAGTTTATAAATTACAAAAGATCAGCTCGAAAAGAAGAAATAAATTACATTTTATCTCTCTAAAATTTCAGAGATCTATTTGAAGGGAGTTAACAATAAAAAATAGAACATCTTTAGAATAAAAGGTAAAAGATTTCTTTTTTTATAAAAAAGTTTGAGTATAATGTTAAAATACGTGTTAAAAATGAATATATATACATTAGTATTAGAATTGCAATGCAATTAAATTTATGTGTAGACAAATAAAAATAAAATTTACTTCACCTACCAAGTCTACTTAGTACTTACCTCAAATGGGGTGCTAGAGAGAAACCAGAGAAAAAAAATAGTTTAAATATTACGCTGGGTACATACCTGAAACAGGTACAAGATACCAACTAGGGAAATATTACTACTCTAATTCCACTGGGTACTTAGGTCAGAGCATGTGCGGGATAGTAACGGAGAGGGGAATTACTACTGAAACTCTGCTGAGCAGTTACCTTACTGCATGTGCAGAATAGCAACTGAGGGTAACATTAGTCTTTAAACTACACTAAGTACGTACCTCAATCAAGGTACTGGACTGTAATTAGGAGGTAAAATAAAAATAAAAATTCTACTGGATACTTACCTCGGAGTGGATAGTGCACAGCAACTAACCAATAAATGGAAAATAAAACCAAATTACTACACTGTTTTCTGTTTATTTATATAGATTCCAAATAAATAAAAACACAGAAGGACATCAAGAGTTTGAAAAACATTTTGCAAAAATCAATTAAAGACCATCCACCCAAAAAAGAGAAAAGTGAGTATAATCTCCAAAAAGAAAAACATTAATGCAATGTATAGTGTACAAAAAGCTGAAGGCAACAGCTGGACATTGATCATCTGGTAAAATTATTTTTCTAACATGCAGAACCGTAACTAAGAGAAAAAAAGGTATTCTAACTACTTGGAACATTTGTGTGGGCAAGTGCTGGACAGTAGTAAGATGGCAAAATAAGTATTGTAACTCCATTAGGTACCTACAAGAGGGCAGGTGCTGGAGAAGGAACATGGAAATATTTACTATTCTAAGTCCACAGGACAGGTGCTGCACAATAACCAGAGGAAAAATTACAATTCAACCTCCTCTGCATACTTACCTCAGAGCAGCTGCAAGATAGCCACTAGTAGGCAAAATTAATAGTTCTACTTCACTGAGTACTTATCTCAGGGCAGGTGCAGGATAACAACCATGAGACAGAATAACAAATGTAACTCAGCTGAGTACTTACCTGAGAGCAGGTGCAAAACAGTGACCATGGGACAAAAATACAAGTGTAAGACCACTAGGTACTTACCTCAGGGTAGGTGGAGGACTATGCAAGAACCAAAATAACTGTTCCGACTCCGCAAGGTACTTACCACATATTACATCCTGGACAGTAAACAGGTAACAAAATGACCAATGTAACTCAACAGGGAACAAACCTCAGGGTAGGGGTAAAACTATAAAGAGGAAAGAAATACAGTGCTCTAACTCCACCGGGTACTCACCTAATGACTAGTGCTGGAAAGTAACCAATCTATTAATAAAAAGTAAAACACTAAATAGTAGACTCATTACTATTTTTTTTTAGATTTCAAATAAGAAAATAACCACAGGAAAACATCACAAATCTGAAACACAACATCTTGAAAATGAAGGAGCTCACCAAAAAAATAAAGTATAATATTTAAAAAAAGAAAACAATTTCATTGGTAACTCTTATGTATACATAGCTGAACAATTTACCACAGGGCATGTGTAGACAGTACATACAAGGGCAAATTTACTATTGGAACTCCATTGAATACTTATGTCACAGTAGGTGCTGGACAGTGATTAAAGTCTAACTTACTATTCCAACTCCACCAAGTGCTTACCTCATGGCAGGTGCTGGACAGTGATTAAAAGCAAATTTACCATTCCAACTCCACCAAGTACTTACCTTAGGGCAGGTGTTAGTGACTGGTAGCAAAATTACTATTCCAACAACACAAGGTACTTCCGTCAGGGTAGCTGCTGGACAGTGGTTAAAGGCAAAATTACTATTCCAACTCCACCAAGTACTTACCTCAGGGCAGGTGATGGACAGTGTGTAGGGCCATATTTCCTATTCCGACTCCATCAAGCACTTACCTCAGGGCAACTGATGGACAGTGTCTAGGGAAAATTACTAATCCAACTCCACTGGGTACTTACGTCAGGATAGGTGGTGGACAGTGATTAAAGACAAAATTACTATATCAACTCCACTGGGTACTTACCTGAGGGCAGATGATGGACAGTGTTGAGACAAAATTACTATTCCAACTCCACCGGATACTTACGTTAGGGTAGGTGCTGGACAGTGATTAAAGGCAAAATTACTACTCCAACTCCACCAAGTACTTACATCAGTGCAGGTGATGGACAGTCATTAAAGGCAAAATTACTATTCCAACTCCACCAAGTACTTACCTCAAGAGAGGTGATCGACAATGTCTAGGGGCAAAATTACTATACCAAATCCACTGGGTAGTTACATTAGGGTAGATGCTGGACAGTGATTAGGGGCAAATCTACTATTCCAACTCCACTGGATACTTATGTCAGGGTAGGTGCTGGACAGTGATTATAAACAAAAAACTATTCCAAATCCACCGGGTATTTACCTCAGGGCAGGTGATATACAGAGTCTAGGGACAAAATTACTATTCCAACTCCACTGGATACTTACGCTAGGGTAGGTGCTGGACAGTGATAAGGGACAAATTTACTATACCAACTCCACCAACTACTTACCTCAGGTTAGGTGTTGGATAGCAATTAGGACTAAATTTACTATTCCAACTCCACCAAGTACTTACCTCAGGGCAGGTGCTGGACAGTGACTAAAGAGCAAATTTACTATTCCAACTCCACCGGGTACTTTCGTCATGGTAGGTGCTGAACAGTGAGTACAGGGCAAATTTACTATTCCAATTCCACCAAGTACTTAGCTTAGGGTAGATGCGGGACAGTGATTAAAGGCAAAATTATGATTCTAACTCCACCAACTACTTACCTCTGGGGAGGTGCTAGACAGTGAGTAAAGTGCAAAATTACTCTATAAACTCTACTGGGAACTTACGTCAAGGCAGATGCTGGACAGTGACTAAAGGGCAAATTTACTATTTCAACTCCACCGGGTACTTTCGTCATGGTAGGTGCTGAACAGTGAGTATAGGGCAAATTTACTATTCCAATTCCACAATGTACTTAGCTCAGGGTAGATGCAGGACTGTGATTAAAGGCAAAATTACGATTCCAACTCCACCAACTACTTACCTCAGTTGAGGTGCTAGACAGTGAGTAAAGTGCAAAATTACTCTTCAAACTCTACTGGGAACTTACGTCAGGGCAGGTGCTGGACAGTGATTGTAGGCAAATTTACTATTCCAGTTCGGAGTACTTACCTCAGGGCAAGTGCTGGACAGTCATTAAAGGCAAAATTACTATTCCAACTCCACCAAGTACTTACCTCAGGGCAGGTGCTGGACAGTGATTGCCGCCAAGTTTACTATTCCAACTCCACCAAGTACTTACCTTAGGGTAGGTGCTGGACAGTAAGTAGGGGGCAAAATTACTCTTCGAACTCCATTGGGTACTTACGTCATGGCAGATGAGGGACAGTGACTAAAGGGTACATTTACTATTTCTACTCCACCGAGTACTTAAGTCAGGGTAGGTGCTGGACAGCTATTAAAGACACAATTAGTATTCCAACTCTGCCAAGTAATTAACTCAGGGAATGTGATGGACAGCATCTAGGGGAAAATTACTAATCCAACTCCACCGAGTACTTACCTCAGGGCCGGTGCTGGACAGTCACTAAAGGGCAAATTTACTATTCCAACTCCACCAGATAATTACAATTCAAACTCTACATGTATTTAAAAAAAATCTTTTTGTATTGTTTACAGATTTGGAAAGAATGGCATCAAAGGGTGAAGCGAATTACGTCACCTCACGCACAGGACACCAACTTCTGAAATTTGAAGGGTATCTCTATTGCAGAGACAGAGTTGCTGAACTCAGGAGTGCTGAACTCAGGAGCCATTGGAGGTGTTTGCAATACTTCTCTTCACATTGCAGAGGCACAGCTGTTACTCTGGAAGATACTGTGGTTAGGACAACAGAGCATAACCACTCTGCCTCTGCAATGGAAATAGAAGTGAGAGAAAATGTACAGAAAATTAAACATTTTGCACACACCTCCAATGATTCCTGCAGGGGCAAGGAACTAAGGGAAGTAGTGTGAAGTATTTCCGTACAGGTTGCAGGTAGCATGCCTTCAATACTGAATCTTCGACAAATGTTTCAATGGGAAAAACTGGCAAGTAACCCCCCAACATGTAACACTGCAATCCTATGAAGAGATTAACATCCCCCCAGAACTAAAACTTACCTTCTGGAATTAATCTTTTCCCATGCATGACAATGAAAACCCTCATAAGAGAATTTTAATATTTAGCACAGCCTGTAACTTACTAATCATAGAGAATAGTGAAATTTGGATGATGGATGGAACATTAAAATCTACACCCCACCGATTCACCCAAATTAACACTATTGATGCAACAAAATATAACACTACAGTCACCCTAGTGTATGCATTGTTACCTGACAAACATTACTCTACTTACACTGCATTTTTATCAGTAATCAGAAACAAAACAATGACTAAAAGACCTAGAAAAGTAATAATAGATTTTGAATTGTCAGTGATAAACACAATAATAAAAATATATCCAGAACACAAATACAAGGATGCTTTTTCTACTTTTCACAGGCATATTGGCGTAGAATTCAAAAGTCATCCTTGGGTAGAGAATATTTCTCAGGCTGCATGCTACAATTTGAATTAATGAAACTAACTGCGTTATGCTTTGTGCCACCTGACAAAGTAGATGAATATTAAACATGTATCACCGATTCTAACTATTTTACGGCAAATTAAGACAAATTGGAGCCATTGCTAAATTACTTCGAAGAAACCTAGATTGGACACCTAAGCACATCAGGTCGCAGAAGAAAACCAAGAATTCCAATTGAGTGGTGGCACTGCTATATGACCTGCTTAGAAGGTGGTGCAAAGACTAATAATGCCATTGAGGGATGGCACAAGTCCTTCAACAAAGCAATTGGAAAACCCCATCAAAACCTATATCATTTCATGGAAATTTTGAAGAAGAAGCAAAGTTTCAAAGACATGAGGCTTGCTCAGTCACTGTCAGGTAACCTGAACCCACACACAACCCAAAAAAGCAAAGAAATGTCAGAATTATTTTGGGCTAAAATACAATAATTTCCTGGTGGCTTCAGACTACCTTGACAGTCTAGCATATATACTAAATTTCTAACAACTACTAACCTATATCACCATTACTTGCCAGTGTTAAAAAGAACATGAATTAAATTGAAGTTTTTGAAATGGTTTTTAAACTAAATTATTCCCCCCAAAAAAGTTCTTACCTTTAGCAGTTTTCATGTCTTCACCCATTCACTTGCAGCATCTCTGCATCTATCGCTGTAGAGTTCTTCTTCCATACTGATGTAGAAGCATTTTACACTGCACATTTAAAAAAAAAATGAATTAGTCATCTTGAAAATAATTAAGATTGGTCATACAAAATGGATGATGAAAAAAAAAAACTTATAGAAGATAAAAAGTTTACAAAAAAAAGTAAAACATTTGACCAAACAACAAATGTTGTGAAATACCCAATATTATTTAAGCCAAATGAACGTTTTATCCCTACAAAGGAAAAAACGTGATTTACATAATGGCCAAACCTACAACATAAAAAAAAAACAGCAAAAAGACATGAAAATTAAATAAAAGAGAATATTAATAAAAACATAAGTAAACACGAAGAGGTTTAGGATATGGTAAATAATTTTCTTTTAAACGGTACAATTTCCTAATCCATCAACCACAAAAAGAAAAGAATTACAGTAGAAAATACAACATTATATTTAGTTTTAAAAAGCAGTACAATTGTTTAAAAACACAAACACTGCTAAACATTTATTTTTAAATCGATCCCATATCTAATGCGAACCTGTACGGGAACAAAAATTAAAAATTAAAAACAATTAAAACTTCCAAAAGCTACTCCATACCTTACAACTACCTCCCATATCTATCTCTGCAATAAAAATATCCATAAACATACTCTAAAAAGATTTTTAATTTAACTTACCCGACCAAGGTCTCTGCTTGCATCCAATCTTGACTGCAACGCTCCACCGACTGAAGAAAGACACGTCAAACCAAGTAAACGGAGAAAAAGAGTAAAAATAGAAAAGAGACTATTTCTCTCATAGGAAATAATAGAAAACAGAGAAAAATACCACTGAAAAGGGTTAAAACAAATTAAATACATTTGTAAAAATATGTAAATAATAAATGATGAACCAAAATATTTTTTGCATTTTTAAAGTATTTTTAATAAAATAATAAACATTTTCAAAAATTCTGAAACATTTGTTTTATTTTTTTTAAAAATATGTTTGCATAAAATATTTGTATTATTGGTGCAAAGAAATTCTGAAATATAAGTGAATTAAAAATTAAAGAAAAAAAGATTTGCAAAGTGTAATTTCTGAGATTTTTTAATATAATAATACAATTGAAAAAAAGACGTTAATATTTAAATAAATTACATGTTAATGTAATTATATACCTAAAAATATAATTATAAAACACATAATACATACATATAAATATTTATTTTACCAAAAATATTTTACCATTTCTAAATTAATAAAAACAACATTAATAAGTATTAAAATGTATTAAAAAAAACTATTTACAATGATTAAAAATTAAGAAAATAAATAATGTAAAAATTAAAATGAAAATATAAGAAGAAATTATTTTCTACAAAAATCAGGAATATTATTCCAACTTATAAGTTTTAAAAACAACAAAAAAAACTATTTATTTGAAAATGATACACATTTAATATATTAACTCCAAAAATATTATTATCCAAAATTCATGTCAAATAAATATTTAAATAGTATATTAATAGATAACCATTTTAGTTTAAAAAACAACAACAACACATTTTTTTTGAAGCAAAGTAAAATAAATAAAAATTCTAAAAATTAGTACACAGGTATTAAAATTAATACTTGAGTATTAATACACTCCCCACCCATTACTCCTCAATCCACACTATCCCGTCCCTTAATAAAAGTGCTGCAACTCATATTTATTTACATTACATAAAACACCCTCAAAATAAAAATATACATTCAGAAAAAAGAATTCCTGTTCTATATATTGTATTTAAAAAAAAAGCAAATTTCAAAACTGAATTTAAAAAAAAAGTATTTAAACACAGAAAATACAGAAATAAAAATAACATAAGGTTTTCCAAAAAAGTTACAAAAAGATACTCAAACATTGAAATTAATACTTGAGTATTAATACACTTCCCCACCCATAACCCCTGCATCCCATATATCCCGCCCCTCATTCCAAATCATTTTAGTATAATCTTCGAAATTTTGAAACCCAAATAAATTTTTTAAAACCCCTCAAAAATAATACACTTAGTAAAAATGCTGCTTCATCAAACAAAAAATACAAATAAAATGAAACACATAATAATAAAAAAAACAAAAAACATGAGGTTAAAAAAGACAAAAAGGTACTCAAGCATTGAAATTAATACCTGTGTATTAATACACTTCCCCACCACCCCTGCCCCCATATAGCCCACCCCTTATTCCGGCGCATTTTAGTATAATCTTCTAAATTCTAAAACCTAAAAAACTAAATTTAAAGCCCCCCCCAAAAAACCTAGTAATAATGCTGCTCCCAGAAAACAAAAAAGAAAAAATATATATTCTTAAAAAACAGAATCCATGAGGTTTAATATAACATTACAAAAAATACTCATCCATTGAAATTAATACCTGAGTATTAGTACACTTCCCGACCCGTAACCCCTGCATTGCATGTATCCCACTCATTATTCCAGTGCATGTTAATACTGTACACTTCCCCGCCCATAACCCCTACATTCCATATATCCCGCCCCTTATTGTGGTACATTTTAGTTAAATCTTCTAAATTTTAAAACCTAAAAAAGATTTTTAAACCACTCCCCCCAAAAAAACCCTATTCATAATACTGCTCCCATTTAAAAACAAAAAAAAAATATTATTAAAAAATAATATCCATGAGGTTTTTAAAAAATTACAAAAAAGTATTATCCGTTGAAATTAATACCCGAGTATTAATACACTTCCCTAAGCATAACCCCTGCATCCCATATAGCCCGCCCCTTATTCCGCCGCATGTTTAAAAAAAATTACAAAAAAATTATTCAGGTTTTTAAAATAATACCTGAGTAGTAATACGCCTCCCCATCCATAACCCCGCATTCCCATATATCCTGCTCCTTATTCAGCTTCATTGTATTATAATCTAAATTCTAAAACCTAAAACAAAATATATACACCCCCCAAATAATAATACCCCTAGTAAAAATGCTACTCCCAAAACAAACAAAAAAAACAAAAACAAAATATTTATAAAAAATAAAAACACTCCTGCAAACATAACCAATATATTCTACAACATAACTTAACTACATTATTTTTTATTATTTTTTACAAATAAAAATTAAACTCCAATAATAAAATTAATACACTATTGATACACTCCCCCTCCCATTACCCCTAAATCCCTAACATCCCGTCCATACAAGAAAGTGCATTCATTTTTAAAAATATATAAATAAATTTATGTGTATATATATATATATATATATATATATATATATATATATGCGAAAAACAAAGGAGAACTCTGGGAAGTTCCCAATTTTAGGCAGAGAGCTGCTTTAGTAAGGATCACCCTGCAAACACCAGCGACACTCTAGATTTGCTCACCTCAAATGTCTGCTTAACTAGCAACGTTTTTAAGCATAGGATTAGCACAGTGCTATCCTCACCGAGCTAGATAGTGACAAAGTCTTTTGCCATTTGTACAGCAAAATCTTTAAGCATAGGACTGACATAGTGTCATCCTCGCCGAGCTGTAAAATGACAAAAGCCATTTACCACTCCAGGCACAGTATTACAGCTTTGGACTGGTCAAATACCATCCAAGCCAACATGGAATGAGTAAAGCAACCCCTGACACGTGTTTCGCTCTCATTAGAGCTCTTCAGAGGGGTATAGCTTTGTCCAGACACAAGGGATCACCCAGTATAAGTCAAACCAAGGCCCTTTCAGGGTTAGAGTGACGCATAAATTATGCAAAAAACAAAGGAGAACTCTGGGAAGTTCCCAATTTTAGGTGGAGAGCTGCTCTAGTAAGGAGCACCCTGCAACACCAGCAACACTCTAAATTTGCTCACCTCAAATGTCTGCTTATCTAGCAAAGTTTTTAAGCATAGGATTAGCACAGTGCTATCCTCGCCGAGCTAGATAGTGACAAAGTCTTTTGCCATCTGTACAGCAAAATCTTTAAGCATAGGATTGACATAGTGTCATCCTTGCCGAGCTGTAAAATGACAAAAGCCATTTACCACTCCAGGCACAGTATTACAGCTTTGGACTGGTCAAATACCGTCCAAGCCAACCTGGAATGAGTAAAGCAACCCCTGACACATGTTTCGCTCTCATTAGAGCTCTTCAGAGGGGTATAGCTTTGTCCAGACACAAGGGAGCACCCAGTATAAGTCAAACCAAGGCCCTTTCAGGGTTAGAGTGATGCATAAATTATGCAAAAAACATATATATATATATATATATATATATATATTGGGCAAGTAATGAATCATGAAAAATAAAAATAAATTCTAAACAACTAATAAACCATTAAAAAACTTACCTTAAAATTTGTTTTTCAGGCAATATTTGTTAAGCCAAAATCGTTTTTAGGCAGTAGTCGTTCTGTAATTCGTTGTAGAGACTTATTAGTTGCTTGGGGTCGTTGTTCAGGCAACTCGTGCTTCACAGCTTGTTGTTCAGGGTGTTTGCCACCTGGGCCAATGCAGGCACGCTTGCACCAAGAGGCAAGAATGCTAATGTTGCATGTAGGAATGGATGCAACTGAAACGTGCATCTTACTGATTATGTATATATGCTGCTAGCCCCAGTGCTCCAAATATGTGTGCTGCAGTACCCAGGACACCAATCAAATAGAAGTAAAGATAAGATGTCAAGGTCTAACTACATGTAATATCACTCAAGTGAAGGTAGCAGTAACTGACGCTTTAGTGGTTTGCCTGGTGTCATCTGTCAGTAAATGAACACACTACCTACTGATGTGCATGGCTAACCACATGCAAAGGTCAAGGAACACCTCCCTTTGGTGTAGAGTAATGCAGTACAGGGAAATGATTTATAGTGTGGCACTCTGGATTCATCACCTTTTTCTGGTCTACTGAAGCTGGACATGGGATGCTCATTACATTGGCAAACAGTTCTTTCCAAAACATAATCCAAGGTGCATTCTGCACTTGCCATTCATATTGTTTGAGACAGAGAGCAGACGTGTCTGTGCCATGAAATTCCACAGTGGAAATTGGTTAGTTGGCTAGAGTGCTAACTGATGTCTGTTCGACAATCACAGATGTCATATTGGCCTTACAACATCCCGATAATATTGATTTAGTAGGTTGGTAAGCAGGATGCCACACACACTGTAGCCTGGCTGAACCAGCCAGTCTCTGTGGCTCCATAAGTGTGGATTCCATCCATACCTAAACCTAGGGTCCCCGAGTAATTCCTTCTGTATTTGCCATAATCTGTTTCTGTGATTTATATTGCTGTTAGTTTTTGCCGTGTTGTTTCAGCGTGCCTCTGCCCCCCTGCTCCCCCCTGTTTAACTCTCGTTTTGCTCATGGTTCTCACCACCCGTCTTCTCTGCACCAGGTCCGGCCGGTCACTGTTCCCCTGCCGCTGCTTCCCCTGCGGCCCTGCCCCCGCACACAACCATTGGCCCTCCCTCCCTCCTCCCAGCTGCTCCACCCTCCCAACCCACCCTCCTAAAGGCAGCCAAGTCGCAGGTTAGCCAGAGGTGAGCCCGTCTGCGCCCGTCCGCGCCTGGACCGCTCCCAGCGCCAGTCCCCCTGGCCCCCCTAACCCAGACCCCCCAGACAACACTACTCTACAACCATACTCCACTCCCTCAACCTAGGACTACTCCCCGTCTGCACCCAAGCCAACCCCAAACACACGCAGGGACCATTCACCTGCTAAGCCTGCCGGTTCTCCTGCTCCCCTGCTAACACCAGAAACACCCACACACCCCACACCAACCCCAACGCTCCCCACAACAAACACCATAACTTCAACGCAGCAGACTCCCACACAGCCCCCGCTCATCCCAACAGACCCTACCCCAACAAGCCCCACAACCCGAACACACTCCACGACAACACTACCACAACCCACAGCAACACCAAAGCCCCTCACACCAACACCATCGTGCACCACAACAACAGCCCCCACAACCACCTTAACTGCATAGTCCTAAACACCTGCTCTTTACACAAGCATGCCATAGAACTCTGGGACCTTATCACATCACACTGACCAGACATCATCTTCCTCACGGAAACCTGGAAAAAACACTCATCTGAGCCAGACTTAGCCACAGCCACCCCTGATGGATACAAACTCCATCGCAGAGACCGCTTAAACAAGCCAGGAGGTGGCATCGCCATTATGCACAAAGACACCATTAAGGTCACCACCAACACACACAACACCCTAGACAGCGCAGAACACATGCACTTCCTAATTCACATAAACAACAACACCACCCTCAGAGGAACACTCATATGCAGACCACCAGGGCCTCGCCCCCCCATTCTGTGATGCCATCGCTGACACCATCAGCCCTCACGCCCTCACCTCCACAGACTACATCCTCCTCAGTGACTTTAACTTTCACCTGGAGAACCCGCATGACCACAACTCCTCATCTCTTCTAAATAACCTCACGAACCTCGGACTCAAACAACTGGTCACAGCACCCATCCACTCAGCAGGACACACACTAGACGCAATCTTCACCTCGAGCAACCACATAGCCTACACTAACACCACCGAACTCCACTGGACTGACCGCCACTGCGTCCACTTCCTCTCCAAACCTCCCACACGCCACCAACGCACCACACCCTACCGCATGTGGGACAAGATCCCCACAGAACACCTGAATTCCCAACTTGCGCAGACCTCCCCCCCACACCAACAACCCCAACATTGCTGCTCATAACCTCGCACAATGGATCACAACCTGCACAGACTCACTTGCCCCTATCAGAAGAAACATCACCACCGCATCATCAAGAACGCCCCCTGGTTCACCACTGAATTCCAAGCCTCCAAGCGTGAATGCTGCAAAGCAGAGAAAACTTGGTGACAGGAACACTCAACCATCAACTTCTCCACCCTCAAAATCTCTACTCACAAACACCACCAACTCATACACACCACCAAAAGAGCATACTACAAGGAACACATAGACAGTAACTCTCACAACAGCAAGGAACTCTTTACCATCATCAGAAAACTCTCCAAACCCAAATCCACCAACATAGACCCCACGCACACACAACTCCTCTGCGACTCCCTCTCCAACCATTTAAACCGCAAAATCTTAGACATGCACAACAGTTTCAAAACACGCGCACCCGCCACACACACCTCCGACTTGACCAACAAAGACCCTCCACACCCCCCCAACCTACTATTCACATGGGCCCCTACCAACGATGAAGAAACTGTAAAAACAATGGATTCCATCCACTCAGGCTCCCCCTCTGACCCCTGCCCCCATCGCATTTACAACAAAGCCAGCCCAACCATCCCTCCCAAGCTTTGTGACATAATCAACAGCTCTTTCGAAGCCAGCACCTTCCCAGACCCCTGGAAGCACGCAGAAGTCACTGCACTCCTGAAAAAGCCCAAAGCTGACCCAGATGACCTCACCAACTACCGCCCAATTTCACTCCTCCCCTTCCCTGCCAAGGTCGCTGAAAAACTAGTGAACACCCGCCTGTCCCACTTCCTTGAGGAAAACAACACCCTCGACCCCTCCCAGTCTGGGTTCCGCAAGAACCACAGCACTGAGACCGCCCTCATCGCATGTACTGACGGCATCAGAACCAGAGTTGACAAGGGCGAGACCGTCACACTCATCCTCCTGGACCTCTCCGCTGCCTTTGACACTATCTGCCATCAAACACTCTGCACATGCCTCCACAACGCAGGGATTCAACACAAAGCCCTAGACTGGCTCACCTCCTTCCTCACCGAAAGAACCCAGAAAGTCCGCCTCCCTCCCTTCCACTCCATAGCCACCAAAATCCTCTGCGGAGTCCCCCAAGGGTCCTTCCTCAGCCCTACCCTTTTCAACATTTACATGACCCCGCTCGCCAACATCCTCCGACCACACAGAATCACCATCATATCCTACGCAGACTACACCCAGCTCATCATCTCCCTCACCCGTAACCCTACAACCGCCAAAACCAACTTCCACGCTGAACTCCTTGACACCGCCACATGTATGACAGCAAACCACCTTAAGCTCAACTCCAACAAAACCGAAATCATCATTTTCGGTCCAAAAAAACCATATAGGATGACTCCTGGTGGACCACCGCCCTAGGCCCCCCACCAACCCCCGCAAACCACGCACGCAACCTCGGCATCATCCTGGACCCTCCCTCTCCATGGCCCAGCACCTCCTCCTGTTTCAACACACTCAGTATGCTGCAAAAAACCTTCAAATGGATTCCCATAGAGACTAGAAAGACCGTCACCCACGCACTCATCAGCAGCAGGCTGGACTATGGGAACACCCTCTACGCCGGCACCACACTCAAACGCAAACTCCAGAGAATCCAGAACGCAGCCACCCGCCTCATCCTGGACCTCCCACGCCATGAACACATCCCATCACACCTCAGATCCCTTCACTGGCTTCCTATCGACAAGAGGATCACCTTCAAAATCCTCATGCATGCACACAAATCCCTCCACAACACCGGACCAACCTACCTCAACGAAAGAGTGACCTTCCACACTACCACTCGCCTCCTCCGCTCCACCGACCTCGCACTTTCCACAGTCCCCCGCATCCAATGCGCCAACACCGGAGGCAGATCATTCTCCTACCTCGCCCCCAAGGCCTGGAACTCCCTCCCCACCAACCTCCGCAAGACCCAGGACCGCCTGTTCTTCTGAAAAAGCCTCAAGACGTGGCTGTTCGAACAGTAACCGCTCCCCAACCAGCGTCTTGAGACCCTCACGGGTGAGTAGCGAGCTCTATACATTTTTTGGATTGATTGATTGATAGGGCAGCAATACACACTGATTATTTGACTGTTGATATGCTGCATTATAGTGTACACACCAGTATATTTCATAGGCAACACAATGCAATATAACTGAGAAAAAAGATGCCTATTCCACAGCTACCTACATTTAGCCAAACATACTACAAGCCACAAAAGAAAGAAACTGTTTGTAAAGTCTGTACACATCACAACTTGTATGTGTTCCTCGCATAAACATATTGTCAATCAGTATGTTTGCACAACAAAGACAAAATGGCCCTTTTTAGGTGCACTTTCTATACAGACAATCCACAAAACAGAAGATATCAAGCCTGTCAGGTGAGACAAAAGGAGCAAGGAAAGTGTGCCCCAACCTGTGTTCACCTACATTCTACAAATCACTACTGTGGATCATAGACAATAGGCCAGTTGCTTGGGTCAAAACCCACAAATTGACCCATTTGCAAGCTGCATTCCAACTGGTGCGTTGGTCATAAGCCGCGCATCTGTGCCAATGCATCGCAACACGCTTTAGGGGCAAAGCATCATCTGTCAATCACCCATTGGCAATTTCAGTACCAATGTGTCGAAAAAACAACGCAGCTGTGAAAACCAGACAGGATACAGGCAGCAAATGACACATTTGGCATGGCAGACTGCAAACTGAAAAGTGTGAGGTTATTTTTGCTTTCACTTACTCTCTGTTAATCTGTGTTTGGTGGAGGAGATTCATTGGGAGTGTCTGAGTGAGAGTTATCTATTGATGCTGTGAGTGTTTCTTTTGTCCAGGGCTTGTCCCTTTCGCTGTCCTCTATTGTGTGTTTTCATTGTATTGTATTTTTTGTGTCAATGAACTGTTGGGTGTTTGTCTTTTCGGGTATTTAGGGTATGAAATGAAAAAAGTTTCATAAAGCGCAAACATATGCCCAAAGGCATCAAGGCGCTGATAGCAGTTAGCTCTAAAGAAGTGGGGAAAAAGTGGAAAAGAAATCCGGGACCATAAGCCCTGAGCCTCTATTAAAGAATGAAAAGCCAGGTTTTTAAGACTTTGTGGAACTGCATATGATTTTGAAGTGATGAAGCAACAAAGAGAGTTCCAAATCTTGAGTGAAGCCACTGTAAAGTCTCTACCTCTTCACCTTGCTTTTCAATATTCAGGCACAATTAAAATATGTTGACTCAAAGATCCAAGCAGTCTAGAAGGAATATACCATTGAAACATATTTTTAATTCCTCCAGGCCCTATGTTATGCAGTGCCTTGTGAGCAATATATAATGCTTTGAAGGTAATATGTTTGCTCACAGGTAACCAGTTGAGTTTCCGAATCCCTGCTGAAACTGACTGGGATTTAGGAACATCAAGAATCAGTCTTGCTTCCGCATATTGGACCAACTCCAGTTTGTCTATAACTTTCTTGTTGGTATCCAAGTAGAGTGCATTATAATAGCCTAACCTGGATGAGATAAGTGTGTTGCTACTTGCTTATGTGCTGCAAAGGAAATATAAGGAAACACTTCGAAGAGTCCTAATCAACCGGTTAGCACTGTCTGGTTAACCGGAAGGTCAAATGATACATTTTTGGCAACCAGCGCTACCAAATTCTTTGCAGAATCTGTTGGGAGTGGATAATGTACCCAATAGATCAAGCCACCACGAGTTTGTCCAAATGGATGGCCTACTGCCAAATATCAAGACCCCTGTCTTGTCTCCATTAAGTTTGTGATAGTTTTTTCCCATCCAGCTGGCCACTGCCTGCATGAAGTTATTAAAGTTTATAGCAATTTCTTCTGTGTCCTTAGAGAGAGACACAATTATTTGTGTGTCACCACTGTAGGACAAGGCCTGAACCCAAATGACCATACAAGTTTCACCACTAGGGAAACATACAATTTAAATAATTTAGGGGCTCAATGAAGAGTCATGAGGAATCGCACGTGGCAGGGTAACGGACTCCAAACAGAACTCATCCACAACAACTGCCTGAGACTTCTCACTCAAGAAAATGCCAAAAGCTTCAGCACTGAGTGTGTGACTCCCAAATCCTGGAGATGCCCGACCATCAGTGTTGGGGAGATGGTATCAAAGGCTGCCCACGGATCCAAAAGGATAAAAGCTTCAGCCTTTCTGACATCCACTATGGATCGAATGCCATTGACTGCTACTACCAATGCAGTCTCAGTCCCATGGTTGCTTCTGAAGCCAAACTCAGAGGCATCCAGCAATTGATGGTGTTCTAGATCACATCATATGGGTAGTCAGATGTTTTTTCAAAAGTTTTTGAGACAGTAAGCAGCAGGGAAATAGGTCAATAATTATTTAAATAGGAGGGCCAAATTAGGTTTTTTAAGAAGAGGCCTTACGGCAGCTTTTTTTCAGAAGTTGATGGTAACAGTAGGAGGTAATAGCCTAATTCAAGGTTAGTGTAAGATGTGGGACAAAGACGTTAGTTCCTCACTGCAGAATTGTGGGAGAACAATGTTCAAAAGGGGAGCCTTATTTCGTACTAAAGAGATAAGCCTCCGTCAAGTCATGTGTAAGCAGAGTAAAACCAGAGAAAAGCTGTCAGATTTTCACTACACAGCCTAATCTCTGATAAACTTAACTTAGCAGTAATGTCCAGTTGGGAGGGTAAAGGTAATGAAGTTTGTTATAGACTAAGAATTTTTGTACAATAAAAGTTCATCACTAGATTACAAAGGTCTTGGGAGCCCTCTATGCTGGGAGGTGCTTGGGGTGCGGCTAGTACTCTGTTTAGGAAGTTTAGATTTGATATAGTTTTTTTAAGGGATTTTTTCGTGTTTGCATTATATCTGGGAAGGAGAGTCATTTTACTAAGTCACCGTTGGGCGGGCTGGTTTGATTTATTGTACACTACCTCCAATTGATGCTAGAGACTGTTGGCAGAGTGAGCCAAGGCTACTCTGCCAAGGACAAGCAGGACCGGTGGGAGCATGTGCGTTGGCACCATGACAACGTAATTGAAGTGGCAAGAACTACATACCAGTTGAAGCGCTGATGGGCAGATGTCATTCCCAGGGAAGCTGATGTCATCAACTTTCTGGGGCATGTCTGCATATATAGCTGTACCTTTATCTGGAATGCTAAAACTGTGCAACAGATATATCAGTATAAAAATATATGAGGGGGTGATGTAAAATAAGGTAATTTACGTCCTCAACAATGTTAATTTGGAGTGGGCCAGCACAGTAACAGGCTTGCTGTGCTTCCTAAAACCAAAATGTAACGGTAGAAATGTACCATATCCATAAAAGGTGGTCTATTTCTGTTCACTCACCCAGTGCTGGTGCCGTTTTGACATACTAGCACCAACGCAGGCACCCTTGCACCATGGTACAAGGGTGTCTGTTTTGTTGTAAGTATTCTTTTTGTGCAGAAATGTGCAACTGCCTGCACAAAATGGAATAATGTGTCCCTTTCTCCTCTATATATATGTATTGCAGAACGCAACAAGGAGAACAAAAGGAGAACTCAGATAATATTTCCTCTTTGTGCCACCTCTGGGGAGCCATATGGTCTTTGCACCCTTCCCCCCCCAGTTCACCATGCTTAATATTTCTGGTTAGGCGTCATTATACGTGAGTGTTGGTTAGGTTCCACCCCTACAAGGCCCATGGAAGTTATCCCTATTGCTGAGTAAGGCTAAGCTGCAATTTGTGCTGCATTGTCAACTACATAGCTATGAAACAACACTAAGCTTTCTGTCACCTTATTTATATATGTGATTTACCGAATTGGCCCGCTGGAGCATCTAAAAGTACACAAATGAAGTACAAGGGACTCATTACCCCTAACCTAAGCTAAATCATGTTATTCATGTGTCATGGTACACTGGACTCTGCCACTATGCTGTCCAGCATTACTCACTCTATCTCATCCTGGAAGCATGCTTCAGGCATGTCATTATGGGTACCCTGAAGTCCAGCATACCGCCTTCTCTGGGCTGCAAATGAACTAGATGCTTGCAATGAGCTGGCTTTAATGCTATGTGTGTGTATATGCGGGTGTGCACTTCATAAATACTGTGATTTCACAGTGTGGTATATAAGTACATGTGAAAATTCAATATTCACAACACTATGACCCTCATTGGCCCTCATTATGACTTTGGCAATCTTGTCATAAGACCGCCGAAGCCGCGGGTGCCGAAAAACCGCCAGTGCTGGCGGTCTAATAACCGCCCTATTACGACTGATTTGGGATTCTGACACAAGTTGGCAGTAAAGAGGCAGTTCCACCACCGGCACCTCCAAGCCAAAAGTATGCTGCACATGGTTCATGGTGCGCTTACGTCATCACATGCTGACGGGGATGCATTGGAAGCATTTGCCTCCAGCGCGTAGAGGAGAGAAGACCCCTTTTAGGTAAGTCCTTCTCCTGGAGGGGGGGAACAGACACAGGGGAAAAGGAAGGAGTTTTTTGTTTCCCCGTGCCTGTTTTGAATGGATTCTTGCTCCACGATCGTGGGCGAGGCATTGATCGTGGAGCAGGAATCCATCCACTAGGCACCAGGGATAAATTTGTTTGTTTAGGGGAGCGACTCCTTAGGCAAGGGTTGCTCCTGTGAGGGCAATAACAGATCCGTGTTAGGGCTCCCCCCGGGGGCTAGATCAACCGTTGTTTCTGCTGATCTGTCCCCCCTTGGGGGTCGAAACCCACTAGACACTAGGGATTGTGAATAATTTATTTTTAGGGCAGGGACCCCTTGGGCAAGGTTTGCTGCCCTTGGGGAATATGTTTTTCTATGTTTCGGCAGCCCCCTGGGGCTAGGTTCACCATTTTTTCTGCCGATCTGGCCCCTGGGGGAGGCCCAAAGCCCACTAGGCACCAGGGATGTGTGTGTGTGTTTTGTTTGGTGGAGGTGGCCCCTTGGGCAAGGGTCGTCCCCCAAAAGAGGGCACATAACTCTTGGCCATTTCTGCCCTTCTTGGGGGCAGATTGGCCTATTTTATTTTAGACTCAACTGCCCCCAATCCACTAAGGCACCTGGGAATATTTTGTTTTCAGTTTTTTTTGTGAGTAGGCAGCACCTTGGGCATGGGTCACCTCCCAAAGGGGGCATAAAACTGTTGGCCATTTCTGTCCCGCCATAGGAGATCGGCCTATTACTTTTAGGCCTAATCTGCCTCAAGGCACAAGGACACCAGGGATTTTTTCATTTTTTTTTTTTTTAGGCCCATCTGCCTTCAAGGGGGACAGAAACCACTAGACACCGGGGAAAATGTCTAACTGTTTGGTGTCAGATTGTTTGTTGACTGGCAAAATATTTGCATTTGTGATCATAATGTTTTATTTCTCCTTTTTGATCTAGTTCAAAGCTTTTGACTCCTTTGCTTCGACCCCTTGCGGTTTGGACAGTGGTTGGCCTGCAGTTTGCATAGTTGCATGCTCTGGGTAAGAAAAAAGTATTTACTCCAAATGAGTATCATTGCAATGCATGAATTACTTTTTTGTAAATGGTGTACTAAATGCAGGATTGTGTGTGAAATTTTCCTTATATTTGTGCATGATGATATTTGTGTTGTCTTATGGGTCATTTTCTTTTCGTTTTCCTTTTTACTGAGATATCATTGGTGCTTGCTGTGTCTGTGCAGAGTAGTTGCTGGTGAGTCTAGCTTTTTCAGGCAAGTGAGTGGTATAGTTTTTGAGTACATAACTCTTTGTGATAAAGCCACACTTTGTTTATTATTTATTTTACACCCTGCTGGTTGTTGGTGGCGCATTTGTCAAGTAACTTTGCGTTGGAAGGATCATTGCTAGCCGCAGTGTGACCGCTCATCATTTTGTTGGTATGCTTTTTGAGTCATCTTCTGACAAGGATTATGAGACTGACTCTGCATCTGTGGCAGGGGAGGAAGTGCAAGATTCTGGCAGTGAATTTTTCATCAGAGAGGAATCATCTGATGTTGAAGCCACACACAGTGTGTATGAAGTGTCTGTTTTAGAGGAGGACACTGATGTGCCAATAGTGCAGCAGCATGGGGCTAAAAGGCTTCCCATTGTAAGACCTAAGCTCTGGGTTGCCCCAGGGGTG
This sequence comes from Pleurodeles waltl, assembly GCF_031143425.1. Lineage (NCBI taxonomy): Eukaryota > Metazoa > Chordata > Amphibia > Caudata > Salamandridae > Pleurodeles > Pleurodeles waltl. The sequence goes on from NC_090444.1 coordinate 46,193,917, forward strand.
TAAAGTGAATACGGAATTTTTTTTGCCTATCAATTTCTTTCAGTAGTTTATTGACAATGTATTTTCGGAAGAGATTGTTGAGCAGACTAATTTAAATGCTGAATAGTATTTATGGGACAAGACTTACACCACATGGTGGATTTCCACAAATCTGGAAGAGTTGAAAAAGTTCTTGGATTGAACTTTTTTGATGGGGTTGATAAGGAAGCCGTCACTGTATTCATATTGGTGTACTAGTCCTTTGATGGCAACGGCTATATTTCCTGCAACCATAAGTCGTAATCGGTATTTGCTTCTTCTTCAGATGCTGCATTTTGTTGGTAATGCTTTTGCCTTGCCACAAGATCACCCTGATTCTGACTGTCTTTTATGATTAGGCCTGTCCTGGATCATTTTGTAGATCAGTTTTCAGAGGTCTATGTTCCAGGGAAAGAAATAGCTGTGGATGAGTCTTTGGTCCTGTTCAAGGGCTGCTGTTTGGTTTTTAGGCAGTACATTCCTAGCAAGAGAGCATATTATGGAATTAAGATATATATGCTGTCTGAAAGTAGTATAGGATATGTTTATAATTTCCAGGTTTAAACTAGTAGGGATTCCAGTATTGACCTCCCCTCCCAGTTGTCCATCCACTTTTGTAGTTAGTGAGAAAATTGTGTGGGAACTTGGTAGGCGACTGTTTAACAAAGGTCACCATTTGTAGTTAGATCATTTCTACACTGGAGAACAATTGTTCAGGGAATTGTTCAGAGTAGACACTGTTGCTTGTGGTACAATTCGCTCTAACCATAAATGCTATCCAAGGGAGCTTGTGTGTAAAAAACTTCAGAGGAGACAGTGCAGTGCCTTGCATAATGATGAGCTGCTAGCTGTGAAATTTACAGAAAGGAGGGGTGTCTACATGCTGACTACCATTCATGATGAGCATACTTCCCCTGCAACTGTTTGGGGTCAGGTTGCTGAAGTGCACAAACCTGCGTGTATTTTAGACTATAATAAGCACATGGGTGGTGGACATAAGGTAGATCAGAAGTTGAAACCCTACATTGCTGGACTTAAGGCTTATGTTTGGTATAAAAACCTGGCTATACAACTGTTCCATTTAGCAACTCTTAATGCTTTTATTGTGTTCAAGGATTGTTCCCCTGAGTCCAAGATGACATTTGTTAAATTTCAGGAGTCTGTGATAGAGAGCCTTGTTGTGGTGGAACAGGCAAGAGTTCCTAGAGAAGCAGTGGTGGAGGATGTGGCTGTCAGGTTTGCAGTGACACACGTTCTAGGACCTGCCCCCACTTAGCTATATCACAGTTCGCAGGTTGCCTTGTGCGCCCGTCAGTAGGTTAATCCCTGCTGTGGGAAAAGACATGTTTACTATGACGCACGTTGGTAGTTGCAAATTCCCATACCATGACAATGTTATACGCAGGTTATATCAATGCTTGTTTACATACAACATATTGTACACTAAGCTATACCAATGCTTGTTTTCTTGTGCCATATCTGATGCCAGTGCTTGTTTGCAAACACCATATTGTACACTATGCTATGTGAATGCTCATTTTCTTTGTGCCACATCTGATGCCAATGCTTGTTTGCAAAAGGCTTGTGGGCTGTTTTTGCAGGTGTAGTGATTGACAGCACCTTGGGTGTGGCCCCAGTCTATTTAAGCAGCCCCGTCCTCGGGGAGCTGCTCACCATTCCTTTGATCCTTGGAAGAGAAGGTTCTCTTCTCTGCAGCTCAGGTGTTTTGCCCGGTGGCCCCAGGGGGATACCTTTTGTTGGGTTCTCTCAGCCGGTGAGTTGATTCTTCCCCTTGCATTGCAACGTCAGCTTGAGGTCAGGCTTGTCCTCGGACCGTGTTTTCAGATTCTTTTCCGCATTTCCAGTCCCAGCGGCCAGCTCCTACTACATGCAGATTTTCTCAGCACGTCTCTAGAATTCCTGATTGCATTCTTGCTGTCATACATAAATCATTTCTCTGGTTCAGCTCTCAGAGCGGGTTGCGCTCTGCCTGGTAAGCACTTCCTCGAAGCCACAAGTTGTTTCCTTTTCCTTGATTTAATTATTGATAAGAATCTAGTGAACATTATTACTTGTTAAAACTCCTAATATATCGTAGCTAAAGGTTTCTCCAATTGTTCGTTATAACGAATTCCATTTGAATTCTGAGCGACTGAATATTAAGTGGGAAGTTATTTTACATAGTATTTTGTCAGTGCAAATCATAAGAAGAATTCAGTCACAAGGAGTATTCAGGAATTATTGCACTATATTAATTTTGAAGGCCTTCTTTATGTCACATCCGGTTATAAGGGAGAGATCATAACTGAAATAGGTGGATTGATACCACTGTTATAACAGTATATAAGTATTGTTTGTATGTTTAACCACTTTTTCTTTTAGGTCTCCTTCCACGGCATTCTCGTCCTAAATGTCCTTGTCCTCGTCTGGCCTCTCTAATGCTCAGTACTATAAAAGTAACCTGACTCAGAGCTGTCTGGAGATAGACCCATAATCTCCTAGTGCAGACCCTAAGGAAGTTTTATGGCAACTGTTACAGTGGCTCGATTGAAAGATTGCCACTTTCCTAATTACATTCCTCCCACGCCCAAAAAAGACTTTCCTGCTAAGAAATGTAGACTCTGTGCCCAAAGAGGTTTCCGGACAGAGACTCGATTGAACTGCCCCGATTATCCTTAAAAGCTGGGGTGTGTGTGTCCAGCTGTTTCAGAATTTACCACACCCAAAGGAATTATTGGGAACTACCGTGAGCGTAAACGTAAACTGCCTGTTCTATATTGTTTTACATTTTGTGTTCAGTTTCACAGTTGGCATTACTGTCATGTATTTAATTAGAGCTTTTGTCTTTGTAGTTTTGAACTGACTTATAATTAGTTAGTGTTTTCTTTTTTGTTAAAAAAAGTGATGGCGTTGTGCGAGGAGTGGTGCTTGGCTGGCTGTGTGTGTGTGTGTGGAGTAGCGCTTGGCTGGCTGTGTGTGTGGAGTGGCGCTTGGCTTGTGGTGTGTGAGGAGTGGTGCTTGGCTGGCAGTGTGTGTGGAGTGGTGCTTGGCTGGCGGTGTAAACAGTGACTTTCTGTTAGCCACTACAACACACTGGAGCGAATTCGGACCTGGTTCAGGTCCTGAACTCGCCCCTCACGACCGCAGCACCAACCTGCTGCCTTCTGCCTCTGCCCCACGACCACGCTGCCGTCTGCGTGTTCGAGGCCCTCCTCCACCCGCAGGCATCCTCCTGCGCCTCATCCCTGGTGGCTAGTGGGCTCACTTGACCCGAGTGCCGCTTCCGCCGTCCCGTAAGTTTGTTTTTCAGCTTTTTTCCGCTTTTCTGCGCCTCGCCGCCGGCGCTTTTTGCCCCATTGTGCCCCCCTGATTGCTGTCTCCCCGATCGTATTTAGTGCCAGTATTGTGTCCATATTGTGTTTTTCCTGCATTTGTGACTGTTTTTGCCCGATTTCTGTGCCTTTCGCCCCTTGTGCGCTCCTCGACCCCAGCCGCTGCTTCCCTGCGGCCCGCCCCCCTCGCGCCCCCATTTGCCGCTCCCTCCCGCCTCCCGCCTCCCAGCTGCTCCTCCCTCCCCCCTCCCTTCTTAATGGCTGGCGCTGCGCGTCGCCAGTGAGCGAATTCGGACCTGGTTCAGGTCCTGAACTCGCCCCTCACGACCGCAGCACCAACCTGCTGCCTTCTGCCTCTGCCCCACGACCACGCTGCCGTCTGCGTGTTCGAGGCCCTCCTCCACCCGTAGGCATCCTCCTGCGCCTCATCCCTGGTGGCTAGTGGGCTCACTTGACCCGAGTGCCGCTTCCGCCGTCCCGTAAGTTTGTTTTTCAGCTTTTTTCCGCTTTTCTGCGCCTCGCCGCCGGCGCTTTTTGCCCCATTGTGCCCCCCTGATTGCTGTCTCCCCGATCGTATTTAGTGCCAGTATTGTGTCCATATTGTGTTTTTCCTGCATTTGTGACTGTTTTTGCCCGATTTCTGTGCCTTTCGCCCCTTGTGCGCTCCTCGACCCCAGCCGCTGCTTCCCTGCGGCCCCGCCCCCCTCGCGCCCCCATTTGCCGCTCCCTCCCGCCTCCCAGCTGCTCCTCCCTCCCCCCTCCCTTCTTAATGGCTGGCGCTGCGCGTCCGCGCCGCTGGCGCGCCGGAGGCGCGCCAGAGGCAAGCCCGTCTGCGCCCGTCCGCGCCTGTACCGCGCCCAGCGCCACCCCCCCTGGTCCTCGCGCCTCCCGCGCCCACTTCTCGGCCGAAGAGCTCCGCGCCCTCAACCCCGGGCCCTCCACTGAATGCTTCCGGGCATCCCCGAAGCTCACTAAAGGACCTTTCTCCTGTCGCACCTGCAACTTCTCCTGCACCAGAACGACGAATCCAACTACAAAAACTTTCAACCCCAATCACCTGAACTGCATCCTCATCAACACCCGCTCCGCACGAAAACACGCCATCGAGCTCTGGGACCTGCTCGACACCACTACACCTGACGTGGCCTTCCTGACCGAAACCTGGTGGAACGACTCCTCTGCTCCGGACATCGCCATCGCCATACCGGACGGATACAAAATCACCAGAAGAGACCGGACCAACGGGATCGGCGGCGGAATAGCCATCGTTCACAAAGCCACCCTCAAAATCCACACCCACTCGGACGACACCCTCAAAACAGCCAAACAGCTCCATTTCAAGATCCACACGGACCCCAAAACAACCCTCAGAGGAACCCTGATCTACCGCCCTCCAGGACCAAGAGCCCCCTTCAACGACACCATCGCAGACCTCGCAAGCTCCCACGCCCTAGCATCCACTGATTACATCCTCCTGGGAGATCTCAACTACCACCTAGAAAATACTTCCGACGTCAACACTACTTCACTGACCTCCAACCTCCTCAACCTCGGACTCCGCCAACTAGTCAACACTCCCACCCACATCGCCGGACACACCCTGGACCCCCTCTTCACCTCAAGCAACCACATCGCTTTCAGCCACACCTCCGAACTCCACTGGACCGACCACCACTGCGTCCACTTCACCTACAAGAAAATCACAGAACATCACCGCATCCAGCCACCTCCCCACCGCCGCTGGGGCAAAATCACCCAGGACCAACTGGCCAGTACCCTCACCAACAACCCTCCACCCGACGCAACCGACCCGAACACAGCCGCCATCAACCTCCATCAATGGATCCTCGACTGCGCTAACACCCTCGCCCCCCTAAAGAAACACACCGCCATCCAAGGAAAGAAAAAACCAGCCTGGTTCACAGATGACCTTACAACCTCCAAAAGCATCTGCCAGAAGCTCAAAAAGAAATGGATCCAAGATCGCACACCCGACAACCTCGCCACCCTCAAAAACGCCAACCGTGAACACCACCAACGGATCCGCGTCGCCAAGCGCACCCATTTCACCGAACGCATCAACAACAACGCCCACGACTGCAAAGAACTCTTCGGGATCGTGAAGGAACTCTCAAATCCTAAAGCCAACTCCAACGACATCCCGCCCTCCCAGAAACTCTGCGACGACCTCTCCACTTTCTTCCACCAGAAAATCGTTACCATCCACGACAGCTTCAACTCCAGCCCACCGCCAGACCCCACCCCCGGCGTCTCCTCCCACGACTGCCGCCTCACCGCCTGGACCCACGTGGACGATGCAGAAACCATAACAACCATGAACACCATCCACTCAGGCTCCCCTACGGACCCCTGCCCTCATCATGTTTTCAACTCGGCAAACGCCACCATCGCCCCCGAACTCCGCAAGATCATCAACCTCTCCTTCTCCTCCGCCACCTTCCCGGACAGCTGGAAACACGCAGAAATCCAACCCCTTCTCAAGAAACCCAAGGCTGACCCCAACGACCTCAAAAACTTCCGACCGATCTCTCTCCTCCCTTTTCCAGCCAAAGTCATCGAGAAGATCGCCAACTCTCAGCTCACCCACTTCCTCGAAGACAACTCAATCCTGGACCCCTCACAATCCGGATTCAGACGAAACCACAGCACTGAGACTGCTCTCCTCGCCGCCACAGATGACATCAGACTTCAAATGGACAAGGGCGAAACCTCAGCCCTCATCCTCCTCGACCTATCCGCCGCCTTTGACACAGTCTGCCACCGCACCCTACTGACCCGCCTCCAGGAAGCTGGGATCCAAGACAAAGCCCTCCACTGGATCTCATCCTTCCTCTCCGACAGAACTCAGAGAGTCCGCCTCTCCCCGTTCCGCTCCAAAGCCTCCAACCTCATCTGCGGCGTCCCCCAAGGATCCTCCCTCAGCCCTACGTTGTTCAACGTCTACATGGCCCCCCTCGCCAAACTGGCCCGCCAACATCATCTCAACATCATCTCCTACGCCGACGACACCCAGCTCGTCCTCTCCCTGACCAATGACCCGCTCACCGCCAAAACCAACCTCCACGAGGGACTTAAATCCATCGCCAACTGGATGAACATCAGCCGCCTGAAGCTCAACTCCGACAAGACGGAAGTCCTCATCCTCGGGCGCACTCCCTCGGCTTGGAACGACTCTTGGTGGCCCTCCGCCCTTGGTCCCCCGCCCACCCCTGCCAACCACGCAAGAAACCTCGGCTTCATCCTGGACTCCGCCCTCACCATGTCCAAACAGGTCAGCGCCGTCTCCTCCTCCTGCTTCAACACCCTTCGTATGCTCCGCAGAATCTTCAAGTGGATTCCAACAGAAACCAGAAAGACGGTGACCCAGGCCCTCGTCAGCAGCAGACTTGACTACGGCAACGCACTCTACACAGGCATCCCTACCAAAGACATCAAACGACTCCAACGGATCCAAAATGCCTCCGCCCGACTGATCCTCGACATACCCCGCCGATGCCACATCTCCCCACACCTGAGGGAACTCCACTGGCTCCCAGTAGACAAGAGGATCACTTTTAAACTCCTTACCCACGCTCACAAGGCGCTTCACAACACCGGACCCTCCTACCTCAACACCAGACTCAACTTCTACACCCCAACACGCCAACTCCGATCCGCCAACCTCGCCCTAGCCATCGTACCCCGAATCCTGCGCAAGACCTCCGGCGGCAGATCCTTCTCTTTCCTCGCCGCCAAAACCTGGAACTCTCTCCCCACTCCGCTACGCCAGACCCAGGACCTCCTCACATTCAGAAGGCTCCTCAAGACCTGGCTCTTCGACCGCTAAACAGCCTCTCCACCCCCCCCCCCACCTCAGCGCCTCGAAACCCTAACGGGTACATAGCGCGCTTTATAAATACTATGATTGATTGATTGATTGACACTGCTAGCCAAACGCCAGTCTGCAGATTCCGTCAGCTGGTGTGATTGCTGTGTCAGGCATGTGGGCGTAATGAAGTGATGGGCCCTTGAATGGCGCTGTCTGTTGATGTGTGTTGTAATGTGCTGGGGCCATGGCTAGCGGCGTGAATGGTCTTCTGCATGTCATGTTTGAAAGGTGTGTGAATGGACTGTAAAACGGGTGGTGAGTCATTGGTTCAGTTTTTTGGCCTTTCATTTATTAACAGTGCATATCATTTTTTGTGAAATCTCTTGTTTTTAAAATTTGATCTATTGAACCATCACTCACCCTTGTGCCAAATCCAACGTTGTAATCAGGCGTTGAAGCACACCCGTGACATGCTAGATGTCTCGGGTGGAACCCCAATGATGAAGCATGCCACCAACTAGCTTTGTTGGGTGAGTGTTTTTTTAACATAACCTAAGGGTGTTTCTTTTCTCAATTTGAGTGTTTGGAACATCACAGAAGTAAGAATCTTGGTAGTGTGCTTGTTTCTTCTCTAGGGAAAAAGTAGAACCTCTAGATAAGTTTGGAAACTAGATACCCGGTGGAGTACAGGATGGTGTGCTCCTTGTGGATCCCAACAAGTTTCTTAGCCACAATGACCTGTAAACTTTAGAATGTGACTGAAATCACACATTTTTCTTGCATTTCTGTACCATGTTGTTCAAGGAGCAGAAATAAACCGGAAACGTATGACACCAACTGTTCCCCCCGCTCTCCTGATAAAAATGCTACCTCACTTGTGTGGGTAGGCCTAGTGCCCGTGACAAGGAAGGGTCCAAAACACAACTTGAACAGAACAAAATTATCTATTACACAACTACATTTTTTGCAGGGGGGTCACCTACGTTTTTGTTTCCTGGTGCAGCAACCATCTAGAGAAACCTACCAAACCCATACAATTTTCAAACTAGACACCCAGTGGAGTTCAGGGAGGTGTGGCTTGAGTGGATCCCCCAAGATTTTCTTAGCCAGACTCCTCTGTAAACATCAAACGTGCTTAAAAAAAAGCACATTTTCCTCACGTTTCTTTGTAGGATCACCGCGCTGGCACAAATTTCCTACCACCCAGCGTTCCCCTATAGTATAATTTAAGCACATGCTGTAGGATTTCCCTGCAGTATTTGTAGATATGTGTAACTTTGTGAGATGTTAATTGACAAGAATGAGTCAATTTTGCTGTTGAGTCACTTAAGGGATTTTCATCCATGTTTCGGCACTGTAAGTGGCTCTCTCTGTGTGTGAATGGAAGCACAGCCCAACACAGGTAGTCACCTACTTTTGCAATGTGTGGGTAAGTTATGCTACATGTATTGTAGGGATGAAAAGCTGGGGCACTGGCATACTCCATGGCCCCAGCTTAATGTGGCTTAATGGCTACACCAAACACCTTTGAAGCTTGAGAACTAGTATCCAGTCTCAGTGGGAAACTTCCCAATCCATTAATTTAGGGCAATTCACTCAATGTCTACATGTCAAAAAAGACACATATGCAGGTCGCTATAGCGATCTTCACAGCTATGCTAGTTTTTACACTCAGCTTAAACACACCCACAAATGCTTTTTAATCAACTGCAGCAACACTTTTTTACTCGAACAACACCAAATGTACTGTGATTGCAAACAGTAATCAACTGTAACTCCTTTATTTGCATGGAAGCTTATGTTGGATTTCAGTTTTGTTTACGTGCAGTGTGTGTTGCCTTTTGAACCCTTGACAGACTTTAACATTAGAACTGACTTACAGAGCAAAGCTTACATTATTATATTAGGAATGGACGGAGTAATTGTCATTATTGGTTTATACTGTTCACAAATTGTTAAATATTCAAACAAATGATACTGTGGAGATGGGATAAAATATCATGTTAATGATAAAAAATAATGCATACAATTATTAAAAACAGCAAATATATGGGTGATTGTTCTTATCACAGATAAATGAAAAGAAGCAGGTTTCTTATTTTAATTTTTACTGGCAGATATAGGTCAGCACATTGTAGACTTTTATTTATATAGGCATTGTTTGGATCAGGAGGCTTTGGAGACAGGGTCTTTATACGATGTCCAATTCAAATAATTAGGAGACTTGACTATATGTTTTATTCATATTGGGATAATTTAATACTTTATCACAGTAGCTTAGTTTCCGAGGTATATTTACATAGAGATTTCCTCTTTATATGTTACATGTTTTTAGTGGAGGGGAATGGATGTGTAGTTACAGCTGCAGCGGCCTTCTTTCAAATTACGGTGCTGTGTCCTGTACTTAGAGGCAGGATTAACTTTTGAAATATATAGACAATCCCTTATTGTCCCCGTACACACCAATGAATTGTCCCAAGCCTTTTTATTAGGATTTTTACCTTTTTTGAATTTTGTTAGTTTTTACAAAGTATAAAAAAGTAAAACATACAAAAAATGTGGTGGGTAATATACAAAACAGACAGGTATCTTAGCATATCTGTAGTGGCGTACAGTGGCCACCAGGTTTTTCTGTCTTTATTCCTACAGGAAGAATTTCTAATTTTAAGAATGCTCAAAGTTTGCGAAAACTGAAATTTTTGATACAGACAAAGAAATAAGGGGAGATACGTTCAATCGGAAGCTGTTCTTAAATCCACTTCTCATGCTGGTATTGTATGTTCTGATTGTTGCCCCGCCCCCTACAACTCACTATACCCTTCTAGGATTAACCTTTCACTGAAATATGCCGCCCCACTCACTGGTTAGTGCCTTGTCACCTAGGATTCCCTGCAAGGAATACATTGCTGATCCTGGCCTGGTGGGGTTTGCTGCTTAACCTACTTGCCCTTTAGTGGCTCACCGCTGCGCTCCAGGTATTCAGTTTATAACCTTCTGAAGATTGTGTGGGAGTGGCAGGGCTAATTAGTCCAACATTATGACACGACAGCGACAAGACATCCAACGTACTGTGCAGCTCGGCCTTGTTATTGTCCAATCGTTTCAACATCATCCCAATGGGTACAAACAGGACCAGTGCCCAGCAGGCCATGGAGCCCTTGTGATTGTTGATCATCTTCGAAGGGAATCAGCCTTGGGCAGCATTTTAAGTGACCCTGAGTATAGGAAATGTCTCTGGGCAGCAGTTTGGTGAATTATCTTTTGTTCACATTTTTAAAACCGTGCTTCAAACATGTGCTGTAAAAACCAGCTGATGTAGCTTAATAGCTACACCAAACATATTTTCAGCTTGGAAACTAGGCTCCTGTCTCAGTGGGAAACTTCCCATCCTGTGAATTAGGGCAAATCACTCAATGTCACACATGCAGGTCAACGACAGAGATCTTTACAGCTGTGCTAATGTTCTCTTTCAAAGAGGTGGTTGTCGAGAAGGGGTTGGAGCCCAAGTCTGCCATGTGACACATGCCACGCTCGCGTGAGGCATATGCCACAACTCTTGTGACATATGCCACAGCATGTCATAGTTTTCTGGCATGCTCTTTTGTGAATAATTCCAGATAGTGTTAGTGTGTGTTTTCCAAAGGGATCTTTTTCTGTTAGGTAAACTAAATAAAGGAAAAAAGATAAAAAACATGTTTTTTACACTTCAGAAACAAATAACCCTTACTCTCTTTCTCCCTGGTACTAGTCCCATGCATTTATCTTTACTATACAAGCTTCCTCTATCTCTCATTCCACAGATTAAGGGATTTCTTTCACTGCAAACCTTGCCTCTCCTTCTACATGCCACACATTTCTAGCATGCACTGCCATGACTAAATAGGCCACAAATCGTCCAGATAGTGCCAGGGGGTGATTTACAATGGGACCTCTTTCATTTGGCTAACAGTTAAAAAAAAATATAAAAAAAATAAAAATTAAAAATAAATTTTCTCCAGGTGAGGTTTGAACCCTGGTCAAAAAGTAATGCTAACCCATGCTGCTATTCACTAAACCAAGCACTGTCACAATGATTGTGTTTGGCCAAAGGCCTTGTAATCAGATAGAAAGTGAGGACGTCCGTATTTTATGTCCATGGCGATTTTTTAGGTTACATGCCACAAATTCACAGTTGCTTTTCACACTTCAGAAACAAATAACCCTTACTCTCTTTCACCCTGGTACTTGCCCCATGCATTTATTTTTACTATACAAGCTTCCTCTAGCTCTTATTCCACAGAATAAGGGATTTCTTTCACTGCAAACCTTGTTCCCCCTTCTACAGACCACAGTATGTCACAAATTTCTAGCATGCACTGCCATGACTAAATAGGCCACAAATCGTCCGGACAGTGCCAGGGGGTGATTTACAATGGGACCTCTTTCATTTGGCTAACATAAAAAAAATTAAAAAAAAAAAACTTTTTTCTAGGTGAGGTTTGAACACTGGTCAAATGCAATGCTAACCCACGCTGCTATCTACTAAAGCAAGCACTGCTACCACATTATACTATACAACAAGACTGGAGGCTCCAATTATGCTTTCTCTTCTCTTTATTTTTAAACAGCAGCTGCAATCAAACTACAAAACCCATAAGGCAAACAACAGTAGCCAATGGGAAACTATTAGTAGTCCATGAAATACACCAATGTCCATCGAGCTGACCCAATAATATGTATCTTGGCTGAGAACAGCCCGCTGTCAGGGTGCTTTTTTCTGATCAACGGTAACGCGTCCAGCCCCAATCTTAGCCCTCAGGCAGCCGAGTGTGCTCTTTCAGCCTACGAGCCTCCGCTTTTCTCCAATTTCAGAGCGTACACGCCCCTAGGTGGGGCCTAGCCTTTCTTGTGAGGAAAGTTAACCCCTTCAGTCCTGTTTTTTGTTTTATTATTAAAAATGCATTTTTTTCTAACATGGACCCCTTTTTCTCAGCTTGTCCAGGAGGAGGAGGAAGAAATCCTTAAAGACAATTTAAATGATTTTATTCATTTTTCAGTGGAGCAAGCTGTCTCAGCTTCTTGGGACAAATTATCTAAAAACTTAGAGAATTCTGTAGTCAAGTTGGTTTCTAAAACCATGATGGCCCAATCTGCGGGGGATAGCAGAAAGCGTCCTAGTGCTTCAAAAGATTTCAAAATGATGCTGTTGGGAAGTGAGGTTTCCTCACACAGGACAGAGGACGTGGTTCCTCAAAGGCCTCCTTCAAAGGAGGGGTTAAACTTATCCACACCTTCTAAAAAATGTCTGAAGAAATCTAAGCATCTGTCCTCCCCGATTATTATTATTAAAATGCTTGACACAGATGATGAATTGCATGGTCGGTCGGATTCGGATAATTCCGATAAGGACAACTGAGATGGTTTCTCCCTTCCTCCTCCCAAGAAATCTGAACGTGAGAGCTAAGAGCTCCTTGGATCATGCAAAATAATGGATGTGGAAGGGATCCCAATGTTCGACCCCAAAGATATTCAGCACCCACACTCTACTGAGTGGTTGCCTGCTGATCATTTGGGGTATTACGTTACCTCTAGGCTACGTACCGCCTTAGAGAAGCAAGTACGTGCAAAGTTGAAGTCTTAATGCCCACGTCCCGCTTTACCCTAAAAAATTACAGTTACTCCCACTATTGATTTGCCTCTAATTACGTTCTTTACAAAATTTGGGAAAGACCCTCGGAAGGGTGTGGACAAAGCTTGGTCTAACTGCCAAGATAAACTCTTGGACGTTGTCGGTCCCTTGACCCAGATATTCGACATAGCTGAATCTGCCCGTTTGGAGCACGCCACAATTGATCCTATGGAATTGTCGCTTTGGGCTCAGCGCGCTTTATGTCTCCTCGGTAACGCGGCAATGACTCACAAACGAAGGAAAGGTCTCCTGCTTAACCCCTTTGCTGCCAGGCCTTTTCCCCCTCCTGTGCCAGGGCTTTTTTTGGCTATTTGGGGCAGTTTGCGCTTAGGCCCTCATAACGTTTTGTCCACATAAGCTAGCCAAGCCAAATTTGTGTCCTTTTTTTTCCAACATCGTAGGGATTCTAGAGGTACCCAGACTTTGTGGGTTCCCCTTAAGGAAGCCAAGAAATTAACCAAAATACAGGGAAAATTTAGTTTTTTTTTAAAAAAAGGGAAAAAGTGGCTGCAGAAGAAGGCTTGTGTTTGTTTCCCTGAAAATGGCATCAACAAAGGGTTTGTGGTGCTAAAATCACCAGCTTCCCAGCTTTCAGGAACAGGCAGACTTGAATCAGAAAACCCAATTTTCCAACACAAATTTGGCATTTTACTGGGACATACCCCATTCTTACAATTTTGTGTGCTTTCAGCCTCCTTCCAGTCAGTGACAGAAATGGGTGTGAAACCAATGCTGGATCCCAGAAACCTAAACATTTCTAAAAAGTAGACAAAATTCTGAATTCAGCAAGGGGTCATTTGTGTAGATCCTACAAGGGTTTCGTACAGAAAATAACAACTGAAAAAGACAAATATTGAAATTGAGGTGAAAAAAACAGCAATTTTTCTCTACGTTTTACGTTAACTTTTTCCTGCAATGTCAAATTTTCGAAAGCAATATACCATTACGTCTGCTGGACTCCTCTGGTTGCGGGGATATATAGGACTTGTAGGTTCATCAAGAACCCAAGGTACCCAGAGCCAATAAATGAGCTGCACCCTGCAGTGCGTTTTCATTCTACACAGGTATACAGCAATTCATTTGCTGAAATAGAAAGAGTCAAAAATAGCTATCAAGAAAACCTTTGTATTTCCAAAATGGGCACAAGATAAGGTGTTGAGGAGCAGTGGTTATTTGCACATCTCTGAATTCCGGGGTGACCATACTAGCATGTGAATTACAGGGCATTTCTCAAATAGATGTCTTTTTTACACACTCTCTTATATTTGGAAGGAAAAAATGTAGAGAAAGACAAGAGGCAATAACACTTGTTTTGCTAATCTATATTCCCCAAAGTCTCCTGATAAAAATGATACCTCACTTGTGTGGGTAGGCCTAGCGCCTGCGACAGGAAACGCCCCAAAACGCAACGTGGACACATCACATTTTTTTAAAGAAAACAGGTGTTTTTTGCAAAGTGCCTACCTGTAGATTTTGGCCTCTAGCTCAGCCGGCACCTACGGAAACCTACCAAACCTGTGCATTTTTGAAAACTAGAGACCTAGGGGAATCCAAGATGGGTGACTTGTGGGGCTCTGACCAGGTTCTGTTACCCAGAATCCTTTGCAAACCTCAAAATATGGCTAAAAAAACACATTTTCCTCACATTTCGGTGACAGAAAGTTCTGGAATCAGAGAGGAGCCACAAATTTCCTTCCACCCAGCATTCCCACAAGTCTCCCAATAAAAATGATACCTCACTTGTGTGGGTAGGCCTAGCGCCCGCGACAGGAAATGCCCCAAAACGCAACGTGGACACATCACATTTTTTGAAAGAAAACAGAGGTGTTTTTTGCAAAGTGCCTACCTGTAGATTTTGGCCTCTAGCTCAGCCGGCACCTAGGGAAACCTACCAAACCTATGCATTTTTTAAAACTAGAGACCTAGGGGAATCCAAGATGGGGTGACTTGTGGGGCTCTGACCAGGTGTTGTTACACAGAATCCTTTGCAAACCTCAAAATTTGGCTAAAAAAACACATTTTCCTCACATTTGGGTGACAGAAAGTTCTGGAATCAGAGAGGAGCCACAAATGTCCTGCCAACCAGCGTTCCCCCAAGTCTCCTGATAACAATGATACCTCACTTGTGTGGGTAGGACTAGCGCCCACGAAAGGAAATGGCCCAAAACACAACGTGGACACATCACATTTTTTCATAGAAAACAGTGCCTACCTGTGGATTTTGGCCTGTAGCTCAGCCGGCACCTGGGGAAACCTAGCAAACCAGCGCATTTTTGAAAACTAGAAACCCAGGGGAATCCAAGATGAGGTGACTTGAGGGGCTCTGACCAGGTTCTGTTACCCAGAATCCTTTCCAAACATCAACATTTGGCCAAAAAAACACTTTGTCCTCTCATTTCGGTGACAGAAAGTTCTGGAATCTGAGAGGAGCCACAACTTTCCTTCCACCCAGCGTTCCCCTAAGTCTCTCGATAAAAATGGTACCTCACTTCTGTGGGTAGGCCTAGCGCCCACGAAAGGAAATGGCCCAAAACACAACGTGGACACAACACATTTTTTCACAGAAAACCGAGGTGTTTTTTGCAGTGCTTGCCTGTGGATTTTGGCCTCTAGCTCAGCCGGCCCCGGGGGGGGGGGGGCAGAAATGGCCTAAAATAAATTTGACCCCCAACCCCCCCCAAATCCCCATGCCCGGGAGCGACCCTTGCCTACGGGGTCACAAAAGCACCAAAAAAAATTTGCCCTGGCGCCTAGAGGTTTCTGACCCCCCTGGGGGCAGATCGGCCTAATAATAAGCTGATCTGCCCCCGGGGGGGGGGCAGAAATGGCCTAAAATAAATTTGCCCCCACAACCCCCACCCCCCCGGGAGCGACCCCAGGGGGGGCAGAAAAGGCCTTTAAAAAAAATGCCCCCCATTGGGAGCGACCCTTGCCCAAGGGGTCGCTTCCTTATGCCAGTTTCAATAACCAAAAAAAACATCCCTGGTGTCTAGTGGGAGTTTCAAAAGCCGGATTGCAAGCAATCCGGCTTTTGAAACCCTTGGAGAGACTTCAAAGGGAAGGAAATACATTTCCTTCCCTTTGAAGCCTCTCCGGGCCTCCCCCACGTGATTGAAAGAGAAATGCTGAGCATTTCTCTTTCAATCGCGCTGGACGCAGAGCTTCCAGCGCAATGGGGGAGACCCTGTGACAAATCAGCGCGCGCTTGCACGCTGACGTCACAGGGGGGTGGGGGGTTGGGGTGGAAGGGGAAGGGCTTCCCCTTCCATCCCCACCTTGTGGTGGTGGGTGGGGTGCACAGGGGGGGCGCACTAGCGCTCCCCCAAGTTCCTGTGACTTGGACGAGGTGACCTCGTCCAAGGCACACGGGAACTGTAGCCTTGGACGAGGTCACCTCGTCCAAGGCACAGAACAGGTTAAACTGGAACCCAAGTTAGTTAACCTTGCAGGTTCAGATCCAGGTACCAAGTCTGAGGGTCTTCTTTTTGGCCACTCATTTATAAAGGAGCTGAGCAAATACATTGCTACTTTCGCATCCTTTGACAAAGCTCAGCAATCCTTGAGAAAAATGTTCTCATTTCGGGTTTTCTCCAGGGCCGGCAGAGGCAGGAACCGCTTTGCCTGCCATGGCTACTCCAACCAAGGTTCCCGTGGATACTACGTCAACAACAGTTACCAGGAGTACAGGCCACAATTTTACCCCCAAAGAAACAGGGGGTTCAAAAACAGAGGCAATCGCAGCACCAGATACTCTTCTCAATCCGGTCAGTCAGATATCTTGTTCTCCTGTTGTGGGGGGGCCGTATTGCTCTGTACCTTCCAAAATGGCGAGATCTAACAGCAGATCCTTGGGTGTTAAATACCGTTCAGGGTTATCTTATCGAGCTCTAGTCAAAACCTTTTCAAGAATCATTCCCACATCCTCCTCAGTTTTCAGCTCAAATGACAGAATTAATCTACGTGGAAATTCAATTGCTATTACTCAAACAAGCGATCACACCTTGTTCCCTAGATCTCTCAGGTTTCGTCAGCTCAGTCCTTCTGGTCCAAAAGAAAAACAAAAAGATGCGTCCTGTTATCAATTTAAAACAGTTCAATCAATTTGTTGTATACCGCCATTTCAAGATGGAAACTATCCTCCATCTCAGAGATTCTCTGCTCCAGGGCAACTGGATGGTACGTCTCTGTCTGCTGGATGCGTACCTCTCAGTTTCCATGCACCCAGATTCACTGAAATTTCTCCAATTTCAATGGCTTCACCAAACTTTCCACTTCACTTCCCTACCCTTTGGTCTGTCGTCAGCCCCATGTTGCTTAACAAAGCTAACAAAACCAGTGGTGGCTTTTCTCAGAGCCAGAGGAATCAGGTTGGTATTTACTTGGACGACATTTTGATCATGAACCAGAACCGCATGACTCTTCAATCTCATGTTCACCCCAATTGCTCCCTTCTTTCAGATCTAGGTTTCGTTATCAGTTACGAGAAGTCTTTTCTAGATCCAGCGCAGAGTCGAGTTTCTCGTTTTTTTAGTAGATTCTGTCTTTGCTACCCTTCTTCCGTCAGCCAAAATAAAATCTATCAAATCAGAAATCCTTCAGATCCTTCGCAGTTCTCTCCTTTCCCTCAGATCCCTGGCAAGAATTGTAGGCCTCCTTTCTTCTTCAGTTCAAGCCATCTTTCCAGGGCCACTACGTTATCGGGCTCTACAGAAATAAAAAATTCATCATCTCCAAAGAGGTCTTTCCTATTCCGATACCATCGTTTTAGACCAAGATTCCCGTTTGGAACTCCAGTGGTGGATAGACCATTTAGATGCCTGGAACGGCAGGACTATCTTCGCAGCAGCCCCAGATGCAAGTTTGCTGGGTTGGGGAGCCCGTTGTGGTCCAATCTCGACTGGAGGCACATGGTCTTTAGAGGAGTCACGATTGCACATCAACTGTTTAGAGATGCTTGCTGGTTCCTTTGCAATCAAAAGCCTGGCAACAGACAGGGTTTGTTGTTCGGTTATTCTCAGAATGGACAACATTTCGGCAGTTCGTTACATCAACCACCTAGGCGGCACAAAGTCCAAGCCTTTAGCGGAATTGGCGAAAGGGTTTTGGGAGTTTTGTCTTCAAAACAAGATCTCAGTGCAAGCGGAATACCTTCCGGGCAGTCTCAATTCTGTAGCTGATTGGCATTCTCGCCAATTTCCGAGATTCCAGTGATTAGAAGCTCCATATTCAAATCTCTACAGCCCAAGTGGGGTCCTTTTTACATAGATCTTTTTGCTTCTCGTCTCAATACACAGCTCCCTCAATTCTTCATCTGCCGCCCAGATCCTCTAGCGCTAGCCTTCAATGCTTTTTCTCAAGAATGGTCTTCTTTCCTCAACTATGCCTTCCCTCCATTCATCATGATCTCCAGACTGCTAGCTCAAGCGATACTTCAACAGGCAACATTAGTTCTCATAGCTTCGTTCTGGCATTCCCAGGTATGGTTTCCCACCCTCCTGGAACTTTCAATAGATGCTCCTCTCTTAATTCCCTCATTTCCAGATCTTTTGTCCAATCCTCTCAGCTCCCCCAGCAGTCTAATTCTTCTAAACCTACTCTCTCTTTCGGCCTGGAAAATATCAGGGAACCCCAATCTTTCCTCCCTATTTCGGCTGAAGCTTCAAACTTCCTCGATCTGGCCTGGGATCCAGAAAAAAAAAGGCTTATAGATCAGCTTGGTCGCTCTGGCATAGCTGGTGTGTGGGAAAACATGTTGATCCCTTTACAACAGATGTAATTTTGATTGTTAATTTTTTGACTGCAGAGGACAGCAAATGTAAGTCCTTTTGTACTATAAATTTGTACGGGTCAGTGATTTCTTCTAACCATTCTTTCATCAATGGAAAACCGGTTGGAGAACATCCACTAGTCTGACGTTTGTTAAAGGGAGTAAAATTTTCTAATCCTCCTGAACCTAAATATAGTTCTTTATGGGATGTGAATACCGTTTTAAATCTTTTTATTTCTTGGCCTGATAATTTAATGCTTTTATTAAAACAATTGTCTGCGAAACTTACCATGCTACTATGCCTCGTTTCTTTCAAACATTTATCCGATGTTAGAGCGTTAGATATTACAGCTCGTCAGTTTACCCCAACAGGTGTTCTTTTTAATGTTTATAGACGTACCAAAACTAACCTTTCATCAGTTTTTTACCCTTTTGTCCCTGATCACCCCAAAAGTTATGTGTGGGCTAGTGCTTGAAAGTCTATGAACACCAGACAGCTGATTTGAGGAACTCCTCTTCTTCCCAACTCCTTATATCCTTTAGAAAACGTTTCAATCCTGTTATCTATCCAACTTTGGCCCAGTTGAGTCAGTTGGGTTATGTCCCTTGCTGGTATTGATACCTCCATTTTTGGTGCCCACTCAGCCAGAAGAGCTATGGCTTCTGAAGCCTTTTGGGCTGGTTCTCGCATTGAGGACATTCTCAGATCATCTGATTGGTCTAATGATAATGTTTTTAAGTGTTTTATTGCAAACCAATTCACCATGCTTCATTAAATGTTGTTGATTCGCTTTAAAACAGCATAATAGGAGCCTACGGTCTTGTCATAAAATGTAGATTTTACTACTAAGTTTATGAAGGAAAGTCTTAATT
Organism: Pleurodeles waltl; assembly: GCF_031143425.1. Classification (NCBI taxonomy): domain Eukaryota; kingdom Metazoa; phylum Chordata; class Amphibia; order Caudata; family Salamandridae; genus Pleurodeles; species Pleurodeles waltl. Next base: position 46,213,404 of record NC_090444.1, read on the forward strand.
TTATCAAAGACACGGAGGCGAGTATTATCCCACCTCTACAGTTCTCATGATTTTGTTTATTCCCTCAGCTTCCTCAACGACTCAACAGCCTTCTGACTAAGGATTGATTCTTTCCTCCACCGGCTGGGATTCCGTCCTGTCCTTCTTCCTGGAATTCTCAATTCTCACAACCACAGACTCTTACGGACTTTGTTGCTGGACCCTTGGGGATTCTTCGGGAAATGTTATCCGTTCTAATGGCTATATGTATTTGTTGTACCATTTTTCCTTTATTCGTTTCTTATTAAGCTCGCGAAAAGAGGGCTGTTCTCAGTCAAGATACGTATTATTGGGTCAGCTCGATGGCCATTGGTGTATTTCATGGACTACTAATCGTTTCCCATTGGCTACTGTTGTTTGCCTTATGGGTTTTGTAGTTTGACTGCAGCTGCTGTTGGACAAATAAAGAAAAGAGAAAGCATAATACTCGCCTCCGTGTCTTTAATAAAATTAAGACTTTCCTTCATAAATTTACTAGGAAAATCTACATTTGGCTGGAAAAATGCCTTGTAATCAGAGAGACAGTGATTAAGTCCTTCTTTTAGGTCCATGGGGATTTTTAGGTTACGTGCCACAAATCCACAGTTACTTTTCACACTTCAGTAACAAATAACCCTTACTTTCTTTCACCCTGGTACTGGCCCCATGCATTTTTTTTTTTACTATACAAGCTCCCTCTATCTCTCTTTCCACAAACTAAGGAATTTCATGCCTTAAGACAACCACCTTTCCTCTCTTTAACACTGTGCCTCAAGTCCTCACATTTTCAGTTATGCAATTTACATCTCAAGACTGTTAGCTACGAACAGCTACTCATGTTTCTGTATGTGTGCTATAGAATTTGATTGGTAAATGTTTTAAATTAAGTGAGAGAAGCTAATTAAAAACAATCCACAGGTCAGTCTAGAACCCAGAACGACAACCAAACAGTGAGCCTAATGGACCTTGCATCCAATAATGCAGCGGCAGTCCCTTTTCTATCTCAAATAGCATGGTGATCAATTCAAAGTCTTTCCTCTAATGTCATGTGACACCCATGTTTAGCTTCTATTATTCTGGGAGGCTGTTTTTCATCAACTATCCACTTCAATCTATTTCAACGTTAGTTTTTGGCACTTGTCATGCAAGTTTTACCATTCATCCTGGCAGAACTGCTGACAGAAACAGGATTCTGAGATTGCCAGTGCACATTTTGCCATTAACAAAAGGTAAGCAGAAGCATTGGCCTAAGACTTACTATCCAATACCATCTAAATGTATTCTCTATGTAACATATTAATGAAATAAATGTGATCCCATCAATGACACTTTGTAAAAGCAAAACTACAATGTGCTGATCAGTCACTACTTTGGGGTTTTGGCATCAGGTGGGGCATATAGACACCCTCTTTTTAGGAAAAGAGATAAACAATTAAATTTGACTTTGACCCAGAGTGAAGGGTAAAAAATAAGAAAGAAAGAGCAAGACAGGAAACAGGGAGAAAGAGAGAAAGCAGATACGAAAAATACCTGGAAGAGTTAGATAAAGGAGCATGCAGTGTATGGTGGTGTATGAAACAGACATTTCAGAAAAAAACAATATAGGATGTTGGAAAGCTTTGGCATTCTAGTTGTTAAGTTAGTATGCTTACACTAGCATACACAGAAGATAAGGCTGCAGTACTCAGTCAGAGTAATTAAGTAGGACTACTGAACACAATAGGCATGTACTTCAGCTGCACGAAGAGTGATGAGTGGTAATGTACAGAAAGGCCTAGGGATGGTGTAATGATAACACTGGGAGCAATGTTTAACTTGGGAAATACTGAGTGCCGGTGCCCATAGCTCTTCTCAGATAATTGTGGCCGGTACAATTAAAAGTTGGTGGGAATACCAAGGCTGGTTGTCTTAAATTTTTGATGCCTCTTTGTTCTACTGCCAGACCTATACCTGCCCATTTATCTCACTCTTGCCTCTCAGGCTTTCCTCCTTTGTGATGTTTTTCCAGCTTTTTCTTCCTTCATCTATGCTCATTGTTTGTTTTTCCCTCTGTTGCTCTCGTGAAATGACTGATGCTTAAAAATAAGTGTCAGTTCTCAAAAACGAATCCTGGTGGCCCCCAGTGGCAACCACAGGCTCAAATAAAGCACTGACTGGTAGAAGGGTAAGCTAACTTTGCATATCAGACAACTATCATGGGGGCAATGAATAATTGAGTAAAACAAGCTCTCAAAAAGCAAATGTTCTGCGGTATACTGACACAGAACATTATGGTATCTCGTAATGTTAAGGATGACTCACAGCAGTGTTTTAGCTTATGGGCACAGATTTGCTAATCATTCAAATTCATGATAAATTGTGCGAATAACATACAATGTAGGAATTATAGTGATATGTTGCCTGTAATTGCATTGGACTTCCTACTTTCTTGGCTGATTAATTAATTCCACGAGTTACGATTGTTGTCTTAAGATGTATGTGGTTGTTTACATCTTTACATGGTACATTCCTGTTGGAAGCTTGTAATACTAAAGCAGCACATAAAGATTCATACACGTCCTGCCTTGTTTGGAAATACAATTTATGAACATCAACTATTTTGTGTACTCATACAACAAAAAATATTAGGTCTCACTACACATTTGTGCAATACAAGATATGATATCGGCCTTAGGAAAGGAATGTGCTATTACACATGGGTTCAAGTATTGGAAATTGGGTTACCATTTGACCACAATGTAGCGCTGTCTGGTGACTGAGCAAAATATTTTAAGTTCGGGTGCACAGCCCTTGTGGCGTTGCTTTGTGGGGCTTCCCATTGTCTGGCGCCACTTTCAATGAAGCTGTGCAGTGATGGTTTTGTGGAGCTTTGCAGCACTTTGAGTTGATTCCTATGAGGCTGACAGCTCCAAAGTGAGGCTTTGCAGTTCTCCGGGTCTCTTTACGCCAGTTGCGTTAGTTACGTCAGTTACGATGGGGATAACAGCTGGGCTGGTAGAGAACCTTCAGGTCGGCTTCCAAATGTCCAGGACTAGGGTGGCTTCACTTGACGGGCAGGACTCACAGCAAGCAGAGTTTAGGTGCATGGTTCAAGGTCATTCCTGTCTCTGAGGCTCTGATTAGAAGGTAAGCCAAACATCCCTTGGATTAACTCCAGTGGTCCTGGGTTCAAGATGCAGGTTCAGCACTTATCTCATATAGCAGTGCAGCAGGCACATGGCCAGCAGGGCAGCAGAGTAGACTTCATTCTTCCAGAGCAGCACAGCAGTCCTTTTGAACCTTACGGAAGTGCAGAGGTGCACTGAAAAGTGGTGGCTGAGGGTCCAATATTTACATAAGGTGCCCACTTTGAGGTAGGAGAAGGTTCTGGAGAATTCCCTTTGAAGTCCTTGAAGTTCCCTGCCTCCCATGTGCTTACCTCAAGCTGGCTTCATAACCAATGCAGCAGTGACACAACCTTTATGTAAAGGCAGGACCCAGTCCATTCATTTGCAAATGTGGCTGTGCCTAGGTTCATTCCCCCTTCCTTCCAGCTGATGGCCCATCCAAATTCACCTAATTTGTCTATTGTGTGTTTGTCTGGGAGGAATAAACGAAGTCCAGCTGGCAACTGCACCCAGTAATGTCACCCGCAGAAAAGGCTGCAGGCAGCAAATAGTTATGGCAGTAACTAACTTTGTTTTGTTAGAGAAATTAACTACTTCTTCATAAGTAGAGCCAGCTGAAGTAGTCTGAATGATATTTGCTAATCGTAACTATTATCTCAATGTAGCCCCTATAAGTACTAAAAAAACAGCTCTTTTTAATTTTATTCTGTGATATTTCCTCAGTCTTCCTACTAATATAAGCATCCATGCTTCAAATATCAAGATTATTCAATTAGTAATATATCATGATTTTTGTCCATGCTTATGTCTGTAGAAACAAACGCGTATTTAAGAAAAATAACCACATAGAGATAGGCATTTGCAGAATCTGTTTAACATCAACCACCAGGATGGCAATCATGAATCTTTCTTAATAGATTTCTGACCACAATATCTTTGATGATGATATCCATATGTAGTTTTTAATTAATATTTTTCATCTATTGTATTTATATTCCTGTCAATTGATATTTTGCTTTTCTCTACCTAAATCATTTTATTATTAAAGCATGTTATGTGAAATAATTTTAATGTTAAAAGAAAACTATATTCCAGATTTTTTATTCACTAAATAATTAAGAAATGTTTTTAAGTTTGAGATATTTTTTGCAGACTTAGGGGGTCATTCCGAGTCTGTGGGTCTTGAGACCGCCAGACTCGGGGTGACCATCGGGGTGGCCATCGGACTGCGGAGGTCAAACCGCCGACACCGCCAGGCTGCAGTCAGCCTCCAGCCAGGCGGTCCCTGCGGTTGTAAGCTGCCAGGGCAGCGACTTCCATTCTGCCAGCCTTTCCATGGCGGTTTACACTGCTATGGAAAAGCTGGTGGAATGGGGGTGCCTGGGGCCCCCTTAGGGCCCCTGCACTGCCCATGCACTTGGCATGGGCAGTGCAGGGGTCTCCATGCACAGCCCCATCGTGCATTTCACTGCCCGAATTACTGCTGCACCCGCTGCACTGCCACTTTGGCGTCAATGTTAAGGTCCTCTTCACCGCAGGTCCAGTGGGCGGAAACACTGATTCTGCCCGCCGGCCCTGCAGTGAACTTGGAATAGGGCCAGCGGTGTCCTGACGGCACTAGCAGTCAGGTGACGGTTTGAGTTTGGCAGGCGGCCTCTGCCGCCTGCCAAACTCAGAATGACCACCTTAGAATTGTAAGATTTTTTTTTTATTGGAGTTGTTTAAAAATATATAAATTATTAGGTTGTCTATATATAATCAATCATTACAATAATTCACTCATAATATACTTTGCCTTTTCTTTAGATGTAAAGGTTTTTCATGTATACATTTTTTATCTATCTATATTTTTATGTTCAGTATTGTGACATGCGACCCTTTCTTCTAAGACACTAATAAACAACATCTCTAAGTAGGGTCCTATGTTAGGCTCGCTTGTTTGTCCTTAATGGACCTTCGCTGTTGACTAATAACACAAACACATCTCCAAAAATTAGATGTTCTTTATTTAAGTATGTTTTTATATGTTTATGTTTTAACATTATTCAATCTCAGACTATTTGAAATACAGAGCACTATCACATCTTCTAGTAATTTTTGTGTAGTTGAATAATCATATAACTAACAATGACAAAACAAAGGTGTTAGTATTTGGAGAAAAGTATTACACATTCTCTGTAGCTGTGTGCAGACACAATGCAGATAGAGGATCATTTCCATTATTTCCAGTATTAATCGTTTCTATAGGAATGCCATTTTTTGTCCATATGTGTCAACTGCAAATGAAAACAGTTTGTTCACTTACTAAATCAATGCTGTTTTGGTGTTATTTAATGTGATGTCTCTCTTATCACGTTACTGTTATATGGCTATGAAGAACCAGTTTGTGCTATTGGGGCTTGGTAAGCTACACCAGAATTGAATTCAAAATTTTAAAACATTCCTTTAATGTTACAAAATTGATGAAGCTACAGGCTTTAAGAGTTGAACTTTGAAATTGCAGTTCAGTTTTCATGGGCCAGCTATAACCTTGTACTCTTTGAAATGGACTCAACAAATCAAATGTTGCTGTCTGCGTGTCTCAATCAAAGCTAATACTGTGTAGCAAAAATTGATGCTTGTCTTGGGTTTATTTGGTCTTTTTCCTTCAATTTCAGAATGAAGGGCCTTGTAAGAAGATAGAAAACTAATTATATGTAGAGTGATGCTATATAGTGATTATAATACACATCATGTATATCTGGAGAACAAAAACACTATGAAAGAAATAGAAAGGTTATACGACAGAAGAGGGAGAGAATACAACTGTTGCAGACCCTAGTCTGTGGAACTTCAGCAGGTGAATGCTACTGGAGAGATGGAATATGCTTTCCAGCAGCAGGGTGAAATCTTTAAAGAACCGAGTATACATTTCTTTAGCGGTTTAATAGGAATGACAACCTTCATCTCTCATGACACAATAGATTTACCATAAGCTCTAAGTGGTGACTGTGAATACCACAGACCTTACCAAGACACTCTCTCCAAGTCAGCAAGTCAGAAGGACAGGATACAGTAGGGTGACACACTGCAGGTAAATGCCACATGGAACATCAGTGAGATGAAATGTCATATTAATGAATTTAATACGAATGGAGGTGCAAACAAGAGAACCAGGAACCTTACCTTAGGAACCATATTGCTTGCCACTAAGTAATTCCAGTTGCTTGTAGTTAGTGGTTCCCTGGAAGTGCCCATCCTATCCTGTAGCCTGGGAGGGGAACTCTGATTGGTCCTTATGCTCTGCCAGTATCTATTCCTCAGTCCCAGCACCATAGACCTATCCTCTACTTTCTTACACTGGCCCTGTTTTTGTCTCTTTATTTGTAATTTTCTCAATATAACTCCCAGATTCCTTGTGAAGTACCACTGCAAATCTGGAAGGCTCCTACCTCCCTAAAAGTGGAGGGTCCCTTGGTGGCCCATCAACTAAGGAGCCAATAGGTTAGAGTAATGCTCATGCTCCAATATTGAATGCAGGGTGACTATCACTCATTTTCCCCCCCTCTGTCTGCTGTATAATGTACAGTGGACATGTGTAAGGAAAGGTAATAATGGTCTAGGTGGCCAGGGAGCAAATTCCCTGGTATTTTGGCCATGATTTTGTTATCATGGCAGTTTTGTTTCTTGAAAACAAAAAACATTTGCAGAGTAGGTGCTTTAAACATTGCGCCCACTGTGAAAACCTCAGTGCTATGAATGGTATCATTACTGAGGTTGCGCCCTTCACAGTACAGCTATCCCCTTCATGCATATGAGGATCTCTCAGTATGGTTAATATTTCTTTAGCTAGCTGACAAAACAATGAAAATTGCCATTGTCTAAATGATTTTATGAGGATTGGTCAGGATGGTAAATTAAAGGTTTCATGGACTCTTTTAAAGTATCTCTTTTAAAGTATCTGAGGTTTTGTACGTTCGAGGATTGGTGTGTTTTTGTCTTATGGAATATTGTTTTGCTGCATGTTTGAAGCAGTTACTTGTGTATTGTCAATGGTGCTTTTCTCTAGCTGTAGTTAATAGCAGGTAGTGGGGGTATGAGTACAGATGTATTATGTCATGATCTTCTGGCAGCATAGGAAAAATTTAAATATCATTTGTTTTCATTTTGTAATGTGTTTTGTACATTTAGGGGGTTATTACAACTTTGGAGGAGGTGTTAATCCGTCCCAAAAGTGACAGTAAAGTGACGGATATACTACCAGCCGTATTAAGAGTCCATTATATCCTATGGAACTTGTAATACGGCTGGTGGTATATCCGTCACTTTTGGGACGGATTAATACCTCCTCCAAAGTTGTAATAACCCCCTTAGTGTTCACCAGCACTATAACTTTCCAGTTCTGATATTTCATCATTATGGTTATTCTAATGTATACTTGCATATATAACAATCTACTTTCTTATTATTAAATGGTATTGCAGAATAACTGAACCGACATGAAGTTTGAATTTTCCAACAAACACGATTTTCTTCTAGTCTGCAGTGAAAGTGATTTTTGCCCTTATTGCCCAAAGAAAAGAAAATGCACAGAGCACCATCTTCTTACTAAGCACTGGAAATGGGCAAGCGTTCTTACTAGTGGATCTGAAGGTATTGTAATTTCTTAATGCATATGTAAAGTGCTATACAATTGTCTTGTCTACAATAAATGTGCAGCATGGACGACTTATATATACATACATTTGTGTCCTGGAAATATGTTTGTGAAATTTGCAAATTATGCCAGAAATTATGTGACATATGAGTAGAATCCAGAAAATGTAGTGAATGCCATAGCTACAGAATCACATAAATCCATTCTTCTCATCAAGTTCCATTTGTACATAAATTTATTTATGAAAGTTAAACAAAACCTAAACATTCTAATTCCAATCATTGCCTATTATTAGCTGTGGGTTGTAAAAAACATGTTTCTCAGGCTAAATCTTGGTAAATAAACATGTTATGTAAAAATGTATAAAGCATAAAATGTTCAACAGGGTCTTATATAGATATTTTGAGGTTCTGATAATATTTAAGATACACTCAGTTATCTGCCCCATGGCTTAAGATGTCAGCAGTACCCCTATTTGTATCATATGTGATATAAATTGCTAAATGTGGAAAGATGGCATAACCCATGACCGGTGAAACCAAAATTGTTTATTGAAGTCCCTCACCACGCCACGTCATAAAATGGTAACAGAGAGCATATAACAACTTTGTGCACCTGCATAAATAGTTCCTGCCAAGGAACTTTTTAAGTGCATATGTTTCACAAAAAGATATTAAAGAACAGGATGCAAGTGTTATGTTTGTAGAGCCAGGTAAAATAAATTTGAGGAGGCCTCCTGCTTCTTAGGAGTTTTGTTTCCTACAGTAAAAATCTTGTGAATACAATCTGTGAGGCAGTAAATATTTTTCCCTTATATCTCTTTAACTTTGATATTGTAATAATATGGAACATGGCATGTTTACTGCTGTAATAGACATGCAACTGTACACTTTTTGTACTCTTGGATTAAATAATGTGTTATTGAGGCTCATGTTGTTGAAGCCCCAGCCAACTCCCTCAAACATGACCCAGTTTACAATATTAGTGTAAGAGCCCAGTGCTGGCTTTAGGGTTCTGTGACTGGTGCCATTGTACCGGGAGCCAGGGTCAAGGAAGCGCCCACTCCATAACATGCTGAACCCGGATAAGAGCATCCTGGAGAGATGTTTGTGTTTATGTCATTTTTCAAGGAAGAATTACAAAGGCATGATAAGTCTGCTGGTTAATGCACTTGATGGATAGATCTGGGATTGATCAAGGCACAGATGTGGCTTATGAAAGAGTGCAGAGATGAATTAGTGTTTCATCTTGAAAGCACAATGTGTGACATGCAGATCACACATTTGTAGTTAGCTCAGAGGTTAATTAGGCTACACAAAGTAGCACTACACACTACCTTATGTAAAGCAGCTATAGCATGCATTGTACATGGACGTTCCCATTCATTCAACAATGGACTTTGACACTAATCCTCATCTATTAACTTTGATAGAAAGGGATTTGAAACAAAAGATTACACCTCCTGAGGCTTAAATTTGGATAAAAGGTTTATTTTCTCCAAACCTTTTCAACTTTGCATGTGTGCTGCACCGTAGAGAACACAGACAACGCCATAGGATGTGAAACTCAGTTAAACCATAGAATTTTATGTTGGATGGATACCCTTCCATTTTAAAATATATGCTTGACTTCACACACCTTGCACTGTAGTGGAAAAGTGTGTGCATTGGCGTGAGGCAGAGAAATGTACGCCAGCACTACAGGGAAGGAAAGAGGAACAACATTACCACAACTTAGGAGATATGGGGGGTCATTCCAACCTTGGCGGTAAAAGCTGCTTACCGCTGTCAGAAGACCGCCAACATACCGCCGCGGCAATCCGCCACGGTCATTCTGACCCACAACACGCAAACCGGCAAAATACAGACATCCACAAAAGTCCGCCACACCAAAGGGCAGCGAGAAACTGGCGATGACCAAACCTCCACCGTCACGCCAACAGAAATACGCCCACACTATAACGACCCACAAATCCACGCGGCGGTCTTTCAACCGCGGTAATCCATTGGCGGTACACACCGCCGCGCTCAAAATACACACACTCTTATAAAACACATCCACATTGGACAATTTGAAATACACACACCTGATACACATACACACACCACTCCCACACACCCAATACAATATAAACACACACACACATCACCCACAAACCCCCACTCCTACAGAATCGGGACCACGCACTGAGAAAAAGAGAACTGAGCACCCAGACGCGCATTTTACTTTCGCCCAGCAATATTTCCACGCACTTCACACAACACACCGATACACATCACCACACAATCCACCCCACACATCACCCACACCACCCCATGGCACCGCAAAAACACCCCAGGTTCTCCGAGAATGAACTCAGGGTCATGGTGGAGGAAATCGTACGGGTAGAGCAACAGCTCTTCGGGACACAGGTGCAGCACACCACCATTGCCAGGAAGATGGAGCTATGGAGCAGAATAGTCGATAGGGTCAACGCTGTGGGACAGCACCCAAGAAATAGGGACGACATCAGGAAGCGGTGGAACGACCTACGGGGGAAGGTGCGTTCAATGGTATCCAGGCACAACATCGCGGTGCAGCGGACTGGCGGCGGACCACCACCTCCTCCCCCAGAATTTACAACATGGGAGGAGCAAGTCTTGGCGATCCTGCATCCTGAGGGCCTCGCAGGAGTATCTGGAGGAATGGACTCTGGTAAGTCTCATCTTCACTACTTCATCCCCCCCACCCCACCAGCATGCCAACTCATACCCCCACCCTCACCCTCACCCTCACCCCCATCACATCCTGCTCCTTGCAAATGTCTCACCATCACAGCCCACCCATCCCAACACCAATCCCTGCATGCGACCACAAAGCATGGACACCCATCACCAAAGCATGCTCACTGCACATACCCATCCCCCACCAAATCACCGTCACAAAAGCCCCCAGACGGGAATGGCAGCACTGGGGTACAAGGGCACCCACCCATTACATGCTATGGCACACACAAATGCAATAACCATACTTTTATACCCCTGCAGGACCGAACGCCACGTCACCGCGCAGGAGGGTCCACAAATGTCCACTCCACCCCCAGAAGAGGCCCACAGTGAGGACAGCACCTCTGTCGACCTGGATCTAGATGACCAGCCCGGCCCATCGGGGACCTCGGGACAGTCGGTTCCCCTCAGACAGCCACAGGCCATAGCAGACCTTCCCCCCTCTGGGAACACCAGCACAGCACCCACCCAGCGGGCCCATCCCTCAGTCCCCAGGACACATCAATCAGCGGTGTGTCCACCACTACAGGGAACCCAGGTTAACCCCCCACCCCAACAACAACAGTGACCTGGGGGCAGTGGTAGTGGGCACGCGGTTCAGGGGACAGAGGCCCAGGGAAACAGGGGAACTGGGAGGGCTGCTGTGCGACAGGTGGGGGGACAGGCCCAGGGAACCCACTCTCCACGAGGCCCTCTCCTCCATCATGGGAGCCTACCACCACTCCCAGGAGACGATGGCGACGGTCCTGGCCAGGTTTCAGGAGATCCAGCTTCTGCAGGAGGAACAGTATTTGGGGTTCAGGGAGGAACTACGAAACATCAGTTCCGCCCTGGCCACCATTGTAGGGGCTCTGAATCAGGTAGTCACCACATTGCGGGACACTGTGGCACCACAAAGGGCACCTGACACTAGCATGGACCAAGAACTGCCTACCACCTCTGCCGGCGCTAGTGGACAGGAGGCCCCGCCACAGGACCAACAGGCCACCAGCACCCTACCCCCTGCAGAAGAAGACAGAGTAAGATGCCAAGACCCCGCCAGGAAAGGATACCTCCCTGATTGCCATCCCACTGTCCCACATTGACACCCTGTCCATTCTTATACTGCCCATGCTCCACTTTCCACAGGCATTTGGACATTGCACCTGTGATACTAATAGTCTGGACTCTACCATGGACAATCCTCCACCATCACCCCCCAACGATTTGCAACCACCCACCAATATAGAGCACTGAAATAAACACAGTTATTGGACAAAACAATCAGGAGTCTGGCTGTGATTTTGTACTAATGTATTAGACATTACCGTCCCAAAATGCATATTTACATTGTGATGCCAACATACCACTGTCACACAGCTGTAGTCCATGGGGAAACAAAGCAGATGTCACGCAGTATGGCCCACATCTCTGAAATTGGAAGGGAAAGTCACAACTCAGTTACCATACACAGGGGGAAAAGGTCAGACAATAGAGAGGTAGTAGGGGTTAAGTATATGTAATATGACGGGTTGGAATCTTACCTGTGTGTCATTGAAAATACTGCTGTATTACTGTGTTCCTGTTGTCTATGTCGTCCTCTTCGGCTTCCTCTTCTTCACTCTCCACAGGCTCCACAGCTGCTACAACACCACCATCTGGACCATCCTCCTGCAGGAAAGGCACCTGGTGTCGCAAAGCCAGGTTGTGAAGCATACAGCAGGCCACGATGATCTGGCACACCTTCTTTGGTGAGTACAATAGGGATCCACCTGTCATATGAAGGCAGCGGAACCTGGCCTTCAGAAGGCCGAAGGTCCGCTCCATCACCCTCCTAGTTCTCCCATGGGCCTCATTGTACCGTTCCTCTGCCCTTGTCCGGGGATTCCTCACTGGGGTCAGTAGCCATGACAGGTTGGGGTAACCAGAGTCACCAATTAGCCACACACGGTACCTCTGGAGTTGACCCATCACGTAAGGGATGCTGCTATTCCGCATGATGTAGGCGTCATGCACAGAGCCAGGGAACTTGGCATTAACATGGGAGATGTACTGGTCTGCCAAACACACCATCTGTACATTCATCGAATGATAACTCTTTCTGTTTGTGTACACTTGTTCACTCCTGCTGGGGGGTACTAAAGCCACATAGGTCCCATCAATGGCACCTATGATGTTGGGGATATGTCCAAGGGCATAGAAATCACCTTTCACTGTAGGTAAATCCTCCACCTCAGGGAAAACGATAAAGCTCCGCATGTGCTTCAGAAGGGCAGACAACACTCTGGACAACACCTTGGAAAACATAGGCTGGGACATCCATGAAGATATGGCCACTGTTGTTTGAAATGACCCACTTGCAAAAAAATGGAGTGCTGACAGCACCTGCACTAGAGGGGGGATCCCTGTGGGTTGGCGGATGGGTGACATCAGGTCTGGCTCCAGCTGGGCACACAGTTCCTGAATAGTGGCTCGGTCAAGCTAGTATGTCAGTATGACATGTCTTTCCTCCATTGTCGACAGGTCTACCAGCGGTCTGTACACAGGAAGATTCCTCCATCTCCTCGCATGTCCCAGCGGACGGTGCCTATGAAGGACAACAGCGAGCACAGAGTCAATCAGCCCACAGGTATGTAACCACAGTTTGCACAAAACACGATTCCCAATGCATTGAATGGTTTGTATGAGTGTTGAGGCAAGGCCTAGGTATGTGTGCCGCAGTTAAAATGTAAGCCATGTGGGCCCTTGAAATGGCGGCTGCCTGACCTGTGAAGTGTGACAATGGGATGTGAGGTCAATGCGCTGGCGTGGCACACCGTGGCGGTAGGCGGTAGAAGACCGCGGCGCAAAGCAGCATTGGTTAACATTGAACCCTATGGGTCTCAGGAGCCAATGACGATGTGCGCCGGCGGTTGCGGTACGCACCGCCGCGGTATGCCCCGCCGCGGGCGTGACCGCCAGTTTCTATCTGCTTAATCACTCGATACCTGATCTTCGACAGGAGAGGACCTACACTGCAAGTGCTGATGTGACCTTGGTCTGGAAGAGACAATGGCTCATGCGACTGGGGAAAGGGCCCCTGCCTTCACTGCTCAGGAATTGGAGAAACTCGTGGATGGGGTCCTCCCACAGTATGCGCTACTCTACTGTCCTCCAGACCAACAGGTAAGTACACTGGGACCATGCTTTGTGGCCAATGCCTGTGTTGAGTCGGGTGGATGATAGATGGTTGGGAGGGGAGCGAATGAGGCATGCATTAAACGAAGGATGACAGGATGTGCCACATGGCAAGGGTAGGGATGGGGGGCCACTCACATTGAGGGTGCAGAAGGTGATGACTCTTTTTCTCCCCCTGTACATTTCACATAGGTCAGCGCCCACCAGAAGATAGACATTTGGCGTGCCATCGCCAAGGACGTCCGGGCCCTGGGGGTCCACCACAGACCGGGCACCCACTGCCGGAAGAGATGGGAGGACATCCGACGCTGGAGCAGGAAGACGGCGGGGGCTCAGCTGGGGATGGCCTCCCAACATGGGAGGGGTGCCAGTCGGACTTTGACCCCCCTGATGTCCTGTATCCTGGCCATCCCCGATTTGGATGGGCGCGTGAGGACATCACAGCAGACACAAGGGGGTGAGTACACTCTCATTCTGGTGACTTTGCGCGCAGTGGAGGTGTCTGGGTGGGGGAGGAGGGCTGTGGGTATCCCTAGGCCAGGGCGGTTTTTGTAGGCTAGGCCCCTCTGTAAGGCATGGCCCTGTGCCCCCACCCCCCACCTCTGTAGGGTGCCAAGTACAGTTATCCATGGCCCTGTGTCATCTATGTGTGCAGTTGTCTTCCATAGGCTTGTAGGCCATGTCCCACGGATTGAGTAGTGGACCCCAATTGCGCGCCGTAGTGCAGGGGGCTTCTGTGTCTGTCCTCTCCGCCAACGGTGTCGAGAATGCATGCACTCAACATGTCTTTATTTTCTCCCCTCCCCCCTTTTTGTGGTCTTCCTGTTCATGTGTGCATTAGCATCATCAGGGGGAGGAGAAGTGGCATCGGAGCACGAGGGAGCTGCATCCCACATGGCCCTGGAGGGCCATGCAACGGATTCCGGATACACTGGTGGGACGGAGGGCGAGGGGAGCTCCACAGCGGGGACTCGTGCAGACATTAGTGACACGAACTCGTCCTCTGAAGGGAGCTCCCTTGTGGTGGCGGCAACATCCGTGCACCCCGCAACAACAGGTACAGCCGCTACCCAGCGCACCAGCACCGCCTTCCCAGCAGCCCCTCAGCGTTTGCCCGTGCCCGCTCACCCAGGAAGGTGGGCATCTCCTTCGCCCCAGGCACCTCAGGCCCTGCCCCAGTCACCCCTGCTGCCCTCAGTGAGGAGATCATTGACCTCCTGAGGACGCTCACTGTTGGGCAGTCTACCATTTTGATTGCCATCCAGGGTGTCGAAAGAGAGGTGCACCAGAGTAATGCATACTTGGAGGGCATTCATTCTGGTCAGGCTGCCCTTCAGCGATCGTTCAACACTCTGGCCTCAGCACTGATGGCAGCAATTGTCCCTGTCTCTATCCTCCCCCCTCCAACTTCCTCCACCCATACCCTATCACCTGTACCTCTGCCTATCCCAGACACACCATCAGACCAGCCTGCACACACCTCAACACCCAAGGGAAGCTCATCCAGACATAAGCACCACACATAACACAAGCATTCACACAAGCAACATCCACATACAGACATACCAACACCCACTGCCTCCACTGTGTCCCCCTCCTCCTCTTCTCCCTCCTTGTCACGTCTCCACTCACACTTGCATGCACAACATCTTCAGCCACTACGACCATCACCAACACACACACCAGAACCCCCCGCACACGTGCAGTCACCACCCCCACTACCATTTACACGTCCCCTGTGTCCTCTACCAGTGTGTCTGTCTCCCCCTCTTCCAAGATACACAAACGCAGGCAGCCACCCACCCAACAGCCATCCACCTCACGACAGCCTCCAGCCCAAGCACCTGCACCCTAAGACACCAGACTTAAGACTCCTACAACCACAACCTCTTCCTCCACTCCCATACCCACTACACCTACCCGTCCCACTGCTCCTAAAAAGCTTTTCCTGTCCAAACTTAACCTCTTTCCTACAACTCCCCCACCCCGTTCATCTCATAGGACTCCAGTCAGCACCTCAGCCACCACAAAACCGGGCCCTGTGATGACAGTCTGCCATGGACTGTGGAGTCCCCCACCCTCAAGGGCAGCCAGTTCAGTACGGAGCCAAGGCACGGGCAGCCCACCCCCGGAGAAACACCCGAAGATAGTCAGCGGCAGGCGCGAGAGGGTGAAAACCCCAGGCACTAAAATCCCTACCATGGCTCCGGCACGAAGTGTGGAGACAGGTGGCACACCGCCAAAGGTGGGGAAGGCCCACAGGCGAACAGGGAAGGCTGGGAAGGGCAGCACGCCCGAGGAGACCGCCATCAGCCCAGCTGGCCAGGAGGGCCCCGCCAGACCCATCCCAGGTGGGCTGGAGGACACCAACAGGCCCGGTACTGCAGACCAAGAAGGCCCCGCCAGCCACCCGACAGATGGGCAGGAACGCCCCGCCAGCCACAGGACAGGTGGCAAATGACCTGCACGCCATGGCAGGATCCGTTGAACTGGGCCCTTTAACTCAAGCACCGCTGAACTGGGCACCGCCGTCTCAAGCACCGCTGAACTGGGCACCGCCGTCTCAAGCACCGCTGAACTGGGCCCTTCATCTCAAGCACCGCTGAACTGGCCCCTTCATCTCAAGCACCGCTGAACTGGGCCCTTCATCTCAAGCACCGCTGAACTGGGCACCGCCGTCTCAAGCACCGCTGGCCCATTAGCGGCAGGGGCAGGCCCGCATCTGTGTCGGGCAGGGCTGCACGAAGCACTCTGGGCACCAGTCCCCCTCCAGGACCAGTGGAGACTGTCATCCACTTGAGAGACTGTGGCTTTGCACTCCCCAGGATTCAACAGTGGGCAACCCACCCACTGTAGAGACTTGAGAGACTGTGGCTTTGCACTCCCCAGGATTGAACAGTGGGCAAGGCACCCACTGCAGAGACTTGAGAGACTGTGGCTTTGCACTCCCCAGGATTGAACAGTGGGCAACCCACCCACTGTAGAGACTTGAGAGACTGTGGCTTTGCACTCCCCAGGATTGAATAGTGGGCAAGCCACCCACTGCAGAGACTTGAGAGACTGTGGCTTTGCACTCCCCAGGATTGAACAGTGGGCAACCCACCCACTGTAGAGACTTGAGAGACTGTGGCTTTGCACTCCCCAGGATTGAACAGGGGCCATGGAGGCCCTTCGTGGATCTGGCGTTGTGCACTCATCTGGCTGAGGTGCCCCTCCTTCCCTTCCCCCTGAGGTGCCTGTAGTTTTCCTATCTGATGCCCCTGCAGTGTTCTCTCCGTTGGAGTCAGGTATCCTGTGTGGGCTTTGCCCATGTGATTTGGGCCCAGTGGTCCACGGACAATGCCTGCTACAATGCTCGGACTTGTACATATATGTATATAAGTGTTTTTGATGTGTAGATATATATATATATATATAATTCAGCCAGTAATACAATATATTCCAATGTTTAGAATCATTTACTTTTGTCTTTGCTTTCTTCCGGGGGGTTGAGGGTCCAATATTTACATAAGGTGCCCACTTTGAGGTAGGAGAAGGTTCTGGAGAATTCCCTTTGAAGTCCTTGAAGTTCCCTGCCTCCCATGTGCTTACCTCAAGCTGGCTTCATAACCAATGCAGCAGTGACACAACCTTTATGTAAAGGCAGGACCCAGTCCATTCATTTGCAAATGTGGCTGTGCCTAGGTTCATTCCCCCTTCCTTCCAGCTGATGGCCCATCCAAATTCACCTAATTTGTCTATTGTGTGTTTGTCTGGGAGGAATAAACGAAGTCCAGCTGGCAACTGCACCCAGTAATGTTATCATGTTTCATTTTGTAATGAAAATTTTGTAATTTGCTGCCTGCAGCCTTTTCTGCGGGTGACATTACTGGGTGGAAAAGTGTGTGCATTGGTGTGAGGCAGAGAAATGTACGCCAGCACTACAGGGAAGGAAAGAGGAACAACATTACCACAACTTAGGAGATATGGGGGGTCATTCCAACCTTGGCGGTAAAAGCTGCTTACCGCTGTCAGAAGACCGCCAACATACCGCCGCGGCAATCCGCCACGGTCATTCTGACCCACAACACGCAAACCGGCAAAATACAGACATCCACAAAAGTCCGCCACACCAAAGGGCAGCGAGAAACTGGCGATGACCAAACCTCCACCGTCACGCCAACAGAAATACGCCCACACTATAACGACCCACAAATCCACGCGGCGGTCTTTCAACCGCGGTAATCCATTGGCGGTACACACCGCCGCGCTCAAAATACACACACTCTTATAAAACACATCCACATTGGACAATTTGAAATACACACACCTGATACACATACACACACCACTCCCACACACCCAATACAATATAAACACACACACACATCACCCACAAACCCCCACTCCTACAGAATCGGGACCACGCACTGAGAAAAAGAGAACTGAGCACCCAGACGCGCATTTTACTTTCGCCCAGCAATATTTCCACGCACTTCACACAACACACCGATACACATCACCACACAATCCACCCCACACATCACCCACACCACCCCATGGCACCGCAAAAACACCCCAGGTTCTCCGAGAATGAACTCAGGGTCATGGTGGAGGAAATCGTACGGGTAGAGCAACAGCTCTTCGGGACACAGGTGCAGCACACCACCATTGCCAGGAAGATGGAGCTATGGAGCAGAATAGTCGATAGGGTCAACGCTGTGGGACAGCACCCAAGAAATAGGGACGACATCAGGAAGCGGTGGAACGACCTACGGGGGAAGGTGCGTTCAATGGTATCCAGGCACAACATCGCGGTGCAGCGGACTGGCGGCGGACCACCACCTCCTCCCCCAGAATTTACAACATGGGAGGAGCAAGTCTTGGCGATCCTGCATCCTGAGGGCCTCGCAGGAGTATCTGGAGGAATGGACTCTGGTAAGTCTCATCTTCACTACTTCATCCCCCCCACCCCACCAGCATGCCAACTCATACCCCCACCCTCACCCTCACCCTCACCCCCATCACATCCTGCTCCTTGCAAATGTCTCACCATCACAGCCCACCCATCCCAACACCAATCCCTGCATGCGACCACAAAGCATGGACACCCATCACCAAAGCATGCTCACTGCACATACCCATCCCCCACCAAATCACCGTCACAAAAGCCCCCAGACGGGAATGGCAGCACTGGGGTACAAGGGCACCCACCCATTACATGCTATGGCACACACAAATGCAATAACCATACTTTTATACCCCTGCAGGACCGAACGCCACGTCACCGCGCAGGAGGGTCCACAAATGTCCACTCCACCCCCAGAAGAGGCCCACAGTGAGGACAGCACCTCTGTCGACCTGGATCTAGATGACCAGCCCGGCCCATCGGGGACCTCGGGACAGTCGGTTCCCCTCAGACAGCCACAGGCCATAGCAGACCTTCCCCCCTCTGGGAACACCAGCACAGCACCCACCCAGCGGGCCCATCCCTCAGTCCCCAGGACACATCAATCAGCGGTGTGTCCACCACTACAGGGAACCCAGGTTAACCCCCCACCCCAACAACAACAGTGACCTGGGGGCAGTGGTAGTGGGCACGCGGTTCAGGGGACAGAGGCCCAGGGAAACAGGGGAACTGGGAGGGCTGCTGTGCGACAGGTGGGGGGACAGGCCCAGGGAACCCACTCTCCACGAGGCCCTCTCCTCCATCATGGGAGCCTACCACCACTCCCAGGAGACGATGGCGACGGTCCTGGCCAGGTTTCAGGAGATCCAGCTTCTGCAGGAGGAACAGTATTTGGGGTTCAGGGAGGAACTACGAAACATCAGTTCCGCCCTGGCCACCATTGTAGGGGCTCTGAATCAGGTAGTCACCACATTGCGGGACACTGTGGCACCACAAAGGGCACCTGACACTAGCATGGACCAAGAACTGCCTACCACCTCTGCCGGCGCTAGTGGACAGGAGGCCCCGCCACAGGACCAACAGGCCACCAGCACCCTACCCCCTGCAGAAGAAGACAGAGTAAGATGCCAAGACCCCGCCAGGAAAGGATACCTCCCTGATTGCCATCCCACTGTCCCACATTGACACCCTGTCCATTCTTATACTGCCCATGCTCCACTTTCCACAGGCATTTGGACATTGCACCTGTGATACTAATAGTCTGGACTCTACCATGGACAATCCTCCACCATCACCCCCCAACGATTTGCAACCACCCACCAATATAGAGCACTGAAATAAACACAGTTATTGGACAAAACAATCAGGAGTCTGGCTGTGATTTTGTACTAATGTATTAGACATTACCGTCCCAAAATGCATATTTACATTGTGATGCCAACATACCACTGTCACACAGCTGTAGTCCATGGGGAAACAAAGCAGATGTCACGCAGTATGGCCCACATCTCTGAAATTGGAAGGGAAAGTCACAACTCAGTTACCATACACAGGGGGAAAAGGTCAGACAATAGAGAGGTAGTAGGGGTTAAGTATATGTAATATGACGGGTTGGAATCTTACCTGTGTGTCATTGAAAATACTGCTGTATTACTGTGTTCCTGTTGTCTATGTCGTCCTCTTCGGCTTCCTCTTCTTCACTCTCCACAGGCTCCACAGCTGCTACAACACCACCATCTGGACCATCCTCCTGCAGGAAAGGCACCTGGTGTCGCAAAGCCAGGTTGTGAAGCATACAGCAGGCCACGATGATCTGGCACACCTTCTTTGGTGAGTACAATAGGGATCCACCTGTCATATGAAGGCAGCGGAACCTGGCCTTCAGAAGGCCGAAGGTCCGCTCCATCACCCTCCTAGTTCTCCCATGGGCCTCATTGTACCGTTCCTCTGCCCTTGTCCGGGGATTCCTCACTGGGGTCAGTAGCCATGACAGGTTGGGGTAACCAGAGTCACCAATTAGCCACACACGGTACCTCTGGAGTTGACCCATCACGTAAGGGATGCTGCTATTCCGCATGATGTAGGCGTCATGCACAGAGCCAGGGAACTTGGCATTAACATGGGAGATGTACTGGTCTGCCAAACACACCATCTGTACATTCATCGAATGATAACTCTTTCTGTTTGTGTACACTTGTTCACTCCTGCTGGGGGGTACTAAAGCCACATAGGTCCCATCAATGGCACCTATGATGTTGGGGATATGTCCAAGGGCATAGAAATCACCTTTCACTGTAGGTAAATCCTCCACCTCAGGGAAAACGATAAAGCTCCGCATGTGCTTCAGAAGGGCAGACAACACTCTGGACAACACCTTGGAAAACATAGGCTGGGACATCCATGAAGATATGGCCACTGTTGTTTGAAATGACCCACTTGCAAAAAAATGGAGTGCTGACAGCACCTGCACTAGAGGGGGGATCCCTGTGGGTTGGCGGATGGGTGACATCAGGTCTGGCTCCAGCTGGGCACACAGTTCCTGAATAGTGGCTCGGTCAAGCTAGTATGTCAGTATGACATGTCTTTCCTCCATTGTCGACAGGTCTACCAGCGGTCTGTACACAGGAAGATTCCTCCATCTCCTCGCATGTCCCAGCGGACGGTGCCTATGAAGGACAACAGCGAGCACAGAGTCAATCAGCCCACAGGTATGTAACCACAGTTTGCACAAAACACGATTCCCAATGCATTGAATGGTTTGTATGAGTGTTGAGGCAAGGCCTAGGTATGTGTGCCGCAGTTAAAATGTAAGCCATGTGGGCCCTTGAAATGGCGGCTGCCTGACCTGTGAAGTGTGACAATGGGATGTGAGGTCAATGCGCTGGCGTGGCACACCGTGGCGGTAGGCGGTAGAAGACCGCGGCGCAAAGCAGCATTGGTTAACATTGAACCCTATGGGTCTCAGGAGCCAATGACGATGTGCGCCGGCGGTTGCGGTACGCACCGCCGCGGTATGCCCCGCCGCGGGCGTGACCGCCAGTTTCTATCTGCTTAATCACTCGATACCTGATCTTCGACAGGAGAGGACCTACACTGCAAGTGCTGATGTGACCTTGGTCTGGAAGAGACAATGGCTCATGCGACTGGGGAAAGGGCCCCTGCCTTCACTGCTCAGGAATTGGAGAAACTCGTGGATGGGGTCCTCCCACAGTATGCGCTACTCTACTGTCCTCCAGACCAACAGGTAAGTACACTGGGACCATGCTTTGTGGCCAATGCCTGTGTTGAGTCGGGTGGATGATAGATGGTTGGGAGGGGAGCGAATGAGGCATGCATTAAACGAAGGATGACAGGATGTGCCACATGGCAAGGGTAGGGATGGGGGGCCACTCACATTGAGGGTGCAGAAGGTGATGACTCTTTTTCTCCCCCTGTACATTTCACATAGGTCAGCGCCCACCAGAAGATAGACATTTGGCGTGCCATCGCCAAGGACGTCCGGGCCCTGGGGGTCCACCACAGACCGGGCACCCACTGCCGGAAGAGATGGGAGGACATCCGACGCTGGAGCAGGAAGACGGCGGGGGCTCAGCTGGGGATGGCCTCCCAACATGGGAGGGGTGCCAGTCGGACTTTGACCCCCCTGATGTCCTGTATCCTGGCCATCCCCGATTTGGATGGGCGCGTGAGGACATCACAGCAGACACAAGGGGGTGAGTACACTCTCATTCTGGTGACTTTGCGCGCAGTGGAGGTGTCTGGGTGGGGGAGGAGGGCTGTGGGTATCCCTAGGCCAGGGCGGTTTTTGTAGGCTAGGCCCCTCTGTAAGGCATGGCCCTGTGCCCCCACCCCCCACCTCTGTAGGGTGCCAAGTACAGTTATCCATGGCCCTGTGTCATCTATGTGTGCAGTTGTCTTCCATAGGCTTGTAGGCCATGTCCCACGGATTGAGTAGTGGACCCCAAGTGCGCGCCGTAGTGCAGGGGGCTTCTGTGTCTGTCCTCTCCGCCAACGGTGTCGAGAATGCATGCACTCAACATGTCTTTATTTTCTCCCCTCCCCCCTTTTTGTGGTCTTCCTGTTCATGTGTGCATTAGCATCATCAGGGGGAGGAGAAGTGGCATCGGAGCACGAGGGAGCTGCATCCCACATGGCCCTGGAGGGCCATGCAACGGATTCCGGATACACTGGTGGGACGGAGGGCGAGGGGAGCTCCACAGCGGGGACTCGTGCAGACATTAGTGACACGAACTCGTCCTCTGAAGGGAGCTCCCTTGTGGTGGCGGCAACATCCGTGCACCCCGCAACAACAGGTACAGCCGCTACCCAGCGCACCAGCACCGCCTTCCCAGCAGCCCCTCAGCGTTTGCCCGTGCCCGCTCACCCAGGAAGGTGGGCATCTCCTTCGCCCCAGGCACCTCAGGCCCTGCCCCAGTCACCCCTGCTGCCCTCAGTGAGGAGATCATTGACCTCCTGAGGACGCTCACTGTTGGGCAGTCTACCATTTTGATTGCCATCCAGGGTGTCGAAAGAGAGGTGCACCAGAGTAATGCATACTTGGAGGGCATTCATTCTGGTCAGGCTGCCCTTCAGCGATCGTTCAACACTCTGGCCTCAGCACTGATGGCAGCAATTGTCCCTGTCTCTATCCTCCCCCCTCCAACTTCCTCCACCCATACCCTATCACCTGTACCTCTGCCTATCCCAGACACACCATCAGACCAGCCTGCACACACCTCAACACCCAAGGGAAGCTCATCCAGACATAAGCACCACACATAACACAAGCATTCACACAAGCAACATCCACATACAGACATACCAACACCCACTGCCTCCACTGTGTCCCCCTCCTCCTCTTCTCCCTCCTTGTCACGTCTCCACTCACACTTGCATGCACAACATCTTCAGCCACTACGACCATCACCAACACACACACCAGAACCCCCCGCACACGTGCAGTCACCACCCCCACTACCATTTACACGTCCCCTGTGTCCTCTACCAGTGTGTCTGTCTCCCCCTCTTCCAAGATACACAAACGCAGGCAGCCACCCACCCAACAGCCATCCACCTCACGACAGCCTCCAGCCCAAGCACCTGCACCCTAAGACACCAGACTTAAGACTCCTACAACCACAACCTCTTCCTCCACTCCCATACCCACTACACCTACCCGTCCCACTGCTCCTAAAAAGCTTTTCCTGTCCAAACTTAACCTCTTTCCTACAACTCCCCCACCCCGTTCATCTCATAGGACTCCAGTCAGCACCTCAGCCACCACAAAACCGGGCCCTGTGATGACAGTCTGCCATGGACTGTGGAGTCCCCCACCCTCAAGGGCAGCCAGTTCAGTACGGAGCCAAGGCACGGGCAGCCCACCCCCGGAGAAACACCCGAAGATAGTCAGCGGCAGGCGCGAGAGGGTGAAAACCCCAGGCACTAAAATCCCTACCATGGCTCCGGCACGAAGTGTGGAGACAGGTGGCACACCGCCAAAGGTGGGGAAGGCCCACAGGCGAACAGGGAAGGCTGGGAAGGGCAGCACGCCCGAGGAGACCGCCATCAGCCCAGCTGGCCAGGAGGGCCCCGCCAGACCCATCCCAGGTGGGCTGGAGGACACCAACAGGCCCGGTACTGCAGACCAAGAAGGCCCCGCCAGCCACCCGACAGATGGGCAGGAACGCCCCGCCAGCCACAGGACAGGTGGCAAATGACCTGCACGCCATGGCAGGATCCGTTGAACTGGGCCCTTTAACTCAAGCACCGCTGAACTGGGCACCGCCGTCTCAAGCACCGCTGAACTGGGCACCGCCGTCTCAAGCACCGCTGAACTGGGCCCTTCATCTCAAGCACCGCTGAACTGGCCCCTTCATCTCAAGCACCGCTGAACTGGGCCCTTCATCTCAAGCACCGCTGAACTGGGCACCGCCGTCTCAAGCACCGCTGGCCCATTAGCGGCAGGGGCAGGCCCGCATCTGTGTCGGGCAGGGCTGCACGAAGCACTCTGGGCACCAGTCCCCCTCCAGGACCAGTGGAGACTGTCATCCACTTGAGAGACTGTGGCTTTGCACTCCCCAGGATTCAACAGTGGGCAACCCACCCACTGTAGAGACTTGAGAGACTGTGGCTTTGCACTCCCCAGGATTGAACAGTGGGCAAGGCACCCACTGCAGAGACTTGAGAGACTGTGGCTTTGCACTCCCCAGGATTGAACAGTGGGCAACCCACCCACTGTAGAGACTTGAGAGACTGTGGCTTTGCACTCCCCAGGATTGAATAGTGGGCAAGCCACCCACTGCAGAGACTTGAGAGACTGTGGCTTTGCACTCCCCAGGATTGAACAGTGGGCAACCCACCCACTGTAGAGACTTGAGAGACTGTGGCTTTGCACTCCCCAGGATTGAACAGGGGCCATGGAGGCCCTTCGTGGATCTGGCGTTGTGCACTCATCTGGCTGAGGTGCCCCTCCTTCCCTTCCCCCTGAGGTGCCTGTAGTTTTCCTATCTGATGCCCCTGCAGTGTTCTCTCCGTTGGAGTCAGGTATCCTGTGTGGGCTTTGCCCATGTGATTTGGGCCCAGTGGTCCACGGACAATGCCTGCTACAATGCTCGGACTTGTACATATATGTATATAAGTGTTTTTGATGTGTAGATATATATATATATATATAATTCAGCCAGTAATACAATATATTCCAATGTTTAGAATCATTTACTTTTGTCTTTGCTTTCTTCCGGGGGGTTTGAGGGGGGGGAACTGTGAAGTATTTCTATGCATTGATGTGTGTGTTGTAGTGGGTGAGGGTGGGGGTGGGTGTGTCGCGTATATGTGTGCCCGTAATATTTTCTCCTCCCCTGTGTCGTAGGTGCAGTACTCACTGTTGTCTTCTGCGCCGGCGTTCGTGCTCCTGGTAGAGGAGCAGGAAGACAATCGCTGGGAGGATGTGGAGTTCGGGTTCCATGCTGTCCAGATTCCTCGTGGGGTGTATGGAGGTGAGCGTTTTCCGTTTGAAATGGCTGTTTCCGCTGTGTTTTTATCGGCGGGGCTACCGCCCCGGAAAAGGTGGCGGATTGGTGTGTTGTGATAGGGTGGGCGCCTGTCTGTTGGTGGTGACCGCCGCGCTGTTTGTTTGTCCCGCCGTGGCGGGCGGTGTGTTGATGTGGCGTCTCTGTTGGCGGTTTCCACCAGGGTCGGATTTCCATTTTTTTTACCGCCAGCCTGTTGGCAGTTTAACCGCATGTTTAACACCGACGCCAGGGTTGGAATGACCCCCATGGTGCTGTTCTGCTCTCTCCTTTTTAGGCGACCGACCACAGCAACGTTGGTTAATATGTAGCTTAAAAATATAATTAATCTTTCCCTTCGTTTCGTCTGACACAGCACCTTTTAGTTCCACTTGCTTATGTAACATTTTGTATATATTGATTTATTCATGTGTATCACTCATTGTATCTTCATGTTTGTGATGCAAAGCAGTTTGACTATCTAAGTTGGGATGAGTAGCGCTCTAAAATAAATAAATGTGGGAAAAGGGAATGGAGAAATGAGGGTCATCCATGGTGGGTGGTACTGAGGGAATCTGTGCAGAAGAAGGTCAATGGGGGAGCGCTAACAGAGATTGTTGAACTGAATGTCCCCAATGCTAAGACTGTCCCTGTGAGACCTAGCAGCTCTCTTCTCTCCCTACCATAGTTATTGTGGGTAGGAACTGACTGCACCACCCCAACTGCTTCCCCCAAACAAAGGCAGTGAGATACATTTTGATAGGCTGATATTTATTCACTATGTGGCTTTTCTTTTTCCTCTTCAGATAAATATATGATTCCATGTAATTGTCTACAGTTACAGTCCAGCTCATCTAGAAGCCATTGGCACTGTCCTGTCTGTCAGATACTTTTAACCCGTTCATTAAACTTCAAAAGCCATATGGATAAACAACATGGTATGTTATTTGTTCTATCATATCGATTTCAAAGGTATAAAGACAAAATAAATTAACAACTTCTTTTTTCAGAGTCTTGACATATTGAATGTATTGTAAATCTCATTGTTCTAAGATCATAGGCCTGAAGGGAGTGTATGGTTACAAAATATCTAGAGTTTATTAACAAACGTAATATACCAGTAATTCTTGGCATGTTTTAATGAAATCTCACTGCTGTGCTGACAATTTGACATTAAAATTAATAACAAAATATTCATTCTGTACAATGTTACTTATTTTAAGCACTTCTTTCTTTTAGGCTACAAAGTGAAAGAAAATCAGACTAACCAAGGCAAGATTTATTTTCAATTACCTTTTTCGTAATAGCAAAGAGAAATTATTAACTTCATTTTTTTTCTAACAATGTTTTATTAATGTTCTAATATGGAAAGCCACTTAATGCATACATTATACAAGTGCATACAGTAATAATGCATATGCTCAGATGCAAATTCATGTTTATGGCCATGTACCTAAATGTTTAGCTTTCAAAAAACATTATTATTCTACTTATTTTAGTGAAGGATATAAAGAAATCAAATCAACTACTTCAATTAATACCAGCTTCCATTGAGAGAAATGATGGTATTTCAAAAACAATAAAGTGTAGTATTTACAGTATAACGTTTGTAAGTCATTCAACACTCCATCGTCATCAACAAAACATTCACAACCTTTTTCAATTCCAGTGTATTGTGTGTATTGCAAAAATGGAATATATTTCATGCCCTGTTGCAAAAGTGGACAAAGAGCACCAATTCATGTTAAAAAAAACAATTACTAAACAACAATACAATTGTGAAATTGCTCAGTGTAGAGAATTTATGGCAATGGCTAGCCGCAGTGGACATCCTGCACTCGAATGTCAAAACCTTGAAATGGCCAAAAACGCAAAACCATTCCAATGCCCAAAAAAACTTCAAGAGTCATTACTAAGGCAAATGCTACAGAAAAATGTAATTTCTATAACACAAAAAAAGAATGCAAAGAAATAATAGCGTCAGCTGCCGAAGCAGGTGTTTGTGCAGTATTTCCAGTATTTCTTTCTGAGCATGGTTTTTCTGGGAGATTTGTTTATTTTTCTGTATAAACTGTCAAACAGGACTACTGGGGTCCTTTCCTAAGGACACATGTTACTTTCGATACTAAGTCAGGACAATGGCAGTGCCAATATAAGGGCACCCACAAAGCATCCATATGCACTCATAGATATATTTCAAAGTGGTGGCTATTCCAAGAACGTCCCGAACTGTTAGGCAAGAAAGTTTTCAAACAGGAGGAACAAAATATATCAAATGATGACAGTTTAGAAAACTCAATGGACTCAGAGTTTGAAATGTCTCCTGTAGCACTCGTGGAAGTGAGGGAGTACCCTTTAAACAAAAAGCATATGAGGGACATGGTGGAATACATGCACTCTCACAAGCAGATTCCAGAATATATTCCTGAGACATTAACCATGGAAGACCCAAACATTCCACCAAAATTCGTTCCAATAGAAACGCATTGCCCTTACTGCCCTGGCCCACACCACCATCACTGCTTGAGCCTAAATTAATTACGAAAATGCAACAGTGTACGGCATGTACAGAATTCATAATGGTGAGTTTAGGTTAACTGTGTTTGAATTATAGTCACCTTACCTAACGCATTATGCTGTTTCACTAATTCCAAATTTGTCTTGCTTAATTAATAATTAGTAGATTAATTTTGGAAGTCCGTGAATTTTGCAGCTTTCATGAGTTTCTTAGCATGTTTTAATGTGCATTGTGCATTCATCAAACCTTAGAGGTGCCCCCTGAAACTCTAACAGCTCTGGCATGATTGCTGGCCGGTCTCCACCAGCCTGCCATCACCAGACAAGAGTCTAGGTTCCTGGGGTGAGAGCTCACGATCCCAGGGACCAAAATACAAAGCATTTCCTGGGTGGATGTGTTACACCTCCTCCCCCAGGAAGGCATATTTCTTGGGCAGTAAGCTTTAAAGGCCTACCTGCCTTTGAAATCCTACCCCTGGTCTCTGCTGCTAGCAACAGATGGCCACCCCCTGGACCAGACCCCACTTTTGGTGGGCGGTCCGTCAGGAAAACTAACAAAGGACCAAAGGAGTGTCTGTCCTTAGACTGCACCAACCCTCAGGTGTGGCAGTTGAGGTGACCTTTCTATTCCATTTTCCTCCATCTTGGATGGAAGGAAAATATTCAATTAGGTTTAGGGTTGTGCCCACTTCCCAAAGGAAGTGGGCACTTAGTGGGTGTAATCACCCTAAGGTAGGTAGCCCATTGGCTAATACCAGGTAGTCCCTCTAACACCGTCTGAATTTAGTATTTAGAGGGCAACCCTAGACCAAGAAACCAGATTGGATGGACACAAAAAGAAAAGGACTAAAGAGGACATCTTCACGAGAACTGAAGCCCTGTCTGCAGAAGAAAAAGGTGATAACCTAGCCAACTGTGACAAGGACTCAACAGTTGCTCCTGTATCGTCTTTGAAAACACCTGAGGACCACAAAAAATCCCAGAGCACCTCCGGCCTTCTGCAAATTACCACAACCCTTCCTCTGTGTAAAAGCATCAGTCCCTGCAACCTGAAGGCACCAAGACCCGTGAAGTCCGGACCTGCCGACAATTGAGATGCAGTAGAGCAACCTAAGCCTGTGCAACAACCCTGGAGGACAAGACCTGCATCCACACCCAGTTTGAGGATTTACCTGGGCTTCACTGCATGAATACCTAGGGTACCGGACCCATTAGCTGAAAGCAGAAAAACACTCATTATGAGTCTGACAGTCACTTGACCACTAGGTTCATGGTGGCGGTCGGGCAGGCGCCAATGCAGTAGTCACATTATAACCGCGGTGGTTGTGCTGCAGTCAGACTGCCAGCACCGCGAGGATCAGAGATCCTGGCAGTGAGGTGGTTGCGGTTGTCCTAATCCACCAGGACAGCGCAGCAAGCAGCACTGCTCTGGGGATTACGACCTCAAGTCTGCCAGCGATTTCATAGTGGTAGCACTGTCATGAAAAGGCTGGCAGAGAATGGGTGCAGGGGGCCCCAGGGTGGCCCCTGCACTGCCCAGGCTATTAGCATGGACAGTGCAGGGGGCCCCCTGTCCAGCACCATCACAATGTTCACTGCCTACTTTGTGTGAACATTGTGATGGTGCTGGTCCACACTGCATCCTACAGCATTGTCGCTGGCTCCATTATGAGCCGGAGACAATACTTGTAGGGTGCATTCTGCTAGGCCAGTGGGCGGAAACTCAGGATTCTGTCTGCTAACCGGGCTGGATACTCTGAATGGGCTCGGCGGGGAGGTATCCACTATAGTGGCAACCTCCCTTTACGAAGTTCGGCTGACAGCCTAAACCGTCTGCCAAACTCGTAATAAGGCCCAGAGTCCTCTGCGGACTCCAAAAGCACCAGGACTAAGCACCCGCTGAGAGATTTCAGCACAACCAAGACCCATCTCCTGAGTGGCCCAGCTTCGCTGTGAGCACCCTTCAAAGCTGCCTGCTCCTAGCCCCAGGTCTCCAAGATGCTCAACTTCCGGCTGACCAGTCCACACTGCACAGGGCCCCAGCATTCCCGGCACCAACAACCCAGCTGTGCTGCTGTGGTCCCAAGGCCTTTGCAACCTCCTCCCTCCAAGGAGACCCACTGGACTTACCTGTAAGTCCACCTGTGCAGTGTATTTCCAAGTGCATCTCTTTTTATGGGCGAGCGCAAAGCGCTCCGTCCATAAAATAATCTCTCTTTGGGCTTCAAACCACATCCAGGTTACGTCAGTCTCTTTCATTGGTTCCTGGGCTTGCTTTTTAAAATCTGCTTGCTTTCATTTGTGAAAGGCATGCATACGTCATGACTTTTCCAGTGTTTAGCCCGCCTACACAGCACCAGTAAACTACAGTTTTGACCTTGAGGTAAACTTCACAAAATCATATGTCAGGGCCCTGATACACCAGTTCCAAAACGTTTAAGGTGGGCAATCACACATTGGCCAAAGTATTGGCTTTTTCTTACCTAGGGTGCTATTTGATGTGAATAACAATTGGAAGCTCCAGATTGAGGAAAGGAGATGCAAGCTTGATAAGGCCACAGGGGCAGTAGCCAGTTTAACCTAGAGTTCACGCTCTTGGTCTCCAAGCATTTTAGTGGAGCTATATCAGGCTAAGTGCATCTCCAAGGTTCTATGTGGCTGTGATGTACGGGGATACATGAGGGTTGATAAGATCCAGTGTGCTGAAAATATTTTTAGAAGACGGATTCTGCAGGTACTGTAAAGCACCCTGACCTTCTCCGTCCATGACAAGCTTGGGGAGAAATGCATCGTAAACATTGTTGCTTATAAATATATATATATATATATAAAGAGAAATAACAGGTGACTTTCTTTACTTTCTATGTAACCTTTAATGCTAAAAGTAAAAATGTATGGAGATTTTTAATGTTTTTTTGTTTTTCTATTGCAGATAACAATCAAACTTCTCCAAAAAATAGAAGGCCTAAATAGATATGAAGCAGAACTAGTGCTAATGAGAGGATACCTCCTACCCTCTGATGAGGATGAACTTGATGAAGTTCAAACAATGAAAAAAGTCAAAAGAGATGCTCTAAATTAGGACTTCTGTTTTGCCTTTTCAGTACATTGAACTATTATTTAGTATATTTATGGTAACTCTTGTATAATATTACAGATGATTTAAGTAAAAAACTGTTAATAAGCTATTTTTGACAAAAAGGAAATATGCATAAATGTTTTCGTGGTTTCTTTAATTATAAAACCAAACAAATGGTGGTATTTGTACTAGTAAATGGGATGAACATATCACAAACATGTTGTTTTTCATGTTTATATTGATTCTATTTCATATCTAATCTGTTCTAAACAAAAGAATATCATGTCACATGCAATCACAATGATATTCTACATCACTTACTGGTTTGGGAAACTTAAATATCAAAATGATTACCATATAGTGCAATATTTAAGATGGGGTGCTACATCAACTAGGCTTTCATGTTATTACTAACTGAAACTGTGTTAACATAAAAGGCACTTGTTGGAAATGGCCCTCTCTGCAGGATCATCCCTAAACATTTTAAGTTCACTCCTACATTTTTGCTGAATATGTTTTTTTTGGCTTTAGGACTCTGCGCTTTATCACTGCTAACCAGCGCTAAAGTGCTTGTTCTTCCTGCTTAAAACAGGGTAATATTGGCTTAGCCACAGTTGGCATATTTAATGTACTTATAAGCCCCTAGCAAAGTGCACTACATGTGACTAGGGACTATTAATTAAATGAGACTAGTGGCTTGCAGCACTGATTGCACTGTTTGTGCCACCCACTGAAGTAGCACTTTAAACATGCCTCATGCCATGTTGACATGACAAAGTAAAGCTTTTAACAGACCAATAGATGCACTGTGTATAAAATGTTGGGTGTGTGCTTTTATGTTTTACATGTACTGGTAGTGAAAATCTCTTAAACATGTATTTACTAATGCAGGGCCTACCTCCCCCATAGGATACCATTGGAGTTGCTTCACTTCATTTAAAGTGTAATTTCCAATTAGGAGGAGATAATACCTTCACGTCTGGTGTCTCTGGAATCACAATTTAAAAAACAAATTTATGGTGAAGTCGGATGTTAAATTGCAATTCTGAAAATGTCACTTTTAGCAAGTTTGCATTTGTTGTGTTAGCAATTTGGGGCCTGCAGCTGTGTCTGATCACCTAACTGGGTGTAGCACAAGGCTTTGTGTATTCCTCCTGGACAGCACACACAATGAGAGCTTAGGTGTGTCAATGTGGGCCATCACTGGCAAGAGGAGGATCTGGGCACAGCCTCACTTACACCAGAATAGGTGATGTCCTGTCCATACGCAATGTGCTGCATATACCCCCTGTATTTCATCTGGAGGCAGGAAAGGTAGGACATCTGTGCACTTTTAAGGCAGGTCTTCACGAGTCTCCCCCACTGCAAATGCAGCTCCTCAGACACCAATGCTTCAGTAAACTTGTGGACCTGTGGATGCTCTGCCAGGAAGGATTGCTGTGCTGCTGAAAGGACTGCCATTTTGCCGCACTGCCACTAAGAAGGAGCTGCTGCCTTGCTGGGAGGAGCCACCACTGGATAATGATGGCATCATGAATGATGACAGGGCTAATTGTAATGTCAACAATGATACCTCTAATAATGGGCCTCCAGAAAAAAGGCACAAAGTTTCTCTTTCAGATTCAGTGTCCTGTGATTTTTTAGATCATTTAGGGGAAATCATGTTTGACCCCACGTTAATCCATCATTAACATTCTTCCGAATGGCTCCCTTCTGATCATGTATCAGATTATATTTCATTTTATTTGACACTCACTAGTCCTCCAGAAATAAATTAAAATCATAGGGCCTGATTACAACTTTGGAGGAGGTGTTAATCCGTCCCAAATGTGACGGATATACCACCAGCCGTATTACGAGTTCCATAGGATATAATGGACTCGTAATACGGCTGGTGGTAAATCCGTCACTTTACCGTCACTTTTGGGACGGATTAACACCTCCTCCAAAGTTGTAATCAGGCCCAAAGTGTCCTCACCTGTCCCTTCATAATAAGGTGGCTGATACCCCCATGATTGATCCAAACATTAACTTGTATAAGACACAAAGAAAGGCACTGCTGCTACCATTGTTGAGACCCAGGGATTTGGTACAATGTCGCCCAGCCTATGTATTTTTTTACAATCTGTGCCCACTTGTTATATTTGTAATGTTATGTCTTAGGTTTAATGGGCTATTTTAAGGCGTAGAAAGATGATACGGGGCCTGGTGCAAGTCTGGAGCAGCCTGTACACCAACGCGGCATGGGAGGTGGCCTGGGGCGTAAGTGCCCCGACTGGGGGACCACAGAGAGATCGTGGCGATTGGAGAGGCTTCACCTTGGCTGCCAAGAGCAGAAAGGAGGATGACTGGGTGAAGTCGACCGGAGAGGTCCATAAGTGAGCTGGCCTGGGAGGGAGCTTGATGGAGGCCTGCTTGGCCTGCGGAAGGGCCGCAGCTGGGCCGCGAAGTGCATAGCACAGAGTGAGAACAAAGTGGGTGTGCCACTGGTGCTCAGCACTGTGCCCTGAAAAGGGCTGTGCAGCGCCACAGCTGGCGAGAGACATAGGCTGGGCCAGGAGGCTTAGTGAATTGGCCTGGCTGGTGACAGCGGGGTGCGGCCCACGAGGCCTCGGGTTGGTGGCGACACAAGGCAGCCGATGGCTCTGACCGCTCCTCACTAAAGTGAGGTGGGGGAGCCCTCGTGGTCC
Source organism: Pleurodeles waltl (assembly GCF_031143425.1). NCBI lineage: Eukaryota > Metazoa > Chordata > Amphibia > Caudata > Salamandridae > Pleurodeles > Pleurodeles waltl. Next base: position 46,247,267 of record NC_090444.1, read on the forward strand.
AGTGCTGGAACCTGCTCGAGTTGTGGAGCGTCTTGGGGTGTCCCAGCTGGCATCGGTGGAGACAGGAGGAGAACTACAGACAGCGCCAACAGGACAGTGAGCTGCAAGGAGCGGGGTCTATTCCAGGTGGTGAGTTGCAGCAGTGGTGGCTAAAAATACGGCTGTCTGGTGATGGCGGGAGCCCTGTCCCACAGTAGTGGTGCAGAGGCATTGGCGTGCAACCCGGTATATATTGGCACAGAGGAGGCATCCTGAAGTAGACCCTTTGGGAGAGTATAACTGTGTGCCAACTAAGGCTCAAAACATGGGCAAGACGGACAAAAACCAAGCCATACTACAGTTTGACCAGCGCAAATCGCAGACCTCTGCAGGGGGCCGCACAGTGGCGGGTGTGTCTGGAGGAGCTGATATACCATTGGGGAGGAAACGGAACTGAGACAAATATTAGCAGCAATGCAGCAAAGCCTGACCCACATAGACAGTAAAATAGACTCCCTCTTCTTCAGAATGGGACAGAATGATGGAGCGGATGGATAGGCAAGTGGAATGGCTAGACTAGTCAGAGAGGCGCATTTCAAAGGTGGAGGACGGCCAGTCAACTATGTCCTCCGGACAGGTTAAGATGGGCAACGAGCTGGTGGCCCTGCAAACGGAAGAGGATGACTTGGAGGCCAGATCCCGCAGGAATAACCTACGTATAGTGGGTGTAGCTGAACCTACTGCTGCAGATAACATGGAGGGTTACATAGAATGCCTGCTCATCCAGCTGCTGGAGTGCGACACGTTTTACAGTCTGTTTGCGATAGAAAAAGCGCATCACTCGCTGGCAGGCTGGCCGCCCCAGGTGCCCCGCCGTGCTCCATTACTAAACTACAGAGATCGTGATGCTTCCCGGCAATGAGCTAGAGAACTCAAAACCCTTCAGCATTTTTTTATTTATTTATTGCAGGGAAATGGCAGCTGCAAGATCTACGTTTGGAATTCCGCATGTTATACCCGGCCAGGTTGCGAGTGATGGTGGATGGCAAGCCGCTCCTCTTTACAGACCATAAAAACCTTGCCCAATTCCTGAAGCGAAGGATGGCTGAGGGGAGGGGACGTGAAATGGTGGACACCCTCTCGCAAAATGGCTGTGACTAGAATTTGTGCAACCGCAGGTGCCAGTAGAAGAGATGTCCTGTGGACGCTGGACAAGGGTCATACAGGGCTGGAGACAAGGCATCAGAGATGAATACCGGTGGGGAGTGGAACATTTTTAGTGGGGCACTGGCTGTTGGCAGTGGCGCCGCATAGTATGCCTCAAAACAGATGTCCAGCGGTCTTATGGTGTAAGATTCAAGTACTTAGCTAATTGACCACTACAACACAGTAGGTGGACGGCACAAGAGGGACGATAAGCATAGCTGGGGAACATCCTCAAGAGCCTGTGGAACACTTGTTGGCTTAAGAGAGGGTCACTTTGGTCCATGCAAGGGTGGGGGATGGGATGTATATCTGTAGACAGGCGGGTTGGGCCAATTCCTGTTGTGCGTAGGGGGTAGATTCACAGGGAGTTATATGTTCCAATGTTTTTTGTTAGCAAAGCGATTGCAGACTCACATGCGCTGGTTGGCAGAGACAGGGTTCTAAGGATTTTGTAGCTAATGGCAAATAGCAATGCAGAATCAGATACCAATAAGGGTGTGAATACAATACGCATGGTCATGTGAAATGTGAGAGGTTTAAATGATGCCAGAAAGGCCTGTAAGGTAGTGGCCTATTCACAGCGGCACAGAGTGGACCTAGCTCTTTTGCAAGAAACTCACCTGGTTCCGGGTAGCCCTATGCTTACCCCGAGGAGGATGCGGGGCCAATTTTGGCTGCGGAGTTCACGTCCTATTCTCAGGGGGTGATGATTTGGGCAGATTCACAGGGAGTTATATGTTCCAATGTTTTTTGTTAGCAAAGCGGTTGCAGACTCACATGCGCTGGTTGGCAGAGACAGGGTTCTAAGCATTATGTAGCTAATGGCAAATAGCAAAGCAGAATCAGATACCAATAAGGGTGTGAATACAATACGCATGGTCATGTGAAATGTGAGAGGTTTAAATTATGCCAGAAAGGCCTGTAAGGTAGTGGCCTATTCACAGCGGCACAGAGTGGACCTAGCTCTTTTGCAAGAAACTCACCTGGTTCCGGGTAGCCCTATGCTTACCCCGAGGAGGATGCGGGGCCAATTTTGGCTGCGGAGTTCACGTCCTATTCTCAGGGGGTGATGATTTGGGTAGATTCACAGGGAGTTATATGTTCCAATGTTTTTTGTTAGCAAAGCGATTGCAGACTCACATGCGCTGGTTGGCAGAGACAGGGTTCTAAGCATTTTGTAGCTAATGGCAAATAGCAAGGCAGAATCAGACACCAATCAGGGTGTGAATACGATACGCATGGTCATGTGGAATGTGAGAGGTTTAAATGATGCCAGAAAGGCCTGTAAGGTAGTGGCTTATTCACAGAGGCACAGAGTGGACCTAACTCTTTTGCAAGAAACTCACCTGGTTCCGGGTAGCCCTATGCTTACCCCTAGGAGGATGCTGGGGCCAATTTTGGTCGCGGAGTTCACGTCCTATTCTCAGGGGGTAATGATTTTGGCATCGAGGACCTCCCGTTTCTGCCTTCAGAAGAATGAAACGGACCCTAATGGAAGGTTTATGGGGGCACGTTGCAGTAATGGGGCTGTCACGTTTCTCCTGATTGGGCTCTATGGGCCTAATTTTGATAACCCCCAATTTCATTACGACCTGGCAGACAGGGTGGGCACCTGTGGGAAGCTCAAGCAGATTTGGAGAGGGGACTTTAATTGCACATTGGACCCTTCACTAGACAGGTCGGGGGTGCACACAGGAAACCAGCTTTGGCGGCCAGAGCGGTGACTGGGGTGGCGGCGGAGTTGGGGCTGGTCAACATATAGCGATACAGGCACCCTGCTCTGGGGGGGGTGGGGTAAACACACTACTCAGCAGCACATAATTTATATAGATGAAACGACATTTGGCTGGTTTCCAAAAGTATGGTAGGTAACCTGCAGGTGGAGGCTCCCTGGCCCAGAACATACTCAGAACATTCCCTGGTTCCATTGGAGATGGCCTTGAGGCCCAGGCCGATTCCTCCGTTTACATTATGATTTCCCCCATACTCGCTGCTCGACTCAGCATTTCGCGACGAGCTGGCTGATGCCATAAAAGATTTTTTTCAGATCAATATTGGCTCTGTAGATAACATATGCACTGTGTGAGACATTTAAAGTGCACATATGTGGGATGAACATAGAAAAGCTTGGTGAGGTTATACAATTGATTCCAGGATGTCTGGACTTTTTGGAAAAAGAGCTTGCCCAGTAAGAGCGGGAGCACCTACGCACGTCTGACAGTCAGATCTTGGATCGCATACGCTCCTAATTGGTGGAATTTCAGGACGCAGCACTCACTGAGGTACACCGTATGGGGAAATACGCAACAGCCCGCATTCATGGGGAGGGTGAATGACCAGGGGAGGTGCTGGCGAACCTGGCGTGTCCCAACAGAGAGAAAGACACAATTATGGTGGTGCAGGCCGAGGATGGCAGCGAGATCACAGATCCAGAACACATAGCAAATAGGTTCCACGCATATTATGAGGCACTCTACACCTCCAAGATTGCCCCGAATCAGGAGGAAGTGCTACCTGCTACATATAGAATTGCCATGGCTGACAGCAGCAGACACTCATGGCGCCTCTGTCCCTAGAAGAGATGAGCAGGGCTCAAGAGGGTATGACCGAGGGAAAGGCCCCGGGGCCTGACGGGCTGACAGTAAGGTTCTATAAGGCTTTTAAGGACATATTATTCCCACATCTGAGGGCAGTCTACGCAGAGATGGCAGAGGCTGGTGTTATGCCGCCCTCGATGTGAGAGGTGATGTTGATTGCGCTTCTGAAGCCTGGCAAACTTCCAACGCAGTGCTCGTCCTACAGCCCGTTGTCATTAATAAATGTTGACACCAAAATCCATGCTAAGATCCTGGCAGACTGATTGGCCATACTCTTACCGAAATGTATTAAGCCTGAGCAATCGGGGTTTATTCCAGGCCCTAGTCTTACTGCTAACCTCCGTACAGTCTTTGGGGCTATACAGAATGTGAATCCGGAGACGAAAGCTGTGGCTGTTTTCTTGGATGTGAAGGCCTTTGATTCGGTGAAGTGGCATTTTATGACAGCAGTTCTGCAGCGGTTGGGAGTTTGGACTATCTTTCTACAACTAGTGACAACATTGTATGCGAAGCCTTTGGCCAGACTCAGAGTTAATGGCATGGTTTCAGACACCTTTCATATTACTGGAGGTACTAGGCAGGGATGTCTGCTGTCGCTCCTGCTGTATGCAATTGCTGCGGAGCCGCTGGCATGTGCATCGCAAGAATATCATAGTTATCGGGGTCTCCGTTTCCAGAACTATAATTTGGTGATCTCTGCATATGCGGATGACACCTTGCTATATATCCAAGACCTACACCGCAATGTAGCACCGATATTAAGAGAGATTATAAAATACGGCACTCGTTCTGGCCTAAGGATTAACTGGGATAAGTCCATAGTGTTCCCCCTGACGCCAGTCACAACTCCAGTGGATGTTTATTTCCCCCGTAAGTGGGAAACAGGATCGATTTGGTACCTAGGCACCCGAGCCTATATAGATCCTAAGATAATAATGGCGGATAACTATGAGGTCACGATTAAAGCACTGGCAAGAGATGTGGAGAGATGGGTCAGGCTGGCGCTCTCGTTGGTGGGTCGAATAGCCCTCATGAAAATGGTGGTGATTCTGAGATTTTTGCACCTTTTTCAGAATCTCCCTATGTCGTTACTGAGGGCATTTTTTGCGACCTTGAGGGCTCTGCTTGTTAAACTAGCCTGGGCAGCAAAGCAGGCGAGAGTCAAATGGCAGACCCTGACCCTACCGTACGAGATGGGTGGGCTCAACGCGCCTGATCTGGAGCTGCATTACAGAGTCGCCCATGCTATGTTTGCCCAAACCTGGATACATGGCTCTCAAGACTTGCCATTTCTAAAAATAGAACGTGAGCTGGCGGCCCCAGATCTTTTGCCGATTAGGGTCTTTTATTTCCCGTCTCGAAGATATAGGGAATTTGCTTCCTTGAACACTACCACACAGGCCTGGCATAGCCTGATGGGCTGGCAGGGGCTCACCCTGCTATATTCTCCGCACGTGCCTCTGAAGGGGTGTGTGTGGTACGTGTTGTGGCGCGATAAAAGTGCGGTGGAGGCCATGCATAAGCTAAATATTACGCGACTCTAGATTTTTTCCAAGATGGTAGCATGTGTACATGGGACATGGCGATGGAGCGGGCGAGTGAGACTGCTACGCTTCTGCTATATCAGTTTTATAGAGCCAGGCATGCAATGGGTTCCCTTCTGGGTGAGGAGTTGCGTGAACCACCGGACATTCAGTCCCTCTCTGTGTTTATTACAGATGAGCAACCCTGGCGTTTGGTGTCTAAACTCTATGCGCAGGTTCAGAAGGAGCATGTACATGAGCTGATAAAGGCTAGAGTTGAATGGCAGAGAGATTTGTGTTGCAGTTAACGGATGAACAGTGGCAATACTGCTGTTCGATAACCCACGCAGTCTCTTTGAATGGCAGACATCGCTTGATACACTTTAAATACATAAATAGGGTATATTATACACCCCTCAAACTCTGTAGATATGGGTTGCATACGGAGGACACTTGTCCAAGATGTGGAGAAGACCAGGCAGGTTTTTTCCATATATCATGGTCCTGTCCAGACATTCAGCCATTCTGGGGACAAGTATTCGCAGAACTAGAAGGCATAGGAGGGCATCAGCTGGAACGCAAGCCACTCGTGGCGCTGCTAGGCTGGGACAGGGGAGTACAGAAGTTGGTTCGGTGTTTGATAGCTATTGGGCTGCTGCTAAGCGTCGCAAAGCAATGCGCTGGGATCGGGGTCCGGTGCCAACAATAGAGGAGTGACACAAGAATAAGGTGTACTGCAACACGCAAACTGACACAAATAACAAATTATTTCCCCTAACCAACAGGCCTGCACAATATTGGGAAGTTTATAAAAAAATACGTGGTTGGCAAAAAAATGGGTGAGCCGGAGGGAGAAGGTCTAGAAGATGGGACGATCAATAACCCTTAAATACATGCTGTTACAATTTCGTGGTTACTTGGGGCCCACAGGAAGCTGCAACATATTATTTTCCCAGGTGGGTAGGTGTGGGGAGAGACGGGAGAGGGTCCACGTTGAATGGGACTGCCATTTGTTGTATTTATTGCCAAAATAAGTGAAGGCTATGTAAGACAATATTTGACTGCGTGGGCTATGTGGATATTATGTTGCGAGATGGTGGAACTGCTTTCTGTATTAACTTGTGTTAGTATGAATAAAGAAATAAAAATAAAAATAAAAAAATGTATTACAGTCTTTTATCATGCACTTTTATGATTTTGACAAAAAATGTAATAAACTTTGTAAGGACCACAATAAAGGAGTGAAAGATGGAAAGTGGAACAAGTAGACCCTGAAACCCATTCTAATTGGGCACAACATGCAATCTGTATGTTGGGGAATACAAATGCCTTCATTTCGTGAGAAAGGCGTAAGAGCCTTTTATTAAAAATAGACATGAAGCTCAGTAGAATAGCAACTAACAAGGAGGAACCTCAGGCTAATGGGCTCTTGTTTGAAGATTCCTTTATAAAAGAAATGGACAAGTATGTCCCAACATTTGCAACTATATACAAAGACCAGTTTTGCATGAAAAAGATTTTCTGTTCTCGGATTTTTGGCAGGACTGGCAAAGGAAAGGGTCACTTTGCTGGCTGTTATTCGTCATGGGGTCATCCCCTTAGAGGCTTCTACAATCAAGGCCACCAACTAGACTATTATCAAGAGTATAAACCCTGTGGATTCCAGAACAGGGGATACAGGGCCAAAGGCGACCAATACGCAGGTAAGAACTTCCAATTTTGGCCTTCCCCCCGAAGGAGGCAGTTTGGCGTAATATCTGGATGCTTGGTTGTCTCTAATGTCAGATCCTTGGGTGATTCAGCATATTCAGGGTTATTGCATAGAGCTATACCAGATTCCAATACCAGAGTCCCTAACTCTAAACCCTAAACCCTAAACTCTACAGTTCTCACAGGAACAGTCAGGCCTTTTTCGAAAGGAAGTGCAATGCCTTTTTCAAAACATGCTATAGAACAGACTCCTTTTGACCCAACTGGTTTTATCAGCACCATTTATCTAGTTCTCAAAAAGCATAAGAAGCATTGTCCACTCAACAACCAAAAACTATTCCACAACTTTGTGGTTTACCATCATTTCAAAATGGAAGCCATTCTTCATCTCAGAGACCTCCTTTTTCAGGACACTTAGTTGGTGCGTCTGGATCTTCAAGACGCTTACTTGACAGTTCCTGTTCATACTTCCTACAAGAAATGTCTTTAATTTCAGTGGGGTCAATCCTTTTTTAGTTTCAAAACTCTTACTTTCCATCTCTCTTCTACCCCTTGGTGTTTCACCAAGATTCTGAAACTGGTGGTATCCTTCCTCAGAAGTCAAGGTGTAAGACTCATTGTCTACCTAAACGATTTCTTAAGCATGGCCCAGAACCACCCTTGCCTTCTAGCCAATTGAAATCAATGTCAAGATCTTTAATTAAGATTAGGGTTCCTAAGAAATGTTCAAAGGTCTTTTCTGATCCCATCCCAACTTCTGGAATTTTTAGTATCACCATAGACACTTCTCGGTCAATGCTCCAGTTTAAAAAAAAGAAAGTGGATTTAATAAAGAAGGAGATTTGACACGCCATTTCTTCTAACTTCCTTAATTTAAGCCATTTTTCCAAGCCCTCTCCATTACAGAGGCCTGTAAAGATTGAAGATTAGACATTTGCTCAAAGGGTTGGTATTTGGATCTGGTAAGTTTGGATTCAGAATCCAGGGGGTTGGCATTTGGATCAGGTAAGTTTGGATTCAGAATCCAGGGAAGAACTCCTCTGGTGGCTGAGTCATTTAGACGCTTGGAACAGGAAAACAATTTACTCTGCTTCACCAGATCTTATGTTAGAGTCAGATGCAAGTCGGACAGGTTGGGGCGCAAGATATAGTCAACTTTCAACTGGAGGTATGTGGTCTCTTCGTGGGTATTCACTGCACATCAATTGTTTACAGATGCTTGCAGGTTACTTAACCATCCAGTCGTTTATAAAAGACATAGTAAAATGAACAGTCCTTTTACACGTGGACAATCTGTCGGCTGTCAGGTACATAAACAGTCTTGGAGGTACAAGGTCCAAACATTGGGCAATCCCTGGGAAGAGTCTTTGGGAGTTTTCCCTTTAAGGGAGCATCTCCGTCAAAGCAGAGTATCTTCCAGGAAAATTGAACACGGTCGCCGACTGGTATTTCAGACATCTTTGCGATTTAAGCAACTGGAGGCTTCATCCTTCAGTATTCAATCATCTTTCTTCAATCTTTGGAGCCATGTCAATAGACCTCTTTGCTTCCCATACCAATTCTCAACTGCCTTCTGTTTTTCCATTGAAGACCAGATTCTCTAGCTTTTGCTACAAATACGTCCATTCAGTCTTGGCATCAGTCCCTCCTTTATTCTTTCCCCCTGTGCCTTTTCATTGCCTGAGTCCTTTCTTAAGCCTGCAGACAACAATCATCTCTTGTTCTAATAACCCCGTATTGGCAAGCCCAACCATGGTACCCAACATTATTGGAACTGTCTCCAGACCTTCCAGTGTGAATTCCTCCATTTCCCAATTTGAACCTCATTCCTTAGGGTCTTCATCCCAATCCCATTCTACAGGGCTCCTTTTACCTCATAGCATGGAGTATTTTGGGGCATCCCGGAGAACCACAGGAAATTCGGAGGAGGCTGTCCAATTTAGCCAACAGTCCTGGGCCCCGGGCACAGCACAAGTTTACAGTTCAGCCGGGTTGCTCTGATGTAGCTGGTGTTTGGACAGGGATTCCGATCTCATTTCAGTACATATAACCCTGTTAGTGAATTTTCTAGCTTCCCTGGCATTTCCAGGGAATGTTTATCAGACCATTAACATTTACAGATCAACAATATCTGCAGAATATATCGGAGTGGATGGAAAACCTATCTTTGAACACTCACTGGTTTGTCATGTGTTAAAAAAGGGAGTATGTTTTGCTAAACCTCCTGTTACCAAGTGTACTGTTATGTGGAATGTTAACTTAGTACTACATTTGTTTATTTCATGCCCAGACAATGTTCCCTTATCTCTCAAGCGTTTATCAGGTTAATTCACTATTGTTAAAAATGGCGTCTCTTGGCAGAAGTATACACCCTTGTCCAAGTAGGGACCACAATCCTAGTCAGGGTAAGTCACAACACAATTCAAATTATCCTGTGCCCAGCCTCTGGTAGCTTGGCACTGAGCAGTCAGGTTTAACCTAGAAGGCAATGTGTAAAGTATTTGTGCAATGAATCATACAGTAACAAAGTGAAAAACACCACAAAAATATACCACAAATGTTTAGAAAGATAGATAATATTTACCTGAATGAAATAAGGTCAAAATGACAAAAATCCAACAAGCACAACTTTCAAAAGGTTTAAAAAAGTCTCAATCCTTAGAAATAAGCAGTTCTTTCATTGCTACACACAGTGCCTGGAATGCGTGAAAAATAACAACACACGGAGTCCACAGAGGAGGAGTAGTGTTGAAAAATACGGTGTTGCGTTAGATTTTCCGATGTGGGACAAACAATGCATCATTTCTTTCCACGCTACAAAGGGTTTGGATCATTTTTTGGTGTGCAGTCTTGGTTCCTCACTGCGAAGCAGGAATATTTTGACACCCAGGGACGAGTTGCACTGGAAGAATGAGCAGGCACTGCGTCGACCAAGTAGGTGATGTTTCAAATTTTCCATCGCAAAGCATGCGCTGCATCGAATTTCCAGTTGGGAAGTCAGTGCTGCATTGTTCTGGTCAGCTGTATGCCGATTTCTCATCCGCAATGCAGGCATTGCATCAATTTTCGATGCACAAGGAGTTTCTTGAAGAGGTGAAGTCTTTGTTGGCCCTGAAACTTCAAAAACAGGAGGTAAGCTTGATCCAAGCCCTTGGATAGGACCGCAGGGGAAGGCAAAGTCCTTCTAGCAAAATCAGAGGCCTGCGGGGCAGCAGTTCTTCTCAGCAAAGCAGGCCAAATGAGTCCATTGAGCAGCCTATGTAGCTCCTCCAACAGGGTGCAGATGTAGGTCCAGAAGTGTCTGCGTTGGCGGGGTCAGAGAACCAATTTATGTACCTAAAAATGCCTTTGAAGTGGGGGAGACTTCAAAGAGTGGTTTTGAAGTGCTCAAGTTCCCTTTTAGCCCAGTCCTGTCAGGGTTCCGTGAAGGTTTATCAGTCCTTTGTGTGAGGGCAGGCCACTGGCCTTTGAAATGTAAGTGTTAGGCCCTCCACCCTTCCAGCCCAGGAAGACCCATTCAGTATGCAGATAAATGCAGATGTGACTGAGTATCCTGTGTTTGTGATTGTCTGGGTGAAATGCACAAGGGAGCTGTCAACCAGCACAGACCAGATGTTGACTGGAGCACAGATTGTTTTAAGTGCAGAGAAATGCCCACTTTCTAAAATTGGCATTTCTAAAATATTAATATAAAATCCAACCTCACCAGTCAGCAGGATTTTATATTACCATTCTGGCCATACTAAATATGACACAGTTACCCCTTTCAGATCAGAATCTAACACTGAAAAAGTATATGAGGGCAGTCCTAATGCTAGTCTATGAAAAAAGCGGGCCTCACAGTGATGAAAAATGAATTTAGGAGTTTTTCGCTGCCAGGACATATAAAACACATATATACATGTCCTGCTTTTTACCTTTATGGCACCCTATCCTAAGGATTACCTAGGGCCTTCCTTAGGGGTGACTTATATGTAGAAAAAGGGGAGTTTAAGGCTTTGCAATTACCTTTAAATGCCAAGTCGAAGTGGCAGTGAACCTGTACACACAGGCATTGCAATGGCAGGCCGGAGACATGGTTAAGGGGCTACGTATGTGGGTGGCACAATCAGTGATAGAGGCCCTCTAGTAGCATTTAATTTACAGGCCCTGAGCCCATGTAGTGCATTGTACTAGGGACTTATAAGTAAATCAAATATGACAATTGGGGATGAACTAATGTTACCATGTTTAAGGGAGAGAGCATATGTACTTTTTATTACTGGTTAGCAGTCCTAAAACCAGCAAAACCAGTGTAAGAAAAGTGGAGGGAGGGAGGCCTAAAATTGGGGGATAGCCACCCTAAGGCTGTCAGGTCTAACAGCTATGCATTTGTGTTTGGTCTCTATCAAATGTGTCTCTGATGTTAAAGCATTAGGGGGCCATATTTACAAGAAAGTGGTGCATCAGCTTTGATGTGTCACTTTTCTTGTGATCCCTGTGCCACCCTACTGACACAATGTCTGTGCCATATTGACAATATGGCGCACCTTAGCGCATGTTAGGACATTAGCATCCAAGATTTTGGATGCTATTGTGGTACTCTGCAGGATTAGCACCATAAATTGTGGAGCTAACCCTGCAAAGTAAAGGGAGGCCCATTGAAAGTAATGGGTGCGTCATTTTAAAGCCTTCCCTAACCAGGCACTAAAATTGATGCTAAAAATGGCACAGTGAAATGAAAAATTCACTGTGCCATTTTAACATGCCTGCTTGCATGGGGACACCCCCCTTGCATACATTATACCTGGCACAGGCATAATGTGGCACAAGGGGTTACAAAGCGGTGCAATGCATGCATTGTGCCACTCTGAAAATATGGTGAAGGAGAATGGCCTCCTTAACGTAACATTAGCATAAAAAAATATGCAAGTTTGGCGCTAAGAGGCGCTAGGGACTTGTAAATCTGGCCATAGATGTCTCCTCTTTCCATTATTCCTTCTTAGTGGTTTATTTACAGGTGAATAGATATTCCCAAACTAAATTATCATCAATCCATTACCCTGTTTTTCACGCTCAACCTAAATTGTGTACTGACAATTGTTTGAAGACTTATGTTCATTGAACTGCAGATCTCAGAAGCTCCTCCTCTCCTCCTCTCCCCAACTCCTTATTTCCTTTTAAAAACCCCATAAGCATGCGTTTGCTCCTACTTCGGCCCATTGAGTTAGGTGGTCATGTCTTTGGCTGGCATTTCTACTGATTCTTTTGGCACTCATTCAGTCAAAGGGGCTATGGCCTCTCATGCCTTCTGGGAAGGGGTACAAGTTTACATGATATTCTCAGATATGCAGATTGTTCAAACATTAATAGGTTTAGAACCTTTTGTTTTAAAAACTTTGATCATCCTTCTGAATCTGTTATTTCAGTGCTTTGAACAGGCATAGTATAAGCTTCTGGGTCTTATAATAAAATGTTTTTTTTTATTGTGATGCAACTTAGTACTTCTTTCCAAGGGTTTTCTGGGTAATCAAGTTTTTTCTTGACTCCCGTGTTTATTAAAACAAGAAAAGAAAGCACAATAATCACCTCTGCGTCTTTAATAAAATGTAACCTTTCAAACACCATGGCTAGGAAAATCTCAATTTGTGGCATGTAACATAAAGTCATAATGTACATAAAATAAGGACCTCCATACCATTTCTATGATTGCAAGGGATTTTGCCACAACATATAATCAATGCTTTTGTTGGTATAGTGGTTAAGCATGTGGGTACATATCCCTTTTGACCAAGGCTCAAACACCACCTGGAGAAATTCATGTTTACGTAGTTTTTTTTATTTTTTTATTTTGCCCAAATGAAAAAAGTCCCATTGTAAATCAACCCCTAGCACTGTCTGAGAGATGTGTGGCCTATTTACTCACGGCAGTGCATGTCAAAAATTGGTGACATGCTGTTGCATGTGGAAGGTGGGCTAGTTTACTATGAAAGAAATCCCTTAGTTTGTGGAATGAGATAGAGCGGAGGCTTGTATAATAAAAATAAATGCATGGGGCCAGTGCCAGGGTGAAAGAAAGTAAGGGTTATTTGTTTCTGATGTGTGAAAAGCAACTGTGAATTTTATGTCAAGACCGGAGGCTCCTATTATGCGTTTCTTTTCTTACTTTAATCAATAGCAGCAGTCAAGAACGTACTACAAATCCCATGAGGCAAACAACGAAGAGCCAATGGGATTTAAAACGTAGTCCTAACACATGAACCAATAAGGATGAACACATGGTATTAGGATATCACTTGACTGCGAACAGCCCTCTTTTCTTGCTGCTCGCAGTCAAGTTAAGTACACTTTCACCGTTTTTCTCACATTTTATTATTTCCTTGTTATGATATTGTGATATTATTATTGTTGTTATAGATATTTAATTTGCCTAGTATTGCGCCGCTCCGCAGCGCGCTTTCCCTTCATTTCTAGTCGGCAAGTTGTGGCACCTCAGCTCAGAGCGCTCCTCCTCGCGCTCTGAATTTCGACGTTCTCTCTCGTTGCCTCAGGTAGCGGTCCCCATTTTCACTGCGCCTAAGGCACCGAGAGCTTCGGCAATCATCTTCTCTGCCCGCATTTCGCTATTTTTGTTTGAAAAACTTACCGTTTTCCTGTTTTCTGTGACGCAACTGCTTTCCTCTGCCTTCTTCCGATCCAGGCAGCATCAGCATGTCGCATAAACCGGTAACACCGCCCACAGGCGGAGTTTTGTTTTTTCAAGCCCTCCCTCTCCCATTTAACCCTGTTTGTGCTGGTCTTTCAGAAACCTTTCACTCAGCTTCATTCCTTTTGTTTTCAAAATGCAAACAGATGATTCTCCTTTGGGACAGTACGTCCCTCATGATTTTGATCAAATTAGACAGGAGCTTTGCTCCTTTATTTAAAGTCCTGTGCATCAAGCTGTCTCTTGCTCCATTCAGAAATTATCAAAAAATGTTGAAAGTTATTTTTCTAATTTAATTTCCAAATCTATTTCGGCCCAAACTGCGGGGGAATGCAGTCAGCGTCTCTCACCCAAAAAATCTCTACATTTGGCACAAAAGGACAGTGAGGTTTCCTCACACATGGCACAAGACGCGTTTCCTCACAAGGCTCCTTCCAAGGAGAATACAAATATGGATTCTGTCAAAATGTCTTTAAAATGAAAATCTAAATAAAAAAATATTATTTCTCCTATTGTGATTTCTTCCATCCCTGATACGGATGATGATGTGCCTGACATTGATTCAGATACCTATTTATCTGACAGGGATGACAATAGTTCACCACCTTCCCCTCCTTCAAAGAAACCTAGGATTTCCTCTTTTAACTCTTCCAAACCCCTTTTTGATGCGGAAGGTTTACCCATGTTTGACCCTTGTCACATCCTTCATCCCAACTCTACTGAATGGACTCCTGCAGACCATGTGGGTGAATATGTTGCTGCCAAACTGTCTTCCCCTTTGGACAAGCAAACCAGGGCTAAGTTGAAATCCAAATGCCCTTGTCCTTCCCTTCCTCATAAATCCACTATTATGCCCTCCATCGATCAACCTTTACTCACCTTTTTCACAAAGCTTGCTAAAGATCCTCAGAAAGGGGTTGACAAGGCATGTCTTCCTGCCAGGACAAACTTTTAGATGTAATCGGTCTCCTTATTTGGATTTTTGACTTAGCTGAGGCAGCCAGAATGGATGGCATGTTTATCGACCCTGAGGAACTCTCTTTGTGGGTTCAACGCTCTTTCTGCCTCCTTGGAAATGTCAATTCTGCCCTTATTCATAAGAGGAAGAATGGCCTTCTTCTGAAGCTGGACCCAAAATTGGTTAATTTAGCAACTGTTCATCCTCACATCAAATCTGAGGGGTTACTTTTTGGGGATTCGTTCATTAAAGAACTGAGCAAATCACCTCATTTGACAAGGCTCAGCAATCCCTCAAGAAAATGTTCACCCAACGTGTTTTTGCCAGGGCCGGCAGAGGCAGGAACCGCTTTGCCAGCCGTGGATACTCTAACCAGGGTTCCCGTGGATTCTACAATGCGTTGTACTAGGAATATAGGCCACAATTTTATCCCCGTGGAGGCAGAGGTATCCGTTCCAGAGCCTACAGGAATTCCAGATCCTCTAACCAAGCAGGTAAGCCCACCTTTCGGATCCTTTCTGATAGGAGGTCGTCTTTGTTATTTTCCTCCAAAATGGTTGTCAATTACTTCAGATCCTTGGATTCTCAACACAGTTCAAAGTTACATGATAGACCTTTATTCAACTCCTATTTAAAAAAGAGTTACCTCCCTCTCCTTGTTTTTCCACAGAAATGACTGACCTCGTTTCTCTGGAAGTACAGTCTCTCATTCAAAAACAAGCCATCTCTCTTACCATCCACATCCTTCAGGATTTACCAGCCCCATTTTCTTAGTGCAAAAGAAAAACAAAAAGAAGAGGCCAGTAATCAATCTCAAACATTTCAATCGGTTTGTAGTCTATCGTCATTTCAAAATGGAGACCATCCTTCACTTCAGAGATACGCTCTTTCGAAAAGATTGGAAGGTCCGTCTAGACCTCCAAGATGCATATCTTATGGTTCCAATTCATCCAGACATTAGAAAATAGCTCCAATTTCAGTGGGTAGACCAACTATTTAATTTTACCGCTCTACCCTTCGGTCTATCGTCAGCGCCTTGGTGCTTCACCAAGCTCATGAAACCGGTAGTAGCCTTTTTGAGGGCTCAGGGGGTAAGACTCATAATTTATCTAGACTACATTCTCATATTGAGCCAGTCTTCCCAGTCTCTTCTTGAGCACTTACCTCTGACCTGTTCTCTTCTAGCCGACTTAGGTTTTATCATCAACAAAGAAAAATCCATTCTCATTCCGACTCAACTCATAGAATTTTTAGGCTTCCAAATAAATTCTCTTTCGGCTAAACACCTTCTCCCGGCTTCAAAAATCAAATCCATAAAATCAGAAATCCTTCATATGTTACGCAGCTCACTTATCTCCCTCAGATCTCTGGCTCGACTAGTGGGCGTCCTTTCTTCCTCCATTCAAGCAATATTCCCAGGTCCCCTGCACTATCGTGCTCTTCTAAGACTGAAGATCCAACATTTGAGGAAAGCATGTCTTCAGATAATATCCCTCTAGATCTTGACTCACGTACAGAACGTAAATGGTGGCTAGACCATTTGGACGCTTGGAACGGAAGAAGTATTTTTGCATCAGCCCCAGATCTTGTGTTAGAATCAGATGCAAACTGCTTAGGCTGGGGGACCCGTTGTGGTCCAGTCTCGACTGGAGGTACTTGGTCTTCAGAGGAGTCCAAATTGCATATCAATTGTTTAGAGATGCTTGCTGGCTCCTTTGCAATCAGAAGCCTAGCAAAGAACAAGGTACATTGTGCTATCCTTCTCAGGAGGGACAGTATTTCAGCGGTCTGCTATATAAATCACCTCAGGGGCACACAATCCAAACCCTTAGCATAACTGGCTTCTGGGAATTTTGCCTTTCAAACCATCTTTCGGTTCATGCAGAGTATCTTGCAGGTTCTCTCAACTCAGTAAAAGATTGGCATTCCTGTCATCTTCGAGACTCCAGTGATTGGAAGCTTCATTCTTCAATTTTTCAATAAATTCAGATCAAATGGGGGCCTTTTATATTAGATCTGTTTGCATCCCACCTAAACACTCAGCTTCCTCAATTTTACAGTTGGCGCCCAGATCTGTTAGCCTTGGCATCAGATGCCTTTTTACAAGATTGGTCTCTCTCCCTCAATTACGCTTTCCTTCCTTTTATCATGATCAGCAGGGTACTAGCACAGCTCAGGCGTCAACAAGCCACCATGGTTCTTATAGTCCCCTTTTGGCAATTCCAAGTCTGGTTTCATTCCCTTTTGGAACTTTCTGTGGACTTCCCTTTTCTCCTTCCTCCTTTCCCGAATCTGTTATTAGACCCTCTTCCCTTATTTTGGACAATTTCCTGACCCTATCGGCATGGAAAATCTCAGGACTTCCCAGTCTCTCCCTATCATTTCGTCAGAAGCTTCACAATACATTTCACATTCCTGGGCCCCAGGCACCAAGAAGGCTTACAAATCAGCCTGGTCTTTATGGCACAGCTGGTGTTTGGGAAAACACATTGATTCCTTTTCAGCAGATGTGATCTTTATAGTCAATTTCCTTGCTGCAGAAGCCAGCAAAGGCAAAGCCTTTCGTCCCATTAACCTTTACAGATCAGCTATATCCTCCAATCATGCCTATGTGAATGTAAAACCTGTGGGAGAACATCTCTAGTCTGCCCACTTTTGAAGGGAGTAAAGTTTTCTAAGCCTCCTATGCCCAAATACAGTCAATTGTGGGATGTCAATGTTGTTTTAAAATTACTTTTGTCATTGCCTGATAATTTAATGCTTTCTTTGAAAATGTTATCCGCTAAGCTAACAATGTTGTTATGTCTGATTTCAATCAAACGTCTGTCTGATGTCTAAGCTTTGGACATTTCCAACCGCCAATTCACTTCATCAGGAGTGTCATTTACAGTAGTACGTCGAACCAAGACTAATTTAACTTCAGTTTTCTATCCTTATTTTCCACAGCACCCGAAGTTATGTGTTGGACAATGTTGAAAATATATGAACAAAAGACTGCAGATTTGAGGACACCCTCTGTATCCCAACTCCTTATTTCTTTCAAGAAACCCTATAGTCCACCACTTTGGCTTGTTGGGTCAAATGGATTATGTCCCTGGCGGGTATTGACACTTCAATGTTTGGGGCTTATTCTTCTAGGGAAGCTATGGCTTCCAAAGCTTTTTGAGCTGGGTTCCATCTAGAGGATATTCTTAAATCTGCAGACTGGTCTAACGATAATGTATTTAAAGTATTTTATTGCAAACCAGTTGATAATGTCCCTTGAATGTATTCAATATGCTTTACACTCGCATAATAGGAGCCTCCGGTCTTGACATAAAATGTAGATTTTCCTAGTCTATGACGGAAAGTCTTAATTTTATTAAAGACATGGAGGCGAATATTATCCCAACTCTTGTTTAATATTCTCTCCCTCCCTTTTTCTAGCAACATCATCCGCCAACCAAACTTCCTCCTAATCCTTCGTCTCCAATGCCAGACTTCATGCAGCTTCGTCTGCCTCTACAGTTTCATGGTCTACAGTTCCTGGATTTCCAGATCTTCTGCATCTCAACGGATTTTTGGACTTTTGTTCTGACTTATTTGCTTTTATTTTGGCGATTTTTATTCTTTGTTCCATTTTTACTCTATTTAACGTAGATTTTCCTAGTAATTTATGAAGGAAAGTCTTAATTTTATTAAAGACACGGAGGCGAGTATTATGCAGTAGTCTCTTCTTTATTTTTAATAGCAGCTCCAGTCAAGAATAACTACAAGACCCATAAGGCAAACAGAAAACAGCCAATGGGAAAACAAAAGTAGTCCATAGGAATGCACCAATCACGAACAATCCCCCGTAATAATACCTATATTGACTGAGAACAGCCCTCTTTTCTTGTGCGAAACTCAATTAGAAGTAAACAATGGAATAATAGAACAGCAAATACAAAACGCCAAACAGAGTGATAAAATTTCTTGTAAGTAGAACAAAAGTCTCTGGAGAAAGACCAGTAGGTTGTGACGATCCATCCCTTGAAAGTCCTTTAAAGGGGATGCCGAAGAGGATACCATACATAAAGAGTCTCTAGGTGGAAGTCTGCTGTGTTGATGTAGAAGCTAGAAGGGAGGGTAACAAAATCACAGTTAGAATTTGTAGCGGCTGGATAATATTCGCCTCTGTGTCTTTAATAAAATGTAGACTTTCCTTCATAAATTTCTAGGAAAATCTAAATTTTATGACAAGACCAAAGGCTCCTATTATGCTATTTTAAAGCGTATCAATTACATTTAAAGAAGCATGTTGAATCGGTTTACAATAAAAAACTTTCAAAACATTATCATTAGACCAGTCAGCCGACCTGAGAATATCCTCCAAACGAGGGCCGATCCCAAAAAGCTTTGGACGCCATGGCTTCTCTAGCCGAATGCACCCTGAAGGCAGAGGTATCAATACCAGCTAAGGACATAATCCAACTGACCCAGCGAGCCAAGGTAGGAGTGGACACAGGATTGTAAGGTTTTCTGAAGGAAATTAGCAATTGGGTAGAAGAGGATTTTCTCAGAGCGGCTGTCTGTTGTTCGCAAACTTTTAAATATTGACCCACACAAAGTTTGGGATGATCTGGAAAAAAGGGATAAAAAACTGAAGAAAGGTTTGTTTTTGTACGTCTCAACACATTAAATATAACTTCCAAGGGAGTAAAATGGCGAGCGGTAGATCGGGATTCCCCGAAATTTTCCAAGCCGATAAGACAAGGGACTCTTGAAGAACAAGACTGTGATGGAGGCCTTGGGGATTGGACAGCAAATCTGGGAAGGAGGGAATCAGAAGCGGGGTTTCGATTGACAGTTCCAGGAGGGAAGGGAACCACACCTGGGAGTACCAGAATGGAACTAGGAGGACTATGGAAGCTTGCTGACATCTAACTTGTGCCATTACTCTGGGGATTAAGATAAAGGGAGGAAATGCGTAATTGAGGGAAGATGACCAATCCTGAGAAAACGCATCGAAGGCCAGAGTTAGGGGATCCGGATGCCAACTGAAGAATCGTGGAAGTTGAGCTTTGAGACGTGAAGCAAAAAGATCTATATGGAAGGCACCCCACTTGTGGAGCAGGTTGTTGAACACCTGCGAGTTGAGCATCCAGTCGCTCGAATCCCGGAAATAACGGGAGTACCAATCCGCTACTACATAGAGATTGCCCGGAAGATACTCGGCTTGAACAGAGATTTTGTTTTGAAGACAGAACTCCTAAAACCCTTTTGCTAATTCCGCTTAAGGTTTGGATTTTGTGCCTCCCAGCCGATTGATAAAGCGTACCACTGAAATGTTGTCCATTCTGAGCAGGACTGAACAAGAAATTTTGTCTCTTGCGAGGCTCCTGATTGCAAAGGAGCCGGCAAGCATCTATAAACAGTTTATGTGTAGTCTTGACTCCTCTAGAGACCATGAGCCTCCAGTCGAGATTGTACCACACCAGGCTCCTCATCCCGACAGACTTGCATCTGACTCTAATACAAGATCTGGGGCTGATGCGAAGATAGTCCTGCCATTCCAGGCATCTAAATGGTCTATCTACCACTGGAGTTCTGCACGCGTATCTTGGTCTAGAGCGATAACATCCGAATAAGCTAGTCCTTTTTGGAGGTGATGAATTTTTAGTCTTTGCAAAGCGCGGTAATGCAGTGGACCCGGGAAGATCGCTTGGACTGAGGAAGAGAGCAGACCTACAATCCTTGCCAAATATCTGAGGGATAACCGAGAACTGCGTAAGATCAGGAGAATTTTGGACTTTATGGATTTGATTTTTGATGACGGCAGAAGCAGTGTAGCTGAGACGGAATCCACTAGAAAACCTAGAAACTCGATTTTTTTTATTGTATCCAAGGAAGGTTTTTCGTAATTTATGATAAAACCCAGATCCTTCAACACTGAGCAAGCAAGGTGAACCTGTGCCAGCAGTAAAGTGCGACTCTGATTCATGATCAGAATGTCGTCTAAGTAAATCACCAGATGAATGCCTCGAGCTGTGAGGACGGCCGCTACCGGCTTCATTAGTTTTGTGAAGCACCACGGGGCAGAAGAAAGGCCGAAAGGTAGAGAAGTGAAACGAAAATACTGAACTGCCCATTGGAATTGAAGAAATTTTTGGGAGGCGGGATGAATGGGAACCGAAAGATATGCATCTTGAAGATCCAACCTTACCAACCAATCTCCTTGGAGAAGTGTATCTCTAAGATGAAGAATGGTCTCCATCTTGAAATGACAATATAGAACGAACTGATTGAATTGTTTCAGGTTGATGACTGGGTGCATCTTCTTGTTCTTTTTCTGCACCAGAAAAACAGAGCTGAGAAAGCCTGAGGGATCTTGAGAGCAAGGAACAATTGCTTGTTTTTGTAGAAGAGATTGGATTTCTAACGAAATTAAATCTGTCATTTGAAGCGAAAACGGAGGAGGATGAGGGAAACTTTCTTGAAAGGGTTCTGAAAAGAGTTCTATAACATAACCTTGAACTGTATTTAAAACCCAAGGATCTCTTGTAAGATCCTCCCGTTTTGGTAGGCGTTGAGCAATGCGACACCCCACCACTGGTGCACAGGCATTCTGACTTACCAGCTTGCGCAGCAAATCTGGTGTTGTGGTTTCCTTTAGTTCTGATGCCCCTGCTTCTTTGGGGGTAGAACTGTGGTCTGTAGTCCTGAAAGGTGTTGTTAGGACAGGGACCGCGGGAACCTTGGTTGGCGTAGGACTGCCCGGCAAAGCGGTTCCTACCTCTGCCGGCCCTGGTGAAAACCCGAGATGAAAACATTTAAAGATTGCTGCACCTTGTCTAGCGAAGAGAAGGTTGCCACATACTTGCTGAGCTCTTTTATGAACAAATCACCGAACAGCAAACCTTCCGCTTTCACGCCTGGATCCGAACCTGCTAGGTTGACTAGTTTTGGATCCAGCTTGAGCAAGAGTCCTTTTCTCCGATCATGAGTAATGGAGGAATTTGCATTCCCCAACAAGTAAACTGCACGTTGTGCCCATAAAGAGATCTCCTCTGGGACAATGGCCACATGCTCCAGCCGGGCCGATTCCGCCATATCAAATATGCGGGTCAGGGGACCCACAATGTCCAAGAGTTTATCTTGGCACGTAGGCCAAGCATTATCCACCCCTTCACGGGGATCCTTGCTGTATTTAGTGAAGAATGTAATCAGTGAGGTGTCAATCGTAGGTGTCGCCGCAATTTCTGATGATAGGGCGGGGCGGGCTACTCTGACTTCAGTTTTGCCCGGACTTGTTTGTCCAGAGGGGTACGAAGTCTGGCGGTTACGTAGTCTGCCACATGATCTGAGGGGGCCCACTCTGTGGAATTTGGGTGCTGAATATCACATGGGTCAAACATCAGTACCCCTTCCGAATCATAGATCGTGTTGGACCCTGAAGATTGTTTGAATATTTTGTGTGGAGGAGGGGAGACAAGCTCTCCAACGTCCTTATCGGAACTATCCGCATCCGAATCAGGGTCGTTCACCTCATCGTCTGTGTCCAAAATCTTTGTTATTTTAATAGGGGAAGATAGGTGTTTGGATTTGACCATGCATTTCCGTACTGATTTAGCTATTAACCCCTCCTTGTTAGGAGGCCCTTGAGAAACCATGTCCTCTGCCATGTGTGAAACTTTGTCACTTCCAGATAGCGTCGATTTACCATTTTTTGAAGTGAATAGACGCTTTCTGCTTTCCCCTGCAGAATGGGCCAGCATGGTCTTGGACACCAGATTTACCAGAGTTCTCAACATTTTTTGAGAGTTTTTGCCAAGAGGCAGCCATAGCCTGATCAACAGAATGTTGAATAAAATCATTCAGATTTTCTTTCAGGACGTCTTCCTCCTCATCTTGAGACAAATGGGCCAGAGCGCTGTCCATGGTAAAAGCACAGTCAAGCAAAAATCTACACAGGGGCAGGAAAGGGTTATAATTCTCTGAGGGAGAGGAAAAAAGTGCTGCCCGGCTCCGCCTATGGGCGGGACTGTAAATCCTCAATCCAGGCAGAAGGCACCGAGCCGAATAGGCACCTGAAAGAGGAAGGGACCGGCTTTGGTTGGAAAAACAGAAAAACAAAGACTTAGGAGCCTAACAACGGCCACAGAACTCTTCTTAAGCAGCAGCAGAGGTACGCAATGGACTCTCTTCAACGCGCGACGGTAGAAATGCTGACATGCTGAAGAGAAAAAACGGTCAGAAGCGACCGTTCAATGCGAGCGCGCGGCGCGAGCGATTAGAAATGAATGCGGCTGACAAGCCGACTGAAGATATTGAATAACAAAGCGTGTCTTAGCAGAACTATACAGCGCTTACATGAAACATGCAGATATTATAATGAAATAACGTGAAAATAATACTTATCTTGACTGAAGAGCAGCAAGAAAAGAGGGCTGTTCTCAGTCAAGATAGGTATTATTACAGGGGATTGTTTGTGATTGGTGCATTCCTATGGACTACTTTTGTTTTCCCATTGGCTGTTTTCTGTTTGCCTTGTGGGTCTTGTAGTTATTCTTGACTGGAGCTGCTATTAAAAATAAAGAAAAGACTACTGCATAATAGGAGCCTCCGGTCTTGTCATAAAATTCTGCTTGGTTTGTTTTGCAAGAAAAGAGGGCTGTTCGCAGTCAAGTGATGTCATAATACCATGTGTTCATCCTTATTGGTTCATGTGTTAAGACTACATTTTCAATCCCATTGGCTCTTCATTGTTTGCCTCATGGGATTTATAGTACGTTCTTGACTGCTGCTATTGATTAAAGTAAGAACAGAAATGCATAATACTCACCTCCCTGTCTTCAATAAAATTAAGACATTCCGTGTTAGACTAGAAAAACCTACATTTATGGCATGTAACCTAATTGCCATGGAAATAAAAGACGGTTGTCATCACTGCCGTGATGATTACAAGAACTTTTGCCAACAAAACTCCTTTGCCGTAGTGCTTGGTTTAGTGGTTAGCAGCTTCAGTTAGCATTGTTTTTGGCCAGGGTTCAAACCTCACCTGGAGAAAAATCATTTTTGAAGTTGTTTTTTTTTTTTTTTTTAAATGTTAGCCAAATGAAAGAGCTCCCATTGTAAACCTACCCCTGGCACTGTCTGGACGATTTGTGGCCTCTTTAGTCATGGCAGTGCATGCTAGAAATTTGTGACATGTAGTGGCATGTAGAAGGGGGAGCAAGGTTTGCAGTGAAAGAAATCCCTTAATCTGTGGATTGAGAAATAGAGGAAGCTTGTATAGTAAAAATAAATGCATTGGGCCAGTACCAGGGTGAAAGAGAGCAAGGGTTATTTGTTTCTGAAGTGTGAAAAGCAACTGTGAATTTGTGGCACGTAACCTAAAAATCACCACGGAAATAAAAGAAGGACCTCATCACTGTCTCTCTGATTACAAGTCCATTTGCCAAATAAGCACTTGTAACTGTGCTTGGTGAAGTGGATAGCATCCTTGGTTAACATTGCATTTAACCAGGGTTCAAACCTCACCAGGTGAATTTTTTTTTTTTTTTTTAAATGTTAGCCAAATGAAAGAGGTCCCATTGTAAGTCACCCCTTGCCACTGCCTGGACGATTTGTGGGCTATTTAGTCATGGCAGTACATGCTAGAAATTCGTGACATCCTGTGGCATGTAGAAGGGGAGCAAGGTTTGCTTTGAAAGAAATCCCTTAATTTGTGGAATGAGAGAAAGAGGAAGCTTGTATACTAAAAATAAATGCATGGGGTCTGTGCCAGGGTGAAAGAGAGGAAGAGGTATTTGTTTATTAAGTGTGGAAAGCAGGTGTGAATTTGTGTCATGTAACAGACAATGGAAATAGAAGAGGGCCGTCCACAATACGTATATGATAAAATGCCTTTTAGCAAGCTATGTGTTATCTGTATCACAGTTAGTCTAGTGGGTAATGCTGTTGAGTTTGTATTTCCCTATATCAAGAGTTCAAACCCCATCTTAAGAGTTTTTGACTTGCAATGTGTTTCTATTTTTATTTTATTCAAACTAAAGAGGATCATTTGGAAATCACCCCCAAGCAATATCTGCATCACCCACAAGCACAATTTGCAGTTAGGCATAAAGCAGCATGTCAGGAATCTGACACGCTGTGGAACGTGTCAAATGAGTTGTGGCATATGCGACAAGCGAGCGTGACACGTGTCACATGCCATGAATGGGTTTCAACCCTTACTGTGGTTGTCGCCCCTCCTCTATGTTTCTCACTCTCTCTTTAATTTATGTGTGCTTGTTGAATGTCAAACGCTGTACCCCTGTAGTATGTGGATTCCTGTATATTCTTTTTTTATATTCCTTGTTTTGTTCTTCCTTTATATTGAAAGTCACAAATAAAGTTTTTCAAAAAAAGCATAGTTGACTCCTTTCAAAACACAACTAGAAACTATTCAGTCCTCTCCTGCCACCCTGACTCGTTGCACCATTCTCACTTCAAAAAACAAAAAGGTGTGAGCACTTTACAAGGAGCTTGCGTGCTAAATGTAGCCTTAAGGCTTTAAGACACACAACAGTGTTTTTTTTTTTTTACACCTGCAGCAACTAATTTCACCTCTAAGAACTGAGAATGGACTGTGTTTAGAAACAGTAATCACACATTCTGGGTTTCACAGCAGGTTTGGTAAACAGTTCACTCAAATGCGTCTTTGACTCCTGCTCAACTGATTGCTTCAGAAGATAGTTTCATATTATCTAATCTCACAGATGCTCTTAATGCTCACAGCAATATATGTACAGGGCGGCACATGTTCACTTCGAGGCCATTACCATACAGCGCATTCACATGTACACTTAGGGCCTCATTACAAGTGTAGCGGTCTTTTGACCACCACACTCACGGTGGTGGTCTGGATCTCAGCCTATGCGGCGGCCTGACTGTCACATAACAACCATGGCAGACCGACCGGCAGGACCTTGAATCCCTGCAGTGGCAGAGATCCTAAACCGCTAGGACAGCACTGCAAGCAGCGCTGCAATGCAGATTACGACCCTGTTCTCCGCCAGCCTTTTCATGGTGTTGCACCCAGGTAGCTACAGTATTGCTGCCGGCTGGATTCCGACTCGGAGACAATGCTGTAGCCTGTTTCCCACTAGGCCGGCCGACTGAAACTCACTGCCTTAGTAGCCTTTTGCAAGTCGCTTTCATGTACTGACTGTAAAAAAAAATTAAATGTAGGTACTTTTGTGGAAGATGAAAAGCAGCTTTTATGCCGTAAACAGTGTTACAGAATCCTAGTTTTTGCTTTCACTTTGACTCCCCGCTTCACCCTTTATTGTCTTCTCCCACCACACTAACCAAACACATCTTCTAGTGAATATTGCTTATTTTGTTTTGGTTTCCACTAGCATATAATAACTTTCCATTTTTACATTTTCCCGTATTATCAAGCAACATTCATATTGCAACTTTATTTACAGGTGAAACTAACTATTTTGCATTTTTAATAATGCACGGAAATAGAAGAAAGTGCGCCATAATAGATTCAGTGGCTGACTTTGAAGCAGGTTCCAGTGTCAGTTGGAGGCTTACTATCCCGTGATTTCAGACAAAACACAAAGAGGCATATTTACAAGCCCCTACTGCTACCGGAGCATCACTTTTTGTGACGCACCAGTGACGCTGTGCACTGGACCATATTTACAAGGTGGCGCTAAGCCACTTTTTGTGGCTTAAGGCTGCCTTGTAAATATGGGCCCCTCCGATGAAATTCTGTGTGGCAGAAGGGCATGCATTGGGTGTTGTGTGGGCGTACCCATGCAACACCCATTGCTTTTGATGCTGCTCCAGATATACATGGAATTGTAAATCTGAGGCAGGGCCAAAAATTAGCACCACCCCAGGGGTGGCGTTAGCATGGCGCAATAAGGAGAAATACTTTTATTTCTCCTCATTTTTGTTTTTTTATGTATGCTCCATTCTGCCAAAACTTCCAACAGGGAGGTTGCTGCCACAGTGGCTGCCTTCCCATTGGGCCTATTAAGAGTTTCTGGCTGGGGCAGCAGGCGGAAACCTAAGTTTCCGCCCGCTGGCCTACTCTGAAACACCCCACAGCATTGTGTCCGGCTTGAAATCGAGCCAGCGGCAATTCTGTTGGATGCAGGGTGCACCAGGAAAGCAGACAGAGGACATCGCGATGGTGCTAGCCAGGGAGACCCCTGCACTGCCCATGCCTGTTCTCCTCCAGTCTTTTCATGGCAGTGCTACCGCCATGAAATCTCTGGTGGAGACCTAGGTCGCAATCCCCAGGGCAGCGCTGTTTGCAGTGCTGCCCTAAGGGGATTAGGACCACTGCAATCCCGCTGGTGCTGGCGGTTTAGCCACGGCACGACCACCCTGGCCGTAAACTGGCACTTGGATCGCTGCATTGGCGGTGGTCCTACCGCCACCGAGAGTCTGGCGGTCTAGTGACAGCCAGACTTGTAATCGTGCCCAATGTTTTGTTATTTCATTTCTCCTCCCCTACAATGTTACCCTATGTTATTTCAGGTCATGTTTGTGCGTTTTTAGAATGCATTTATTTATTGAAACATTGTGTTATTTATGTGCTTTTCTGCACTGCCATGCCACAAATCAAGTAAACTCACCTTGGGCAACAGTGGTTGGGAAGGGCATGTGAAGTCCTGGGAACTGACAGCACTACAACTCCCAGAAGACACTGTTACAACATTAACAAAACCAGAACCGTACACTAAATTTGTAATGTTTTGCATGTGAAACTAACAATCAAAGTCAACCAAACTGAATGGTCCACAATGTAACTGATCATGGCAATGACAGCTTTGCAATGGCCCACTACCAGTACCGTACAAGCAAATCACAGCTACAGCTGTGTCCCATACCAAACTGGACTCATACAAAACATCCCTAATAATGTCATGCACTTACCTCAGGGGACACCTAAATGGCAAACTGGACGCACTTGCAGTACATCCAGACAAAGTGCCAGGGCAAATTATAACATACATTTTGTATTCCAGCTCTGATACCATTGTGCATTGTTCTGCTTCTAGTTGGCTCAATGATGCCATGCCCCTCACTAGGAGAGAAATGTACATTGTCATGTCAGCACTCGGACAAGATACAGAGGTATTTGCAGTCATTTAAGCACCAGCATATTCCAAGAGCATGGCGCATGCTGTATGCAATTGCAAATCCCTGTGTCCCACATTGCACTGACCAATATTAAGTAGCAGCCGTCATTGTCATTTCAGGGGATCATGTAAAGGCAGTGTGTGCACCTCACATACCATGCTTAATTGTCTAATTTATATAATACTTGTTGCATCACTTACACCAACTGTGTGTTCCACTTCTCCTACAAGTAACCTTGTCATCCCAAACATGGAAAGAATACCAGAGACAGACACTACCCTTCTAGATGTAGGCCCCAGTGAGGAAAACAGCCCTGGATACGTGGACGCAGAGGACAAAGCTGGCCCATCAGGGACACCTGATCAGTCAACAACTGTCATCCTCACCCTGCCCACAACGATTTCTCCTAACCCTGTTGCAAGTACCTCACAAGCAACCATTCACCTCCCAAACCTGTGTCCCAAGTACAGTCTCTTCCATTGTTAGCTTCCCAGTACAGGTACCTAAGTCTCCTAATGTCACCCCTGACAATGATGGTCCTGCCACCAGTGGGTGTGGGCACACTGTGCCAGGGGCACAGGTATGTCGGGGTAGGGTGGGTGAGAGATATGGTGTGGGCCAGAGGATGGGGGCTCCAAGGGACTCAACTGACCAGGAGACCATCTCCCAAGTCTTGGGAGCCTACCAAAATTCCCAAGGCATGATGAGCCAGGTACTGACCATGATGGGGGAGATCACACAGCTGCAGAGGGACACCCACTAGGAAGCCATTCAGCAGTGGCAGGCCCAAAACGCCATCCTGGCTTCCATTGGTGGGGTGCTGAGTAGCACTGGCACCCAACATCCGGCCTCTTCCACTAGCCATCAGGCCTCTCGACAACTGTGGCTGCTAGTGGAATTGAGGCCCAACCAAGGGAAGGGAATGCCTCGGCCACCGCGCTCTTTGTAGCAGAAGAACCCTCCCACAAACGTGGACTTCGACCCAGACATCCAGGAGGAGCAGATGCCAAGACTAAACCCACTGCCAGGAAGTGAACCTCTCCTGATTGGTTCCACTTGTGTGTGACTGACACACCCTTCTGACTGTTCTGATACCTAACTCCAGTTTTCTATGGTGCAAGGACACTGGACCTGTGTTTCCAAATGGTGTAGCTGCTACCCTGATGAATTCATCCACCATGACTGAACCCTTTACTGATAACTTTATGTCATTTCTGTTTCAATTCACTCATTTTGTTTTTCTCTCTCCAATAAATGCCCCTTAATCGCAGAGCCTGTGTAGTGTGATGTGTCAACCATATACAACTGTCATGTATGACAACTATTGTACCAAAATGTTCCTCTCCAATGTTATACCTCTGTTATGGTCATCACACATGTACTGGAAAACCAGGATACATATTGTATTGGGACTGTAACATACACATGACACAAGTCACCTGTAATGTAAATCTCCACACATTTTTTTGGAGCATGAAAATCAGCACATTACAAAGTCATACTGTGGACTTCAGTGTTTCAGCTTAGGTGTCATTCACTACCTACCCACAGAATACAGACGTTAGGGACAAGTCAGTCTATCACCATCGCAGGATGCAGACAGATTGGTTCAATGTATCATCAGCTAAAGCCTTATCACATACCCATACCTCATTCTCCCAAATGGCCATACCTCATGAAATAGACAGAAGTCAGTATTAATCTCCCAAGTCATGGGAGCTTCCACCCACCATGGTCATGCATCTCTAGGCTTGCCACTCACCTATGTCAGTCTTTAGACACATGCACATTTGTCTGCAATGAGAAAACAGACTGAAAGCTATGCAAAAGTTAGTTCACATACAACACTACCCATAATGATGGTAGAGTGTCTGGATACCACATTATGACATGGGTTATACACAAATGGACACATACATGCCACCATTTGAGCAACCTCAATACCAAACAGATCTATTTTGTGGAAAAGGACACAAATTTAATGCACAACAGTACCTTATCTAATCCATGTCCATTGCTCATGTCAGTCTGTAAATCTCCTCTGCCTGTGGCACTGTCTGACAATGCCACATGAGGATGAGCCAAACAGCAAATCTGAAAATCTGTGGTTGACAAAGATAAGGTATAGGCCAGAGTCAATACAAACATCACATTGTCAATTCATAACAACGAAAGTGGCTTTGATTCTGCATTTTCTGACAAGAGACTATGTACATAACAGGTATCTACACAACTCGAAGGAACATTCTGTAGCTCGCTAGCCCTCTATGTAGTGGGCAAAGCTAGGCACATTGTGCACATGGTCCAGGCAACCACATGTTGGTTCACAGAGGTAAAAACTAGATCACCTAAGGCTCTAATCTTTATGGTAGCTTGGTCAAGCATTTAGGCCAATCTTGGAAAGGTGCAAAGCATTTGTTGTACTCACAGTATCAATCATACAACTCACACATTTGAAGGAATAACTCAAGACCAATTTATAACAATACCTCAGATTTTTATATACATTTTTAGACCAACATTATCAAAATTGGTTAAGTACTTTTGGATTCATGGATTTCTGAAGTTTAATAAAAATAGTCTTTTTGTGCGTAATTACGCACCAGAGGAATCAATGGAAAGTCACCTTTAAAAACATATAAAATCATACTGTTGAGTTACCAATATCTCCTTTTGCAGGTTGGTCGAGGTTGTCGGTGGGCACACGGTGCCAGCTGGAGACGTTCCGGCAGGAATAGCGATGGAAAGTCTCTATAGCTGGTGCAGGGCCACTGCGAGGGACCACTTGGAAAAGCACTGCACAGGTAAATTTAGAGGTGGTTCCTTGGGGACCCCTTGGAGTGTCAAGGGTGTAAGGGGTAAGGGACCCCTACGGCACAGAAGGTTCTTTGTTGCAGGGCACAGAGGGCACAGCAAAATGGTGCTCTAGGAGCTGTGCGCAAATATCACCTTTTGAAATCTGGAGGTAAGTCTCTTGCAGGACAATGGGGGTCCTCTGGCGGGAGGCCCAGGGTGTTCCTGAAGTCCCTCAACTATGGTATCCTCCTGGTCATTTTCAGCCCCAGGCAGGCTGGTTTTCCTGGTGTCTGATGACAGCTCACCAGCACCCATGGTATTGTTACGGTTCAGCCACTGGAAGACGCAGTACCACCAAGCTTGGCACACTTGTAGGGTTTGTCCTTGTCAATGTATTGTTGGGTCTGGCTGTGACTTCCGGTCCGGGAGCTTGGGCCGGTCAGAGAAGTGCCCCTCACTGGGTTGCTGGTTCCTTCTTGGCTGCAGAGTGGTACCTCCACTCTGGAGGGGGTTCTTGAGAGATTGGTTAAGCCTCGAGGTCCTCTGGGTTTCTTGAGGTCAGTCCAGTTGTCCAGCGGTTCCTCAGTGGGGATTATCAGGTCCAGGGTGCAACAGGCAACGTTTGGAGCCTTTTCTCTGTATTGCATTATAATTGTATTGTAATAGTATTTATATAGTGCTTACTACCCCTGTCGAGGCATCGAAGCCCTTTTCGGCGAGTAGCACGCTACTCTGTAACCCAACAAGAATTAGTGATGGATTAGTATCGGGAAATATGAGAACAGTTTTAGTATTATTATGAGTTCATTTGAGCCGTGGATATGAGAGTTTGCTAGTTAGATTGACAGGAGTAATGGAGGAGTGGAGGGGAAAAGAAATCCAGAAGTGTTAATTGGGAGTATATCCCTCGTTTACTCATCCCAGTGGCTTGGGATGAGTAAAGGGGGATGGAGGAGGGAAGATTCTGTGGAAGGGTTAGGGAAATCATAGTAGCAGGTTCAGATAAATGAGAGTGAATTTAGTAGGGTTGTTTGGGAGGTCATGGTAGTAGAGTGAGGTTTTGTGAGTTAGATGTGGAAGCGGAGGGAAGAGCTTAGGCAGAGTTATTTAGGAGATGAAAGTAGTAGAATGGATTTGAGATGAGTCAGAGTGGGGATGGAGAATAGATTGATAGAGACATGACATATGATGGTGGGTAGATAAGTGTGATAAGATGAGAGCAGGGGTTCATAGATATCTAGTATAACAACCCACCCAGGAGCCATGCAATGTCCCACGAACATGCCAAGCACAGAAACAACATACACATACACATATATATATATATATATATATATATATGTATATATATATATATATATATATACACACACACACACACATACACACATGAATACACACACATATGCACACATATATGTACATACAATACATAATTAGAACCATGGGTAAATATACTTAGTCAAACAGGTTTAAAGAGTGTGTGTGTATTTTATTGTTATGACACAGTAGCAATACATATTTTCTAAAGAACTATACATAACTAGAAATATACACATAATCAGAAAAAATAGTTATCAACATAGGCATATGCAGTCCATAGTTGTATGAATATGTTGTTTATGAAGGAAAGAGCCAACTCTTGAGTAGTTTTCTGAAGACAAGAAAGTTATCTGTGGATCTTATAGTTGGGGGTAATGAATTCCATAGTTTGGCTGCTTGAACTGAGAAGGATGTACCACCTATAGTCTTTTTCTTGTATGGTGGTGTTCTAAGGCAGGGTGCCAATCTTGAGCAGAGGTTTCTTTGTTGGATGTATTTGGTTATTTTGTTTCTGATAAAAAGCGGTCCTGTTCCATGTATAGCTTTGTGGGTGATACAAAGCAGCTTGAAAGTGAATCTTCTGGCAACGGGTAACCAGTGTAGTGCTCTCAAGGCAGGGGAGATGTGGGCGTGTGGCTTTACATGTAATAGTAGCCTGGCTGCGGATTTCTGGATACGATGTAGTTTTTTCATCATAGATAGAGATGATCCATGGTAGAGGCCACTGGCATAATCCAGTTTGGATAGTACAAGCGAGATAGTACCTTGCACCTTGTGTGGAAATCTGAGGTGGGGGAAGATGCGTTGCAGAGTCTTCAAGGTGATGAAGCTTGTTCGTGCTATTTTGTCCACTTGGGCATTCATAGTTAACTTGGAATCCATGGTGATTCCAAGGTTTTTAACTTCCTTGGATAATTAAGGAGGTGGTCCAAGATTGTCAGGCCGGACGCACAGAGGTCCACAGTTCTCTTGCCTTGGATCTTATTAGTGCTGGTCTATTTTGTGTCCTTTGAATCTTATTTCTTGGTCTAGGGATGTCCTCAGGGAAGGCAACGTCTTCTACCCTTTGTATGGCTTCCTACCTTTGCTCCTGCCAAAAGTGCTGGTTTGCAAAGAGACTGACTATCTGCGCTAGCAGCAGGCCTGGGGGCTCAAGATGTAAAGGCAGTAAGCCCTTGGAAGCTCACCACGTGGGCAGTGCACATTCCTGCAGGAGGGGGTGTTAGCCCCTCCAACCAGGAAGGGCATTGCTTTACAAACCAGAGTGACAGGGCTCTCCCCCAAAGTTTGCAGATTGGGTGTCTGGAGGTGGCAGGCTGGATAGAACCAGTCACCAACCATGCCAGGGTAGTTAGCTTTTGCAGGGGGTACCTCTAAGGTGAGCCCTGGGTACATTTAGGAATATACTGGTACCAGTTTGGATTCATCATTCTGAGTAGTGGCCATCATGTAGCTGGGAAACTCGTGTCCAGCACAAGTATTAAAATGGCTGTCCTGTTCGCTCAATATGCCCCAGATTTTGGCAAGGACACAATGGCCTCACATATAATATGGTGCACCCTACCTTAGGACTGTAAGGCCTGCCACAGGGGTGTCTTATTCACAGTACATTCAGTGTATGGTAGACAGGGCACACAGGTAGTGTGCCATGTCGAGTTTGTGTTTTAGTTTTGCACTGGGACACTTACCCTACAATGGCAGTGTTGGGTGCATCTGTATGCATGGCCCTAGAGGGTGGCACAATCAGTGCTGCTGCCCTCAGGGGCCTACCCATAGTACCCCATGTCCTAGGTACTTAAGCACCCACTTATTAGGGACTTATAGTGGTAGTTAAGGGTATCTGACGTCTCAGGGCAAGGTTGTGGAGCATGCATCAGGCAACAATTATGTGACATACTTTGTAGGGTGAGTAGAGGAGGGCTCTTCCAGATTTGTCTATGCAGCAAAATCTTGCCTTCGGGAGCACGAAAGTCTGCTCCTCAACACGCCTTGTCCTTCCGTGGGCCTCATTGAAGCGGACTTCCCCTGGCGTGGTTGGGTACCTCACTGGTGTCAATACCCAAGGACGGTTTGGGTAGTCAGAGTCCCCTGTAAGGAATGGCTTCAATAATCCAAACTTTAATCTTGGACATCCACATATATGGTAGCTGGAAAAAAGGTAGACACACATGACTTGCCAACCAGCCAGGCGCTCTCTGTGTACAGTTGTGTCATCAGCAGTGGGATAATGCTTTTATGCATGATGAAGGAATCATGGACTGATCCTGTCTACCTTGCACAAACCTGTGAAATGTATAGGTCTCCAACCTCATGTGGAATGTGTCCCAAGTATAGAAATCTGCCTTCACATAGGCCAAATCCTTATGTTGATGAAATCTGATGTAGCTGCCCAGGTGTTTCAACAATGCAGACAGTACAGCCTTCAAAACCAGGCTGAATATAGGCTAAGACATCCCTGCAGTTAGGGCTACTGTATTCTGAAAGGACCCAGTGTCCAGGAAGTGCAGCAATGACATGACTTGAACAATGGGAGGTATGCAATTGGAATTGCGAATGGCAGGCTTCAGATCTGGCTCCAACTGATGACAGAGATCCATAATTCTATGACTAGGCGATGTATTTGGATTACATATTGAGCCTCCATGGTCTGCAGGTCTGCTAGTGGACGGTACACTGGATGTTGTCTTGCTCTCCTCAGTCCAGGGTAACTATGTCGGACAACACCAGAATGTATGTGAATGACTCAAGCCATGATCACAACAATGTCATGCACACATCTGAATCATGTCAAATGAAACAGTGAATAAATGGTATTCAGCACATACGAGCCAAAATATGAAAGTGTAATGGATTCTAATCCCCTTAACCCTCACATGTATGCTGCATGGAGATACATGTCACTGACAGTGAAAGTTACATCAAACCTGTAGAACTGTAACATATTATTTGCACCTATACCATCTTCAGATTGCCATTTGTATAGTGACAACACTGTTTAATGCATATTACCCAAAATACCTCATTTAACTTCCTAATGGCATGCACGTTAATACTTGTAAACAGTAAGCCTGCACTTCACACATTGTCAGAATATGAGGTTTCAGTAAGTGGCACAACTTTAATTACTACATCATACGTATTTAAGATCTAAAATGGCAGCTGCTTGACCTACTGTACTGGACATCAGGAGGTGACCTGACTCCACCGGCTAATGTCGTCATCGTGGTAGGCAGTTACAACTGCAGTGGACATTC
The DNA here is from genome assembly GCF_031143425.1 of Pleurodeles waltl. NCBI lineage: Eukaryota > Metazoa > Chordata > Amphibia > Caudata > Salamandridae > Pleurodeles > Pleurodeles waltl. The sequence continues at coordinate 46,282,408 of NC_090444.1, forward strand.
TCATTAAAACATATTGCTGCCACTGGCGAACTTGGGCCAATGGCGACGTCCGCTGGTGGTGATGGTCCTGTACATGGCCGACATGATCGCCATCTTCTGCACAATCCCTCACTGTGGTTCTCCACAACCTGAGCTGCTGTATACTGCCTCTGGGAGCAATTATGCCACATCCTGTAGGTGATAGGGTCCCTGACTTATGTTATGTTACGTTATTGCGACTTATATAGCGCCAGCTACCCGGAGGCCTCGTATCGCTGATCAGTTTGAAAAGTTTAGAACATACTGGAGGAATCTCAAACTTCACTGGAGAGGGGGAACTTAGAAGAATTTAGAATAGCCAGGTTTTATTGGCTTTCCTAAATTCATTCTCCTGATTCATCATGCGAATATTCGTGGGTAGAGAGTTCCAAAGTCTGGCTCCCTGGTACTTCAGGGATCTTCCTCCCCATGATGTTCTCTTTACTTTGGGTACCACTACCAGGGCTTTAGAGGCCAACTTCACTGCAGAAGAGCTGGACAAGCTTGTGGAGGAGGTCCTACCCCTGTACGGAGAGCCATATGGTGCACCAGCGGAGCAGGGGAGTCCAATGTAATACCAATGGATGAAAGGTTGAATGTATAATAAGTCAGATGAAATGTGCATGAATGAAGGATTGAGCTTGTATGTGTGGCTAGATGGGTATGTTACCGCTGATATACAGTAGGTTGTATGTGATGTATGTACCCTGATCCACATATGTACATTACAGCATTTACATCTTTGTAGGTGTGACAAATGGTTGTAGAGACGTTCAATTTTAAGGACATAATTGTGGTCTGGTCCTATGTTTCTGCCCCAAACCTGGTACTAGGTATGCATGTTGTATGCCTGACTCCACTTTACACATGGCCTGACTGAAGACTGTGACTTACAAAATAATTTTAAGTGTGAGGAATGGTATGCTTGGCAAATTGCACCAACTTGATTGTTCAGCCTACTTGTATTGGAATGGAGCATGAGTACATGACTTTCTCCTATTGTCTGTGTCTTCCATGCAGGTCAACACTCATCAGAAAAAGGGGATCTGGTGTGCCATCACCAAGAAAGTGCGGACCTTGGGGGTCCACAGCAGGTGGAGCACCCACTGTGGAAAGCGGTGGGAGGATCTGAGACGCTGGGCCCGTAGGACTGCTGAGTACTCACTTAACTCATTTATATTTCTCTGCAAGGTCAATGTATGATGTGAAAGACTATAAGCTGTGACAATGTGGTAGGTGTCAAAGGTAAAATGTATCCTAGGAAAACTTATATGTGGAGTCCTCAACATTGCATTGTGTATAGGGACATATTACTCACCTATATTCTGTACAGTAGAAATTGATGATGCACATGCAACTGTCATATGTGTACCACTATACCGCTCTGCTGGTTGTTCCTTGCCACCTACAGATCCATACTCCCAATATCCTGATGGTAGATTTTCCTGGTCTGTGCCCTCTGTCCATTCAAATACCCCTTGATCCATCTCTATGTGCAACACTGAGTATGACAAGTTGAGCAGATGCCTAATATTCCTGAGGTTTCTAATGACTGTCAACTTACTGTGAGGCTGTGATCTCAATCTGACATTTCGTCACACTTGCTGCACTTACTTAGATGTGTTAGGAAGTGTCCACATAGGTAAGTGAGGGCTAAACATTGGCACATGTGATGTTCCCTCAGAATAGACATCCTGCATGTACTAAACCATTGTGGTATAACTAGACTCCTAGTGCAACCAATATCACTAATACAAGAGGTCAGAATATTAGCACCATGTACATGTTCTTTAGGTGGTAAGTGGCTACACAGCAATTTCCTCTTCTCTTGCAATGTATTGTGGGCATGCTAAATTGGCCACTACATCTTGGTAATTGGTACATTCTGAACTGGCAATTTGCTAACATCATGTGTACACTGTTAAGACATATATCAACATTGTGATGCAACTTCAACATACTTACTTTTGCTATTGTGGATATGTTTAGATGGCTTTTAGTAAGGAATCCTATAGTTTGTAATGACTGAATTGTGTTGCAGATATGGTATTTCACCTTCACATGTTGTTGGAATGGTATGTGTAGCCAGTCATTTGGCTTGCCTCAAGGTGTATTCATGTTAAGCTCTGAAATGTGTTGTGGCATTGTAATGGTCATATACAGATGTAAGATTGCACATGTTTGAAGTGTGAATAGTGATGTTGCCACTTGAATAATGGGTTATTGATGCTGGCAATCATCACGATTAGTTGTACTGATTGTGGCCTTCAGGCAGATGACAGGTGTACATTGTATCTAAGGTGATGCTATGATACCTGGCCTTGTCTGTGGGTAAATCCTGTGGGCTAAGTTTGCCCCTATAAGTGTACATGACTTTGTTTACAGGTGGAGAAAGACTTAGATGAGTAGCTCCATAAAGTATGTTTCATCCTTTCCTACTTGGCTATAGGGTCATGTGTTGCTGACATGTTTAGACTCTATCATACTCCAATTAGTGAAAAGGCAGGTATAGTTGCTGCGTGTTTGAAAATGTCAACAGTGAAGGATGTGGACTCTGCGACATTAAATGGTTTTGGCTTGTATGCAACAAGCTGTCTCGTGTATGGCACATGATGTGGTTCCTTTCCTGGTACATGACATCAGCTACAAATGTAGGTATGTGCGGATTTTATGTATGTGACATGTTGAACAGAATGTTAGCACTATTTCCCATTGCTTGGTAGTTGGCTGACTATCTTGCTGTGGATAGGGACTCAGACAGGATGTGAGGATTCACGCCTCAGTGAAGACAGAATGAGTAAGTTAGGTGGTCGATATGTCAGCATTCCACATATGGTTATGCAGTTGAGAGCCTTACTCATGCAGTCTAATGCCCCATTTTCAATATTTGATACATAGTCGTACATTTGTGCTGTCTTATTACCAGAAATACCAAGGAATGGTTGACCAGAGGCATGTCTGCACAGCGTTGTGATCTGACAGACCATTTCACAATCTATCTCCTGGTGGTGTCACCCATGGTGACTTGCCAAAGATCTTTCACACAGACCTACCCTTTGGCTAACATTTGTTAGTTACATCACAAGATACCTGTGCATATGAGAGGTATAGCATGCATGCACACACCCATCATATAGATATGATGATTGATGATGTACAGCAAGGTGCCATTAATAGCTCACACTTATGCATAGAGACTAGGCTAAGTAGAGGGGCACATGCTATTACTTTGTCTGAATGTGATAAGCCATGGCATGGACCAAAATGAATTTACATTCGCCAATATAAGAGACGTATCCAAAATCTTTGTTTGATGTGAGTTAGCTAGCCAGCCTCCATTCATATTTGCAAAACCAGGAGCATGTTAAGTCTATGAAGCGATGTGATGTATACCTTGCCATATAAGGTACACAATGTTGAGACACAATTCATGTGCTTGCCAGACATTAATGATCATTTAATAGGGACACGTGCAATGTTCCCTGTAATTATTTTCCTCTTTGTGCGGCAACAAGATGTTTGTGAGTGGAATTTTCTCTGGCCTGTGCGGAATTATGCTTGTTGCCAGAAGTGTATGCTTTTAGGGAGTTGGCCCCAAGTAATCATAAAAAGGGCCAGGGACCGGGTTCTCCATGGTAAGATTGTATTGCATGCACAATGTTTTTGGGTGTGACTTTGTTACAATTACTATCCTCTACTTAGAACAGCATTTGGAAAGCATTTGGACAGATTGGTGACAAATGTATTTTAAAGTACAGTGAGTAGGATAATTGACTGAAATTAGAGATCATTGTATTTCCTTTGGACTCTCTAGGAAATTGGCTAGAAAGCATACCATGTAGAGCTCCCAAAAACAGTAATTTTTGGTTACATTTTACAAAATGTAAAGACAGCTTTGAAGGTGTCTTGCGCTGGTAGTTTGGAGTACAATAGGTGGTGAGGTTTAAAGCCCAACAATGTTAAAAGCTGATTGGCACTTAAATACAGCTTTACAGTGTGGCGTGGGCATTGATTTATGAGAACAGTTTTTTAATAAAACAGAGTAACTCTTTAGTTATAAACATAACCTATGAATGGTTTGAATTTAGGTTTATATTAAGAGGGGACTTAAATGATGTCCCTTTGGAAATTCTATGAACACTGTTCGACAAATGATAGATAGTTAAAGTGCATTTGAATAGGATTTAAAGGGAGCTCTGAGCACACCTGGTTGCAGCCAGGGGTCTAAAGACACAAACATGACTGTTTCATACTCTCAGCAGTCCTTAACTAAACAACACTGGTTAAAGTTTAAGTAAAGCCTATGAATCTTCTCTGCTTTCCTGCCTTTCTCTCCTGCGTTTACAGTGGCCCATTGATAAACACGGAATCCAACAGTAGGCCCTCAACCAGGCACAGTATTCCCATTAATGATGTCATCTGAGATGGCATGAGTGCTGTTAAGAATGCTTTGATTTTACATGCTATAAGTGATGTAATATGAAAGGGTATAAGCACTGCAGGGGAAGGTGCGAGTTATAACTGATTTATTCTGCCTATTGAGACCACAGCACTCTGTAGGGAGATGCATGCGTTATAGATAGTTTTGGGTGGGGCTTAAATTATAACTTTCTAACTATAACTTTTTTAATTTCTAAGATTGTGTAGTTTGTTTTGTATAGAAATAATAAATTACATTTTCCTAACTACAACGAACAGTAAACCTTTGTTTTTTTTCATTGAATTTATACAGGATTTTTTTATTTATTGTTTCGAATCAAATAATATTTATGTTAATAATTATTTTTAAGTGTTTTTTTGGTACCGTTGTACTTTCAAGGTACGTAAATATCATCTCCCTCTCCAGTAGCACAATTCAACTTCTTCTGCTACATCTGCTCCTCCACCAGCAGCTGGTGCATCTGTCCTTGCATCAATAGCTGTTCCTGGCACTGTGGTGCTAATCTATCTGCTAAGGCAGAATAGAGAAAACATGGAGCAGTATGCTAGAACTGTGACATACTGTATTCTCTGCCATACTGTCATTGTTGCAGAAGAGAGGGATATGACCATACACCGGGATCTTCTCATGGTTCACAAGTGTCTTCCCCAGCACCCTTAGGGCCATATTTATGACCAGTTGTGCATCGCTCTTGCACCACGCAATGTGGTCCAAAAGCGGTGCAACCCTTAAGTTAGATTTTTGAAGCCATGCAAACCCACTTTGCATGGCTTTCAATGGCTTACAAATTCTGGAGTAATACACTGCAGGGCAAATCACTGCATTGCATTACTCTGAACAACGGAGGAGTTCTATGGACATTGCCTGGATGTTCTAATGCAACTCCCATGCTTTTTAATGGATTCCCGGATTTACCAAACCTGGTAAACCTGAGAATGCCCCAAAAAGATACAGTTCCCCAGGAGAGGCGTAACAAGGAGAAATACCTTTATTTTGTTAATTCATCCAGCAGCACACAAAAAAAGAGAAAAAAGAAACTCAGGACTTCCGGTTTCCTTTCCTGAACAAAAAAATCCTGCCTACGACAGAGGCATGCTTGCACCATGGTGCAAGGGAAAAGGACAGGAATGTTCTGCAATGGATACATACAGCACACTCCTTCCCTTTCCTTGTGATGCAGGGCAGCACCGCAAAATGACTTGCTTCACTGTCTTCTGCCTGAAAAGTCATAAATATGATCCTTAGTTTTTTTCCCGTCATTGTCCTATTTGCTTCTAAGAATGTTTTTGTTGGTTGGTTATGTTGAGCTGTGATAAAATGAAAAACATAAAGAACAAAAAAGTTTCCAGAACTCACAAAATATTTCAAAATATAAAGAGCTTAGATCACTATTAACCATATTTTTCAGGTATCAGAAGTACAAAATTGTAATTAAAATAGATAAATGGTTAGTGTAATGTAAGTTAAATGTGTGCTTTATAGTGGCTTCATCGTAGATCGTAAGCTAATAACAGACTACTACAGTGACATATGATTGTAGTTAGACTTGAATACAGTGTCATACAGTGGAGTGACATGTCTAGATGGAGTGTTGTAGTGTAATACAGTGCATTAAAATGGAATGGACTAGAGTGGAGTATAGTGTCGTAGAGTGGAGTGACCTAGTAGAGTGGAGATAGAGTGTGGTAGAGTGGATTGACATATAGGGGGTCATTCTAACCTCGGCGGTAAAAGGCGCTTACCGCCGGTCAGAAGACCGCCATAACACCGCCGCGGCCGCGGAAAGCCGCCACGGTCATTCTGACCCACAACGGCCAAACCTCCAAAAATCCGACCTCCACTGCAGGCCGCCACATCAGCGGGCAGCGATAAACTGGAGATGACCAAATCTCCACCGTCACGCCAACAGAAATACGCCCATGCCATTTCGACCCACGAATCAACGCGGCGGGCTTTCCAACGCGGTATTCCATTGGCGGTACACACCGCCGCGGCCAAAATACACACACAGCACCAAAACACAGGCACATTGGACAATTACAAATACACACACCCGATACACATACACAACCCACTCCCACACAATCAATCAACTATAAAACACCCCCCCACATCACCCACAAACCCCTACGACCACAATTACTGAGAGAAGGAGAGAGAGACACAGCAGACAATCCATAGCAATACACACTGAGGCACACTACACCATCACACACACCACATAGTAGCACAAAGCACCACACACCAACATACTCATCATCACATACACCACCCCACACCTCACCCACACCACCCCATGGCACCCCAAAGGCACCCACGCTTTTCGGACCAAGAACTCCGGGTGATGGTGGAGGAAATCCTAAGAGTGGAACCCCAGCTCTTCGGCTCACAGGTGCAGCACACCAGTATAGCTAGGAAGGCGGAGCTATGGCAGCAGATCGTGGACAGGGTCAACGCGGTGGGACAGCATCCCAGGAATAGGGAGGACATCCGCAAACGATGGAACGACCTACGGGGGAAGGTCCGATCAATGGTCTCCAGGCACAACATCGCGGTCCAGAAGACTGGCGGCGGACCCCCACCCAACCCTCCCGAATTTACATCATGGGAGCAAGAGGTCTTCAACATCCTGCATCCTCAGGGCCTCGCAGGAGTAGCCAGAGGAATGGACTCTGGTAAGTCCAATCTCAACTACTATATCCCCCCCACCCCACCAGCATGCCAACCCACACCCCCACCCTCACCCCCAAACCCCCAGCACACATCCTCCCTGACAATGTCTCACCAGCACAACCCACCCATCCCAACACCAACTCCTGCATGCCAACACAATCCATGGACACCCATCACCCAAGCATGACCACTGCACTTACCCCCCCCCACTAACTACCCTCACAACACCTCCCTCAAGGGAATGCCTGCACTGGGGGACGAGGGCACCCATAACACGCACGCCATTGCACACACAGAAACAATAACCAAACTCTCTTACCCCATGCAGGACCCGAACGCCAACACACCAGCCAGGAGGGTCCAGAAATGTCCATCCCACCCCCGGAACAGGCCCACAGTGAGGACAGCAGCTCTGTCGACACTGAACCTGATGACCAGCCCGGACCATCGGGGACCTCTGGGCAGTCGGTTCCCCTCAGGCAGCCACAGGCCACACCAGACCCGACCCCCTCTGCCAACACCAGCACAGCTCCCACCCAGCGGGCCCATGCCTCTGTCTCTAGGACACGTCAATCAGCGGTGTGTCTGCCACTACAGGGCACCCAGGCTAACCCAACACCCCAACAACAACAGGGACCTGGGGGCAGTGGGAGCGGGCACACCGTCCAGGAGACAGAGGCCGGGGGAAACCGGGCAGCTCGGAGGGCTGCTGTGCGACAGGGGGGGGAGGAGAGGCCCAGGGAACCCACTCTCCAAGAGGCCCTCACCACCATCATGGGGGCCTACCACCACTCCCAAGAGACGATGGCGACGGTACTGGCCAGGTTCACGGAGATCCAGGCACAGCAGGAGGAACGCAACATGGGGTTCAGGGAGGAGCTGAGAATCATCGGGACCGCAATGGGGACCATCGTCCTGGCCCTCAACAGGATAGAAGACGCGTTGCGGGACCATGTGGCACCACACAGGGCCCCTGTCACTAGCCCGTACCAGGAACAGCCTACCACCTCCGCCGGCGCAAGTGGACAGGAGGCCCCAACACCACGACAGGCCACCAGAACCCCACCTCCTGCTGAAGAACAACCACCCCGTAAGAGGAGCCTGATATCCAAAAAAAAGACAGAGTAGGATGTCAAGACCCCCGCCAGCAGGACATACCCCCTGAACTCTTCCCACTGTCCCACATTGCCACCCTGTCCAACCATGAACTGCCTCTGCTCCATCCTTCCACAGGCAAAAGGACAATGCACCTGTGAGACTGAGAACTGGACTCTGCCATGGACATTACTCCACCCCCACCCATCACCCTTATAATCACATGTACCAATATCTAGCACTGTAAATAAATCACATATTGCACACAAATCAGTTTGGAGTCATGCTGTATTATTAGCAAATGTATTACATATTACTGTTCAATATCTGTTCTGTCAATTAGTGATGACAACATACCAATGTCAATACGCTGTAGTTCATGGGCAAACCATGCAGAAGTCAGGCACTGAGTCATACAGCACTGAGAAGGGAAGGGAAAAACAAAAATTACCCAAAAAGATCTGGTGGGAACTACAGAAAGTACAGATGCAGGAGGCTATAAGCAATTGTGAAATGGCGTGGGTGATTCTTACCTGGGTGTTACTGGAAATACTGTTGTATCACTCTGTCCCTATTGTCTGTGTCGTCCTCTGAGTCTTCCTCCTCTTCACTCTCCACAGGCTCCACGGCTTCTACAACACCACCATCTGGACCATCCTCCTGCAGGAAAGGCACCTGGCGTCGCAAAGCCAGGTTGTGAAGCATACAGCACGCCACGATGATATGGCACACCTTCTTTGGTGAGTACATTAGGGATCCACCGGTCATATGCAGGCACCTAAACCTGGCCTTCAGGAGGCCAAAGGTTCGCTCAATCACCCTCCTAGTACGCCCATGGGCCTCATTGTAGCGTTTCTCTGCCCTTGTCCGGGGATTCCTCACTGGGGTCAGTAGCCACGGCAGGTTGGGGTAACCAGAGTCACCTATTAGCCACACACGCTGTCTCTGTAGCTGCTCCATCACATAGGGGATGCTGCTATTTCGCATCACATACGCGTCATGCACTGACCCTGGGAACTTGGCATTTACATGGGAGATGTACTGGTCAGCCAAACACACCACCTGGACATTAATCGAATGATAACTTTTTCTGTTTCGGTACACCTGCTCATCGTCTTTTGGGGGTACCAAAGCCACATGGGTCCCATCAATGGCACCAATGATGTTGGGGATATGTCCAAGGGCATAGAAATCACCCTTCACTGTAGGCAAGTCACCCTCCTCTGGGAAAATGATGTAGCTCCGCATGAGTTTCATCAGGGCAGACAACATCTTAGAAAACATAGGCTGAGACATTCCAGATGACATGGCCACTGTGGTCTGGAATGACCCACTTGCCAAAAAATGGAGGACTGACAAAACCTGCACCAGAGGGGGAATCCCTGTGGGTTGGCGGATGGGGGACATCAGGTCTGGCTCCAGCTGGGCACACAGTTCATGGATAGTGGCACGGTCAAGTCTGTATCGAAGTATTATATGGCGTTCTTCCATTGTCGACAGGTCCACCAGCGGTCGGTACACGCGAGGATTCCGCCTTCTCATCCCAAGTCCCAGCGGACGGTGCCTAGGAAGGACAACATGGAGCACAGAGTCAGCCAAACCACAGGTACGTACAGACAGTTTGCACAGTTAAAGAATGGCAATGGGTTGAAAGGCGTGTATGTGTGGCAATGCAAGGCCTAGGCCTGTGTGTCGCAGTCAAAATTAAGCCATGTAGGCCCTTGAAATGGCGGCTGCCTGACCTGTGAAGTGGGACAATGGGATGTGAGGTCAATGCACTGGCGGGGCACACCGTGGCGGTAGGCGGTCGAAGACCGCGGCGCAAAGCCGCATTGGTTAACATTGAAGCCTATGGGTTTCAGGAGCCAATGACGAAGTGCGCCGGCGGTCGCGGTACGCACCGCCGCGGTACGCACCGCCGCGGGCGTGACCGCCATTTTCTATCTGCTTAATCACTCGAGACCTGATCATCCACAGGAGAGGACCTATACTGCAAGTGCTGCTGTGACCTCGGTCTGGAAGATACAATGGCTGCTGCGACTGGGGAAAGGGCCCCTGCCTTCACGTCTGAAGAGTTGGAGAAGCTCGTGGATGGGGTCCTCCCCCAGTATGCGCTACTCTACGGTCCTCAAGACCAACAAGTGAGTACACCGGGTGCACATGGAATGGGCTATGCCTGTGTGGATTGGGGTAGATGTAAGTTGGTGGGGTGGGGGGCGAATGAGGAGTGCAACGCCCGACAGATGAGAGCATGTGCCATATGGCAAAGTTGGAGGGGGGGGGCAATCACATCTAACATGCAGGTCATTGATGATTTCCTCCTTTCCACCCTGTACATGTCAAATAGGTCAGCGCCCATCAGAAGATCGAGATTTGGCGTGCCATCGCCAAGGAAGTCCGGAACTTGGGGGTCCACAACAGACGGGGCACCCACTGCCGCAAGAGGTGGGAGGACATCCGCCGCGGAACAAGGAAGACCGCAGAAACACTGCTGGGGATGGCCTCCCAACCTAGGAGGGGTGCCAGTCGCACCATGACCCCCCTGATGTCCCGGATCCTGGCGGTGGCCTACCCTGAATTGGATGGGCGCTTTAAGACATCACAGCAGACACAAGGGGGTGAGTATCAGCACATTCTCCTATCTTTCTGCGCAGTGGAGGCGTATGGGTGGGGGAGGAGGGCTGTGGGTGACATTAGGCCAGGGCGCTTTCTGTAGTGTAGTCCTCTCCCTTAGGCATGGCCCTGTGCCCCCGGCCCCCACCTCGGTAGGGTGACAAGTACAGCCATTGAAGGTCCAGCATCTCCCATGTGCGTGTTTGACGTCTCTTGGCCTGTTGTCTTAGTCAGTAGTACTGAGTAGTGTACCCCGAATGCGCGGCTTAGTGCATTAGGCACCTGTGTCTGTCCTCTCCGCCAACGGTGTTGACATTGCATGCACTCAACCTGGTCTTCTTTTTTCTCCCCCCACCCTTTCTCTTCATCTTCTTGTGCATGTGTGCATTAGCATCATCAGGCGGAGGAGATTTGGCATCGGAGCACGAGGGAGCTGCAGGACACAAGGCCCCGGTGGGCCCAGGAATAGACACCGAGGGCACCAGTGATCCGGAGGGCGAGGGGAGCACCACGACGGGGACCGCTGGTGAGAGCAGCGAAAGCGACACGTCCTCGGATGGGAGCTCCCTAGGGGTGGCAGCAACATCCGTGCCCCCCGCCTCTACAGGTACAGCCGCCACCCAGCGCACCAGCCCCGCCCTCCCAGCAGCCCCTCAGTCTTCGCTCCGTGCCCGTTCGCCCAGGAAGGCGCGCGTCTCCTTCGCCCCAGGCACCTCAGCCCCTGCCCCTGTTGCCCCTGCTGCCCTCAGTGCGGAGCTCATTGACCTGGTAAGGACGCTCATTGTTGGGCAGACGACCCTTTTGAATGCCATCCAGGGTGTGCAAAGGGAGGTGCAACAGAGCAATGCGTACCTGGAGGGCATTCATTCGGGTCAGGCTGCCCATCAACGAGCGTTCACTGCTCTGGCCTCAGCACTGACGGCAGCCAATGTCCCTGTTTCCAGCCTCCCTCTTCTTACTGCCTCCAGCCTTTCTCTGTCTCCTGTCCCTCAGCCTATCCCATCCACACCATCAGACCAGCCTGCACACACCTCAACACCCAAGAGCAGCTCATCCAAACACAAGCACCACAGATCCCACAAACACTCACCCAAGCAACACCCAGATGCAGACATGCCAACAGCCACTGCCACCCCTGTGTCCCCCTCCTCCTCGTCTCCCTCCTCCCTCCCTGTGACGTCTACACTCACACCTGCATGCACCCCAACATCAGCCAGTGCTTCCATCACCACCTCACCCTCCAGTACAGTCCACACTCGTGCAGTCACCACCCCCACTGCCATTTACACGTCCCCTGTGTCCTCTCCCACTGTGTCTGTCACCCCCTCTTCCAAGACACACAAACGCAGGCAGCCACCCACCCAACAGCCATCCACCTCACGACAGCCTACAGCACCAGCACCTTCACCCAATGACAGCACACCTGACTCTCCTACAACCACCTCCTCTACCTCCACTTCCATCTCCACTTCTACTACCCTTTACCTTGGCCCTAAGAAACTTTTCATGGCTAACCTTGACCTCTTTCCCCCCGATGAGCTCCCCCATCCATCTTCAAAGAGTCCCAAGAGCACCGCAGCCACCACCAGCCCAGCTTCGGGTGTCACTGTTGTGCATGGGTTCTGGAGCCCACCCTTTGCCAGCAGTGACACATCGATCAGCAGCAAGGACACGTCCAGCCCCCCCCCGGCAAGAGGACCCGCAAAAACAAGGGCCGCCGTGCGAGGACTGACAGGGCTGCCCCCAAGGAGCAATGTGCGGCCACTTCACCACCCACACCATCTAGGGGAGGCAAGGGCCCGAGAGCCCCATCAAAGGAGCGGAAGGGCAGCAGGAGCGCGGAGAAGGTGGACCCCACATGCCACATCCCAGCTGGGAAGGAGGACACTAAGGAGGCCAGGAGTCCGTCCCCGAAGGGTCCAGAAACGTCACGGTCCGAGGGCGACTGAGCAGGGAGTCCAGGCCAGGTCTGGCTCCCTTGACCTGCTGGATGAGCACCGCTGAACAGGGCCCGCCGTGGAGAAGAGCACCGCTGAACAGGGCCCGCCGTGGAGAAGAGCACCGCTGAACAGGGCCCGCCGTGGAGAAGAGCACCGCTGAACAGGGCCCGCCGTGGAGAAGAGCACCGCTGAACAGGGCCCGCGGTGAAGAAGAGCACCGCTGAACAGGGCCCGCCGTGGAGAAGAGCACCGCTGAACAGGGCCCGCCGTGGAGAAGAGCACCGCTGAACAGGGCCCGCCGTGGAGAAGAGCACCGCTGAACAGGGCCCGCGGTGAAGAAGAGCACCGCTGAACAGGGCCCGCGGTGAAGAAGAGCACCGCTGAACAGGGCCCGCCGTGGAGAAGAGCACCGCTGAACAGGGCCCGCCGTGGAGAAGAGCACCGCTGAACAGGGCCCTTCTTCTCAAGCACCGCTCCGCTGGGCCCTTCCTCTCAAGCACCGCTCCGCTGGGCCCTTCTTCTCAAGCACCGCTCCGCTGGGCACCGCCGTCTCAAGGACCGCTCCGCTGGGCCCTTCCTCTCAAGCACCGCTCCGCTGGGCACCGCCGTCTCAAGCACCGCTCCGCTGGGCCCTTCTTCTCAAGCACCGCTCCGCTGGGCACCGCCGTCTCAAGGACCGCTCCGCTGGGCCCTTCCTCTCAAGCACCGCTCCGCTGGGCACCGCCGTCTCAAGCACCGCTCCGCTGGGCCCTTCTTCTCAAGCACCGCTCCGCTGGGCCCTTCTTCTCAAGCACCGCTCCGCTGGGCCCTTCTTCTCAAGCACCGCTCCGCTGGGCCCTTCCTCTCAAGCACCGCTCCGCTGGGCCCTTCTTCTCTAGCACTGCTCCGCTGGGCCCTTCATCTCAAGCACCGCTCCGCTGGGCACCGCCGTCTCAATCACTGTTTATGGTTCACTGTGCCCACCATGCCTCCTCCTTGACCAGTGGAGACTGTCATCCACCTGATGGACTGTGGCTTTGCACTCCCCAGGATGGTCCAGTGGGCAGCCCACCCACTGTAGAGACATTGAGAGACTGTGGCTTTGCACTCCCCAGGATGGTCCAGTGGGCAGCCCACCCACTGTAGAGACATTGAGAGACTGTGGCTTTGCACTCCCCAGGATGGTCCAGTGGGCAGCCCACCCACTGTAGAGACATTGAGAGACTGTGGCTTTGCACTCCCCAGGATGGTACAGTGGGCATGGTGGCTCCTCGTGGATCTGGCGTCGTGGACTCATGTGGCTGTGGTGCCTCCCCTTTCCCTTCCCCCTGAGGTGCCTGTAGTTTTTACATCTGATGCCCCTGCAGTGTTCTCTCCAAAGGACTCAGGTCTCCTGTGTGGGCTTTGCCCTTGTTTCTCAAAACTTTGGCCCACGGACATGATGAATTCGTAGGATGTGCAGGACTTGTTACTTCAGTTATACACTGATGTGTATGTCATTTGTTTTCTTGTGAATATCTTTCATGGTTGTACGATATTTTTCAGGACCTTTTTGGTACATAAATATTTATTCCAAATTTGATTATGTCCTAGCATTTTTCTGGGGTGTTTGGGTGGTGTCACTGTGACTTGTTGCTCTGCATTGGTGTGTACATAGTTGGGGGGGGGGGGTCGCATATGTGTGTGCCCGTAACCTTTCGTCCTCCCCCCTCCCGTGTGTCGTAGGTGCAGTACTCACCGTTGTCGTCTGCGCCGGACTTCGTACTCGTGGTAGATGAGAAGGTAGACAAGAGCAGGTAGGATGTTTAATTCGGGTTCCATGCTGTCCTCCTTCCTCCTGGAGTGCGTAGTGGTGAGCGTTTTCCCGTTCGTAGTCTGTTTCCGCTGTGTTTTTATCGGCAGTGCTCCCGCCCCGGAAAAGGTGGCGGATTGGTGAGTTGTGATAGGGTGGGCGGTACATTGTCTGCCGCCTGGCTGTTGGCGGTGACCGCCGTGCTGTTTGTTTGTACCGCCGTGGCGGGCGGAGTGTTAAAGTGGCTGTCTGTGTTGGTGGTTCCCGCCAGGGTCAGAATTCCATATTTTTTACCGCCAGCCTGTTGGCGGGTTGGCCGCCGCTTTAACACCGACCGCCAGGGTTAGAATCACCCCCATAGTGTTGTAGAGAAGAGTGGCAAAGACTGGAGCAGTGGAGCAGAATGGAGTAGTGTGTCAAAGGAAGTGGCATGGAGAGTGGTAGAGGGATTGCATTGAGTGTTGTAGAGTGGCATACAGTGTTGTACAGTGGCACAGAGTGTCATAGAGCAGTGTGGAGTGGCACATTGTCATACAGTAGAGGGGCAAAGAATAGAGTGGCATAAGGTGGAATGGGGTGGAGTATTATCTTGTTGAGTGTTGTAGCATAGGTGGTCATTACAACCCTGTCGGTCGGTGTTAAAGTGGCGGTAAGACCGCCAACAGGCTGGTGAAAAAAAAAATGTAATTACGACTGTGGCGGAAACCGCCAACAAAGACATCCACTTTAACACTCCGACCGCCACAGCAGTACAAACAAACAGCATGGCGGTCACCGCCAAGACAGGCGGAGGACAATGTACCGCCCACAGTATCACAACCTACCAATCCGCCACCTTTTCTGGGGCAGATTCACTGCGAACAAAAACACTGCGGAAACAGGACTTCGAAGGGAAAACACTCACCTCTGCACACCCCACGAAGAACCAGGACGCCATGGAACCAGAGCTCCACATTTTCCTAGCCTTTATCTTCTTGCTCCTCCACTAGGAGCACGAACGTCGGCGGCGAAGACCACGGTGAGTACTGCACCTACGACACAGGGGAGGGGGAGGAAAAAAACTGTGACACACACACGCAACATGCAACACCCCCACGACAACACACACACTAATACAGCATGATACATTACAGTTACACCCCCCAGCCCCCGCGGAAGAATACAAAGACAAAAGGAAATGAGGTGAACAATTGTAATATATTAAAATTCAGTAGTCAAATAATATACATACACTATTTACAAATATATATACAGCAAGAATATTAGTCCAAGGTATTCGACCCTTAAAGTCCGTGGACCACTGGGCCCACACCGCATGGGCGAGGCTCACACAAGATACCCGAACAAGACGGAGAGACCACTGCAGGGGCATCGGATAGAAATAAAACAGGCACCTCAGGGGGAAGGGAAAGGGTGGGCACCTCAGCTGGTTGAGTGCACGACGCCAAATCCACGAGGGGGCCCCATGCCCACTGTTCAATCCTGGGGAGTGCAAAGCCACAGTCTCACAAGTCTCTACAGTGGGTGGTTTGCCCACTGTTCAATCCTGGGGAGTGCAAAGCCACAGTCTCTTAGGTCTCTACAGTGGGTGGTGTGCCCACTGTCCAATCCTGGGGAGTGCAAAGCCACAGTCTCACAAGTCTCCACAGTGGGTGGTTTGCCCACTGTTCAATCCTGGGGAGTGGAAAGCCACAGCCTCACAAGTCTCACAAGTGGGTGGTGTGCCCACTGTGCAATCCTGGGGAGTGCAAAGCCACAGTCTCTCAAGTGGATAACAGTCTCCACTAGTTCAGGAGGGGGGTTTGTGCCCAGAGTACTTCATCCTGCCAAGGACTGAGGTAGTGGATGTGAATCTCCACTGGTTCTGGAGGGGGTTTTGTGCCCAGAGTGCTTCATCCTGCCAAGGACAGAGGATAGTGGATGTGAATCTCCACTGGTTCTGGAGGGGGCTTTGTGCCCAGAGTACTTCATCCTGCCAAGGACTGAGGCAGTGGATGTCTTTCTCCACTGGTTCTGGAGGGGGCTTTGTGCCCAGAGTGCTTCATCCTGCCAAGGACAGAGGTAGTGGATGTCTTTCTCCACTGGTTCTGGAGGGGGCTTTGTGCCCAGAGTGCTTCATCCTGCCAAGGACAGAGGTAGTGGACACTGGTCCCGCAGATGTTGTGGCTGAGGTGCTAGGTTGGGACCTGGAGAGTTGGGCCCTAGGAGACTTACGGGGTCAGGGAGGTGAGGGAAAGATGTCAAGGGTGGCCAGGAAAAGTTTCTTAGGAACACTGGGATGGGTAGATGTAGGGGGTTTGGGAGTGGAGGAAGAGGTTGTGGTTGTAGGAGGTGTCCGTTTGGTGACTTTGGGTGAAGGTGCATGCCCTGGAGGCTGTCGGGTGGGTGTGTGGCTGCGTTTGTGTACCTTGAGAGGTGGCGTCACAGACACACTGGGAGAGGACACAGGGGATGTGTGAATGGTAGTGGGGGTGGTGAGTGCACGTGAGCGGGGTGTGGTGGTGGGTGTGCTGGTGATGTAGTGCATGCAGGTGTGAGTGGAGATGAGACTGGGAGGGAGAGGGGAGACGAGGAGGAGGGGGACACAGTGGAGGCAGTGGATGTTGCTATTTCTGCATGTGTGTGATGCTTGCATGAGTGCCTGTAGGATGTGTGGTGCTTCTGTTTGCCTGAGATTCCTTTGTGTGTTGAGGTGTGTACATGCTGGTCTGATGGTGTGCTTGGGATAGGCTGAGGTACAGGGTATTGGGTCTGGGTGGAGGAAGTTGGAGGGGGAGGCTAGAGACAGGGACAATGGCTGCCATCAGTGCTGAGGCCAGAGTCTGAAAAACTTGCTGAAGGGCTGCCTGACCAGAATGAATGCCCTCCAGGAATGCATTGGTTTGTTGCAACTGCCTCTCTACACCCTGGATGGCATTCAAAATGGTAGACTGCCCAACAGTGAGGGACCTGAGGAGGTCAATGGCCTCCTCACCGAGGGCAGCAGGGGTGACTGGGGCAGGGCCTGAGGTGCCTGGGGCAAAGGAGATGCCCACCCTCCTGGGTGAGCGGGCACGGGGCAAAGGCTGAGAGGCTGCTGGAAGGGCGGTGCTGGAAGGGGGGGTGGCGGCTGTACCTGTAGATGTGGGGGGCACACATGGGCCCGCCACCACAAGGGAGCTCCCATCAGAGCACGAGTCCGTATCACTGGTGTCAGCTCCTGTCCCCGCCGTGGAGCTCCCCTCGTCCTCCGTCCCACTGGTGAAATCAGACTCCACAGTGTCGCCCTCCAGGGCCATGTGGGATGCAGCTCCCTCCTGCTCCGGTGCCACTACTCCTCCGCCTGATGATGCTAATGCACACATGTACAGGGAGACCACAAAAAGAGGGGGGAAGACAGAAGAAAGACATGTTGAGTGCATACATTACCGCTACTGTTGGCGGACACAACAGACACAGAAGCCCCCTGCACTACGCCGCACACTTGGGGTCCACTATTCAATCCCTGGGACATGGCCTACAAGGCTATGGCCGATATCTGCACACATGGATGTCAAAGGAGCCTGACTAGGTGTAGTTGGCACTGTACCCAGGTGGGGTGGGGTGCCACGGGGGTCTGCCTGAAAAGGGGACTTAACTAGCACACTCACCCTGGCCTAGGGAAACCCACAGCCCACCTCCCCCACCCAGACACCTCCACTGCACGCTGAATCAGCAGAATGAGAAGGTACTCACCCCCTTGTTGCTGCTGTAATGCCCTCGAGCGCCCATCCAAGTCCGGATATGCCATTGCCAGGATCCTGAACATCAGGGGGGTCATGGTGCGACGGGCACCCCTCCCATGTTGGGAGGCCATCCCCAGCTGGGCCTCCGCCACCTTCTTGCTCCAGCGGCGAATGTCCTCCCATCTTTTACGGCAGTGGATGCTCCGTCTGTGGTAGACCCCCAGGGTCCGGATATCCTTGGTGATGGCACGCCAAATATCCTTCTTCTGGTGGGTGCTGACCTACATGAATTGTACAGGGGAAAAAGAGAAGTTATTACCAACTGCACCGTCACAGTCATTGGCCCGCATCCCTACCCTTGCCATGGGGCACATGCACTCACCGTCGTTTCATGCACACATCATTCTCCCCCCCTATCTTTCATCCACACCACTCCACACAGGCATTGCCCAAACAGCATGCTCACAGTGTACTTACCTGTTTGTCTGGAGGACCGTAGAGTAGCGTGTACTGGGGGAGGACCCCATCCACAAGTTTCTCGAACTCCTCCGTGCTGAAGGCAGGGGCCCTTTCCCCAGACGCACAAGCCATTGTCTCTTCCAGACTGAGGTCACAGCAGCACTTGCAGTGTAGGTCCTCTCCTGTCTAAGATCAGGTATCGAGTGATTGAACAGATAGAAAATGGCGGTCACATGCGTGGCGGTGCGTACCGTCACAGCTGGCGTACATCGTCATTGGCTCCTGGGACCCATAGGGTCCAATGTTAACAAATGCAGAATTGCGCCGCAGTCTTCGGCCGCCTACCGCTACGGTGTACAACGCCAGCGCAGTTACCTCACATCCCATTGTCTCTCTTTACAGGTCAGCAGCCGCCATTTCAGGGGCCCACATGGCTTTATTTTTAAGTGCGTCACACATACCTAGGCCTTGGCTCAACACTCATACAGGCAAAATTCGGGTTATGAATGATTTTGTGAGTAAGCTGTGTTTACGTACCTCTGAGTTGGTTGACTCTGTGCTCGCTGTTGTCCTTCATAGGCACCGTCCGCTGGGACATGTGAGGAGATGGCGACATCCTCCAGTGTACAGACCGCTGGGGGACCTGTCTAATAGGAGGAAAGACATGTAATCATCACCTACAGGCTTGATCGTCCCCCAACCCTGGAACTGTGTGCCCAGTTGGAGTCAGACCTGATGTCAGCTATCCGCCATCCCACAGGAATCCCCCCTCAAGTGCAGGTGCAGGTTCTCTGGCTGGAATCTCCCTCTAACGTGTAAGGGACAAGGAGATGTTTTTATAACAACACAGCTGATGTTCTGAGAAAATGTCCCAACGTAAGAATGTGTGTTTTCTATGAATGTCGGAGACTAAACTTATACCATGTTCACCAGCAATGTACTGTGCTGTAGCCGTGGAAGAAGCACAGAGTGAGCAAGAATGTCTTGTTTGAGAACAGAGTGCTGGCCTAGGCAAAAACAGTTAGATAAACAGAAAATAAAACAAGACCGTAAAAGTGGCTATTGTAACAATAAAATAAAGCAAAATAAAATATATCTAGGTTAGAGTGCACAGCGGCTTGGCTAGTGTGTTAAAATAATGTGCATGGAGCTATAGCTAAAATGGCTACACAACATTTGAACCCGACATGACTTTTGGGTTGACATAGCCACACTGTATGGGTCTCAGAGGAGCACTGAGTCACCCTGCACCAGGCTATCAGTGATGGCAGGGACACAGCAAAGTTCAGATGTGGGCTTGACAGGACAGATTTGCTGGGCAGGGCCATTGCTTCCTCAGTCGTACTTCGCCGCCACACCTGGCTGAGGTAACTGACTTTTCAGGGAATGTCCAGGAATTTCTTATGGACATGCCCTTTGATGGCACTTGCATGTGTGGAAAGAAAGCTGATTTGGGGTTGAGGCACTTTAAGCACTTTAAGGACAGTAGGTTCACAGCCCAGTCATTGGGGCTCGCCATGGTCCCTGACCAGCCATACTCTTCCCTTTGCTCCTTCTGTGGCTATGGTAGGGACTACTACCGTTGTCCTTTCCAGCACAGCCAACAGGCTTCAGAGCCTTTTAGTGGCCGCTGCTCCCACATGTCCTGCGGATATCAAGGCTAAAGATCGGCTCAGTCTGCCCCCCACCACTCCTCGGCAGCCGCTGCCTTCAAACCCTTTTAGTATGCTCTTGCAACATGGACACTCTGTAGGAGGAATGATCAGGCACTGCCAACCAATAGCAAACCATAACTTCAGACACATGGGTGCTCTAAATTGTCCAGCGGGGTTGAGCCTTTTCGGTCCTAGAGACCCCTCAGAAGCGCCATTGTCCTCAGATCAGCTGAAAGACCTACTGCAGTCTAGAAAGTTCAGTTTTGGCAGTGGCCTCAGAGGAAGAGCAGAATAGTGAATTGGAGGAAAAGGAGATCACACAATTATCCTTCAAGGATTCACTCACATGGCAATTTCTTCTAATACCTCAGACATTAAGAAAATGTCTAGTAGGGTTGTGGCCTACAATATTTATCACAAAAAATTCAACACATGAAAGCCATGCACCCTGTGCGACTTGCTCAGGCTCAGAAACAAACAAGAAGCGCAGGCTTCTACATCAAGTGCTGTTGCTGCACATTCTGATGGGGTACCAGAATATGCAGACATAACTCTGTTCTGTAGAGAATGTTCCATGGTGATGTTAAGTGGAGAATAAATCACCATCATCCGTGACCGATTGGTCAGAGCGCAAGTACCCTAAGAAAAACTAGTGCTTTTTTGCCTTCCATGATTTGATGCCCTTTTGCTCTTTTTCAGTTATAACCCAGTTATGGAAGGAAATACCTCAAAAAAACTTTCAGAATATATAAAAATGGTTCTTTACAGAGCAACATAAACTGTTTTAAAAATAGAAACATTTAATGTTGCTTATCTTATGTATATCTTTATGTTTCTATATTATAACTATCTGCTATAGCAACCTATTACTGTTAACAAAAGGTAAGTATTGTTATAAGTGAAACTGAAACATGAACAACTGTGACAATAGATTTGCCTTCAATTTATAAATGTTTGCTATTAGGCTTGCACTACTTTTTTAATGCACACCTAACGGAAAATGTATAGTATCACCTTAAAGTGTACTGTAGCGGGCTAAACCACCACAAAGGCCCTCTGCAGTATTAAAGGCCTGTATATATTATGAGGAACAACATTTAAACAAAATAAAAAATTAAAGCAAAATAAAAATAAAACAGAGTTAAAAAAAATTCTGGTGTGATGCCATAGATATTCCTGAAGTGACACAGCAACCGTGCAGCACAAAGTCATGTGAGGAAGTGAAAGTGATGTGGTATCCTGGCATAGTGAAAACAAGGGATCGTGCTGACCACTTACTGGAGATTCAAGCCACATATTAGCAAGCCAGGGTCAACATTCGTCAATCGAAAGAGAAAGAGTATATAATCTGCGACATGTGAGAATGCACCTATAACGAAAGTAAAATGACTCAATCCTGAATAGGCCAAAATACAGCAAAGACAGTGTGCCATGCAACATGTGCATCAAAAACTACCTCACCGCTGTATAGTGCAAAGCAAAGAACCAGAGAATGCAGGAACTGGATGAATTTAACCTGCAAAGGGAAAAAAGCAGTGAGGAATGTGACTGCAAAACATGAATATCACAAGCATTCTGCTCCAGGGGACGGACAACCCATCTCACCAAAAATCCCAAAGAACATGGTAATAAAGCAATTTTGGCATTCCTCCCTGACCGTGGAATGGGATCAATATACCACAACAACATTTGCTTTGACATGCCTGGTGTCTGCCACAGACATGTAGCCCATTCCACAGCAAATGAGAACAGAATCTTCCTTAATAATTTCAAAGTATCCATCCAGTTCTACCTCTATGTTTGCTTAACACGCTTTTAAGACAACTGTTGTCCTCTGAGCCGTCTTACTTCTCCAATGATACAGTTTTATTTAAACTTATTTTTATTTAATTTCAGTATTCCTGCAGGAGAGCTCTAGAAAAATAACCTTTTTACAGATATTTTCTTCTTAGTCCTGGTGGAATCCCACAAGAGCAATTTCAAAACGTAATTAAAAACAACATAGGGCTAAAGCTGAGTAGTATTCTGTCATGAGAGACTGCAATCGTTTCAAAGATATCTGCACAGAGAAAAAACTGTCCATAGTACGATTTAGTGAGGGACTGGCCTCCCTGTGATGAGCCATATGCAGCACAAACTTTGTACATAGTAGGACCCTGACTACATAATGAGACAAAGACCTGTACAGGACTTAGACTACATGTAATGGGGTTTGGTGAGAGACTAACCTGTCCAAGGACTTCTGTACAGGGTCAACCCTGTGCATAGTAAGGACTGGCCTGTCAGTAAAAAGACCTTGGTAAAGGACAAACGATGTAACAAAATACAAAGCGTTTGAGGGCCTAGAAAATTATTACCGGAAATTTATTATTTCTCCAAATGTGTTTTTCTGATTACAGAACTATACAAAAAGCAAATATCTTTTCAATGGAATCACAATACCTTTACAGCATTTAAAAGGCTGAGAAAGGAGTTCATGTGAGCCCCTATTTTGCAACAACCTGATGTCCCTCAGCCATTAATTCTTAAGACAGACCATTTTGACCAAGCTATGGGCGCTGTCTTGATTCAAGTTAGAAAAGATGGTGAAACACATCCCATCACACTTTTTTCTCACAAATTCTATCCAGCTGCAATAAATAAATTAGTCTGTCATAGAAAAGGAGCTTCTTGCGTTAAGATCATCTTTCATAGTGTGGAGATATTTTGTACTTGTAGACCAATTTCAGGTAACGCTTCACACCAATCACAGAAATCGTTAAGTTCTCCAACACGCAAAAATGCCAGGATAGTAGGCAAGCCAGCTGGATATTCTTTTTTAACCAAATGAATTTTCTTACATACCTTCCATGTTCAGACAATATTATTGCATATACTTTGTCCAGGCAATATCCAGCACAAAATGTTTTCAAAACTATGGAGAAGATAATTACATCCTTCATGTTATCTACCACCATTATCTTTCTCGAATCAATAAACCAGGAAACTAAACACACACTATTTTCCTCAAGTTTAGTTAATTCCTTCAAACATTTACAGAGAATAATACTTCAACTAGGCCATGATTCACTGAATTAGGGACTTAGAGGTAGAACAGACATGGAAGATTTAATCAGAAGATACTTCTGGTGCCAGTCTCCTCACCATAATGTTATAAGGTTTATCAAGTCATGAAAACTGTGCTAAAAACAAACCTGAAACACATAGAAAACCTGTACTATTACTGAGAACTGAGCTTCCTTCCAACCCTTGAAAAATCAACTCTACAGACTTTATAGTAGATTTCCTTCCAACGCAGACTTACACTACAGTAATGGTTAAAGTAGACTTGTATATGACCTACTTTTTAGTGCTTTTCAAACCAACAACTGCATTGGAAAGGGCTGAAATTTTCTACTCTGACCTATTTAGACTAAACTGACTACCCTAGAAATGTATGTATGATAGAGAACCTCAATACATCTCTACATTTTGGAAAGCTCTCTGCCATAACCTGCATCCAGTGAGCTCTAATGCCTGGGTTTAATCCTCAGTTGAATGGACACACTTAGAGGCTGTCGAACTCTTGTAAAATTCATACGCTGCTACATTTCTGCTGCCCGGGAAAACTGGTAGTCTCTCTTACCTGTGGCACAGTTTCTATATAATATTTATTTTTCTACTTCCACTGGCTTCTCTCCACTCTTCGCCTTAACTAGGTTCCATCCTATAAACATTCCTGATTCCTTGGAAACTCATGATTCAGTACCTCTGGAGCAAGGGTGATTAGAAAGGTCCTAAAAGTTCTACGAAAAGCTACTTTAGAATCTGCAGACTGCTAAGCTAAAACAAAGATGACAGAGTTTGCCTTTCTATCAATTTGCCTCACTCAATTTGTAGCTCCTAATTTTCTCCTAGCTTTTTTGGTCCCTTTGAAAATTCCAAGATGATTAATCCTGTCATTGTACAATGCAGGGTTTCCATTTCCTGGAGGGTTCACCATTCCTTTCATGTCTTCCAGTTAAAACGTCATCTTCATTGAACAGGGCCCCAGCCTAAAAAGAGACCAGCTTCCATACCTGTTGATGGGCACCCTGAGTATGAGGTTCAAGAAATAAGTTGCTCTGTGCTTTAAAGGAAAGCTTCAATACCTTGTTGGCTGGAAGGGTATATAATCCTTGTGGGCGTTCATGGAAACCCGTAAAAAAGGTTCATGCTCCCCTTGTAATCAGTTCCATTCAAGATTTCCCCGGGAGGCAGAGTGTAAGAAATTTCTCTTACATTACCCAAACTGCGGTTGAGCGGTCTTCACAGGCTTCATCACAACTCTTCACCTCTACTGGGTCCTGGCTGCATGTTGGGTTTAAGGATGCAGGGATCCGAGGCACTGACAAATGCCCTGAGACCTTCCTTGGCTCAACACAGAGGGCAGAAACATGTTGGCAATTGACTGTTAGATAGGCGACCCTGTGAGTCCTTGCTCTCACAGAGGTGTCCCACTTTATTTTTAATCACACCAACAGACACCATTATTAAAAGTGTACTCTCACACAGGTGACTTGTTAGGTGTTTTTAAGTATACCTTAGGTTAGCTGGATCCCATATCTTTCCAGATCAGTTAAAATTTACGCACTCCCTCCTATTCCTTTAACAGTGAGGTTGAGTCCGCCCAGATGGCACTGTCCTACCTGGGTGGGGCTAGGTGGTCAAATGATGAAGCATGACACTATGGGGGTCATTCTGACCCCGGCGGTCTTAGACCGCCGGGGCCAGGGTCGGCGGGAGCACCGCCGACAGGCCGGCGGTGCCCCGCAGGGCATTCTGACCGCGGCGGTAAAGCCGCGGTCGGACCGGCAACACTGGCGGTCTCCCGCCAGTGTACCGCCGCCCTTTTGAATCCTCCAAGGCGGCGCAGCTAGCTGCGCCGCCGAGGGGATTCCGACCCCCCCTACCGCCATCCAGTTCCCGGCGGTCCGCCCGCCGGGAACCGGATGGCGGTAGGGGGGGTCGCGGGGCCCCTGGGGGCCCCTGCAGTGCATGGGCACTGCAGGGGCCCCCATAAGAGGGCCCCTACAAGTATTTCACTGTCTGCTTGGCAGACAGTGAAATACGCGACGGGTGCAACGTCACCCGTCGCACCTTCCCACTCCGCCGGCTCGATTACGAGCCGGCATCCTCGTGGGAAGGGAGTTTTTCCCTGGGCTGGCGGGCGGTCTTTTGGCGGCCGCCCGCCAGCCCAGGGAAAAACTTAGAATACCCTCCGCGGTCTTTCGACCGCGGAGCGGTATTTCGGGGGGGGGAACTCTGGCGGGCGGCCTCCGCCGCCCGCCAGGGTCAGAATGACCCCCTATATAGTGTGTGATACCACCTAGTCAGTAAAGAACACTTTCCCTACTCACCTACAAAACATGACTCTCCAGAGCATTTAACAATAATGTTTCACCTAGTAAGGTCTCAGAGCCGCAGGGGACAACTCCCCCTGTTGATAGCTCCTTATTAATAAGTGAACCCCGCACTCCTTTGTGTAATTCTGGTCATATATATATAGGAAGAACAGTGTGGCTGTGTTCCTTCTGGTTTATTCATTATTCTCCCTTACTCTCCATATGTGTTATGATGGTTTGCCCATCATGGCCCAGAAGAGGCTGGGCCACCCCTCTTTTGTCTTTATTTAAAAGGTACTGTTACTTCAACCTTTTGTATTTGTGGGCTTATTAAGGAATTACCAGCTATATGCCATGGGGAAATGGATAGCCATTCCACCATGGTCAACGCATGGTACCACCTTGGATGGCTTTCTGCATCGGGCATTAGGGGTGATCAGTAAGGGAATCACACTGGCAGAGCGGCGCCTGTCTCTATCTTCCCCACCTGCTCCACACAACTTGTGGTCATCATGTTATGTAATCACGGCTCATCAGGGCTCAGACTTAATAATGCCAGACAAGAGACCTTAGGCCATACTTATGAATAGTTTGCACCGCCTTAGCATCATTTTTTGTTATGCAAAAGTGCACTAACTTAACGCCATACTTATATTTTGACGTTAGACCCATCATCAAAATAACAGAGTTCGTGTCATTTTCTGGGTGTGCCAACTCACCTTGCGTCGTTTTGTGACAATGATATGCAAGGCAGTTGTTCCCTTCCAAAAAATAACACTAGCCCTCCAGAGCCATATTTACTTCCATCCAGATGCAAAATTGATGCACACTAAAGAAGCGGACCCAAAACAATTACGCAAAGGACGGTTTGATTCAAAATTTAATGCCTGGTCAGACCAGGCATTACAAAGAGGCTCTCACACCACACATTTAAGGGGCATTTCCAATCTCCAGGACAACATGGAAGTGTTACTGCTCCATCTTGGTACACACTGCCGACGTCAGCAACAACA
Source organism: Pleurodeles waltl (assembly GCF_031143425.1). NCBI lineage: Eukaryota > Metazoa > Chordata > Amphibia > Caudata > Salamandridae > Pleurodeles > Pleurodeles waltl. The sequence continues at coordinate 46,309,153 of NC_090444.1, forward strand.
ACAGGTCCCTTCACCACCACCGCAGCAAACACAAACACCACCAAAGCAGCCACAAAGGCAGCGCAGAAGGGGGGAGAGGATCTTTTGACAGCGTACAACCATCCTTGGGCTCAGGGAACCAGATGTCATCAGGGCTTACTGTCTGAAACAGTAGACAACTGTACGCCTACTGCACTACATTGTGGCAGGCATCACTGCAAAGGTGGCAACTTCAACAAACATACCACCCATGACCAAATTCCTCGCTGTCCTCCATATGCTGGCGCCTGGATCCTTTCAGACAATGGGCGCACAAGTGTCTGGTATCTCCCAGCCATCCTTCTCTCTCTTCTTTCCAAAGGTTCTGGATGCAATCATAAGCCTCACACCCCACCACATTCTGCTTGCCCAACACCCTGCAACTGCAGCAGGAGACCAAGCAAGGTGTCTATCTAATTTCAGGATTCCTGCATGTGCTGGGTGCAATGGACCGCCCCATGTCCAACTGGTGCACCTGCAACAACTGAACACCTAACCAGGAACTGCAAGCACACCCATTCCATAAATGTGCAGGCCATTGTGGACCACTGTGGACTCTTCTCAAACATTGTTGCAAAATACCCCTGCAGCGAACATGATGCCTACATATTCCGGCATTCCACCATCAACAAGCGGTTCCAGGATGGGCAATCTGGCAATGGCCTACTCGTAGGTAAGTCACCATACCAAGCAGTAGACAGACAACACGCCTAACATGTAGGACAAACAAGACGTACACCACACTAAACACATAGAGGCAGGGGAACACAGATGTACAGGCAACAACACATTTGCTACATGCCACACTACAGCGCTCTTGGACCTGGCCCTTTTTGCAGGGTCGCTTCCAAACCTTTTGCCTCCTTCCTCCTATTTTTTCTGACCAGTTTTTGTTGGCTTTAGGACTCTGGGCCCTTTACCACTGTTAACCAGTGCTAAAGCGCATATGCTCTCTGTGTAAATTGTACTGGTGATTGGTTTATCCGTGATTTGCAAATCTGATTTACTACTAAGTCCCTAGTAAAGTGCACTAGAGGTGCCAGGGCCTGTAAATCATCTGCTACTAGTGGGCCTGCAGTACTGTTTGTGCCACCCACATGAGTAGCCCTGTAAACATGGCTAAGATCTGCCAGTGCAGTGTCTGTGTGTGCCGTTTTAGCCTGCCAATTCAACCTGGCAAGTGTACCCACTTGCCTGGCCCAAACCATCCATTTTTATACATGTAAGGCACCCCTAAGGTAGGCCCTAGGTAGCCCGAATGGCAGGACGCAGTGTATGCTAAAGGTGGGACATGTACTGATGTATTTCACATGTCCTAAAAGTGAAATACTGCCAACTTTGGTTTTTGCTATTGCAAGGCCTATCTCTCTCACAGGTTAAAATGAGGGCTGCCTTTAAATATCCTTAAAGTGCAGTTTCCCTTGGAGAGCAGATAGAAATTTAGAGTTTGGGGTCTCTGAGCTCACAATTTAAAAATACATCTTTTAGTGAAGTTGGTCTTTCAATTGATAGTTTCAGCTTCTACGTCCCCACCCGCCCCCTCCGCTCCGCTGGCCTCGCACTTGCTGCCGTCCCTCGCACCCGCCGCTCCACGGCGGGTGGGAGATCTTTCTCCTTCCTGGCGGCCAAGACCTGGAACTCCCTCCCCACCAGCCTCAGGACCACCCAGGACCACTCCGCTTTCCGGAGACTCCTAAAGACTTGGCTGTTCGAGCAGCGATAACCCCCCCTTTCCCCCCTAGCGCCTTGAGACCCGCACGGGTGAGTAGCGCGCTTTATAAATGTTAATGATTTGATTTGATTTGAAAATTCCACTTTTAGAAAGTGAGCATTGTCTTGCTTAAACCATTCTGTGAGTTTGCCTGCTTGCATGTTCCATGTTTGGGTCAGACTGACAGTTGGGCTGTTTGTGAATCTCCACCAGACAGTGACACAAAAGGAGCTGGGGTGTAGCCTGCATTTCCTGATGGGTCATCTGGGTTAGAGTGGAGGGAGGAGTGGTCACTTACACCTCAATAGGCTATTCCTGCCCTCCCCCAATGCAGTTTCCAACCCCCTGGTGTGTGTCTGGGGCCAGGCCTGAGCAAGGCAGTATCTTGTGAACAACAGAGACTTTCCTTTGAAGACTGCCTACTTCAAAGGCAGAAAGGGGTACAAATATTAGACCCAAATCCCTGAAAATTAGATCACTTCTGGAACCAAGACAAACCTCTGCCAAGGAGAAGAGCTGAAGAGCTGAGTAGAAGTGATGCCCCTTACTGTGACTGTGCTTTGTTGGGCTATCCTGCAGTTGTTGCTTCTGCCTCTGAAAGGGGACTTTGTTGTGCATTCATGCTTGAGAAGAATCTCCAAGGGCTTGAACTGAGTTTGCCTCCTGTTTTGAAGTCTCAGGGTCATCAAAGACTTCCTCTGCCAGCTCCTGGACTCTTTGCTGAGACTCCTGCCAAGTGGTGCCCTATCCAGTCCCTGGGCCCCTGAAAGGTGAAGTTGGCAGACAAGAGCTGAAAATCCATGCACCGAATACTGTGGGGGGAATTTTTCAATGCACCCTCTGCAACATGTCTGATAAACGACGCGATGCTGGCCTCACGGCTAAAATCGACGCTCCTGCATTGCAGCTGTGAGATCGATGCATTGCAGCTGGAGAAACGACACGCAACACCCGCTTGCAGCTGCTGAGATTAACGCAAACCCCACGCAGTGTGGTTTTCTAACACCGTGTGTAGGACGCTGGCCTGGTGTGTGGTGGGTACCTAAGGTACTCACACCTTATACCAGGTCCAGGTATCCCCTATTAGTTTAGTGTAGGCAGTGTCTAGAAGCAAGGCTCTCTAGAAGTAGCTGCGGATGACCATCCAAGGCTTATCTAGGAGAAATGCAAAGCTCATGCAATACCACTGTTGTCACGCAGCACTTACACATGAAAGAATACACTCCGTGTTACAAAATAAAGGTACTTTATTATGGTAAACAGCACCAAAAATACTATAGAGGCAATACTCCCTTAGGAGGTAAGTAATACACACATTATATGCACTAGTTGTCAGAAATAGGCATAAGAATAGTTAGAAAACAGTGCAAATAGTGTAAAACACAATAGAGAATAGTGGCCCTCAGGGAGCACAAACCATATACTGAAAAAATGGAATGTGCCAGTGTCACCCCCACCTAGGTAAGTAGAGTGTGTAGAGAGCCGCTGGGGGTACCAGGAAAGCCAAAGGTAAGTACCACAACACCCCTCAGCAGCCAGGATAGCAGGAGTGAATTACTAGAATTTACCCAGAACACCCACTAAGAAGAAAAGAGAAGTGCAAAACCCAGAGTTGACTGCAAGAAACCAACAGTGGATTCCTGAATAGGACGATCTGTGAAGATAGGGGACCAAGTCCAGAAGACACAGCAGAGTCCAGTGGGGATAGGAGCCCCTACCCACCAAGCTGAGGAAAGCAGGAGTTGGTTGACAGTGAGGAAGAAAAGTCAGCACTGCAGCCCTCAAGTCGGAGTCGAGTTCCTAGAGGATGCAGGTGATGCCCCACGCTGGAAGGAAGATTGCAGTTGAATTTGCGTGTCCGGATTCCACCAACAAGCCTTGGCACAGGCAAAAACTGCGGCTGGAGGAAAATGGTGCTGCCGAGAACCAGCAAGGCCCAGGAGGACTCAACCAAGGAGGGGGAGCCAGAGAGGGCCCTCAGATTCACAGAAAGCCCACAGAAACACAGGCATCATGCACAGGAGTCCCGCAGGACGGGGACACAGATGGTGCAAATAGAGCCCATGCAGCACTACGAAAAGGAGTCCAACGCCGCAGGAGAGTCACTCAGGGAGTTGTGCGTCGTAGGAAGGAGTGCTGGGGACTGGAGCTACACAATGCCTGAAGACCCTTTGGAGGAAGTGCCAACAAGCCTTGGCAGCTGCAAAGGACACAGTGCTTGGGGGTACTGTCCTGCGTGGGAAGGCAAGAGCTTACCTCCACCCATGTTGGAAAGCTGGAAGAGAGGACCATCTGAAACACTTCCAACTACCACCTGTGTCGCTGGATCTATGCAGCTCAGCAGGAGAGGAGATCCATGCAGCCGATCGTAGTTGCTGTTGATGCTTGAAGATGCAGGGGAGTGACTCCTTCACTCCAAGGGAGATTCCTTTTTGTTTCCTGTGCAGACTGAAGACGGGCTGTCATAAGAGGATGCACGACCGGGGAAATGTTGCAAAAGCCGGAAGGAGCAGGACAAACATTGTTGCAGACAAAGTCTAAGCCTTTGTTGCAGATTGTCGGGTCCTGGAGAGTCCAGGTGCAGTTTCTTTGTTCAGAAGTCAAAGTAAGGGATGCATAGAAACCCTGCTGGAATCTTGCAAGCAGAGTCCTAGGAACTACCCAAAGGAGAGATCTTAAATAGCCCTGAAAGGGGGATTGGTCACCTAGCTGGGTGACCACCTATCAGGAGGGGGCTCTGACGTCACCTGCCTGACCTGGCCACTCAGATGCTCCCAAAGTTCTCTGCCAACCTTGGATCCAAGATGGCAAAGCCCAGGGACCCTCTGGAGAAGCTATGGGCACCACCCCTGGGGTGGTGATGGACAGGGGAGTGGTCACTCCCCCCTCCATTGTCCAGTTTCACACAAGAGCAAGGATTAGAGGTCCCTGAACTAGTGTAGACTGGTTTATGCACGGAGGGCACCAAATGTGCCCCTTAAAGCATACCAGTGGATTGGGGAGGCTACCCCTACCAAGTCATTTAACACCTATTTCCAAAGGGAGAGGTTGTAACCCATCTCCTGAAGGAAATCCTTTATTCTGCCTTCCTGGGCTTTAGCTGCTCAACCAACAGGAGGGCAGAAACCTGTCTGAGAGGTGGCAGCAGCTGGGACTGCCTGGAAAACCTCAGAAGGCTATGGAAGCAATGCTGGGGGTCCTCTAAGGAGCCCCCAGAGTGCATGGAATCATACAACCAATACTTGCAAAAATATTGGAGTATGATTCCAACATATTTGATACCAAACATGCCTAGGTTCGGAGTTACCATTATGTAGCTGGACATAGGTAGTCACCCATGTCCAGTACACGTTTAACATGGCATCCCCGCACTCACAAAGTCCAGGAAAACGGGTCTGGAGTTTGTGGGGGTACCTCTACTAGTGCAGGCGGGCCCTCATGCACAAGTACATGCACCCTGCCGTCTGGGATGAGAGGCCCTACCATAGGGGTGACTTATAGCGACGTGGTGCAGTGACCTATATTGAAAATGGGTGGATGCACCCGGTTCACGCAGACTGCAATGGCAGGCCTGCAGAACACTTTGCCTGGGCTCCCTTTGGGTGGCAGAATAACTGCTGCAGCCCACAGGGATCCCCTGGATCCCCAATGCCCTGGGTACCTGGATAGCATATACTAGAGGCTTACATTGGGCACCGGTATACCAATTGTGGGATAAAATACAGAGTTTTGGGAAAGAGAGCATAATCACTGGGGTCCTAGTTAGCAGAATCCCAGTGAATACAATCCAACACACTGACAGGCAGAAAAAAGGGGTAACCATGCCAAGAAAGAGGGTACTTTCCTACACCATGCAATAGGATTTTCCACGAATCATTCATGGGCGTCAAAGTCAACCCAACTGCATGGATCTGAGGTGCCCTGTCCGGAAATTTACGCATCGCTCTCTTGCGAGGGAGAAAAACAATGCATCGCCGACCCGACTTGACAATAAATAATGCACAACCTCCCTTGCGATGAAGGAATTGACACATGCTCACCTGTGCGGCTTTATTTTTTACAGTAACCTAGTAGTTTGTGCAAAATCATTGTTTCCATTGATTTCTTTAGTGTAAGACTCTTATTCTTTTGAAAATTCATATTTTAACTTGTGTATGTTGGGTTTTTGTCCTTTTGGTCTTGTTTGATTTAGATAAATATTGCCTATTTTTCGAATCTGATGTGGTGACCATTTTGTAGTGTTTTCTCTATATTACTGAGTGAGTGTGTTGGTAAAAATACTATATACATTGCTTCTGAGTTAAGCCTGCTTGCTCGTGCCAAGCTACAGAAGGAGGTAAGTGGGAGTTAACCAGTTGTATTTCTCCTTTGCCCTGACTAGTGAGGGTCCTTGCTTGAACAGGGGGTAACCTGGCTGCCAACCAAAGACCCCATTTATAACATTGGTGATCAACTGTGAGGATTGGACTTGTATTTGTACTTGACATACAGTGATTAAGTGTACACTACTGTTTTCAGTGCAGACCACTACGTAAGCAAATAATACTTGTGTTTAATTATTCTCTTTTTGGACTTTTTTTCTGCTTCCATATTTTTGGTGATCTTTTTATTGATTCTTGAACTTTTCATTGGGAACTGTTTTTCTGCCTTGGAACGCTGCACATTTTGATTTGCCATCATGTCTCAATCTGGAGATGCACCAGCTGAAGCTGTTTTTGAATTAAGGAAACTAGGAAGTTACTTGCCTTTGGTAACTCCTAATCTGGTAGAGACTCTATCTAGCTGCAGATGCTTTGCCGACCCACCCATCCTCCCCACTCTGTGAATGAATTTTTAGGTACAGATCTGTTCCCTTTTCAGGTCCCTATTTTCACACACCAGTCAACAGTGTTCTTTGTTGTTCTGCACTTTTGTGGTGGAAAATCATGAAAAGGTGAAGCACCTATGTAGGCACTGTGCATGTTATTCCTGGTGTCAGTGATGCCACTCGGACCCTAAGATACCACACACTGGCACCTAGCAGTACTGCTCACAAAAAATTCTGGATCCAGTGTGATGCCTCGGGATTATTCTAAGGTAAGGAATCTGCAGTAAGGTAGATTCTCTACCAGATAAGGTGTTACCGAAGGAAAGTAACTTGTTCTTTAACTCCTGACCGGTGAGAATGCTATTAAAATTCTATCACAATTCACAGGAAAATTATGATCTGACTTCTTCAACACCTTGAGCAACCGGAAACCACTAAGAATGTCTTAGTGCAAGGGACAGCTAATAATTATTGCATGTTATTATCTTTTGAGACCAAGGGCCACATGTAGCTACTTTCAGATTTGCGACCCGCAAATTGCGAGTCAGAGCGACTCGCAATTTGTGAATCGCAAATCCAAATGTTGGATGGTGTCCCTGACACCATTTGCAATTCGCAAGGAGGCAAATACCCACCTCATGAATAATCATGAGGTGGGTCGCAGTTTGCGACCCCCTTGCAAATGGCGGCCCTCACAAGGATGGTGGCCTGCTGAGGACAGCAGACCACCATGTCTGTGACTGCTTTTCAATAAAGCAGTTATTTTTTTTGTAATGTAGCCCGTTTTCCTTAAAGGAAAACAAGATGCATTACAAAAACGAAAAATTAAACATTTTCGGTAACTTTCTTCAGAGCAGGCAGTGGTCCGAAAAAATGTTTTCAGTAAAAAATGTTTTCAGTACCATTCACAACAGGTGATCGGGTCCCATGGGGACCCCTTCCCTTTTGCGAATGGGTTACCACCCATTTGAAATGGATGCACAATGAGATTGGTTTGCGACCGCGTTCGTGGTCACAAACCAATCCTACATTGCACTGGGACTCGCAATTAGGAAGGAAACACCCCTTCCTAATTGCGAGTCGCAAACCCGTTTTGCGATTCAGTAACCAGGTTACTGAATTGCAAAACGAAGTTTGTGCAGTGCGATGTGCTTTTTGCACGTCGCAAACAGCGAAATTCGCTGTTTGCGATGTGCAAAAAGCTTGCTATATGTGGCCCCAAGTCTGTATTTAGTAGTAAGGACTCTCAACAGAACATACCTGAACCGATGGAATGCCACTCTGGTCTAGTCCTAGAGGTTATGTCTACCTCTGATTTCTAAATAACTTTCAGATGAGATTGCATTTTACATTAGTAAGAATTACATGCAAAATCTTAATAAAGTAAGTAAGATGTACCTTCCTCACCTTACAATGTGAGGTGGCCAAGATTGCTCCCACAATCAAATCTCCAGAACTGTTCAATTAGAGAGTGAGGGGAACATGTCTAGGAGGTAGTGCACAGACTCATAAATGCAGGACATTATAATATAAGAAAGCAAACCGATTCCAAACAAAAAATGCATTAATACAAATAAACCAAAAGTTTTTACAGCTAATATCCACCATGCATTTAATTCAAATTACAGCACTTCCAGGACTTGTCAGGGATAGGATGTCTAAATACATTTTACAGTACAATGTGACACAATAGTCAGAAAGGGAAGAAAATATAAAAAGAAAACTACATCACTATGGGGGTGATTCTAAGTCCGGCGGGCGGCGGAGGCCGCCCGCAAGACTTCCCCCACCAAAATACCGCTCCGCGGTCGAAAGGCCGCCCGCCAGCCCAGGGCAAATCAACCTTCCCACGAGGACGCCGGCTCAGAATTGAGCCGGCGTAGTGGGAAGGTGCGACGGGTGCAGTGGCACCCGTCGCGTATTTCAGTGTCTGCAAAGCAGACACTGAAATACAAAGTGGGGCCCTCTTACGGGGGCCCCTGCAGTGCCCATGCCATTGGCATGGGCACTGCAGGGGCCCCCAGGGGCCCCGTGGCACCCCCTACCGCCATCCTGTTCCTGGCGGGAGACCCGCCAGGAACAGGATGGCGGTAGGGCTCCGCCGCCATGGAGGATTCTGTAGGGCAGCGGAAAACCGGCGGGAGACCGCCGGTTTTCCTAGTCTGACCGCGGCCGAACCGCCGCAGTCAGAATGCCCTGCGGGGCACCACCGGTCTGTCGGCGGTGCTCCCGCCGACCCTGGCCCCGGCGGTCTGAGACCGCCGGGGTCAGAATGACCCCCAATGTGTCATCAATGAGTCCATCCACAATAACAAACCTGGATACATGGTTAAAAAATGTATCTTCTGTGATCAAGCTCACCCGACCCACGTCTTTAAGTTGCTTAAATAGGAGATCCCTATGCACAGGAAAGCAAACATTTTCTTTGTTAGCCTAGAGCCTTAGAACATGATTCCCCTCTGTAGTGTCATGAGGGACAGAACCCTTTAGGCTCCTGATGGACTCGATAGAACCAGAGCGTGTTGAAGTGAATGGAGGTGTTGAATGTATAGTTTGCAGTTACACGCAGATGAATAAAGACGTGTAATACCGAACTCTCTGTGTGGCATAGTTATTGGTGGTTACCCAGGCTGGGGAAGACGCTACAAGTGGAGTCAAGATGGGGGAAAAGTAACCCAGAGATCAACAGGGCTCTTCCAGAGAGTTTGCCATGGTCCAAGCAAACTGCTTGTGCGTACCATGTGCGCCTCCGTCAAAGTGCGGAATCAAAAGTTACCGTATGTCGAGTCAAAGCGCAAATTCAGCTGGCATTTGAAGATGACGAAAGCCTCACTGAGAAGTTTACACCTCGCTAGCTAAGAACCTGCTGACAAGGCCATAAAGGTACCGCGCTACAAGGCAACTTAGAGCTGTACATTATACGGATAATGTAAATTGGTAACGCTGAAGGCGGATAGAACCCGGTTTTGAAAGTGTAGCAAATAGAGAGAGTAAATTGCAGATTAACGTGATCAGAAGTGCTGCAAGGCAGAGGTCAACCAAGTGTCAATCAACACAAAAGGACATTTGAAAACAAAGCCAGTCAGATTCAAGAAACAGTCATCTGCATACCGGAACTGATTAAAGAGAGTCATCATACCACAGCACTGGGGAAATTGCCCAAGGAGAGGTACCCAGGGCTCTGCATATGGAGGCGTCCACACTTGAAGTGGCACAACAACAACGTTATTGTGTATGGCTCAGAACAACTGCATAGGTCTTCAAACATTGAGAAACCAAGAACGGTGATCGGAATATAGAAAGGATGTTCTTCTAACGAAGACCAAGAAAGAAGGCACAGTCCCCGCGGTTATCAAAGATGACCCACAGGCCAGCACATCAAGGGCCTTAAAGATGGCACAGATGAAACAGAGTCTAGTGGACAGCAGACAGTATCGGTCAGATCTCTATTCTTAGTGCTAGACTATCCCACAAACAGTAATAATGCCACAGTCTTTCTGAAACCACCACCACCTTTTGATACTACCAAAACACAAAACATTGGCAAGAGATGGCCAATGACAGAGACATTTGATGGTTTTATTGATGCACTAGAAGAAACAGATAACAAGAAGATTACCAAACAACATAAGAATCTTGCTGGTGAGACTGTAAAAGAAGTCATAAAGAAAATGCAACAAGCTGACGAACTTACATACTGTAAAAAAAAAGAAGAATTTAATCACAAATTCAATCCAATGCTGAGTGTAGACTATGAAAGGTACATTTTCAGTCAAGAAGAAAGAGAGTTGGTGAAACCATAGACATATTTTCGGAGAGACTGGATGTGCACATCAAACACTGCCGTTTAATGAACCTAATGATGAGGAAGCAATGTCTCAGAGTTATTGATGGATGATTGTCAGATTCATTCAGATGACGAATGCTGAGAGAAACTCTTAGCCCCTCATTACGAGTCTGGCAGTCCTTTGGCAGCGATGTGGCCTCCACATTAAGACCCTGGCGGAGCCGTCATTGACTGACAGCCGGCACCGCCAGGTTGCTGCCAGTTGACAGCCCGGCGGTGCTGGCAGTCTTAATCTGCTGACGCAATACACATATGTCAAAATATAATGACAATCTTGTTGTCCGCATAGGCTATGCCACATGACTCGATACTACACAGGCCCCCCACTGACAGTTGATATTCTAGTTTAACGACTGGACTCGAGATTTGTGGCTGTTATGCGATAAAGGAATGGGCTGAGAAAGCACAATCGGACCCTGACGGGATCTTCCTCCCGCCTCCTCGTTTATCTACTTTATGGCCCTCATTACAAACTTGGCGGTAAATGCCGATTACTGCCGTGCCGATGGCCGCCAACATACTGTGACCACAGCGGTAATCCGCCACAAGTATTATGACCCACACAGAGAATACCGCCACAATACAGACACCCACACAAGTCCACCATACCAAAGGTTAGTGATAAACTGGTGATTGCAAAACCCACACCGTCACGCCAATAGGAATACGCCCACAGTACCACGACCCACGAATCAACGCGGCTGTCTTTTAACTGCGGTAAACCAATGGCGATACACACCGCTGCGCTCAAAATACACACACACTAACAAAACTACACCACATTGGACAATTCAAAATACACACACGACACACATACACACACCACATCCACACACTCACACCACTATAAAACACCCACCCACACTACCCACAACCCCTTACAACAACAAAAAAAGAGACCAAGCATAGAGAAACAAGCAAAGAGCACACACTCAATCAGAGGCACAGAACAGCATCACACATACACCATCCACGCACATCACAGTATACACCCCAACACATCACCCCACACATCATCTCACACATATCACTCACACCACATCCATGGCACCCCAAAGACACCCCAGATTTCTGAAGAGGAGCTAAGGGTCATGGTGGAGGAAATCATCCGGGTAGAGCCACAGCTATTGGGATCACAGGTGCAGCTGACTTCCATTGCAAGGAAGATGGAGCTGTGGCGGAGAATCGTGGACAGGGTCAACGCCGTGGGACAGCATCCAAGAACCAGGGATGATATCAGGAAGAGGTGGAACGACCTACTGGGGAAGGTGCGTTCCGTGGTTTCCGATTGCTGTACAGAGGACTGGCAGTGGGCCCCCACCTCCTCCCCCACAACTAACAACATGGGAGGAGCAAGTCTTGGCGATCATGCATCCTGAGGGCCTCGCAGGAGTAGCAGGAGGACTGGATTCTGGTAAGTCAAGCCTTAATTACTTTATTCCCCCCCACACTACCTGCATGCCATCACAAACTCCTACCCCTACCCTCACCCCCATCACTCCAACACCTCACATATACCCCACTATCACAACCCACCCATCCCAATACCAAGCCCTGCATGCAAAACCAATGCATGGACACCCATCATAGCCCTGCATGGACACCCATCACCACAGCATGCCCAGTAGAGAGACTCACCCAGCCCACACAATCAGCAATCACACAAGGCCAAGGCAACAGGGAAAGCACAATTATACAGAGAAACACACCCATTGCACAAGATGGCATACACAAATACAATACCAATGCATTTGCATCCCAACAGGACCCCTACCCAACGTCACCGGAGAGGAGGTGCCAGCCACATCCAGTCCCCCCCAGAAGAGGCCCACAGTGATGACGGTAGCTCTGCATGCCTGGATCACGATGACCAACCTGGGCCATCCGGGACCTCTGGACAGTCGGTTCCCCTGCCACAGTCCCAACCTACCACAGAGCCTCCCCCCTCAGGAAACACCAGCACAGCACCCATCCAGTGGGCTCATGCCACTGTCCCCAGGACACGTCAATCAGCAGTGTGTCCACCACTACAGGGACCCCAGGCAACCCCACAAACCCAGGACGATCAGGGACCTGGGGTCAGTGGCAGTGGGCACATGGTTCAGGGGACAGAGGCACAGGACAACAGGGAAGCTGGAAAGACTGCTGTGCGACAGGGGGGGGACAGGCCAAGGGAACGGACCCCCCATGAGGCATTTTCAAACATGAGGGGAGCATACCACCAACCCCAGAAGACCATGGACACGGTACTGGCCAAGTTACAGGAGACCCAGCAGCTGCAGGAGGGACAGTACCTGGGGATCGGAGAGGACCTCACAAAAATCTACACCATCCTGGTTACCATAGCAGGGGTGCTGGCTGACATGGGAAAGACCATGAGGGAGGCAGCGTCACAACAAAGGGCCCCTGACACTAGCCAAACCACAGAACAGCCTTCCACCTCCGCCGGCGCTAGTGGACAGGACACCCCGCCACAGGACCAAGAGGCCACCAGCACCCCACCCCCTGCAGAAGGAGAACCACCCTGCAAACGGTCCCTGCAATCCAGGGAGAAGACAGAGAACATTGCAAAGACCCCTGCCGGGAAATAAGACTCTCCTGATTGTCACCCTTCTGTCCCACTATGTCACCCAGTCCACCTTGAACTGCCATTACTCCCCTTCCTATGCCCCATTGGACAATGCACCTGTGATACCAGGAAACTGTACTCTACCATGGACCTTCCTCCACCATCACCCCAGCCCCTTGCCCATACCCCCATACTATTTAGCACAAAAAATTAACACCATTTAAATATAAACCATACTGGAGTCAGTGTAATGATTGGAAAGATGTATTCTTACAACATTCTCAAAGCATTGCAACGTTCATTGAAGTATACCAATGTATGACAGTTGGTAGGCAGCAGTACACATAGCAGGAGCCAGAATGGGGTACACAGATCTGAAAAAAGGTAATCCAAAGGGAACAGTCAGTGGCCACAGACAGAGAGTAAGAGGCTGCCATGTACAATGTCCAAAAGTATACTGAAATGTGAAGTTGAGTTACAGGCTCTTACCTGTGAGTCACTGGAAGTACTGCTGGATAATGTTTGTTCTGTTGTCCACATCTTCCTCATCTGCCTCCTCTTCCTCACTGTCCACGGGCTCCACTGCTGCCGCAAGACCATCCCCAGGCTCATCCTCCAGCAGAAAAGGTACCTGGCGTCTCAAGGCCAGGTTGTGCAACATACAGTATGCCACGATGATCTGGCACACCTTCTTGGGTGAGTAGTACAGGGATCCACCTGTCAGATGGAGGCACCGGAACCTGGCCTTCAGGAGGCCGAAGGCCCTCTCAATAATCCTCCTTGTTCGCCCATGTGCCTCATGGCGACGTCCCTCTGCCCTTGTCCTGGGATTCCTCACTGGGGTCAGTAGCCATGAGAGGTTGGGGCAACCAGAGTCACCTGCAAATATCGAGGGACAACCGTTAGACACACAATAACCCTTAGGGATAACCCCATACGCAGACACCTACTCATAGTGTGTGGGGACCTTGGGCTCACCTATTAGCCACACCCGGTGCCTCTGGAGTTGGCCCATCACATAAGGGATACTGCTATTCCTCAAGATATAGGCGTCATGCACTGAGCCAGGATATTTGGCACTGACATGGGAGATGTACTGGTCCGCCAAACACACCATTTGCACATTCATCGACTTATAGCATTTTCTATTCCTGTACACCTGTTTATTTCTGTGGGGGGAACAAATGCCACATGTGTACCATCAATGGCACCAATGATGTTGGGGATATGTCCCATGGCATAGAAGTCAGCTTTCACTGTGGCCAAATCCTCCACCTGGGGGAAGCTGATGTAGCTGCACATGTCTTCCAGCAGGGCAGACAACACTCTGGTCAACACGTTGGAGAACATTGGCTGAGACATCCCTGATGCCATGGCCACTGTTGTTTGAAAGGAGCCACTTGCCAGGAAATGGAGCTCAGAAAGGACCTGCACTAGAGGGGGTATTCCGGTGGGCTGGCAGATAGCTGACATCAGGTCTGGCTCCAATTTGGCACACAGTTCTTGGATTGTGGGACGATCAAGTCTGTATGTGATGATAGTGTGTCTGTCCTCCACTGTCAACAGGTCCACCAAGGGTCTGTACACCGGAGGATGCCGCCATCTCATCATCTGCCTCAGCGGTTGTATATTATTAATGAGGACGGTGAGCAGAAGATCATATTTCAACATAGATAGCACAACTGTGTTCAAATTAATGTCACAGAAGGAGTGTTTAAAATCGAGAGTCAGTATATGTGCCAATATGTGCTGTGATGCAGTTAGGTGCCATGCCATGCCATGTGCCCCCCTGAAATGGCACAAGAGGAAATGAGGTAACGGCGCTGGCGTTGTGCTGCGTCACGGTAGGCGGTCAATAACCGCGCAACTCTGCATTGGTTATCATTGGGCCTATGGGTGCCAGGAGCCAATGGCAATGTACGCCGTTGGTGACAATACGCCCCGCCGTGGACGTCACCGCCATTTTCTACCTACTCACTCACTTGCTACCTGACCATCAACAGGAAGAGGACCTACACTGAAAGTGCTGCTGTGACTTGAGTCTTGAAGCGACAATGGCTAGAGTGTCTGGGGAAAGGGCCCTTGCCTTCACTGCGGAGGAGTTGGAGAAACTGGTGGATGGGGTCCTCCCCCAGTATACGTTACTCTGCAGTCCTCCAAACAAACAGGTGAGTACACTGTGAGCGTGATGTGAGGGCAATGCCTGTTTGGAGTGGTGTGGATGTAAGCCACATGTTGGGGGGTGCTAAGGTGTCCTGGCCTGAATGCTGCATGAGAGGTGGTCACTGTATGTGCGTCAGGGCATGGGTGGGAACTGGTGGGCAATGAGCATGACGGTCCGGACAGGTGAGTAATTACAATTTCCGTTGTCTTTTCCCTCTAGGTCAGCGCCCACCAGAAGAAGGGTATTGGGTCTATCACAGGCAGAACACCCACTGCCGCAAGAGATGGGAGGACCTGTGCCGCTGGAGCCAAGAAGATGGCAGATGCCCAGCTGGGGCTGGCCTCCCACCGTGGAAGGGTGCCCGTCGCACCATGACCCCCCTGATGTTCTGCATCCTGGCGGAGGCCTATCCGGAGTTGCATTCACACCAGCCACAAGGGGGTAAGGACAGTTTCAGAATGCTGACTTTGCGCGCTTTAGGAACTAGCTGGGTTGGGGATGTGGGCTGTGGGTACCCCTAGGCCAGGGTGATCATGGCAGGGTAGGTCCCTTGTTTGCAGCGTCTGAAGCACCCCTACCCCTATGGTACAAGTGGCCAACTACTACTGAGCAGGGTCCTGTGGGTGTCATGTGTGCAGATGCTGGCGTTAGGCATTGTACCCCATGGGCTGGTGGCTACCTTAGTGAGTGGTTGGGCATGGTCTAGTGCATAGGGCAGCTCAGTGTGTGTTGTGTACGCCAACGGTAGTGGTGTTGCTGGCATTGACCATGTGTATCCTCTGTCTATCCCCCCCTTCTTGTTTTGTCACCCTGTCCTTATATCCATTAGCATCATCTGGTGGAGGAGCAGAGGCACCGGTGACAGAGGGAGCTGCATCCCATATGGCTCATGAGGGCGAATCCACTGAGGGTGAAGGCACCAGTGGGACGGAGGGCGAGGGAAGCTCCATGACGGGGACAGGAGGGGATACCAGTGACAGTGACTCCTCCATGCCCACCCCAACAACACAGGTACAGCTGCCACCCCCCTACCAACACTGCCATCCTAGCAACCCCTAAGCGTGTTTCCCGTGCCTGCTCACCCAGGAGTGTGGGCATCTCCTTCGCCCCAGGCACCTCTGGCCCTGCCCCAGTCAGCCCTGCTGCCCTCAGTGAGGAGCCTACTGACCTCCTAAGAGCCCTCACTGTTGTGCAGTCAACCATTGTGAATGCCATTCAGGGTGTTGATAGGCATTTGCAACAATCAAATGCATACCTGGAGGGCATTCATTCTGGCGTGGCGGCCCAAAAGAGAGCATTTCAGGCTCTGGCCTCTGCACTGATGGCAGCCATTGTCCCTGTGTCCAGCCTCCACCCTCAAACGTCCACTATCCAGCCCCAATCCCCTCTACCTCACTCTATCCCAAGCACACCTTCAGACGAGCATGCACACACATCAACACATAAAAGTGGCTCAGGAAAACATAGGCACCACACATCACCACACAGGCACTCACACACGCACCATACCAATGCACACATCCACTTCCTCCACTGTGCCCCCTCCTCCTCTTCGTCCACCTCCCTCATAGTAGCGTTTCCACACACACCTGCATGCACTACATCATCAGTCACTGGCTCCATCACCAGCACGCCCATCACAACACACCCCTCACGAGCAATTACGACCCCCAAAACCATCACAAATGCAGGCATACACCCACTCAACAGCCATCCACCTCACAACAGCCTCCAGCCCAAGCACCTTCACCGAAACTCAGCAGACGTACACCTCCTACAACCACTACCTCTTCCTCCACTCCCAAACCCCTCCATCTTCCCATCCCAGTGTGTCTAAAAAACCTTTCCTGGCTAACATTGACCTCTTCCCTACGCCTCCTCCCCCGTCCTTCCCCTAGGGCCAGGATGTCTAGATCCCAGGCCAGCACTTCAGCCACCAACTCGGCATCCGCTGTGCTCCCTGCAAGTCCGAGAGGATCGAAGGGGGCACCCATCAGGGCTGGCAGTGTGCCACATACAGATGCTAAAGACCACCCAATTCCGCTACCTGCCAAGGTTAAGAAGGGGCCGTCATGCAGCACGGACAGGATGCAAAACCCACCCAGCAAGGCCTCATCCAAGACAAAAGAGGACAGTGGCAAGGTCCCAGCAGCGTCTACCAATGTGGGGAAGGGACACAAAGGCAAGGGCTAGTCACTTCAGGGCTCGGAGTCTCCAGGTGAGGGACTGGTGACCACCATTTGTCCTGACAGGCCAGCAACCTGTACTTCGGTGGGCACCGCCGCAACGACCTCCACCTGCACTGCCACCTGCTCCGCCATCTGCACCACTCCCTGCACCGCCGCTGCCACAACGACAGTCACCAGCATCATCCCCAGTGGGCAGCCGTCCGAGGCTGCTGGAGACGGCCTGGTGTCTCCCTCCACTACTGCAAGCACCGGCACCACTGGCAGCACCGGCAGCATCTCTGCCCCAGACAACGCCACAGGCACCGCCACATGCCCAGCCGGTGCCACTACATTGGACATCAGCAGCATCCCCAGTGGGCAGCCGTCTGAGGCTGCAGGAGATGTCCTGGAACCTGCACCCACCACTTGAGGCACCGGCACTACCAGCAGTTCGCAGCCTAAGTCACTGCAGGATGGAGTGTGGCTCTGCCTCCATGGAGTATCATGCTACATGTTCCCTGCACATCTTGTGTCTCAGACACCCAGGTGAGGGAATGTGAACTGCCACACCCCAGGTGCAGCATCACTGGGCACAAAGCCCCCTCCAGAACCAGTGAAGAAATGCATCCACTCACCCAATCCTTGGCAGGATGAAGAAGACTGGCACAAAGCCCCCTCCAGAACCGGTGGAGAAATGCATCCACTCACCCAATCCTTGGCAGGATGAAGCAGACTGGCCGCAAAGCCCCCTCCAGAACCAGTGGAGAAATGCATCCACTCAACCAATCCTTGGCAGAATGAAGCAAACTGGGCGCAAGGACCCCTCCAGAACCAGCGGAGATATGCATCCACTCACCCAATCTTTGGCAGGATGAAGCAGACTGGGCACAAGGCTCCCTCCAGAACCAGCGGAGAAATGCATCCACTCACCCAATCCTTGGCAGGATGAAGCAGACTAGGCACAAGCCCCCCTCCAGAACCAGTGGAGATATGCATCCACTCACCCAATCCTTGGCAGGATGAAGCAGACTGGGCACAAAGTCCCCTCCAGAACCAGTGGAGAAATGCATCCACTCACCCAATCCTTGGCAGGATGAAGGAGACTGGGCACAAAGCCCCCTCCAGAACCAGTGGAACATGTCACCCACTTGAGAGACTGTGGCTTTGCACTCCCCAGACCAAGCAGTGGGCAAACCGTCCACTTGAGAGAGTGTGGCTTTGCGCTCCCCAGGAGCAAGCAGTGGGCAAACCACCCACTTGAGAGACTCTGGCTTTGCACACCCCAGGACCAAGCAGTGGGCAAACCACCCACTTGAGAGATTTGAGAGACTGTGGCTTTGCACTCCCCATGACCGAACAGTGGGCAAACCAACCACTTGAGAGACTTGAGAGACTGTGGCTTTGCACTCCCCAGAACCAAACAGTGGCAAACCACCCACTTGAGAGACTGTGGCTTTGCACTCAACAGGACATCGTTGTGGGCATGGAGCCCCCTCCAGGAGCAGTGGCGTAGTACCATCTTCCGGCTGAGGTGCCCCCCTCTTCCTCTTCCCTATGAGCTGCCTGTGTGTTTTCGTCCTGATGCCCCTGCAGTGTTCTCTCCGTTTTGAGGCAGGTGTAAAGTGTGGGCTTCGCCCATGATTTTTTTGCCCACTGGGCCATGGACATTTGCGAAGGACAGTGTACGGCCTTCTGTACATATTGTAAATATTTGTATATACTGGTTTTTCACATTGTTTACTTTATCTGC
Source organism: Pleurodeles waltl (assembly GCF_031143425.1). Taxonomy (NCBI): domain Eukaryota; kingdom Metazoa; phylum Chordata; class Amphibia; order Caudata; family Salamandridae; genus Pleurodeles; species Pleurodeles waltl. Next base: position 46,328,187 of record NC_090444.1, read on the forward strand.
CTATTTCTAATATATGAAAGATTTGACTCAATTCCTTTTGTCCTTGCGTTCTTCCAGGGGGTTATGGGGGATAACTGTACTGCTGTTGCATGTTTTTGTGTGCATGGTGTTGTGGGTGAGGGTGGGGGTGGGGGTGTTGCGTATGTGTGTCACTCTCTTTTTCCTCCTCCCTCCCCTGTGTGCTAGGTGCAGTACTCACCGTCGTTGTCGCTGCCGCCTTCTTTCAAATTCCTGGTGTATTAGTAGATACACCAGCATGGGGAGGACCTGCAGTTCGGGCTCCATGGCGTCCTGGTTCTTCGCTGAGTGTCGAAACATGAGTGGTTCCCCTTCAGTGTACTGTTTCCGCCGTGCTTTTGATGTCGTTAGTACTGCCCCGGAAAAGCTGGTGGATTGGTGTCTTGTAATACGGTGGCCGGTACATTGTCTTCTGCCTGACTGTTGGCGGTAACCGCCGTGGTGTTTGTTGCTACCGCCCTGGCGGGCGGAGTATTCAAGTGGCTGTCTATGATGGCAGTTTCCGCTGTGGTTGTGGTTCCATTTTTTGGTCCACCAGCCTGTTTGCGGTCTTACTGCCGCTTTATCTACGACCGCCAGGGGTGTAATGAGGGCCTATGTGTTCTAGATCAGTGTTCCCCAAACCCCGGGCCGCGGACCGGTGCCGGTCCGCAGATCAATTGGGACCGGGCCGCCCGAGGAGCTTCAAATCATTTCACTGTGGCGGGCGGCCGAGGCGCAGAGCATTGCGCCCTCCTAAGCCCGCCCATTGTGTGACAATAGCGAATGAAAATTCGCTATTGTTACACTGATGCTCCTCCTGGCCAATCAGGGAGCGGGTCCTCCCGCTTCCTGATTGGCCGAAAGGCAAACCTCACGCCATTGGCCAAGGAGGAGGCGCCACGGACTGAGGAGGAACGCTGGCATCTCTGTATTGAAAGGGGCACGCTGGCATCTCTGTATTGAAAGGGGAACGCTGGCATCTCTGTATTGAAAGGGAGTACAGTCATCTTTTGTGATTTATATATATATTTCACAGTTATTTTGATACACTGGTCATATATTTAAAACACTGATCACATTTTTGCGTTATTAGTTTTTTGATTTACATTCGGATTTAGGTGACATCTGGAGCTGAGCGGTTGCAAGCAGCAGTGGAGTGAAGAGAAAGAGAAGGTATCACTCTTCTAGCTCTTCTATCTGTTCACCGGTACTCGTGTGTACTGACGTGTTATTGTGTCTGCTTTAACCCACAAATTAGCAAAAATGAGTATGAAACAGACATCGTTAGAAAGTTTCCTTGGGAAGAAAAAAAGGCCCAGTGAACAGACAGAAGAAGAGCCTTCAACATCAAAGAAACATGCAACTTTTAACAGACAATACCATGAGTCCTATTTGAAATATGGATTTATCGGGACAGGTGATTCCCACGCACCAAAACCGCTCTGCATAGTTTGCGGCGAGATGCTCTCTAATGAGGCAATGAAACCTTCAAAACTGCTTCGCCACTTGACCACCAAGCACCCTGGCATAAAAGATAAGCCCCTGGGGTATTTTGAAAGAAAAAAACGGGAGCACCTCGCACAGAAGATATTTATGAGGGCCACCACATCAATAAAGGAGAATGCACTGAGAGCATCATATTTGGTGGCTAACCGCATTGCTAAGGCTAAAAAGCCATTTACTATTGGTGAAAAATTGATCTTGCCCTCCACTAAAGACATTTGCCGTGAACTTCTAGGAGAGGCTGCTGTGGAAAAGATAGAACGTGCCTTTGTCAGCTAGCACTGTGACTAGGCGCATTGAGGAAATAGCCGAAGACATTGAGGCACAATTGTTGGAGAGGATTAATACATCACCGTGGTATGCACTCCAGGTTGACGAATCTACAGATATCGACAACAATGCACTACTACTTGTTTATGTGCGATATCTATATCAGGAGGATGTGCATGAGGATTTGTTATGTGCACTATCTTTGCCAACCAACACCACAGGAGCAGAACTGTTCAAGTCACTGGAAAAGAGAAAATAGGCCAGAGCACACAGAGTGTTGTGTCCAAAAGTGTTGCAGGGATGAAGAGCCCCGGTGGTTTGTTGAAGGTAAGCGAAAGTTTGAGGTTGAAGAAAACGTCCAGAATCTTGATTAGTAGAGATAGCCTTTATTCGTAGGTGTTGAAGAGCATGATAATTGCAGAAAAACAGCCAACACGTGTTTCGTCACACAAGTGACTTCATCAAGGCTGTAAGAGATATTGATAAAGGCAACAGTTGGTATACATAAGTGTGCAGGATCAGTAATAGAATCAAGTAGAAAAGATTCCAAACCAAAAACCAGTGACTTAGTGTGGGAGTCTGAGAAGATAGGTGTTAGAGTGAACATGACGAACAAACAAAATGTGACCGGGACACCAATGATGAAAGAAGACACAATGTATATAAAGTGATTAAACACGTCCATGCAGTGTGTAAGTGATCCAAACTGTCTCTAGTAGTTGACTCATAAATTATAAGCAGTAAGACGAAGTGAAGTAAATATGAGACTAGGGCAGTGTAAAGAGAGACCAAGCAGATAGATGAGTGTGACCACTAAAAGGGAGAGGTGGAGTGGAATATAATGGGTGAATACCAAAAAAGAAGAAAGAAGTTTTAGAGCCATAAATAATACCTGGGCCGTCCGGCCTGAGTGAACAATGTTATTAAGATCTGTGGGCTGGAAAAAGTGATAATGATCTAGGAAGGAAAAGAACAGGTATAAATATCCCGTCGGGGAATATGATCAATGTTCATAGGTATGAGGTACGGAGAAAATAGGAAAAACACTGTGAACAATACCTTATGGATAGTGGAAATTTCAAAGTGGTACGGTTGCCTGAGCAACAGAACGCTGGTTTAAGTATTAGATCACGTCGGTAAAGAAAAGTATGAAAGGCCCTGATAAGCCGTAGAGAAAAGACCTACAAAATGTCAGAAAGATAAATGTAAATTGGAGGGGTCAGTATGGAGGGAGCAGAAGTAAAAAAGAACAAACATAGTATTGTAGTAAATTTAGAGCCGGTGACAAACACAGCTGAAGTCTTAGCTTGGAGACCAATATTCAAAATAGCCCTAAATGGGGCTGTAACGTGCACCTGGTGGGATAGAATATGTAACCAGAGAGGGGAAGATGAAGCAAACGGTAGAGAAATGTCGATCCCAGGAATATAATAAGTGAGGGGCGGTGTGTGATATTGTCCCGGAGTGTTGCTATTGGGCCAGTTAAGTGCCAGAGTAATGGGGACCAGGTTTAAAAGAAGGAAGGGGGGTCCGTACTGTACAGGTGGAGAATCCTAGAGGCAGTATGAAGTGGATCAAATCTTTGTAATAAAACCAGGGCAAAGAGCGGAGCTCCAAAAAAATGCCCGCGAATGAGAGCGGCCATAAATTTGTAATGTGGATAGGGGTGAGTTAAAGACAGTGTAGCCGGTAAGGCAACGCCGGTACAAAGTGTAAGACGGGCGTAAAAACAAAAAAGGACAGTAAAAATTACTAGTAAAGCGCGTTTGGAAATGGAATGCTTCAAATGTTATTATAGAAAAGGCCAGAGGATTGGTTTAAGCCATAACCGGCGATGGTATGAAGAGTACATAAAACCATTTCTCATGAGCTAACCGTTCGGAAGAGTCAAAACGGAGTGGAAAAATAGGCCGATACGTTGAGTATAGGCGAGCGTACTTCAAAAAAGCACAATTATGTCGTTAGTAGAGCGCATTTAGGCAACGGAATGCGTCCGGGGATTAAAAGTAGGGTCAGAGAATTGGTTAAAGCTAAAAGGCAATGGTATGTAAAGTAAAAAAGCAACCGCTAACAAGTGATACAATGCAGAAGAGTCAGGAACGGAGTGGCAAAGTAAGCAGAAACGATCGACATACCTCAGAGAAACAGGTCACGAAGGCGCGGTGAGCAATCAAAGAGCGTCTAATGGTCGTTGCCGACCCGTGCTCTTATGGTAATCAGAGAGTTGGGGTGCCATGGAAATGGAGGGGGGACCCAAGCTAAGAATGAGGGGGACAGTGTGGCGGCCATATTGGGTGTAAGAAACTCTATAGAAACGAGACTAACGGAATAGCATTGAAAGTGATGTTGAAACGGGAGGAGGAGAACGGAAAAACCGGAAGAGACATGTTCTGAGTTGTTGCTCAGGGTGTGTAACCCTTGTAGTAGGAGTCAGAGACAAAGAGAACACCGTGGAATGAAAAAGAAGAAGTAATGTGAGTCCAGTAAACCTGCGGCAATAGTGAATGTGAAAGGAAAGGCCATGTATTGCAAAAGGCCACATACAGTACATATGCACAAAAAACGAACTACATGGCTATCCCGTGTTATAGCACTCATGGTACACAGTGCGGTTGAGAATGAATAAGGAATACAATGGTAAATTGTAGAATACGCAAATATTCATAATCAGATGAGTACATAGTTTGAACATCGAGATACATCTAAACATGGTAGAGCATAGAAAAAAACATTACGTACATAGTTGTGCTAGCAGCAGACGGGTTGTCAGAAGGTAGATATGATGCAATGTGCACATGAATGGAGGATCACCATAAAAATTATATATCTGTGTATACGAGCTAAGTGGGTGTTCAGTGTTAACATACATGTGGTGTAGAGTGAGATCCAGACCATAAAATATATTGACAGAGTTACAAAATTAGCATCTATTCATGAATGGATGAGTAAAAAGTTAGTATACATGGAAGGATTTAAACACAGCAGAGCATAGTACAGGTGTTGGGTACATAATAGAGTTAGCGCAAATGTGTTGTCCAAGAGTACATATGATACAGCATGCATAAAGTATCAGGTTGATTACGCCAGAAAAAAGTGCAGTTCACGGTCCGTGTTAAGGCCTAACTCCACGGCACGGAGTTTTATGATCCATTTGGCTTCGCATTTACGCAGTTCCCTGGTTCTGTCTCCATATCTTGGTGAATTGGAAACTTGAGTAATGCCATGGAATCTGATTTTCAGAAGATCCCCTTCCCCATGTGCAGTGTTAAAGTGAACGGCAAGGGGATAGTTGGTGTTAACATTTCTGATGGCCCTGATATGCTCCTGAATACGTTCCTTTAGTGGGCGTATAGAACTTCCAATGTAGATCAGACCACATACACATATCAAACAATAAACAGTGTATTTCGTGTTGCAATTCATGAAACACCTAATGTGGTATGTTGTCCTGGTGTTGTATGAAAAAGATGTAGTTCTGTTGAGGGCTAGTTGACAGGATATGCAGCAACCACATTTGTAAAAGCCAGTTGGTTTCTCTGGAATCCAACCCAAAGGGCGTGTGGGAGAGGAGGGGCAGAGAAAGCTGGGGCACAAAATGTTCCTAAGAGTCCGACCCCTGCTATGTACAACGGTGGGAGACCCGCCTAGTGAGTCTTTGAGACACGTGTCCAGCATTAGCAAGTGCCAGTGTTTCTTGAGAATGCGTAGTATCGCCTTGCTGGCTGGGCTGTACTGCGTGATAAATGAGACCGGTCTCTTGCTACTAGAATTTTTAGTGTTAAGTTTCTTAGGGCCTTTGATGAGTAACTCGTGTTGTTCCTTATTGGAGATGCGTTTACTAGCTCCCGAGATGAGTTTCTTAGAGTAACCCCTAGTATGAAAACGGTGAGTCAAGTTTTTGAGTTCCTGCTTGAAAACACCAGTGTCAGAGCAGTTACGTCGAATCCTAACCATTTCTCCGTATGGGATGGCCCTGATCTGTGTGAGGGGATGAGCACTCTGAGCATGCAGGATAGAATTGCAGGCGGTGGGTTTTCTGTAAAGTCTAGACATAATCTTGTTGTTGTTGGTGTACAGTAATAGGTCCAAAAATTCAATTTGAGTAGTGTCCACCTTGTGAGTAAATGTTAAGTTGAACTCATTAACGTTGAGGTGTTCTATGAGTGTATTGAGGTCATGGATGTCACCAGTCCAGATAGCAAGAATGTCATCAATGTACCTACCCCAGTATAGAATGTGCTGGGTGAGATGTGTCGGACAATTGGACCATAGGTGTATTTTCTCAAATTGACCCATGTATAGATTGGCATACGATGGTGAGAACTTGGCTCCCATGGCTACACCCTGACACTGTCGAAACCATCTGCCATCATGCAAAAAAACGTTGTTCTCTAGCACTAATCGAGTAAGTTCAAGTAGCATGTGAGTGTGTTCATATAGGGTTGCATCCCGGGTGCTGAGTGTGCGTTGAAGCATATTGATACCCATTTCCAGGGGAATGGACGTGTAGAGTGAGCTAACGTCAAGACAGCAAAAAACACAAGTGTCCGTCCATTCGATATCTTCAAGTTGACACAAGAGGTCCCTAGTGTCCTGTATGTACGAAGGTAAGTTGCGTACTAAAGGTTGGAGGAAAGAGTCAATGTACTCAGAAATGTGTTCCGTGGGAGAACCGATCCCTGAGATAATGGGTCTGCCAGGAGGAAATCCTCCCGGTTTGTGGACTTTAGGTAGGATGTATATGCACGGGGCACGTGGTGCCTCAATAAGCAAAAACCTGTACTCTAGATCAGTTAGGAGACAACGATTCTTAAGAGACGTTAGTTTGGTTCTGATCAAGTTAGTAATGTCAGGCAGAGGGTTGGTTTGGACCACAGAGTATGCCTGGGAACCAGGGAACTGCGTAAATGCGAAGCCAAATGGATCATAAAACTCCGCGCCGTGGAGTTAGGCCTTAACACGGACCGTGAACTGCACTTTTTTCTGGCGTAATCAACCTGATACTTTATGCATGCTGTATCATATGTACTCTTGGACAACACATTTGCGCTAACTCTATTATGTACCCAACACCTGTACTATGCTCTGCTGTGTTTAAATCCTTCCATGTATACTAACTTTTTACTCATCCATTCATGAATAGATGCTAATTTTGTAACTCTGTCAATATATTTTATGGTCTGGATCTCACTCTACACCACATGTATGTTAACACTGAACACCCACTTAGCTCGTATACACAGATATATAATTTTTATGGTGATCCTCCATTCATGTGCACATTGCATCATATCTACCTTCTGACAACCCGTCTGCTGCTAGCACAACTATGTACGTAATGTTTTTTTCTATGCTCTACCATGTTTAGATGTATCTCGATGTTCAAACTATGTACTCATCTGATTATGAATATTTGCGTATTCTACAATTTACCATTGTATTCCTTATTCATTCTCAACCGCACTGTGTACCATGAGTGCTATAACACGGGATAGCCATGTAGTTCGTTTTTTGAGCATATGTACTGTATGTGGCCTTTTGCAATACATGGCCTTTCCTTTCACATTCACTATTGCCGCAGGTTTACTGGACTCACATTACTTCTTCTTTTTCATTCCACGGTGTTCTCTTTGTCTCTGACTCCTACTACAAGGGTTACACACCCTGAGCAACAACTCAGAACATGTCTCTTCCGGTTTTTCCGTTCTCCTCCTCCCGTTTCAACATCACTTTCAATGCTATTCCGTTAGTCTCGTTTCTATAGAGTTTCTTACACCCAATATGGCCGCCACACTGTCCCCCTCATTCTTAGCTTGGGTCCCCCCTCCATTTCCATGGCACCCCAACTCTCTGATTACCATAAGAGCACGGGTCGGCAACGACCATTAGACGCTCTTTGATTGCTCACCGCGCCTTCGTGACCTGTTTCTCTGAGGTATGTCGATCGTTTCTGCTTACTTTGCCACTCCGTTCCTGACTCTTCTGCATTGTATCACTTGTTAGCGGTTGCTTTTTTACTTTACATACCATTGCCTTTTAGCTTTAACCAATTCTCTGACCCTACTTTTAATCCCCGGACGCATTCCGTTGCCTAAATGCGCTCTACTAACGACTTATAATTGTGCTTTTTTGAAGTACGCTCGCCTATACTCAACGTATCGGCCTATTTTTCCACTCCGTTTTGACTCTTCCGAACGGTTAGCTCATGAGAAATGGTTTTATGTACTCTTCATACCATCGCCGGTTATGGCTTAAACCAATCCTCTGGCCTTTTCTATAATAACATTTGAAGCATTCCATTTCCAAACGCGCTTTACTAGTAATTTTTACTGTCCTTTTTTGTTTTTACGCCCGTCTTACACTTTGTACCGGCGTTGCCTTACCGGCTACACTGTCTTTAACTCACCCCTATCCACATTACAAATTTATGGCCGCTCTCATTTGCGGGCATTTTTTTGGAGCTCCGCTCTTTGCCCTGGTTTTATTACAAAGATTTGATCCACTTCATACTACCTCTAGGATTCTCCACCTGTACAGTACGGATCCCCCTTCCTTCTTTTAAACCTGGTCCCCATTACTCTGGCACTTAACTGGCCCAATAGCAACACTCCGGGACAATATCACACACCGCCCCTCACTTATTATATTCCTGGGATCGACATTTCTCTACCGCTTGCTTCATCTTCCCCTCTCTGGTTACATATTCTATCCCACCAGGTGCACGTTACAGCCCCATTTAGGGCTATTTTGAATATTGGTCTCCAAGCTAAGACTTCAGCTGTGTTTGTCACCGGCTCTAAATTTACTACAATACTATGTTTGTTCTTTTTTACTTCTGCTCCCTCCATACTGACCCCTCCAATTTACATTTATCTTTCTGACATTTTGTAGGTCTTTTCTCTACGGCTTATCAGGGCCTTTCATACTTTTCTTTACCGACGTGATCTAATACTTAAACCAGCCTTCTGTTGCTCAGGCAACCGTACCACTTTGAAATTTCCACTATCCATAAGGTATTGTTCACAGTGTTTTTCCTATTTTCTCCGTACCTCATACCTATGAACATTGATCATATTCCCCGACGGGATATTTATACCTGTTCTTTTCCTTCCTAGATCATTATCATTTTTTCCAGCCCACAGATCTTAATAACATTGTTCACTCAGGCCGGACGGCCCAGGTATTATTTATGGCTCTAAAACTTCTTTCTTCTTTTTTGGTATTCACCCATTATATTCCACTCCACCTCTCCCTTTTAGTGGTCACACTCATCTATCTGCTTGGTCTCTCTTTACACTGCCCTAGTCTCATATTTACTTCACTTCGTCTTACTGCTTATAATTTATGAGTCAACTACTAGAGACAGTTTGGATCACTTACACACTGCATGGACGTGTTTAATCACTTTATATACATTGTGTCTTCTTTCATCATTGGTGTCCCGGTCACATTTTGTTTGTTCGTCATGTTCACTCTAACACCTATCTTCTCAGACTCCCACACTAAGTCACTGGTTTTTGGTTTGGAATCTTTTCTACTTGATTCTATTACTGATCCTGCACACTTATGTATACCAACTGTTGCCTTTATCAATATCTCTTACAGCCTTGATGAAGTCACTTGTGTGACGAAACACGTGTTGGCTGTTTTTCTGCAATTATCATGCTCTTCAACACCTACGAATAAAGGCTATCTCTACTAATCAAGATTCTGGACGTTTTCTTCAACCTCAAACTTTCGCTTACCTTCAACAAACCACCGGGGCTCTTCATCCCTGCAACACTTTTGGACACAACACTCTGTGTGCTCTGGCCTATTTTCTCTTTTCTAGGTTTTGCTGTGGGTATTTTGTTACCCGCTTTGGTGCCTGCTGGGTAGTAGGGCACTCGGCCAGATTGCACCAGACTTTGCTCTTCCACATATATGTGTCAATAATTACTGTGTTACTACCTAGATGTGCGGCTTCCGGCACCCTTAATACCCTTGTGTTTCTTTCACTCCCAGATTATATTCTGTCTGAATAGGGTTAGCTGCACTCTAGTATCTGTATATTATTTGATTGCTTTACTTGTACTTCTTCTGATCAGAAGCGGTAGACCATCATTAGGCTTCACAACATGGCCTCTTTTGATGACAACCGGGACGCCCTAGCTGCTGAACTATTCTCTAAAAAAACCCTGACTCAACGTACCACAGACTCTACACCACTTAAGGAAGGATTGAGACAGAAATTTATCAAACTTGAGAGACTAAGAAAACAGGAGCTTGCCCGCTGGTGGGACATTACCACTCTTAAACGTTACTTGGAACTTAAACAAGTCCCTAGAGGACTACGAGTGATTATCTTTCCATCCTTTGAAGACCTTGACCCTGACTTACTTGGAGAATGGGAACACCTTATTTCTTCCACTTCCTTCAGCATGATTAACATTTTGATTAAGCATGCTGATAGAAAACGCAATAAACTACTACAGGATATTGCATCCCTGGAGGAGGAGATCAAAAATCTCAACCTCCCGGAAGCTACAGACAAGAACTACACTATTATGAGGGAAATACTTACAGGATATCAGCTATTTATTAAGGACAAGAAAATGCGTAAACTTGTCAGAGATGACAATGACTACAATAACGGTAGAATTTATACCTTTGCACGAAAATTTGACCAGCTCAACACAGACTCCGGTAATAGACCCGCTAAACCCAACACGCCTGCTGGATCAACTACGGGTAGTTTATCTGACATTTCCAACCTATCTAGTGACTGCAGTGTATCACACATAGATGGGTCCTCTGAGAGTACACATCCACAAAACACTACACAACAGTCGAGTTCTTTTTTAGAGGAACTTGGCCGATACAGAAAGGGAGTACGACAGAATTACTTCAGGTCAGGCCCAAACACAAACCCACCCGCAGGGGCGGCAGGAAACACGCCAGTAAACTCCAGGGAGGGAATGACAACTCGCGCAACCGCGAAAACCCAGAGATCCTGAATGGTCTCCTTCTACAACAAACCACCAACGTTTCAGAGGAAACAGTACAGGTTATGAATCTTTCTAAATTACAACTGTCTGTACATGAAATCAATGTTCTGAAAAAAGGTCTAGGTTTCTGTCCCACTTCCAAACCTGATTACACTACTATCCACATAGATCTTTTCAAATTCATACGTAAGCTTAAGCTTAAAAAGTTTTTTCACGACAAACCAGACATTAATAGAGCTGCTCGGGCTACATTACCTTTTTGCAACCAATCTATTAGGGACCTTCAGGACATCCACACGGTTCTCTCCCTTGACAACGCTTCCTCGCCCTCACTCAGCTTCAGTGAATTATTGACTGAACTCAACATCGCACCTAACTTAGGAGTTGACAGTGGGCTCAAACCTAGCTCCACATTTGTCCCCGTTCTACCACCGGACAATCACATTGATGTCTTCTACAAAGCCATCAGTACCGAACTTTTCATCCTAGAGGATAAGACTAACACTCGTGCCTACAGACCAAGTAAGAACCTTAACCCCAACGAACTCCAAGCATTACATAAACTCTCCACGTATACAGATATAGTTATCAGGGAGGCAGATAAAGGAGGCAACGTTGTCATCATGAACAAATTTGACTACATCACTGAAATCAACAGACAACTCAGTGACACACAGGCATACTCTGTGGTCCAAACCAACCCTCTGCCTGACATTACTAACTTGATCAGAACCAAACTAACGTCTCTTAAGAATCGTTGTCTCCTAACTGATCTAGAGTACAGGTTTTTGCTTATTGAGGCACCACGTGCCCCGTGCATATACATCCTACCTAAAGTCCACAAACCGGGAGGATTTCCTCCTGGCAGACCCATTATCTCAGGGATCGGTTCTCCCACGGAACACATTTCTGAGTACATTGACTCTTTCCTCCAACCTTTAGTATGCAACTTACCTTCGTACATACAGGACACTAGGGACCTCTTGTGTCAACTTGAAGATATCGAATGGACGGACACTTGTGTTTTTTGCTGTCTTGACGTTAGCTCACTCTACACGTCCATTCCCCTGGAAATGGGTATCAATATGCTTCAACGCACACTCAGCACCCGGGATGCAACCCTATATGAACACACTCACATGCTACTTGAACTTACTCGATTAGTGCTAGAGAACAACGTTTTTTTGCATGATGGCAGATGGTTTCGACAGTGTCAGGGTGTAGCCATGGGAGCCAAGTTCTCACCATCGTATGCCAATCTATACATGGGTCAATTTGAGAAAATACACCTATGGTCCAATTGTCCGACACATCTCACCCAGCACATTCTATACTGGGGTAGGTACATTGATGACATTCTTGCTATCTGGACTGGTGACATCCATGACCTCAATACACTCATAGAACACCTCAACGTTAATGAGTTCAACTTAACATTTACTCACAAGGTGGACACTACTCAAATTGAATTTTTGGACCTATTACTGTACACCAACAACAACAAGATTATGTCTAGACTTTACAGAAAACCCACTGCCTGCAATTCTATCCTGCATGCTCAGAGTGCTCATCCCCTCACACAGATCAGGGCCATCCCATACGGAGAAATGGTTAGGATTCGACGTAACTGCTCTGACACTGGTGTTTTCAAGCAGGAACTCAAAAACTTGACTCACCGTTTTCATACTAGGGGTTACTCTAAGAAACTCATCTCGGGAGCTAGTAAACGCATCTCCAATAAGGAACAACACGAGTTACTCATCAAAGGCCCTAAGAAACTTAACACTAAAAATTCTAGTAGCAAGAGACCGGTCTCATTTATCACGCAGTACAGCCCAGCCAGCAAGGCGATACTACGCATTCTCAAGAAACACTGGCACTTGCTAATGCTGGACACATGTCTCAAAGACTCATTAGGCGGGTCTCCCACCGTTGTACATAGCAGGGGTCGGACTCTTAGGAACATTTTGTGCCCCAGCTTTCTCTGCCCCTCCTCTCCCACACGCCCTTTGGGTTGGATTCCAGAGAAACCAACTGGCTTTTACAAATGTGGTTGCTGCATATCCTGTCAACTAGCCCTCAACAGAACTACATCTTTTTCATACAACACCAGGACAACATACCACATTAGGTGTTTCATGAATTGCAACACGAAATACACTGTTTATTGTTTGATATGTGTATGTGGTCTGATCTACATTGGAAGTTCTATACGCCCACTAAAGGAACGTATTCAGGAGCATATCAGGGCCATCAGAAATGTTAACACCAACTATCCCCTTGCCGTTCACTTTAACACTGCACATGGGGAAGGGGATCTTCTGAAAATCAGATTCCATGGCATTACTCAAGTTTCCAATTCACCAAGATATGGAGACAGAACCAGGGAACTGCGTAAATGCGAAGCCAAATGGATCATAAAACTCCGTGCCGTGGAGTTAGGCCTTAACACGGACCGTGAACTGCACTTTTTTCTGGCGTAATCAACCTGATACTTTATGCATGCTGTATCATATGTACTCTTGGACAACACATTTGCGCTAACTCTATTATGTACCCAACACCTGTACTATGCTCTGCTGTGTTTAAATCCTTCCATGTATACTAACTTTTTACTCATCCATTCATGAATAGATGCTAATTTTGTAACTCTGTCAATATATTTTATGGTCTGGATCTCACTCTACACCACATGTATGTTAACACTGAACACCCACTTAGCTCGTATACACAGATATATAATTTTTATGGTGATCCTCCATTCATGTGCACATTGCATCATATCTACCTTCTGACAACCCGTCTGCTGCTAGCACAACTATGTACGTAATGTTTTTTTCTATGCTCTACCATGTTTAGATGTATCTCGATGTTCAAACTATGTACTCATCTGATTATGAATATTTGCGTATTCTACAATTTACCATTGTATTCCTTATTCATTCTCAACCGCACTGTGTACCATGAGTGCTATAACACGGGATAGCCATGTAGTTCGTTTTTTGTGCATATGTACTGTATGTGGCCTTTTGCAATACATGGCCTTTCCTTTCACATTCACTATTGCCGCAGGTTTACTGGACTCACATTACTTCTTCTTTTTCATTCCACAGTGTTCTCTTTGTCTCTGACTCCTACTACAAGGGTTACACACCCTGAGCAACAACTCAGAACATGTCTCTTCCGGTTTTTCCGTTCTCCTCCTCCCGTTTCAACATCACTTTCAATGCTATTCAGTTAGTCTTGTTTCTATAGAGTTTCTTACACCCAATATGGCCGCCACACTTTCCCCCTCATTCTTAGCTTGGGTCCCCCCTCCATTTCCATGGCACCCCAACTCTCTGATTACCATAAGAGCACGGGTCGGCAACGACCATTAGACGCTCTTTGATTGCTCACCGCGCCTTCGTGACCTGTTTCTCTGAGGTATGTCGATCGTTTCTGCTTACTTTGCCACTCCGTTCCTGACTCTTCTGCATTGTATCACTTGTTAGCGGTTGCTTTTTTACTTTACATACCATTGCCTTTTAGCTTTAACCAATTCTCTGACCCTACTTTTAATCCCCGGACGCATTCCGTTGCCTAAATGCGCTCTACTAACGACTTATAATTGTGCTTTTTTGAAGTACGCTCGCCTATACTCAACGTATCGGCCTATTTTTCCACTCCGTTTTGACTCTTCCGAACGGTTAGCTCATGAGAAATGGTTTTATGTACTCTTCATACCATCGCCGGTTATGGCTTAAACCAATCCTCTGGCCTTTTCTATAATAACATTTGAAGCATTCCATTTCCAAACGCGCTTTACTAGTAATTTTTACTGTCCTTTTTTGTTTTTACGCCCGTCTTACACTTTGTACCGGCGTTGCCTTACCGGCTACACTGTCTTTAACTCACCCCTATCCACATTACAAATTTATGGCCGCTCTCATTTGCGGGCATTTTTTTGGAGCTCCGCTCTTTGCCCTGGTTTTATTACAAAGATTTGATCCACTTCATACTGCCTCTAGGATTCTCCACCTGTACAGTACGGACCCCCCTTCCTTCTTTTAAACCTGGTCCCCATTACTCTGGCACTTAACTGGCCCAATAGCAACACTCCGGGACAATATCACACACCGCCCCTCACTTATTATATTCCTGGGATCGACATTTCTCTACCGCTTGCTTCATCTTCCCCTCTCTGGTTACATATTCTATCCCACCAGGTGCACGTTACAGCCCCATTTAGGGCTATTTTGAATATTGGTCTCCAAGCTAAGACTTCAGCTGTGTTTGTCACCGGCTCTAAATTTACTACAATACTATGTTTGTTCTTTTTTACTTCTGCTCCCTCCATACTGACCCCTCCAATTTACATTTATCTTTCTGACATTTTGTAGGTCTTTTCTCTACGGCTTATCAGGGCCTTTCATACTTTTCTTTACCGACGTGATCTAATACTTAAACCAGCCTTCTGTTGCTCAGGCAACCGTACCACTTTGAAATTTCCACTATACATAAGGTATTGTTCACAGTGTTTTTCCTATTTTCTCCGTACCTCATACCTATGAACATTGATCATATTCCCCGACGGGATATTTATACCTGTTCTTTTCCTTCCTAGATCATTATCACTTTTTCCAGCCCACAGATCTTAATAACATTGTTCACTCAGGCCGGACGGCCCAGGTATTATTTATGGCTCTAAAACTTCTTTCTTCTTTTTTGGTATTCACCCATTATATTCCACTCCACCTCTCCCTTTTAGTGGTCACACTCATCTATCTGCTTGGTCTCTCTTTACACTGCCCTAGTCTCATATTTACTTCACTTCGTCTTACTGCTTATAATTTATGAGTCAACTACTAGAGACAGTTTGGATCACTTACACACTGCATGGACGTGTTTAATCACTTTATATACATTGTGTCTTCTTTCATCATTGGTGTCCCGGTCACATTTTGTTTGTTCGTCATGTTCACTCTAACACCTATCTTCTCAGACTCCCACACTAAGTCACTGGTTTTTGGTTTGGAATCTTTTCTACTTGATTCTATTACTGATCCTGCACACTTATGTATACCAACTGTTGCCTTTATCAATATCTCTTACAGCCTTGATGAAGTCACTTGTGTGACGAAACACGTGTTGGCTGTTTTTCTGCAATTATCATGCTCTTCAACACCTACGAATAAAGGCTATCTCTACTAATCAAGATTCTGGACGTTTTCTTCAACCTCAAACTTTCGCTTACCTTCAACAAACCACCGGGGCTCTTCATCCCTGCAACACTTTTGGACACAACACTCTGTGTGCTCTGGCCTATTTTCTCTTTTCTAGGTTTTGCTGTGGGTATTTTGTTACCCGCTTTGGTGCCTGCTGGGTAGTAGGGCACTCGGCCAGATTGCACCATACTTTGCTCTTCCACATATATGTGTCAATAATTACTGTGTTACTACCTAGATGTGCGGCTTCCGGCACCCTTACTACCCTGTGTTTCTTTCACTCCCAGATTATATTCTGTTCAAGTCACTGGATGGTTATATATCAGAAAAACTGAAATGGTCCTTTTGTGTCAGCATATGCACAGACGGAGCTACTGCAATGACCGGACGACTGTCTGGCTTAACTGCTCGGATTAAGGAGGTTGCACCTGAGAGTGAATCTACGCATTGTCTCATTCACAGGGAAATGATGGCAAGCCGAAAAATGTCACCGGAATTTAACAGCGTATTGATGGATGTTGTTAAAGTTATTAACCACATCAAAGCACACGCACTTAACTCGCGCCTGTTTGAGCAGCTTTGTGAGGAGATGGACGCAGAGTACAGATGCCTTCTCTTATACACAGAAATAAGATGGTTATCCAGAGGAAAATCACTAACCAGAGTATTTGAATTACGAGAGCCATTGCAAAGATTTCTCTCAGAAAAGAAGTCACCGCTGGCAGCACATTTCAGTGACAAGGTATGGGTCGCAAAACTGGCTTACCTGTGTGACATATTCAGCCTGCTCGATGAACTCAATCTGGGCCTTCAGGGGAAAATGACAACTGTTTTCAAGTTGTCAGACAAAGTAGCTGCATTTAAAGCCAAACTGGAGTTGTATGGACGGCGCGTGAACAGAGGTATTTTGGACATGTTTCAGACATTAGCAGGGATTGTAGGCGAGACTGAGCTTGAACATTCATTCTGCCAGTTGGTGCACGATCACCTGTCTTTGCTTTTAAAAGAGTTTGAGCGCTACTTCCCAACCACAAAAGACCCACGAACTGGTAAGGAATGGATCCGCGACCCATTTGCCAACAAATCAGGCGAATCTAGCATGTCTATGCAAGAAGAAGAACAACTGCTGGAGATTGCAAATGACGGTGGCCTTAAAACTACGTTCGAGACAACAACTCTGCTGGTGTTCTGGATTAAAGTCATGGCGGAATACCCTGAGATTGCCACCACAGCACTTAAATCCCTATTGCCATTTCCGACAACCTATCTGTGTGAAGCGGGGTTTTCTGCAGTGACAGCAACCAAAACAAAACAACGGAATAAACTGGACATAAGCAACACACTTCGGGTGTCATTGTCTCCTATTACCCCCAGGTGGAACCGTCTCGTTGCAAAGAAACAAGCTCAGGGTTCTCATTGATTTGGCATTCTAGTGAGTTAAATAAAATAAATCACTTTATATTCATTTTTTGGTGTAGCTGTATTTTATTTTGAAGGCATGTTTAAATACAATTAAATTAAAATTATTAAATCAAAACAAGCGGGCCACGGAAAAATTATCAAACATTTACCGGTCTGCGGCGATAAAAAGGTTGGGGAGCACTGTTCTAGATGATCTAATGTGCACCATAATTTGAGATGCCTTCCATGCAGAAATATATTGTGTTTCTCCTCTATGTTAAAAATCTCAATACAATATATTTTAAATACATATACCGTCAATGGGGTACTAATTTCCCCACGGCACTATCAATGCCACACACAGCCACGGTTTACTTTTATTGTGTCAAATATTGTAAAAAATAGGTGTTATCCTTATCAGACATATGAATGAACGCCAGCCTCCATTTTGAGACGTGGAGATGCATTTACAACTGAAAAATACACAGCTTCACCACCTAAAATGGCAGATGACTGACCTTGCCCCCAAGACACTGGCTAACCGACAGCTGTCAGTGGAAGGTGACTGCGTAGTAGGTGGAACACCCCATGACGGTTCCTGTTATAGGCTCATGTGTGACGGCTATGCACAGAAGCCAATAGCTGTGCAGGCCTCCATCACAGATTGACTCCGCTGCGTACTTGTATGCGGCATATGGGAAAAAAGCTCACTTGCACCTGACACTGCTGCCAATTAGATCTCCTTGTGTTTTGTTGTTGTTTCCGACCTCTGGGAGCCAGGATTCAAGGCAAAGCAGGTGACAGGGCCCTTTCCTTGAGCACAGAGGAGCTGGAGCCCCTTGCCAGGGAGGTTCCGTCCTTGGGCAGCCAGCTTAATGGAAGCCCGAGGAACAGGTACATATCTGATTTGGAAATGTCTGAGTGACTAGCTGTTTAATCCACAGGCTCAAATAGTAATTTTTTGTTTTGGGGGAAAGGTTGTGATTGGAGTTAACAGAAAGATGTAGCTGGGACAGATTATGTTTTACCACTGTCTGAAACCTCTGTGCAAGGAAATATAAAGTTACCTTAAAGTAGAAGCTGTAATGTGTCCCTATTTAACACACAATTCCTATAGCCTCACATAAACTGTAGGTCACTGACTACTAATGGCCAGTAGACAGTGTGCCAGTAGTATTCCAGACAACATACATCCACTGTTAAAAGGATATATTTATGTTAAGTAAAAAATGTAGTGGGTCTGGAGTTTTTTTATTCTGTCCTGTCAAGTGGGATTCCAACCTATATTGTGTATTAGGCTGTTCTGCATTATTTTAACAGGTCATGGAACCACATATAGGTATACGTATTTCCTGTGAAGAAAGTTCAGATGACACTGGCTCACAATCATACATCCCAATATGTTCCACTCCCACACACACACACTTGACCGTGCAACCCCTAAATCCATGCTCTCACTAACACAGTACTGCCCTTCTATACTGCACTTACTCACTGTATGTGATGCAGACCATGGGTTCTGACATAAGGGAGTTTAGGCAGGAAGTCAATATAGCTGTATGTGGTGTTATGTGCAAGGATTATAAAGGCTGATTAGCCTTTAGTAGCTCACAATGATTGTGAATAATCAGGAGTGACTCTCACAACAGCTTTCACAGCTGTGGCCTAGATAACGTTTTAGGCATGATTTGGTAAAATGAGGAGACAGGTTTTGAGTGTGCTCATTAGATCACTGCAAATCAACTACTTCTAGGAGCTTATTGCCATATATCCAAATTCTAATGTCACAGTGGTACTGCCAAACGTAATCACTCTAAAACCATCAGAAACCGGGCATTTCAAAGGCCAATGCCAAGAAGGTGTGGACCCTGGGGGTCCACACGAGGTGCAGCCTGCACTACAAGAACAGGTGGGAAGACCTGCACTGCTCAATGCGAAAATCTGCTGAGCACTAACTCGGACAGTCCTCCCAACAATCTAGGCGTGTCCACTGCATCCTGAGCTCCCTAATGGCCCATGTACTGGCAGTGACTTACCCAGAGCTTGATGGGCAGTTGAGGGGCCTATCGCAGCAACAAAGGTGCAAGCCCTTGTTTGTAGATATCGCAGTGGGTTAACCTATTTGCTTTCCAGCTTTGTTGTATGCCATCAACTTTGAGATTGACAGACATTCAAAGGAAGGTGTACATTGAACAGACTGTGTGTGGTGTATTGCTTTGTGCACAGGTTACCACCACTAGAGTCCTCCTCCCAAAGGTAAGTACTGTTTTGAGCAGACACATGGCTATATGCAAACAAAGGGTTTTACTGCATTTTCCCAAGGACATGAGGGACACTTGTACGAAACACGGCCCATGTCTTGATTGGGTCAGGTGGGATGCTATGTAACAAATGTGAGTAGTAAATGTAGTCCACATCCTCAGCAACTGAGATATCGGACTTGACATTTGTAAGTTGGTGCAAGGACATTATGAGAATGTACATCTGCACCAAATGGACTGGAATTCTGTGAACAGTGGCATCATTCCTTATCTGACAAATGTAGAAACCAGTTTGTCCTGCAAACTTCTAGTCAGTTCATGTGGACATCAGGAGGTGGAGCTGAGTCCTTAGTCATTCCCAAATGATGATGTAAGCCAGTCTGTGTCAAACAATGTAAATTTGTATCCCAAACTGTATTGTTTGCAAAAGATAGAAATGTCTCCACATTGGTGAGAGAGTTATAAGCCCCCTGTTGTAACTTTATTTATTTGATTAGCTAATTCATTGTTAGTTACTCTATATTATTTTATATGTTTTGTTGTAAGTATTGAATGCATGTTAGATGTGTGCTTTAATGGTATGTTCCATCCCCTCTAGTTTCTAGGAGTTAGTATGTTCCCTAGTAAATAGAATGTGGACAGAAGCTCACAATAGAATGTTGGGGAGCTGTGAGGAAAAGGTTGTATGCAGATGGAGCAGTAGAGACGGAAATAAAGATTCACACTTGAAAGAAATAGCACTCATCTTCTTTATCACAACACTGGCGATGAGTTAAGTGCGTAAGGGGGCACTTCCTTCTCTACCCCTTTTCAGTTACTCCATCTGCTTCCTGATAAGCTACTGTGATTTCTTTTACAATAACATCAACCGGTAACTGGCACTCTGCTCTTCCTGGATCAGCTGATTCTTTCACCTGTCACCGCCTAGCAGCCTATTTCAATCTCAGAAGTTTCTGTTTCGGCCAGGTGTTATTTATTTCTACCCAAGGTACTATACTGTTTATTCAATAACACGTACGGTAGTGACTTGGATTTGTCACTCCAGTTTGCCTTTCTCCATCATCAGTTTATGGTTTACTGTTAGCACACACTTTCCTTATGCGCTTACAACAACGGCGGCGGCATCGCACAACCTATAGCGCACACCACAAAGGATTTTCCTCACCGCGCCATTCTATAGCATACAGCAACGGTCGCAGCAACAGTCACTGACAGCAGCACGCTCCAGCAAGTGCGATCACACTGATTTACCTCACAAGCACACACTACGAAGGATTTTCCATTAGCGCGCATACCTCCTCATCACGCTATTGTATAGCATTCTGCAATGGTCGAAGCAACGGACAGCAGCGCGCTCCTGCAGGTGCGATCATACATATTTTCTTCACTTAATTTCCTTCAGCGTGTCAAGGTGGTTCACTGGTGACACGCACACTGTCAATTTCGCCCTTGTCAATTTCGCTGACAGGCACAGCTGTATTGTCTGCCTGTTAGGAACCCGCTGGCGGTTTTCCGCTGTCACGCACACCATATTGTCTGGAAATGCAACTTTCTCAATTTTGCTGACAGGCACAGCTGAATCGCACCGCCTGTCAGGAACCCGCTTGCACTTTCCGCTGATTGGCACAGCTGAGTGGAGTTGCCTCACAGCGCTGCTTGCTGTATTCCTTGTTAACGCCCCAGGTCAATTCTGCTGACAGGCACAGCTTAGTGGTGCCGCCTGTCAGAAACCGGACGATGTTTTTCCATTGTCTCCTC
Organism: Pleurodeles waltl; assembly: GCF_031143425.1. NCBI lineage: Eukaryota > Metazoa > Chordata > Amphibia > Caudata > Salamandridae > Pleurodeles > Pleurodeles waltl. Next base: position 46,349,574 of record NC_090444.1, read on the forward strand.
TCTAGTGAACTGATTTATTTTACGCACATATATCAGTTGTGTACTATTAAGTGTTACTAATACTGTTTGGAGTTGCCTCACAGCGCTGCATGCCGTATTCCTTGTTAACGCCCCAGGTCAATGCCGCTGACAGGCACAGCTTAGTGGTGCCGCCTGTCTGAAACCGGACGTCGCGCTCCCATCAATTTCGCTGACAGGCACACCTGAATTGTGTTGCCTATCAGAAACTGATTTATTTTACGCACATATATCAGTTGTGTACTATTGGGTGTTACTAATACTGTTCCTTTGAGAAAATACACTAGTTGGCCATTCACTGCAGTCATTTAGGAAAAAGTGCGGATAACCTAATCAATGGAGGTTACTCTTCCCCACTCAAGGAACCTGAGTTTAGTTGTTTTAAATTTGTTTTGATGGTATCATCTGTTTTAAAGGCACATCTCCATTCTTCTGTTTTCTTATATCCAAATTGTTTACAGTAACTTATAGGTTGCATATCTTCACTATGGCTGCAGCTAGTATGTTTCACCCCATTCCATTTCTAAATGAAATGGGGGAGCCAAATATTCCATGGAAAGACTGGGTGAAAATCTTCTAATCCTATTTAATTGCTATAGGTGGGGACAAATTTAGCGCGGTCAGGAAACAACACATATTACTGCATAACTTAGGAACACATGGTAGGAAAATGTATGATTCTTTGCCTGAACCAGAACCAGATGGTGAATGTGACGAATATGCTATTACTTACATAAAATTGGAAAGGCAGTTTGGTGATAGAATTAATGTGGAGTTGGAATGCCACAAATTCTTCTGTCGCAACCAAGGAAAACAAGAAAGTATAACAAATTACGTAGCTGCATTAAGAAGTTTAAGTACCCTGTGCAACTTTGGGGACTTTAATGATTCCCTCATTTGGGATCAGTTAGTACGTTGTACTACAATTCAAAAATACAAGAGAAGCTGTTGCAAAAACAACCTGATTTAAAAGAAGCAACTGAAATTGCTAAATCCATTGAACACACAGCTATGTGCTTACAAGAAATCAAATGCCCAACACCTTTGGAGCAAGTTTCGGAAATTAAAGAAAACAAGACAGATGATAATGTACAAAAAATTAGGAATGGTGAAAAATGTTACCTTAATTCAATCCCAACGTTAAGGTGTTACCATTGTGGGAGCAACAACCATCTCGCAAACTCAAACTCTTGCCAAGCCAGAACAGCCACATGCAGCACGTGCGGTAGAAAAGGTCACTTTGCAAGGGTCTGCAGAGATTTTTCTAAAAATGACAAACCTAACAACAATAAAAAAATTGAAGAGAACCATCATGAAATCAAGAAGATTGTTTTACAAGTCAAAAATTAAGATTTTGTTTCCACCCAGTATCCTAAATGCACAATATACATTGATGATAACCCTATCAAAGTATTTGCAGACTCATGCTCCCCTTTTACTCTCTTAAATATTTCCGACTTCTTTATGATTGAAGGCGCACAGGAAATAAAATTACTTGATCCAGACAATAATCCTAAGGGATACAACAAAGACCCTATTCCTCTAAAAAGTATGTTCAAGGCCCTCATATCTTTCAAGAATCGTTCCACTGTTGGGAAAATATATGTAGTGCAAGAAGGATCCAACTTATAAGGCTGCACCAGAAAGAACTTGGAATCTAGTTGGATCCTAACAATCCAGAGCAGGTTATGCGTCACATATTCAGGAATTCTCAGAGGTTTTCAGTGAGAAGTTGGGTTTACCTAAAGACTTCCAGCACAAGATAAAATTGAAACCTAACTCAAAACCTGTGGTACACAAGACCAGACCTATACCCTATTTACTCAAGGATGCCCTTGCAAAGGAATTGAACAGGTTGGAATCCACGGGCATAATACAACCCATCTAAAATCCTGAATGGCTAGCCCCCATTGTTATCGCAAAAAAAAAAAAATCACAGCGATGACATATTGACCTTCAAGATTTAAACAAGAATATCTGGATTGAGAGACACCCTCTCCCCGGAATTCATGAAATGTTAAGTACTATGGGTGAGGCCGTATGTTTCTCTGTCCTTGATTTATCCAATGCCTATCACCAAGTGGAGTTACATCCGGACTCCAAATGGTTAACTGCTTTTACCACTCACCTGGGCTCTTTTATGTTGAACAGAATGCCATTTGGGTTGGCGTCAGCCGCTGCAGTTTTTCGGAAAATCATGCAACACATTCTACACGATGCACCCAAAATTCTTTGCTTCCAGGACGACATCCTGATTTATGGAGCCTCAGTTGAAGAACATGACATAAATGTAAAAGCCGTACTCAACAAATTAAAAGTTGCTGGACTTTAAAAAATAAAAATGTCAAATTGGTGTGAGTGTGGTGGAATATTTGGGGCATACAATTTCTAAGGATGGTTTAGAACCTAAAATGTATCTAGTGGAACCGGTTAAAAAAGCGAAGGCACCCGAGAGTAAAGAAGAACTTAAGTCATTTGCTGGGTCTGGCAGAGTTCATGGCGAAATATGTTAAGAACTTCTCTGAACTCACATACGACTTAAGAGACTTGCTGAAAAGTCACACTCCCTATAAATGGTCTGAAAGCCATGACAATGCTTTCCAAAAAGTGAAACAGGCCGTGTTAGTAGCACCATATCTGTGTACTTTTGACCCTAAAAGAAAATCCATACTACGGATGCTAGCAAGAAGAGATTAGGTGCAACTTTATCCCAATTGTATTAGGGGAAGGGGAGAATTGTAGCTTTCGCATCCAGGGCCCTTAGCAAAGCGGAATCCAATTACTGTGTAATTGAAAGAGAAGCCCTAGCTTGCTTCTGGGCAGTTAAACATTTGAAGTTCTTTCTTTGGGGCACTCAGTTTGACATTCGTACAGATCACAAACCTTTAGTCTATATATTCTCCCTAAAAGGGTCTTTCAATAGTACTCCAAGGATCGCCTCATGGATCCTAGGCCTTGAAAGCTTCTGTTTCAAGGTGGAATTTCTCCCTGGTAATAAGAACACTGCTGCTGACTTCTTATCTAGAGTTCCTCTAGATATAAAAGAGGACTATGAAACCCCAGAGTATCCCATTATGATAGTCACTACACCCTCTATCACAAGAGATGAATGGGTTTCTGCATATCAGCAAGATAAGTCATTATCCATGCTAAAAGTGCACTCGCTATCGGGCGTTCCAATATGCAGATGCCGTGTGTTTTTGCTCCAAGATATTGGTAACCAGGTGTGTGGATTGAATCGGGTTGGACCGGCAAACAAACTTTTACTGTAAATATTTACTATTGGACTATATTTATACAGACTTGGATTATTAAGATTGAAGTGTTGCATACATGGACAACAACTATATATGGATAGGATTATCCATTCAATTTGGATTTTGCCCTGAAGAAGTCGTTTGGGATGAATGATTTTCCCATGACGAAACACGTGTTGGCTTGAAATGTATTCTTATGGATCATATTGCTGGATGAAGTGAAGATTTGATTCCAATAAATTGGTTTGAAATATATTCGGATGGATCAATTGCTGAATGAAATGAAGTTCTGATTCAAAATAAATCATTGGATAGCATTGGACATTGCGGAATCTTGAAGAAATAAGAAGTTTTTTGTTTTGATTATTACTCAATTGAGTTAATATTGAAATTTGATTTCTATAATCATATCATTACGTGAGGTGCCTCATATTGTTTCCATGCTAAAAGTGTTTACTAAAGAAGGTTGGCCTAGCTCGAGAAAGGACGTCAACGACGACACCAAAGGCTACTGGGAGATAAGGAATGAGATTAGTGAAAACAATAACTTCCTGTTTAGGAATGACAAAATAATACCCCCAGTTAATTTAAGGCATAAGATTGTTCTGCTTGCCCACGAGGGGCACTTGGGCAGAAGCCTAACTAAATCATGTATTCGAGAAGAATATTGGTTCCCTGGTATGGATTCTTTGGTAGAGGCTGAGATGAAAGATTGTACGATCTGTGCAAACAGTGACAAATCTAGAGTGGTCTGCAAGACTCCCATTTCTCCTGTCTCCATCCCAAGTAAACCCTGGGGAAAACTAGCTTTGGATATCATTGAACCAATGAATATGTCAGGGGTACCGAAACAATATGCTTTTGTGCTAATTGATTACCATTCTCATTGGATCAGTGCTATAATGGTCAATCAGATTACTACTGAATCTTTAATCAGCTTTCTAAAGGATGTATTTTCGATGGAGGGCATTCCCGCCACCATCATCACAGATAATGGTGTTCAACTGACCTCGTCAGCAATGAAAGACTTCCTTGCTGTTCTCAACATTAACCACCTTACTATTGCTTTATATTGCCCACGTGCAAATGGCTTGGTTGAAAGAGTCAACCGTATGATCAAGGAATGTATCCAACTTGACAGCATTAATCATTTAAATGTTCAGAATGCCATCCGAGACATGCTATGGGCATACCACACCACTCCTAATTCCAATACTAAACTTTCTTCATTCTCAGCACTAAAAGACAGGAAACCTAGCACAAAGTTCTTTCCCACTTGGTTAGGTGGAGGGGATAAGATTGTACGTACCTTCCCTAACACAAGAAACCAGATATCTTTACACCAAAACAAGCACAAAATGTATTATGACCTCAAACACAGCATAAAACATAATTTATGGAAGGTGGGCGATTGGGTGCTTGTTAAAAAAACAAAATTGGGAACAGGCATGAAAGGTACAAAATATATGGGACCTATACAAATCAATAAGATCAAGCACAATGTGGTGGTGTTAGAAAATGGTCAGTGTTGGAGTATGGATAGCATTGTCAAGCACAATACACCTACGGGTTTTGATAGAAGACCAGCAGGAGAGGTAAGGAAATGTCTGATCAAGGTATAGGAATGGACGTCTTTAAAAGAATAGGTAGTAGGAAAATCCAAACTCCTGTCTGGCATAAGGACTATGATGTTAACACATGATTTCCTCTGTGTCTCCTTGCGGGGAATTACTCTTCCCTGTAACTAATCAATTCTCTAGGATGTTATTTTTTATTCATTCTCCCTCCCAGGAATTGTACCATTCACGTTGGGTTATCAACCTTCCTTGTAACTACCCCTCATAACATCTTAATATCCTTCCTTGTTTATGATTAGGGTGGAAGATGTGTTGTAACTTTATTTATTTGATTAGCTAATTCATTGTTAGTTACATTATATTATTTTATATGTTTTGTTGTAAGTATTGAATGCATGTTAGATGTGTGCTTTAATGGTATGTTCCACCCCTTCTAGTTTCTAGGAGTTAGTATGTTCCTTAGTAAATAGAATGTGGACAGAAGCTCACAATAGAATGTTGGGGAGCTGTGAGGAAAAGGCTGTATAAAGATGGAGCAGTAGAGACGGAAATAAAGACTCATGCTTGAAAGAAATAGCACTCACCTTCTTTATCACAACACCCCCCTAACAAAATGTTGGTGCGCTTAGTTCTGCCCAAAGGAGAAATTAATGATGAGGAGCAATGATGTGATAATTTGAGGGACATTTGCAGGTTACATCACATAGATGTTCGGGTGTCCTATCTTCAGTACTACAACACAAAAAGAGAGTAACAGGAGAGTTACTACCCCACACTTGCTCCCGAAAGGACAATATACCACTAAAGGTGTGGGGCAGTGGGTTAGGAGGAACTGGGTTAAAGAACCCTGTTCAAGAAGCACTGGATAGAGGTATTCACACAAATGAGTGTATCTTTCTTGTTGGTTCTCACAGTAGGTTGCAGTAGCATCTCTCTGTTACTAGAACAAGCTCGCTTGTCGGCTCTTCTCAGGAGGTCTGAGGGGTACCCTCTAGCCTGTAATTTTTAATCTTTCTAACTGTGACAGGTGACTTGTAAGGTAATTGTATCCACACCTCATCTGGATCCCTGCAAAATATCCAGTCAGATAGACATTTCAGCACTCCCTCTGTAGTTCCTTTAACAACGAGGTCGAGTCCTCCCGGGTAGTATTATCTTACATGGGTAGGGCTAGGTGGTCAAATGATGAAGCATGACACTATAATGTGTGTGAGACCACTTAGTCCGTAAAGAGAACTCCCTCCTGAGGACACAGCCATAATCACATCCACCCTACACTTAGCCCTGCACCCAGAAATTATGCGCGTATCCAGTGCTTCTTCAACAGGGTTTTTTAACCCAGTTCCTCCTAACCCACTGCCCCACACCTTTAGTGGTATATTGTCCCATCTTCAGTAGTCAATTTTAACTCTGTATTGCAGTGGTTCAGAGATGTCTCCACACCTATGTGTTTACTCATGCTGTTGCAATCCTTTGTCGTGTATGGAGGTACAAGTTTATAACTGACAAATGCATACATGAAATGGGAGCCGAGATGGTGGTTTATTGAAGTTTGCACAAATGTTGTATAATGGACTGTTGGAAAATGGGTTATTGGTAAGGGCAGGTAGGTACCTACACCTAGCAACAAGCCACTAACCTCCACTTAGGTCCAGTTAGGTCTCAGTAAATTAACCCCAGCTCAACCATTGGTAGCTCAGCAACGAGCGTCAAGGCTTAACTTAGGAGACAGAGTGTAAAGCATTCAAATATCACAAAACAGTAATTAAATAAAACACAGGAAACAGTTTAAAAATCCAAAACCAATTTATAAAAATAGTTTATAATTTTATCTTTAAAATGACACCAAAACTAATAAAATCGGATAAAGGGAACCGGAGATATGAATTTTTAAAGAATTATTATTTTTCTAGCGCTTAGAAACAAAAAGCGCCAATCGGGTCATCTGGTTGCACCTCGACCGGGGCAAAGTCAAAGTTTCAGGCCGACCGCGATGGAGCCCTGCTCGGCTACAGATCGCGGGAGGCCTCGGTTAAAAAGTTACCTTCTGACTTAGTCTTTATTTTGAAGATTTTCTTCCGCGGGACGAACCTGCCAGTCCAATCCGACCTCCTGGAGCCCTTCTCCGGATACGCGATGCTGGATTCCTCGGTGGAGATTTTTACCTTCGGACTTAGTCGTTTTTTCGAGGTGAAAATCCTTCGACCGGGGTAAACCTGGATCTTGATCCGACGTCCATGGAGCCCTTCTCGGATACGATGGCTGGGAGGTCCCGGTCAACTTTTTACCTTCGGACTTAGGGGGTTATTCTAACTTTGGAGGAGGTGTTAATCCGTCCCAAAAGTGACGGAAAAGTGACGGATTTACCAGCAGCCGTATTACGAGTCCATTATATCCTATGGAACTCGTAATACGACTGGTGGTATATCCGTCACTTTACCGTCACTTTTGGGACGGATTAACACTCCTCCAAAGTTAGAATAACCCCCTTAGTCTCTTTTTCGGAGATTTTTCTTTACCGGGACAAACCACCAAATCAGGCCGGGCGGCGGTTGAGGCAAGCCGGCTAGAATTTCCGCGGCGGGTCGGTCCCTCTATGGAGCTTTTTAAAAAAAAATCTCAAATCTTCTCCAAACTACTGGGGCTTCACCCAGATGTTCTTTTAAGGTTCTTTTGGGGTCCACAGCTCACCCCAAGGGTCCAGAAGTTCTGAGATGGTCCTTGGGGGGTGCGGACTACAACTCCCAGAATGCACCTGGCGCAAACTCCTTTTTGGCCACTGGACGGTGGTCAGCTGGTCACTTTCTTCAGGAGTTGGTGCAGGGGACTCTGGATAGCAATTTTTCACCTGTAGCAAACAGGGAGTCCCTCCTTGAACCAGTTGAAGCCAGGCAAAGTCCTTCTTGTGGTGAAGCCCAAGTGTGCAGCTGGTGCAGTCCTTCTGAGTGCAGGTTCCAGGTGCAGGCCAGGGGTCCAGCAGGGCAGTCCTTCTTCTCCTTTAGTTCTTTTCTTGTTGAAATCTGGTGGGGATCTGAGGTGTGGGTGCAGGTCTGCCAGTTTTATCCTTGCTCCTGGGTGAAAAGCAGGGGGGTCCTGGTTCTCCAATCAGGTACAGGGTCATCCCCCTGTGATGACCACTTCCTGGGAAGTGTGGCAAAAATCCATCCCAGAAGGCAACATTCTCTAAAAATCCAACATGGCTGAATCTGATTTTTGGAGGTTACATCTGGCTGAGCCCACCCACTGGTGTGGTTAAAAAATCATAAACACAGCCCTCTCCTGCCCTCTCCTAATCTAATCAAGGGGGCACCTAGTTGTCTGGGGTTGCAGGATGTGGGGGTGTTGCTGGTTGCTCCAAATGTCCTTCTCTGCCTTTGAAGACCAGTTTGGCAGCCCTCCCCCTTCCTGCCTCACCATCTGCTGAGGGGAGATTCTCTCCCACAAGCACATTCCTTTGTGTGAAGCCAGGCCACTTCACACCGCATCAAGGCAGCTTGGCTAAGCTGCTGCAGGCTGGCCAATCAGAGCACAGCAGCAAAAACAATGCAGGGCTGAAATTGGCAACTTTTTAGGTAAAGTCTAAAACTTTTTACCTGAACAAGTTATATTAAATCCCACAACTGGAAGTTGTGGGATTTATTACAACAAATAATTTGATACCAAATTCTTGGTATGCAACATTTAAGGAGACTTTAAAATTTTAAATAAAGTCTCCCCATTCTAGCCTATGAAGGCCATTTACTTCAATGAGGGAAAAACAAATTTGGCTGTTTTTACCTCACCAGGGTTTATAAATCTATTTTTATAAAGTCCCTGCTTATAGTTACATGGCACCCAGCCCTAGGGGCACATAGGGTACACCTTAGGGGTGACTTATATGTAAAAATAAGGTCGTTTAAGACTTTGGAACTACTTTTAATTCCAAAGTCGAATTTGCATGTAACTTTAATTTAAAAGCAGCCAGCAAGGCAGGCCTGCCTTTAAAATGACACTGGGCACCTCAGCAGTGCACCTAGGTGTGCACCACCTATGCTGTGGTCCCTAAACCTACATGCCCTACCATATACTAGGGACTTATAGGTAGGTTAACTTAGCCAATTATAATTAGCCTAATTTGCATATCCATTTTACACAGAGCACTGGCCCTGGGACTGGTAAGCAGTACCCAGGGCACAGCCAAGAGTCAGTAACCACCAAAACCTGTCCAAAAAGTGTGGGGGTGACCAGGGCAAAAAGGAGGACTTTCCTACACTGCCCCCCCCCCAGATGAAAGGTAATGGGTACTAACCTACACCCTGGTAGTCCTCATCAGCTAAGTGGAAAAACCTGGAAAGGCCATCTGCATTGGCATGGGCAGTCCCAGGTCTGTGCTCCACTGTGAAGTCCATCCCCTGTAGGGAAATGGACCACCTTAACAGTTTTGGGTTCTCCCCTCTCATCTGCATCAACCATCTGAGAGGTCTGTGGTCAGTTTGTACACGGAAGTGAGTGCCAAACAAGTAAGGCCTCAACTTCTTCAGGGACCAGACCACAGCAAAGGCCTCCCTCTCAATGGCACTCCATTTTTTCTCTCTGGGGAGTAGTCGCCTGCTGATGAAGGCAACTGGGTGATCTTGGCCCTCTTCATTAACTTGTGCTAACACTGCCCCAATCCCTTCCTCTGAAGCATCTGTTTGCACTATAAACTCCTTGCTATAGTCAGGGGCCAGTAACACTGGTGCTGAACACATAGCCTGTTTTAGGGTGTCAAAAGCTTTCTGACACTCTGGGGTCCAAATGACCTTCTTGGGCTGTTTCTTGGAGGTAAGCTCAGTCAGAGGGGCCACTATGGTCCCAAAATTCTGAACAAACCTCCGGTAGTACCCAGTCAGGCCAAGAAAGGCCCTGACTTGAGTCTGGGTTTTAGGAGCCTCCCAATCCAGGATAGTCTGGATCTTGGGCTGGAGAGGTTGTACATGGCCTCCACCAACAAGGTGGCCCAGGTACACAACTGAGCTTTGCCCTATCTGGCACTTGCTTGCCTTGATAGTCAGGCCTGCTTGAAGCAGGGCCTGAAGCACTTCCTTCAGGTGGACCAGGTGGTCCTTCCAGGTGGGACTAAATACAGCTATATCATCCAGATAAGCTGCACTGAAAGATTCCAACCCAGATAGGACTCTATTCACCAACCGTTGGAAGGTGGCAGGAACATTTTTCATGCCAAAGGGCATCACCTTGAACTGAAAGTGGCCCTCTGGTGTGGAAAATGCTGACCTCTCCTTAGCTCTTGGACTTAAGGCAATCTGCCAATATCCTGAGGTCAGATCAAATGTGCTCAGGAATTTGGCAGCCCCCAACCTGTCAATGAGCTCATCAGCTCTAGGTATGGGGTGAGCATCAGTCCTAGTGACTGCGTTTAGACCTCTGTAGTCCACACAAAATCACAATTCTTTCTTCCCACCTTGGGGATTAGGTTTGGGCACCAGTACCACTGGACTGGACCAAGGACTATCAGAGGGCTCAATTACCTTGAGCTCCAACATCTTAGCCACTTCAGCTTTGATGTTGGACTTGACCTGGTCAGACAGCCTGTACAGCTTGTTCTTGACAGGCAAGCTGTCACCAGTGTCAACGTCATGGACACACCAATTGGTGAGTCCAGGGGTCAGGGAGAACAGACTAGCAAACTGTTCCAGAACTTGTTTGCAGTCTTTTTGTTGCTGGTCTGTCAACTTGGGAGAGAGTACCACTCCCTCCACTGACCCATCTTGTGCCTTTGAGGACAGGAGGTCTGGCAGAGGTTCACCCTCCTCCTCCTTCCCTTCATCAGTGACCATCAGCATGGTCATGTCTGCCCTGTCCTGGTGGGGTTTCATCCTGTTAACATGCAGGATCCTGTGAGGATTCCTGGGGGTGCCAAGGTCCACCAAGTAGGTGACCTCACCTTTTTTCTCCAGAATTGGATAGGGCCCAGTCCATTTGGCCTGAAGTGCCCTAGGAGCCATGGGCTCCAAAACCCACACCAGCTGTCCTGGGTGATACTCAGGCATGGTAGCCTTCTGATCATGCCAGAGCTTCATGAGCTCCTGGCTGGCCTCCAGGTTTCTGCTTGCCTTCTTCATGTACTCAGCCATGCGTGACCGCAGGCCCAGCACATAATCTAGCACATTCTCCTTGGACTCTTTGAGAGGCTTTTCCCAAGACTCTCTCACCAAGCACAATGGGCCTCTTACAGGGTGCCCAAACAGTAACTCAAAGGGGCTGAATCCAACCCCCTTCTGTGGCACCTCTCTGTAGGCAAACAGCAGGCATGGGAGGAGGACATCCCATCTCCTCCTGAGTTTGTCAGACAAACCCATCATCATGCCCTTCAGGGTCTTATTAAATCTTTCCACCAGACCATTGGTCTGTGGATGATAGGGGGTGGTGAACTTATAAGTAACACCACACTCATCCCACATGGCTTTCAGATAGGCTGACATAAAGTTTGTGCCCCTATCTGAGACCACCTCCTTTGGGAACCCCACTCTGGTGAAAACACCAAGTAGGGCCCTAGCCACTGTGGGAGCAGTGACTGTCCGGAGGCGTATTGCCTCAGGGTACCTGGTGGCATGGTCCACAACCACCACAATGTACCTATTACCTGAGGCAGTTGGTGGGTCTAGGGGACCAACAATGTCAATCCCCACCCGCTCAAAGGGAGTCCCAACCACTGGCAGTGGTATCAAGGGAGCCTTTGGCTTGCCCCCTGTCTTGCCACTGGCTTGGCAGGTGACACAGGAGCTGCAAAACTCCTTGACTTTTTCTGACATTTGGGGCCAATAAAAATGGTTGACCAGCCTGTTCCAGGTCTTGGTCTGTCCCAAATGTCCAGCTAAGGGGATATAATGGCTTAAGGTAAGGAGGAATTCTCTATACTTCTGGGGGACCACTACTCTCCTGGTAGCCCCTGGTTTGAGGCCCCTTGCCTCAGTGTAGAGAACTCCATCCTCCCAATAAACCTTGTGGGTCCCACTGGTATCCCCTTGTTCTTGCCTGGCAGCAGTCTGCCTCAGGCCCTCAAGAGTGGGACACTCTCTTTGTCCATGGCACAAATCTTCTCTGGTGGGCTAACCTGCCCCTTGCAGTTCTGCCAAGTCAGGCAGAGCTTGCAGCGGAAGTGTCCCTCCCTCAGAGGTCAGATCCTCCCCCTCAGGGTTGGATTCCTGCTGACCCTCTGTACTTGTAGGGGCTGGCAAGCCAGACCCAGTGCCCTTTCTCTTCTTCTTGATTTCAATAATACAAAGACTTCAAAAAAAACAAAAAATGCATATCTGTTGCGACAAACCTTTCAACCATTAACAGTGCCCTTTCTCTTCTTCTTGGAGGCTTGGCCCATTGTTCCAGGGTCCAAGTGTCCAGCACTTCCCTGTTGTGCTGCCTGTGACCTGAGTCACAGCACACACCCATTCAGGGAGGTCCAGCATCTGTGCATGGACCCTTCTCTCCACTTCTGACCATTCAGATGCTTCAAGATCATTTCCCAGCAGACACTCTACTGGGAGGGCAGGAGCTACAGCTACCTTCTTAGGGCCAGTCACACCTCCCCATTCCAGACTCACCATGGCCATGGGATGGAGTTTGGTTCTGCTATCTGCATAAGTCACTTGGTGGAAGACACCAGGTAAGACCTGTTCTGGAGAAACCAGCTTCTCTGTGACCATTGTCACACTGGCTCCTGTATCTCTCAGAGCTTCCACCTCAGTCCCATTGACTTTAGGCCTCTGCCTATACCTCTCCATGATGGGAGGTAAGGTGGCCATAGTTGCAATGTCCACCCCACCCACGGATACTAAGGTGACCTCTGTGTACCCTGATTCCAGCCCTGGGCCAACTTCCACCCCCAACCCTACACTAGCAATCCCCTGGGATTGCCCACCAGTGGGGGGCTTCTTGGAGCAGATAGCATCTCCTCTTTTGTGTCCAGGTTGATGACAATCAAAACACTTGCCGGCCTTAGCAAGCTCCTGAAACCTTCCTGCTTTAGCAGGATCATAATTCTTTCCCTGATACCCTTTCCCTTTAAAAGTGAAATGGCTCGGGGCTCCCCCACCCTGAGAAGTTTTTGGGGATTCTTGTGAGGACTCCTTGGGCTTTTTATCATCTTTCCCTTGGTTCTTCCCCTGGGAAGAACCATGTCCTCCCTTTTTCTGATCACCCCCTGGGGGTTTCTGGTTAACCCTAGTTCTTAACCAGTCATCTGCTGCCTCCCCCAGCTCTCTGGGGTTGGTCAACTTAGAGTCTACTAGATACTGGCGGAGCTTCTCTTGGACACAATTGGTTAGAAGGTGCTCCCTCATAATCAAATTGTACAGCCCCTCAAAGGTACTTACCTTGTTGCCCTGTATCCAGCCCTCCAGTGCTTTTACTGAAATGTCCACAAAGTCCACCCAGGACTGGGTGCTTGTCTTTTGGGTGTCCCTAAACTTGAGCCTATACTGCTCTGGGGTCAGACCAAACTTTTTAGTCAAGCAACTCTTCATACTGGGGTATGAGTCTGCATCCTCCCCCCTCATGGTTAGGAGCCTAACCCTCCCAGAGTTGGGAACTAACTCCCAAAGAAGTGAACCCCAGTACTGAGGCTTGACTCTCCTCATCTGGAGGGCCCTCTCAAAGGCACCCAGCCACTTATCTATATCATCCCCCTCTACATAGGCAGGAACCACCCCTTTGGGTAATCTGGGGGAAAAACCCCCACCCAGGGACACCTCAGCTTCTTTATCGCTGCCACCATCTCTTTTCTCCTTGTTTGCCCACTTTTTCTTTTCTAGGGCCAGCTTGTCTGCTTCCAAAGCTATGTATGCTAGCTGGGCCTCCAGCTCTCTTTCCCTGATGGATGGGTTCTCTCCTCCTGAAAGGACCCCCTTCCCACCACTAGCTTTGGGTCTACCCCTAGTGACTGTATGTACTGAGGACCGTTCTTCCTCATCCTCACTTAGGCTCAGATGCCCTCCCTCCCCTGAGTGGTTAGAGCTAGCATCCTCCCCTGTTTCTCCCTCCTCTGGAGCTTCCTCTGTGCCTACCTCTTGGGCCTCAGCCCATGCTGTCAGGGATTTGATCAGGACTTGCTTCCTGAGGTCAGTGGTTGCAGGCAACCCTCTTTCAGTACACAACTCCCTAAGCTGGACTACTGTCAGTGTGGGTAGGCTAGCCAGATCAAGCTCCATGGTTCCCTGGTTTTGTGTCAACAAAAACTTTTTGCAAAAATTGGAAACAAGAATTTAGAAAAATTAAAAAAATTCAATAATTGAAATTAATCAAAATTTATTTTAAAAAAAATGTAAAAATGTAAAACATTTTTTTTTGCACTAGGACAATTGAAAGGATTTTTAATTTGCTTTACTTAAAACTGTAACGTGATACTCAACACAAGTACAGGATCCCACCGCTGCCACCAAAAATGTTGGAAAATGGGTTATTGGTAAGGGCAGGTAGGTACCTACACCTAGCAACAAGCCACTAACCTCCACTTAGGTCCAGTTAGGTCTCAGAAAATTAACCCCAGCTCAACCCTTGGTAGCTTGGCAACGAGCGTCAAGGCTTAACTTAGGAGACAGAGTGTAAAGCATTCACATATCACAAAACAGTAATTAAATAAAAAACAGGAAACAGTTTAAAAATCCAAAACCAATTAATGAAAATAGTTTATATTTTTATCTTTAAAATGACACCAAAACGAATAAAATCGGATAAAGGGAACCGGAGATATGAATTTTTAAAGAATTATTATTTTTCTAGCGCTTAGAAACAAAAAGCGCCAATCGGGTCATCTGGTTGCACCTCGACCGGGGCAAAGTCAAAGTTTCAGGCCGACCGCGATGGAGCCCTGCTCGGCTACAGGTCGCGGGAGGCCTCGGTTAAAAAGTTACCTTCTGACTTAGTCTTTATTTTGAAGATTTTCTTCCGCGGGACGAACCTGCCAGTCCAATCCGACCTCCTGGAGCCCTTCTCCGGATACGCGATGCTGGATTCCTCGGTGGAGATTTTTACCTTCGGACTTAGTCGTTTTTTCGAGGTGAAAATCCTTCGACCGGGGTAAACCTGGATCTTGATCCGACGTCCATGGAGCCCTTCTCGGATACGATGGCTGGGAGGTCCCGGTCAACTTTTTACCTTCGGACTTAGTCTCTTTTTCAGAGAGTTTTCTTTAACGGGACGAACCACCAAATCAGGCCGGGTCGCGGTTGAGGCAAGCCGGCTAGAATTTCTGCGGCGGGTCGGTCCCTCTATGGAGCTTTTTTAGAACCAGATGTTCTTTTAAGGTTCTTTTGGGGTCCACAGCTCACCCAAAGGGTCCAGAAGTTCTGAGATGGTCCTGGGGGGGTGCGGACTACAACTCCCAGAATGCACCAGTCGCAAACTCCTTTTTGGCCACTGGACAGTGGTCAGCTGGTCACTTTCTTCAGGAGTTGGTGCAGGGGACTCTGGATAGCAATTTTTCACCTGTAGCAAACAGGTAGTCCCTTCTTGAACCAGTTGAAGCCAGGCAAAGTCCTTCTTGTGGTGAAGCCCAAGTGTGCAGCTGGTGCAGTCCTTCTGAGTGCAGGTTCCAGGTGCAGGCCAGGGGTCCAGCAGGGCAGTCCTTTTTCTCCTTTAGTTCTTTTCTTGTTGAAATCTGGTGGGGATCTGAGGTGTGGGTGCAGGTCTGCCAGTTTTATCCTTGCTCCTGGGTGAAAAGCAGGGGGGTCCTGGTTCTCCAATCAGGTACAGGGTTGTCCCCCTGTGATGACCACTTCCTGGGAAGTGTGGCAAAAATCCATCCCAGAAGGCAACATTCTCTAAAAATCCAACATGGCTGAATCTGATTTTTGGAGGTTACATCTGGCTGAGCCCACCCACTGGTGTGGCTACAAATCATAAACACACCCCTCTCCTGCCCTCTCCTAATCTAATCAAGGGGGCACCTAGTTGTCTGGGGTTGCAGGATGTGGGGGTGTTGCTGGTTGCTCCAAATGTCCTTCTCTGCCTTTGAAGACCAGTTTGGCAGTCCTCCCCCTTCCTGCCTCACCATCTGCTGAGGGGAGATTCTCTCCCACAAGCACATTCCTTTGTGTGAAGCCAGGCCACTTCACACCTCATCAAGGCAGCTTGGCTAAGCTGCTGCAGGTTGGCCAATCAGAGCACAGCAGCAAAAACAATGCAGGGCTGAAATTGGCAACTTTTTAGGTAAAGTCTAAAACTTTTTACCTGAACAAGTTATATTAAATCCAACAACTGGAAGTTGTGGGATTTATTACAACAATTAATTTGATACCAAATTCTTGGTATGCAACATTTAAGGAGACTTTAAAATTTAAAATAAAGTCTCCCCATTCTAGCCTATGAAGGCCATTTACTTCAATGAGGGAAAAACGAATTTGGCTGTTTTTACCTCACCAGGGTTTATAAATCTATTTTTAGAAAGTCCCCGCTTATAGTTACATGGCACCGGCCCTAGGGGCACATAGGGCACACCTTAGGGGTGACTTATATGTAAAAATAAGGTAGTTTAAGACTTTGGAACTACTTTTAATTCCAAAGTCGAATTTGCATATAACTTTAATTTAAAAGCAGCCGGCAAGGCAGGCCTGCCTTTAAAATGACACTGGGCACCTCAGCAGTGCACCTAGGTGTGCACCACCTATGCTGTGGTCCCTAAACCTACATGCCCTACCATATACTAGGGACTTATAGGTAGGTTAACTTAGCCAATTATAATTAGCCTAATTTGCATATCCATTTTACACAGAGCACTGGCCCTGGGACTGGTAAGCAGTACCCAGGGCACAGCCAAGAGTCAGTAACCACCAGTACCTGTCCAAAAAGTGTGGGGGTGACCAGGGCAAAAAGGAGGACTTTCCTACATGGACATTGATGTACAACTGTATTAACACAGATGCCCTCAAACTGTTGTATCTGTTATAGGGCAAGGCGAAGGTGACAGAGGCCATGTCGGCGGAGATGAAGCATGCCACTGGGAATCGGGTGTGGAGACCACTGACACCAAAGGATGCAGTGGAATGGAGGGTGAGGGGACTGGCCAGGAGGTCACAACTGATTCTACATCATCTTCAGGGGCATCCGATGAAGACCAATCCCTAGTGGGGGCAGTCCCTGAAGTGACTGTGACACCTGCGTCATCTGCTCCTCCATTGTGAGCGCCATCCACCCTCTTGCCCCTTCCTAATTGGCTCCATTCGCCCATCTAAAAGGGATGCCATCACCTTTGCTGCAGGCACCTCTGACCCTGCACCAGTGTCTCAGGCTGCACCCAGTCAGGAGGCTGTATACCTTTTGTGAACGATCGCTGTAGGCCAGACCGCACTTCTGAATGCCGTCCAGGGGCTGGCTGCCAGAACAACCAGATGCCAGCCTACCTGGATGGCATTCACAGTGGCCAGCCTGGCCTACAGGGGTCATTCCAGGCTGTGGCCTCCTTACTGGAGTTTGTGGAGAACTCCATGAAGTGCTGAAAAAGAGGCAGAGTGCAGAAAGTCACAGTGAATTTCAGGGCCAGGTGTTTGTCCCAAGTTGTAATATCTGGGCGAAAGGCACAATGTGCAGCGCAAAAGGGTGCAGCTTCTTTCTGCCTATCAAGTAGATTTTCTACTCGAGCAGCAGTTTCCTGAATGTGAGCAGCGCAACAGCTGGCATTGAGAAATCTCACCAGGAGGTGGTCTAGTGGATAATTTTTCTCGCACACCAACCTAACGTTGGTAAGTCATGAGAAAGGCAAAATTCCGCTCTGCAATGATTTTCAGAACTTTGTGCTCTGTACTCTCTCTGGAGGTGGTCTAGAGTGAGATTTTTCTTGCGTGTGCTCACCAACCTAACATTGGTGAGCCGTGAGAAAGGCATAACTCTACAAACTCAGCCAGCAGAACTTATTGCACACCCCTACCACAGACACCACAGCAACCCACACCACAACCATAACAGACACATTCATGTACACATATACTGGACATAAACGCCTACACTCACCCATCCAACAATCAGTAAGAGACACAAATAAAAAAACAGCACATAAACCAGACCCTCGGGCATCCACAACTTCAACACACACACGCACTTTAGCCACAGCCACTCACTCTACCTCCCAACCTGAACTCCCTCATGATCACACTGCCTTTTTTCCTAAGGATGATGTTATGTTTGCCCTGTTCCTGAGCCCTATCACCTCTCATACCACCCCTTCCAAACATAGGAATTTCCCAGCACAACGTTTATGTCCCCCTTCCAAATTCCACCCTACCCCTTTCACATCCCAATTCACTTGTTCCACATCTCACACCACCCCTTCCAAATCTCAACCCACCCCTTCCACATCCAAACCCATCCCTC
This sequence comes from Pleurodeles waltl, assembly GCF_031143425.1. Lineage (NCBI taxonomy): Eukaryota > Metazoa > Chordata > Amphibia > Caudata > Salamandridae > Pleurodeles > Pleurodeles waltl. The sequence goes on from NC_090444.1 coordinate 46,367,767, forward strand.
CCAAACCCAAATCCGCCCCCCCTAGATCCAATTTCCCCCCGTGACATCATTGAGGTGCCTGCTCTCGCTGACCCATAGATGCCCCTTCCAGAGGAGGTTCCTTTCTGACAGTGATTGTAGGAGGCAAGTGTGGTCTAACAGTCACTGGGGCCCACATGGGCTCTATTTGTTGTACCTAGCTCTTGTCTATGCTACATTATTATTTATTTTCATATTTTGAGAGTATCTCAGTTATACATACAAACATATTTTAATTTTGGAACTACCTTTGTCCTGGTTTCTTTATGATTATTACTGATTGTTTTCTGATGATGTTATTTCTGCTAATGTGTGAGCCATGCACGTCCTCTCATCTGTGAACAATACAAACATAGGTTTTATCTTTGGCTTATTTTTTCCCAATGCATACATAAGTGTTGTTCATTACTGATGGGCATATTAATTTTGGTGCAGCCATTCATCATGCTATTTGACACTTACACCAAATGTATATGTCTTTCTGATATTGTGAATGGAGAATGCATGTATGCTTATTCTGACCTGCTGTGTCAATAATATGCAAATATGCATTACCCATCTACTGTTTGACATCAATTGCAGACACCAAGGGGACATGTGAGCTTCCAAGGTCTCTGACAACTTTGCAATAAGGGTGGGCGGAACCAGTCGAGCAGTAATTTGCGTAATTCTACAGAGTCCCCTAAAAACTCAGCGGGATTCAGCTGAGTTCTGTGAGAGGCGGAATTCCCATCCTTGTGAGTGCAATGGCAAGGTGAGACTGCCCCAGGCGGAGGAGGCGCAAGGCAATCAAAAGCAAGCCTGTCTTTCTGTGTCCTCAGACGCCCTATGCTGCCTCCTATCTGAGCCAGGAGCTGCACGTCACTACCAGTACCTGCACAATAATAACCTCATATCTAAAAGAGAGGTGTAGAGTCATCCATGATTAATTTTCACACTAAACTAGGCACTAGGAGACCCCCGGTCTTTCTGGGCACATAGGCCCTCATTATGGCAATGGCGGTAAATCCCACTTACCGGCATGCCGACTGTTGCCAACATACCGCGGTGGCGGCGGATATCCGCTACCCATATTATGACACACACACAGTAATCCATCACTATTCAGCCACATACACAACTCTGCAAAGCCAAAGGTCAGTGATAAACTGGTGCTATCATAACCCACACCGTCACGCCAACAGAACTACGCCCACAACATTATGACCCACGAATCACCACGGCGGACATTCAATGGCGGTAAACCATTGAACGTACAGACCATTGCGCTCAAAATATACACACTCAAACAAAACAACACCACATTGGACAAACCAAACTAAAAACACCTGACACCCATACACACACCACACAACCACACCACTATAAAACACAAACCCACACTACCCACAACCCCTTACGAATACAAACAATTGGCTTGAGACTGACACCACGTTCACAGACAAGACCACAGCCACACACCACCATCACCTATACACCACGCACCCCAAATCACACACCCCAACACATCACCCTACACACCCTCACCCACACCACACACACTACACTCATGGCACCACAACGACACCCCAGGTTCTCTGAGGAGGAGCTAAGGGTCATGGTGGAGGAAATCATCCGGGTAAAGCCACAGCTATTTGGATCATAGGTGCAGCAGATATCCATTGCTAGGAAGGTGGAGCTATGGTGGAGGATCGTGGACAGGGTCAACGCCGTGGGACAGCACCCCAGAACAAGGGATGACATCAGAAAGAGGTGGACGACCTACGGGGGAAGGTGCGTTCCATTGCAGCAAGACACCAACTGGCTGTACCGAGGACTGGCAGTGGACCCACACCTAACAATATGGGAGGAGCAAGTCTTGGCAATCATGCATCCTCAGGGCCTGGCAGGAGTAGGAGGAAGACTGGACTCTGGTAAGTCAACTCTTTACTACTTTCTCCCCCCATCTGCATGCCATCACATACCCCCACCCTCACCCTCATTCCCATCCGTCCACTACTTCCCACACACCCCGCCATCACAACCCACTCATCCAAATGCCAAGCCCTGCATGCCCCACCAATGCATGTACATCACTCACAGACCTTCATGGACACCTATCACTAAAGCATGCACACAAGAGGGAAACAGCTAGCCCACCAAATAACAACTCATACAAGGAAAGCTGCCAGGGCAATAACAACCATACAGGGCAACACAACCATGCACAAGATGGCACACGCAGAAACAATAACACTGCATTTACATCCCCACAGGTAAACCAGCCAATGTCACCGGCGAAGAGGTGCCAGCAACATCCAGTTCCCCCCCAGAAGAGGCCCACAGTGATGACAGCAGCTCTGGTCGCCTGGATCTGGATGACCAACCTGGCCCATCAGGGAACTCCGGGGCAGTGGGTTACCCAGGCGCAGTCTTACACCACCACAGCTCACACCCAGCGGGCCCATACCTCTGTTCCCAGGACACGTCAATCAGCAGTGTGTCCATCTCTACAGGGACACCAGGGCACACCACAAACCCAAGACAATCTGGGATGTGGGGTCAGTGGCAGTGGGCACACTGTTTAGGGGACAGAGGCACAGGACAACAGGGAAGCTGGGAGGACTGCTTTGCGACAGGGGGAGGGCAGGCCAGGGAACCGACCCTCCAGGAGGCATTCACCTTGATTCTCGGAGCATATCACTTTCCCAGGATATGCTGTGCCAGATCATGGATAAGATGCAGGAGAACATGCGGCTGTAGAAGGGACAGTACCTGGGGATCAGGGAGGACTTGAAGGCCATTAACACCACCTTGGTCTCCATTGCAGGGGTGCTGGCAAACTTGGCCAACAGTCTGAGGGAGGCAGTAGCACAACAGCGGGCCCCTGACACTAGCCACACTACTGAACAGCCCTCCACCTCCGCTGCCGCTAGTGGACAGGAGGCCCCGCCACAGGAACAACAGGCCACCAGCACCCGTCCACCTGCAGAAGGAGAACCACCCTGCAAAGGTTCCCTGTGATCCAGACAGAAGCCAGAGATTATTGCCAAGACCCCCACCAGGAAATAAGACTCTCCTGAATGTCACCCTTGTGTCCCACTCTGTCTGCCTCTCCACCTTGAACTGCCATTGCTCCACTTCCTATGCCCCCTTGGACACTGCACCTGTGTTTCAGATAGACTGGACTCTAACGTGGACTTTCCTCCATCATCACTGTAGGAGGCTGGCCTGGTTTGTAGTGAGTACCTTGGGAACTTACACCTTATACCAGGTCCAGTTATCCCTTATTAGTGAAGTAGTAGTGTTCTAGAAGCTTAGGCTGATGGAGGTAGCTATAGCAGAGCAGCTTAGGCTGAACTAGGAGACATGCAAAGCTCATGCAATACCACTTATAGTTACACATTACTTATACACAAGTAAAGACAATACTCAGTGTTACCAAAAATAAAGGTAGTTTATTTGGGTGACAAAGTAAAAAAATATCTTAGAGGCAATACTCCTTCTGGAGGTAAGTATTATACACAATATGTACACTAGACACCAAAATAAGGTAAGTAATTAGACAAAGGATAGGCAAACAATAGGAAATGCTATAGAATGCAATAGGAGAAAATAGGTCTAGGGGCAACACAATGCATATACTAAGAAAGTGGAATGCGAATCATGACCCTAGACAAGTGTAGTGTGTGCAGAATCGCTGAGAGAGTAAGAATACAGTAAAGGTAAGTAAATTACCTCACCCCAGAGCCCAGAAAAGCAGGAGTAAAGTACTGCAAGTTTCCTTAGAACACACTACACATCGTGATTGGGATTGTGCAGTAACCAACCAAGTCTGTAAACAACAACTGCTGGATTCCTGGACCTGTAGACCTCCAAAAGAGGGGGACCAAGTCCAGAAGTCGAAAGAAGTTCCAGGATGGGCAGGAGCCCCTGATAACCCAGAAGAGGGTGCAAAAGAAGAGTCCCCGGTTAGTCGAAGACTGCAGGAATGCACGCTATGAAGATGCCAGCGTGTTCCTGCGTGATGCAAAGGATGTCCCACGATTTGAAGATGGATGCAGACGTGATTTCGTGTTGGAAGTCTCCAACAAGCCTTGGTTACAACAAAAGTGCGTTTTGCTTAAAAAAGGCGCTGGATGGACCCAGGAGGGACCTGGGGGCCACAACTCTGTGTGAGGAGGAAGAGGGGGTTCTCAGCACTTTAGCGAGCCCTCAGGATGCCAGGCAGCACCCACGGGAGTCCCAGGACACGGGGACAAAGGAGGTGCAAAACACGGTTGGTGCAGCACAACAAAGGAAGGTCCCACGCCGCCGGAGAACAACTCAGCGAGTTGAGCATCACAGGATGGAGTGCTGGGGACCTGGGCCAGGCTGTGCACAAAGGTATTTTGCACATGGTGCACAGAGGCCTCAGGAGGTGAAGAAGACGTAGTACACAGGAGTACCATCACTCTCAGGGAATGCAAGGTGTTACCGCCTCCAAATTGCATCAGCAGGACCTCGGGACAGTCTATGTCGATAATGTCCACCCTCTGTGTCCTTAGGAGCATGCTCGTTGCTGTGAGAGGAGTCCAAGGGTACCGATCATCGTCTTGGAAGGTGCCTGCGTGAGCAGGGGAGGGACTCCGTCACCCCGCAGGAGATTTCTTTGGTCCTTCTTGTGCAGGATGAAGACAGGGAGTCCCCAGAGCGTGCACACCATGGAAACTGTTGCAGTTGCTGGCTGGAGCTGAAGTTGCAGAGGAAACGTATCCCTTGGGGATACTTTGTTGCTGTTACAGCGGTTCCTGGAGCAGGCTGCGGATGAAGTAGTAGTTGCAGAGGATTCCTGAAGGAAACTTGCAAGCAGAATCTGAAGAGAACACACAGGAGAGACCCTAAATAGACCGGAGAGGTGGATTGGTTACTTTATCAGGTATGGACCTATCAGGAGGGGTCTCTGATGTCACCTGCTGGCACTGGCCACTCAGAGCCCTCCAGAGGGCTCCCACACCTTGCAAAGCAAGATGGCTGATTTCTGGGACACACTGGAGGAGCTCTGGGCACCACCCCTGGGGTGGTGATGAACAGGGGAGTGGTTACTCTCCTTTCCTTTGTCCAGTTTTGCACCAAAGCAGGGGACAAGGGGTCCCTGAACCGGTGTAGACTGGTTTATGAAAGGAGGGCACTACCTGTGCCCTTCAAAGCATTTCCGGAGGCTACCCCTCCCAGCCTGTAACATCTATTTTCAAAGGGAGAGGGTGTAACACCCTGCTCTCAGAGGAATTGCTTTGTTCTGCCTTCCTGGGACTGGGCTGCCCAGACCCCAGGAGGGCAGAACCCTGTCTGTGAGGTGGCAGCAGCTGTAGCTGCAGTGCAAGCCTCAGAGAGCTGGTTTGGCAGTACTGGGGGTCCATGGTGGACCCCCAGGATGCATGGAATTGGCTCCCCAATACCAGATTTGGAATGAGGGACAATTCCATGATCTTAGACATGTTACATGGCCATATTCAGAGTTACCATTATCAAGCTACATATAGGTATTGACCTATATGTAGTGCATGTGTGTAATGGCGCCCCACACTCACAAAGTCCTGGGAAATGGATGTGAATTATGTGGGGGCACCTTTGCTAGTGCAAGGGTGCTCTCACACTTAGTAACTTTGCACCTAACCTTCAGCAAGTGAAGGTTAGACATATAGGTGACTTATAAGTTACTTAAGTGCAGTGAAAATGGCTGTGGAATAGTGTGTGCACTATTTCACGCAAGCTGCAATGGCAGTCCTGTGTAAGGATTTGTCTGAGCTCCTTATGGGTGGCAAAAGGAATGCTGCAGTCCATATGGATCTCCTGGAACCCCAATGCCCTGGTGCCTAGGTACCATATACTAGGGACTTATAAGGGGGGGTCCAGTGTGCCAATTGAAATTGGTAAATTAGTCTACAGTGACAAATTTAAAAGCAGAGAGAGCATAAGCACTGAGGGTCTGATTAGCAGAGCCTCAGTGACACAGTCAAGCACTATACAGACACACACATTAGGCCATAAACTATGAGCACTGGGGTCCTGGCCAGCAGGATCCCAGTGAGACAGACAAAAACATACTGACATACAGGTAAAAATGGGGGGAACATGCCAAGGAAGATGGTACTTTCCTACAATCGCCCCAGCCCATTGCACTACCCCCTCTTCTTCAGAGAACCGCATTAAACACACTTTGATCAAATACAAGTATGGTGGATGTCAAATGATTTCAAAATGTATTTGTTTAACAAGGTTTAAACATTGCAATTCAACTGCACAATAATGTTTACATAGGAAAGACCTGCAGTTGGCTGCACTGAACTGAGCTATAGTGAGGCACCAACATCTACAAAAAGAGATGCCAAAGGGTACAGTAAGTGGGCATAGGAGAAGGAATCCACAGCCTGCCAGTGACAATGTCACATATCAAACTGTCTATGATATGCTAAATAATACTGTCTTACCTGTGTGTCATTGGAAGTACTGACAAATGACTGCACTTCTGTTGTCCTCATCCTCTGCCTCATCTTCACTGTCAACAGGGTCCACTGCTTCCGCACGGCCATCTCCAGCCTCCTCCTGCAGAAGAGGCACATGGTGGCGCAAGGCAAGGTTGTACAACATACAGCATGCCACGATGATCTGGCAGACCTTCTTGGGTGAGTAGCACAGGGATCCTTCTGTTAGATGGAGGCAACAAAACCTGGCCTTCAGGAGGCGGAAGTTCCTTTCTATAATCTTTCTTGTCCGCCCATTGTTCCTCAGCCCTTGTCCTGGCATTCCTCACAGGGGTCAGTAGCCATGAGAGGTTGGGGTAACCAGAGTCACCTGCAAATATCGAGGGACACCTGTTAGCCACACACTCACCCTCAGGGCCCACACTATACCCATACACCAACATCCACTGGGTGGGAACCAGGGCTCACCTATTAGCCACACCCAGTGCCTCTGGAGTTGGGCCATCACATTTGGGATGCTGCTATTCCTCAGGATAAAGGCATCATGCACAGACCCAGGATACTTAGCAGTGACGTGGGAGATGTAGTAGTCCGCCAGGCACACCATCTGGACTTTCATGGAGTGGAAACTCGATTTCTGAACACCTGTTCATTTCGCTGGGGGGGCGGGGGGGGATGCTCGGGAGGAAAAATGCAATACATGTTCAATTAATTGCGCCAATGATGTTGGGGATATGTCCCACTGTATAGAAGTCAGCTTTCACTGTGGCCAAATCCTCCACCTGTAGCTGCACATGCATTTAATCAGGGCAGACAACACTCTGGGCAGCACTATTGAGAACATTGGCTGTGACATTCCTGCTGCCAAGCCCACTGTCACTTGGAAAGAACCAGTTGCCAAAAAATGGAGCACTGATAGCACTTGCACAAAAGGAGTGATCCCAGTGGGGTGACAGATAGCAGATATCAGGTCAGGTTCCAATTGGGCACACAGCTCTGTGATTGTGGCCCTGTCAAGTCTGTAGGTGAGGATAATGTGCCTGTCCTCCATTGTTACCAGGTCCGCAAGGGGTCTGTACATGGGAGGATGTCTCCGTCTCCTATTTATCCTCAGCGGTTGCAATCTATGGGGCAAACGAGTGAGCAGCTGGTCATTATCTGTACATTGTAGCCACTACAGTGCAATGCATATTGTGATTGTTACAATATTGTGGTGGGAAATGTCCATAATGTGAATTTGTGTACTGTGACGCAGTTAGGATCCATGGCCTGCCCCCCCTCACGAAATGGCGTCCACCTGTCCTGTATGGAGGGATAGGTGGGAATTAGGTAATTCCGCTGACGTTGTGCTCCGTGGCGGGAGGCGGTCGAGAACCGCCGTGCAACTCCTAATTGGTTATCATTGGGCCCTATGGGGTATAGTGGCCAATGGTGATGTATGCCAGCGGTGACGGTACGCACCGTCACGGACATGACCGCCATTTTCTATCTGTTCACTCACTTGCTACCTGACCTTCAACAGGAGAGGACCTACACTGCATGTGCTGCTGTGACCTGGGTCCTGAAACGACCATGGCTCTTGTGACTGGGGAAAGGGCCCCTGCCTTCACCTCAGAGGAGTTGGAGCGACTGGTGGATGGGGTCCAACCCCAGTACTGACTGCTGTATGGGCCTCCAGACCAACAGGTGAGTACACCGAGAGTACGATGCATGGGGCGTGAATGCATGGAGTGCTGTGTGTGAAGGCCTCATGTGGGGGGGGGAGGGGATGGGCCCTGGGAAGAGTACAGCATGTATGCTGGGCTATGTCTGTGCTAATGGGGATGGGATGGGGCATGGTGGGCCATAAGTGTAACAGGCAGGACTGTCAGACTAATATGTTTCCCTGTGTGTATTTCCCTGCAGGTCAACGCCCATCAAAAGAAGGGAATATGGTGTGCCATCACCAAGGACCTGCGGACCCTGGGGGTCTACGGCAGGCAGAGCACCCACTGTCCGAAACAGTGGGAGGACCAAAGACGCTGGGCACGAAAGATGTCAGAGGCCCAGCTGGGGATGGCCTCCCAACGAAGAAGGGGTGCCCTTCGAAGCCTGACCCCCCTGATGGTCCACATACTGGTGGTGGCTTATCTGGAGCTGGATGGGCGCTTGAGGGCATCACAGCAGCCACAAGGGGGGTGAGTACAGTGCCCATCATTACAACTTACACATGGTGGGGTGGTATCCGGGTGGGGGGGGGTGGGCTTTGTGGGTGCCCCTAGGCCAGGCCTGACATTGCACAGTAGGTCCCATGTTGGGCACGGCTCATATGTGAAAGTCCTCCAACTAAACTAGTAGATATCCACTACTGAGCAGGGGTCAGTGGGTCTCAGGTATGCTGCAATCTGCGTTAGGTGTCCCTATCCATGGGCTGGTGACTAGCATTGTGACTGGTAGTGCATTGCCTAATGCGTAGGGCTCTAACCTGTGTGTGAGTGTGTTTTATATGCCAACGGTGTTGTTGGTGCTGCCACTGACCAAGTGTATCCTTTTTCTTCCCCCCTTTTTGTTTTGTTACCCTGTCCTTATGTGCATTAGCATCATCTGGCTAGGGAGGAGAGGCACCGGCAACGGAGGGTGCTGCATGCCACAGGACCCAGGAGGCCAAATCCACCGGTGGTCAGGGCACCAGTGGGACGGAAGTCGAGGGGAGCACCACGACGGAGACTGGAGGGGACAGTTCTGACACAGATACCTCCTCCGATGGAAGCTCCCTGGTGGTGGCGGACACCTCTGTGCCCACCCCAGCTACAGGTACAGCCACCACCCCTGTATCAGCACCGCCCTCCCAGCAGCCCCTCAGCAAGCTTTCCGTGTGCACTCACCCAGGATGGTAGGCATCTCCTTCGCCCCAGGCACCTCAGGCCCTTCCCCAGTTAGCCCTGCTGCCCTGAGTGAGGAGGCTATTGACCTCCTGCGATCCATCTCTGTTGGGCAGTCAACCATTGTGAATGCCATCCGGGGTAAGCAGCCCAAATGCAACAGATCAATGCATTTCTGGAGGGTATTCACACTGGCTTGGCAGCCCAACAGAGATCAATCCAGGCTCTGGCCTCCTCTCTGATGGCAGCCATTGTCGCTGTTTCCACCTTCTCCCCTCCAAATTCCTCCACCCAATCCCATTCCCCTCAACCACTACCAATCACAAGCACACAGGCAGACGAACAGGCACCCAGGACAACACACAAGAGTGGACATGGCAAACACAAGCATCACACTTCATCCCACAGGCACTGACACAAACACAATCCAGATGCAGACATACCAACATCCACTGCCTCCTGTGTGTCCCCCTCCTCCTTGTCCTCCACCTCCCTTCCATTTGCATCTCCACTCACACCTGCATGCACTACATCCTCATCCACTACCACCATCACCAGCACACCTATCAGAGCATACACCTCACTGGCAGTCACCACCCCCACATCCATGCACACATCCCCTATGTCCTCTCCCACTGTGTCTGTGCCCCCTCCTCCCAAGGTACACACAAGCAAGCACTCAGACACCCAACAGCCATCCGCCTCAGTACAGCATCCAGCCCATCACCTGCACCCAAACACAGCAGACAGACACCTCCTACAACCATTCCCTCTTTCTCCACTCCCAAACCTTCTCCCTCTTCCCGCCCTAATGTCCCTAAGAAGCTTTTCCTCTTCATCATTGACCTCTTCCCTACCCCTCCCCCCCATCCTCCACGTCTGGCCAGGGAGGGTAAAAGCCAGGCAAGCACCTCAGCCACCCAGTCCACGGGCCCAGTAGTGTCCACAGCAACTCGTGGTGGGAAAGGATCCCAGGCATCAGGCAGCCACACGGAAAGGGTGCCTGCCCCAAGTGCAGTCAGAAAGGGAAAGATGCCACCCCAGCTGCTGAACTGAAGTAAAAGATGCTACCCCCAGCTGCTGAATGGAAGGACAGAAAGGACAAGAGGCCTGATGCTGGGACTCAGTCTGAGCCCACAACACCAACCATGGTGGTGCAGCCGTCCGAGGCTGCAGGGGATGAGCTGGAGCCTCCTCCCACCACTGCCAGCACCGCCACCAACAGCAGCAGCTCCAGTGGGCAGCCGTCCAAGGCTGCAGGGGATGGGCTGGAGCCTCCCCCACCACTGCCAGCACCAGTAGAAGCAGCCCCAGCGGGCAGACGTCCCAGCGAGCAGCCATCTGAGGCTGCAGGGGGTGGGCTGGAGCCTCCCCACTCCACTGCCAGCACCGCCACCAGCACCAGCAGCCTCAGTGGGCAGCCGTCTGAGGCTGCAGGGGATGGGCTGGAGACTCCCCCCACCACAACCAGCTCCACCAGCAGCACCACCACTGCCACCTCTGTGAAGCCGTCTCCGCTGGCGGACAGTTTGTAAGTCCTACGTCCATGGGCTGTTGTGCGGCCTGCCCCTGCTAATCCTGTGGTAATGCCACCCAGATGAGAGACTTGTGGCCTTGCACTCCCCAAGCTCTGCATCACAGGGCACTAGGCCCCCTCCAGAACCACTGGAGAAGCCTTCCACTTACCCCATCCTCCCCAGGATGAAGCTCCCTGGGCACGATGCCCCCTCCAGAACCAGTAGAGAGGCCTTCCACTCACCCCATCATCCCCAGGATGAATCTTACTGGGCATGTTGTCCCCTCCAGAGCATGTGGGCAAGTAACCAACTCAAGAGACTGTGGCTTTGCACTCCCCAGGACCAAGCACAGGGCATGTTGCCCCCTCCAGAGCCAGGGGGTAAGTCACACACTTGAGAGACTGTGGCCTTGCACTCCCCAGGACAGTGTAATGGGCATGTTGCCCCCTCCAGGACCAGTGGTGTTGTACCGTCATCCGGCTGAGGTGCCCCCCCCCCGTTCTCGGTCCCCCTGAGGTGCCTGGCTATTTTCAACCTGATGCCCCTGCAGTGTTCTCTCAGTGTTGTTGCAGGAGTGAGGTGGGGCCTGGGACTTTGTGATGTGGCCCTGTGGCCCACGGACCGTGTGGACTGGGCAGTGTCCCTTGAATTGTAAATATGTATATACTTTTTGATTTGGATGCATGTCTTGCTACTACATTATCTTATTACACTCTTTTTACTCTAGTAGTTGTCCTTGCATTATTCCTGAGGGGTACTGGGTGAATATGTTATGTTACTGCATCTTCTTGTATATGGTGTTGGGGTGATGCGTGTTGCTTGTGTGTGTGTCATTCTCTTTTTCCTCCCCCCCTTCCCCTGTGTGCTAGGCGGCTATACTCACCGTGGTCTTCTTCACCGTCGTTGGTGTTCGTAGTGGAGCAGGACGTAAAACATCATTGTGAAGACATTCAACTCGGGCTCCATGGCAGGCTCCATGGCAGCATGGTTATTCCCTGAGTCTCCTTGAGTTTCCCTTCTGTGCAGTGTTTCCGCCAGGCTTTTGATGTCGTTGGTACTGCCCCGGAAAAGGTGGCGGATTGGTGTGTCATTATACAGTGGGCGGAACATTGTCTTCTGCCTGGCTGTTGGCGGTTGCCGCTGTGGTGCCTGTCGATTCCGCCCTGGCGGTCGGTGTGTTAAAGTGGCTGTATGTATGAGCTGTTTCCCCTGTGGTCATAATTCTGCATGTATTACCGCTGGTCTGTTGGCAGTATAAATGCCACTTTATCACCGACCGCCAGTGTTGTAATGAGGGCCATAAAGTATTCATTCAAGCTTCACACATCCGTCCTACCTGCAGTTCTTTATCAGTCAGCTACTGTGGAACCTATTAGGGCTATACCACTAAATAGATCCTAATGTTGGTTTCTGGGATCCACCCCTCACCTACTGTGATTTATAGATCCAGTTTGGTGGCACACTTGGGATAGGACAGACCCATATGACCAGAAGCCCATCCACTCTGTGTGTTAGAAGGGCCCTGGGTAGTGCTTTAAAGAACTAGTTCCTGAAGAAAGGGTCCTTTTCAGAAGTCTGAGAGGAGAGTGGGTCATTTTTCCTTCAACCAGCAGGAATCTTGAACTCAATGTCGATGGACCTCGAGTTAGTGAGCCAACCCAAATGTACCTGGACACTCCTTTGTGATGTCACTGGGTCACTCATCGATTGAACCTGGCACATGAGACAATATGCTCTCAGTGAAGAGCTATGCTCAGCGTGGAGCTGTAAGGAGTAGAATTTTGACTACCTTATGAGGATTACGTGTTACGAAGAAGTCGGCTCTCTGTGAAGAGTTTTGCACAGAGTGAAAGCTGTGTGTAAATGGAGCTTGGGCAGGCACTGGGACCTGGGTCTTTGGAGGTAGTAGACTGTTTGTAAACATCACAAAGCATGTGCATATTAGGTACTTGGCCACCTAATGGACCTTGTGTGTTTAGAGAAACTGTACTATAATCTAATTATTTTATACACACGTCACTGTAACTTGTGGTTTACAAGATTCTGTGGCATTCAGTAATTATTTACATACTTCAAAGCCTGAACTGCTTTGTACAGTCACTTTAACAGCAGTATGGTGGATGATGCAATCAGTGATGCCATGAGTGATGTCATCAAGGTTGTCACTGAACGTCATAAGTGATGTAAAATATGAGATTAGCAGCAATGCAGGCCTAGCCTAGATAACATTAACTGGCAAATGCCAATGTTTTGGGGTGTAAAACATCATGCTTTCAATGGCATTTTGATCTAACTATAACATCATTTATATGTTTGTTTTTTGCAGTGAATTTCTAGCATTGTTTCAACTTAAAGTAAGAAATTATTATTTTAATATTAGCCCTAACTATAACATCACTTTAATCTTTGTTTTTTTCAGTGAATTTCTAGCGATTTTTTAAGATTAAGTATGATCTTACTACCATACCTAAATATAATGTCACTTTTCTAAAGCGCACAAAACCTCCACTTAACCCCAGCAGTCTGGCCGACTTCTCCGACACCCCTCTGCACCTCCAGCAATGAGATCACTCATCGCAATATAAATGAGTGTCATTTTAAATAATGCCGGTTTACAAGTTGTCAAGGTGTCACCTCAACATATATAAAGCAAGGCACATGGCCTTGACAAGAGATGCCCACATCCACATACAAGGCAAGGCTGTTGGCTTTGTCACTGGGTCAGTACAATTTTATATAGAGACAAATCTATTGACTTTGTTAAGGGATGGCACCATAAATATACAAGTCAAGCCTATTGACTTTGTCAAAGAGTCACCACCTAATCAAATGAAGAGAAGCCTATTGACTCTATAAAAAGGTGACCACAGTAATACATGAATGTAAGCCTTTAAAAGGGAAGCATATTGGCCTTAACAAGCGGACACCAATTGGCTTTCTCAACAAACGATTACATGAATACACAAGCTAATGATATTGGCTTTCTTAAGTTAAGCAACAACTACAGCTGTCGCGTAGGCTCTCGTTATTCTAATGAGACTACTGGATTTTGAGCGGCAGAATTGTCTGCGGTGTAGGAGACTGAGTCTGACCCAATACAGATGACACCTGTTGCCTTAATTCGGGTTTTTGCTCTGGCTAACTAGCAGTGCCTCATCTTTACCCAAGGGCAAGGATGATTGGGCAGCCAAGCGCATGACATAATCGATTTCTCAGGGAAACCATGGTCACTCAGGTCTCATCTGTTTCTCTCAGTTACATTAGTCTCATATACACAATGACAAACAGAGGAAGTATATGTTTCAATAATGTTTTAATGAAGCAACTGCATCTTAGATAGGAAAGCATGGGCTGCAAAAACCAGGACGATACAGCATGACAACATTAAAATTGTGTCAAGGAGAGTAAAGCATAGAAATAACGCTACCATATTGTCACTAGAGTCAATAGACTAATTCCTACCAAGGCTATAATTGAGCACAGCATGTTAAACTCTAATTCTGCCCTTCGGGTTCCCCTGGGAAGACATCATTCCCCATACTTGAGCAAAGGCCTGAAGTCTGCATAAGCAGCTGTAGCGAAGCATTCAGGAATCAGCATATAGTTGTGGTTCTCTGGCTGAAATCCCCCTCAAACGTTTAAGGGACAGGGAACTGTTTTTATAATAAAACAGCTGATGTTCTGAGAAAATGTCTCTACATAAGTATGTGTGTTTAGAGTGCTGGCCTAGGCAAAACAGTTAGATAGAAATAAATAAAACAAGACCATAAAAGTGGCTATTATTACAATAATAAAATGAAGCCAAATAAAATATATTTAGGTTAAACTGCACAGCGGCAGGCCTAGTATGCTAAAATAACATGCATGGAGCTATGACTAAAATGGCACCCTCCTCTTGTCGGTTGAAGGTGGTTCAAAGCCTAAACATACATAAAGCTACTAAGACTCAACCTGAGATATATATATATATATATAAAAAATGTCAATAACGACAAGTTAAAAGTACACATGAGCATAGAAAAAGGACAATTTAAAATGTTAACATGTGGCTTAAAAAAATACTGAATTTCAAGAGTCAGAATCATTTTTAGAATTTCCAATCGATTCCGGGGCAATGGAGGACAGACAATCTTCCACTTCACTGCATTAAATATTCGTCCCATGAGTTCACCAAAGTGTCTCGGAAAGTTGGTACTCAAAAGAGACTGTATCTCTGCTGATGACCTTGCCACCTGAAGTGCGTAGGTCTCACGTGCAGATGTGAGAGCCACATGTCTTTGAAACAGTAAAGCCTTGAGTCTGCTCAATTTGTCAAAATTCACATTAGAAGTAGCAATATGGGGCCAAATGTCAGTTATCTCTTTTAATCTAGTGGGAGGAAAAAGTATGTTCCTGCAGCATGTAACAATCTTAGAGACCGAAACAGCATAAATTATTCCGGCTCGCATCCCACAACAGTCTTCACCATTGAGGATAACATAGCTGCCGTTTGAAAGCACCTGGAACATAGGTCTAATCAAGGGGACCGGAACTTCCTTCAGATAACAAGCCAAGTTCGCTGCATACGTGTTACACGCCCCTTGCAAGGACAGCTGTTTACAAACCATCAAGTGGCTGACAGAAGTCTCGCATTCACTACCGCTAAGAAATACTTCTTTCATGCCACTGAGACATTTGTATGAGGAGGGTAGCTCCCACACTTCATGGATGTAACTATCTCCCAGCCTTTCATATCTGCCTACCGGAATGTGTTTTAAACAGGAGGTGAACTGAAGTGTGGAAATAGGCAGATTAATCACCCCATGTATTAACCACTCAGCAGATGGTATTTCAGCCACAGTAAAAGGCAACTTTTCTAACTTTTCGATGTTTAGCATGGCATAAGTCGCTTAGCCATTAGTTGTTGTTGTCGCGTTAAATTAAATGTAGAAAATATTTCCCTTGCGCTGACGTGTTGTGAGGGAACGCGACCTGCCTTCAGTGTTTGAAGTGTCCAACCCAACTGCATAATGGACCTTAGTTGACTCTGTCCATGGTGTAATGAAGACATATCTGTTTGTATGATGTCTACTGCAGAAGAGATGATGGTATTTAAGGTGTATATCCGGTCTGACAGGTATTAATCCCATTATCTATAACAGCTAATGGCTTCTGAAAGTTTTCTTGGTCTATTTGCCTTAACCGGGCAGTGGCTTCCTGTTGGGAAAGCTTCCAGATTTCATTATATACTTCATATAAGAAGCGCTTACTAAGTTGTTTTCTGGGGCCTAGCAGGAAGTCCTGTAAGTCGGTGGTATTAGACAGGAGACTGAGGTATTCTCTAACCACATCTTGTGAGGAACTCTTTAACCATTGCTGGCATAGTTTCCGTACACTGTATGTTGTTACTATACCCGCATGTTCGGACGATATATAGAGAGGGTCCGCCCTACTAGTTCTAAACCCCCGTGGAGTTTATAAAACATTTATGACACCCATTGGTATCTATTGGCCACATTACCCACCCGCCAAGATGTGACATTGAAGTAGTAAACGTGCCATTTTGGACCCATTCATCAAGCTGATCTTCAGTTGCATTTCTAGATTTTCACCATTTGTAAAATTTTGCAGGGGCAGGAATACTGGGCGTGTTTAATTCCTTAATCTTTGCTAAGCCTAAACAACTTGTTTGTTTTACAGTTTCATTTAAAAATATCACTTGAACAGGGATCAGGAATGCTCTAAATTAAGCTTTGTTTCCCCGAATTTGCCTATGTCTAGTTCCCCACACACTTTTTAAGTCAATCGACTTCAGCCAATACTTGTGGTTCTCTGGCTGGAATCTCCCTCTAACGTTTAAGGGACAGGGAAGTGTTTTTATAATAAAACAGCTGATGTTCTGAGAAAATGTCCCTACACAAGGATGTGTGTTTTTCTATGAATGTCAGAGACACGTTCACCGGCAACCTATCTTACTGCAGCCTTGGAAGAAGCACAGAGTGAGCAAGAATATCTTGTTTGAGAGCAGAGTGCTGGCCTAGGCAAAAACAGTTAGACTGAAAGAAATAAAACAAGACTGTAAAAGTGGCTATTGTAACAATAAGAAAACAAAGCAGAATAAAATATATCAGGGTTAAAGTGCACAGCGGCAGGCCTACAGTAGTATGCTCAAATAACGTGCATGGAGCTATAACTAAAATGGCTACACAACACAGCAATACATAAAACATTTTTTTTTTTTTTAATTAAATATTCCCTCTGGAGTCCCACATTAATTAGGAACAAATCAAAGAACTGTGCAGAAACAAACGTGGCACTGTACGTCTTAGAGTGATTTTCACAAGAATTTCATGAGACTTAAAAAAAAAAGTTGTACCCAGTTCAGTTTACTATGAAATAGTGATTTTTCTTTATACGAGATAGTTAATTAAGGATGTTTAATGTGTTTCTTTTGTCATTTGAGATGTAATCAGTGATGTCACTGACCATGCCATGAGTTATGTAATCTGTCAGGTCATAAACAGCGCATTTGGAGGATGCAAGTTAGCTGTGGTAACTATAACTGCTGAATTTCTATGGATCTTCGTGTAGAAAACGTCAACCTAACTGCAACGTCCTTCTAACCTTTGTTTTTTTAAGTACATTTCTATGTTTTGTTTCTTTAATTCGTCTTCCTAACTATGACATCCCTGTAACCTGTTTTATTCAGTGAATTTTTATGGATTTTTGTAAATGTATTTTTATAACTATAAAGTTACTATAATATTTGAAAGGTTCATGAATCATTTCGTCTTTTAAAAACTAAATATTGACTACAATGTGCCAGGGTCATTAATTAAAATATGTTGGATAAGAAATGTTAATTTAATTTTAGGTTACTGTGTTTTTTTAATTTTATTTTCTACTGTTAACATTTCTGAAATGAATAATATTTTATATCACTTGGTTTCTTGTTTAAGTACATTTAGTAGTTTGAAAATAATATATATATATGTGTGTACACCTACGAAATGTTAACATGCCTAGTTCATTGAAATATGCTTTATAATTTTTTTGTTAAATTTTTACTGGCGTCGCAAACCCACCGCTGATATTCGTGTTGGAGACGCAATTTTGTCGTAATTTCTACGGTTGTATCTCTTTTCTAACAATGTGTAATATGTCTTGCCAGATTGTGTGTTGTACCCTATGGATCATCCCTTGCATTTGATTAGTCCTTTGCTTTCTATCAAAATATGTATATACAAGAAAATATTAACAGGATGGCTGAATACAGGAGCCAAGCCCCACCTGCGGCACCAAGCTTTAGTTTTGGATGTATATCTTTATACGTGGGTGCGCACAGTGTGACAGATAACATAAATGAGTCACCATAGCACACAGACAAGCTAAAGAGTGAGGTTCCTAGAAAGTGGAGCAGCTAAAAGCCTTGTTCATTGGTCTCAATGTTAACTACATATAAATACATAAATACGTATCTCAGGTTTAATAGATGCACACTACCAATGTCCTTTAATTTGTTTCTTGCATTCCTGGCACTGGACTAGTTCCTTTTATTTCCATGCCTGTGAACAAAGTTCTACCCACTGAAAAAGGACCCCTTAACCTGGGCTTTTCACCTCCTGATCAAGGCTGAGTGGAACAGTTTGCTCTATACAGAGAAGATGTAAGTTACCAAATAGTCTCAATGGACCAACAAAAGTTCACATACTGAGGAAGAAACCACTAATAAGACTCAAGAGGAAAATTAAGGCCTAAGAAGACAAGCAACTAAATGCAAAGGACATTGTTTTCAGTACAAGGGATCAAGTGCTTGCCCATCAGTTGAGAAAACAGAAGTCTGAAGCTCTATTTGATGCAGAGCTATTCCACTTCGTAACCAGCAAAGGATACATAGGGGGTCATTCTGACCTCGGCGGTAAAAGGCGCTTTCCGCCGGTCAGAAGACCGCCATAACACCGCTGCGGCCGCGGTAAACCGCCACGGTCATTCTGACCCGCAACTGGCAAACCGCCAAAAACCCGACATCCACAAAAGTCCGCCACACCAAAGGTCAGCGAAAAACTGGCGATGACCAAACCTCCACCGTCACGCCAACAGAAATACGCCCATGCCATTCCGACCCACGAATCCACGCGGCGGTCTTTCAACCGCGGTATTCCATTGGCGGTACACACCGCCGCGGTCAAAATACACACACCCTTACAAAACACAACCACATTGAACAATTTGAAATACACACACCTGATACACATACAAACAACACACCCAATACAATATAAAACACACACCCACATCACCCACAAACCCCTACGACAAAAAAAAACGACAGAAAGCCAGAGATAGACAGCACTGCTTAGACAACACCATCACACAGAGGCAAACCACACCATCACCCACACAATATCCACGCACAAAACACCACACATCACCACACTCACCACACTCTACAACACATACACCACCCCACACCTCATCCACACCACCCTATGGCACCCCAAAGACACCCCCGGTTCTCAGACGCCGAACTCCGGGTCATGGTGGAGGAAATAGTTCGGGTAGAGCCCCAGCTCTTCGGGACACAGGTACAGCACACCATAATTGCCAGGAAGATGGAGCTATGGCAAAGGATAGTCGACAGGGTCAACGCTGTGGGACAGCATCCACAAAATCGGGATGACATCAGGAAGCGGTGGAACGACCTACGGGGGAAGGTGCGTTCCATGGTATCAAGGTACAACATCGCGGTGCAGAAGACTGGCGGCGGACCCCCACCTACTCCCCCAGAATTTACAGCATGGGAGGAGGAAGTCTTGCACATCCTGCATCCTTAAGGCCTCGCAGGAATATCTGGAGGAATGGACTCTGGTAAGTCAAATCTTAACTACTTCTTCCCACCCCCACCCCACCTGCATCCCAAATCATACCCCCACCCTCACCCCCACCCCATCACACACACTCCCTGCAAATGTCTCCCCATCACAACCCACCCATCCCAACACCTAGACCTGCATGCGTCCACAAAGCATGGACACCCATCACCAAAGCATGCCCACTGCACATACAAATCTCCCCCACAAGCCACCCTCACAAAAGCCCACACACAGGAATGCCAGCCCTGGGGTACACGGGCACCCACCCATTGACCGATATGGCACACACTGAAGCAATAACCATACCTCTATACCCCTGCAGGACCCGAACGCCACCACACCGCCCAGGAGGGTCCAGAAATGTCCATCCCACCCCCAGAAGAGGCCACCAGTGATGACAGCACCTCTGTCTCCCTGGACCCAGATGACCAGCCCGGACCATCGGGGACCTCTGGACAGTCGGTTCCCCTCACACAGCCACTGGCCATAGCAGACCCAACCCCCTCTGGGAACACCAGCACAGCTCCCACCCAGCAGGCCCATGCCTCTGTCTCCAGGACACGTCAATCAGCGGTGTTTCCACCACTACAGGGCACCCAGGCTAACCCACCACCCCAACAACAACAGGGACCTGGGGGCAGTGGTAGTGGGCACACCGTCCAGGGGACAGAGGCCCAGGGAAACAGGGGAACTGGGAGGGCTGCTGTGCGACAGGGGGGGGGACAGGCCCAGGGAACCCACTCTCCACGAGGCCCTCTCCTCCATCATGGGAGCATACCACTACTCCCAGGAGACGATGGCGACGGTACTGGCCAGGTTCCAGGAGATCCAGGTCATGCAGGAGCAACAGTACATGGGGTTCAGGGAAGAACTTAGAAGCATCAGTTCCGCAATGGGCACCATCGTAGGGGCAATCAACCAGATTGTCACCACATTGCGGGACCATGTGGCACCACAAAGGGCCCCTGTCACTAGCATGGACCAAGAACAGGCAACCACCTCCGCCGGCGCTAGTGGACAGTAGGCCCCCACACAACAACAGGCCACCAGAACCCCACCTCCTGCAGAAGAAGAACCACCCCGCAAGCGGGCCTGAGATCTCGTAAGAAGACAGAGTAGGATGTCAAGACCCCCGCCAGCAAAGGATACCCCCTGATGTTATCCCACTGTCCCACATTGCCACCCTGTCCAACCTTGAACTGCCCCTGCTCCACCTTCCACAGGCATATGGACAATGCACCTGTGAGACTGAAAAGCTGGACTCTGCCATGGACATTCCTCCACCATCACCCATCACCGATTTCCCACCATGTCCCTAAATTCAGCATTTTAATAAAAACACGTATTGCACAAAAACAATCTGGAGTCTGCCTGTATTGTGAACAAATGTATTAAACATAATGCTGCCAAAATGTCCAGTTACACAGTGATGAAAACATACCACTGTCACACAGCTGTAGTCCATGGGGAAACAAAGCAGAGGTCACGCAGTGGGGGCCACATCTCTGAAATTTGAAGGGAAAGTCACAACTCAGTTAACATACACTGGGGGAATAGGACAGACAGTAGAGAGGCAGGAAACTGTAAGTAATTGTAAAATGGCGGTGTTGATTCTTACCTGTGTGTTATTGAAAATACTGTAGTATCACTCTGTCCCTGTTGTCTGTGTCGTCCCCGTCGTCTTCCTCCTCTTCACTCTCCACAGGTTCCACCGCTGCCACAACTCCACCATCTGGACCATCCTCCTGCAGGAAAGGCACCTGGCGTCGCAAAGCCAGGTTGTGAAGCATACAGCAGGCCACGATGATATGACACACCTTCTTTGGTGAGTACATTAGGGATCCACCTGTCATATGCAGGCACCTAAACCTGGCCTTCAAGAGGCCGAAGGTCCGCTCGATCACCCTCCTAGTACGCCCATGGACCTCATTGTACCGTTCCTCTGCCCTGGTCCTGGGATTCCTCACTGGGGTCAGTAGCCATGACAGGTTGGGGTAACCAGAGTCACCTATTAGCCACACACGGTGTCTCTGTAGCTGTTCCATCACATAAGGGATGCTGCTATTTCGCATGATGTACGCGTCATGCACTGACCCAGGGAATTTGGCATCTACATGGGAGATGTACTGGTCTGCCAAACAGACCACCTGGACATTCATCGAATGATAACTTTTTCTGTTCCTGTACACCTGTTCACTTCCTCTGGGGGGAACCAAAGCCACATGGGTCCCATCAATGGCACCAATGATGTTGGGAATATGTACAAGGGCATAGAAATCACCCTTCACTGTAGCCAAGTCGTCCACCTCAGGGAAAACAATGTAGCTCCGCATGTATTTCATTAGGGCAGACAACACTCTGGACAAAACCTTAGAAAACATAGGCTGAGACATCCCAGATGAAATGGCCACTGTTGTTTGGAATGATCCACTTGCCAAAAAATGGAGTACTGACAGAACCTGCACTAGAGGGGGAATCCCCTGTGGGTTGGCGGATGGGTGACATCAGGTCTGGCTCCAGCTGGGCACACAGTTCCTGTATAGTGGCACGGTCAAGTCTGTATGTGAGTATGACATGTCGTTCTTCCATTGTCGACAGGTCCACCAGCGGTCTGTACACGGGAAGATTCCTCCATCTCCTCGCAAGTCCCAGCGGACAGTGCCTAGGAAGGACAACATGGAGCACAGAGTCAATCAACCCACAGGTACGTTCACACAGCTTGCACAGTACACGATTCTCTATGCATTGAATGGCTTGTATGAGTGGCAATGCAAGGCCTAGGCCTGTGTGACGCAGTAGAAATTAAGCCATGTGGGCCTTTGAAATGGCGGCTGCCTGACCTGTGAAGTGTGACAATGGGATGTGAGCTCATTGCGATGGCGTGGCACACCGTGGCGGTAGGCGGTCGAAGACCGCGGTGCAAAGCCGCATTGGTTAACATTGAACCCTATGGTTTTTAGAAGCCAATGAGGAAGTGCGCCGGCGGTCGCTGTAGGCACCGCCGCGGTACGCACCGCTGCGGGCGTGACCGCCATTTTCTATCTGCTTAATCACTCGAGACCTGATCATCCACAGGAGAGGACCTATACTGCAAGTGCTGCTGTGACCTCGGTCTGGAAATGACAATGGCTGCTGCGACTGGGGAAAGGGACCCTGCCTTCACTTCAGAAGAGTTGGAGACACTCGTGGATGGGGTCCTCCCCCAGTATGCGCTACTCTACGGTCCTCCAGACCAACAGGTAAGTACACTGGGACCATGCTTAGTGGGCAATGCCTGGGTTGAGTGGGGTGAATGAACGATGGTGGTGAGGGGAGCGAATGAGGAATGCATCGCACGACAGATGAGAGCATGTGCCACATGGCAAGGTTGGGGAGGGGGGGCCACTCACATCGACCATGCAGAAAAGTGATGATATTTCTTTTCCCACCCTGTACATGTCACATAGGTCAGCGCCCATCAGAAGATCGACATTTGGCGTGCCATCGCCAAGGACGTCCGGGCCCTGGGGGTCGACAACAGACGGGGCACCCACTGCCGCAAGAGGTGGGAGGACATCCGCCGCGGGAGCAGAAATACCGCCGAGGCTCTGCTGGGGATGGCCTCCCAACCTAAGAGGGGTGCCACACGGCAATTGACCCCCCTGATGTCCCGGATCCTGGCGGTGGCCTACCCCGATTTGGATGGGCGCGTGAGGACATCACAGCAGACACAAGGGGGTGAGTATCAGCACATTCTGCTATATTAGCGCACAGTGGAGGTGTCTGGGTGGGGGAGGAGGGCTGTGGCTATCTCTAGGCCAGGGCGGTTTCTGTAGGCTAGGCCCCTCCGTAAGGCATGGCCCTGTGCCCCCGCCCCCCACCTCTATAGGGTGCAAAGTACAGCTATCCATGCCCCGGGCTCACCTATGTGTGCATTTGTCCTCCATAGACTTGTAGGCCAAGTCACAATAATTGAGTAGTGTACCCTGAGTGCGCAGCGTAGTGCAGGGGGCTTCTGTGTCTGTCCTCTCCGCCAACGGTGTCGCCAATGCATGCACTCAACATGTCTTTCTTTCTCCCCCCCCTTTTTTTTGGTCTTCCTGTTCATGTGTGCATTAGCATCATCAGGCGGAGGAGAAGTGGCATCGGCGCACGAGGGAGCTGCATCTCACATGGCCCCGGAGGGCCATACAACCGACTCTGAGTTCACCAGTGAGACGGAGGGCGAGGGGAGCTCCACAACAGGGACCCGTGGAGACGTCAGCGACACAGACACGTCCTCGGAAGGGAGCTCCCTTGTGGTGGCGGCAACATCCGTGCCCACAGCAACAACAGGTACAGCCGCCACCCAGCCCACCAGCTCCGCCCTCCCAGCAGCCCCTCAGGGTTCGCCCCGTGCCCGCTCGCCCAGGAAGGCGGGCATCTCCTTCGCCCCAGTTACCCCTGCTGCCCTCAGTGCGGAGATCATTGACCTCCTCCAGACGCTCATTGTTGGGCAGTCTACCCTTTTGAATGCCATCCAGGGTGTAGAAAGGGAGGTGCACCGGAGCAATGCTTACCTGAAGGGCATTCATTCGGGTCAGGCTGCCCATCAGCGATCGTTCAACGCTCTGGCCTCAGCACTGACAGCAGCCATTGTCCCTGTCTCCAGCCTCCCTCCTCCAACTCCCTCCACCCAGTCCCACTCCCCTGTTCCTCTGCCTATCCCAGCCACACCTACAGACCAGCCTGCACACACCTCAACACCCAAGGGCAGCTCATCCAGACATAAGCACCACAGATCACACAAGCATTCACCCAAGCAACATCCACATGCAGACATGCCAACAGCCACTGCCTCCTCTGTGTCCCCCTCCCCCTCGTCTCCCTCCTCCCTCCCTGTGACGTCTCCACTCACACCTGCATGCACACCACCATCAGCCAGTACGTCCATCACCAGCACACCCACCAGAACACTCCGCACACGTGCAGTCACCACCCCCACTGCCATTACACGTCCCCTGTGTCCTCTCCCACTGAGTCTGTCACCCCCTCTTCCAAACCACACAAACGCAGGCAGCCACCCACCCAACAGCCATCCACCTCACGACAGCCTCCGTCACAAGTACCTGCACCCAAATACAGCACACTTGACTCTCCTACAACCACATCCTCTTCCTCCACTCTCATACCCACTGCACCTACCCTTCCCATTGCTCCTAAAAAGTTTTTCCTCTCCAAAATTAACCTCTTTGCATCACCTGACCCACCCCCTCCATCTCGTAAGAGTCCAAACAGCACCTCAGCCACCACAAGCCCTGCACCTACTAGGACCATAGTTCAGGGCTATTGGAGTCCACCAGCTCCTAGGGCAGGAACATCGGCCAGCAGCAAGGGGACAGCCAGCCCACCCCCTGGGAAAAGAACCAAAAAAGGGAAGAGCCGGCGCGACAGGCCTGAGACGGCTGCCCCCAAGGACACTACCCTTGCACCGTCACCTGGCACACCCACAAAGGGAGGCAAGGGCCCCAGAGATTTGGCGAAGGAGGGCAAGGGCAGCAGGGCGGACAAGTCCGGCAGCAGGCGAGCTGCCCAGGAGGGCCCCACCAGCCCCATTTCGGGTGTGACGAAGGACACCCACGGGCCCAGGACTCCAGCACAGGAGGGCCCCGCAAGCAAAAGGTCAGATGGCGACTGAGCGGGAAATATTAGCCAGATCTGGTTCCCTAGGAACACAAGACAAGCACCGCTGAACAGGGCCCCGCCGTGGCAAGCACCGCTGAACAGGGCCCTTCAAGACAAGCACCGCTGAACAGGGCCCCGCCAAGACAAGCACCGCTGAACAGGGCCCCTTCAAGACAAGCACCGCTGAACAGGGCCCGCCGTGGCAAGCACCGCTGAACAGGGCCCGCCGTGGCAAGCACCGCTGAACAGGGCCCTTCAAGACAAGCACCGCTGAACAGGGCCCCGCCGTGGCAAGCACCGCTGAACAGGGCCCTTCAAGACAAGCACCGCTGAACAGGGCCCCGCCGTGGCAAGCACCGCTGAACAGGGCCCGGCCGTGGCAAGCACCGCTGAACAGGCCCTTCCTGTCAAGCACCGCTCCACTGTGCCCTTCCTGTCAAGCACCGCTCCGCTGGGCACCGCCGTCTCTGAACTGCTCCGCTGGGCCCTTCCTGTCAAGCACCGCTCCGTTGGGCCCTTCCTGTCAAGCACCGCTCCGCTGGGCCCTTCATCTCAAGCACCGCTCCGCTGGGCCCTTCATCTCAAGCACCGCTCCGCTGGGCACCGCCGTCTCTGAACTGCTCCGCTGGGCCCTTCCTGTCAAGCACCGCTCCACTGGGCCCTTTCTGTCAAGCACCGCTCCGCTGGGCCCTTCCTGTCAAGCACCGCTCCGCTGGGCACCGCCGTCTCTGAACTGCTCTGCTGTGCCCTTCCTGTCAAGCACCGCTCCGCTGGGCACTGCCGTCTCTGAACTGCTCCGCTGGGCCCTTCCTGTCAAGCACCGCTCCGCTGGGCCCTTCATCTCAAGCACCGCTCCGCACCGCCGTCTCTGAACTGCTCCGCTGGGCCCTTCCTGTCAAGCACCGCTCCGCTGGGCCCTTCCTGTCAAGCACCGCTCCGCTGGGCACCGCCGTCTCTGAACTGCTCCGCTGGGCCCTTCCTGTCAAGCACCGCTCCGCTGGGCCCTTCCTGTCAAGCACCGCTCCGCTGGGCCCTTCATCTCAAGCACCGCTCCGCTGGGCACCGCCGTCTCTGAACTGCTCCGCTGGGCCCTTCCTGTCAAGCACCGCTCCGCTGGGCCCTTCATCTCAAGCACCGCTCCGCTGGGCACCGCCGTCTCTGAACTGCTCCGCTGGGCCCTTCCTGTCAAGCACCGCTCCGCTGGACACCGCCGTCTCTGAACTGCTCCGCTGGGCCCTTCATCTCAAGCACCGCTGGCCCATTGGCAGGGCCGGATCTGTGTCGGGCAGGGCTTCATGAAGCACTCTGGGCAACATGCCTCCTCCATAACCAGTGGAGTCTGTAATCCACTTGAGAGACTGTGGCTTTGAACTCCCCAGGATGTAACAGTGGGCAATCCACCCACTGTAGAGACTTGAGAGACTGTGGCTTTGCACTCCCCAGGATGCAGCAGTGGGCAACCCACCCACTGTAGAGACTTGAGAGACTGTGGCTTTGCACTACCCAGGATGCAGCAGTGGGCAATCCACCCACTGTAGAGACTTGAGAGACTGTGGCTTTGCACTCCCCTGGATGGTACAGTGGGCATGGAGGCCCCTCGTGGATCTGGCGTCGTGGAGTCATGTGGCTGAGGTGCCCCCTCTTCCCTTCCCCCTGAGGTGCCTGTAGTTTTATTATCTGATGCCCCAGCAGTGTTCTCTCCAATGGAATCGGGTCTTGTGTGTGGGCTTTGCCCATGTGTTTATGCACATTGGCCCACGAACAATGGAAGGTAGCCAATATGTGCCGGACTTTTGAGCTGTGTATATATTGTTCATGTTGTAATATATTTTATGTATATATTTATTATTTCACTTAACTTCAAATATGCTATAATATACTTCATTTTTAATGATCATTTTATTTTGTCTTTGCATTCTTCCGGGGGGTTTGGGGTGTGTCACTCTGACTTGTTGCTCTGCATTGGTGTGTAGGTATTTGGGGGAGGGGTGGGGGGGTGGGTGTGTCGCGTATGTGTGTGCCCGTAACCTTTTCTCCTCCCCCCTCCCCTGTGTCGTAGGTGCAGTACTCACCGTTGTCATCTGCGCCGGCGTTCGTGCTCCTGGTAGAGGAGCAGGTAGACAATAGCTGGTAGGATGTTTAATTCGGGTTCCATACTGTCCAGATTCCTCGTGGAGTGTATAGAGGTGAGTGTTTTCCTGTTCTTAGGCTGTTTCCGCCGTGTTTTTATCGGCGGGGCTCCCGCCCCGGAAAAGGTGGCGGATTGGTGAGTTGTGATAGGGTGGGCAGTACATTGTCTGCCGCCTGCCTGTTGGCGGTGACCGCTGCGCTGTTTGTTTGTCCCAACAGATTAAGGGCTGTCAGAGGAATATGTCAACAGCGGACACATGGTAGTCTTCGTTATTGACATACTTACAGTCCGTCTGTAGTGTTGTCTGAGTTATGAAGGGTGGAATCCTTTTGGCTCCTGCTGGACTCCGTATAATTGTGACACAAGTGTTGGAGCGTAGTGAAGTGAATGCAGGTTTAGAATGTTGAGTTTGTGGTTATACACAGATGAATAACTAAGCTCCTTGTCTCACAGACTTACTGACAGGTGCCCAGGCTGGGGAACAGGCTACAATGTACTTCTGTAAATAGGACAGACAGACATCCAGTGTGGCATAGAGGGCACTCCTTGTGACAGTGTCCCCTCTCTGACAAACACATAATCAGACCTTATGTTTAAAGTTTTTATTTGTAATATTCGTTTAAGGGATAGTCTATAATTTGCTTCGGAAATGATCAAAACCAGAGTGATAGCTTTCTGCAAATGTGCCTTTGAAACATTGTTTGACAAAAGGAATCCATTTTCACATCAACTCAGCCATGGATTCCAGGCAGTACAATGTACAAAGAGCAGAGTGCCGCCTCCAGAGTCTAGAGACCACTTCACCCCTGGTTCAGGATGCCAGAATGTCTCATGTGACCATGTAAACACTAAGGCCCACATTTATACTCAACTTGCGCTGAATTAGCGTCATTTTATTTTACGCTAATTCAGTGCAAACTTACTCCATATTTAAATTTTGACGATAGACACCTCTAGCATCAAAATATAGGAGTTAACATCACTTTTTGGATGCGTGAACCCACCTTGCGTCAATGAGATGCAAGGTAGGTGTTCCCGTCCAAAAGATGACTCTAAGCCCCTACTGCCATATTTATCCACCCATGCAAAAATGACGCACGGGTGGTAGACGGACACAGAAGATGTTGTTAACCCTGATTTGTGCCATATTTTAACACCTGGGTCAGACCAGGCGTTAAAATGAGGCCCACACACCACTACTTAAGAAAAACACACAGAAGCAACATTGGCAACCCACAGAAGAAGATGGAAGTGTTACTGCTTCAGCTCAGGAGACGACGCAGAGGACAATAACAGCAACCACCACCACTACTGCAGCAACCACAACCACCACTACAGCAACGCAGAAGGCAGGTGAGGATATTCTGGAACAGGACAACCCTCCTTGGCCTCAGGGAACAAGACCTCATTAGGACATACAGTCTCATCCGGCAGCAACAGAACACCTGTACAGAAATCAGAAACATATGCATTCCATAAATGTGCAGGCCATAGTGGGCCACCGCAGACTATTTGCAAACATTTTAGCCAAGTATCCTGGTAGCGTCCATGATATCCACATATTCAGGATCAACAAACACTTCCAGAATGGCCAATATGAAATTAGCCTACTTATAGGTAAGTCAACAAACGTAGCAATATATACACAACAGACCAACCCTGATAGACACACAAGACATACACCACTCCAAAACACATGGCCAGGGTAACACAGATGTGCAGGTAAAATACATATGCACCATTCTGCAGTACAGCACAATTAGTGCACAGCACAAACACATAGATCCACATGTACGCAACATACCCACAACTTGACAGGCACAACACGTGAAGGACAGGTGGAGATATGTACCCTTTGCTAACAGAAGATGTCCACAAACCACTACAAGTGCCCACAGGTTGGCTACTAAATACACTTCACACACACATTACACCAAACAAAGAATGGAACAGCATGTCAATGGCATACACCATGGTCATGTAACGAAAGTCACACAGAGACACAGACCTCTTAAATTAAATCATGCCGTGCAAGTCTCTGCCAGAACAAACATTATAAGCCAGACAACTGGTGCCAATACCAACTACATCTCATTCACACATACCTGACTTACCTGTAGTGTGCATATACATCTGCCTGATGCATTGGGTCACACACATAGGAATACAAAATTAACGGCCATCACATACCATGTGCCAGATGTGTGAGAAGTGGCACCACACCTACTGTAGTGCCACCTCACGTTCACCACTTACTGACCCACAACACCATCATGTCTGTACCATAAACAATAAATGGCTCCCCATGGGGCAGAGTCACTGCTAGATAGTGCAAATCAAGGATGCTATAGTGGGACCCTGTAGGAGTATTTAAGACATCACTGACCTTACATGCATTGTGCTAAGGGGCACATTTGCAAAGTAGCTGAGCCCCATCCCATAGCCTGCACTGTGCATGTGTTGACAGTATAAATGCTGATTCATGTATTGGAAGACAAGAGAGACACTGGTAGTAATGTTGATCATCCTGAAACAATGGGATACACACCCCAGGTCACATGATGGCTGGCACAAACATCAGCTGCCACTCAAGATCACTGAGGGACATATGTAAGAGCCCCTAGTACTATTGTCATGTCCTGCACTGTATGTACAAGTTGGAGGATGACCACTCTTTTGTGACTTGAAGCCACATGGTAAATAGGGTCCCCTCCCATGAAGCGCTTTGCGTGGAAGGGACGTGCAATGTGTGTTGCCGTAGGTATGTCACCTTAAAATACATAGCATGATGATGCTGACTCAGATGTAGGTGTCACCTGAAACCTGAGTCAGTGCCAACATCAAACACCATCCCAGGTGTGGCGTTTGCAGGTTGCAATAAGGAAATAGACTGTGATTTGATCTCATATGAATGTGCCACCTATGCATGCTGCATACTGCTACACACACCAATGAAAATAATATATGTATAAGAAGGTGTCCCTTCTTGCACAGATTTATTCACCTCCACAGGGCAGCCAGCCAAGCACCCTGGTGCAACGTTGGCAGTGTTGGTGCACTGCTGCATATTAGGCGCCGACGCAGGAGAAAACAAAGGGTTGCTTTGTAACATATTACACATGGTGCATTCCTACATAGTGAAAATAATGCAGCACAATGCGGGTAATTTTGGAGCTGTGTTGTGCAGTTACTTACTCATTAAAATGGCCCTAAGTATTGCACTTCATCTGTACTGACACATGTCAAAATGGCTGGGATGCCCAGGCTTTGCAGGGCTACCATGTTGTCACTACATCTGACCCCACTGTGTTGCATGGTTGTGTCATGTCCCCTCTAGTGATAGCACACTGCTACAAAGATGCACTACACAACACATGGTACATACATACTGAGCATCAGTTAAGAATGCAAATTATATGTCCCAGGTCTTGAGCCAATACCCAAGATTGCCATGTCCAACAACACAGTGCTAGTAAAATTTAGCACAAGGCCAGGGACTCATACCATACCACAAACATGTCTGAGTCACAACCAACTCCAACTAACAACTGCCATGCTACATACTTAACCTGTTGCAAGCTTTAAGAACAGCTTACATCTTTTATCCTTTGCAGTGGATCAGGGTTATGGCATACAACCGTGGGTGATGATCCCATTTGCAAACCTGAACACAGAAGCAGAGCGTGCCTACAATGAGGGACACTGTCAGACACGCAATGTGGTCGAAAGGGCATTTGGCATCCTCAAACCCAGATTCAGGTGCCTGGACCTGACAGGGGGCAGCCTCCTTTATATCACACACATTGTGTGTGAAAAGATTCTCACATGTGCCATCCTGCACAACATATGTGTGCAAATGAACGTGCCAATGTACGACTAGTTACTGACCTACCTGAGGAGCAGGATGGTGCTGGCAATATGGCGGTGGGACAGCACAACACAGCTGCTGGGGTAAGCCGGAGACAACATAGTGTTGACAAATTTATACATAAGAACCACTGAAATCACCATGTTAAATTTGTAAATAAACACATTTACAATCAATCCTGCTTTAGTCTAATCAATCTCCATTACATATACAATAGGAATGTAACTCTAACCTCAGGGAGCATGTAGCAATTACTAATCTGATAAGTAATGTAGCAACATCATATGTGATGTGTTAGATTGTACTGCCGCCATCACACACATCACTTACAGCCTTAACACTGGTATGTGACAACTGAAGGACACAATCCATGGACCACAACATATTTTGTACATTCATGTTGCCAACTTGCTAATCAATAGCAGGTCACACCCAACTACATCATATCATAATAGGATGTATGCAAGGGGCCCACACATGAGTTAGGGGACGTCAAAAACATTGAAATTAAGTTATGTTGGAACTGAACACTATCACAACTCAGTGTGTGAGAGTTGCAATGGCTGTATGGAACATGTGACAAGGGGGTACTTCACTGGTAACTATGGTCATCATGATTTTCCCAGGGATGTTAACCAATGGAAAAAGTTGAGCCTGCAGTATATCCATGGTAATCTGTCCTGCCACTGCCATGGGGAACAACCTTGAGAAATGACCTCACTCATTGCACGGACACGTCTGTGGAATGCACATTAGTATGGAGAAGCAGGTAGTATGGATGTGCAGGTGCACCATACAAGAACAACAACCATTGGAAAATGCAATTAGTTAAATCAAAAAATTGTGATCAAACCATATTCTGGGTGGAATGTAGGCAGATGGTGTCATACACACTATGGTGGTCATTACAACATTGGCTGTAAAAGCCGCTTACCACCGTGCAGAAGACCGCCAACACACCGCTGCGGCCACAGAATTCCGCCACAGCTATTATGACCCACATCTCGGAATCCGACAAAATTCAGACACCCACACAAGTCTGCCACACGAAAGGTCAGTGAGAAACTGGTGAAAACAAAACCTCCACCGTCACGCCAACAGAAACACGCCCATGCTATCACGACCCACGAATCCACGCGGCAGGCTTTCAAACTCGGTATTCCATTGGCAGTACGCACCGCCGCGCTCAAAATACACACACATCTCCAAAACACTGCCACATTGGACAATTCGAAATACACACACCTGATACACATACACACACCACTCCCACACAATCAATACTATATAAAACCCACATCACCCACAAACCCCTACGACCACAAATTTTGACGAAGGCCAGAGAGACAGCACAGCATAGACAACCCCACCATACAGAGGCACACAACACCATCACCCACACTACTTCCATGCACAAAGCATCACACACCACTACATATCACCACACTCATCACCACATACACCACCCCACACATCACCTACACCACCCCATGGCACGGCAAAGACACCCTAGGTTCTCGGGGGAGGAGCTCAGGGTCATGGTGGAGGAAATTGTACGGGTACAGCCACAGCTATTTGGATCACAGGTGCAGCACACCTCCATAGCTAGGAAGATGGAGCTATGGCGAAGAATAGTCGACAGGGTCAACGCAGTGGGACAGCACCCAAGAAATAGGGACGACATCAGGAAGAGGTGGAACGACTTACGGGGGAAGGTGCGTTCTGTGGTCTCCAGGCACAACATCGCAGTACAGCGGACTGGCGGCGGACCTCCACCTCCTCCCCCACAACTAACAACATGGGAGGAGCAGGTCTTGACTATTATGCATCCTGAGGGCCTCGGAGGAGTCGGTGGAGGAAGGGACTCTGGTAAGTCAAATCTTAACTATCATATCCCACACCCTACCTGCATGCTATCACAGACCCCCACCCTCACCCCCTCCCCTATCACTCCAACTCTTCACTAATGTACTAATAACACAAACCACCCATCCCAACACCAAGCCCTGCATGACACAACAAAGCATGGACACCCATCACTAAAACATGCCCACTGCACATACTCATAACACCCCCCCTTAACCATCATCACACAAGCCCCCACACAGGAATGCTAGCACTGGGGTACAGGCTCACCCACCCATTACACACCATGACACACACAGATGCAATAATCATGCTTTTATACCCCTGTAGGACCACTACCTAACATCACCAGACAGGAGGGTCCAGACATCACTACCCCACCCACAGAAGAGGCCCACAGTGATGACAGCAGCTCTGTCCAACTGGATCCAGATGACCAGCCCGGACCATCGTGGGCCTCGGGACAGTCGGTTCCCCACACCCAGTCACAGGCCACCACAGACCTTCCACCCTCTGGTAACACCAGCACAGCACCCACCCAGCGAGCCCATACCTCCGTACCCAGGACACGTCAATCAGCTGTGTGTCCACCACTACAGGGAACCCAGGATAACCCACCACCCCAACAACAACAGGGACTTGGGGGCAGTGGCAGTGGGCACACGGTCCAGGGGACGGAGGCACAGGAACACAGGGGAAATGGGAGGGCTGTGTACGACAGGGGGCGGACAGGCCAAGGGAACTCACTCTCCACGAGGCCCTCTCCTCCATCATGGGAGTCTACCACCACTCGATGGCAACGGTACTGGCCAAGTTTTAGGAGACCCAGCGCATGAAGGAGGAACAGTATAACTCAGAACCATCAGCACTGCCCTGGGCACCATCGTAGGGGTGCTGAAGGAGCTACTTAACACCAGGAGGTACACTGTGGCACTCCAAAGGGCCCCTGACACTAGCATGGACGAAGAACTGCCCACCACCTCCGCCGGCGCTAGTGGACAGGAGGCACCGCCACAGGACCACCACCCCACCCCTGCAGGCGGAGAACCACCCCGCAAGTGATCCCTGAGATCCAGGAACTGGCAGAGCACGATGCCAAGACCCCCGCCAAGAAATGAGACCACCCTGATTGTCATCCCACTGTCCCACTTTGTAACCCTGTCCATATTGGAACTGCCCCAGCTCCACTTCCTATGCCCATATGGGCAGTGCACCTGTGAGACTAATAGACTGGACTCTGCCATGGACATTCCTCCACCATCACCCATCACCATTTTACCACCCCCCTCCAATATTTAGCACTTCAATAAAAACCCTTGAAGCACAAAACAATCTGGAGTCAGTCTGTGATTATGAAAGTGTGTATTAGCAATGACAGTGAAAAAATCCGTTCTCAAATGTAATTTCAGCATACCTATGTCACACATCTCAAGGTCATGAGGAATCTAAGCAGATGACACACGTTGGTAACCACACCTGTGAAACCGTAATGGAAATGTACAACTCAGTTACCATATACTGGTTGAAATCGACAGACAGGATAGAGGTAGAAGTGTGAAAGTACTTGTAGTAGGCACGAATGTGTTCTCACCTGTGTGTCACTGGAAATATTGCTGGATAACTGAGTCCCTGTTGTCAATCTCTTCTTCCTCTGCTTCCTCCTTATCACTGTCCACAGGCTCCACAGCTGCCACAACACCGTCATCTGGACCATCCTCCTGCAGAAAAGGCACCTGTCGTCGCAGAGCCAGATTGTGAAGCATACAGCAGGCCACGATGATCTGGCACACCTTCCTTGGTGAGTAGAATAGGGAACCACCTGTCATATGGAGGCACCTGAACCTGGCCTTCAGGAGGCCGAAGGTGCGTTCGATCACCCTCCTAGTCTGCCCATGGGCCTCATTGTAGCGTTCCTCTGCCCTGGTCCTGGGATTCCTCACAGGGGCCAGTAGCCATGACAGGTTGGGGTAACCAGAGTCCCCTAATAGCCACACCCGGTGCCTCTGGAGTTGACCCATCACATAAGGGATGCTGCTATTCCGCAGGATGTAGGCGTCATGCACTGAGCCAGGGAACATAGCATTTACCTGGGAGATGTACTGGTCTGCCAAACATACCATCTGTACATTCATCGAATGATAACTCTTCCGGTTCCTGTAAACCTGTTCACTCCTGTGGGGGGGGGGGGGGGGAGGGGGCAGAGCTACATGGGTCCAAGGGCATAGAAGTCACCTTTAACTGTAGCCAAATCCTCCACCTGAGGGAAAACGATGTAGCTTCGCATGTGTTTCAGAAGGGCAGACAACACTCTGGACAACACGTTGTAAAACATAGGCTGGGACATCCCTGATGCCATGGCCACTGTTGTTTGAAATGACCCACTTGCAAGGAAATGGAGCACTGATAGCACCTGCACTTGAGGGGGGATCCCTGTGGGATGGCGGATTGCTGACATCAGGTCAGGCTCCAACTGGGTACACAGTTCCTGGATTGTGGCACGGTCAAACCTGTAGGTGATGATTAAATGTCGCTCCTCCATTGTCAACAGGTCCACCAGCGGTCGGTACACCGGAGGATTCCGCCATCTCCTCACATGTCCCAGCGGAAGGTGCCTAGGAAGGACAACAGCAACCACAGAGTCAAACAACTCAGAGGTATGTACCCACTTTCTACACAGAACACAAAACATAATACAAAAAGTTGCCTGTATGTGTGTTGAGTCTAGGCCTAGGTATGAGTGATGCAGTTGAAAATGAAGCCATGTGGGCCCCTGAAATGGCGGCTGCCTGACCTCTAAACTGGGACAATGGGATGTGAGGAAACTGCGCTGGCGTTGTACACCGTTGCGGTAGGTGGACGAAGACCGCGGCGCAATGCTACATTGGTTAACATTGGACCCTATGGGTCCCAGGAGCCAATGACGAAGTGCGCCGGCGGTGATGATACGCACCGCCGCGGACGTCACCGCCGCGGGCGTGACCGCCATTTTCTATCTGTTCAATCACTCAATACCTGATCTTCGACAGGAGAGGACCTACACTGCAAGTGCTGCTGTGACCTCGGTCTGGAAGAGACAATGGCTCGTGCGTCTGGGGAAAGGGCCCCTGCCTTCACTGCACAGGAGTTGGAGAAGCTTGTGGACTGGGTACTCCCCCAGTACACGCTACTGTACGGTCCTCCAGACCAACAGGGAAGTACACAGGGAGCACGGTGTATGGGCTATGCCTGAGTGTAGAGGGCTGGTTGTAAGAAGGAAGGGGCCACAGTTCTGCGTGCATGAAGGACTGTGAATGCATGTGCCACATGGCAAGGCTAGGGATGTGGGCCACTCACTTCGACGGTGCAGTTGCTAATGACTTCTCTTCTTCCCCAGTACATTTCATGTAGGTCAGCGCCCACCAGAAGAAGGATATTTGGCGTGCCATCGCCAAGGACGTCCGGACCTTGGGGGTCCACAACAGACAGAGCACCCACTGCCGTAAAAGATGGGAGGACATTCGCCGCTGGAGCAAGAAGACGGCAGAGGCTCAGCTGGGGATGGCCTCCCAACGTGGGAGGGGTGCCCGTCGCACCATGAACCCCCTGATATTCTGGATCCTGGCGGTGCACTACCCTGAGTTGGATGGGCGCTTGATGGCATCACAGCAGACACAAGGGGGTGAGTACAACATCATTCTGCTGACTTTGCGCCCAGTGAAGGTGTCTGGGTGGGGGAGAATGGCTGTGGGTTCCCCTAGGCCAGGGCGAGTTCCGTAGGCTAGGCCCCTCCGTAATGCAGGCCATGTGGCACTCCACCCCACCTCTTTAGAGTGCCAAGTACCGGATTACGTGCCCCTGTGTCATCTATGTGTGCAGATGTCCAGCCTATCCATGTAGGCCATATCCCAGGTACTGCATCTGTAGAGCCCTACAGCGCGGCGTAGTGCAGGGGGCTGCTGTGTCTGTATTGTCTGCCAACTGTCGCGGCAAGCCATGCACTCAACCTGTCTTTCTTCTGTCGTCCCCCCCCCCCTTTTTGTGGTCTCCCTGTTCTTGTGTGCATCAGCATCATCAGGCAGAGGTACAGTGGCACCGGAGCACGAGGGAGCTGCATCCCACATGGCCATGGAGGGCCACACTACGGATTCGGAATACACCAGTGGGAATGATGGCGAGGGGAGCTTCACGGCGGTCACAGGATCTGCAACCAGTGACACGGACTCGTC
Organism: Pleurodeles waltl; assembly: GCF_031143425.1. Taxonomy (NCBI): domain Eukaryota; kingdom Metazoa; phylum Chordata; class Amphibia; order Caudata; family Salamandridae; genus Pleurodeles; species Pleurodeles waltl. The sequence continues at coordinate 46,405,171 of NC_090444.1, forward strand.
CTCCGATGGAAGCTCCCTTGTGGTGGCGGCAAAATCTGTGCCCCCCACTTCTACAGGTACAGCCACCACCCCGCCTACCAACACCGCCCTCCCAGTAGCCCCTCAGCCTTTGCCCCGTGCCCGCTCACCCAGGAGGGTGGGCATCACCTTCGCCCCAGGCACCTCAGCCCCTGCCCCTGTCACCTCTGCTTCCCTCAGTGAGGAGGCCATTGACCTCCTCAGGTCACTCACTGTTGGGCAGTCTACAATTTTGAATGCCATCCAGGGTGTAGAAAGGGAGTTGCAACACACAAATGCATTCCTGGGGGGCATTCATTCTGGTCAGGCTGCCCTTCATCGAACCCTGCAAACTCTGGCCTGATGGCAGCCATTGTCCCTGTGTCTAGCCTCCCCCCTCCAACTTCCTCCACCCAGACCCAATCCCCTGTACCCCAGCCTATCCCAAGCACACCATCAGACCAGCATGCACACACGTCAACACACAAGGGAAGCTCAGGCAAACATAAGCACCACACATCACACAGGCACTCACGCAAGCATCACACACATACAGACACAGCAACATCCACTGCCTCCACTGTGTCCCCCTCCTCGTCGTCTCCCTCCTCCCTCCCAGTCTTGTCTACACTCTCACCTGCATGCACTACCACTACAGCCACTAGGTCCAGCACCAGCACATCCACCACCACACCCCGCTCACCTGCACTCACCACCCCCACTACCATTTACACGTCCCCTGTGTCCTCTCCCAGTGTATCTGTGATGCCCCCTCCCAAAGTACACAAATACAGGAACACACCCACCCAACATACATCCACCTCACGACAGCCTCCAGCACATGCACCTGCACCCAAAGCCACAAAAGTTAGACCTCCTACAACTACCTCCTCTTCCTCCACCCCCCAAACCCCCTCCACCTACCCGTCCCAGTGATCCTAAGAAACGTTTCCTGACCAAGCTTGACCTCTTCCCCCCCTCCAATTCATAGGTCCCGTACTAGCACCTCATCCAAAAAATCTCCGGGACCAGAGGTGCCTGTTGTTAGAGGTATGTGGAGTGCACCGGGCACCAGGGCAGCCAGTGTGACACGGAGCCACAGCACTGCCAGTCCCCCCCCTGTGAAGCACCATAAGTTGGACAGTGCCCGGTGGGAGTGGGGGAAGACTCCAGCCAGCAAAGGCGCTCAGAAGGGTCCCCGGGGGAGTGTCCATTCAGCTGTGACTCCTCCCAAGGTGGGGAAGGGGCAGAAGAAATCGCCAAAGTCTGGGAGGAGCAGCACGGCGGAGAAGACCGCCATCATCCCTGCTGCTCAGGAGGCCACCGTCAGCCCCATCGTCACTGGCCAGGAGGCCACCGCCAGAGTCAAAGCCCAGGAGGGCAGCATGCTCATCACTGGCCAGGAGGCCACCGCCAGAGTCAGTGCCCAGGAGGACAGCACGATCGTCAGTGGCCAGGAGGCCACCGCCAGAGTCAGTGCCCAGGAGGGCAGCCCCATCGTCACTGCCCAGGAGGCCACCGCCAGAGTCAGTGCCCAGGACGGCAGCACGATCGTCACTGGCCAGGAGGCCACCACCAGAGTCAGTGCCCAGGAGGGCAGCACAATCGTCAATGGCCAGGAGGCCACCGCCAGAGTCAGTGCCCAGGAGGGCAGCACGATTGTCAGTGGCCAGGAGGCCACCGCCAGAGTCAGTGGCCAGGAGGCCAGAGTCAGTGCCCAGGAGGGCAGCCCCATCGTCACTGGCCAGGAGGCCAGAGGCAGTGCCCAGGAGGGCAGCACGATCGTCAGTGGCCAGGAGGCCACCGCCAGCCACAGCCCAGCTGCCTAGGAGGGCCCCGGCAGCCACAGCCCAGCTGCACAATGAAGGACCGCCAGCCCCAGCCCAGCTGGGGAATGAAGGACTGCCATGGCAAGCACCGCTGAACAGGGCAAGCACCGCTGAACAGGGCAAAGACTGCTGAACAGGTCAGAAACTGCAAACTCAAGCACCGCTGAACAGTCAATCAATCAATCAATCAATCAGTAAATTTCTAAAGCGCGCTACGTACCCGTTAGGGTTTCAAGGCGCTGAGGGGAGGGGGGGTTGCTGCTATTGGTCGAAGAGCCAGGTCTTGAGGAGTCTCCTGAAGGTGGGGAGGTCCCGGGTCTGGCGCAGGGGGGTCGGGAGGGAGTTCCAGGTCTTGGCGGCGAGGTAGACGGATCTGCCGCCGGAGGACTTGAGTTGGAATCGGGGAACAATGGCAAGGGAGAGGTTGGCAGAGCGGAGTTGGCGGGAGGGGACGTAGAAGTTGAGTCTGTTGTTCAGGTAGGCGGGTCCGGCGTTGTGGAGTGCTTTGTGCGCGTGGGTGAGGAGTTTAAAGGTGATCCTCTTGTCCACAGGGAGCCAGTGGAGGTCCTTCAGGTGGTGGGAGACGTGGCATCGGCGGGGTACGTCGAGGATCAAGCGGGCGGAGGCGTTCTGGATGCGTCGGAGTCGTTGGATGTCTTTTGCTGGGATGCCTGTGTAGAGTGCGTTGCCGTAGTCAAGCCTGCTACTGACGAGGGTCTGGGTCACCGTTTTTCTTGTTTCCGTCAGGATCCACTTGTAGATTCTACGGAGCATGCGGAGGGTGTTGAAGCAGGAGGAGGAGACTGCGTTGACCTGTTTGGACATGGTGAGAGCGGAGTCGAGGATGAAGCCGAGGTTGCGTGCGTGGTTGGCTGGTGTAGGGGGGGGGGTCCCAGCGCAGTGGGCCACCAGGAGTCGTCCCAGGCCGAGGGGGTGCGTCCGAGGATGAGGACCTCTGTCTTGTCGGAGTTTAATTTCAGGCGGCTGTTTCTCATCCACTCGGCGATGGATTTCAATCCCTCATGGACGTTGGCTTTAGCGGTGTGTGGGTCATTGGTGAGGGAGAGGATGAGCTGGGTGTCATCGGCGTAGGAGAGAATGCTGAGGTTGTGCTGACGGGCCAGTTGTGCGAGGGGTGCCATGTAGACCTTGAACAGCGTCGGGCTTAACGAGGAGCCTTGGGGGACGCCGCAGATGAGGTTAGTGGCTTCGGAGCGGAAGGGTGGGAGTCGGACTCTCTGGGTTCTGCCGGAGAGGAATGAGGAGATCAAGTTGAGGGCTTTGGGGGTGATTCAGACCTTGGCGGACGGCGGAGGCCGTCCGCCAAGGTTCTGCCGCCGAATGACCGCACCGTGGTCAAAAGACCGCGGCGGCCATTCAGACATTTCCGCTGGGCGCTCTCCAAAAGAGCGCCCACCGGCCCAGCAGAAATGCCCCTGCAACGAGGACGCCGGCTCAGAATTGAGCCGGCGTAGTTGCAGGGGTGCGACGGGTGCAGTTGCACCCGTCGCGTATTTCAGTGTCTGCAAAGCAGACACTGAAATACTTTGCGGGGCCCTCTTACGGGGGCCCCTGCAGTGCCCATGCCTTTGGCATGGGCACTGCAGGGGCCCCCAGGGGCCCCGCGGCACCCCCTACCGCCATCCTGTTCATGGCAGGTTTCCCGCCATGAACAGGATGGCGGTAGGGGGTGTCTGAATCCCGGTTTACCCTTTCTGACCGCGGCTGAACCGCCGCGGTCAGAATGCCCTCGGGAGCACCGCCAGCCTGTTGGCGGTGCTCCCGTGGTCGGTGACCCTGGCGGTCACCGGCCGCCAGGGTCAGAATGACCCCCTTTGTCTTGTATTACGGCTTTGTGGAGATGTGTTAGTAGGGTGCGGTGGCAGACCGTATCGAAGGCAGCAGAGAGGTCCAGGAGGATGAGGGCTGAAGTTTTGCCGTTGTCCATTTGCTGTCTGATGTATCTGTGGCGGAGAGGAGCGCAGTCTCGGTGCTGTGAATGCGTCTGAAGCCGGATTGGGAGGGGTCCAGGATGGAGTTGTCCTCGAGGTAGTGGGTGAGCTGGCCGTTGACGATCTTCTCGATGACCTTCGCTGGGAAGGGGAGGAGGGAGATCGGGCGGAAGTTTTTGAGGTCGTTGAGGTCAGCCTTGGGTTTTTTGAGGAGGGCGTGGATATCGGCGTGCTTCCAGCTGTCCGGGAAGGTCGCGGTATCAAAGGATAGGTTGATGGTCTTTCGAAGTTGGGGGGCGATGGTGGAGTCGGCTTTGTTGTAGACGTGGTGTGGGCAGGGGTCTGAGGGGGATCCTCAGTGGATGGAGTTCATGATCTTTCGAGTTTCGGCGTCATCTACGTGGGTCCAGGTGGTAAGGCGGTCGGCGTAGGAGGAGTTGTCGGGGTGGGGTCTGGTGGAGGTGTGTTGTTAAGGCTGTCGTGGATGGCGGCGATCTTCTGGTAGAAGAAGGTGGAGAGTGCGTCGCAGAGTTCCTGGGATGGTGGGAAGTCGTTGACGTTGGCGCTGGGGTTGGAGAGCTCCTTCACGATGCAGAAGAGCTCCTTGCTGTCGTGTGCGTTGTTGTTTAGGCGTTCTGTGAAGTGGGAGCGTTTGGCGAGTCGGATTAGTTGTTGGTGCTTGCGGGTGGCTTCCTTGTGGTTTGCCAGGCTGTCGGGTGTGCGTTCGAGAAGCCATTTTTTCTTAAATTTCTGGCAGGTGCGTTTGGAGGTGATGAGTTCGTCTGTGAACCAGGCTGCTTTTTTCTTTTCTTGGTTGACGGTGGGCCTCTTGAGTGGTGCGAGGGTGTTGGCGCAGTTGAGGATCCACTGTTGGAGGTTGATGGCGGAGGTGACCAGGTCGGTCGGGTCGGTAGGCGGGTTCTGGGCGAGGGCGCTGGTTAGCTGGTCTTTGGTGACTTTGCCTCAGCGGCGGTAGTGGGGTGCGGTGGTGCTCGGCGTGTTTCTTGAATGTGAAGTGGACGTAGTGGTGGTCGGTCCAGTGGTGTGGCTGAAGGAGATATGGTTGCTTGCAGTGAAGACTGGGTCTAGCGTGTGGACGCCGATGTGGGTGGGTGTGTTGACCAGTTGTCTGAGTCCGAGGTTGGAGATGTTGGTGGCCAGTGATGCGGTGTTGGCGTCGTAGTTGTTCTCCAGGTGGAAGTTGAGGTCTCCAAGGAGGATGTAGTCCGTAGAGGCAAGGACGTGGGTGCTTGCGAGGTCGGGAATGGTGTCACTAAAGGGGGCTCTTGGTCCTGGAATTCGGTAGATGAGAGTTCCTCTGAGGGTTGTGTTGGGGTCCGTGTGGATCCGGAAGTGAAGGTGTTCAGCTGTCCTGAGGGTGTCGTCCGTGTGGGTGTGGATCTTGAGGGTGGATTTGGGGACGATGGCTATTCCTCCTCCGATTCCGTTGGTGTAATCTCTTCTGGTGATCTTGTAGCCGTCAGGGATGGCGATGGCGATGTCTGGGGCCGAGGAGTTGTTCCACCAGGTTTCAGTCAGGAAGGCTACGTCTGGGGCGGTGGTGTCGAGCAGGTCCCAGAGCTCGATGGCGTGCTTTCGTGCGGAGCGTGTGTTGAGGAGAATGCAGTGGAGGTGGTTGGTTGTTGCAGTCTTCCTTGTTCTGTTGCAGGTGAAGTTGCAGGCTCGGCAGGAGAAGGGTCCTTTGGTGTGCTTCGGAGTGGCCTGGAAGCAGGCTGTGGAGGAGCCAAGGTTGAGGGTGAGGAGTTCGCTGGCCGAGTAGCGAAGTCTGGTGGTGCGGGGGGCGTGCGGACCAGGGGGGTGGCGCTGGGCGCGGTCCAGGTGCGGACGGTTGCAGACGGGCTTGCCTCTGGCGCGCCAGTGGCGCACCCGCTGCGCGGACGTGCAGCGCCAGCCATTAAGAAGGGAGGGGGAGGGAGGAGCAGCTGGGAAGCGGGAGGGAATGGCGAATGGGGGCGCGAGGGGGGCGGGCAGCAGGGGAAGCGGCAAGGGGGAGCGCCTAAGGGGCGAAAACCAGGCTGAAAAAGGCACAAAAGTGAGAAATAAAGCACAAGTCAAAACAGTCACAAATACGGTAAATGGCACAAAGTACAAGCGGAATACAGCAATCAGAAGGGGCACAAATGGGGGCAAGAGCGCAAGGAGGCAAGGCGCTGAAAAGTAAAAACACTTACAGATACGGCGAAAGTGGCACAGTGCACACGGGTCTAGCGAAGCTTATCAGAGCCCACTAGACACCAGGGATGAGGCGCAGGAGGATGCCTGCGGGTGGAGGAGGGCCTCGAACACGCTAGCAGCAGCGTGGGTGGGGGTCAGGGACACGAGACAGCAAAGTGGTGCTGCGGACGTGGGGGCGAGCTATAGACCAAAAACAGGTCAGATGTCGCTCACCCTCGACGTGCAGCGCCAACCATTAAGAAGGGAGGGGGGAGGGAGGAGCATCTGGGAGGTGGGAGGGAGTGGCAAATGGGGGCATGAGGGGGGCGGGGCCGCAGGGAGGCAGCGGCCGGGGAAGCGGCAAGGGGGAGCACCTAAGGGGCGAAAACCAGGCTGAAAAAGGCAAACAAGTGAGAAATAAAGCACAAGTCAAAATAGTCACAAATACGGTAAATGGCACAAAGTACAAGCGGAATACAGCAATCAGAAGGGGCACAAATGGGGTCAAGAGTGCAAGGAGGCAAGGCGCTGAAAAGTAAAAACACTTACAGATACGGCGAAAGCGGCACAGTGCACACGGGTCTAGCGAAGTTTATCAGAGCCCACTAGACACCAGGGATGAGGCGCAGGAGGATGCCTGCAGGTGGAGGAGGGCCTCGAACACGCTAGCAGCAGCGTGGGCGGGGATCAGGGACACAAGACAGCAAGGTGGTGCGCGGACATGGGGGGCGAGCTCTAGACCAAAAACAGGTCAGAGGTCGCTCACCCTCGACGCGCAGAGCCAGCCATTAAGAAGGGAGGGGAGAGGGAGGAGCAGCTGGGAGTCGGGAGGAGGGAGGGAGCGTCGAATGGGGGCGCAAGCCGCAGGCAGGCAGCGGCAGGGGAAGCGGCAAGGGGGAGCACCTCAGGGGTGAAATCCAGGCTGAAAAAGGCACAAAAGTGAGAAATAAACAGGGCAAAGACTGCCATGGCAAGCACCGCTGAACAGGGCAAGCACCGCTGAACAGGTCAGAAACTGCAAACTCAAGCACCGCTGAACAGGGCAAAGACCGCCATGGCAAGCACTGCTGAACAGGGCAAAGTCCGCCATGGCAAGCACGGCTGAACAGGGCAAGCACCGCTGAACATGGCAAGGACCGCCAACTCAAGCATCGCTAGCCCATGAGCGGCAGGGGCAGTGATGCAACTGGGACCGTCACGGGGAGAGTGATGCACTCTGGGCACCAGTCCCCCTCCACAACCAGTGGAGACAGGAATCCACTCCGTCTGTCATTAACAGGATGAAGCACTCTGGGCACCGGTCCCTCTCCAGAACCATTGGAGACATGCATCCACTCCGTCTGTCCTTAACAGGATGAAACACTCTGGGCACCAGTCCCCCTCCAGAACCAGTGGAGACATGCATCCACTCCGTCTGTCCTTAACAGGATGAAGCACTCTGGGCACCAGTCCCCCTCCAGAACCAGTGGAGACTATTATCCACTTGAGAGACTGTGGCTTTGCACTCCCCAGGATGGTACAGTGGGCAAACCACTCACTGTAGAGACTTGAGAGACTGTGGCTTTGCACTCCCCAGGATGGTACAGTGGGCAACCCACCCACTTGTGAGACTTGAGAGACTATGGCTTTGCACTCCCCAGGATGGTACAGTGGCCAAACCACCCACTTGTGACACTTGAGAGACTGTGGCTTTGCACTCCCCCGGATGGTACAGTGGGCAACCCACCCACTGTAGAGACTTGAGAGACTGGGGCTTTGCACTCCCCAGGATAGTTCAGTGGGCAACCCACCCACTTGTGAGACTTTAGAGACTGTGGCTTTGCACTCCCCAGGATGGTACAGTGGCCAAACCACACACTTGTGAGACTGCGGCTTTGCACTCCCAGGATGATACAGTGGGCAACCCACCCACTGTAGAGACTTGAGAGACTGTGGCTTTGCACTCCCCAGGATGGTACAGTGGGCAACCCACCCACTGTAGAGACTTGAGAGACTGTGGCTTTGCACTCCCCAGGATGATACAGTGGGCAGCCCACCCACTGTAGAGACTTGAGAGACTGGCTTTGCACTCCCCAGGATGGTACAGTGGGCAAGCCACCCACTGTAGAGACTTGAGATACTGTGGCTTTGCACTCCCCAGGATATGGCAGTGGCCAACCCACCCACTGTAGAGACTTGAGAGACTGTGGCTTTGCACTCCCCAGGATACATCAATGGGCATGGAGCCCCGTCGTGGATCTGGTGTGGTGCACTCATCCGGCTGAGGTGCCCTCTGCACTACTAATCGTGATGTATATTTTGTTGAATGTGTAATTATATCTGTATATATTTGCTTCCTGTATTTTGATATATTACAATGTTTGATCTCATTTCCTTTTGTCTTTGCATTCTTCCGGGGAGGCTGGGGGTTGTTACTGTAATGTTTGGATATGCATTGGTGTGTGTGTTGTAGTGGGTGAGGGTCGGGTGGGGGTGTTGCGTGTATGTGTCCCTGACTTTTGCCTCCCTGTCCCCTATGTCGTAGGTGCAGTACTCACCGTTGTCTTCACCGGCGGCGTTGATGATGGTCGTATAGGAGCAGGAAGACTATCGCAGGAAGAATTTGGAGTTGGTAGGTTGTGATACTGTGGGCGGTATATTGTCTCCCGGCTGTCTGGTGGCGGCGACCGCCAAGCTGTTTGTCTGTACCGCTGTGGCGGTCGGAGTGTTAAAGTGGATGTCTTTGTTGGCCGTTTTCGCCACGGTCGTAATTCCCTTTTTTTTACCACCGGCCTGTTGGCGGTCTTACCGCCGCTTTAACACCATCCGCCAGGGTTGTAATGACCCCCTATATACCAAAGATGTAGACATGTCAGACAAATATGCTGTCTACACACAGGTCGCTAGAGTCTCCAAAACTAAATAAGGAGACAGATGTCGGGACATATTTCCTAGGTAGCAATAGTTCGCCCATCATCAACAATGCCTGACCTGTGTATGTAGCTTTAAATAGTATGATCTGTATGACAACATCACATATCACATACCAAAACACACTACAAAATCTCAATTCAGAACTATTACATTGTACTGAATGCCAAACATATGTGGTCCCACATGCATATGTATATGCACGAGCTGTAAATAATTGCATGCTTTTGACTCTGTAATACACACATTAGTGGAACTGACCAATCACACCATAACCACACTGCTGCATGGACTTCCACATGTGGCCATACCCCATATGCCACATTGCAGCATAGCCCATGTCATATGTATTGTGAATCAGGCTGCATCCAAGGACAATGCAAAAAAACACGCAATCAGGAAATGAGGCAAAAAATATGATGCAAATGCATCAAAAACATCCGCAAACGTTAAGAAAATGACACATGGGCCATTAGCGTGAATTCTACATTCAAACTCCTCTTAATGCAGCCTTCTGAGAAATCAACGCATCACCGACATGCGTCAAATGTAAACAACACACGTGCGTTATGAGTGTAAAATAAATCATGCATATTCAAAATGCGTCAAATAAAAACACACATAACTGAAAAACAGGACACACACGCCCAGGAAGTGATGTAATAGGAAATCCTGTCTACAAGCATGGTACAGTAGTTGTAGTTTCACTTTCTCGTTACAATCTGTGCCTTTGTGACTGTGTGGTTGAGTATTGGAGCTGATGGTTTATTGTTGGCTGTGTTTGGAAGTTTGTGGTGTCCCTTGTGCGGTATCCTGTTGAATTTTGTGTGCATTTTGTCTTAGAAGTTGTGGTTTTGTGTAGTTTTGTCCAGTTTTGTACTTGTAATGCGGGGTGTATGTCCGGGGTTGTTAGTTATTTGGGATAGTTGGGCTAACTTAGAGGGGTTAAGTTTCCTCTTATTTTGTATTATTACTGATTGGGGTCAAATCTGACCATCAGTCAACATGGCTGGCAAGGGGAGGATGTCAGGAATGTCTGCAGATGAGATTGGTGGGTTTATTTGGCTGGTTGCACACTACCTGCCAATGATGCTGGAAATAGGTGGCCGGATGATCCTCGGCTACCGGACAGAGGCCAGAGGCTGCGGTGGGGCAGGGTTCTTTATCTCTTGAAATATATTTACATAACATGCCAGAATGACCACCAGCTGAAGCATCGCTGGACAGATCTGGTGGCCAGGAAGCAGGATCTGCTAGATCACATGGGGATCGAGATCGGAAGAACTGTTGGTAAGTCTTTCATTTGCATACTATTGACTTTCACTGCTTTTGAATGACAGTAGCAGATAGGTTGGAGGGCTGCATGCAATGTTTGTGAACAGGTTGGATACAACTGGTACGAAGAGTATCTGCGCCACTTCAGGCTGGAGTTCACATGTCCAACAATGATACCAATGCAAGTCAGATGTCTGATGAGTCCTGCACAACTATCACAAAGGCATACATTTCAGAGCACATAGGGTCACCTGTGCACCGGCAGTGTCATGTATGAAACGCCGAGGCACTGGCACCCTACCATATTTTCCCAGGATTGGGTCAACAAAGTGGCACAATGCATGCATAGCACAATTTTGTCAACATTTCACGCACATAAGCCCTGCCCCAGCCATCACGTTTGCAAAGGGGGTTTACCCACCTTAGGAGGCAATGAATATGGCTCATTTGGTTCCATGAGACAACTTTGCCGCATCAGTCATAATATAATCAAAGCATGAGCATTGCAGACTTTCAATTTAGTAGCATTTCGATCACAAAGCACCTTGTAATGGCACACACATTTAACTCTGTTCATTGCAGGGTGTGTAATGCAAATTCTCAACACCTTGCAATACCCACACAATCCCAGGGTAGTAGCATGTCTGTGAGCTATAATGATGACATAGTTGTTTCCTACATCTGTTGAAATGCCATGGGTGTGACAATGGTCCTGCCACTGCTACAACCATAGCATGGCCCTCAGATGGAAAATAAGTGATCAAACAGTCCCATTTGGCAATGGATGTGTCGTGCCCAGACAGCTGCATGACTATGCCACATATTAATGTTGCAGGGTTTAGCACCACAGGAGTCTATGGCCCAGTGCTAGTGTTCAGATGTGTGGCTCTAACTCACCTGAGTGTCTGTCATTGTGTGATTGTAGTGGTGTGTCTGTTGCACTGATTTCCACTAGGATGACTAGCTCACTCCTCTTAACTAGTTCACAGTGAAATTTGTTGTCCACTCGCAGTGACTATGATTTCACACTAAGCATAGTTTACCATTCATGTCTTACAGCTGGACAAGCCCCCTACACGATTGGTGAAGTGGTGCGTTTCGAAGACCCAGATGTCTCCAGTAAGTGTGATAATGTGTGTCTTGTGAAGTAATCCAGGGTTTGATGTGAGTGAGTCATGTGCGTTGAATACAATGCCAGATGTGATAAGCTGTCAAATGATCAGATATCATAGTAGGCTGGATGGTGGTATCATGGCCCATTTTAAAGAGCACCAAGCTCCACCAGAGGGTCACGTCTTGTGAGGCTCATGGTGCGCAATTGGCAGCATCATGTATACAAGGTGGTGACAAGCCCCATGCAGGGCCATATGTATGAGTGCAGCGCTGTGAGAAAATTTGCAGTGGTGCACTCCATCATTCTCACAACACAGGGATGCGCCATATTTAATCGTATAAAGTGCAGCCCTGTGTTGTCCCCTGCGTTGTTGCTAAATTTGCAGACAAGCCCCAGCGCGGCCACCCTTGTGCCATGATGCACAGGTGGCTGCGTTGAGATGGGGGTTAGTTGTTGTGCAGGAGGGACACCCTCTTGCACAAAATAGTATCTCCATATGTGAGTTGCTCCTACTCTGCGTGTTGCAGAGTGCAGCATGCATAGAAAGAGCAACAAACAAGGGGGCATGCCAACTTTTCTCCTCATTGCACCCTGCTAACGCCACCACTGGAGTAGGCTTAGGCAAATTTGCACTGACTGAGGTGTGAGTAGATTTTGATGCTTGGGGCAGAGTGATAAGCTGCAATGGGTGTTGCTGTGGCACAACCATGGTAAGACCCATTGCATTTGGACGCAGACCCAGATTAACAGATTTGCTCACACCAAAGTGATTGCCAAATTCAGCAACCCCCTCAAAGGCAGGGCCTTAGCAATGTGTAATAAGGATGAATACTCTCATGTATCCTCCAATTGGGATCTTTCAATGGCTGATGCATGAGGCAGCACACATCTATTGTATGCTCTCTTTCTCAGTTACTGTAATGTGTTGGAAGGTGTCCCTTACGGCACATGATCAAACTCCTCCTCAATGCAGCCAACTATGCACCAAGGGGCAAGGCTCCCTGGATTGATGTATTTTAGGAATATGTGGCCAGGCATAAGTGACAACACAGGGGTGCATCATATTGATCCTAATTTGGTGCATCCCTGTATTGTCATGAAGGTGGAGGACTGGGCTGGCAACTGTCCCCCAGCATGTGTTCGGTCTTTTGCACTCCATGTGTGTTTCACTTTTGTGGAATGTAACTGGCTTGCATGCAGGTCAAGGCTCAACATGTGCTGGCATGGAACTGTGTGTGAAAGGAATAGTAGTGGCAGATCCCGTATTGATGGGTGTCTACACCTGGACACATGAATGTAGATGGTATTGACCCATGGATACCAGCTTTCTAGTTGGCAGCCCTCCTAACATATGGTCCACTCCTTGACTCCATGTATGAGTGGTCAGGCCCTGGTGGATTACCAGGAATGTTGAGATGATGGATAGTATGGCCACCCCCCATAGGCTCAGGGGGAGAGGAATCCCAAATTTGTCTGTAGATGTGATGTTCACAGTGTAGGTGACAGTCATGTTGATTAGTGCATGTGTACCTTTCAGCTCTGATCTCCTATGGTTACCAACAGCAGCCCCTCTTCACATTGACATGTCAAAGTTATTGGTTATGTATGGTGGGAAATAGACACAGATGATGAAGAAATGCGGGCCTGATCAATGTAAAGTTAGCGCCACCTTTGCATAATTTGTCTCCGCAAAAGCAGTGCACGCTTACAATATTCTAGTTCATTTGTAGGTTTGCGTCGTCTTAGTGTCAAAAATATGATGCAAAGGCAGCATTGACATTACATTTATCCGGGCTTTTGTCTTTTCTGGAATGTGAGTTGGAGTGCATGTGTAATTAGATGTAGCAGTGTAAGCTAGTGATCTGTACAGACTCCACACAATGCTGACACTGATGGTTGCTTATCTCCATATTACAGTTGCCAACATGACCAATGAGGAGAGGCATGATTTTCAGAAGAGGGCAGTAAGGTACTGCCACATCCTGGCAGTGAAACCTGGGTACAAACGCATGGGTCGCCGCTTCCGTGCAGAGAAGGCTACAGGGGAATTGCGAGCATTCCCACATAAGGCCCCACGCTGCCTACAAAGGCTCAGCAAGCTCCAGGCTCATCAGCAGTGCAGGGGGGCACAGCTAGCACTACCCCAACGACATTGGGTGCAACCGTCACCACAGCAGCGCATCAGCCCACACCACCTGCTGCCATTACAACACTGTTGCTGCAGGATCTGCAGAGACGTGTCCCTCCTTCTCAAACATTTGGACAGGTTGGAGGAAGAGGTTGCAGGAAATAAGATGGTGAAATACATCAAAAAGAAACTACAAAAGGGAAAACTGTGACTGCAATCTGATCTGCCACCTCCAATTTCTGTCCCCTCCCTTACAATGTTCTTAGATATTATTGTGGGTTTTAGAGGGTTAGTGTAGATTTATAGATTAGATAGAATAAGTGTAGTTGAGGATGGGCTTTTTTCTTATGTGTTAATTTGTGGGTGGTTGGGTGGAGGGTCATGTTGGGGTATGTATGTGATTTCTTAATAAAATAATTAAAAAACAATTAAAAATGTTTTAAATAATTGACAAAAAATATGTCTTTGTTTAAGATTAGTTAGAATATGTGTAATATTAGTACTTGTTGTCCTGCATGTGTCTTGTAACTTAAGGGGGATGAAGGGCCAATGTTTAGAGTGTGTAAGTTAAGTTTAGCATAGGGTAGATAGCTTTAGTTGTTGAATAAGTATAGCTAGAATAGGTTAGTTTAGGATAGGGTAGGTTTCAGTTATTTTTTAGGTTACCTGAAATTTTAATAAACATTTTTGCATACTCCCATACATTTTGTGTTATTTGCTTGTGTCTCAGAGTCTTCCCATGAGCGCACAGTGCAGATTGGGGGTTGGCCTAGGGATTCTGTCCTGCCTCCGAATAACTTGCTTAACATGTGCATCACCTATTGACAACTGAGCTGTCACATTGGCAGCAACAACACATCTACTATTCTATGCATCTGCCCTCCAGTGTACCCACCACTCAAGATGACTATGTTTACTTTGTATTGGACAGGTAGGTCTGGTACTTCAGCTGTCAGTGTTGGGGTCCTGTGTAGGAATGTTGGGAACTGTGGCACATCTAACAATAGCCTAAATTGGAACTCTATGCTGCAAAACTGACCGGAGGCAATCCCTAATGAGGTTAGGTACCTCTGTATCACACCAATGTGTCCTACTGGTACTTCCAGTTGACAATATTATCATAGCGGTGAAACTCCCATGCAAAGGTTGGTGGTGATGTGGTGTGGTGTATCTCTGCGTGCCCCTGCACAGCCCATGCACCTGGCATGGGCAGTACAGGGGGACTCATGCCCAGGACCTTTGCGCTTTCCACTGCCTGATTTGCAGGGTTAAGAGTAGCGTGTCCTGTCACACCCAATGCACCCCAAGACTGGCATTGACTCTATTTGATCCATCAACAATGTAGTGGTAACTGCCCCACAGAGCTGCCAAGAGCAGACAGATTTCCACCTGCCATCCCAGCGTGTAACTCGTACTGCCAACCGCAAAGGGTACACTGCATTAGCAGTCTTACCAACACCAGACTTGCCCATGTACCATTCCCTGCCCGTCAATGTGAAATTGTACACCATTATGTTCACAGACATACACCATGTGTTGTGTTTGTGTGGTTATTTTCCACATGGTTGTGCCAGATTAGTTGTGGGCTCAGCCTGCATGTGTTGTGACCTACAGACTTCAATTTGTAGTACATCTTTTCCTCTAGTGACACAGTTCTGATCAGTGTCAAAGTGTGTGGCTCCACACTACACCAGCTTAGTTACACTGGGTAGTGACATGTTTCCTGTGATACAGGACCAGCCTGCAATTCCCCCAGCGGCTGCGCAGATTACTTTTCGCTGCACACAGAGAGGCATCCTTACTGCACGATGGAGTAGTGGCTACCTTATGAGGATTTGTTGCTTATGTACAGGTGATGGTGCTTCCGGCACATGTCTGGGTAATGTTGGGAAAGGTTGCATTTTATTGTTATTTAAGATACAGCACACATGTGTTTTGGGAAAGGGACAAGACAGTTGCAAGGTGTTTCTGCAAGGGACACCACCATGATGTAACCCCAGGAATGATATTGACTGAATTCCTACTCTCTGATGTCTTGGTCGTGTTGGTAGGGTTTATTTGACTATATGCAAGGGATGTTGTGATTTCACAAACAGGGGCATAGTAATAGGATCTGCCTTCCATCCTATGTGCTGCATATGTACATGTAGGTATGTTGCCCTGGTGTTTAACATATGTCCAGGTTGGGTATGTGTTGTGGTCCATGGCACAATCAAGGCATGTGTACATGTATTGCTTACGTTCGAATAGTGCAACTTGATTAGTGTGCACTGTGTCCCTCTGGGCTCCTTTGACATGCACTGAAACATGCACTGAGTGTGTCCTATGTGCCTCCCGCTTCTTGCACTTGACAATTTTGCATTAATTTCCCCCATGCAACTTACCCTGCATTTGTGGTGGTTTCTGGTAGTCTGCGCGGTCCTGTCCTGCGATTCCAGTTACCACTTCCTCTGGGATGACCGCAGCAACCATCTCCTCCATCTCATCCAGGTCCTCTTATGGTGCTGGACTTCCACCTCCAGCTTGCAGTGCTGCCTTCCTGTTACTTGTCATTTTCTCCTTTGTCCTTCGCTTACAATCATGCCAGCATTTCTTGCACTCAGTTACAGTTCTCCTCAACTCTGCCACACTGTTAATCTTGTCAACTATATGATTCCGTACTGCCCCAATTGGCAATTTGGAGGTGACGAATAGTTGTTGCTCCGTCACGTCTCTCAGAACGATTTTGTGCTCCTCTGCACTGAAACAACACGCTTTTTCTCCTCCCTCCCCTGGAGCTCCTCCTGGCTAGTTCCTGGTTGAATGGGGGTCACCCTGGGGTCTCTCCTGGCTTGCTGGGCCCATTTTGCCACTCCTTAGCAATGTTTTTTGCATTAGCGTCTAAAGTTGACACTGATGCGATTTAAAACGGTGCATATCCATTTTACGACATATTTACGGGCCATTAAGCAGGTTAGAGTAATCTTGCGGCATTAACTTAATTTGCCCTACGACGAGGCGCAATGGTTAACGTGAGACTTTTTTACTCTAACCTGTTTTTAGCATTGTTGTGCGTCATGGTATAAATAATCTAAGCTAAGCTTTTGACGCAAACGTTTGCGCAGTTTTGTGTAAAAAACTATAAATATGGGCCCAACAGCCTGGTATAGTTATTGGTGGATGGCTACTGCGTCACAATGGTGACGCCTATCTCATTCACCATAATCTAAATCCAATTATTTCATAGGGGATTTAGATTTCGGCAGATGGGATATCCGTCACCTTTGTGACGGTGTAACCCATGCGCCAATCTCAAAATTAGACCTTAAGCCTCTTATGGAGGAGCCTCTGCTTAGCTGCTCTTGAGATGCATTAGCCTTCAAAATAGCACTTTGACAAGGAGCAGAGATCCAGCAACATCTCTCCTAGTCAACTTGTTTTTTAAGTGGAGAGCAGTAAGGGATACATGAAAGCAGATGTTAGGGGAAATATTTTACTAGGACCAAGGATTCTCAGCAGTCATCTCATTAAGCGCATATTAGCATAACCAGAGCATCCCCGTGCAAGCCCTTCCTCTGCACTTGGCCTATTGTCCACAGCAAATGCATCATAACTAAAGTAGGTAGCAGGAACAGCATTTTTGGAGTTGAAAGATGAATGGTTTTGCTGAAAGATGATCCTTGGAAGTCTTCCACCGACGGGATGATAGAAGTAATATATTGTCATTCTTACATCTTGCCTTGAATAAATAAGTGGGATCAATGGTTGAAAAGCTACAAACAGAAAATGTACTTGACTTACAAATCCAATAGTAGCCCTCATAACCAATTAGAAGGTGTGTCTGGTGAGGGCTGAGTGAAATAGAGATGAATGTTGTTGAAATTACCACAGAAGCAGCAAAGTCCATAGTTTTATGAGTCATGTAGGAGACAGAGACAGCCCCAAAAATAAGGAACGTTGTGTCTCATGGTGATATCTGTTTCTCTCTTTAATTACCTTCAGATGCACACATCAAATGTAATACAAAAAAATATTAATAAGATGGCTGGATACAGGGCAAAGTGGTATCTGCAGCACCAAGCTTTAGTGTTGGAGGTATATTTCTATACGTGGGTGCACACAGTGTGACAGATAACATAAATGAGTCATCATAGTACGTAGACAAGCAGAAGAGTGAGGCTCCTGGAAAGTGTAGCAGCTAAAATCCAGTCTCTTTGGTCTCAATCTTAACTACATATAGGAATAAAAAGTAAATAAATAAAAATCTCAGGTTTACTAGCAGTTTAATGCACAACTAATGTCCATTAATTTGTTTCGTGCAATCCTGGCACTGCACTTTTTCCTATTACTTCCATGTGTGTGAACAAAGTTCTACCCATTATAATGCTGGAAAAAAGGACCCCTTAAACCTTTCACCTTCTGATTTAGGTAGTGACTGGAACAGTTTGCCCAATACAGAGCAGATAGTTACCAAGTTATCACAATGAACCAACAAAAGATCACGTACTGAGGAAGAAACCCGTAGCAAGACTCAAGAGGAAAATGTAGGCCTATGCAGACAAGCGACTACATGGAAAGGACAGTGATTTCCCTAGAGGAGAGCAAGTGCTTGTCCGCCAGTCAAGAAAAATAAGTCTGATGCTCTATTCGATATTGAATCATTCCATGTCATAAACAGCAAAGGATACATAGTGACTGCCCAATGTCCTGGGTAGTCTATTACATGAGATTCCTCATATTTCCGACATGTAGCTCTTCACTCATCAGATCCTGATGTCAACTTAGAGACTGGTTCTGAAATTACAAGCAGAAAAACCCTGACTGCTGTTTCTCCTGCATCACCAACGCAGATCATGGACACTTCGATTGCCGGCTCCCAGCTTCTGAAGAAAAGGTCAGGACGAGTAATCAGAGCTCTACGAAGGCTGATTGAAGAACTACTATTGTGTATATATTTGTAAAAAAATTCTGCTTATTTTATTTAACAGAGCAGAAGATGTGAGTGAGTTATGAATGACAGAACCCTTTCGGTTCCTAATGGACTCCATAGAACTGTGATGAAAGTGTTAGAGCGTTGTGAACTGAATGCAGGTTTAGAATGTTGAGTTCATACCTACACAAAGACAAATAAAGACGTGTAATACCACACTCTGTGTTTGCCGTAGTTACTGCCGGGCACCCAGGGTAGGGAAGACGCTAAACCTTCCAGCCCTCCTCCTTCTTATGTATGAGAAATACGCAGAACAAAGAGCCTCATTTACAGTTTTAGGTACAGTAATTATCATTCATGGCAACAGAGTAAAATCTTCCGTCACTGATTGAGTAACTCTGCTTTGAAGTTAAATATGCCCCCAAAGCCAAAGGACATCTCTTAACATTGGCAAGAGCCGCCATCATGGCAGTTCCGGTCAGTTCAATAGAAGTTTGAAGGGCGGCTCTGTCACCATCATGATAGCATACCTCAAACCTTAACACGTTTTTGTATCAAAAACAAAAATACCATGATTTTGTTTTTGAAAAATACAGAACACAATCCCCCACACAATAGGAGTCTTCCTGGCTGTGGGAGTTATTTTGCAGTTTTCAGTGACACTTACTTCCAGATTTTACCTGACGGTGATTGACAGTGAAACCTGGTCATTCGAGTGGCCATTCTAAACCGGGATGGCAGTTGAATGACCAAACCTCTCACAGCCCAACATAGTGAGGTCTGTTAGAGAAGTATGTCAACAGTGGACACATAGCACTCTCTGTTACCGACATACTTACAGTCTGCCTGTAGTGATCCTTTTGCCTCCTGTTGGACTCTGTAGAAGAGTGACACAAGCGTTGGAGCACAGTGAAGTGAATGCGGTTTTAGAATGCTGAGTTCCTGGGTACACACAGACAAATAAAGATGTGTAATACCAAGCTCTGTGTGTGGCATAGGTATTGTCAGGTACCTAGGCTGGGGAGGACACTACACCAAGCTTCTGTAAATAGGGCAGACGCACATCCAGTGTGGCAAACAGGGTACTCCTTGCAAAAGTGCATCCTCTATGCCAAACAAGTAATCAGCCCCTATGCTTAATGTTTTTATATATATATAATTATTTACTACATGGTCTATAACTTGCTATGGAAATGACCATAACCATGGTTCAGATTGTATTCAAAAAATGTTGCAGAGTGATAGCTTTTTGCAAATGTGCCTTTGAAACATTATTTTAAAGAAGGGACCTATTTTCAAATCATCTCACCCATGGATTGTAGGCAGTAGAATGTACATAGAACAAAAAGCTGTTTTAAGAGTCTAGAGCTCACTTCACACCTGGTGCAGGATGCCAGAATGTCTCATGTGAACATGTAAACACTAAGGGCCTGATCTAGATATTGGTGGATGGGTTACTGTGTCACAATGGTGACAATAATCCCATTCGCTGAAATCCAAATCCGATTATTTACTATGGAATTTAGATTTCGGCAGGCGGGGTATCTATCAACCTTGTGACAGAGTAACTGATCCACCAATATCGAAATCAGACCCTAACCCTTTTTGTGGAGGAGCCTCTGCTTAGCTGCTCTTGAGATGCATTATCCTTCAAAATACCACTTTGACTAGGGGCAAAGATCCAGGAACATCTCTTTCTCCAAGTCAATGTGGTTTTTAAGCAAAGGACACATGAAATCAGAATTATTAGGGTAATATTTTACTGGGACCAAGGATTCTCAGCAGTAGTCTCATTAAGCACACATTAGCATAACCACAGCATCCTTTTGCAATCCCTTCCTCTGCACTTGGCCTGCTGTCCACAGCAAATGCATCATAACTAAAGTAGGTAGCAGGAACAGCATTTTTGGAGTTGAAAGATGAATGGTTATGCTGAAAGATGATCCATGGAAGTCTGCCACCGGCAGGATGATAAAACCAATAAATGTTCATTCTAACATCTTTCATTGAAAAAAATAAGTGGGACCAATGGTTGAAAAGCTACAAACAAAAAATGTACTTGGGTGTTACAAATCTGGTAGTAGCGCTCATAGCCAATTTGCAACGGTGTCTGGCTTAGGTGAAACTATTAATGAAGTGAGAATGGACGTGGTGTGTGGTGGTTAGCGTGTTAGACTATAGGTATGGGACACAGACTTCAAACTACATACATGCAACAAACCCCTGATGACTATCCACGTGCCACGCCTAGAGTGGGACATAGAAGTAGTGCACAGTAAGCTCTAGTCTGGTGTTCTGAAGAGATAATGTCACTGCTGTTTGTTGTGTTTTCTGAAGGTGTGTGCTCAGGCTGGTGAGGGTTGAGTGAAACAGAGATGAATGTCGTTGAAAATACCACAGAAGCAGCAAAGTTCATAGTTTTAGGAGTCATGTAGGAGACAGAGACAGCTCCAAAACGAAGGAACGTGGTGTCTCATGGTGATATCTGTTTCTCTGTTTAATTACTTTGAGATGCATACATCAAACGTAATACAAGAAAATATTAACAAGATGGCTGGATACAGGGCAAAGTGGTATCTGCAGCGCCAAGCTTTAGTGTTGGATGTATAGCTCTATACTTGGGTGCACACAGTGTGACAGATAACATAAATGAGTCATCATAGTGCACAGACAAGCAGAATAGTGAGGCTCCTAGAAAGTGTAGCAGCTAAAAGCAAGGGTCTTTGGTCTCTATCTTAAATACATATAAGCATATAAAGTAAACACATAAAAATCTCAGGTTTACTAGCAGTTTAATGCACAACTAATGTCCATTAATTTGTTTCGTGCAATCCTGGCACTGGACTTGTTCCTATATCTTCCATGTGTGTGAACAACGTTCTACCCATTATAGTGCTTGAAAAAAGGACCCCTCAACCTCTTTCACCTCCTGATTTAGGTAGTGACTGGAACAGTTTGCTCAATACAGAGCAGATTTTAGTTACCAAGTTATCACAATGAACCAACAAAAGATCAGGTACAGAGGAAGAAACCCGTAGCAAGACGCAAGAGGAAAATGTAGGCCTATGCAGACAAGCGACTACATGGAAAGGACATTGATTTCCCTAGAGGAGAGCAAGTGCTTGTCCGCCAGTCGAGAAAAATAAGTCTGAGGCTCCATTCGATACTGGGTCGTTCCATGTCATAGCCAGCAAAGGATACAAAGTGACTGCCCAATGTCCTGGGAAGTCCATTACACGAGATTCCTCATATTTCCGACATGTAGCTTTTCACTCGTCAGATGCTGATGTCAACTTAGAAACTGTTTCTGAAATTAGAAGCAGAAAAACCCTGACTGCTGTTCCTTCTGCATCACCAACACAGATCATGGACACTTCAATTGCCGGCTCCCAGCTTCTGAAGAAAAGGTCACGACAAGTAATCAGAGCTCTACGAAGGCTCATTGAACAACTATGATTGTGTATATATTTGTAAAACAGAGCGGAAGATGTAGTGTAAGTTATGAATGAAGGAACCCTTTAGGTTCCTAATGGACTCCATAGAACTGTGATGAAAGTGTTAGAGCATTGTGAACTGAATGAAGGTTTAGAATGTTGAGTTCATAGCTACACAAAGACAAATAAAGACGTGTGATAACACACTCTGTGTTTGCCGTAGTTATTGCTGGGTACCTAGGGTGGGGAAGACGCTACACCTTCCAGCTCCTATAGCCCTCCTTTTTCCTTATGTGTGAGAAATACGCAGAACAAAGAGCCTCATTGATAGTTTTAGGTACAGTAATTTCCAGTCATGGCAACAGAGTAAAATCTTCCGTCACTCTGATTGAGTAACTCTGCTTTGAAGTTAAATATGCCCGCCAAGCCAAAGGACATCTCTTAACATTGGCAAGAGCCGCCATCGTGACAGTTCCTGTCAGTTCATTAGAAGTTTGAAGGGCAGGTCTATCAACATCTTGATAGCATACCTCAAACCTTAACACGTTTTTGTATCAAAAACAAAAATACCATGATTTTGTTTTTGAAAAATACAGAACACAATCCCCCACACAATGGGAGTTATCCTGGCTTTGGGAGTTATTTTGCAGTTTTCAGTGACCCTTACTTCCAGATTTTACCTCACAGTGATTGACAGTTAAACCTAGTCATCTGAGTGGCCGTTCCAAACTGGGATGGCAGTTCAATGACCAAAACCTCTAACAGCCCAACATAGTGAGGGCTGTTAGAGAATTATGTCTACCGTGGACAGATAGCACTCACTGTTACCGACATACTTACAGTCTGCCTGTAGTGATCCTTTTGGTTCCTGTTGGACTCTGTAATAGTGTGACACAAATGTTGGAGCACAGTGAAGTGAATGCGGGTTTAGAATGCTGAGTTCCTGGGTACACACAGACAAATAAAGATGTGTAATACCAAGCTCTGTGTGTGGCATAGGTATTGGCAGGTACCTAGGCTGGGGAGGACACTACACCAAGCTTCTGTAAATAGGGCAGACACACATACAGTGCGGCAAACAGGGTACTCCTTGCAACAGTGTATCCTCTATGCCAAACAAGTAATCAGCCCCTATGCTTAATGTTTTTATATATACGGGGCCAGATGAATGAAAACTGGGGTCTGCGAATCGCATAATGCGATTATTAAGAAATCGCTATTTCCGAGTCACAATTGGCCATGTAACAAAATTGCGATTCGGAATTAGCGATTTCTTAAAAATCACAATTTGTGGTTTGCGAGGCCCATATACCGACTTGCAATTTGCATTCTCGCAATTTGCGATTGTAGGAGGCTGGACTGGCTTGTAGTGAGTACCAAGGGGTACTTGCACCTTGCACCAGGCCCAGTTATCCCTTATTAGTGTATAGGGTGTCTAGCAGCTTAGGCTGATAGATAATGGTAGCTTAGCAGAGCAGCTTAGGCTGAACTAGGAGACGTGTGAAGCTACTACAGTACCACCTAGTGTCATATGCACAATATCATAAGAAAACACAATACACAGTTATACTAAAAATAAAGGTACTTTATTTTTATGACAATATGCCAAAGTATCTTAGAGTGTACCCTCAGTGAGAGGATAGGAAATATACACAAGATATATATACACAATAGCAAAAATATGCAGTATAGTCTTAGAAAACAGTGCAAACAATGTATAGTTACAATAGGATGCAATGGGGAAACATAGGGATAGGGGCAACACAAACCATATACTCCAAAAGTGGAATGCGAACCACGAATGGACCCCAAACCTATGTGACCTTGTAGAGGGTCGCTGGGACTATTAGAAAATAGTGAGAGTTAGAAAAATAACCCTCCCCAAGACCCTGAAAAGTGAGTGCAAAGTGCACTAAAGTTCCCCTGAGGACAAAGAAGTCGTGTTAGAGGAATAATGCAGGAAAGACACAAACCAGCAATGCAACAACTGTGGATTTCCAATCTAGGGTACCTGTGGAACAAGGGGACCAAGTCCAAAAGTCACAAGCAAGTCGGAGATGGGCAGATGCCCAGGAAATGCCAGCTGCGGGTGCAAAGAAGCTTCTACTGGACAGAAGAAGCTGAGGTTTCTGCAGGAACGAAAAGGGCTAGAGACTTCCCCTTTGGTGGACGGATCCCTCTCGCCTTGGAGAGTCGTGCAGAAGTGTTTTCCCGCCGAAAGGACGCCAACAAGCCTTGCTAGTCGCAAATCGTGCGTTTGGCATTTTTGGACGCTGCTGGGGCCCAGGAGGGACCAGGAGGTCGCAAATTGGACCTGAAGAGAGAGGGGACGTCGAGCAAGACAAAGAGCCCTCACTGAAGCAGGTAGCACCCGGAGAAGTGCCAGAAACAGGCACTACGAGGATGCGTGAAACGGTGCTCGCCGAAGTTGCACAAAGGAGTCCCACGTCGCCGGAGACCAACTTAGAAAGTCGTGCAATGCAGGTTAGAGTGCCGTGGACCCAGGCTTGGCTGTGCACAAAGGATTTCCGCCGGAAGTGCACAGGGGCCGGAGTAGCTGCAAAGTCGCGGTTCCCAGCAATGCAGCCCAGCGAGGTGAGGCAAGGACTTACCTCCACCAAACTTGGACTGAAGAGTCACTGGACTGTGGGGGTCACTTGGACAGAGTCGCTGGATTCGAGGGACCTCGCTCGTCGTGCTGAGAGGAGACCCAAGGGACCGGTAATGCAGCTTTTTGGTGCCTGCGGTTGCAGGGGGAAGATTCCGTCGACCCACGGGAGATTTCTTCTGAGCTTCTGGTGCAGAGAGGAGGCAGACTACCCCCACAGCATGCACAAGCAGGAAAACAGTCGAGAAGGCGGCAGGATCAGCGTTACAGAGTTGCAGTAGTCGTCTTTGCTACTATGTTGCAGGTTTGCAGGCTTCCAGCGCGGTCAGCAGTCGATTCCTTATCAGAAGGTGAAGAGAGAGATGCAGAGGAACTCGGATGAGCTCTTGCATTCGTTATCTAAAGTTTCCCCAGAGACAGAGACCCTAAATAGCCAGAAAAGAGGGTTTGGCTACCTAGGAGAGAGGATAGGCTACTAACACCTGAAGGAGCCTATCAGCAGGAGTCTCTGACGTCACCTGGTGGCACTGGCCACTCAGAGCAGTCCAGTGTGCCAGCAGCACCTCTGTTTCCAAGATGGCAGAGGTCTGGAGCACACTGGAGGAGCTCTGGACACCTCCCAGGGGAGGTGCAGGTCAGGGGAGTGGTCACTCCCCTTTCCTTTGTCCAGTTTCGCGCCAGAGCAGGGGCTAAGGAGTCCCTGAACCGGTGTAGACTGGCTTATGCAGAATTGGGCACCTCTGTGCCCAACAAAGCATTTCCAGAGGCTGGGGGAGGCTACTCCTCCCCTGCCTTCACACCATTTTCCAAAGGGAGAGGGTGTCACACCCTCTCTCAGAGGAAGTTCTTTGTTCTGCCATCCTGGGCCAGGCCTGGCTGGACCCCAGGAGGGCAGCTGCCTGTCTGAGGGGTTGGCAGCAGCTGCAGTGAAACCCCAGGAAGGGCAGTTTGGCAGTACCAGGGTCTGTGCTACAGACCACTGGGATCATGGGATTGTGCCAACTATGCCAGGATGGCATAGAGGGGGCAATTCCATGATCATAGACATGTTACATGGCCATATTCGGAGTTACCATTGTGAAGCTACATATAGGTAGTGACCTATATGTAGTGCACGCGTGTAATGGTGTCCCCGTACTCACAAAGTTCAGGGAATTGGCTCTGAACAATGTGGGGGCACCTTGGCTAGTGCCAGGGTGCCCTCACACTAAGTAACTTTGCACCTAACCTTTACCAGGTAAAGGTTAGACATATAGGTGACTTATAAGTTACTTAAGTGCAGTGTAAAATGGCTGTGAAATAACGTGGACGTTATTTCACTCAGGCTGCAGTGGCAGGCCTGTGTAAGAATTGTCAGAGCTCCCTATGGGTGGCAAAAGAAATGCTGCAGCTCATAGGGATCTCCTGGAACCCCAATACCCTGGGTACCTCAGTACCATATACTAGGGAATTATAAGGGTGTTCCAGTAAGCCAATGTAAATTGGTAAAATTGGTCACTAGCCTGTTAGTGACAATTTGTACAGAGAGAGCATAACCACTGAGGTTCTGGTTAGCAGAGCCTCAGTGAGACAAGTTAGGCACCACACAGGGAACACACACATATAGGCCACAAACTTATGAGCACTGGGGTCCTGACTAGCAGGGTCCCAGTGACACATAACAAACATACTGAAAACATAGGGTTTTCACTATGAGCACTGGGCCCTGGCTAGCAGGATCCCAGTGAGACAGTGAAAACACCCTGACATACACTCACAAACAGGCCAAAAGTGGGGGTAACAAGGCTAGAAAGAGGCTACTTTCTCACAGCGATATTTTTGCGATTCGGTAAAAAATCGCAAAATGCGAGAAAGTTCGAGAATGCACACTTGGAGGAGCCTGATAAAATCACCAGCAGGAAATGAGTCATCCCAGGCAGTTTCAGGTGCCACACCCAAACCAGCATCCTGAGTGAGAGCAGCCCAGCCACATTGAGAAGCACTCTGAAGGAGCAGCATCACCTGAGCCACAATGGAGCCCCAAGGTACATCACAGGAGAAGCAGGAGAGGAAGCGCAAACTCAAGTTCTGTGAACAGGAGCTGGAGGTACTGACAGAAGAGGTTGTGAAGAGCCATGACCGCCTCTTTGGTAAATCATCACTACAGGTGCCTGAGAGCGAGACGAGAAGGCTGTGGCTTGAGATCCAAGGTAAAATCTGCGCCATTGGAGTGGCACAGTGCTCCATTGAGGAGATCAAGAAACGCTGGTACGACCTGCGGTCCAGGGCAAAGGAGAGGGTGGCAAGGAAACTTGCAGAGGCCAGGGGCACAGGAGGAGGACCACCAACCGAGCCACCTGCCACACCACTGGAGGACCTGGTAGAATCGACACTCCTCCCGGAAGCAGTGACAGGGGTCACAGATATCGACACCACTGCTCAACCGAGTACCAGCCAAGGTAAGTGCAATGTTGTTGTGTGAACCCAATATGTGCATGCATAAAAGCCCCTTAGGAATTAGCATGTAATGTGAAGTAGTGTGTGAAGTAGTCCAGTCCACATCTTAGAAGCATCACAACAATGCATTACGGGAGTTGTGGTCCACAAACTAGTACAGACAGTAGCATGACAATGTAAGCAAGCATAGTGACACCCAAGGTAACACAACACACACTACACCATGTAGAGCATTACCTGTAGCTTTATTGTCATTTCTGGACAGAGAATGTAACATACAGAACTGACATGCTGCATATTGTTGTTGCAAGTGGCCCTTGCCCAGCAGCCACAGAAATTCCGTGTGTAGGGGAGACGGACACATAGCAGCCCTCTGACACCAACACCAGTGGGTCCGTCAACGTCTCCACTGTGCGCCGCAGGCCCAGGCCATTGCCACTGCCAGACCTCAGTGGTGACTCCGATGTGCAGCAGGAGGGGCCAAGCACACCATCTGCACCAGATAGGCGCAGCCAGATACCGGAGGACAGGGGTCATGCAGCACATCGCAGAAGTTCCACAGTGTCCCAGCAGCAACCGCAGGAGGCAGCTGAGGGTTCATTCTTGTTCGGGGGACTTGAGGCTGCTATGTTGCAGCAACAGCGCCTGCAAAACAGGAGAATTTTGAGTCTGGACAGGAACCTGAGAGTCCACAACAGACATATGATTGGCCTGCATCGGCGAATTGACACCCTGAACAACAATATCACCCAGCTGCGTGAGGGACAGGTGCAGGCCTCTCAGGACACTAGGGAGCTTACCAGTGCAGTGCGTGACCTGTGTGAGGAGCTGCGCCACGAAAGGGTGAGTCGACGCAGACATGAACACCGCTTCCGAACCATGTTTGCAAACTACTGCAGGTCCTCAAACAGGATGGCAAACTCAACCGCACTCATCGCCCGTCGAGCTGTGGCGGCCCAAGTAGAGGCTGCACACACCAGCAGGGATGTGGCCCAGGGCCTTGTCCAAATCACTAATGTGATTGAACTAGTCATGGGCCAGAGATCGGCCACTCCCAGTGAGGTACCCTTGGGGGACACGGAGGACAGTTCGAGCCTTAGTAGTCTGGCAGTACCTGCATCAGACACCAGACGGCACAGTGCCAGGCGCAGCACTGCCATCGAGGGTGACATTCAGGGTGCAAGTGAGTCAACTGGGCACCCCAGTGGGGTGCGTAGGAGGAAGAAGTGACTCTTGCCGCATTGACACTGGTGTTCCCACTATGATGTAATAGTGTGGGACTCATTTCTTTTGTTTTTTTTTCGTTTTTCTTATTCAATCAATCAATCAATCAATCATAGCATTTATAAAGCGCGCTATGTACCCGTCAGGGTTTCGAGGCGCTGAGGGGGGGGGGGGGGGGGGGGTGGGGGGGGGGGGTGCGCTGCTGATTTAGCGGTCGAAGAGCCAGGTCTTGAGGAGCCTTCTGAATGCGAGGAGGTCCTGGGTCTGGCGAAGAGATGTGGGGAGAGAGTTCCAGGTCTTGGCGGCGAGGAAGGAGAAGGATCTGCCGCCGGATGTCTTGCGCTGGATTCGGGGTACGATGGCGAGGGCGAGGTTGGCGGATCGGAGTTGACGTGTTGGAGTGTAGAAGTTAAGTCTGGTGTTGAGGTAGGAGGGTCCGGTGTTGTGAAGTGCCTTGTGAGCGTGGGTCAGGAGTTTAAAGGTGATCCTCTTGTCTACCGGGAGCCAGTGGAGTTCCTTTAGGTGAGGGGAGATGTGACTTCGGCGGGGTATGTCGAGGATCAGTCGGGCGGAGGCATTTTGGATACGTTGGAGTCGTTTGATGTCTTTGGTTGGGATGCCTGTGTAGAGTGCGTTGCCGTAGTCAAGTCTGCTGCTGACGAGGGCTTGGGTCACCGTCTTTCTGGTTTCTGTTGGAATCCACTTGAAGATTCTGCGGAGCATTCGAAGGGTGTTGAAACAGGAGGAGGAGACGGCGCTGACCTGTTTGGACATGGTGAGGTCGGAGTCCAGGATGAAGCCGAGGTTTCTTGCGTGGCTGGCAGGCGTGGGCGGGGGTCCGAGGACGGAGGGCCACCATGAGTCGTTCCAGGCCGAGGGAGTGCGCCCGAGGATGAGGACTTCCGTCTTGTCGGAGTTGAGTTTCAGGCGACTGTTGTTCATCCAATCGGCGATGGATTTTAGTCCCTCGTGGAGGTTTGTTTTGGCGGTGAGCGGGTCTTTGGTCAGGGAGAGGACGAGCTGGGTGTCGTCGGCGTAGGAGATGATGCTGAGATGATGTTGGCGGGCCAGTTGAGCGAGGGGGGCCATGTAGACGTTGAACAACGTAGGGCTGAGGGAGGATCCTTGGGGGACCCCGCAGATGAGGTTGGTGGCTTTGGAGCGGAAAGGGGAGAGACGGACTCTCTGCGTTCTGTCGGAGAGGAAGGATGAGATCCAGTGGAGGGCTTTATCTTGGATGCCGGCTTCCTGGAGGCGGGTCAGTAGGGTGTGGTGGCAGACGGTGTCAAAGGCGGCTGATAAGTCGAGGAGGATGAGGGCTGAGGTATCGCCGTTGTCCATTTGATGTCTGATGTCATCTGTGGCGGCGAGGAGAGCAGTCTCAGTGCTGTGGTTTCGTCTGAATCCGGATTGTGAGGGGTCCAGGATGGAATTGTCTTCGAGGAAGTGGGTGAGCTGAGTGTTGACGATCTTCTCGATGACTTTCGCTGGAAAAGGGAGGAGAGAGATCGGACGGAAGTTTTTGAGATCGTTGGGGTCGGCCTTGGGTTTTTTGAGGAGGGGTTGGATTTCTGCGTGTTTCCAGCTGTCCGGGAAGGTGGCAGAAGTGAAGGAGAGGTTGATGATCTTGCGGAGTTCGGGGGCGATGGTGGCGTTGGCTGAGTTGAAAACATGATGTGGGCAGGGGTCCGTGGGGGAGCCTGAGTGGATGGTGTTCATGGTTGTTATGGTTTCTGCCTCGTCCACGTGGGTCCAGGCGGTGAGGCGGCAGTCGCGGGAGGAGACGTCGGGGGTGGGGTCTGGCGGTGGACCGGTGTTGAAGCTGTCATGGATGGTAGCGATTTTCTGGTGGAAGAAGGTGGAGAGGTCGTCGCAGAGTTTCTGGGAGGGCGGGATGTCGTTGGAGTTGGCTTTTGGATTGGAGAGTTCCTTCACGATGCCGAAGAGTTCTTTGCAGTCGTGGGCGTTGTTGTTGATGCGTTCGGTGAAGTGGGCGCGCTTGGCGATGCGGATCCGTTGGTGGTGTTCGCGGTTGGCGTTTTTGAGGGCGGCGAGGTTGTCGGGTGTGCGTTCTTGGATCCATTTCTTTTTGAGCTTCTGGCAGATGCTTTTGGAGGTGGTTAGATCGTCTGTGAACCAGGCTGGTTTTTTCTTTCCTTGGATGGCGGTGGGTTTCTTGAGAGGGGCAAGGGTGTTGGCGCAGTCGAGGATCCATTGATGGAGGTTGATGGCGGCTGTGCTCGGGTCGGTTGCGTCGGGTGGAAGGTTGTTGATGAGGGTTCTGGTCAGTTGGTCTTGGGTGACTTTGCCCCAGCGGCGGTGGGGAGGTAGCTGGATGCGGTGTTGCTCTGTGGTTTTCTTATAGGTGAAATGGACGCAGTGATGGTCGGTCCAGTGGAGTTCGGAGGTGTGGCTGAAGGAAATGTGGTTGCTTGAGGTGAAGAGGGGGTCAAGGGTGTGTCCGGCGATGTGGGTGGGCGTGTTGACTAGCTGGCGGAGTCCGAGGTTGAGGAGGTTGGAGGTCAGTGATGCGGTGCTGACGTCGTTGGCATTTTCCAGATGGTAGTTCAGATCTCCCAGGAGGATGTAATCCGGGGAAGCGAGGGCGTGGGTGCTTGCAAGGTCGGCGATGGTGTCGCTGAAGGGGGCTCTTGGTCCTGGAGGGCGGTAAATGAGGGTTCCTCTGAGGGTCGTGTTGGGGTCCGTGTGGATCTGGAAGTGGAGGTGTTCGGCTGTCCTGAGGGTGTCGTCCGAGTGGGAGTGGATTTTGAGGGTAGCTTTGTGAGCGATGGCTATTCTGCCGCCGATTCCGTTGGTTCGATCTCTTCTGGTGATTTTGTAGCCGTCTGGTATGGCGATGGCGATGTCCGGAGACGAGGAGTCGTTCCACCAGGTTTCGGTCAGGAAAGCCACGTCAGGAGCAGTGGTGTCGAGCAAATCCCAGAGCTCGATGGCGTGTTTTCGTGCGGAGCGGGTGTTGATGAGGATGCAGTTCAGGTGGTTGGGGTTGAATGTTTCAGTAGTTGGATTGGTCGGTCTGATGCAGGAGAAGTTGCAGGTACGGCAGGAAAAAGGTCCTTTAGTGTGCTTCGGGGATGCCCGGCAGCATTCAGTGGAGGGGCCGGGGTTGAAGGCGCGAAGTTCGTCGATTGAGTAGCGGATGCGGGGGGCGCGAGGGCCAGGGGGTGTGGCGCAGGGCGCGGTCCAGGCGCGGACGGGCGCAGACGGGCTTGCCTCTGGCGCGCCTCCGGCGCGCCAGCGGCGCGGACGCACAGCGCCAGCCATTAGGAAGGGAGGGGGGAGGGAGGAGCAGCTGGGAGGCGGGAGGCGAGAGGAAGCGGCAAATGGGGGCGCGAGGGGGGCGGGGCCGCAGGGAGGCAGCGGCAGGGAACGGGGAGCGCACAAGGGGCAAAAAACACTGAAAACGAGCAAAACTACAAGCAGTTACAAAGAGAAAATACAATCAGAAATACAAAAATGGCACAATACACGATCGGGGAGACAGCAATCAGGGGGGCACAAAGGGGGCAGAAGCGCCGGCGGCGAAGCGCGGAAAAAAACGAAAAAGCCAAAAACACTTACAGGACGGCGGAAGCGGCACACGGGTCAAGTGAGCCCACTAGCCACCAGGGATGAGGCGCAGGAGGATGCCTGCGGGTGGACGAGGGCCTCGAATACGCAAACGGCAGCGTGCTCGTGGGACAGAGGCAGAGGGCAGCAGGTTGGTGCTGCGGTCGTGGGGGGTGAGCTCAGGACCTGAAACAGGTCAGAGTTCGCTCACTCGCGACGCGCAGCGCCAGCCATTAAGAAGGGAGGGGGGAGGGAGGAGCAGCTGGGAGGCGGGAGGCGGGAGGGAGCGGCAAATGGGGGTGCGAGGGGGGCGGGGCCGCAGGGAGGCAGCGGCAGGGAACGGGGAGCGCACAAGGGGCAAAAAACACTGAAAACAAGCAAAACTACAAGCAGTTACAAAGAGAAAATACAATCAGAAATACAAAAATGGCACAATACACGATCGGGGAGACAGCAATCAGGGGGGCACAAAGGGGGCAGAAGCGCCGGCGGCGAGGCGCGGAAAAAAACGAAAAAGCCAAAAACACTTACAGGATGGCGGAAGCGGCACACGGGTCAAGTGAGCCCACTAGCCACCAGGGATGAGGCGCAGGAGGATGCCTGCGGGTGGAGGAGGGCCTCGAACACGCAAACGGCAGCGTGCTCGTGGGACAGAGGCAGAGGGCAGCAGGTTGGTGCTGCGGTCGTGGGGGGCGAGCTCAGGACCTGAAACAGGTCAGAGTTCGCTCACTCGCGACGCGCAGCGCCAGCCATTAAGAAGGGAGGGGGGAGGGAGGAGCAGCTGGGAGGCGGGAGGGAGCGGCAAATGGGGGCGCGAGGGGGGCGGGGCCGCAGGGAGGCAGCGGCAGGGAACGGGGAGCGCACAAGGGGCAAAAACCACTGAAAACGAGCAAAACTACAAGCAGTTACAAAGAGAAAATACAATCAGAAATACAAAAATGGCACAATACACGATCGGGGAGACAGCAATCAGGGGGGCACAAAGGGGGCAGAAGCGCCGGCGGCGAGGCGCGGAAAAAAACAAAAAAGCCAAAAACACTTACAGGACGGCGGAAGCGGCACACGGGTCAAGTGAGCCCACTAGCCACCAGGGATGAGGCGCAGGAGGATGTCTGCGGGTGGAGGAGGGCCTCGAACACGCAAACGGCAGCGTGCTCGTGGGACAGAGGCAGAGGGCAGCAGGTTGGTGCTGCGGTCGTGGGGGGCGAGCTCAGGACCTGAAACCGGTTTACTTCATATTTCACCATTCATTACCTGACGTAAGGTAATAAATTCCTATCACTACAGGTACAGTTGTCAGTGGATTTTTTTCATTCATACTCACGTCTGAAATGGTTGTGTGTGATTTCAGCACGCCTTTGCCTTCCCTCTGCTGCACTGGTCCTGTCTGCTGGCTGTAGAGGTGGTATGGGATTGTCATCCTCATCTGATTCAGTGTCACTGATTTCTATAGGTATGCCCCTGGTTGTAGCTATATTGTGCAAGATTGCACAAGTAGCCACTATTCTACATGTGGTCTCTGGACTGTACTGTAGTGCCCCTCCACTTTTGTGGAGGCACCGGATGCGACTCTTCAGCAGTCCAAATGTGTGCTCTACCACGTTGCGGGTTGCCCTGTGTGCTGCATTGTATCTCCGTTCTGCTGGTGTTGTGGGATTGAGGTAGGGCGTCATCATGTAGGTGCGCACTGCGTAGGCACTGTCTCATGGAAGGGACAGAAGGTGTGATGAGTAACTGAGCCATCTGACATGTGTTCGCCATCTATGCACCAGTGTACAGAGTGACATTACCTAGTAGATATCCTTCTCCAAACTCCCCAGCTAGCAGTCTTGTGTGAATGCCGCTGTTGCGAAAGATGTACGAATCATGTGTGCTCCCTGGGTACCTGGCCACGAGATCAGCTATGATATAGGAGGCATTGCATATCACCTGAATATTCATTGAATGTTGGTATTTACGGTTTCGGTAAACATACTCTGTGGCTGATGGTGGACAGATTGCCACATGTGTGCCATCTATGGCACCTAGGACGTGGGGGAACTGTGCTATCTGGTAAAACTCTATTTTTGTCTGCTGTATTTCCTGTGGGGTGTGGGGGAATCTGATGTACTGTTGGAGTTTGCTTAGCATGGTGTAGATAAATGCATTGAAGAATCTGGAGAGGGTACTCTGTGAAACCCCTCCAGCTGCTGCTATGACCCCTTGATAGCTCCCTGAGGCAAGTAGGTGTAGGGAGCATAATACCTGCACATGGGTGGGTATGCTGTGAGTCCTTAGTGTTCTGCTCTGCAGTATGGGTTGTAGCTCAGCTATCAGATCAAGTATCATGGCTGAGTTCAACCTATATCTCTCAAATATTTCCTCCTCTGTCTGGTCAAATAGTGTAATGCGCACTCTGAAAATGCACTCCTGTCTCCTCCTCCCTCTCCTCAAACCTGCCAAGAGCCTCATCCTCCTCGCCATCACGTAGAGTGCAGCCATTGTGGAAAAGAGTCTGAGGCATTCTGGGCCTCTTTATATAGGTTGCACCTGGTTACCACCTGGTTTCACTTAGTGGTATTTTGCATGTGCAAAATGCCATTCTGCGAAAAATTGCAAATTTTTGATGCATCTATTTGCAACTTGGAATTTGCGAATCGCATTTTGCGCCTTCCAATTTCCTACTGGAAATACCGAATCGCAAAATGCGACTCGCAAAACCAGGTCGCAACGATTTCTTATTTTTGGTCTGCGAATGCCTTTCATGCATCGCAGACCACGTTTTTGCACTCACAAACGGACGATTTTTGCAATTCGTACCGTTTGCGAGTGCAAAAACTTTTCATACATCTGGCCCATTATTCTTTACAACATAGTCTATAACTTGCTGTGGAAATGACCATAACCATGGTTCAGATTTCATTAAAAAAATGTTGCAGAGTGGTAGTTTTTTGCAAATGTGCCTTTGAAACATTGTTTTAAAGAAGGGACCTATTTTCAAATCATCTCACCCATGGATTGTAGGCAGTACAATGTACAACGAACAAAGAGCTGTTTTCAGAGTCTAGAGCTCACTTCACACCTGGTGCAGGATGCCAGAATGTCTCATGTGACCATGTAAACACTAAGGGCCGGATCTAGATATTGGTGGATGGGTTACTGTGTCACAACGGTGATAATAATCCCATTCATTGAAATCCAAATCCGATTATTTACTATGGAATTTAGATTTCGGCAGACAGGGTATCTATCAACATTGTGACAGAGTAACTGATCCACCAATATTGAAATCAGACCCTAAGCCTTTTATGGAGGAGCCTCTGCTTAGCTGCTCTTAAGATGCATTATCCTTCAAAATACCACTTCGACTAAGGGCAGAGATCCAGCGACATCTCTTTCTCCCAGTCAACTTGTTTTTTAAGCAAAGCACGGCAAAGCACACATGAAATCAGAATTATTAGTGTAATATTTTACTGGGACCAAGAATTCTCAGCAGTCGTCTCATTAAGCACACATTAGCATAACCACAGCATCCTCTTGCAAGCCCTCCCTCTGCACCTGGCCTGCTGTCCACAGCAAATGCATCATAACTAAAGTAGGTAGCAGGAACAGCGTTTTTGGAGTTGAAAGATGAATGGTTTTGCTGAAAGATGATCCATTGAAGTCTGCCTCCGGCGGGATGATAAAACCAATAAAAGTTCATTCTAACGTCTTTCCTTGAAAAAATAAGTGGGACCAATGGTTGAAAAACTATAAACAGAAAATGTACTTGAGTGTTACAAATTTGGTAGTAGCGCTCATAGCCAATTTGCAACGGTGTCTGGCTTAGGGGAAACTATTAATGAAGTGAGAATGGACGTGGTGTGTGGTGGTTAGAGTGTTAGACTTTAGGTATGGGACACAGAGTTCAAAGTACATACTTGCAACAAATCCCTGATGACTATCCAGGTGCCACGCCTAGCATGGGATCTAGACCAAGTAGTGCACAGTAGGCTCTAGTCTGATATTCTGAGGAGATAATGTCACTGCTGTTTGTTGTGTTTTCTGAAGGTGTCTGCTCAGGCTGGTGAGGGTTGAGTGAAACAGAGATGAATGTTGTGGAAATGACCACAGAAGCAGCAAAGTCCATAGTTTTAGGAGTCATGTAGGAGACAGAGACAGCCCCAAAAAGAAGGAACGTTGTGTCTCATGGTGATATCTGTTTCTCTGCTTAATTACCTTGAGATGCATACATCAAACGTGATACAAGAAAATATTAACAAGATGGCTGGATACAGGGCAAAGTGGTATCTGCAGCACCAAGCTTTAGTGTGGGATGTATAGCTATATACGTGGGTGCACACAGTGTGACAGATAACATAAATGAGTCACCAAAGTACGTAGACAAGCAGAAGAGTGAGGCTCCTAGAAAGTGTAGCAGCTAAAACCAAGGCTCTGTGGTCTCAATCTTAAATACATATAGGCATATATGCCTTAGAACACCACCATACAAGAAAAAGACTGTAGGTGGTACATCTTTCTCCGTCCAAGCAGAAAAACTATGGAATTCATTACCCCCAACTATAAGAGCCACAGATAACTTTCTTGTTTTCAGAAAACTACTCAAGAGTTGGCTCTTTTCTTCATAACCACCTTTTTCAAACAACTATGAACTGCATATGCCTATGTGGATAAATATTTTTTCAGATTATATGTATATTTCTATTTATTTATAGTTTCTTTGGAAAATATGTATTGCTACTGTCATAACAATAAAATACACACACACTCTTTTAAACCTGTCTGACTAAGTATTTTTTACCCATGATCCTAATTATGTATTGTATGTGCATATGTGTGTATTCGTGTGTGTGTGTATAAATATAAATATATATATATATATATATATGTGTATGTATGTGTATATGTTGTTTCTGTGCTTGGCATGTTGTGGATCATTGCATGGCTCCTGTTTTTTTTGGGGGTTGTTATACTAGATATCTATGATTTTCTGCTCTCATTTTTCATCACTCTTATGTCATGTCTCTATCAAACTATCCTCCATTCTCACTCTGACTCATCCCAAATCCCTTCGACCACTTTCATCTCCTAAATATCTCTGCCTAAGCTCTTCCCTCCACCTCCACATCTAACTCACCAAACCTCACTCTACCTCTGTGACCTCCCAGACAACCCTACTAAATTCTCCTGCATTCATCTCACCCTGCTACTATGCTCTCCCTAACCCTTCCACATACTCTTCCCCCCTCCGCCCCCCTTTATTCATCCCAAGCCTTTGGATTGAGTAAATGAAGGATATACTCCCAATTAACACTTTTAGATTTCTTTCCTCCTCCACCCCTCCATTACTCCAGTCAATCTAACTAACAAACTCTCATATCCGCAGCTCAAATTAACTCATAATAATACTAAAACTGTACTCATTATTAAATGATACTAATCCATCACTAATTCTTGCTGGGTTCCGGAGTAGCGTGCTACTCATCGAAAAGCGCTTCGACGCCTCGTCAGGGGTAGTAAGCGCTATATAAATACGATTACAATACAATACAATATATAGTAAATAAATAAAAATCTCAGGTTTACTAGCAGTTTAATGCACAACTAATGTCCATTAATTTGTTTGGTGCAGTCCTGGCACTGGACTTGTTCCTATTACTTCCATGTGTGTGAACAAAGTTCTACCCATTATAGTGCCTTCAAAAAGGACCCCTCAACCCTTTCACCTCCTGATTTAGGTAGTGACTGGAACAGTTTGCTCAATACAGAGCAGATTTTAGTTACCAAGTTATCACAATGAACCAACAAAAGATCACGTACTGAGGAAGAAACCCGTAGCAAGACACAAGAGGAAAATGTAGGCCTATGCAGACAAGCGACTACATGGAAAGGTCAGTGATTTCCCTAGAGGAGAGCAAGTGCTTGTCCGCCAGTCGAGAAAAATAAGTCTGATGCTCCATTCGATACTGAATCATTCCATGTCATAACCAACAAAGGATACATAGTGACTCCCCAATGTCCTGGGCAGTCCATTACACGAGGTTCCTCATATTTCTGACAAGTAGCTCTTCACTCGTCAGATCCTGATGTCAACTTAGAGACTGGTTCTGAAATTACAAGCAGAAAAACCCTGACTGCTGTTCCTCCTGCATCACCAACGCAGATCATGGACACTTCGATTGTAGGCTCCCAGCTTCTGAAGAAAAGGTCAGGACGAGTAATCAGAGCTCTACGAAGGCTGATTGAAGAACTATGATTGTGTAAATATTTGTAAAACAATTCTGCTTATTTTATTTAACAGAGCAGAAGATGTGAGTGAGTTATGAATGACGGAACCTTTTAGGTTCCTAATAGACTCCATAGAAATGTGATGAAAGTGTTAGAGCGTTGGGAACTGAATGAAGGTTTAGAATGTTGAGTTCATAGCTACACCCAGACAAATAAAGACGTGTAATACCACATTCTGTGTTTGCCGTAGTTATTGCCGGGTACCCAGGGTGGGGAAGACGCTACACCTTCCAGCTCCTATAGCCCTCCTCCTTCCTTATGTGTGAGAAATACGCAGAACAAAGAGCCTCATTTATAGTTTTAGGTACAGGAATTACCAGTCATGGCGACAGAGTAAAATCTTCTGTCACTCTGATTGAGTAACTCTGCTTTGAAGTTAAATATGCCCGCCGAGCCAAAGGACATCTCTTAACATTGGCAAGAGCCGCCATCATGGCAGTTCCGGTCAGTTCAATAGAAGTTTGAAGGGCGGCTCTGTCAACATCATGATAGCAAACCTCAAACCTTAACATGTTTTTGTATTAAAAACTAAAAAACTATGATTTTGTTTGTGAAAAATACAGAACACAATCCCCCACACAATTGGATTTTTCCTGGCTGTGGGAGTTATTTTGCAGTTTTCAGTGACCCTTACTTCCAGATTTTACCTGACGGTGATTGACAGTTAAACCTGGTCATTCGAGTGGCCATTCTAAACCGGGATGGCAGTTGAATGACCAAACCTCTGACAGCCCAACATAGTGTAGGCTGTCAGTGGAGTATGTCAACAGTTGACACATAGCACTCTCTGTTACCGACATACTTGTAGTCTGCCTTTGGTGATCCTTTTGGCTCCTGTTGGACTCTGTAGAAGTGTGACACAAACGTTGGAGCACAGTGAAGTGAATGCGGGTTTAGAATGCTGAGTTTCTGGATACACACAGACAAATAAAGATGTGTAATACCAAGCTCTGTGTGTGGCATAGGTATTGTCAGGTACCTAGGCTGGGGAGGACACTACACCAAGCTTCTGTAAATACAGCAGACACACATCCAGTGTGGCAAATAGAGTACTCCTTGCAACAGTGTTCCCCCTATGCCAAACAAGTAATTAGCCCCGATGTTTAATGTTTTTATATATATTATTCTTTACTACATGTTCTATAACTTGCTGTGAAAATGACCATAACCATGGTTCAGATTTCATTCAAAAAATGTTGCAGAGTGATAGCTTTTTGCAAATGTGCCTTTGAAACATTATTTTAAAGAAGGGACCTATTTTCAAATCATCTCACCCATGGATTGTAGGCAGCACAATGTACAAAGAGCAAAGAGCTATTTTCAGAGCCTAGAGCTCACTTCACACCTGGTGCAGGATGTCAGAATGTCTCATGTGACCATGTAAACACTATGGGCCTGATCTAGATATTGGTGGATGGGTTACTGTGTCACAACGGTGACAATAATTCCATTCACTGAAATCAAAATCCGATTATTTATTATGGAATTTAGATTTCGGCAGATGGAGTATCTATCAACTTTGTGACTGAGTAACTGATCCACCAATATCGAAATCAGACCCTAAGCCTTTTATGGAGGTGCCTCTGCTTAGCTGCACTTAAGATGCATTAGCCTTCAAAATACCACTCGACTATGGGCAGAGATCCAGCAACATCTCTTTCTCCCAGTCAACTTGTTTTTTTAAGCAAAGCACTGCAAAGGACACATGAAATCAGAATTATTAGGGTAATATTTTACTGGGACCAAGGATTCTCAGCAGTCGTCTCATTAAGCACACATTAGCATAACCACAGCATCCTCTTGCAAGCCCTTCCTCTGCACTTGGCCTGCTGTCCACAGCAAATGCATCATAACTAAAGTAGGTAGCAATAACAGCGTTTTTGGAGTTGAAAGATGAATGGTTTTGCTGAAAGATGATCCATGGAAGTCTGCCATCGGCGGGATGATAAAACCAATAAATCTTCATTCTAACATCTTTCCTTGAAAAAATAAGTGGGACCAATGGTTGAAAAGCTACACACAAAAAATTTACTTGAGTGTTACAAATCTGGTAGTAGCGCTCATAGACAATTTCCAACGCAAGCAAGACTCAAGAGGAAAATGTAGGCTTATGCAGACAAGCGACTACATGGAAAGGACAGTGATTTCCCTAGAGGAAAGCAAGTGCTTGTCCGCCAGTAGAGAAAAATAAGTCTGATGCTCCATTCGATACTGAATCATTCCATGTCATAACCAACAAAGGATACATAGTGACTGCCCAATGTCCTGGGTAGTCCATTACAAGAGATTCCTCATAATTCCGACATGTAGCTCTTCACTCGTCAGATCCTGTTGTCAACTTAGAGACTGGTTCTGAAATTACAAGCAGAAAAACCCTGACTGCTGTTCCTCCTGCATCACCAACACAGATCATGGACACTTCGATTGCCGGCTCCCAATCTTTGAAGAATACGTCAGGATGAGTAATCAGAGCTCTACAAAGGCTCATTGAAGAACTATGATTGTGAATATATTTGTGAAAAAATTCAGCTTATTTTATTTACCAGAGCAGAAGATATAGGCCCTCATTACAACATTGGCGGTAAAAGGCGCTTACCGCCGTGCAGAAGACCGCCAAAACACCGCCGCGGTCGCAGAATTCCGCCACAGCTATTATGACCCACATCTCGGAATCCGCTGAAATTCAGACAACCACACAAGATCGCCACACCAAAGGTCAGTGATAAACTGGCGAAAACAAATCCTACACCGTCACGCCAACAGAAACACGCCCATGCTATCACGACCCATGAATCCACGCGGCGGTCTTTCAACCGCGGTATTCCATTGGCGGTACACACCGCTGCGCTCAATATACACACACATCTCCAAAACACCGCCACATTGGACAATTCAAAATACACACACCTGATACACATCCAAACACCACTCCCACACACCAAACACAATATAAAACACCCACCCACAAACCCCTACAACCACAATTCACGGACGAAGGCCAGATAGACAGAGAGCACAGCAACTGAGAACCCCACCACACAGAGGCACACAACACCATCACCCATACAACATTACACGCACAAAACACCACTACACATCAACACACACATCAACACTTACACCACCCCACACATCACCCACACCACACCATGTCACGCCAAAGACACCCCCGGTTTTCCGAGGATGAGCTCAGGGTCATGGTGGAGGAAATCCTACTGGTAGAGCCACAGCTATTTGGCTCACAGGTGCAGCACACATCCATAGCCAGGAAGATGGAGCTATGTCAAAGAATCGTGGACAGGGTCAACGCTGTGAGACAGCATCCAAGAAATCGGGAGGACATCAGGAAGAGGTGGAACGACCTACAGGGGAAGGTGCGTTCAGTGGTCTCCAGGCACAACATCGCGGTACAGCGGACAGGCGGCAGACCCCCACCTCCTCCCCCACAACTAACAACATGGGAGGAGCAAGTCTTGACCATCATGCATCCAGAGGGCCTCGGAGGAGTTGGTGGAGGAATGGACACTGGTAAGTTAAATCTCAACTATCATATCCCCCACCCTACCTGCATGCTATCACACACCCCCACCCTCACCCTCACCCCCTCCCCTATCACTCCAACTCCTCACTAATGTACTAATAACACAAACCACTCATCCCAACACCAAGCCCCGCATGCAAAAACAAAGCATGGTCACCCCTCACCAAAGCATGCTCACTGCACATACCCATAACAATCCCCTAACCATCATCACACAAACCCACACACAGGAATGCTAGCATTGGGGTACACAAACACCCACCCATTGTACACCATTACACACACACATGCAATATCATGCTCTTATATCCCTGCAGGACCACTACGGAACGTCACCACACCGGAGGGTCCAGACACCTCCACTCCACCCACAGAAGAGGCCCACAGTGACGACAGCAGCTCTGCCCTACTGGATCCTGATGACCAGCCCGGACCATTGTGGGCCTCGGGACAGTCGGTTCCCCTTGCACAGGCACAGCCCAACACTGACTTTCCACCCTCTGGTAACACCAGCACAGCACCCACCCAGCGGGCCCATACCTCCGTACCCAGGACACGTCAATCAGCAGTGTGTTCACCACTTACGGGAACCCAGGATAACCCACCACCCCAACAACAACAGGGACCTGGGGGCAGTGGTAGTGGGCACACGGTCCAGGGGACGGAGGCCCAGGAACACAGGGGATCTGGGAGGGCTGCTGTGCGACAGGGGGCGGACAGGCCAAGGGAACCCACTCTCCACAAGTTCCTCTCCTCCATCATGGGAGCATACCACCACTCCCAAGCGGTCCCTGAGATCCAGGAACAAGTCAGAGCAAGATGGCAAGACCCCCGCCATGAAATGAGACAACCCTGATTGTCCTCCAACTGTCCCACTTTGTTACCCTGTCCTCACTGAAACTGCCCCAGCTCCACTTCCTATGCCCATATCGGCAGTGCACCTGTGTGACCAATGGACTGGACTCTGCCATGGACATTCCTCCACCGTCCGTCCCCCATCACCATATTACTACCCCCCTCCATTTTTGAGCAATTCAATAAACACCCTTGAACCACAAAACAATCTGGAGTCAGTCTGTGATTTGGTAAATATGTATTATCAATGACAGTGTCAAAATGCGTTTCCAATTGTAAAGCCAACATACCTATGTCACACATCACAAGTCCTTGAAGGATGCAAGCAGATGACACACGTTGCTAACCACACCTGTGAAACCGTAATGGAAAGGTACAACTCAGTGAACAAATACTGCTATGAAATGACAGACAGTGAACAAATACTGCTATGAAATGACAGACAGGATAGAGGTAGAAGTGTGAAAGTGAATGTAATGGTAAAAAGAAAACTGTTCTCACCTGTGTGTCACTGGAAATATTGCTGGGCCTCATTGTTCCTCTGCCCTGGTCCTGGGATTCCTCACTGGGGTCAATAGCCAGGACAGGTTGGGGTAACCAGAGTCTCCTAATAGCCACACCCGGTGCCTCTGGAGTTGACCTATCATATAAGGGATGGTGCTATTGCGCAGGATGTAGGCGTCATGCACTGAGCCAGGGAACATAGCATTTACCTGGGAGATGTATTGGTCTGCCAAACATACCATCTGCACATTCATCGAATGATAACTCTTCCTGTTCCTGTACACCTGTTCACTCCTGTGGGGGGGGGACCAGAGCTACATGGGTCCCATCAATACCACCTATGATGTTGGGGATATGTCCAAGGGCATAGAAGTCACCTTTCACTGTAGCCAAATCCTCCACCTGAGGGAAAACGATGTAGCTCCTTACGTGTTTCAGTAGAACAGACAACACTCTGGACAACACGTTTGAAAACATAGGCTGGGACATCCCTGATGCAATGGCCACTGTTGTCTGAAAAGACCCACTTGCAAGGAAATGGAGCACTGACAGCACCTGCACATCAGGAGGGATTCCTGTGGGATGGTGGATTGGTGACATCAGGTCTGCCTCCAACTGGGTACATAGTTCCTGGATAGTGGCACGGTCAAACCTGTAGGTGATGAGTAAATGTCGCTCCTCCATTGTCAACAGGTCCACCAGGGGTCGGTACACCTGATGATTCCGCCATCTTCTCAAATGTCCCAGCTGACGGTGCCTAGGAAGAACAACAGCGACCACAGAGTCAACAAAATCCCAGGTATGTACCCACAGATACACAGAACACAACACCAAAGACAAAAATCTTCCTGTATGTGTGTCGAGTGTAGGCCTAGGTATGTGTGATGCAGTAGTAAATGAAGCCATGTGGGCCCCTGAAATGGCGGCTGCCTGACCTCTAAACTGGGACAATGGGATGTGAGGTAAATGCCCTGGCGTTGTACACTGTCGCGGTAGGCGGTCGAAGACCGCGGCGCAATGTTGCATTGGTTAACATTGGACCCTATGGGTCCCAGGAGCCAATGATGAAGTGCGCCGGCGGTGATGATACGCACCGCTGCGGACGTGACCGCCGCAGACGTGACCGCCATTTTCTATCTGTTCAATCACTCTATACCTGATCTTCGACAGGAGAGGACCTATACTGCAAGTGCTGCTGTGACCTCGGTGTAGGAGGCTGGCCTGGCTTGTAGTGGGTACCAAGGGGTACTTGCACTCTGTACCAGGTCCAGTTATCCCTTATTAGTGTAGAAGAGGTGTTTCTAGCAGCTTAGGCTGGTAGAAGTTAGCTATAGCAGAGCAGCTTAGGCTGAACTAGGAGACATGCAAAGCTCCTACTATACCACTGGTGTCATATGCACAATATCATAAGAAAACACAATACACAGATATACTAAAAATAAAGGTACTTTATTTTTATGACAATATGCGAAAAGTATCTCAGTGAGTACCCTCATTATGAGGATGGCAAATATACACAAGATATATGTACACAATACCAAAAATATGCAGTAATAGCAAAAGGAAGTAATGCAAGCAATGTAAAGTTAC
This sequence comes from Pleurodeles waltl, assembly GCF_031143425.1. Classification (NCBI taxonomy): domain Eukaryota; kingdom Metazoa; phylum Chordata; class Amphibia; order Caudata; family Salamandridae; genus Pleurodeles; species Pleurodeles waltl. Next base: position 46,449,489 of record NC_090444.1, read on the forward strand.
AGTAGATTGCAATAGGAGCACATGGGTATAGGGGCAACACAAACCATATACTCCAAAAGTGGAATGCGAATAACATATGGACCCTAAACCTATGTGAGCTTGTAGAGGGTCGCTGGGACTGTAAGAAAACAGTGAGGGTTAGAAAAATAGCCCACCCCAAGACCCTGAAAAGTAGGTGTAAAGTGCACCTATATTCCCAAGAGAGCACAGAAGTTGTGATAGGGGAATTCTGCAAGGAAGACCAACACCAGCAATGCAACCAAAGTGGATTTCTGGACGAGAGCACCTGTGGAACAAGGGGATCAAGTCCAAGAGTCGCGACAAAGTAGAGATTGGGCAGATGCCCAGGAAATGCCAGCTGAGGGTGCAAGGAAGCTGCCACCGGATGGTAGAAGCTGTGGATTCTGCAAGAACGAAGAGGACTAGGAACTTCCCCTTTGGAGGATGGATGTCCCAAGTTGTGAAGAAGCTTGCAGAGGTGTTCCCACACCAAAAGACCGCAAACAAGCCTTGCTAGCTGCAAGGGTCTCGGTTAGGGTTTTGGGATGCTGCTGTGGCCCAAGAGGGACCAGGATGTCGCCACTTCTGTGAGGAGACAGAGGGGGCGCCCAGCAAGACAGGGAGCACTCACAGAAGCAGGCAGCACCCGCAGAAGTGCTCGAACAGGCACTACGAAGAGGAGTGAACCAGAGCTCACCTGAAGTCACAAAAGGAGATCCTACGAAGCCGGAGGACAAGTCAGGAGGTTGTGCACTGCAGGTTGGAGTGTCGGGGACCCAGGCTTGGCTGTGCACAAGGGAAATCCTGGAAGAGTGCACAGGAGCGGGAGCAGCTGCAAATCACGCGGTACCCAGCAATGCAGTTTAGCGTGGGGAGGCAAGGAGCCTACTTCCACCAAACTTGGACTGAAGAGTCACTGGACAGTGGGAGTCACTTAGACAGCGTTGCTGAGTTCCATGGACCACGCTCGTCGTGCTGAGAGGGGACCCAGAGGACCGGTGATGTAGCCTTTTGTTGCCTGCGGTTGCAGGGGGAAGATTTCGTCGACCCACGGGAGATTTCTTCGGAGCTTCTAGTGCAGAGAGGAGGCAGACTACCCCCACAGCATGCACCACCAGGAAAACAGTTGAGAAGGCGGCAGGATCAGCGATACAAGGTTGCAGTAGTCATCTTTGCTACTTTGTTGCAGTTTTGCAGGCTTCCAGCATGGTCAGCAGTCGATTCCTTGGCAGAAGGTGAAGAGAGAGATGCAGAGGAACTCTGATGAGCTCTTGCATTCGTTATCTAAAGAATTCCCCAAAGCAGAGACCCTAAATAGCCAGAAAAGGAGGTTTTGCTACCTAGGAAGGAGGATAGGCTAGCAACACAGGTAAGAGCCTATCAGGAGGAGTCTCTGACGTCACCTGCTGGCACTGGCCACTCAGAGCAGTCCAGTGTGCCAGCAGCACTTCTGTTTCCAAGATGGCACAGGTCTGTAGCACACTGGAGGAGCTCTGGGCACCTGCCCTGTGAGGTGCAGGTCAGGGGAGTGGTCACTCCCCTTTTCTTTGTCCAGTTTCGTGCCAGAGCAGGGCTGGGGGATCCCTGAACCGGTGTAGACTGGCTTATGCAGAGATGGGCACCATCTGTGCCCATCAAAGCATATCCAGAGGCTGGGAGAGGCTACTCCTCCCTAGCCCTGACACCTTTTTCCAAAGGGAGAGAGTGTAACACCCTCTCTCTGAGGAAGTCCTTTGTTCTGCCTTCCTGGGCCAAGCCTGGCTGGACCCCAGGAGGGCAGAAACCTGTCTGAGGGGTTGGCAGCAGCTGCAGTGAAACCCCGGGAAAGGTAGTTTGGCAGTACCCAGGTCTGTGCTAGAGACTCGGGGGATCATGGAACTGTCTCCCCAATGCCAGAATGGCATTGGGGTGACAATTCCATGATCTTAGACATGTTACATGGCCATGTTCGGAGTTACCATTGTGACGCTATACATAGGTAGTGACCTATGTATAGTGCACGCGTGTAATGGTGTCCCCGCACTCACAAAGTCCGGGGAATTTGCACTGAACGATTTGGGGTCACCTAGGCTAGTGCCAGGGTGCCCACACACTAAGTAACTTAGCACCCAACCTTTACCAGGTAAAGGTTAGACATATAGGTGACTTATAAGTTACTTAAGTGCAGTGGTAAATGGCTGTGAAATAACATGGACGTTCTTTCACTCAGGCTGCAATGACAGGCCTGTGTAAGAATTGTCAGAGTTCCCTATGAGTGGCAAAAGAAATGCTGCAGCCCATAGGGATCTCCTGGAACCCCAATACCCTGGGTACCTCAGTACCATATACTAGGGAATTATAAGGGTGTTCCAGTATGCCAATGTGAATTGGTGAAATTGGTCACTAGCCTGTTAGTGACAATTTGGAAAGCAGAGAGAGCATAACCACTGAGTTTCTGGTTAGCAGAGCCTCAGTGAGACAGTTAGTCATCACATAGGGAACACATACAGGGCACACTTATGAGCACTGGGGCCCTGGCTGGCAGGGTCCCAGTGACACATGCACTAAAACAACATATATATACAGTGAGATATGGGGGTAATATGCCAGGCAAGATGGTACTTTCTACACTCGGTCTGGAAGAGACAATGGCACGTGCGTCTGGGGAAAGGGCCCCTGCCTTCACTGCACAGGAGTTGGAGAAGCTCGTGGACGGGGTCCTCCCCCAGTACACGCTACTCTACGGCCCTCCAGACCAACAGGTGAGTACATATGGTGCAAGTTGTATGGGCTATGCCTGGGTGGAGAGGGATGGATGTAACAAGGAAGGGGGTAGAGTTCTGCGAGCATGAAGGACTGTGAATGCATGTGCCACATGGCAAGGGTAGGGATGTGGACCACTCACTTCGACGGTGCAGTTGGTAATGACTTCTCTTCTTCCCCTGTAAATGTCATGTAGGTCAGCGCCCACCAGAAGAAGGACATTTGGTGTGCCATCGCCAAGGACGTAAGGACCCTGGGGGTCCACCAGAGACAGGGCACCCACTGCCGGAAAAGATGGGAGGACATTCGCCGCTGGAGCAAGAAAACGGCGGAGGCTCAACTGGGGTAGGCCTCCCAACGTGGGAGGGGTGCCTGTCGCCCCATGACCCCCCTGATGTTCCGGATCCTGGCGGTGGCCTACCCGGAGTTGGATGGGCGCTTGAGGGCATCACAGCAGACACAAGGGGGTGAGTACACCCTCATTGTGGGGACTTTGCGCGCAGTTGAGGGCTCTGAGTGTGGGAGGAGGGCTGTGGGTTTCCCTAGGCCAGGGCAACTTCCATAGGCTAGGCCCCTCCGTAATGCAGGCCATGTGCCACTCCACCCCACCTCAGTAGAGTGCCAAGTACAGGTATACATTCCCCTGTGGCATCCATGTGTGCAGATGTCCACCATAGCGATGTAGGCCATATCTCAGGAATTGCTTATGTAGAGGCCAAGAGATCGGCGTAGTGCAGTGGGCTGCTGTGTCTGTATTGTCGGCCAACAGTAGCGGTAAGCCATGCACTCAACCTGTCTTTCTTCTGTCGTCCCCCCCTTTTCTGCTCTCCCTGTTCTTTTGAGCATCAGCATCATCAGGCGGAGGTACAGTGGCACCGGAGCACAAGGGAGCTGCATCCCACATGGCCATGGAAGGCCACACCACGGACTCAGAATGCACCAGTGGGACGGAGGGCGAGGGGAGCTAAACGTCGGTCACCGGATCACCAACCAGCGACACGGACTCGTCCGCTGATGGGAGCTCCCTTGTGGTGGCGGCACCATCTGTGACCCCACTTCAACAGGTACAGCCGCCACCTCCCCTACCAGAACCGCCCTCCCAGCAGCCCCTCAGCCTTCGTCCCGTGCCCGCTCACCCAGGAGGGTGGGCATCACCTTCGTCCCAGGCACCTCAGGCCCTGCCCCTGTTACACCTGCTGCCCTCAGTGAGGAGGCCATTGACCTCCTCAGGTCACCCACTGTTGGGCAGTCTACCATTGTGAATGCCATCCAGGGTGTAGAAAGGGAGTTGCAACACACTAATGCATTCCTGGAGGGCATTCATTCTGGTCAGGCTGCCCATTATCGAACCATGCAATCTCTGGCCTCAGCACTGATGGCAGCCATTGTCCCTGTGTCTAGCCTCCCCCCTCCAACTTCCTCCACCGAGACCTAATCCCCTGTACCCCAGTCTATCCCAAGCACACCATCAGACAAGCATGCACACACCTCAACACACAAAAGTAGCTCAGGCAAACATAGGCACCACACATCCCACAGGCACTCACACAAGCATCACACACATACAGACACACCACCATCCACTACCTCCACTGTGTCCCCCTCTTCGTCGTCTCCCTCTTCCCTCCCAGTGTCGTCTACACTCTCACCTGCATGCACTACATCTACAGGCACTCGCACCAGAACACCCAGCACCACACCCGCTCACCTGCACTCACCACCCCCACTACCATTTACACGTCACCTGTGTCCTCTCCCAGTGTGTCTGTGACGCCCCCTCCCAAAGTACACAAACGCGGGCACCCACACACCCAACATCCATCCACATCACGACAGCCTCCAGTACCTGCACCTGCACCCAAAACACCTCCTACAACCACCTCCTCTTCCTCCACTCCCAGACCCCCTCCAGCTACCCATCCCAGTGTTCGTCAGAAACTCTCCCTCAGCAACGTTGACCTCTTTGCCCCCACCCCCACCCCTCCAATTCATAAGTCCCGTAGTAGCGCCTCAGCCAAAAAGACTCCAGTACCAGTGGTGCGTGTTACAGGTGTGTAGAGTGCACCGGCCACCAGGGCAGGCAGTGTGACACAGAGCCAAAGCACTGCCAGTCCACCCCCTGTAAAGCATCTCAAGTTGGAAAGTGGCCGACGGGACAGGGTGAAGACTCCTGGCGGCAAAACTGCTCACAAGGGTCCCAGGGGGATTGTAGAGTCAGCTGTGACTCCTCCAAAGGTGGTGAAGTGCCAGAAGAAGTCTGCACAGTCTGGTGAGAGCAGCACGGCGGAGAAGGGCGCCATCCTCCCCGGCGGCCGGGACGCCACCGCCAGCACCGTCGCCTCTGGTCAGGAGACCACCGCCGGAGTCATTGCCCAGGAGGGCAGGAGTATCGTCACTGGTCAGGAGACCATCGCCGGAGTCAGTGCCCAGGAGGGCAGGAGTATCGTCACTGGTCAGGAGACCACCGCCGGAGTCATTGCCCAGGAGGGCAGGATTATCGTCACTGGTCAGGAGACCCCCGCCGGAGTCAGTGCCCAGGAGGGCCCCGGCTGCCACAGCCCCGCTGGGCAATGAGGGACCGTCATGCCACACACCAATGCACACGTCAGAGACCACCATGGCAAAGCACCGCTGAACAACCAAATCACCACCATGGTGAAGACCGGGCAAAGCACCGCTGAACAGGGCACAGACCGCCATGGCAAAGCAGCGCTGAACAAGGAATTCACCGCCATGGTGAAGACCGCTGAACAGGGCACAGAACGCCATGGCAAAGCAGCGCTGAACAAGGAAATCACCGCCATGGTGAAGACTGCTGAACAGAGCAGAGAACCGCTGAACAGGGCACAGACCGCCATGGCAAAGCACCGCTGTACAAGGAAATCACCGCCACATCAAGCATCGTTATCCCATGTACAGCTGGGACAGTGATGGAACAGGAACCGTCACGGGGAGCCTAATGCAGTGTGGGCACCATTCCCCCTCCAGAACCAGTGGAGACATGCATCCACTCTGTCTGTACTTAACAGGATGAAGCACTCTGGGCACCAGCCCCCTTCCAGAACCAGTGGAGACTGTTATCCACTTGAGAGACTGTGGCTTTGCACTCCCCAGGATGGAACAGTGGGCAAACTACCCACTGTATAGACTTGTGAGAATGTGGCTTTGCACTTCCCAGGATGGAACAGTGGGCAACCCACCCACTGTAGAGACTTGAGAGACTGTGGCTTTGCACTCCCCAGGATGGAACAGTGGGCAACCCACCCACTGTAGAGACTTGAGAGACTGTGGCTTTGCACTCCCCAGGATACATCAATGGGCATGGAGCCCTGTTGTGGATCTGGCGTGGTGCTGTAATCCGGCTGAGGTGACCCTCCCCCCCCCCCCATTCCCTTTCCCCTGAGGTGCCTGTTGTATTTCTATCTGATGCCCCAGCAGGGTTCTCTCCGTTTGTGGACAGGTATCTAGTGTGGGCCTCGCCCATGCATTTTTGGACCAGTGGTCCACGGACATTGATATGTGCATACCTGCACTACTTCTCGTAATGTATATACTTTTGAATGTGTATGTATATATCTGTATATTTGGTAACTGTATTTTGATATATTACAATTTTTTAACTGGTTTCCTTTGGTCTTTGCATTCTTCCGGGGGGGTTGTGGGTTGTTACTGTGATGTTTGGAAATGCATTGGTGTGTGTGTTGTAATGTGCGAGGGTGAGGGTGGGGGTGTTACGTGTGTGTCCCCCTGACTTTTGCCTTCCCCTCCCCTCCCCTATGTCGTAGGTGCAGTACTCACTGTTGTCTTCGCCATCGCCGTTGCTGGCGTTTGTAAATGAGCAGGAAGACAAGGGCAGGTAAGATTTGTAATTCCGGCTCCATGGTGTCCTCCTTCCTCGTGGGATGTGCAGAAAGTGAGTGTTTTCCCATTGCAAAAGCTGTTTCCGCCGTGTTTTTATCCATGATGAATCCGCCCCGGAAACGGTGGCGGATTGGCGGGTTGTGATACTGTGGGCGGTACATTGTCTTCCGCCTGTATGTTGGCGGTGACCGCTGCACTGCTTGTCTGTACCGCCGTGGCGGTCGGAGTGTTAAAGTGGCTGTCTATGTTGGCGGTTTCCGCCACGGTCATAATTCCCTTTTTTTGTCCGCCGGCCTGTTTGCGGTATTACTGCACCTTTAACACCGTCTGCCAGGGTTGTAAAGACCCCCATAGTGTGAGTTATGAATGACTGAACCCTTTCGGTTACTAATGGACTCCATAGAACTGTGATGAAAGTGTTAGAGCGTTGTGAACTGAATGCAGGTTTAGAATGTTGAGTTCATAGCTACACACAGACAAATAAAGACGTGTAATACCACATTCTGTGTTTGCCGTAGTTATTGCCAGGTACCCAAGGTGGGGAAGACGCTACACCTTCCAGCTCCTATAGCCCTCCTCCTTCCTTATGTGTGAGAAATACGTAGAACAAAGAGCCTCATTTATAGTTTTAGGTACAGCAATTCCCAGTCATGGCGACAGAGTAAAATCCTCCGTCACTCTGACTGAGTATCTCTGCTTTGAAGTTAAATATGCCCGCCGAGCCAAAGGACATCTCTTAACATTGGCAAGAGCCGCCATCATGGCAGTTCCTATCAGTTCAACAGAAGTTTGAAGGGCGACTCTGTCAGCATCATGATAGCATACCTCAAACCTTAACACATTTTTGTATTAAAAACAAAAAAACGACGATTTTGTTTGTGAAAAATACATAACACAATCCCCCACACAATGGTAGTTTTCCTGGCTGTGGGAGTTATTTTGCAGTTTTCAGTGACAGTTACTTCCAGATTTTACCTCACGCTGATTGACAGTTAAACATGTTCATTCGAGTGGCCATTCTAAATCAGGATGGCAGTTGAATGACCAAACCTGACAGCCCAACATAGTGAGCGCTGTCAGAGGAGTATGTCAACGGTGGGCACATCCGACATACTTACACCCTGTAGTGATCCTTTTGCCTCCTGTTGGACTGTGTAGAAGTGTGACACAAGCATTGGAGCACAGTGAAGTGAATGCAGGTTTAGAATGTTGAGTTCGTGGGTACACACAGACAAATAAAGATGTGTAATACCAAGCTCTGTGTGTGGCATAGGTATTGGCAGGTACCTAGCCTAGGGAGGACACTACACCAAGCTTCTGTAAATAGGGCAGACACACATCCAGTGTGGCAAAGAGGGTACTCCTTGCAACAGTGTACCCTCTAACCCAAACAAGTAATCAGCCCCTATGTTTAATGTTTTTATATATATTATTCTTTACGACATGGTCTATAACTTGCTGTGGAAATGACCATAACCATGGGTCAGATTTCATTCAAAAAATGTTGCAGAGTGATAGCTTTTTGCAAATGTGCCTTTGAAACCTTGTTTTAAAAAAGGGACCTATTTTCAAATCATCTCACCCATGGATTATAGGCAGTACAATGTACAATGAGCAAAGAGCTGTTTTCAGAGTCTAGAGCTCACTTCACACCTGGTGCAGGATGCCAGAATGTCTTATGTGAACATGTAAACACTAAGGGCCTGATCAAGATATTGTTGGATGGACCCCAGTGACAATAATCCCATTTGCTGAAATCCAAATCCAATTATTTACTATGGAATTTAGATTTTGGCAGACGGGATATCTATCAACTTTGTGACAGAGTAACTGATCCACCAATATCGAAATCAATCAGACCCTAAGCCTTTTATGGAGGAGCCTTTTGCTTACCTGCTCTTAAGATGCATTATCCTTTAAAATACCACTTTGACTAGGGGCAGAGATCCAGCAACACCTCTTTCTCCCAGTGAACTTGTTTTTTAAGCAAAGCACAGCAATAGACACATGAAATCACAATTAGTAGGGTAATATTTTACTGGGACCAAGGATTCTCCGCAGTCGTCTCATTAAGCACAGATTAGTATAACCACAGCATCCTCTTGCAGGCCCTTCCTTTGCACTTGGCCTGCTGTCCACAGCAAATGCATCATAACTAAATTAGGTAGCAGGAACAGCATTTTTGGAGTTGAAAGATGAATGGTTTTGCTGAAAGATGATCCATGGAAGTCTGTCACCGGCGGGATGATAAAACCAATAAATGTTCATTCTAACATCTTGCCTTGAAAACATAAGTGGGACCAATGGTTGAAAAGCTACAAACAGAAAATGTACTTGAGTGTTACAAATCCGGTAGTAGCGCTCATAGCCAATTTCCAACAGTGTCTGGCTTAGGTGAAACTATTAATGAAGTGAGAATGGACGTGGTGTGTGGTGGTTAGCGTGTTAGACTTTAGGTATGGGGCACAGAGTTCAAACTACATACTTGCAACAAATCCGTGATGACTATCCATGTGCCACGCCTAGAATGGGATCTAGAAGTAGTGCACAGTAGGCTCTAGTCTGGTATTCTGAAGAGGTAATGTCACTGCTGTTTGTTGTGTTTTCTGCAGGTGTCTGCTCAGGCTGGTGAGGGTTGAGTGAAACAGAGATGAATGTCGTTGAAATTACCGCAGAAGCAGAAAAGTCCATAGTTTTAAGAGTCATGTAGGAGACAGAGACAGCTCCAAAACGAAGGAGCGTTGTGTCTCATGGTGATATCTGTTTCTCTATTTAATTACCTTGAGATGCATACATCAAACGGAATACAAGAAAATATTAACAAGATGGCAGGATACAGGGCAAAGTGGTATATGCAGTGGCAAGCTTTAGTGTGGGATGTGTAGCTCTATACGTGGGTGCACACAGTGTGTCAGATAACATAAATGAGTCATCATAGTACGTAGACAAGCAGAAGAGTGAAGCTCCAAGAAAGTGCAGCAGCTAAAAGCCAGGCTCTTTGGTCTCTATCTTAAATACATATAAGCATATAAAGTAAATACATAAAAATCTCAGGTTTACTAGCAGTTTAATGCACAACTAATGTCCAATAATTTGTTTCGTGCAATCCTGGCACTGGACTTGTTCCTATTACTTCCATGTGTGTGAACAAAGTTCTACCCATTATAGTGCTTGAAAAAAGGACCCCTCAACCTCTTTCACCTCCTGATTTAGGTAGTGACTGGAACAGTTTGCTCAATACAGAGCAGATTTTAGTTACCAAGTTATCACAATGAACCAAAAAAAGATCACATACAAAGGAAGAAACCCGTAGCAAGACGCAAGAGGAAAATGTAAGCCTATGCAGACAAGCGACTACATGGAAAGGACATTGGTTTCACTAGAGGAGAGTAAGTGCTTGTCCGCCAGTCGAGAAAAATCAGTCTGATGCTCCATTCAATACTGGGTGGTTCCATGTCATAACCAGCAAAGGATACAAAGTGACTGCCCAATGTCCTGGGGAGTCCATTACACGAGATTCCTCATATTTCTGACATGTAGCTCTTCACTCGTCAGATGCTGATGTCAACTTAGAAACTGCTTCTGAAATTACAAGTGGAAAAACCCTGACTGCTGTTCCTCCTGCATCACAAACACAGATCATGGACACTTCAATTGCCGACTCCCAGCTTCTGAAGAAAAGGTCACAACGAGTAATCAGAGCTCTACGAAGGCTCATTGAACAACTATGATTGTGTATATATTTGTAAAAAAAGTCTGCTTATTTTATTTAACAGAGCGGAAGATGTAGTGTAAGTTATGAATGACGGAGCCCTTTAGGTTCCTAATGGACTCCATAGAACTGTGATGAAAGTGTTAGAGCGTTGTGAACTGAATGAAGGTTTAGAATGTTGAGTTCATAGCTACACAAAGACAAATAAAGACGTGCAATACCACACTCTGTGTTACCCGCAGTTATTGCTGGGTACCCAGGGTGGGGAATATGCTACACCTTCCAGATCCTATAGCCCTCCTCCTTCCTTATGTGTGAGAAATACGCAGAACAAAGATCCTCATTTATAGTTTGAGGCACAGTAATTACCAGTAAAACAGAGTAAAATCTTCTGTCACTCTGATTGACTAACTCTGCTTTGAAGTTAAATATACCGGCCGAGCCAAAGGACATCTCTTAACTTTGGCAAGAGCCGCCATCATGGCAGTTCCGGTCAGTTCAATAGAAGTCTGAAGGGCAGGTCTATCAACATCTTGATAGCATACCTGAAACCTTAACACGTTTTTGTATTAAAAACAAAAAAACTATGATTTTGTTTGTGAAAAATACTGAACACAATCCCCCACACAACGGGAGTTATCCTGGCTGTGGGAGTTATGTTGCAGTTTTCAGTGACCCTTACTTCCAGACTTTACCTCACAGTGATTGACAGTTAAACCTGGTCATTCAAGAGGCCATTCTAAACCGGGATGGCAGCTGAATGGCCAAAACCTCTAACAGCCCAACATAGTGAGGGATGTTAGAGAAGTATGTCAACAGTGGACACATAGCACTCTCTGTTACCAACATACTTACAGTCTGCCTGTAGTGATCTTTTTGGTTCCTGTTGGACTCTGTAGAAGTGTGACACAAACGTTGGAGCACAGTGAAGTGAATGCCGGTTTAGAACGCTGAGTTCCTGGGTACACACAGACAAGTAAATATGTGTAATACCAAGCTCTGTGTGTGGCATAGGTACTGGCAGGTACCTAGGCTGGGGAGGACACTACACCAAGCTTCTGTAAATAGGGCAGACACACATCCAGTGTGGCAAACAGGGTACTCCTTGCAACAGTGTATCCTCTATGCCAAACAAGTAATCAGCCCCTATGTTTGCTGTTTTTATATATATTATTCTTTACTACATAGTCTATAATTTGCTGTGGAAATGACCATAACCATGGTTCAGATTTCATTTTAAAAAATGACAGTTTTGTGCAAATGTGCCTTTGAAACATTGTTTTCAAGAAGGGACCTACTTTCAAATCATCTCACCCATGGATTGTAGGCAGTACAATGTACAAAGAGCAAAGATCTGTTTTCAGAGTCTAGAGCTCACTTCACACCTGGTGCAGGATGCCAGAATGTCTCATGTGACCATGTAAACACTAAGGGCCGGATCTAGATATTGGTGGATAGGTTACTGTGTCACAACGGTGACAATAATCCCATTCGCTGAAATCCAAATCCCATTATTTACTATGGAATTTAGATTTCGCCAGGCGGGGTATCTATCAACTTTGTGACAGAGTAACTGATCCACCAATATTGAAATCAGACCCTAAGCCTTTTATGGAGGAGCCTCTGCTTAGCTGCTCTTAAGATGCATTATCCTTCAAAATACCACTTCGTCTAGGGGCAGAGATCCAGCAACATCTCTTTCTCCCAGTCAACTTGGTTCTTAAGCAAAGCACGGCAAAGCACACATGAAATCAGAATTATTAGGGTAATATTTTACTGGGACCAAGGATTCTCAGCAGTCGTCTCATTAAGCACAGATTAGCATAACCACATCATCCTCTTGCAAGCCCTTCCTCTGCACCTGGCCCGCTGTCCACAGCAAATGCATCATAACTAAAGTAGGTAGCAGGAAGAGCGTTTTTAGAGTTGAAAGATGAATGGTTTTGCTGAAAGATGATCCATGGAAGTCTGCCACCGGCGGGATGATAAAACCAATAAATCTTCATTCTAACATCTTTCCTTGGAAAAATAAGTGGGACCAATGGTTGAAAAGCTACAAACAGAAAATGTACTTGAGTGTTACAAATCTGGTAGTAGCGCTCGTAGACAATTTCCAACGGTGTCTGGCTTAGGTGAAACTATTAATGAAGTGAGAATGGACGTGGTGTGTGGTGGTTAGAGTGTTAGACTTTAGGTACGGGACACAGAGTTCAAACTACATACTTGCCACAAATCCCTGATGACTATCCAGTTGCCACGCCTACAATGGGATCTAGACCAAGTAGTGCACAGTAACCTCTCGTCTGGTGTTCTGAAGAGATCATGTCACTGCTGTTGGTTGTGTTTTCTGCAGGTGTCTGCTCAGGCTGGTGAGGGTTGAGTGAAACAGAGATGAATGTTGTGGAAATTACCACAGAAGCAGGTAAGTCCATAGTTTTAGGAGTCATGTAGGAGACAGAGACAGCCCCAAAAAGAAGGAACGTTGTGTCTCATGGTGATATCTGTTTCTCTGTTTAATTACCTTTCGATGCATACATCAAACATAATACAATAAAATATTAACAAGATGGCTGGATATAGGGCAAAGTGGTATCTCCAGCACCAAGCTTTAGAGTTGGATGTATAGCTCTATACATGGGTGCACACAGTGTGTCAGATAACATAAATGAGTCATCATAGTACGTAGACAAGTAGAAGAGTGAGGCTCCAAGAAAGTGTAGCAGCTAAAAGCCAGGCTCTTTGGTCTCTATCTTAAATACATATAAGCATATAAAGTAAATACATACAAATCTCAGGTTTACTAGCAGTTTAATGCACAACTAATGTCCATTAATTTGTTTCGTGCAATCCTGGCACTGGACTTGTTCCTATTACTTCCATGTGTGTGAACAAAGTTCTACACATTATAGTGCTTGATAAAATGACCCCTCAACCTCTTTCACCTCCTGATTTAGGTAGTGACTGGAACAGTTTGCTCAATACAGAGCAGATTTTAGTTACCAAGTTATCACAATGAACCAAAAAAAGATCACATACAGAGGAAGAAACCCGTAGCAAGACGCAAGAGGAAAATGTAAGACTATGCAGACAAGCGACAACATGGAAAGGACATTGATTTCACTAGAGTAGAGTAAGTGCTTGTCCGCCAGTCGGGAAAAATACGTCTGATGCTCCATTCAATACTGGGTGGTTCCATGTCATAACCAGCAAAGGATACAAAGTGACTGCCCAATGTCCTAGGGAGTCCATTACACGAGATTCCTCATATTTTTTACATGTAGCTCTTCACTCGTCAGATGCTGATGTCAACTTAGAAACTACTTCTGAAATTACACGTGGAAAAACCCTGACTGCTCTTCCTCCTGCATCACAAACACAGATCATGGACACTTCAACTGCCGACTCCCAGCTTCTGAAGAAAAGGTCACGACGAGTAATCAGAGCTCTACGAAGGCTCATTGAACAACTATGATTGTGTATATATTTGTAAAAACAAATCTGCTTATTTTATTTAACAGAGCGGAAGATGTAGTGTAAGCTATGAATGACGGAGCCCTTTAGGTTCCTAATGGACTCCATAGAACTGTGATGAAAGTGATAGAGCATTGTGAACTGAATGAAAGTTTAGAATGTTGAGTTCATAGCTACACAAAGACAAATAAAGACATGTAATACCACACTCTGTGTTTGCCGTAGTTATTGCCGGGTACCCAGGGTGGGGAAGACGCTACACCTTCCATTTCCTATAGCCCTCCTCCTTCCTTATGTGTGAGAAATACGCAGAATAAAGAGCCTCATTTATAGTTTTAGGTACAGTAATTACCAGTTATGGCAACAGAGTAAAATCTTCCGTCACTCTGATTGAGTAACTCTGCTTTGAAGTTAAATATGCCCGCCGAGCCAAATGACATCTCTTAACTTTGGCAAGAGCCGCCATCATGGCAGTTCCGGTCAGTTCGATAGAAGTCTGAAGGGCAGGTATATCAACATCTTGATAGCATACCTGAAACCTTAACACGTTTTTGTATTAAAAACAAAAAAACTATGATTTTGTTTGTGAAAAATACAGAACACAATCCCCCACACAATGGGAGTTATCCTGGCTGTAGGAGTTATTTTGCAGTTTTCAGTGACCCTTACACTTCCAGACTTTACCTCACAGTGATTGACAGTTAAACCTGGTCATTCAAGAGGCCATTATAAACCGGGATGACAGCTGAATGACCAAAACCTCTAACAGCCCAACATAGTGAGGGCTGTTAGAGAAGTATGTCAACAGTGGACACATACCACTCTCTGTTACCGGCATACTTACAGTCTGCCTGTAGTGATCCTTTTGGTTCCTGTTGGACTCTGTAGAAGTGTGACACAAACGTTGGAGCACAATGAATTGAATGCGGGTTTAGAACGCTGAGTTCCTGGGTACACACAGACAAGTAAATATGTGTAATACCAAGCTCTGTGTGTGGCTTAGGTACTGGCAGGTACCTAGGCTGGGGAGGACACTACACCAAGCTTCTGTAAATAGGGCAGACACACATCCAGTGTGGCAAACAGGGTACTCCTTGCAACAGTGTATCCTCTATGCCAAAAAAGTAATCAGCCACTATGTTTACTGTTTTTATATATATTATTCTTTACTACATAGTCTATAATTTGCTGTGGAAATGACCATAACCATGGTTCAGATTTCATTAAAAAAAAATTGCAGTGACAATTTTTTGCAAATGTGCCTTTGAAACATTGTTTTAAAGAAGGGACCTATTTTCAAATCATCTCACCCATGGATTGTAGGCAGTACAATGTACAAAGAGCAAAGAGCTGTTTTCAGAGTCTAGAGCTCACTTCACACCTGGTGCAGGATGCCAGAATGTTTCATGTGACCATGTAAACACTAAGGGCCTGATCTAGATATTTGTGGATGGGTTACTGTGTCTCAACGGTGATAATAATCCCATTCATTGAAATCCAAATCCGATTATTTACTATGGAATTTAGATTTCGGCAGACGGGGTATCTATCAACTTTGTGACAGAGTAACTGATCCACCAATATTGAAATCAGACCCTAAGCCTTTTATGGAGGAGCCTCTGCTTAGCTGCTCTTAAGATACATTATCCTTCAAAATACCACTTCGACTAGGGGCAGAGATCCAGCAACATCTCTTTCTCCCAGTCAATTTGGTTTTTAAGCAAAGCACGGCAAAGCACACATGAAATCAGAATTATTAGGGTAATATTTTACTGGGACCAAGGATTCTCAGCAGTCGTCTCATTAAGCACAGATTAGCATAACCACAGCATCCTCTTGCAAGCCCTTCCTCTGCACCTGGCCTGCTGTCCACAGCAAATGCATCATAACTAAAGTAGGTAGCAGGAACAGCGTTTTTGGAGTTGAAAGATGATCCACGGAGGTCTGTCACCCACGGGATGATAAAACCAATAAATCTTCATTCTAACATCTTTCCTTGAAAAAATAAGTGGGACCAATGGTTTAAAAGATACAAACAGAAAATGTACTTGAGTGTTACAAATCCGGTAGTAGCGCTCATAGACAATTTCCAACGGTGTCTGGCTTAGGTGAAACTATTAATGAAGTGAGAATGGACGTGGTGTGTGGTGGTTAGAGTGTTAGACTTTATGTATGGGACACAGAGTTCAAAGTACATACTTGCAACAAATCCCTGATGACTATCCAGGTGCCACGCCTAGAATGGGATCTAGACCAAGTAGTGCACAGTAGGATCTAGTCTGGTGTTCTGAAGAGATAATGTCACTGCTGTTTGTTGTGTTTTCTGAAGGTGTCTGCTCAGGGTGCTGAGGATTGAGTGAAACAAGGGATGAATGTCATTGAAATTACCACAGAAGCAGCAAAGTCCATAGTTTTGGGAGTCATGTAGGAGACAGAGACAGCCCCAAAAAAAGTGAACGTTGTGTCTCATGGTGATATCTGTTTCTCTGTTTAATTACCTTGAGATGCATACAGCAAACGTAATACAAGAAAATATTAACAAGATGGCTGGATACAGGGCAAAGTCTTATCTGCAGCGCCAAGCTTTAGTGGTGGATGTATAGCTCTATACGAGGGTGCACACAGTGTGACAGATAACATAAATAAGTCATCATAGTACATAGACAAGCAGAAGAGTGAGGCTCCTAGAAAGTGTAGCAGCTAAAAGCCAGGCTCTTTGGTCTCAATCTTAAACATATGTAAGCATATAAATAAAAATCTCAGGTTTACTAGCAGTTTAATGCACAACTAACGTCCATTAATTTGGTTTGTGCAATCCTGGCACTGGACTTGTTCCTATTACTTCCAAGTGATTGAACAAAGTTCTACCCATTACAGTGCTTGAAAAAAGGACCCCTCAACCTCTTTCACCTCCTGATTTAGGTAGTGACTGGATCAGTTTGCTCAATACAGAGCAGATTTTAGTTACCAAGTTATCACAATTAACCAACAAAAGATCATGTACTGAGGAAGAAACCCGTCGCAAGACTTAAGAGCAAAATGTAGGCCTATGCAGACAAGCGACTACATGGAAAGGACATTGATTTGCCTATAGGAGGGCAATGGCTTGTCCGCCAGTCGAGAAAAATCAGTCTGATGCTCCATTCGATACTGAGTCGTTCCATGTCATTACCAGCAAAGGATACATAGTGACTGCCCAATGTACTGGGGAGTCCATTACACGAGATTTCTCATATTGCCCACATGTAGCTCTTCACTTGTCAGATGCTGATCTCAACTTAGAGACTGCTTCTGAAATTACAAGCAGAAAAACCCTGATTGCTCTTCCTCCTGCATCACCAACACAGATCATGGACACTTCGATTGCCAGATCCCAGCTTCTGAAGAAAAGGTCAGGACGAGTAATCAGAGCTCTACGAAGGCTCATTGAAGAACTATGATTGTATATATATTTGTAAAAAAATTCTGCTTATTTTATTTAACAGAGCGGAAGATGTAGTGTGAATTATGAATGACGGAACCCTTTCGGTTCCTAATGGACTCCACAGAATTGTGATGAAAGAGTTAGAGCGTTGTGAACTGAATGCAGGTTTAGAATGTTGAGTTCATGGCTACACACAGACAAATAAAGACATGTAATACCACACTCTGTGTTTGCCGTAGCTATTGCCGGGTACCCAGGGTGGGGAAGACGCTACACCTTCCAGCTCCTATAGCCTCCCTCCTTGTGTATGTGTGAGAAATATGCAGAACATAGAGCCTCATTTATAGTTTTAGGTACAGTAATTGCCAGTCATGGCGGCAGAGTAAAATCTTCCATCACTCTGATTGAGTAACTCTGCTTTGAAGTTAAATGTGCCCCCAAAGCCAAAAGACATCTCTTAACATTGGCAAGAGCCGCCATCATGGCAGTTCTTTTCAGTTCAATAGAAGTTTGAAGGGTGGCTCTGTCACCATCATGATAGCATACCTCAAACTTTAACACGTTTTGTATTAAAAACAAAAAAACTATGATTTTGTTTGTGGAAAAATACAGAACACAATCCCCCACACAATGGGAGTTTTCCTGGCTGTGGGAGTTATTTTGCAGTTTTCAGTGACCCTTACTTCCAGATTTTACCTCAAGGTGATTGACAGTTAAACCTGGTCATTCGAGTGGCCAATCTAAATCAGGATGGTAGTTGAATGACGAAACCTCTGACAGCCCAACATAGTGAGGGCTGTCAGAGTAGTATGTCAACGGTGGACACATAGCACTCTCAGTTACAGTCTGCCTGTAGTGATCCTTTCGGCTCCTGTTGGACTCTGTAGAAGTGTGACACAAACGTTGGAGCACAGTGAAGTGAATGCAGGTTTAGAATGTTGAGTTTGCGGGTCAGACAAATAAAGATGTGTAATACCAAGCTCTGTGTGTGGCTGGGGTATTGGCAGGTACCTAGGCTGGGGAGGACACTACACCAAGCTTCTGTAAACAGGGCAGACACACATCCAGTGTGGTAAAGAGGGTACTTGTGGGATTGGAGTAGATCGTGCGCGTGGAGAGTAGTGCGCGCGGCGGTGTGGTGACGGGGAGATGGAACGTGGGTGGCGGTTGGGTTTAACGGGAGGTTTGCGGGAGCGGTCGTGATCGCGGTTGCTGCTGCATATGAATTACTTTGTACCTGTTCAATGAATTAAAGAATTCATTCTGGAATCCATACCGTGTATTTGTTTCCACATTGGCGACGAGCGGGAAGAAGTTCCTGAAGTTCTTTAAGCGGCAGCAATAGTTTTTTATACAACATTGGAGGGTTTTGTATCCACGCTTCTCCTCTACCAGTGGATTGTTCCTACTGCGCAAGTGAATTTCAATCTCTACGTTATTTTTTTTTAGATTGTTTAAACATCTAGGGGGTCATTACAACACTGGCGGTAAAAGGCGCTTACCGCCGTGCAGAAGACCGCCAATACACCGCCGCGGCTGCGGAATACCGCCACAGCTATTATGACCCACAGCTCGGAATCCGCCGAAATTCAGACATCCACTCAAGTCCGCCACACCAAAGGTCAGTGATAAACTGGCGATAACAAATCCTCCACCGTCACCCCAACAGAAACACGCCCATGCTATTACGATCCACGAATCCACGTGGCGGTCTTTCAACCGCAGTATTCCATTGGCAGTACACACTGCTGCGCTCAAAATACACTCACATTGACAAAACACCACCACATTGGACAATTCGAAATACACACACCTGATACACATACAAACACTACTCCCACACACCCAACACAATATAAAACACACACCCACATCACACACAAACCCCTACGACCACAATTACTGAGAGAAGGCCAGAGAGACTGCACAGCCAAGACAACACCACCATACAGAGGCACACAACACCATCACCCAACCCTCATCCACGCACAAAACACCACACACCACTACACATCACCACATACATCAACACTCACCCCCCTATGTCACGCCAAAGACACCCCCGCTTCTCCGAGGAGGAGCTCAGGGTCATGGAGGAGGAAATCATCCGGGTAGAGCCACAGCTATTTGGCTCACAAGTACAGCACACATCAATAGCCAGGAAGATGGAGCTATGGCGAAGAATCGTGGACAGGGTCAACGCCGTGGGACAGCACCCAAGAAATAGGGAGGACATCAGAAAGAGGTGAAACGACCTACGGGTGAAGGTGCGTTCAACGGTCTCCAGGCACAACATCGCGGTTCAGCGGACTGGCGGCGGACCCCCACCTTCTCCCCCACAACTAACAACATGGGAGGAGCAAGTCTTGACCATCATGCATCCAGAGGGCCTTGCAGGAGTTGCTGGAGGATGGGACACTGGTAAGTCAAATCTTAACTATCATATCCCCCACCCTACCTGCATGCTATCACACGCCCCCACCCTCACACCCTCCCCTATCACTCCAACTCCTCACTAATGTACTAATAACACAAACCACACATCCCAACACCAAGCCCTGCATGACACAACTAAGCATGGACACCCAGCACTAAAGCATGCCCACTGCACATACCCATACAACCCCCTAAACCACCATCACACAAGCTCCCACACAGGAATGCTTGCACTGGGGTACACGCTCACCCACCCATTGCACACCATTACACACACACATGCAATAATCATGCTCTTATGCCCCTGCAGGAACCCGAAGGACCGTCACCACACCAGAGGGTCCAGACAACACCACTCCACCCACAGAAGAGGCCCACAGTGACAATAGCAGCTCTGCCCTACTGGATCCTGATGACCAGCCCGGACCATCGTGGGCCTCGGGACAGTTGGTTCCCCTTGCACAGGCACAGCCCAACACCGACCTTCCACCCTCTGGTAACACCAGCACAGCACCCACCCAGCGGTCCCAAACCTACCTACCCAGGACAGGTCAATCAGCGGTGTGTCCACCACTACAGGGAACCCAGGATAACCCACCACCCCAACAACAACAGGGACCTGGGGGCAGTGGTAGTGGGCACACGGTCCAGGGGACGGAGGCACAGGAACACAGGGGAACTGGGAGGGCTGCTGTGCGACAGGGGGCGGACAGGCCAAGGGAACCCACTCTCCACGCTGCCCTATCCTCCATCATGGGAGCATACCACCACTCCCAGGAGACGATGGCGACGGTCCTGGACAAGTTGCAGGAGACCCTGCGCCTGCAGGAGGAACAGTATTTGGGGTTCAGGGAGGAGCTCAGGACCATCAGCTCCGCCTTGGCAACCATCGTAGGGGTGCTGAAGGACATACAGCAGACCTTGAGGGAAACCGTGGCACTGCAAGGGGCCCCTGACAACTAGCCAGGACGATGAACTGCCCACCACCTCCGCCGGCGGTAATGGACAGGACGCCCCGCTCAGGACCACCACACCAGCACCCCACCCCCTGCAGACGGGCAACCACCCCGCAAGCAGTCCCTGAGATCCAGGAACAGGACAGAGCAAGATGGCAAGACCCCCGCCAGGAAATGAGACCACCCTCTTTGTCCTCCCACTGTCCCACCTTGTTACCCTGTCCATACTTAAACTGCCCCAGCTCCACTTCCTATGCCCAGATGGGCAGTGCACCTATGAGACTAATAGACTGGACTCTGCCATGGACATTCCTCCGCCATCACCCACCCTCATTTTACAACCCCCTCCCATTTCTGAGCACTTCAATAAACACCCTTGAAACACAAAACAATCTTGAGTCAGTCTGTGATTTAGTAAATATGTATTATCAATGACAGTGTCATAATGCGTTTCCTATTGTAAGGCTAACATACCTATGTCACACATCACAAGTCCTTGAAGGATGCAAGCAGATGACACGTTGGTAACCACACCTGTGAAACCGTAATGGAAAGGTACAACTCAGTTACCAAATACTGGTTGAAATCGACAGACAAGATAGTGGTAGACGTGTGAAAGTTAATGTAATGTTAAACATGAAAATGTTCTCACCTGTGTCACTGGAAATATTGCTGTATGACTGACTCCCTGTTGTCGTTGTCTTCTTCCTCAGCTTCCTCCTCATCACTTTCCACAGGCTCCACAGGCTCAACAGCTGCTACAACACCGTCATCTGGATCATACTCCTGCAGAAAAGGCACCTGGCGTCGCAAAGCCAAAATATGAAGCATGGAGCAGGCGATGATGATCTGGCACACCTTCTTCGGTGAGTAGAATAGGGATCCACCTGTCATATGGAGGCACCTGAACCTGGCCTTCAGGAGGAGGAAGGTGCGTTCTATCACCCTCCTAGTCCGCCCATGGGACTCATTGTACCGTTCCTCTGCCCTGGTCCTGGGATTCCTCAATGGGGTCAATAGCCAGGAAAGGTTGGGGTAACCAGAGTCCCCCAATAGCCATACACGGTGCCTCTGGAGTTGAGCCATCATATCAGGGATGCTGCTATTCCGCAGGATGTAGGCGTCATGCAATGAGCCAGGGAACATAGCATTTACCTGGGAGATGTACTGGTCTGCCAAACAGACCATCTGTACATTCATAGAATGATAACTCTTCCTGTACACCTGTTCACTCCTGTGGGGGGGGACCAGAGCTACATGGGTCACATCAATGGCACCTATGACGTTGGGGATATGTCCAAGGGCATAGAAGTCACCTTTCACTGTAGGCAAATCTGCCACCTCAGGGAAAATGATGTATCTCCCTACGTGTTTCAGTAGGGCAGACAACACTCTGGACAAGATGTTGGAAAACATAGGCTGGGACATCCCTGATGCCATGGCCACTGTTGTCTGAAAAGACCCACTTGCAAGGAAATGGAGCACTGACAGCAGCTGCACGTCAGGGGGGATTCCAGTCGGATGGCGGATTGGCGACATCAGGTCTGGCTCCAACTGGGTACATAGTTCCTGGATTGTGGCACGGTCAAACCGGTAGGTGACAATGACATGTTGCTCTTCCATTGTCAACAGGTCCACCAGCAGTCAGTACACCAGAGGATTCCGCCATCTTCTCACATGTCCCAGCTGATGGTGCCTACAAGGACAACAGCGACGAATCAGTCATTATTCCTCCAGGTATGTACCCACAGTTACACACAAGACTACACCACTCACAAAACCCTTCCTGTATGTGTGTTGAGTGTAGGCCTAGCTATGTGTGACGCAGAGGTAAATGAAGCCATGTGGGCCCCTGAAATGGCGGCTGCCTGACCTCTAAACTGGGACAATGGGATTGTGGGGTAACTGCGCTGGCGTTGCACACCGTCGTGGTAGGCGGCCGTAGACCGCGGCGCAATGCTGCATTGGTCAACATTGGACCCTATGGGTCCCAGGAGCCAATGAACAGGTGCGCCGGCGGTGATGATGCGCACCGCCGCGGATGTCACCGCCGCGGACGTCACCGCCATTTTCTATCTGTTCAATCACTAGATACCTGACCTTCGACAGGAGAGGACCTACACAGCAAGTGCTGCTGTGACCTCGGTCTGGAAGCGACGATGGCTGCTGCGTCTGGGGAAAGGGCCCCTGCCTTCACTGCACAGGAGTTGGAGAAACTGGTAGACGGGGTCCTCCCCCAGTACACGCTACTCTACGGTCCTCCAGACCAACAGGTTAGTACACAGGGAGCACGTTGTATGGGCTAGGCCTGGGTGGAGAGGGCTGGTTGGAAGAGGGAAGGGGGCAGAGTTCATAGAACATTAATGCATGGGAATGAATGGGCCACATGGCCAGAGTAGGGAGGAGGCCACTCACATCGACGGTGCAGTTGGTAATGACTGATCCTCTTTCTTTTCCTGCATGTCATGTAGGTCAGCGCCCACCAGAAGAGGGACATTTGGCATGCCATCGCCAAGGAGGTCCGGACCCTGGGGGCCCACCAGAGACAGGGCACCCACTGCCGGAAAAGATGGGAGGACATTCGCCGCTGCAGCAAGAAGACGGCGGAGGCTCAGCTGGGGATGGCCTCCCAACGTTGGAGGGGTGCCCGTCGCACCATGACCCCCCTGATGTTCCGGATCCTGGCGGTGGCCTACCCTGAGTTGGATGGGCGCTTGAGGGCATCACAGCAGACACAAGGGGGTGAGTACAACCTCATTCTGCTGACTTTACGCGCAGTGGAGGTGTGTGGGTGGGGGAGGTGGGCTGTGGGTGTCCCTAGGCAAGGGCGACTTCGGTAGGCAAGGCCCCTCCGTAATGCAGGCCATGTGGCCCCACCTCAGCAGAGTGCCAAGTACAGGTATAGTTGCCCCTGTGGCATCCATGTGTGCAGATGTCCACCATTGCCATGTAGGCCATATCCCAGAGATTGCATGTGCAGAGGGCAGGAACACGGCGTAATGCAGGGGGCTGCTGTGTCTGTCTTGTCCGCCAACGATAGTGGTATGCCATGCACTAAAACTCTCTTTATTCTGTCCCCACCCCTTTTCTGCTCTCCCTGTCCTTTTGTACATCAGCATCATCAGGCGGAGGTACAGTGGCACTGGAGCACGAGGGAGCTGCATCCCACATGGCCATGGAGGGTCACACCACCGACTCTGAATGCACCAGTGGGACGGAGGGTGAGGGGAGCTTCACGTCGGCCACTGGATTACCAAGCAGCGACACGGACTCGTTCGCCGATGGGGGCTCCCTTGTGGTGGCGGCACCATCTGTGCGCCCCACTGCCACAGGTACAGCCGCCACCTCCCCTACCAGCACCGTCCTCCCATGGGCACCACACAGCCCACAGGCACTCACGCAAGCCTCACCCACGTACAGACACAGCAACATCCACTGCCTCCACTGTGTCCCCCTCCTCCTCTTCTCCCTCCTCCCTCCTCCCTCCCAGTTTCGTCTACACACACAACTGCATGCACCACATCTACAGGCACCATGAATCGCACAAGGAGACCCAGCACCACAACCCGCTCACCTGCACTCACCACCTCCACTGCCATTTACACGTCCCCTGTCTCCTCTCCCAGTGTGTCTGTGACGCCCCCTCCCAAAGTACACAAATGCGGGCACCCACACACCCAACATCCATCCACCTCACGACAGCCTCCAGTACCTGCACCTGCACCCAAAACACCTAAAGTGACAACTCCGACAACCACCTCCTCTTCCTCCACTCCCAGACCCCCTCCAACTACCCATCCCAGTGTACGTCAGAAACTGTCCCTTTGTAAAGTTGACCTTTTTGCTCCCACCCCACCCTTCAATTCATCAGTCCTGTCGTATGGCCTCAGCCAAAAAGCCTCCAATACCAGTGGTGCCTGTTCAAGGTTTGTGGAGTGCACCGGCCGCCAGGCATTGTGACCCGGAGCCAAGGCACTGGCAGCCCACCCCCTGTAAAGGCTCTAAAATTGGAGAGTGGACGACGGGACTGTGTGAAGACTCCTGGTGGGAAAACAACTCACATGGGTTCCAAGGGGATTGGAGAGTCAGCTGTGACTCCACCAAAGGTGGGGAAGGGCCAGAGGAAGTTTGCCCAGCCTATTGTGTGTGTCACGGCGGAGAAGGGCGCCATCATTCCCGGCGGTCGAGACACAACCGCCAGCACCGTCGTCACTGGTCAGGAGACCACCGCAACCGCCGGAGTCATTGCCCAGGAGGGCCCAAGTATCGTCACTGGTCAGGAGACCACCGCCAGAGTCACAGCCCAGGAGGGCCCAAGTATCGTCACTGGTCAGGAGACCACCGCCAGAGTCACAGCCCAGGAGGGCCCAAGTATCGTCACTGGTCAGGAGACCACCGCCAGAGTCACAGCCCAGGAGGGCACAAGTATCGTCACTGGTCAGGAGACCACCGCCAGAGTCACAGCCCAGGAGGGGCCCAAGTATCGTCACTGGTCAGGAGACCACCGCCAGAGTCACAGCCCAGGAGGGCCCAAGTATCGTCACTGGTCAGGAGACCACCGCCAGAGTCAGTGCCCAGGAGGGCCCAAGTATCGTCACTGGTCAGGAGACCACCGCCACCGCCGGAGTCAGTGCCCAGGAGGGCCCCCACTGCCACAGCCCAGGTGGGCTATGATGGAACGTCATGCCACACACCAACGCCCAGTGTAGGGAACGTCATGCCACACACCAATGCCCAGTGTAGGGAGCGTCATGCCACACACCAATGTCCGTACCAGAACCGCCATGGCAAAGCACTGCTGAACAGGGCAAAGACCGCCATGGCAAAGCACAGCTGAACAGGGCAAAGACCGCCATGGCAAAGCACCGCTGAACAGGGCAAAGACCGCCATGGTGAAGACCGCTGAACAGGGCAAAGACCGCCATGGCAAAGCACCGCTGAACAGTCCAAAGACCGCCATGGTGAAGACCGCTGAACAGGGCAAAGACCGCCATGGCAAAGCACCGCTGAACAGTCCAGAGACTGCCATGGCAAAGCACCGCTGAACAGTCCAGAGACCGCCATGGCAAAGCACCGCTGAACAGTCCAGAGACCGCCATGGCAAAGCACCGCTGAACAGGGCAAAGACCGCCATGGTGAAGACCGCTGAACAGGGCAAGCACCGGGTAGGAAAGAATAGACCGCCACATCAGGCATCCTTATCCCATGTGCAGTTGGGACAGTGACAGGACAGGAACTTTCACGGGGAGACTCATCCAGTCTGGGCACCAGTCCCCCTCCAGAACCAGTGGAGAGATGCATCCACTACCTCAGTCCTGCACAGGATGAAGCACTCTGGGCACCAGTCCCCCCCAGAACCAGTGGAGAATGTTATCGACTTGAGAGACTGTGGCTTTGCACTCCCCAGGATGGCACAGTGGGCTCCCCACCCACTGTAGAGACTTGAGAGACTGTGGCTTTGCACTCCCCAGGATGGCACGGTGGGCACCCCACCCACTGTAGAGACTTGAGAGACTGTGGCTTTGCACTCCCCAGGATACATCAATGGGCATGGAGCCCCGTTGTGGATCTGGCTTTGCAGTAATCCGGCTGAGGTGCCCACCCTTCCCTTCCCCCTGAGGTGCCTGTAGTATTTCTATCTGATGCCCCGGCAGTGTTCTCTCCGATTGTGGTCAGGTATGGGCCTCGCCCATGCATTTTTGGACTGTTGGTGCACGGACATTGTTATGTACATATCTGCACTACTTCTCGTAATGTATATATTTCTGACTGAATTTCGTAAATATCTGTATATTTTTGTAAGACATGTATACTGCAACATTACAATGTATGAACGGATTTCGCTTTGTCTTTTTATTCTTCCGGGGGGATTGTGGGTTGTTACTGTGATTTTTTGGGATGCATTGGTGTGTATGTTGTATTATGCAAGGTTGGGGGTGGGGGTGGGGGTGTTTGGTGGGTGTCCCCCTAACTTTTGCCTCCCCCCCATGTCGTAAGTGCAGTACTCACCGTTGTCTTCAGCGCCTACGTAGATGATGGTCGTAGAGCAGCAGAAAGACAAGGGCAGGGAGTATTTGGAGTTTCGGGTCCATGGAGTCCTCGTTCCCCGGGGGATGTGTTCAGGTGAGCGTTTTCCCATTGCATAAGCTGTTTCCGCAGTGTTTTTATCCACGGTGAATCTGCCCCGGAAAAGGTGGCCGATTGGCGGGTTGTGATACTATGGGCGGTACATTGTCTTACGCCTGTCTGTTGGCAGTGACCGCCGCGCTGCTTGTCTGTACCGCCGTGGCTTGCGGTGTGTTAAAGTGGCTGTCTTTGTTGGCGGTTTCCACCTGGGTCATAATTCCCTTTTTTTATCCGCCGCCCTGTTTGCGGTATTTCCCCACCTTTAACACCGTCCTCCAGGGTTGTAATGACCACCCTAGTATGTAAACTTGATGACGCATGTGAGTGGCATTTTCGGCGGCCATTTTGGAAGTACTTTTAATTTTTTTGGGCTATTTTGTGAGATTCTTTAAACATCTAGTGTGTAACCCTGATGCTGCACAATAGTGGTGTTTTCGGCGGCCATTTTGGAAGTATACATATGTAGTATTTTTTTTTTCTTTTCTCCTTCAGTTAATGCTGGCAAAATTGGCAGTTATTTTTAAGGACACTGCATGAATTTTTGTGAAGTGTACATTATTGCCAGTAGTATTTCTATACTTCCTAGTTGCTGAACTGTAAAATAATGTCAAGCATCCAACCCCCACCATTTTTCCTTGCGGAGCCTGGTGAGCCTCCTATTCAATGGGAGTTATGGATTTACTTATTTGAAGCCTATGTGGATGTTTTAGAAGATCAAGAATGCACGCCTGACAGACATTTGGCCTTGTTGAAACATAGATTAGGTGCGGTTGGTTTAAGAGAATTTGAGAATTTACCTCCAATAGACAATGTGGGAAATGTGGATGTTTATCAACTTGCAAAGAAGAAACTTCATGAACGATATGGCAGGAAGATTAATGTAGTTCTGGAACGCTACAATTTTTACTCCAGAACGCAGCATGATGATGAGACTATAGATCAATTTGTCGCTGCTCTCAGAGGTTTAGCTATTACTTGCAATTTTACACGAGATTCCTCTTAAGATGCATTATCCTTCAAAATACCACTTCGACTAGGGGCAGAGATCCAGCAACATCTCTTTCTCCCAGTCAACTTGTTTTTAAGCAAAGCACAGCAATAGACACATGAAATCACAATTAGTAGGGTAATATTTTACTGGGACCAAGGATTCTCAGCTGTCGTCTCATTAAGCACAGATTAGCATAACCACAGCATCCTCTTGCAGGCCCTTCCTTTGCACTTGGCCTGCTGTCCACAGCAAATGCATCATAACTAAAGTAGGTAGCAGGAACAGCATTTTTGGAGTTGAAAGATGAATGGTTTTGCTGAAAGATGATCCATGGAAGTCTGTCACCGGCGGGATGATAAAACCAATAAATGTTCATTCTAACATCTTGCCTTGAAAACATAAGTGGGACCAATGGTTGAAAAGCTACAAACAGAAAATGTACTTGAGTGTTACAAATCCTGTAGTAGCGCTCACAGCCAATTTCCAACGGTGTCTGGCTTAGGTGAAACTATTAATGTAAATGTAAATGTGTACTTGTAAAGCGCACTCCGACCCGGAGGTATCGAGGTGCTGAACGCATACCGCTGTGGAACCCCTCCTGGCTTTCCCTGTAAGATGCCCAGTCCTGGGCAACCCCCAAGGTGAAGCCAGGCATCCCAGCGCTGTTGGGTCCGTTGTGGAGATTAAGCAAGCTATTGCCCAGAGTTGCAGAGTGAGACCCATGAGTTAGTTTAGGCACCGAGGCGAGAAATATCCTGTCCAGGGAAATTGAGCCCAAGAACCACTGAGGCGGGAATTGAACCCTGGTCCCAGGCCAGATCTCTGCATCAGGGTCTGCCTCTCTAACCATTGTGCCACACTTCTCCACAATTAATGAAGTGAGAATGGACGTGCTGTGTGGTGGTTAGCGTGTTAGACTTTAGGTATGGGACACAGAGTTCAAACTACATACTTGCAACAAATCCCTGATGACTATCCAGTTGCCACGCCTAGAATGGGATCTAGACCAAGTAGTGCACAGTAGGCTCTAGTGTGGTGTTCTGAAGAGATAATGTCACTGCTGTTTGTTGTGTTTTCTGCAGGTGTCTGCTCAGGGTGGTGAGGATTGAGTGAAACAAGGGATAAATGTCATTGAAATTACCACAGAAGCAGCAAAGTACATAGTTTTGGGAGTCATGTAGGAGACAACCCCAAAAAACGGGAACGTTGTGTCTCATGGTGATATCTGTTTCTCTGTTTAATTACCTTGAGATGCATACAGCAAACGTAATACAAGAAAATATTAACAAGATGGCTGGATACAGGGCAAAGTGTTATCTGCAGCGCCAAGCTTTAGTGGTGGATGTATAGCTCTATACGAGGGTGCACACAGTGTGACAGATAACATAAATAAGTCATCATAGTACATAGACAAGCAGAAGAGTGAGGCTCCTAGAAAGTGTAGCAGCTAAAAGCCAGGCTCTTTGGTCTCAATCTTAAACATATGTAAGCATATAAATAAAAATCTCAGGTTACTAGCAGTTTAATGCACAACTAACGTCCATTAATTTGGTTTGTGCAATCCTAGCACTGGACTTGTTCCTATTACTTCCAAGTGATTGAAAAAAGTTCTACCCATTATAGTGCTTGAAAAAAGGACCCCTCAACCTCTTTCACCTCCTGATTTAGGAAGTGACTGGATCAGTTTGCTCAATACAGAGCAGATTTTAGTTACCAAGTTATCACAATGAACCAACAAAAGATCATGTACTGAGGAAGAAACCCGTAGCAAGACTTAAGAGGAAAATGTAGGCCTATGCAGACAAGCGACTACATGGAAAGGACATTGATTTGCCTATAGGCGGGCAAGTCCTTGTCCGCCAGTCGAGAAAAATCAGTCTGATGCTCCATTCGATAATGAGTCGTTCCATGTCATTACCAGCAAAGGATACATAGTGAATGCCCAATGTCCTGGGGAGTCCATTACACGAGATTCCTCATATTGCCCACATGTAGCTCTTCACTTGTCAGATGCTGATCTCAACTTAGAGACTGCTTCTGAAATTACAAGCAGAAAAACCCTGATTGCTCTTCCTCCTGTATCACCAACACAGATCATGGACACTTCGATTGCCGGATCCCAGCTTCTGAAGAAAAGGTCAGGACGAGTAATCAGAGCTCTACGAAGGCTCATTGAAGAACTATGATTGTATATATATTTGTAAAAAAATTCTGCTTATTTTATTTAACAGAGCGGCAGATGTAGTGTGAATTATGAATGATGGAACCCTTTCGGTTCCTAATGGACTCCACAGAATTGTGATGAAAGAGTTAGAGCGTTGTGAACTGAATGCAGGTTTAGAATGTTGAGTTCATGGCTACACACAGACAAATAAAGACATGTAATACCACACTCTGGGGGTCATTCTGACTCCCGCCGGCCGCGGTAATCGCAGGGCCGGCGGGAGCCGCCGAATGACCGCACCGCGGTCAAATGACCGCGGCGGCCATTCTGGCTTTCCCGCTGGGCTGGCGGGCGACCGCCAGAAGGCCGCCAGCCAGCCCAGCGGGAAAGCGCGTTCAATGAGGAAGCCGGCTCCGAATGGAGCCGGCGGAGTTGAAGGAGTGCGACGGGTGCAGTGGAACCCGTCGCGATTTTCAGTGTCTGCTTGGCAGACACTGAAAATCTTAGTGGGGCCCTGTTAGGGGGCCCCTACGACACCCGTTACCGCCATCCTGTTCCTGGCGGCGAAAACCGCCAGGAACAGGATGGCGGTAAGGGGGTCGGAATCCCCATGGCGGCGCTGCAAGCAGCGCCGCCGTGGAGGATTCCCCAGCGCAGCGGGAAACCGGCGGGACACCGCCGGTTTCCCGTTTCTGACCGCGGCTGTACCGCCGCGGTCAGAATGCCCATGGATGCACCGCCAGCCTGTTGGCGGTGCATCCGCGGTCCACGGCCCTGGCAGGCCCATGACCGCCAGGGTCGGAATGACCCCCTCTGTGTTTGCCGTAGCTATTGCCAGGTACCCAGGGTGGGGAAAACGCTATACCTTCCAGCTCCTATAGCCTCCCTCCTTGTGTATGTGTGAGAAATATGCAGAACATAGAGCCTCATTTATAGTTTTAGGTACAGTAATTGCCAGTCATGGCGGCAGAGTAAAATCTTCCATCACTCTGATTGAGTAACTCTGCTTTGAAGTTAAATGTGCCCCCAAAGCCAAAAGACATCTCTTAACATTGGCAAGAGCCGCCATCATGGCAGTTCTTTTCAGTTCAATAGAAGTTTGAAGGGCGGCTCTGTCACCATCATGATAGCATACCTCAAACTTTAACACGTTTTGTATTAAAAACAAAAAAACTATGATTTTGTTTGTGAAAAATACCCCCACACAATGGGAGTTTTCCTGGCTGTGGGAGTTATTTTGCAGTTTTCAGTGACCCTTACTTCCAGATTTTACC
Organism: Pleurodeles waltl; assembly: GCF_031143425.1. Lineage (NCBI taxonomy): Eukaryota > Metazoa > Chordata > Amphibia > Caudata > Salamandridae > Pleurodeles > Pleurodeles waltl. The sequence goes on from NC_090444.1 coordinate 46,480,646, forward strand.
TCAAGGTGACTGACAGTTAAACCTGGTCATTCGAGTGGCCAATCTAAATCGGGATGGCAGTTGAATGATGAAACCTCTGACAGCCCAACATAGTGAGGGCTGTCAGAGGAGTATGTCAACGGTGGACACATAGCACTCTCAGTTACAGTCTGCCTGTAGTGATCCTTTTGGCTCCTGTTGGACTCTGTAGAAGTGTGACACAAACGTTGGAGCACAGTGAAGTGAATGCAGGTTTAGAATGTTGAGTTTGCGGGTCAGACAAATAAAGATGTGTAATACCAAGCTCTGTGTGTGGCTGGGGTATTGGCAGGTACCTAGGCTGGGGAGGACACTACACCAAGCTTCTGTAAATAGGGCAGACACACATCCAGTGTGGCAAAGAGGGTACTTGTGGGATTGGAGTAGATCGTGCGTGTGGACAGTAGTGCGCGCGGCGGTGTGGTGATGGGCAGATGGAACGTGGCGGTTGGGTTTAACGGGAGGTTTGCAGGAGCGGTCGTGATCGCGGTTGCTGCTGCATATGAATTACTTTGTACCTGTTCAATGAATTAAAGAATTCATTCTGGAATCCATACCGCGTATTTGTTTCCACATTGGCGACGAGCGGGAAGAAGTTCCTGAAGTTCTTTAAGCGGCAGCAATAGTTTTTTATACAACATTGGAGGGTTTTGTATCCACGCTTCTCCTCTACCAGTGGATTGTTCCTACTGCGCAAGTGAATTTCAATCTCTATGTTATTTTTTTTTAGATTGTTTAAACATCTAGGGGGTCATTACAACACTGGCGGTAAAAGGCGCTTACCGCCGTGCAGAAGACCGCCAATACACCGCCGCGGCTGCGGAATACCGCCATAGCTATTATGACCCACAGCTCGGAATGCGCCGAAATTCAGACATCCACTCAAGTCCGCCACACCAAAGGTCAGTGATAAACTGGCGATAACAAATCCTCCACCGTCACCCCAACAGAAACACGCCCATGCTATTACGATCCACGAGGCGGTCTTTCAACCGCGGTATTCCATTGGCAGTACACACCGCTGCGCTCAAAATACACTCACATTGACAAAACACCACCACATTGGACAATTCGAAATACACACACCTGATACACATACAAACACCACTCCCACACACCCAACACATCACACACAAACCCCTACGACCACAATTACCGAGAGAAGGCCAGAGAGAATGCACAGCCAAGACAACACCACCATACAGAGGCACACAACACCATCACCCAACCCACATCCACGCACAAAACACCACACACCACTACACATCACCACATACATCAACACTCACCACCCCATGTCATGCCAAAGACACCCCCGCTTCTCCGAGGAGGAGCTCAGGGTCATGGAGGAGGAAATCATCCGGGTAGAGCCACATCTATTTGGCTCACAGGTACAGCACACATCAATAGCCAGGAAGATGGAGCTATGGCGAAGAATCGTGGACAGGGTCAACGCCGTGGCTCAGCACCCAAGAAATAGGGAGGACATCAGGAAGAGGTGAAACGACCTACGGGTGAAGGTGCATTCAACGGTCTCCAGGCACAACATCGCGGTTCAGCGGACTGGCGGCGGACCCCCACCTTCTCCCCCACAACTAACAACATGGGAGGAGCAAGTCTTGACCATCATGCATCCAGAGGGCCTTGCAGGAGTTGATGGAGGATGGGACACTGGTAAGTCAAATCTTAACTATCATATCCCCCACCCTACCTGCATGCTATCACACGCCCCCACCCTCACACCCTCCCCTATAAACTCCAACTCCTCACTAATGTACTAATAACACAAACCACACATCCCAACACCAAGCCCTGCATGACACAACTAAGCATGGACACCCAGCACTAAAGCATGCCCACTGCACATACCCATACAACCCCCTAAACCACCATCACACAAGCTCCCACACAGGAATGCTTGCACTGGGGTACACGCTCACCTACCCATTGCACACCATTATACACACACATGCAATAATCATGCTCTTATGCCCCTGCAGGAACCCGAAGGACCGTCACCACACCAGAGGGTCCAGACAACACCACTCCACCCCCAGAAGAGGCCCACAGTGACGATAGCAGCTCTGCCCTACTGGATCCTGATGACCAGCCCGGACCATCGTGGGCCTCGGGACAGTCGGTTCCCCTTGCACAGGCACAGCCCAACACCGACCTTCCACCCTCTGGTAACACCAGCACAGCACCCACCCAGCGGTCCAAAACCTACCTACCCAGGACAGGTCAATCAGCGGTGTGTCCACCACTACAGGGAACCCAGGATAACCCACCACCCCAACAACAGGGACCAGTGGTAGTGGGCACACGGTCCAGGGGACGGAGGCACAGGAACACAGGGGAACTGGGAGGGCTGCTGTGCGACAGGGGGCGGACAGGTCAAGGGAACCCACTCTCCACGCTGTCCTATCCTCCATCATGGGAGCATACCACCACTCCCAGGAGACGATGGCGACGGTCCTGGACAAGTTGCAGGAGACCCTGCGCCTGCAGGAGGAACAGTATTTGGGGTTCCGGGAGGAGCTCAGGACCATCAGCTCCGCCTTGGCGACCATCGTAGGGGTGCTGAAGGACATACAGCAGACCTTGAGGGAAACCGTGGCACTCCAAGGGGCCCCTGACACTAGCCAGGACGATGAACTGCCCACCACCTCCGCCGGCGCTAGTGGACAGGACGCCCCGCCACAAGACCACCACACCAGCACCCCACCCCCTGCAGACGGACAACCACCATGCAAGCAGTCCCTGAGATCTAGGAACAGGACAGAGCAAGATGGCAAGACCCCGCCAGGAAATGAGACCACCCTCTTTGTCCTCCCACTGTCCCACCTTGTTACCCTGTCCATACTTAAACTGCCCCAGCTCCACTTCCTATGCCCAGATGGGCAGTGCACCTATGAGACTAATAGTCTGGACTCTGCCATGGACATTCCTCCGCCATCACCCACCCTCATTTTACAACCCTCTCCCATTTCTGAGCACTTCAATAAACACCCTTGAAACACAAAACAATCTTGAGTCAGTCTGTGATTTAGTAAATATGTATTATCAATGACAGTGTCATAATGCGTTTCCTATTGTAAGGCTAACATACCTACGTCACACATCACAAGTCCTTGAAGGATGCAAGCAGATGACACGTTGGTAACCACACCTGTGAAACCATAATGGAAAGGTACAACTCAGTTACCAAATACTGGTTGAAATCGACAGACAGGATAGAGGTAGACGTGTGAAAGTTAATGAAATGTTAAACATGAAAATGTTCTCACCTGTGTGTCACTGGAAATATTGCTGTATGACTGACTCCCTGTTGTTGTTGTCTTCTTCCTCAGCTTCCTCCTCATCACTGTCCACAGGCTCAACAGCTGCTACAACACCGTCATCTGGATCATCCTCCTGCAGAAAAGGCACCTGGCGTCGCAAAGCCAAATTATGAAGCATGGAGCAGGCGATGATGATCTGGCACACCTTCTTCGGTGAGTAGAATAGGGATCCACCTGTCATATGGAGGCACCTGAACCTGGCCTTCAGGAGGCGGAAGGTGCGTTCTATCACCCTCCTAGTCCGCCCATGGGCCTCATTGTACCGTTCCTCTGCCCTGGTCCTGGGATTCCTCACTGGGGTCAATAGCCAGGAAAGGTTGGGTTAACCAGAGTCCCCCAATAGCCATACACGGTGCCTCTGGAGTTGAGCCATCATATCAGGGATGCTGCTATTCTGCAGGATGTAGGCGTCATGCAATGAGCCAGGGAACATAGCATTTACCTGGGAGATGTACTGGTCTGCCAAACAGACCATCTGTACATTCATAGAATGATAACTCTTCCTGTTCCTGTACACCTGTTCACTCCTGTGGGGATCATCAATGGCACCTATGACGTTGGGGATATGTCCAAGGGCATAGAAGTCACCTTTCACTGTAGGCAAATCTGCCACCTCATGGAAAATGATGTATCTCCCTACGTGTTTCAGTAGGGCAGACAATACTCTGGACAAGACGTTGGAAAACATAGGCTGGGACATCCCTGATGCCATGGCCACTGTTTTGTGAAAAGACCCACTTGCAAGGAAATGGAGCACTGACAGCACCTGCCTGTCAGGGGGGATTCCAGTCAGATGTCGGATTGGTGACATCAGGTCTGGCTCCAACTAGGTACATAGTTCCTGAATTGTGGCACTGTCAAACCGGTAGGTGACGATGACATGTCGCTCTTCCATTGTCAACAGGTCCACCAGCGGTCGGTACACCGGAGGATTCCGCCATCTTCTCACATGTCCCAGCTGACGGTGCCTACGAAGGACAACAGCGACGAATCAGTCATTATTCCTCCAGGTATGTACCCACAGTTACACACAAGACTACACCACTCACAAAACCCTTCCTGTATGTGTGTTGAGTGTAGGCCTAGCTATGTGTGATGCAGAGGTAAATGAAGCCATGTGGGCCCCTGAAATGGCGGCTGCCTGACCTCTAAACTAGGACAATGGGATTGTGGGGTAACTGCGCTGGCGTTGCACACCGTCGCGATAGGCGGCCGTAGACCGCGGCGCAATGCTGCATTGGTCAACATTGGACCCTATGGGTCCCAGGAGCCATTGAAAAGGTGCGCCGGCGGTGATGATGCGCACCGCCGCGGATGTCACCGCCGCGGACGTCACCGCCATTTTCTATCTGTTCAATCACTAGATACCTGACCTTCGACAGGAGAAGACCTACACTGCAAGTGCTGCTGTGACCTCGGTCTGGAGGCGACGATGGCTGCTGCGTCTGGGGAAAGGGCCCCTGCCTTCACTGCACAGGAGTTGGAGAAACTGGTAGACGGGGTCCTCCCCCAGTACACGCTACTCTACGGTCTTCCAGACCAACAGGTTAGTACACAGGGAGCACGTTGTATGGGCTAGGCCTGGGTGGAGAGGGCTGGTTGGAAGAGGGAAGGGGGCAGAGTTCATAGAACATTAATGCATGGGAATGAATGGGCCACATGGCCAGAGTAGGGAGGGGGCCACTCACATCGACGGTGCAGTTGGTAATGACTGATCCTCTTTCCTTGTGCATGTCATGTAGGTCAGCGCCCACCAGAAGAGGGACATTTGGCGTGCCATCGCCAAGGAGGTCCGGACCCTGGGGGCCCACCAGAGACAGGGCACCCACTGCCGGAAAAGATGGGAGGACATTCGCCGCTGCAGCAAGAAGACGGCGGAGGCTCAGCTGGGGATGGCCTCCCAACGTTGGAGGGGTGCCCGTCGCACCATGACCCCCCTGATGTTCCGGATCCTGGCGGTGGCCTACCCTGAGTTGGATGGGCGCTTGAGGGCATCACATCAGACACAAGGGGGTGAGTACAACCTCATTCTGCTGACTTTGCGCGCAGTGGAGGTGTGTGGGTGGGGGAGGTGGGCTGTGGGTGTCCCTAGGCCAGGGCGACTTCGGTAGGCAAGGCCCCTCCGTAATGCAGGCCATGTGGCCCCACCTCAGCAGAGTGCCAAGTACAGGTATAGTTGCCCCTGTGGCATCCATGTGTGCAGATGTCCACCATTGCCAGGTAGGCCATATCCCAGAGATTGCATGTGCAGAGGGCAGGAACACGGCGTAATGCAGGGGGCTGCTGTGTCTGTCTTGTCCGCCAACGATAGCGGTATGCCATGCACTAAAACTCTCTTTATTCTGTCCCCCCCCCCTTTTCTGCTCTCCCTGTCCTTTTGTACATCAGCATCATCAGGCGGAGGTACAGTGGCACCGGAGCACGAGGGAGCTGCATCCCACATGGCCATGGAGGGCCACACCACCGACTCTGAATGCACCAGTGGGACGGAGGGTGAGGGGAGCTTCACGTCGGCCACCGGATCACCAAGCAGCGACACGGACTCGTTCGCCGATGGGGGCTCCCTTGTGGTGGCGGCACCATCTGTGCGCCCCACTGCCACAGGTACAGCCGCCACCTCCCCTACCAGCACCGCCCACCCAGCAGCCCCTCAGCGTTTGCCCCATGCCCGCTCACCCAGGAGGGTGGGCATCACCTTCGCCCCAGGCACCTCAGGCCCTGCCCCAGTCACCCCTGCTGCCCTCAGTGAGGAGGCCATTGACCTCCTCAGGTTACTCACTGTTGGGCAGTCTACCATTGTGAATGCCATCCAGGGTGTAGAACGAGAGTTGCAACACGGTAATGCATTCCTGGAGGGCATTCAATCTGGTCAGGCTGTCCCTCAGCGAACCCTGCAATCTCTGGCCTCAGTACTGATGGCAGCCATTGTCCATGTGTCCAGCCTCCCCCCTCCAACCTCCTCCACCCAGACCCAATCTCCTGTACCCCAGCCCATCCCAAGCACACCTACAGACCAGCATGCACACAAGTCAGCACACACAAGTAGCTCAAGCAAACATAGGCACCACACAACCCACAGGTACTCATGCAAGCCTCACCCACGTACAGACACAGCAACATCCACTGCCTCCACTGTGTCCCCCTCCTCCTCTTCTCCCTCCTCCCTCCCAGTTTCGTCTACACACACAACTGCATGCACCACATCTACAGGCACCATGAATCGCACAAGGAGACCCAGCACCACAACCCGCTCACCTGCACTCACCACCTCCACTGCCATTTACACGTCCCCTGTCTCCTCTCCCAGTGTGTCTGTGACGCCCCCTCCCAAAGTACACAAACGCGGGCACCCACACACCCAACATCCATCCACCTCACGACAGCCTCCAGTACCTGCACCTGCACCCAAAACACCTAAAGTGACACCTCCGACAACCACCTCCTCTTCCTCCACTCCCAGACCCCCTCCAACTACCCATCCCAGTGTACGTCAGAAACTGTCCCTCTGTAAAGTTGACCTTTTTGCTCCCCCCCCCTCCAATTCATCAGTCCTGTCGTATGGCCTCAGCCAAAAAGCCTCCAATACCAGTGGTGCCTGTTCAAGGTTTGTGGAGTGCACCGGTCACCAGGCCAGGCATTGTGACCCGGTGCCAAGACACTGGCAGCCCACCCCCTGTAAAGGCTCTAAAATTGGAGAGTGGACGACGGGACCGTGTGAAGACTCCTGGTGGGAAAACAACTCACATGGGTTCCAAGGGGATTGGAGAGTCAGCTGTGACTCCACCAAAGGTGGGAAAGGGCCAGAGGAAGTCTGCCCAGCCTGTTGTGTGTGTCACAGCGGAGAAGGGCGCCATCATTCCCGGCGGTTGAGACACAACCGCCAGCACCATCGTCACTGGTCAGGAGACCACCACAACCGCCGGAGTCATTGCCCAGGAGGGCCCAAGTATCGTCACTGGTCAGGAGACCACCGCCAGAGTCACAGCCCAGGAGGGCACAAGTATCGTCACTGGTCAGGAGACCACCGCCAGAGTCACAGCCCAGGAGGGGCCCAAGTATCGTCACTGGTCAGGATCCCACCGCCAGAGTCACAGCCCAGGAGGGCCCAAGTATCGTCACTGGTCAGGAGACCACCGCCAGAGTCAGTGCCCAGGAGGGCCCAAGTATCGTCACTGGTCAGGAGACCACCGCCACCGCCGAAGTCAGTGCCCAGGAGGGCCCCCGCTGCCAGAGCCCAGGTGGGCTATGATGGAACGTCATGCCACACACCAACGCCCGGTGTAGGGAACGTCATGCCACACACCAATGCCCATTGTAGGGAGCGTCATGCCACACACCAATGTCCGTACCAGAACCGCCATGGCAAAGCACTGCTGAACAGGGCAAAGACCGCCATGGCGAAGCACCGCTGAACAGGACAAAGACCGCCATGGTGAAGACCGATGAACAGGGCAAAGACCGCCATGGCAAAGCACCGCTGAACAGTCCAAAGACCGCCATGGTGAAGACCGCTGAACAGGGCAAAGATCGCCATGGCAAAGCACCGCTGAACAGTCCAGAGACTGCCATGGCAAAGCACCGCTGAACAGTCCAGAGACCGCCATGGCAAAGCACCGCTGAACAGTCCAGAGACCGCCATGGCAAAGCACCGCGGAACAGGGCAAAGACCGCCATAGTGAAGACCGCTGAACAGGGCAAGCACATGGTAGGAAAGTATAGACCGTCACATCAGGCATCCTTATCCCATGTGCAGCTGGGACAGTGACAGGACAGGAACTTTCACGGGAGACTCATCCAGTCTGGGCACCAGTCCCCCTCCAGAACCAGTGGAGAGATGCATTCACTACCTCAGTGCTGCACAGGATGAAGCACTCTGGGCACCAGTCCCCCCAGAACCAGTGGAGAATGTTATCGACTTGAGAGACTGTGGCTTTGCACTCCCCAGGATGGCACGGTGGGCACCACACCCACTGTAGAGGCTTGAGAGACTGTGGCTTTGCACTCCCCAGGAAGGCACGGTGGGCACCCCACCCACTGTAGAGACTTGAGAGACTGTGGCTTTGCACTCCCCAGGATACATCAATGGGCATGGAGCCCCGTCGTGGATCTGGCTTTGCAGTAATCCGGCTGAGGTGCCCACCCTTCCCTTCCCCCTGAGGTGCCTGTAGTATTTCTATTTGATGCCCCAGCAGTGTTCTCTCCGATTGTGGTCAGGTATCTTTTGTGGGCCTCGCCCATGCATTTTTGGACTGTTGGTGCACAGACATTGTTATGTACATATCTGCACTACTTCTCGTAATGTATATATTTCTGACTGAATTTCGTAAATATCTGTATATTTTTGTAAGACATATATACTGCAACATTACAATGTATGAACGGATTTCGCTTTGTCTTTTTATTCTTCCGGGGGGATTGTGGGTTGTTACTGTGATTTTTTGGGATGCATTGGTGTGTATTATGCGAGGTTGGGGGTGGGGGTGTTTGGTGGGTGTCCCCCTAACTTTTGCCTCCCCCCCCATGTCGTAGGTGCAGTACTCACTGTTGTCTTCAGCGCCTACGTAGATGATGGTCGTAGGTAGAGGAGAAGAAAGACAAGGGCAGGGAGAATTTGGAGTTCCGGGTCCATGGAGTCCTCGTTCCCCGTGGGATGTGTTCAGGTGAGCGTTTTCCCATTGCAAAAGCTGTTTCCGCCGTGTTTTTATCCACGGTGAATCCGCCCCGGAAAAGGTGGCCGATTGGCGGGTTGTGATACTATGGGCGGTACATTGTCTTCCTCCTGTCTGTTGGCAGTGACCGCCACGCTGCTTGTCTGTACCGCCGTGGCTTGCGGTGTGTTAAAGTGGCTGTCTTTGTTGGCGGTTTCCGCCTGGGTCATAATTCCCTTTTTTTATCCGCCGCCCTGTTTGCGGTATTTCCCCACCTTTAACACAGTCCTCCAGGGTTGTAATGACCACCCTAGTATGTAAACTAGGGCTATTTTGTGAGATTCTTTAAACATCTAGTGTGTAACCCTGATGCTGCACAATAGTGGTCTTTTCAGCGGCCATTTTGGAAGTATACATATGTTGTTGTTTTTTTTGTTTTTTCTCCTTCAGTTAATGCTGGCAAAATTGGCAGTTATTTTTAAGGACACTGCATGAATTTTTGTGAAGTGTACATTATTGGCAGTAGTATTTCTATACTGTTCATGTTTTTACTGCCTCTTTTTATTCTTCCTAGTTGCTGAACTGTAAAATAATGTCAAGCATCCAACCCCCACCATTTTTTCTTGCGGAGCTTGGTGAGCCTCCTATTCAATGGGAGTTATGGATTGACTTATTTGAAGCCTATGTGGATGTTTTAGAAGATCAAGAATGCACGCCTGACAGACATTTGGCCTTGTTGAAACATAGATTAGGTGCGGTTGGTTTAAGAGAATTTGAGAATTTACCTCCAATAGACAATGTGGGGAATGTGGATGTTTATCAACTTGCAAAGAAGAAACTTCATGAACGATATGGCAGGAAGATTAATGTAGTTCTGGAACGCTACAATTTTTACTCCAGAACGCAGCATGATGATGAGACTATAGATCAATTTGTCGCTGCTCTCAGAGGTTTAGCTATTACTTGCAATTTTGAACAAATTTCTTATGACCAGGTTTTGCGAGATCAAATCCTAATGAAAACAAAATCTCGTAAAATTCAGGAGAAATTATGGTCATGTGGCAGTGAATTGACATTAAAAGGAGCCATTGATGTAGCACGTACAATGGAAGTGTCTGAAAAATGCATCCGAACTGTGAGGAAAAATACTTCTGACTTGGACTCTGAGGCTATTGCTGTCAGTGCTGTGACGAAAGAATCCAAAGTGATGGAAAAAAAAAGTGAATGGAAAAAGAACAATATAAAAAATTGTTATAGATGTGGGGCTGGAGATCATCTTGCTAATTCCAAAAAGTGTCCTGCACTTAATAAGATTTGTAATTTGTGCAAAAAGATTGCCCATTTTGGCAAAGTGTGTAAGAGTGGTATGAATGTGAAGAGTGTGAGTTGTGTTGCAGCTCAAGAGGGTTGATTCCACTAATTTTCAGAATTTAGGGCCAGATGTAGGAAGGAAGCAATTTGCGAGTTGCAAATTGCGAGTCCTTCCGACTCGCAATTTGCAACTTGCAAATTGCTATGCAGTACGGTGTCTCAGACACCGACTGCAACTCGCTATGGGGTCGCAATGACCCACCTCATGAATATTCATGAGGTGGGTCCCAAATTGCGGCCCCATAGCGAGTATAGGCACTCGCTAACATGGAGGCCTGCTGTAGTCAGCAGGCCTCCATGTTAGCGACCTGCTTTTAAATAAAGCATTTTTTTTTTTTTGAAATGTAGCCCGTTTTCCCTAAGGGAAAACGAGCTGCATTTCAAAAAAATCCGAAACCTTTTGTTTCGGTTTTTTCAGGGCAGGGAGTGGTCCTTTGGACCACTCCCTGCCCTGAAAAAATATTTTGGGGTCCAGTCTCAAACTGGAAGGGGTCCCATGGGGACCCCTTCCAATTTGAGATTGGGTTACCATCCACTTGAAGTGGATGGTAACTGCGACTCCATTTGCGACCAATGGAGTTGCATACCACTGCGACTCGCAAATAGGAAGGGAACACCCCTTCCTATTTGCGATTCGGAAATGCATTTTGCGAGTCGGTAACGACTCGCAAAATGCATTTCTGCATAGGAAACACGCATGTGCGAGTCGCAAACAGCAGATTTTGCCGTTTGCGACTCGCAAAGTGTTTCCTACATCTGGCCCTTAGTTTTAAGTGTGTCACCTAAAGATGATAATATTTTACCACTGAAATCCTCTTGGTTACCGACTTGCAAATTGAGCATTGATGGTATTGAAGTTACTGCAATGGTGGACTCATGTGCATGGTTCACCATTATGTGTGTGAGTATGTTTGAGGAATTGTGGCTGGACAGAAACCTATTACCCACAGATGTCAACCCTGGAAGTTATACTGGTCTTAGAATTTCTATGGTTGGATATACAAATGTATGCATCAAGTTTGGGGGTAAGCAGTGTAAGGGAAGGTTGTACGTTGCTGAAAAGGGTCAGATGATTTTAGGATGGCCACATATTAAGGAGCTGGGTATCAAAATTGATTCTATGAAAATGTCTCCTGTGTATGGTGCAATGGATTATGATTTCCAAGGTGCTCTGCAATATGATGAGCTGGACGAGTGCTTCCCGACAGACTTTTCAAAGTCTTTGGGTAAACTGAAGAATTTCAAACACAGGATAGAAGAGAAAATGCTAGTCCAGTGAGGCGCAAATTATGGAATGTTCCAGTGCATTACAGGCCTAAACTTAAAGATTTGCTGAAGGACTTGTGCCAAAAGAATATCATTGAACCAATTGAAAGCTCAGACTGGATTTCTCTGGTGGTTTTGTCCCTTAAGAGCACTGGGGAGCTAAGATTGTGTTGATTTGAGATCTCTGAATGATGCTATTTGGGCGGATACTTGTCCCTTACCAAATTTGCAGGAATTAGTATCATCAGTATGTCAGGCTACTGTTTTTTCTACCATCAATTTTTCTAGTGCTTACCACCAAATTGAATTAGATGAGGGTTCAAAACATTTTACAGCATTTATAACGTCAGAAGGTGCTTTCCAATACAAAAGGATGCCTTTCGGCCTGGCAAGTGCATCTGCTGTTTTCCAAAGAGAAATGAGCAACATTTTAGCAAGGTGCAAAATGCTAAAGTTTTTCAGGACGATATTTTGATATATGGGCGTGACAGATTGGAACATGATAATGTGTTGATGGAGGTTTTGAAGTTACAAAATGAAAATGGATTGACTGTTCGGAAAGATAAATGCATATTTGGTCAAATGCAAGTGGAGTATTTAGGCCACATTGTTTCCCGTGAGGGTATTCGTCCCAAAGTAAGTCATGTGAAGGCTATTGTGGATGGACCTGAGCCGAAATGCAAAGAACAACTAATGTCATTGTTGGCACGTACAGAATTTTATTCGAGATTTATAGAAAACTATGCGACTAAAGTTGAGATCTTAAGAAGATTATTGAAGAAGAATGTTCCGTTTATTTGGGGGCCGGAACAAGCGGAATGTTTCGATTCTATCAAGCATGAAATTGTTCAAGCTCCATGCCTTAAACCTTTTGAGACCAATACAGATTGTGTGATTGCAGTGGATGCTAGTAATTACGGGATTGGTGCAGTGTTGTCACAAAGTAATAAGACACGAGAAATGGATTGTAGCCTATGCTTCACGTACACTAATGCAATCTGAGAGAAATTACTCTGTAATTGAAAAGGAATTGTTAGCAGCTTCATGGGCTGTTGAAAGGTTTCGAATGTATGTATGGGGGAAGAAATTCAAATTACGTACAGATCATAAACCCTTGGTCAATAATTTACAACCGGGGGGTGGAAAGAATTTATCACCAAGATTAGCTAGGCTAGCTTCTAAGTTGCAAATGTATTTTTTTGTAACAATGTATGTTCCGGGTAGAAACAACAATATTGCTGATGGTTTATCCCGTTTGCCTATTGATCACGAATGTGTTGATATTGAGTGTGATGTTGCATACACATATGAGGATGTTTTGTCAGGTTTGGAATCGTATAATGCATCTGATCAATTTGTGTTATCTGAACGTAAATGGGAAGAGGAAATGATGAAGGATAAAGATTTGCAAATGGTAAGAAAATATATTATGGATGGTTTGCCTTGTGAACGATTTTTGTGTGGTGAGAATGCATCTTTATGGAAACTAAAAGGTGAATTGAGTTTAGAAGGCAATGTGGTTTTAAGGGGGGACAGAATAATTCCTCCGAAGGGTGTGTGTGAGATTATTGTAAATAGGAGTCATGTTGGTCATGGTGGTATGTCAAGGAACAAAAGGCAGATGAAGGAATTTTTTGGGTGGCCGGGTGTGGATGCTATGGTTGACAGGTATGTGAGAAATTGTTCTATTTGTGCTCGAAGTGACAAGAGTGCGAAGCTGAATTACCTGATAGACCTTGGCGGAAACTGGGTATTGATTTTATGGGGCCGTTTTCTACATTACCTATGGAAAAGGCATATGCTATTGTTTTGGTTGACTATTTTTCAAAATGGCCGGAGGTTGAATTTGTGAGCAAGATTACTACTGAAAGTGTGATTGAATTTTTGGAAAACATATTTGCTAGGGAAGGTGTTCCTGAAGCACTTGTGTCGGATAATGATGTACAGTTTACATCTAAGAGAATGACTGCATTTCTGGAAAAGAAAGGTATTAAACACATCAGAGTAGCTCTATATAATCCTTCTTCTAATGGCCAAGTTGAAAGGTTTAATAGAGTGGTTAAGGAGACTATACAATTGGCTTGTAAATCAGGTATTCCTTGGAAACTAGCTATAAGAGAGATGCTCACGTCTTATAGGATGTCACCACATTCTGTGACTGGAAAGATACCTTTTGAGTTATTGAGAGGAAGGAAGCCCACCGGGTTGGTTCCTTGGTGGTTAATGGAAAGGAATAGAGTGAAATTCGGTGTAGTTTGTGATAATGGGATGAGGGACAAGGTATTAGAGTATCAATTGCGTATCAAATTGGGCCATGACACCAGATCTAGTTCGGATGAATTGGTTGTGGGGCAAAGTGTCCATGTCAAAACACCGGGAATTGTTGAGAAAGGTAAACCTCAGTGGTCCGAGCCTAGAAAAATTGTTAAGATTTTGAGAAATGCAGTAAAATTGGATGATGGGAAAGTGTGGAATGTAAGACGCATATCGATTTGTAGAGAGGAGGATACTGATGTTAAACACGGTAATGAAAGTTTAGATGAGAGTAGTGGGTATCTGCTTGGGAATGAATGTGCTTCTCCTGTTAAGGCCATGAGTTCTCGTGAGACGCATGAAAATGAGGAGGAAGTTGTTCGTCTTGGTGCGAGAGTCATGTAGGAGACAGAGACAGCCCCAAAAAGAAGGAACGTTGTGTCTCATGGTGATATCTGTTTCTGTGTTTAATTACCTTGAGATGCATACATCAAACGTAATACAAGAAAATCTTAACAAGATGGCTGGATACAGGGCAAAGTGGTATCTGCAGCACCAAGCTTTAGTTTTGGTTGTATAGCTCTATACGTGGGTGCACACAGTGTGACAGATAACAGAAATGAGTCACCATAGTACGTAGACAAGCAGAAGAGTGAGGCCCCTAGAAAGCGTAGCAGCTAAAAGCCAGGCTCTTTGGTCTCTATCTTAAATACATATAGGCATATAAAGTAAATAAATAAAAATCTCAGGCTTACTAGCAGTTTAATGCACAACTAATGTCCATTAATTTGTTTCGTGCAATCCTGGCACTGGACTTGTTCCTATTACTTCCATGTGTGTGAACAATGTTCTACCCATTATAGTGCCTGAAAAAAAGACCCTTCACCCCTTTCACCTCCTGATTTAGGTAGTGACTGGAACAGTTTGCTCAATACAGAGCAGATTTTAGTTACCAAGTTATCACAATGAACCAACAAAAGGTCAGGTACTGAGGAAGAAACCCGTAGCAAGACTCAAGAGGAAAATGTAGGCCTATGCAGACAAGCGACTACATGGAAAGGACAGTGATTTCCCTAGAGTAGAGCAAGTGCTTGTCCTCCAGTACAGAAAAGTAAGTCCCATGCTCCATTCGATACTGAATCGCTCCATTCGATACTGAATCATTCCAAGTCATAACCAGCAAAGGATACAAAGTGACTTCCCAATGTCCTGGGTAGTCCATTACACAAGATTCCTCATATTTCCGACATGTAGCTCTTCACTCATCAGATCCTGATGTCAACTTAGAGACTGGTTCTAAAATTACAAGCAGGAAAACCCTGACTGCTGTTCCTCCTGCATCACCAACACAGATCATGGACACTTAGATTGCAGGCTCCCAGCTTCTGAAGAAAACATCAGGACGAGTAATCAGAGCTCTACGAAGGCTAATTGAAGAACTATCCTTGTGTATGTATGTGAAAAAAAAATCTTATTTTATTTAACAGAGCGGAAGATGTAGTGTGAGTTATGAATGACAGAACCCTTTCGGTTCCTAATGGACTCCATAGAACTGTGATGAAAGTGTTAGAGCGTTGTGAACTGAATGAAGATTTAGAATGTTGAGTTCATCGCTACACACAGACAAATAAAGACGTGTAATACCACATTCTGTGTTTGCCGTAGTTATTGCCGGGTCCCCAGGGTGGGGAAGACTCTACACCTTCCAGTTCCTAAAGCCCTCCTCCTTCCTTATGTGTGAGAAATACGTAGAACAAAGAGCCTCATTTATAGTTTTAAGTACAGCAATTACCAGTCATGGCGACAGAGTAAAATCTTCCGTCACTCTGATTGAGTAACTCTGCTTTGAAGTTAAATATGCCGCCGAGCCAAAGGACATCTCTTAACATTGGCAAGAGCCACCATCATTGCAGTTCCTGTCAGTTCAATAGAAGTTTGAAGGGCGGCTCTGTCAACATCATAATAGCATACCTCAAACCTTAACACGTTTTTGTATTAAAAACAAAAAAAAAAACATTTTGTTTGTGTAAAATACCGAACACAATCCCCCACACAATGGAAGTTTTCCTGGCAGTGGGAGTTATTTTGCAGTTTTCAGTGACCCTTACTTCCAGATTTTACCTCACAGTGATTGACAGTTAAACCTGCTCATTCGAGTGTTCTGAAGAGATAATGTCACTGCAATGTGCAGTGTTTTCTGAAGGTGTCTGGTCATGCTGGTGAGGGTTGAGTGAAACAGAGGTGAATGTTGTTGAAATTACCCCAGACGCAGCAAAGTCCATAGTATCAGGAGTCATGTAGGAGAAAGAGACGGCCCCAAAAAGAAGGAACTTTGTGTCTCATGGTGATATATGTTTCTCTGTTTAATTCCCTCGGGATGCATACATCAAACATAATACAAGAAAACATTAACAGGATGGCTGGATACAGGGCAAAGTGGCATTTACAGCGCCAAGGTTTAGTGTTGGATGTATAGCTCCCTCCGTGGGTGCACACAGTGAGAAAGATAACATAAATGAGTCATCATAGAGTGAGGCTCCTAGAAAGTGCAGCAGCTAAAAGCCTGGCTCTTTCGTCTCAATCATAAATACATATAAGCATATAAAGTAAATAAATAAAAATCTCAAGTTTACTAGCAGTTTAATACACAACTAATATCCATTCATATGTTTCTTGTAATCCTGGCACTGGACTTGTTCCTATTGCTTTAATGTGTGTGAACAAAGTGCTACCCATTATAGTGCTTGAAAAAAGGACCCGTCAACCTCTTTCACCTCCTGATTTAGGTAGTGACTGCAACAGTTTGCTCAATACAGAGCAGATTTTAGTTACCAAGTTATCACAATGAACCAACAAAATTTCACGTACTGAGGAAGAAACCCGTAGCAAGACTCAAGAGGAAAATGTAGGCCTATGCAGACAAGCGACTACATGGAAAGGACATTAATTTCACTAGAGGAGAGCAAGTGCTTGTCCGCCAGTGGAGAAAATTAAGTCTGATGCTCCATTCGATACTGAAACTTTCCATGTCATAAACAGCAAAGGATACATAGTGACTGCCCAATGTCCAGGGGAGTCCATTACACAAGATTCCTCAAATTTCCGACATATAGCTCTTCACTGGTCAGATGCTGATGTTAACTTAGAGACTGCTTCTGAAATGACAAGCAGAAAAACCATGACTGCTGTTCCTCCTGCATCACAAACACAGATCATAGACACTTCCATTGCCATCTCCCAGTTTCACAATAAAAGGTAAGGACGAGAAATCAGAGCTCTACGACGGGTCATTGAAGAACTATGATTGTATATATTTGTAAAAAAATTCAGCTTTTTTTATTTAACAGAGGGGAAGATGTAGACTGAGTTATGAATGACGGAACCCTTTTGGTTCCTAATGCACTCCGTAGAAGTGTGATGAAAGTGTTAGAGCGTTGTGAAGTGAATGCAGGTTTAGAATGTTGAGTTCATGACTACACATAGACAAATAAAGATGTGTAATACCAAGTTCTGTGTTTGCCGTAGTTACTGCTAGGTACCCGGGGTGATGAGGACGCAACACCCTCCAGCTTCAATAGCCCTCCTCTTTCCTTATGTGTAAGAAATATATAGAAAAAAAAGTCTCATTTATAGTCTGGAGTACCGTAATTACCAGTCATGGTGACAGAGTAAAATCCTCCGTCACTGTGATTGAGTAACTCTGCTTTGAATTTAGATATGCCTGCTGTGCCAATGGACATTGTCAAGAGCCGCAATCATGGCAGTTCCTGTCAGTTCAATAGAAGTTTGAAGGTGGCTCTGTCAACATCATGATGACATACCTCAAACTTTAACATGTTTTTGTATTTAAAACAAGAAAATATGATTTTGTTTGTTTAAAATACAGAACACGATACCCCACACAATGGGAGTTTTCCTGGCTGTGGGAGTTATTCAGGGGCGGCTGGTGTTCAAGGGCTAAGGGGCTGCGCCCCTAGCCTTTTCTGGCCTCACTCGTGAAGCATAAATGTAATTACATGATGAAAGTAAAACATTTTCTGCACAACATTTTCCAAGTGAAAGTTGTGCACTTTGAAAAGCCCCACTGCGCCTGCGTCAGTACGTGGCTGAAAGCTGCACAGTAGGGCTGACAGGGATTGCCCACGCAAAGCCCTTACGTTTTCTCAGAACGCAGTGACGTCCCTGGCTTATCTCCTCCTCCACCAGAAGCCCTGGTAGTAAACAGCCTGGAGCGTTTTTTGTTCAGCCCTGGTTTCTGAAAACTTCATTTCACTCCGATATTATTATCCACCCTTTCCTATTTACTCAAATGGTGGGGTGTGATCAGAAGGGTCTACGTACCAGAGATCACATTATATTAAAAGAATGAGGCACTGCGCAAAGAAAATCCCCTTTTCCTGCATTACAAGCAGTCTGTGGCAGAGGAATGGAATAAATACAATAAATAACTCCATCCAGGGCTCTCTGGGAGACAGGAGTGTGACTTGAAGAACTCAAGTCATAAATATGCCAAAGGCAACCCTGCACACAAGTACGTTGGAGCTCTATCTTTTTTGCAGACACTAAGAAAAAAAATCTGTTCTCTCAGCTCTCCTCTCCTTTCACTACCTCTGTAGGTGATTTCGTCTCTCAAAGGCAGTAATGGTTCCAGTCATTTATCATGGCTAGTTATGCTCGTTTTATTTCTTCTGCAGACTAATGACGTGATATGTCATATTAAACATATAATCCGCAGCTCAAATAAACGTGTACCTTTTATCACTGAAACTTCTTCATCCCAGCCGTCTAACATTCACTGACCTAGAGCCCACTCTTTCCCCCATTCCTCACGCAGTAGAACTGGATGCAAGCATGAGTAACTTGGTGTCTTGTCCTGGGTAATTGTAAGTGTTATAATGCTAATCTTATGTTATCTTTATGATACTGAGACCCCTTGCCACACTAACCTCCCCCACTGTGATGCCCCAGGCCCTGGCTGCAAATAGCTGGCTCCTTTAGAAGTGGAGGTGCTGCATTTGTTCCCTCATGAAATTGATCCAAAAGACGAGCATGGTTCTTGTTCCCTTGCAAAACTGATCCAAATATTGGATTCAAGCACAAAGGGAGAAATATGTGCTTACAGTAAAGGCATTTATCTGCTGTATGGCCTTAAAACTGTCCCTATCATCATGCCCATAGCATTAATGCCAAAAACATGAATTGATATGCAAACAATGAATATTAAAAAGTGATTTAGTTACTCTTATTTCACATGTTTTAATTAATGTTGCTTTCACGAAGGAAGTTAGCTATTTCATCATGATCTGTTTCTGTCTTGCCTAGTGCACACTTTGATTCGTGCCAGGTGTTTATGAGGGGCTTCCATTGAGAGTGCTGGTGCTGAAGGTAAAGCAAAGTGCCTGTCAGTGTGTTGGCATCTTCACAAAGCACACAGAACAATGGTCACGTTTTCCAGTTACATTTGCCATTTAGGGCCAGATGTATCATGAAGGCCTTTTGCGATTCGGAAATAGCAAATTTTAAGAAAACGCTATTTCCGATTCGCAAAATGGCATGTATCACATTTGCGAATCGGTAATAGCGATTTCTCAAAAAACGCAAATGCTATTACCGAATCGCAAATTTCGATACCGTCCCCATTCGCACCTATGGGCCTGTTGGCCCATATCTGCGGATTTTTTGCATTTCCAAAATTGCGATTTCTTAACCAGAAAGCGCAATTTTGGAAATGCAAAACCCCAGGGTGCTCTGCTGCACCCTAAAATTATTTTTGGGGAAATGTAAGGTGCACACATGCCAAAAGGGCATGTGTGCTTTACATGTACATTTTAAAAATGCATTTAAAATGCCTTTTTAAATTTTGCACATGGTTACCACCAGGTTCAACCTGGTGGTAAATAGCGATTCCTAAATGGCCAAATCGCATTTAGGAATGGCTTCATACATGATAAGGATTCCTTATTTGCGATTTCTTATTTAGAGAGTCGCAATTTGCGACTCTCTAAACAGGGTCGCAATTTTAAGGAATCGCTATTTTAGCGATTCCTTAAAATTGCGTTCAGAATGTCTTTCTTACATTCTGAACTGGCTTTTTGCATTCGCAAACGGGCATTCGCACTGTTTGCGAATGCAAAAAACCTTGATACATCTGGCCCTTAGTGTAAATGTGTGTGAAGAGGACAGAGGTCATAATATTTAGAAGGCAAAAGCAAAAGGAAATAAGGTGCTTGTATGTGAATGAGTGCAATGTATGTTTGGGGTGGTAAAATGAGGGAGATGCAGGGAGTGCATTCAGGGGAGAGTGAAAAGAGGGTGCTGAAGAGGAGAGAGGAGGTTGAAAATGTGCATATGGATGAGATGTGAAGAGAAATAGGGCAAACATATCTAACATTAAAGAACAAATAACTGAAGGCCCTACTCCTTCCGCAGGCCTCAACAATATTTAATTCATAGTCTCACAATTTCAGAATTGAAACATTTTCAATGTTAAATATAACTAATCATTGTTATTACTCATTTATCTTCCACAGCTAACAACCATTGACAAAGCCAACTGTACTGACAGGCTTTACGTGATGTCAATTGTTGTGTTATATTTCTGGATGCAATAACATCTCATTTTGCATTTTCCCTCTTAGAGACCCCCACTTTTTTCATCCCACTTAAAGACCTGTCTGCATATATTTCTGTATGACTGGTTGCAGCCAGCAGTTGTGTGTGCTTCCTGATGCCTGGTTAGAACATATTCTTCCAAAGTTGATGCCGCATGGAGTGCAAGACAGTGGGTAAACACACACTTAGAAGGGCCTGAAGTTGTTGCAGTGTACAATTCGCACATTAAAGTAAAGGGTGAACGTATTAATGCAGTAAGATATGTGTTTAATATTTCAAGACTATACATTCCCACTGCTTTATAAACCTTGCTTTCTCACTAAATATATTTCCTTTCAAATGGACCACTTGTCAATCTTTTTTCAATTTTTTCTTGGGTGGAGGACCCACCCTGGACCCCACGTTTGTCCACTGAGCTTGCTCGCTACATAAAAGTCGTACCTAGACTATTACGCCCCACCACTTTCAAATGTCACCAGCTGCCACTGGAGTTATTTTGCAGTTTTCAGTGACCCTTACTTCCAGATTTTACCTGACGGTGATAGAGAGTTAAACCTGGTCATTCGAGTGTCCATTCTAAATTGCGTTGGCAGTTGAATGACCAAACCTCTGACAGCCCACCATAGTGACGGCTGACAGAGAACTATGTCAGCGACAGACACATAGCACTCTCCGTTACAGACATACTTACAGTCTGCCTGTAGTGTCCTGTGAGCTATGAATGATGGAATCCTTTTGGCTCCTGTTGGACTCCACAGAAGTGTGACACAAACGTTGGAGCACAGTGAACTGAATGCAGGTTTAGAATGTTGAGTTCATGGGTACACACAGACAAATAAAGATGTGTAAAACCAAGCTCTGTGTGTGGCATAGGTATTGGCAGGTACCTAGGCTGGGGAGGACACTACACCAAGCTTCTGTAAATAGGGCAGACACACATCCAGTTTGGCAAAGAGGGTACTCCTTGCAACAGTGTACCCTCTATGCCAAACAAGTAATCAGCCCCTATGTTTAGGGGGTGATTCTGACCTCGGCGGTAAAAGGCCCTTACCGCCGGTCAGAAGACCGCCATTCTACCGCCGCGGCCGCGGTAAACCGCCACGGTCATTCTGACCTCCAACTGTCAACCCGCCAAAAACCCGACATCCACGGAAGGCCGCCACAGCAGCGGGCAGCGATAAACTGGAGATGACCAAACCTCCACCACCACGCCAACACAAACACGCCCATGCCATTCTGACCCACAAATCCACGCGGCGGTCTTTCAACCGCGGTATTCCATTGGCGGTACACACCGCTGCGGTCAAAATACACACCCAGCTCCAAAACCCAGCCACATTGGACAATTTGAATTACACACACCTGAAACACATACAAACAACACTCCCACACACCCATTACAATATAAAACACACACCCACGTCACCCACAAACCCTTACGACCACAATTACTGAGAGAAGGCCAGAGAGACTGAGAGAGAGCACAGGGAACGCTAAGCACAACACACACAGGAACCCAACATCATCACCCACACCACATCTACGCACACATCACCACACATCACCACGCACATCACCACAAACACCACCCCACACCTCATCCACACCACCCCATGGCACCCCAAAGACACCCCAGGATCTCGGACCAAGAACTCAGGGTCATGGTGGAGGAAATAATCAGGGTAGAGCCCCAGCTCTTCGGCACACAGGTGCAGCACACCACTATAGCAAGGAAGGCTGAGCTATGGCAAAGGATTGTAGACAGGGTCAACGCTGTGGGACAGCATCCCAGAAATCGGGACGACATCAGAAAGCGATGGGACGACCTACGGGGGAAGGTGCGCTCCATCGCTACGGGGGAAGGTGTGCTCCATGGTGTCGCGACACAACATCGCTGTGCAGAAGACTGGCGGCGGACCCCCACCCACTCCACCCCAATTTACTGAATGGGAGCAAGAGGTAGTAAACATCATGCATCCTGACGGCCTCGCTGGAGTACACGGAGGAATGGACTCTGGTAAGTCGAATCTCAACTACTTAACCCCCCCCCCAATCACCAGCATGCCAACCCACAACCCCACCCTCACCCCCAATCTCAAACCCCCCAGCACACATCCTCCCTGCCATTGTCCCACCAGCACAACCCACCCTAAACAACACCAACCCCTGAATGCCAACACAAACCATACACACCCATCACCAATGCATGACCACTGCACATACCCATCCCCCCCCCCAACCACCCTCACAACCCCTCCCACAAGGGAATGCCAGCACTGGGGGACAAGGGCACACACAAAATGCACGCCATGGCACACACAAAAACTATAACAATACTCTGTTACCCCTGCAGGGCCCGAACGCCAACACTCCGCCATGGAGGGTCCAGATCTGTCCATCCCACCCCCAGAACAGCCCCCCAGTGAGGACACCAGCTCTGTCGACCTCGACCCTGACGACCAGCCCGGACCATCGGGGACCTCTGGACAGTCGGTTCCCCACACACAGACACAGGCCACACCAGACCCAACCCCCTCTGGGAATACCAGCACAGCTCCCACCCAGCGGGCCCATGCCTCTGTCTCCAGGACGCGTCAATCAGCGGTGTGTCCGCCACTACAGGGCACCCAGGCTGACCCAACACCCCAACAACAACAGGGACCTGGGGGCAGTGGTAGTGGGCACACCGTCCAGGGGACAGAGGCCCAGGAACACAGGGGAACTGGGAGGGTTGCTGTGCGACGGGGGGGGAGGAGAGGTCCAGGTAGCCCACCCTCCAAGAGGCCCTCACCACCATCATGGGAGCATACTACCACTCCCAAGAGACGATGGCGACGGTACTGGCCAGGTTCAGCGAGATCCAGGCACAGCAGGAGGAACGGTACATGGGGTTCAGCAATGAACTCACGACCATCGGTACCGCTATGGGGAGCATAGTCCAGGTCTTAAACCGGATAGAAACCACATTGCGGGACCATGTGGCACCCCAAAGGGCCCCTGTCACTAGCCAGGACCAGGAACAGCCCACCACCTCCGCCGGCGCTAGTGGACAGGAGGCCCCACCACAACGTCAGGCCACCAGAACCCCACCTCCTGCTGAAGATCAACCACCCCGCATGCGGAACCTGAGATCTCACAGGAAGACAGAGTAGGATGCCAAGACCCCCGCCAGCAAAGGATACCCCCTGATGTCATCCCACTGTCCCACATTGTCACCCTGTCCAACCTTGAACTGCCCCTGCTCCATCCTTCCACAGGCCTATGGACAAGGCACCTGTGAAACTGAGAACTGGACTCTGCCATGGACATTACTCCACCCCCACCCATCACCGTATTAATATCATGCACCAAAATCTAGCACTACAAATAAACACTCATTGCACTTAAAATATTCAGGAGTCAGCCTGTATTATTTACAAATGTTTTACTCAATACTGTACAATGATGGTCAGACAATTTGTAATGACAACATACCAATGTCAATACGCTTTTGTCCATGGGCTAAACAATCAGAAGTCACGCAGTGGGTCAAACAACACTGAAAAGGGAAGGGAAAAGCAAAAATAAGTTAAAAAAGAACTGGGGGTAAATGCAGAAAGTAGAGATGCAGGAGACTTTAAGGAAATGTTAAATTGCGTGGGTGATTCTTACCTGTCTGCTACTGAAAATACTGTTGGATGACTGTGTCCCTGTTGTCTGTGTCGTCCCCGTCGTCTTTCTCCTCTTCACTCTCCACAGGCTCCACAGCTGCTACAACACCACCATCTGGACCATCCTCCTGCAGGAAAGGCACCTGCCGTCGCAAAGCCAGGTTGTGAAGCATGCAGCAGGCCACGATGATCTGGCACACCTTCTTTGGTGAGTACATCAGGGATCCCCCTGTCATATGCAGGCACCTAAACCTGGCCTTCAGGACCCCGAAAGTCCTTTCAATTATCCTCCTCGTTCGCCCATGGGCCTCATTGTACCTTTCCTCAGCCCTGGTCTGGGGATTCCTCACTGGGGTCAATAGCCAAGGCAGGTTGGGGTAACCAGAGTCACCTATTAGCCACACACGGTGTCTCTGTAGCAGTTCCATCACATAGGGGATGCTGCTATTTCGCATCACATACGCGTCATGCACTGACCCTGGGAACTTTGCATTTACATGGGAGATGTACTGGTCAGCCAAACAGACCACTTGCACATTCATAGAATGGTAATTTTTCCTGTTTCTGTACACCTGCTCATCGTCTTTTGGGGGTACTAAAGCCACATGGGTCCCATCAATGGCACCAATGATGTTGGGGATATGTCCAAGGGCATAGAAATCACCCTTCACAGTGGCCAAATCACCCTCCTCAGGGAAAACAATGTAGCTCCGCATGTATTTCATCAGGGCAGACAACACTCTGGACAAAATCTTTGAAAACATAGGCTGAGACATTCCAGATGACATGGCCACTGTTGTCTGGAATGAGCCACTTGCCCAAAAATGGAGGACTGACAGAACCTGCACTAGAGGGGGGATCCCTGTGGGTTGGCGGATGGGGGACATCAGGGCTGGCTCCAGCTGGGCACACAGTTCATGTATAGTGGCACGGTCAAGTCTGTAGCGTAGTATTATATGGCGATCTTCCATTGTCGACAGGTCCACCAGCGGTCGGTACACGCGAGGATTCATCCTTCTCCTTGCAAGTCCCAGCGGACGGTGCCTAGGAAGGACAACATGGAGCACAGAGTCAAACAACCCACAGGTACGTAACCACAGCTTGCACAGTAATTGAATCGAAATGCAGTGAAAGGCTTGTATGAGTGGCAATGCAAGGCCTAGGCCTGTGTGACGCAGTTGAAATTAAGCCATGTGGGCCCTTGAAATGGCGGCTGCCTGACCTGTGAAGTGGGACAATGGGATGTGAGGTCAATGCGCTGGCGTGGCACACCGTGGCGGTAGGCGGTCGAAGACCGCTGTACGAACCCGCATTGGTTAACATAGAAGCCTATGGGTTTCAGGAGCCAATGACGATGTGCGCCGGCGGTCGCGGTACGCACCGCGGCGGTACGCACCGCCGCGGGCGTGACCGACATTTTCTATCTGCTTAATCACTCGAGACCTGATCATCCACAGGACAGGACCTATACTGCAAGTGCTGCTGTGACCTCGGTCTGGAAGTGACAATGGCTGCTGCGACTGGGGAAAGGGCCCCTGCCTTCACGTCTGAAGAGTTGGAGAAACTAGTGGATGGGGTCCTCCCCCAGTATGCGTTACTCTACGGTCCTCCAGACCAACAGGTAAGTACACTGGGTGGACGTTGAATGGGATATGCCTGTGTGGAGTGGGGTGGATGTAAGTTGGTGGGGTGGGGAGCGAATGAGGAGTGCAAGGCACGACAGATGAGAGCATGTGCCATATGGCAAGGTTGGGGAGGGGGGGCCAATCACATCTAACATGCAGAAAATGTATGAAATTTTCCTTCCCACCCTGTACATGTCAAATAGGTCAGCGCCCATCAGAAAGTGGACATTTGGCGTGCCATCGCCAAGGAAGTCCGGGCCCTGGGGGTCCACATCAGACGGGGCACCCACTGCCGCAAGAGGTGGGAGGACATCCGCCGCGGAACCAGGAAGACCGCCGAGTCACTGCTGGGGATGGCCTCCCAACCTAGGAGGGGTGCCAGTCGTACCCTGACCCCCCTGATGTCCCGGATCCTGGCGGTGGCCTACCCTGATTTGGATGGGCGCTTGAGGACATCACAGCAGACACAAGGGGGTGAGTATCAGCACATTCTGCTATCTTTACGCGCAGTGGAGGCGTCTGGGTGGGGGTGTAGGGCTGTGGGTGACATTAGGCCAGGGCGCTTTCTGTAGTGTAGTCCTCTCCTTTAGGCATGGCCCTGTGCCCCCGCCCCCCACCTCTGTAGGGTGCCAAGTACAGCTATCGATGGTCCAGCATCACACATGTGCGCATTTGTTGTCTCTAGACCTGTTGTCCTAGTCAGAATTACTGAGTAGTGTACCCCGATTGCGCGGCTTAGTGCATGAGGCTCCTGTGTCTGTCCTCTCCGCCAACGGTGTTGACATTGCATGCACTCAACCTGTTCTTTGTTTTTCTCCCCCCACCCTTGTTCTTTATCTTCTTGTGCATGTGTGCATTAGCATCATCAGGCGGAGGAGAATTGGCATCGGAGTACGAGAGAGCTGCAGGTCACAAGGCCCCAGTGGGCTCAGGAACAGACACCGAGGGCACCAGTGATCCGGAGGGCGAGGGGAGCACCACAACGGGGACCGGTGGTGACACCAGCGACACCGACACGTCCTCGGATGGGAGCTCCCTAGCGGTGGCGGCAACATCCGGGCCCCCCGCCTCTACAGGTACAGCTGCCACCCAGCGCACCAGTTCCGCCCTCCCAGCAGCCCCTCAGCCTTCGCTCCGTGCCCGCTCGCCCAAGAAGGCGGGCATCTCCTTCGCCCCAGGCACCTCAGCCCCTGCCCCTGTCACCCCTGCTGCCCTCAGTGCGGAGATCATTGACCTCCTTCAGACCATCATTGTTGGGCAGACTACCCTTTTGAATGCCATCCAGGGGGTGGAAAGGGAGGTGCATCGGAGCAATGTCTACCTGGAGGGCATTCATTCGGGTCAGGCTGCCCATCAACGATCGTTCAATGCTCTGGCCTCAGCACTGACGGCAGCCATTGTCCCTGTTTCCAGCCTCCCTCTTCTTACTGCCTCCAGCCTGTCTCTGTCTCCTGTTCCTCAGCCTATCCCATCCACACCATCAGACCAGCCTGCACACACCTCAACACCCAAGGCCAGCTCATCCAGACACAAGCACCACAGAACCCACAAACACTCACCCAAGCAACACCCAGATGCAGACATACCAACAGTCACTACCACCTCTGTGTCCCCCTCCTCCTCCTCTCCCTCCTCCCTCCCTGTGACGTCTATACTCACACCTGCATGCACACCAACATCAGCCAAACAGACCACTTGCACATTCATAGAATGGTAATTCTATGAATGTGCAAGAACGCTGAAGAGGGCCCCGCCGTGCAGAAGAGCACCGCTGAAGAGGGCCCCGCCGTGCAGACGAGCACCGCTGAAGAGGGCCCCGGCGTGCAGAAGAGCACCGCTGAACAGAGCACCGCTGAACAGGGCCCCGCCGTGCAGAAGAGCACCGCTGAACAGGGCCCCGCCGTGAAGACAGGCACCGCTGAAGAGGGCCCCGCCGTGCAGAAGAGCACCGCGGAAGAGGGCCCCGCCGTGCAGAAGAGCACCGCTGAACAGGGCCCCGCCGTGAAGACAGGCACCGCTGAACAGGGCCCCGCCGTGCAGAAGAGCACCGCTGAACAGGGCTTCCATCACCAGCACACCCTCCAGTACAGTCGTCACACGTGCAGTCGTCACACGTGCAGTCACCACCCCCACCACCCCCACTACCCTGTGTCTTCTCCCACTGTGTCTGTCACCCCCTCTTCCAAGACACACAAACGCAGGCAGACACCCACCCAACAGCCATCCACCTCACGACAGCCTCCAGAACAGGCACCTGCACCCAAAGACAGCACACCTGACTCTCCTACAACCACATCCTCTTCCTCCACTCCCATCACCACTACTCCTACCCTTTACCTTGGACCTAAAAAAGTGTTCCTCTCTACTCTTAACCTCTTTCCCTCCCCTGACACACCCCCTCCATCTGCAAAGAGTCCCAAGAGCACCTCAGCCACCACCAGCCCAGCTTCGAGTGTCACTGTGGTGCATGGGTTCTGGAGTCCACCCTTTGCCAGCAGTGACACTTCGATCAGCAGCCAGGGGACAGCCAGCCCCTCCCCCAGGCAAGAGGACCAGAAAAGTAAAGGGCCGCCGTGAGAGGACTGATACGGCTGCCCCAAGGAGGAAACTTCGCCCACTTCACCAGCCACATCATCTAGGGGAGGCAAGGGCCTGAGAGCCCCATCTAAGGAGCGAAAGGGCGGCAGGGCGGAGAAGACAGCCAGCAGGAGCGCGGAGCAGGAGGGCCCCACAAGCCCCATCCCAGGGGTTCGGGAGGACACCAAAGGGCCCAGGACTCCGTCACCGAAGGGTCCAGCAACAGCACGGTCGGAGGGCGACTGAGCAGGGAGTCCAGGCCAGGTCTGGCTCCCTTGACTTACTGGACGAGCACCGCTGAACAAGAGCACCGCTGAACAAGAGCACCGCTGAACAGGGCCCGCCGTGCAGAAGAGCACCGCTGAAGAGGGCCCCGCCGTGCAGAAGAGCACCGCTGAAGAGGGCCCCGCCGTGCAGAAGAGCACCGCTGAACAGGGCCCCGCCGTGCAGAAGAGCACCGCTGAACAGGGCCCCGCCGTGCAGAAGAGCACCGCTGAACAGGGCCCCGCCGTGCAGAAGGGCACCGCTGAACAGGGCCCCGCCGTGCAGAAGAGCACCGCTGAAGAGGGCCCCGCCGTGCAGAAGGGCACCGCTGAACAGCGCCCCGCCGTGCAGAAAAGCACCGCTGAACAGGGCCCCGCCGTGCAGAAGAGCACCGCTGAAGAGGGCCCCGCCGTGCAGAAGAGCACCGCTGAACAGGGCCCCGCCGTGCAGAAGAGCACCGCTGAACCGGGCCCCGCCGTGCAGAAGAGCACCGCTGAAGAGGGCCCGCCGTGCAGAAGAGCACCGCTGGAGAGGGCCCCGCCGTGCAGAAGAGCACCGCTGAAGAGGGCCCCGCCGTGCAGAAGAGCACCGCTGAAGAGGGCCCCGCCGTGCAGAAGAGCACCGCTGAAGAGGGCCCCGCCGTGCAGAAGAGCACCGCTGAAGAGGGCCCCGCCGTGCAGAAGAGCACCGCTGAACAGAGCACCGCTGAACAGGGCCCCGCCGTGCAGAAGAGCACCGCTGAACAGGGCCCCGCCGTGAAGACAGGCACCGCTGAAGAGGGCCCCGCCGTGCAGAAGAGCACCGCGGAAGAGGGCCCCGCCGTGCAGAAGAGCACCGCTGAACAGGGCCCCGCCGTGAAGACAGGCACCGCTGAACAGGGCCCCGCCGTGCAGAAGAGCACCGCTGAACAGGGCCCCGCCGTGAAGACAGGCACCGCTCCGCTGGGCACCGCCGTCTCAAGCACCGCTCCGCTGGGCCCATCCTGTCAAGCACCGCTCCGCTGGGCCCATCCTGTCAAGCACCGCTCCGCTGGGCACCGCCGTCTCAAGCACCGCTCCGCTGGGCCCTTCATCTCAAGCACCGCTCCGCTGGGCACCGCCGTCTCAAGCACCGCTCCGCTGGGCCCATCCTGTCAAGCACCGCTCCGCTGGGCACCGCCGTCTCAAGCACCGCTCCGCTGGGCCCATCCTGTCAAGCACCGCTCCGCTGGGCCCCGCCGTCTCAAGCACCGCTCCGCTGGGCCCATCCTGTCAAGCACCGCTCCGCTGGGCACCGCCGTCTCAAGCACCGCTTCGCTGGGCCCCGCCGTCTCAAGCACCGCTCCGCTGGGCCCATCCTGTCAAGCACTGTTAACGGTTCACTGTGACCACCATGCCTCCTCCTTGACCAGTGGAGACAGTGATCCACCTGATGGACTGTGGCTTTGCACTCCCCAGGATGGCACAGTGGGCAAGCCACCCACTGTAGAGACTTTGAGAGACTGTGGCTTTGCACTCCCCAGGATGGCACAGTGGGCAAGCCACCCACTGTAGAGACTTTGAGAGACTGTGGCTTTGCACTCCCCAGGATGGCACAGTAGGCAATCCACCCACTGTAGAGACTTGAGAGGCTGTGGCTTTGCACTCCCCAGGATGGCACAGTGGGCAATCCACCCACTGTAGAGACTTGAGAGACTGTGGCTTTGCACTCCCCAGGATGGCACAGTGGGCATGGTGGCCCCTTTGTGGATCTGGCGTCGTGGACTCATGTGGCTGTGGTGCCCCCCCCCTTCCCTTCCCCCTGAGGTGCCTGTAGTTTTGTCATCAGATGCCCCTGCAGTGTTCTCTCCAAAGGACTCAGGTCTCCTGTGTGGGCTTTGCCCTTGTGTTGTTACACTTTGGCCAACGGACACTTCGTTTTTCTTTTGTTGTGCAGGACTAATTGCCTCGGTTATCCCTTGCAATGTATATTGTTTTTATTTTTTATATTTTTTTGGCTAGTTAACCAATACTTTTCTGAGTCTATTTTGTACATAAATTTTAATTCACAAATTAATTCTGTCTTTGCATTTTTCCGGGGGGTTTGGGTGGTGTCACTGTGACTTGTTGCTCTGCATTGGTGTGTACATGGTTTGGGGGGGGGGGGGGTCGCGTATGTGTGTGCCGTAACCTTTCGTCCTCCCCCCTCCCGTGTGTCGTAGGTGCAGTACTCACCGTTGTCGTCTGCACCGGCGTTCGTACTCGTGGTAGATGAGCAGGTAGACAAGAGCAGGTAGGATGTTTAATTCGGGTTCCATGCTGTCCTCCTTCCTCGTGGAGTGTGTTTCGGTGAGCGTTTTCCCGTTCGTAGTCTGTTTCCGCTGTGTTTTTATCGGCGGGGTTCCCGCCCCGGAAAAGGTGGCGGATTGGTGAGTCGTGATAGTGTGGGCGGTACATTGACCGCCAACCTGTTTGTCTGTCCCGCCGTGGCGGTCGGAGTGTTAAAGTGGCGGTCTCTGTTGGCGGTTCCCGCCAGGGTCAGAATTTCTTTTTTTGGACCGCCAGGTTAGCCGCCGCTTTAACACCGACCGCCAGGGTTAGAATCACCCCCTTAATGTTTTCATATATATTATTCTTTACTACATGGTCTATAACTTGCTGTGGAAATGACCAGTTGTTCCATTCGTTCCAAAGAAGAATGTTAGAAGAATGTTAAATTGAAAGTGAAGTATGATGCAAAGCTAAATATATTGTGTCATTTGAAGTTTGCGCACACCTGCTCCAACAGTGCTTAGTAAAAAAAAAAAAAAAGAGTAGTACCGTACATCACCTTTACCAACTATAGCTGTGAAAGACATGGAACAGCATCAACATTCCATTTCCTGTCAAATAAGAGTTGTCATTGATAATAATGCAAAATATCAAGTACAGGTGTAGTGATCATGATAGGAGGAATGGGTTGTTATTAGGTTAAGACTGGATTAGTAAGTAGTGGCCCAACTTTGCTTCCCAGATTCCAGGTAGAGGAAACAAATATTTGTTCCAAATTACACAGACACACACACACCAGATAACAACTAAGGTTTTTTTTTTGATAAAGACTTTTTTTATTTTGCAAAGAGAAAAGAAAAGGGTAAATACAATGGTACAAACATAGAACAAGATGCCAACGTGCATCTAACAACAGCCGAGCCCATGCTCCCAGACAGTACAATATGATTGGTGGCTATACTTTGTTTAATCTAAGGACCTGCGGCAGCCTCCCACTTCCCCCATATCTTATCATATTTGTTTGGACAGCCTCTGGCCTCATATACAAGTTTTTCATTCTGCGCACACCAGTCTACCCCTCTTCTCCATTTAGTCAGTGTTGGGGCACCTATAGCCTTCCAGCCCGCCACAATATCCCTCTTGGCTACCAGGCACGCCACCCCAAGGAAAACTCGGTCCGGTCTCCTCAACCCAGTGTCGCCCATGATCCCCAGAAGGAGGGGCAGAGGTCTCCTCTCTATGTCTTCCTGTAGGACCTCGGAGATTTCCTGCAAAACAGCTTCCCAGTATGTCACTATGACTGGACAGGTCCATACCATGTGGAAAAAGTCGGCTGTGGGGTTTCTGCAGCGAGGGCATTCCGCTGTGGGGCGTAAGCCCGCTCTGTGTAGTTTGATGGGAGTGAGATAGGCTGTGTGAAGGTAATATGCTTGTATCAATCGAAGGCGTGTGGCCATCGCTAGGGCGCGTGGGGCCATCAATGCTTCGTCCCAGTCCATCCCTTCCATGGGGCCCGCCCATCCCTCCCACCTTCGGCGGAGCTCCCCCAGAGAACCCGGGGTGCCGGCGACCAGGGCACGGTATATCTGGGAAACACCTCCCTTACCCAGGTCCCCCATCAGCACCCTGGCCTCCATAGGACTATGCTCAGGTATGTCTTCTCCCATTTGGACATGTGCTAGTAGGGCGTGTCGGAGCTGGAGATATCTGTGGAACTGTGTCTTATTCAGGGAGAAATGTTTTTGGAGATCCTCAAAGGATCGCATATACGACCCTCTCCAGACGTCCCCCAGAGTAGAGATACCTATATTGTCCCAGTTTCGAAAACCCTCCAAGCCCGCCACCTGCGCCAAGTATCTCCCATGCCATAGCGGGGTCTGTTGGGTGAGACGCCCCTGCCACCCCGTCAACCTCTGAGCAGTCCGCCATCCCTGTAAAATCACCTTAGTTACATCCGGGACGTCTTGAGAGATTGGACCTCCGTAGAGGGTGCCAAAGATCCGAGGGTAGCCCATGGACTGAAGTTCCAACCGGTATGCCGGGTCTGACCACCCACCCCCCACCCAATCGTTAATTACAAGCAGCTGCGTCGCAAGATAGTAAAAGTGGACATGCCTAAGCCCCCCTCGTGTACATCTCTTTGGCAAGTTTTGAGCGCCAGTCGTGAGCGAGCTCCGCTCCATATAAATTGGCGCGCCAGTGAATCCATTTCCCTAAACCATTTTATGGGTATAGGGAACGGAAAATTTTGCAATAAGTAGAGGAGCCTAGGGAGGATCATCATCTTGTAGAGCGCTATTTTGCCGAGCAAATTAAGGGGGAGGGTCTTCCAGCGCAGAAGATCAATCTTGATTTTCCTAGTTAACGGCGTAATGTTGAGTTCCCATGACAATTCGGGGAGGAGTGAGATGTGTATTCCCAAGTACTTAAAACTGTTTCTTCGTACTGGGATGTTTCGCTGCC
The DNA here is from genome assembly GCF_031143425.1 of Pleurodeles waltl. NCBI lineage: Eukaryota > Metazoa > Chordata > Amphibia > Caudata > Salamandridae > Pleurodeles > Pleurodeles waltl. Next base: position 46,513,962 of record NC_090444.1, read on the forward strand.
AGTCCACACAGTCCCTAGAGCTGTGCAGGGGGACCAATAGGGACTTGGTGGGATTTAGGATCAATCCCGAGGCCTCCGCAAAGAGGCCTAGGATTTCCAGTACGCGGGGGCCGCTTTTGGCCGGGTTGGAAATATATAGGAGGACATCATCTGCGTATAACGCCACGCGATCCTCTAAGCAGGTGGGCCAGGGCCAGCCCTCGATCAATGGGTCTCCTCGGAGTATTATCGCTAAGGGTTCTATTATCAATGCGAAGAGCAGGGGAGATAGTGGGCATCCCTGCCGGGTTCCACGGCCAATGGGGAACGGATCGGAAACCACCCCGTTCACCTGAACTCGGGCTGTCGGCCTGGAATATAGGAGTCTCACTAGGCTTCGAAATTTGGGGCCGAGCCCGTTTCTTTGCAGAACCTGTTCGAGGTAAGACCAGTCCACCGTATCAAAGGCTTTCTCGAAATCGAGTAGGAGTAGTGCCAAGGGTTTGTGTGACAGGGTCTTGTGGTGGGCCAGGGCCAGATGTAGCCGCCTGATGCAGTGTCTGGTGCTGCGGGTGGGCATAAAGCCACATTGGTCAGGATGCACCAGAGTGGGCATTACTGTTTTCAATCTAGAGGCAAGGATCGAAGAGAGCACCTTGACCTCAGTGTTTAAGAGTGAGATGGGCCGGTACGCCGAACAGTGTCGTGATGGTGGTTGGGTTTTGGGGATCACTACAATCGTGGCTTGATCGATCCCAACAGAGAAGCGGCCCAGTCTCTCAGCCTCCTCGTACATATTAAGAAGGTGTGGACCCAGAATGTCACTGCATTTCTTGTATAACTCTGCTGGGAACCCGTCAGGGCCAGGGGTCTTACCTGATGCCAGGCTGGAGATCGCGTTGGTGATTTCTTCGAGGCTAATAGTTTCGTCCAGCCTGTCTCTTGTCTCCGAGGGGACCCTAGGAAGGGTAATGTCGTTTAGAAGGGGAGCATCTCTCTCAATAATCGGGCGGGGGTGCCTCGCATATAGGCTGGCATAATATGAGGCAAAACTCTGCGCAATATCAATAGGTGTTTTGGTGAGGGTGCCCGAGGCATCTAAAATCTCTGGGATAACTCTGTTGGCCAGTGGACGGGTGGCCAACCAATGCAAGAGCTTCCCATTTTTGTCTCCCCAGCCATATATTCGGGCAGTGGAAGCTCTCCAGATATGTTTAGCCGATTCTAGTATTATGTGTTTGATTTCGCCTCTGACTAAGGTCAGTTGTCTCAAGGTAGAGGCAGACGGCAAGGTCACTTGTTGGCACTCCAGCCTTAAGGCCTTGGCCTCCAGCTTGGAGACCTGAGAATTTCGATCCCTTTCGCGGGAACGGAGGAGGTATTTAGCTTGCCCTCTAAGGGTGGCCTTACATGCTGCCCATAGTGTTCCCGGAGACTGGACTGATCCCGTATTCAGATCGAAGTATTGGGTAAGGTGAGTCGTGACCTCGTGGGCATAGTCTTCGTCCTGCAAATACCAGGCATTCAGTCGCCACACCGGGCGCCTGGAGGGGTCTGTTCCGCCCAAACGGACACGTACTGGAGCATGATCTGAGACTCCACGAGGGAGTATCTCTGCCCCCGTAACGCTCGGGAGGTCCGTGGCGGGCATGAATATAAGATCTATTCTGGATTGCGTTTGGTGGGCAGCTGATGTGTGCGTGTATTGCCGCTCCCTGGGGTGCCAGGTTCTCCATACGTCACATAGGCCTAGGCTCTCGGTCCAGCTGTTGAGGGCCGAAGCCCTATTGGATCTACTGGCAGTGGCCCCGTCAGACACATCCAGGGTGGGGTCGAGAACGGCATTGAAGTCTCTTCCCAACAGGGTGGCCCCCTGGGGGAGCTCCGCCACCACGCGTCGGAGCGAGAGTAGGAAGGGGACCAGTCCCGCCGGAGGGGCGTACACACAGACAAGGTTTATTGGCGACCCATGGAGCGTCCCCGTGGCCACTACGAATCTGCCCTGTGGATCAGATTGTGTGCCTGTAATCACCATGGGTAGGGAGCGGTGGAGTAGGATGGCCACACCCCTGGAGCCTCTAGAGAAGCCCGCATGGTATATTCTATCATAACCTCCGCGCATAAGCATGGGGCACCTAGTCCCGAGGAGGTGAGTTTCTTGCAAAAAAACCACTGAGGGTGAATATCTACGAAGAGTGCTAAATACTGCTGACCTTTTGATCTTGTCTAGCAGGCCATTTACGTTCCAGGAGAGGACCTGTGTCAGTGCATGCCAATTGTGGATTGCATGAGTATTGTACCAAATTGAGTGCCTGGTTGTGGATCTAGGGACGGCTGTTTTGAACTTAACAGTGAGATATTAAAATAACAAACGAGATTAAGCGACTCGTTACGCTTTAAACTGGTTTCAAACCCCCCCCCCTAACTGCCCCCCTCCCCATACTCCCACCCCGGAAGCATCTGTCGCCCACATACCCAACCAGAACCAGATAGCCAGAGTGACTATCATTGGGGTGGAGTGGTGGACCCCTCCATTTAACCGGATCAACTGCAATTAGCGGCCGTGTGCCGAGGTAAGGTGCTGTACGTCAGAGGGGCACAGCGTGACCAACGACGGTCCCCTAGGGGCCCGCGTCTTAAAGGTTGAACAACCCGGTCGCCCCCCGGGGGTCCCCCAGCAGGGGTCAAGTATGTTTCATTGTCAGTATTAATCAAGTGCCGGGGACTGGCTCAAGCGTCCGTCGTCCATCGCCTGGGCCGAGGCCCGAGGCTCGGGAGGGTCCGCACTTCCCTCGGTCTGTGAGTCTAAGTTCCGGGCCGTCTCATTGTCCACCAGAGTGTCTGGATCTTTTCCTTTTATCCCCCCCCTCCGGGACCTGGTACGTCTCCGGCTCCTCCGGGGCTCCTCCGGGGCCCCTCCAGGAGGGGGGGTCCCATCCGGGAGATCTTTTCAGTAGGACCCGGGGGGCCTCTCCGGGCTCCGACGCCCTCCTCTGTCAGCCAGTCCCATGCCTCTTCAGGTGTTTCAAAAAAATGAGCTTTCCCGGCCAAGAGGACTTTGAGTCTTGCGGGGAAGAGGAGCATGTAAGAGAGCTGCATTGCTCTAAGTTTTTGTTTAACCTGCTCATACGAACGACGGCGAGTCTGGACCTCACGGGTGTAGTCCGGGAAGATTAGGATCCCGTGGTTTTCCCAGTGGAGGTCTTCCAGACGCCTAGCCTCCTTGAGGATGCTATCTCTGTCTTTAAAGTTGAGGAAGCGAGCAATCATCGGGCGTTTTGGGCCGCCCGGAGGGGGACGAGGGGCAAGTGCCCTGTGGGCTCGCTCAACCACAAACCAGGGCGAGAGGGACTGTTCCGGCATCCAGGTCTTGATCCAATTCTCTAGGAATTCGGAGGCCCCGCCGTCCTCTATGCCCTCTGGAAAACCAATGAAGCGCAGGTTGTTGCGTCTTGACCGGTTCTCCGCGTCCTCAGCGCGGCGGTGCAACTCTCCGGATCGAGTCATCAGCTGGGTTACCTTGGCTTTAAGGTCGGATAGGTCGCTTTCAGTCTGGGAGACTCTGGCCTCGACCTCAGTGATCCGGTTCACTGCGTTTCTGAGGTCCTGCCTAACAAGGCCCACATCCTCCCGTACTTCCCCGATTTTGGTCTCTACAGCGGATTGCGAAGTTTGGATGGCCTGGAGGATGGCGCTCACTCCGTCCGGCGCCGGGCCCCCACTAGCCGTGTCCCCCTCTCCCCGCTGTCCTGTCGGCGTCGTGAACTGGTCGATCTTTTGCTGAGAGGGTGGAGGTTGTTTGTTCGCCTTGTCTCTCCCCATCGTGGCGCAGGGGGGGGGAGTCGGACAGGTTAAGTCTTGCCGTGTTTCGATTTAAATCTTGGGCCTTGGTTCACTTGTTATGATTGGGTATCCACGGGGTGGCTCGGATCCAGTCTCCCTGGATGTCGCAGTGTCCCAAGTTCACGGCCTGTTTTTTGTCGCGTTGGTGGTCGGGCCATTCAGGTCAGCGGCCTCGTCGGGGAGGGTGAGATTGGCCCGCCGGCCCGCTTGTCGATAGCTGCTTGAAGAATATGTGGGGTCACCTCTGATCCCCCGAACGACTCAGGCATGCCACACGCTCCCGGCCTCCACCCCAAGACAATCAAGGCACCAGGGTGGAGGAGAGGGAATGGGAGCCGCGGGTGTGCATCCTCCATACCACTGTCACGCTGTTCCTCCTCGTGCCAACAGCGTCCCGCCTCCCTTCAGTGGGGTTCCGTGGGTCTTCTCCACCGACAGTTCAGCTGGGCGTCCGGAGGCAGTCCAGTCGGCGCAGGGCCCCTCTTCTTGGGCCGGGGTGGCGCTGCCTCCTCCAATCCGTGGGACTTCGCGCCCCAGTGCTCTCCAGGGTTCCCGGTGCGTCCCCCGTCCGGCAGCTCACCGCGGAGCCTCCCCGTCGATCGTCTCTGTGTGGGCACCCCGGAGCCGCCCTCTCGGCGCAGGGCCTCTCCCCCGAGCCGTCGTCGTCCCCTCAGTCCGCGGGGATCCGCGTGTGGGGCACGGTCCCAATGCCCTCCCGGACCCCCGGCGTACTTCCGGTCCGGCGGGGCCCCGCGGGTCCCCCACTCCGGCGCCTCCGCGCGGGCACCCAGGGGCAGCCCCGCTAACGTAGGGCCTTTTTCTCGGGTCGGGACAGGGCCGTCCCTTCCGTCCACGGGGCTCCACACGCGGAGCACGACCCAGCGCTCTCCAGGGCCCGCGGGGCGCCCCCAGCCCGGCGCCGCGGTGTCAGTAAGGGCAACAGTGTCGGAGCCGAATCAGCCACGGAGACCCCGTCCCAGCCGCCATTTTTTTTTCTTTCCCCTCGGAGCCGGTCGGGCGGCGGCGGCAGATCAGAGCCTGCCTTTCGCCACCGCTCACCTCCACCGGCTCCTCGGGATCCAGGGATCACGGGGAGAGTCGAAGCGGCATCCCTCGCTCGGCAAAACCGCGTTAGCTATGGGCGGATGACGGAGGGGTCCGGAGCACTCTCAGAGTGCGACCGCCATCTTGACGCCCGAAGCCACGCCCCAACAACTAAGGTTAATGTCCCATGTGCAACATTGCTTACACACAAAAAACACACATATAGTAATATATCAGGTATTCTCTGAAGTTTGAAAAAGAGGTACAAAAGATGACAAAAGACAGCCATAGTAATGATTCCCAAAATAGCAACAGCATGCATACCAGACACAATATCTAGACCTAAACACTGATGGGTGGGAGACAGTTCCAGGAGGATTGGGAAAACCATTTCATCATTGATTATCAGAGGAGGGAATGTGGAAACTGGCTAAGGAATCCATTTTATTATCCCCCAGGCCTGACCTCATTCTGTGATACTCAATGATGTACAGGCCTGAAAAACATAAGCAGAAGGTTGGATGACCTTTAGTACATTAGCCCTGACAGGCAGCTTGTAATGCAAGGCTTGCTTAAAAGAGAAAGCTCATGCGACATGCATTGCTTCATTCGCCCAGCAAAAGACAGACATCTCGATGCCCACAACGGTCTGAGGAGAGGTTATGAGGAAGCTGGATTGGTAACGCCTTGGAAAGTCCCAAACGTCTGAGAAATGTGAAGGTCACGCTTGTGGTCATCTTGTATCACGCTGCCACCATGAAATGTTATTCTACTGTGATTGGATAGATGCCTAATATATGTGTAATACCAGGCATCTCCTGATCAACATCACGCCATGTACTAGATGAAGAAATTATCTTTCAGTTGTTCTGATTGGATGATGTATTTTCACCCTTTTGCGGTTTTCATGCATAAAAGATTGTATTGGAGTTCTGCAAGTCAGACTGCTTGGTCTTAGCATTTCAAGCCACAGTCTCCATGTACATGTCTTTCTATTTCTAATGAATTCTTTATGTTTACCCAGAAGAGCTGGCTAACGGTCGTTTGTATCCTGGATGGGTGCTGAATAATTTAGCTTCTACATTCCTAGAGTAGAAGTGGTAGAGGAAGTGGCTATATTGAAAGATCGCCACCTTCCAGATCACATTCCTCCACCTCCCAAAAAAGACTTGCCCACAAAGAAATGTAGAGTATGTGCCCGGAGATCAATCCGGAGGGAGAGCCGGATGTACTGCCCCGAATGCCCTTCAAAGCCTGGGCTGTGTGTGCCCGGCTGTTTTAGAAGTTACCACACAAGGAACCATTTTTGGGAAATTACGTGAGCGTAAACTGCATGTTTTATATTTTCATATGTTCAGTTTCACGGTTGGCATTACTGTCATGTATTTAGTTAGAGCTTTTGTGTTTGTAGTTTTGTACTTATTCTGTAATTAGTTAGTGGTTTCTTTGTTGTTTATAAACAAAAAAAAGGGATGGCGGTGTGTGTGGGGTGGCGCTTGGCTGGCGGTGTGCTTGGGGTGGCGCTTGGTTGGCGGTATGGGTGGGGTGGCGATTGGCTGGCGGTGTGCTTGGGTTGGCGCTTGGCTGGCGGTATGGGTGGGGTTGCGCTTGGCGGGCGGTGTGCTTGGGGTGGCGCTTGGCTGGTGGTATGGGTGGGGTGGCGCTTGGCTGACGTGTGCTTGGGGTGGCGCTTGGCTGGCGGTGTGCTTGGGGTGGCGCTTGGCTGGCGGTATGAGTGGGGTGGCGCTTGGCTGGCGGTGTGCTTGGGGTGGCGCTTGGCTGGCGGTATGGGTGGGGTGGCGCTTGGCTAGCAGTGCCAGCCATACGCCAGTCCACACACTCAGCTGGTGTGATTGCTGTTTCAGGCATGTGGGCGTATGAAAGTGATGGGCCCTTGACTGGCGCCGTCTGTCGATGCGAGCGTTGTAATGTGCTGGGCCCGTGGCTGGCGGCGTGAATGGTCTTGTGCATGTCATGTAAGAAAGGTGTGTGAATGGACGGTAAAGCGGTTGGTGCCTTGCCGTGGCTTTACAGCTCACGAGCTGTGAGTCATTGGTTCAGTTTTTTGGCCTTTCAGTTATTACCAGTGCATTTCACTTTTGTGAAATGTCTTGTTAATAAAATTTGATCTACTGAACCATCACTCACCCTCGTGCCAAATCCAACCAGTATGTGTGGTACAAATGACAAAACCTGCTCCGCTGTAATCAGGCGTTGCAGCACACTTGTGACACGCTAGGTGTCTCAGGTGGGACCCCGATGATGAAGCATGTCCCCAACTTGGTTGGTGGGTGAGGGGTCTTTTTCACATAACCTAAGTGCGTTTCTTTTCACAATTTTAGTGTTTGGCACATCAGACGTATGTGGACACATCAAAATGATATATTACAAAACTACATGTGATTGGGGGAGAGGGGGGACCTATGTTTTTGGCCATGGGTGCGGCCTTCATCTAGGGAAACCTACCAAACCCAGACATTTTTTTAAAATAGACACTAGACACCCCAAGGAGTCCAGGGAGGAGTGGCTTGCGTGGATCCCCCAACATTTTCTTACCCAGACTCCTCTGCAAACCTCAAAATTTGCTTAAAAAAGCATCTTTTCCTGACTTTCATTTGTACGATCACTGCTCCAGCACAAAATTCCTACTCCCCAGCGTTCCCCTCAGTCTCCCAAATAAAATGACACCTCACTTGTGTGGGTCCCCAAAGCAGAGTCAGCCTATCCCCATAATCTCTACAAGTTTGTGGCCTTTTTCTGTTGCAGGCACCTGGCCCACACACACAAGTGAGGTATCATTTTTATCGGGAGACTTGAAGGAACGCTTGGTGGAAGGAAATTTGTGGCTCCTCTCAGATTCCAGAACTTTCTGTCACCGAAATCTGAGGAAAATGTGTTTCTTTAGACAAATTTTGAGGTTTGCAAAGGATTCTGGGTAACAGAACCTGGTCAGAGCCCCATAAGTGACCCCATCTTGGATTCCACTAGGTCTCTAGTTTTCAATAATGCACAGGTTTGGTAGGTTTCCCTAGGTGCCGGCTGAGCTACAGGCCAAAATCTACAGGTAGGCACTTTGCAAAAAACACCTCTGTTTTCTGTCAAAAAATGGGATGTGTCCACGTTGTGTTTTGAGGCATTTCCTGTAGGGGGCGCTAGGCTTGCCCACACAAGTGAGGTATCATTTTTATTGGGAGTCTTGGGGGAACATAGAATAGCAAAACAAGTGTTATTGCCCCTTGTCTTTCTCTACATTTTTTCCTTCCAAATACGTCTATTTGAGAAATGCCCTGTAATTCACATGCTAGTATGGGCACCCCGGAATTCAGAGATGTGCAAAAAACCACTGCTCCTCAACACCTTATCTTGTGCCCATTTTGGAAATACAAAGGTTTTCTTGATAGCTGTTTTTCACTCTTTATATTTCAGCAAATGAATTGCTGTATACCCGGTATAGAATAAAAAGCCACTGCAGGGTGCTGCTCATTTACTGGCTCTGGGTACCTAGGGTTCTTGATGAACCTACAAGCCCTATATATCCCCGCAACCAGAGGAGTCCAGCAGACGTAACGGTATATTGCTTTAAAAAAAGTAAAACGCAGAGAAAAATTGCTGTTTTTTTCACCTCAATTTCAATATTTTTTTTGTAGTTGTTATTTTCTGTAGGAAACCGTTGTAGGATCTACACAAATTACCCCTTGCTGAATTCAGAATGTTGTCTACTTTTTAGAAATGTTTAGGTTTATGGGATCCAGCATTGGTTTCACGCCCATTTCTGTCACTGACTGGAAGAAGGCTGAAAGCACAAAAAATCGTAAAAATGGGGTACGTCCCAGTAAAATGCCAAAATTGTGTTGAAAAATTGGGTTTTCTGATTCAAGTCTGCCTGTTTCTGAGAGCAGGGAAGCTGGTGATTCTAGCACCGCAAACCCTTTGTTGATGCCATTTTCAGGGGAAGAAACACATGCCTTCTTCTGCAGCCCCTTTTTCCCATTTTTTTTAAGTAAAAGAAATGTTCACTGTATTTTGGCTAATTTCTTGGCCTCCTTCAGGGGAACCCACAAAGTCTGGGTACTTGTAGAATCCCTAAGATGTTGGAAAAAAAGGACGCAAATGTGGCGTGGGTAGCTTATGTGGACAAAAAGTTATGAGGGCCTAAGCGAGAACTATTCCAAATCGGCAAAAAAAGGCCTGGCACAGGAGGGGAAAAAGGTGTGGCAGCGAAGGGGTTAAGATGCATTATCCTTCAAAATACCACTTCGACTAGGGGCAGAAATCCAGCAGCATCTCTTTCTTCCAGTCAACTTGGTCATTAAGCAAAGCACAGCAAAGGACACATGAAATCAGAATTATTAGGATAATATTTTACTAGGACCAAGGATTCTCAGCAGTCGTCTCATTAAGCACACATTAGCATAACCACAGCATCCTCTTGCAAACCCTTCCTCTGCACTCGGCCTGCTGTCCACAGCAAATGCATCATAACTGATGTAGGTAGCAGGAACAGCATTATTGGAGTTGAAAGATGAATGGTTTTGCGGAAAGATGATCCATGGAAGTCTGCCACCGGCGGGACGATAAAACTAATAAATGTTCATTCAAAAGGAAACTTTGGTAGTATTTTTTTTTATTTTTCTTTACTTATGCTATCATCTAGTTTTCCTTTGTTCTACTGTCGTATACAGAACTTAATGTATTATATGGCATCGGTCTTATTCTGTGATGTTATACGTGTATTGTTATATTGAAACTATTAATAAACAGATTTGATCCATAAATGTTCATTCAACATCTTGCCTTGAAAAAATAAGTGGGACCAATGGTTGAAAAGCTACAAACAGAAAATGTACTTGAGTGTTACATATCTGGTAGTAGCGCTCATAGCCAATTTCCAGCGGTGTCTGGCCGAGGTGAAACTATTAATGAAGTGATAATGGACGTGGTGTGTGGTGGTTAGCGTGTTAGACTTTAGGTATGGGACACAGAGTTGAAACTACATACTTGCAACACATTCCTGATGACTATCCAGGTGCCACGCCTAGAATGGGATCTAGACCAAGTAGTGCACAGAAGGCTCTAGTCTGATGTTCTGAAGAGATGATGTCACTGCTGTTTGTTGTGTTTTCTGAAGGTGTCTGCTCAGGCTGGTGAGGGTTGAGTGAAACAGAGATGAATGTCGTTGAAATTACCAAAGAAGCAGCAAAATCCATAGTTTTAGGAGTCATGTAGGAGACAGAGAGCCCCAAAAAGAAGGAACGTTGTGTCTCATGGTGATATCTGTTTCTCTGTTTAATTACCTTGAGATGCATACATGAAACGTAATACAAGAAAATATTAACAAGATGGCTGGATACAGGGCAAAGTGGTATCTGCAGCGCCAAGCTTTAGTGTTGGATGTATAGCTCTATACGTCAGTGCACTCAATGTGACAGATACCATAAATGAGTCATCGTAGTGCGTAGACAAGCAGAAGAGTGAGGCTCCTAGAAAGTGTAGCAGCTAAAAGCCAGGCTCTTTAGTCTCAATCTTAAATCCATATAAGCATATAAAATAAATAAATACATAAAAATCGCAGGTTTACTAGCAGTTTAATGCACAACTAATGTCCATTATTTTGTTTCATGCAATCCTGGCACTGGACTTGTTCCTATTACTTCCATGTGTGTTAACAAAGTTCTACCCATTATAGTGCTTGAAAAAAGGACCCCTCAACCTCTTTCACCTCCTGATTTAGGTATTGACTGGAACAGTTTGCTCAATACAGATTTTAGTTACCAAGTTATCACAATGAACCAACAAAAGATGACGTACTGCGGAAGAAACCACAGCAAGACTCAAGAGGAAAATGTAGGCCTATGCAGACAAGCGACTACATGGAAAGGACATAGATTTCCCTAGAGAAGAGCAAGGGTTTGTTCGCCAATCGAGAAAAAAAAGTCTGATGCTCCATTCGATACTGAGTTGTTCCATGTCATAACCAGCAAAGGATACATAATGACTGCCCAATGTCCTGGGGAGTCCATTACACGAGAATCCTCATTTTTCCGACATGTAGCTCTTCACTCGTCAGATGCTGATGTCAACTTAGCTTCTGAAATTACAAGCAGAAAACCCCTGACTGCTGTTCCGTCTGCATCACCAACACAGATCATGGACACTTCATTTGCCGGCTCAAAGCTTCTGAAGAAAAGGTCAGGAGGAGTAATCAGAGCTCTACGAAGGCTCATTGAAGAACTATGATTGTGTACATATTTGTAAAAAAAAAAAAAATCTGCTTATTTTATTTAACAGAGGGGAAGATGTAGTGTGAGTTATGAATGACGGAACCCTTTTGGTTCCTAATGGACTCCATAGAACTGTGATGAAAGTGTTAGAGGGTAGTGAACTGAATGCAGGTTTAGAATGTTGAGTTCATGGCTACACACAGACAATAAAGACGTGTAATACCAAGTTCTGTGTTTGCCATAGTTATTGCTGGGTACCCGGCGTGGGGAGGACGCTACACCCTTGAGCTTCAATAACCCTCCTCCTTCCTTTTGTGTGAGAAATACGTAGAACAAAGAGCCTCCTTTATAGTTTGGAGTACAGCAATTACCAGTCATGGTGACAGAGTGAAATCCTCCGTCACTGTGACTGAGTAACTCTGCTTTGAATTTAGATATGCTGGCTTGGCCAATGGACATCTCTTAACATTGGCAAGAGCCTCCATCATGGCAGTTCCATTCAATTCAATAGAAGTTTGAAGGGCGGCTCTGTCAACATTATGATAACATACCTCAAACTTTAAACACGTTTTTGTATAAAAAAAATAAAAAAAACTAGGGTTTCGTTTGTGAAAAATACAAAACACAATCCTCCACACAATGGGAGTTTTCCTGGCTGTGGAGTGATTTTGCAGTTTTCAGTGACCCTTACTTCCAGATTTTACTTGACGGTGATTGACAGTTGAACCTGGTCATTGGAGTGGCCACTCTAATTCGGGTTGTCAGTTGAATGGCGAAACATCTGACAGACCAAAGGAGTGAGGGCTGTCAGAGGAGTATGTCAATGATGGACACATAGCACTCTCTGTTACCGACATAATTATAGTCTGCCTGTACTGTTGATGCGAGTTATGAATGATGGAATCATTTTGGCTCCTGTTGGACTCCGTAGAAGTGTGACACAAGCGTTGGAGCATAGTGAAGTGAATGCAGGTTTAAAATGTTGAGTTTGTGGGTACACACAGATGAATAAAGACGTGTAATACCAAGCTCTGAGTGTGGCATAGGTATTGGCAGGTACCCAGGCTGGGGAGGACACTACACTGCCTTTCTGTAAATAGGGCAGAAGGACATCTATTGTGGCAAAGTGGGTACTCCCAGCGACAGTGTACCCTCTATGCCAAACAAGTAATCAGCCTATATGTTTAATGTTTTTATGTATTTATTATTCTTTACTACATGGTCTATAACTCGCTATGGAAATTACCATAACCATGGTTCAGAATTAATTCAAAAAATGTTGCAGAGTGATAGCTTTCTGCAAATGTGCCTTTGAAACATTGTTTTAAAGAAGGGACGTATCTTCAAATCAACTTGCCCATGGATTGCAGGCAGTACAATGTACAAAGAGCAAAGAGCTGCTTTTAGAGTCTAGAGCTCACCTCACACCTGGTGCAAAATGCCAGAATGTCTCATGTGACCATGTAAACACTAAGGCCCTCATTTTGACCTCAGCGGTCTTTTCGTAAGACTGCCGAGGTTCTGCTGGGCCGAAGAGTGCCAGGATGGAGAACCGCCAGCAGCCATACTGGCGGTCGGTGGTGTAGTGTAGGCTGCTCCTCCGTCACAGCCACGTCATCAGAACACCGCCCACCGAATTCCGTTCCAGTATTCGGTGTGGTGGCGGTGTTCTGGTGATGGATCCAGTTCCTTCCCAGATGACCACCGAGGGAGGTAAGGTGATAGTCTGACAGAGGAGGGGGGTGGGGGGTGTTGTGTGGTGTGTGCGTGTATGGGGGTGTGAGTGTTTAGAGTGGGTGTGTGAGTGCGTGTATGTATGCGGGGGTTGTGATGTGTGTAGGGGAAATGTATCATGTATGTATGTGTGCATGTATATGTGCGTGTATGTGTATGAGAGGTGTGTGCGTGCATGAGTGGGGGGTGGTGGGTATATCTGGGGGGCCCGTGGAGGCTGGGGAAACAGGGGAGGGGAGGGGGCCCTACTACCTTTGAGGGTTGGTAGGGGGGGTTGTGGTTGTTGGGGGGACTCCTGGGAAGGGGAGTGGAGAGGGGGAGACCCCTATCAGTGCCAGGTAACGAATTCCCTGGCACTGATAGTGCCTACCACCATGGATTTTGTGGCGGTTCAAAATCCACGAAATCCATGGCGGTACGCCGTGGCGGACGGTGTGGTACATTGGCGATTTGGCATGTGCCAAACCGCCAATGTCATAATGGGGCAGTAATTACCGCCGGCCTGTTTGTGGTCCTTCTGCCAACATTGCACCGTCCGCCAGGGTTGTAATGAGGGCCTATGTGCCTGATTTAGATATTGGTGGAAGGATTACTGTGTCACAGTGGTGACAATTATCCCATTCGCTGAAATCCAAATCTGATTATTTACTATGGAATTTAGATTTCTGCAGACAGGATATCTGTCAACTATGTGACAGAGTAACCTATCCGACAATACTGAAATCAGACCCTAAGCCTTTTATGGAGGAGCCTCTGCTTAGCTGCTCTTGAGATGCACTTGAGATGCATTATCCTTCAAAATAGCACTTTGATAAGGGGCAGAAATCCAGCAATATCTCTCCCAGTCAACTTGGGTTTTAAGTGAATCAGAAGTTTTAGGGAAATATTTTACTAGGACCAAGGATTCTCAGCAGTCGTCTCCTTAAGCACATATTAGCATAACCACAGCATCCTCCTTCAAGCCCTTCCTCTGCACTTGGCCTGCTGTCCACAACAAATACATCATAACTAAAGTAGATAGCAGGATAGCGTTTTTTGGACTTGAAAGATGAATGGTCTTTCTGAAAGAGGATCCATGGAAATCTGCCACCGGCGGGATGAACATCTTGCCTTGAAAAATAAGTGGAGCCAACAGCTGGAAAGTAGCGGTGACTGTCTGAGAAGAAACTATTAATGAAGTGAGAATGGATGTGGTGTTTGGTGGTTAGCGTGTTATGCTTTCGGCTTGGGACACGGAGTTCAAACTACATAATTAGAACAAACCCCTGATAACTATGAAGGTACCACACCTAGAATGGGATCTAGACCAAGAAGTGCACAGTAAGCTCTAGCTTAGTGTTCTGAAGAGATAGTGTCACTGCAGTGTGTTCTGAAGGCATCTTTTCAGACTGGTGAAGGTTGAGTGAAACAAGGATGAATGTCACTGAAACCAACACAGAGCCAGTGAAGTCCATAGTTTTAGGAGTCATGCAAGAGAAAGAGAAGGCTCTGAAAGGAAGGAAAGCTGTGTCTCATGGTGATGTATGTTTCTCTGTTTAATTACCACGGGATGAATATATCAAAAGTAATACAACAAAATTGTAACAGGAAAGCTTGAGACAGGGGCAAAGTGACACCTGTGCAGCCAAGCTTTAGTGCTGGATGTATATTTCAATGCGCAGAGTGTGAAAGATAACATAAATGTGTCATCACATTACGTAGACAAGCATAAGAGTGAGGTTCCTCGAAGTGTGGCAGCTAGAAACCTGGCTCTTTGGTCTTAAAGATAAATACATATAAATACTTAAATTAAAAATCTCAGGTTTACTAGATGCGGACCACCAATGTCCATTATTTTGTTTCTTGCAAATCTGGCAATGGCCTTGCTCCTATTATATTCATGCATGTGAACAATGTTCTACACCTAATAGTGAATGAACAAGCATGGCATAGTACCTTATAAGTCTCGCCTTTGGGACCTTATAAGTGTTTAGCTAGAGTTATTGGCTTACCCGCCAATGCGTTTAAGCTATGTTGTAGAACACATTGGCTGCAGATAACTTTTTCCTGCCTGTTTTCAGACAAGAGAGGGAAAGATAAGAAACTGTGGGGGTCATTACAACACTGGCGGTAAAAGCCGCTTACCGCCATGCAGAAGACCGCCAACATACCGCCGCGGAATTCTGCCACAGCTATTATGACACACATCTCGGAATCCGCTGAAATTCAGACACCCACACAACTCCGCCACACCAAAGGACAGTAATAAACTGGCGAAAACAATTCCTCCACCGTCACGCCAACAGAAACACGCCCATGCTATCACGACCCACGAATCCATGCGGCGGTCTTTCAACCGCGGTATTCCATTGGCGGTACACACCTCCGCGCTCAAAATACACACACATCTCCAAAACACCACCACATTGGACAATTCGAAATACACACACCTGATACACATACAAACACCACTCCCACACACCCAACACAATATAAAACACACACCCACATCACCCAAAAAAAACCTACGACCAAAACATCTGAAAGGCCAGAGAGAGACAACAGCAATAGACAACCCCACCACACAGAGGCACACAACACCATCACCCATACAACATCCACGCTTAAAACACCCCACACATCACCACACTCATCAACACATACACCACCCCACACATCACCTACCCCACCCCATGTCACACCAAAGACACCCCAGGTTTTCCGAGGAGGAGCTCAGGGTTATGGTGGAGGAAATCCTACGGGTAGAGCCACAGCTATTTGGAGCACAGGTGCAGCACACCTCCATAGCCAGGAAGATGGAGCTATGGCGAAGAATCGTTGACAGGGTCAACGCTGTGGGACAGCATCCAAGAAATCGGGAGGACATCCGGAAGAGGTGGAACGACCTACGGGGGAAGGTGCGTTCCGTGATATCCAGACACAACATCTCGATTCAGCGGACTGGCGGCGGACCCCCACCTCCTCCCCCACAACTAACAACATGGGAGGAGCAGGTCTTGACCATCATGCATACTGAGGGCCTCGGAGGAGTCGGTGGAGGAATGGACACTGGTAAGTCAAATCTTAACTATCATATCCCCCACCCTACCTGCATGCTATCACACACCCCCACCCTCACCCCCTCCCCTATCACTCCAACTCCTCACTAATGTACTAATAACACAAACCACACATGACAGCAGCTCTGGCCAACTGGATCCAGATGACCAGCCCGGACCATCGTAGGCCTCAGGACAGTCGGTTCCCTTTGCACAGGCACAGCCCAACACTGACCTTCCACCCTCTGGTAACACCAGCACAGCACCCACCCAGCGGGCCCATACCTCTGTACCTAGGACACGTCAATCAGCGGTGTGTCCACCACTACAGGGAACCCAGGCTAACCCACCACCCCAACAAAAGGGACTTGGGGGCAGTGGTAGTGGGCACACGGTCCAGGGGACGGAGGCACAGGAACACAGGGGAACTGGGAGGGCTGCTGTGCGATAGGGGACGGACAGGCCAAGGGAACCCACTCTCCACGAGGCCCTCTCCTCCATCATGGGAGCATACAACCACTCCCAGGAGACGATGGCGATGGTCCTGGCCAAGTTTCAGGAGAGCCAACGCCTGCAGGAGGAACAGTATTTGGGGTTCAGGGAGGAGCTTAGAACCATCAACTCCGCCCTGGGCACCATCGTAGGGGTGCTGAAGGACATACAAAAGACCATGAAGGACACCGTGGCACTCCAAGGGGCCCCTGACACTAGCATGGACGATGAACTGCCCACCACCTCCGCCGGTGCTAGTGGACAGGACACCCCGCCACAGGACCACCACACCAGCACCCCACCCCCTGCAGACGGAGAACCACCCCGCAAGCGGTCCCTGAGATCCAGGAACAGGACAGAGCAAGATGGCAAGACCCCCGCCAGGAAATGAGACCACCCTGATTGCCTTCCCACTGTTCCACTTTGTTACCCTGTCCAGATTGGAACTGCCCCAGCTCCACTTCCTATGCCCATATGGGCAATGCACCTGTGAGACTAATAGACTGGACTCTGCCATGGACATTCCTCCACCATCACCCATCACCATTTTGCCACCCCCTCCAATAATTAGCACTTCAATAAACACCGTTGAACCACAAAACAATCTGGGGTCAGTCTGTGATTTTGAAAATGTGTATTAACTATGACAATGGCAAAATCCGTTCGAAAATGTAATGTCAACATACCTATGTCACACATCAAAAGTCCATGAAGGATGCAAGCAGATGACACACTTTGGTAACCACACCTGTGAAACCGTAATGGAAATGTACAACTCAGTTACAATATACTGCTACTAATTGACAGACAGGATAGAGGTGGAAGTGTGAAAGTGAATGTGATAGTAAAAAAATTGTTCACACCTGTGTGTCACGGGAAATATTGCTGTATGACTGACTCCCTGTTGTCTATGTCTTCTTCTTCAGCTTCCTCCTCATCACTGTCCACAGGCTCCACTGGCTCCACAGCTGCCACAACACCGTCATCTGGACCATCCTCCTGCAGAAAAGGCACCTGGCGTCGCAAAGCAAGATTGTGAAGCATCGAGCAGGCGATGATGATCTGGCACACCTTCCTTGGTGAGTAGAATAGGAAACCACCTGTCATGTGGAGGCACCTGAACCTGGCCTTCAGGAGGCCGAAGCTGCGTTAGATCACCCTCTGCCCATGGGCCTCATTGTAGCGTTCCTCTGCCCTGGTCCAGGGATTCCTCACTGGGAACAATAGCCAGGACAGGTTGGGGTAACCAGAGTCCCCTAATAGCCACACCCGGTGCCTCTGGAGTTGACCCATCACATACGGGATGCTGCTATTCCGCAGGATGTAGGCGTCATGCACTGAGCCAGGGAACATAGCATTCACCTGGGAGATGTACTGGTCTGCGAAACATACCATCTGTACATTCATGGAATGATAACTCTTCCGGTTCCTGTACACCTGTTCACTCCTGTGGGGGGGACCAGAGCTACATGGGTGCCATCAATCGCACCTATGATGTTGGGGATATGTCCCAGGGCATAGAAGTCACCCTTCACTGTAGCCAAATCCTCCACCTGAGGGAAAACGATGTAGCTCCTTACGTGTTTCAGCAGGGCAGACAACACTCTGGACAGCACGTTGGAAAACATAGGCTGGGACATCCCTGATGCCATGGCCACTGTTGTTTGAAATGATCCACTTGCAAGGAAATGGAGCACTGATAGCACCTGCACGTCAGGGGGTATTCTTGTGGGATGGCGGATTGGTGAGATCAGGTCTGGCTCCAACTGGGTACACAGTTCCTCGATTGTGGCACGGTCAAACCTGTAGGTGATGATCAAATGTCGCTCCTCCATTGTTAACAGGTCCACCAGCGGCGGTACACCGGAGGATTCCACCATCTCCTCAAATGTCCCAGCTGACGGTGCCTAAGAAGGACAACAGTGACCACAGAGTCAACAAAGTCCCAGGTATGTACCCACAGCTACACAGAACACGACACTAAATACAAAACTCAACCTGTATGTGTGTTGAGTGTAGGCCTAGGTATGTGTGACGCAGTAGTAAATGAAGCCATGTGGGCCCCTGAAATGGCGGCTGCCTGACCTCTAAAGTGGGACAATGGGGTGTGAGGTATCTGCGCTGGCGTTGGACACCGTCGCGGTAGGCGGTCGTAGACCGCGGCGCAATGCTGCATTGGTTAACATTGGACCCTATGGGTCCCAGGAGCCAATGATGAAGTGCGTTGGCGGTGATGATACGCACCGCCGTGGACTTCACCGCCGCGGACGTGACCGCCATTTTCTATCTGTTCAATCACTCGATACCTGATCTTCGACAGGAGAAGACCTATACTGCAAGTGCTGCTGTGACCTCGGTCTGGAAGAGACAATGGTTGCTGCGTCTGGGGAAAGGGCCCCTGCCTTCACTGCTCAGGAGTTGGAGAAGCTAGTTGACGGGGTCCTCCCCCAGTACACGCTACTCTACGGTCCTCCAGACCAACAGGTAAGTACACAGGGAGCACGTTGTATGGGCTATGCTGGGTGGAGAGGGCTGGATGTCAGTAGCAAGGGGGCAGAGTTCAGGGACCATGAAGGACTGTGAATGCATGTGCCACATGGCAAGGGTAGGGATGGGGGCCACTCACTTCGACGGTGCACTTGTTAATGACTTCTCTTCTTCTCCTGTACATGTCATGTAGGTCAGCGTCCACCAGAAGAAGGACATTTGGCATGCCATCGCCAAGGATGTCCGGACCCTGGGGTCCACCAGAGACGGGGCACCCACTGCCGGAAAAGAAGGGAGGACATTCGCCGCTGGAGCAAGAAGACGGTGGAGGCTCAGCAGGGGATGGCCTCCCAACGTGGGAGGGGTGCCCATCGAACCATGACCCCCCAGATGTTCCGGACCCTGGCGGTGGCCTACCCTGTGTTGGATGGGCACGAGGGCATCACAGCAGACACAAGGGGGTGAGTACACTCTCATTCTGCAGACTTTGCGCACAGTGGAGGGGTCTGGGTGGGGGAGGAGGGCTGTGGGTTTCCCTAGGCCAGGGCGACTTAGGTAGGCTAGGCCCCTCCGTAATGCATGTTATGTGGCACACCACCCCACCTCTGTAAAGTGCCAAGTACAGGTATACATGCCCCTGTGTCATCTATGTGTGCAGATGTCCACCATAGCCATGTAGGCCAGATCCCTATCTGTAGAGCCCAACAGCGCGGCGTAGTGCAGGGGGCTGCTGTGTCTGTATTGTCCACCAACGGTAGCGGTAAGCCATGCACTCAACCTGTCTTTCTTCTGTCCCCCCCCCCACTTTTTGTGCTCTTCCTGTTCTTTTGTGCATCAGCATCATCAGGCGGAGGTACAGTTGTACCGGAGCACGAGGGAGCTGCATCCCACATGGCCATGGAGGGCCACACCACAGACTCTGAATAGACCAGTGGGACGGAGGGCGAGGGGAGCTTCACGTCGGTCACCAGATCACCAAACAGCGACACGGACTTGTCCGCCGATGGGAGCTCCCTTGTGGTGGCGCCACCATCTGTGCCCCCCACTTCTACAGGTACAGCCGCCACCCCCCCTACCAGCACCGCCCTCCCAGCAGCCCCTCAGCCTTCGCTCCGTGCCCGCTCACCCAGGAGGGTGGGCATCACCTTCGCCCCAGGCACCTCAGGCCCTGCCCCAGTCACCCCTGCTGCCCTCAGTGAGGAGGCCATTGATCTCCTCAGGTCACTCACTGTTGGGCAGTCTACCATTTTGAATGCCATCCAGGGTGTAAAAAGGGAGTTGCAACACAGTAATGCATTCCTGGAGGGCATTCATTCTGGTCAGGCTGCCCTTCATCGAACCCTGCAATCTCTGGGCTCAGCACTGATGGCAGCCATTGTCCCTGTGTCTAGCCTTCCACCTCCAACTTCCTCCACCCAGACACAATCCCCTGTACCCCAGCTTATCCCAAGCACACCATCAGACAAGCATGCACACACCCCAACACACAAAAGTAGCTCAGGCAAACATAAGCACCACACAACCCACAGGCACTCACACAAGCATCACCCACATACAGACACAGCAACATCCACTGCCTCCACTGTGTCCCCCTCCTCGTCATCTCCCTCCTCCCTCCCAGTTTCGTCTACACTCTCACCTGCATGCACTACATCTACAGGCACTAGGACTCGCACCAGAACACTCAGCACCACACCCCGCTTACCTGCACTCACCACCCCCACTACCATTTACACGCCCCGTGTCCACTCCCAGTATGTCTGTGACGCCCCCTCCCAAAGTACACAAACGCGGGCACCCACACACCCAACATCCATCCACCTCACAACAGCCTCCAGTACCTGCACCCAAATCACCTAAAGTTACACCTGCTACAACCACCTCTTCTTCCTCCACTCGCAGACCCCCTCCAGCTACCCATCCCAGTGTTCGTCAGAAACTCTTCCTCAGCGACTTTGACCTCTTTCCCACCACCCCCACCCCTCCAATTCATAGGTCCCGTAGTAGCACCTCAGCCCAAAAAAGTCCGGTACCAGTGGTGCGTGTTAAAGGTGTGTGGAGTGCACCGGCCACCAGGGCAGCCAGTGTGACACGGAGCCAGAGCACTGTCAGTCCACCCCCTGTAAAGCACCTTAAGTTGGAAAGTGGCCGACGGGAGAGGGTGAAGACTCCTGCCGGCAAAACAGCTCACAATGGTCCCGGGGGGAGTGCTGAGTCTGCTGTGACTCCTCTCAAGGTGTTGAAGGGGCAGAAGAAGTCTCCAAAGTCTGGGAAGAGCAGCACGGCGGAGAAGGCCGCCATCCTCCCCGCCGGCCGGGACACCACCGCCAGCAGTATCGTCGCAGGTCCGGAGACCACCGCCAGAGTCAGTGCCCTGGAGGGCACCAGTATCGTCACAGGTCCGGAGACCACCACCAGTCAGTAACCTGGAGGGCCACGGCAGCCACAGCCCCACTGGGCACTGAGGGACCGTAATGCCACACACCGCTGTACAGGTCAGAGACAGCAAAGGTAAGCACCGCCATAGTGAAGACCGCTGAACAGGGCAAGGCACCGCCATGGTGAAGACCCCTGAACAGGGCAAAGACCGCCATGGCAAAGCACCGCTGAACAGGCCAAAGACCGACATGGTGAAGACCACTGAACAGGGCAAAGCACCGCCATGGTGAAGCCTGTTGAACAGGGCAAAGACCGCCATGGCAAAGCACCGCTGAACAGGCCAGAGACCGACATGGTGAAGACCGCTGAACAGGGAAAAGCACCACCAAATCAAGCATCGTTAGCCCATGTGCAGCTGGGACAGTGACGGAACAGGGACCGTCACGGGGAGCGTGATGCACTCCGGGCACCAGTCCCCCTCCAGAAACAGTGGAGACCTGCATCCACTCTGTCTGTCCTTCACAGGATGAAGAACTCTGGGCACTAGTCCCCCTCCAGAACCAGTGGAGAATGTTATACACTTGAGTGACTGTGGCTTTGCACTCCCCAGGATATAACAGTGGGCAACCCACCCACTGTAGAGACTTGAGAGACTGTGGCTTTGCACTCCCCAGGATGTAACAGTGGGCAACCTACCCACTGTAGAGACTTGAGAGACTGTGGCTTTGCACTCCCCAGGATGTAACAGTGGGCAACCCACCCACTGTAGAGACTTGAGAGACTGTGGCTTTGCACTCCCCAGGATGGTACAGTGGGCAACCCACCCACTGTAGAGACTTGAGAGACTGTGGCTTTGCACTCCCCAGGATGGTACAGTGGGCAACCTACCCACTGTAGAGACTTGAGAGACTGTGACTTTGCACTCCCCAGGATACATCAATGGGCATGGAGCCCCGCCGTGGATCTGGCGTCGTGCACTCATCCGGCTGAGGTGCCCCCCCTTCCCTTCCCCCTGAGGTGCCTGTTGTATTTCTATCTGATGTCCCTGCAGTGTTCTCTCCGTTTGTGGACAGGTATCTAGTGTGGGCCTCGCCCATGCATTTTGGGTCCAGTGGTCCACGGACATTGAAATGTGCATACCTGCACTACTAATCGTGATGTATATATTTGGAAAGTGTATATATCTGTATATAGTAGGTTACTGTATTTTGATACATTACAATGTTTGAACTGATTTCCTTTTGTTTTTGCATTCTTCCGGGGGGGTTGTGGGTAGTTACTGTGCTGTTTGGAACTGCATTGGTGTGTGTGTTGCAGTGGGTGAGGGTCGGGTTGGGGGTGGGGGTGTTGCGTGTGTGTCCCCCTGACTTTTGCCTCCCCTATGTCGTAGGTGCAGTACTCACCGTTGTCTTCGGCGCCTACGTTGCTGGTGATCGTAGATGGGCAGGAAAACAAGCGCAGGGAGTATTTGTAGTTCGGGCTCCATGGTAGCCTCCTTCCTCGTGGAGTGTGTTGAGGTGAGCGTTTTCCCATTGCAAAAGCTGTTTCCGCTGTGTTTTTATCCACAGTGAATCCGCCCCGGAAAAGGTGGCAGATTGTGATACTGTGGGCTGTACATTGTCTCCCGTCTGTCTGTTGGCGGTGATCGCCGTGCTGCTTGTCTGTACAGCCGTGGCGGTCGGAGTGTTAAAGTGGCTGTCTATGTTGGCGGTTTCCGCCACAGTCATAATTCCCTTTTTTTGTCCGCGGGCCTGTTTGCGGTATTACCGCAGCTTTAACACCGTCCGCCAGGGTTGTAATTACCACCTGTGTGTGTACATGCTTGGTAATGAGTTAGAGTAAGCGAGAGAGGATAGGAAGCGTTAAAATACACAATTTATACATTGGTAGATGTATGGAAATCAAATGTCCCCATCTGTGCACGACTGCCGTGTGTTGGGGTAGAAGCAATTTAGATGACTGAGTAACACACCTTTTTGGATTAATCCTGTGCAAGAATGAAGTAACATGTAAGTATGAAATTAGAATTCTTACAGGCTCTTTTATCAAAGGTACCTGATTGACTATCTGTGCAAATACCTTAGCATATGTTACGATGTTACGAACAATTAAGTAAAGTACCACAACTTAAAGGATGTCAAACCATCCATGAAGGGTAAACTCTGCTCCCCTACAACAAACAAAACAAAAAAAAAAAACATGAGTGCGAATGATGAGTGCTTAAAGTGTACTGCAGCATGGTCACGTCATTTTTGGATTGACAGAGAGTTTTATGCATGTTGCTGTGTCTTGAATCTTAGTATGTTAAACAAGCCTTTGTGCAGATATTATTGTATTTTTTTTGTATGCCTTTATGGTTGTTCTGCAACCCAATAAAGTTATTTGATGGATGGATGGGTGGACAATTCAATAGCATTCACCACAGTTGTCGTAGGCCTTTGTTAGAAATGGGGTCTTTGGTTGACAGTCAGGTTACCCCCTGTTCAAGCAAGGACCCTCACTCTAGTCAGGGTAAAAGAGAATCACCCTCAGCTAACCCCTGCTTACCCCCTTGGTAGCTTGGCAGAGCAGTAGGCTTAACTTCAGAGCACTAGGTGTAAAGTATTTGTACCAACACACACAATAACTTCATGTAAACACTACAAAATGACACAACACCGGTTTAGATAAATGGGAAATATTTATCTAAACAAAACAAGACCAAAACGACAAAAATATGACATACACAAGTCAAGTTATGATTTTTTAGAGATTTAAACTCAAAAATAGCGCTCAGAAACAAAAATGCTTTGATGAGATGTTAACACGGCGTCGTGACGGACTCATTCCCAACAAGCCGACACCAGCGGTGCCGGACACGGAGTCGTGTAGACCCCCAAGTACAGTACCTTTGGTGAAGGGTGAAAACAAACCAATGCGCAAAGTCGGGAATCGCGGTGTCTGTGCGAAACGTTGAATCCGTGCACTTCGAGCGGTGTCGGTCACAACGTGGTGCAGCGACTTCCACGGAGTCGCGGACTTCAGCGGGGCTGCTGCAGCATCGGGCCTGCGAAGAGCGACGCGTTCCAGCGAAGGTCACGGCATCAGGTGCAGGCGGCGTTACGGGATTCAGCAGCGGTGTCGGTCCGAAGTCGATTTCCTTGGATTTCCACCAGCTTTCCTTTCAAGGGCCCAGGGACTGGATAGGGCACCACTTGTCAGAGCAGGAGTCTCTCCAGAGACTCCAGGTGCTGGCAGAGAGAAGTCTTTGCTGTCCCTGAGACTTCAAACAACAGGAGGCAAGCTCTAACTCAAGCCCTTGGAGATTTCTTCACAAGATGGAAGGCACACAAAGTCCAGTCTTTGCCCTCTTACTCTGGCAGAAGCAGCACTGCAGGAAAGCTCCACAAAGCACAGTCACAGGCAGGGCAGCAATTCTTCCTCAGCTATCAGCTCTTCTCCAGGCAGAGGTTCCTCTTGGTTCCAGAAGTGTTTCTAAAGTCTGTAGATTTGGGTGCCCTTCTTATACCCATTTTAGTCTTTGAAGTCACCTTTCGTCAAAGGGGAGTCACACCTACTTGTGAAATCCTGCCTTGCCCAGGCAAGGCATCAGACACACAGCAGGGGGTTGGAGCCGGCATTGTCAGAGGCAGGCACAGTCCTTTCAGATGAGAGTGACCACTCCACCCCTCCCTCCTAGCAGAGATGGCTAATCACGAAATGCAGGTTACACCCCAGCCCCCTTTGTGTCACTGTCTAGTGCGAGGTGAAAAACAACCCAACTGTCAAACTGACCCAGACAGGGAATCCACAAACAAGGCAGAGTCACAGAATGGTTTAAGCAAGAAAATGCTCACTTTCTAAAAGTAGCATTTTCAAACGCACAATCTTAAAATCAACTTTACTAAAGGATGTATTTTTAAATTGTGAGTTCAGGGTCCTCAAAGTCCACATGTCCATCTACTCTCTAGGGGAATCTACACTTTAATTATATTTAAAGGTAGCCCCCATGTTATCCTATGAGAGAGACAGGCCTTGCAACAGTGAAAAACTAAATTGGCAGTATTTCACTGTCAGGACATATAAACCACATTACTATATGTCCCACCTTATCCATACACTGCACCCTGCCCTTGGGGCTACCTAGGGCCTACCTTAGGGGTGCCTTACATGTAAGAAAAGGGAAGGTTTAGGCCTGGCAAGTGGGTACACTTGCCAAGTCGAATTTACAGTGTAAAAATACACTTACAGACACTGCAGTGGCAGGTCTGAGACATGATTACAGGGTTACTTGTGTGGGTGGCACAACCAGTGCTGCAGGCCCAGTAGTACATTTGATTTACAGGCCCTGGGCACCTCTAGTGCACTTTACTAGGGACTTACTAGTAAATCAAATATGCCAATCATGGATAAACCAATTACATACAATTTACACGGAGAGCATATGCACTTTAGCACTGGTTAGCAGTGGTAAAGTGCTCAGAGTTGAAAAGCAAACAGCAACAGGTCAGAAAAAAACTCTCGTCCCCCCCCAGGGGCAACTCTGTCCACCAGGACAGCAAGCCACAGTGACCCCAGACAACTGTCAGGGATGAGAGCCCGACCTCAGGCCTCTCCAGGCACTGTGATTGCGGAGAGTGGGGGGCAGTAGCCCCAGGTGCCTGACACCCTTTGACCACTCTCCCTTTCACCAGGTCAGAGAAGATAACCTGACCCTGGTCCTCCCCTCTGGGGCTCTGTACCCTCCCTTCAGGAGCGGCACCCCCAGAGTAAAGAATTGTCAGGGTGCTTGTAGAAGCAGTCCTGCACAATTCTTCCACCAGTGCAGGGATGTTAACCTGCAACTGGTCCTCCAACCTGGGGTCTGTACCTTCAGGTTGGACCAGGGCCAGGGGTGAGGCTTCCCTCCCCCTGCCCTCTCTTCTGGGGTCCTGAACCACCCAACTAGGAGTTGCCCCCCCAGAAGACAACATGGTAGGGGCACTGTTAGCAGTAGCCCCTTCCTCCAGGTCAGGGGGGACACCCTGAACCTGGCCTTCCAATCCAGGGTCTGTACCATTAGATTGCTCTGGGGTCAGGGGTGAGTCTTTCTCTCCCCTTCCCCTACTCTCAGGGTTCTGCACCCACCCCTCAGGGAGAGTACCCCTTGAAATCACACCAGGAGGGCGTGATTGGGCAAACCGCCCCCCCTTCAGGTAAGGGTTTATCCCCTGCACCTGATCCTCCAGTCCAGGGTCTGTACCCACACACTGGACCACTGCCTGGC
This sequence comes from Pleurodeles waltl, assembly GCF_031143425.1. Lineage (NCBI taxonomy): Eukaryota > Metazoa > Chordata > Amphibia > Caudata > Salamandridae > Pleurodeles > Pleurodeles waltl. Next base: position 46,540,424 of record NC_090444.1, read on the forward strand.
AACCCAGGAATTCCTGGGGGGCATACCTACCCCCCACCAGGTCAGAGTTTACCCTCTGAACCTGGTCATCCAACCCAGGGTCACCACCCTGCGGTTGAACCACTGCCTGGTGCACCAGGACTTCCTTGGGAGCACACTTACCCCCCACCAGGTCAGAGTTTACCTCCTGAACCTGATCATTCAACCCAGAGTCACCACCCTGCGGTTGAACCTTTGCCTGGCACACCAGGACTTCCAGGGGGGCACACTTACCCCCCTCTAGGGACACACTGTCCCCAAGGGCCATACAAGAGTCTGGCTGGCGCAGGTCCCCTGACCTCTGCCCATCTGACAGAGTCTGGATTCCCCCCAACCCAGAAATGGTCTCACCAAAGTCATTCCTGGGAGGCTCTGCTCTCAGAGCTGACCCCTGAACCTCCAGGTTCTCCACTGGGGTCCGCAACCCCCTCTCAACCCTGTCTGGACTTCTGCACCCCCTCACTAGGAGTGGTACTGCCAGACACCAGAACCAGTGGGACGCTGGCTACAGCCGCCCCCCCCAAGTTCTCCTGACACTGGGGGGCCTCCCTCAACAGATGGCCCTATGGTACAGGCTAGGCTCCCCTCCTGGTGTTCCCTCATGGAACCCTCAAGGACCTGGGACCGGATCTCGGGCACCTTGGGCCTCAACCCATCCCCATTCCCTCTCCTCTGAGACTGGACATGAGGTCCCTCACCCATCCCACTACACTGGGATCTACCTGGGACACTACAATCCTTCCCTACCTCACCTGGTTGGGAACTACCTAGACAACTCCTCTCAGGAGCACCCCCAAATGCCTCTTCAGACTCTCTGGTACTCACCCAGAAGTCTGCCTCCATTGTAAGCTCCCTGGGGTCAGAGAACTCACACTCTGGAAAATAAGGACTAGACATATGCTCTCCAGCAATTACATCACTCAGCCCCTCACATGAATTAACCAAAGTACCCTTCACCCAACCATCCAGTGACTCTGCTTTGAAAAAGCACCCCACATCACCCTCCTGAGACTGGTGAGACAGTACCTGACTGTCCCTGACACTCAACCCACACTCTTCTGGGATGTCTTCACACTCCATAACCAGGACTTCTACCTGGGGGGAACCCCTCTCCCTGTCACTCTCACCTAGAGTCAGTAGAGTGTCCCTCCCACCAGTAGGAATATGACTCCCCATGCCAGTTCCCCAATCCACCTCAGGGACCCTGTGCATCACTGGAGCTACCTCATACCCCTGAACCTCCTGGTGTGTGTTAACTCCCTCCTTCAAGTAGAGCACCACATCTCTGGGCATGTGCACTTCTTCAGCAGCACTAGATATAAAATTGTTGCTGCCACCATTCCAGCTGGATTCAGCCCTAATGACTTCCAGCTCCTTCATTTCACTCACCCCCCTCCACCCTTAAACCCCCCTCCCCCAGCTCTTCTCACTCTACCTGTCCCCCCCTCCCTCGCACTTTCCCGCCGCGACCTCCTGCACGACACCCGCCCCCCAGCTCCCATTCGCCCCCAGCTGACCCCTCCCCCCCTCCTACCTCATATGGCGGCCGCTGCGCGACAGTGGTAGCGACCCTTGACCCAAGGGTAGGTCGCTCCCCCTGCCGCCGCAGCTCCTCCAGGTTCCTGAGTTCCTGAGACCCACCTCACAGTAAGTACCCCCCACCTCCCAGCCCCTCGCTCTGCCCCGCGCTACTCACCCTCTCTCCTGCTCCTGCTTCTTTTCTTCTTCTCTGTTCTTCCTCCTTGCTCCTCGTCTGTAATCTTCTTCTGTACTCTTCTTTTCCCCGTCTTCTCTCTTCTTCTGTGTGCTTCTCAGCCTCTCCTGTCGCGTCTCTTCTTCCTCATCTTCTTCTGTGGTCTTCTGCCTTCTGTTCTTCGTTTTCTGTATCTTCCTCTGTGTTCTTCTGGTCTCCTGCTCTTCTGTTCTTCCGGTCTTCTTTTCTTCTGTTCTTCCGGTCTTCTGCTCTTCTGTCTTCTATCTTCACCTTCGGCTCTTCTGCCTCCTCCGTCTTCTTCTCCCGCGCCTGCCCTCCAGCTCCTGCCTCATCCCCCTCCCTCACTCGCCTTCCCCTCTCTATCACCCCTATCTAACCCGTTCGCTATCTACCTCCCTCACTCCTCCTATCTACCTATCTCTCGATCCCACTATCTAACTCCCTCACTCTCCACCTCCTCCTATCTACCTATCTCTCTATCTATCTATTTCTCTATCTATCGATTTCTCTATCTATCTATTTTCTCTATCTATTTCTCTATCTCTCCCCCCTTCCCGCCACCCCCTCTATTACCTATCTTCCTATCCTCTCACTCTACCTCTCACCCTCACCTACGTCTACAACCCCCCCTCCCCTATCTTCACAACCCTACTCCTATCTTTCTCCCCAATCTCCTAAGCCTCCTAACACTCACCCCCCCACCCTTAAACCCCCCTCCCCCAGCTCTTCTCACTCTACCTGTCCCCCCCCTCGTGCTTTCCCGCCTCGACCTCCTGCACGCCCCCGCCCCCCAGCTCCCATTCGCCCCCAGCTGACCCCTCCTACCTCATATGGCGGCCGCTGCGCGACAGGGGTAGCGACCCTTGACCCAAGGGTAGGTCGCTCCCCCTGCTGCTGCAGCTCCTCCAGGTTCCTGAGACCTACCCCGCAGTAAGTACCCCCCACCTCCCAGCCCCTCGCCCTGCCCCGCGCTACTCACCCTCTCTCCTGCTTCTTTTCTTCTTCTCTGTTCTTCCTCCTCGTCTGTAATCTTCTTCTGTACTCTTCTTTTCCCCGTCTTCTCTCTTCTTCTGTGTGCTTCTCAGCCTCTCCTGTCGCGTCTCTTCTTCCTCATCTTCTTCTGTGGTCTTCTGCCTTCTGTTCTTCGTTTTCTGTATCTTCCTCTGTGTTCTTCTGGTCTCCTGCTCTTCTGTTCTTCCGGTCTTCTTTTCTTCTGTTCTTCCGGTCTTCTGTTCTTCTGTCTTCTATCTTCTGCCTTCGGCTCTTCTGCCTCCTCCGTCTTCTTCTCCCCGCGCCTGCCCTCCTACTCCTGCCTCATCCCCCTCCCTCACTCGCCTCCCCCTCTCTATCACCCCTATCTAACCCGTTCGCTATCTACCTCCCTCACTCCTCCTATCTACCTATCTCTCTATCCCACTATCTCACTCCCTCACTCTCCACCTCCTCCTATCTATCTATTTCTCTATCTATTGATTTCTCTATCTATCTATTTCTCTATCTCTCCCCCCCTTCCCGCCACCCCCTCTATTACATCTTCCTATCCTCTCACTCTACCTCTCACCCTCACCCACCTCTACAACCCCCCTCCCCTATCTTCACAACCCTAATCCTATCTTTCTCCCTAATCTCCTAAACCTCCTAACACTCACCCCCCTCCACCCTTAAACCCCCCTCCCCCAGCTCTTCTCACTCTACCTGTCCCCCCCTCCCTCGCGCTTTCCCGCCGCGACCTCCTGCACGCCCCCACCCGCCAGCTCCCATTCACCCCCAGCTGACCCCTCCTACCTCATATGGCGGCCGCTGCGCGACAGTGGTAGTGACCCTTGACCCAAGGGTAGGTGGCCCCCTGCCGCTGCACCTACTCCAGGTTCCTGAGTTCCTGAGACCCACCTCACAGTAACTACCCCCCACCTCCCAGCCCCTTGCTCTGCCCCGCGCTACTCACCCTCTCTCCTGCTCCTGCTTCTTTTCTTCTTCTCTGTTCTTCCTCCTCGCTCCTCGTCTGTAATCTTCTTCTGTACTCTTCTTTTCCCGTCTTCTCTCTTCTTCTGTGTGCTTCTCAGCCTCTCCTGTCGCCTCTCTTCTTCCTCATCTTCTTCTGTGGTCTTCTGCCTTCTGTTCTTCGTTTTCTGTATCTTCCTCTGTGTTCTTCTGTTCTTCTGGTCTCCTGCTCTTCTGTTCTTCCGGTCTTCTTTTCTTCTGTTCTTCCGGTCTTCTGTTCTTCTGCCTTCGGCTCTTCTGACTCCTCCGTCATCTTCTCCCCGCGCCTGCCCTCCTGCTCCTGCCTCATCCCCCTCCCTCACTCGCCTCCCCCTCTCTATCACCCCTATCTAACCCGTTCGCTATCTACCTCCCTCACTCCTCCTATCTACCTATCTCTCTATCCCACTATCTAACTCTCTCACTCTCCACCTCCTCCTATCTACCTATCTCTCTATCTATCTATTTCTCTATCTATCGATTTCTCTATCTATTTTCTCTATCTATTTCTCTATCTCTCCCCCCCTTCCCACCACCCCCTCTATTACCTATCTTCCTATCCTCTCACTCTACCTGTCACCCTCACCCACCTCTACAACCCCCCTCCCCTATCTTCACAACCCTACTCCTATCTTTCTCCCCGAACTCCTAAACTTCCTAACACTCACCCCCCTCCACCCTTAAACTCCCCTCCCCAGCTCTTCTCACTCTACCTGTCCCCCCCTCCCTCGCGCTTTCCCGCTGTGACCTCCTGCACACCCCAGTCCCCCAGCTCCCATTCGCCCCCAGCTGACCCCTCCTACCTCATATGGCGGCCGCTGCGCGACAGTGGTAGCGACCCTTGACCCAAGGGTAGGTCGCTCCCCCTGCCGCTGCAGCTCCTCCAGCTCCTCCATGTTCCTGAGACCCACCTCACAGTAAGTACCCCCCACCTCCCATCCCCTCGCTCTGCCCCGCGCTACTCACCCTCTCTCCTGCTCCTGCTTCTTTTCTTCTTCTCTGTTCTTCCTCCTCGCTCCTCGTCTGTAATCTTCTTCTGTACTTTTCTTTTCCCCGTCTTCTCTCTTCTTCTGTGTGCTTCTCAGCCTCTCCTGTCGCCTCTCTTCTTCCTCATCTTCTTCTGTGGTCTTCTGCCTTCTGTTCTTCGTTTTCTGTATCTTCCTCTGTGTTCTTCTGTTCTTCTGGTCTCCTGCTCTTCTGTTCTTCCGGTCTTCTTTTCTTCTGTTCTTCCGGTCTTCTGCTCTTCTGTCTTCTATCTTCTGCCTTCGGCTCTTCTGCCTCCTCCGTCTTCTTCTCCCCGCGCCTGCCCTCCTGCTCCTGCCTCATCCCCCTCCCTCACTCGCCTCCCTCTCTCTATCACCCCTATCTAACCCGTTCGCTATCTACCTCCCTCACTCCTCCTATCTACCTATCTCTCTATCCCACTATCTAACTCCCTCACTCTCCACCTCCTCCTATCTACCTATCTATCTATTTCGCTATCTATCGATTTCTCTATCTATCTATTTCTCTATCTCTCCCTATTTCTCTATCTCTACCCCCTTCCCGCCACCCCCTCTATTAGCTATCTTCCTATCCTCTCACTCTACCTCTCACCCACCTCTACAACCCCCCTCCCCTATCTTCACAACCCTACTCCTATCTTTCTCCCTAATCTCCTAAACCTCCTAACACTCACCCCCCTCCACCCTTAAACCCCCCTCCCCCAGCTCTTCTCACTCTACCTGTCCCCCCCTCCCTCGCGCTTTCCCACCGCAACCTCCTGCACGCCCCGCCCCCCAGCTCCCATTCGCCCCCAGCTGACCCCTCCCCCCCCTCCTACCTCATATGGCGGCCGCGCAGCAGGCAGGCCAGAGGCAAGCCCGTCTGCGCCCGACCGCACCTGGTCCGCACCCAGCGCCACGACCCCTGGTCCCCAGCTCTCCCAAGCCCCGCTGATCCACTACGACCCCACCACCCTCCACGCCCTCAACCCAGGACGCTCCAACACCTGCTTCCAAGCTCACCCCAAACGCACCCATGGACCCTTCGCCTGCAACTCCTGCAAACGCATCTTCCACCACGCAACTACCACGACCACAAGCCCACGCGCCATCAACCACCTCAAGTGCATCCTGGTCAACGCTCGTTCCGTCCACAAGCACGCCATTGAACTCTGGGACCTCCTGGACTCCACAGCCCCGGACGTCGCCTTCATCACGGAGACCTGGATGAACGCCTCCTCTGCTCCAGACATCGCCACCGCCATCCCCGAAGGCTACAAGATCTCCAGAAAAGACCGCACCAACCAAGTAGGAGGAGGTATCGCCATCGTCTTCAAAGACTCCATCAGCGTCACCACCTCCACCGAAGACACCCCTCTCGCCGCTGAACACCTGCATTTTCAGATTCGCACCGACCCGAGAACCACCCTCAGAGGATCCCTCGTCTACCGTCCTCCCGGACCGCGCGCCCCTTTCAGCGACGCCATCGCCGACTTCATCTCCCCGCACGCCCTCGCCTCACCGGACTACATCCTCCTAGGCGACCTCAACTTTCATCTGGAACAAAACAACGACCCCAACACCACCACCCTGCTCGACAACCTCGGCCTCAAACAACTGGTGAACACCGCCACCCACATTGCCGGACACACGCTCGACCCTATCTTCTCCGCCAGCAAACACATCTTCTTCAGCCACACCTCCGCTCTACACTGGACCGACCACAGCTGTGTCAACTTCACATTCCGACGCGAGACCCGCCACCTCCGCACTCAACCCATCCCTCGTCGACAGTGGAACAAGATCCCCGAAGAGCAACTCCTCTCCGCACTTGCCGCCAACCAACCCACCCTAACCACCGACCCCAACGACGCAGCCCTCAGCCTCACAAACTGGATCTCCAACTGCGCAGACAACCTTGCTCCCCTCAAACGCACGCATCGACAGACCAACACCAAAAAACCTCTCTGGTTCTCTGACACCCTCAAAGAATCAAAGAAAACTTGTTGCGCCCTCGAGAAGGCCTGGCGCAAGGACCACACCGCTAACAACATGACCGCCCTCAAGAACGCTACCCGCGAACACCACCACCTGATCCGCGCTGCTAAAAGGAACTTTTTCACCGACAAACTGGACAAAAACAGCCACAACAGTAGAGAACTCTTCAGCATCGTCAAGGAGTTCTCCAACCCCAACGCCGTCACGCCCTCACAGGATTTGTGCGAATCCTTCGCCACCTTCTTCCATCGCAAGATCAGCGACCTCCACGACAGCTTCGGACACCAGACTAAACCAAACACCACCGAAACCAAACACCACCGAACCCGCACCCCCGGCCATCACCCTCAACAACTGGACCCACATCAACACGGAAGAAACCAAATCCACCATGAACTCTATCCACTCCGGCGCCCCTTCGGACCCCTGCCCTCACTTCATCTTTAACAAAGCCGACGACATCATCGCCCCGCACCTCCAGGCCGTCATCAACTCTTCTTTTTCTTCTGCTACCTTCCCCGAATGCTGGAAACACGCCGAAGTCAACGCCCTACTAAAGAAACCTACGGCTGACCCGAGCGACCTGAAAAACTTCCACCCCATCTCTCTCCTGCCTTTCCCAGCCAAGGTAATAGAGAAGACCGTCAACAAACAGCTGACCACCTTCCTGGAAAACAACAACCTGCTCGACCCTTCACAAACCGGATTCCGAACCAACCACAGCACGGAAACCGCCCTCATCTCAGTCACAGACGACATCAGAACCCTGATGGACAACGGTGAAACAGTCGCCCTCATTCTCCTCGACCTCTCGGCTGCCTTCGACACCGTCTGTCACCGCACCCTAATCACCCGCCTCCGCTCCACCGGGATCCAAGGCCAGGCCCTGGACTGGATCGCCTCCTTCCTCTCAAACCGTTCCCAAAGAGTTTACCTCCCTACGTTTCGCTCAGTACCCACCGAGATCATCTGCGGCGTACCCCAAGGCTCATCACTCAGCCCGACACTCTTCAATGTCTACATGAGCCCCCTCGCCAACATCGTACGCAAGCACGACATCATCATCACCTCCTATGCTGACGACACCCAACTTATACTCTCCCTCACCAAGGACCCCGCCAGCGCCAAGACCAACCTACAAGAGGGTATGAAGGACGTCGCAGATTGGATGAGGCTCAGCCGCCTAAAGCTGAACTCTGAAAAAACAGAAGTTCTCATCCTCGGCAACACCCCGTCCGCCTGGGACGACTCCTGGTGGCCCACGGCCCTCGGCACCGCACCGTCCCCCACAGACTACGCCCGCAACCTCGGCTTCATCTTGGACCCTCTTCTCACCATGACCAAGCAAGTCAACGCCGTGTCCTCCGCCTGCTTCCGCATGCTCCGCAAGATCTTCCGCTGGATCCCCACCGACACTAGAAAAACCGTGACCCACGCCCTCGTCACGAGCCGCCTGGACTACGGCAACACCCTCTACGCTGGGACCACAGCCAAACTCCAAAATCGCCTGCAACGCATTCAAAACGCCTCGGCCCGCCTCATCCTCGGAGTACCCCGCAACAGCCACATCTCCACACACCTGAGACACCTGCATTGGCTCCCAGTCAGCAAGAGGATCACCTTTCGACTTCTCACTCACGCACACAAAGCCCTCCACAACAAGGGACCGGAATACCTCAACCGACGCCTCAGCTTCTACGTCCCCAACCGCCTCCTCTGTTCCTCTGGCCTCGCACTCGCTTCCGTCCCTCGCATCCGCCTCTCCACGGCGGGTGGGAGATCTTTCTCCTTCCTGGCGGCCAAGACCTGGAACTCCCTCCCCACCAGCCTCAGGACCACCCAGGACCACTCCGCTTTCCGGAGACTCCTAAAAACCTGGCTTTTCGAGCAGCAGTAACCCCCCCCTTTCCCCTAGCGCCTTGAGACCCGCACGGGTGAGTAGCGCACTTTATAAATGTTAATGATTTGATTTGATTTGATTTTGAGCTCATAAGCCCAAATCCTCTTTTTGATCTCTAAGTCCCTCCTCCTTTCTTCCAACGCCTTCTCCCTTTGCATCCTCAACTCCTTGAACCAGCGAGCCCTCTCTGCCTGTCTGTCCTGTAACTCTTCAGGAGTCAGACCCTTGGATGACACCCTGGTACGCCTCCTGGGGACCTTCCCGCCAGGCGTAACAGGTACCTCCACTACACCACTGTGTATCCTCTGCACTTCCCCACCCACATTCTCCTCCTCTGTGTGCCCTCCAGCCTTCTTGATTGTCACCCAGGCCCTCTCTGCCTTTTGCAGCTCCCCCTCCCTGGTGGAGCTCTCAGTGAGACAGTCAAGATCTTTAAGGAACTGTTTCAATTGAGCAACTGAGTACTCCTTCAGTTTCTCTATTTCAAACACAGCTCCAGCTGTTGCATCTCCAGATTGAGACATGATGGTCACAAGTGCAAAGTTCCAAAGGCAGAAAATAAGTTCCCAATGAAGTAAAAAGAATCAGTCAAGGGATCAGCAAAATCATGGAAGTAGAATAAAAAGAGTCCCAAAGAGGAAAAATCGAAGATCACCAAACAAGTAGTATGTGGTCACGTAGTGGTCTGAACTCAAACAGTAGTGTACACATAATTACTGTATGTCAAGTACAAATACAAGTCCAAATCCCAACCGCTGATCACCAATGTTACAAATGAGGTCTTTGGTTGACAGTCAGGTTACCCCCTGTTCAAGCAAGGACCCTCACTCTAGTCAGGGTAAAAGAGAATCACCCTCAGCTAACCCCTGCTTACCCCCTTGGTAGCTTGGCAGAGCAGTAGGCTTAACTTCAGAGCGCTAGGTGTAAAGTATTTGTACCAACACACACAGTAACTTCATGTAAACACTACAAAATGACACAACACCGGTTTAGAAAAATAGGAAATATTTATCTAAACAAAACAAGACCAAAACGACAAAAATCCGACATACACAAGTCAAGTTATGAATTTTTAGAGATTTAAACTCAAAAATAGCGCTTAGAAACAAAAATGCTTTGATGAGATGTTAACACGGCGTCGTGACGGAGTCATTCCCAACCAGCCGACACCAGCGGCGCCGGACACAGAGTCGTGTAGACCCCCCAAGTACAGTACCTTTGGTGAAGGGTGAAAACAAGCCAATGCGTGAAGTCGGGAATCGCAGTGTCTGTGCGAAACGTTGAATCCGTGCACTTCGAGCGGCGTCGGTCACGACGTGGTGCGGCGACTTCCGCGGGGCTGCTGCGGAATCGGGCCTGCGCAGAGCGTCTCGTTCCAACGAAGGTCACGGCGTCAGGTGCAGGCGGCGTTACCGGATTCAGCAGCGGCGTCGGTCCGAAGTCGATTTCCTTGGACTTCCACCAGCTTTCCTTTCAAGGGCCCAGGAACTGGATAGGGCACCACTTGTCAGAGCAGGAGTCTCTCCAGAGACTCCAGGTGCTGGCAGAGAGAAGTCTTTGCTGTCCCTGAGACTTCAAACAACAGGAGGCAAGCTCTAACTCAAGCCCTTGGAGATTTCTTCACAAGATGGAAGGCACACAAAGTCCAGTCTTTGCCCTCTTACTCTGGCAGAAGCAGCACTGCAGGAAAGCTCCACAAAGCACAGTCACAGGCAGGGCAGCAATTCTTCCTCAGCTATCAGCTCTTCTCCAGGCAGAGGTTCCTCTTGGTTCCAGAAGTGTTTCTAAAGTCTGTAGATTTGGGTGCCCTTCTTATACCCATTTTAGTCTTTGAAGTCACCTTTCTTCAAAGGGGAGTCACACCTACTTGTGAAATCCTGCCTTGCCCAGGCAAGGCATCAGACACACAGCAGGGGGTTGGAGCCGGCATTGTCAGAGGCAGGCACAGTCCTTTCAGATGAGAGTGACCACTCCACCCCTCCCTCCTAGCAGAGATGGCTAATCACGAAATGCAGGTTACACCCCAGCCCCCTTTGTGTCACTGTCTAGTGCGAGGTGAAAAACAACCCAACTGTCAAACTGACCCAGACAGGGAATCCACAAACAAGGCAGAGTCACAGAATGGTTTAAGCAAGAAAATGCTCACTTTCTAAAAGTGGCATTTTCAAACGCACAATCTTAAAATCAACTTTACTAAAAGATGTATTTTTAAATTGTGAGTTCAGGGACCTCAAACTCCACATGTCCATCTACTCTCTAGGGGAATCTACACTGTAATCATATTTAAAGGTAGCCCCCATGTTATCCTATGAGAGAGACAGGCCTTGCAACAGTGAAAAACGAAATTGGCAGTATTTCACTGTCAGAACATATAAACCACATTACTATATGTCCCACCTTATCCATACACTGCACCCTGCACTTGGGGCTACCTAGGGCCTACCTTAGGGGTGCCTTACATGTAAGAAAAGGGAAGGTTTAGGCCTGGCAAGTGGGTACACTTGCCAAGTCGAATTTACAGTGTAAAAATACACTTACAGACACTGCAGTGGCAGGTCTGAGACATGATTACAGGGTTACTTGTGTGGGTGGCACAACCAGTGCTGCAGGCCCACTAGTAACATTTGATTTACAGGCCCTGGGCACCTCTAGTGCACTTTACTAGGGACTTACTAGTAAATCAAATATGCTAATCATGGATAAACCAATTACATACAATTTACACGGAGAGCATATGCACTTTAGCACTGGTTAGCAGTGGTAAAGTGCTCAGAGTTGAAAAGCCAACAGCAACAGGTCAGAAAAAAAATAGGAGGCAGGAGGCAAAAAGACTGGGGATGACCCTGCATAAGCAAAAGTCCAACAGCCTTCAATATGTTTATTTAAGTTTGTTGCAAAGAAAACTGGCTTGCTCATTGCTCCTTTGAAATTAATGTATCTATTTTTATTGTTTCACCTCAAGAAACAGCCAGTGAAGCTTAGGGAAACTAGTCATCAGCACAAAAATACAGCATGGGAGAAGTAGGGCTGCAAGCTTATCTCTTTATGTTCAAGATCTACTGCAATGAACTGGGTGGGTGGATCTCAATACCCAGTCTGGCAGAGGCCACAACTGCCCTTAAATATTCTACAGAGGTTTGTTTAGGAGGATATTTTGTCCTAGGAAATTCTAAACTGTCACCTGTGGAAGGCAAAGGGAGTGAAAACACAACAGATGGTATCTGGATTTAATAAGACATATTGGTTTCCTGTTATCATGACTGATATAACATTAAACTGAAAACTTTTAATTTGGTTATCAGCTCCAGGATCCAAGAATGACCAATATATAAAGCAGGTGGAGGTCTGTCCTTTCAGGCTCATATATAAGTATATAGTACAAAAATAGACCCCAGCTAGCTTGTGGTGCAGTTGTGTAGTATTCTGGAGACAGACGTATTTATGGCAAAATTCAGGATTCACTTTAGGGACAGGACATTTACGAAATCTATCTTTTTTAAGATCATTAGATTTGAATTTATATTAAAGAGTACAACCAGAAATTTGGAACATACAAGATCTGGTGTCATAAATACTAAACCTATTCAGAGTTCATCTCAACAAAAATGCTTTCTTCATATGTACAAGTCCTATTTTAGGAAAGGGTAAACTTTTACTGACAACTAAAATGGGCATGTGACCCCATGATTGACTTAGCATTCAGATGAAACTTGGTGTAGGCACCCCCTTCTGTGTGTGAAAACAGTATAATATGCACTAATATGTTGTGACTGAAATCCGGATGCAAAACACTGAATACTGACTCTCAATGTTGAGTGGTAATGTAGTTGCAAAAACTGCCCCCCCTTCTTTCTTTGCTTTTGTGAAGGAGAAGGTGGTTGCAAAAATTGACCCCCCCTTTTCTTTGCTTTTGCTGAGGAGAAGGCAGGAATCCAGGGGGGCCACTGTAGGAAAGTACCTTCTTTCTAGCTTGGTTGCCCCCACTTGTTGGGCAGAAGGTTTGACTGTGTGCACTGGGATCCTGCTAACCAGGACTCTAGTGACTGTGCTCTCTCCTCTAATTGTGGTTATTGGTAACTTTTTAACCCCACAATTGGCATACTGGTGCCCCCATGTAAGCCCCAAGTATATGGTACCCAGGGCATTAGGGTTCCAGGGATTCCCTATGGGCTGCAGCAATTATTCTGCCACCCATAGAGAGCCCATGCAAAGGGTTCTGTTGGTCTGTCATTGCAGTCTGCGTGAACAGGGTGCATGCACCTGTTTTCACTACAGGTCACTGCACCAGGTCACTGTAACTCACCACTATGGTGGGCCCTCTAAGCCCAGAGGGCAGGGTGCAGGTACCTCTGTGTGAGGGCACCCCTGCGCTAGCAGAGGTGTCCCCACAAATTCCCGATCCATTTTCCTGGACTTTGTGAGTGCGAGGACGTCATTTTACACGTGTACTGGAGATAGGTCACAATCTATGTCCAGCTACATAACGGTAACTCCGAACCTAGGCGTTTTTGGTATCAAACATGTTGGAATCATACCCCAAAACTTTTGCAAGTGTTGGCTGTATGATTCCATTCACTCTGGGGGCTCCTTAGAGGACCCCCAGCATTGCTTCTAGAGCCTTCTGAGGATTTCCAGGCAGCCCAAGCTGCTGCCACCTCACAGACAGGGTTCTGCCTTCCTGTTTCTTGAGCAGCTAAAGCCCAGGAAGGCAGAACAAAAGATTTCCTTTGGGAGGGGGGAGTTACACCCTCTCCCTTTGGAAATAGGTGTTACAGGCATAGGAAGTGTAACCTCACCAAGCCACTGGTATGCTTTGAAGGGCACATTTGGTGCCCTCTGTGCATAAACCAGTCTACACCGGTACAGGGACCTCCAGTTACTGCTCTGGCGCGAAACTGGACAATGGAAAGGGGAGTGACCACTCCACTGTTCATCACCACCAAAGGGGTGGTGCCCAGAGCTCCTCCAGAGGGTCCCTGGGTTTTGCCATCTTTAATCCAATGCCGGCAGGGAACTCTGGGAGCATCTGAGTGGCCAGGTCAGGCAGGTGACATCAGAGCCCCCTCCTGACATGTGGTGACCCAGCTAGGTGACCAATCCCGCTTTCAGGGCTATTTAGGGTCTCTCTTTTGGGTGGTTCCTCAGATTCAGCTTGCAAGATTCCAGCAGGATTCCTCTGCAACCTCCACTTCAACTTCTGATCACAGAAACAAAGATGAAGACTTTGCCTGCAACATTTCCCTGGTCGTGCATACTCTGAGGAGCGCATGTCTTCAGTCTGCTCAGGAAAGAAAAAAGGAATCTCCCTTGGAGTGAGAGAGTCACTCCCCTGCACCTGCAGGCACCAACAGCAGCAACAACTGGCTGCGTGGAACCCCTCTCCTGCTGAGCTGCGTGGATCCTGCATCACGGGTTCCCATGATCCTCTCTATCATCTGTCCAACTTGGGTGGAGGTAGGCCCTTGCCTTCCCACGCAGGACAGTACCCTAGTGCCCTGTGTCTTTTGCAGCTGCCAAGGCTTGTTGGCACTTCTTCCAAGAGGTCTTTAGGTATCGTATAGCTCCAGTCCCCAGCACTCCTTCCTGCCACGCACAGCTCCCTGAGTGCCTCTCCTGCGGAGTGGGACTCCTTTTGGTAGTGCTGTGTAGGCCCCATTTGCATCTTCTTTGTTCCTGTCCTGTGGGACTTTTGTGATTGCTGCCTGTGCTTCTGTGGGCTCTCTGTGACCCTGAGGGCCCCCTCTGACTCTCCCTCCTGGGTTGAGCCGTCCTGGGCCTTGATGGTCCCCGGCATCACCACTTTCCGCCAACCGCAAGTTTTGCCTGTGCCAAGGCTTGTTGGTGGAATCCGAACACGCAAACCCAACTGCAATCTTCCTTCCGGCGTGGGACATTACCTGCATCCTCCAGGAAATCAACTACGATTCCAAGGCTGCAATGCTGACTTTCCTTTCTCAACATTGACCAACTCCTGCATTCTCAGCTTGGTGGGTAGAGGCTCCTGTCCCCACTGGACTCTGCTGTCTCTGAACTTGGTCCCTTCTATCCACAGCTCTGTCTCTTCAGGAATCCACCATTGGTTTCTTGCAGTCATCTCTGGGTTTTGCAATTCTCTTATTTTCTTCTAAGTAGGTGTTTTGGGGTAATTTTACGCCTGCTTTCCCGGTCGGTGGGGGGGGGAGGTGTTGTGGTACTTACCTTTGTGCTTTCCTGGTACACCCAGCGCCCATCTACATGCTCCACTTTCCTAGGTGGGAGTCTAACTCTTGTATTCACTATTGTGTTTTAAACTGTTTTGCTCTGTTTTCAAAATATTCTTATGCCTATTTCTGACTACTAGTGTATATATTTTGTGTGTTACTTACCTCCTAAGGGAGTATTGCCTCTATAGTATTTTTGGTGTTGAGTTATGATAATAAAGTACCTTTATTTTTGTAACACTGAGGGCCAGATTACAACTTTGGAGGAAGGTGTTAATCCGTCCCAAAAGTGACGGATATACCACCAGCCGTATTACGAGTCCATTATATCCTATGGAACTCGTAATACGGCTGGTGGTATATCCGTCCCATTTGGGACGGATTAACACCTCCTCCAAAGTTGTAATCAGGCCCAGAGTGTTTTCTTTCATGTGTGTAAGTGCTGTGTGAATACAGTGGTATTGCATAAGCTTTGCATGTCTCCTAGATAAGCCTTGGCTGCTCACCCACAGCTACCTCTAGAGAGCCTGGCTTTTTTAGATACTGCCTACACCACACGAATAGTAGATACCTGGACCTGGTATAAGGTGTAAGTACCTTAGGTATCCACCACACACCAGGCCAGCTTCCTACAAACACTACCAACTGTCAAACATTTTTTTTAAATAACTTTTTTTTAAAAGCATAGCCTTTGTTACCTTGAAGGAAAACGGGCTGCATAAAAAATGATTACTTCATCCAATTTCGAACAGTGATCCCCCAGCCCCCTACCCCTTTCCCACTCCCCCAGTGCCTTGAGACCCTCACGGGTGAGTAGCGTGCTCTATAAATCTCTTTGATTGATTGACTGATTGAATCACAAATATATTTGTCTGCTGAATCTGGAACCCTGAAATGTATGACCTACTTCATTAATATTCATAAGGTTGGTAGGTCAGATTATTACCCACAATCATTTGGACTTTTAAAAACAAACATTCTACATAGGTCATTTCCTAAAATTCTCCATTGGTAGCAAAAAACTGACCACAATTTGCAACCAGTATTTTACAACCAGTTTTCATTCATCTGGCCCTTAGGTATGTCTTAGACAGCAGGAAATGAAGGACTTTCTAAACTGGGTCAAAAAACTTTAAATTGTAATGCGTTGATGTGAAGAGACGGAATATTGGACAGCAATTTTAAAACAGATCCAATTATGTTTATTCCCGTGTTTTCCATGTAAGGAGTTCCAACCAATACACTGACCTGAATAATTAACCTACAATTACCAGACATTAACCCCTAAATCTCCAATGGATAATGTTATAAAATTAAAAAGCTGAATAAAGTGATCCAGAAATTAACATTACCACCATCTCTTTTCCTGTCACATTTTAAAACATACCTAATGATATTTACTCGACTGCTTCAAATTTAAGGAGGTCTAACCAATACATTGATCTTAATAATTAACCTACAATTACAAGATATTCCCACAGAAACCTACACTGAATAGCATTATAAAATTAAAGAATATGCTCAAGAAAGTGATCCAGAAATGTTTACCTCCTCTTTTCTTTCCTTGTCACATTACTTACTCTGTGAGTAAATGTGCCCAATCACAACTTTTATTTCTGTGATAGGGGAGAGAAGTGACCATAAAAGATGTCACCTCCCAAACACTTCCTGTTATTTTTTGTGCGTTGTAACTTACCTGCCACGGCTTTAGCTGAGGCAACCTAATTTGTATGGGGTTTTGGGGTCCCCTGTTAATCTTCTTTGAAGGTAAGTGATTTTACCTTTATAAATCTCGGAATGAAAATTGACAGGACGCAGCTAAGGGGGTGCCACATGTGTTTAAGTTTTATTTATTGGAGCCAAGCAAGAGAATATCAGTTTTCGAGGTAGAGTGGACACTGTGGCCACACAAGATAATTTTTACTTAAGCACTTACAATGGCAACGTGGGGTTTTGGTTTTCTTGGCCACTCCTGTTGGCACTCCATAGAAGACGTTTACTGTGAGAGCACCGCAGTGGTTATGTTTTGCCTATCTTCCAGTGGCTGCTGTTGGAGCAGCTCAGGAGAATTCTAGTGTGAGCCACAGCAAGTGCACAGTGTTTGTGGTTAACTTGCAGTGGCTGCTGTATGGGAGCATGGCATGTGGTTTTAGTAGAGTGCTGCTTTTTGGTGCTTTTTGAACTATTATAGAAAAGGGCTATGTAATGCTAATGCTAATCACTTTTTAAGATGCCCCCTTCTCGTTACAGAGCTCCCTACTTTGCTCTCAGTTAGACCTTACAGCCTTAGGGTGATCATTCCCCCACTTTTTGCCTGCCTCCCTCCACTTTTCTCACACTGTTTTTGCTGCTTTTAGGACTACTAACCAGTGCTAGAGTACATATGCTCTCTCCCTTAAACATGGTAACATTGGTTTACCCCCAATTGGCATATCGGATTTACTTATAAGTCCCTAGTAAAGTGCACTACATGTGCCCAGGGCCTGTAAATTAAATGCTACTACAGGGCCTGCAGCACTGATTGTGCCACCCACATAAGTAGCCCCTTAACCATGTCTCAGGAATTGCAAGGCCTTTGTGTGCTGTTTCACTGCCACTTCATCTTGCATATAAATGTACCTGCCAAGCCTTAAACTCCCCTTTTTCTGCCTCTAAGTTACCCCTACGGTAGGCCCTAGGTAACCCATAGGCCAGTGTGCTATGTAGGTAAAAAGCTGTACATGTACATATGTGTTTTATGTGCTCCTAAATTTGTTTTCCACTACTGTGAGGCCTGCTCATTTTACAGACTAGCATTAGGGCTGTCCTCATTTACCTTTTGAGTGGTAACCAGGTCATATTTATTATGGGCAGAATGGTAATAGAAAATCATGCTTATTGGTGAGACTGGATTTTATATTACTATTTTAGAAAGTGAACATTTCTCTGCACTTAAAATCCATCTGTGCCTTACAGCCTGTCTCCAATCAACGTTTGGGCTGGGCTGGGCTGGTTTACAGCTCACTTGTGCATTTCAGCCACACAACCACGCTCAGTCACACCTGCACTCATCTGCATATTGAATGGGTCTTCCTGGCTGGAAGGGTGGAGGGCCTGACACATTTCAAAGGCTGGTGGCCTGTCTTCACACAATGGACTGCCAAACCACCTACTAGGACCCTGGCAGACAGACCTATACTGAAAGGGGTACTTGTGCACTTCAAAACCACTTTTTGAACTCTACCCCACTTCAAAGGCATTTTTGGGTATATAAACTTGGTCTCTAACCCCACCAACTGAGACACTTCTGGATCTACAACTACATCCTGTCAGGAGGAACGGCCTGGCTGCCCAAAGGACTCATCTGGACTACTTTGCTGAGAAGGACTGCTGCACTGCTGGCCTCTGACTTTGCTAAGAAGGACTCTGCCTTCCTAGAAAGTACTCTCCAAGGGCTTGGATTGAGCTTGCCTCCTGTTTTCTGAAGTCTCAGGGCCAAAAAGACTTAATCTCTTCAGGAAACTTGTTGTGCGTCGAAAATCAATGCACTGCCTGCCGAAACCGCCACAAAGTCCACATTGCGATCAAGAAACTGACGCACAGCCAACCAGAACGATGCAGCCTGACTTCCCAAGTGGAAATTTGATGCAGAGCCTGCCCTGCGACAGGGCATACCAACAATCCCAGGACAGGATGGGTCAGGTGATCAACATCATGCAGGAGAACAAGTGGCTGCAGGGGGAACACCACCAGGAGGTCATGCAACAATTGAGGTCCTTGAATACCACCATGGCCTCCATTGCTGGGGTGCTGAGTGACATGGCGAACATCATGGGTGAGTACACAACACACCAGCGGGTCCCTTCCACCAGCCAGTCTACTGGCCGAGCCTCCACATCTGCTGCAGTAAGTGGACAGGAGGCTCTGCCACAGGACTCACAGGTCGCCAGCATCCTTCCCCTGCAGAAGGTGAACCACCCTGCAAACGTTTCCTGCGACCCAGACAGACACAAGGGACAGTTGTCAAGACCACCACCAGGAAATGAGCCCCTCCAGAATGTTCCCATTGTGTTCCACTGATTCACCTTGTTCACTTTGGACTGCCGTTGCTCCTCTGCCTATGACCCCATTGGCACGGGACCTGTGCTAAAAACAGACTGGCCCACTACATTGGTCTTTTCCCAACCATCACCCCACTCTATTGAACTTTCCTTCATTGTATTTTTGTGAGTCAAATAATCATCCTTGAACACAACTAGAGTAACAGTGCTTTAACAGTAAGAAATGTGCAATGTATTGAACTGTATTGAACTACATTAACGTATGCAAATGTCCTGTAATGTATCAATTCATGCAACAAATGTGTCCCAGCATTCTACAGACATCACATCAATACACTGTTGTGACCACACCAACATCTGCATAAAGGAAGGCATAGGTGAGTCAATTGGGATGCAAAGCTAGTGACTAGTACAACACTACAGCCACACAGCACATTACTAAAATGGAGACATGTATAGATCAACAGTCTTACCTGAGTGTCATATGGAAGCACTGCTGAATAACATGTGTCCTGTTGTCCACATCCTCCTCCTCTTACTCCTCCTCACTGTCCTCAGTTCCTACCCACTGCTGCCACAGGTGCATTGTCAACCCCCTCCTCCTGCAGATAGGGTTCATGGCATCTGAGGGCCAAATTGTGCAGCATGCAGCAGGCCACCACGATCTGGCAGACCTTCTTAGGGGAATAGCATAGGGATCCAGTTGTCAAATGGATGCACCTAAACCTGGCTTTCAGGAGTCCGAATGTACGTTCCACAATCCTCCTGGTATGCCCATGTTGTAGGAGGCTAGCCTGGCTTACAGTGGGAACCTAATGGTACTTACACCTTGTGCCAGGTCCAGTTATCCCTTATTAGTAGATTAGTAGTGTTCTAGCAGCTTAGGCTGATAGAGGTAGCTATAGCAGAGCAGCTTAGGCTGAACTAGGAGACATGCAAAGCTCCTACTACACCACTTATATCATATAGCACTATATCATAAGAAAACACAATACTCAGAGTTAGAAAAAATAAAGGTACTTTATTTTAGTGACAATATGCCAAAAGTATCTCAGAGGATATACTCCCATAAGAGGTAAGTAAGATATGCAAAATATACACACAAACCAAAATCAGGTAAGTAGAACACTTAGTAAAGTAGTGCAAACACTGTAGAAGACAATAGAATGCAATAGGAGACAATAGGCCAAGGGGCAACACAAACCATATACTCCAAAAGTGGAATGCGAACCACAAATGGACCACAGGACTAGTGTAGTGTGTAGAGGGTCGCTGCGAGTGTAAGAAAACACTAAGGTTGTCCAAGATACCCCACCCCAAGACCCTGAAACGTAGGAGTAAAGTTACCTTACTACCCCAGAAAGACAGTAAAGTCAAGATAGGGGATTCTGCATTGACAACAACTGACTGCAAAGCACTGAAGACGGATTCCTGGACCTAAGGACCTGGTAAGGAAGGAGACCAAGTCCAAGAGTCACGCAAGTGTCCGGGGGGGCAGGAGCCCACTAAACCCTGGATGAAGGTGCAAAGGGGCTGCCTTTGGGTGGAAGAAGCCGAATATTCTGCAACAACGGAAGGTGCCAGTAACTTCTCCTTTGGTCAGAAGATGTCCCACGGCGTGGTGGAGGATGCACAGTTGTTTCCAAGCACAAAGACCTCAAACAAGCATTGCTAGCTGCAAGAGTTGCGGTTGAAGGTTTTGGGTGCTGCCAGAGCCCCAGAAGGACCAAGAGGTCGCCCCTTGGAGGAGGAGAGAGAGCCCACGCAGAAGCAGACAGCACCCGCAGAAGTACCTGAACAGGCGTACAAGAAATCTGAGCACAGTGGTCTTCTCAGCACAACAAAAGAGGGTCCCACAAAGTCGGAAGTCAACTCAGCGAGTTCGGCAATGCAGGACGGAGTGCTGGGGACCTGGGCTGTGCTGTGCACAAAGGAAGTCTTGCAAAAGTACACAGAAGCCCTAGCAGCTGCAGATCACGCAGTACACAGGATTACTGTCTGGTGTGGGGAGGCAAGGACTTACCTCCACCAAATTTGAACAGAAAGACCACTGGACTGTCGGGGTCACTTGGATCCAGCTCCTGTGTTCCAGGGACCACGCTCGTCAAGATGAGAGGGGACCTAGAGGACCAGTGATGCAGGAGTTTGGTGCCTGCGTTAGCAGGGGGAAGATTCAGTCGACCCACGGGAGATTTCTTCTTGGCTTCCAGTGCATGGTGAAGGCAGACAGCCCTCAGAGCATGCACCACCAGAAAACAGTCGAGAATAGGATTAGGCGCTA
The DNA here is from genome assembly GCF_031143425.1 of Pleurodeles waltl. Lineage (NCBI taxonomy): Eukaryota > Metazoa > Chordata > Amphibia > Caudata > Salamandridae > Pleurodeles > Pleurodeles waltl. The sequence goes on from NC_090444.1 coordinate 46,561,538, forward strand.
CAATGTTGCTGGTAGTCTTCATCCTACTTTGTTGTGGTTTTTCAGGAGCAGTCAGCGGTCGATCCTTGGCAGACGTCTGATGAGCTCTTGCATTCGTTATCTGAAGAGAAACCCACAGGAGAGACCCTAAATAGCCCTCAGAGGAGGATTGGCTACCTAACTAGGTAAGAGCCTATCAGGGTGGGTCTCTGACGTCACCTGCTGGCAATGGCCACTCAGAGGTCTCCTTTGTGCCCTCACACCTCTGCATTCAAGATGGCAGAGGTCTGGGACACACTGGAGGAGCTCTGGGTACCACCCCTGGGGTCACTCCCCTTTCCTTTGTCCAGTTTCACGCCAGAGCAGGGGCTGGGGGATCCCTGAACCAGTGTAGACTGGTTTATGCAAGGAGGGCACCATCTGTGCCCTTCATAGCATTTCCAGAGGCCAGGAGAGGCTATTCCTCTCAGGCCCTTAACACCTATTTCCAAAGGGAGAGGGTGTAACACTCTCTCTCAGAGGAAATCCTTTGTTCTGCCTTCCTGGGACTGGGCTGCCCAGGCCCCAGGGGGGCAGAAACCTGTCTGAGGGTTGGCAGCAGCGGTAGCAGCAGAGAAAGCCCTTGAGAGCTAGTTTGGCAGTACCCGGGGTCCATGCTCGAGCCCCGGGGATGCATGGGATTGGCACCCCAATACCAGATTTGGCTTGGGGGGACAAATCCATGACCTTAGACATGTTACATGGCCATGTTCGGAGTTACCATTGTGAAGCTACACATAGGTATTGACCTATATATAGTTCACGCGTTTAATGGTGTCCCCGGACTCACAAAGTCCGGGGAAATTGCCCTGAACAATGTGGGGGCACCTTGGCTAGTGCCAGGGTGCCCTCACACTTAGTAACTTTGCACCTAACCTTCACTAAGTGAGGGTTAGACATATAGGTGACTTATAAGTTACTTAAGTGCAGTGTAAAATGGCTGTGAAATAACGTGGACGTTATTTTACTCAGGCTGCAGTGGCAGTCCTGTGTAAGAATTGTCTGAGCTCCCTATGGGTGGCACAAGAAATGCTGCAGCCCATAGGGATCTCCTGGAACGCCAATACCCTGGGTACCTAGGTACCATATACTAGGGAATTATAAGGGTGTTCCAGTATGCCAATCAGAATTGGTGTAAATGGTCACTAGCCTGCAGTGACAATTTAAAAAGCAGAGAGAGCATAAACACTGAGGTTCTGGTTAGCAGCGCCTCAGTGATACAGTTAGGCACCACACAGGGAAACACATACAGGGTACAAGTTATGAGCACTGGGGTCCTGGCTAGCAGGATCCCAGTGACACAGGCAAAAACAAACATACACACAAGAAAAAAATGGGGGTAACATGCCAGGCAAGATGGTACTTTCCTACACAACCCCCCAAACGTGGGACAATAAGACTAACTGCTCAGGTGAGTCTTCATTGCCTAAGTGGAAAAATCTGGAGTGTCCATCTGCATTGGAGTGGGTACTCCCAGGTATATGTTCCACTGTATAGTCCATTCCCTGTAGGGAGATGGACCACCTCAACAATTTAGGGTTTTCACCTTTCATTTGTTTTAGCCAAAGTAGAGGTTTGTGGTCTGTCTGAACCATAAAGTGAGTACCAAACAGGTATGGTCTCACCTTTTTCAGTGCCCAGACCACAGCAAAGGCCTCCCTCTCTATGGCAGACAAACGCTTTTCTCTAGGGGTCAACCTCCTGCTGATAAAAGCAACAGGTTGATCCTGGCCCTCAGTATTAAGCTGTGATAGCACTGCCCCAACCCACAATTCAGAAGCATCAGTCTGGACTATGAACTTTTTGGAGTAGCAAGGGCTTTATAGGACAGGTGAAGAGCACATGGCCTGTTTGAGCTCATCAAAAGCTTTTTGACAGCTAGCTGTCCACAATACTTTTTGAGGCATCTTTTTGCTAGTGAGGTCATTAAGAGGAGCTGCAATGGAGCCATAGTTCTTAATAAACCTCCTATAGTACCCTGTCAGGCTTAGAAAGGCTCTCACCTGGGTTTGAGTTGTAGGGGGAGCCCATGCCATAATGGTCTGGATCTTCTCCTGCAGTGGTGCAATCTGTTCCCCACCTACCAGGTGGCCCAGATAAACCACTTTCCCCTGCCCTATCTGGCACTTTGAGGCCTTGATAGTGAGGCCTGCCTTTTGCAGGGCCTCCAAAATGTTCCACAGGTGGACCTGGTGATCATCCCAGGTGGAGCTAAAGACAGCTATATCATCCAGATATGCAGCACTAAAAGCTTCCAACCCTTGCAGGACTGTGTTCACGAACCTTTGAAAAGTGGCAGGTGCATTTTTCAGACCAAAGGGCATTACAGTGAATTGATAGTGCCCTCCAATGGTTGAAAATGCAGTCTTGGGTTTAGCATCTTCTGATAATTTAATCGGCCAATACCATGCAGTTAAATAAAAAGTGCTTAGAAACGTGGCAGAAGCCAGTGTTTCTATCAGCTCATCTGCCCTGGGTATAGGGTAAGCATCTGTCTTGGTTACTTGGTTGAGCCCTCTATAGTCAACACAAAACCTCATCTCTCTTTTACTATCCTTACTGTGAGGTTTTGGAACAAGCATCACTGGGCTAGCCCATGGGCTTTCTGGAGGTTCAATCACTCCTAAGTCTAACATTTTCTGAACCTCTTGTTTTATGCAGTCCCTGACATGGTCAGGCTGTCTATAAATCTTACTTTTGACAGGTAAACTGTCTCCAGTATGATTATATGCTCACGCCAAGTAGTGGTACCTGGTATCAGTGAGAGGAGTTCAGAAAACTGAATTAAGAGATTTATGCAGTTATCTTTCTGTTCAGCAGTAAGGCAATCTGCAAGTACTACTTCCTCCACTAAGCCATCAGCTTCAGTGGTGGAGAAGAGATCAGGGAGAGGGTCACTCTCTTCTTCCTGTCCCTCATCAGGTACGATCAGCCCTGTCATAGTAGGGTTTTAGGCGGTTGACATGGAGCACCCTAAATGGACTCCTGGCAGTGCCCAGGTCTACCAAGTAGGTAACCTCATCCTTTTTCTCAACAATTAGATGGGGTCCACTCCATTTGTCCTGGAGTGCTCTTGGGGCCACAGGCTCCAATACCCACACCTTCTGTCCTGGGTGGTACTGGGTCGGGACAGCCTTCTGGTCATGCCATCGCTTTTGCAGCTCCTGGCTGGCCTCAAGGTTTTTACTGGCCTTTTTTATGTACTCAGCCATTCTTGATCTTAGGTCAAGCACATAATCCACAATGTCTTGTTTAGGACCTTTTAAAGGTTGTTCCCAACCCTCCTTAACAAGTGCAAGGGGCATTCTCACAGGGTGTGCAAAGAGGATTTCAAAGGGGCTAAAGCCCACTCCTTTTTGGGGTACCTCCCTGTAATTAAAAAGGAGGCAAGGTAACAGGGCATCCCATCTCCTTCTGAGTTTTTCAGGGAGACTCATTATCATACCTTTGAGAGTTTTATTAAACCTCTCAACCAGACCATTTGTTTGTGGATGATAAGGAATAGTGAACTTGTATGTTACACCACACTCCTTCCACATTGCTTAAAGGTATGCAGACATGAAGTTACTACCTCTGTCTGACACCTCTTCTTTAGGGAAACCCATCCTGGAAAAAGATTCCCAGGAGGGCCTTTGCCACTGCAGGAGCTGTAGTGGTCCTTAAGGGAATTGCTTCAAGATATCCACTACCACCAGGATAAACCTATTGGATGGTCCAGGGGGCCAACTATGTCAACCCCAACCCTTTCAAGAGGGACCCCAACCACAGGAAGTGGAATTAAGGGGGCCTTTGGAGTGCCACCAGTCTTGCCACTGGCTTGGCAGGTCACACAAGAACGACAAATCTCTTTGGTGTCCTCTGACATATGAGGCCAGTGAAACAGGGTAACAAGCCTGTCCCAAGTTTTACTTTGGCCCAAATGACCAGCCAAAGGAATGTCATGTTGTAAGGTAAGAAGACACTCCCTGTACTGCAAAGGGATGACCAATCACCTGGCAGCTCCAGGTTTAGGGACTCTTGACTCAGTATACAGGATGTTGTCTTCCCAATAAACCTTATGGCTATCACTGACATCCCCATTCTGCTGTTTCAAACCCTCTAGTGTGGGACAGGTCTGCTGTGCCACACTCAGCTCTTCCCTAGCTGGCCCCCCTGCACCCAAAAGCTCAGCAGCGTCTGCTGCCATCTCATCTGATGTAGGTTCTGCAAAGGGAGAGGATTCCTTTTCCTCAAAAGGGGAATCTTCTGGTGAGGGAGGGATAGTGGGCAATGATTTGCCCTTCCTATCCCTAGCTTTTGGAAGCACTTGGTCCATTGTTCCAGAATCCAAGGTTCACTGTCCTTTTTGCTTTTTGGCCTCAGCCCTTGTCAAAGCAAACATATGCCCAGGAATGCCCAGCATTGCTGCATGAGCCTCCAACTCCACTTCAGCCCAAGCTGATGTCTCCAAATCATTGCCTAGTAAGCAATCTACAGGTAATTCAGTGGCTACCACAACTTTCTTTGGACAAGTAAACCACCCCCCCCCACAGTTGAGATTCACAACAGCCATATGGCGGCTAAGTGTGTTATTGTGAGCATCAGTCACTTGGTACTGCTGGCCAAGTAGGTGTTGATCAGGGTGAACCAGTTTCTCTACAACCATAGTTACACTGGCTCCTATGTCCCTGTAGGCCTCAACACCATTAATTAGGGGTAGTTGCTTGTACTTACCCATATTAAGGGGACAAGCAACCAAGGTGGCAAAGTCAATGCCACCATCAGGGACTAAAACAGCCTCTGTGGTCTCCCTAAGAAGACCATCCCCAACTACACTGTCAATAGTGAGCCCAGCTACACCCTTGGATTAGCTATTTGTAGTAGACTTCCCACCACCACTGCTATTACTAGGGGTACTAGAGGTTGCTGTTGGGGTTGTGGTAGTGGGAGCCTTGGTGTTTTTCTTTGGACATGTGGCATCACTTGCCCAATGGCCTTTTACTTTACATAAATCACACCATGGGAAGAGGATTTGGACCCGCAACCCCCCGAGGATTTTTGTGGGCTTGATGAAGACTCAGAATGTTTTTGGTCTTTGTCCCCACCCTTGTCAGAAGGCTTACCTTCCTTATTCTTGCCATCCTTGTCACCCCCTGTATGAACTTTTCTGTTCACTCTCATTCTGACCCATTTGCCTGCCTTCTTTCCCAATTCTTGGGCAGAGGTCAGATCTGAGTCTACCAAGTACTGGTGCAACAAATCAGACACACAATTGTTCAAAATATGCTCTCTCAGGATTAGATTATACAGGCTTTCATAGTCAGTCACCTTACTGCCATGTAACCAACCCTCCAAGGCCTTCACTCAACAGTCTACAAAGTCTGTCCAGTCTTGAGAGGACTCTTTTCTGGGGTCTCTGAATTTAATCCTGTATTGTTCAGTGGTTAAGCCAAATCCATCCAAGAGTGCATCCTTCAAAACTTTGTCATTGTTAGCATCGCTTTCTCTGACAGTAAGGAGCCTATCCCTACCCTTAACAGTGAAAGATAGCCACAAGATAGCAGCCCACTACCTTTGAGGGACCAACTGTATCAAACAGGCCCTCTCAAGTGCAACAAACCACTTGTTAATGTCATCCCACTCCTTGTAAGGAGGGACTATCTTATGCAGGTTTCTGGAATCTTGCTCTCTAACAGGATTGCTATCAAAAACACTGCTGCTGCCACCATGGGGAACTAACCCCAACCTCTGCCTTTCCCTTTCCACATCCAGAGATTCCCTGTCTAAGGCCATCTGCTGTTGTCTAAGCTTCAGCCTGGCCTCTTCTAACCTCAGCTTTCTGAGTTCCCTTTCCATTAAGTTATCTTCAGGGTGGGAGGCTTGGGAATTGTGAGACACAGAAGAAATGTGGGAATTGGCAGAGTTGGACCTGTCCCTAACTGGCTGGACCCTAGTAACCTCATCATTAGGAGTGAAAGGTGCCCTACCAGTGTGTGATCCCCTCCCACTACCAGTGTCACTAGGTGGCCTGTTAGCTGGCAGGTCCTTGGAAGAACCCTCCCCAGCATCCTCAGTGGGCTCCTCTGAGTTTGGCTGGGTACCCCCTCCACTACCTCCTGATCCTGGGATGGGCCAGACTGGTTCTGGTCACTTTCTAGGAGAAGGCTAAGGAGGAGATCTTTTGTAGGATTCTTACCAATTGCTAAACCTCTTTCAATGCAGAGACCCCTCAAACTTTTAAAGTTTAGATTTCCATATGTTGCCTGGACAACTGTGGGAGTAAGCTCTACTGCAGACATGACAGAAAAGGTTTAGGACAGAGAGAGAAAAACGTTTTCAAACTTTTGAAAACTTTGAAAAGTTTTCAGAAACTTTTCAGAATTTTTTTAGAGAAGGAATGTTAAACTGTTTAGGTTACTGTGTATATTCTGAAGCATTTGGTATATGTTTTTCTTATGAAAAGCACCAATGACAAAGTGGTAACGCAGTTACAAGTACTTATCCCACCGCTGTCACCAATGTAGGAAGCTGGCCTGGCTTATAGTGGGTACCTGATGGTACTTACACCTTGTGCCAGATCCAGTTATCACTTATTAGTAGATTAGTAGTGTTCTAGCAGCTTAGGCTGATAGAGGTAGCTATAGCATAGCAGCTTAGGCTGAACTAGGAGACATGTAAAGCTCCTACCATACCACTTATATCATATAGAACTATATCATAAAAAAACACAATACTCAGAGTTACTAAAAATAAAGGTACTTTATTTTAGTGACAATATGCTAAAAGTATCTCAGAGGATATACTCCCTTAGGAGGTAAGTAAAATACACAAAATATACACACAAACCAAAATCACGTAAGTAAAACACTTAGAAAAGTAGTGCAAACACTGTAGAACACAATAGAATGCAATAGGAGACAATAGACCTAGGGGCACCACAAACCATATACTCCAAAAGTGGAATGCGAACCACGAATGGGCCTCAGGCCTAGTGTAGTGTGTAGAAGGTCGCTGGGAGTGTAAGAAAACACTAAGGGTGTCCAAGATACCCCACTCCAAGACCCTGAAAAGTAGGAGTAAATTTACCTTACTACCCCAGAAAGACAGTAAAGTCGAGATAGGGGATTCTGCAAAGACAACAATTGACTGCAAATCACTGAAGACGTATTCCTGGACCTGAGGACCTGCAAAGGAAGGGGACCAAGTCCAGGAGTCACGCAAGTGTCCAGGAGGCAGGAGCCCACTAAATCCCGGATGAAGGTGCAAAAGGGCTGCCTCCGGGTGGAAGATACCGAAGATTCTGCAATAACGGAAGGTGCCAGGAACTTCTCCTTTGGTCAGAAGATGTCCCATGGCGTGCTGGAGGATGCAGAGTTGTTTCCACGCAGAAAGACCGCAAACAAGCCTTGCTAGCTTGAAGAGTTGCGGTTGAAGATTTTGGGTGCTGTCAGAGCCCCGGAAGGACCAGGAGGTCGCCCCTTGTACAAAGAGACAGAGGGGGCGCTCAGCAACAAAGAGAGCCCATGCAGAAGCAGGCAGCACTATCAAATTTGGACAAAAGGACCACTGGACTGTCGGGGTCACTTGGAACCAGCTCCTGTGTTCCAGGGACCACGCTCGTCAAGATGAGAGGGGACCGAGAGGACCGGTGATGCAGAAGTTTGGTGCCTGCATTAGCAGGGGAAGATTCCGTCGACTCAAGGGAGATTTCTTCTTGGCTTCCAGTGCCACCAGGAAACAGTCGGGAAAGCCGGCAGGATTAGGCGCTATAATGTTGCTGGTAGTCTTCTTGCTACTTTGTTCCGGTTTTGTAGGCATCCTGGAGCAGTCAGCGGTCGATCCTTGGCAGAAGTCGAAGAGGGAAGTGCAGAGGAACTCTGGTGAGCTCTTGCATTCTTTATCTGAAGAGAAACTCAAAGGAGAGACCCTAAATAGCCCTCAGAAGAGGATTGGCTACCTAACCAGGTAAGAGCCTATGAGGAGGGGTCTCTGACGTCTCCTGCTGGCACTGGCCACTCAGAGGTCTCCATTGTGCCCTCACACCTTTGCATTCAAGATGGCAGAGGTCTGGGACACACTGGAGGAGCTCTGGGCACCACCCCTGGGGTGGTGATGGACAGGGGAGTGGTCCCCTTTCCTTTGTCCAGTTTCGCTCTAGAGCAGGGGCTGGGGGATCCCTGAACCGGTGTAGATTGGTTCATACAAGGAGGGCACCATCTGTGCCCTTCAAAGCGTTTCCAGAGGCCAGAAGAGGCTACTCCTCTCAGGCCCTTAACATCTATTTCCAAAGGGAGAGGGTGTAACACCCTCTCTCTGAGGATCCTTTGTTCTGCCTTCCAGGGACTGGGCTGCCCAGGCCCCAGGGGGGCAGAAACCTGTCTGAGGGTTGGCAGCAGCGGTACCTGCAGAGAAAACCCCAGAGAGCTAGTTTGGCAGTACCCGGGGTCCATGCTGGAACCCAGGGATGCATGGGATTGGCACCCCAATACCAGATTTGGCATTGGGGGACAATTCCATGATCTTAGACATGTTACATGGCATATTCGGAGTTACCATTGTAAAGCTACATATAGGTATTGATCTATATGTACTGCACGCGTGTAATGGTGTACCCGCACTCACAAAGTCCGGGGAAATTGCCCTGAACTATGTGGGGCACCTTGGCTAGTGCCAGGGTGCCCTCACACTTAGTAACTTTGTTACTTAAGTGCAGTGAAAAATGGCTGTGAAATAACATGGATGTTATTTCACTCAGGCTGCAGTGGCAGTCCTGTGTAAGAATTGTCTGAGCTCCCTATGGGTGGCAAACGAAATACTGCAGCCCATAGGGGTCTCCTGGACCCCAATACCCTGGGTACCTAGGTACCATATACTAGGGAATTATAAGGGTGTTCCTGTGTGTCAATCAGAATTGGTAGAAATTGTCACTAGCCTGCAGTGACAATTATAAATACAGAGAGAGCATAAGCACTGAGGTTCTGGTTAGCAGAGCCTCAGTGACAGTTAGGCACTACACAGGGAACACATTCAGGCTACAAACTATGAACACTAGGGTCCTGGCTAGCAGGATCCCAGTGACAAAAGGCAAAAACAAACTGACACACAAGTAAAAATGGGGGTAACATGCCAGGCAAGATGGTACTTTCCTACAGTTTGGGAGGGGTTTTATGTCAGAAATGTGGCAAAGAAGAATGAACTGTAGCATTTACTTCAAGGACTCTTAATGAAACAGAAAGGAAATATGCAGTTATAGAGAAAGATCTAATAGGGTGTGTTTGGGTGATTGAACACTTTTGTAATTATGTGTGGGGCAGCTAGTTCCTTTTGAGAACAGATCATAAACCTCTTCTATGCATTTTGTCTCCAGGGGATGGTTGGAATGCTACAACTCACATTGCAAGATTGATGTCAAAATTCCAAGAGCACAGTTTTAAAGTTGAGTATGTACCAGGAAAAACTAATTTTACAGCAGATTGTCTGTCTAGGCTATCATGCAGTATGAATTTGAGAAGGAAGTGAATGAGGAACTAGATATGATTCCCACTATTAAAGATGTGGTGGAGGAAGAATTTGAAGGAATTGATGAAAGATTGTGGATGGAGATTGGAAACAAGAATGACCTGTGGAAAACACTGAGAGGTTATGTTTTAGAAGGATGGCCAAAGAAAGAGAAATTGAACTCCGAAGTTTTACCATTTTGGAACGTATCTGATGAACTGGAGGTAGAAGGAGAGTTGCTATTCAAGGATAGCAAGTGTGCTCCTCTAGAAAAAATGCAGCAAATCATTCTTTAGTTAGCCCATAGGCAACATTTCGGTATGTCCTCTATGAAAAGGTTCTTCAGGACAAGTTTTTGGTGGCAAGGAATGGATATGATGGTGGATAGAATGGTGAGGGAATTTTATGTATGTGTGAGAGGAGAAAAGGCACTTAAGGTCGTTCCGGCTCCTTTCAAACCTGTACGCTGGCCAGATTTCCCTTGGCAGAAGGTTGCTTTGGACATTTCTGGACCATTTTACTAATTGCCACAGGAAGCACGGTTTGGTTTAGTACTTGTGGATTATCATTCAAACTGGCCAGAAATAAAGTTTGTAGCGCAAATACCTACAAGAGTAGTGATTATGTTTCTCAAGGAAATATTTGTGAGGGAAGGATGCCTAGAAGTCTTAATCACTGATAATGGTGTTCAACTTAAATCTATGAAAATGGAAGATTTCCTCCAACACTGCAGGATTAAACAAATTACCACAGCTCTATATGAACCTCAAGGAAATGGTCAGGTTGAGAGATTCAACCGGGTACTAAACGATTGGGTATGTGAAGCATGTAAGTTTGGATATGAGTGGAAAGATATTCTGAGAGAACAATTATGGATGTACAAAGTGACACCTCAAACTGTAACTGAAGTCAGCCCTTTTAAACTACTTAAAGGAAGAAATGGGAAAAAGGAGTGTCAAAACTGCTCTAGATTTTGTAGGTATGAATGTAAACAGAATAAGATGAAAGAATGGTTTTATATAAAGTGGAAGGTCAAGAAACCTATTTTCCAAATAGGTGATTGTGTGAGAATTAGATTATCAGGGTTTGTGGCAAAGGATATGCCTAAATAAAGTAAAACTTTGAAGGTGGTGAAAGTCAATACCAGTAGTGTAGTTACTCAGGATGGTAAGGTGTGGAATTTCTGACAAGTATCAAAATGCAAAGAAGGATTGAGTGATAGATTGGGTATAAGGTAGAAAGATGAGGCAAATTTCTTGCCTAAAGCTGACAAGTCATTCAGTTTAAGGAAACAAACTATTGATAGTAATGCATCAGGACTAAGGGAGGAAGCTATACTATGTGAATCTGTGGCATCTAGAGTTAAGAGAGGAACCAGAACGAGACGTGCTCCAGATAAATATAAAGATTTTGCATCATAGTATTGCATGCTCTTTGAGGGGAAAGATGTGTTACATGCTTATTTTCAGTTTATGTAAATACTGTATATATGTTCTTGAATTATTTAACTTAGAATGCTTTCGTGTTTTGTTTCCTTTTGAAATTCTTATCTCTATTATCTGGTAACTGTTTATCATTTAGAATGAGATGGGGACATTTTGCTTGGATTCCTGGACAGCCAGTTGATATATGCTGTGCTACTACCATAAATACTTTTTATTCCCTTCACTTGACTGGAAGCATTTATTTTCAACATATGGTAATCCGTGCGATTACATGTAACTAAATATCTTTCTATGAGCTGTAACAATGTGACAATACTCTAATGTTACAGGACTGCTATAATGTAAAAACATTAATGATCAATTAATTAAAATCATTACTATTAGACCTGACATTCTTGGTGTGGTCTGCCCTTTCTTTTTTGCCTCTGCTTCCCATGTTTTGACGGTGTTCTGGACTCTGTTTTTGCTGTTTTTGGTACTCTGGGCACTTTACCACTGCTGATCAGTGCTAAAGTGCAAGGGCGCCTGTGTAAAAAGTATGTGTAATTGGCGTTCCATGATTGGCATCTTTGATTTACTAGTAAGTCCCTAGTAAAGTGCACTATTGGTGCCCAGGTTCTGCAAATCAAATGCTACTAGTGGGCCTGCAGCACTGGTTGTGCCACCCACATTAATAGCCCTGTAAACATGGCTCAGACCTGCCACTGTAGTGTCTTTTGTGTGCAGTTTTACCCTGCCAATTCAACCTGGCAAGTGGGCCTAAACCGTCCCTTTTAATACATGTAAGGCACCCCGAGGGAGCCCCATTGGCAGGGTGCAGTGTATGTTAAAGGTGGGACATGTACTGATGTGTTTTATAAGTCCTAGCAGTGAAATACTGGCAAATTTGTTTTTCACTGTTGCAAGGTCTATCTGTCATAGATTAACATGGGGGCTGCCTTTAAATAACTTTAAAATGTAGATTCCCTCTGGGAGCAGATACAAATTTAAAAATTTAAAAATACATCTTTTAGTAAAGTTGTTTTTTAGATTGTTAGTTTGAAAATGTCACTTTTAGAAAGTGGGCATTTTCATGCTTAAACCATTCTGTGACTCTGCCTGTTTGTGGATTTCCTGTCTGGGTCAGTTTGACAGTTGGGTTAGCTGCGATTCCCCTCTAGACAGTGAGACAAAGGGAGATGGGAAGCAGCCTGCATATCCTGATGGGCCATCTGTGCTAGAGTGGAGGGAGGAGTCGTCACTTATACCTTAATGGGTTGTGCCTGCCCTCTCACAATGCAGTTTCCAACCCCCGGGTGTGTGTCTGGGGTCTGGCCTGGGCAAGGCAGGATCTTATCAATAACTGAGACTTTCCTTTGAAGTTTGCCTACTTCAAATTCAGAAAGGGGTATAAGTAGTGGACCCAAAACCCCAGACTTTAGATTTCTCCAAGATCACTTTTAGATTCAAGAGGAACCTCTAATAGAGAAAAGAGCTGAAGAGCTGAGGAGAAGTGCAGCCCCTGCCTGTGTTTTGTTGGGCTATCCTGCAGTTGCTGTGTCTGCCTGTGAACAGGGGACAAAGAATGGACTTTGTTGTGCATTCCTACTTGAGAAGAATCTCCAATGGCTTGGACTGAGCTTGCCTCCTGTTTTGAAGACTCAGGGCCATCAAAGACTTACTCTGCCAACACTTGGACTCTCTGCTGCTCTCCTGCCCTGCCAAGTGGTGCCCTATCCAGTCCCCGGGCTCTTGTGAGGTGAAGGTGGCAGAGCAAGAGCTGAAAAACCACACACAGAACGCTGTGCAGGGTCATTTTCGACTTACCATCTGCAACGTGGCTGTTAAACGACAAGCCGATGGCTTCCCGGCTGAAATCGATGCTCCCCTTGCATTGCAGCTGGGTGATCAACACATCGCAGCTAGAGAAATGACACTCAACACCCGCTTTCAGCCGCTGATAACGAAGCAACCCCCACGCAGCTCACTTTTCTAACACCGTACACCTGTATTTTCCACGCATCGTCCCTGGGCGTCAAAGTCAATCTCGACTCTGCGCGGATCCGACGTGCCCGTCTGGAAAACCAACGCATCACCAACCCGACGGGAGAAGAAAAGATGCACGGCCTCCCTTGTGAGGAAAGAATCAACGCATAGCTGACTTTTCTGACGCACGTTTACCCCTGCAGCTTTATTTTTGACGCAAACCATGTACTTTGTGTAAAATCAACGTTTCCATTGTTTTCTACAGAATAAGACTCTTAGGGCCTGATTACAACTTTGGAGGAGGTGTTAATCCGTCCCAAAAGTGACGGATATACCACCAGCCGTATTACGAGTTCCATAGGATATAATGGACTCGTAATACGGCTGGTGGTATATCCGTCACTTTACCGTCACTTTTGGGACGGATTAACACCTCCTCCAAAGTTGTAATCAGGCCCTTATTCTTTTGAACATTCATATTTTAACTTGTACATGTTGGATTTTTGTCATTTTGGTCTGTTTGATTAAGTTAAATATTACCTATATTTCTAAACTGGTGTGGTGTCCATTTTGTAGTGTTTTTACTGTATTACTGTGTGTGTTGGTACAAATACTTTCTAAATTGCTTTTGAGTTAAGCCTGCCTGCTCGTGCCAAGCTACCAAAGGGGTGAGTGGAGGTTAACCAGGTATGTTTCTTCTTTTGCCCTGACTAGAGTGAGGGTCCTTGCTTGAACAGGGGGTAACCTGACTGCCAACCAAAGACCCCATTTCTAACAGTTACAATGTAAAATGCAGTAATAATTAGAGTTGACAAAACAATTCTACTTCATGGTTGCTCATAGTTCAGTGTCTTGGCTAAGCATTATATCCTATTTTATGCAAGAAGGCAATTTATCATGTATAAATGGAAAGGGTTCTGTACTAGAAGGAAGCCTGTGCAAATAATAACTGAAGTGCAGAGGGTGAACCAGGAATTAGGGACCATTACAGAAGATGGTGTGAGCTGTACCTTAACCCTATCGTCAAGGAAGAGAAAACATCTCGGCTAGGGGAGCTATTTAAAATGGCAAAGTGTTTTCTTTATAGCCTGGTCAATGCCCTGGAGGTATTTTACTAGAGGACTACTGGATTTACCATATGCTTTCCATGACAACTAAACCAGGCTTACTCCCTATGTAAGAATTTTTATAATATACAGGCTTGATCTTTGGCATCTGGAACAACATTTCCCTGCATTCCAATTAAGTCTACTGCTATTATCACTGGCTTGTCACCATAACCAACTCAGACCTACTGGACTGAGTGTAAACTTTCCCACAAGGAGGCTGTTATGATGCATCTTTGCATCATAAATTCTAGAATGGAAGGCGGCAAGGTTCGGTAACCGACAGTTGACCAGGAGCCGGCCTGACGCCAGGTTGTGTCATTGGGGATTAAAACTGAGACGCGTTAAAACGACTTGTTTGTATGGTTCTTCGCATAACATTTTGGCGACGAGCGCTGAAGGTGTGCAGACACAACCTGGGTCTTACAGCCGGTGACGCCCATGAACACTGATTATTTCTTCATCTCGGCGCTGATGAAAGATCAGCAACTCGGCGAGCACTGACTCACCTGTGGTTCGGTCGCAGCTGATTTTCGCCGAGGCCGCGACCAGGGTGAGCCGTGGGAGAGTGCTGGTGCTGCTCTTTCATCGGAGGTGTTAAACTCTAAGGAACACGCGCATGCGCGTGAAATGGTCTGACGGCCATTTTCATTTTACGTCTAGACCGCTCATGATAGGAGAGCGGCGGCCATCTTGAGTTCATCGGAAAGTAAAACAGCGGCGGCCATCTTAAGTTCATCGGAAAGGAAAACAGCGGCAGACATCTTGCGTTTCATTGGAAAAGGAAAGAATAGACTGCTCATCTCAAGGGAGCGGCGGCCATCTTATATGTAATTTTTCTGGCTTTGTTACATCTGAACAGCCATACTTGTTGCAATTTCGTTTGTTTGAAGAAAAAAAAAAGAAACTAAAACTAATTTGCTCACCGGCAAGGGACTATTTTTGTATTTCAGAGTATTTGGCTGTCATATTGGTGTGAGGGAAAGGGAGAAAAAAAACGGAAAGTAAACAACATTTATCTTCGTCTTTTCCTGGATAAAATCTGTGTTTTGCGTTGAGTGTAATATTTGTCATGGCTTCCTTGGGTAATATTATTACACCACAGTTATTCCTATCACAAGCAGGTCAACCTGACATTTGTTGGGAAGATTGGATCAAAATCTTAGAAAATTACATCATAGCACTTGATAGTCAGAATTTTCTCCAGCCAGAAAAAAAACAGTTTTATTGAGTGCTCTTGGAAATGAGGGTCTAAGAGTTTTTAAGTATTTGCCAGTAGCATTGGGTCCTAATGGTCAACCTATGGATGATGTCTATAAAGAAGCTATAAAAAAGGTTGGAGAACCGATTTGCAAAAGAGGTAAATCTGGTTATGACCAGGTACAAATTTTACACTCAACCTCAGGCAGAACATGAATCCATTGATGAGTTTGTGGCTAGACTCAGAGAACTTTCCATTAAGTGCAGCTTTGGTAATATGACGGAAGAATTAATTCGTGACCAGTTGATCGTGCAGTGCAGGGAAAAGAAAATACAAGAAAGGTTATGGGCAGCAAAGGATCCATCACTCATGGAAGCTATTGGAATGGCTAAAGTAATCAAGGAGTCGCAGAGGTGCATGAAGGAAATGAACAAAAGAGACAAGGCAACTGATGTGTCTGTGATCAATCCAGGCCAACAGGACTATGTTGAAAATGAAGTATGTGCAACTAGGAGGAAAGAGAAGAAAGAGTATGGCCTATCAGCATCCAGGAATAAAGGGGAGCAAAGTTTTTCTGGGGCCAGGAGTAAGAGGGATTGCGCCCGTTGTGGTAGCATCTTCCATGATACAGACTCAAAAAAATGTTTTGCTATGAACAAAATTTGCAGGAGTTGTGGGCGTAAGGGCCATTATGCGAGAGTGTGTAGAGAATCTTGTAGAGTGAACAAGAGTGGGAATTCTGGTGTGGGAGTGGTTGAAAGTACAACGGAAAGCTTGTTTACTGACAGGGTCCTCGTAGTAAATGATGGTCACAAATTTAAAAATGCAGTTATTTCTCAGGAAAAGGGGAGGATGTCTAGACCTACAGCTGTATTCAAAGTATGCGAGAAGGATGTTGAACTCATGATTGACTCTGGGTCCATGTACACCATCATACCTGAACGGGTTTTCAAAGTGCATTGGCAGGATGTCAATCTGATACCTAAAGACATAAACCTGGGGGGGTATCAAGGAGTACGGTTTATGTGTCAATGGAAGGACCACCGATTTTGGGGTGGATGCAACAATTGGATTTAAATATCATGTTACATCCCAGAGCCCCTAATCAGGTGTTGGTCGTGGATGAACTCACCTTGGAGAGGGTGTTGTCAGGAACAGAAAATGTTTTTTTGCAAAAAATTGGGATGTCTCAAAGGTTATGTTCACAAAGTGAAAGTGAAATCCAATGCTACCCCTATTCAACATAAATTGAGAAGAGTGCCACTGTCTGTTCGTGATGGGTTAAAAAAATTGTTAGGAGAGATGTTAGAGGATGGTGTGATTGAGCCTGTGGAAGCGTCAGAGTGGGTTTCGCCAGTGGTTGAAATCTGATGGTCGTCTGAGATTCTGTGTAGACTTACGCTCAGTGAACCAGAATATTGTGGTTGATGTCTTTCCTGTTCCTAACATAAATGAGTTACCTACTTTTGTGAAGGACAAGAGTTACTTCTCAAAGCTTGACTTAAGGAGTGCTTATCACCATATTAGGTTGCATGAGAGCTCCAAGTCACTCACAACATTTATCACCCCAGAAGGAACTTTTCAATTCAATCGGTTACCATTTGGATTAGCATCGGCTGCTAGTGTTTTTCAGAGGGCAATGACAAAGGTTTTAGAAGGAGTAAATGATGTAATTTACTTCCAAGACGACATTCTGGTCATGGGGAAGACTAAGGGGGAACATAACGCCACTTTACATTTAGTGTTCAGGAAATTGGAAGAGTTTGGCCTCACGCTAAATCAGGAGAAGTGCGTTCTTTTGACCAAACAAGTTGAATATTTGGGCTGTACCATTGCTATGGGGTCGATTAAGCCTAAGCACTCTTTGTTGGATGCCATAAGCAAAGCACCGGTTCCGAAAGATAGAGATCAACTAAGGTCGTTCTTGGAGCTGGTGGAGTACTATTCCAAGTTTGTGGAAAAATTGGTAGAGAAGACAGAAGGGTTAAAACAAATCTTACGCAAGGGAAATAAGTTTGAGTGGGAGGAAGAACAGCAACTTTGTTTTGACAACATCAAGAGTGAGGTATGTCGAGCAGGCATATTGTCAGTGTTTGACAGGAGTTTAAAATCTGCACTCACAGTAGATGCCAGTGCATCTGGTTTGGGAGTGGTTCTGTCACAATTTCATGGAAGGGATGAGAGGACTGTGGCGTTTGCCTCTCGTACTTTGACATCAGATGGAAAAAATTATTCGGTCATAGAGCGAGAAGCTTTAGCGGCAGCTTGGGGTGCTGAGTATTTTCGTGTATATCTGTGGGGTTTGCTGTTTGTTTTACGGACTGATCATAAGCCACTAATAAGGATCTTAGCTCCAGGTGATGCAGGAAAAGGCTCAGCCAGGCTAGCTAGACTAGCGGTAAGGCTTCAGGAGTATACTTGCACAGTTGAGTTTTTACAAGGCTGGAAGAATGTTCAGGCAGATTGTTTGTCTAGATTACCTTTGAATTGGGAAGAGGTTGATGGTGCTGGTGTGAGAGATGCAGACATGGAAGGTGAGGTTGCCTCTGTATAAGATGCTGTGGATAGCTGCACAGGGTCCTTTTCGGTGTTGCAGTGAAGAGAGGGAATGAAAGAAGATCCAGTAATGAGTGATGTACTTAAAATGATTAGGTGTGGAGAGGTGAGAGAGAGCACTCTTGCCCCAGCTATAAGACCTTATTTGAAGGTTCTGGAAGAACTCTCTGTTTGCGGTGATGGGGTGATTATGAAGGGAGACTGTTTTGTTCCTCCTGTGGGGTTGAGGTTCCGAATTTTTCAACTGGCACATGAGGGTCATCTTGGACAAGGATTAACCATCAGAAGGGTGAGAGCAAACTTTTGGTGGCCAGGCTTGGATAATCAAATCAAGGAATGGGTGCGAAGTTCTAAATTGTGCAGAGAAAGCGGGAAGAGATTGGTTCTTGAGAAGTGTGAGGGTGGACATCTAGGAGATCCTGGGAAGCCTTGGCATACGATCTGTTTAGATTTTTTTGGACCGTTGAGGGAGTTGTCTCTAGACATGAGATTTGCAGTGGTAATAGTGGATATTCACTCAAAGTGGTTGGTAGTGGAATTTTTGAGAGATGTCACCACAAAGACTACCATTGGTGTCTTAGAGAAAATTTTAAAAAAAGAAGGAGCCCCAGTAGTATTACGGATAATGGCACACAACTCACTTCACATAAGATGGTAAGATTTTTAAGGGCTTGGGGTGTTAGGCATTCGTGTACATCTTTATACAATCCAAGGGGGAATGGAGTGGCTGAGAGGGCTGTTAGACTTCTCAGTTAGCCTTAGCAAACCAGGGCGATGTCAGAGAAACTATCTCGGACATGGTATGGGCGTTTTGCACCACACCACATGGTGTTACTGAAAGGGTTCAGTTGTGTGGATATGAGGGGGCGATGGGCAGGCACCAAACTAGTGCCAGCCTGGTTGAAAGGAGTGTTGTGTGATGATGTGGGTGCCAATGATCTAGACAAGTCTCCCAAGAGGGGTGCGAGGCAAGCTGGATTACAGGTGGAAGTAGGAGATTGGGTCAAAGTGAAGTCGGGAAGGGTACAGGGAGGTTTGACCAAGTTCAGGGGTCCTTTCGGTGTTCAGCGAGTTGGTACGTATATGTGATTTTGGAGAATGGTGAGAGGTGGAATTTTCGGAATGTGGCCCTATTCCAAAAGAGTGGGGCGTTTGAGGGGAATAGTGGTGAAGGTTGCTCAGGAATGATGTTCATGGGTGATGATGAGGTGGTTAGTGAGAGGAGTGGTGTATCACTGGATGGTTGTGTAGGACGACAGCATGGGGATGTTGGGAGTGAGAGTGGTGATGATTCTGTTCCAGGAGATGTTGGGAATGAGCATGGTGTTGAGCATGGTGTTGATCCTGTCCTTGAGAAGAGTCAGGAGACCACCTTTTTATTTGAAGTATTTCGTTAGATAAGAGATAAATTGAAAATGTCTTTATTATTGTTAACATTTGTTATGAAATTTCTTGCTTTCATTTTCTGATTTCTTGTATGTTAATTAATGTGTTTTGTTTTCCTTATTTGTTTTCATTAATGAACGAGAGAGGATGTGTTATGACGCATCTTTGCATCATAAATTCTAGAATGGAAGGCGGCAGGGTTCGGTAACCGGCAGTTGACCAGGAGCCGGCCTGACACCAGGTTGTGTCATTGAGGATTAAAACTGAGACGCGTTAAAACGACTTGTTTGTATGGTTCTTCGCATAACAGAGGCCATCAGGCATACAATCATAAAATTGCAAATGTCTAAAAAATTACAGCTGACAAAAGAAAATACTATATTTTCTAACAGGGCTAAACAAGGAATCTCAGTGCAAAATGTCTGTACCCATGGTTTGTCCGTGGGGGCAAACCAACACCAAACCTCTTGCCTACTAAGGTAATCTGCGAGTTTCATGTAACAAACTATCTGTAGGTTTTAATTCAGAGTAGTAACAATCCACTCTTAAATGCCTATCAACTTTAATATATGCTTTTCAGAATCAATGTCAGGCCTCCTGCCATCACCACAACCTTTCAATTTAAACAAGCAATCCTTTAGCCTGCAAAATTGGCATGTCATCTTAACCAAGTCAAGTCTACTGTACTAAGCACAAACTTACTACGAGGTAACCATCCGGCTAACGGTCATAAAAGTACAAATGTATACAAAATTACAGTTGCTCAAGCAAAATACCATCTCCCAGAGTCCATGTAAACTGCAACCCTCACGCATACACATATAAAAATACAAATACGTAGACCAATACCGTTGGCAAAACATACAACACTTCTCAACAGGGCCTAAAAAGAATCATCACAGTCAAAACCCCCAGGGTTTGTCAGAGTGGGAAACCAATACCAAAACACCTGTGTGCTAATGTGATCTGTGAGATTACACAATATGTGTATATAATCTATTGTACAATGTGAGAATAACCAAACTTTAAAGGCTTACTTGCTCTAACAAATGGTTTTCGCAATAAGCCTGATCAACTGCCTTTGTCGTAACTGTTCACAATAGGCAGACCAGACCTATTGCATGAGACATGTTTCCCACCGCACCCATCAGGTCTAAACCTTGTCCTGTAACCAACTCAGGCCTACAGTTTCAAGCATAAACTTTTCCACAAGACAGCCATCAGAGACGCAGTCAAAATATTAGAAAGGAATACAAACTAACAGTTGGCTAAGAAACATACTGTCTCTGATAAGACAGCCTGATAAGTATTCTTACACAACACACTTTTTTATATCCATGGTTTGTCACACGGGATAACCAACTCCAAAATTACTGCCTACTATGGTAATCTGTGAGATTCCATGTAACACAATACTTATGGGTAAACTTTAATGTAGAGCACTAAAAATTGGCAATGAAACACCTATTGACTTTAACATGTGCTTTCAACAATAAATGGCATGCCTAGTTCCATTTATTATATACCATTTTATACTCAGATCAGCCTACAGCCACTATCATTGGCTTTTCACCATAACCAACTTAGGCCCTCATTACCACCCTGGTGGTAAATGTCGCCTACTGCCGCGCTGACGGCCGCCAACACACCGTGACCGCAGCAGTATTCCACTATGGGTATTATGACCACACTGAGAAATCTGCCACTATACAGACACCCACACAAGTCCGCCAGACCAAAGGACAGTGATAAACTGGTGATGGCCAAACCCATGCCGTTATGTCAACAGGAATACTCCCACTGTATCACGACGCACGCAGTAAACCATTGGCGGTACATCCAGGTAGAGCCACAGCTATTCGGATCCCAGATGCAGCAGACGTCCATTGCTAGGAAGATGGAGCTATGGACGAGAATCGTGGACAGAGTCAACGCCGTGGGACAGCACCCCAGAACAAGGGATGACATCAGGAAGAGGTGGAACGACCTACGGGGGAAGGTGTGCTCCGTGGTTGCAAGACACCAAGTTGCTCCTCACCCACAACTAACAACATGGGAGGAGCAAGTCTTGGCAATAATGCATCCTGAGGGCCTCGCAGGAGTAGCAGGAGGACTGGACTCTGGTAAGTCACATCTTTACTAGTTTATCCCCCCCCCAACTGCATGCCATCACAAACTCCTACCCCTACCCTCACCCCCATCACTCCACCACCTCACTGATATCGCACTATCACAACCCACCCATCCCAATACCAAGCCCTGCATGCAACACCAAAGCATGGACCCCCAACACAGACCTGTATGGACACCCATCACCACAGCATGCCCAGTAGAGAGACTCACCAAGCCCACAAAATCACCACGCACACACAAGGCCAAGCTCACAGGAAAATCACAACCATACAGGGAAACACACCCATGCACAAGATGGCACACGCAGACACAATAACACTGCATTTTCATCCCCACAGGAACCCTAATCAATGTCACTGGAGAGGAGGTGCCAGCTACATCCAGTCCCCCCCCTGAAGAGGCCCACAGTGACGACAGCAGCTCTGCACGCCTGGATCACGATGATCAACCTGGCCCATCAGGGACCTCTGGACAGTCGGGTACCCTGCCACAGTCCCAACCCACCACAGAGCTTCCCCTCTCAGGAAACACTAGCACAGCACCCAGCCAGCAGGCCCATGCCACTGTCCCCAGGACACGTCAATCAGAAGTGTGTCCACCACTACAGGGACCCCAGGCAACCCCACAGACACAGGAAGATCGGGGACCTGGGGTCAGTGGCAGTGGGCACACGGTTCAGGGGACAGAGGCACAGGACAACAGGGAAGCTGGGAGGACTGCTGTGCGACAGGGGGAGGACAGGCCCAGGGAACCCACTCTCCACGAGGCACTCTCTAACATCCTGGGAGCATACCACCATTCCCAGGAGACGATGGGCCAGATACTGGCTAAGTTGCAGGAGACCCAGCGGCTGCAGGAGGGACAGTACCTGGGTGTAGGAGGCTGGCCTGGCTTATAGTGGGTACCTTGTGGTACTTACACCTTGTGCCAGGTCCGGTTATCCCTTATTAGTAGATTAGAAGTGTTCTAGCAGCTTAGGCTGATAGAGGTAGCTATAGCAGAGCAGCTTAGGATGAACTAGGAGACATGCAAAACTCCTACTATACCATTTATATCACAAGAATCACAATACTCTAAGTTACTAAAAATAAAGGTACTGTTTAGTGACAATGTGCCAAAAATATCTAAGGGGATATACTCCCTTAGGAGGTAAGTAAAATACACAAAATATACACACAAACCAAAATCAGGTAAGTAAACATTTAGAGAATTAGTGCAACAGTGTAGAATACAAGGGGATGCAATAGGCCTAGGGGCAACACAAACCATATACTAAGAAAGTCGAATGCGAACCACTTAAGGAACCCAGGCCTAGTGTAGTGTGTAGAGCGTCGCTGGGAGTGTAAGAAAACACTAAGGGTGTCCAAGATACCCTACCCAAGACCCTGAAAAGTAAGAATAAAGCGACCCCACTTCCCCAGAAACACACTAAAGTTGTGATAGGAGATTCTACAAAGACTACAACAGACTGCAAAGCACTGAAGATGGATTCCTGGACCTGAGGACCTGCAAAGGAAGGGGTCCAAGAGTTATGAAAGTGTCCTGGGGGGGCAGGAGCCCACTAAACCTTGGACGAAGGTGCAAAATGGCTGCCTCTGGATGGAAGAAGCAGAAGATTCTACAACAACGAAAGGTGCTAGGAACTTCTGCTTCATGCAGATGTCCCGCGGAGTGCTGGAGGATGCAGAGTTGTTTCTTTGGCAAAAGAACACAAACAAGCCTTGCTAGCTGCAAGAGTCGAAGTGGAAGAAAAAGGGTGCTGCCCGGGCCCAGGAACGACCAGGATGTCGCCACTTGGGAGAGGAGACAGAGGGAGCACTCAGCAACGTAGAGAGCCCATGCATAAGAAGGTAGCAACCACAGAAGCACTTGAACAACGGTTCAAGAAGTCTGAACACAGCGGTCGTCTCAACACTACAAGAGGGTCCCACGAAGCCGGAGGTCAACTCAGGGAGTTGAGCAATGTAGGACAAAGTGCTCGGGACCTCGGCTTGACTGTGCACGAAGGATTCTGTGGAAATGAGCACAGGAGCCCTAGCAGCTGCAGTTCACGCGGTGCACAGAATTACTGTCTGTAGAGGGGAGGCAAGGACTTACCTCCTCCAAATGTGGACAGTTGGACCACAGGACAGTCTGGGTCACTTGGGTCCACCACCTGTGTTCCAGGGGTCACGCTCGTCAGGATGAAAGGGGTTCGGTCCCAGAGTACCGGTGACACTGAAGTTTGGTGCCTGGTGAAGCAGGGGGAAGATTCCGTCAATCCACAGGAGATTTCATCGTGGCTTCCAGTGCAGGATGAATGCAGGCAGCGCCCAAAGCATGCACCACCAGGAAACAGTCGAGAAAGCCGGCAGGATTAAGTGCTACAATGTCGCTGGTAGTCTTCTTACTACTTTGTTGCAGTTTTGCAGGCGTCCTGGAGCAGTTAGCGGTCGATCCTTGGCAGAAGTCGAAGAGGGAGGTGCAGAGGCACTCTGGTGAGTTCTTGGAAGTCGTTATCTGAGGAAAAGCCCACTGAAGAGAACCAAAATAGCCCTCAGAAGAGGATTGGCCACCTAGTCAGGTAAGCACCTATCAGGAGGGGTCTCTGACTTCACCTGCTGGCACTGGCCACTCAGAGGCCTCCTGAGTGCCCTCACACCTCTGGATCCAAGATGGCAGAGGTCTGGGACACACTGGAGGAGCTCTGGGCACCACCCCTGGGGTGGTGATGGACAGGGGAGTGGTCACTTCCCTTTCCTTTGTCCAGTTTCGTGCCGAGGCAGGGACTTGTGGTTCTCGGAACCGGTGTAGACTGGCGTATGCAAGGAGGGCACCATCTGTGCCCTTCAAAGCATTTCCAGAGGCGGGGAGAGGCTACTCCTCCCCAGCCCTAAGACCTATTTCCAAAGGGAGAGGGTGTAACACCCTCTCTCAGAGGAAATGCTTTGTTCTGCCTTCCTGGGACTGGGCTGCCCAGACCCCAGGAGGGCAGAACCCTGTCTGTGGGGTGGCAGCAGGGTAGCTGCAGAGAAAACCCCAGAGAGCTGGAGCCCCGGGGATGCATGGGATTGGCACCCCAATACCAGATTTGGGATGAGGGGACAATTCCATGATCTTAGACATGTTACATGGCCATATTCAGAGTTACCATTTTGAAGCTACATATAGGTATTGACCTATATGTAGTGCACACGTGTAATGGTGTCCCCGCACTCACAAAGTCCAGGGAAATGGCCCTGAACTATGTGGGGCACCTTTGCTAGTGCAAGGGTGCCCTCACACTTAGTAACTTTGCACCTAACCTTCAGCAAGTGAAGGCTAGACATATAGGTGACTTATAGGTTACTTAAGTGCAGTGCAAATGGCTGTGAAATAATGTGTGTGTTATTTCACTCAGGCTGCAGTGACAGTCCTGTGTAAGATTTGTCTGAGCTCCCTATGGGTGGCAAAAGAAATGCTGCAGCCCATAGGGATCTCCTGGAACCCTAATACCCTGGGTACCTAGGTAACATATACTAGAGAATTATAAGGGTATTCCAGTGTGCCAATTAGAATTGGTAAAAATGGTCACAAGCCTATAGTGACAATTTTAAAGGCAGGGAGAGCATAAGCACTGAGGTTCTGGTTAGCAGAGCCTCAGTGACACAGTTAGTCACTACACAGGCACACACATTCAGGCCACAAACTATGAGCACTGGGGTCCTGGCTAGCAGGATCCCAGTGAGACAGGCAAAAACAAACTTACATACATGTACAAATGGGGGTAAAATGCCAGGCAAGATGGTACTTTCCTACAATAGGTAACCATTAATAACTATTTACATACAAGCATTTCACTATTGAAATATTGAGGAAAGAAAAAAATATTGTTATAAAAGTATATAAATAAATTACCTTCAAATACTGCAACTCCTGAAAGTCTGTGTTTATACAACACAGGTTTAAATCTCAATATATTATGGGGGCCATTACGACCCCGGCGGGAGGCGATAATGTGGCGGTAGTACCAACAAGCTGGCAGTACTTACCACCACATTATGACCGCAGCAGAGATGCAACGGTAATACTGCTGATACTACCAGCCTGCAGCCTGGCAGTCCCGGCGGTTGAAATCCACCAGGTCCGCCAGCATTTCCATGGCGGTAAACACTTCCATGGAAAGGCTAGCGGTATGGGAGACTCAGGGGCCCCTGCAGTGCCCATGCCTTTAGCATGGGCACTGCAGGGGCCCCAAAGCACAGCCCCATCGCACATGCGCGATGGGTGCTGCTGCACCTGACGCACCTCAACATTGCTGCCGGCTCCATTACAAGCCAGCTCCAATGTTGGGGTGACATTTCTGCTGGGCCAGCGGGCAGAAACGCAGTTTCCATCCGCTGGCCCAGAGGAAATGTCATAATGTGGTGCCAAACATACCGCCAGCACTGGCGGTATGTTGGTGCCCGTGGCATCGGCGATCTTGGAAAAAGACCTCCAATGTCATAATGAGGGCCTATATTCCTTACACAAAGATTCCTTTACTATGTAATTGTGTATCTTTATATTTAGTACTTTATTCTGACTGTATGTACAAGAGGAACAAAATACTCTCTTGAAAGCTTTACTCTCTCACATCACCCTATACCTTTTTCAATCTAACCTCTATCTCCACTCTCTAACTCATCCCAAGTCCATTCTACTATGAACTCCAAAAGAACCCTCCTACTCTTCCCTTCTCTACCACTCCTGACTCACCCAAAAACTTCGGTTAACTATGATCTCACAAACAACCCTATCAAATTCTCCCTCATTTCTCTCTCCTTGGACTCATCCCAAACCCCATTTTACTTCTATGATCTCCCTAATCCCTTTCTACGGATTCTTCCAACCTCCACCTCTCCTTTACTCATCCCAAAGCTCTTCTTACTACTATGATCTCCCAGGTAACACTTTGGGATTCTTCCCTCCACTATTATATTCAATCCAACTAACAGACTCTCACGTCCTCTGCTCAAATGAACTTAAACCTCCCAATACTAATACTTTATTCATACTTCCCTATACTAATCCACCACTAACCCTTTTGGATTCCGGAGTAGTGTGCTACTCGCCAAAAAGCACTTTGCCGTCTTTTCAGGGGTAGCAAGTGCTAAATAAATACAATTACAATCACATACAGAACACGGTTCAAGAGCCTTTTCAGTAGGTGCGGCTAACAAAAGAATGCAAAACGAGTCCTTGATAACAAGAAGTGTGAAGCAAAGCGGTAGTTCTGTGAGGATCAGTAGCAGCAGTCAGTCTGTGACTCGCTCTCTAAAAGAGCAAGGAAGTCTAACTGCAGCTGGGTCGGCTGTATGAACACACTCCTTTCCACACTTGTGAATTCCAAAATCAACACAGGGGCCTGCATTTTGAAGAAAGTAAAACACCCCACAGGTCATCTCACTCCCTTTTCATCTTGATGCACCCACTTTCACAAGCAAATGTAATTACATAATTTCTAAAAACTAACCCTCATCATGAGTAACTGTAGCAGCTACATGTGCTGTCCCCTGATACTACGGTACTCTGAATTTCTTAAGTAACATATTTTTGTTCTATAGTAAAGCGCTCAGATGCCTCTGGGTAATGTCCGTGCTATATAAAAACGCTTAAACACATGAGGCTATAAAGGTCATCTCACTCCATTCCCATCTTTATGCGCTCACTTTCATAAACAAACGAGGCTAGAAAATGCACTGAGGCTAGAAAATGCACTTACTGATAGCAAAGAATGACAAAGGGTATTCACTCCCAGTTTCTGCGAATAAGAAAAAAGGGGCTCGATTTATGAAAAGTTTGCGCCGCCTTTGCGTCATTTTTTTATGTAAAAGCAGCAAAAATTTACAAAACATAATCGTATTTTGTAAGTTTGCCCCACTTTGCGTGATAAAATGAGGCAAAGGCGGCGCAAACTTTTCATAAATCAGGCCCAAGGTATCTGCAGTGAAACACACTCCCCATTCCAGGAGCAGGCGCGCTGGAAACACCGCACGCGCTCGCTGCAAGTAGCAGTGCATCGCAGTAAACTGTTAAGAGATATTGCACGGAGCAGAAACATTCACTCTTTCCACACACAAAAAAAAAGCAAAACTGTTTCCTGCTGGACTACAACAAAATAGAAAGATAGTCCTGTCGTCAAGCGTTTAACAATAATGTCTCTTCTATTCATCGATGACTAGGTATGTGTGTTCTGAAACCTGGAATGTTTCTTAAAAATATGTATTTACACTGCCCCACAAATAAAAACAGAGGAATCAGCTGGATGTTTAGAGATGGCACGATTACTCAAGGCGGCAGAACGAGCCTCCCTACAATCCTCCTTCCCACACCCACCGGCGTCCGGAAGTCCCACCTCCCCCTATGACGTAATTTCCCTGGGTACCGAAAGACCTGTCAGTCAAACAGCTGAAGTAAATAGCTACACTGCCCTCTTCTGGCCATCATGACGTATTACACATTCGGTGACACAGGTCTCCAAAGACGAGAATATAACGAACTCAAAATAACATCATTGAAATGGGATGCTTTATTGAAATGGGATGCTTTTGGGATGCTTTATGGCCACTGTTATTGCAACCCGGCGGTTATATGTGACAAAAATGGATAATCTACAGACAACGGAGCTTTCCCTCCTGGAAAGATAAACGTTGAACAACTTAAAGAGAAATATCGCTTCAGTAGTATTGTAGCGCTTCCTAGGTGATTCGTGAGGCCGCTAAAAAGAATGCAGAGGAGTTAACATCACATCTTATGTAACTGGGCTCAGCTGTCCCCTCAGCAGCCTCAAGGCATGTAATAATAGCTCATATATTTCTTAGAGACAGAAGGCAATCTGAAATGGACATTTTTGAGCTGAAACTTCATTCACTAACTCTAGTTTCTAAATGCCAATATGTACAGAAGCTATTCACTGTCCCCCTATAATCAGTGCTTGAAGTGGAAAAAATAGTAGTGCAGGTTCTCTGTACCAGAGTACCTGCTTGTTTGTGGGAAGTGCAGGTACTCTCCAATTAAAAATATTAAGTTTTTCCTGAGAAGTGCGGGTACTCTCCCTCTCAAAATGAAAAAGTGCCAGTACTCGGTACCGGACAGAACCGGCCCATTTAAACCACTGGCTATAATATCAGTAACAATACAGTGCGTCAAAACTGTAGTCTGGTTTACTAGAAGCTTACAAGACGCTCAAGGTGACTTTGTTAGAGTACGTGACACGTGCTGGCGGGTCAGGTAGGGCATAGCTTCAAAGGGGTGCTGATGATGCTACCCCTCCCCACAAAATTATATTCTGTATTAAATAGTTGAGTACAGGTGTTTTCAGACAGCGATTGTGAGGTGTCTGTCTCATTTCACCTGGGATTTTTATATGCCCACAATGACAAAAACACACACTCTGCTCGTCTCTGTTTTGAAGGCCTTGATTAATGTTGGTTAGCTTGAAAAATATTGTGTTTTAAGTGACCCTAACATTTCACTCTCCCCTCTCTTTCCACTGCCACTTAAGCCCCTCTCTTCTTCTGCTTCCAATAAAATGTATTTTAACAAGACATGCAAGAGTGATTGTTGGAAAATCTGAAGTTCACCTTCCCCCCCCAAATGTTACTGGCCAAGGTACGCCCTGTATTCTGGGTATCTGCCCTCTGCTCCAAGTTCACATGCGCACAAATCTTCATTGTCTAGGATCTGTGAAACAGGTACAGGTGTCAACACTCTATTCTTCGGGAACCACGGACCGGGGTAGGTCTCCGCCTGGCCAGCATTGCTTCAACAAACGTTGTTTAGCGCTGGACTATTGGTCCGTGTATTCCTAGGATGCTCGCCTTCAATTTTAGGACGGGCACGAGTTAGGAATTATTTATTCCATATTCATCTAAGTGATTATTACGCCTCCCCACTAATTGCTGGTCGAGAGGTATCTGTATTAACTTCCTTGCAAATATATGTGACCCTCATTATTCAGGAGATACATATAGTCACATAAGGTCCTGATGAAGCATCACTGGATCCGTTTGGACCACCAGGATGCGAAACATGTTGACCCATGAGGGGTTAGTTTTTGGAGAATTCCCAGACTCCTCTCCTTGATATGTTTTAATTTTCAAGAGTGATTGATCTTAACTTCTTGATTCACTCTTCTGATTCTAATTTTTAATCTTGGCCCTGACCGCTCATTGGGTCCAATAAAATCTACAGTCCCAGTGGCGTTTTTGAGAGTCAATTTTAACCACAAATTTTTTTTCTGATCTCCGTTGATTCTTTAGTCACCCTTGGGGTCACGGCACCACCATATATTAAGATCTCCGGCAAAGAGCCCCCCCATCAGGGGTGGTGCCCCGCAGACATTGCAGCGCCAGTCTGACGAGGAGCAGCGCCTATGATGAAGCATGACACCCTATGGGTGTGTGAGGCCTCTTGCTCCTAGAATTTAGGACCCTGGTCACTATATTTTTTGTTTTATTGGAACAGTGTATCACTGATTTTCTATGTTCACTTAAGGAGGATATACACTGGACCATAATTCCTCCTGCTCCCTCCCTTATTCTCAGTCAACACTCTAAGCACACCTCAAATATGCTCTACTCAGGGCACTGGAATTGGGAGCAATGTGGTCCCTATTAGACTTTGGTGCTCCCAACTGGACCCGTCTCTCTCTATTAATTCATATGTGGAGATACAGAGGGCAAGGGTCTCAGTTTAAAAGTTCACTCAAATAAATAAAGTACAGAAATGCATAAGCCGGGCCATTCAAGTGAGATAAGCTAGGAGCCGACAAACCTTAAAAGAATATCGCAAAGAACTCAGCACAGTTCTAAATGAAATCTAGCACATATTTGCATTCTGAGAATGGGGGAAGGGTCTTCTGTTAACATGTAGAAACCACGCTCTTTTACAGTATTTTACACAAATACTTCATACATTTACTACATCGGTACATAGTTCACATACTCTTAACCAATTGAAAACAAGCAAAGGAGCTACACTACAAGGAATTCGTGTACACCCCACATCTTTTCTCAGCACATGGAATGTTACATAGTACATAGGTCAACCTGGGGCAGTCTCTGTCCTTGAGAAAGTACCCTCTGCTCACATAGCTACAGAACATCACTATCATCTAGTGAAGCCTACAATCTTTTTTAGGACCAAGAATAAACCACAGCTCAAGTTACATGTTAGAATGCAGAGTCACTGTGAAAATTCACGACAAGGCCTAGGTTGTCCTGTGCAGCAGCCAGACTCATCCTGGACATCCCCTGATACAGCCACATCTCGTCCCACCTCAGAGACCTACACTGGCTCCCAGTCAACAAGTGCATCACATACAAACTCCTGATCCACACCTACAAGGACCTACACACCAAAGGACTGGCATACCTCAACCACCTCCTTACCTGCTACATACCCAACAGACATCTCCAATCTTCCCAGCTCCCCCTTGCAGCTGTTCCCAGGATCCGGAAAAGAACAGCAGGAGAAAGATCCTTCTCCTACCTCACAAACTGGACATGGAACACGCTACCTCTCAAGCTCAGGCAGACGCATCACTGAAGCATTTCAGGAAGGACCTCAAGACCTGGCTCTTCGACTGAGCAGCATGACCACATACAGCAACTTGAGACCCTATGGGTGATTAGCCGCGCTTTAGAAATCACTGATTGACTGACTGATTGAGTGTAACTAAACTTTGTATTCTAAGCACTGAATTTCACACAATCTGCTCTCACATGGGGTGAATAAAAGTAATAAATACAAAATGTTTGAGGTGACTTCTAAGTTATTTTTTATAGCTTTGTGTTTTATCTATTTATGTGTCATGTTTTCCCTATAGGGTTGGTTAGGAAAAAATGAGAAAACATCCACATTCTTAACCATTTCCCTACGTGGAGTTGTACCCACTGGTAGGAATGTTGACAAATAATCTGTAGCATCCTCCATTCACTGGCAGCATTGGTGGAATCAGATCCAACCCAATGGTAGTTAACCTTAGTCCGGAAGTGGAAAGAAACAGGGATGACAATATGTGCCTCAAGGGCAGCTACACTTTGACAAGGCAGAACCTGTTTCTAGTAAATAGCTCTGAACACACCAATTTGTTTCTCTAAAGAGTGTTATTCGCAACCCATTAGCAGTGAAATTCTCCCTCTCACCCACAGGGCTGCCTAACCCTGGTTGCCTATAAAAAAAGGCAGAAAGTCGTAAAGTATATTTTATTTTGCAAGTAAGGGGCCATATGATGATTCCTCGCACAGCCCAATGCCTGAGGTTTTTTCTTTGTTTGGCAGAACAAATTGTAAACCGAGAGAGGCAATCCCTGGTCAGTTTCTTACATGTTCTGTTCGAAGTTCATGCATTATCTCTGAGAAATTCCTAGTTCAATTGTGATATGACCCTAAACATCCAACAGTTGACATCATGATATATAATCAGGGCTAAATATGCATTTCTGGGGTGTATCAATGAAAGTTGTGTGGATAAACAAAGTTAAGCTTAAACTTAAACACAATTCGGGTAAAACTGAGGTCCTTCTTTTCAGCATCAATACCACATTCTGGGACGAATCATGGTGGCCTCAAACTCTTGGCTTCCCTTCTACTCCATTATACTCAGTTAGGAATTTGGGGTTAATTGTTGATTCCAGTCTTTCCTGTTAATGCCCAGATAAATAAACTCACCTCATCTTGTTTTTCCTAATACTTATGTTAAGAAAAGTTCTCCCCTTCTTACCCTACGAACTACAGAAGACAGTATTTACAGCGCTGGTCTAGGCCAGACTGGACTACTGTAATGTCTTATATTTGGGCATTCATCAACAAGCATTAAAGAGACTTCAAATCTTGCAGAAGGCTAGTGCCCGACTCCTTAGGAGGGTCCCCAAGTTGGAGCCACTTTCAAACATTCTGGTGGACTCCCCAGTAAACGCAGAATAGCTTTCAAGGCACTTATTTTGGCACATAAGGCTCTGCATGGCAGAGGTCCTGACTATCTAAAGATGAGTTTCTCTGGGCACATTCCCAAGAGAACCCTGTGCTTGCCTACCTCCAGAACCATTAATGTTCCTAAAATTAGGAAAATGACTTGAAGTGGCAGAAGTTTTTTCAATATGACATGCCACCTTTGGAACATCTTTCATGCACTGCATAATCTCCCCAGAAATTGGGGGTGGCAGAGGAACTAGGGGAACCTGTTTCAGACGTTGGCTGCTGACTATTGCCAGGATGATCACAGGAGGCTGTGGTCAGGATCAGGCGCAGCTCCTCCGCTAGGGCGGTGGAGCGTCGCCCCCGCCAGCAACAGCAGCTGCAAACCTTTTACCCAAAAATTATAATAAACTATGCCACAGGCTGTGACGAGCACAGCACTCCCCCTCATGGCACATATATGTTTGGCCGGCCATCTCAGGCCGACCAAACACACATGCGGAGTAGACTTTCTCCAGCACGGCACTGTGTTGCCAGGCTGGAGAGAGAAGGCACAGGCTCCCAGTCTGCCTGGGAGCGCCCTGGCTGGGTGCTCCTAGCCAATCCTAACGCTTCTCTGAGTAGTGGGAGCCTTTGCCTGCAGCCTGTCTGCAGGAGAGGAGCAGCGTGGTGGTGACGGCGGCGGTGGTGGCGATGATACAGGTACTTTTTAAAATTATTATTAATTCAGCCACTCCCACCCGCGTGTGCCGACCCACTCCTATGTAGCACCGCGAGCCGCTCCTGGTCAGGAATAGGTGCCTTTCAATGGGCAACGCAGGCGATCAAGAGAAGCCTAAGGGCCGGGTATTTTATATGTCCTTCAATAGCCCTACTATCAAGTGCATATTTCCTGGCCCTCTTCTTGGTGCGTGGAAAAGCAGCCAAGGTAGAACATGAGACCTCCTAGAACGCTCCACTTCCTGCACCTGAGGCTCTGGGTCCGAATCTGGTGACGACTCTTGTAGGAAAGTACCATCTTGCCTGGCATGTTACCCCCATTTTTCACTGTATATATGTTGTTTTAGTTGTATGTGTCACTGGGACCCTGGTAACCCAGGGCCCCAGTGCTCATAAGTGTGCCTGAATGTGTTACCTGTGTAGTGACTAACTGTCTCACTGAGGCTCTGCTAATCAGAACCTCAGTGGTTATGCTCTCTCATTTCTTTCCAAATTGTCACTGACAGGCTAGTGACCATTTTTACCAATTTACATTGGCTTACTGGAACACCCTTATAATTCCCTAGTATATGGTACTGAGGTACCCAGGGTATTGGGGTTCCAGGAGATCCCTATGGGCTGCAGCATTTCTTTTGCCACCCATAGGGAGCTCTGACAATTCTTACACAGGCCTGCCACTGCAGCCTGAGTGAAATAACGTCCACGTTATTTCACAGCCATTTTACACTGCACTTAAGTAACTTATAAGTCACCTATATGTCTAACCTTTACCTGGTAAAGGTTAGGTGCAAAGTTACTTAGTGTGAGGGCACCCTGGCACTAGCCAAGGTGCCCCCACATTGTTCAGAGCCAATTCACTGAACTTTGTGAGTGCGGGGACACCATTACACGCGTGCACTACATATAGGTCACTACCTATATGTAGCTTCACCATGGTAACTCCGAATATGGCCATGTAACATGTCTATGATCATGGAATTGCCCCCTCTATGCCATCCTGGCATTGTTGGTACAATTCCATGATCCCAATGGTCTGTAGCACAGACCCTGGTACTGCCAGACTGCCCTTCCTGGGGTTTCTCTGCAGCTGCTGCTGCTGCCAACCCCTCAGACAGGCAGCTGCCCTCCTGGGGTCCAGCCAGGCCTGGCCCAGGATGGCAGAACAAAGAACTTCCTCTGAGAGAGGGTGTGACACCCTCTCCCTTTGGAAAATGGTGTGAAGGCAGGGGAGGAGTAGCCTCCCCCAGCCTCTGGAAATGCTTTGTTGGGCACAGATGTGCCCAATTCTGCATAAGCCAGTCTACACCGGTTCAGGGACCCCTTAGCCCCTGCTCTGGCGCGAAACTGGACAAAGGAAAGGGGAGTGACCACTCCCCTGACCTGCACCTCCCCTGGGAGGTGTCCAGAGCTCCTCCAGTGTGCTCCAGACCTCTGCCATCTTGGAAACAGAGGTGCTGCTGGCACACTGGACTGCTCTGAGTGGCCAGTGCCACCAGGTGACGTCAGAGACTCCTTGTGATAGGCTCCTTCAGGTGTTAGTAGCCTTTCCTCTCTCCTAGGTAGCCAAACCCTCTTTTCTGGCTATTTAGGGTCTCTGTCTCTGGGGAAACTTTAGATAACGAATGCATGAGCTCAGCCGAGTTCCTCTGCATCTCCCTCTTCACCTTCTGATAAGGAATCGACCGCTGACCGCGCTGGAAGCCTGCAAACCTGCAACATAGTAGCAAAGACGACTACTGCAACTCTGTAACGCTGATCCTGCCGCCTTCTCGACTGTTTTCCTGCTTGTGCATGCTGTGGGGGTAGTCTGCCTCCTCTCTGCACCAGAAGCTCCGAAGAAATCTCCCGTGGGTCGACGGAATCTTCCCCCTGCAACCGCAGGCACCAAAAAGCTGCATTACCGGTCCCTTGGGTCTCCTCTCAGCACGACGAGCGAGGTCCCTCGAATCCAGCGACACCGTCCAAGTGACCCCCACAGTCCAGTGACTCTTCAGCCCAAGTTTGGTGGAGGTAAGTCCTTGCCTCACCTCACTGGGCTGCATTGCTGGGAACCGCGACTTTGCAAGCTACTCCGGCCCCTGTGCACTTCCGGCGGAAATCCTTCGTGCACAGCCAAGCCTGGGTCCACGGCACTCTAACCTGCATTGCACGACTTTCTAAGTTGGTCTCCGGCGACGTGGGACTCCTTTGTGCAACTTCGGCGAGCACCGTTTCACGCATCCTCGTAGTGCCTGTTTCTGGCACTTCTCCGGGTGCTACCTGCTTCAGTGAGGACTCTTTGTCTTGCTCGACGTCCCCTCTCTCTGCAGGTCCAATTTGCGACCTCCTGGTCCCTCCTGGGCCCCAGCAGCGTCCAAAAACGCCAAACGCACGATTTGCGTGTAGCAAGGCTTGTTGGCGTCCATCCGGCGGGAAAACACTTCTGCACGACTCTCCAAGGCGTGGGGGATCCATCCTCCAAAGGGGAAGTCTCTAGCCCTTGTCGTTCCTGCAGTATTCACAGTTCTTCAGCCTAGTAAGAGCTTCTTTGCACCAACCGCTGGCATTTCTTGGGCATCTGCCCATCTCCGAGTTGCTTGTGACTTTTGGACTTGGTCCCCTTGTTCCACAGGTACCCTCAGTCAGGAATCCATCGTTGTTGCATTGCTGATTTGTGTTTTCCTTGCATTTTCCCTCTAACACGACTATTTTGTCCTTAGGGGAACTTTAGTGCACTTTGCACTCACTTTTCAGGGTCTTGGGGAGGGTTATTTTTCCAACTCTCACTATTTTCTAATAGTCCCAGCGACCCTCTACAAGGTCACATAGGTTTGGGGTCCATTCGTGGTTCGCATTCCACTTTTGGAGTATATGGTTTGTGTTGCCCCTATCCCTATGTTTCCCCATTGCATCCTATTGTAACTATACATTGTTTGCACTGTTTTCTAAGACTATACTGCATATTTTTGCTATTGTGTATATATATCTTGTGTATATTTCCTATCCTCTCACTGAGGGTACACTCTAAGATACTTTGGCATATTGTCATAAAAATAAAGTACCTTTATTTTTAGTATAACTGTGTATTGTGTTTTCTTATGATATTGTGCATATAACACTAAGTGGTACTGTGGTAGCTTCACACGTCTCCTAGTTCAGCCTAAGCTGCTCTGCTAAGCTACCATTATCTATCAGCCTAAGCTGCTAGACACCCTATACACTAATAAGGGATAACTGGGCCTGGTGCAAGGTGCAAGTACCCCTTGGTACTCACTACAAGCCAGTCCAGCCTCCTACATTGGTTTTGCAGCGGTGGGATAAGTGCTTTGAGACTACTTACCACTCTTGTCATTGTACTTTTCACAAGAGAAAAATATACAAAACAAGGTCAGTGTATATACACATAGCCAAAAAGTTTTGCATTTCCTCTTTTCACTCTTTTCTAAGTGCTGAAAAGTACTTCTAAACTTTCAAAAAGTTCTTAAAAGTTTAAAAAGTTTTTCTGTCTTTCCAAAAAGTTCTGAAAACTTTTTTCTCTTTGTCTATCACTTTAACTCTCTCTAAAAATGTCTGGCACAGGCCAAAAAGTTGAACTGTCCAAACTTGCATATGATCACCTTAGCTGGAAAGGAGCAAGGAGTCTCTGCATAGAGAGAGGTTTGAGTGTAGGGAAGAATTCTCCCTTAGAACTGTTAATTAATATGCTTAGGGTACAGGATAAGGCCATAAGTGCCCAATCTGTAGAAAAAGTAGCTAATGGTTCTCAATCTGATCCAGGGACTCCCCCAGGAAAAGGTTCAGGAAAGAAACTTCTCAGCCTGCCCATTACTAGACAGTCTAGCATAGTTGGTACAGAGGTTGAATCACATCATACTGATGATGTGCTCTCACATTATGCTGGTAGCCAAGCTGCTAGGGTGCCCCTTGTAAGGGACAGGTCTCCTTCTGTTCATTCCCATCATACCTCTGTATCTAGAAATGTCCCTCCCACCCACCCTGATGACAGATTGTTAGAAAGGGAGCTCAATAGATTGAGAGTGGAGCAAACCAGACTGAAGCTCAAGAAGCAACAGCTGGATTTGGATAGACAGTCTTTAGAAATAGAGAGGGAAAGACAGAAGATGGGTTTAGATTCCCATGGTGGCAGCAGCAGTATTCCCCATAGTCATCCTGCAAAAGAGCATGATTCCAGGAATCTGCACAAGATAGTTCCCCCTTACAAGGAGGGGGATGACATTAACAAGTGGTTTGCTGCACTTGAGAGGGCCTGTGTTGTACAGGATGTCCCTCAAAAGCAGTGGGCTGCTATCCTATGGCTATCATTTACTGGAAAAGGTAGGGATAGGCTCCTTACTGTAAAAGAAAATGATGCTAACAATTTCCAAGTTCTTAAGAATGCACTCCTGGATGGTTATGGCTTAACCAGTGAACAGTACAGGATAAAGTTCAGAGATACCAAAAAGGAGTCTTCACAAGACTGGGTTGATTTCATTGACCAGGCAGTGAAGGCCTTGGAGGGGTGGTTACATGGCAGTAAAGTTACTGATTATGACAGCCTGTATAACTTGATCCTGAGAGAGCATATTCTTAATAATTGTGTGTCTGATTTGTTGCACCAGTACTTGGTGGACTCTGATCTGACCTCTCCCCAAGAATTGGGAAAGAAGGCAGACAAATGGGTCAGAACAAGAGTGAACAGAAAAGTTCATACAGGGGGTGACAAAGATGGCAACAAAAAGAAGGATGGTAAGTCTTCTGACAAGGGTGGGGACAAATCTAAAAATGAGTCTTCATCAGGCCCACAAAAACACTCTGGTGGGGGTGGTGGGCCCAAATCCTCCTTTAATCAGAACAAGGAAAAGAAACCATGGTGCTATTTATGTAAAATAAAAGGCCATTGGACAACAGATCCCAGTTGTCCAAAGAAAGGCACCGCAGCTCCTACCACTACAACCCCTACTGCTACACCTAGTGTCCCTACTAATAGCAGTGGTGGTGGGAGCAAACCTACTAATAGCCAATCCAAGGGAGTAGCTGGGCTCACTGATGGTAATTTAGTTGGGGTTGGTCTGATTAGGGAGACCACAGAGGCTACTTTAGTCTCTGAAGGGGCTATTGACTTAGCCACTTTGGTTGCTTGCCCCCATAACTTGGAGAAGTACAAGCAACTAACCCTAATAAATGGTGTTGAGGTCCAGGCCTACAGGGACACAGGTGCCAGTGTCACAATGGTGATTGAGAAACTGGTGCACCCTGAACAACACATACTTGGACACCAGTACCAAGTAACCGATGCTCACAACATAACACAAAGCCACCCCATGGCTGTTGTAAATCTCAACTGGGGGGCGGTATCTGGTCCAAAGAAAGTTGTGGTAGCCTCAGATTTACCTGTAGACTGTCTATTAGGGAACGATTTGGAGACATCAGCTTGGTCAGATGTGGAGTTGGAGGCCCATGCAGCAATGCTGGGCATCCCAGGGCATATTTTTGCTTTGACAAGGGCTCAGGCCAAAAAGCAAAAAGGACAGGGAAGCTTGGATCCTGGAACAATGGACCAAGTGCTCCCTAAAGCTAGGGCTAGTAGAAGCAAACCACTTCCTACTAGCCCTCCCTCTACAGTGGATTCTACTTCTGAGGAAGAAGAATTCCCTCCCTGTGCAGAACCTACACCAGAGGAGCTGGAAGCAGACACTGCTGAGCTTTTGGGTGAAGGGGGGCCTGCCAGAGAGGAGCTGAGTGTGGCACAGCAAACCTGTCCCACATTAGAGGGTCTCAGACAGCAAGCTGTCAAACAGGCTAATGGGGATGTCAGTGACTCACACAGAGTTTACTGGGAGGACAACCTCTTGTACACTGAGCATAGGGATCCTAAACCTGGAGCTGCCAGGAGATTAGTGATTCCTCAGGAGTACAGAAAGTTCCTCCTAACACTGGCACATGACATTCCCTTAGCTGGGAACCTGGGTCAAATGAAAACTTGGGACAGATTGGTACCATTGTTTCATTGGCCTAGGATGTCTGAGGACACAAAAGAATTTTGTAAGTCCTGTGAAACATGTCAAGCCAGTGGCAAGACAGGTGGCACTCCAAAGGCACCCCTTATCCCACTGCCTGTGGTTGGGGTTCCCTTTGAAAGGGTAGGGGTTGACATAGTTGGCCCCCTGGACCCTCCTACTGCTTCAGGCAATAGGTTTATCTTGGTGGTAGTGGACCATGCCACAAGATATCCTGAAGCAATTCCTTTAAGGACCACTACAGCTCCTGCAGTGGCAAAGGCCCTCCTGGGAATATTTTCCAGGGTGGGCTTCCCAAAGGAAGTAGTATCAGACAGAGGAAGCAATTTCATGTCTGCATACTTAAAGGCCATGTGGAAGGAGTGTGGTGTAACTTACAAGTTCACAACACCCTATCATCCACAAACAAATGGACTGGTGGAGAGATTTAATAAAACTCTCAAAGGCATGATTATGGGACTCCCTGAAAAACTCCGCAGGAGATGGGATATCCTTCTACCATGCCTCCTTTTTGCCTACAGGGAGGTACCCCAGAAAGGAGTGGGCTTCAGCCCCTTTGAACTTCTTTTTGGACACCCTGTTAGGGGTCCACTCACACTTGTAAAGGAGGGTTGGGAACAACCTTTAAAAGCTCCTAAGCAGGATATTGTGGATTATGTACTTGGCCTCAGATCAAGGATGGCTGAGTACATGAAAAAGGCCAGTAAAAACCTTCAGGCCAGCCAAGAGCTCCAGAAGCAATGGCATGATCAGAAGGCTGTTTTGGTTCAGTACCAACCAGGACAGAAAGTGTGGGTCTTGGAGCCTGTGGCCCCAAGAGCACTCCAAGATAAATGGAGTGGACCCCACACAATTGTTGAAAAGAAGGGTGAAGTCACCTACTTGGTTGACTTAGGCACTGCCAGGAGTCCCCTTAGGGTGCTCCATGTCAACCGCCTGAAACCCTACTATGACAGGGCTGATCTCACCCTGCTCATGGCAACAGATGAGGGACAGGAAGAAGACAGTGATCCTCTACCTGATCTCTTCTCTTCCACAGAACAAGATGCTCTTGTGGAAGGTGTAGTTTTGGCTGATTGTCTTACTGCTGAGCAGAAAGATAATTGCATAAATCTCCTAGGACAATTTTCAGAACTCTTCTCCATTGTGCCAGGCACCACTTCTTGGTGTCAGCACACTATAGATACTGGAGACAGTTTACCTGTCAAAAGTAAGATCTATAGGCAGCCTGACCATGTCAGGGACTGCATAAAGCAAGAAGTTCAGAAAATGTTGGAACTAGGAGTGGTTGAGCACTCTGACAGTCCATGGGCTTCTCCTGTGGTACTGGTACCAAAACCCAATTCTAAAGATGGAAAGAAGGAAATGAGGTTTTGTGTAGACTATAGAGGTCTCAACTTGGTAACCAAAACTGATGCTCACCCTATACCCAGGGCAGATGAGCTCATAGATACACTGGCATCTGCCAAGTATCTAAGCACTTTTGATTTGACTGCAGGGTATTGGCAGATCAAATTGTCAGAAGATGCTAAACCTAAGACTGCATTTTCTACCATTGGAGGACATTACCAGTTTACTGTAATGCCTTTTGGTTTGAAAAATGCACCTGCCACTTTTCAGAGGTTGGTGAACACAGTCCTGCAAGGGCTGGAAGCTTTCAGTGCAGCATATTTGGATGATATAGCTGTCTTTAGCTCCAGCTGGGATGATCACCTGGTCCACCTTTGGAAAGTTTTGGAGGCCCTGCAAAAGGCAGGCCTCACTATCAAAGCTTCTGGCTTCAAAGTGCCAGATAGGGCAGGGTAAGGTGGTTTATCTGGGACACCTTGTTGGTGGGGAACAGATTGCACCACTTCAGGGGAAAATCCAAACTATTATTGATTGGGTTCCCCCTACCACTCAGACTCAGGTGAGAGCCTTCCTAGGCCTCACTGGGTATTACAGGAGGTTCATTAAGAACTATGGCTCCATTGCAGCCCCTCTTAATGACCTCACATCCAAGAAAATGCCTAAAAAGGTATTATGGACAGCAAACTGTCAGAAAGCTTTTGAGGAGCTGAAGCAGGCCATGTGCTCTGCACCTGTCCTGAAAAGCCCTTGTTACTCTAAAAAATTCTATGTCCAAACTGATGCATCTGAATTAGGAGTAGGGGCAGTCCTATCACAACTTAATTCTGAGGGCCAGGATCAACCTGTTGCTTTTATTAGTAGAAGGTTGACCCCTAGAGAAAAGCGTTGGTCTGCCATTGAGAGGGAGGCCTTTGCTGTGGTCTGGGCTCTGAAGAAGTTGAGGCCATACCTGTTTGGCACTCACTTCATTGTTCAGACAGACCACAAACCTCTACTTTGGCTAAAACAAATGAAAGGTGAAAATCCTAAATTGTTGAGGTGGTCCATATCCCTACAGGGAATGGACTATACAGTGGAACATAGACCTGGGAGTAGCCACTCCAATGCAGATGGACTCTCCAGATATTTCCACTTAGACAATGAAGACTCATCAGGTAATGGCTAGTCTTATTGTCCTTCGTTTGGGGGGGGGTTGTGTAGGAAAGTACCATCTTGCCTGGCATGTTACCCCCATTTTTCACTGTATATATGTTGTTTTAGTTGTATGTGTCACTGGGACCCTGGTAACCCAGGGCCCCAGTGCTCATAAGTGTGCCTGAATGTGTTACCTGTGTAGTGACTAACTGTCTCACTGAGGCTCTGCTAATCAGAACCTCAGTGGTTATGCTCTCTCATTTCTTTCCAAATTGTCACTGACAGGCTAGTGACCATTTTTACCAATTTACATTGGCTTACTGGAACACCCTTATAATTCCCTAGTATATGGTACTGAGGTACCCAGGGTATTGGGGTTCCAGGAGATCCCTATGGGCTGCAGCATTTCTTTTGCCACCCATAGGGAGCTCTGACAATTCTTACACAGGCCTGCCACTGCAGCCTGAGTGAAATAACGTCCACGTTATTTCACAGCCATTTTACACTGCACTTAAGTAACTTATAAGTCACCTATATGTCTAACCTTTACCTGGTAAAGGTTAGGTGCAAAGTTACTTAGTGTGAGGGCACCCTGGCACTAGCCAAGGTGCCCCCACATTGTTCAGAGCCAATTCACTGAACTTTGTGAGTGCGGGGACACCATTACACGCGTGCACTACATATAGGTCACTACCTATATGTAGCTTCACCATGGTAACTCCGAATATGGCCATGTAACATGTCTATGATCATGGAATTGCCCCCTCTATGCCATCCTGGCATTGTTGGTACAATTCCATGATCCCAGTGGTCTGTAGCACAGACCCTGGTACTGCCAGACTGCCCTTCCTGGGGTTTCTCTGCAGCTGCTGCTGCTGCCAACCCCTCAGACAGGCAGCTGCCCTCCTGGGGTCCAGCCAGGCCTGGCCCAGGATGGCAGAACAAAGAACTTCCTCTGAGAGAGGGTGTGACACCCTCTCCCTTTGGAAAATGGTGTGAAGGCAGGGGAGGAGTAGCCTCCCCCAGCCTCTGGAAATGCTTTGTTGGGCACAGATGTGCCCAATTCTGCTTAAGTCAGTCTACACCGGTTCAGGGACCCCTTAGCCCCTGCTCTGGCGCGAAACTGGACAAAGGAAAGGGGAGTGACCACTCCCCTGACCTGCACCTCCCCTGGGAGGTGTCCAGAGCTCCTCCAGTGTGCTCCAGACCTCTGCCATCTTGGAAACAGAGGTGCTGCTGGCACACTGGACTTCTCTGAGTGGCCAGTGCCACCAGGTGACGTCAGAGACTCCTTGTGATAGGCTCCTTCAGGTGTTAGTAGCCTTTCCTCTCTCCTAGGTAGCCAAACCCTCTTTTCTGGCTATTTAGGGTCTCTGGGGAAACTTTAGATAACGAATGCATGAGCTCAGCCGAGTTCCTCT
The DNA here is from genome assembly GCF_031143425.1 of Pleurodeles waltl. NCBI lineage: Eukaryota > Metazoa > Chordata > Amphibia > Caudata > Salamandridae > Pleurodeles > Pleurodeles waltl. Next base: position 46,604,365 of record NC_090444.1, read on the forward strand.
GCATCTCCCTCTTCACCTTCTGATAAGGAATCGACCGCTGACCGCGCTGGAAGCCTGCAAACCTGCAACATAGTAGCAAAGACGACTACTGCAACTCTGTAACGCTGATCCTGCCGCCTTCTCGACTGTTTTCCTGCTTGTGCATGCTGTGGGGGTAGTCTGCCTCCTCTCTGCACCAGAAGCTCCGAAGAAATCTCCCGTGGGTCGACGGAATCTTCCCCCTGCAACCGCAGGCACCAAAAAGCTGCATTACCGGTCCCTTGGGTCTCCTCTCAGCACGACGAGCGAGGTCCCTCGAATCCAGCGACACCGTCCAAGTGACCCCCACAGTCCAGTGACTCTTCAGCCCAAGTTTGGTGGAGGTAAGTCCTTGCCTCACCTCACTGGGCTGCATTGCTGGGAACCGCGACTTTGCAAGCTACTCCGGCCCCTGTGCACTTCCGGCGGAAATCCTTCGTGCACAGCCAAGCCTGGGTCCACGGCACTCTAACCTGCATTGCACGACTTTCTAAGTTGGTCTCCGGCGACGTGGGACTCCTTTGTGCAACTTCGGCGAGCACCGTTTCACGCATCCTCGTAGTGCCTGTTTCTGGCACTTCTCCGGGTGCTACCTGCTTCAGTGAGGGCTCTTTGTCTTGCTCGACGTCCCCTCTCTCTGCAGGTCCAATTTGCGACCTCCTGGTCCCTCCTGGGCCCCAGCAGCGTCCAAAAACGCCAAACGCACGATTTGCGTGTAGCAAGGCTTGTTGGCGTCCATCCGGCGGGAAAACACTTCTGCACGACTCTCCAAGGCGTGGGGGATCCATCCTCCAAAGGGGAAGTCTCTAGCCCTTGTCGTTCCTGCAGTATTCACAGTTCTTCAGCCTAGTAAGAGCTTCTTTGCACCAACCGCTGGCATTTCTTGGGCATCTGCCCATCTCCGAGTTGCTTGTGACTTTTGGACTTGGTCCCCTTGTTCCACAGGTACCCTCAGTCAGGAATCCATCGTTGTTGCATTGCTGATTTGTGTTTTCCTTGCATTTTCCCTCTAACACGACTATTTTGTCCTTAGGGGAACTTTAGTGCACTTTGCACTCACTTTTCAGGGTCTTGGGGAGGGTTATTTTTCTAACTCTCACTATTTTCTAATAGTCCCAGCGACCCTCTACAAGGTCACATAGGTTTGGGGTCCATTCGTGGTTCACATTCCACTTTTGGAGTATATGGTTTGTGTTGCCCCTATCCCTATGTTTCCCCATTGCATCCTATTGTAACTATACATTGTTTGCACTGTTTTCTAAGACTATACTGCATATTTTTGCTATTGTGTATATATATCTTGTGTATATTTCCTATCCTCTCACTGAGGGTACACTCTAAGATACTTTGGCATATTGTCATAAAAATAAAGTACCTTTATTTTTAGTATAACTGTGTATTGTGTTTTCTTATGATATTGTGCATATAACACTAAGTGGTACTGTGGTAGCTTCACACGTCTCCTAGTTCAGCCTAAGCTGCTCTGCTAAGCTACCATTATCTATCAGCCTAAGCTGCTAGACACCCTATACACTAATAAGGGATAACTGGGCCTGGTGCAAGGTGCAAGTACCCCTTGGTACTCACTACAAGCCAGTCCAGCCTCCTACAACTCTGAAGACCCTTTCTCACCCTGCAGCTTGGCTAGGACTAGCCTGAGTAACTGGGTAAGCTCTGGATCCCTACTTATCCTTTTTCTCACTCGTATTTGAACCACAGGCATCCCTACAGTCCTATCAGATATGGGGCAAGTTCAATTGTAAATATATATGGCAGAGCTGAGAGAGTATCATGAAAGAAGGAAAAAAACAGAGCAGGCAGGTATTACAAAGCACAAAGAGGGAACAGCAGCAATACACAGGAAGCCCCCTAAATGGCCTCATGCCTCACCAGCGTACTGAAGATCCCTGTTCTTGGCCCAGGCCGCTGCCTTTCTTGGAAATTGACCATGCTGCTCCAGAACAGCAACTGCCCACGGACTGCAGCAATCCCATGCCAGAAAGGGTGGATAATGGAAACCGACAGCGCAGATGGGGACGCAAAGGCAGGGAAGTGATCATAAATTGGGCTCTACCAGGAAGCCACATTTATGCATACCCGCTGCCTCTATAAACTGAAGTAAGCTACTCTACTGGTCCTGAAGTTACCACGCCAATCAACTAGCAATGGGAGTTAGCTAAATGAAAATTGAATTTGGTCCATCAGGCATTGTTTCTGACTAGGAAATTGGAGAATTACTCAGTTACGCCTGGGCACAAATCTATATAGGGATCCTATACATCCAATAACTCAAGGCTAAACAGGGAAATACACCCAAAATTGGGCCTGCTAATAAAGAAGTCACCCCAACTTGAACTCAGTTTGGAGTAGGGAGCCTGGAGCTGCATCTGAAGATGAAGGAGAACACAGACAAACTTTGCAATTGTTCAGCGGTCCCTGTGCTGCTTCCGGGTCCCAGTGTCACGATGATGCATCCAATAAAGAGGGAAACTACAAGTCTGTCCCTGCTAAATACCCACTTGCCTTTGCAACATTTTTTACTTGGAAATGACGTGCGAATTACATCCCAGGCATCATGTCTCCCACCCTGCAACTCGCGACAAGAGGGACTGGAAACACTAACTGGCATCCATGGAGTCTCCCCTGCCTCGGCCAGCGAGTCATAGGAGCAGGGGAGGGTTGCAGTTCCACAGGAATGCCAGACACTACAGCTGTGCACACCAAGGGATGTGCACTCTGAACAGATTCCTCCTCTCACAGAAGTCAGCAAGCACAAACTTCCTTTCACTGCAGAACAGATTCAGAAGGAAAACTAGAACAAGCTTTCATTGCTCACAGACCATGGGAAGTTAAGTCACGTGTGACATGTTGGTTACAGATGGATCTAGAGAGGGAGCTTAACTCACAGAGAGGATTGTAAAGGTAGTATCTGCCAGTTCTGACATCATTCTCTCTAAGGTGATAATCAATGTCAGCACTGTCAAAGTCCCTTCTTTCACTCTAAGGACACGTGTCAGTGCCTGAACTCCTGATGTCAAATCCTGCAGCCCAGGTGCAGCCACTTGATTTGTATTTAATTGCTGCTTTTCACATGCACATTTTTCAAAGGATAGGCTCCTGCTATACCAATAAAGAGATGTTTCCACCTCGTGGTGTGAACAGGCATGCCTAGTATGGAAATAATAAAACAACACACCTCTCTGCTGATATTTTGTAGTCCTCCCACTATTGTACATTCTGTCCGAGTATTCTCCCTTTCTCTATTAGATATTTATTTCTTTATCTTACTACCTCTCTGGCCAGCTTCTACTACTCCCCATTCACTTCTTTCCTACTTTAAAAAAATATTTTTCACTCCTTTACTTTCTCTTTTTTGAATTTATTTTTATTGAGATTTTAGACAACAATACAAGATACAGCACAGAGAACCAAACACAGTGATATACAGACCATTACAATAAAGCAAACTTAGTTACAGATTCAACTGTGTACAGTTTGGAGGCTGTACTTCACACCATCACAACAAGGAAGGAAAAGAGACGGGGGAATGCAAGGGAAGATACCACTCAGCAGAAAACGTACCAATGGAGATCATCGAGGAGGGTGTAGGAGGTTGGCCTGGTTTGTAGTGGGTATCTTGGGTACTTACACCTTATACCAGGTACAGTTATCCCTTATTAGTGAAATGTAGTAGTGTTCTAGCAGCTTAGGCTGATAGAGGTAGCTGTAGCAGAGCAGCTTAGGCTGAACTAGGAGATATGCAAAGCTCCTGCAATACCACTATAGTTACACAATACTTATACACAAGTAAAGACAATACTCAGTATTACCAAAAATAAAGGTAGTTTATTTTACTGACTGTAGGAGGCTGGACTGGCTTGTAGTGAGTACCAAGGGGTACTTGCACCTTGCACCAGGCCCAGTTATCCCTTATTAGTGTATAGGGTGTCTAGCAGCTTAGGCTGATAGATAATGGTAGCTTAGCAGAGCAGCTTAGGCTGAACTAGGAGACGTGTGAAGCTACTACAGTACCACTTAGTGTCATATGCACAATATCATAAGAAAACACAATACACAGTTATACTAAAAATAAAGGTACTTTATTTTTATGACAATATGCCAAAGTATCTTAGAGTGTACCCTCAGTGAGAGGATAGGAAATATACACAAGATATATATATACAATAGCAAAAATATGCAGTATAGTCTTAGAAAACAGTGCAAACAATGTATAGTTACAATAGGATGCAATGGGGAAACATAGGGATAGGGGCAACACAAACCATATACTCCAAAAGTGGAATGCGAACCACGAATGGACCCCAAACCTATGTGACCTTGTAGAGGGTCGCTGGGACTATTAGAAAATAGTGAGAGTTGGAAAAATAACCCTCCCCAAGACCCTGAAAAGTGAGTGCAAAGTGCACTAAAGTTCCCCTAAGGACAAAATAGTCGTGTTAGAGGGAAAATGCAAGGAAAACACAAATCAGCAATGCAACAACGATGGATTCCTGACTGAGGGTACCTGTGGAACAAGGGGACCAAGTCCAAAAGTCACAAGCAACTCGGAGATGGGCAGATGCCCAAGAAATGCCAGCGGTTGGTGCAAAGAAGCTCTTACTAGGCTGAAGAACTGTGAATACTGCAGGAACGACAAGGGCTAGAGACTTCCCCTTTGGAGGATGGATCCCCCACGCCTTGGAGAGTCGTGCAGAAGTGTTTTCCCGCCGGATGGACGCCAACAAGCCTTGCTACACGCAAATCGTGCGTTTGGCGTTTTTGGACGCTGCTGGGGCCCAGGAGGGACCAGGAGGTCGCAAATTGGACCTGCAGAGAGAGGGGACGTCGAGCAAGACAAAGAGCCCTCACTGAAGCAGGTAGCACCTGGAGAAGTGCCAGAAACAGGCACTACGAGGATGCGTGAAACGGTGCTCGCCGAAGTTGCACAAAGGAGTCCCACGTCGCCGGAGACCAACTTAGAAAGTCGTGCAATGCAGGTTAGAGTGCCGTGGACCCAGGCTTGGCTGTGCACGAAGGATTTCCGCCGGAAGTGCACAGGGGCCGGAGTAGCTTGCAAAGTCGCGGTTCCCAGCAATGCAGCCCAGCGAGGTGAGGCAAGGACTTACCTCCACCAAACTTGGGCTGAAGAGTCACTGGACTGTGGGGGTCACTTGGACGGTGTCGCTGGATTCGAGGGACCTCGCTCGTCGTGCTGAGAGGAGACCCAAGGGACCGGTAATGCAGCTTTTTGGTGCCTGCGGTTGCAGGGGGAAGATTCCGTCGACCCACGGGAGATTTCTTCGGAGCTTCTGGTGCAGAGAGGAGGCAGACTACCCCCACAGCATGCACAAGCAGGAAAACAGTCGAGAAGGCGGCAGGATCAGCTTTACAGAGTTGCAGTAGTCGTCTTTGCTACTATGTTGCAGGTTTGCAGGCTTCCAGCGCGGTCAGCGGTCGATTCCTTATCAGAAGGTGAAGAGGGAGATGCAGAGGAACTCGGCTGAGCTCATGCATTCGTTATCTAAAGTTTCCCCAGAGACAGAGACCCTAAATAGCCAGAAAAGAGGGTTTGGCTACCTAGGAGAGAGGAAAGGCTACTAACACCTGAAGGAGCCTATCACAAGGAGTCTCTGACGTCACCTGGTGGCACTGGCCACTCAGAGCAGTCCAGTGTGCCAGCAGCACCTCTGTTTCCAAGATGGCAGAGGTCTGGAGCACACTGGAGGAGCTCTGGACACCTCCCAGGGGAGGTGCAGGTCAGGGGAGTGGTCACTCCCCTTTCCTTTGTCCAGTTTCGCGCCAGAGCAGGGGCTAAGGGGTCCCTGAACCGGTGTAGACTGGCTTATGCAGAATTGGGCACATCTGTGCCCAACAAAGCATTTCCAGAGGCTGGGGGAGGCTACTCCTCCCCTGCCTTCACACCATTTTCCAAAGGGAGAGGGTGTCACACCCTCTCTCAGAGGAAGTTCTTTGTTCTGCCATCCTGGGCCAGGCCTGGCTGGACCCCAGGAGGGCAGCTGCCTGTCTGAGGGGTTGGCAGCAGCAGCAGCTGCAGAGAAACCCCAGGAAGGGCAGTCTGGCAGTACCAGGGTCTGTGCTACAGACCACTGGGATCATGGAATTGTACCAACAATGCCAGGATGGCATAGAGGGGGCAATTCCATGATCATAGACATGTTACATGGCCATATTCGGAGTTACCATGGTGAAGCTACATATAGGTAGTGACCTATATGTAGTGCACGCGTGTAATGGTGTCCCCGCACTCACAAAGTTCAGTGAATTGGCTCTGAACAATGTGGGGGCACCTTGGCTAGTGCCAGGGTGCCCTCACACTAAGTAACTTTGCACCTAACCTTTACCAGGTAAAGGTTAGACATATAGGTGACTTATAAGTTACTTAAGTGCAGTGTAAAATGGCTGTGAAATAACGTGGACGTTATTTCACTCAGGCTGCAGTGGCAGGCCTGTGTAAGAATTGTCAGAGCTCCCTATGGGTGGCAAAAGAAATGCTGCAGCCCATAGGGATCTCCTGGAACCCCAATACCCTGGGTACCTCAGTACCATATACTAGGGAATTATAAGGGTGTTCCAGTAAGCCAATGTAAATTGGTAAAAATGGTCACTAGCCTGTCAGTGACAATTTGGAAAGAAATGAGAGAGCATAACCACTGAGGTTCTGATTAGCAGAGCCTCAGTGAGACAGTTAGTCACTACACAGGTAACACATTCAGGCACACTTATGAGCACTGGGGCCCTGGGTTACCAGGGTCCCAGTGACACATACAACTAAAACAACATATATACAGTGAAAAATGGGGGTAACATGCCAGGCAAGATGGTACTTTCCTACACTGACACAAGGCCAAAAATATCTTAGAGACAAAACTCCTTCTGGAGATAAGTATTATACACAATATATACACTAGACACCAAAATAAGGTAAGTAATTAGACATAGGATAGTGCAAACAATAGGAAATGCTATAAAATGCTATAGGAGAAAATAGTTCTGGGGGCAACACAAACCATATACTAAGAAAGTGAAATGCGAATCAAAAATACCCCCCTAGACAAGAGTAGTGTGTAGAGAATCACAGGGAGATTAGGAAAACCACAAAGGTGAGTAAAATACCCAACCCCAGAGCCCAGGAAAGTAGTAGTAAAGTACTGCAAGTTTCCACCTGCTTGTCTCTTGCCCTGTTCTGTCCCAGTGTAATTGGGTACATATACCTGTTTCATTCACTTCTTATCTTTCTCCACTCTTTCACCACGTCCAGAGCTCACATACTTGCTTATTTGTCTCTACTACATAAGTATCTATCTGCCCCCCCAGCCCAGGGCCAGACCAAAGATTTTTGCCATCCTGGGTACAAGGTACAGTCTACAACAGTTCATGGACCCCTAGTCCCTGCTCTGGCACGAAACTGGACAAAGAAAAGGGGAGTGACCACTCCCCTGTCCATCACCACCTCAGAGCTCCTCCAGTGTGTCCCAGACTTCAGCCATCTTGTTTTCCAAGGTGTAGGGACACTCTGGGGGCCTCTGAGTTGCCAGTGCCAGCAGGTGATGTCAGAGACCCCTCCTGATAGGTGCATACCTGGGTAGGTAGCCAATCCTCCTCTGAGGGCTATTTAGGATCTCTACTGTGGGCTTCTCTTCAGATTACGACTTGCAAGAATCTACCAGGACTCCTCTGCACTTCTCTCTTTGTCTTCTGCCAAGGAGCTACCGCTAAGTGCTCCGGGACGCCTGCAAAACTGCAACAAAGTAGCCAGAAGACTACCAGCGACATTGTAATCCTGCCAGCTTTCTCGACTGTTTCCTGGTGGTGCGTGCTCTGGGGGCTGCCTGCCTTCACCCTGCACTGGAAGCCACGAAGAAATCTCCCATGGGTTGATAGAGTCTTTCCCCTGCTTCAGCAGGCACCAAACTTCAGCCTCATCGGTACTCTGGGTCCCCTCTCATCCTGACGAGCATGGACCCTGGAACACAGGTGGTGGACCCAAGTGACCCAGACTGTCCAAAGGTCCAACTTTCTGAATTTGGAGGAGGTAAGTCCTTGCCTCCCCTCCCCAGACAGTAATCCTGTGCACCATGTGATCTGCAGCTACAAGGGCTTCTGTGCACATTTCCAAGAAATCCTGCATGCACAGCCGAGCCTAGGTCCTCAGCACTCCATCCTGCAATGCTTGGCTCCCTGAGTTGACCTCCAGTGTCGTGGGACCTCTCCTTGCAGTGTTGAGACGACCGCCGTGTTCAGTCTTCTTGAAACCGTGTTCAAGGACTCCTGCGGGTGCTTCCCTCCATCCAGTGGGCTCTCTACGTTGCTATGGGCCCCCTCTGTCTCCCCTCCTTAGTGGCGACATCCTGGTCCTTCCCAGGCCTGGGCAGCACCCTTTTTTTCAACTGCGACTCTTGCAGGTAGCAAGGCTTGTTTGTGGTATTTTGCAGGGAAACAACTCTGCATCCACCAGCATGCCATGGGACACCTTTTGCACAAAGCAGAACCTCCTACCTCCTTTTGTTGGTTCAAAACCAGCATCTTCTACCAACCGGAGGCAGTCATTTTGCACCTTCATCCGGGGGTTAGTGGGCTCCTGCCGCCCCTGGACACTTTAGCGACTCTTGGACTTGGTCCCCCTCTGTAAACGTGTGGGTGTGGAGGAACCACTCCAGACTGCGTTATAGTCTTAAAAACAATGGAACTTTATTGAAGATATTGAATGTGGCGTAAAGCAGGTAAGTTTGTTTCAGTCTTGAGTGGCTGGATTTTAGGTGGTGGGATGTTCTTGAGGTTTGGTCTTTACTCGTCTCTTTCTGTCTCTCTTGTTCACAGGTCGTTCCCCGGGAAGCGCATGTGGCGAGAAGAGAATAATAGCTGTAAGTGACCGTGGTACTAGTATCTCTTTTGTTTCCTTATACTTTCTTTGTTGTCCCTGTCTTACTGTTCTTGACAAGGTTACATTTCTCACATTAGCTCAGGTTAGTACGTGCTTTTTCCTTCTTTTTCTTAGTGGTCTAATTCCTATTCTTTCTGTCTTTGTATTTTCCTTCCAGCGCTCAACCGTTCCTGTGCTCGGGTCTTGGCTGGCCCCTTAAAGGTGACGGTGGTCTATTGTGCCCGAAGGTAAGTTTTTGTATCTCTACCTTGTCCTTGTTCATTTCTCTCCCTCACCCCTTCCCTTCTCCCCAGTGCTCGTGCATTTATGTTTTTCGGTGTTTGTCCGTCCCCCTCCCCGTGTTACCTTTTTCCCCCTTCCCCCTCCCTTCTCACTCCGCTCCTTTATCTCTTTTGTACTTGCACTCATTCAGGGACGTAGTCCCACGCACCTGAATAGCCACACTTCTCCTGAAGCGTGGCGGGATGCTGCATTTTGTCCTCCCGGTTGCCTGCAACAGGGTTATCTGGCAGTAGTCTTCCGGTTTCTTCTCCGATACCCGGATGGTACAGCCAGCGCTGGTTCACAGGTGGGCTCCGCTCCTCGTCTTCCTCCCCTGGCTGGTTCTCGGCAGTTGTTTTGTCACCCGCTTTCTTCTTCCAACCTCTGAACGCCACAAGTGCTGACAGTGGCACATTTGACCTTCTGGCATCCCGCCACTGCAGATCTACCGACCAATCACGGGCAGAGTGACCAGGAAACTTCAGAGCAACAGGGGCAGAGTCAGCACAAGTGAGAGCCATGTGCGGACGAACTGGTTCCAGCCCGTCACTTACGCTCCCCCTAGAGAGCGGCCTGTCGAGGCGCTCCAAAGCCGGATAACGGGACAGGAAATTTGCGGCCACCAAATGTTTCCCTGGCAGATGCTGGATCCGAAAGGAGAACGGCGGTAAGGAAAGGAACCATTGGAGAACACGGGAGTTAGTGTCCTTATGATGGGCAAGCCAGGTCAGAGGAGCATGATCAGTAATCAGGGTAAAAGTCCTGCCCGACAAGTAATATCTGAGAGATTCAATCACCCATTTAATCGCCAAACACTCCTTCTCTATAGCTGGATAATGACATTCCCGCTGTAGAAGTTTCCTGCTGATGTACAATACAGTGTGGACGGAATCATCATCCTGTGGTTGGGATAACACCGCCCCAAGCCCCACGTCGGAGGCATCAGTAAATAATACAAAAGGTTTACCAAAATCGGGACAACATAGCACAGGTTCAGACGTGAGAGCATTTTTTAGCTGATCAAAACTACGTACTGCAGTCACAGAGGGGGGCCCAAGGGTGTTGGGACAGGAGTTTTTCAGCATATTAGTAAGAGATTCCGCAATTGTGGAGAAATGAGGAATAAAGCGCCGATAATAGCCAATCAAACCCAGGAAAGCCCTAATGTCTTGTTTTCTCTTGGGAAATTCCCTTCTAGAGATGGCCTCTACTTTTTCTACTTGTGGGCTAATCCTACCGTTCCCCACAACATAGCCCAGATATTTGATACTAGTCTGTCCGAGTTTACATTTGTCAGGATTGGCAGTTAAGTAGGCCTTTCGTAGCGCATGCAATATGGTACCTAGATGTGTCATGTGCTCCTCCCAGGAATTGCTATATATAACAATGTCATTGAGATAGGCAGCGGCATATTGCTGAAAAGGTCGTAGGATTTCGTCCATGAGCCTTTGAAAGGTGGCGGGGGCCCCATGGAGCCCAAAAGGAAGGACAGTAAATTGATATAATCCCGAAGGGGTAGCAAATGCTGTTTTTTCTTTGTCTTCCCTTCTTAGGGGTATCTGCCAATAACCCTTCGTAAGATCTAGGGTGGATAGGTACTTGGCTTGGCCTAATCTCTCAATCAGTTCGTCGATTCTAGGCATGGGATAGGCATCAAAATAGGTTACGTTTTTAACACCCCTATAATCTACACAAAACCGAGTACTGCCATCTGACTTGGGTACCAATACGACTGGCGAGCACCAAGGGCTGGTTGATGGCTCTATGATACCCGCTGCCAACATGGTTTGGACTTCTTTTTCAATTATCTTTTGCTTTGCTACAGGGATGCTGTCCTGCCATTTGATAAAGTTTTGTTTTGACCAATGACTTTGTGTTTCACCACTGCGCATATTAGTTGCTCAATGTTCACCAGTAGCACATGGTATGTTTTGTTCAGTTTAGCCGCCTATGGGCTTTGACATTGCATTAGTCATTACATTCTGTATTGTGCCTATTGGCTTTGACATGGCATTAGCCATTGCTTTCTGTATTCAGTTTAGCCGCCTATGGGCTTTGACATTGCATTAGCCATTACATTCTGTATTCTGCCTATTGGCTTTGACATGCTGTATCCAGTCTAGCCGCCTATTGGCTTTGACATTGCATGCCTATTGACTTTGACATGATGTATTCAGTTTAGCTGCCTATTGACTTTGACATGCTATTAGATATTCTGCCTATTGGCTTTGACATGATATCATATATTACATTTTGTATTCAGCTCCGCTGCCTATTGGCTTTGACATGATATCATATATTACACTTTGTATTCAGCTTAACTGCCTATTGGCTTTGACATGATATTCAGCTCCGCTGCCTATTGGCTTTGACATGATATTATACATTACACTTTGTATTCAGCTCCGCTGCCTATTGGCTTTGACATGATATTATACATTGCATTTTATATTCAGCTCAGCTGCCTATGGGCTTTGACATGATATAAGACATTGCATTTTGTATTCAGCTTAGATGCCTATTGGCTTTGACATGACACTAGACATTGCATTTGATATTTAGGTTAGCTGCCTATTGCCTTTAACATGACATTGCATTTGATATTTAGGTTAGCTGCCCATTGCCTTTAACGTGGAGTTCTGTATTTTTCCAAGCTGTGTTTTTGCACCAGAGAACCAAGATGTTTTGCTCTCACAGTAGACTAGACCTGATAAGAGAGAGTACATGGGCGTCGTTTCTCTTCCCTTGAGCTTGGGAACAGGAGTAGTCTTGGAGACCTGGCCAGTCTCCAAAAGGCTTGCTCAGTTTCCCAGGTCTGAGAGGAGGGGGCACACCTTTGTAACGAATGTAACAGGCTGCAGAGAGTCAGATTCGAATCTGCCGGACCTCGTGCTGGAGCTTGGCGCAGGCTGCCAGCAATCCCGTGTGGGTAGATGAATCTCTCTTTCTCGCGGCTGACAGGGGTCCTCAGCTTGCAGACCTTAGAAAGATGAAGCTGTAAATAGTTCCCACACGGTGAAGTATTTGTTTTGCTTTGCATTCAATATCTTATAAATATAACCTGCTGTGTATATTGCAAACTGATATATTTTGTTTGATTAACGCGGACTTGAAAGCTACTAATTCGTCATTCATTCATAAACATTGTGGTTGGGGAAGAATAAAATAACAATAAAAGTCTTCTTTGACCTCAGAAGTGCATTTCTGTTGTGTTATGTTAGTGCTTAGAAACTAAATAAGAGGAAAGCACTACAATTGGTACCTGGAGTCGTGGGGTGTCGGTCATTAAGAGGTGATTAAGAAGGGGTTTGACGAGTTAGTAGATTTCTAAGTGCACACTTTAAAAGTGTAATTGTTTTTTGTTGTTTGGAGAATTACAGAAATTGTTTTCTGTTTGGGGAATCACAGTAGCACGGCAGACCATGTCTGAGAATACATGTGTTGATGAACTGCCTGATGGTGCTAAGAAAAACTGTGAATTGTTTTCTGTTTGGGGAATTACAGAAGAAAATGCATGTGTAGCTAAAAGGCCTGATAATGCTTTGAGAAATAATTCCCGTTGTATATATGTAGAAAACGTGTCTTTTGGAAGTAATGATGACAGAAAGGTCTGGATACCTTTATCTGCTTACAGAGAAATGCAGGAGAAATGTAGGAAGTTGGAACATGAAAATAGGAATTTACGTGAGCAAATTAGCCCGACTGAAAGTTATAAAAAGGCTGTTTTTGAAGAATCTTTCTTGTCCCATTCCAGTAATGAGGGGGTTAAGACAGCTCCGAGCTGCACTGAGTTTCCATGTGAGCCAGGGTTTTTGGCAGACAATATGCATTCCTTAACTGATAACACGGACGAGAGTCAGAATGTGATTTACGAGTTACCGTTGCAAAATGCACAAGTAAAACGAAGGATTTTAGAGCAAGACACCCCGAGTTTCATTAGCTTGTTTGATTTTTGGAAAAAGAATAGCCCTCATTTGAGTGAAATCCTAACACTTTTGTATATAGTCACTGTGAAAAATTATATGCAGTTGCGCGCTTGTGATTTGGCAAATGAAATAATGCAGACATTAAGTTTCTGCGCAGTGCAAGAAGGAAAAACTGATGTACATGTAAATCAAGAACAAGGAAAGAAAATAGTGCCCCTAGCTAGAATCATACAATGGATCTGGTACTTGCAAGACAGGGCTAGAGTACCACAGATAAAAGAATTACCGATGAAACTGTGTGCACCATTTGAATTCGTGTCCACTGAAGATAAAAAGCATGTTTGTTTTACTAATGATTCATTGACTGAAATGTTGTTTTCTGGCACCGTAGAAGGAACAGCGTTGTATAATGTGTGTCAGATTTTAAAGCAAGAGCTACGTGAGATGTGTCATTTTTATGCTAATTTTTGGTTCTTTGATAATGTTTTAGCACCTAACTGGTTCAATTACCTTGCAGAAGGTAATGAGAAAAATGCAGAGAGAGAAGTGTTCACCCAGAATTCTGCCTTAGTGGGGATGGCTATGTGGGTGCCCCAGAAATGTGAAAAGGCCACTTACAGGTGAGCAGAGATGAGAGAGATGCACATTCCCCTAGATTTGATAAAAACTGTGCAGCACGCACAAAAGCAATCTGTCATGCAAGCAGTCACAGAGCAGTTGGGGAGAGGAAAGTTACCAGAACAGAAATGGCAAATTGATCAGGTTTAGGGAGAGTGATTGCTGCAAATTACCAAGGAAAAATCGAAATTATGCTGATACCTAGAAAAGAATCTGATTCATTCATACAAATTGGAGACAGAATGGCCCAAATTGACAAAAGTGCAGTGAATGGAGGTTTGGTAAAGAATGAGTCTGCCCCAGCCCTTCTGATAGTGCAAGAAAAAGGAAGCTGTGGCGCAGCAGATAAAAACCTCAGTACTGATGTGTGGGCTGAAGCCCCAAGTGACCCTCCAGAACCTGCAGAAAATATAACAAAGGGCCTCAAAAACGTCCTGCTGATTATAAAACAGGGAAAGAAAGAGGAAGGGTGCAGTTTAAATGAAAAATGTTATTTGCAAGAAAAGTCATACTTGTTTCTTTTGCAGATCCGACCACGTTTCGCCACTGTCCCTGAGTGCGCTGTGTGGTCCCCCTTCCGGTGTGTGCGTGTGGGGTCGGGGAAGGGACCGAATCCCCAACCTGAACCTGGCTGAGTAAAGTGCCAGCACCATGGATCCATTTTGCGCAAACTGCGCCTTCAGTTCAAGTTCAACTTGTTTGCTGTGTTTTTTTTTTTTTCCCCTCTCGTATGGAACTCTGACTTTTGCTTACCTTCCAGAAAACCTTTCAGGTGGACCGTGCACCTTTACATGAGCAGAACTCATGCCACATCAAATTGCTAACACTGTTGAATTAGAGACTCATTCAGAGAAAAAAAAAAAAAAAATTGCCCAGTCTTTTCTATGTAGATGTATCTGATGTGAAAGGTTATGAAATCAATGTGTTAATTCACTTCTATTGCTTTACAGGGATTGCTTTGATCATAATGTTTTTTTTGTGCTGATGTTTTTTTTTTTTTTTTTTTTTTTTGAAATATGAGATATGTGAAACAAAAATTCATTGGTCAAAGGGCGGAATGTCCTGCCATTTGATAAAGTTTTGTTTTGACCAATGACTTTGTGTTTCACCACTGCGCATATTAGTTGCTCAATGTTCACCAGTAGCACATGGTATGTTTTGTTCAGTTTAGCCGCCTATGGGCTTTGACATTGCATTAGTCATTACATTCTGTATTGTGCCTATTGGCTTTGACATGGCATTAGCCATTGCTTTCTGTATTCAGTTTAGCCGCCTATGGGCTTTGACATTGCATTAGCCATTACATTCTGTATTCTGCCTATTGGCTTTGACATGCTGTATCCAGTCTAGCCGCCTATTGGCTTTGACATTGCATGCCTGTTGACTTTGACATGATGTATTCAGTTTAGCTGCCTATTGACTTTGACATGCTATTAGATATTCTGCCTATTGGCTTTGACATGATATCATATATTACATTTTGTATTCAGCTCCGCTGCCTATTGGCTTTGACATGATATCATATATTACACTTTGTATTCAGCTTAACTGCCTATTGGCTTTGACATGATATTCAGCTCCGCTGCCTATTGGCTTTGACATGATATTATACATTACACTTTGTATTCAGCTCCGCTGCCTATTGGCTTTGACATGATATTATACATTGCATTTTATATTCAGCTCAGCTGCCTATGGGCTTTGACATGATATAAGACATTGCATTTTGTATTCAGCTTAGATGCCTATTGGCTTTGACATGACACTAGACATTGCATTTGATATTTAGGTTAGCTGCCTATTGCCTTTAACATGACATTGCATTTGATATTTAGGTTAGCTGCCCATTGCCTTTAACGTGGAGTTCTGTATTTTTCCAAGCTGTGTTTTTGCACCAGAGAACCAAGATGTTTTGCTCTCACAGTAGACTAGACCTGATAAGAGAGAGTACATGGGCGTCGTTTCTCTTCCCTTGAGCTTGGGAACAGGAGTAGTCTTGGAGACCTGGCCAGTCTCCAAAAGGCTTGCTCAGTTTCCCAGGTCTGAGAGGAGGGGGCACACCTTTGTAACGAATGTAACAGGCTGCAGAGAGTCAGATTCGAATCTGCCGGACCTCGTGCTGGAGCTTGGCGCAGGCTGCCAGCAATCCCGTGTGGGTAGATGAATCTCTCTTTCTCGCGGCTGACAGGGGTCCTCAGCTTGCAGACCTTAGAAAGATGAAGCTGTAAATAGTTCCCACACGGTGAAGTATTTGTTTTGCTTTGCATTCAATATCTTATAAATATAACCTGCTGTGTATATTGCAAACTGATATATTTTGTTTGATTAACGCGGACTTGAAAGCTACTAATTCGTCATTCATTCATAAACATTGTGGTTGGGGAAGAATAAAATAACAATAAAAGTCTTCTTTGACCTCAGAAGTGCATTTCTGTTGTGTTATGTTAGTGCTTAGAAACTAAATAAGAGGAAAGCACTACAGATGCGGTTTGGCCTCTGTCGTGAGACAGTATTCGTTTTCAGGCGGATGGGATGTTGGACTAGGGTGGTTCTACCTGGATATTTAGAGAAGACATCTTGATTGTGCTGTACTAAACAAGTAAGTTGGTTGTGATTCCCTTTAGTAAGATCGGGATTGATCCATGGTTGTACCTGGTTGGACCGATCCTGGGGAGTTATCTTGGGATACGGGATGTCATCAGTAATGTCGGAGTTGATAAAGTGAACAGAATTGTCTCCTTTGGGTTCTAGCCATTTTTTAAGTAGATTGATGTGATACATTTGCTCCCTACCACTTCCTTGGGGAATGGCTAGCTTATAGGTGGTGGGGTTGATCTGTGCTATTGCTTCAAATGGTCCCTGCCATTTGGCCAATAACTTATTGTCAGTGCTAGGGAGTAAGACTAGAGCTTTGTCTCCTACTGATAAGGTGCAAACAGTACTTCGGGTATCATATCTTTGCTTCTGCTTATCCTGTGCTTCCTGTAGGGCAGTATGGGCTTCTTCCCATACTGTATGAAGATTTTCTCTTAAATCCCTGGTGTAGGTTAAGAGGTCTTTTACTTCCTCTTCTGTGTCCTCCCACTGTTCGGCTAACATATCTAACAGTGTGCGTGGCTGTTGGCCAAACAACATCTCAAAAGGACTATGGCCTAGGGACGCTTGTACATGTGTACGGATAGCATATAAAACCAATGGTAGTTTATTTTCCCAGTCCTTCCCAGCCTCAGATATACTTTTTCTGAGTAAGGATTTAATGGTTTTGTTGTATCTTTCTACTTGCCCATCTGTTTGCGGATGATATACTGAGGTACGGATCTGTTTCACCCCCAGTAGTCGACATACTTCAGCCATTAATCTGGGCATAAAAGGAGTCCCTTGGTCAGTCAATATCTCTTTCGGGAAACCCACCCTGGAAAAGAACTCTATCATAACCTGAGAGATAGCTTTAGTGTGTATACTGGGAAGGGGTATGGCCTCGGGATATCGTGTGGCATAGTCCCCCAAGACTAGAACATACTGTCTACCCCAGTGGAAGGGGTAAGGGGACCGATAAGGTCCATTCCAACCCGGGTAAACGGAATATCAATAATGGGAAGAGGTTGAAGGGGAATGGGTTTTTGTGGAGACGGGTTGTACAACTCGCATTTGGGACACTCAGAGCAATGCTTACATATCTCGCCATAAACCCCTGGCCAATAAAATCATCTAAGGACTGCTTCTGCCGTTTTCTTCCTTCCCAAGTGCCCTTCCCCATTATCCCCATGTGCTAATTGCAACACTTGTTGACGGTGACTTCTAGGTACTACCAATTGTAGGTCATTTCCTCTAGTGGGCGTGGGATTTCTATATAAGAGATTATTACGAATCAAGAATTGGGGACCTACCCCTTGTGCTGCCCCGGACTCGGCCTGCTGCCATGCGTGTTTTAAGGTAGGATCCTCATTTTGATTCTGCCGGAAATCTCCGGTGATTGTGCAAACCTTCCCAATTCCAATAGAACCGTCTTGGGATGGGCAGTTCTGTGTATAGGAACGTCGTTGCTCTCTTTTTTGTCTCCTGCTGAGGGCAATTCGTACACTTTTGCGTTCCTCTGAGACCATTCCACTAGGTGCTTCCATCCACCAATCCCTCAGAAGGTGCTCTTGTCCGGCTTTCTCTAACAAGGAGGAAAAATCCTCATATTATGTCCCGAGGATTATATCCTCATCGAGGCTGGAGTGCACCCCTACCCGAAGGGTCTCAGTTTGTTCTCTCCATTTCAACTTGATTTTCGCCATGGGATAAAACCGTTGATCACCATGTACACAGGTAATGAGTGCCTGAGTCTCTGTATCTTCCTGCCCTGGCAATACTACATCATCCCTGATCACGCTCTGGCTACATCCCGAAACGATTAGAGCCATCCTTTCTACTTCATTGACGATGAGAGGGAGGATATATTTAGGTTCATCCCCTCCAGTCCAGAATACTCTCCCCTTGGTCATGCCTATCTCCGTGGGCTTCTCTGTATCTTTTTTTTTAGGACAATGCCGGGCAATATGGCCCCACTCTGAACAGTGATAACACTGGGGATCATGGCTTGTGTATCCAGAGGGACCCGGACCAGCTGCTTGTGATTGGTCAGTTCCGGGATTCCCTACAGGCCGTGGCAGATGCATTCTAGGTATGGCCGGTCAGGCCGGAGGTGGAGGGGGCCGACTAACGGTAGCCCAGAAGTCCGAGCCTCTATGATAAGCACAGGCAAGTTCTATGGCTGTTTCATTCGTGAGTCCAGGATGTTGTTGTACCCACTTCCGGGTGGTAGGTGGTAAAGCATCTAAGTACTGTTCCAAGACTATGATGTCAAACATGTCTTCTCTTGTGTTCGCTGTGGGATGTAACCACCTCCCGGCTGCATGTTGGACTCTATAATATAAGGTACGGGGGTTCTCCTGATGCTGCCATTTCATTTGTCTAACCCTGGTGCGATAACTCTCACTATCCAAACCTACTCTTTCTAAAATGGTTATCTTAAGGTCTTTGTATGGAAGATTACCACTCGGGTTAATAGCTTGATATGTTGTTCGTAAATGGCCGGTGAGTAGGGGGGCGATGTACTGACCCCATTTATCATCTGGCCAGTTGGCAGTGCTGGTCACCCTTTCAAAGTTTGTGAAGAAAGAGTCGGGGTCTTCCTGCTCCTGATATCGTTGCAACACACTACTCGGTACCGTGGGGTGTACTTTTGTATGAGCGATGGTATCGATAAGTTTACCCAATGCTGTCTCATGTACCAGTTGGTTATTGGCCATAATAGTTGCCTGGCTCTTAAGGGCTGTTTGTAGCGTCTCTCGTTCCTCTTTGGCTTCTTTCATTTGTTGTTCCCATATTAACTGGAGATGCCGTTGCCCTTCTGCCAACTGAGCGATTACGTCTGCCATTGTTGCCTTTTCTTCCATGGTGGCGGTGTCTCCACAAAAATAAATCCCACTTCTGACACCACTTGTAACCGTGTGGGTGTGGAGGAACCACTCCAGACTGCGTTATAGTCTTAAAAAAACAAAGGAACTTTATTGAAGATATTGAATATGGCGTAAAGCAGGTAAGTTTGTTTCAGTCTTGAGTGGCTGGATTTTAGGTGGTGGGATGTTCTTGAGGTTTGGTCTTTACTCGTCTCTTTCTGTCTCTCTTGTTCACAGTCGTTCCTCGGGAAGCGCATGTGGAGAGACGAGAATAATAGCTGTAAGTGACTGAGGTACTAGTATCTCTTTTGTTTCCTTATACTTTCTTTGTTGTCCCTTTCTTACTGTTCTTGAGAAGGTTACATTTCTCACATTAGCTCAGGTTAGTACGTGCTTTTTCCTTCTGTTTCTTAGTGGTCTAATTCCTATTCTTTCTGTCTTTGTATTTTCCTTCCAGCGCTCAACCGTTCCTGTGCTCGGGTCTTGGCTGGCCCCTTAAAGGTGACGGTGGTCTATGGTGCCCGAAGGTAAGTTTTTGTATCTCTACCTTGTCCTTGTTCGTTTCTCTCTCTCACCCCTTCCCTTCTCCCCAGTGCTCGTGCATTTATGTTTTTCGGTGTTTGTCCGTCCCCCTCCCTTCTCCCCGTGTTACCTTTTTCCCCCTTCCCCCTCCCTTCTCACTCCGCTCCTTTATCTCTTTTGTACTTGCACTCATTCAGGGACGTAGTCCCACGCACCTGAATAGCCACGCTTCTCCTGAAGCGTGGCGGGATGCTGCGTTTCGTCCTCCCGGTCACCTGGAACAGGGTTATCTGGCAGTCGTCTTCCGGTTTCTTCTCCGATACCCGGACGGTACCGCCGGCGCTGGTTCACAGGTGGGCTCCGCTCCTCGTTTTCCACCGCTGGCTGGTTCTCGGCAGTTGTTTTGTCACCCGCTTTCTCCTTCCAAACGCTGAACGCCGCAAGTGCTGACAGTGGCACATTTGACCTTCTGGCATCCCGCCACTGTGGATCTACCGACCAATCACGGGCAGAATGACCAGTAAGCTTCGGAGCAACAGTCAGTTGTGTTCCTTGCAAAATCCTTTATCACGACTTTAGTGTGTTTTTTGGGTAAATGGTAGTGCTTTACTCCTACTTTCCTGGGTCGTGGGGTGGGGTCTCCTTTACACCCTTAGTGTTTTCTCACACTCCCAGTGACCCTCTACACACTACACTTGCCTAGGGGTGCATTTGTGGTTCGCATTCCACTTACTTAGTATATGGTTTGTATTGCCTCTAGGCCTACTGCATTCTATTGTGTTTTACAGTGTTTGCACTACTTTCTGACTGTTTTAATTACCTGATTTGGTTATTTGTGTATATTTTGTGTATTTTACTCACCCCCTAAGGGAGTATATTCACTGAAATATTTTTGGCACATTGGGGGTCATTCTGACCCTGGCGGCCGGTGGCCGCCAGGGCCACCGACCACGGGAGCACCGCCAACAGGCTGGCGGTGCTCCCACAAGCATTCTGACCGCGGCGGTTCAGCCGCGGTCAGAAGCGGAAAGTCGGCGGTCTCCCGCCGACTTCCCGCTGCTCGGGGGAATCCTCCATGGCGGTGAAGCGCGCTCCGCCGCCATGGGGATTCTGACACCCCCTACCGCCAGGAACAGGATGGCGGCAGGGGGTGCCGCGGGGCCCCTGGGGGCCCCTGCAGTGCCCATGCCAATGGCATGGGCACTGCAGGGGCCCCCGTAAGAGGCACTGAAATACGCGACGGGTGCAAACTGCCTCCGCCGTCCGCCAAGGTCATAATCACCCCCATTGTCACTAAAATAAAGTACCTTTATTTTTATTAACTATGAGTATTGTCTTTCTTATGATATTGTACCATTTATGATATAGTGGTATTGCAGGAGCTTTGCATGTCTCCTAGATCAGCTTTGGCTGCTCTGCTATAGCTACCTCTATCAGCCTAAGCTGCTAGAACACTACTACACTCTACTAATAAGGGATAACTGGACCTGGTATAAGGTGTAAGTACCATTGGTACCCACTACAAGCCAGGTCAGCCTCCTACATTGGTGGTGCAGCAGTGGGATAAGTACTTGTAACTGCTTTACCACTTTGTCATTGGTGCTTTTCATAAGAAAACCATATTCCTAATACTTAGAAATATACACAAGTAAACTTAACAGTCTTACTTTCACCCTAAAAACTTTTTTTAAAGTTTCTAAAAAGTATGAACATTTTTTTTCTTTCTGTTCTTGAAAGCTGAAAACTTTTTCTCTTACCCCTAACCTCTTTCTTTTCACCATGTCTATGGTAGAGGCTATTCCCAAAGTTGTGAAAACAACTTATGACAGTCTTACCTTTAAATCTTAACTTTAAAAGTTTGAGGGGTCTCTTTAGAGAAAGAAGTTTGGAGATTGGTAAGAACCCTACCAAGGATCTCCTTCTTAACCTTCTCCTTAAAAGTGACCAGAATCAGAATGGTCAAACCCAGGATCAGGAGGTAGAGGAGGGGGGTACCCAGATAGATTCAGGGATGGGTCCTTAGAATTCTGGGGAGGGTACTTCCAAAGACCTTTCATTTAACAGGCCACCTAGTGAAGCTGGTAGTGGGAGGGGGTCACACAGCAGTAGGACACCTTTCACTCCCAAAGGCCAGGTCACTAGGGTTCAGGCAGTCAGAGAAAGGTCCACTTCTGCATATTCTCACATTTCCTCTGCATCAGAGGTTTCGCAAGCCTCCCACCCTGAAGACAATACCCTAGACAGGGAACTCAGAAAGCTGAGGTTAGAAGAGGCCAGGCTGAGGCTAAAGCAGCAATAGTTGGCCTTAGATAGGGAATCCTTAGATGTAGAGAGAGAAAGGCAGAGGTTGGGGTTAGTTTCCCATGGTGGCAGCAACAGCAGCAATCTTGATAGTCATCCTGTTACAGAAACAGATTCAAGAAACCTGCATAAGATTGCCCCCCCTTACAAGGAGGGGGATGACATTAACTAGTGGTTTACTGCACTTGAGAGGGCCTGTATGGTACAGTTAGTCCCTCAAAGGCAGTGGGCTGCTATAATGTGGCTATCTTTCACTGGCAAAGGTAGGGACAGACTCCTTACTGTCAAGGAGAGTGATGCCAACAATTACAAAGTTTTGAACGATGCACTCTTAGATGGATTTGGCTTAACCACTGAACAATACAGGATAGAGTTCGGAGATACCAGAAAAGAGTCTTCTCAAGACTGGACAGACTTTGTAGACTGTTCAGTAAAGGCCTAGGAGGGATGGTTACATGGAAGTAAGGTGACTGATTATGAAAGCCTTTATAATCTATTTTTGAGAGAGCATAACTTGAATAATTGTGTGTCAGACTTGTTGTATCAATACTTGGTAGACTCAGATCTGACCTCTCCCCAAGAATTGGGAAAGAAGGTACACAAATGGGTCAGAACAAGGGTGAGCAGAAAAGCTCATACAGGGGGTGAGGATGGTAAGTCTCATGACAAGGGTGGGGACAAAGACAAAAAGAATTCTGAGTCTTCATCAGGCCCACAAAAATCTACTGGGGGAGGTGGGTCCAAATCCTCTTCTCACAATCAAAAGAAGCCATGGTGTTATTTATGTAAAAGTGAAGGCCATTGGGCAAGTGATCCCACCTGCCCAAAGAAAAACATCAATGCTCCCACCACCACATCCGCCACTGCGTCCCTAGTGCCCCTAGTAATAGCAGTGGTGGTGGGAAGAACACTACAAATAGCTATACAAAGGGTGTAGCAGGGCTCACCATTGATAATGTAGTGGGGGCTGGTCTTGTTAGGGAGACCACAGAGGCTGTTTTAGACTCTGATGGTGGTATTGACACCTTAGTTGCTTGTCCCCTTAATATGGGTAAGTACAAGCAACTACCCATAATAAATGGTGTTGAGGTTGAGGCCTACAGGGACACAGGAACCAGTGTGACCATGGTGATAGATAAACTGGTTGCCCCTGAAAAATACCTACTTGGTCAGCAGTACCAAGTGACTGATGCTCAAAACAACACTCTTAGCCACCCCATGCCTGTTGTGAATCTCAACTGGGAGGGGGTTACTGGCCCAAAGAAAGTTGTGGTAGCCACTGATTTACCTGTAGACTGCTTACTAGGAAATGATTTGGAAACATCAGCTTGGGCTGAAGTGGAGTTGGAGGCTCATGCAGCAATGCTGGTCATTCCAGGGCATATATTTGCTCCCACAAGGGCTCAGGCCCAGAAGCAAAGAGGACAGGGAAACTTGGATCCTGGAAAAATGGACCAAGTGCTCCCAAAAGCTAGGGGTAGAAAGGATAAATCCTTGCCCACTATCCCTCCCTCTCCAGAAGATTCCCCTTTTGAGGAAGAGGAATCCTCTCCCTGTGCAGAACCTACACCAGAGAAGCTGGCTGCTGACACTGCTGAGCTTTTGGGTGCAGAGGGGGCTGCTAGGGAAGAGCTGAGTGTGACATAGGAGACCTGTCCCACACGTGAGGGTCTCAGACAGCAAGCTGCCAAACAGCAAAATGGGTATGTCACTGATACCCACAAAATCTATTGGGAAGACAACCTTCTCTCTACTGAGACAAGGGACCCTAAACCTGGTGCTTCCAGGAGAATGGTCATCCCTTTGCAGCATAGGGAGTTTCTTTTGACTTTGGCTCATGACATTCCTTTGGTTGGGCATTTGGGCCAAAGTAAAACATGGGACAGACTTGTTCCACTGTTTCACTGGCCTCATATGTCAGAGGACACAGAGGAGTTCTGTCACTCCTGTGTGACCTGCCAAGCCAGTGGCAAGACTGGTGGCACACCTAAGGCCCCCTTAATTCCACTTCCAGTGGTTGGGGTGCCCTTTGAGAGGGTAGGGGTTGACATTATTGACCCCCTTGACCCTCCAACAGCTTCAGGAAACAGATTCATCCTACTTGTAGTGGACCATGCCACTAGGTATCCTGAAGCTATTCCCTTAAGGACCACTACAGCTCCTGCAGTGGCAAAAGCCCTCCTGGGAATTTTTTCCAAAGTGGGTTTCCCTAAGGAGGTGGTATCAGACAGAGGTAGTAACTTCATGTCTGCATATCTCAAAGCAATGTGGAAGGAGTGTAGTGTTATCTACAAGTTCACCACCTTATTATCCACAGCCAAATGGGTTTGTTGAGAGATTTAACAAAACTCTCAAAGGCATGATCATGGGACTCCCTGAAAAACTCAGGACGAGATGGGATGTCTTGTTGCCATGCCTCCTTTTTTCTTATAGGGAGGTATCTGAGAAAGGAGTGGGCTACAGCCCCTTTGAACTCCTCTTTGGACACACCGTAAGACGTCCACTTGCTCTTGTGAAGGAGGGTTGGGAACAACCTTTAAAAGCTCCCAAACAAGACATTGTGGACAATGTGCTTGGCCTCAGATCAAGGATGGCTGAGTACATGAAAAAGGCCACTAAAAACCTTCAGGCCAAGAGCTCCAAAAGCAATGGCATGACCAGAAGGCTGTCCCAACTGTGTACCAACCAGGATAGAACGTGTGAGTCCTGGAGCCTGTGGCTCCCAAGGCACTCTAGGACAAGTGGAGTGGACCACACACCATTGTGGAAAAGAAGGGTGAGGTTACTTATTTAGTAGACCTTGGCATTCCAAGAAGTCCCCTCAGGTTACTTCATGTGAACCACCTAAAGCCCTACTATAACATGGCTGATTTAACCCTGCTCATGGCCACTGATGTAGGACAGGAAGAAGAGAGTGATCGCTCCCTGATCTCTTTTCCAATTCTGATAGCTCAGTTGAGGGGGTAGTCTTATCAGATTTCCTTTCTGAATCTCAATAAGAAGACTGCAGAAATCTCTTAGGGCAGTTCTCAGAACAGTTTCCCTTACACCTGGACAGACCACATGGTGTGAACGCACCATTGACCAGGGGGCAGCCTACCTGTTAAGAGTAAAATCTACAGGCAGCCTGACCATGTAAGGGACTGCATCAAAGCAGAAGTGCAAAAGATGCTGGACCTAGGAGTCATTGATCACTCTGGTAGCCCCTGGGATAGCCCAGTGGTTCTGGTTCCAAATCCCCTCTAGGAAAGTACCCACTTTGTGCCATGGTTACCTCCATTTTCTGCCTGATGTCAGTGTGCCAGTGGGAAAAGAGAAATGAGGTTTTGTGTTGACTATAGAGGGCTCAATACAGTAACCAAAACTGATGCTTATCCTATCCCCAGGGCAGAAGAGCTATTAGATACACTGGCATCTGCAAAGTACCTTAGCACTTTTTACCTTACTGCTGGCTATTGGCAGATTAAGCAGTAAGGCTAAACCCAAAACTACATTTTCAACCATTTGAGGGCACTATCAATTCACAGTAAAGCCCTTTGGTCTGAAAAATGCACCTGACACTTTTCGGATGCTGGTGAACATAGTCCTCCAAGGCCTGGAAGCCTATAGTGCAGTATGTCTAGCGGATATAGCTGTCTTTAGATCTACCTGGGATGACCACATGGTCCACCTCTAGAATGTTTTGGAGGCTCTGCAAAAAGCAGGGCTCACTATCAATCCTTTAAAGTGCCAGATAGGGCAGGGGATGGTGGTTTATCTGGGACACCTAGTAGATGGGGAACAGATTCAGCCACTACAGAGGAAAATCCAAACCATTTTGGATTGGGCTCCCCCTACTGCACAAACTCAGGCCAGAGCCTTCTTAGGCCTCACTGGGTATTACAGGAGGTTCATTAAGAACTATGGCTCCATTGTAGCCCCTCTCGATGACCTCTCATCTAAGGAAATGCCAATATTATGGACAGCAAGCTGTAAAAAAAAAGCTTCTGAGGAACTCAAACAGGCCATGTGCTCAGCACCTCTTCTAAAAAACCCTAACTACTCCAAGAAGTTCATAGTACAAACTGATGCTTCAGAGGGAGGGGTTGGGTCAGTTCTCTCACAGCAGAATACAGAGGGCCAGGATCAACCAGTAGCTATCATTAGCAAAAGGTTGACCCCCAGAGAAAAGAGTTGGTCAGCCATGGGGAGGGAGGACTTTGCTGTGGTCTGGGCCTTGAAATGTTGAGACCATACCTCCCTGGTACTCACTTCATTGATCAGACAGTCCACAAACCTCTCTTATGGCTTAAACAGATAAAAGGAGAAAACTCCAAATTGTTAAAGGTGGCCCATTTCCCTACCGGGTGATGGACTTTTCAGTGGAACATAGACCTGGGAGTAACCACTCCAATGCAGATAGACTCTCCACATATTTCCACTTAGACAAGGAAGACTCATCTGGGCAAGGTTAGCCTTCTTGTCCTTCATTTGGGAGGGGTTGTGTAGGAAAGTACCCTCTTTTTTGGTATGGTTACCCCCTTTTTCTGCCTGATGTAAGTGTGTTTGACTGTGTTCACTGGGCTCCTGCTAACCTGGACCCCAGTGATTATGCTCTCTCTCCCAAAACACTGCATTTCATCCCACATTTGGCACACTGGTGCTCTACTGTTAGTTCCTAGTATATGGTTCCTATGAACCCACGGCATTGGGGTTGCAGGGGATTCCTATGGGCTGCAGCTTATATTTTGCCACCTATAGGGAGCCCAATCAAAGGGTTCTGCAGGCTGCCGTTGCAGCCTGCGTGAAAAGGTGCAGGCACCCTTTCACTGCCACCTTTCACTGCACTAGGTCAATTATAAGTCACCCCTATGGCAGGCCTTCTAGCCCAGAGGGCAGGGTACAAAGTACCTGTGTTTGAGGGCACTAGCAGAGGTGCCCCACCAACTCCAGGCTCATTTTACCAGACTTTGTGAGTGCGGGATGCCTTTTTCTGTGTGTACTGGACATCAATATGCAAAAGAGCATTCCAATCACATTTTTATGGAATGCCACAGTCAACTCATTGGTTGCTGTAGTTGTTGTCGAAAGATTGTCAACAGCTATTCAACTGTCTCCATGAGAAGGAGGATCCGGCACCCATTTTTTGCAAAGATGGAACAAGTGTCACAATTTTGTCAGAAATATCTTTTGACACTATGAGGGCAGGTTTATCATTGTTGGGAGCTGCAGTAGAATGCTCAATTACTCTTTGGGACAGAACTTGATGACATGGTCCAGAAGATAGTTGATGAGAAAAAGATCCTCAACCCTTTAAAGTTGTTTAGGAACAAGAAATCTTTTGTGACATAGCACAAGCAACAGGACAAACATCACTTTCATGACTGACCCGTGGTCGGGTAGCTGCACTTGGCAAAAAGTCCAGCCAGTTATTCGCCAAGAGCCAAGGCAGCCTCAAAAATGACTATCACAAGTTTGGGGTGAGGTGGGTTTCTATCAATGGCAGATTTTGGTCTCAGACAGTTGGTACTCAATATCATCAAGGATGGTAAAAGTACCCCATACTTATATGACAAAGCCTCTGATCAGTTCCTGCCTACCTTGTTACTAGTGCAAAAGACAATTGATGCTCCTTTGGTACAGCAAGAAAGCAATAGTACCTGTCCTGAAGAATCATAAAGGGAATGGGTTCTTGTAGGAAAGTAGCCTCTTTCTAGCCTTGTTACCCCCACTTTTGGCCTATTTGTGAGTATATGTCTGGGTGTTTTCACTGTCTCACTGGGATCCTGCTAGCAAGGGCAGAGTGCTCATAGTGAAGACCCTATGTTGTAAGTATGTTTGTTATGTGTCACTGGGACCCTGCTAGCCAGGACCCCAGTGCTCAAATGTATGTGCCCTGTATGTGTTCCCTGTGTAATGCCTAACTGTCTCACTGAGGCTCTGCTAACCAGAACCTCAGTGGTTATGCTCTCTCTGCTTTCCAAATTTGTTACTAACAGGCTAGTGACTAAATTTACCAATTCACATTGACATACTGGTACACCCATATAATTCCCTAGTATATGGTACTGAGATACCCAGGATATTGGGGTTCCAGGAGATCCCTATGGGCTGCAGCATTTCTTTTGCCACCCATAGGGAGCTCTGACAATTCTTACACAGACCTGCCAGTGCAGCCTGAGTGAAATAACGTCCATGTTATTTCACAGCCATTTACCACTGCACTTAAGTAACTTATAAGTCACCTGTTGGAAAATGGGTTATTGGTAGGGCAGGTAGGTACCTACACCTAGCAACAAGCCACTAACCTCCACATAGGTACAGTTAGGTCTCAGTAAATTAATCCCAGCTCTACCCTTGGTAGCTTGGCATCGAGCGTCAAGGCTTAACTTAGGAGACAAAGTGTAAAGCATTCAAATATCACAAAACAGTAATTAAATAAAACACAGGAAACAGTTTAAAAATCCAAAACCAATTTATAAAAATAGCTTATATTTTTATCTTTAAAATGACACAAAAACGATTAAAATCGGTTCAGGGGAACCGGAGATATGAATTTTTAAAGTATTATTATTTTCTAGCGCTTAGAAACAAAAAGCGCCAATCGGGTCATCTGGTTGCACCAGGACCGGGGCAAAGTCAAACTTTCAGGCCGACCGCGATGGAGCCCTGCTCGGCTACAAGTCGCGGGAGGCCTCGGTTAAAAAGTTACCTTCTGACTTAGTCTCTTTTTTGATGTTTTTCTTCCCCGGGACGAACCTGACAGTTGAATCCGACCTCCTGGAGCCCTTGTCCGGATACGCGAAGTCGGTTTCCTCGGTGGTGATTTTTACTTTCGGACTTAGTCGTTTTTTCGAGATGAAAATCCTTCGACCGGGGTAAACCTGGATCTTGATCTGACGTCCATGGAGCCCTTCTCGGATACGATGGCTGGGAGGTCCCGGTCAACTTTTTACGTTCGGACTTAGTCTCTTTTTTGGATGTTTTTCTTTACCGGGACGAACCACGAAGTCTGGCCGGGTCGCGGTTGAGGCAAGCCGGCTAGAATTTCCGCGTCGGGTCGGTCACTTTATGGAGCTTTTTTTCAAAAACTCTCCAATCTTTTCCAAACTTCTGGGGCTTCACCCAGATGTTCTTTTAAGGTTCTTTTGGGGTCCACAGCTCCCCCCAAGGGTCCAGAAGTTCTGTGATGGTCCTTGGGGGGTGCGGACTTCAACTCCCAGAATGCACCTGGCGCAAACTCCTTTTTGGCCACTGGGCAGTGGTCAACTGGTCGCTTT
Source organism: Pleurodeles waltl (assembly GCF_031143425.1). NCBI lineage: Eukaryota > Metazoa > Chordata > Amphibia > Caudata > Salamandridae > Pleurodeles > Pleurodeles waltl. The sequence continues at coordinate 46,633,616 of NC_090444.1, forward strand.
CTTCAGGATTTGGTGCAGGGGACTCTGGTTTAGCAATTTTTCACCTGTAGCAAACAGGGAGTCCCTCCTTGAACCAGTTGAAGCCAGGCAAAGTCCTTCTTGTGGTGAAGCCCAAGTGTGCAGCTGGTGCAGTCCTTCTGAGTGCAGGTTCCAGGTGCAGGCCAGGGGTCCAGCAGGGCAGTCCTTCTTCTTCTTTAGTTCCTTTCTTGTTGATTTCTGGAGGGGATCTGAGGCGTGGGTGCAGGTCTGCCAGTTTTATCCTTGCTCCTGGGTGAAAAGCAGGGGGGCCCTGGTTCTCCAATCAGGGACAGGGTCGTCCCCCTGTGATGACCACTTCCTGGGAAGTGTGGCAAAAATCCATCCCAAAAGGCAACAGTCTCTAAAAATCCAACATGGCTGAATCTGATTTTTGGAGGTTACATCTGGCAGAGCCCACCCACTGGTGTGGCTAAAAATCATAAACACACCCCTCTCCTGCCCTCTCCTAATCTAATCAAGGGGGCACCTAATTGTCTGGGGTTGCAGGATGTGGGGGTGTTGCTGGGTGCTGCAAATGTCCTTCTCTGCCTTTGAAGACCAGTTTGGCAGCCCTCCCCCTTCCTGCCTCACCATCTGCTGAGGGGAGATTCTCTCCCCCAAGCACATTCCTTTGTGTGAAGCCAGGCCACTTCACACCTCATTAAAGTAGCCTGGCAGAAGCTGCTGCAGGCTGGCCAATCAGAGCACAGCAGCAAAAACAATGCAGAGCTGAAATTGGCAACTTTTTAGGTAAAGTCTAAACTTTTTACCTGAACTAGTTATATTAAATCCAACAACTGGAAGTTGTGGGATTTATTATAACAATCAATTTGATACCAAATTCTTGGTATGTAACATTTAAGGAGACTTAAAATTTAAAATAAAGTCTGCCCATTCTAGCCTATGAAGGCCATTTACTTCAATGAGGGAAAAACGAATTTGGCTGTTTTTACCTCACCAGGGCTTATAAATCTATTTTTATAAAGTCCCTGCTTATAGTTACATGGCACCCAGCCCTAGGGGCACATAGGGCACACCTTAGGGGTGACTTATATGTAAAAATAAGGTAGTTTAAGACTTTGGAAGTACCTTTAATTCCAAAGTCGAATTTGCATATAACTTTAATTTAAAAGCAGCCAGCAAGGCAGGCTTGCTTTTAAAATGACACTGGGCACCTCAGCAATGCACCTAGGTGTGCACCACCTATGCTGTGGTCCCTAAACCTACATGCCCTACCATATACTAGGGACTTATAGGTAGGTTAACTTAGCCAATTATAATTAGCCTAATTTGCATATCCATTTTACACAGAGCACAGGCCCTGGGACTGGTTAGCAGTACCCAGGGCACCATCAGAGTCAGGAAAACACCAGCATAAAGTGGAAAATGGGGGCAAAAAGTTATGGGGCCTCTGCAATCAGCCCCAGTTTCTCACACAACCCCCCCCAGCCCACACACCCAGGAGACTCAGCCCAACCCTGGGAGAGTCTTCCTGGCTTGTTAGGCGAGGAAGACAGTGAAGAAAACTGGCTGTCCCTTTGCAGGGCCTACTCTGCCTTATATCCTCCTGTCAGGGTCACTCCCTCTGGGTAGTGAAGCCATCCCAACAGTAAAAGGACCCAACTCAAACTGAAACTTCCCTCTAGGGGGGTCTTCCTCCTCTCTCTCTGCCAACTTGGGTAGTGAGGTGCCCACCTCCCCTACTCCTAACTTTGCTAGGGCAACACCTAGCTTACCCAAAGAGGTCACCCAACACTTGAGCAACCCCACCATGACCAATAGGGTCAGGGGGCCTACTTTGCTATTGGCCCTGGGGTCTGCCTCCCAGGCCAAGTACAGTGCTGCCAGGAAGGCTAGCACCCAGCAGAGGCTACTGACAGCTGTCAGTACCCAGAACCACACCCTAAGCTCTCCACTGACAGGTGGCTGAGCTGCTTTAGGGGCAACTTTGGGGTCCTGGCACCCCTCATGCTGTCTAGAGTGGGGGGCTACCACCTCCTGTGGCAGACACCCTCCTTCCACTCTCCTTTCTGTCAGTGCAGGGGCAACACCTTGCATCTGGACAGCTGCCTGACTACTCAGGACTTCCTTGGGGTCAGGTGAGGCCTCACCAGTGCCAACTCTGGGCTCCCCCCTTACTGGGGCAGAGGGCCCTTGGCTCCCTGGAACTCTCTTTAAGAGTGGCCTACCCTTCCTTTTCTTCTTTCCTTTTCTTGGGGACCCCTGTCTCCTAACTGTAGGGACTGACTCCCCAGGACTTTGGGTTGGGGGGGCGCCATGGGCGACCACCCCATCTGTGACCAGACTCACCTCTGGGAGGTCATTGCCCAGGATACAATCTAGGGGGAGGTCAGCACTGACTACCACCCTAATCCAGTCAAGGATACCCTCCCTCTCTAGGGGCACTATGGCTACAGGTTTGGAGGTGACCTCCCCTGTGGCTATCCTGACTTTCTTTGTCTTTCCTGGGACATACATGTCTGGGGTCACTAACCGGTCACTCACTATAGTGTGACTGGCACAGGTGTCCCTCAGGCCAGTGGTAGAGATCCCATTCACTTGAATGTGGTGGAAGTGCCTACTCCCACCCTCAGGGATCACCAGCTTACCATCTGGTCCTGTCTCCCAGCACAATGCTAGGAGGACTTCATCATCTGAGGAATCCTCCTCTATGGCTACACTGGACAGCCCAGTGCTAACCACCTTCTTTGGACAGGCTGCATCTCCTCTGAAGTGACCTGTCAGCTGACAGTCAAAGCAAGCCCTACTGTCCAAGAGTTTTTTTAACCCTGGGTCTCCCTGTCTCTGCTTGTCAGAGTGGGAGTGGGATTTACTCTCCTCCTTCTTAGGGTTCTGGGGTACAGAGGGAGTCTCTGTGGTGGGCTTACCACCTCCCTCTTTAGGTTTTTGGGGACCTGTCCCCCCCTTCTTGGAGTCTCCCCCCTGGGACTTGACAACCACCCTGGTTCTCAACCACTCATCAGCTGCCTCCCCTAGCTCTCTAGGGTTGGTCTGCTTAGAGTCCACTAGATGCTGGCGTAACCTTTCTTGGATACAATTGGTCAAGATGTGCTCTCTCATGATCAGATTGTATAACCCCTCATAAGTATCTACTTTGTTACCAATAATCCAGCCCTCTAGTGCCTTTAGTGAAATGTCCACAAAGTCAACCCAAGACTGGGTACTGACCTTCTGGGTGTCCCTGAACTTCATTCTATATTGCTCTGGGGTCAGACCAAACTTCTTGGCTAAGCACCTCTTCATACTAGGGTATGAATCTGCCTCCTCCCCCCTTAAGGTCAGAAGCCTATCCCTCCCTGAGTTGGGGACCAACTCCCACAAAAGGGAACCCCAGTATTGAGGGCTAACCCTTCTCATTTGGAGTGCCCTCTCAAAGGCCCCTAGCCACTTATCTATGTCATCCCCCTCTACATAAGCAGGAACTACCCCCTTGGGTAATCTGGGGCAAACTCCCCCACCCATGGACACCTCAGCTTCTTTATCGCTGCTTCCATCTCTTTTTTCTTTGTATGCCCACTTTTGCTTTTCTAGGGCCAGCTTCTCTGCTTCCAAAGCTATGTATGCTAGCTGGGCCTCCAGCTCTCTTTCTCTGATGGATGGGTTCTCTCCTCCTGAAAGGACCCCCTTCCCACCACTAGCTTTGGATCTGCCCCTAGTGACTGTGTTTACTGAGGACCGTTCTTCCTCATCCTCACTTGGGCTCAGATGCCTTCCCTCCCCTGAGTGGTTAGAGCTTGCATCCTCCCTTCTTTCTCCCTCCTCTGGAGCTTCTTCTGACTCTACCTCTTGGGCCTCAGCCCATGCTGTCAGGGATGTGATCAGGATTTGCTTCCTGAGATCAGTGGTTGCAGGCAACCCTCTTTCAATACACAACCCCCTAAGCTGGACTACTGTCAGTGTGGGTAGGCTAGCCAGATCAAGCTCCATGGTTCCCTAGTTTTGTGTCAACAAAAACTTTTTGCAAAAATTGGTAACAAGAATTTAGAAAAATTACAAAAAATCAATAATTGAAATTAATCCAAATTTTTAAAAAAAACTATTTTTGCACTAGGACAATTGAAAGGATTTTTAATTTGTTTTACTCAAAACTGTAACGTGATATTGAACACAAGTACAGGATCCCGTCGCTGCTTCCAATTATGTTGGAAAATGGGTTATTGGTAGGGCAGGTAGGTACCTACACCTAGCAACAAGCCACTAACCTCCACATAGGTACAGTTAGGTCTCAGTAAATTAATCCCAGCTCTACCCTTGGTAGCTTGGCATCGAGCGTCAAGGCTTAACTTAGGAGACAAAGTGTAAAGCATTCAAATATCACAAAACAGTAATTAAATAAAACACAGGAAACAGTTTAAAAATCCAAAACCAATTTATAAAAATAGCTTATATTTTTATCTTTAAAATGACACAAAAAACGATTAAAATCGGTTCAGGGGAACCGGAGATATGAATTTTTAAAGTATTATTATTTTCTAGCGCTTAGAAACAAAAAGCGCTAATCGGGTCATCTGGTTGCACCAGGACCGGGGCAAAGTCAAACTTTCAGGCCGACCGCGATGGAGCCCTGCTCGGCTACAAGTCGCGGGAGGCCTCGGTTAAAAAGTTACCTTCCAACTTAGTCTCTTTTTTGATGTTTTTCTTCCCCGGGACGAACCTGCCAGTTGAATCCGACCTCCTGGAGCCCTTGTCCGGATACGCGAAGTCGGTTTCCTCGGTGGTGATTTTTACCTTCGGACTTAGTAGTTTTTTCGAGATGAAAATCCTTCGACCGGGGTAAACCTGGATCTTGATCCGACGTCCATGGAGCCCTTCTCGGATACGATGGCTGGGAGGTCCCGGTCAACTTTTTACGTTCGGACTTAGTCTCTTTTTTGGATGTTTTTCTTTACCGGGACGAACCACGAAGTCTGGCCGGGTCGCGGTTGAGGCATGCCGGCTAGAATTTCCGCGTCGGGTCGGTCACTTTATGGAGCTTTTTTTCAAAAATTCTCCAATCTTTTCCAAACTTCTGGGGCTTCACCCAGATGTTCTTTTAAGGTTCTTTTGGGGTCCACAGCTCCCCCCAAGGGTCCAGAAGTTCTGTGATGGTCCTTGGGGGGTGCAGACTTCAACTCCCAGAATGCACCTGGCGCAAACTCCTTTTTGGCCACTGGCCAGTGGTCAACTGGTCGCTTTCTTCAGGAGTTGGTGCAGGGGACTCTGGTTTAGCAATTTTTCACCTGTAGCAAACAGGGAGTCCCTCCTTGAACCAGTTGAAGCCAGGCAAAGTCCTTCTTGTGGTGAAGCCTAAGTGTGCAGCTGGTGCAGTCCTTCTGAGTGCAGGTTCCAGGTGCAGGCCAGGGGTCCAGCAGGGCAGTCCTTCTTCTTCTTTAGTTCCTTTCTTGTTGATTTCTGGAGGGGATCTGAGGCGTGGGTGCAGGTCTGCCAGTTTTATCCTTGCTCCTGGGTGAAAAGCAGGGGGGCCCTGGTTCTCCAATCAGGGACAGGGTCGTCCCCCTGTGATGACCACTTCCTGGGAAGTGTGGCAAAAATCCATCCCAAAAGGCAACAGTCTCTAAAAATCCAACATGGCTGAATCTGATTTTTGGAGGTTACATCTGGCTGAGCCCACCCACTGGTGTGGCTAAAAATCATAAACACACCCCTCTCCTGCCCTCTCCTAATCTAATCAAGGGGGCACCTAATTGTCTGGGGTTGCAGGATGTGGGGGTGTTGCTGGGTGCTGCAAATGTCCTTCTCTGCCTTTGAAGACCAGTTTGGCAGCCCTCCCCCTTCCTGCCTTACCATCTGCTGAGGGGAGATTCTCTCCCCCAAGCACATTCCTTTGTGTGAAGCCAGGCCACTTCACACCTCATTAAAGTAGCCTGGCAGAAGCTGCTGCAGGCTAGCCAATCAGAGCACAGCAGCAAAAACAATGCAGAGCTGAAATTGGCAACTTTTTAGGTAAAGTCTAAACTTTTTACCTGAACTAGTTATATTAAATCCAACAACTGGAAGTTGTGGGATTTATTATAACAATCAATTTGATACCAAATTCTTGGTATGTAACATTTAAGGAGACTTTAAAATTTAAAATAAAGTCTGCCCATTCTAGCCTATGAAGGCCATTTACTTCAATGAGGGAAAAACGAATTTGGCTGTTTTTACCTCACCAGGGCTTATAAATCTATTTTTATAAAGTCCCTGCTTATAGTTACATGGCACCCAGCCCTAGGGGCACATAGGGCACACCTAAGGGGTGACTTATATGTAAAAATAAGGTAGTTTAAGACTTTGGAAGTACCTTTAATTCCAAAGTCGAATTTGCATATAACTTTAATTTAAAAGCAGCCAGCAAGGCAGGCTTGCTTTTAAAATGACACTGGGCACCTCAGCAATGCACCTAGGTGTGCACCACCTATGCTGTGGTCCCTAAACCTACATGCCCTACCATATACTAGGGATTTATAGGTAGGTTAACTTAGCCAATTATAATTAGCCTAATTTGCATATCCATTTTACACAGAGCACAGGCCCTGGGACTGGTTAGCAGTACCCAGGGCACCATCAGAGTCAGGAAAACACCAGCATAAAGTGGAAAATGGGGGCAAAAAGTTATGGGGCCTCTGCAATCAGCCCCAGTTTCTCACATCACCTATATGTCTAACCTTCAACTGGTGAAGGTTGGGTGCAAAGTTACCGAGTGGGTGGGCACCCTGGCACTAGCCAAGGTGCCCCCACATCATTCAGGGCAAATTCCCCTGACTTTGTGAGTGCGGGGACACCATTACACGCGTGCACTATACATAGGTCACTACCTATGTATAGCGTCACAATGGTAACTCTGAACACGGCCATGTAACATGTCTAAGATCATGGAATTGTCACCAATACCATTCTGGTATTGGGGGGACAATTCCATGATCCCCCGGGTCTCTAGCACAGTACCCGGGTACTGCCAAACTGCCTTTCCGGGGTCTCCACTGCAGCTGCTGCCCACCCCTCAGACAAGTTTCTGCCCTCCTGGGGTCCAGGCAGCCTTGGCCCAGGAAGGCAGAACAAAGGATTCCCTCTGAGAGAGGGTGTTACACCCTCTCCCTTTGGAAATAGGTGTGAAGGCTGGGGAGGAGTAGCCTCCCCCAGCCTCTTGAAACGCTTTGATGGGCACAGATGATGCCCATCTCTGCATAAGCCAGTCTACACCGGTTCAGGGATTCCCCAGCCCTGCTCTGGCGCGAAACTGGACAAAGTAAAGGGGAGTGACCACTCCCCTGACCTGCACTTCCCAGGGGAGGTGCCCAGAGCTCCTCCAGTGTGTCCCAGACCTCTGCCATCTTGGAAACAGAGGTGCTGGGGGCACACTGGACTGCTCTGAGTGGCCAGTGCCAGCAGGTGACGTCAGATGCTCCTTCTGATAGGCTCTTACCTCTCTTGGTAGCCAATCCTCCTTCCTTGGTAGCCAAACCTCCTTTTCTGGCTATTTAGGGTCTCTGCTTTGGGGAATTCTTCAGATAACGAATGCAAGAGCTCACCAGAGTTCCTCTGCATCTCCCTCTTCACCTTCTACCAAAGGATCGACTGCTGACTGCTCAGAATGCCTGCAAAACCGCAACAAAGTAGCCAAACGACTACCAGCAACATTGTAGCACCTCATCCTGACGGCTTTCTTGACTGTTTCCAGGTGGGGCATGCTCTGGGGGTAGCCTGCCTTCACCCTGCACCAGAAGCTCCGAAGAAATCTCCCGTGGGTCAACGGAATCTTCCCCCTGCTAATGCAGGCACCAAAAGACTGCATCACTGGTCCTTTGGGTCCCCTCTCATCCTGACGAGCGTGGTCCCTGGAACTCAGCAACTCTGTCCAAGTGACTCCCACAGTCCAGTGACTCTTCAGTCCAAGTTTGCTGGAGGTAAGTCCTTGCCTCCCTACGCTAGACTGCATTGCTGGGTACCGCGTGATTTGCAGCTGCTCTGGCTCCTGTGCACTCTTCCACGATTTCCTTTGTGCACAGCCAAGCCTGGGTCGCCGGCACTCCTTCCTGCAGTGCACAACCTTCTGAGTTGTCCTCTGGCGTTGTGGGACTCCCTTTTGTGACTTTGCATGGACTCCGGTTCACTTTCCTTACAAGTGCCTGTTCAGGTACTTTTACAGGTGCTGGCTGCTTCTGTGAGGGCTCCCTAAGTTGCTGGACACCCCTTCTGTCTCCTCCAAGTGGCTATATCCTGGTCCCTCCTGGGCCACAGCAGCACCCAAAAACCTCTACCGCAACCCTTGCAGCTAGCAAGGCTTGTTTGCGGTATTTCTGCGTGGGAACACCTCTGCAAGCTTTATCGCGACGTGGGACATCCATCCTCCAAAGAAGAAGTTCATAGTCCTCTTTTTTCTTCCAGAACTCCAAGTTTCTTCCAACCGGTGGCAGCTTCCTTGCACCCTCAGCTGGCATTTCCTGGGTTCCTGCCCACTCTCGACACTGTCGCGACTATTGGACTTGGTCCCCTTGTCTTACAGGTACTCAGGTCCGGAAATCCACTGTGTTTGTTCTTCCTGCAGAATCCCCCTATCACAACTTCTGTGCTCTCTGGGGGTAGTAGGTGCACTTTACACCTACCTTTCAGGGTCTTGGGGTGGGCTATTTTTCTAACCCTCACTGTTTTCTTACAGTCCCAGCGACCCTCTACAAGCTCACATAGGTTTGGGGTCCATTCGTGGTTCGCATTCCACTTTTGGAGTATATGGTTTGTGTTGCCCCTATACCTATGTGCTCCTATTGCAATCTATTGTAATTCTACACTGTTTGCATTACTTTTCTTGCCATTACTTACCTAATTTTGGTTTGTGTACATATATCTTATGTATATAACTTATCCTCATTCTGAGGGTACTCACTGAGATACTTTTGGCATATTGTCATAAAAATAAAGTACCTTTATTTTTAGTAACTCTGTGTATTGTGTTTTCTTATGCTATTGTGCATATGACACCAGTGGTATAGTCGGATCTTTACATGTCTCCTAGTTCAGCTTAAGCTGCTTTGCCATAGCTACCTTCTATCAATCTAAGCTGCTAGAAACACCTCTTCTACACTAATAAGGGATAACTGGACCTGGCACAAGGTGTAAGTACCTCTGGTACCCACTACAAGCCAGGCCAGCCTCCTACATTGGTTGTGCAGCGGTGGGATAAGTACTTGTAACTACTTACCACTTTGTCATTGTGTACTCTTCATACGAGAATCATATACAAAACAGTTCAGTGTATGTACACTTAACCAAAAAGTTTTGCTTTTCTTCTCTCAAACTTTTTACAAAGTTCTGAAAAGTTTTCTAAAACTTCAAAAAGTTTTCTAAAAGTTAGAAAAAGTTTTTTTTCTCTGTTCTTTAAAAAGTTCTGAAACTTTTTCTTCCTTCTCACTATCTCTAAACCTCCTGTTATTATGTTTGTGGTAGATTCTACTCTTAAAATGGTCAATACTACTTATGACAATTTAAATTACAAGAGCCTAAGGAGTCTCTGCTTAGATAGAGGTTTAGTGATAGGAAAGAACCCTACAAAAGTTTCTGTTTAACATGCTTTATTGTAAATGATGAGTACCAAGCAGGCACATCAGATGAGAGGTTAATAGAAGGTTCCCATTCTGACTCAAGGGAGCACCTTGAAGAAGGTGGGGAGGGTTCTGAACAGGATCTGCCCCCTAGCAGAACAACTAGTAATGCTGGTAGTACTAGAGGTTCCCATCACAGTAGGGAAGTATTTATTCCTAGAGGCCAAGTTGCTAGGGTCCAGTCAGTTAGGGACAGATCCCCCTCTGTTGTTTCCAGTTTGGCATATGTGTCTAAGCATTCCCAACCCACCCACCCTGAGGATAACTTGTTAGAAAGGGAACTCAAAATGTTGAGGGTTGAAGAGACCAGACTGAAGCTTAAACAGCAGCAGCTGGCCTTAGATAGGGAATCCCTAGACCTGGAGACGGAAAGACAGAGATTGGGGTTAGGACCCCATGGTGGCAGCAGCAGTATTCCTGATAGTAATCCTGTTAGAGAGCATGATTCCAGGAATCTGCACAAGATAGTCCCCCCTTACAAGGAGAGGGATGACATCAACAAGTGGTTTGCTGCACTTGAGAGGGCCTGCATGGTACAGGGGGTCCCTCAAAGGCAGTGGGCTGCTATATTGTGGCTATCTTTCACTGGAAAGGGTAGGGATAGGCTCCTTACTGTTAGAGAAAGTGATGCTCACACTTTTGCAGTTTTGAAGTATGCACTCTTGGATGGATTTGGCTTAACCACTGAACAATACAGGATTAAGTTCAGAGACACCAGAAAAGAGTCCTCACAAGACTGGACAGACTTTGCAGACTGTTCAGTGAAGGCCTTGAAAGGGTGGTTACATGGCAGTAAGGTATCTGACTATGAAAGCCTGTATAATCTTATTCTGAGAGAGCATAGTCTGAATAACTGTGTGTCTGATTTGTTGCACCAATATCTAGTGGACTCAGATCTGACCTCTCCCCAAGAATTGGGAAAGAAGGCAGACAAATGGGTCAGAACAAGAGTGAACAGAAAAGTTCATACAGGGGGTGACAAGGATGGCAAGAAAAAAGATGGTGAGAAATCTCAGGATAAGCATGGGGATAAGGGTAAAACCAAAGATCCTTCTTCAAATCCTAAACACTCTTCAGGGGATGGGGGTAAATCAAATTCTTCCTCTTCTTCACAACATACACACATTAAAAAACCTTGGTGCTATGTGTGTAAAAATAAAGGCCATTGGCAAGGCGATAAGTCCTGTCCAGGTAAACCCCCTGATCCAACCGCCACTAATACATCAAACTCTAGTCCCCCTAGCAGTAGCAGTAATAGTGGTGGGACTGCTGGCAACAGTCAAAGTAAGGGTGTAGTTGGGTTCACTTATGGGTCCATCATAGAAACTGGGGTAGTCAGTCCCAAGACAGTTTCTGTCACACCTAGTGGCACACTGGCTGCTTGTCTCCGTACAATGGATAAGTACAGGCAGACAGTTTCAATAAATGGTGTTGAGACCCAGGCCTATAGGGTCACAGGTGCCAGTATAACTTTGGTGACTAAAAACCTAGTGCCTCCTGAACAACACATCATTGGACAACAGTACAAGATTATTGATGTTCATAACTCCACTAAGTTTCCTCCCTTAGCTATAGTTCAGCTTAGTTGGGGTGGAGTTACTGGCCCTAAGCAGGTGGTAGTGCCACCTAGCTTACCTGTAGCCTGTCTCTTAGGTAATGACCTAGAGACCTCAGGTGGGGCTGAGATAGAGTTTCATACCCATGCAGCCATGCTGGGTATCCCTGAGGAATTGCTTCCTCTCATTTCTACTGAAATGAAAAAGCAAAGGAGAGAAATAGACCTGAAAATACAGGATCCTTCTCCAACAACAGGTAAAAAGGGTATCAAAGTATCCCCTACCCACCCTACCATTCAGGATACCATTCCTGTGGTGGGAGAAACCTCTCCTGGGGTGGCACCTGTTCCAAGGTAACCATCAGCTGCCACAGCCGAACTCCCTGAGGTAAAAGTACCTCTCTGTGGGATAACTAATATTGGTGAGGAAAAGGGCACCATTTTAGTTAACATGGAGCATCCCTCCAACCCTCCCAGAGAAACGTTAGTGCAGAAACCCTGCACTACCTCACAACACTTAGGACAGAAGCCCTGCCCTAGTGTGGAGCTCATAGGACAGCATCCCTGCCCTGCTCCAAATCAAGAGAAACAGCATCCCTGTTCTCTCTTCCAGCCATATGACAAAGGTTTTGCCCAGCTATGGCTTTACTGAGACAGCATCCCTGTCTGGCATTCTCATCAATTTGAATAGGTCCAGTGGACAATTCCCACTGCTCTAAACTAAACCTTACTAATAGGAACTCTAGGAATATATCTTCACATTGTTGGCTAACTAAAAAACTTCAAACAGGGTGGTTTACATCCCCACAGGGAAGTAACCATATAGTCAATGATAAAGGGAGTAACCAGTCTACTGCAGAGCTACTCTCCACTTATCACCACTTAGATAATAAAGTCTCAACTGGCCAAGGTTAGCCTTTTTGTCCTTCATTTGGGGGGTTGTGTAGGAAAGTAGCCTCTTTCTAGCCTTGTTACCCCCTCCTTTGGCCTGTTTGTGAGTATATGTCAGGGTGTTTTCACTGTCTCACTGGGATCCTGTTAGCCAGGGCCCAGTGCTCATAGTGAAGACCCTATGTTGTAAGTATGTTTGTTATGTATCACTGGGACCCTGCCAGCCAGGCCCCAGTGCTCATAAGTGTGCCCTGTATGTGTTCCCTGTGTGATGACAAACTGTCTCACTGAGGCTCTGCTAACCAGAACCTCAGTGGTTATGCTCTCTCTGCTTTCCAAGTTTGTCACTAACAGGCTAGTGACTACATTTACCAATTCACATTGGCATACTGGTACACCCATATAATTCCCTAGTATATGGTAATGAGGTACCCAGGGTATTGGGGTTCCAGGAGATCCCTATGGGCTGCAGCATTTCTTTTGCCACCCATAGGGAGCTCTGACAATTCTTACACAGGCCTGCCAGTGCAGCCTGAGTGAAATAACGTCCATGTTACTTCACAGCAATTTACCACTGCACTTAAGTAACTTATAAGTCACCTATATGTCTAACCTTCAACTGGTGAAGGTTGGGTGCAAAGTTACTTAGTGTGTGGGTACCCTGGCACTAGCCAAGGTGCCCCCATATTGTTCAGGGCAAATTCCCCAGACTTTGTGAGTGCGGGGACACCATTACACGTGCGCACTATACATAGGTATATGTAGCTATACATCCTATGTATAGCGTCACAATGGTAACTCCGAATATGGCCATGTAACATGTCTAAGATCATGGAATTGACAATTCCATGATCCCCCGGGTCTCTAGCACAGTACCCGGGTACTGCCAAACTGCCTTTCTGGGGTCTCCACTGCAGCTGCTGCCAACCCCTCAGACAGGTTTCTGCTCTCTTGGGGTCCAGGCAGCCCTGGCCCAGGAAGGCAGAACAGAGGATTTCCTCTGAGAGAGGGTGTTACACTCTCTCCCTTTGGAAATTGGTGTGAAGGCTGGAGAGGAGTAGCCTCCCCAGCCTCTGGAAATGCTTTGATGGGCACAGATGGTGCCCATCTCTGCATAAGCCAGTCTACACCGGTTCAGGGATCCCCCAGCCCTGCTCTGGCGTGAAACTGGACAAAGGAAAGGGGAGTGACCACTCCCCTGACCTGCACCTCCCAGGGAAGGTGCACAGAGCTCCTCCAGTGTGTCCCAGACCTCTGCCATCTTGGAAACAAAGGTGCTGGGGGCACACTGGACTGCTCTGAGTGGCCAGTTCCAGCAGGTGACGTCAGATGCTCCTTCTGATAGGCTCTTACCTCTCTTGGCAGCCAATCCTCCTTCCTTGGTAGCCAAACCTCCTTTTCTGGCTATTTAGGGTCTCTGCTTTGGGGAATTCTTTAGATAACAAATGCAAGAGCTCACCAGAGTTCTTCTGCATCTTCCTCTTCACCTTTTACCAAAGGATCGACCACTGACTGCTCAGGACGCCTGCAAAACTGCAACAAAGTAGCCAAACGAGTGCCAGCAACATTGTAGCGCCTCATCCTGCCGGCTTTCTCGACTGTTTTCAGGTGGTGCATGCTCTGGGAGTAGCCTCCCTTCACCCTGCACCGGAAGCTCCGAAGAAATCTCCTGTGGGTCGACGGAATCTTCCCCCTGCTAACGCAGGCATCAAAAGACTGCATCACTGGTCCTCTGAGTCCCCTCTCATCCTGACGAGCGTGGTCCCTGGAACTCAGCAACTCTGTCCAAGTGACTCCCACAGTCCAGTGACTCTTCAGTCCAAGTTTGGTGGAGGTAAGTCCTTGCCTCCCCACGCTAGACTGCATTGCTGGGTACCGCGTGATTTGCAGCTGCTCTGGCTCCTGTGCGCTCTTCCAGGATTTCCTTCGTGCACAGCCAAGCCTGTGTCCCCGGCACTCCTTCCTGCAGTGCACAACCTTCTGAGTTGTCCTCCGGCGTAGTGGGACTCCCTTTTGTGACTTTGCGTGGACTCCGGTTCACTTTCCTTCCAAGTGCCTGTTCAGGTACTTTTGCTGGTGCTGGGCACCCCCTCTGTCTCCTCCTCCAAGTGGCGACATCCTGGTCCCTCCTGGGCCACAGCAGCACCCAAAAACCTCTACCGCGACTCTTGCAGCTAGCAAGGCTTGTTTGCAGTCTTTCTACGTGGGAACACGTCTGCAAGCTTCATCGCGACGTGGGACATCCATCCTCCAAAGAAGAAGTTCCTAGTCCTCTTCTTTCTTGCAGAACTCTAAGTTTCTTCCAACCGGTGGCAGCTTCCTTGCACCCTCAGCTGGCATTTCCTGGGCTCCTGCCCACTGTCGGCACTGTCGCGACTATTCGACTTGGTCCCCTTGTCTTACAGGTACTCAGGTCCGGAAATCCACTGTTGTTGCATTGCTGGTGTTTGTTCTTCCTGCAGAATCCCCCTATCACGACTTCTGTGCTCTCTGGGGGTAGTAGGTGCACTTTACACCTACCTTTCAGGGTCTTGGGGGTGGGCTATTTTTCTAACCCTCACCGTTTTCTTACAGTCCCAGCGACCCTCTACAAGCTCACATAGGTTAAGGGTCCATTCGTGGTTCGCATTCCACTTTTGGAGTATATGGTTTGTGTTGCCCCTATACCTATGTGCTCCTATTGCAATCTATTGTAATTCTACACTGTTTCCATTACTTTTCTTGCTATTACTTACCTAATTTTGGTTTGTGTACATATATCTTATGTATATAACTTATCCTCATACTGAGGGTACTCACTGAGATACTTTTGGCATATTGTCATAAAAATAAATGTACCTTTATTTTTAGTAACTGTGTATTGTGTTTTCTTATGATATTGTGCAAATGACACCAGTGGTATAGTAGGAGCTTTACATGTGTCCTAGTTCAGCCTAAGCTGCTTTGCCATAGCTACCTTCTATCAGCCTAAGCTGCTAGAAACACCTCTTCTACACTAATAAGGGATAACTGGATCTGGCACAAGGTGTATGTACCTCTGGTACCCACTACAAGCCAGGCCAGCCTCCTACAGTTCTGTTTTACCTTTTTCCTGGTTCCATAGCCAGATGGGAAGTTTCATCCTGTTTTGGATGTGAAGGCTTTAAACAAATATGTATCCATTGATTTATTTGGCATTATCTCTCTACGCTCAATCCCACTGATTCCCAAAGGCAATTTTAGGCTGATGCTGGAACTATAAAACACCTTTTTTCATGTCCCAATTCACCAAGACAACCAACAGTTCCTGCACCTAATGGAGGAAGTAGATCATTTCTAGTTTAAACCACTTCCGCTCAGACTAGCGATAGTCTCCCAGAGTTTATACCAAGGTATTAGAACCAGATGCTGCATGCCTTCAGCTAAATGGCTTGTCATGATTTCTTTATTTGGATGATTGTCTGTTGTGTGATTGTTGCAAGACAATTTGCAGAAGGTCACAGGCGTGCTGTAGAGGCATTCAGAAGTCTTATTTCCATCCGACGCAGTGCAAGAAGTTTATGGGGCCCAATTCGTCACCATTCTCGGGTAAATCTTTGATCCACATGCCAGGATTGCAACAATTCAAACTCAGCTCTCCCATTTGTTAGCCCAGGCCACCATATCCACTATGTCAACAAAGGGATGAGGTAGAGTGCAAAAATTAAAGGCTGCAACAACAGCAGTTGTTCCTTGGGCATGTTTTCACGTGAAGCCCTTGGTGAACCACAATCTCCAACATTTATCCTCGAGTTCATTGAACTTCAAGACTCTAATTCCGATCACCAACCACATCTGGAACCCATTGGCATGGTGGTTATGGTAAGACAATCTTTCCAGGGGTGTTCCTCTATGGGTTTCTCCTGCAGTCCAGCTGATGACAGACGCCAGCCAGTGGGGATGAGGCGCAACTTTGAGGGATCAGGAGACAAAAATACAATGGTCAAAGGTGGAAAGTTTACAATCCTCCAACTGAAGAGAATTAGAAGCAGCCTGCAGGCCCTGCAAGCTTATTCTCTACTTTCGAAGGGAGCCAATCTGATAGTCAAGACGTCAAGACGCACAACCAGGTAGCTAAATGCTATCTAAATCACGAAGAGGGAGCCAAGAGTGAGGGATTAAGTGTGTTTGCTACAAAAATCTTTGCTTGGGATGAAACAAACCTCCTTGTCCTTAGGGCAGTGTACAGTCAAGGCCAGTTAAATTTCCGAAAAGACAGCTTAAGCAGAACCCTTCCATCTTTGGTGATGTATCATTTACCTGCCCAGGAACTAAACCAGATTTACCAACACTTCATCACACCCTGGGCAGACCTATTTGCATCACAACAGAATTCAATGCTACCAGTGTTCTGTTCAGAGACAGGCGGTCCACAGGCATAAGCAATAGAGGTGCTAGTGATACATTGGTCCCAGGGCATACTCTATGCCTTCCCATCACCTACCCTCCTTCCAACACTGTTTCAGAAGATTTGGCAGTAGAGGGCATCAGTTATGCTGATAGTACCCTTCTGGCTCTGACGTCCAAGGTTCTCCCTCTTGATGTCACTGGCACAGGGAAATTATCTCTGTCTGTCTCTCCAGCTTTCCCCTTTTCAGTTTCCCCGCTTACTGTTGATCCAGCTTCAACTCCCCAAATTAATGGGTAGGCTTACAGTCTGTGGATTGTTCCTTAGATGTGGCCCAAGACATCCGAGCCCCAAGGAATGCTATTAACTCCGTCTTCTTATATAAAGCATTGAATCTCTTTTCAGAAAGATTCTAAAGAGTAAGATCCATGCTTGCTGGAAGCTTTTCAGATACTTGAGTTTCTTAAAAAAGAGTTTCTCCTGGGGTGATCCCCCACCACTTTGTCTGCTCAATAGTCAGCTATTAAAGCTTTTAATGGTGGAAAGGGTGTGCACAGAGAGTTCCACTTGTACAGAGGGTCTTAGAGGTTTTAGAAAAAAGACCTCAATCGCCTCTGATGTTGCCTTCCTCACTGAGACTTGGTAACCCCCATTTCAGCCCAGGCATTGCCACCACTATCCCAGATGGCAAACAAATCGTCCACAAACACCAGGAGGAGGCATCGCCATCATCTACAGGAACACACTCCGTCTTACAGCCATCACCAGGCCCAAATCCAGACAACTGCCTCCAAACACCTGCACCCCCAAATCCAGACCGACCCAAACACCTCTTCCCATACCACCCTCGTCTACAGACCTCCCAGACTGCACCCCTAGTTCAGCAAAGCTATTGCTGACCTCATTGCCCCCACACCCTATCCTCTACCGACTACACCCTTCTTGGTGACCTTAACTTTCACCTCCAAAACCGCAACAAGCCAAACACCACATCCCTCCTGGACAACCTCGCCACCCTCGGACTCAAGCAACTGCTCACCCTCCCCACTCACTGAGCAGGACACACCCCTGACCCTGTCTTCTCAGCAGGAAACAACTTCTCCCTTTCTCACACCTCCGAACACCTCTGGACCGAGCACCACTGCGTCCACTTCACATTCACCAAGACCACCATATGCCACCATGCCCCCACCCCCCTGTAGGAAATAGAGCAAGGTCACTGAAGCCCAGCTCACTGATGAATTCAGGCACTCCCTTCCACCTGAAACCACAGATGCAAATGACTCGGCTCGCAACCTCCCCCACTAGATCACCGACTGCGCAAACACTGTAGCCCCCATAAGAAAAAGCATGGGAAACCAGCACTGCAAAAAACCCAACTGGTTCACAACTGACCTCCAAAATTCTAAACGGACCTGCAGACGACTCGATTGAAAACGGAGGAACAGCAAAAACATGGCAGACCGCACAGCATACAAAGACTCAGTCACCATGCACCACCAACGCATCAGAGCCTCTAGAAAGGCTGCCATCCAGAAACACATCAGCACCAATATGCACAACAGCAAGGAGCTTTTTAGCATGGTCAAGGTATTCACGAGCCCCAGCACGGACACCACAGACATCCCCCCCTCTCAAGACCTCTGTGACAACCACACCACATTTTTCCACAGTAAAATCCAGGATATATACAAAGGGTTTGAGAGCCAAATCCCACCTTCACAGCTCACCAGCACCACCACAGACCTCACCCAACAGCCGACTCTGGGCCAATGAACCCCGATATCAATGATAGACACCTGAAAGCTCATGAACTCTGTCCGCTCAAGGTCACCCTCTGACCCATGCCCACACCACATCTTTAACCGAGCCAGCGCCACCATCGCCTCCAAGCTGTGCCGGACAATCAACAGCTCCATCGAAACCTCCACCTTCTCGAATGACTGGAAACGGGCAGAGATCAACCCACTACTAATGAAACCCTCTGCCGATCCTAGCGATATGAAAAACTACACACCCATTTCCCTTCTCCCCTTCCCAGCCAAGGTAACTGGAAAGGCCATCAACACGGAGCCCACAGAATTCCTCGAGTCAAACCACATCCTAGACCCGTCCGAATCTGGTTTCAGGAGCAACCACAGCACAGAAACTGCCCTCCTCACAGCCATGGATGACATCCGCACCATACTGGGCACGGAGACACGGCTGCCCTCATCCTCCTTGACCTCTTCTCTGCTTTCAACACCGTATCCCACAGCACCCTATGCCACAGACATCATGACGCCAGCATCCGCAGCAAGGCCTTGGAATGGATATACTCCTTCATCACTTGAAGGACCCAGTCAGTCAGACTGCTGCCGTTCATCTCGGAACCAACAGAAACCTGCTGTGGAGTACCCCAGGGCTCCTCCCTGAGCCCAACCCTCTTCAAAATCTACATGGCTCCGCTCGCTAAAATCCTCAGACAGCCTCAACATAGTCTCCTACGTGGAAAACACACAGCTAATTCTCTCCCTCACCAATAAACCATCAACAGCCACAATGGGATGAGAGCAGTCGCCGACTGCATGAAGAACAACTCCCTCAAGCTTAACTCGGACAAGACATAGATCCTCATCCTGGGCTCTACTCCCTCCGCCTGGGACAGATCCTGGTGGCCAGCTGCCTGTGGAAGTGTCCCGTTACCCACAAACAAAGGAAACAACCTGGGCATCATCCTGGACTCCATGCTGTCCATGACCTTCCAAGTCAACACTGTCTCATCGTCATGCTTCCACACTCTCCGATCTTCAAGTGGATCCCCACCGAGGCAAGATCTACTTGTCAGCAGCAAACTCGACTACAGCAATGCTCTCTATGCTGAAATCATGAAGTTCCAAGCAAGACTCCAGAGAATTCAGAACGCAGCAGCCAGACTCATCCTAGACATCACCTGCCACAGTCACATCTCTGCCCACCTTAGTGACCTGCACTGGCTCCCCATCAACAAACACATCACATTCAAGCTCCTGACACACGCCTACAAGGCCCTGTACAAAATTGGACTGGCCTACCTCAACCACCGCCTATCTTTCTACACCCCCACTAAACAACTCCAATCTTCTCAACTTGCCCTCGCCGCCACCTGCAGAATCAGGAAAAGCACAGTGGGAGGCAGAGCCTCCTCCTACCTCGCAGCGCAGACCTGGAACATGCTACCAATTCACCTTAGTTAGGCCCCCTCGCTGAATTAGTTCAAGAAAGACCTCAAGACCTGGATCTTCGACTGATCAGCACCACCATGACAGCGCCTTGAGAGCCCATGGGTGATAAGCAAAGCTATATAAATTGCTGATTGATTGATTGAAGGGTGTCTAACCCTATTCCAACATGGGATCTCTCCATAGGCATACGTGTGTTACAATAACTCCCCTTTGAGCCTCTTGAACAGACTAATCTAAATTGGTTATCGATTAGGATGGCATTCCTGGTTGCCATTATATGTGAACTGCAGATTAGGGAAACTGGATGCATTGCTGTAGGGAAGTAGCCTCTTTCTAGCATGGTTAGCCCCACTTTTGGCCTATTTGTGAGTGTGTGTCAGTGTGGTTTTACTGTGAACCTGAGTGGATGGAGTTCATGATCTTTCGAGTTTTGGTGTCATCTACGTGGGTCCAGGAGGTAAGGCGGTCGGCGTAGGAGGAGTTGTCGGGGTGGGGTCTGGCGGAGGTGTGGTGTTAAGGCTGTCGTGGATGGCGGCGATCTTCTGGTAGAAGAAGGTGGAGAGTGCGTCGCAGAGTTTTTGGGATGGTGGGACGTCGTTGACGTTGGCGCTTGGGTTGGAGAGCTCCTTCACGATGCAGAAGAGCTCCTTGCTGTCGTGTGCGTTGTTGTTTAGGCGGTCTGTGAAGTGGGAGCGTTTGGCGAGTCGGATTAGTTGGTGAAGCTTGCGGGTGGCTTCCTTGTGGTTTGCCAGGCTGTCAGGTGTGCGTTCGAGAAGCCATTTTTTCTTAAGTTTCTGGCAGGTGCGTTTGGAGGTGATGAGTTTGTCTGTGAACCAGGCTGCTTTTTTCTTTTCTTTGTTGACTGTGGGCCTCTTGAGTGGTGCAAGGGTGTTCGCGCAGTTGAGAATCCACTGTTGGAGGTTGATGGCGGCGGTGTCCGAGTCGGTAGGGTCGGTAGGCGGGTTCTGGGCGAGGGCGCTGGTTAGTTGGTCTTCGGTGACTTTGCCCCAGCGGTGGTGCGGAGGTAGTGGGGTGCGGTGGTGCTCGGTGTGTTTCTTGAATGTGAAGTGGACGCAGTGGTGGTCGGTCCAGTGGAGTTCGGTGGTGTGGCTGAAGGAGATGTGGCTGCTTGCAGTGAAGACTGGTTCTAGCGTGTGGCCGGCGATGTGGGTGGGTGTGTTGACCAGTTGTCTGAGTCCGAGGTTGGAGAGGTTGGTGGTCAGTGATGCGGTGCTGGCGTCGTTGTTGTTCTCCAGGTGGAAGTTGAGGTCTCCAAGGAGGATGTAGTCCGTAGAGGCGAGGGCGTCATGGGTGGTTGTCCTCAATGCCAACATGGTGGCAGCCTTGTTGGTAGTATTGATGGGTCCATCTATGCCTACATTAGTTCTTCACACTGTGTGGTGATTGATTGAGTGGGATGGTTGCTGTGCAGATTGTTGCAGAGTTACTTCTTGAAGGGGGCCTTGTTTTTTGCAGGGGTTCCAGTGCCATATCTTGGCCTGAGGGCCCGTTTGGGCACCTGCAGTT
Source organism: Pleurodeles waltl (assembly GCF_031143425.1). Taxonomy (NCBI): domain Eukaryota; kingdom Metazoa; phylum Chordata; class Amphibia; order Caudata; family Salamandridae; genus Pleurodeles; species Pleurodeles waltl. The sequence goes on from NC_090444.1 coordinate 46,654,775, forward strand.
GACCTTGAGGGGATGACATGGTTGGCCCTTGGGTTTCCTCTAAGGGTAGTTCCTGGGACGTTGCTGATGATGGTGTAATTGTCTGGCCTGTGCCTGGTGCTGTAGTGGGGTTCTCCTGTCCTGTGTGGGTCTCAGACTGGGGTTGTACCAGCTGCAGCAGTGCTCCTGCTATGCTGGCCATGGCCTGTTGGTGGTGTTCCTGCTGCATCCTCTGACTGTGCTCCAGGGTGGATACTATCTGTGCCAACCTGTCATGGGTATGCTGGTAGGCCCCCAATACCTCAGATATCACGCCCAGGGCTGCTGCATCCATCCTGTGGCCTCCCCCCTGGCCCACTGAGGCCCTAGCACTTGCCCTAGCCCACTGTGCCTGTGTCCCCTGCACAGGTCTGGCGGTACCACTTGTACTGGGTCCCTCACCTTCTTGCATGTTGGGAGGGGGAGACTGTGGCCTCTGTACCTGTGTTTCACCAGTCTGTGGCCTGGATACACTGGTGTGGGAACGCTTGCCCTGGGCTGCTGTTCTTGACTGGGTGGTAGGGGTGTCAGGGGTATCCTGGGTGGGGCTGCTGCATGGTGACATCCTTCCCCAGTGTCCTGTGAGGTGCCTCTGTCTTCATGGGGGGCACTGGCACTCCTTGTCCCATCCGTGAGGGTGGCATGGGTGGTTATGCCTGTTGGGGGACATAGACATGTCTGTTACAAATGCATGAACGGTTGGGGTGCACAGGACTGGGCTATTTTGTGCTGGTGTCACTTTTTGTGGCTATCCAGGGTGCCGTTGTGAGGTTTTCACTGCATTTTGCTTAGGGTGTGGAGTTGCATTGGGGGGGTGTAGTTCCATTGTGAATCCTTGCAGGGGTAGGTGGCTGTGCACAGGGGGAGGGATGTGGGCCTGTTTGTGGGTTTGTGGTCATGCAGGGGGTGGACTCAGTGGCTGTTGTCTGGGTGGGGTATTAGTCCTGGTGGGTGTGGGTGGGGTGGGGTGCTGCATGCATTACAGGTATGGTGTATATGGGGTAAATGTAGACGACTTACCCAAATCCATTCCTCCAGTGAGTCCCTCAGGGTGCAAGATGGCCAGTACCTTTTCCTCCCAGTCGGTGTATTCGGATGGTGTTGGTGGTGGTCCTCCCTCAGTCTTCTGGACTGCAATGTGGTGCCTGGATGCCATGGCCCTGACCTTGCCCTGCAGGTCATTCCATCTCTTGCGGATGTCGTCTCTGATGCGTGGATGGGTCCCACTTCATTGACCGTGTTGACAGTGGTCTGCCATAGCTCCATCTTCCTTGCGAGGGGTGTATACTACACCTGAGCCCCAAATATTTGTGGCTCCACCTTCAGGATCTCATCCACCATGGTCCTTAGCTCCCTTACTGTGAAGAGTGGATGTTTGGGGGGTGACATGGTGAGTGTGGTGAATGGTGTTGGACTGGAAATGCAGTGAGGGTGCTCTTCTGTGGGTCAGTGTGCGTCTCGTGTATTGTGGCATTCGGTGTCTGCTTCTAGTGCTCTCCGTCTTCTTTGGCCTGGTTTCGTCGCAAAGGATTGTGGGGTGTGTCTATGAGTGTTTTATGGGGTTATGGATGTGTGTCAGGTGGGTTTCAAGCTTATCCAATGTGTACACTTCTTGCTTTTAAGTCCACTTGCCACCCGTGACGGTCGGCACCGCCAATGGTCGTCCGGCCTCCACTGTCCGCCAAGGTGATTTGTGCATCATTATTTGGAGGGCAGGATGTCAATGTGCTCGGCTGTGGCGGGGTGGAAGGTCCAGCATTTCTGCCGACAAGGTCATGGCGGTGACTGGTGGTCTAATGATATTTGGCGAGGTTGGGATTTTGGTTCATTATATGGCAGGTTTCTATTCACTGCCAATGGCGGTCTTCTGTTTACCGCCGCCATGGCGGTCGGCGGAGTTTACCACTGTGTTAATACTGACCGCCACAGTCTGGCAAACAGGCCAAAAATGGGGGATAACCATGCTAGAAAGAGGCTAATTTCCTACACCTGCACATCTATCTGGTTTGCTAAATTCATTAAGGGGACATTTGGAAAGCTTCCCTGGGAATGTATTCCACCCATTCCTTACTTTTGGCTTTGTGGTTTGTAACACTCACATTTGCTTGGTTTCTATTTGTTAGCTCTATTTGTATTAGGCTGTCCAGCTTGAGTTTGTCCCTCCTGTAGAGCATCCCTTGTTTATTCTATACTTCCACCAGTGTTCAATTTCTGTAAACAGGCCTTTGAATCTTGTTCTTATCTTGTTTCACTTGCCGTGCTTTCAAAGACCAAGGTCAAATGACAGGCTCTGTCTTCCCATGGAGCTTGGTGTTTATCTTTCTTTGTTGGCTTCAAAGTGAGAGGACATATATGTCAATCATGCTGCCTACACAACAAACTTTAAATGTATGTAAATGAAATGTGCAGATACTTAAAAATATAAGTGTGGGGGAAACAAATATTATAAGATGATCAAACCAAAATAATACACTTGGTAATGACCTTTCCAGCCATTAACATCTGTGTGCTGTATACTTTTAACAGTAAAACTGTATGTCTGTGAAAATGTAGGGGGTCATTTCAATTGAAGATTTGTTGCCTGTAATGGCAGTGTGATACCACACTATGCATACACCCCTTTATGTCACTCAACTCCACTCTACTCTACTCTGTACCACTCCATCCTGCACCTCTCTACTCTACTCTGTACCACTCTACTCTGTGCCAATGCCCCACTCCAGTCTAGGCCACTCCACTCTACACCACTGCAGTCTATTACAATGCACTCTATACCACTCTAGCATATACCACCGTACTTTGCTGCAGCACTCTTCTCTACACCTCTGCACTGTATACCACTCTATCTACTCTGCACCACTGCACTCTACACCACTGCTCTCTACATCACTCTACACCACTGCACTCTATGCCCCTCTTCTCTGCAACACTGCACATTACGCCACTCTATTCTACTCTGCACCTCTGTGCTCTACACCACTCTATGCCACTGCACTCTAGGACAGTGCACTCTATGACACTCTACTCTACACCTCTGTCCTTTATGACATTCTACCCTGCAACACTGCACCTCTGAACTCTGTGCCACTATACTCTGTATCGATGTACTCTACTCGCCGCCGCCCATCTCTATGCCACTCTACTGCACTCTGCATCAATGCAGTCTATGCCACTACACTCTTCGTCACTCTACTCTGCATCACTCCACTCTACCATGCACCACATCACTCTAAGACACAGCTCTCTGTACCACTGCACTCTATGACACTGCAATCTATGCTGTGCCACTCCACTCTGTGCCCCTTTACTCTTCACCACTAGAGTAGTGCACTCTATTCCAAACCAATGCACTCTATACCACTTTACTGAAAATCAATGCACTCTATGCAAATCTACTCAGCCCCACTGTACTCTGCACGACTTCACTCAGCCACTCTACCACACTTCACTCTACAACATTACACTCATGATACTCCACTCTGACACTCTGCTCCATTAAACTCTACTTCACTCTGTGCCTCTCTAGGATACTTTACTAAACTCTGTAACTCTCTACACGACTGCTTCTATGCCACTCCATGCCCCTTTACTCTACTCTATTTCATGACACACTACTTTACTCCATGCTACTCCACTCCACGACATTCTATGCTGTTGTGTAGCCATTTTAGTTATAGCTCCATACACATTATTTTAGCACACTAGGCCTGCCACCTTGCACTTTAGCCTAGATATGTTTATTCAGGTTTGTTTATTATTTGAACAATAGCCATATTTGCGGTCTTTTTAGACAATCTATGATACTCTACTCAACTCTATGCCACTCCACTCTACGACACTCCATGCCACTCCACTATACAACAATGTACTATGCTCAACAACACTCTATTCAACTCTCTACACCCCTTTACTCCACTCTACGCCACTCCACTCTTCTTTTTGCCTCTCCACTCTATGACACTCTACACCACTCTATGACACTACTCCACTCTACAACACTTTACTCACTCCTCAACACTCTATACCACATCAATCAATGGCACTCTGTGACACGTCCTTCTTCTATACGCCATTAACTTATAGCCATGCTAAACAGTAGCCATGCTAGTATACAACATGGCTAAAACACATTGGCAAAGCCAATAGCTCTGCATAGGCGAGACCTATTGGCTTTGCCAATGTTTGTTTATAAAATATGGAACTTCAAAGTGAATTGCAGTATCCTTGTCATCTATGCGAGGGGGTACGGTAGCCCATTTTATATATGGTAACACCATCAACTTTCCCACAAACCACTTAAAACCTTAGTGCAGTGGTTACCAGTCTGTGGTCTGAGGCTCTCCAGGGGTCTGTGACACATCCCCAGGGGATTCTCAGGCCTGGGCCCGCAGAAAGGCACTTCTAGAAACACATGGATTTTTATATTTATTCCTTCCTTTGTGCAGCAGTTTTAAAAGCACTGCAAAGTTCCTTGTACATCCAGCAGCTTTCGGGCAAAAATAAAAAAAAGACAAGATAACTCTCTATGTCAGTACCTGATACTTGGATTAATTTACCAGCTGGAGAGAGCTTGGAGTTTTATCTAGTGGCAGTTTTGACTCATCTAAGGTAGCACAGATGGTTAATATGCCTGCTGCAAGGAACATGTATCATGCAAAGAAAACTATTTTATGTGCATAGCACAGTGGGTTACTAATTCTGTCACAGACATTCTTTTGTTACTGTGTAGTTTATAAGTTAGAATCATAATCTAGCACAGTAAGCTATGAAATGCCATCAAAGAGCTGCATTCAAACTGCTTGCCACAAATTAGAAAGTTATGTTTTCTTTCCCTGTCTTTCATTTTCTTTATGCTGCTAAAAAAGGTTTGCTTGTGTAGAAATATATTCTTATTATTAAAGTCAATACTAACTACTGTGTTATGTTCTGAATCTTGAGTTTGTGCTTCTCCAGACCAAGTACTATTAGAAAGTTCCTACCAGTTTGGATGACGTGAATCCTACACCTTGTAGTCCCCTGTAAAGTGCTCTGACACCCTACACTGGTATGAAAGGTGCTATAAAACAAATTAATTACATGTGACAGAGAGGCTGTGGAGAGATGAGAGTCTTCTCAGATCTTATGTACCTAAAAAATAAAAACAGAAATCGCTTGTGATTTGTAGAATCTGAGCTGAGGATTCAGCTTTCCTCAATAAGACCAAACCACTGTTTGGTGGGCAAGTCACCAGCAGCCATACTGGCGGTCAGGGGTCTAGTGGAGCTTGCTCCGTCACCACGGCTAAGTCACCACAACACCACCTGCCGTATTACTACATTGTATACGGCCTGGCGGTGTTGTGTTGGTGGGGCGCTGGTGGCAGAGCATGCGCCATGGACCCCGTTCCCTCCCGGATGAGCACCGCGACCACCAGGTAAGGTGCTTGACCGACAGGTGAGGGGGGTTGTTGAGTGTTATGTGCGTGCAAGTGTCTGTGTGCTTGTGTGAATGCAAGGGGCTGGGGCAAGTATGTGTGCGTGTATGTGGGGGGGTCGGGGGTCGTGGCTGTGAGTGCATGTGTGTGTGTGAATGAGTGAGCGTGGATGTGTTCATGCATGTATGCAAGTGTGGTGTGTGCGTGAGTGGATGGGTGCAGGGGGTTACGAACGGGTATCGGGGGAGAAGGGTTTCAGAATGCTGATTGGGGGGTACAGAACGGGCATCGGGGAGGGGGCATCACTGCTTGGAGGGGTGAGAGGCTTCTGATGGGGTCAGGGGAATGGGGGCTCCTACATGGAGGGACAGGGGTGTCCTGTAGTGGCGACAGGCAGGAGTATTGGTGACAGACATGAGTATTCCTGTCTTCAGTATCCTTACCGCCAGGAATTTCGTGACGGGGCTGCTGCCACAGAATCCCTGGCAGCAAGGATACTCAAAATGCTGCTGGCAACCTTCGGCCAGGCGGTCCCACCCCCCAGGCGATACAGGTGTTGAACTGGCTGCGATGCAGCCAGTTCACTTGCAATGTCATTATTTGGCGGTCCTGCACCGCTACTCTGTCGGTGGTCTAGCCGCTACTGCCGGTGTGGTGGGGTAGGACCGCCAGGGTCATAATGACCCCCCTATATCTTTAGTAATTCAAGTATTTATTTGTGTATTTTTGTGAATTACTGTTTTAATGTTTGAAATTTAAATTGTACAAATTGCGTGGGGATCCCCAACTACCAGTAGTGGTTCACTGGGGGTGTTCAGGAGTCAAAAGGTTGGGAACCACTGCCTTAGTATGTAGCTTCTGTCACTGTACGCTATTAAAATAAAGTGGTAGAAAGAAAAGCAATCTTCCATTTGTTGCTTTAAATAGCTGCTTTATTTATGCTCTGTGTCCTGACCTGCCTTTTACCTTGGCTGCAGGCTCTGTCAGAAGGCATTGTGAGTCAGAACTCGACTGTAATAACCTTATAAAAGTTGAGTTCTGGCATTTTTTATTTATAATCGGTGACTTGATGCATTAGAAGTAGCCGATTATATAGAAATTATTTATTGCTGTTTATACAGGTATCACTGAATCCCATGTATTAAATAGTCTGTAACACCAAGAGCTTCTTCAATGTAAATGCTCCCAGTTTTGACTGATGTGGAGCTGAGCTGCCCAAGATCACACAGAAGAGTAGAAGTGTTATTAGAACTATGGTTACAGTTTACAATTATTTTACCTGATCGCTTTTGATATCTCTAGTGCGGTTTCAATTTGCATTAGGCCAGGGGCATGATTGGTGCAGGGCACAAAGGGTATGTTCTGCCTTTTCTCCCTCCTATCTTTATTTACTTGGTGCATGAAGATGTCAGATTAATCAACGTGCTTTTTCATATTTGGTCTAAATACTTTGGGCCATATTTATACTTTTTGACGCAAAACTGCGCTAATGCAGTTTTGCGTCCCAAAAATTAGCGCCGGCTAACGCCATTTCGAAGCGCCGTGCGGGCGTCAAATTTATACTTTGACGTACGGCGGCGCAACCAACAGGTGGGAGTCATTATTTCGTGACGCACACAGCGGCGTTCCGTCGTAAAGGAAACCAACGTTAACGCGACGCAAATCACTGTGGGTCGATTTACAACAGCGCAACCCGGAAAGCGTTTTTTTTACGCTATTGCGTCAAATTTTAGCGCGAAAACTGCCCTTTCAGCAGAGGAGAGCCAAAATGGATCCCAGATGCCACTACAGACCCCAGGAGGATGACAGCAGACCAGGAACCAGCCAGGAGGATCCATACCGGAACCAGGACATTTTTAGAAAAAAAAGAAAGTGTCGCTTCAGTACAGAGGAGCAGGAAATCCTGGTGAAAGAGGTGACGGAACACCAGCACCAATTGTTCATCACCTCTAAATTGCCTATCAGTAGGAGAGAGGCCATATGGAAACAAATTGTGGACAAGATCAACAGTGTGGCTGAAGAACGCCGCACAGTCACCGAGTGTAAGAAACGCTGGCATGACTGCAAACGTAGGACAAAAGAAAAAATGGCCAGGAACAGGAAGGCAGCAATCCAGACTGGAGGGGGGAGTCCAGCACAACAGGAGGCCCTGGACCACATGGAGGAGATGGTCGCAGCCGTCATCCCGGAGGAGATTGTCACAGGGATTCAAGGACAGGACAGCGCAGACTACCATGACACGACGCACATGCAGGGTAAGTCGCATGGGGAATTAAAATGCAATAATGGGGACTGTAAGCAGGGGGCGGATACCTACTACACAATGCATGTAAGTCAGCACATATATGAAGTGGCATGGGTAAAGGGGCACGGCAGGGGGGCATGGCCAGCACAGACTGAATCTGGGGCACGACAAAATACAGCACCAACAACAGTCCCATGGGGCCATCCTGTAAGTACAACAATAGAGCCAAGGGAAAGCAGCGACAGGTGGCAAGGCCACTACGTCAAACTCACATCCAGGCACATGTCTTGCAAAATCTATCCTACATCAACTAGGTCCCTATCAGTAATGCAGTAGCCAAAACAACAACTGCAATGTAACTGCCACAACAGTTGACAATAACACCTCTCATCTCTGTGCAGCTATAGTACCAAATGGCAGGAACCTCCCCATGGAACATACATGCCTAAATTAGGGGGTGAGGATGACATCTGCAACTATTCATAGAAATAAGACAAAGGCACCAGTACACTCAAATGCCGAATGTCCATACTTGACACATATATAAGCCAAAGTAAACAGCAATAGGAGCCACACAGCACTAAGGACACACACATGTGGCATACGTCAGGGTCTCTCACGTGCCTGGCTAACAAGGCTACATCACTAATGTCATACTGCTCAGACAACAACATTGAGGAGGGGACACAGGCAACTGGTCACTGAAACACACCTGCACAGTCTGACAACCAAATAGAACCTTCATATGATAAACAGGCCAATCCAATTAAACACACATGACCCAACATCATCTTCAAACATCAACAATGTTTACATCCATACCACATCCTAACATTGATATGCATATGATATGCCACGTCACATGTACATTTCGGGCAATGTGAATAAAAAATGTTTGGGGCAGGTCCTGAGAGGCAAGTGTGCTGCCAGGGCATTCACAACACCCACAGTCAGTCAAAGTGTAGTGTTGTAAGTGTAACGTATACTTTGCGCATTAGCTTCAGGCTTTAGGCCTTTGTGCACCTTACCCTGAATGTACTTTTACTCATTTGCTCACATCTAAGAGCCTCAGAGCACTTTGCACTAAATGCTTTTTATTGGCCTTCCAATCAGTTAATTTAGCAAAAAGCCAGTCCTACGGTGTTGTTAATTAGTCAAATCACACTGTTTTGCCTACTTCAGCACTGGAGTTTGCCAGAACATATTCAGTCTGTGCCCCAGTCAAGGAATCAGGCCGGCGGTGCCCCGCAGGGCATTCTGACCGCGGCGCTTTGGCCGCGGTCAGAAAGGGTAAACCGGCGGTCTCCCGCCGGTTTACCGCTGCCCTCAGAATCCCCCATGGCGGCGCAGCTTGCTGCGCCGCCATGGGGGATTCTGACCCCCCCTACCGCCATCCTGTTCATGGCGGGAAAGCCGCCATGAACAGGATGGCGGTAGGGGGGGCCCCTGCCGTGCCCATGCCAATGGCATGGGCACGGCAGGGGCCCCCGTAAGAGGGCCCCGCAAGGTATTTCAGTGTCTGCCTTGCAGACACTGAAATACGCGACGGGTGCTACTGCACCCGTCGCACCTTCCCACTCCGCCGGCTCGATTACGAGCCGGCATCCTCGTGGGAAGGGAGTTTTTCCCTGGGCTGGCGGGCGGTCTTTTGGAGACCGCCCGCCAGCCCAGGGAAAAACTCATAATACCCTCCGCGGTCTTCTGACCGCGGAGCGGTATTATGGGGGCGGAATTCTGGCGGGCGGCCTCCGCCGCCCGCCAGGATTAGAATCACCCCCACAGTCTGGAACATTGCCGATAGACGTGGTAGGGGTTAAGATTTGGCATTCCTGCGTAGGGACACTTTGTCATCACAATGACATATGACTTATAAAATCACTTCCTTGTCCCAAGACACGCAAGAGGGAGTTTCCAAACAGAGAACCACAACTAGACGCTGCCTGCCTTGCTGCAGATGCAGAAGCAGATCACAGGCCATTGCTCTGATATGAGGGATGAGGTCTCCCCAGTGATTCAGACAGGCAAGCTCCAAGCTTAACATGCTGTGCTATAAATAGAACAAGCAGAGGGATAGTAGAAACAGTTAGGCACCATGATAGCTTTGTACTAATGTTTTACTCTCCTGCTGACTATTTCAATTCTAACAGTTTGTATTGTTTTGGTTATTGTGGCTCACACCTAAATATGTACAAGTCAGTTGTACAATGAAATCATCATATTAAACAAATACTGTCTTTGTCATTTGTGTATGAGAACATACTGGAAAAGAGAGAATTGTGTAGGATCTGAGTGACCACGACTTCCCTGAGAAGTTCCAAAGATGTCATGCGCTCGGATGTCTAAACATTCCTTTGCTGTGGGAGACCAGAGGCACTGCTAGTTAGCCAGAGCAAAAAGAAAGAATCAGGGTGACAGAGTTAATTACAAGTGTGTCAGACTTAGTCCCCCACACCATTAGCTATCCTGCTGCCTAGAAAGCCAGTAATCTCATGTAGGATAATGAGAGCCCACCCAACAAAATGTCCCTCCATAAGAATAGTTAAACACGGAGGGAGGAGTAGGACAAAAACATGCCTATTCCTAAATTTTTACAAAGCAACACCTAGAGGTGATCAGGCAGACAAGTCTGATAGCTCCATATCATACATGTGACACACAGGTGGGCCATAGGCCTACAACAATGCCCATATGAAGGACAGCAGATACCAAGACAAAAACAGAGCACAAAGTTAAGGCATCCAAAGGCTTGTATCTTAGTGCAAAATTGTCACAACACAGACACAATAATTGTACCCTGTTTCATTGCAGAGGAACATGGATCTCCTGCCGATATGCCTGTCCCTGATTTCCCTGATGACATGGATGACGAGCCCATAAACATTCCACAGGAGACCATCCAAATGGTCCTTGAAAGCCTCCAAACCCCACCTTCAGTCACAAGGAGGAGCACAGAAGAAGCAGCCACCACAGGAGAACCACCCGCCACCCCAATTGTAAGACCTGCCAGCTCCAACACAGCTGAGGACTCTGACGACACTGGCACCAGCTTCGAAAGAACCATTGTTGGGGTACAGCGGGAGCTGGCCAAGGAGGTGCGGGTGGGGATGCAAACTATGGCAGCCAGCCTTGAGGGGGTGCGTTCGTGCATGATGTCTTCTGCTGATCAGGCAGCTGCTATGCAAGCCCGAACATCTCTCTTGCAGGAACTTGTCAAAACACAGAAGGAAATTTGCACAGCTGTCATCCAGTTGACACAACAACTACAACTGCAATCCAGTCAACGTGTGCACGAATGCAACATAGAACCCCTCAGGGCCGACCTGGCTGCCTACCATCGTGATGTGGCTGCCATTCTCAAAAACCAGCAGGCCCTCCTTGCTGCAGTACTGCCCTTCATAACTCCACAGGGAGCAGCCCCTGGGATGTCTGCCTCCATGTCTTCTAACACTGAGGTGTGTGTTGCCCCTTTACAACCAACAACAACAAGGACAAACCAGGCAACACACACATCAGAAGAAGAAGACATGGAACAGATAACATTCACACGGAAGAGTACCCGGAAGCACTAGTCCCTGCACCATGGCCTACTTTGACCAAGGTCCTACGTTTTGTCAAATGCCAGTCTCACTACAACTACACTCAATGACTGTTCGGCAATCCACTGTATGACTTGTCCCCATTGCCAGTGAATGTCTCTCTCCTACTATTTGCCAATTCCTGTCCCTCTGCACTGTCTGTGACATCACCCCAGCATGTCAGGAGCATCGTCCACACCCCTTCTGTAGGATCACCATGTAAGAATGCACCAGAACGGACTCAGCAAACATGGTGAATGGACATTTTGCACTACAGCACCTATAAATAAATAGCACTTGCACACCTAATATGTCTCTGTGTTATTTCACACTTCAACTGTGCAGTACCTAACTCCAAAGTGCCTGTGTGGCAACCATGTAGATTCTCAATACTACTGTCCTGATTTCATGTATTCTGAAACATCTGTGCAGTGGCCAGGATTGCATCATAGCCTTACCATACTGAGGTAAATAACTGATGAAGGGACTAACCACACACAATCATGCTGTGTTGGACAGAATGATGCACCATCTATAGCTATTCTAGACAACTAATGGTGGCTGAGAAATGTAGGCACCATGCAATACTAAAATAAGAAATAATGCCGCAAAATGTAAGGAAACATTAACAAATTACACTGCATCAATCACCCTTACGGAGTATACTTCCATGAAGGGAAGTCATGCAGAATCAGTACACACATGATGTAGGTCAGCAATGAAAGCAACAAGACAAGAGTGTGAACAACTCCTCATCTACAAAGATCTCCCTGAACTTCACACTGCTGTCCGACTTATCAATTTACCCACAATAACAAGTCTGGAAGCACTCTTTGTGAAGTAGGATACATACCAACACAAAACCTTGGTGATCAATGCACACTACCAATGGTGGGTCTCCCAAATGGTGGATACTTACCAAGTTAGCACACGGGTAGCTGGCATGTTAAACCTCAATTTCCTGGGGATGGCGAGCATAGGACACAAATGTCATACTAAAACATTCAGCTACACTGATGTCAAGGCCATGATAAAGTAGCACCTAACGCATCATGTAAAGGGTTAACTATATATTTATTTCTATGGAGTAACACAAGAGGCAACTAAGGGAAAGGTAAACCTACACTAATCTAACCTGACTACTACTAACCCACAACTGTCCCTAACTAACCTAAGCTAAACTTACTCTACACATGTAACGAAACGATCTAAACATCAACCCCCCACCCACCATTATGAGACAGGACACATGCAGGACAACACTTACTAACCTACACACATACTATACTATCCTAAACAAACATATATATATATTTATTTTTTTAAAAAGTTTTTTGTATTTTTTTTTTTTTAACAGGAATCCCAACATTGCCACCCACCCACACAAAATATAAAGATAGAAAGAATAAGGACCCCCCACCCTCTTCCCTAACACTAACTAAGCTAATTACCTATACTTACCTAATACTAATCCCCAAAACCCAACTAACAGTAGAAAATAGGAAAGAGGAGAGAGGGGAGGGGTAAAAGTTCTACAGGGCAAAAGTCCTACAGGTTCGCCCTCCGTAGTGTCCGCCTGATGGAGCGGACCCTTTTTTTAATATAGCCCATATCCTGGCTCAGGTTGTCCACCTTCTTGACAAGCTTGTCCATTTTTCGAGTTAATGCCAGGAAGGCAGCTGGGTCCACAGGAGGGGCTGAGGTTGTTTGTGTGCCGGCGGAGGTTGAGGTTGTGGCAGGAGTTGGTTGCCCACTGGACTGTCCTGGTATCACAACACGGCTGGGTCCAGGTCTGGAGGAAGAGCCAGGGTCTATTGTTCCCGACGTTGCTGGGGCCACTTGGGGAGACCTGGTGGATGTGGTGTTGGTGGCTGTTGGTGGCAATGTAGGGGGAACCTGTGGTGTGGCCCACCACGCCCCGGAGGCCCGATCAGAATGATATTTGCGGGCCATCCTCCGGTACCCACACTGCACCTGCAGGATGTGCCTGTATCTCATGGCACGCCTCTCACAATGGTGGCGATCTGCGGCACTCATGTTTGCAGCTGTGAAGAGAAAAGGCAAATATTTACCTTTGGAATTGCATTGGGTGGAATAGCACAATGGGTTATTTGTACATTACTAGAAATGTATTGGTTGCAGCAATTGTCACAACATAGTTCACTGAAAGGCTCAGAGGAAGTACATGTGAAGCATGCATACATAAGGGCATATCACACCTAGCATATCCATGTCTCTACATGATGGATGACATCACCCTAAACTACTCATCCAAATCATACCTAAGGCATCTGACATTATGGCTGCACCTCTTCCGCATACTGACTTCACTACATATGTCACTCTATACGATAACTATCACAATCCTCACTCAATGCCATTTGTAATTAGTTGTGTGCTAATATTGAACCCATGGGCCATAACCAAATGTGTACACTAGGGGCCAGATGTAGGAAGATGGAAAATTGCGACTAGCAATTTGCAATGCAGAACGGTGTCTCCGACACCGTCTGCGAGTCGCTATGGGGTCGCTAAGACCCACCTCATTAACATCAATGAGGTGGGTCCCAATTTGCGCCCCCTTTGCGACTATGGGCACTCACGGGGATGGAGGCCTGCTGGGAACAGCAGACCTCCATGGCCGTGACTGCTTTTAAATAAAGCAGGTTATTTTTTCCCCAAGTGTAGGCCGTTTACCTGAAAGGAAAACGAGCTGCACTTAGAAAAAAATACAAAATCTTGAATCTTGGATTATTTCAGGGCAGTTAGTGGTCCCTTGGACCACTGGCTGTTTTGTACATGATTATTTAGGTCCACTCACAAAGGGGAAGGGTTCCTATGGGGACCCCTTCCAGTTAGCAAGTGGGTTACCATCCACTTCAAGTAGATGATAACTGCGACTCCCTTTGCGACCACGTACTCGGTTGCAAATGGAATTGCATACCACTGCGAGTCGCAAATAGGACGGGAAAACACCTTCCTATTTGCGAGTTGGAAAAGCATTTTGCAAGTATGTTCAGAATCACAAAATACATTTCTGAATAGCAAACAGACGTTTGCAACTCACAAAGAGCAATTTATGACATTTGCAACTTGTAAACAGTTTGCTACATCTGGCCCTAGGTTCTAACTCAAGTCGCAAAAGGTCGCAAGTACGTGTAACATACTGGTTGCTACAGGCATAGGTACCCTGTTTCACATTAACATGGCAGTCTTTGAGGGTGGTGTGGGAAGACCAACCAACAATCCCATGTTCAATGCACACCCAGGAGTGTATAGAAAGTTCAACAAGTATGTGCCTTCACACCTGACACCTATGAAGGGCTAGCAACACGTTGGAGTCAGCCAAACATTGTCACATCCAAGGTCCACACATGTTAAAATGCTATGACTTAGGCCAACATCACATACTATCAGTGAGGCATGTTTTACAACACACACAGAGGAGCAAGAACACCCATTATCATGATTCGACAGAACACCTAGGCCATTGCACTCAAGTCACACACACTTCTAGTTCACCTTGTGGAAGTACATGCCCCCGGAAGATCCAACCTACAGTGTACACAGTCCATCCTCAACTAGGAAGATGCACTTTTCATCAAAGCCATTTACCAAAGCTATATGGGAGAATGTCAGTCTGATATGCAGACTCAGTTCATGCCAAGTCCCCGACCAAGTCTTACATTGACCAGTGTATTCCAAATGACTCATCCCATTCCCCATTGCGGCCCAACTGGAATGACCTACAGCCCCTAAATCTGAGAGATGGCTAGGTATTGCTTTACAGAAACAGAAGTGCTATTTGATATCCCACTAAAGCAACAATGCCAATGAACGGCCAGCGCATCAAATCATGAATTCTGTTGAACACACAGTAGTCCATCATGCTTCACTAGCAAACAATAAAAATAGCACTCAGGCCACACTCACTGTAGGTATCGGGGTCCTCAAAATGTGCGACCTCTCCCACGATGTACGGTGCTGGTCCACCTGTAAAGCATGAAAGGAAGAATATACTCAGACTGGGTGCACTGACAAATAATTGCAGTTACAATGACACTGTGTGAATATGACATGGTAATGATACACTTTCCCACATGCTCATACTGCATGGATGAATTTGTATTCAACATTAACATTGGATGAGTCTCCTGCTACAGTTACACACCCTACTACACACATGCAGTGGCCAGGACAGTCAGGTGTTGTCAAAGTTACCCCTCCATTAGTATGCCCCAACAATAATGTATTCCATACATCTCAGCATGTGCATCCCAGAGAGACATCCAAAAGCTGGTTACTTGAGGACTGCATGACCCCTCACAATCAAACAGGCTAGGTGGACATGTTCAACACACAGCAACCAGAGACACATGTGACATATGTGTGGACAACATATCTAACTTCATGTGACGTGAAGGCAACACACATTAATAGCATCATCATGGGTTTCTAATTTTCTGTCTAGCTATGGCGTCAACATATGTAGGTATGTTGTTTCTACATGACTTACTCACTGGCCAATATGACCTGTAGAGTACAAATAGAGGCATTAACGTGTTGCTTGTCTGACACAAATACAACAGTACATTACATACAGCTACAGGCATCTGGTATGTGTTGAAAACATGAGCCATCTGACTGCTAGCATTGGTCTTCCTACACATTGTGCAACAAATACACATTAGGGCACATATTTATACTTTTGTATCGCAGCATTTGCATCATTTTTTGACGCAGAGACGGGGCAAACTAGCAAAATACAATTATATTTTGTAAGTTGGCGCCGTTTTTGCATGAAAATGTGGCGCAAAATCGGGGATAGAAATATATAAACATGGGCCTAGGTTTCCCAAGCATTACACACAGTCAGCTACATATCTAGCAGATTGGGTAACTATCATCACATGTCCCCACACAGATTTCTATTATTCACATGTAATTGATTTGTACTCACCAACATGGCCACCAATCCTGATTCCCAGGTGGTCCAGCAGGTCCTGTTCCCTGGATATCAGATCTGCCCAGCGGTGCTTTAATTGATGGTCATTCTGCATGCTCCCATACACCCGGACCAGGTGATGGCGCACCTTCCCCCACCGGACTTTCCGTGCCTCCGTGTGATACCCCTGTATCACACGGCCCCCAGCCTCCAGCATCAGTGGGAGGAAATGGGAAACTAGCCAAATGAATCCCCTCTATTCATCCTCACCCATCCTGGAAAGGCGAGGCCTACCTGACATATTTACAGAAAAAATTTGACAAATGAAATAATAAAGTAAAAGTGGGAAATGGGGAAAGGTAGAGTTGTGAAGAAAAATGAGAAAAATAGCCCAACTAACCCCAAAATTATGCTACCCAGAACAGACTCCCACAGACAATACAAACAAAAACAAGATTAGACAAAACTAGACTAAACAGACTGAGACAATATTATGCAACAAGACTAGGATCACAAAAAGCCAAAATACAAGGTACACAGGACACAAAAGCAGTTAAACACAGGACAACACCTTTCACACAACCACACACAACCACACAGCTGCAAAGTGAAAGTGAAAGTTAACTCCCAGTACAGATTTAGTAAACAGGATATCCTATTACATCACTTCCTGCATAAAATGGCCGCCGTTTTTATTTTCCCGTTATGCGTCATATTTTCACGCATACACAATGTGCGTCATTTTTTTTTACGCATAACATTGCACATGATGCAGAGTCAAAAAATATGATATGAAAATTAATAACTTAATAAGGTACATGAGATGTCCAACATATTGTCCATGTTGCGTCAAATTTACCACGCATACATCATGGGCGTCATATTTTTTCCACGTACAGGAGTGCACATTATGCAGAGTCAAAAAATATGATATGAAAATTAATAACTTAATAAGGTACATGAGATGTCCAACATATTGTCCATGTTGCGTCAAATTTACCACGCATACATCATGGGCGTCATATTTTTTCCACGTACAGGAGTGCACATGATGCAGAGTCAAAAAATATGATATGAAAATTAATAACTTAATGAGGTACATGAGATGTCCAACATATTGTCCATGTTGCGTCAAATTTACCACGCATACATCATGGGTGTCATATTTTTTCCACGTACAGGAGTGCACATGATGCAGAGTCAAAAAATATGATATGAAAATTAATAACTTAATAAGGTACATGAGATGTCCAACATATTGTCCATGTTGCGTCAAATTTACCACGCATACATCATGGGCGTCATATTTTTTCCACGTACAGGAGTGCACATGATGCAGAGTCAAAAAATATGATATGAAAATTAATAACTTAATAAGGTACATGAGATGTCCAACATATTGTCCATGTTGCGTCAAATTTACCACGCATACATCATGGGCGTCATATTTTTTCCACGTACAGGAGTGCACATTATGCAGAGTCAAAAAATATGTTATGAAAATTATAATTTCATGGCTAAATATGAGAAACATTTTTGAACATTTATATTTGACTCTGCATTCTGTGCACTCCTGTACGTGAAAAAATTATGACGCCCATGCTGTATGCGTTGAAATTTGAGCCATTTTTTTATTATGTCTTCATTTTATAAACTTGGGGAAGGTGATTTGTCATGGCCAAACGGTGCTATGTGATACACATTTGTGGTTAGCTATGACACATGTCCGTTGTTGTATGTATAGAAGGCATTCACACTGTAATATTTATGATACGTTAAATAATGTATTAACCATATTTGTTCACATATTTTGGGTAATTGCTGATGGCTATTTTGAAATGATGGATGGGATACCATGATGTATTCCTTCTCCAAAATGTGTCCACAATTTTGATGGTGATGCTTTTATCTATAGTCCGAACAGGGAGTGCAATAGTCACTTACAGTTTTTATGGGGCTAACCATGTCCCATTATGAATTTGTGTTTCTGATTTTTGTTTTACTTTTGACATGTAGCCCACACATGTGCCTTATGCATGTGTTTAGTTCACAAGTACAAGATTCTTGTATATTTGTGGGGTGGTAGAGGTAGACTTAGGCCCCCAGCACACTAGGATTTGCCCATCCAGATTAGCTAATGTATCCATGGCTTTTATTTATTGTGTTATGCAAAACCTGCAGCAGCAGGCTAATGTAAGGCCATATGGTATGAATCACTGTTAACCATTCATTCATCTCATTAGCCCATTTGACGTTTGCACTATTGATGATTTGGAGCAATCTGGCATACCATTTTCCAATGACTATGTTTGCAACATCTCAGCTTTCCTCATGTGCTGATGACAAATATTTAGTTGTTGTCTGTGGCCCTTTCTGCATTACCTGGTTTAGTGGCATGTTACATTCTTCCTGCTAGGTTCAAACTGGGACACTACTGTGATGGGCTGTTTTCAAATATTTGGTTGATTGGATGACATATGTGTACATGTGTGTGGGAATGTGGATCCACTATCACCTGTCTGGGTGTATGTTGTCACTGTAACTTCAAGGTCTCCTCATGAGTTAGTGGCAGCTAATGTTGTTCCAATTGGGTATTGCTCATATCACACACTTGAGAGAAGCCATTGATGACTTGGTGACGTACACATGGATGGTCCCACCATGTCTCTGAACACGTGTGATGAGACTTTCAAATGATCTACATTTTTGGGCTGGGTGAGAGACTGTGTCAGGTGTCTGGATCAGGCATGTGTAATTGCCACATTTGTACTCCTGTTGGCCTCTTTGTATGGTAATGTATCATGTTACATCCTACCCTCTGTGCATACATTTGTGATGTTTATTTTTGGTGTGATGATTGTTATGGCATTCTTGCTCAATGAGACGACATTCTTCTTCAGCAATTTCAAACTAAAGGTGGTCAGAAATGCATAGGCCAAAGCATGATGTGGTGTTTGTTATCTGTGTTTATTTACAATTGTGCAATACAAGTTGTTATAAGAAATTATGAAAAAAAATTATTGACAAGCTGTTGGCGCCTACGCACTCCTGCTGCCGTGTTAGGTTGTTCCCCCTCCTGTTGCAGGCCAGCATCCTCCTCTTCGTCATCCTCAGGCATGTCTGGGTCCGGTTCAAGGAGGGGAATGTTCCTTTTTACACAAATATTGTGCAATATGGCACAACTGAGTATGATCTTACAGACCATCTCTGGGGAATAGAGTAGGCTACCGCCAGTTATGTCAAGGCAGCGGAACCTTGACTTTAGGATCCCAAAGGTCCGCTCCACAATGCTGCGTGTCCTCTTGTGGGCGAAATGGAAGGCCCGCTCTGCAGCAGTATTTGGGTTCACAAATGGTGACATTATCAAAGGCTGTATGCCATACCCCTGATCAGCTGAAAGAAAAACACAGAATGGGATCAATTAGATGTAGGAGGCACTGTTGTACAGATCTTTGATGGCAGTAGTTGTCTTGTGTTGTCTGTGACTCTTTTGTGTACTATTGTGACAACCTATAGTTGTTGGTGAAAACTTTTGCATTGAGTTTTTTTTCCTTGGCTGAGCAAGTGTTTGTTGGCTAACCGTTTGTCAGCAGTATGTATTTGTTTTTTCAGTACAGTGTGCCCTCCCTAGCATTGTGACTTGTCATAAAGGTGTCCGTGTGTCTTCACTGGGGGTGAGATGATAGTTCCATGCAGAGTTGATACATGAAAGTGTAGTTAACACGTTCATGTGAAAGTACCCAGGCCATCCCATACCTTAAAACTTATGCAATGTATTAGTGTACAGGTTATTGTGAGACTTCCAATTTGCAAGGTGACATTTAGGCAACCACACTCATTAATGTCTTCACATTAAGCTGTAGAGTAAAATCAAATGTGTGACAGGTTCAATGGTGACTTCTGAAACATGGCTAGTGATGTGAGTACCTCAGTGTGTTCCTGGCTAGGTGTTGCTATTGTGGTGTATGTGTTGTTTGTCCTAGAGGTTTGCTGTGCAGTGTGTATATAAGTAGGATTTTTGTCCTTACCAACAAGTAGTCCATTGCCATACCGTCCATCCTGGAAGTGTTGGTTGATGGTGCTGTGACGGAAGATGACTGCGTCATGTACACTCCCAGGATATTTAGCCACAATGTTGCTGATCAATCCTTGGTGATCGACTATGGCCTGCACGTTGATGGAATGTGTGTGCTTCCTGTTGCGGTAGAGGTGTTCACTCGCAGCAGGTGGCACAAGGCGTACGTGTGTGCAGTCGATTGCACCAAGGACGTGCGGGAAGCCACTGATGGCGTAGAACCCCTGTTTAGTTTCCTGCTGCTTCTGCAGTGTGTTAGGGAAGCAGATGTGGAGGGGTGTCAGTCGAATGATGGCATCCAGTACTTTTGGCAGGAATGCAGAGAATGATGGTTGGGGTATTCCACCAACCAGGGCACCAGTTGTCTGAAACGAGCCACTTGCCATCAGGTGAAGTACGGCAAGCAGCTTTGTTTCTGTTGGGATAGTGCGGGGAGTCACTAAAGTGGGGGCCAATTGCTGTTCAATATTTCTCAGCAGCTGCTGAATGGCCTGCCAGTTCAACCGGTACCTCTGGATGATGTCCCGTTCCCTGAGGCCATGCAGGGTTGTTCTTGGGCGGAATATCCTCTCCTGCCTTCTGCGCTGCCTTTGGGGTCCCTGCTGTTGTTGTTGTAGCTGCTGTTGTTGCTGCAGGGCTCTGCGTCTACGTGCACGCTGAATGAATGGCACATCAAGGGAGAAGCACATGCACGTTAGCACTGGTTAGCAGTGGAAAGGTGCTCAGAGTACTAAGTCCAACAAAACTAAAAAATCAGCAAACATATGAGGCAAGAAGCCAAAAATTATGGAAGAATACCACCTTAAGGCTAACAGGCCTGATACCATACATTGCAGCAAGGCAGCCATCTAAAGCCCTAGAATGCTGTTTTGCACTTGAATGATGTGAAACAACAAGCAGTTGCTCGAGCATGTACAGTGTGGTGAGTGGGTAACTCAAGGTCCACTTCTGTTACCGTAGATCACTATAGGATTCTTGTACATTACAGGCATGTATGATTTGCTGATGTGCCCTCATATCTTGCGACCACAGACTAGCATATGTAAAATTACTTATGCCTCTGTAAGACCCCTACAAGCAGCACATCTACAGCAATTGTGTGTGTTCCTTTTTCGGCTGTCACAAACCGAACCACCAAAGAATTAGGATGCACCCATTCGCCAATTACAGTATCCGGTTTAACACCACACATGCGTGAGATCACTAGTGCAAGCAGAGCATTCCTGATGGTGTGGGCCACAGGCATGGAATATGTTCTACGGGAATCCTCCATGACTGTCATGCGCACTTGTCCAAACATCCATGATCATGTCCACTCTATCCTGCTTCATATTGTTCAGAATATGATGTCATCTGCTGCTTCTCCGATGGCAAAGTCCTGCCACTGCTGTCCTGGAGAAGCAGATCTTATGCAGCATCTTGGTTTATGAAAGTTGTGAGTTCTCCCAGTCAGCAGCCAGCATCTTGAATGTGGAGGCATTCAGTGCTGTGAAGAGGGTGGCTCCTGCCATGGTGCGTAAACACTTGGGGCAGAACTGGTGGTTGCCTGTTTCCAGTTCTTCTTGATGCTTGTGTTGATGACTCCTGTGTCATCAGTTATTGCACCATAGTTCACGTCTGCAGCATTGCACCTGTTTTCCTCCTCCTATACTTTAAATATGTGGGCGATTTCCTAGAAAGTGGCTACTTGTCCACCTTGGGAGGAGTCACAGCCTTCCAGGGGTGTGTTAAACGATTACATCATCTCTCCTCTGTTGCCTCAGGGATGATGCAGGGTGCGAAACAGCTGCGACTGAAGTGTTCCTAATATGTGTCACCTTCACTAACATTGTCTTCTGACTCAGAGCTGGAACTCTGTGTCATGTTAACTTTGTGCAGATTCCATTTCCCTCTCAGAAGAACAAGGTCTTTACCTCCAGTGCTCTTGGAGTTTACTTCTGCTCTGCTTTCCGTTTTGCATTGTGTAGCTTTGTCTCTCAGACCCAGCCCCATGTCCCTATGTCTCCCATGTGTATTTATGTGTTTGGTAATTTTGCATCGCATGTAGAAGGCACTGGAACTTCAGGCGCTGTCCATAGCACAATGAACATATAGAAACACAAGAGGAATAAAAGTCCAGAGAGTGAATACATATAAAAATAATTAGCTAGCACAATAGTGAATGTTAGATCTGATACTTTTGGTTTGGTATTCCCTGACTTTTTGCCGCCATGCCTACATTGTTGATGAACAAGTTTTTGTTGGCATTGGGCCTCTGTGCACTTTACCCCTGCAAACCAGTGGTAAAGTGTTTGTACTTTCCCTTCCAAACATGGTAAAATTGATATACATACAACTGGCATGTTTCATTTAAGTCCCTGTTACACTGTGCCATATGTACCCTGAGCCTGTAAATTAACTGCTGCAAGTGGGCTGGAACACTCATTGTGCCACTCACTAAATGAGCCCTTAAAACATCTCAGGCCTTCCGCTGCAGACTGTAGTACAACTTTAGGACTGCCATCTCCAGCTGGCAAAATAAACTTTGTGCCAGGCCTGAGTCTTCCTTTTTAATACTTATAGCTCACCCCTAAAGTACGCCCTCGAGATCCATAGGGCAGGGTGCATGGTATTTTAAAAAGCAGGACATGCCACAGCAGAAAAAAAAAAAAAAGTTATTTTCACTGTACAAAGGCCAATCTCTCACAGACTAACACTTGCTTACCTT
Organism: Pleurodeles waltl; assembly: GCF_031143425.1. Taxonomy (NCBI): domain Eukaryota; kingdom Metazoa; phylum Chordata; class Amphibia; order Caudata; family Salamandridae; genus Pleurodeles; species Pleurodeles waltl. Next base: position 46,677,753 of record NC_090444.1, read on the forward strand.
TTTACACTTAGGGGCATATTTAAGAAAAGTGGCACTGCACCCAGTGCAGTGACACTTTTCTTGCTCCCTTTACCGCTCCCCTACCACCTCGTTGTGTGCGCCCTATTTAAAATACGGGTAACCATGGGGCAGTATAGGGGGCAATAGCATTATTTTTTATGATGATATTGATGTACTCTGCAGGAGCAGCACCAAAAGGTTGGCTCTACTCCTGCAGAGTGCATAGGGGCTCATTGTGTTCAATGACATGCTCCCTTTTAATGCCTGCTCTGAGCAGGTATTAAAAGTGCCCAAAAAAATGACGCAAGGAAATCTGTTAGATTTCCTTGCGCCATTGTTTTGCCCTCCCCCTAATGGGGGAACGCCCCCTTTATATACATTATGCCTGGCACTGGCATAATATGGTGCATAGGGTTACAAAGTGGCACAATGCATGCATTGTGCCACTTTGCAAATATGGTGAAGGGATTTTGGCCTCGTTGGGCCACATTAGCGTAAGAAAAAATGACGCTAATATGGCACAAGGAGGCGCTAGGGACTCTTAATTCTGAGAGCATCTAAAGTTTGGGAGCAGATAGAAAAATCCTTCTTCCACTCATTTGAATTGTAATTTAAAATAATCTTTAAAGTCAGAATATGAATTACTATTCAGAAAAATGCCACTTTTAGAAAGGTGGCATTTTTCTGCATAGAACAAATGTGCTTTTCTGGAATTGCCTAGGGACACAAGACTGTGAATGAGTGTCCTATGGAGTGATGAGTATTCCTTCCAGACATTATCACAAAATGGCCATAGTTGTGGGGCAGAGTGTTCCTCTGCTGAGCAGGATGGCATGAGGGATTGTACTCAGCTCCTCCTTAGCTTCAGATGGTAGCCTGAGGGCTGTCCCTATCCCATGTGTGACTTCTAAGGCTGCCAGCCCTGTCACTGGCAAGTGTGGCTCACACCCAGGGCTGCTTTCCTTTGCCCCAAGGCAGGTTTGAGCTAAACCCAGGCAAGTGGGAAGGTGCAATAACAGCGTTGAAGCGGGAGATACCTAGATTTCAAGACATTGCCTTAAACTGACAATAGTTTTAAAACAACTTAATGAATGTGTGGAATTTTCACCAGTATTTTGGAAAAATAGTGAACATTTAACATTTCAAATCACATTGGAGTTACATTGATGAAGACTGAAATGCAGATTCAAAGGTAGCTATCTACGAAGGTGTGTGGACGTGTGTAGCAAATGGCACATTCTAAATCACATATGTTCACAAATATCAAGGAAAACTGCACTGGTTTCAACACCAAGACAAAAGTATTTGTAATTGAAAAGTGATCTTGGTTCTCCTCTGTGAGTCCTAAGACCTTTGCTGGAACCCAAGGTGACCACTGGATCTCAAATCATTGCCAGTCCTCCCTCGGCCACATGACTAGTGCCGGAGTGCATGGAGATGCAGAGAAGTGCCAGAATGCAGAGTGAGTGAAATCTCTTGTTGACAAGTGCCGGAGTGCATGGAGCTGCAGGGAAGTGTTGGAAAGCAGAGTGAGTGAAATCTTTGCCTGACTAGTGCTGGAGTGCAAGGAGATGCAGGGAAGTGCCAGAATGCAGAGTGAGCGAAATCTCTTGTTGACAAGTGCTGGAGTGCATGGAGCTGCAGGGAAGTGTTGGAAAGCAGAATGAGTGAAATCTTTGCCTGACTAGTGCTGGAGTGCAAGGAGATGCAGGGAAGTGTCAGAATGCAGAGTGAGTGAAATTTCTGCTTGACAAGTGCCATGGGATATGGAACTATAAGGATGAGTTAGAATGCAGAGTGACAAGTGCCATGGGGCATGGAGCTATAGGGTTGTGTCAGAATGCAGAGTGAGTGAAATCTCTACTTGACGATTGCCGGAGTGAATGGGGATGTAAAGAAATGTCGAAATGCATAGTGAGTGAAATATTTGCTTGACAAGTGCCAGAGTGCATGGAGATGCATGGAAGAGTTGAAATGCAAAGTGAGTGAAATCTGTGTTTGATGAGTGCCTGAATCCATGGAGGAGCAGGGAAGTGTTGGAATGCAGAGTGAGTGAAATCTCTGCTTGAGAAGTGCTGGAGTGCCTGGAAATGCATGGAATTGTTAGAATGCTGAATGCTGAGTGAGTGAAATCTACTTCATGAGTTCTGGAGTGCATGGAGATGCAGGGAAGAGACAGGTCGAAGAGTGAGTGAAACCTCCATGTGACCAGTGCCGGACTGCATGATGATGCAGGGAAGTGTCAGAATGCTGACTGAGTGAAATCTCTGTTTGATAACTGCCAGAGTGTAACGAGATGCAGGGAAGTGTCAGGATGCAAAGTGAGTGACATTTCTGCATAATGACTGCTGGAGTGCATGGAAATGTAGGGAAGTGTCAGAATGCAGACTGAGCAAAAACTCTGCTTCACAACTTCACCTAACTAAAGAGTGAAGAAGTGGCAGAGAGGGTGAAATGCAAAAAGCACCACAGAGCAAATGTGAGTTTCTGTTGTAAAATGCATTGTTGCTATCCTTGCTGACTGTGAATGCCCCTGCTTTAAAAGTTCACATGTGTTTCCAATTGAGTGGTTTATTTTTCAGGATCTGTTACAAGTAACACAAACTTACATTGCAGCAGGAGGATGTTAATCTGCCTTAGTGGTTTTATCGAATGTATATCCAAGGTCTGTGAGCTCTTGTTTTAAGTAAATTCAGAGCGAGTGAAATCTCTGCTTGATGAGTGCTGTAGTGCATGGAGATGCAGGGAAGTGTTGGGATATAGAGTGAGTAAAATCTCTGCTTGACAAGTGCTGGAGTGCATTGAGATGCATAGAAGTGTTGGAATGCAGAGTGTGTGAAATCACTGCTTGATGAGTGCCAAAGTTCATGGAGATGCAGGGAAGCGACAGAATGTATAGTGAGTAAAATCTCTGCTTGACAAGTGCCAAAGTGCATGGAGATGCAGGGAAGAGTTGAAATGCAGAGTGAGTGAAATCTCTGTTTGATGAGTGCCTGAATGCATGGAGTTGCAGGGAAGTGTTGGAATGCAGAGTGCGTGAAATCTCTGCTTGACAAGTGCTGGACTGCATTGAGATGCATAGAAGTGTTGGAATGCAGAGAGAGTGAAATCACTGCTTGATGAGTGCTGAAGTGCATGGTGATGCAGGGAGGCGACGGAGTGCAAAGTGAGTGAAATCTCTGCTTGACAAATGCCAGAGTGCATTGAGATGCATAGAAGTGTCGGAATGCAGAGAGAGTGAAATCACTGCTTGATGAGTGCCGAAGTGCATGGGGATGCAGGGAAGCGACGGAATGCATAGTGAGTGAAATCGCTGTTTAATGAGTGCCTGAGTGCAATTAGCTGCAGGGAAGTGTCGGAATACAGAGTGAGTGAAATCTCTGCTTGACAAGTAATGGAGTGCCTGGAGATGCATGGAAGTGTTGGAATGTAGAGTGAGTGAAATCTCTACGTGACCTTGTAGGAAAATAACCTCTTTCTAGCATGGTTACCCCCACTTTTGACCTGTTTGTCAGTATGTTTGACTATGTCTACTGGGATCCTGCTAATCAGGACCCCAGTAGTTATATGCTGTCCCTTAAATTATGGTTGTTGCATACTGGTAACCCAGTATTTCACCCATAATTGGCATACTGGTGCCCCTTTATACGTCCCTAGTATATGATACCTAGGTTCCCAGGGCATTGGGGTTCCAGGGGATCCCTATGGGTTGCAGGATTTCTTTTGCCACTCTTTGGGAGCCCAAGCAAAGGCTATGCAGGACTGCCATTGCAGCCTGTGTGAAAGGTGCATGCACCCTTTCACTGCCATTTACACTGCACCAGGTCACTTATAAGTCACCCCTAGAGCAGGCACTCCAGACCTGAGGGCAGGGTGCAGAGTACCTGTGTGTGAGGGCACCCCTGCACTAGCAGAGGTGCCCCCACAACATCCAGGACCTTTTTCTTGGGCTCCGTGAGTGCGGGGATGCAATTTTACATGTGTACTGGACATAGATCACTACCTATGTCAAGCTACATAATGGTAACTCAAAACATAGGCATGCTTGGTTTCAAACATGTTGGAATCATACCTGAATGCTTTAGCAAGCATTGGTTGTATGAACCTATGCACTCTGAGTGAGGGCTCAGAGGACTTAGAGGACCCCTAGTATTGCAATTCTAGCCTTCTGAAGTTTTCCAGGCAGCCCCCGCTGCTGCCACCTCTCAGACAGGTTTCTCCCCTCCTGTTGCTTAAGCAGCTGAAGCCCAGGAAGGCAGAACAAAGTATTTACTTTGGGAGAGGGGTGTTACACCCTCTCCCTTTGGAAATATGTGTTACATTCTTGGGAGGGGTAGCCTCCCCAAGCCTCTGGAAATGCTTTGAAGGGCACAGATGGTGCCCTCCTTGCATATTCCAGTCTACACTGGTTCAGGGACACCCAGTCCTTGCTCTGGCGTGAAACTGAACAAAGAAAAGGGGAGTGACCACTCCCCTGTCCATCACCACCTCAGGGGTGGTACTCAGAGCTCCTCCAGAGGGTCCCTGGGTTTTGTCATCTTGGATTCCAAGGTAGTAGGGCACCCTAGGAGCATCTAAGTGGCTAGTGCCAGCGCGTGACATCAGAGCCCTCCCCTGATAAGTGCTTACCTGTTAGCTGACCAATCCCCCTTTCAGGGCTATTTAGGGTCTCTCTCTTGAGTGGTTCTTCGGATTCGGACTGCAATACTCCAGCAGGAATCCTCTGCATCCTTTACTTCACCTTCTTACCCAAAAAACTGCATCTGGACCCTCCAGGAACTCTACAACAGCAAAAAAGAAGAAAAGATTACTTCTGCAACATTGTAACTTCAGCTCCTGCCAGCAACTGCAACTATTTCCCGGTCGTGCATCCTAACAGGCAGTCACCCCTCTGCAGCGATGACCAGTGGCTTGGGTCCCCTCTCCTGATGAAGTACGTGGATCCAGCATCACGGGTAGTGGACTGAAGTGGTCCTGACGGTCCTAACATCCAACTGTCCAACTTTGGTGGAAGTAAGAGCTTGCCTCCCCACGCGAGACAGTACTCCCATGCACCGCATGTTTTGCAATTACCAAGGCTTGTTGGCATCTTTTCATGAACTTATTTGTGAACCTTGCAGCCCCAGCTCCCATCACTCCTTCCTGCAACACACAGCCTCCTGCGTGGTTCTCCGGCGGCGTGGGATCCCTTTGTGTAGTGCTGCGTGGGCTTTCTTTTGCACCTTGTTTGTCCCCATGCTGTGGGACTCCTGTAAGCACTGCTTGGTCTTCTGAGGGCTCTCTGAGTTGCTGAGAGCTCCCTCTGTCTCCCCCTCCTGGGTAGAGTCCACCAGGTCCCTGGTTCCAGGCAGCGCCATTTTCTGCTAACCGCAAGCTTTGCGTGTGCCAAGGCTTGTTGGTGGAATCCAACGATGCAAACCAGACTGCATTCATCCATCCGGCGTGGGACATCTTCTGCACCAACGAGGAACCAGCATCTGTCTTCTGCAATACTGACTGTTGTTCCTCACTGGTAGTTCTTCTTTTGCACCTTTATCCAGGTTAACAGGGGCTCCTGTTCTCTCTGGACTCTTCTGTGCTTCTTGGACTTGGTCCTCTTTTTCCACAGGTCTTCAGGTCTAGGAATCCACTGTTGGTGTTTTGCAGTCTCTTCTGGTTCTTGCATTATCTTCTTTCTCGGGTTCTTGTGTGTTCTAGGAAAGTTACTGTGATTTACTCCTGCTTTCCTGGTGTCTGAGGTGGGTTATATCACTTACCCTTGGTGTATTTCTAATACTCCCAGCGCCCCTCCACATACTACACCTTCTTAGGTGGGAAACTAACATTCGCATTCCACTTTCTTAGTATATGGTTTGTGTTGGACTGTAGAGTGAGTGAAATCTCTAATTGACCAGTGGCAGAGTGCATGGAGATGCAGGGAAGTGTCAGCATGCAGAGTGAGTGCAATCTCTGCTTGACAAGTGCTAGAGTGCACGGAGATGCAGGGAAGTGTTGGAATGCAATGTGAGTGCAATCTCTGCTTGACAAGTGCCAGAGTGCATGAAGATGCAGGGAAGTGTTGGCATGCAGATTGAGTGAAATCTCTTCTTGATAAGTGGCGGAGTGCAAGGAGATGCAGGGAAGTGTCAGAATGCAGAGTGAGTGAAATTCCTGCATGGCAACTCCCAGAGTGCATGGAAATGTAGGGAAGTGTCGGAAAGCAGACTGAGCAAAAACTCTGCTTCACAACGAGACCTAATCACAGAGTGAAGAAGTGGCAGAGAGGGTGAAATGCAAAAGGCAACACAGAGGAAATCTGAATTGTTGTTGTTGAATGTGATTGCCCTCACTTTAGGAGCTTGCAAGTGTTCACAGTTGAGTGGTTTGTTTTTCATGACCTGTTACAAGTTACCACCAACTAGCAATGCATCAGGAGGATGTTTATTTGCTTCTGTGTCTTGACAGGATATATGTCCAAGGCCTCTGTGCTCTTGTTTTAAATAAATAACAGAACTTTGCAAATCCAAGCCCTGTAATGGTTGTGCCATGCTGTTACTCGGAAATGTAGATTTAACACTTTGTATTCGGATTGCATGACTGGTATCATTTGTTAATTTTATAATGTGTAGTGCAACTCCAAATTCTTTCATTCTGTTATTTTTATTTCTCATAAGACTATTTTTAATTAAGACGTTTTTGCAGCACGACAGAGCTCCACGTGTCATACATGGCACAAGTGTAGTCTTAAACTGTTCCACACATTTTCCACACAATCAGCCAGGAAGAGCCAGTTTGGATACCTTGAGGGGGAGCCTCCAGCCAGTATCAGGTGTAGGATCTTCTCCTCCCCCTGATGCTTTCCAGAATGCAAACCAGTTATAATTTTCCCTGATTATAAATTACTAATTGCTAAGAAGGCTCTGTTTTCTTTGTAGCGATGACTTCAAGGGAGTGACAAATCCAAAGCTAAAGGCTGCTTTCCTTCAGCAGCGTGGACCATGAATAGCTCATCCCTCAGAATAGACCGCGTGGACCATGAATAGCTCATCCCTCAGAACAGACCGGGCCCAACTCTATCCCCATTCGATCATCCATTTGCAGATTGCAATCTTCCAGAAACTGCAGCTGCTTGTGGTGCATGGTCTCCTCGTGTGTTTTTGAATTCCTTCATCCTTGGGCTTCTGATGTGTTGTGCTTTCAGGTGCTGCCCATTGAAAAACTCCAGAATCCTGCTCTAACCTGCACTCGTGGCTCTTGGCAATCGCCGTCCGTGGTGATAGGAGCTGGTCAGTGTCCATTGCCAGTCACCTGACAGCTGCTATTACGTTCTTCAGTTCATTTATCCATGCCAGGAAACCATACTTTTCCCTTAATTTCGCCTTTGGTTTCTTCACATTGTGACAGCCCTGCTGTACTAAGTGCCAGGTGCACCACTTTGTCCCTCTGGACCTTGGGATCACAATCGTATTGACGCATAGCACCATTGAAGCCATGGCACTGATCGTGTGGTGGAAACCATGACAGGAAAGTGATCTAACAGTTATTGTAAAGACCATCCTATTCAATCTTTGCCACCTTTGAACCAGGGTGTCTGTCTTTCAAACAATGCCCTTCCTTGATGTTGAGAATAGCCATGGAAGATGCACACAGCTGAGGAGAGACAGTTCTCAATCCATCTAATGACTGGTCACAAATAATATTGAAAGTGCCACCTCACAACATTGTGTGAAGATCAAGAGGAAGAACAGTAGGAAATTACTTCTGGAAAAACTGTGGTCAGTCAATAATGGACCCATGAGTATTAATGAAAGTGATTGGATGTGAGTAGAATACCAACTAGGATGCCGGAAAAATGATGAACCCATGTACCTGCCCTCTTGTTCCATGGCCATTGTCACATATTTAAAGGTACTACTCCTACGTATCAGCATGGACACTCCCCTAGAACGAGTTGTGTAAGTGGAGAAATATTGCTGCACATCCCAATGAAAACTGTGTCTGCAAACGGGGGGGGGGTATTTTTATGAAGTAGTTCCAAGTAAATAAATGCACTTTAAGCATATGAGTGCCATCTATCCCCCCTGAAGTTCATTGATCCATGCCCAGAGCAACAGCATTGATGTGTATGAGAAAGTGATTTAATCCACCTTGTATTAATGACACCTTGCCACCAAAACCTCTCACAGATCACGCACACCCACCCCCTTGATAATAACCCTATTCGGCCACCCATGCTGGCTACCTACCGGTGAACCTAAACCACCCCATACAAAGGAGTTGTTTCTAAAAAATAAAGATTAGGTACAAGTTTCCATCCCAGTGACTTGCTCTTCTTAATGCCTGGAAATCTGCACTTGTGTACTTGTCCAGGAATGATAATGTCATGTCACATCACATCCCCCCTGGGTTCCTGTTTCCCCTCTACAGAATCATTCATAGCGTGAAATTCCACTTGGGTAATTGGGCCCTCTTTTAAACATACAATTTTATTTGATGTGGAGAGAAACTTTTTCCCTGAGGGAGCACACACTTTTATTTAATTTTCCCTGTGGAGAAAGCCTTTCACTCAAATCCCCATCAAATGTGGGGTTGATCTGCTTCCTTTCCCATCCTGGAAGGGAGTCACTCCGGCACTGGCTAAAGTAAATTTACATCCATTTTTATGTAACGAAGGGGTAAGGTCCGAATTTGTGTGTGCTCAAATATGCACATCTTTGTGGATGTTGCCAAATTTCCAACCCAAACCAAACCCTGGCACATCCTCTTCCCATCCCGCCAGAGGCATCCACAACTCCAGATCTCTTCACCCACAATAAGCAGTAGTAAATAAATGTACAAGCTCCAGGAATCTTTTTGTGAATTCCTGGCAGTAGTAGTGGTGTTTGTCTGCCTCTTGCATCACTTACACTCTCTTCACATGAAGCAGGTTTGACACTATGTCATTCAGGGTTGTGCTCATTTCAAAATTTGGTGCAAAACTCCTTTTGCCCATGAAAGGTGGTCTGTGCTGTGCTGATCTAACCCACGCAAACCTTAGGGAATAAGAGCTGTGGTCTCCCAGCCTTAGCTGCAAATTGGAAGAACCCATTGGCTCTGTATTGGGGAAGTGAATAGTTCTAACATGGCTTCGAAATTTCTCAAGAATGTTTGGCAGTCATTTCTTTGTGAAATGTTGCAGCGTGAGATGTGTTTTGTGACAGCCCAGGCGAGTAATGTGCTGGTAGATGTCCCTATAATTCCGAGCCACACACCATCCACGCCCACGGCAAAGCTTCTGATGCCAAGAGGAAGAGGTTCACAGGTAACTATCTGCACGTGGCTTTTTTGGGCAGCTGAAAGTGATGACCCACAGAATACAGGTAATTCAGATTTCTTTATTTATAATCCCACTTCATTTCGCGCACAGGACTCAGTACCACCCACCTCGTCCTCGCTGTCATCTTGGACCTTTTCTATTAATCTCTTGATATTCTGACTAAAGCTTATCTTTGCTCCCACACCTCTCCCCTCTGTGTACACTCTACTCATCCCAGCACATACTACTGCCAGTGTTCACACCCCTTTGCGATTCCCCTAGCCCTGAAATTCAACCTGCGCCTACACCCTGCTCTGCAGACATTCATGGACATATTTATAAGACGCATGTGCCATAGGAGCATCAGTTTTCTGTTGCTCCGGCAGTGTAAACCTCTCAACCATATCTATGAGGCCAAGCCAAGGAACTTTGGCACATATTTATACTTTGTGACGTAAAACTGGGCTAACGCAGTTTTGCAGCAACAACTTTAGCACCGGCTTCCATCATTTCACAACGCCAGCTGGGCACCGTATTTATTGAATGGCGCAAGCCAGTGTTAAACTTGGGCTAGCGTCTTAAAAAAAGACGCTAGTTGGGTGGGGGTGGCAGTAGGAAAGGAGTGGGTTGTGCATCAGAAAATGATGGTAGGCTGGTTAGAGGCAAAAACAATGCCTCTTACCAGTCTAGTGCCATTTCCTGGCTCACAACCACCAAAAACATGACTCCTGCCGTAGGAAAGACAGGAGTCATGGCCACCACCCCAATCGCCAGCACAGGGGACCCTGTGCCACTCATGGGTGCCCTTGGGCCTCCTATAGCAAAAAAATATAGAAAAAATACATACTTGGGCATATCTGGATGGGGTCCCCCATCCTCCGGTGTCCCTCTGGTGGGTGTAGGGGTGTTCCTGGAGCTTGGGGAGGGCACTTTGGTGTTTAACCATGGAAATGCGTCCACAGGTCCCCTAAGGCTTGGTCTGACCCAGGCATTAAATAAAGGCGCTAAGCAAGCTGAGCACCATTATTTAGCCCCTCCTCCCACCCGTGTGTCATTTTTGCACGGGGGATAAATATGCTATGGGGATATCACCATATTTTGGATAGAAACGTATACCTTGCATCTCATTGACTGAAGGTAAGTTCACTCATCCAAAAAATGTTAGACATCTCTAACGTCAAAATATAAATATAGAGTTAGAAATATAAATATGGAGTTACGTTTGCCCCGAATTTGCTTAAAAAATATGATGCTTTGTGTGGCTTTGCCTGACCTCTTGGATATGGAGTAAGACAAAGCAGCGAAGGATCACTGTGTTGTCTTACTCTGTGCCAGGGAGGCATTCTATGGGTGTTGTGGTGGGTTTTCCCATGCAACACTCATGGATTTTGACACTGCCCCTGATTTTTTTTATTAAATAAACGTAGGTCAGTGCCAAGAGTCCTCCCCAGAGCAGGCATTACGAGGAGAAGTATTATAATTTCTCCTTTTTTTTTTTCATTCCATGCATTCTGCAGCACACATAGAAAGAGGAAAACCTCTGAGGATGATTCTTTTTGTGAAGGAAAGTGTCCCTGTCCCTGTGCCAGTGCATGTGGAAAGGACGGGAATGCACCATATTTCATAAATATGGTGCATTCTTGCCCTTTCACATTGGCGTAGGGCAGCTCTGCCAGAGGACTTGCAGGGCCACCCTATGTCAATTTCGCATAAATATAGGCTACAGTTCTCTTGTCCTTCATTACTACATATTTAACCAATAGCCACATTTTGTGTACCAAAATATACCCTTCTACTTAGCATCCAGTTAATTACACATTTCTGTTTTCATAGCAAATCTTTGAAGAATAGTGTTTTGGAAGAATTCGGGGGAATCACAATGAACATCAAAATGAATTAATAAAAAAAAGCGTATCAAGACATCATCCCCCTGGTCTCTGCGTTGAAAAGGTGGAGTTTTCCTGAATTTTGCTGTTGATGTCACTTTCACCATGTTGATGCTGCTGGAGAATTCTATATTAACAGGTGAATATGAAGCATTTTTTGTAGTAAAGTAAATAAATTGAATTTTAGGCCCTAGAGACACTAAAGAGTGCTCAATAATTTTGGTAGGGAGTATTTGTTTGGAGAATCAATTTGGTTAAACATTGACTTCAGTGGTAAAGTTTTGTTGAGTTTTGTGCAACAGACTTCCATGCATTGGATAAAATGCCCTTCAGAGCCTAAACGCCACTAGACCAGAAGCCACGTTGTCAATAGATTACAAAGAATAGTAGGGGCCTGATTTATATTTTGGCAGATGGGTTTCTCCGTCACAATGGTGACAGATAGCCCGTCTGCTGTATCGCCATTCTATTATATCCTATGGGATTTATATTTTGGTGGATGGGCTATCCATCACCATTGTGACGGATTAAACCGTGAGCTGAAATCTAAATCAGGCCATAGGTAAGGTATATAGATTGGAGAATGGCTGCACATGAAAGAATACAAATGTGGACCAGGTGAGGTCATCAGGTTACGCCATACTCCATATTCTGCTGAGAGCCTTAACAGGACATGTGGAAAGGGCAACGTTTTGAACACAAAGCCTTGTGTTCTCAATACAAATGTCCACTTGCAATGTAATCCCTTCACAAATGCTTGATTTGGCGTAGGTTGCAATTAAAAGGGATTTGATGTTTAATAAACTCACTAATTACCAGGTGGGGTAAAAACGTACTACAGATTACATTTAACAAGGAGAAAAAGCCTGGATTTCAATGCTACATGCAGTAAGCTTCTACATCTGCTTGTTATTCCCCAATAACTCAAAATATTTGATAATTATCACATCCAGTAAGATCCAAACACATCAGCGTCTGATTTTATCTATGCGATAATTATTGCATCAAAATACCAGGCCACTTGTAACAAGGAAGTCATTGTTACATGGTTTCCAGACTCCTTAACACTTCCAATTTAAGGAGATCAGGCAACTTAGGTATATAAATTGGTTTGCCGAGCATCACGTAACTTCACACAGGTGGAGGAGGAGACATTAGAAGTCAGGTCCCATACTGGACTCATGAGCAACTTGGTGTTATGTCTGGAGTGAGGGTCTTCACACAGATGAGCTACGAGGCACATGTGTTGGAGGCAGTAAAATCTCTATTCTCCCTAGCTCCTAGTTACTGCTTCAGCTTCTGTAGCTACTCTCAGGTCAGGTATCTGTTCACCTTCCAACTGTAATCAACTCCAAGGATAGCCCAGCGCACACCAGTGCATTACATCAATGCATTCTTTCAGCCACACTCAGCATCCCAAGCATCAGCATATACAAGCGATGAATAAACAAGATCAACAAATATTGTGCTCCCGCAATATACCAACAGTCAAGATGCTGTAGAAGAATATTGAGATCAATCATGTCCTATCACAATACACCAAATCATAATGCAGGGTACACTAGAAGATACCATACAGCATTTCATTAGACTCACCACTAATAACAAGGAAGAACCACAACAGACAGCAGAGACAAGTCACAATACTTCCACAACAGGTTGAAGGTTCGACTCACAACCCGCACGCTAAGAAGTCTCCCCATAACATCATGACAGAACAAAAACAAGAATACACAGGTCTTGACACTACCTTAGGTATGAGATCCAAATGTCATCATATTTCCACATATACAATAGCACCACAACACATAAATATGTATTACTAAGGTCATGAACAGGACATCCTGACAGAAAGAACACTGTGCCTCTCAATCCACTTTAGCACAGGGCTCCTTCTTCTGCCTCATGCCTATGTATAAATCACAGAAGATACACTTAAATTCAGAGTAGAGTCTACATTTCTCCAGAATAGCATGAATGTCCCCTAGCTTGTTTACACTGGTTCACACACAAATACAGGCACCCTCAACTGAATTTTTAACTGATAGTAACACTTATCAAGCAGCTCAACTCTCAGCAGTGCCCAACAACACTTCATACTGGTTGTTCATACAAACATATTTCACTGTCAGGTACCTACATGCAACACCAATGGCTTATGAAGTCCGACCTAGCAAAAACAACAAGTGATGGACGGAATGCTGAACATTGTCAAACACTCACCCCCAGTCATAGATCTGGGTTTAATCCATCGTTTTTTTGCTCACCATGCCACCCCAGTTTGGACCCAGCCATATGCAAATCAGTCTTGACCCTGTTCCTCATGGGAACAGTCCAGACCGAACTGCCAAGCCAGGTCCTCACTGGACCGGAAACAAGCATCCTGGGACCGGTTTCGGGGTTTCACCCCTCATCAGCCAGGCTCGCTTGAATCCAGTGGCATGGGAAGCACGGGACCCACGTCTGGGCATACCCTTCCCACTTAGGGCGACAAAGCAAAAACAACAAGTGATGGACGGAATGCTGAACATTGTCAAACACTCACCCCCAGTCATAGATCTGGGTTTAATCCATCGTTCTTTTGCTCACCATGCCACCCCAGTTTGGACCCAGCCATATGCAAATCAGTCTTGACCCTGTTCCTCATGGGAATAGTCCAGACCGAACTGCCAAGCCAGGTCCTCACTGGACCGGAAACAAGCATCCTGGGACCGGTTTCGGGGTTTCACCCCTCATCAGCCAGGCTAGCTTGAATCCAGTGGTCTGGGTTTAATCCATCCTTCTTTTGCTCACCATGCCACCCCAGTTTGGACCCAGCCATATGCAAATCAGTCTTGACCCTGTTCCTCATGGGAACAGTCCAGACCGAACTGCCAAGCCAGGTCCTCACTGGACCGGAAACAAGCATCCTGGGACCGGTTTCGGGGTTTCACCCCTCATCAGCCAGGCTAGCTTGAATCCAGTGGCATGGGAAGCACGGGACCCACGTCTGGGCATACCCTTCCCACTTAGGGCGACAAAGCAAAAACAACAAGTGATGGACGGAATGCTGAACATTGTCAAACACTCACCCCCAGTCATAGATCTGGGTTTAATCCATCGTTCTTTTGCTCACCATGCCACCCCAGTTTGGACCCAGCCATATGCAAATCAGTCTTGACCCTGTTCCTCATGGGAACAGTCCAGACCGAACTGCCAAGCCAGGTCCTCACTGGACCGGAAACAAGCATCCTGGGACCGGTTTCGGGGTTTCACCCCCCATCAGCCAGGCTAGCTTGAATCCAGTGGCATAGGAAGCACGGGACCCACGTCTGGGCATACCCTTCTCACTTAGGGCGACAAAGCAAAAACAACAAGTGATGGACGGAATGCTGAACATTGTCAAACACTCACCCCCAGTCATAGATCTGGGTTTAATCCATCGTTCTTTTGCTCACCATGCCACCCGAGTTTGGACCCAGCCATATGCAAATCAGTCTTGACCCTGTTCCTCATGGGAACAGTCCAGACCGAACTGCCAAGCCAGGTCCTCACTGGACCGGAAACAAGCATCCTGGGACCGGTTTCGGGGTTTCACCCCTCATCAGCCAGGCTAGCTTGAATCCAGTGGCATGGGAAGCACGGGACCCACGTCTGGGCATACCCTTCCCACTTAGGGCGACAAAGCAAAAACAACAAGTGATGGACGGAATGCTGAACATTGTCAAACACTCAAATTCAGAGTAGAGTCTACATTTCTCCAGAATAGCATGAATGTCCCCTAGCTTGTTTACACTGGTTCACACACAAATACAGGCACCCTCAACTGAATTTTTAACTGATAGTAACACTTATCAAGCAGCTCAACTCTCAGCAGTGCCCAACAACACTTCATACTGGTTGTTCATACAAACATATTTCACTGTCAGGTACCTACATGCAACACCAATGGCTTATGAAGTCCGACCTGCACTGAATGGAATGGCCACAATACACAATTTGACATGATTCAGAATTGGAGGCAAACCCACCACACAAGCAAAACACGATGGGCACAGCACATGAATGTATTGTATAAAGCCATCATTCTTCCTAACTACCTTTATTTACCTGTAAACATGCTCACCAAGTACACAGTAATAACAGCAACACCTAGGAAACACTGATGCCAATGGCAGAGTCTGTTACTTTGCAGTGCCTAAAGCAGTGATATTAAGGCCTAAAGTGCACCTTTTTACACACTTACAGTGCGACACACAATGATGATATCGTGAAGGGTACAGCCTTCCCCAAACTGTAACATACCACAAACTCCTGCTAAGTTTGTGTACTTCACCATATGCACTTATGCTTAATCTCCAATTCAACCAAATCCGATAACACATAAATACTCAAACAAGAAACTAGGCTCCATACAGTCAAAGCATTGTAATCTCAATACGAAAACCTATTAACTCGCAGGAGGATATTGTTCATTTTTCCAAAACCTGTTGGAATCACCCTGGTTGTATTCCTAGGCAAACACAACACTCATTCCTCACTCCAAACCTCCATATTAGGTGCAAACACATGTATCATTATATGAGTGATATAGACTTCCAAAGCGGTGCACCACTCCATACATGTAGCGACTACTTTCGATTAGTACACTGTTAAACACGGTTCCATACTGGAGCTTTTTGTTCTCATGTTTAAATAGTCATGGCCCCTTGAAATCATCATGATTGCTACCATAGCCGGCAAAGCCCTAATTTTCACACACAATCAAGGGAATAAAATGGATTGCAATATCGAATATCGAAGCTAAGAATATTGTGATCCACTAATATTGTGGCCAGAAAATCAGTGGACAAGTTATCGAAAGACGAGGTATAGATATACTCCTCCTAATTCCACATTATGCACCATGAAGATGTATGTTAATATATATATATATATATATATATATATATATATATATGGACGTTATAGTTAGGCTAAAATTTAACTTGTACAAAACCATTGAAATTCAGCAGTTATAGTTAATTGAGCTAACTATACCTTACACCCTCACAATGCACTGTTTACAACCTCACATATTACAGCACTCATGACATGGTCAGTGACATCACTGATCATATCTTAAATGATTTCACTGATGACATAATCCAAACAAGAATTAAACACCCACTTACACCTCTATACAACCTCTCATGCATTAGGTCTCACACACACATTGAGTGCATCTGTGAGTACCTCCTTGAGTGTATGTGTGTGGGACTGTGAGTGGGTGCATTAGTGTGTAAGTGGGTCTGTGAGTAGGTATGTAATTGCCTGACTGGAATTCTGAGTGGGTGCATGACTGCAAGTGTGGGTCTGTGAGTGGGTGTATGAGTGTTTGAGTGGGTGTGTCAATAGGTTTATGAGTGAATGTGTGAGTGTCTGACTGGATGAGGGAGTGGGTGCACGTGTGGGTGTGCAAGGGTCTGTGAATGGTTGTGTATGGATGAGTGAGTGAGTGCGTGAGTGGTGTATGGATGGGTGAGTGGGAGTATGAGTGTATGCCAAGGGATCAACGAATACAAGCAAATGCACCACTAAATTATACATTAGGTAAACTAAGGACTACTTCCCTTTCCAGCAGGATGATATAGTCCATGTGAATGTAAATTACAGCAGCGCAAATGCTAACAAATCAGAGACACTACAATCTGAGTGAGCAAATTACTAATTTACATTACTTTAACAGCTCATGGTTTATCGCTTGCAGGGTTGTATTTGTATTTGGTAGTGTGTACTTTTTAAAATTTATCTACAATTATTTTTTTTCTTTTATTTGCATTGTGGTCATCGCGATTAGTCGCAAATTCTACTTGTTTTTTCAGTAAAATACCAAATAAATATATGTATACATTTCCTACCTAATCCTTCACATCAGTATTTCATTGCTTTGCTGTAGAAAGTATTAGTTCTGTGACTAGTTGAATTGTAAAGGTGTTTTTGGTTCCTTTTTGTGTTATGTTGTTGTTCGCGATTCACATGATCTCGAAATAACAGGATTTTATTGATCAAGAAACAATTTAGTTATATTTTTGCAAATACCACACCCAGTCTTCTCATTTGGTTAGAGCTAGCAGCGGTGAAGGAAGCTGTGTGGTAATTATACTGTTGTGTCAAGTAACTTGTGTTCACTATTTTTGTTTATTTCTTAATAAAATGGCATCTAGTAGCTCACAACTACCCAAGGAACACCCAGATAAAGATTCTTCTTCAGATGAAGAACCTCCCCAGAAGAAACAGTCAATTGCTTGGGACTTTTTGTAATCACTTCAGGAGAGAAGATGACGGGTGGCCAAGCTGGTGAAATGTACTCTATGTAAGAAAACACTTCCAAGGGGATCAAGTAAGAAAAACTCATGCCCAACAACAATTATGCTCCACGATTTGAAGATGTACCACAATAGGCAATATGTAAGAGCTTAGAGGGAGCAAAGAGCTGTAGAAGCCTCAACTTTGAAGACCATCTGTAGGGGAAGTTGTGCCACCAGAGTTAGACAGTCAACTTGCAGACGTTGCTCCAGAATTTGATAGAGTAGGGAGCTTCTGCCTTGATTGTGAAAAAATACTAATTGCAGGTAAGCAGTCGGTCACTTTGATGAAGAATATTGCAAAAAAATACCAGTGCTCACATGTGTTTTTTTGTTTTTTTTGATTTCCAGTGTTTCGAAGTTTTAAGGACCTTGTTACGGTCTGGTTGCCATTTTATTTAATACAAGTAGAAAAAATGTTACACAAGTTTCTGAAAATAACAAAAGCATTAAAAAAAGTTATTAAAAAAACAGTTCTCTTTAGAAACAGGTTTCTTGGTTAAAAAAAGATAAGATATATGTGTGTATATAGCAAAATGTCTGTATGATTGTAAAAGGGCATTAGTCACTGGGTGTCTGGTATATTGAGTATATTATTCACTGACTAACTGAGTGATTGCATAACTGTATACATGGATGATCGATTAAGTGCATAAGTCTATCTGTGGGTGAGTGAGTGAAAGAGTGGTGTATGGGTGATTGACTGAGTGAATTAGTGCATGTATCGGTGAGTGATTGAGTGCATGAGTCCATGTATGGGTGAGTCAGTGAGTGCAAGAGAGCAAGGCCTACGCTTACCCACACAATTTCTCTAGACTTTGAGAATAAACTTGCTAAGCTCAACCTATTTGCGCATTCCTAAGATCAAGTTTCCCTGTGCAAAAGCATTTTCAAACTAAAACTGTACAATTTCTTGCTCAGATTCTTTTCTGCTGAACTCTCCTTCCCCATTTCCTTCATCTCTGTCTTCTGTGACTTTGTTATATAACAAGTCACATAGCGAGCTATCGTTTTTTGTAGATCCATATTTGAATTCCACAGTGTTAGAAATGGGGTCTCTGGTTGGCAGTCAGTTTGCACTCTGCCCAAGCAGGGACCCTCAATCTAGTCAGGGCAACAGAGACACACCCCGCTCACCCCATTGGTAGCTAGGCATGAGCAGAAACGCTTAACCCAGAGACAAGGTGTAAATTATTTGTGCCAACACACACAGTAATACAGTGAAACACTATAAAATGGATACCATGCAGGTTTAGAAAAATGATAAATATTTATCTAAATAAAACAAGACCAAATACCATACAAATCCACCATACACAAGTAAAAATATGACTTTAGCAAATAAAAACACAAAAACTAGTGCCTAGAGGCACAAATGCTGCAATCTGATGTTAAAGTGGCGTCGTGATGGAATCGTTTCCCACAATGAGACGCCCCTGGCGCCGTTCATGGAGTCACATGGACCCACCAAGGTACAGTACCTTAGGAAAACATGGGGAAAACAGGCCGGTGCACGGAGTTGGGGAGCGAGCCGATGCGGCATCAGTTCTGGTGCTGTGGGGAAAAGGAGCAGAGGTATCACGAAGAGGCGTCAGGTCCTTACTGTGGAGCGGTGGAGGTGAGGCGGTGTCGGTTGCAAAGAGTTGGTCCCTGGGCACCTTGGCAAAGTTGAAGTCCTGCGAAATCATGCTTCTGCGGGGCGACCTCACGTGGTCACGATCACGTCACAGGCGCTGTGACGGAGTCAGGTGTCAAAAATGTCTGGTGTATGACACTCTAACTCATGAGTTTGTGTGGACATCAGCGGCTGTTGCCACGTCGAGCCTACGTTGAGGGTGGGGTTGTTGCAGCTCGGCGAGGTCCATGGATCCAGGTGTAGGTGGTGTCACAGGTTTCAGGCAGTGGCGTCCTTAGTGAAATCGTATGGAGTAATCCGGCATCGTTTTACAGGTTATTTACCAGAATTTCACTTCCAGGGGCCCAGGAACTGGAATGGCACCCTCTGGCAAGCTGGAGTCCACAGCATGCAGACTCAGAGGCTGGTTGGTGAAACCTTTGCTATCCTTGAGGCTTCAAAAACAGGAGGCAAGCTCAGTTCAAGCCCTTGGAGATACCTCTCAAGCAGGAATGCACAACAAAGTCCAGTCTTCATCCCTTTCACAGGCAGAAGGCACCTGCAGGATAACCCAAGAAAGTGCAGTCTGAGGCAGGGACAGCACTTCCCAGCTCTTCAGCTCTTCTCCTGGCAGAGGTTCCTCTTGAAGCCTTGAAGTAATCTAAAGTCTGGGGTTTTGGGTCCGATACCTATACCCCTTTCTACCCTTGAAGTTTCCCAACTTCAAAGAAAAGTCTCTGTTGTTTACAGGATCCTGCCTTGCCCAGGCCCTGCTCCAGACACACAAGGGGGTTGAAGACTGCTTCGTGTGGGGGCAGGCACAGCCCTTTCAGGTGTAAGTGACCACTCCACCCTCCAGCCTAGCCCAGACGGCCCATCAGGATATGCAGGTTACACCCTAGCACCCTTTGAGTCACTATCTAGTGTAGATGCACAAACAGCCCAACTGTCAGTCTGACCCAGACAAGGAATCTACAAACAGGCAGAATCACAGAATGGTTTAAGCAAGAAAATGTGTACTTTCCATAAGATGCATTTTTAAATTGTGTGTTCAGGGACTCCAAACACCAAATTTCTATCTGCTCTCAAAGGGAAAGGCAGCTCCTGCGTTAACATAAGAGAGAGATAGGCCCTGCAACAGTGAAATCCAAATTTGGCAGTATTTCACTGTCAGGACTTGTAAAACACATAAATACATGTCCTACCTTTAACATACACTACACTCTACCTATGGGGCTACCTAGGGCCTACCTTAGGGGTGCCTTAGATGTATAAAAAGGAAAGGTATAGCGTTTGTTGGCAAGTGAGTGCACTTGCCAAGTCGAATTGGCAATTTAAAAACTGTACACACAGACACTGGAATGGCAGGTCTGAGCCATGTTTACAGGCCTACTAATGGGGGTGGCACAACCCGTGCTGCAGGCCCACTAGTAGCATCTGATTTACAGGCCGTGGGCACATCTAGTGCACTATACTAGGGACTTATTAGTAAATCAAATACGGCAATCATGGAAGGTCAATTACACATACATTTTACATAGCAGCACTTGCACTTCAGCACTGGTCAGTGCCCAGAGTAACAAAAACAGGAAAAGCAGAGCCCAGCACACATTAACAACCTGGGAAACAGAGCCAAATGTTAGGGGAAACCACGCCAAGGATGCCAAGTCTAACACACCCCCCCCCCAGCTAAAAGTGGGGAGCATCTACCCAACCTCACTAAGGTGGAAGAATCTGGACAGACCATAAGCATTGGTGTGTTCTGTGCCAGGGCGGTGTTCCTCCATAAAGTCCAGCCCTTGTAGGGAAATGGACCGCCTCAACAGTTTTAGATTCTCACCTCTCATCTGCATTAACCATCTGAGGGACCTGTGGTCGGTCTGAACCTGGAAGTGAGTCCCAAACGAGTAGGGCCTTAGCTTCTTCAGCGCCCAGACCACAGCAAAAGCTTCAAGCTCTATTGCACTCCACCTACGTTCCCTGGGAAGTAACCTCCTGCTAATGAAGGCTACAGGTCCTCTTAATTAAACTGTGAGAGTACTGCACAACAAACTCCTTGGAGTAGTCAGGTGCCTTCAGCACAGCTGCTGTGCACATGATAGGCTTCAGGGCATCATAAGTGGTCTGGCAAGTCTCTGTCCAGATCATCTTCTTTGGTTGCTTCTTTGAAGTCAACTTATTCAAGGGGGCAACAATGGTGCCATATCCCTTGATAAACCTCCTGTAATAGCCGATGAGGCCTAAAAAGGCCCTCACCTCATCCTGGGTCTTGGGAGGCTCCCAAGCCAGAATGGTGTCAATGTTTGGCTTTAGGGGTGCCACCTAGCCACTCCCTACCTGGTGTCCCAATTACACCACTGAGCCCTGCCTTAATTGGCACTTGCTTGCCTTAATAGTGAGGCCTGCCTTTTGCAGGGCCTTCAACACTCTGCAGAGGTGCTGCGAATGTTCCTCCCACGTGGATCTGAACACTGCAATGTGATCCAGGTATGCTGCGGTGAAGTCATCCAGCTCAGTCAACGTCTGGTTGACCAACCTCTGGAATGTGGCAGGGGCATTTTTCATCCCAAATGGCATCACTTTAAACTGGAAGTGTCCTTCTTGGGTAGAAAATGCTGACCTCTGCCTGGACCCCTCAATTAATGTACTCTGCCAATACCCAGACATCAAATCAAGCGTGCTGAGGTATTTGTCAGCTCCTAACCGATCTATGAGCTCAACAGGTCGGGGAATGGGGTGCACATCAGTTTTAGTGACTGCTATGAGATCCCGGTAGTCCACACAGAACTGGAGTTCTGGGGTGGTCCAAGGACTGCTAGAAAACTCAATCACCCCTAGGGATAACATCTCAGACTCCTCATCTTTGATGCTAGCCCTGACCTTATCAGTCACCCTGTAAACCTTAATTTTAATGGGGGACTGTCCCCAGTGTCAATATAATGTATGCACAAGTGTGTGAACCCTGGCATCAAGGAGAACAGGGAGGTGAACAGACCCAACACTGGTGACAATCCCTTTGTTGTTCTGAGGTCAGGGAGGGGGAGAGATTCACTCCTCCCATAGACTCATCTTTCTCTCCAGCAGACAGGAGGTCAGGAAGAGGATCACTCCCTTCCTCAACCCCATCATCTGTTGCTAGGAGCATGGACAATTCAGTCCGTTCAAAGTGTGGTTTGAGACGTTTTACATGCAGGACCCTTAAGGGGTTCCTGGGAGTCTGCAAGTCCATCAGGTAGGTGACTTTGTTCTTGCGCTCTACCACCTCAAATGGCCCAGTCCACTTGTCCTGGAGAACCCTGGGCTTCACTGGCGCCATTAGTGAATAAGCCACACTTTGTGCCGAGGTTGAAACTCGACCAGAGTGGCATTCTGGTCATACCACCGTTTTCTTGTCTGCTTGGCTTGCTTCCAGTTTCTTTTGTGCAAGAGCCCCGAAGCGGGCAGCCTAGTTTCTGGAGGCCAGCATATAGCTAAATACATCCTGGGGAAGTTTACTGGGGGCTTTTGCTAAGCCCTCCTTCACCAGACTCAAAGGTCCCCTAACAGGGTGGCCATACAGTAGCTCAAAAGGACTAAGGGGGTCATTCCGACCCTGGCGGCCGGCGGTTTGCTGGCGGGAACATCGCCAACAGGCTGGCGGTGTCCCGCCAGCAAGTATGACCGTGGCACAAAAGGCACAGCCATACCGCCGGCCCCTCCATTTTCCCGCCAGGTTTCCGCCTGGCGGGCATAATCCCCAGGGCAGCGGTGCAAGCACAGCTGCCCTGGGGATTATGAGTCCCTGACCGCCAGCCTGTCCGTGGCGGTAGACACCGCCATGGAAAGGCTGGCGGTAAGGGGACGCACGGGACCCCTGGGGGCCCCTGCACTGCCCATGCGAATTTCGGGCAGTGAAATGTGCGACGGGTGCTACTGCACCCGCTGCACATCAACATCGCCACCGGCTCTATTACGAGCTGGCAGCAATGTTGATGTGCCATTTCCGCTGGGTCAGCGGAAATGTTGGAATAGGGAGGCATGAATACCGCCGGCAATGGCGGTATTCTGTCTCCCCCGGCCTCGGCGGTCTGGAAGAAAGACCGCTGAGGTCGGAATGACCACCTAAATCCAAGGTCGTTTGAGGCACCTTCCTGTAGGCGAACAGAAGCATGGCAAGAGGATGTCCCACTTCCACCTCAAGGGCTCTGACAGTGGTCAACTTATATGTTACCCCACGCTCCTGCCACATAGACTTTGTTGGACTTTTACAGGGTCATTTCCCAGACTTTTTGCCTTTTTCCTCCTTGTTTTTCTGACCCTTGTTCGCTGACGTTATGACTCTGAGCACTTTTTCACTGCTAATCAGTGCTAAAGTGCATGTGCTCACCCTTGTAAAATTAGTATGATTGGCTTGTACCTAATTGGCAAATTTAATTTACCTAAAGTCCCTTGTAAAGTGGTATCCCTAAACCCAGGGCCTGTAAATTAAATGCTACTAGTGGGCCACCCTCTGAAGTAGCCTTTCAATCCTATCTAATGCCTGCTAGCGCAGAGCCTGTGTGCGCAGATTTCGCCCACAGGGACCTGGCATCTAAATTTACTTGCCAGGCCCAGAACTCCCCTTTTACTACATGTAAGTCACCCCTAAGGTAAACCGTAGCAAGGTATATGGGCAGGATGCCATGTATGTAGAAGGCAAGACATGTGCCAAGTTGCTTGGCCTGTCCTGGTAGTGACAAACAGCCTAAGTTGGTGTCTCACTGCTATGAGTGCTGCCTTCTCAGAGGATTGCATTAGAAATGCCCTGCCTTATGTATAAGGGGTATTGTCTGATTTATGAGGGGTAACGTAGGCATGTTTGGTATGGTTGTAATGGTGGTAAGAAATGTTGCTTACTGGTGTATGTGTATTTTTTATTACAGAAATGCCACTTCTAAAAAGTGAGCATTTCTATGTGCTTGTGACTCTGTTGTTTTGCAGCTTGACTCCAATCCATGTCTGGGCAGACTGACAGTTGGGCTTTGTGCATACTTTTCAGACAGCCTGTACACAGGGAGGGTGGAGGTGTCACAGAGGTGCATCTACATATTGTATGGTCTTCTGGGCTGAGAGAAGGGAGAGGCGGGGCAAACCTGCATTTGTAAAGGCTGTGCCCTGGCCTTGCACAATAGGGTCGCTTACCCCCCACTGATGTTTGGAGCCTGTGCTTGAGGAGAGAAGGGGCACTTCCAGAACCAGTTGTGACTCATTGAAACCCCCTCTCATCCTCATTGTAAAACACACTGTAAACTGAGAATAAGTACAGGGGAATTTTCCCCACAATTTAGATATTCTTCGGACTCCAGAAAACTTACTTGAGACTGGACATAGGATGCTGCTGAATGGATTCACCAGGACCACCTTGGACTGCTGCCGCTGTGCTGACCTGTGACCTGCTTGGTCCCTAGGATGAACTGCCATCACCTGCACCCCTTGTGCTGACCTGTTGCCGGGCCTGCCAGCCCTGTACTTCCCTCCCCCTTTCTTGTCTCCAGGAGTAGGGTGCTCTGGCCCCTCAGCCCTGTAAACTTTCCCTCACGAGGAGTGCTGCAATTTTCCCCTAAAGCACCTTCTAACGCTTGTAGGGGGATGTAGGTGCTTTAGATGAGCGTGTTGTGGTGAGGAAGAATCACACAGCCCGGGCAAAGCGCACTGAAGAGCACTGCCTGTAGGGCCCCGCTCTGTAGGCGCTTTGCTGAAGACTTCACCGCCGCGACTCGGGCTCATAATTCACCGCCGCGACCCAGGTGCTTGGCTGTCAACGAGCGTGTTGGCCGTGCGCTCTTGTGTGCCCTCAGGGTACCACAACAACAGAGATCGGAGCCGGCGCGCTCCTAGTTGTCCCCCCCGGGGATCTGCTCACCATAGGAGGTGCCCCGGGGCACACGCCGGCTCCTACTGGAAAGGAGCATCACCGCAGGGGCCCAGGAAGGGCAGGAGAGTGGCACGCACAATGTGTCGGGTGCGGCCATCTCAGAGCAGGAGGGAAGCCTCTGCTCCACTCTTTTACTTAGGCAGCTGCACCGAGGATGAGGGCGCTGCCTCCTACCTTGCAGTTCAGGGGGGCAAAAAGGGAGTTCCTTTCCCCCAGCCACTGTCTTAGGGGTGCAAACGCCCTGTGACTTTCTTTTGGGCATCTGTTTTGAGTGCCCCCCGCAAGAAGGTCAGTTGCGACCCGTGGGGGGTCCCACAGAACATGTCACGCCTGATTCAGGCGCAGGCCCCAGCGAGGCCTGAAACTCATCTCCGGAGGGGGTGCATACCGCCCCCTCACCCCAGGATCAATGCGTGTCCCCCGCTTCATGCCTAGGAGCACCAGGGGCCCCTATTGTGATCTTCTTGGCATGGAAAGTGAAGTTTTTGCCCTAAACAGGTACTTTTCTTTCACTACGATAACGTGATTCTTAGTTACCTATACTGGACTGGCTAGAATTGTTATACAAACCTGTTTTTGTTATGATGACGCATATGAGTGTTGATGTTCCTTTTAAGGGCATGACATGCTGATAAATGTTTTTCTGACTTGCCATAGGTTCTCTAATGTTCCTTTTACGGATATTTATGAGGTGTTCATGACAAGTACATATATTTCTTTATTGTAATTTCTGACTACTGCTTATGTTGCAGAACCCTGAGTACTTATGTGTTCTATAGTGACAACTGCTTATTCTTGCAGAGTATTAGTAACTTGTGTAGCATTCTGACAACTGCTAAGGTAGCAGGTATTACTGACGTGTAATGTTTATTTTTACATAGCTCAGTGTTGTCTATACTTTGTGGTGTACATATTGCATCACGTGTGTTGTGTGTGTTGTGCAAACGCTTTACACATTCCCTCCGGGTTTGGCCTGACTGCTCGTGCCAAGCTACCAAGGGGGTGAGCAGGGGTTATCTTGGACATGTAACTCCCTTGCCCTGACTAGAGTGGGTGGGTTCTGCCTGGCTTAGGTGCATTCCCTTGCCAACCAGAAACCCCATTTCTAACAGACTTCATATCAGTAAATATGAAGTTGGTACCCATATTAGATACCACTTCCCTGGGAAACCCCATGGGGGTAAAAAACCCCATCAACGCACGACACACCACAGGGGAAGTGATTGATCTCAGAGAAATGATTTCTGGGTACTGGGTCGCATGGTCCACCAAGACCAGTGTGAGCCTATTGTCCATGGCTGTCTTGGGATCCAGAGGTCCCACAATGTCCATACTGACCCTTTCAAAGGGGGTACTAACCACTGGAAAAGGCTGGAGGGGAGCCTTACATTTCTCCCCACACTTGCCACTTGCCTGACAAGTCTGGCAAGACCTGCAATGAGCATCTGAGTGCCTGAGCATTGGTGACCAGTAAAAGTGGGTGACAAGCCGTTCAAAGGTCTTATCCTGCCCCAAATGTCCAGCTAAAGGCACATTGTTAGAAATGGGGTCTCTAGTTTGCAGAGATATTCACGCTTGTCCAAATAGGGATCACAATCCTAATCAGGGTGTGTCACACACAATCCAAATTATCCTGTGCCAACCCTCTGGTAGCTGGGCACTAAACAGTCAGGCTTTACTTAGAAGGCAATGTATAAAGTATTTGTGCAATAAATCATGCAATAACACAATGAGAACACCACAGAAAGACAGCACACAGAGTTAGAAAAATATTAGATATTTATCTGATTAAATGCAAGTCAAAATGATCAAGATTTGATAAGTACACGTTGAAGTATCACTTTTGAAATGATAAAAACAGTCTTTAGTACTTAAAAGCAACAATGGTCTCTTGCAAGTACACAGTACCAGGTTTGCGTCAAAGGTACATGCACGAAGACCGCAGAGGAGAAGAGACGTGGAAAACGAAGGGCGTGTGTCGGATTTCCAGGCACACACATTTGATGCGTCAGTTCCTTTCCACACAGCAAGGGCTTTACGTTGAATTCCGGCACGCAGGCTTGAATCCTCTTTGCGATGTGGGGTCTTTTGTCGCCCAGGGACGATGCGTGGAAATCTTGAGCAAGCTGGATGATGTCACAGGTGCTGCCTTGGTCCGGTGGATGATGTGGGGAGGTTTCTGCCACACGGCTGGCACTGTGTCAATTCCTCTCACAGGAAGTCGGGCTGCATCGTTCCGGCTCAGCGATGCCTCAGCCCGGTGAGCTGTGCGTCAAAGTTCCGGTTGCAATGCTGGTGCTGCATCGTTCTCCCCTTGGGGAGCCAGACTGCATCATTCCGGTTCGGCGATGCAGTGCTTTTCTCGCCACTGGGCAGGCTGTGCATCGATTCTGGCAGGCTGTGCGTCATTTTTTGCCACACAAGGTGTTTCTTTGCCGAGATGAAGTCCTTTTGGCCCTGAGACTTCAGGAAACAGGAGGCAAGCTCAATCCAAGCCCTTGCCCAGCAAGGTAGCAGGAAAACAGCAAGGAAGCAATCCTTTACAGCAAAGCAGTCCAGGTGAGTCCTTTGGGAAGCCAGGCAGGTTGCAGGTTCTGGTGCAGAATGTCTTCCCAAGAAGTGTCTGAGTTGGTATAGTCAGGGATCCAGTTTATATACCCAAATGTGCCTTTGAAGTGGGGGATACTTCAAAGAGTGGCTTAGAAGTGCACAAGCCCCCTTTTCAGTACAATCCCTTCTGTCAGGGTCCTTGTAGGGAGTTTGCAATCCATTGTGTGAGGTCAGACCACTGTCCTTTGAAATATAAGTGTCAGGCGAAAAATAGGTATCAAGAAAACCTTTGTATTTTCAAAATGGGCACAAGATAAGATGTTCAGAAGCAGTGGTTATTTGCACATCTCTGAATTCCAGGGTGCCCATACTAGTGTGTGAATTACAGGGCATTTCTCAAATAGACGTCTTTTTTACACCCTGTCTTACATTTGGAAGGAAAAAATGTAGAGAAAGACAAGTGGCAATAACTCTTGTTTTGCTATTCTGTGTTCCCCCAAGTCTCCTGATAAAAATGGTACCTCACTTGCGTGGGTAGGCCTCATGCTCGCAACAGGAAACGCAACATGGACACATCCCATTTTTACATTAAAATCTGACTTTTTTTTGCAAAGTGCCTAGCTGTAGATTTTGGCCTCCAGCTCAGCCGGCACCTAGGGAAATCTACCAAACCTGTGCATTTTATAAAACTAGACACAAGTGGAATCCAAGATGAGGTGACTTGTGGGGCTCAGGCCAGGTTCTGTTACCCAGAATCCTTAGCAAACCTAAAGATTTGGCCAACAAAACACTTTTTTCTCACATTTTGGTGACAGAAAGTTCTGGATTCTGAGAGAAGCCACAAATCTCTACCCAGTGTTCCCCCAAGTCTCCCAATAAAAATGGTACCTCACTTGGGTGGGTAGGCCTAGTGCCCGCAAAAGGAAATGCCCCAAAACACTATCTGAACACATCAACATTTTCAAATACAAACTACCTGTTTTTGCGGGGAGGGGCATCTGCGTTTTTGGTCCTTGGCTCAGCAGCCATCTAGGGAAACCTACCAAACCTAGACATTTCTGAAAACTAGACACTCGAGGGAGTCCAGGGAGGTGTGACTTGTGTGGATCCCCCAATGTTTTCTTACACAGAATCCTCAGCAAACCTCAAATTTAGATAAAATATCACATTTTTCCCACATTTCTGTGTGGGATCACCGCACCAAGACAAATTTCCTACCACCCAACGTTCCCCTCAGTCTCTTGGTAACAATGGTACCTCACTTGTGAAGGTGGCCAAGTGCCTGTGACAGGGAAGAGCCAAAAACATGTCGAAAGTGAGGGGGTACCAAAGCGGGTCTAAACGGGCAGTTTGAAAAAACACATTTTTAGGCCCACAAGTGCAGCAGAATTTTTATCGGTATACATGAGACAATGCTAGGTGGTAGGAATTTTGTAGATTCCTGCAGATTTCGGAAGGTTCCATCACAAACATGTGTGAAAAATGTGTGATTTCCAGCAAAGTTGGAGGTTTGCAGGGCATTGTGGGTAAGAAAATGGTGCGGGTGCATGTGAAGCACACCACCCTGGAATCATCCAGATGTTTAGCTTTCAGATGTGTCTAGGTCTTGTGGATTTTACTACATGGCAGCGTCTGAAAGTCCAAAAAGTGCAGCCCTCACCATTACAAGTGGGACAATTTTGAGAGTTAGCCAAGCTCTCATGGCCCAAATGTAAACTAAAACCCAAAATAATCAAATTTCCTCTTGCTTGCCGTGGGATTTGATGTTTTAATGTGTGAGGGATAGCAGAAAGGCTGTTACCCCCTTCAGTTGGGGTGGGGGCATAACCAGGCCCATACTGGTTGGTAGCCACCACCCCACTACTTTCTGCCCACCAAAGGTGTGGCTTGGGGGTAATTGCCCCATCTGCCCACTAGTGGGCAGAACAACTTTGACCCCATTTATTTGGGGTGGGTGGTATGGCCATACCTCCACCCTCTTATTTTGGAGAAAAAAAAAAATCCCTGGTCTCTGGTGGGCTTTCTGCCTTCCAGCAAGGAGAGGTAGGTGCCAGACGCCACGGGGAGGTCAGGGGGGGCGGTGTGGAAGGGGAAGCGATTCCCCTTCCATCCCTGCTCATGGGAGGGGGGTGCCAGGCCCCCGGGGGGAACGCTAGTGCTTCCCCCGTGGGCCTCTAGCTGGACGTAATGGTTACGTCCTGGACACCCAAGGGGTTAACAATATAATCAATAAAATTAACATTTCATATCTTTGCTCAACCTATTATTTACCAACTTGAAATATTCGCCAACCCTGTAGTATAGTTTCACATTACTGCATTCCAAAATTAGATATAATACTAGGTCTTGACTGTCCAATCTGGAGCTCTCTAAAATTGTTAGTAATATTTTTATAACTTTAGAATTTCAAATATCTGTGTCGTTTGAGTTTGTTTTTTTATAGAAAGAATAAATAAAGTTTTCCTAACTATAACAAAGTTGTGTTTTACTAAATATATATATATATATATATATATATATACATACATATATATATATATATATATATATATATATATATATATTAATACTAATAAGGGAATGGCCTTCCAGATTAATTACTGCAGCTAATCATTGTTGCACATAGCATTTTTTTTAAGGTGGGTGGGCCAGCTTGCACCACATGGTCACGAAGATGTTAACATACTGCTCACATCTTAACACTAAAGAGATCCAACAGATAGCCATAAGCCCAGAAGCAAATCTAACTAGGCAGTCAAACCTTTTCCATTAGGTAGCCTCAGTGCCAGTTGTCTCCAGAGACCCAACAGGAAAGAATGTATTCACACAGCTCCACTGGTGTCCAAACAGCAAGAATGATGGTGTGAACTTAAACCTGTGCAGGGAACCAGTGTCCTCACCAAAGACATCATTAACTCAATCAACTACTGTCTCAATTCACCAACGGCGGCTCCTCCACTATGGCAAAGCAGCGTCACCCCCCGCACCAGCAGCCACAGCTGCAAATTGAAAAATAAAAATGATAGTAAACAATGTTTATTATTGTTTTTATTTTTCGAAGGGTGGGGCCATGGGAGATGCTGAGCATGGAGAGGGAGTGGTGTGCACTTCCCCAAGTGTGCATGTGTGTTTGGCTGGCCATCTCAGGACGGCCAAACGCACATGCGCAATGAGCTCTCTCCAACTGCACTGTGTTGCCGGGTTGTAGAGCGCAGGCACATGCTCCCCGTCTGCCTAGGAGCGCAAGCCAGGGCACTAAGTATAATCCTAATGCTGCTCTCATGCTGCCAGCAGCATGAGAGAAGTGTAAGGATTGTCCTCAGGGCAGGCTGGTAGACAGTGCCTTCAGTGGAGCCTGAGGACCAGCGTGTAGAAATACGAAGCTATTCAGGTAAGCTTTTTCTTTTTTCTATTTTTATGTGTAATTGTGTTGTCTTTGTGTCACATAACATGATTATTGAGGGGCACAGGGAACAATGCCAGCTTTCATCATATGCCAGCCTTCACTGTGTGTATAAGCAACTTATGTGTGTAACCCCAGTCCGAGAGAGACTACCACTCTGCAGAGGCATCAATAAAGTCATTGTGAAGCTTTTCCAAGTGATCTTGTCTTTTTTGCTGCATTTCTAACTCCTGCACAGCACAGGCATTAAAAGCAGGCACATTTTTTATGCTAATCCTGCAATGCGCCAAACTAGCATAAAAATGTTTGACGCTAGTTCCCTAACTACCAACATGGTGGGCCGTATCTTAAACACGGTTCACACATGGTGGCGTTATGGGTGTGCTAAGGCATGATAGAAAAGCGGTGCTGCATTGGATACAGCTCCACTTTTCTTAAATGTTTCCCTTAGTTCAGTATACCATGCTGAGGAAGAAATACCAGTTGGACCAGAGCCCCAACTTTAGCCTGCTGACAATCCTGGACACGAGTGTGTCTGGTTACTATCGGTCCTGTCCCAATTTCAGGGAGAAAGTGGAACTCCAAACAATATTACATGAATGAATAACCCACTCAGAGATCACTAGAAATAGAATATGTCCAGTGCAGCAAGTCCCAATTTGTGTGCAGTGGCACCCCGGTGACCAGTCTAACGTAGCAAGGGGTGCCAGCAAATCATTCCCCTGAAAAGCTGTAACTTTACTGCGGTCAAAGCAAGAGTTTGTATTCACAAGCTGCCTGGTTTTTTGCCTGTCTTGGAAAACCAATGAATCTGGACCACATTGAAAAAAACATATATCATTCGTCAGTAATATGCAGTGTTGCACTGAGTAATGGTGAAAATGCAGTCATTTTTCAGATGGTTTTTGGGTGAACAGCAAACTCATGTATGCTTTTTAAATTATCTGTTATCAGGAAGGCATTTAGCTTTTTGTAGATCCTTCATGGCACAGGCTTATGTTTTGATTCCTACTGTGTTTAACAAGAAATACTGTACAAATAGTTGTTTACACTGCCATTTAGTGAGCAAATTCCTTCACAATCCTATAAACACCCTTGTTCTATTGTGAAAGACATGTATTGATTGAAAAAAATGTTGCAACTGCTAAAACGTTTGGTACATCTGGCCCCACATTACTTATGTCTCCAAACTTGTATCTCCCCAATGACAGTGGTTGTATGGGGAGACAGAGGAAGCTTCAGGAAGTGGAGGCCAGATATTGCTAAGCAGAGTTTTGCCTCCATACTGACAATGTAGATATGCCAAATGGACAGTGCATGCTGCAATCTAAGGTAGGCCTAACAAGCTCACCAAGTCATACTGCAGTTAAGCTGCTGTTTTAAAAAAGGTTAGCCATGCCGACCCCAGCAGTTGGGCTCCCATACGTAATGCAATGGATTTAAAATGCCTTGCTTCATATAAACATATAGAAGCACATATTCCGTGCTCTTTGTACTTAGTATTGCGCACAACTCATTCCCATTGGAAACAAAGTAACTGCCACAAAAGTAGATATATAAATATTCAATATTTGAAAAAACAAAGATTAAAGCTTAGTTATAGTTAGACAAAGTTAAGTTGTTACTTTCATACAAAACCAACTTAGACTACACATACCTTAGAAATTCTAAAGTTATGGTTCTAACTTTGAGTAATGATTTGCGCCCTGTTCAAAACTCACTATAACACGCAGACCTTCATACAGAGTATTGTCAGCAGTACATGAATAGAGGTCCGTGAGTTACACTAAGTTTTGGGAGGAGTGCAACTTATAATTTGAAGTTATAACTATAACTGGAGGGGTGGCTTCCACACTGTACAAGATGGCAGCAGCCCTGTGAGCTCTGGCGTTTTGAGGAACTTTCCTTACTAATAAAGGCTGTTTCTTGCTTGTAAAGGCCTTTTTCAAGCATACCTTCGGACTCCATCTAGTTCTGCTTTATACCGCAGTGCTGTGGTAGTGATCTCTTAAGATTAGCGCATGGCTGCCATTTTCTCAGTGCGCCACTCACATTTATTTTTATGACATTATTTTAATTTTTTCACACTCCTAATGTCTTCATTATATGTTTAGCAACCTTGAGCACTGCAACTTTGATGCTGTCATAAAACTCTCTTTAACTGAACAATTGTAAATTTCCTCTGCATTTTTTTCTTCTTTACCTCACAAAGTGCCTTTACGATATAGCAAGTAGCTCTGGAAATTGGATTTCAACATCAATATAGTATTTTCCTGCATTGTGAATGTTGTGAATCCCCATTGTCATCTAAATGCTACATTCAGAGGGGTATTTTATCACTCACTGATTTGTGTGGTAATACACCTACAACTTCAGTTTCCACCTGAAAAATTATTTTATTATATATGCAGAATAAAATCAGTTCACAGGATTCTTCATCATATTGCACACCAACGGTAACATGGCCAGCGAAATCATTGTTAATGCTAAGGCCATCTCCTCTGACACAAAACATAAGAGGGTGACCAATGATCTTCCATCACCTATGATGTCTTCCCATAACACAGTTTTGGATACCATCCTTGATGAGGTAAGGGGCCTTCAAACCTTTATGTGTACTACAAATGAGAAACTTTAACAAATTGAGGATCGATGGATTATTACGGAGAGTAAAATGGTTGAATAAGAACAGTGTGTTAGTTCCCTTCAAAATATAGCTACTGAAATTAATCTGCTTGAACGGGAGATCTTGAAACTCAAACTCCAAACTGAAGATTTGGAGACCAGGAAACATCATAATAATCTTCATCTATATGGTCTCCCAGAGGCACTTGAGGTTCCTGACCTTTTTATCTTCTTGAAGAAGTGTCTTCCAGAACGTCTTGGCCTTCCTGCTACTGGTCATCTCAATTTACAGCAAGAATATTGTCTTGGTGGACTTAATGCTCATTCTTCTAAGCCTTGAGGAAGTATTATGCTTTTCCTTGCATTTCCAGACTTTCTGCATGTCCTGAAAGCCACCAAGGATAACTGACGTCTTGTTTGGTCTGGCCATAATATAATAATCTCAAAAGATTAGTAGGGTAGAAGGAATTGCTTGCTTTGAAGCATTAATAGAGACAGTTCAACATATGGTATGATGTTCTTCACATCTGCTTATGCAATAGCTTACAAAGGCACCTCCAAATCCTTTGATGATCCTGCTAAATTCAAAATATTTCTTCAGAATATTGCATCTCATGTTATGAATACTACTGCACAAAAGCCTTAAGAGTCTCACAAGCATTTCTTATATTTTGTTTCTACATTTCTGTCCAATGGATGTTTATCCATGTGTTATTTTATCTGTTTTCTTCTGTTGTTCTTTTTATGGCACTGACACACCTCGTATTGATTCCCAGTAAATTTCCTTTCAGATCTGGATGCTTATTTTTCATCTGCTTCTTCTGCTTTGTTTTGTATCCCCTCTCCTTTCCTTTTTCTACCCATATTTTGTGAGTGCATTTATATCAATCATTTTCCCATGTTTTCTTTTAATAAATGGTGTTAGTTTGTCTCCCTTCCCTCTTTTGCAGCTTGTCACTCATATTCTTACTTCCTTATCCTCAAGTACTCAATATGTTTAACATTGCCTCGTTGAATGTTTATGGACTTGGGCATCCGATTAAACAACAAAAGGTACTTTCACATTTCTCGAAACCTAATTCCCAAGTTGCATTTTTACAGGAAACTCATTGTAATGCTCTTGAATTAGTTACATTGTAACAACAATGGGTTGGGTTGGAACAATGGGTTCTTTACTCCTGCTATTGAACGTAAGGGTGGGGTTCTATTCTTTGTCATAAAGTCTTGCAAATACAGGCTACAGCCACTGACTTTGATTCTGATGGTAGATGGGTGTTGGTTAATGCTATTATTCATAAGAAACACATTTCTCTGTTTAATGTTTATGGTCCATTTAACTCTGACCATGGTTTTTGACATAATATTAAGGTAAAGATTGCAAATATTTGTAATTCCCATATTATTGTGACAGGTGACTTTAACCAGTGGTTGGGTCCCTTTACAGATAGAACATCCTACATATACATTTAAATCAGATAAATCTCATAAGGCATTTCAATCAGCAGTTGTGTCTAGATGGTTGGAAAACTTGCAACCCTCATAAATTTCAATTCTACTTTTTCTCTTATGTACTACCTGCAACATTTAGGTTAGAGTCAAATCTAATTTCCATGGAGGTCAACATAAAGCTGGTGAAATGTTAGCCAACTATTTAAAAATTAAATCGTAGCATAATGCTTTTGGACCCATTATTAATTAATCTGATAACTCCACATAAATATCCAACTCTGATATATCAAATAACTTTCAGTCCTTACTTTGGGGGTTATTTCAAAGCCCTGTTTTGCAGGGCAGCGCAGCAAGTTACATTGCTTTGCTGCCCTATGCCACAGGGAAAGGGCAGAAATTTGCTGAAGCTATAAGATACTGTGCATTTCTGTCCTCTTCCCATGCACTGGTGTACAATGGGCTGCCTTGTGCCGATGCAGGCACCCTTGAACCATGGTACAATGATGCCAGTGTCACAGACAGGATTGTATTTGTACAGGAAGGGACACCTTTCCGCACAAAAACAATCCATGGAGCATTTTTCCTCTTTCTATGTGTGCTGCATTCTGCAGCACACATAGAAAGAGTTGAAAACGATGATACATAAATATATTTCTCCTTGTTGCACCTCCCCTGGGTAAGGTGTAAGATTTTGATGCATTCCTAGGTTTACAGATTCAAGATATCGGGTATTTAATTTTTCATTCCTTCTTGTAAATCTGGGAATACATCAAAACCCATGGATGATGCATGGGAAAACCCACTGCAACGCCCATGGAACACTTCCCTGATGCAATGTAAGTCAAAGCAGCAACCTGCACTGCATTGGCCTACACCATATCTGCAAGGCCATGAAAAGCCATGCAAAGTGGCTTTGAAGGGCCTTATAGATATGGGCTTCCCCTCGTGCAGCTTGTGCGTCACAAAGAGTGACAAACTGGTGGTGCACAGGGCTTGTAAATAAGCCCCTCAATATGGACACACTACTTCCTGCACTCATTAACCAGCACTTCTTTGATCGCCTTCCTAAATCTCCATTTCTTGCATACTTTTGCTGAGCTGGAGGCTGATATTACACTTCACGAGGTATTAGAGGCAATTAAGGGGGTCATTATGACCCTGGCGGGTGGTGATAATGTGGCAGTAGTACCCCCAAACAGGCTGGCGATGCTTACCGCCACATTATGATCGTGGCAATCCCGCAGCAGTCATAATGCCGATACCGCCAGCCTCCAGCCTGGCAGTCCCGGTGGTTGTAATCCAGCAGGTCAGCCTGCCCATGGCGGTAAACACCGCCAAGGAAAGGCTGGTGGTCTGGGCGACTTGGGGGCCCCTGGGAGCCCCTACAGTGCCCGTGCACTTGGCATGGGTACTGCAGGGACCCCATGCACAGCCCCATCGCGCATTCCACTGCCCGAATTATGGGCAGTGGAATGCGCGATGGGTGCTGCTGTACCAGACGCACCTCAACATTGCCGCCGGCTCCATTACGAGCAGGCTTCAACTTTGTGGTGACATTTCCGCTGGCCCAGGAAACGTCAAAATGTGGTGCCAAACATACCGCTAGCACTGGCGGTACTGCTGGCGGTATGTTGGCACCCCTGGCATCGGCGGTCTTGGGAAAAGACTGCTGATGTAATAATGAGGGCCTAAATCTCTGAAAAAGCCAAGTCACCTGGTCCTGATGGGTTCTTTTTCAAAGTTACTCCTTCCCTTTCTCAATTATTTGCTCTCAAACTGTTAGAACTGTTTAACTGCCTTATCTCTGATTCCAAGGCTAGTTGTTCCTTTCTAGAAGCCCTGATAGTCATAATCCTTAAACCAGATAAAGATCCAAAGTTTGTAATCACAGATCAAATATGACCTCAAGATCTTTGCGAAGATTTTTGCATCCCGCTTGGAAGCCATTGTCCATCTTCTTGTTAAATGTGACCAATTTATTAAGAGCAAACCTGCTGCAGACAATTCCAGAATGTTTCCAATATTCTTGGTCTGGGTGGAAAAATTGGTACTCCTCTTGTGGCCATATCTCTGGATGCTGAAAAAACATTTGATTACATTATTGAAAATATTGTTTTCCACCCTTCACTCGTTTGGTTTTGACACAAAATGTATAAAACATTTGTATACCATCCCTTTAAAAAAAAAAAAAATCTTTGTATTGAATATTTTAATGAACAATTCTTACAGTGATTTAATAAGCAGTGTTGATTATAATGCAGTTGTGGAGTTCCTTTACCACCTTCTTGCTTCTTATCATCTTATGATGTTAATTATTTAATGATTTACAGCTTGTATCATTGTTACATTTGGTTAAATGAGCACTGTAAGAACGATGAAAAAAAAAAGGAAGAGAAGAAAAAAAATAAAAAATAATGAGAAGGAGAAAAGATATATAGTAGATTGAGGGGGTAGGGAAGATGCTGGCGGAGGAGATGATCTACTGGGGGACTTGACGACATTTTTTTGGGTGTTTGGTGGAACGGCAAGGCCTGCGGGGGAGTTGGGGGTTCAGTATAAATGTTCCATGTATTTTCTTTTGGGAAAGGCTACGGGTAATGAGGGGAGGTTCTCAGCAGGAATGTGTTGTTACTTTTATTTGGTGTATGTGTTTTACCGGTGATCTAGGGCGGGCGCGTGTCGTCTTTTTCGAGTAGCTGTTGTAGGAAGGTGTCCCATATCTCCGCATGTTTAACCACAATCCCTACGTCCCTTAATGTGTTTAATACTTGTATTTTTGCGTTGGTCCAGTGGGTTAGATCTTTAGTCCATCTGTGTATATCTGGGGACTTCCATTGTGTTGCCATGAGTCATTTAAAGATGATAAACGCTAGGTCTGCGCATCTGTGTTTTTGGTTGTCCTCGTTGCGCCTATGGCGTATGCCTAAGATGCAGGATTCAGCTGTGGGATTTAGCGAGAGATCCGACCACTTGGTTATCTGTTGTGTGACGTTGTGCCATGTGCGAAGTAGTGGTGGGCAAAATCCAGGTCATGTGCTAAAAATCTGCTTCCGTGGTTCTGCATCGTGGACACTCGGATGTTGCTTGTGGAAACATACGTTTAATGCGAAGTGGGGTTAAATATGTCTGGTGTAGATAATTAAGTTGAGTAAATCTGAAACGGGCATTGCGGGAAATTTCCTGTGTGGTTGTGAGGGCCATGGTCCATTGCTGCTCTGTGAGGGGTGTGTGCAGGGCCTTGTCCCAGTATGATTTAGCTTGTGTTTGTGTTTTTACCGGATAGGCTTGTACTATGCGGTATATACGGGAGATGCTTGATGGCGTGCCAATATCTGCAAGTAGTTCATGTAGTGCGGGTACTATTGGTGGTTCTGAGTTACCTTGGCCCCATGTTTTACGTATCAATCCTTTGACTGCCCCATATGTGATGAATTCACCTGGTCCTAGAGTGTATGTCTCTGCCAGTTTTGTGTATGTAATATATTGCTCGTCTTCATATAGGTCGCCGATCTGTTGTAAACCTTTTGCAGTTCATGTCACTAGGCTCAGCGTATCATGTAGTTTATTTATCCCTGGTATGGCTAGTAGGGGAATCTTTGGTGAGTATAGGGGTACACGGGTTCCCTTTGATACATAGCGGTTCCAGGTGCGTTCGGCAACAGTCATTAGTGCGTTTTTATGATGCGTAATGAGTGTGCCCCCCATAAGCCAGTCTAATATCTTTGTGCTTCCTAGTTGTGTTCTCACTTTGTGTCCCTCTAGATTTGGGGGGTTGTAGGAGGCTGGACTGGCTTGTAGTGAGTACCAAGGGGTACTTACACCTTGCACCAGGCCCAGGTATCCCTTATTAGTGTATAGGGTGTCTAGCAGCTTAGGCTGATAGATATTGGTAGCTTAGCAGAGCAGCTTAGGCTGAACTAGGAGACGAGTGAAGCTCCTACAGTACCACTAGTGTCACTTGCACAATATCATAAAAAAACACAATACACAGATATACTAAAAATAAAGGTACTTTATTTTTATGACAATCTGCCAAAGTATCTCAGTGAGTACCCTCAGTGTGAGGATAGCAAATATACACAAGATATATGTACACAATACCAAACATATGCAGTATAGTCTTAGAAAACAGTGCAAACAATGTATAGTTACAATAGGATGCAATGGGGACACATAGGGATAGGGGCAACACAAACCATATACTCCAAAAGTGGAATGCGAACCACGAATGGACCCCAATCCTATGTGACCTTGTAGAGGACCGCTGGGACTATTAGAAAATAGTAAGGCTTAGAAAAATAGCCCACCCTAAGACCCTTAAAAGTGAGTGCAAAGTGCACTAAAGTTCCCCAAAGGACATAGAAGTCGTGATAGGGGAATTCTGCAGGAAAGACACAAACCAGCAATGTAACAACAATGGATTTCCAGTTGAGGGTACCTGTGGAACAAGGGGACCAAGTCCAAAAGTCACAAGCAAGTCGGAGATGGGCAGATGCCCAGGAAATGCCAGCTGTGGATGCAAAGAAGCTGCTACTGGACAGTAGAAGCTGAGGATTCTGCAGGAACGACAAGGGCTAGAGACTTCCCCTTTAGAGGATGGATCCCCCCCATCATGGAGAGTTGTGCAGAGGTGTTTTCCCGCAGAAAGACCACCAACAAGCCTTGCTAGCTGCAAATCGTGCAGTTAAGGTTTTTGGATGCTGCTGTGGCCCAGGAGGGGCCAGGATGTCGCAAATTGCGTCTGGGGACAGAGGGGACATCGAGCAAGACAAGGAGCCCTCTCAGAAGCAGGCAGCACCCGCAGAAGTGCCGGAACAGGCACTACAAAGAGGAGTGAAATGGTGCTCACCTGAAGTTGCACAAAGGAGTCCCACGCCGCCGGAGGACAACTTAGAAAGTCGTGCAATGCAGGTTAGAGTGCCGTGGACCCAGGCTTGGCTGTGCACAAAGGATTTCCGCCGGAAGTGCACAGAGGCCGGAGTAGCTGCAAAAGTCACGGTTACCAGCAATGCAGTCTGGCGTGGGGAGGCAAGGACTTACCTCCACTAAACTTGGACTGAAGAGTCACTGGACTGTGGGAGTCACATGGACACAGTTGCTGGATTCAAGGGACCTCGCTCGTTGTGCTTAGAGGAGACCCAGGGGACCAGTGATGCAGTTCTTTGGTGCCTGCGGTAGCAGGGGGAAGATTCCGTCGACCCACAGGAGAGTCCTTCGGAGCTTCTAGTGCAGAGAGGAGGCAGACTACCCCCACAGCATGCACCACCAGGAAAACAGTCGAGAAGGCGGCAGGATCAGCGTTACAGAGTTGCAGTAGTCGTCTTTGCTGCTTTGTTGCAGTTTTGCAGGCTTCCAGCGCGGTCATCAGTCGATTCCTTGGCAGAAGGTGAAGAGAGAGATGCAGAGGAACTCTGATGAGCTCTTGCATTCGTTATCTAAGGAACTCCCCAAAGCAGAGACCCTAAATAGCCAGAAAAGAGGGTTTGGCTACTTAGGAGAGAGGATAGGCTAGCAACACCTGAAGGAGCCTATCAGAAGGAGTCTCTGACGTCACCTGCTGGCACTGGCCACTCAGAGCAGTCCAGTGTGCCAGCAGCACCTCTGTTTCCAAGATGGCAGAGGTCTGGAGCACACTGGAGGAGCTCTGGGCACCTCCCAGGGGAGGTGCAGGTCAGGGGAGTGGTCACTCCCCTTTCCTTTGTCCAGTTTCGCTCCAGAGCAGGGCTGAGGGGTCCCTGAACCGGTGTAGACTGGCTTATGCAGAAATGGGCACCATCTGTGCCCATGAAAGCATTTCCAGAGGCTGGGGGAGGCTACTCCTCCCCAGCCCTAACACCTTTTTCCAAAGGGAGAGGGTGTAACACCCTCTCTCTGTGGAAGTCCTTTGTTCTGCCATCCTGGGCCAAGCCTGGCTGGACCCCAGGAGGGCAGAAACCTGTCTGAGGGGTTGGCAGCAGCTGCACTGAAACCCCTGAAAAGGCAGTTTGGCAGTACCCGGGTCTGAGCTACAGACCCGTGGGATCATGGGATTGTACCAACAATGCCAGGATGGCATAGAGGGGGCAATTCCATGATCTTAGACATGTTACATGGCCATATTCGGAGTTACCATTGTGAAGCTACACATAGGTATTGACCTATGTGTGGTGCACGCGTGTAATGGTGTCCCCGCACTCACAAAGTCCGGGGAATTTGCCCTGAACTATGTGGGAGCAACTTGGCTAGTGCCAGCGTGCCCACACACTAAGTAACTTTGCACCTAACCTTTACTAGGTAAAGGTTAGACATATAGGTGACTTATAAGTTACTTAAGTGCAGTGAAAATGGCTGTGAAATAATGTGTGCATTATTTCACTCAGGCTGCAGTGGCAGGCCTGTGTAAGAATTGTCAGAGCTCCCTATGGGTGGCAAAAGAAATGCTGCAGCCCATAGGGATCTCCTGGAACCCCAATACCCTGGGTACCTCAGTACCATATACTAGGGAATTATAAGGGTGTTCCAGTATGCCAATGTGAATTGGTAAAATTGGTCACTAGCCTGTTAGTGACAATTTGTAAAGAAATGAGAGAGCATAACCACTGAGGTTCTGGATATCAGAGCCTCAGTGAGACAGTTAGTCACAACACAGGTAACACATTCAGGCACACTTATGAGCACTGGGGCCCTGGCTGGCAGGGTCCCAGTGACACATACAACTAAAACAACATATATACAGTGAAAAAATGGGGGTAACATGCCAGGCAAGATGGTACTTTCCTACACAACCCCCCCCCAAATGAAGGACAATAAGACTAGTCATTACCTGATGGGTCTTCATTGTCTAAGTGGAAATATCTGGAGAGTCCATCTGCATTGGAGTGGGTACTCCCTGGTCTATGTTCCACTGTATAGTCCATTCCCTGTAGAGATATGGACCACCTCAACAATTTAGGATTTTCACCTTTCATTTGCTTTAGCCAAAGTAGAGGTTTGTGGTCTGTCTGAACAATGAAGTGAGTGCCAAACAGGTATGGCCTCAACTTCTTCAGTGCCCAGACCGCAGCAAAGGCCTCCCTCTCTATGGCAGACCAACACTTTTCTCTAGGGGTCAAACTCCTACTAATAAAAGCAACAGGTTGATCCTGGCCCTCAGAATTAAGTTGTGATAGGACTGCCCCTACTCCTAATTCAGATGCATCAGTTTGGACATATAATTTTTTAGAGTAACAAGGGCTTTTCAGGACAGGTGCAGAGCACATGGCCTGCTTCAGCTCCTCAAAAGCTTTCTGACAGTTTGCTGTCCATAATACCTTCTTAGGCATTTTCTTGGATGTGAGGTCATTAAGAGGGGCTGCAATGGAGCCATAGTTCTTTATGAACCTCCTATAGTACCCAGTGAGGCCTAAAAAGGCTCTCACCTGAGT
Source organism: Pleurodeles waltl (assembly GCF_031143425.1). Taxonomy (NCBI): domain Eukaryota; kingdom Metazoa; phylum Chordata; class Amphibia; order Caudata; family Salamandridae; genus Pleurodeles; species Pleurodeles waltl. The sequence goes on from NC_090444.1 coordinate 46,720,177, forward strand.
CTGAGTAGTAGGGGGAATCCAATCAATGATTGTTTGGATTTTCCCCTGAAGTGGTGCAATATGTTCCCCACCAACCAGGTGTCCCAGATAAACAACCTTCCCCTGCCCTATCTGGCACTTTGAAGCCTTGATAGTGAGGCCTGCCTTTTGCAGGGCCTCTAAAACTTTCCATAGGTGGACCAGGTGATCATCCCAGCTGGAGCTAAAGACAGCTATATCGTTCAAATATGCTGCACTGAAAGCTTCCAGCCCTTGCAGGACTGTGTTCACCAACCTCTGAAAAGTGGCAGGTGCATTTTTCAATCCAAAAGGCATTACTGTGAATTGGTAATGGCCTCCAATGGTTGAAAATGCAGTTTTAGCTTTAGAATCTTTTGATAATTTGATCTGCCAATACCCTGCAGTCAAATCAAAAGTGCTTAGATACTTGGCAGATGCCAGTGTATCTATTAGCTCATCTGCCCTGGGTATAGGGTGAGCATCAGTTTTGGTTACCTGGTTGATACCTCTGTAGTCTACACAAAACCGCATTTCCTTCTTTCCATCTTTGTAATGAGGTTTTGGTACAAGTCCCACAGGAGAAGCCCATGGACTTTCAGAGTGCTCAACCACTCCCAGTTCTAACATTTTCTGCACCTCTTGCTTTATGCAGTCTCTGACATGGTCAGGCTGCCTATAGATCTTACTTTTGACAGGCAAGCTGTCTCCAGTATCTATAGTGTGCTCACACCAAGAAGTAGTACCTGGCACAGTAGAGAAGAGTTCAGAAAACTGACCCAGGAGATTAATGCAGTGGTCTTTCTTCTCAGCAGTGAGACAATCTGCTAGTACAACACCTTCCACCAGAGCATATTGTTCTGTGGAAGAGAAGAGATCAGGTAGAGGATCACTGTCTTCTTCCTGTCCCTCATCAGTTACCATGAGCAGGGTGAGATCAGCCCTGTCATAGTAGGGTTTCAGGCAATTGACATGGAGCACCATAAGGGGACTCCTGGCAGTGCCTAAGTCAACTAAGTAGGTGACTTCACACTTCTTTTCAACAATTGTGTGGGGTCCACTCAATTTATCTTGGAGTGCTCTTGGGGCCACAGGCTCCAAGACCCACACTTTCTGCCCTGGTTGGTACTGAACCAAAACAGCCTTCTGGTCATGCCATTGCTTTTGGAGCTCTTGGCTGGCCTGAAGGTTTTTACTGGCCTTTTTCATGTACTCAGCCATCCTTGATCTGAGGCCGAGGACATAGTCCACTATGTCTTGCTTTGGAGCTTTTAAAGGTTGTTCCCAACCCTCCTAAACAAGTGTTAGGGGACCTCTCACAGGGTGACCAAAAAGAAGTTCAAAGGGGCTAAAGCCCACTCCTTTCTGGGGTACCTCCCTGTATGCAAAAAGGAGGTATGGTAGAAGGATATCCCATCTCCTGCGGAGTTTTTCAGGGAGTCCCATAATCATGCCTTTGAGAGTTTTGTTAAATCTCTCCACCAGTCCATTTGTTTGTGGATGATAGGGTGTGGTGAACTTGTATGTCACACCACACTCCTTCCACATGGCCTTTAAGTATGCAGACATGAAATTGCTTCCCCTGTCTGATACCACCTCTTTTGGGAAGCCCACCCTGGAAAAGATTCCCAGGAAGGCCTTTGCCACTGCAGGAGCTGTAGTGGTCCTTAGAGGAATTGCTTCAGGATATCTGGTGGCATGGTCCACTACCACCAAGATAAACCTATTGCCTGAAGCAGTAGGAGGGTCAAGGGGGCCAACTATGTCAACCCCTACCCTTTCAAAGGGAACCCCAACCACAGGTAGTGGAATAAGGGGTGCCTTTGGGGTGCCACCTGTTTGCCACTGGCTTGACAGGTTTCACATGACTTACAAAACTCTTTTGTGTCCTCAGACATTCTAGGCCAATGAAACAAGGGAACAAGCCTGTCCCAAGTTTTCATTTGCCCCAAATGTCCAGCTAAGGGAATGTCGTGAGCAAGAGTTAGGAGGAACTTTCTGTACTCCTGAGGAATCACCAATCTCTTGGCTGCTCCAGGTTTTGGATCCCTTGCTTCAGTGTACAGGAGGTTGTTCTCCCAGTAAACTCTGTGAGAGTCACTGACATCCCCATTTGCTTGTTTGACAGCTTGCTGTCTTAGACCCTCTAGTGTGGGACAGGTCTGCTGTGCCACACTCAGCTCCTCCCTGGCAGGCCCCCCTTCACCCAAAAGCTCAGCAGTGTCTGCTTCCAGCTCCTCTGGTGTAGGTTCTGCACAGGGTGGAAATTCTTCTTCCTCAGAAGTAGAATCCACTGTAGAGGGAGGGATAGTAGGTAGTGCTTTACTTCTACTAGCCCTAGCTTTAGGGAGCACTTGGTCCATTGTTCCAGGATCCAAGTCACCCTGTCCTTTTTGCTTTTTGGCCTGAGCCCTGGTTAAAGCAAAAATATGCCCTGGAATGCCCAGCATTGCTGCATGAGCCTCCAACTCCACTTCTGCCCAAGCTGATGTCTCTAAATCATTCCCTAATAGACAGTCTACAGGTAAATCTGAGGCAAACACAACTTTCTTTGGGCCAGTAAACCCCCCCAGTTGAGATTTACAACAGCCATGGGGTGGCTAAGGGAGTTGTTGTGAGCATCGGTTACTTGGTACTGGTGACCAAGTAGGTGTTGTTCAGGGTGGACCAGTTTCTCTATTACCATTGTAACACTGGCACCAGTGTCCCTGTAGGCCTGAACCTCAACACCATTTATTAGGGGTAGTTGCTTGTACTTATCCATGTTAAGGGGACAAGCAACCAAGGTGGCTAAATCAATAGCCCCCTCAGAGACTAACACAGCCTCTGTGGTCTCTCTTATCAGACCAATCCCAACTAAGTTACCAATAGTGAGCCCAGCTACTCCCTTGGATTGGCTATTAGTAGGTTTGCTCCCACCACCACTGCTATTAGTAGGGACACTAGGTGTAGCAGTAGGGGTTGTAGTGGTAGGAGGCTTGGTGCTTTTCTTTGGACAACTGGTATCTGTTGTCCAATGGCCTTTTATTTTACATAAATAGCACCATGGTTTCTTTTCTTTGTTTTGATTGGAAGAGGATTTGGGCCCACCACCCCCACCAGAGTGTTTTTGTGGGCCTGATGAAGACTCATTTTTAGATTTGTCCCCACCCTTGTCAGAAGACTTACCATCCTTCTTCTTATTGCCATCTTTGCCCCCCCCTGTATGAACTTTTCTGTTCACCCTTGTTCTGACCCATTTGTCTGCCTTCTTTCCCAATTCTTGGGGAGAGGTCAGATCAGAGTCCACCAAGTACTGGTGCAACAAATCAGACACACAATTATTAAGAATATGCTCTCTCAGGATCAAGTTATACAGGCTTTCATAATCAGTAACTTTACTGCCATGTAACCACCCCTCCAAGGCCTTCACTGAATGGTCAACAAAATCAACCCAGTCTTGTGAAGACTCCTTTTTGGTCTCTCTGAACTTCATCCTGTACTGTTCAGTGGTTAAGCCATAACCATCCAGGAGTGCATTCTTAAGAAGTGTAAAATTATTGGCATCACTTTCTTTCACAGTAAGAGCCTATCCCTACCCTTTCCACTAAATGATAGCCATGGGATAGCAGCCCACTGCCTATGAGGGACATCCTGTACAACACAGGCCCTCTCAAGTGCAGCAAACCACTTGTTAATGTCATCCCCTTCCTTATAAGGGGGAACTATCTTGTGCAGATTCCTGGAATCATGCTCTTTTGCAGGATGACTATGGGGAATACTGCTGCTGCCACCATGGGTTTCTAAACCCAATTTCTGTCTTTCTCTCTCCACTTCTAAGCACTGTCTATCCAAATCCAGCTGTTGCTTCTTGAGCTTCAGTCTGGTTTGTTCCACTCTCAATTTATTGAGCTCCCTTTCTAACAATCTGTCATCGGGGTGGGTGGGAGGGACATGTCTTGAAACAGAGGTATGGTGAGAATGAACAGAAGGAGACACATCCCTTACAGAAGGCATTCTAACAGCTTGGTTAACAGAAACATCACTTCTACTATGGTGAGAAAGAATACTCTTGCTATGATGTGAGACAACACTATCAGTATGGTGTGACTCTACTTCAGTACCAACTATGCTAGGCTGTCTAGTAATGGGCAGGCTAGGAAGTTTATTTCCTGAATCTTTTTCTAGGGGAGTCCCTGGATCAGATTGTGAACCATTAGCTACTTTTTCAACAGAGTGGGCCTCTTTGGCCTTATCCTGTTCTATAAGCATGTTAACCAACAATTCTCTACAGGGATTCTTCCCTACACTCAATCCTCTTTCTATGCAGAGACTCCTTGCTCCTTTCCAGCTAAGGTGATCATAAGCAAGTTTGGACAGATCAACAGTTTGGCCTGTGCCAGACATTTTTTAAAGAGTTTAAGTGACAGAAAAAGAGAGAAAACGTTTTTCAGAACTTTTAGAAAAACAGATTTTTTTTTTTTTTTAAACTTTTAGAAAATTTAGAGCTACTTTTCAGCACTTAGAAAAAGAGTGAAAAGAGGAAATGCAAAATTTTTTGGTTAGGTGTACATACACTGAACTTGTTTTGTATATTTTTCTCTCATGAAAAGTACAGTGACAAAAGTGGTAAGTAGTTGCAAAGTACTTATCCCACCGCTGCACAACCAATGTAGGAGGCTGGACTGGCTTGTAATGAGTACCAAGGGGTACTTACACCTTGCACCAGGCCCAGGTATCCCTTATTAGTGTATAGGGTGTCTAGCAGCTTAGGCTGATAGATAATGGTAGCTTAGCAGAGCAGCTTAGGCTGAACTAGGAGATGAGTGAAGCTCCTACAGTACCACTAGTGTCACTTTCACAATATCATAAGAAAACACAATACACAGATATACTAAAAATAAAGGTACTTTATTTTTATGACAATATGCCAAAGTATCTCAGTGAGTACCCTCAGAGTGAGGATAGCAAATATACACAAGATATATGTACACAATACCAAAAATATGCAGTATAGTCTTAGAAAACAGTGCAAACAATGTATAGTTACAATAGGATGAAATGGGGACACATAGGGATAGGGGCAACACAAACCATATACTCCAAAAGTGGAATGCGAACCACGAATGGACCCCAATCCTATGTGACCTTGTAGAGGGTCGCTGGGACTATTAGAAAATAGTAAGGGTTAGAAAAATAGCCAACCCCAAGACCCTGAAAAGTGAGTGCAAAGTGCACTAAAGTTCCCCAAAGGACATAGAAGTCGTGATAGGGGAATTCTGCAGGAAAGACACAAACCAGCAATGCAACAACAAAGGATTTCCAGTGGAGGGTACCTGTGGAACAAGGGGACCAAGTCCAAAAGTCACAAGCAAGTCGGAGATGGGCAGATGCCCAGGAAATGCCAGCTGTGGATGCAAAGAAGCTGCTACTGGACAGTAGAAGCTGAGGATTCTGCAGGAACGACAAGGGCTAGAGACTTCCCCTTTGGAGGATGGATCCCCCACGCCGTGAAGAGTCACACAGAAGTGTTTTCCCGCCAAAATACCGCCAACAAGCCTTGCTAGCTACAAATTGTGCGGTTAAGGTTTTTGGATGCTGCTGTGGCCCAGGAGGGACCAGGATGTCGCCAATTGCGTCTGGGGACAGAGGGGGCGTCGAGCAAGACAAGGAGCTCTCTCAGAAGCAGGCAGCACCCGCAGAAGTGCCAGAACAGGCACTACGAAGAGGAGTGAAATGGTGCTCACCCAAAGTTGCACAAAGGAGTCCCACGCCGCCGGAGGACAACTTAGAAAGTCGTGCAATGCAGGTTAGAGTGCCGTGGACCCAGGCTTGGCTGTGCGCAAAGGATTTCTGCCGGAAGTGCACAGAGGCCGGAGTAGCTGCAAAAGTCGTGGTTCCCAGCAATGCAGTCTGGCGTGGGGAGGCAAGGACTAACCTCCACCAAACTTGGACTGAAGAGTCACTGGACAGTGGGAGTCACTTGGACACAGTTGCTGGATTCAAGGGACCTCGCTCGTCGTGCTGAGAGGAGACCCAGGGGACCGGTGATGCAGTTCTTTGGTGCCTGCGGTAGCAGGGGGAAGATTCCGTCGACCCACAGGAGATTTCTTCTGAGCTTCTAGTGCAGAGAGGAGGCAGACTACTCCCTCAGCATGCACCACCAGGAAAACAGTTGAGAAGGCGGCAGGTTCAGCGTTACAGAGTTGCAGTAGTAGTCTTTGCTACTTTGTTGCAGTTTTGCAGGCTTCCAGCGCGGTTAGCAGTCGATTCCTTGGCAGAAGGTGAAGAGAGAGATGCAGAGGAACTCTGATGAGCTCTTGCATTCGTTATCTCAGGAATTCCCCAAAGCAGAGACCCTAAATAGCCAGAAAAGAGGGTTTGGCTACTTAGGAGAGAGGATAGGCTAGCAACACCTGAAGGCGCCTATCAGAAGGAGTCTCTGACGTCACCTGCTGGCACTGGCCACTCAGAGCAGTCCAGTGTGCCAGCAGCACCTCTGTTTCCAAGATGGCAGAGGTCTGGAGCACACTGGAGGAGCTCTGGGCACCTCCCATGGGAGGTGCAGGTCAGGGGAGTAGTCACTCCCCTTTCCTTTGTCCAGTTTCGCGCCAGAGCAGGGCTGAGGGGTCCCTGAACCGGTGTAGACTGGCTTATGCAGAAATGGGCACCATCTGTGCCCATGAAAGCATTTCCAGAGGCTGGGGGAGGCTACTCCTCCCCTGCCTTAACACCTCTTTCCAAAGGGAGAGGGTATAACACCCTCTCTCTGAGGAAGTCCTTTGTTCTGCCATCCTGAGCCAAGCCTGGCTGGACCCCAGGAGGGCAGAAACCTGTCTGAGGGGTTGGCAGCAGCAGCAGCTGCAGTGAAACCCCTGAAAAGGCAGTTTGGCAGTACCCGGGTCTGAGCTACAGACCCGTGGGATCATGGGATTGTACCAACAATGCCAGGATGGCATAGAGGGGGCAATTCCATGATCTTAGACATGTTACATGGCCATATTCGGAGTTACCATGGTGAAGCTACACATAGGTATTGACCTATGTGTAGTGCACGCGTGTAATGGTGTCCCCGCACTCACAAAGTCCAGGGAATTTGCCCTGAACTATGTGGGAGCACCTTGGCTAGTGCCAGGGTGCCCACACACTAAGTAACTTTGCACCTAACCTTTACTAAGTAAAGGTTAGACATATAGGTGACTTATAAGTTACTTAAGTGCAGTGAAAATGGCTGTGAAATAATGTGTGCATTATTTCACTCAGGCTGCAGTGGCAGGCCTGTGTAAGAATTGTCAGAGCTCCCTATGGGTGGCAAAAGAAATGCTGCAGCCCATAGGGATCTCCTGGAACCCCAATACCCTGGGTACCTCAGTACCATATACTAGGGAATTATAAGGGTGTTCCAGTATGCCAATGTGAATTGGTAAAATTGGTCACTAGCCTGTTAGTGACAATTTGTAAAGAAATGAGAGAGCATAACCACTGAGGTTCTGGATAGCAGAGGCTCAGTGAAACAGTTAGTCATAACACAGGTAACACATTCAGGCACACTTATGAGCACTGGGGCCCTGGCTGGCAGGGTCCCAGTGACACATACAACTAAAACAACATATATACAGTGAAAAAATGGGGGTAACATGCCAGGCAAGATGGTACTTTCCTACAGGGGTCTTGTAGCCAAGTCATAATCCAATGCAATTGTGCTGCTGCATAATATAGTTCGAGGTGCGGTACCCCCATTATCCCCCTTTCCACTGGGAGGTAGAGCTTAGCTACAGCCACCCTTCTGCGTCCGTTAGCCCATATCAATTCAATGAACAGTTTGGTTAATTGTACGAAGAGTGTTTTTGGTAGTATTAGTGGTAGTGCTGTAAAGTAATAAAGTAATCGAGGAAGCACTATCATTTTGGCCAAAGCTACTCTCCCCATGGGCGATAGGGGCAGGGAGCACCAAAAGGGTATAGAGCTTTTAATTGATCTAATTGCTGTATCTAGGTTACCTTCTTTTAAATCTGTGATGCTGTGATATATATGGACTCCTAAGTATTTAAAAGTTATGTGTTCCCACTTTAAGTCATTGTCGATTGACGCTCCGATATGTGATTCTGGGGACGGCCTCATGGGGAATATGCATGATTTGGCCCAGTTGACATGCAGGCCGGATAAGTCTCCAAAAGTATTAAGTAATTGCAGTATATGTGGAAGGGATTCGGTGTAGTTGCGTAGGTATATTAGTGCATCGTCTGCATATAATGAAACTATATGGAATTCTTTGCCGTCTGGGATACCCCATTCTGCTGCTTCCCTGCGTAGTCTTGCAGCGAGTGGCTCTATTGCAAGTGCGAACAATAGTGGTGATAGTGGACAACCTTGTAGCGTTCCTCTACCCATATCGAATTTTTCTGAAATGATTGCGCTGGTTTTAATTTGTACTTTGGGAATAGCATATATTATAGATATCCAGCGTATAAAGCCTGCACCAAATCCCATTTTTTGTAGTGTTGTCATCAAGAAAGGCCAGCCCAGAGTGTCAAAGGCTTTTTCTACATCTAGTGACACTGCCACCCGAGAGAGAACTAGTCTCGGAGTCTTGGACATGATGCGTAATAAGTTTCTAATATTAATAAAGGTATTGCGCCCTGGTGTAAAGCCAGATTGGTCTGGGTGTATCAGGGTAGTCATTAGTGGTAGGAGGCGATTGGCTAGGATTTTCCCTAGTATTTTATAATCTGAATTTAATAGGGATAGGGGTACGTATGAGCGGACGTTTAAAGGGTCACGTCCTTTGTTATGTAAGACTACAATTGTCGCCTCCCTTTGTGTTTCTGTGAGTTGTCCTTTTTCGTATGCTTCTTGTAGCATTGTTTGGAATGGTGTGATTGTCTGTGGTGTGAAAGTTTGGTAGTATTCGATGGGGAGTCCATCCTTCCCTGGAGTTTTATTATGTGTCAACTGTTTTAATGCCTGTAATATCTGCTCTCTTTCGATTGGTCTATTGAGGTTTATAATTTGTTCTGTGTGTAATCTCTTCAATGAGGCGCGCTGAAAGAACTTTACCAGTTGTAGCGGGTGTGGGGGGGGGTTCAGTTGCGTACAGTGTACTAAGTATTGTTTGAATGTCTCATTAATCTCTTGCTGTGTGTTTACCATTAAGCCTGTATCTTGTCTTATAGCGTTTATGGGTGTGACTTTCTGTGTCCCTTTTGCTAGCCACGCTAGTAGCCTGCTAGATCGGTCGCCTCAGGCATGTATTGTGGATAGTCAAATTTGCGCAAGCGAGTCTCGGTTATGTTCCATTGGTTTTTGAGGTTAGTTAATTTGTTGCTATTGCCTCTGCCCAGGGCCAATTCGCATTCCATGTTGCGGATTTTCCCTGCAATATCGTGCAGCTCTGCACTTAGTTCACGGCGGACCCCACCTGCCGTTGCTATGAAAATGCCTCTTATTACTACTTTGTGTCTGTCCCATTCTGTAGCTCATGATGTTGTTGTCTTTGTGTTGACTGCAAAGTAGGTTTCTATTTCTTCTGCTATTTTGGCTCAGAAAAGGGGGTCGCGCAGTAGGGTGGGTTGCAGGCACCATGTTGGAATACATGTGGGGTGTCTGCCCCATTTTAATGTTACCAGTAACAGGCAGTGATCTGATAGGGTTTTGGCCAGTTATGTTGCATTATGTATCATGTGTGCTAACCTGTTAGTGCATAGTAATAGGTCTATTCTCGTATGGAGTTGATGTACTGGCGAGTAAAAAGAGTATTCTCTATCTATGGGGTGTAATCGTCTCCATATATCTTGTAATTCTCTTTCTTGTAGCCATTTATTGAGTGCACAGGACAAAGTCCTGCACTGGACGTCTCTTGTTGGAGGGTGTGATCTGTCCATTGACACCTCTATTACGCCTTTTAAAGTCTCCCCCCCATATAGTGGGTGTGGTCAGGTCATACGGAATTTGTGTGGTAATGGTTCGAAGGAATTCTCCTTGTCCTGTGTTGGGTGCGTATAGCCCAATTATTGTTAGTTGTTTCCCGTCTAGATCTCCTACCAGGCAAGTGTATCTTCCATTATTATCTGTGTGTACATCTTTGACTGTGTATGGTACGCCGGGGGCTATCCATATTAATACACCCTTCGCGTATGTCGAGATTTTAGTACCATGTGCTCTCCAAAAGAGCGCCCGCCGGCCCAGAGGAAATGCCCCTGCAACGAGGACGCCGGCTCAGAATTGAGCCGGCGTAGTTGCAGGGGTGCGACGGGTGCAGTTTGCACCCGTCGCGTATTTCAGTGTCTGCATTGCAGACACTGAAATACACAGTGGGGCCCTCTTACGGGGGCCCCTGCAGTGCCCATGCCATTGGCATGGGCACTGCAGGGGCCCCCAGGGGCCCCGCGGCACCCCCTACCGGAACAGGATGGCGGTAGGGGGTGTCAGAATCCCCATGGCGGCGGAGCGCGCTCCGCCGCCATGGAGGATTCCCCCGAGCAGCGGGAAGTCGGCGGGAGACCGCCGACTTTCCGCTTCTGACCGCGGCTGAACCGCTGCGGTCAGAATGCTCGTGGGAGCACCGCCAGCCTGTTGGCAGTGCTCCCGTGGTCGGTGGCCCAATTGTGTAGATTGCATGGTATTGTGTGTCACCCATGTCCCGGGTCCCACTCCGTCTCGACCAGCCCCCCGGAATCTCCCATGTGTTAGGATATTGAGCATCTTGTAGTGGAAAAGGAAAGTAAAAGAGATAATAAAACTTACATTGGTTAATCTAACTTGGGACTGCGAGGCACAACTGGTGCAACTGTTTACATTAGTTACTTCAAGGTCCATTCGGTAACCCATTGGGTTAGGGGGGCGTTGATGTATTGTCCAGAGTGACTCCGATTTTCAGCCCGTACGGATGTATTTGCGTCCCTTCTTGTGTTCTGTATTGTGCCTTCTGTGGTTGTAGCTCGCTCGTCGTGCCAGGTTTATTTTCTGCATGTTCCTTGCTTGTTTTAGTTGTTTTTTTTTTTTCCGGGTTTGCTTTAATTTTGAGAAGGCAGGCCTCGTGGTATGTTTGCTGTTCTACTATTGTTACTTGGGTTCGTGAATTCGCACAAAGAGAGTTCTGATGTTTTACCTTTAAAGATCATCCACTGAACGTGGAGTAAACGTTGGTCCTGTGGTAAGCGGCGACATGATTAGGCCCTGTTGGCTGCTCGCTGAACCAGAGTCCGAGTTGTTCGTGTCTTGGTTGGATCGTGGCTGTATGCATGAGAACCTCTTCGCCACCTTTAAGACTTGAGCTTGCTCCGCCATTACTTGTGTTTTCGTTGGTCCCGATTCGGTCCTGTGTTTTGATCTTTTTTTGTGGCGTGGTGGTGAAGTCAGCCCCTCGTTTTGTGTTTGGGTCTCGGCTGTAGGGTCTATCAGGGCTTTCGTGTGTATCCAAGTCAATGCGTCTTCTGATGTTGGGAATATCTGGGATTTTTCGCCTTCCACCACACGCAGTTTAGTCGGATACATCAAAGAGTGTGAATAATTTTTGTCTCTCAGTATTTGCTTTGCTGTATTACAGGTGGCGCCTATGCGGTGCACTTCGGCGGTGTAATCTGGGTGGGCCGTGATGTTTGCGTTTTCTGTGTCAATTGGACCTGATGTGCGGAAGTTCTTTAGTATCTGGTCCCTGTCTCTATAGTTTAGAAGTCTCGCAATTAGTGGTCTTGGTGGGGTTCCCGGACGGGGAGGGCCCCCTGTTACTCGGTGTGCACGTTCCACTATTAATAGCGGTGGGGGGTCGTTTGTGAATATGTTTTCTTTGAGCCAACGCTCCAAGAATGCCTATGCGTTTGGGAGTTCGATCTTCTCCGGGAACCGAAGGAATCTCACTTTATTACGGCGAGAGCGGCCTTCCACCTCGTCAGTCCACTTGTTTAGGCGTAGTATTTTGGATTCATGGTGTTGGAGTCGGAGTTTCATGGCTGCTATGTCCGGTTGCGCTGTGTTAAGGGTTGCTTCAGCTGTTGCGACCCTTTCTGCTAGCTTCCGATGTCCCATTCGAAGAGTGTTGACGTTAGCCACTAAAGTGTCTATTTTACCCTCTGGTGTCGAGGATTGCTTGGAGTACTTTTTCCATTTGTGAGGAATGAGCAGTTAGAGTCTCTGTCACTTTGTGTAGAGCGTTTGAGTGGTGTTCTGTGTCCATATCTGATGCTCTAGCTTCAGTTTGTGTTCTTTGTGGTTTCGGTTTCACCATATTAATATTAATCCTGAGTTTGTTGCGCATCAGTTTATAAGTTTATTCGTCTTGTATGTTGTAGTGCTAATTTTCTTCGGGACCCCTGAATAGTAGTACTATTCTACACAGATGTGGTATCTTATTCTAGTACAGGGTACACTTGTGATCGTGAATTTTACTTTCAGCCGATAATATCAAAGAGCCCTGCTTTTGCGGGTGAGTCCGCACATGTAATCGGTGGTGTGGTGCAGCTCAGTGGTGGGGTGGGAGCGTTTTCAAAGGTGTTTTACTTTATATGGTTGATTAGGGTCGCAATCCTTTGCCTAGTTACCTTTGCGCGTGTTTGCAGGAGTCGCTTTATGAGTTGCTTGGTTCCCTTCTTGGCCGCGAATCCTGCGTCGTCCAATTCGCGCACTCCGGCGCCTTCCATGTTGGTTCGAGTCTCCTGAGGTAGGCTTCTCTGTGCGAATTGTAAGTTTTTTTCCCCTTTGTTCGTTTCACTCTGTGGCTCTCTCCCCCTTTACTTGGCGCTGTTTATGCCTGAAGGTGCATCATGCTATTTAGTCCGTTACGAATGCGCTACTAAACGCTACAGTTATTGATTCAACATTTAGTTTTCTGTACTGTATGGCAGGGTATTGGTTTAATGAATTGACAATCTGATTTTGAACGTAGTACTCAAGATATGTTCAGCTGTTGAGTGTAGTGGAGCGGCGCCGCACTCCAGCCTTTGTCTACCCTGCCGGGCTTGATTAAACTTCAGTGCCTGTTGCGCTTGTCTTCTGACGGCGGTGCCGCCGATGGGCTGTGGCGCGGTCAGCAGCCGGAGCCCGGTGTCTCGACAACCATTTCTCGGGGCCCTCTGATCCTCACCTTCGCCTCCGGCGGTCCTGTTCAGGTCCGGGTAGGCCACAGTGTGCCTCCGTCCGTGCCGCCGGGTGCCACTGCTTATGCCGGCCTTAGCTCCACGTCGAGGAGTCTCAGTGCAGGTGGCGGTGTGGGTCAGAACCCCGACAATTGCTCCGGGGTCTCTCACGCCTCACCTCCGCTCCTCACGGCTCCGCCGGCCGGGCCACTCCCCGGCCCAGGTAGGCCCGAGCGCGGGCGCCGCCCCGACTCCAGCGCGGGTCATCCGGTTCGCGCTTGCTGCGTCGCAGGATTCCGTTGTTCGTTTTTTCTTAGTGTGCACGCCTTATCGCACACCTATCTGGTAATTTTCACGTGCGGTGCCTGTGAATTTGATGTTTTAACAGGATCTTTTCACGGGCTGTGGACGGAGCTCACTTTAGAGTGTCCTTTCACAGCACCATCTTGACCACGCCCCCCGTATTCCATCCCTTGTGATAGCATTTTTTAACTATTATTTTTCTCCTTACTTTACATTACATACAGGTACTGGGAAGGGATGCCCCCTTTCGCACTCTGGTATTTGTCCTTTGCTTACAACGATTCCTCAAACACATACAATGCAATAAACATATCAGTGACCTATAAAAAGGTTCCTTGGAAGTTAAATTATATGCTATTGCGAATGTCATTCTAATTTATATGTTCAATCCTTTGGCCTTCCTGGGTCCTTTTTTTTACAGAGATGTCATTATAGTCTACCATTTCCGGGTATAAACTTAATTTTTCTGAAAAAATAAATTTTGCCTTTGAACTTTGCTATCAATATATGTTTGTCAATACAAATTTTATTAAATGAAATACTTTAGTGTTTGGTTTTCTCCCAGCATATTGTATACACATCAACAAAACTTACTTTACTTCTAACTTGGTTCCCATTACATTTATCATCGTGGGGGGGACTTCACGGCATTAAAATGATGGCAGTACCACACGTTCTTTATACCATATCTATGTTACCTGTGAAGTAACTAACCGCTACTTCAAAAAACTGACTATTTGTACAAAATTCCTGTCAAATAACTAGAATCCATGTATTGCCCGCACTAAACTCAAAAGCTCAAAGTGTGAAAGGGGTGTGAAATTCCCAGATTTTGAGGTTTACTATTTTTTTTGATCCAACAACTTTACGGCATGAATAACGATTTCCTGAACGAGTGTTCCTTTGAAGATGTCATTGATATGTCTTACTTTACTTTTATTTCCCAAAACGCCATTGTAAAATATTTGCACAACTTACTCAATAAAATCTTTTTTGCTTACCTTAATTTTCGGCAGGGCTTTCTATACTTCTCTATTTGGTACAATACATTGTGTAAATGGCATAACAGATCTTTTTACTTTATACAATGAAAGGAGAAGGGTATTATTTTTGTTCAGCGACTCTTGAATGATAACTGTACTGTATCTTTTGAAAACATACAATTAAAGTATCAACTATCTGTCTCTTCCTTGAAGAAGTATAAACTTATTTCCTCTTCTCTTCATAGTTTTTTTCCCAAAAACCATGATTCCTGACCCACTAACTCCACCTTAGATACAATTTTACATAATCCTATTTCCAAATCTGCCCTTATATACAAAAAATAACTCTCCTCAGGAGAGAATGGCGACCCACGTTGCAGCAGGTCACTGGAGCGCCCAGATATTTGGGAAGCGTTTAATAGGATGAATGCCCCTGGATAGCCAAAGGAGTGAGCTGAATCTGCCTTTTTACCTTTTCTGAGGCTGAAAGGGATACAAACCAGTCCAGCTGGGCTGTGTGCTGGTTTTGAGCCACCCTGGAGCTGCAGAGGACTTCAGGGCAGCAGCGAGCATTCCTTTTTGGGGGAGCGGGGGCAGCATCAGCACAAGCTTTACGGCTGTAGTGACAGCAGTGGAGGGCAAGAACTATTCAGCAGAGGTGGTGAGAGACAAGGCAGTGTGGCAAGAAACACAGGAAGTGGACAAGATCCCATAGTCACCACAAGTGAAAGGAAGGGGTCAGCAACCAGAGGTAGGCTCCAGACTTGTGAATTAGCTGCCCAAGTAGGGGAGCGTGCTGGTAACGGTAGGGGTTGGAAAGTGCACAGCTTAGTTGGGAGAAGTTGTCAAAAACCACCTCCCATTTTCCCAGTAACAAAATCTAAAAGAGTTGGGGATTTCCTGGGTTCACCGCAACCTTCACCTTCAGGTCGACAAATACGACAAGCCTATGTAGGAAATATTTTATTAACTGGTAGTAAAGTGGTGGATATCGGGGGACCCTTAATGAAGCTAAAGAAAAAGCAGGAGAAGGTACTCACTCACCAAATCATGGCGAGTGGAGATGAAATGGTTAGAAAAAGGGAGGACAAGTCTAATGCTCTGCTTTCAAAGTTGAATGCCTCCCAGGAGTCTGTGATCTTATCTCTTTTGGATGAGATCAAAAGGGGTTTTACTGTTTCTGAAGCAAGTCAAGGGGAAATAAGAGATGCCTTTTGAAGTTCTTGAAAAAAAGTTGGACCTGTTGACCATCAGAACCCAGGCCCTCGAAGACACAGTAGGAGTTAAGAAAGTGGAACTGGGGAAAAATAAGGAGGAAATTCAGTCGCTGAAGCGTAGTGTGCAGGAAATCCAGGACAAACTGAAGTACTTGGTTTTTCAGAACCCAGTGGTGCCAGGGAACACACCCTAAGACTTCGAGTCCTTCCTGTTTCAGACTACAGAAACACAGAGTCTTCTTGGTGAAGTCAAAGATCTTGTTTATTGGCTGCAGCCAGTAACAGGTATCCTAGAAGTACAACACAGTGTATATTCTCAGGAGACTCCTCTCCTTGCAAAGCTATCCTTCTCTTTTTATACAAAATATTATGCTTTAGGCAAACATTCCTTATTTTACAGTTGACCATTCACATATTTTCACTACAAAGAAATAGCAGGGTTATGATGACAAGCCCATATTTCAGTTTGTCCAGCCCTCAATCAATTACCCGGCAAGGCTCAGTACTTTCATCAGATATCGACGGAACCCCAATATAAACAGGCACCTCCTCCTTGTAAAGCAAGTCATAAAGAAAGAAACAGGGACAGGTGCGTGTAAGATTAGGCATGGTTTGTGTGTGATGAAAGGTTTTATGATGTGTTGTGCCTTGATACTAATCTGGGAAAGAAACTGGCCGAACAGGTTTGGCTTCAGGCAGTGGAGTCAGCTTGCCCAGGTCACAGAGGAGTCAGCAAAGGTGTACGTGTCCTTCAGACTCGTTTTCGGCATTAGTCATTGGCCTATGTGAGGGCAATCACAAAATGGCTGTCGTTTAAATGGAACCCGAGGGTTTAGGACGGAAACTCTGATATTCGGGTGATTTCGTCACCCGAATATGAATACAATGCTTGTGCATACTATTCTATTCATTCTCGGTCTGCTGATACCAAAATCGTTGTGATACGACGATGTTTATAACACAGGTCCAGAATTTTCAGTACCACAAAACTGGAACAATTTGAGAACAGCTCAAGAAAAAATAACCTAAGAATTTTAAATGGTCCAGAGGGGGTGGAGGGTGAGGACCTAAAGTTATCTGTGGTTTCCCTTATTAAGGCAGGAACATTGATAGAAGACAGTGAGAAAGATATTGCAAAGGACCCTTCCCAACGAAACAAAGCAGTGTAAAACTCTTTCAGAGCCACGTAAACCTATTTTAAACTTACAGACCCATGGCTTAAAAGAAAAGATATTACTAAAAGCATTAACAATGAAATCTTCATGAGGGAAGGATTTTACCTTTGAGATTAGGTCAGGTCTGGCCCGAGCAACTATAAACAGGCAATGGGAGCTGGGGAGGCAGCTGGAGGAATTTAGGAGTTTAAGTGCTTCAGCTCAGCTCAGGTTTCCAGCTTCCCTTCGAGTAATCTACAATAATAAAATGTATAACCTGGGAGATCAAAGAGTAGTGGATGAGTTGCTAGAGGTCATCAAGGGAAGGAGCTCTGATGCCTGAAAGGCTTTATATGTATGAAATCAAATGTTTCCTGGTTTGTGGGATATTCCCATGTTTGGTGTACTAATTTTGCCACATTATCTTGTTGTTATTTTGGTGGTATGATAGGGATTTCTGAATAACAAATATTTGTATTATCTTTTTGCTGAAGGCCAGGTTTTTCCAATGGTGCTCTAAAACTGGACTAACACCTAGTCTGCGCTGAAGCGGGGGGTGTTATCCTAGGGTTGGAGGGGGGTCACAGGGTGAGGTGGGTGGGGAGCACAGGTTGGGGAGCATTGGGGGAAAAAAAGAAAAAAAAATCATTAAACACCTCAGCTGGTATTTTACTGGATACAACAAATGGGTAGAACTGATATAGGACAGGGGGAAGCGGCAGATCATGTCATTGAATGGTAATAGACTCCATACTAAAGGGAGAAGGGAGAAGATCTTACAATACTTAAAATATTCTCCAGCCCATATTCTAATCCTGCAGGAAACACACTTGACTAGAGCTGAATGTGAGGAATTGTTTAAATCCCAAATATGGGTTAGATTCTTTGCTTGTACTCATCATAACTTTAACACTAAGGGGGTTGTCATCTTGGTGAAGCAGCAGGTTAAAGTAGTTATAAGCGGGAGGAATGTCCAATAAATCAGGAAGCTAGATTATAACTATACGATTCAACTATATGATAGGATCCTTACATTAGTGGGTTTCTAAAGTTTGAACTGTGATGACATTGAACCACTTAAAGAGGTCTTTTTTAGTCTCCTCAATTTTTCTTATCCAGTTATAATGGCAGGGGGTTTCAATGTGGTTTTAGATAATAAATTAGATAGGTCAACAAGAAGTAGATCCATAGGTACCCCTAAATCACAGGCATATCTCAAAAGGATGATGAAGCAATTTGGCCTGTGTGATATGTGGAGTCAGTGAGTTGGTGCACAACAGGTTGTTTCTTTCCACAATAAAAAGTAAGGGCATGCCTCCCGGATTGATTATTTTTGGATCCACCAGGTGTTAAGCATGGCAGTTGATGATATTGCTTATTTAGCTACCCGCTTATCAGACCACTCTGCAGTGATATTTATGGTTACGCCCTCTCCAAAGGATGAGGTAAGGAGATGGACTCTTGATCACATGTTACTGCTGGATAGTGATGTTGTTTCCCTACTGTGCATTGAGACAGAAGAATATTTTAAGGCCAATATGGGTTCAGCTCCCCTAACTGTGGTTTGGGACACCTTTAAAGCTGTTATAAGGGGGAAAATCACAAGCCTCTTGAGTTTTAGAAACAAGTATAGGCATGAAGTGAGTATTTTAGAGACAGAGATGGCGTGAAGTGTGAGAAACAACTATGGTAACTGTAGATGCGTAAGGAAAGCTTTCTCTAGATAAAAGGTTGAGTCAGCTGAGGATTCAGCTTGGGGAAGTATTACTGGCCAGAATAATGAAGAGATTGGAAGCAAGTAGGCTTTCTCATTTTGAATATGGAGAGATGCAGGGAAGCTGTTAGCTTGGAAGATTGAGACGGACCGCGTCCAAAAACAGAGAGATTGTTTGTAGGCGTACTGGGGAGAAGTAGACAAGCAGTTTAGATGGAGAGAAGGTGTTTCAGAGGTTCTTTGCAGAGCTCTATTCAAAGGAGAGGTTAGTGGTTGAGAAGGAGGTGAGACATTGGCTGAGGACAGATATGCTGCCTAGTCTTTCATCCCGGGAACAGGTTCATTTGAACCAAGACATTTCTCAGGGAGAAATAAGGACAGCATTAAAAGTAAGGGAGGGAGGTAAAGCATCAGGCCTGGAGGGTTTTCCAGTGGAACTGTATAAAGTTTTGGGGGACTCCATATTACCTGCTATGACAGCCCTGTTCGGAGAGATTACGGATGATGGGATTCCATTGCCAAAGTCTTAGAACGAAACAACCATGACCTTGATCTTGAAATCAGGGAAGAACCCTGTGTGTTGTGAATGATATAGACTGATTTAGCTGTTGAACCATGAATGTAAATTGTTTGCAAGGTGTTGGCTCATAGCTTAAGTAGGGTGGTGGGGGGGGCTCCTGTACTCAGATCAAAAGGGATTTGTAAGAGGTATATTCATTAGACTCATTTGATTCCTCCACAAATTAACTTGTAATCTGATTGGGGTCATTGACTTAGCTACAATGGGTACCTTGTGATTTTGATGCTGGGTGCAATAAAGACTATTGATAGAGTTAATTAGGTCTATCTGAGCATACCTCTTAAGCAATATAACTTAGATGAAACATTTTGTAGGGTGGTTGGTCAGATTTATCAAACCCCTTCTGCGACGGTTTTGGTGAATAGGAACTTAACCTCTTCTTTCAATATATCTAGAGGGACTAGGCAGGCGATCCCCCTGTCCCCCATATTATTTACTCTTTACATTGAACCTCTCACTATTAGGATCAAACAGGATCCTTCAGTCTCCCCTTTCCACTGTTGTGGATGGGAGAAAAACGTTTCCCTCTATGCCGATGACCTCATGGAGTGTACTCATCTGACCTGCTGACAGCTCTTCCTGTGGTGTTGGGTATAGCTACAAATTTTGGTAAAGTGTTGGGTTTTCATGTTAATGCATGGAAGACTGCATTATATTCTGGAATAAGAGGAAGGGGCCACTAATTAAAAGTGAGATGAGGTATTTGGGACTTAAGATCGTGCAGAGTATTAAAAAGATGCCAGAGGTGATTCTAAAGAAAGTCCTACCTGATTCAGTAAGCTGATGCAGGGGTGGGTTCATCTTCCTATGACAATACATGAGAGAATTAATTTGGTGAAGATGGTGATCCTGCCCAAGTTCAGTTTTCTCTTCAACACAATCCCACTAAAAATAACTGAGTCTTGCCTGGAGAAGATTCGGCAGGCAATAAACTCTTTTATATGAGTGTATAAGGACCCTAGGATTTTGTGGAAAAAGTTGTGCAGAAGGAGAGACAAGGGGGGTCGTGCCCTGCTGGACCTGCAGTATTATGCTTGGGCCTTCCAACTAAAGAATGCTAGGATGCTCTTTAATTGTCCAGACTCCTCAGAGATTGGGTGCTTGTGATAAGCCACGCTAGGAGGTGTTAAAGGGACTGCAAATAATTTTTTGTTTAAATTCGGAGATCCAAAATTCTTCGAAAAGGTTCAATTGAAAGTGCTGGAAGCCATGGCAAAGGTCTGGTCTAGTGTCAGGCGAGCAATGAAGGGAGAATACTATAATTACTTGGCCCCATCTGGGATTCCCCAGGCGCCCCGGAGTATTTTGAAGACACATAGGCTTTACCAATTAGGAGGACAGGCATGGAATACTGGGGAGCTCACTTCCAGGATGGTAGACTGCTCCCCTGGGACGAGCTAAATAAGGAAACAGGGGAGAAATTGTCTAGGCCAACGTATTTACAATTGAAAGGTTGGTCACAGAGTATCTGAGCGAACCCAGGATCTATGAACCTTTTGGAGGAGAAACTATTGAGGGCAATTTCAGGGACCAAGGAAGTATCTACTTGGTACTGGGAAATGTTAGGGACTTTGGACGGAGACTTCAAGCTGGCTGAAGACCTCTGGAGAGGATATTTGCCAAGGGAGCCACTACAAGATGTGTGCCAAGGTTCGATGCTCACTTAATTTGCTGTTGTCAAACACACTTTTTTTCATTCATAGAACCTACCTGTCACCATACAAGATTTTGAAAATGAGGAGAGTGGGAATCGTCAAATGTGCAAAGTGTGGCTTAGAGAACGCATCAGATATCCACATGTTTATGGAGTGTCCAGCAATACATTTTGGGAAGAAGTGGGTAAGACAATCTTGAGTATGCTGGGGTTGGACATCCAGGTAAGTCTTTTTCTAATCATCGTTGGGATAATGGAGGGGCCAGAAGAGCTGAGTGGTAATATGAAAAAGTTGCTTTTCTATTCTGTTCTCCTGCCATGAGGGAAATATGACAAAAGTGGGTAGGGGAATCACCCCCTCCGTTTATGTAGGGTGGCTTGATGCAATACTCCAAACCTCGAGGATTGATATGGCCGTGGTGTCTCTAGGATAAGGAAGTTCTGGTTGTCATTGATGAGGTGGGTTGGGAAACAACAACAGGTCACATAGGTCTATAAGGTAATAAGGCAATGAGCATATATCTCGTCCAATTATTACGCCTTCCTTCTGCTCTCTTGGCTGCAAAGTTAACGCAGCTCCCCAAATGGGGCATGGTGAGAGAAATGTGGCCTCCCTGCTCAAAGGTCTGCTTTGAAAGCTAAGGGGCACGAATCGACACACCTCAGAGAAGACCTAGAGTCTGAGGTGAATGAGGACAAAAAATACATAAATAACTGTCCTCCATGTATATTAGAATGAAAAGTTCCCTCAAATTGTTGTGGGAAGCTGATTTGCCTCTCCTGTTTTCTGTGCAACAATGGGAAACATTTTTGCTTAAATTATTTAATTCCTCTAAAGCTGCTCACATTATACACCCCCTTTGTTAATTTATAATAGAGCTGCTATCACTCCAGAATCTATTTCTAAATGTGACGCATCCACTTCCCTTTATGTTGGTCCTGTTCTAAATATAATGGTTCTTTATTACATATGTTATATAACTGTTCTCATGTTAAAACGCTTTGGACTTCAGTTTGGTCTAAATGTTTAAAGATTTTTCAAACTAATGTACCACCTACCCTACAAAATGTTTTCTTCGAATTATTATCACCAACTTTTGAACATTTATATCCTAAACCTCTATTGCTTGACCTTTTTATTCCACTTCCTACTAAAGCTTTACTTTTCTGAACTATCTGTACTGAAGTGGTGGAATTGTATATGTAATGGCCATAGGATACACACTGTATCTTCTTCAGAAGATTAAATGTGATCTACATTAGTTACCCTTTGCTACTTTTTTCTCCACGCACTCATCAGTTTTAAAGCTCTCCTCCTCTGTTTTTCCATTGCTTTCTCCATTGTTTTTTAATAACAAATGAAAAAAGAATTATTATATTACACATGTTTATCTCTCATGTATGCAAAACGTTTAATAATTATTTCCACAAATGTTGTTGGCTTTGTTATTGCTGTTTGTAAACTCAATAAAATATTTAATTAAAAAAGTAACTTTAACTTCTGAATTTCTTTTTTTTTTTAAATGTTTTTATTTGAACACACAGATGGGTACATGCTTACTGCACAGATACATGAGTACATCAATATAGTAATACCTACAAGAAAAGAGAAGCTTCCTAATCAATGATCACAATCTGTAGTCATTAGAGTCTCATATAGTATTCATCTTTTAACTAGCGTATTCTCAGGGCCCAGGAGCCATGCAGCAAAGGGTGCCCAAATTTGAGTACCCTTTTTACCGGCTGCGGTTCCTTTTAATTCATACAGGCTGTTTTCCAAATGATAAATAGATAAAAGTTGTGAAAGCCATTGATTAAACCGTGGGGGATCTACATCCCGCCAATAAGATGCTACGCAGCTATGTAATACAGACATTGCTATGAACAGAAAGTATCTATCTTGATTATTACAGACTGAATGATCATCCCCCAACAAAACCATTTGAGGTGTCAGATAGACTGCCTGTTTTAAAATTTTCTTCAAGATATCAGATATAACGGTAATCAAGCTTGCCAATTTTGCACACTCAAAAATCATATGGTAAAGGTCTGCTTTCTTGCTACCACATCGCGGGCAGGTAATACCAGCAATCTTACCCCAGCTCGCAATCTTAGCAGGTGTATAATATAGATTGTACAATACCATAAAATGCTGAGCTTGAGGGCCCGCAGACAGTAAGACCGTCCGTGCCATTTCCATTGACTCACAAACCGCTGCCTCTTTTGCTCCAACCCGCCCTTCCTACTTTTTGACAAGTAAAACCAGGTCATCCAGTATTGCATTTAAAAGAAGTGGATAAAAATTCTTAATGCCGCAACTAGTGGCGTGTCTCGAAACCTCCATTAGCTTAATCTTGTCTATGCACAAGCCTTGAGTCATACCGGTTAATAGAAAAGCCCTGAGCTGTAAAACATTAAAAAAATCTCTTTTTTCCAGAGCAAATTCCGCGCTTAGGCCTTCAAATTATTTGAAGTACCTGCCAGAAAGGAAGAGGTCCCCAACTTTATGGATACCACGGCTACCCCATCTCAAACAATAGTGGTCTTTAAATATCGCTAGAAACATTGGGGTATTCCACAGAGGAGTAGAGTAGCAAATTCTTCCTATGCCTATCTTGCGTTTGACCTGAGTCCAAACCTTAAATGCGGAATAAATTACCTTAAATGTAACCTTTTTATAATAACTAGGTTCCAAAATCCGCAAGAAAACTACATCTGCTTCTTTGTACAGGATCAGGGTATATATCGAAGGGAGAGCATCTTACCTGGATCTATCAGTGACATAAAGGGGGTCATTCTGACCCCGGCGGTAATTACCGCCATGGCGGAGGTTGGCGGTAGCACCGCCAACAGGCCGGCGGTGCTCCGCCGGGCATTCTGACCGCAGCGGTACAGCCGCGGCCAGAAGCGGAAAGCCGGCGGTGTACCGCCGACTTTCCGCTGCCCGTCAGAATCCTCCATGGCGGCGGAGCGCGCTCCGCCGCCATGGGGATTCTGACACCCCCTACCGCCATCCTGTTCCTGGCGGTTCTCCCGCCAGGAACAGGATGGCGGTAGGGGGTGCCGCGGGGCACCTGGGGGCCCCTGCCGTGCCCATGCCACTGGCATGGGCTCGGCAGGGGCCCCCGTAAGAGGGCCCCACAACGTATTTCAGTGTCTGCTTAGCAGACACTGAAATACGCGACGGGTGCAACTGCACCCGTCGCACCTTCCCACTCAGCCGGCTCAATTCTGAGCCGGCATCCTAGTGGGAAGGTTGATTTGCCCTGGGCTGGCGGGCGGTCTTTTGGCGGCCGCCCGCCAGCCCCGGGCAAATCTCAGAATCACCGCCGCGGTCTTTTGACCGCGGTGCGGTGTTCTGACGGCGGTACCTTGGCGGATGGCCTCCGCCGTCCGCCAAGGTCAGAATGACCGCCA
Organism: Pleurodeles waltl; assembly: GCF_031143425.1. Taxonomy (NCBI): domain Eukaryota; kingdom Metazoa; phylum Chordata; class Amphibia; order Caudata; family Salamandridae; genus Pleurodeles; species Pleurodeles waltl. Next base: position 46,744,245 of record NC_090444.1, read on the forward strand.
AAGTGTCTGTGCATACTGAAGTACTGCTGCCAGATAATAGAGTTTAAAATTGGGGAGTTCCCACCCCCCTTTCTCTCATGGAAGCGTCATAAAGTGGAAAGCCCGGCACGGTTTCGTGTAGGACCAAATAAAACTAATAACCAGTCCTTCTATTAGTTTAAACCAGTCCTGCCCAATCTCTAGCGGGATTGTTCTAAAAAGATAAAGTACTTTAGGTAAAATACCATTTTAATCACATTGACTGTCCCATGAGTGATAAATGTAGGTTATTAATGTGAGCGGGATCTTTCCTAGTCTTAGTTAAGACCGGGGCCAGGTTTGTTTTCACCAATTCGTCAAGATTTGCTATCAATTTAACACCTAGATATTGAACCTGTGTCTTTACACGCTCATCCTTAAAGTCTACCGATTCATGCACCAAAATTTGACATTTACTTTTATTCAACAGAAAGCCAGACCTTTGCCCAAACTGTAGGGCTTCCTGCTCTATTTCCAATATAGCAGTCCTAGGATCAGTAGTAACCACTGCAATGTCATCCGCATATGCTAAGATCTTGGTGCACTCCCCTTTCAATGAGACTGGAATGATCCGATCGTTACTAATCAATTTCCTGATCAAGGGGTCGATATATAGTGCGAAAAGCAATGGTGAACAAGGACACACTTGTTACGTACCTCACTGGATACTGATTGAAGCCGACTTTAGCCCGGCGACTTGTACCGTAGCCGTTGGTTTGTGATAGAGCTGTTGAATTGCTTTAACAAACCCAGGACCAATGTTATTTTTGCGCAAGACAGCCCATAAAAAGGGCCAATGAACCAGATCAAAGGCTTTTTCTGCATCTAGCAAAATTACTGCCATGGGAAGCTTGACCGTAGCACCAGCATCAAGTAGCGCAATAATCCGTCTTATATGATCTGCCATGCTCTTCCCCGGAATAAAGCCATGTTGCCATGGAGATACTAAACCAGAGATTACCAAGCTAAGTCGGCTAGCAAGTATTTTAGCATAAATTTTGGCATCGCTGTTAATTAACGAAATTGGGCGATATGAGCCGGGAAGGCAGGGTTCCTTGTCCTTTTTCAGAAAAACTACTATCTTGGCCTCCCCCCAGGAGGCCGGTTGAGGGGCCCCTGCCTGTACTTCGATAAATAGACTAAACAGTTGTTTACGTATCTCCACAAAAAAGACCTTATAAAATTCTAGTGGAATTAAATCCCCCCCTGCCGCCTTACCACTTGCCAGAGCACGAGTTGCTGTATCCAATTCTTCAAGTGTCACGGACGCTTCCAAAGCTACCTTATCTTCCTCACTCAATTGAACTAATATCTCATTACCCGTAACACCAAACCCCTCCTCTTCTTGTGGCTTTTCTTCCTGACTATATAGGTTTTGATAGAATCGTCTGAAGGCTTCCATAATCTCTGGGCCATTGTGAACCAGCTGCCCCTCCTCATTCATTAAACTTTTAATATTCCCAAATACCTGCTTCTGTCTAATTTTTAAGGCTAGCTGTTGGCCAAATTTCTCACTATTCTCATAACATTCCTGGCGATACACCAAAAATGTTGCAGCAACCCTTTCCATATAAATCTTAGTGGCTTCTGCCTTAATAATATTTACCTCACACAAAATGTCAGAGGTCTCTGATTCACTATGGATCGCCTCCCCTAATCGTTGCTCCGCTATCACCAGCCTTGTCTGAATTAGTTTTAGCTGATCCATGCATATTTTCTCCTTTCTTAACCCATAGCTCAAGGTTTCTCCTCTGACAGCTGCTTTAAATGTATCCCATACTGTCTGACAGGAAGCAGAGCCCTGATTTATCTTAAAGAATTCCGGGATCCATTCCTTCATTTTTTAGATATAACCTGGATCAGCTAATAGTGCCCTATCAAATGTCCAAGATCTAGGCTGCGGGCCCTTTCTCCAAATCTCCATAGCCAATACCAGTGGGTTATGATCTGATATGATTCTAGGGAATCTATCAACCCTTATTTGCTTTTGCAAAGATGCTGTCACAAAAAAGTAATCTAACCTGGCTAATTTCTTATGCGGAGCAGAGAAGAAGGTGAACCCTGGATACTGCGGGCAGCACTGCTGCCAGGCGTCAATCAAGCCATGATTGATAACCAATGACTGAAGCACCCTAAAAACGTTATTCTTTCTACCCAGGTACAGCATTTGTTCCTGAATAGGTTCTTTATTATCTAGATGTATATTAAAATCCCCACACATTATAACCGGCGTTGCCCATGCCGTGAGTTCTAAGTTAAGTGATTCCTGTACCTCCGGATCGTCTGTGTTGGATCCATAAATGGAACATATAGTGAACCCTAACCCTTTAACCGAACATTCCAACATGGCCAATCTGCCTAGCTTGTCAGTGAATTGTTTATGTATAACCAAAGATCTGATTCGAGTTAATATAGCAACCCCTCTGGTGGTTGTGTTTTGATGTGTAAATACCACTAAATTCCACCCATAAAACTCCATTAGCTGCTTCTGTGTGCCTGCAATATGTGTCTCCTGCACGCAAATAATATCAACATTCCACGACTTGAAAACCTCTCCTACAAGCTGTCGCTTTTTACCATTATTGAGCCCACAGACATTTACTGTGGCAATACGTAATTGACTTTCCTGCCCCATTTTTATGCATGTTGTTCCTCCTGGTTCCCCTGTCTGCACCATTTAACTTTGCTGCTCCCACAACCCGAACCCTTTCAGCTGACAAATAACATCCCCACTCTCCCTGCTGTGTGTCCCATTATCCCCTTTCTCCCTATGGCCCCCCCACCCTCCTCTAACCCACCCCCCATCCCCTACCCCTACAAATGGAATCGCCAGGCTCCTGAGCCCGTAAGATGGAATTTGCCAGTCCCGTTAGCCCACCCATACTTACACCTACACAAATTCACAAATTGCACATGGCCCCTCTTCTTCACCCTCCTAATCAGTGCCCTCTACAAGAAAACAATCACAAAAAAACAAATAATGGAAAGAAAATAAATAAATACAAATAAAGAAATAAGGGAGAGAGGAGGTGCCTACCCCAATCGTTATCACATACACTTACATATAGATGACTTAATTTTGAGACAAGCTACCCACCCCACCCCCTGCGTTTTGCCACTTTTCAATTGCTGTACATATTCCCCTGTTTTGACTTCTGAGAGAAAAAATCTTGTAGTTGCTTTATAAATAACTTTTAGACGCGCAGGACTAAACAAGTAGGCTTCCGCCCCCAACTCTTGAAACTGAACAATCATCTGCCTGAGTCGCCACAGTCTCTCTACTGTGGCATATGCAAAGTCTGGCCTGGTAAAGAACGATACACCTTCCACCGTCAGCTTTGAGTTGGGGCGAGTCCTTTCAAACACCACCTGCCTCAATAGAAAGTTGCCAAAGTACACAAAAATAGCCCGTGGATAACTCTGGTCTCTACCAGTAGTAGTCAATGTCTGCTTCTTTCTCATTAACGGGAATCGATGTGCTCTCTGGACCTCCTTTTCCCAGTCCCACACAGTAAGATCTGGGAATGCTTTCTTGAAGAGTGAAACTATATAGGCCCTGGTATCCTGCCCCTCGAGGTCCTCAGCTATGCCCAGAACCCTCAAATTACACCGCTGCTGGCGATTTTCAGCATCTTCTAGTTTCCATTGGATGTCCGAGATCTGTTGCCCTTGTGTCGCCATCTGCGCTATGTTGCTGCTCTAACTTCAGTCTCCAACTCCTCAGTACGAGTCTCCATGGAGTTAATGCGTGTGCCAATATCCTGCCAGGATTTAACCACTTTTTTGATGGATAGTTGTAGCTGTATATTTGCCAATTTCCCTTTCCTACTCTCCTTCTGAGCCTGTTCATGATTATGAACCATTGTCCGGTAAATAAGATCCAACGAGGGAGTCTCAGCAGGGCCATCTATAGGAGGGGGCACTGAAGTGTTGCAGGCCGAGTCTCCTTTCAAGAAAGCCTGTTGGGTGCCAGTATAGTCCCACTGCATTTCACAAACCTTTTCTTGAGGATTAGGCGGGTCCCTCCTGAGCTTAGCCCCCGAGTTGTACCTAACACCAGTCTGTTCAAATGATTTTCTTCTACATGTTGAGTAATTAGATGCCCAAATACTTGCTACGGAGCTACCTTCAATGTCTGAGTCTGTTAGTGGGATTTCCTCGTCTAGAGCTGAATCTCTAGACTGATCAGAGAGGGAAAAAAAGCTTTCTGCTGTATCAAACGGCCCCTGATCACTGTTTGCTGGTTTCGCCTCTTTCCCCCTCTGAGCTAGGGCTGGAGTGATAGTCTCACGTATCGTTAAGTGTTTGACCATGTCCTCAGCCTGTTGTAAGAGCACCTCCTTAGTGAAGGTGCGAGATTGTACATTGCATTTTCCTCGATTAGGCTCCTGAATCCCTTCCTTTGGTTCCTGCTCAGATGATTTCTCACCCCCCACCGGGGGGGACCCACCACCTCCCCACTATTTCCTGAGCTTGCACTAATAATCTCTAGGCTGGCTGGCTCCATTCCCCCTGCATCACATATAGGAGTAAGTACTTCAAGAGATATAGCTGCTACAGATACCTGCCCACCATTGACTCCTAGCACACTTGATTGTAAGTCAAGTTCTACCTTCTCCGGGGGCATTTGTTTGGTCCTCATCATGCTGGCAAACATTGTTGGAACCGAGTTCCTTGCGTCCTTTTTCATGTCAGATATCCTCTGCTGAGGCCCCTTCGCGTAAGGGTTGCTGTGCTCCTTCAAGCCGAGGGCCAGATGTTTTTTATCCTTTCTGGTTCCTCCTGGGTCTTGATTCTGCCGTGCCCATAACGAGCGAGGGGTCCTGATCGACTTCGGCGCCATCAGGACGCTCCAAACGCCAAATACTATCCCCAGTAAACAGCGGGGGTCGCACTCGATCGAAAAGAGGAAGAGCGCGGCTCTGGGGCAAACGCAGCGCTCGATTCTTTCTGTGGCGCCCTCCGCCGCTTGCCCACGCGGCCTTGATCCTTGAGAAATCCGCCAGAGGGCCGTGAAGCGCCTGCAGCAGTCCATGTTGCAGGCACGCGGCATCCGCGGCTTTCGCGGCGGGTGCGAGAGAGCCGCCTGCAGACAAGGGATGGGCTAGAGCGGTGGTGGCGATCAGCCGGCAAATCCGTCCGCCATCTTGGATTCCGAGTATAACTTCTGAATTTCTAAGGTTTTTGTAGTTTAAGTTGATTTTGTATTGAAGTAATAAATTAACTATCACTAAGCTTTAAACTTCTGATTTTTCATTGCATTTCTATGTTTTTAATTTTTTAAACAATACAATCATATTTTGTTCTTTCTTTTACCATTAATTCTTTCATATATAATTTTTTAGGTACATTTGAATAGTATTGTGGTATTTTCTCGTTAATTGCACATGGAGTGCCATGAAGAGGAGTAGCATGGTGCACTGTTTTGTGAAGTGACATATAGTGGAGCAGAAAAGACAATACTAGAGAGGCATAGAGTGCAGTGGAGTAGAGTGTTGTGCAATAGAGTAGATTGGTGTAGAGTGCACTGGCATGGAGTAGAGTTGTATACAGTGTAGTGGCATTGAGTAGAGTAGTGTACAGTCAAATGAGTAGAGTAGTGTACAGTCAAGTGGGGTTTGAGAGAAGTGGAGTACAATAGAGTGGCGTAGAGTACAATAGCATACTGTTGAGTGGCATAGAGTAAAGTGATGCACAATATAGTGGCACTGCTTGGAGTTGAGTGGGGTAGAGTGGCATAGAGTGGCACATTGTGGAGAAGGATGGCATTTCACAGACTAAAGGGGCATAGTGTGGAGTGGGATATAGTGGTGTAGAGTAGTATATTGTAGAGTGCACTGCCATACATTACAGAGAAGAGTTCAGTGGAGTGCAGTGGTGGACAGTAGAGCAGTGGAGTATAGAATAGAGTGGTGTAGAGTGCAGTGGTGCACAGTGCAGTGGCGTTGAAAGGTGCAGAGTAGAAGAGTGCAGCATACAGTACCATCGGGTAGAGTGCAATGGAGAACAGTGGTGCAGAGACTATTAGAGTGGCATACATCGCAGTGGCACACAATGCAGTGGCATAGAGTGTTGTGATGTAGAGTGCAGTGGTATAGAGTTTAGTGACGTAGAGTGCAGTGGCATACAGTAAAGTGGTGCATACTAGAGTCCACTGGTGTAGACTGTAGTGGCATAGAGTGCAGAGACATAGTATACAGTGGTGCAAAGTAGAGTACATTGGCATAGAGTGCAGTGGTGTACAGTAGTGTAGTGCAGAGTAGAGTAGAGTGGCAAAAGTGGCATAGAGTTCAGTGGCACACAGTGGTGCAGAGTAGAGTGCAGTGGCATAGTGTGAACTGTGTAAAGTGTGGTGGCATGCAGTTTAGCGGTGCAGAGTAAAGTGGAGCAGAGTAAAATGGTGCAGTGGTGCAGAGTAGAGTGGCATAGAGTATAGTGATGACCAGTAGAGTGGTACAGGGTAGAGTGTAGTGGCACAGAGTGTAGTGGCATACAGTGATGCAGAGTACAGTGCAGTGTAGATTAGTGCAGCAACATAAAGTGCAGTGGTGTAGAATGATGTAGAGTAGTGTGGCGTGGCATGGATTAGAGTGGAATGGTGTACAGTAGAGTAGAGTGAAGTGGCATAGCGTGCAGTGGCATAGAGTGAAATGCTGAAAAGTGTAGCAGAGTAGAGTGCAGTGGCATAGAGTGGAGTGGGATAGAGTAGAATTGTGTAGAGTAGACTGGCATAGAGTGCAGTGATGTAGGGTGCATTGGCATAGACTCCTGGAGACTACAGTAGAAAGGTGTATAGTGCACTGAGATCCAGTGAGTGCAGTGGAGTAATGTGATGTAGAGTAGAGTACAGTGGCATTTAGTGCAGTTGAATGAGTAGTGGCATGTAGTGCAGTGACATAGAGTAAAGTGGTGCAAAGTAGAGTACAGTGGCATGAGTGCAATGGAGTAGAGTGCAATGTGCACAGTGATGTAGAGTAGAGTGGTGCAGAATAGAAGTGCAACGTGTAGTCATGTAAATTGCAGTGGTGTAGAGTGCAGTGACATAGAGTGCAATGGAGCAGGGTAGAGCACAGTGGAGTGGTGCAAAGTAGAACACACCACCACAGAGTGCAGTGGCTAACAGTGGAGTGCAAGGGCATACAGTATAGTGTTGTAGAGTAGACTGGTACAGAGTAGCATGGCATTGAGTAAAGTGGGTTAAAAAAGAGTAGAGTGTCATTGAGTGCAGTGGCGTACAGTAGGGTACAATGGTATAGAGTGCAGTGGCATAGAGTTGAGTGGTGCAGAGTATAGTGTCTCAGAGTGTAGTAGTGTAGAGTGCAGTGGCATAGAAAGCAGTGGCATAGAGTACAGTGGTGCAAACTATAGTAGAGTGGCATAATGGTGCAGTGTGGTACAGAGTGAGTGTTCAAAAGAAGAACACAGTGGCGTAGTGTGCAGTGGTATAAAGAAGAGTACACTGGCATACAGTGTAATGGTGTAAAGTAAAGTGGTGCAGAGTAGAGTGGCACAGAGTGCAGTGGTACATAGTACAGTAAAGTGGTATACATGGCAGTGGCGTCGAGTATAGTGGTGTGCAGTGCAGTGTTGAAGAGTGCAGCGGTGTAGAGTAGAGTGGCATAGAGTAAAGAAGTGCAAAATAGATTGTTGTAGAGTATAGTTGTGAAGAGTGCAGTGATGTAGAGTGCAGTGGCATGGAGTTCAAAGGTAAAAAGTTGAGTAGATTGGAAGAGAGTGCAGTGGTGCAAAGTAGAGTGCAGTGGCCTACAGTAGAGTGGTGCAACCTACAGTACAGTGGCGTAGAGTTCAGTGGCGTACAGTGTAGTGGTGCAGAGTAAAGTAGAATGATATAGAGTGCTGTGGAGTGGAGTGCAGTGGTGTTCATTGCACTGGTATAGAGTACAGTGGCATAAAGGTACAGTGGCATAAAGTACAGTGGCATAGAGTACAGTGGTGCAAAGTATAAAGAGTGGCATGGAGTGCAGTGGCACAGAATGCAGTGGTAGAGAGCTGAGGACAGTGGCATAGAGTACAGCAGCTCAAAGTGGAGTCATGAAAAAAGAAAAGCATAGTTGTGTAGAGTGCTGTGGCATAGAGTGCTGTGGCGTACATTACAGTGATGCACAGTATAGTAGAGTGGCGTAGAGTGCAGCTGTGTTGAGTGTTGTAGATTGCAGTGTCACAGAGTGGAGTGTTGTAAAGTATGTCAGTATGGACGTGCATAGTATGGAGTGCATTGGTGTTTGATACAATGGGGTGGAGATGATTGATGTAGAGGGAAGTGGCATGGTGTAGAGTGAACTGGTGTGCGTTGAGTGGAGTGCTGTAAGATAGACTATCTTTTTTAATATATATATATTCATATATATATATATGTATATATATATTTATATATATATATATATATATATATATATATATATATATATATATATATATATATATATATATGTTTTGTTATAGGAATTGCAGTAGTCCCTAGGTAGTACAGCAGTACTTGGCAAAGCATTTTTTTACATTTATATAACTATAAAAATACTTTTCCCCAACTATTGACACTTTGATATGTGCCTCATTTCTTCAAGGAGGTTTCCACAGGAGTAATAAGATCTGTCTCACTTACAAAACTAGAACACAACCAAAGTGTGTTCTATACAATATGGCTACCTTATAATTTTCTTCTAAGGCCGTTCATTAAACAATAGTATTCATTTTTGTCATTGCTATGTACCTTGGAAACAGTCAAAAGTATAACAATTGCATGCATCCCAATATGTAACTACGTTTTTGGCCCTTATTAATACAAAACTACTAAAACAATTTTAATCTAATAAGAAAAAGACCACTTCCACACAATAATCAATATTCATGTCAAATTTTATCAAAATCTATTCAGTCACTTTGGCATCATGTTTGTTTAAAAATTCAATAAAAAACTCCACATCCCCTTAACTGCTGGCCCACCAACATTTTCTCTGGAAAGAGCGTCAATCTGTCTTTTCATGCCAAATTTGCATTTGGTTTAACCACAATGAGTGTCTTCTATAAAATGTTATTTCCCATGTTTATCTTATATCTTCAGGGCTGAATCTACAGCATCCAGCTCCTCCCTAAGATTACTAATTACACGTTATCCTTTACCCGAAAACTGTATAATACAGCTATGAGAAACCTAGTAGATGTCTATTATGGCTTTTAATCAACCTTACGTCATGCCGTAGAAATGCGCCATGACAGATCTTTGTGTGTCTATGCCAAAAGCTGTTCTAGTTGCTCTTTCATTTGCAGTTCAACTCAGATCTACAACAAGGAAAATAAGAGGCAGATTTAAGAAACGTGGTGCTGCCCCCAGTGCAACTTTTCTTGCGCCCCTTAACTCCACCCTACCGCCACCATGTTTGTACCATATTTAAAATATGATGCACCACGGCTCAGGGTAGGGGCATTGGTATCAGAATTTATAACTCTCTTGATGTACTGTTCAGGGTTAGTGCCAAAATTGCATGAATTGCACCACTTTGTAAATCTGGCACGGCGAGTTTGACATCTTTGGGCCACATTACCATAGTAAAAATACACTAATGTGGCGCAAGGAGGCACTAGGGGCTCTTAAATATGGGCCTAAATGTCTTATTTTTACTAAAATACCAAAATCCAAATTCTTTGGTTTACATCAATCATCTATGACATCAACGTAATCAAATAAGACTAACACCACATTTTATCCTAACCAATGCTCAAATGAAGCACACTAACTACTGTTTATATTTAAGCTGTTTAGGGATCATCAAGTTCAAGTATTCAGTCCATCTAGCTTTAATCTGCACTATCCATTTCCAGTCATTACAGGGAGTTTTAACAACAACTGTTATCGGACTTCAAAATGTCATGCAATAGGTTTTCATTCTATTTATTTTTGACAGCTCTTTCTATCATTCCCAAATAGACCCTCATTACGAGTGGGGACAATTTATTTGTAACTTCAGGTGAAATTTGCCACCAGCAATTAAAAGTGTCTTTGTGTCTGCAATCCTGGAAATAGTGGGTTTTCAAGCGCTAGACTGAAAATGTTGGCCCAAGAGACACTGCATCATTCTTCACCATGCAGGGGCTGCGGGCTGGACCATAGCCCAGCCCCTGCCCAAGCCCTTTAGCAGCTTGAGGAAAGTAGACCAAACTCTGTCTGATGTATCTCAGTACTTGTGATAATCATTGTGATTGCCTTAACTGTAGAAGGCCATGGTGTTTCAACTGACCATCTGGAGAGACAATGTGGTTCGGGAGTGTAATGCAGCTAATCTTCTGACATGTGGAGGTAAGGTCTTGGAGAGAGCTGAAGGTGAACTGAGATCCTGGTCTCAGTCTGCAACCATATCACAGATCACTTCAGTTGAAAAGTGGTTTCTAGCACTGACTGCTTCCCTGAACTTGTCGACAAATTCTCTTTTTCCTCCTCCAATAATTGTTCCTCAAATTGAGGGAAAAGCAACAAAGTTTGACTGTTCACCACCTCCCCCCTTGCACTAGCAGGTGTGCCCCAAGCTTTGTTGGAATGTGTGTTTTATACACCCTAAAGTTAAAAATAATACAGTTTTTTTACATTTGTGTTCAAAATAGAAAACAATGTAGGTTTAATTTTTAGACAATACTGTAGAATATATTTTTCCATTTGTTTTAGTTTTCTGTATGTGGGGATGGTGTTAATCCTTGCATCCGTGATTTCTGTAAGAGGGACCTTGTAGACAGGGATTTCTGTACTCATGGTGGAGATGTTGACTCATAAGAGATAGGACAAGCACAGGCAAATGATTCTTAAAAAGCATTTATGAGAATATAAGGTGAGGGTGCTTAAATACTACTTTCAGTCCTAACAAAATTACTTTGTGGCCCTGATTATGAACTTGGCGGTTCAGACTTGGCATGGGCAGTGCAGGGGCCCCCGTGCAGTGCCCTGTCGCGCAGTGCCCCAATTTACAGGCAGTGATCTGCGCAACGGGTGCTGCTGCACCCGCCACACAGTGGCATTGACGCCGGCTCCATGTGGAGCCGTCAGTAATGTCCCGGGCCATGTTTCCGCCCCCCGGCCCAGCAGAATGCTCTTTATGCTGCTGGAAGGGTCTCAGGGGGGCTTGCGGTCTATGGAAAGCCTGTCAGCATGAACCCCCTATGTCCCATTATGTCCTAGAGGAGGTGTTATATGATTCAGCTTACCTCTATGCATGTGTCTGATGCCTGCATTATGTATTTTCTAGACTTTTATGGTCAGTTTTTGTATCGGATTCAATAATGAGCATGCACGCTGATTTTAAGGAAAGTTTAAAGGAAGGAAGAAATGGTGTATTCACATTACAGTACAATAAAACAGCACACACACAAGAATGTACATGCAATGATATTGATTTAATAAAAAGATGAAACCACTTAGCAATCAGAAAAAAGTCCATTCTATAAAGATCAGCTTAGCGAGCAACCCCAACGGCTTTGCTCATTTTCAGATCATGTGTTACTACTATACATTTTTTAAAGAAATTACCTTCTCTCCTCCTCCCCTTTTCTGGCCTTATACACAATGCTAAGCTTAGGTTCCCCCTAAATGACTGCATGCTTTTGATGGCCTTTCTATTGACAAAGTCTAGTAAAGAATAGATTTTCTAAGAGCCATCCATTTGGTGTTAGAAGGGATTGACGCCACCTTGATTAGCTTGCAGCAACTGTGCACCCTGCATGAAAAAAAGGCAAATTGTTTAAATTTGACATTGGTTGTCATTTACACTTTTTTGCCACATTACTCATGGACAAAGAATGGATTAACGCTTTTATTATAATGGAAACAGCTTTTTGAGTGAAGTAACAATCAAGGGCGAATATTAAAACATAAATATATAATCTTGAACCAATATGAAATCCACTGTTTTACTAATTTTGTGACACTTCAACTCCATTTTGCTGTGAAAGGATTCTTCTGTTCAGAAGGCAGTTTTCTGCCAAGTACCTCTAAAAGCTTACACAGATCCGTAGTGACCACTCGTTCAAAAGAGAGGACCCATTATTGTACCTTTTGCAGAATAGTAATATAGAAATGTTTGCACTTAGGGACGCACCGCAAAGGGTCAAATTCACAAAATGTTTGGTGTGACTAAGTGTGTCGTAATCTTGTAGTGTTCTTGGCTACTCATTGAATTGCAGAATTAAGCCAGGAGTACTGCAAAAGAATGTCACAGCTAAATATTTGTCAACCGGTCCCAAAGTGTGTAATTTACAGGGATCATGCACAGGCATTCAATGTGGGGCACTAATTTGTGTCCAGATTCTCTTGGTCTTTGACAGCAGTCAGGCCATTCTATCAGGAATGTAGGTATCTTACCTGAAGCTGAGTTGGATATGCCTCACTAGAAAGCCATCACTTTCAAATCATGTTTTTATTTTTTTTTCTTATCTTAGGTCTTGATTGCAAGTGCCCTGATTGGAAGCTGATATATACCTTGCACAGTAAAATCTGAAATCTGTGGTTTTGGAATTTACCTGGTGCAACAAATACCGCATATAATCTGTCCCTCCCTCCAAACTTGAGAATAACATATTGTTAGTGCTATCTGCACCAATATTTACCAATATTGTAATCAAGTTGATTTTGAATTAGGGAAATTTGCTAGGTTATCATTTCATCACGAATGGTAAGTTGTCATGCAGTGTGACTTGGAATTGAGATAACAGGAACTAACACACTTATCCAAATCATATGAAGCACTCCTATTCAGCCCAGTGGAGTAACATTGATCAGTTCTTTCACGTGGTCCCTGCAGGAAAGTAGACTTTAATGCAGTGAAGTTTGTTAGGACTTCACTATGCAATACTCTCACAAGATCCCAAACTGGGTCCTTTGGATTCACACTAATAAATGTGGAGCTCAGTCATGGTACGGTGGCACAGAGCAGTCAGTCTTTATTGGAGAAACATGTGTTAAGCATTTCAGAGTACCCACATGGATGATAAGTAAAAGACACAATTCTAAATTAATCTGAACCCAATATATAAAAATAGGGCACTTTTTTTAGAACATTAGACACCAAAAATGAACACAATTGGATCAGTATAACTGGAGTTATGGATTTTAGAAGGAAAAATAAACCAGAACAGTTCACTACTGTCAAACTGTAACACTGAGAACACAGCTATTGACAATCGGTCACTTGCATGCCTAGGCCAGTGGAAACTACTGGGAGTTAAGGTGATGTGGGACCCAGGACCAGGGTTCAGCAGCCAGTATAATTTTACTTGGCTCGTAGGGGCCGGGTGAAGAATTGTTCAGACTGTCCTTTGTGCTGAAAAGGGGAGCTGTGAGTACTGGAAAAACACACTAGTGACACTCAGTCACATACAGGTTGAGTTCAGGGAAACCCATTGGTGATTAAGATGGTGTGGGTCCCTGAGCAAAGGTTCACTAGGCAGTACAACTTTACCTGGTTCTTACGGGCTGGGTGCAGAGAAGTCCTGGCTCTTCGTGGCGCTGAACCTGGCCTGATTCTCTCTACCACAGATATACGTTCAGATGCTTGTGGTCGGGTGAACACACATAGTGGGACTGTGAAAATTCTTCAACCTAATGTCGGGGGAATGGGCATTCAGATGTACTGGAGGACTCACATCTTGGACTAGGGCAGCAAAGTCTGATGACACTCACCAAAGGTGGACATAGCAATTGTTAGCCATGTCAAAACAATCTATTGCCTGCTTGTTTGAGGCAGTATGCCATTTGCTCGCAGTTGTTGGGAATCACACATTCTCCTAGAAGGCACAATAATAATTGCTAAATCCCCATTTCCCAGCACTAACTTTTTATATCGTGCCTTGGGCTATTTCCCTAGCCCTTGACTGGGGCATTTGAGCAACTGCATGGAAATAAGCCCTCCAGGTGGGGGTCTGATTAATAGAAAAGAAGGCCACAGACTAGGAAGGTAGTAGCTGAGAATGATGAGAAGATGCATCAAATTTGCCCAAAATGGAACGAGAGAAAAAGATATTCTTCTAGGCCTATCATAATATGTCTCCTGCACCATCAATAATCAAGCCTGATCATACATACTTCTAAAAGACATGTTACTTTCTCTTACTAAGATCACCAAATCTCACTAGCTGTGGATTTGTATTGTTAAACCAACCTAACCAGCAGGAGAGTTTTAGCTTTATGTGCTTTGTTCTGGTATTGGCAGCTCTGCTAGATCTTGCTGGACACAGCTGCGATGTCAGTAATAATAGACTTAGATAGTTTTAGGACCCATAGGAGCTTCAAAATCTCCTTGCTAACCTGGGCCAGTCCACAATAGACATGTCTTCTTCTGTTAGTCACAATCCAATCCCACGAGTCAGCTATACATACTTTGTTTTCTAACACATAGAGAGGAACTTCTGCTACAGTAACCATGAAAAGAAGACCTTTTGCATGAGACCACAACTCAGAGGAACCTCCTATGAAGGATAGAGCTAAATCCAGATCACTTCTCAAAACTAAATTGTCATTTGGAATATCACACACAGTCTAGAAATGGTTGGTAGTGTTTACTTGGACCTAAAACTACACTGGGGTGCCCATGCCACAGCTGCGAAGGAACATTCTCTCTTAAAGGGTTTGAGTGATACAACAGTTCCTAGCTTGATAAGTAGTGCCTATGCTTTTACATTACAGAGGACCTATGTGTCTACATTTTTGCCTCCTCCATCTGCTCCTTCTACTCATTTAGGTCTGCCATTCTATGGATCATTTTCCATTCACCCAAACATTTGTCCCATGCCCTGTCTATGGATAAAGTTATTTCAGCATGGGCCATTAATGTCAGTGGCTTTACCAATTATACCTAACAGAACAAGGTCTTTAGTTTTCTAGCCTCTAAAAAGATGGATATTGCTCTGTAACATGACGCACAAATATCATATTAGGAGTCTGAAAAGCTCAAACAAGAGTGAGTGGAGAAGACGATCTCTAATCCATGCTCCAGCCTCATTGGAAAAACCTTGTGGTCATCCTCAGTAATAGGAGACTCACAGTTGAGGTACAGGTCACATGGTTGGTTCCCATGGGCAGATATATATTTCCCAAGCTGGTGCTACAATGTTACTCTATCACAGTGTAATATATAAAAAAGATCTTTTTCTCAAGACTCAACTGAGTCTTTGTGGAATTTGGACAACAGGAGGTTATTGGTGGAGATTGGAACCTGGTGCCTAATCTGATATTAGACGACTCAGGACCTCCTGGCCTAGGACACAATAATAATAGTAGTCTGCTCAAAGACTTTCTGGCAGATCAGTTTTGCATTGAAACCCAGCGACTTTTACGTCCAACACATAGAGACTATACCTTTGTATTCTTGCCCCATATTACAGAAACAAAACTAAATATTTTCTGGCACACCCCACTCAACTTCAGACTCTATGCAGCTGTGAAATTGGAGTGGGCAGCATTTACTGTCATGCCCTTATCTCATAATATCTGGATCTGAAGATCAAGACACTGATAACAATGATCTGGAAGATGGACACCCAGAAAAATAAGCAGTAAAAGTAAACATAATGAGGCACAGAGACCACAGAGGAGGAGAAGTATGGAAAAATAAGGTGATTGATTTCTCTGACATGGCATTGAGGATGCGTCGGCTCTTTCCATGTTGCAAGGGGGTTTACATCATCAAAATACCTGCATCACAGTGAGGAACCAAGACTGCATGTAGAAAAACGACTGAGACCACCTTGCAGCATAGAAAGAAACAATGCATCATCTGTGCTGCATCAGAGAAAACAACACACCACCATATTTTTCCACGCATCTCCTCTATGGTCTTCGTGCGCCATTTTTTTTAATGCATACCAAGTAATGTGTGTAACAAACAGACACGTGTTTATTTCTAAGGGTTAAGGCTCATTTAAACCTCTTAAAAGTGATATTTCAACTTGTGCTCATTGGATCTTTGTTGTTTTGACCCAAACTTATACAGATAAATATTATCTATTTTTGTAACACTGAGTGGTGTACATTTGTGGTGTTTTCACTGTGTTACTGTATGATTTATTGCACTAATCCTTTACACATTGCCTTCTAAGTTAAGCCTGTCTTCTCAGCGCCAAGTTACCAGAGGGTGTGCACAGGATAATTTGGATTGTGTGTGAATTACCCTAAGATTGTGGTCCCTACTTGGACAGTGTTGTATACCTCTGCCAACTAGAGACCCCATTTATAAGAGGAACCATCGCCTTCAAAGCAGAGAAGGCTTTTGATAGGGAGGAGAGGGGTTATCTTTTCCATACAATGGCTCAAAAGGAAATAGGTATGAGAAAATGACTGTCATGGGCCCTCCGATGTAGTTAAATATAAAGGCTACATCGGAGGGCCCATATAAAGGCTTTTTGCCTGAAAATAATAGATATTCAGACGGGAATGAGCCAGGGCTGTTGATTGTCCACCTGCCCTACTTATTTCTAATAGTCCTGGGGTCCTTGGACAGAGCTTTACAAGAATTGATGAATATAATGTGCATTCCTAACCCAGTGGGTAACCTGAAACTGTCGCCGTATGTTGATGACATTTTACTGACATTATATACACACAGAACATGTATTTCAGCTCTGATGTTGACAATTTTCTCTGAGTTCACAGGCTAAAGAACCAATTGGAGCAAACAAGAAATGTTCCCCCATGATAAAATACACAATCCCTTTGTTTCTGGGAGGCAGCAATGTATTTGGTCAAATGCAAACCACTTTCTTGGAATGGGAGACACTTCTGCTCTCAATGTGGATTATGGTGCAGAAAATAAAATAGTGATTACACCGCCATTACTTATGTGCTTAGCTTGCTGCTGATCACAGTGCCCTATTCTTTGCTGAAACCCATGGATCACCACATCAAAGCCTATATCCAGCAGGAGCAAGTGCCAAGATTGTCGCTAATGAGACTTCATTTTGCTACGTCATCCCCCGGCTTACACCTACCAAAGAAAGACCTTTATTATGTGACTCAGCACCTTTATCAATTGGCCTATCACTTTTTTTTTGTTTTCAATTCTTCATTGAAAAAACAAAGCAGAACAATACAGAGGGGGTAAGATGGGGAGGAAGTGAAGCAATTCAAATGGGATGGGATGTGAGACATAGGACATGTCTGAAGGGGAGGAGAGGGAGGCTCAGACGGAAGACAGGTAAGGAGTTGGGTAGAAGGAGTAGAGGGGGAAGTGTGGGAGGAGGGGGAAAACAGTTGTAGGGGCAGGAGGGCCTCCTGGTAGGGCATCCGGGGAGGTTAAGCGCAAGATCAAGGATTAATGTCCTGGAGAAAGGGTGCTGTTGTGGGTACACTAGCACATCCAAGAGCTCAATTACAGTAATGTGCTGTTGCTTGCAACATTCAGATCTATGTGGGTATATTCATTACATCCTTGAATATCAAGTTTGCAATAACCAATGCTTGTTAACTGTCCCATTTATTATGACCAATGCTTGTTGATTGTGAACACTGTATCCCATCTGCTAAATGTGTGCCAACTGCAAATGCCAAAACATGTGCTATTCACAATGTGATCTGCACTGAACATGTGCCACAATCAGGAGGATAATTCCTCATTTCCTTAAAAAGCAACCAACTGCCTTTCCACCTGCTCCAACTGTAACTGCCAAAACATGTGCTCTTCACAATGTGATCTGTATTAAACATGTGCTACAGTCGGGAAGATAATTCCTCATTTCCTTAACAAGCAACCAACTGCCTTTCCACCTGACCCAACTGTAACTGCCAAAACATGTGCTCTTCACAATGTGATCTGTATTGAACATCTACTACAGTCGGGAGGTAAATTTCTCATTTCCTTAACAAGCAATCAACTGCTAAAAGGCACATGTGCACATTTGATTATTTAAGTGAGTCTTCGGCCTTGCTTGGCTTTGTACCTATTGCTCTGCTCACCTGTTTCAAGTCAAATCAAGTTCCTTGTCCTCCAGCCTGCCTTCAGCCAATTTCTAATGTTCCTCGTTCTCCGACCAGCTCCCGGTCGAGTTCCAGCATTTCTTGTACTCTGGACAGCTTCCAGGTGAGATGCCACGATCCTCGCCTTCCGATCCGCTTTCTGTGGTGTTCTGCCTCTGCTCTTCTGTCTTCTGCTGATGATCCCGAATTTCCTGTAAAAGAGAGAAAATAAGAAAGGTGAAAAAAACCAGTTTGGGTTTTTCAGAAATTTTCAAGCAAGTACCTTCATTTCAAGGTAAAGACGGATCAATTGCTTAAATGAAACAAAAGAGAGCTCTGTCTTTTAAATAATTTATGACAAGAACTAATGTGATTTATCGTTTGGGTGGGAATCCAAGATACCGCTAAAGGGAAGATGTATTTCTTGTAACAAGCGCTCCCCTGAAAATTAGGAGATTGGAAATAGAGCAAGTTTTTCAAAACTATTATTGGCAAGTAATTACTCTAGAACACAAAGAAACCCTTTAGTCAAGTTAACTGTTTTTGAGTTTGGACATTGCTTCAGAGACTCTGAAAGTATTGTAAAAAGAGAAAGACTCCTTCAGCCTTATAGACACGTATGCAGAATGTGTCAACAATAACTGACATTATGCAATGTACAGTAGTTTATGCAAGTTCAATGTAGTAATAAAGTTATTCTTTTTTCAGCCCAGAATCCTATAAAACCAAGAACCAAGGGGCATTTTTATAGCCCCCTAGCTCCACCTTGTGCCAGATTAACGTAATTGATTTTGACATTAATGTGGCCCAACATGGCCAAAATCCCTGCTCCGTATATAAAGGGTGGTGCAATGCATGGATTGCGCCATCCTGTAACCCTTTGCCCTACATTATGCCTGTGCCAGGCATAATGTGCGCAAAGGGGGCGTTCCCCTGTTAGGAGAGCCGGTAAAATGGTGCAAGAAAATCTATGGGATTTCCTTGAGCCATTTATTATGGCACTTTTAAAGCCTGCTCAAGAGCAGGCATTAGAAGGGGGCTCCATTATTTAGAATGGGCCCCTATGTACTCTGCAGGAGTAGCGCCAATATTTTGGTGCTACTCCTGCTGAGTACATCAATAGTGTCATTAAAAATGACACTATTTTAAATACAGCACACACATGTTGGCGGTAGGGGGTGCTAAGGGGCGCAGGAAAGTGGCGTTGCACTCAGTGCAGCACCACTTTCCATAAATCTGCTGCTAAGTATTTTGAGAAATCAAAAGTCCTGATGCCCAACACAATACAGAGTCCAGGGTCCAGCAGTCCAATTCTGTAGTCCATGAAGCAGAAGCTGGTATTTTCTCTTTTTCTCTTCCCAAAACCCTCTCCCCCTTGAGGACTTGAGAGAGGGCAATGTACTCTTTATCGTGGTCACGTTAGTCCTCATCAGGATTGGGGAATTGTCATTGCTCCATCGAACTTCTGGAATTTAGGTGAGTGGTTCACACAGAACAGGCACCCACATCTGGAGGAAGTTCTCCATTCTGTCCTGGAGGATGTAGATGATTCACTCATGGGAGGGCCCCTGGTACACCACCGTGAGCCACTCCTCATGAAAGGGGTGTGGAGGGGAGCACCAGTGACAAATAATACATACTTTGACAATGGCAAGAGCCGTTTGTTAGAGGTGGCTCTGAAGACGGGAAATGTGCGGAAGGTCCACTGGATCATGTAAAAAGATGAAAGAGCAGGGAGAGGAGTCTTGATCAGCAGGGTCTCACACAATGTGGACCCCAATGCATCCCAAAAAGGCTGCATTGAGGAACAATCACAGAGGACATGCAGTAGATCACAGCGGGCCTTAGGACAACATCAACAGGTCGTGTGACCTCACTGGGTCCAGTGCCAATCAGTCTTGAGGAGTCTTGAGGAGGTAGAACTTCAAACGAGCCTCTGCGTCTGCAACCAAGCTTGCCATTTGACATGGAGGTTATTGAGAAAAGGAAGGGAGAAAAGTTGACAATTTTGAAGGTTATAGAAACTAAACATTACTTTGCTGAAGCAGCCCGAGGTCTTGAGATAAGAGATTACCAAAGAGATTGAAAGGGTCCAAGGACACATAACAAAGCAATGGCGAAGACAGTGTTTTAATTAGCGGTACCTCCAAGACTGTTGAGACAGGAGAGAAATCTCCTCACTGAGTGCCATGAATGATTTGAGGGCGCCTCCATCGAGAACCTGGTGCAGACTCTTGATGCCTGCTGTCTGCAATGATTATCCATCTAGGACCTCAAAGCTGATGCGCAAGCTTGTGTTGCCTCATAGTGCTGCATGCTCATGGAAGAGGGTGTCCATGCCGAAAAGGCTATGGGCTCAGTGCTAGGATTGCAACATGGGCTGTAAGATCAGATTGGCAGGGCATGGCGGAAGCACACCTCCCCTGTAGAGTGGATATAGTCCTTGCAAGCAGACCAGTAGTGCAGTCTCCAGGAAAGCATATACGCCAGCTGGGAGAGGTAGATGGCCAAGGCTTTGTGCTTAACCAAGGGGAGGCTCAAGCCACTGCACGAGCAATGTGCCAGGAGTTTGGCCCAGGCAAAACAGAGACTTAGGTGAACTGTAAAAGTGTCAAAATTCTCACTGCCTGTACTTTCCCCCAAATGGAAAGTCCAAGGTGAGACCATTTTTCAATGTCAAGTTTCTTACGGGCTATGAGGCGGTTGGGGTTGTCTGCCAGCATGTGTTCCAAATCCCTGTTGACATAGGTACTTGAGGTGCAATGCTTTGCAGTGGAAGGGGTAGCTGAATATCGCCACACTCTTTTCCCAGTTCACTTAATACCCCAAAAGTGCTGCAAAGTCAGTTATAATGTCCAACAGGGCTGGGAGAGAGCAAGGGAGATACATGACAGTGAGTAGTATGTCATCTGAGTAGAGATATACTGTGGGCGTCTCTCCTAGAATAGGGATGTCAGAAAGGAGCAGGGATTGATGGAAAGAGGCTTCAAGGGTTTCTATGGCCAGGAGGGATGTCAGTAATGAAAAAGGGTGCACTGGATTGGTTGCAAAGTGGTACTACCACTCAATCCTATTGAACACCTTCTCGGTGTCCAAGGAGAGGGCAAGAGCCTTGCCCACTAGGTCTTTGGTCACACACATGGTATGAGCAAAAATACGGAGATGGTTCCTAGAGGAGCAGCCGAGGACTAACCACACCTTCGTGTGGTGGATCAGAGATGGTATCACCTTGCCGTGGCGGGCTGTGAGGAAGCCGTGAAAAGATTGTAATGCTCTTGTTGAATAAAGATATAGCTTCTACAGAGGAGAGAGTCCTTTCTCTGTTTGGGGAGGACTGCTATCATCACTCTATTGGAGATGGAGCCAAGTGAACCTGTCGGGTCTGCATTACTGAAGGCGCCATAGGGAGAATCAACTATCTCCTCACCATCCCACTTATAGAACTCAGCGGGGAAGCCATCTTCCCTGGGGGCTCTGTAATAGGGACGTCCACAGAGGGCTTGCCCAATCTTGGTCTTACTAATTTCCCCAACAAGCAAGGCTCTTCTATACTCGTTGAGGCTCGGAAGGTGTACACTATTGAAGAAAGCCCCCGTGCAGGCAGGATCAGCCAAAGTCACCGGGATGTAGAGTGCCTGGTAAAAGTTCAGAAATTCATTGATATGTCTTGTGGGCGGTCAACAACAGTGGAGTCCATGAATTAAATGGCAGGGATAGCAACCACAGCTTCCTGTTGGAGCAGTTGGGCCTCTAAGAGGCAGCCTGCCTTCTCCCCCTGTTTATAGTAGCAACCCTTGAGCCTCTGAAGTTTGCACTCAACCTTGGAAGTGAACAGGGTGTTAAGTTTTATTCAGGCCTTCTCCAGATGATGATAGGTAGGGGTGAGGGCTTTGAAGTATAGAGATGTGTAAGGGTCACAATGTCACCCTCCAAGTCTTTCTGCCAACC
This sequence comes from Pleurodeles waltl, assembly GCF_031143425.1. Lineage (NCBI taxonomy): Eukaryota > Metazoa > Chordata > Amphibia > Caudata > Salamandridae > Pleurodeles > Pleurodeles waltl. Next base: position 46,766,158 of record NC_090444.1, read on the forward strand.
ACTGCGCATTGGCCAGGGCTGCATCACTCAAGAGCTAGCCATGATTGGGGGCCTTTGGGGCTGCCCACAGAACCTTGTGGGAAGAAACCAAGCAGATACCGTGCAGGTACCCAGAGACGTGGGAGGAGAGTTGAGATGTGTCCTGATTAGTGTAAAGGTGTGCTAAACTTGGATGCCAAGTTTTGTGGCCTGGGAAGGCAAGGCCTAGGTCCAGGAAAACAAGACTGGGGAGTGGTCAGAAAGCTCTGCCTCCATGATCCAGGATTCCCGGGAGATGGCAACTACCCAGTGGGAAACCATGATAAAATCTGCCTCATTTGGGTACCATGTACTGATGATAAGAAGGTATACTCCCGATCTAATGGGTGTGAGAGTCACCAATAGTCCACTAAGCCTTGATCAGAGAGCACGTCCCCCAGGAGGGCTATATCTGCATTGTCACCAGCATGAAGGGGACTGGTACGATCTAGCACCATATCCTGTTCTAAGTTCCTGTCGCCCCCAAGGAGGTATTGGGAGTCCGTTATTTCCAGGAGGAGGTGGTTGATCTGGAGGAAGAAGACCCTGTAGACCAAGCTAACACAATGTGTCCACCCCTGAACTTCAGATTGACAAAAATTTAGATACCGTCCAGGTCAAACCAGGACTTGAGGATGGTGACAGGCAAGGATCTGCATTTCCTGGAGGGTCTGGAACCAGGCACCAGAGACAGTAAACTGTGGGCCTAGGCTTGAGGCACCAGCACGTCAGGGGGGGGCCCACAGAGATGGGCGGGGAGGAGGATAAAGCACACTCACTGGAGTAGCAGGATAGGGACTAAGGTGCTGGGGCTGACTAGCATCAGGCCGATTCATACACCATGTGCCACCCCTGCAGCACCAAGTGAACGTGGAGGGGGAACTCTGCGAACATCAGGCATGCAGCAGATGCCAAACAGTTGTGTCATTGAAATGATGGGGCCAGGAGCAATGAAAGGCAGGGGTGGAGGAGTGAGTGGTGTAGGGTAGTTGTCACAAGAACCAATGGGATGCTGAGGGCTGCAGGGATGGAGAGGGGGCTGAAGTGGGCCAAGAGGGGGAAGGAAGGAGGGAAGGGTGGGTCCACAGTCCACAATGGCAACGTGCCAGACTGGGTTTACATTCCTACTAGAAGCACATCAACTATAACATGAACAGTCCTGTTAACATGAAACATCAAAGAACATAATAACATTTCAGAGGCATGCATGCACACAACAAGAGAAACCAGTACAACTGAGAACAGAACATATTACAGGTGCTGGAAAACAATTGGTAACAACTTGACAATGTAAACAGTCTTGAGGAAAGCCATGCAGGTGCAAGCATTATACTCATCTGTCCCCTGTGTGGAGGGCAATGATCTTGGTGCTCTGCAGTTGATGCAGGAAGGCAGCTATCCTGGCAATAGGAAGCAAGTCTCAGACATGGGGTGGGTGGGCTTCAGTGGGGAGTGAGATTTGTTGTGGCCCCGGATTTGGGTGCTGGCAGCCACCACCTTAAAGGCCAAGTCCCTGACATCCTGGAATCGGGTGGCCTCTCCAGGTCACTGCCCCGGTTGTGGTTTCCGCCAGTGTAGCAGCATCCACCAGGAGTGGCAGTAGAGTGAGGCAAGACTGTGGAGTGGTGGTGAGTCTGCAGGCTCAGGGGGGGCAAATTCCACAGCATGCTCAGTGAGTCCTTCCCAGGCATCCAGGTTGGAAAAGTCTTTGGACTTGCTGTCTTTTGTGATCCACATAGGGGCAGGCTTAAACAGACCAAACTTGCACGCATATTTATACTTTTTTAGCGCTGCATTTGCATATTTTTTTTACACAAGTGGGGCAAACTTACAAAATATAATTGTATTTTGTAAGTTTGCGTTGCTTTTGCATCAAAAAAGTATGCAAAAAAGTATAAATATGGGCCTCCATATCCAGCTTTCAGAGTTTGGGCCAGAGAGCCACAAATGTCTTCCTTCTGTCATTGTTCTCCCACAAAACGTCAGCAGTTATTAGGATCTCATGTCCCTTGAATTTGTATGAGCCATGTGATCAGGCTGCTGTTAGGAGCTGCTGCACCTGTTCATGACGGAGAAAGCAGACTAATATAGGGCATGGTTTCCTCAATGATTTCTGGAACAGTACCCCCATGCTGTGCGTCCATTAGATCTCCAAGGCGGGAGAGAAGGTGAGGCCCATGAACATGGGGAGAAGGCTAATGAGGAAAACCCTAATGTCTGTGCTCTCAGCATGTTCTGGGAATCCAGAGAAGAGGGCATTGTCTCTGTGACTCCTGTCTTCCAGATCTGTGAGTTTATTTTGCAGGAATAATAGTTCCTAGTCCCTATCCTGTATGGTGTTGAGGTGGTCTTCCATAACCATGAGCTGCTTTTCGAGGGCTTCTCGACAAGGAACCAAAAGGAGGGAAGGGGTCAGGCCCCCAGAGAGGTGGGGGAGAGAGTGCCCTGTGGGACTGAGGAAGATCAGGTAGCTCCCTGAGCTGGTGACCAGGTAGTGTCAGGCTTCCAGGAAGTAGCAAGCACTGGGCAGAGAGGCAACAGCAGCAGGTGTTTGTCAGTCTGGGTCAGCAACTTCTAGGCCTACCACACACCCCCTAAGATTGCAGAGGTGCAGTCTATGAGTGGGGGTTGCCCCGACACCTCAGTCAGAAGTGGTGAACAGATTTCCATGCTATGATGGATGACCCTAGACTCCAGGAGGGGAGGAACACAGCCTGGAGGATGGGCCATTGATCAATGGCAACCCTCTTCCAAGGGTGCAGTGTGGGCAATGGTGTAAGCACAGATCCAAAGAAGCACCCCACCCTGTAGGAGGGGACCAATGGGCAATAGGAGAGGGTCAGGTTCATGGAATCAGCACAAAGAGCGGCACTGTTGGTGAAGTACTGGGGCACACAGGCAGGCAGCCTGAGGTGGGGCAGGATCACCTGGCTCAGGAAAGTGGGCTGTGGGTCCCCTGGAGTAGGTGATTTTGAGGGGGGGCAGAGCAGTCAACAGGCCACCATGAGGCCAAATGTCCCTAGGGTAGGTGTCAATCTTTGTGTGTTTCTCTCCTGTGGTGGTGGGGCACATCCAGTCAGTGATAGGCCACTCCCTGCATGCAGGTGGGAGAGCACTTCATGAAATCCTGCTCCTGGGCTCCATTCAGGGGCGGCCCCAAATCCTGTGCATGCTATAGGCAGAAGACCACTTGCAGTAGACTAAGGGCCTGATTCTAACTTTGGAGGACGGTGTTAAACCGTCCCAAAAGTGGCGGATATACCACCTACCGTATTACGAGTTCCATAGGATATAATGGACTCGTAATACGGTAGGTGGTATATCCGCCACTTTTGGGACGGTTTAACACCGTCCTCCAAAGTTAGAATCAGGCGCTAAGTCCCTCGCACAGTGTGGGAGGGAGCCCTTCTGTGCCCAGGGTGCTCCCCTGGCTGTGTTGTACGTGGGGATAGTAGACTTAGCAGGCCGCAGTTCTGTGAGGTGGATATGATCTGTGGCACCAGTCATGCCACCTGTCATGAGGGAAGCTGGTGATCCTCCCTGCGTGGTCAACCACTAGGTCGTGCCAATCGGGATGGTGGCAGACTATTTAGGCCACAATGATGCTGTGATGCTTGGAGCCACGTTGCCCGGCTGGTCTTGCTAGTCATTCTGTGTGAGAGTTGATGATGGACTGACCTATGTGGTTCAAAGTGTCCGGCCGTCCTGCCATTCTTGGAGGCAGATCAGTGAGAAGGGGTGAATGCCTTGTGCCTGGGTGTAGGAAAGTAGCATCTTTCTAGCTTGGTTACCCCCACTTCTGGCCTGTTTGTCAGTGTTTTTGACTGTGTCTATTGGAATCCTGCAAATCAGGACCCCTGTATTTATGCTCTCACCCTTAAATTATGGTTATTGCCTACTGGTAACTCAGTATTTCACCCACAATTGGCATACTGGTACCCTCTTATAAGTTCCTAGTATATGGTACTTAGGCAACCAGGGCTTTGGGGGCCCAGGGGATCCCTATGGGCTGCAGCATATCTTTTGCCACCCTTAGGGAGCCCATGCAAAGGCTTCTGCAGGACTGCCATTGCAGCCTGCATGAAAAGGTGCATGCACCCTTTCACTGCCATTTACACTGCACCAGGTCACTTATAAGTCACCCTATAGCAGACCCTCCAGCCCTGAGGGCAGGGTGCAGAGTATTTGTGTGTGATGGCACCCCTGCACTAACAGAGGTGCCCCATGACCTCACGACCATTTTCCCAGACTTTGCGAGTGCGGGACGCCATTTTACGCATGTACTGAACATAGGTCACTATCTATGTCCAGCTACATAATGGTAACTCCGAACATAGGCATGTTTGGTATCAAACATGTTGGAATCATACCTCAAGGCTTTTGCAAGCATTGGTTGTATGATTACATGCACTCTGTCGGCTCCTTAGAGGACCCCCGTATTGTCATCCCAGCCTTCTGAGGTTTTCCAGGCACCCCCAGCTGCTGCCACCTCTCATACAGGTTTCTGCCCTCCTGTTGCTTAAAAAGCTGGAGCCCAGGAAGGCAGAACCAAGGATTTCTTTTGAAAGAGGGGTGTTACACCCTCTCCCTTTGGAAATAGGTGTTGCAGGCTTGGGAGGGATATCCTCCCCAAACCACTGGAAATGCTTTGAAGGGCACATTTGGTGCCCTCCTTGCATATTCCAGTCTACACCAGTCCAGGGACCCCCAGTCCCTGCTCTGGCGTGAAACTGTCCATCATCACCCCAGGGGTGGTGCTCAGAGCTCCTCCAGAGGGTCCCTGGGTTTTGCCATCTTGAATTCCAAGTTGGCAGGTCACTCTGGGAGAATCTGAGTGGCTAGTGCCAGCAAGTGACATCAGAGTCCTCCCCTGATAGTTGCTCACCAGTTTAGCTGCCCAATCCCCCTATCTGGGCTATTTAGGTTCTCTCTTTTGGGTGGTTCTTCATATTGGGATTGCAAGACTCCAGCAGGAATCCTATGCATCCTCCAGTTTAACTTCTCACTGAAGAAACTGCATTTGGACCCTCCAGGAACTCTACAAACTGCAACAAAGAAGCAAAGACGAATTATGCAACAGTACATCTTCAGTTCCCGCCAGCAACTGCAACTATTTCCTGGTCGTGCATCCTCAGAGGACAGCCTGTCTTCAGCCTGCACCAGAAGAGCGAAGGAATCTCCATTGGGGTGAAGGAGTCACTCCCCTGCTTCAACAGGCACCTACTCCAATGATGATTGGCTGCATGGATCCCCTCTCCTGCTGAGCTGCGTGGATCCTGCATCACAGGTAGTAGACTGAAGTGGTCCCGACAATCCTGACGTCCTACTGTCCACTCTGGTGGAGGTAAGAGCTTGCTTCCCCACACAAGACAGTTCCCCCGTGCACTGCATGTTTTCCAGTTGCCAAGGCTTGTTGGAATCCTTCCACAAAGTTCTTCATGCACCGTGCAGCTCCGGCCCCCAGCACTCTATTCTGTGACACCCATCTTCCTGAGTGGTTCTTCGGCAGCGTGGGAGCCTTTGTTGTAGTGCTGCATGGGCCTCCTTTTGCGCCTCATTTGTCCCTGTGCTGTGGGACCCCTGTTCATGCTGCCTGGTCTTCTGTGGGCTCTCCGAGTTGCTAAGAGCCACCTCTGACTCCCTTTCCTGGGTAGAGTCCACCTGGTCCTTCCTGGTCCCAGGCAGCGCCACTTTCCACTAACCGCAAGCTTTGCGAGTGCCAAGGCTTATTGGCAGACTTCAGTGCTGCAAATCAGACTGCAATCCTCCATCCAGCATAGGACATCACATGCACCAACCAGGAACGAGACTTCATCTTCTTGGGTGCAAGACTAACTGTTCTTCTTCACCTGTGGTTCTTCTTTTGCGCCTTCATTAGGGTTAGCAGGGGCTCCTGTTATCCCTAGACTCTTCTGTGCTTCTTTGACTTGGTCCCCTACTTCCACAGGTCTTCAGGTCTAGGAATCCGCTGTTGGTGTCTTGCAGTCTCTTCTGGTTCTTGCATAATCTTCTTTATCATGTCTCCGTGTGTTCTGGGAAAGTCACTGTGTTTTACTCCTGCTTTTCTGGGCACTGGGGTGGGTTCTAGTACTTATCTTTGGTGTTTTCTAGTACTACCAGTGCCCCTCTACACACTACACTTTCCTAGGGGGGAACCGACATTCACATTCCGCTTTCTTAGTATGTGGTTTGTGTTACCCCTAGGCCCATTTCTAACTACTATGATTTTCCCTAATTGCACTGTTTTCTAACTGTGTTTGTGCCTATTTCTGAATACTAGTGTATAGAATTTGTGTTTCACTTACCTCCTAAATGAGTAGAGTCTCTATGGTATTTTTGGCATTTGTGTCACAAAAATAAAGTACCTTTTATTTTGTAACAATTAGTATTTTCATGCATGTTTGTGAGTATTGTGTGACTACAGTGGTATTTCACGAGCTTTGCATGTCTCCTAGATAAGCCTTGGCTGCTCAGCTAAAGCTACCTCTAGAGAGCCTGGGTTCTAGACACTGCCTACATTTCACTAATAAGGGATAACTGGACCTGGTATAAGGTGCAAGTACCTTAGGTACCCACTACAAATGAGGCCGATTTCCTACACTGGGATCTGGGCTTTGTCTGCTGGGAAGAAGGAGGGAGCCAACTTCTCGCACTCCCAGGATGCAAAACACTACATACTGGGCTCTGCAGGAGCCAGCGCTGAGTTAGGGCAAAGACTGGGCGGCCTGTGATGTCAATACAGACTGCTGCTCCATGTGCTGCAGCAGGCCATGTGGCAGTGCGTGAGGTGGAGTAGTCAGGTGGGTTACCATAGCGAGGTACCACGGCCAGGGCATTGACTCCCCCTTGCACTACGGAATTGGGGGTAGTGTGTGCTGGCACCCCCAGAGCTAATAATGCCCTTCTGGATCCTTCAGCGCCATCCAGCTGAAAGATCAGAACAATCGAAAGGCCATCTTCATGCGTGGCCGGACCACTCCCCCTGGTCTATCACATTTGTACTCATCTGGAGTCCCTGTGACTGCATGATATTGGAAAATCATATTCAAGGGGGTATACGAGACCCTCATTCCCAATGATGGAGTAGCTATCCCATTCATAGTTAGATACTTCAGAATGGCATTTGGAATGTGTAGTCACCCATCTTGCACCATGCTGAATTCTTCAGGGCTGGAGAAACTTACAATTCAGATCTTGCTCATCTAAAAGGTTGTGAAACCATCTTTCAACATACAAATGCCCACACTAAATTCAAACCTAAAATATTTGGGAGGCTACAAGAAATTTGTTAGTGTACTATATGGGATATTGATGGAGGAGCCTTATTGAAATCCCAGGGCCAGATTGTGTTATTTACATGGCAACTGAGACGTCAGAAGATATTCACAGAAGAGGACAGATCAGATTTACTGGCCAGCCATGACAGAGGCCTAGGTGCACTCTGGATGAAGTTTAGTTATGAAAATTCCACAGGTGTGGCATTGGTCAACTCACAAGCTAAGCATGGTCAAACTAATGCCCACATTCAATTGCTGGAGGTGGCACTAAGCCAATGGAGACAAGATGCATCCCTCTTTCTTGCTTCTTCCCTTTAGGGACTACATCTGGAAGCAACTCAAGACCTCAAGGCCTCTGAAGAATATTACTTTACTGAAGCTAGCTATTCTACATGACACTGAAGATATTCTGAGGACGATTAATCATAAGCAACGGTGGCTAGTTGGAAATCCCAGTAACCTCTGAATCTCAAGGAGTGGTCAGAAGCCATGATGAAGACAGCAGTTCACAAACAATTGACATATTGAGTGACTAACCAGTTATTGCTGTTTGAAGTTATCTGTCAATCATTTATACAACTAATGTAATCTATGACAGGATGAGACAAGGTCACAAACTGCTTTGTTTACTTTGATTAACTTGCATGCTGCATGGCTAGTTGGCCTGGGATAAGCCCTTTATGATAGGTTTTCTTTTTTTAATTTCTTATTTTCTCTTTCATTTTGCTCTGTTCTTTGACACTGCTTTATCTATCTGGTAACTTAGAGTTCTATTGGTGTGATCTGAACTACGGACAATGTATCAATATTTTGTTGGATTAGAGTGCAGTACCTGATGCTCAAATGGTTTACATTCTCTATTTGCATTTGAAAACCCAAATAAATATTTTAAACAGAAAAAAGATATCCCCCAAGCTCCTCCGTCTCAGAGGCACCCCCCGGAATAGGATGGCAGAAATTGGATGAGAGAGGTTTTATGGTCAGTTGCTCTATTATGGCACTCTGTCCTTTCCACAATTTGGAAAGGATGTTCTCTCTGGAGGTTTATTAAGAGTCTAAAAGCCTGGCTTTGTAATCCTGTGAAATCAATGGTGGTCTGTCAAAATGATGTGTTAGTCAATAGTGCCATAAAGCTTTATACTGGGTCCACTTAATCAATACCTGTAACGAATAAGAATAGGTTTTGAGGACCTCTACCTACATGTCACGTACAGTCATAGGGTATGCAGCTGAGAACCCTTAGCATAGTAGTCTGATTTCAGTGGGTTCTGCATCCCACTGAAAATATGCTATGATCAAGATAGTTTGCCTGCCACAAATCAGTCTTTCACCTGTGTAAGCATAAAATAATGTGGTTAAGATGTGCTCGCTTCTATAACTGAAATATTATATATTCATAAGTCTACAGTTCAGAGATTAGTTTGTTTGGTAACAGAGTAGGCAAAATAGGAAGTCCAAATGTTAGGAACAGCAGAGGCCAAATATAGATCTGGAGAAAAATTAAAAATAATACATGTGAAAATGGTATAATTACACAAAATTTGTGTTTTGCAAAATTCATGAAATTTCTCAAATTTGCACTCTGTGCAACATTGCGTAATTTTAGCACGTGAGAGATTTTCTTCTTAAACTGTCTCCCGCTGGCATCTTGCGAGACATATTTATGTGAAACAGGCGCTTTAATAAAAACAGTCACACTCTTTCTTGCGCCCCTTAGTGCCCCCTAGTGCCACTGTGGTAGTGCCGTCTTTATAATACCATGGCGGTAGTTAGGGTGACTAGCATCATTCCTTTTGACGCTAGTCCGGCCCTTTGCAGGACTAGCGTCAAAAATGATGATGCTAATCCTGCAAGGCACCCAGAGGCCCATTGTAATCAATGGGAGCCTCTTTTTAACGCCTGCACTTAGCAGGTGTTAAAAATTGGCAAAAAAATTGGTGCATAGATTCCTTTGCACCATTTTTTCTGCCCCCCCTAGTGCCGAATGCCCCCTTTGCATACATAATGCCTGGCGCAAGGGATTACAAAGTGGAACAATGTAAGCATTGCACCACTTTGTAAATATGGTGCAGCGCTTTTCCCCTTCCAACGCCACATTAGCATAAAACATTTACGCTAATGTGGCGTTGGAATGTCGCAAGGGCTCCTAAATGCCCCATCATGACCTGTATTTGGTGGTGGTAATTCTGCAGAACTTGGAAAAATTTAGGAGTAAGTAATGTTTTCCACCCTCTGAGGGCTGAGACATGGTTCTGAGGCTTCCCCCGGGCGGGTGCTCCGTCTGTGTGTAAGAAAACCGGTTTTATCTTGCCTGAAGGCTTTTTGCTGTACTGAAAAGAGATTCTTTTTTATTTACTGGTAAAAATATCTGGTATTGTGGATCACTGTCCAGGAATAACTTCCAGCCTTCCTTTGTTGGTGTATTTTGAAAATCAAAAGTGACTGTGTGCAAAGGTTATATAATTGTCCAGAGCCATGCAGTACATTTTCCTAGTGACAAAGCACCTTGGCTAGCTAGAGAATCAGGCTTTGTTCCATTCAGAGCTGCTGGTGCTGAAACCACAGGCTTTAGCAAGAGCTTGGTGATGGTGTATTTTCAAGGGGCCGTTTAAACTCCTGCTTTGTGCCACTGGTTCTCAAGGTACTGGGGCAACTCATTTGCCTTATCTAACATTAAATCATGCCTACAAGTGGGTCAATTACAGATGAAGTTCCGATTGGCACTTTGTGTTTTTTTGGGATTTATTTTCCTCCCAAAATGTGAAAATCATTTTCTATGTTTTACTATATTGTTTTTGGAATGTTATTGCTCCTATTAAAATTGAATTTAACACACAGTTCCTTCTGGGATTTTCTGCTGCTGGTACCACAGCAATCAGGTGCTCAGCAGAGTTTCTCTAAAGCCATGTGTGCCCTATCCATTGTGAGTTACTATGTTGGTGAGCGTACCCTCCTCCCATTTAGTAACTGCCAAACTACTTCCCGGGGTTTTCTCTGCAGCTACCGCTGCTGTCAACCCTAAGACAGGTTTCTGCCCCCCTGGGGCCTGGGCAGCCCAGTCCCAGGAAGGCAGAACAAAAGATTTCCTCTGAGAGAGGGTGTTACACCCTCTCCCTTTGGAAATAGGTGTGAAGGGCCTGGAAGGAGTAGCCTCTCCTGGCCTCTGGAAATGCTTTGAAGGGCACAGATGGTGCCCTTCTTGCATAAGCCAGTCTACACCGGTTCAGGGATCCCCCCAGCCCTGCTCTGGCGAGAAAGGGGACAAAGAAAAGGGGAGTGACCACTCTCCTGACCAGCACCTCCCAGGGGAGGTGCCCAGAGCTCCTCCAGTGTGTCCCAGACCTCTGCCATCTTGAATCCAGAGGTGTGAGGGAATAATGGGGGCCTCTGAGTGGCCAGTGCCAGCAGGTGATGTTAGAGACCTTACCTGATAGGTGCTTACCTGGTTAGGTGGCCAATCCTCCTCTGAGGGCTATTTAGGGTCTCTCCTGTGGGTTTCTTGTCAGATAATGAATGCAAGAGCTCACAAGAGTTCCTCTGCACCTCTCTCTTTGACTGCTGCCAGGGATCGACTGCTGACTGCTCCAGGATGCCTGCAAAACTGCAACAAAGTAGCAAGAAGACTACCAGCAACATTGTAGCGCCTCATCCTGCCGGCTTTCTCGACTGTTTCCTGGTGGTGCATGCTCTGAGGGCTGTCTGCCTTCATCCTGCACTGGAAGCCAAGAAGAAATCTCCCGTGGGTCGACGGAATCTTCCTCCTGCCAACGCCGGCAGCAAACTTCTGCATCACCGGTCCTCTGGATCCCCTCTCATCCTGACGAGCCTGGTCCCTGGAACACATGAGCTGGGTCCAAGAGTCCCCGACAGTCCAGTGGTCCTTCTGTCCAAATTTGGTGGAGGTAAGTCCTTGCCTTCCCAAGCCAGACAGTAATCCTGTTTACTGCGTGAACTGCAGCTGGTCGGGCTTCTGTGCACTTTTGCAAGACTTCCTTCGTACACAGCCTAGCCCAGGTCACCAACACTCTGTCCTGCATTGCCCAACTCGCTGAGTTGGACTCCGAGTTCGTGGGACCCTCTTTTGTTGTGCTGAGTTGACCGTCATGCTCAGATCTTCTGTACACCTGTCCAGGTGTTTCTGCGGGTGGCTCTCCGTATTGCTGAGCACCATCTCTGTCTTCTCCTCCAAGGGGTGACCTCTTTTTCATTCCCGGGCCCTGGCAGCACCCAAAACCTTCAACCGCGACTCTTGCAGCTAGCAAGGCTTGTTTGCGGTCTTTCTGCATGGAAACAACTCTACATCCTCTAGCATTCCGTGGGACATCTTCTGACCAAAGAAGAAGTTCTTGGCACCTTCCATTGTTGCAGAATCTTTGGCTTCTTCCACCCGGAGGCAGCCCTTTTGCACCTTCATCTGGGGTTTAGTGGGCTCCTGCCCCCCCCGGACACTTGTGTGACTCTTGGACTTGGTCTCCTTCCTTTACAGGTCCTCAGGTCTAGGACTCCATCTTCAGTGCTTTGCAGTCAGTTGTTGTTCTTGCAGAATCCCCTATCTCGACTTTACTGTCTTTCTGGGGTAGTAGGGTAACTTTACTCCTACTTTTCAAGGTCTTGGGGTGGGATATCTTGAACACCCTTGGTGTTTTCTTACACTCTCAGTGACCCTCTACACACTACACTAGTCCTGGGATCCATGTGTGGTTCGCATTCCTCTTTTGGAGTATATGGTCTGTGTTGCCCCTAGGCCTATTGCATCCTTTTGTATTCTACAGTGTTTGCACTACTTTCTGACTGTTTTACTTACCTGATTTTGGTTTGTGTGTATATTTTGTGTATTTTACTTACCTCCTAAGGGAGTATATCCTCTGAGATATTTTTGGCACATTGTCACTAAAATAAAGTACCTTTATTTTTAGTATTGTGTTTCTTATGATACAGTACCTATGTGATATAAGTGATATAGTAGGAGCTTTGCTCTGCTATAGCTACCTCTATCAGCCTAAGCTGCTAGAACACTACTAATCTACTAATAAGGGATAACTGGATCTGGCACATGGTGTAAGTACCATCAGGTACCTACTATAAGCCAGGCCAGCCTCCTACACTTTGGGCCTGAGATTGCTCGAGACCTTGTTTTGGGAGCAAGGAGCTCTCCGATCGGGGCATGGACGCCCCTGGCATCCTCTAGAGCATGGCGGCCCTAACTGTCAGACGGATCTGAACCCCTGGGGACCACGGTATCTCCTGATGTGCCCAATGGGGCAGCATACTGATAATCCCTGCCCCTGATGCCTGCATAATGGTATGTCCTCATGTCTTACCCCGTGATTTCTGATATTCCTTATAGAGGCATTTGTGATGATTTCATGTCATGTATATCTTGTGGTAATGGGTTCCTGTGGCCCAGGCATTTATGCTAGTATGTGTTCATGACTTGCCATATGTAATAATGTTTATTTTATGGACATTTATGTTGTATTTATGACATGTGCATGTATTTACTGTGATTCCTGACTACAGCTTATGTTACAGAATCCTGAGTACTTACATGTTCTAATGTGACTACTGCTTATTCCTGCAGAGTATTAGTAACCTGTGTATAGTTCTGATAACTGCTAAGGTAGCAGGGTATTTCTGACATGTAATGTTTGGTCTAATTATGCTTTGTGCAATACAGTTTATTTTTACATAACTAGGTGTTTCGTTTACTTTGTGGAGTATAGATTGCGTCACGTGTGTTGTGTGTGTTGTGCAAACGCTTTACACATTGCCTCCGGGTTAGGCCTGACTGCTCGTGCCAAGCTACCAAGAGGGTGAGTAAGGGTTATCTTGGACGTATAACTCCCTTGCCCTGACTAGAGTGGGTGGGTTCTGCCTGGCTTACGTGCATACCCTAGCCAACCAGAAACCCCATTTCTAACACTGGCCCAATGTGTGAAAGTACAGTTCATTTTTGTGTTTTTTGCTCAATAAAAACATGTTTCCCCATGGAGATACCCATTCACCCGAGCCCCTAGACACCCGGTGGCATTTAGATTCCCTTCTCTCCCTGGGATGAGATTTATCATCGCCTTTACCTGAAGTAAATATGAGATAGTTTCCGGGCTGGGAAAGGGCCAGAGAAGGGTTTGAGAATGATAACAAACACACATGTTCAAGGGAAGGGTCATCATGAACATCGACACCCCCCCGCTTATGAGGGGTTTACTACTGAGTAATTGTATGCAATTGTGACGTACACAAGTGTGCAGTAGTAAAATCATTTACTCCTGACTGGTATCCCATTGAGTACCTCTGGCAAAAGTACGTGAGGACAATTGATAATAGCTACACATTTTCAACACTGTAAAGCAATTTGTTGGATTTTAAAGAAACACATCATACCAATGTTGCCTTGAGCCGAAGTCAAGTAAGGAGTTACAGCATCCGCCAGCTGTTTGAAAAGAAAACACAAATATTAAAGTTTTTACATCCACCCAAGGGATTTTGGGGCATATTCAAGAGCCCCTAGCCCCATTTTAACGCCACATTAGCATCACGTTTTTGACGCCAATGTGGCATTAGAAGTAAAAAAAAACCACTGCGCCATATTTACACTGTTGGTCATTCTTACACTTTGCACTACATTATGGCTGCACCAGGCATAATGTATGCAAATGGGGTATTCCCCCATTAGGGGAGCCAAAAATATGGCGCAAAGAAATCAAAGAGATTTCTTTGCGCCTTTTTTTCGGCACTTTTAACGCTTGCTCAGAGAAGGTTTTAAAAAAGACTTCCATTGGTTCTTAAATATGCCCCTTTCTTTGCAAAGTGCAAGAGCCAAACCCTGCTCGAGACACTCTGGATAAAACTAATGGCAAGTGCGGCCATGGTCAATTCTTGCTTGAACTGTTCAATGTTTTCACCCATCTTCCGCTAAATAGTGGAAATTATTCATAGTTTTGTCGAGGTTCAACACAAACCTATTGGTTTTGATATGCCTTATGCAGATTTTTTTAAAGTATATTTTATTGAGTTTTGCATAAACAAACTGTTAAACACGGCGAGAGCCGCCCTCTGATTTCACAGAAATAATCACTTCAAGCCCTGTTGAGACACTTAGGCCCTGATTTATACTTTTTGGTGCAAAACTGCACTAACGCAGTTTTGCACCAAAAAGTTTAGCACCGGCTTGCACCATTTCTGTGCACCAGCCAGGCACCATATTTATGAAATGGGGCAAGCCGGTGCAAAAGGTAGGCTAGCGTCAAAACAAATGAAGTTAGTTGGGTGGGGCTGGCGGTATGGAAGAAGGGGGTTTTTCACCAAAAAATGACATTAGGTAGGTTAGAGTAAAAAAAATGACTCTAACCTGCCTAGAGTCATTTTCTGACGCAAAACCATCCATACCACATGACTCTTGTCTTACAAAAGATAGGAGTCATGCTCACCACCCCAAAGGCCAGCACAGTGGACCAGGGTCCCCTGGGCATGGCCTTTGCACCCATTGCCATGTAGGGTGGCCCATTTCAGAGCTCCCAATGGCACTTTAAAAAAAAAATACTTACCTGTACTTACCTATACTTACCTGTGAATGGATCCCCCATCCTCCGCTGTCCCTCTGGTGTGGGTGGGGGTGTCCCTGGAGCCTGGGTAGGGCACCTGTGGGCTTATTCCATGGTGTTCCACCATGGAAATAGGCCCACAGGTCCCCTATCGCCTGCTCTGACCCAGGCATTAAAAAATGGTGCAAAGCAGGCATTGCAACAGTTTTTGACCCCTCCTTCCCACCGTGTATGATTTTTGCACGGGAGGATAAATAAGGCGCTAGGGCATTAGAGTCATTTTTTGCAAGGGAACGCCTACTTTGCATCTCATTGGCACAAAGTAGGTTTCCACGTCCCAAAAATGACTTTAACTCCATAAATTTGGTGGTCTAGCGCCAAAGTATAAATATGGAGTTAGTTTTGCACTGCATTTGCGTAAAGAAAATGATGCAAATTCGGTGCAAAACAAGTATAAATATGCCCCTTGATATCAAGCAATACATCTTCATTATGCAGCAAGTGTAACCAGTGCACAGTTATGCGAGTGGCTGATATTTGCAATGTTTGTTTCTGTGCTTTCTGTGCTTTTTTAAGTGCAAGGGTGCATTTTGCCTTAAAACATAGGGCCTGATTTATGAAAAGTTTGCAACACTCTAGCGTCATTTTTTTACATAAAAGAGGCGCAAACTTTTCATAAATCAGGCCCATAGTACTCTATACTTTTTGTAATTTGGATACTTTTTCTGACATTTTACGTCACTGTTCAAAAAATAATTATGCAGATTTCACACACATCCTACTTATAATGCCAGGAGCTTGTTGCCATGTAGTCACAGTAACAATATATTTTATTTGTGACCACAGCTTTACTAACAAGAGTAAATTAAATCATAGGCAGACGCATTAGAAACACTAGAATTATGCAAATTACAAATGGCGCAATGGAAAGAGTTAGCCTGGGGTATAGGGATACAGACACATTTGGGACTAAAAGCAATGTCCACATTTACTAACAGCTTAAAACAAGCAATGGCAAAACCACTGGTTCTGGTGAGCTTTCGGCCTTTGTGGCTTTGTCAATGCTTGTTTTATTTTTTGCCATGGTTTTTGTTCAAATGCAATGTCGGGGAGAAATTGTTGGGTAAACACAAAAATATATTTTTGCTCACAAAAAGCACAAATTAACGACCTAGAACTGAGGAGAACTATTTGTGAAAGAACGGAATACCATCAGAAGTAAGCCAATGGCTGGACAGGGCTGATCCACTGCCCCATCCTGTAAGTATATATGTACAATTTCAGTAAATCAAACGGTTTTTGCTAACGCCAGACCTAAAACCAAGCCATGTGCAGCAACTTCCATAATACCTTTTGACAAAGTATTTCAAGACATAACAAATCTGATTGAAATAATCGCGGATAGGGACAGATTTATGGAAAGTGGCGCTGCATTGAGTGCAGCGCCACTTTCCCTGCGCCCCCCTACCGGCACCATGTGTGCACCATATTTAAAATACAGAGCACTATGGTGCAGGGTAGGGGGCAATAGCGTAATTTTTCATGATGTTATTGATGTACTCTGTACCAAAATGTTGGCGCTACTCCTGCATTTTTTCACCCCTCCCCCAACGTCAAAAATAATCATGCTAATGTGGCGCAAGGTGGGGCCAAATACCCCAAAGTGTTTAATTTTTACTATTCACAGAGGGAGCTATTGTTTGGGGACTAGACCAGCCACCACACAAACTACTCTACATATATTAATGTATAGCAGATGAAACTTTTTAGTCCCACTATAAGTTTTTTAGCCTTAGAAGTATTTGTGCCACCATTCTCTTTTTAACACGGTGAGCTAACTTTTACCCTGGAAAAAAACACTTCCTTAACGCACCTCCATGTGTGGAGTGGTGAGGTCCCCTCCTTATCCAGGAAGGAGATACATCAGCCCTTTGCTAGAGTAAAACTCTAAGGGGCAGATTTAAGAGCCCCTAGTGCCATTCTAACACCACATTAGCGTAATTTGTTGACCCTAACGTGGCGTTAGAAGACCAAACACAGTGTGCATTATTTACAAAGTGACACAATGCATGCATTGTGCTACTTTGTAACCCTTTGCGCTACATCATGCCTGCACCAACCATAATGCAGGCAAAGGGGGTGTGCCCCCGTTACGGGGGCAGAAACAATGGTGCAAGGAGTTCCTTGCGTAACACATCTCCTTGCGTAGTTTCTTTCAGCACATTTAATGCCTGCTCAGAGCAGGTGTTAAACGAGGGTATGTCATTTGATACAATTACCCCCTATGTACTCTGCAGGAGCAGCAGCAACATTTTTGCATTCTCCTGCACAGTACATCAATAACGTAAAAGAAAATGACGCTATTGCCCCCTACCCTGCGCCATGATGTGCAGTATTATTAATATGGCGCACACATGGTGGCAGTAGGAAGGTGCGAAATGGTGCAAGAAAAGTGGGGATGCAATGTGTGCAGCACCACTTTTCTTAAATCTGCCCCTAATCATTTCCAGGGTAGGAGTGGCAAGTTTGACATTTGTGAACGCCACCTAACACAGAAGGGTTTGGACCTTTGAAAATTTTCAAGGCAAACCGTGGCTTAATTGACCACTCTCCACACTGGGAATGTAGTTTACTGCTGGAGAACTACGCACACTCTTTCATCTTGCAGGACTATTCACACAGACATTTCGGAGTAAAAAGTTCATTACTCTAGTACTATTTTACTTTTTCTTACTTTGCTTTTGTGAATTAGCCCCAAAACATCAAAAATGGGAACACAGTGGGAATATTCAGGGAATAATCTTATACAATTGAACACATATTAAATGACTGTGCCCTATTTTCACCTTTACCATTAACACAAGAGTAGGATGTTTTGGGGCCAATTCACAGAGGCATGTGTGAGTCATAAGTTCTATTGAGAATTGGCCCATTGGTGATGAATTTCACTGCTATTAAACCATTTACACTAGCTGGGAATCCTGTGCATGTTTGGCAGGAGCAAATGATACCATTGCTATCTGTAAATGTATTTTTACATCAGGAAATGGCATTTTGAATCAAACCCAAATTCTGACATTACAAATAATGCCTATGATACACTGAAGCAAAACCTTTAACATAATTGACAGGCAAACAGAACTTGTCATTCTTTTCTGAAATATGCAAACATTATCAATATTTAAACATAACTAACTTAGTGGTGGCTGCCAGCAGAGAAAAGCAGTGGGTCAGGGGCAAAAAAAAAATATAGCTTACCCGCCGCCTTGCCGCGCTCTTGAGCTCCCAAATCCCAATGCAAACAGTCTACTAGACTCCCTTGCGCCAATCCAGACTCTGCTCTTATGTTGGTATTATCTGTATTAAACAGCATGAGAGAAGCGGAGTAGGCTGGTTTCATGCTCTTGCAGGGACTGGGCGACTACGCTCCTGAGCCCCGATGATATCTCCGCAACAGCCTGGAGACATCGAAATGCGCATGTTGGTTTGGCTGTCCTAAGATGGCTGGCCAAACCGACGTGTGCACTGGCACTGTAATGTGCCCACCACTCCTCCAGCTGATGGCCCTGCCCTCAAGATTCTGCTATGGCTCCTACTCCAGTTTTATTAATTGCTACATTATCATTTTATTTCACGTTTTAACCTGCTGGTTCCAGCAGTGGGGCAATGATCCTCCACCATAACGGAGGAGCAGCCCCTGAAATAACTGTTGAAAATTCTTCAGAGAATAAAGAATACGTTGCCTTCTACTGCAAGCACATTTTTGGGTGTAATGTTACAGTGTGAGCTCTACATGTATTAGGCATAACTGCTTTTGAAATGTTATCACTCTGCAGGCCTAATGACCAATGATTACAGTATCTTAGTAACACATTTTCTGTGCCGCAACAGGTGATATTATTTATTTGTCATGAATTGGTACTATTTTGTTATGTGAGTACAAGATGTACAAATAATGATGTCCCGAGTTCATTGTAGGTATATGTTGTATTGTCAGGGGCCTCTGGACAACTGTAAGTCTTCCTCACATTTGAGCTATGTATGAAACCATTTCCATGCTTTAGAACCTTTGTGGGGGGGTCAGTATTCGATGTTACACACAGCACCGTGGAGGTAGTCTCCTACTGTAGCACCCTGTGTAAAAGGGAGTGGGTAGGTAAGTGTTTAATTTGACTTTTTTATGACAGAATTCTGCTTCCTGCCTGCAATGGGACCAAAACTGTTGCATAGCATTAACGCTAACACCCTTGCACCATCATGCAATGAGGTCTGCATTGTTATGTGGACTTTAATTGTGCAGGACGTAACACCTGCCTGGACAACATCCATCATAATTTGAATTTACTTCTCGCTTAGTGTGCCATACGATGAAGCTCAGTTAGATAATGCTGACAACAATAGTTGTTTGCCATCTGTCTCCCATTTGCCCCTGGGGAGGTGTAGGCGTAATACAGGCTCACTGATCTTCCACCTATGTAAAACTTGTCTGTGGAAATGATTTAATATGTGGATACACTCACACTGAACACATGTGAGGCCTTTCTGAGGCAAAGTAACATCAGTCTTCTATTTTGGCCTGTGTGAATTACTAAACACTTACCACTACACACAGGGGGAGGCAAGGCACATATGCATGTCTTAGTCACTGTCATTTATAGTATTGGGTGGTCCTTGTGAATTCTTCTGTGGCATAAGTACAATGCTAAGTCAGGAGCACCATGGCCATGGCTATTTGGCTAGTAATAGCATAACCAGCCAGAGTACTGTATTGTTGAGTATCTTCTTTGTGAACAGTGATGTTTTCACATTTGGAAATGATGTTGTAATCTTTAATTGCAACATTGATGTTGGCATTTGTTACAGTGTTATGACCCCACTTGCCTCACACACTTCATTTATAGTTGGTAAGTTTGTGTGTACCTTGTCAGAACTTTCTCACTGAGTATCTATCTAGAAAATGCATCTTCTAGACAAGACAAGACAATCCATTGATAAAGTACACTTTGCCCATCATAAAAATTAAGTAATGGTAATTGGTGTTTGTGCACATTCAAAGGCAGTATGTACGGCTATTTGAACTTTCTCTTCTTCAGCTTAACAAAAATGATTTTGGGTGTTATGGTTACAATTTATGTGTGGACCTTTGAGGATCAACCATACAAATCGCAATATGCTTTGAAAAAATAATATTTATTTTCTTCCAGAGATTGCTATCCTCACATTACAATATGTGAGTAGGTTTCTTTTAGAAAGTTTTACAAACATACATATCAAAACAAATAGGTATTGTGTGTAAATATACACAAGTTACAACACACATACATGTGTGTAGTGAGGAGGAAAACATTGCCATTATCAAGTGTTGCAAGGGGTTAGGGGCACAAGTGGACAAAATGAAGGACAACAAAGAGTACTCTACTGGCTTACAGTGAGGGTGGCATGATGTCCGACAGAGGGCAGATGGAAAAACTGGCCGAGAGGCATTCATAAATGTTTAATGGGATGTTCTTTGTTGGAAACTGGGGAAGTCTACATCTTTCTCAGCTGATGCATGTTCTGCCTCCCCCAGAAGTTGTGGTGTTTGAATGTGAGGCAGCCGAGAGATGTTACTAGACTCAGGCATACACCTATCAGAGGCAGAAGATGTGACTCACATGTTCCCAACAGCTTTTGTGATTGCCTGTGAGGCAGCATGGTAGTTCCTGCCAAGCGTTTGCTGGTTAGCCAACAAAGCAACAATGTTGCTATTGAGAGAATTGTTGTTGCTATCAATGAGTCTATCTGGGACTCCAGGGACTGGATGCATGTATTAACTGCCCCCAGCTTCTGCCAACTTCACTGGTGTCAGATGTAGAAGGCTGGTGTTGTTGTTCCTTCTGCAGCATGAAACAGCTCTGTCATCTAGGGACTCTTCAATCCCATAGAGCCAAGATTAGGTGTCTGTGATAGCCTTTGAGAACCTCTTATTAGGGCTAAGACACCTATGGACTCTTTCAAGAGTGCCTGTTTTGATCTCTATCCCTGACCTCATCAGCCATCAGCTGCTAGACTCCTACCACTCGCCATTGTAAATCAACTTGGGGGTCCTCAGAGTCCTCGCCTGTGATGTCATTGATTAATGGTCCATTTCCACGGTGTGTCAGTTCATCTAGAGACCTAACAACTGTATCTTCCCTTACCACTTCTGAAGGAGAATTGTTAAAAGTGTCCAGGAGCTGTTAAAAAGTATCTTCATCCATGCTGGCAGGATGGTGTCCTCAACAGGTTAAGCATCATGGACAGGCTGATCTCCAAGACATGTTGTTTGTCTCACTGGAAAGTATCAATATATCCAGGATTTCATGATTCATTATGACATAAGTGATTTCAGATACAATTTTTCTTTATTTTCAAGTACACAGGGATATATGGAACATATTTTTCTAGAAGTATATATGGCCATGTTGTACAATTGTTGCTTTTCAGATGGGAATACACGTATGGGGTTCACGGTTAGGGGGCTTATTTGTGTAAATTTTCAGGCAACGCAGAACAGCTTGGCAGCTTGCTGCCCTACCTGAAAGAGTGAGTGCAATAATGGGCCACAATTTACATGTGTCTGCTGTCTGCCTGCAGTTGTAAATTTGACTTCTTAGCACCAATGCAGAGACCATTGCACAATGTAGCAAGGGTGCCTGCATTTGCCCTAGCCCTCAGTTTGTGGCCCAGCACTGGACAAGAAATGTCAATCAATATTATGCCAACTTGTAACTGACCAATCTACTTGTGACTACAAGCTCCAGTCTCCATTGGGCAGCCCCCTGACTGCTTGCATCACAACTGGAGGTGAATGATATTAGACTTGTAGGGGGTTCATACAGTGCAGGAAGAGTGTCTGATGCATGCAGGACACACCCAGGTGCATGCCTGGGTGAAGACGAGGCCAAGACTAGGCCCCTCTTCACCCATCATCGGCCGGAAGAGGTGTTACAGTCAGTGTGGCCTCAAGAGAGATACAGCTGGCAGATAGATGGTTATCATTGGAATTGGAGGATAATTTTGGTACTACTGTTTTACAAACACATTTGCCCTAATGTGAATCTACAGCATCACCCCCTACTTAGGTATCAAATTCTACCATTCCAGGGCCAGAAGTGGAAGGATCAAGTATAGATTCAGCAACTGTTATCTCTGAAACCGTGGTGAATATCAGTACCTGTGATCTTGCGGCAAAATACAAAAGAAGGCAAGGGCAGGCCCCACAATAGTAAATTTTAAAAACCGGGACCTCAAATCCACCCAATCCAGTTCTGGAAATGCCAATCAGCAGGCCATTTTACCTACTCAAAGCACAGATCCGAGCACGGGGAAGTTAAATAGGGAATCAAATACAGTCTGGGAAAGGTTATCGGAACAAGTGAAAGATATTCTCGTTTCTGCTATTGCACCAGTCATGGAGAGGCTGGTTAGTTTGGAAGAATTGATTAAGGATTTAGCAGCTGCATTAAAGTGTCTTCCAAAAGCCACAGCCCCGCCACCTCTACATCCTCAAACATTTAACTTCATTGGTCAGAATACCAGCAAACGCACCGGCAACCCAGCCTAGAGTGCCAAGATGATAAAAGTAACTTTCATCTTGACGGCAATTAAACCTGCTCCTGACACAGTAGAAAAAATTCAGCAGTATCTCTGAAACACAATATACCTTCTGTCCAAGCTATCCCTAGTAATAAAAAGTCTCCAAGTTCTCAGGTTCAATCCAGGAACTCTTCAGAATCTCGCACATCACAAGTTCAACAGTTTAAAATGTGCCACCAGATTGCTGCCTGTTTGTGGGAATAATAGCGGGGGTACAACCAGCCCTAGCCCATAGAGTGGAGAAATGTATAGATTTAAAAATTTAAGTTTGTCATTGGCTCACGAGAAACTCTGCTTTCACCACATGCAATTATGAAGACATATTTATAGTGAGGAAAGTAGGATAGGTTGGCACCTCCCCTAAAACAATAGAGGGAGATTGTATAGTTGTTAGCAGTAGGAACCCAGATCTTACTCATCAACTGGTAGAATCTGGTGGCAGGCAGAGAATAAATGGTACAGCTATACCATTATCTATTGTACTACTGGGATATTTTTACCGCCCCACTTATTTAAGCAGAAAAAAACTAATGGGAGGATGTAGGGTCTCAATACATAATAGATTCCATCCACTTGCTGAAGAGGATATGAATGATTGACTTGATTCGAATTCTGTATATCCGAGGGTGCTATGAACTCAAAGATATGAGTCCCATGGGTTGGGGGGAGTCGTTGTCCCCTTTACCTCAAGCAGTCACTCCCTTCCTTGTGGAGAAAGTTGCTCATGTTTGCCGTATGGACATTGGAACTTTGACAGACTTGCTGATCGGGCTGCTTCCCCCTTTTTTCCAGTGGTTTCCAGGCAACAGTTGGTAGAAGTCACCAAAATATCACAATGGATAAGAGGATTCAAATGATATTTCATATTTATATTACACCGGGAATGGACTTATCTAAACTTGCCACTCCACATTTCAGGCCAGACCACTGATCTTTAGAAAAATCATGTTTAAAATGCATGCACATATAGGACGTAGGTGCACCCGGATGCCCTTGAAGACAGCAGAAGGAAAACACAGTATTATTACCAATTATTGGTCCTGTGGCATCACATGCTGTTGTTCATAAGGCTATTGGCTAATTTATTAAAAGAAATTGTTCAGATGATTTAGTGTCAACTTCTTGGAATGTGACACGGTTACACTCTTAATTATGTAATAGGGATTGGCTGCTTTTTATTGAAGTTTTGGATGTCAGAAGACATGGGCCTCTGATATTGCTACAATCGATGTTTTTAGATACTTTTAGTTCCCCTGTCATACCTTCCAGTGCAGGCAGGGAAAGGGAGGAATTCTTGTACTTGTGACCCTCCCCCTCCCCCCCCATTATCAGATATTAAGACTCTCTTATCCTAAAACATCTCATCTTATTTTAATCAATTTTAATTATATATTTTTTGACATTGCAACCTGTGAAGGTCATTGAGGACTTGCAGTTCACTGTCTCTGAGCTGATGAGTAAAGCGCCAACTGGTGTCTGTCTTTTATGGGTGGGTGATTTTAACATTAACAAATGTGTTTACTTGGGGACCTGTGTTTGTGGTACTGTAAATGGGCAGGGCAAGCATGTGGCTCATCACTTGCATCCCCCTTATGGAGAGTCACTGACAAGAGTAATCTTAATCAACACTCTGTTCTTAACGTCAGAATTAATGGGCGATTGTTTAGTGAATCTCCCAATTTCTTTGGGGAAAAGTAAAGGTACCTCCATTGACCATATATTAGTGTCAGGTGACTTGTCCCTTTTGTTACAATACAAGGTTTTTTCTTCCTTTTTTAGTGATCATTGCCTATTATTGCCACTTTTACTCTTCTACAGCAAGCCACTTTAACTTCTAGAAAGAATATGCCTGTAAGTTTTTCAACTAATCAAGAGGTCCATATGAAATGGCAATGTATTGCAAACAAAATGTTTGCAGATTTGATCTTATTCAGATCTGCAGAGATCTTGAGCTATCTTTCAGAAAACTGAGAACCTGTATCTGTGCATGTAAATTTCTCAAAGATTTGTAAATCAATTTTTGACATGTTAGTAACCCACCCGAAACATTCACGGTTTAATCATGAATAAACAAATGTTTGCAATCACTTAAATTGAGTAAAAAATACAATTCTGAAAGACCCCACAATGGTTAAAGCTGCAAGACACAGCTATACCCAAGCACTTGATAAAAGACATAATGAGCTGGGAAGATTTGTAATGTTCAGCTTCCCTGAAGAATAATAGGGCTTTTAGGGAAGTAGTAAATCACTCATTCTTCTCTGGAAAAATGCCCTGATTGTCATATTTTGGAGCAGGATTGGCTTATCTATTTTACTAAGGTTTTAAATCCAGACGTCTGTGAATTAGGGGGTCATTATGACCCTGGCGGAAGGCGGAGAACCGGCGGTAAGACCGCCAACAGGCTGGCGGTCTTACTTTGTGGAATTATGACCATGGCGGGTACCGCCATGGTCATCCGCCGGTTCTCCGTTCCGCCCGCCGGGCTGGAGACCTGGGTCTCCAGCCCGGCGGTCGTCACTATACCGCCGGCGGTATTTGGACCCGGCTTACCGCCGTGGATTTCCAGTGGTTTGAACCGCCATGAAATCCATGCCGGTAAGCACTATCAGTGCCAGGGAATTCCTTCCCTGGCACTGATAGGGGTCTCCCCCACCCTCCACCCACACCCCAACTCCCTCCCCTACCCCCCCCACCACCCCTGCCACACCCTAAAGGTGGCTGGGCCCCCCTCCCCACCCCGACCCCCAACATCACTTCACCCATACCCACACGACACGCACGCAGGCACCACCTACATACTTACATGCACACACGCCGACATACATGCCTACATCCACACACACAGTCATACACGCACACCCACATTCAAACATATATGCACACATCCATACAGACATACCCACAGACATACACGCACTCATTCCTATACACACAACACCCCTGCAGGCATACACGCACTCACACACCCCCTCTACATTCACACACGCACACCCCCATGCACCCACAAAACACACAACAACCCCCCTCCCCTCACGGACGATCGACTTACCTGGTCCGACAATCCTCCGGGAGGGGACGGGAGCCATGGGGGCAGCTCCGCCGACACCACGCCGCCAACAGAACACCGCCACGGCGAATCACAGGACGGGATTCACTGGGCGGTGTTCTGTTGGCGAGGAGGTGGAGCAAACTCCACTTCCCTGCCTCCCGCCAGTATGGCTGTTGGCGGCTCTCCGCCCGTAAAAAGGCGGAGAGCTGCCAACGGTCATAATAGGCCGAGCGGCAAACCGCCACCACTGGCGGTCTTCTGCACGTCGGTCCCTCAACGGTCTTTAAAAAAGACAGCCAAGGTCAAAATGACCCCCTTAGTGTCTTCAGTATCAGCTGGAAAGGCTGTTACTCCTACTGCCTTAGCAGAATTTAGTAAGACCATCTCTGTGGGGGAAGTGAGAAAAGCTATTATTAGTTCCGCATTAGGAAAGGCAGTAGGCCCAGATAAGGTTCCACTAGAGTTTTTTAACCATATTCTAGACTTCAGGGCCCCACTCCTTGCAAATGTTTTAGATCTTCAATAGTTAAGGGACCAGTTCACTCTTGGTGACAACCCTATTTACAAGAAGTGAGTTGAGAACAATCCTTTGAATTATTGGCCCATTTAGCTCCTTGACTACTCTGAAAATATTTGGAAAGGTGATTCTCGGGAAACTGGAAGCCTGGGCTGAATTGAGGTATTATTTTCAGAAGCCCAATATGGGCACCCCTGAGCAAACATTAAACTTGTGCCTTATCCTAGGCAAATAAATCAAAGCCAGGGAAGGAGCCATCCACATGGCCTTCATGGACCACTCCTATGCTTTTGACCAAGCGGACAGAGACAAATTGTGGGCTATCATGGGGCGTGTTAGGGTTAACCCTCTTTTATTGAATGTTTTAAGATGTTTTCACCAAGGCACTTTTATGAGGATGCCATCTACCTAGCTTGAGGATCAGACATCCCCTATTCCAGTAACTCCTAGGGTCAGACAAGGTTGTATATTGGCTCCTTGTTTATTTTTATTTTTTATTGATGCTTTAGATACCTTTTTAAGTGCTCTCACACCTGATGTACCTAAAATTGGTTCACAATTCCCTGTTCTTTTGCACGCAGACAATGCAGTGCTTTTAGCTCATACTGCAAACGATTTGCATGCACTTTTAGATGGGTTTTACTGTTTTATGCAGGACTTGAAGCTCAAGGTCAATAATACCAAATATTATATTTTGACTTGCAGCCCAAAGAATACCAGTTCTAAAAAAAAAATATTATAGGAGGAATTCCAATTTTAAAAGTGTGATTTTTGTGTTTTTGGCATTCTATTTAAAGCTAATATGAGTTAGGA
The DNA here is from genome assembly GCF_031143425.1 of Pleurodeles waltl. Lineage (NCBI taxonomy): Eukaryota > Metazoa > Chordata > Amphibia > Caudata > Salamandridae > Pleurodeles > Pleurodeles waltl. The sequence goes on from NC_090444.1 coordinate 46,792,996, forward strand.
GTGTCATATAAACCAGGGATCTCAATCTATGAAGGCAGTATGTGAAATGTTTTCCAGATTTGAAAAGAAACCGGGACAATGTATTTAAAAGTAAATTTTATTTTGGTGGCTACATATGGAGCAGGAATGTGGGGGTATTCCACTGTGAAAGCCCTACAGTCTGTACAGAGCAGATTTTCGAATAGATTCTTAGGTTTACACAGATCTATTATGGGCCTCATCCCTCACAATGAAGTAGGGATGGGCTTTCTAGAAAACCAGGTAGGACTGGCTCCCATCTTGATATGGGTTAAAATCTAGGCATTTTCTGAATTGAACTTTACACATAATATAGTGGAAGATTGTTTGAAACTAAGTAATATGCAAGTTATTCCATGGATTAGCTATGTAAAAACACATTACGTGGCATAGGATTGACTAATCTTTAGGAAAACACCAATAATATCAGCTCCCACCTCAAGGCACAGGTAAAGGAAAAATACTTAGGGCACAAGGAAAACCTGAGACTTCGGAAAATACTTGATATGGTAATAGTCCAATCATTCCATTTTTCAACTAGCAACTGTATGGAGCCCTATTTAATGGCCACCTTGTCAGCGAAAAAACAGACGCACTTGAAGTTGTGCCCACTTAGATGGCTGTACAGCATATTTTTCTAATTACCTAAATGATCAAAAATTCCACCAAGTCCATATTTCTAAACACACATCTAAACGTCTCCCTCCTGTCACAAAGAAAATGTATTTTGTTCTAACATACTATATCACGTTCCCAGCATTCTTCGAATACATACAAGGATGGATGATTTCTGCAAAAATACTTTGAACTATTCAGTACCAAGTTCATTCTTTGTTTGGCACTTTGTGGGCTTAGCAAATTCAGTAGCCCTGCCTTTGGACTATGAGACCTGCTGGCTTTGCCAATGTTTGTTATACAGAATTCTTAATACTGGTTTCCAGGCTTCTCCTAAGTGCTCGTAATTTTGGGAGATGTGAGTACTGATGAACAGGGAAGTAAGATGGTAATAGTCAGGATCCTCCCATTTCTCAAGTTGAACACAGGTTATTACGTTCCTCAGTCAGTATCTTAGCCGCTGGACACATCTTCCTTCCTTCACAGGCATCTACCAAAGTGGCCCCCTCTGTGTGTCAGTAGCCAGAGAAGTGTCTTGCTAGTGGTAGGTCAAGATGTAGGACTTTTTATCTAATGTTTCTCTTTTTCATGAACAGCAATGTCAGCAAGTATTGACAAAAGCAGGAGTGTTAGCGTGTGGCCGACAGATATATTGTTGGTACAACAGGGCAGAAGCAGTGCAAGCTTCTGTCTTACATAGATCAAGTAGAGCCCAGACAGCTACAGTGCAAGATATCCTTATGTATAGACCAGATATTTCACAAGTAGCAGTAGTGCAAGCTTCGGTCACACATAGATCAAGTAGAGCCCAGACAGCTACAGTGCAAGATATCCTTATGTATAGACCAGATATTGCACAAGTAGCATTGGGGCAAGCTTCCGTCACACATAGAAAATGTGTAACAGCAGAGCAGTGCAAGTGTCTTTTCCACAGATACACTACTGGCAGCAGCAGGGAACAAGCAGGGGCGTAGCTTGGTCACTAAGATTGGGGGTAGGGGGGAGAACTTCAGATTTCCCAATAATGTGAAAATAAATTATAGGACAAGGAGGGCGCACAAGAGGGGCCTAAGGGCCCTTTAGTTATATGCAAAGATACTGAAATTATGTGGCAGAAAGGATCAAAATATGTGTCAGGGTTGACCAATGAATGTGGCAAAAGAAGTCCAGTTATACATTCACAATGCCAATAGCTTCAACTGAAGTAGATGCTAGACCTATTGCATTGTAAATGCTTGTTTACTTGGTATTCTGTGGCTTGTAGTTTTACTTTGTGAAGGGGGAAAAACAACACTACAAGCATCAGTAATGAGAGGTAATAATTTAAGTGGGGTAGCACATCATGCATGAACCTAGGACACTTAGCTGGGCTGGGCTGGAAAAAGAGGGAGTGCCCATGGAAACAACAGTTATTTGAAGGATGAGTTGACATGTAAGGCATTCCTACTCTTTCATGCAAAGCAGTGAAGCACAGCGCAAAATAGTGTGTTGTTGCCTTGCCCTGCAAGGCAATTTTCTGATTTATGTTCCCTTGTTTTGACTCAACTTGAAGTTCTTCCTGGTTCACCACTTTAGCACTGTTGTGCCCTTCCACTTCTGCTACTAACTCTGTTGGAATAAGGGATGCCACCTGCTCCTCAAGTGGAACCAACTTCTCCTGGACATCAGGTCCTCCTCCGAACCTCATGGCTGTCGTGGGGCTCCAGGCAAGTTTTTAATTTGTCCTATGCTTGTAATCGTGCCACTTGTTCTTGCACTCTAGGATGGTCCTCTTTGTGCCAAATCGTTGATTTTGTTCACTATGAATTGCCAAGTGGCATTTTTCCTTGCTAATGTCAATTTTGGGGTAACAAATAGGAGAGCTCCATTTTTGTCACCTCACTTCTTAAAACTTGGTTCTCCTCCTCATTGAAGTTGATCTTCCTCTTCCCCAGGGAGATGGTCCTCTGTGTTGAGGTTGTCACCCCCCTGGCGTCTGAGGCTCCTTCCATGCTTCATCAGTGTTAGAGTATTGCTGTGCTGACTGCATCATTTTTCAAATGCTCCCTAGATGCAAAGCACTCCTGAATGACACAATTCTGATTTGCGGCATTTACAGGTACCTTATGACATACAAATCAACTTTGCCTGACATATGGAGTACTTTTGTTGCTGCACTTTGCACCTTTCTCAACACCGTTGCTTCAGAATTCATGGCACATGGTCATTGCTCCATCGTACGCCATTCCATAAATACAGTGCATTCATGGAGCATGGACATGCTCCAAAAAGAGCAGATTGTTCTGAGGCTACATTGCGGGTATTGCATTGCATCAGAAGTCATAAATATGTCCCTTTATCTCCAGAACCCTCTGGTGGATTTTTATAAATGAGTGTAGGGTTTCTTTCTGGTTATGTGTGGGGTTTTGTATCTGGTGTTTTGGTACTTCTAAATGCTTTACACTTGCTTCTCTGGTTAAGCCTGACTGCTCGAAACCACAGCTACCCAGGGTTGAGCTAAGTTTAGCAAACGAGTCTGGCTGGACCCAAGTTGGTTTTGTGAGTATGTACCAAAGTGAGTTCACACAGGCACAACATATAATACACCACAATTCCTCACACAGCTGTTTTATTCATAGAGATTAATGCAGAAGCCTTTATATGCAGAAGCGTTTATATACAATTAATATTACCAAATGAAACCTGTGAACCTGAGATTAAATTACTAAAATATGACTTTCTGACCTACAGGTTACACACAAATCTCATCTGTGAGTGCTGAAACCGTGGTTCTTTATTAACATGTATACATTTTATCAATGCTAAAATCTAACATAAAAGTGGAAAACTGAAAAGCAGTATACAGCTCTCATGATAACAATCATATTTGAGCCAGGGTTATGTTGGGGTTATGATATCACATCCTATGACGGTTCTTCCTGTGACATCATTACAGTGTACATATACTAATTCCACTGCACCCATTTCTATTTCTAGGGCTTGCGTCCTGGGAAGATTCCTTGAGAACTATCTTTTGATCCCACCGTGTATGGAGTCTTCAAGAACACAAATTAACAAGGTAGAATCTGGATTGGATCAATACTCACTTAAAACATACAGGCTGGAAGTAGTGGTCTCACCTTGATATTATGAAGGTCAATTCACCAAAATGCTGGGGATAACAGAAGTGATATCCCATGCCCTTTGACCTTACATTTCACACACACACACATTCCTACACATACACAAATTTACACTTCCACACATATTTTCGCTCACATAAACATGTACACCCCAAGCACGCACACAATTTACATTTAAAAATACTTTTTTTAATTGCCTCAGCTGCCAGGGAAAGCTAAATTCCAGCTAATTTTACATTAGTCACTATTAGTGTAATAAAAACGCTGAAAGAAAACAGTGAAGCCCCAACCGCCATGAAGGACGAGCTGTCACTGTGTTCCTGGCACTGATTTTGCCACCTCTCAGGCCAGGGTCACTAAGACAATGCCAGGGTTGCAAAGGGAAAGCCAGGGTTTGCAGGTGCAGCATCTGGCGACCCCTAAATAACGTCCCTGCTTGTTGTACCAGATACTTCAGGAAAGCAGTTTCCTACATATGTGAAATCCTGACCTTATGGTTTATTTTGTGTTTTAAATGGAACAAGTTACATTGCATAGAGACGTTAAAGATTGATAATAGATACTCAGTTACTGCTACCAAAGTGTTTGCTAAAACGTAAATCATTGGTCTAAGATATAAGAATCTCTGAAAACATTATCTTAAATGAAAACTAGGAATTGGGCATTGTTTTCTACCTTGTGATCTTCAGGCCAGATGTACTAAAGCATTTTCCCATAGACACAGAAGGAGAAAAACCCTTTGATACATCAGGCCCTATAGCCCTTAAGAATCAGACTCATCGTCACAACTGGATGTTTGAAATTTTGTTTTGTCACTTCTTAGCTGTCTCCTCCGTCAGGCATCTTTCCAAAACTGATCGGGTACTTGAAACACTTACCACTTTCGGCATATGGTTATTGTAAATTTCTCCAAAATTCATATTTGATTGTTCGTCAAATCTGTAGAGTAAAAAAGAAAGCATACAGAGAAGTTGAAACATAAGTTAATAATAAAACAGTAGTAGTATTTTACTACTGACAAAACATAAGTAAGAGAAAAATGATGAAATTGCAGGGTATGGTTCTCTGTTTATTGTGGTACAGATCAGGGGCGGCTCCTGCGCAATGGCAGAGGCACGTCGCCCCCCCCTGACTAAGAGCCAGTAGCTGTAAAATAAAACAATATTTCATTATTGCAGCAGCATGTGCAGGAGGTGGTGGCCTGGGCCATGGGAGGAGGGAGAGGGGAGCGGGAGTGGAGTCTGTACACTAAGGCCCTCATTACAACCCAGGCGGTCGGTGAAATAGTGGCGGTAGTACCGCCAACAGGCTGGCGGTACATATAGCCACTATTATGACATTGGCAGTTTGGCCAAAGCCAAACCGCCAAGTCAACACAACTACTGCCATGGCAGTAACGATCGCCGGGCTGGCGACTACAGTCTCCAGCCCGGCGGCCATCACTAGGCTGCCCATGGCATTATGACCCCGCCCACCGCCATGGTTTTAGTGGTTTCTGTACCGCCACTAAAACCATGGCAGTAATCATTATCAGTGCCAGGGAAGTCCTTCCCTGGCACTGATAAGGGTCTCCCCCGCCCCCCTCCCCAGTGCCCTTCCCCCCTCCCCTTCCCTCTCCCGACCCCCCTGCACATTTACACACATACACGCACATACATACATGCCTATACATGCATGCATACATACTTTCACTCACATATTCATACATTCATACACACTCACAGCAACACTCACGTACATACATCCAGGCACACACATAATCTCACAACACAACATGCACGTACACACACACACCCACTCATGCGCACATGCATTACATATGCATGCAGGCATTCACACACAGTCACACATACCCCCACACACGCACACAACACCCCCACTCCCCTCTCCTGTCGGAGAACCCGACTTACCTGCTTGCAGGGGGTCCTTCGGCAGGAGACGGGACGAGGTGCTGCTGCCAGCAGCAGCGTACGCCAGCAAAACACCGCCAGGCCCTATCATGGAACATGATACGGTAGGCGGTGCTTCGCTGGCGTGGCGCTGCTGCTGGCAGCATGGCCACCTTACCACCGTCCGCCACCATGACCGTGGAATTCCGACAGCCTTCTGGCAGAATTCCGTCTACGGTCATAATGCCATGGACGATCGGTAGCCATGGTGATGGTCTTTTGGAGGCCGGCACTGTGGCAGTAGGCTCAATATTACGCCAATGTTGAAATGCCCCCCTAAGTGTGCATGTGTGTTTGTCCGGCCTTCTGAGGCTGGCCAAATACACATGCGCACTAAGGTTTCTCTAAACCCAGCTGTGCTACACTGCTGGGTTTGAGAAACTGTGCAGGTTCCAGTAAGCTCTCTGATTGTCAGACCAACCCACTCACACCAATCCTGGTGCTGTTCTCAAGCTAGGCTTAGCATAAGAGCAGCACCAGGATTCCTGGGGAGCCTGTGCTGGTGTTCCAGGGACTGCTGGGACACCTGAAGAGAAGAGGAGTGAGGCTTTGGTGTCATAAAGAGTACATTGCCCCCTCACTTGAGATTTGCGATGGCCACCACTGGTACAGATATCTTTTGACCAAGGACTTGTGCTCCAATGTTATATCTTCTATTGCAGTTTACCCTAAATCAAACATTTACTTGTAACATCTCCTCAGTAGAACATGGTTAGCAATATTGGATGCTTGATCTTATACAGAAAGTATATTCTTCACTTCAACTTTTGTACCTGTCCTACGAATGAGTGGTGTACACCAGTCCTGCAAGTGTGTTTTGTGATAGTACTGCTGCTGACCTTGTGACCTGTACTGTTTGTTAGTGAAGGTCTATAAACACGTTTTCTCTATGCAAAATGCCTAAGGGCTTAGCACTTGTGAGTAGTGGGTTAAAGGACAAACAGAATTAGGGGGAAGCACCGTAGAGTACAAGAGGAGACCTTTGCAGGGACCAGCAGGATACGGTGAATGAAGCAAAGCAGTACAGACTACAAGGTGGAACACTACATGGTGCATTGAGATTATCAATGGCGGAAGTGGAGAAGCAGCAGATTGAAGAACCAGAACCTTATGGGCCTGGCGGCGCAGGGTACGCCTGAAATCTCCTTGGATTCACCTGCCTCAACTAACAGAGACACGGGACACTCTGTCTGGCGTAAAAGATCAGATTTTATTAGCTGCAGCTAGTACAGTTGTCCAAGAAGTACACAAGGTATGTTCTCAGGAGACTGCCACTTTACTTTGTGGCGCACAATCTTATATACCGTATAAAAACCATTTATTAACTACATACACTCCCAGAACACATAGAAAGGAGCCAGTAAGAATAATGTAAAGATAGAACAGAGCCAATAGAAATGTCGGAAAACAAGACAGCACCAATAGAAGGAATTGGAAAACAAAGTATCAAGTGACTTAAGGTTGCCTCCCCTCCAGCTGTGTTTGTCACCCCTCCCTTGAACTAATTCATTAACCGATCCACAACGAAGTTGCATGTGGTGCGATAAGTTTGTGTGCGTTTGGAGGACAGTTGTGAAATGAGAGAATACTAGCAAAGGACAGCGAAGGCCAGACGATAAGATAAGATCGGCGGAGAATAGTGTGAGCCTACAGATAGTTGAAACAAGGATTAGAAAACCAGACAGGGATTAGTGTACTCGGTCAGACCTTAATACCAGCCTTGTAAAGATAGAGGCAGAAGGCTGTTTTGAACACCATGTTGCAGAATAAGCAGAAAAGGCAGAATGGACTTCGTTCGCTGTGCTGCCTGAGTGAAGGCAACATAAAATGGCGGCGGGCCACAAAATGGCGGGTCGATACGATCGTATTAAAAATCGAATTTCCTCAGACCCTCCTTTTGCCAGAACTCAGGCAAGATACACAAACTCATGTTAATCTGAGTCGATGTCTATGGCCATGAGGTCATCAAGCTGTTGCTGTACCATCATTTTGATATTCTCTGCTCTTTGTGACTTGGGTTTGGGAATACATGCAGTAGCACATAGGTTGCAGATGGCAGGACCGCAGTGCATACAAAGACAACAAGAGAATATAAAAGCTAAAATTACTCCAAAGAATGTCAATACCTTCCAACCCCATTTGGACAGTAATCCCCAAAACCACTCTGAAAAGGACCAATCTCCTTCGTCCTGATGAATCGACTCGGAGATTATGTGTAACTTAGAGATAGCTTGGTATACTGTCGGAGCGTCATTAGGTATGAAAATACAGCAACCTGATCCGATCAATTTGCATACTCCACCACGGTCCGCAAGAACAAAGTCTAAGGCAACACGGTTCTGCAAGGTCATAAGACGATCAGCCTGTAGTTCAGCTGTAATGTTACTTAAAGCTCCTACAGTGATGTCTATGGTGGTTTCTACGACACGAACCAATTGCCTTATATTTCTGCTGTTGGCCATTGGACCCCAGAAGGGAAGAAATCCTTTGAGGAAATCTCCTCCCTCTTGTCCTGCTGTGTCTTTCGAATCCACAATCCCTCTGCCATATCTATTTTTATGATGGTTCGCAGGAGCGGTGTATGTAGGGGGAAGAAGAAAGGCTATATAACAAGTACCAGAGAAATCAGCTGGCAACCATGTATAAGCCCTATCGTGGCAAACGAAGTATGTACCTTGAGATGGTACTAACGGCAGTGAATTCAGGGCTGAATAAACATATGTATGGGAACATAAACTTTCTCTTTGTCCGGTGTTTGGAGTTCTACCATTTATTTGCAGACAGAAATTTCCTTGTTGGGGTATGACCCGTATCGGAGGAGATTTTCCTTGCTTAACCTTATCATTGAGGCTGGAAATGTAATTAGTTATGTTCCAATTGGTATATGCTTTTCTTTCATCTATGGAAGCTTCACTTTTTTCCATGATTTTAGCCATAGCTACCATTCCCTTTATCAATAAACTATGACTGAAATTTGAACCAACACTATGTGAACTGACAGGTTGTTTAATTTTACTTTGATATGCATTATTGAAAATGACAAAATAAGCCCAAGCGGAACATTCATAGGAGAATGGAAGAACTAAATATGGCATTCCTTTTTCTACCGTATGTGGTATGAGTCCACACACCCAACAGTCAGTTGTATTGATCACTAACTGATGTTGATGTAACAACTGGACGAAGGAATTGTTAAAGTATTCAGTTCTTCTGATGAGTTCATGCTGGGGAAGAGTGTGAAATAGGTGCGGAGAGATAGTAGAAGAAGATGTAGAGGTAGGAGAAGAGACAACTTTTTGCTGCAGAGTAATAATGATCCAGTTTACAGATGCCAAAAGAATACACGACAATATAATGACGCATAGAGCAATACTACAACGACTACATATTTCTTTACAATTATTCTTTACATTTTTACTTTCTCTTTTATCTAATGTAGCCTCCATCTTTCTAAGTGGATGCTCACGGCAATCTTCCTCAATCACTGTAGTCACGATTATCTACCGTCCTATGACACTGTGAGGTCCTGCAGGCCTATTGCCACTTACTCAGGTCGTAACTAAGACTCCTACCGTGACCCTGCAACCGGGATAGAGTACTACATAGGAGAGAAATTTACAAGTTCTTTGGTCTTGGTCTCAAATTATAGCGTTCCTGTCCAGAGGCAGTCTGGTTTTGAAACAATGTTCCTGGATTTGTCATGTTCAAGCGACGATGCGATGGTATTGCTTCTTGAAGGATGTCGTCGTCCTCTTTCTCAGAAAGTGTTCCAATTAGACGCGCATCACTGAATGGTACAAATTGCGGAACTTTCTCACTTTCAGAGTCACTGATGCCTCTACGGACCCACTGATCGAAAGGCAAGGGCAAAGGCACTTTCTTGCAGTGCACGGCATGCACCCAGTTTTTCTTTCCTTCGACTTTAACTGCTGTTCTTGTGGTCAAAAGAACCAGGCGTGGCTCTCTCCATCTGGGCTCCAAATTTCTCTGTCGTTGGAAATTTTTCGTGCAGACCCAGTCACCTGGTCGGATGGAATGACCTGGGTCTGTGGAAGCCTCTGGTAGAGCACTCTGAACCTGTTGATGAAGAACACGCAATTTAGTTGTAAGGTCATGCAAGTAGTCAATCAACATCGGGTATGGCAAGTCTGAGTATTTCATTAGCTGGGCGACCAAATATCACTTCGTAAGGGCTAAGCCCCAAACGAGAGTGTACTGCTGTTCTGGTGGACAGAAGAGCCAATGGTAAAGCATCAGGCCAATTAAGTCCTGTGCTAGCTTGCACCTTAGCAATTTTAAGCTTCAAGGTTCCATTGTAGCATTCTACTAAACCAGCCGACTGTGGGTGATTCGCCGCGTGGAACTTCTGTTTTATGCCAAGACCTGCACAAACTTTTTGCATGACTTGACCCACAAATTCGCTCCCATTGTCACTCCAGACAATGCGCGGCAAACCAAACCTAGGGAAGAATTCTTTCAAAAGTATTTTGGCAGTTGATAAAGCAGTATTGTCCTTCAGAGGGTAGGCTTCTACCCATCTAGAAAAAGCACATACTACCACCAGAACATATTTGAGGTTGTTGCATCGTTCCATGTGAATATAATCGATCTGCAACACCTCAAATGGATATGTTGGAGGAGCAAAATGACCTGCTGGAGTTGGGGTTCCCTTTCCCGGATTGTACATCAAGCAAACAATACAATGTTTTACTACATTATTTGCACACTTTGGGATCCCCTCATTTTGCCACACTGGAGCCAGAAGTTTACATATTCCTTTTGCACTTAGGTGAGCTGGACCATGTGCCATAGTAACTACAGGTAGTACATAAGCATCTGGTAACAGCCAATGTTGATGTTCTGATAATTCAACCCAACATCCCATCTCATCTAACATTCCTGTACTTTCCTTCCACTTTCTCAACTCATTCTCCGTAGACTCTCCTTGAATTGATTTCACACTCTCTACTGTATCTTCACACATTCCCTTTTCTCTTACGCAGTTTGCGGGACCTGCAACATACATTCGACTTGTGTCGTCTCTGGCTGTCTTTTTCGCTACCTCATCTGCAAATGCATTTCCTCGACCAACATCGTCCACAATCTTTTTGTGTGCACTACACTTCACGATCGCTATCTGAGTAGGCATTGTAAGTGACTCAAGAAGTTCAGTCACTAATTGACCATGTTGTATCTTAGTACCATGGGAAGTAAAGAATCCTCTTTCCTTCCATAAGCGCCCAAAGTTAAACGCTACACCAAAAGCTTATTGGCTATCAGTGTACACGTTTACTCTTTTTCCTTTGGATAATACACACGCTCTAGTTAAGGCTATCAATTCAGCTGCCTGAGCTGAATTATGTCTAATGCGTGCTGTCTCCACAATCGTATGCAAAGTAGTAATAGTGTAGGCTGAAACTGTATCTCCATTCGGGAGCTTGAAACAAGAACCATCTACCCATAGTGTTCCATCTGGATTCACTAATGGCGTGTCTTTTAGGTCAATTCTACCCTTAGTCTCTTCTTCAGTACGGAGAAAACAATCATGCTGTTCAGAGACATCTCTCTCTTCTGGAAGAGGCAACAAAGTAGCTGGATTCAGGGTATTACATCGTTTGATGTGTATGTGACTAGCCAAAAGCGTCAGCTCATATCCGGACAACCGAGCACTCGTAAGATGCTGCGTTTTTGTCCTATTTAGTAAAGTATCCACTGCATGTGGCACCATAACAATGAGAGTATTATCTAGCACTACTCCAGCAGACTGTCGAATAGAAATTGCTGCTGCCGCTGTCGCCTTAAGACAACTAGGCAATGCTTTAGCTACTGGATCTAACGTAGCTGAGAAATATGCGCATGGTCGCTGTTGATCTCCAAAACGCTGCGTTAAGACTGACAATGCACAACCCTCTCTTTCGTGGACATAGAGCGTAAAGGGCTTACTGTAATCAGGAGTACCCAATACAGGAGCAGAACACAAAGCAATACGCAAATCAGTAAAACTCTTCTGACATTCGTCAGTCCACGGAAGAGGCTGAGGCGTATCTTTTAAAGTTAGCGCCAACAGCGGTTTAGCCAATAAAGAGAAACTCGGAATCCACTGTCTACAATAAGAAGTAATGCCCAAAAAGGCACGTACCTCTCTTTGTGTGGATGGCACTGACATTTGTGCAATTGCCTGAATTCGTTCGGGGGTCAATCGTCGTCCCTCCTTTGACAAGAGATGACCCAAATAAGTCACCTCGCGACAGACATATTGTAATTTAGAAGGAGAAACCTTGTGATTCAGATCAAACAAATGACGCAACAGTGCAACGGTCACGTTTTTGCAAATCTCCTCTGAATCAGCGGCAACTAATAAGTCATCCATGTACTGAATGAGAGCGGCACCGGACGGTAAGGAAAAGGCATCAAGATGACATTTTAGAGCTTGACTGTAAATAGAGGGACTTTCACAATAACCTTGAGGTGCGCGTTTAAACCGGAAGCTTCGGCCTCCGAGGGAAAAACCAAAAATATCTCTACTCTCTTCGGCGATGGGAATACTAAAGAAAGCATTCTTTAGATCAATAACTGAAAACCAAGTCGCTGTAGAAGGTATCATCGTCAACAGAGCAGTGATATCTGGGACTACAGGAAACTGCGGTACGACAATCTTGTTTACCTCCCGAAGATCAATTACAAAACGATAAACAGGAGTCTGAGAAGGATCAGTGCGTTTAAGAACCGGAAGAACAGGACTGTTACATGTATTTCCTCTCGTTTCCTCAACCACACCCTTCTGAATCAAATCATGGACAATTTCCAGAAGTGCTTTCTCACCTTCAGTAGAGATTCTGTATTGCGGAATACGTGGCATTTCAGCATTGGGCTTGAGAGTAACAACATAAGGTGGGATCTCAAGACAACCAACGTCATTCGGACCCGTAGCCCAAAGCGTTTCGGGAAGAGAAAGCAATTCAGGTGGGAATTGATCTTTTGATAAGTACATTGGACTAGTCATTTTCTGTCCTAGAGTGAGGTATACACCAGAAGGTGAACAATATATCGTAGCATGCATTCTTTTTAATAGATCTAAACCCAACAGATTTTCACCACAACCATTCGTCAGAAGAAGCGGAGCTTCTAATTCATAAGGGCCTATTGAAACAGGCAAAGGGCAAGAAACTGGATTGCGAACAGGGGCGCCAGAAAATCCTACAGATACATTCGTTAAGCCAGACAAAGGTGCGCCAGGGAGTTTAGAATGAATGATAGAGCTTCTCATGGCACCAGTATCTAAAAGAAATGGCTCTGAAACACCCATTGTAGTGACATTAACATAAGGTCCATTCTGATCCACTGGAATTGACGTAACCCCCTTACTTTGTCCATGGCTGTCCTATTCAAAATGAAGACTTTCATTCCCTCCTTCAATATACTGATCCTCACTGTAATACTGTGTAGACCTAACATTTTGCTGGTCAAAGTAATTTCCGGAATTTGGAGGAACAAAAGAACGCTGCTCTTGGGTTAACACACCTCGACCTCTACCTCTATTTGCTGACTGAGGACCACCACGACCTCGTGAAGCAGATGTTGCTCCATTACGCTGCAACAATGCCGGACAACTGTTTTTAAAATGACCTTCCTCCCTACAATAAGCACATTGATTGGGACCTAGCAAAGGTCTTGGAATGAATGGTTCAGGCTTTTGATACAACCTCTGAAACTGCGGAGGCTGTTGAAACTGAGGCTGAACATAACGAGGAGGATAAGCCTGTTGCAAGAGAACTTTAGTTTTTAATTCTTTCGTCTTTTTCTCTTGTTTTTCCCTTTCTTCTTTGTCTCTATTTTCATAATATTGTGCAGTAGCCAATATCTGGGCGGAAGAAGAAACTGCCCATGAACTCTCGGAGTCTTTTAGCTTGTGTGATAGTTCAGGAAGCAAGTTATATACGAACTTATCCACAAATAATCGCTGTCCCCCTTCTGTAGTCATATCTTGACCACTGTGATCAATGAATGTCTCCTCGAATCGGGTAAAGAAATCGGAAACACTTTCATCTTTCTTTTGTTTACATGCTGCTAGCTTATCCCAATTAACTCTCAAAGCAGGCATCATTGTTTTCATTAATGTAATAATCCTACCAGGGAGTTCTGAGATCAAAGCGTCGGGCTTTGCACCACCTACTTGACCTCTATCTGCGGCAATAATAGCGTTCCAATCGCCGCCTAATTCTTGAGCGTGATCCTCTCTACGAATTTTAGCCCATATTGTCTGTGGAACTACATTTCCCATCAACATGTCAATATCTGCTAGATTCATAGTACATGCATCAACTGTTTGCGACAACTCTTTATAGTAACCAGCAGGATTTTTGCGTGGATCTGGTAGTGACTGTTTAAGTGCTAAAACTTCAGACCTTTTCCAGGGGACATGTACCCATATGCGCTGAAAATGCGCAGGAATAGCTGGATTAGCACCTGCTGCTGCAACTTCTTCCTTCCATATTGGAGAAACCTCTCTCATGGGATAGTTTTTCAGTGCTGTCCTAACTGAAGGATCAGAATCAGGAAAAGTCTGTGAGAACAATAGAGATCTGAAAGAAATAAGTGTTCTGACAGCGTTTTCAACCTTAGGACCCACAATAAGTCCTTTGTCAAAGTCAGCCTGAACATCTAACAGATCCTGTGGGACCGAACCCAAATTCATATCCTCCCATTCTTTAGCGAGAGTATCGCACATAACTTTAAAAACATATCTCTGCGTAGGTGCATTCCATTGCAGAAAGGTGGACATAATATCAGACGTACTATATTGGGGACCCTTCTTGATCCATCTACAAGCAAGTGAGTCAAATTTTTCTCGCTCTTCGGAGTCTGGGAATTGACTACGAGACTGTCTTCGAGAAAAAGCTGGAGACACATTTAAAGCTTCAAAGAAAGGTGATAAGAGACCAGAGACAGTATCTGCAAATCGCTTACGCATAGATGGAGAATTTGACATAAGGATAGGGGACAAGGTATTAGGTGAATTAACTAAAGGAGCATTAGGAATTGCCAAAGGAGCAGAAGGCAAAGGAGTTAAAGGCAAAGCTGGCATAGGCAATACTTGAGGAGGCAAATGTGGAAAAGCTGGAGCAGGCGGAAGCACAACTGGCGGCTGAACAGGCTGTAACATCGGGGGTGCATTAGCACCTTGTACATAGGGCGGAGGCAATTTCAATAAGTGGGACATTAAGGGATCTTCCTCAAAATCTTTTCTCTTATCAAGGGAAGAGATAGGCAACGTCGGATAGCATTTATCTATTGCCATTCGATGCTGTCTGTCTGAAATTTCCATTGCATTATCTATTTCATCATCTTTGAATTGCTGAGCAGCCTGTATAATCGTCATTCCCTGTGTTTTCCTATCTCGTTTCGCTTGTTTAATTTCTCTCTGTTTGGCTTCCTTACGCCAAAGGCGAAAAGAGTCAAACATTGCCGGCCGGGCTTTTCTTTTAAATAACGTTGCTTCTAAATTATCTAGCACATCAGTTTCGAAACTACCATTTTCTGGCCATTTTAAAACACCATCTTTCTTTGTATATCGGGTCCATGTCTTATTAAAGGCAATAGGACCAACACCATGTTTAGAATAGAGCTCATATGTGGGAGTTCCAACCGAAGGAATCGGACAGGAGTCCTCAAGCTGGGAGTCCCTATTACAACCAAAGCAACAAAGTTTTCCAAACTTAGTCAGACCAGACATCTCATGATTTTTACTGGCTGTTCACAAACATCAAGGGGGTAAAACTTTCAGTTTACACAGCACAAATGCACTTACCCCTCGGCTTTGGCCACTGCAATGGCCAAATCTAAGGACCTAAGGACAAAACAAAGACCAAAATTTGTGGGCGCGACCCACCAAATACTTAACTAAGGATGTCTTCTTACACCAACAGAGGCCCGTCTATCGTCTCGCTTTACCATACATCATCAAAGAAAGGGCCAAGGCAGGGCGGCAGTCAGGGCAGCAGTCGTCAGTAGCCGTCAGGAAGGAGTAACCGCGCTGAAAAAGACCTTCGGACCACTTCGACATACAGGGGTCGCTTGACGTGGCTCGCGATTCCTCCAGAATTTTCTTGCGGGGTTCCTCACGACCTTCAGGCAGAACCGGTACCGCTGAAGCCGCCCCACGTTGGGCGCCAGTTGAAGAACCAGAACCTTATGGGCCTGGCGGCGCAGGGTACGCCTGAAATCTCCTTGGATTCACCTGCCTCAACTAACAGAGACACGGGACACTCTGTCAGGCGTAAAAGATCAGATTTTATTAGCTGCAGCTAGTACAGTTGTCCAAGAAGTACACAAGGTATGTTCTCAGGAGACTGCCACTTTACTTTGTGGCGCACAATCTTATATACCGTATAAAAACCATTTATTAACTACATACACTCCCAGAACACATAGAAAGGAGCCAGTAAGAATAATGTAAAGATAGAACAGAGCCAATAGAAATGTCGGAAAACAAGACAGCACCAATAGAAGGAATTGGAAAACAAAGTATCAAGTGACTTAAGGTTGCCTCCCCTCCAGCTGTGTTTGTCACCCCTCCCTTGAACTAATTCATTAACCGATCCACAACGAAGTTGCATGTGGTGCGATAAGTTTGTGTGCGTTTGGAGGACAGTTGTGAAATGAGAGAATACTAGCAAAGGACAGCGAAGGCCAGACGATAAGATAAGATCGGCGGAGAATAGTGTGAGCCTACAGATAGTTGAAACAAGGATTAGAAAACCAGACAGGGATTAGTGTACTCGGTCAGACCTTAATACCAGCCTTGTAAAGATAGAGGCAGAAGGCTGTTTTGAACACCATGTTGCAGAATAAGCAGAAAAGGCAGAATGGACTTCGTTCGCTGTGCTGCCTGAGTGAAGGCAACATAAAATGGCGGCGGGCCACAAAATGGCGGGTCGATACGATCGTATTAAAAATCGAATTTCCTCAAGATGTTCCCAAGGGAACAGCCATGCTGCAATGGGGAGCAGCAGATTGTTTAAGTGGGAGCGCCACAAGGTGCAATGCAGTTACACGCCAAGTGCAGTGGCTTTGGGAGCAAGAGGTAAAGCCACTGAGGTTGTTGGATGATCAGTGGAGAGACAAGAGATGCAAAGCATGCAAAAACAGATAGTTGTGTTTGTTAGCTGGAAAAGCATTGGCCAATCTGAGGTGGGCTGCAGAATATTTGTAGAAAAAGGCTAAGCATTGAAAGGACTGGCTAGCGTGACTTATTGTAGGTAGGGATGTGTGAAATTGACTTAATTTAAATTTGCGTTTTTACTTGAAATTTCAGGAAAATAACAGGTAATTTACACAAAAGTTAAATCACACAAAATTTACACAACATGTAAATCAACATGTAGGGACGTAAGTACAAGCCCCATGGTGCACAGGCGTATTTAAGGAAAGTGGCTCTGCACCTAGTGCATCACCAAATTTCTTGCGCCCTTTATCACCCCCTACCACCACCATATGGGTAGGGGGCAATAGCTTAATTTGTCATGACGCTATTGATGTACTCTGCAGGAGTAGCGCTAAATTATTGGAGCTACTCCTGCAGAGTACATAGGGGCCTATTATAAATGATGGAACACCATTTTTAACATTAAAAGTGTCGTAAATTGACAGATTTCTTTGTGCCATTTTTTCGCCCCCTTTGCATACATTATGCCTGGCACAGGCATAATGTAGTGCAAAGAATAACAAAGTGGCACAATGAATGCACTGTGCCACTTTGTAAATGTGGCTCGAGGAGTTTGGCCTCATTTGGCCACATTAGTGTAAAAAACAATTATGCTAATGTGGTGCAAGGTGGCGCTAGGGGCTTATAAATAGGCCCACAAGTGTCATGCTGTATCGCTCTGCACCACTGGGAAAGGGCAGAAATGTGATGTATTTACAAGAAACAGTGCATTTCTGTCATCTCCCCTGGGCTGGCTCAGCGCCAATGCAGGCACACTTGCACTTGCACCTGCATTGTGGAGATGATTGTTTTTGTGCTGAAAGGGACACCTTCCTGCACAAAAACAACCAAAAGAGGTTTTTTCCTCTTTTTATGTGTGCTGCAAGAAAGAGGAAAATGCCCCTGAGCATTGTTTTTGTTCTGGGAGGTGCCCCTTCATGCACAAATTTAATCCTGTTTACTACGCAGCATGATGCAAGAGGGCCTTTGTTGGCACAAGGCAGCACATTGTGCGCTAGTGGAAAGAGATGTCAGGATTGTGCCGGATAAGGTGAAACAGGGCGCATTCCTGTCCTCTCCTTATCCCCAGTGCAGCAACGTGACTTGATGTGTTACACTGAGTGAAAGTATGATAAATAGGCCCCCAGTGTTTTCTCCAAACGTATTATTCCTACGTGTCTTTCTTCTTGTCCTCCTACCCGGTGGCAACGCACAGGCCTCCCAGCTCCTGTGGCTGACATTGCTTATTCCCATTGAGTCAATCTCTGGCACTACCTTTGTGGGCATGCAGATTGAGCAGAATCATCACCTTTTCGTGGTTCATCCCAGACTCCCTGTATACCCCTGTAAACAGCCCAGGCCAACATCCAGCATACACTCAAATACTTATTTCCTTCATCTGTGCAGTGGGTTAGTGGTGTGTGCACATTTCTCAGTAATGTGCAAAATAAGTTGTTGAGAAATTACACTTTTGTGAGTGTGTGGGTTCACAGCAAGCTACCACTTGAACCCACATGTATTCTTCTTTGGCTGCAACGTTCCCAGAGGTGTACTCACTATTTTCACTTGCCTCCACTTGTAACTCTTATTGGAATTATTAACTAGTTCCCATGCCTTTCTACCAGTAGAAGTGGTTACATGTTGTCACCTGGACTAAGCCTGTACCCGTTCTTTGCAGTAAGGTTAGTGTGGTGTCTGATTATCATGATGTCAATGATAAAGTCACCAAACCACATCATCGAACCTCGTTTCTGTGATCCATCATGGCGTGTATTGCAAAGTGTATATGCCTACCACCCTAGTCACCCTGTGTCAAATTTCATCTGATTCACTCTGCATACCAGCAAATATACAGCTTTGCTCCAGACATTGCCTTAAGTATTGCACCTATGGACCACTGACCTTAAAACTAACATCACATTATATGTGGGGGGCGCAATGCCATTCTCGGGGACAATCTGAGGGCCCAATTCACAAAGGTAAACTTAGATGTTTTGTCTACGTTTACGACTTTGGGAAGTTTACAACTTTGGGAATTCACAAAGGAAATTTACGAGTAGTATATTTAGGTTCGCATTCGGAACGGCTCCATTGTGAAAGCATAAGATGTTGGTGATTTTGAAGCCAGCTTCCTGCGCCGCACTGCATCAATTTTAAAGCGTAGGGATGTGTCATATTTACAGAAATACAATGCATCCCTGTACTTTCCTCTGCAATGGCACACAAATTGCTGCCTAGCACCAATGGAGGCACCCATGTGCCATGTTGCAAGGGTAGCTTCGTTGCAGGGATGATTGTTTATGTGCAGGAAGGGATACCTTCCTGCACATAAACAATCATTAATGGCATTTTCTCTTTCTGTGTGTGCTGCAAAATGCAGCACAAATACAATGAGAAAAACAACAGGAGAAATAATTGTATTTCTCCCCAATGCATCACTTTATCACTACTCCTGAGGTGGCATAGGACTCAGACGCATTCCCTCCCTTGTAAATCTGTGAATGCGTCAGATTCTGTCAGGTTCCATGGCTTTTGTGTGGAGGCACCCACAGCAACACCCATGGAATGGACTTTTCATGCAGTATTATACATGAAAGGCCCATGAAAATCCATGCAGAATGCAGCAGACATAGAAAGAGGTAAACAAACAATGAGAAACAAAGATATTTCTCCTTGTATCGCCTCACCTAAGGAGGTGTAAGGTTTTGGCCCATCCCTAGGTTTACAAGCTCTTGTAAATCTGGGGTTGTGTCAAAATTCATGGGTGTTGCATGTGAACATCCACCACAAGGCCCATGGGACACCTCCCTTGTGCAGAGTAAGACAATGCAGTGACGTGCGCTGCCTTGACTTACTCCATATCGATGAGGCCATTCAGAATCACACAAAGTGGCTTTGTGTGGCCTCATAGATATGAGTTCAAGGTTTTCAACGGTGATGTATCACAAAAAGTGACACAGCAGCAGCACAAGGGGCTCATAATATGGCCCACAGGACCGGAGGGATCCCCATGGACCTTATGGCCTACCCTGCACTGCATGGTCTGTTTGTGCCACTGCTAGGCCACAGTGAACATTGCTCTGTGGCATGCTTTTTGCCTAACCAAGTTTGCCCATACCTTGGCATGCTATCCCAACATATATGACACTTGACTGATAATATCAAGGACTGATATTTGTCAAGAATACACATGTACAACCTCTTAGCCTACATGTACTTACCAACAGGCTCTCCAACTTATATGCCCAAATAATCAATCAGACCCACATCACGGCTGATGATATCTGCCCATCGGTGTTTGATTTGATGGATGGTCCTCTCCACTTCATAGATCCAATTTAGATGGCCCTGCACCTGTGCCCACCACTCCTTCCTGTCATGTGTAGGGTATCCCCCACTCACCCTACCCCCTGTGGCTATCATATTTGGGATATAGTGGATGATCAGCCTCAGGAGGCCCCCAAACTCCTCCTCAGATAGTTTTCTGGACCTACCACACCCTGACGTGTCAGCAATGAGAAAAAACAGCCTAACAAACAAATTATTATTACTTACAACTACCCATATCCCTCAAACTATAAACTCTTATTTAGATAAACAGATGGCCATACACAAAACAATACAAATACAATTGAAAGACAACAATGACAGTTTTTGGACACAAGAGGGACAGCCAACAATACCAATGAATAATACAAAACTCTCAGACAACCACTAGACACAACCTCCAGCCAGCACAGACAAAAGAAACTAGAATGGAAGGTGAAAGTAACTTCACACTTCCTGGTTTGCAGCATGGAAGAGCAATTGCATCATTTCCTGGGTTGATGCGTCACGTTTTCTCCCAATGCATCTTTTTTTCTGATGCAGCCACAAAATACTAGGGGATGCGTGAATTAAGCACAGGGTAACACAATGGTGAAATGCATCACATATCAGGCTAATTGATGCAATGGGCCAAATATGTGTTTTGCAGTGCAGTGTAATGTGCAATGCATGCAAACACTTCCAAGGATCAGTGTATTGCTTGTAAATTTCTGAGGAGACATGCTTGCAGACTTGGAGGCATACTTACAAGAAAGTGGTGCATCAGCTATAATGCGCCACTTTTCTTGCGTCCCCCCTACTGGCACCTAACGACACCATGGGTGTGCCATATCTATGATACACCGCACCATGGTGGTCGCCATCAAAATAGCATCTCATTTTTTACGCTGGTGCTTTGCTACACTACCGTCAAAATTCTTGACACTAGTGCAGCAAATTACAGGGAGGTCCATTGACTGCAATGGGTGCGGTATTTTAACACCTTCTTTGAGAAGGTGTTAAAAATTACGTAAGAAATGGCGCAGTGAAATGTTGTAAATTTCACTGCTCCATTTTTTCACGCCTCATAATGCCAGAACGCCCGCCTTTGCATACATTACGCCTGATGCAGGCATAATGTGGCGTAAGGAGTTGCAAAGTGGCACAATGGCGCCAGCATTGCACCACTTTGTAAATATGGTGTGCCCCCGTAACGCCACCTTAGCCAAAAAAAAAAAAAGCCACTGGGGGGGCGCAAGGAGGAGATAGGGGCTTGTTAATATGCTTCATGGAATGTGTTGCATGTGTATGTAGACAGTGGACATATGTGGACATGTGTGAGACTGATTGTATTACTGGTGTAAAACCCAGGGCCAGGGGACACAATGTATCAATGTGAAATTTACTGACATATCGTATGGTCTTAAGAAGTTTACATTAGGGGACTCATTTACAATAGTCCTGCAGCATAGGAGCTTCACTTTTGTGACTCCCCTTTGCTCATACACTCATGTGTATGAGTGTATGAGCCCTTTTCTGCTCTTTTCTAGCCCTCTGTATCTTTCCATCTGTATCTCCCTTCATCAGAGCACAGTGTTTGCTATGATTTGGCAGCAGCTTCAAAGCTGGCACCACGCCACAGCAAACAGCTATATGTACAACTGGTATTTATATATATTTTACCTAGTGGAGGTCGCCACCAGGCAGTTATAGTTAGAACCATGTGTACATAGGAAAAGCAGTGACTTGCCTATATCTTTGGTACCGTATGATGGATCTTCATGACATTTTATAAGTGTATAGGTGATTCTTGTTGGAAAACTTCGGGGTTATCCGTTAAGCGGGAGCAAGGAAAAGGGGGGGGTCAAAAAAGTTGCCTTTGCCATGTTAATTTCAGTAGGACTTTTGAACACGACTACAGCCCGAACCGCTGGACGGAATTACACCAAATTTGGCAGAAAGCTAGATTTAGGTACGTAGATTGTACTTTTTATTTTGTGTAAATCTATTCAGTAGTTTAGATCCTTCGTGATGAATTCACAAAAAAATAACAAGCTCGTGCAGGGACATGCACAGCTCTGATTGACTGCCAACACTTCAATCAGGAAGTGTTGGCAGCCATTTTGGGACTCGGCTTCTGCAGAGTTCGTAAAAAAAAAAGTGTAAAAAAAGAAATGCCAATCATGGGTGGAATACTGTGGAATCCAACAACCAAATTTAAAGGGGAGAGGGCATAAGCACTGGGGTCCTGGTTAGTAGGATCCCCGTGACACAGTCCAACCCACTTACAAACAGGCCAATAATGGGGGCAACCATGCTAGAAAGAGGCTACTTTTTCAAACAGCCCCTCCTCACACGAAGGACAATAAGATTATCCTTGGGAAGTTGAGACTTTATTGTCTAAGTGGTGATAAGTGGAGAGTACGTCTGCAAAAGAGTGGTTACTCCCTTTATCATCCACTATATGGTCCCTTCCCTGTGGGGAGGTGAACCATCCTGTTTGGAGTGTTTTAGTTAGAGAACAGTGCAAGTGTGAACTCTGAGATTCCCTATTTGTAAGGTTATTAAAAAGTTTTAAAGTGGGGCAGGATGGCTGTCCCTGGGATCCTATGTCAAGACAGGGTTGCTGTCCTAAGGATTAAGGTGCGAGACAGGGATGCTGTTTTAGGAAGGCTAGAGCAGCACAAAAGGTTTGCCCCCATGGCTCTAGAGAGGACACAGTTGCTGTCTCTCTTGTGGTAGAGCAGGACAGGGTCGCTGTCCCAAGGGTTCTACATAATGACAGGGCTGCATGCATTCAGTTTTAGAGGTAGGGCAGGGGTGCTGCACTAAAGTTTCTCTGGGTGGGCTGGTGGGTTACTACAAATTTACTAAGAGCTACTTTTACCCCTGGGAGTCCAGCTGTGATGGCAGTTGACTCTTTGGGTACAGGTTCCATCCTAGGAGAGGTGTCTCCCACCACAGGAATGGTATCCTTTGTGGTAGGGTGGGTAGGGGATACCCTTTTTACCTGTGGGGCGACGAAGATCCTGAGGCTTCAGTGCTGCTTCTCTTCTTTGCTTTTTCATCTCACCAGAAATTAAAGGAAGCAATTCCGTGGGTATGCCCAGCATGGATACATGAGTCATAAACTCTACCTCAGCCCAACCTGAGGCCTCTAGGTCATTACCTAAGAGACAGTCTACAGGTAAGCTAGGTGACACCACCACCAGCTTAGGCCCAGTAGCTCCACCCCAACTAAGTTGCACTAAAGCTAAGGGGAGAGACAGAGTGGAGTTGTTGACATCAGTAACTTGGTACTTCTGTCCAAGGAGGTGTTGTGCAGGTGAAACTATGTTTTAGTCACTAGAATGATACTGGCACCTGTGTCCCTGTAAGACTGGGCCTCAACATCATTTATTTCAATTGACTGCTTGTACTTATCCATGTTAAGGGGACCCAAGGAGGCAAGGCCAATGCCACCAGGTGAGACAGAAACTGTCTTGGAGGTTTCTACACCTACCACAGTTTCTATGATGGGCCCAAAAGTGAACCCAACCACACCTTTCCTTTGACTACTGCCAGTAGTCCCATCACTATTACTACTACTACTAGGGGCACTAGAAGTGGTAGTGGGTGTAGTAGTGGTGGTAGGCTCAGGGGCTTTACCTGCACAGGACTTGTCCCCAGGCCTATGGCCTTTACCTCTGCACATATAGCACCAAGGCTTTTTATTGTGTGCAAAAGAGGAAGAGGAAGAAGTTTTATCCCCACCACCAGGACCCGAGGAGGAATCTTTACTTTTATGCCTGTCCCCACCATTGTCCAGAAACTTTTCACCTTCTTTCTTCTTTTCTTAGTTACCCCCTGTATGAGCTTTCCTGCTCACCCTTGTTCTGACCCATTTGTCTGCCTTCTTTCCCAATTCTAGGTGAGAGGTCAGATCTGAGTCTACCAAGTATTGATTTAACAAATCAGACACACAGTTATTCAAAATATGCTCTTTCAAAATTAGATTATATAGACCCTCATAGTCAGACACTTTGCAGCCATGTAACCAACCTTCCAAAGCCTTCACAGTCCACAAAGTCTATCCAATCTTGTGAAAACATTTTTCATGTTTCTCTGAACTTAATTCTGTCTTGTTCAGTGGTGAAGACAAATCCATCCAAGAGTGCAGTTTTAAGGATACTGTAGTTGTCTGAGTCTTCTTCTCTGACAGTGAGAAGTCTAACCCTCCCCTTGTCAGAAAAGGACAACCACAAAATAGCAGCCCACTGCCTTTGAGGGACCCTCTAAACTTTGCAGGCTCTCTCCTGTGCAGCAAACCACTTGCAAATGACATCCCCCACCTCGTATGGGGGAATAATTTTGTGTAAGTTTGTTGAGTCAGTGGTGTCCTCCATAACTCCTGAAACTGCTGCTGCCACCATGGGGAACTAACCCCAACCCCTGCCTTTCCCTTTCCACAGCCAAGGCCTCACTATCTTGGGCTAGCTGTTGCTGCTGCAGCCTCAGCCCGGCCTCCTCCAGTCTCAGTTTCCTGAGCTCCCTATATATGGAGTCATCAGCTGGAGTGGAACTATGGGACCCCTCAGAAACTGAGGTGATATTGGAATGGGCAGAGGTAGATATTGCCCTAACTTTACTAACCCTAGTAAGCTGACCTCTAGGTGTGAAGGGAGCCCTCCCAGGGTGACGATCCCTCCCACTGCCAGCTACACTAGAAGGTTTGCTAGGGGGAAGATCTTTTGAAGAGCCCTCCCCTGAATCTTCAGGATGATCCCCTGACTTTAAGGGTGTGGAATCTTCCTCATCCTCCTCATCCTGGTTACCAGTATGTTCCCGGTCATCCTGAATAAGGAGGCTCAGAGGAAATATTTTGTTAGGGTTCTTCCCTACATCCAAGCTTCTCTCTGAGCAAAGCCCCTTCAGTACTTTGAAGGTCAGACCCTCATAGGGAGTGCTCATGACCTCAGAGCAAGGCCCAGCAGTAGACATGATGTAGTGTGAGTGTTAGTGTAGTGTAAGGGAAAAAACCTACTCTACCTAACTTCTAGTCTTTTAGAAAGGAAAGCAAGAGACTAGACCCCTGTAACTAGGTATGTGTGTATAGCTCAATCAATCAGGAATTTGTAAAGTGTACTACTCACCCGTGAGAGTCTCAAGGCGCTGAGGAGGGGACGGGGAGAAGGGGGGAAGGTGCTGCTGCTACTCGAACAGCTAGGTCTTGAGAAGTTCCCTGAAGGTAAGGAGGTCTTTGGTCTGATGCAGGTTGGTGGGAAGAGTGTTCCACGTTTTGTCGGTGAGGTGCGAGAATGATCTACGGCCAGTTGTAGTTCTGCGGACGCGTGGGACAGTTGCGAGGGAGCTGAGATGCCGGGGCAGGGTGTAGAAGGAGAGTCGTCTGTTGAGGTATTCCGGTCCGGTGTTGTGCAGTGCTTTGTGAGTGTGGGTGAGGAGTTTGAAGACGATTCTCTTGTTGACTGGGAGCCAGTGCAGGTTTTTCAGGTGATCTGTGATGTGGCAGTGGCGGGGGATGTCCAGGATGAGGCGTGTGAAGGTGTTCTGGATGTGTTGCAGCCTCTTCTGGAGTTTGGCTGTGGTTCCTGCATAGAGGGCATTGCCGTAGTTTAGCTTGCTGCTCACAAGGGCTTGGGTGACTGTTCTTCTGGTTTTGGTGGGTTTTGGCTCTGGGTATAGAGTATTCTTTTCTGTGGAAAGCATCGGTGACAGAGTGATAAGGCAATTGCAAGTACTTATCCCACCACTACACCACCAATGTAGGAGGCTGGCCTGGTTTGTAGTGGGTACCTAAGGTACTTACACCTTATACCAGGTCCATTTATCCCTTATTAGTGAAATGTAGATAGTGTCTTGAAGCCAGGCTCTCTAGTGGTAGTGTGGATGAGCAGTCAAGGCCTAACTAGGAGATATGTAAAGCTCATGCAATACCCCTGTAGTCGCACAGTACTCAAACACATGAAAGAAAATACTCAGGGCCGTATTTATACTCTGGTTGCGCCGAATTTGCGTCGTTTTTTCGCAAATTCGACGCTAAACTAACGCCAACTAACGCCATATTTATACTATGGCGTTAGACGCTTCGGGCGCCAAAGTGCCCGGAGTGTGCGTCATTTTTTAGCGTGAACCCCTTCCTTGCGTTAATGATATGCAAGGGAGGCGTTCCCGTCTTAAAAAATGACTCCCAGGCCTTTACGTGGTATTTATACTCCCGGGCAAAAATGACGCCCGGGAGTGGGCGTGGCCAAAAACGGCGCATTTGCGCCGCTTTTTAACGCCTGGGTCAGGCATGGCGTTAAGGGACAAGTGGGCTCAAAATGAGCCCAGAGTGCCCTCCCCTGCCCCCAGGGACCCCCCCTGCCACCCTTGCCCACCCCAGGAGGACACCCAAGGACGGAGGGACCCATCCCATGGACATTAAGGTAAGTTCAGGTAAGTATTTTTTTTTTTTTTTTTTGTGGCATAGGGGGGCCTGATTTGTGCCCCCCTACATGCCACTATGCCCAATGACCATGCCCAGGGGACATAAGTCCCCTGGGCATGGCCATTGGGCAAGGGGGCATGACTCCTATCTTTACAATGATAGGAGTCATGTTGATGGGGGATGGGCGTCGAAAAAAAATGGCGCAAGTCGGGTTACGACGATTTTTTCGACGTAACCTGACTTGCCCCATTTTAAGACGCCCATACGCCATTTTCCCCCTACGCCGGCGCTGTCTGGTGTACGTGGTTTTTTTCCACGCAAACCAGGCAGCGCCGGTCTGCTTGCGCCGGCTAACGCCATTCCATAAATACGGCGCCCGCATGGCGCTTCAGAATGGCGTTAGACGGCGCTAAATTTTTTGACGCTAAACTGCGTTAGCGCAGTTTAGCGTCAAAAAGTATAAATATGGGCCTCAGTGTTACAGAAACAAAGGTACTTTATGTTGATGACACAAATGCCAAAAATGCCATAGAGACTATACTCCCTTAGAAGCTAAGTAATACACAAATTATATACACTAGTATGCAGAAATAGCTATAAAAACAGTTAGAAAATAGTGCAAATAGTGAAAATCAGCAGCTAGAAATGGGCCTAGGGGGAACACAAACCATATACTAAGAAAGTAGAATGCGAAAGTCGGTTTCCCACCTAGGCAAGCGTAGTGTGTAGAGGGGCACTGGGAGTATTTGAAAACTCCAAAGGTAAGTAATAGAACCCACCCCACAGCCCAGGAAAGTAAGAGTAAATCACAGTAACTTTCCTAGAACACACAACAACACAAGAAAGAAGATTATGCAAGAACCAGAAGAGACTGCAAGACACCAACAATGGATTCCTAGACCTGAAGACCTGTGAAAGCACTGAAGAGTACCTGGAGAACAGGAGGCCCTGCTAACCCTGATGAAGGTGCAAAGGAAGAACTACCGGTGAAGAACAACAGTCAGTACTGCACCCAAGAAGACAGACGTGGGTTCCTGGTTGGTGCAGATGATGTCCCACACCAGATGGATGACTGCAGTCTGGTTTGCGTCACTAGTTTCCGCCAACAAGCCTTGGCACGCGCAAAGCGCGCTGTTAGCAGGAAATGGTGCTGCCCGGGACCAGAAGGGACCTGGTGGACTCTACCCAGGAGGAAAAGAAAGAGGGTGCTCTCAGCAACCCAGAGAGCCATCTGAAGACCAGGCATCATGCATAGGAGTCTCACAGCACAGGAGCAAAGAAGGTGCAAAAGGAGACACACGCAGCACTACACAAAGGGATCCCACACCGCCGGAGAACCATGCAGGAGGCTGTGTGTTGCAGGGAGGAGTGCTGGGGGTTAGAACTGCACCGTGCATGAATAACTTAATGGAAAGATGCCAACAGGTCTTGGCAACTGCAAAACACGCGGTGCATGGGGGTACTGTCTTGCATGGGGAGGCAAGCTCTTACCTCCACTAAAGTTGGACAGTTGGACGTCAGGACCGTCGGGCCACTTCAGTCCACCACCCGTGTTGCTGGATCCACGCACCTCTTCAGGAGAGGGGACCCAAGCCACCTGTTGTTGCTGCAGAGGGGTGCCTGCTGAAGCAGGGAAGTGACTCCTTCACTTCAAGGGAGATTCCTTCATTCTTCTGGTGCAGGATGAAGACAGGCAGTCATCGGAGGATGCACAGCCTGGAAACAGTTGAAGTTACAATGTTGCAGAAGTAATCTTTTCTTCTTTGTTGCAGTTTGTAGAGTTCCTGGAGGGTCTAGGTGCAGTTTCTTTGGTAAGAAGGTGAATTAAAGAATGCAGAGGATTCCTGCTTGAGTCTTGCAATCCAAATCTGAAGAACCACCCAAGAGAGAGACCCTAAAGAGCCCTGAAAGGGGGATTGGTCAGCTACACAGATAAGCACCGATCAGGGAAGGGCTCTGACGTCACCTGCTGGCACTGGCCACTCAGATGCTCCTAGAGTTCCCTGCCACATTGGAATCCAAGATGTCATGACACAGGGACCCTCTGGAGGAGCTCTGACCACCACCCCTGGGGTGGTGATGTACAGGGGAGTAGTCACTCCCCTTTCCTTTGTCCAGTTTCGCACCAGAGCGGGGACTAGGGGTCCCTTAACTGGTGTAGACTGGATTATGCAAGGAGGGCACCATCTGTCCCCTTCAAAGCTTTTCCAGAGGCTCTGGGACGCTACCCCTCTCATGCCTGTAACACCTATTTCTAAGGGGAGAGGATGTAACATCCCTCTCCCAAAGGAAATTCTTTCTTCTGCCTTCCTGGGCTTGAGCTTCGCAAGCAACAGGAGGGCAGAAATCTGTCTGTGAGGTGGCAGCAGCTGGGGTTATACCTGGAAAACCTCAGAAGGCTGGTTTGGCAGTACTGGGGGTCCTCTAAGGACCCCCCAGAGTGCATGGAATCATACAGCCAATGCTAGAATCAGCACTGGGGTATAAATCTGAGATGTTAGACACCTTACATGGCCATATTCGGAGTTACCATTGTGAAGCTGGATATAGGTATTGACCTATGTCCAGTGTATGCGTAAATGGCGTCCCCTCACTCACAAAGTCTGGAAAAATGGTCCTGGGTGATGTTGGGGCACCTCTGTTAGTGCAGGGGTGCCGTCAGGTGTGGGGGCACCTCTGTTAGTGCAGGGGTGCCGTCACATACAGGTACTCTGCACCCAGCCTTCACGGTTGGAAGGCCTGGTATATGGGTGACTTTTAAGTGACCTGGTGCAGTATAAATTGCCTTGAAAGGGTGCATGCAACATTTCACACAGGCTGCAATGGCAGTCCTGTAAAAGCCTTTGCATGGGCTCCCTATAGGTGGCAAAAGTAATGCTGCAGCCCATAGGTTTCCCCTGGAACCCAAAACCCTAGGTACCTAGATACCATATACTAGGGAACTAGGGACTTGTAAGGGTACACCAGTATGCCAATTACTGTGTTAGCAGTATCCAACAACCACATTTAAAAGGGAGAGAACATTAGCACTGGGGTCCTGGTTAGCAGGATTCCAGTGACACCGTCAAACACACTCACAAACAGGCCAAAAATGGGGGTAACCATGCTAGAAAGAGGCTACTTTTTCACATCGCACTCCCGCCATGCACTGTTTGTTCTTTAATAATTTGAGTGAAAATGTTTCATTTATACTTTTAATGATGTTATAGTAGTTGTCATGAGTGCTGTACTATCAGGAATAATTACTAGTGCATGGCCAGAGTGCACGTTTTAGTTATCATAGGGCACAAGTTATAGTTGTTGGAAAGAACTCTAACTATAACTGCTGAATTTCTATGGTTTTGTACGTTGTAAATTTGAGCCTGACAATAACGTCCCTGTAACCTTTTTTTTTACTTGGCTATATCTTTAATGCTGTTTGACGAACCTTCACAACATTTTTCAAAAATGTGTGCCCGAATATCTTGTTGTGCGTGGAAAGTTTCAGGGTGATCCGTCAAGTGGGGGCAGAGAAAAAGAGGGGGTGGTAAAAAAAAGTGTGTTTCCCATTTTAATTCCATAGAGACTTTAGACACATCCACAACCCGAACTGCTGGACAGAATTATACCAGGAAGGTCCAGAACAACGTAAATTTTGTTTGGTGTAAATCTGTTCTGTAGTTTTTGAGATATTGTAGGAAAAATACATGTGTATATCTGTGTGGATCCTAAGGCAGATCTCATTGTGACCAGTGTCCATGACAGCACCCCACTGGAATGCAGTGCAGTGACTGGCAGGTTTTCATAGTCATCAAAAAGAACATAGAAGGGGTGATAACACATTTTAGTTACAATATAAATTACTGTTGATGGATGATACCATACTACATTTAGTACCTCAGATGATTTTACCCTGCTAGGATTTCATGAATCATTTTTGAGAGAAAACTGTTTTCTCATGATTTTTCCCATAGCAGTTATGGAAGGTGCCCCAGAAGCTATAATTAGAGCATATTTTCTTTCAATTCACACTATCTTTCTCAGCCATAAGAGAATGAAGTCAGACATTCTCAGTAAAACATGCATTTCCAACAGGAGCAGCCTGTCTGTTGACTCCCTTGTGTTCTACCACTGGAGCGCTAACAGTCTTACTTATGAAATACGCATTTCATTAAAACATTTTGACAGGCAGACTGCAGAAAGTGCAGACGTGCAGACTGAAACATGCACTTTCAACACCAGCTGCAGACTGCTAGTAAACTCCCTGGCGATCAGCAGCTTGCAGTGTTCTAATGAGTAACTAGAGTGCTAACATTCAGAATTTTAAGCCAAAAGTGTGCCACACCTGAGTGACATCTTGCTAGAATCACAATGGAAATATGAAAGGCTTTGTAAGGACTTTCTACTGAGGATACTGCAGTAAATAAGGACTTAGGAAGCCATGCCCTGCAGCCACACCCCCCCCACCACCATGCATTGCATTGGGCATCTTAGTTAATGTTAAAAAAAATTAGAAATTCACTGAAAAAAGCTAAAGTTACAGGGACGCTATGATTAGTAAATAGAATTTAAAAGAACCTTAGAAATTCACTAAATAAAAAAAGATTACAGGGGTTTTATAGTTAAAACCATAGCTGTTATAGTTATTTCCAGTAACTATAACTTGTGCCTTAAGGTAACTATCAATCAATCAATTAATCAATCAGTAATTTGTAAGTGCGCTACTCACCCAGAACGGTCTCAAGTCACTGAGGGAGGGGGTGCTACTGCTCGAAGAGCCAGGTCTTGGGGTGCTTCCTGAAGGTCAGGAGGTCCTGGGTCATATGTATGTTGGCAGGGAGGGAGTTCCAGGTTTTGGCGGCAAGATGGGAGAAGGATCTGCCGCCGGTTGTGGTACGGTGTATGCAGGGGACAGTTGCGAAGGCAAGGTTGGCGGAGCGGAGCTGACGTGTCGGGATGTGGAAGTTGAGACGATCGTTGAGATAGGCCGGTCCGGCGTCGTGCAGAGCTTTGTGGGCGTCGATCCTTTTGTTGACGGGTAGCCAGTGGAGGTCTCTGAGGTGGGCTGAGATGTGTTTGTAGCGAGGGAATGAGTCGTGCTGAGGCGCTCAGGATGCGCTGGAGTTTCTTCTGGAGCTTGGCCGCTGTTCCCGCGTAGAGGGCGTTGCTGTAGTCCAGTGTGCTGCTGAGGAGGGCGTGGATGACCGTTCTTCTGGTTTCCACCGGAATCCACCTGAAGGTCTTGTGGAGCATTCAAAGGGTGTTGAAGCATAAGGATGAGATGTTGTTGATTTGCTGGTTCATGGAGAGTGAAGAGTAGAGTATGAAGCCTAGGTTGCATGCGTGGGTGGTGGGCGTTGGGGGCGACTCCAGAGTGGCAGGCCACCAGGAATCGTCCCATACTGACCTGTTGGAGGCGAAGATGATGATCTCGGTCTTTTCTTAATTCAGCTTGAGGCAGCTTGCTTTCATCTAGTTGGCAATGGTGTGGAGTCCGGTGTGGAGGTTGTTCTTAGCGGTTGCAGGGTCCTTTGTGAGAGAGAGGATGAGCTGAGTGTCATCTGCATAGGAGACGATGTTGAGGCCGTGGGATCGGATGATGTTGGCAAGTGGAGCCATTTAGACATTGAAGAGGGTTGGTCTGAGTGAGGATCCCTGGGGGACTCCGCAAATGGTCTTGGTGGCCTTTGACCGGAACGGGGGGAGGCCGACTCTTTGTGTTCTTCCAGAGAGGAAGGAAGTGAGCCAGTCCAGGGCTCTGTGGCGAATTCCGGCATTGAAGAGGCGTGTGCGAAGGGTGTGGTGACAAACGGTGTCGAAGGCTGCGGAAAGGTCAAGGAGGATGAGGGCAAAGGTTTCACCTTTGTCGAGCCTGCTCCTGATGTCGTCGGTACAGGAGATAAGGGCGGTCTTGGTGCTGTGGTTTTTGCAGTTGAGTAGGCATGTTGTCCTCCAGGAAGCGGGAAAGTTGGCTGTTGACTATCTTTATCTATTACTATTTTAACTATATCTCCCGCCCTCACCATGTACTGTTAAGTACCCGAGATATTACATCACTTGACAATTTTTTATGTAATTGATCATATCACTGTAAAATTTGCAGTAAAATTATTGATGACAAAACTATACATTGAGAGGGTGTGAGATATAGAAAGATATAGGGGGCTGGCTATTCTCTTTGGTTGTGGGGGAGTCCCAGAGGGCTACCCCTCTGGGGCCAATAATGTAATTAAAAAAATCCACACATTTGCAATGCATCCATAAATCTGCAATAATATATATTTTTTTAAAGTGTGGGGTGAGCCAGGGCCTGGGAGTAGTTAACGCTATTTAATACTGTTCAATAAAGGGAGTGGAGTGTGTGCCCCCCTTATTGAGCCTACTTGGGGCACTGGGGACTCTATCTCACCAGGCTTATGATTTAAAATTAGGGTGCATGCAGTCCCACCACCCTGAGCCTACTTGAGGCTCCATCACCCAGGGCTGAATTAAAAATTCAGAGGAGGGGGGGCGTGACCCCCTTTCTTGAGCCTCATTAAAGCCTCAGGGACTCCATCCACCTGGGCTGTTGATTTAAAAATAGTGGAGAGGAGCATGCAAGCCCCCCTCACTGAGCCTTTGATAGCTCAAAGGATCCCTTCCCTTAGTCCCAATTCCATTATAGTGTCACAGGAATCTGTGGATACATTTCTCACCTCCCTAACAGGTATCCAATGTGTCTAGGAGGTTGATGGACCTTTTGACCCAGAAAGAAGTGTGGTGAACCCTGAAACAATTTACATCAACACCACAAACAATTTAAACACCATGACTGTTATAAATGGGGTTTCTGGTTGGCTAAGATAGGCACCTAAGCCAGACAGGAACTGCCACTCCAGTCAGGGCAAGAGAGCTACTCACCTAAGATAACTCCTGCTCACACCCTTGATAGCTTGGCTTGAGCAGTCAAGATTATGATTAGCCAATGTATACAGTGTTTGCATAAAACACACAACCCACTGACACAATAAATTCAACCATAAAAAGAGACTTCACAATAAGTTATATAAAAATAAACTGTATTGCGTAAATACAAAATATCATAGACCAAAGATGACATAAATAAGTAATATTCTGCAAAGCAAGCAGTTGTCCGATCATCATGCAAACAAAGAGAACATTTTCAGGTTGCATGTGTCATAAAAACATCACCCTCACCACACGCCATACCAAACCATATCCCTTTCAATGCATATAATGTAGATTCCGCAATATGTATGTCACTCAAGCAAGGTCAAGAGAGCATATGACATTATCAGACTATGAAACCAATTGGAGAAACAAAGAGGGCAAAAGAATACAGTGAAATTTGTATCTGCCAGGATTATCAACAACACCTTCTATGGAAAGGTTACAGTACGTCTGCACTTTGTTAACTTGGTATATGGGAAAATCCCCCTGTCAAGCGTAGGAGCCTCTGTGCTCCATTTACTGTATTTACAGCAATGGCGTTCTATGCACTTCAGCGGGAGGTGACCCTGCTCCTCTCACGCTCCTCAGCAAAAATGCTCCTCAGTGGACGGTAACCTCTGGAACTTGTTTTGGGTATGGAGGGATGGAAGGCACACACCCAGTAGAGGAATGGTGGAGGAGCCCTCTTTGAGCTCTCCCATGCAGGATTCAAAAGAGGCTGCTGCCTGCGAGTGTGCGGCACAGCAGCTCTAAGGAATACGGCTCCTTTCTTCTTGGAGCGGCCCAGACTCCTAGACCCGAGCTCCTGCGGGGCGAGCAGACCTCTCTGAGTCCCCCTCTTTGGGTAGGGAGAACATGAGGCAGCCATCCACATCTGTGTGGTTCAGCTGGTGGCCACGGGACTCCTCTCGACTCAGACTTCCCTATCAACCTCCTGGGGCCCGCGGGAGAAGGTGCGGTACTTCTCTCCCGGTGCCGAGGTGGTGAACCACACGTCTCTCCTGGTGTCACGGCAGTGAACCAAAACTCTCTCCTGGTGTTCTCAGACACACATCCAGCTATTCAGCTTTCTTGGCCCAGGTCACGGCGGTGAATTCACACAAGTTGGTGTCTGCTTGTTTCCCTAGGGCACCGAAGGATGCACATTTTGTCTACGCTTGGTTCAAAGGTTGCTGACGGGCTTCTCTGCATTTCTCCTACTCAGGGGTCACAACAGGGGAGCGCTCAACAAGCACTACACCCAAGTCCACAGGCTCAGGTCCAGAAGAGGCCAAACACATAGCTGAGGGGAAGAGGGTCTTACAGAGGAAAGGTAGAACACTCCCCACAGAAAGAACAGCACTCTCCAGCACCAAGACACAGCAGATACTGAGGGAAAAGGGGGGCACACCACCCAGCACCTGGGGATCACTGAAGGAACACAGGGCAGAGGGCAACCCACAGGCCAGCTCACCAGGGACCTTGCAGAGTATATGACAGTCCTCATTGTGGCATAAGCAGGCCACAGGTCAGCACAACACAAATCAGTCCATTAGCGGTTCCTTGCAGCATAACGGTCCCCCTTGAGCAGTCTTTGTAGTACACGAGACCCTGTCTCTCCCTACCCTGGCCCCAGACACACTCTTGGGGGTTAGTGACTACATTTTAAATACACTAGACCCTGCCCATGAGGCTGCCTTAGGCCTACCTTAGGGGTGACTTACATGTAGTAAAAGGAAGGTTTGGGCCTGACGAGTGTGTCAGTTGAAAAATGTCAGTTTAAAACTGCACACACAGACACTGCAGTGGCAGGTCTGAGACATGTTTACAGGGCTTCTCATGTGGGCGGCATAATCAGTGCTGCAGGCCCACTAGTAAAAAGAACAGATGATGGACGGAATGCAAACATTCACCTCCAGTCACAACAATCTGGGTTTAATCCATCATTTATTTGCCGCACCACACCACCCCAGTTTGGATCCAGCCATCTGCAAATCAGTCTTGACCCTGTTTTCCAAGGGAACAGTCCAGCCAGAACTGCCAGGCCGGGTCCTCCCTGGACCTGAATCAAGCATCCTGGGACCGATTTCAGGGTATCACCCCTCTTCAGCCAGGCTAGCTTGAATCCTGTGGTGCAGTGAGCCTGAGACCCACAAGTAGCATTTGATTTACAGGCCATGGGCACCCTAGTGCACTTTTGTAGGACTTACTAGTAAATCAAATATGGAGAAACCAATCGCCAATTCAACTTGGACAGAGAAAACTCACACTTTAGCACTGGTCAGCAGTGGGAAAGTGCCCAGAGTCCCAAAGTCAGCAAAAACAAATTTCAGCACAGGATCAAAAAACAGGACGTTAGAAGCAAAATGTACATGGTAATCCACTTCTGTTCTAGGAAAAAGAGCATGGCAAGGGGCATCAGTATCAGCATCTGGATTCAGTCAAAAAAGGGATGGAGAAAGAGTGGAATGAAGGAGAATGAGAAAAGGTTTGGTCTAAAGTTCCAAAGTCCGACACTATATCAAAATGCATAAACCATGATAATTCACTGAGAGCATCATGCTGCGTTACACCGAAGGGACATCATCCAATCGTCTGCAATCCATCAAGTTCTCATGCTTTACATGAAAACATCTTCAATCTGTGTGACTCTATGAATGATTGTATCATTTGTATACGAATATTGTCTGTAAGCCATACTGTTTCCTCCTCAAGGTTGTTAAACTAGAAGTCTCTCTGCAAACAATGAGACTATTACTACTTGCAAAACTTCTCATGAGAAGGGAACCTAGAGGAAAACTCATGTTAGAAAGAACAACGATTCATCATTTTTACACGACTGCAAAATGCAAGCTCTTCAGGCCCTATTTAAAGCTAACATAAGAAAATCTTTTTCATTACAGGTAACAATTGCACTTTAATAAGACATGTAAAAATATAAACTTATAAACTTATCAATATTACTATTTCATTAGTATGGACAATACATTTTACTTTAAACAAAATCGTTGTCAGTACTTTTCAGTGAATGTGACGGAGATCAGCATGTATCTCATAAATCACATCTTAGTGATTAGAAAGAGTCTGGATGTCTGTGTCACTAAGGCATTACTAAAATGTACGCTCCAACAAACCCTAGGGACTGCAGGTGGGGAAGTTCTACGTGCTCCTCCCAGCTGGAGTAGATAGGCTCCAACCTGGTAGGAGCACAAACGTTTCCCTTTGCTCACGCTCTTGCGAGCAGGTAGACATAGAATCCCTCCCACTGGACAGGAGCAAGGCTGGTTATCGCTGGACTAGGGATGATTGCTTGTAGGGGAGAAAATGGGGCTTTAGGGGCCATGGGGACCCTTCCATAGCCTCTACCATAAGAAAATGCAGCGGGGTGACCCATGTGGGCACCAAGCCACTGCAGAGTTTAAAAAAAAAAAAAAATGTGAACAACATGTTGCTGGCTCCTGTGAGGCCTATGTGTCTGCTTGCAGGGAGCCGGCTCCCGCCATGGCTCCCAACTAAAATTAAAGAAGTGGGTCCCTGGAAGGGCATTGATACAATCAAAAAATAACACACTAAAAATGTAACACTACTCCACATAGAGTGCCTGATAATGGGCTGCAAGGGTGTCTTTTTTTGGGGGGGGATCCTGGTGCCCCTAGAAGGTTGCGGGGAAGCAGCAGGAAATATCCCCCCAGCAACATTAAAAAAAAGTAAGCCTTCAGGGGTATTAAATCATGCACCCAGGACTGCTTACTACGCTCTTTTTCAAAGCAGTCCTAGCTGGAGCCCTATCCTCTTCAGTTGGAGTGGAGGGTTCTCTTGTGGTTGTTTTTATGACTGCATTGTATGGTCTGGAAATTATTAAAGAAAGACTCAAAAACATGCTTACATTTTTAAAATACATCTTTACTATTTATTACTCATTTTTCATAACCATCTCTTTTCATTAAACATTGCAAGTTGTGAATTAATGAAACATAGTTTAGTTTATAATTATTGGTGTTTTTGACAAAGATAATAGGTCTGTGCTATGTATGCTGACTCCTTCATAAATCCAATAGTGTTACTTTTTAGATTTCGGTGTTCTAACTCTTTGACAAAGTTAGTAGGTGGGACCCATT
The DNA here is from genome assembly GCF_031143425.1 of Pleurodeles waltl. Classification (NCBI taxonomy): domain Eukaryota; kingdom Metazoa; phylum Chordata; class Amphibia; order Caudata; family Salamandridae; genus Pleurodeles; species Pleurodeles waltl. The sequence goes on from NC_090444.1 coordinate 46,830,663, forward strand.
AAATTGTCAACCGTGCCTTGATATCAACTCCATGCTATGCACAGTGTGGGGTTGGCTACCCAAAAGGTTTTGGACATAGGGCCTGGCAGCAATGTGCGGTGTGGGTTTGTCATTATGTAGGAAAGTAGCCTCTTTCTAGCTTGGTTCCCCCCACTTTTTGGCCTGTTTGTCAGTGTGTTTGACTGTATTCACTGGGATCCTGCTAACCAGGACCCACATGATTATGCTCTCTCCTTTAAATTTGGTTACTGGTCATTTCGTCCCACAATTGGCATACTGGTGTCCCCATGTAAGACACTAGTATATGGTACCTAGGTACCCAGGGCATTGGGGTTCCAGGGGATCCTACGGGCTGCAGCAGTTATTTTGCCACCCATAGGGGGCCCATGCAAAGGGTTCTGCCGACTGCCATTGCAGCCTGCGTGAACTGGGTGCATGCACCGGTTTTCATTATAGGTCACTACACAAGGTCACTATAAGTCACCCCTATGGTAGGCCCTCTCAGCCCAGAGGGCAGGGTGCAGGTTCAAGTGTGTGTTGGCACTAGCAGAGGTACTCCCACAAACTCCAGACCCACTCTACTGGACTTTGTGAGTGTGGGGACGCCATTCTAAGTGTGTACTGGACATAGGACACTACCTATGTCCAGCTACATAATGGTAACTCAGAACATAGACATGTTTGCTATCAAACATGTTGGAATCATACCCCAATACTTTTCCAAGTATTGGTTGTATGATTTTATGCACCCTGGGGTCTCCTTAGAGGACCCTCAGCTTTGCTTCCGCAGCCTTCTGAGGTTTTTCAGGCAGCCCCAGCAGTTGCCACCTCACAGTGAGATTTCTGTCCTCCTGTTGCTTGAGCAGCTCAAGCCCAGGAAGGCAGAACAGAGGATTTCCTTTGGAAGAGGGATGTTACACCCTCTCCCTTTGGAGATCGGTGTTACAGGACTGGGAAGGATTAGCCTCTGCAGATAAACTAGTCTATAGTAGTTCAGGGACCTCCAGTCCCTGCTCTGGAGCAAATATGGACAATGGAAAGGGGAGTGACAATTCCCCTGCCCATCCCTACTCCAGGGGTGGTGCCCAGAGCTCCTCCAGAGGGTCCCTGGGTTTTGCAATTTTTGGATTAAAGATTGACAGGGAACTCTGGGAGCATCTGAGTGGCCAGTCCAGGCAAATGACGTCAGAGCCCCCCCCTGATAGGTAGTCACCCAGCTAGGTGACCAGTGCCCTGTTTCATGGCTATTTAGGGTCCCTCTTTTGGGTGGTTCCTCAGATTCGGCTTGCAAGATTACAGCAGGATTCCTCTGCATCCCTTACTTCGACTTCTGACCAAAGAAACTGCATTTGCACTCTCCAGGACCTGACAATTTGCAATAACGATAATGACTTCACCTGCAACATTGTTTCCACAGCTTATTCCAGCTTCTGCAGCATTTCCCCAGTTGTGCATCCTCTGAGAACAGCCCGTCTTCAGTCTGCACTGGAAGAAAGAAGGAATCTCCCTTGGAGTGAAGGGGTCTCTCCCCTGCATCTGCAGGCACAAACAGTAACAACAACTGGCGTGGATCCCCTCTCCTGCTGAGCTGCGTGGATCCTGCAACACGGGTGGTAGTCAGAAGTGGTCCAGACGGTCCTCTTTACCAGCTGTCCAACTGGGGTGGAGGTAAGCCCTTGCCTTCCCACGCAGAACAGTACCCCTGTGCACCATGTCATTTGCAGCTTGTTGAGGCTTGCTGGCACTCCTTCCAAGGGGTCTTTTGTCTTCTTGTAGCTCCTGCCCCCAGCACTCCTTCCTGTGACACACAACTCCCTGGGTGACTCTCCTGCGGCGTGGGATCCTTTATTTGTAGTGCTGTGTGGGCTCCATTTGCACCTTCTGTGTCATCATCCTGTGGGACTCCTGTGTGTGCTGACTGTGCTTCTGTGGGCTCTCTGCGATGCTGAGGCCCCTCTCTAATGCCCCTTCCTGGGTTGAGTCCTCCCTGGCGTTGATGGTCCCCAGAAGCACCACTTTCCGCCAACAGCGAGTTTTGCCTGTGCCAAGGCTTGCTGGTGGAATCTGGACAAGAAAACCCAACTGTAATCTTCCTTCCGGCGTGGGACATCACCTGCATCCTTCAACAACTCAACTCTGACTTCAGGGCTGCAGTGCTGACTTTTCTTCTTCACCTTTGACCAATTCCTGCAATCCTCAGCTTCGTGGGTAGGGGCTCCTGCCCCCACTGGACTCTGCTGTGTCGTCTGGACTTGGTCCACTCTTTCCACAGGTCTTCCTCTTCAGGAATCCACCGTTGGTTTCTGCAGGGTCTCGGGAGCCAATTGGGTCATGGCGCCTTGGGGCTCCCCCTGCTGCCTCAATGAATAAAGGTAGCTGTGTGCTCCAGGTGAGAACAGGGCACTACACCAAAAAAAGGAATAACTAAGAAATACTCAAGAACAAAACCAAACTGGCAAAGATGCTTGTTATAGACTCACGGTTTTCAGACAGGAGCACGCCATTAGACTTTGTAGGCAACTTGAAATATTTTTCTTTTCTTTGTGGTATCCTTAGTCTGGTGGGTCAACACCCACATTCTCAGAGTGTTTTGGGGGCTTCAGGGAGTGCGCAGTTCTCCAGAAATAATTTATTAAAAGTAATCTTATGTTTCTTGTGATCTATAGAACATGACCCCAGGAAAGGTAAGTGCTACTTTAAAACTTTTTCAAAGCTGAAGTGGTAGAAATTGCTTCTTTTGCCTGGTAATTCCCCTATTGTTTTGGTCTATATGTTTGCTGATTTTGTTTACTTTGCACATTGGAACACTGCTATCCAGTGCCCAGTGTCTGTGCTCCAACCCCAAAAAAATGTGAATTTCACTCTGTTCATGATTGGCAAATTTAACTTAATTATTCGTTCCTAGTATATCATACACAAGTGTAGCCAAGGTCTGTATGCTAGATAAGCCGAAGACACGCCTAAAGCAAGCCCGTCTTTCCCGCCTACTCCCGAATGGGTCCAGGTGCCAGGGAGGCTATAACTTTAAGCACAGGTCTTATCAGTTATTCTTCATCTGCCTTGCATGGGCTACGACTTATAATCAGAATTATTGTAGGCATACAATTGTCATTCAGCTAGTGATTGGCACTCCTGTATGTCACCCAGGGTCACCTGGGCCACCAGGAGCTCAGGTGGGAACTCCCCTAACATCTTTATTAGGAAAGATAATTTCCCGGAAGGAGCACCTGGAACAGTTTTTAAGTTTTTAAATCTAAACTGTTGGACCTTGGGCAAACACCACCAAGACATATTTGATTTGTTAACTGACTATAACCCCTACGCTATGTTCCTTACAGAAACATGGCTGAAAGAGTTCTCCGATCCAGATATCATAGCGGCTTTACCACCTGGATACTGTGTATCACACCTTGACCGCAAGGCCAAAAAATGGGAATGGATTGCAGTCATAACAAAAGATGAATTTAACTGTCTAACAGAAAAGCTTAAAATTCCAGACTATGAAGCCATAAGGTTTTCTATATCTTTAACCAAAAACCTTACAATGTCAGGTGCCCTTCTTTACCACCCCCTGGGGCAATTAGTAACTGGGTATCAGAGATAGTAGATGAAGTATAATCTACCATACTCAAATGTGCCAATTTAACGGTGTTAGGAGATTTAAATCTCCACTTGGAGGTCAAAACAGACAAATTGGGCACATCCTTAATTGAGGATTTCTCAACTCTAGGACTAGAATTGATTAACCATCGTCCTACCCATAAAGCAGGGCACTTATTAGATCTCATCTTTTTGAACCTTGACAGTACTGAATCAAACTTTCCTCTACCCCTTACATGAACAGATCATTTTGCCATTCCATGTTCCTTTCTTATATAATGTTCACTCACGGGATAGGCTCAAACGACTCATGTCCTATGTGAGGAAATTAGCCAAACTAGATGTTAAAAAATGGAATACACTGCTAGAAATCAATACCCACTTTAGATAACTCAATTGAGGTTGCAGCGCAAAAATTGGATAACTGGCTTAGAACTTCAGTGGATAGGTTGGCTCTAATAACCCAGAGGAGCCAAGCTAGATCTCTACCGCCAGCTCCATGGTTCATAGACTCTTTATACAAGGAGAAGAAAGCTTGTAAATAAAATACAAAGAAACTGGTGTAAATCATATCTACAGATTGATAAGCAAATGTATAAAAATGCCTTAAGGATATATCTGAAAAATTGCAAACTTGGCAAGGCTGCTTACTTTAGCAAGAAAATCTCAGAAAACGAAGACTGTCCTAAAAGACTCTATAAGGTAGTGAAGTCACTTGCAGATTCATCAAAAAGAGCTCCTAACATCTCTCTTTCTCAATTAGAATGTGAGGAAATAGCTGCTTTCTTTATCAGTAAAGTGGAGACTATTAGAAACACCTTGTTATCAACTGCAAACATATTTGGAATCATTGTTAATCCTAGTTTTAGAACCCTAATAACTTATTTCAATCCTACGGAGATACTGTGGTATGACTTCCATTATCAACCCTGAAATCTGGATCCCGGTTAGATCCTTGCCCTCCGGATATCCTAGGCAATGTTTCTCAATGTAATCTAGCATTATTAGTTCATTCAGTAAACCAGTCTCTACTAAAGGGGGAGGTTCTGAGTTGCTGGAAAACATCCTTGGTTACCCTTTTTCTGAAAAAGCCTAATGCCAATTCACGGGTATGGACCAACTATAGGCATATTTCCCTTCTATCTAACTATTCTGAATTGTTGGAAAAACATGTCAACCTACAATTAGCACAACTTATGGAGCAACATGACCTACTCCACCCCTCCTTATCTGGTTTGAGAGCAGGATATAGCACAGAATCAGCTTTACTCGGGGCTACTGAGTTTGTGAGACATGAGCTCAATGGAGGTTGAGTAGCTGCTCTTTTGCTTCTGGACATAAACGCTACTTTTGATACAGTTAACCACAATATTTTACTAAAAAGACTAGATGGCTTAGGAAATCAAGGTAAAGCGCAGGCCTGGGTAGAATCTTTCTTAAAAGTTTGCTCCTTTCAGGTCCACTCCAACCAATGGAGATCAAGAGCACATGCTCTAATGTCTGGGGTGCCACAAGGCTCTATTTTGAGCCCCTTACTCTTTAACCTTTATGTGAGACCTCTGGCCAATATTTTTGAGCGTTTTGGCTTTACTATATTTTCCTATGCAGATGACACGCAAATAGCACTTCCCTTTTGTCTTCAACAGGTTGCAGGCTGGATGTGAGCTAACTCCTTGAAACTTAATGGGGAAAAGACTGAATTACAGTTGGTTGGTAAATCCCCTACTTTATGGGCTTCATTGGGCTCTCCTTCTCCCCCGGCCCTGGCAGTAAAGAGTTTGGGGGTATGGCTGGATCAGAAGTTGTCCATGAGGACACAGATAACTAAAGTAGCTGCCACTTGTTTTGGCATTTTGAAATGGCTAGGTAAAATTCTTTATTGTATTCCTCTGACAGCCCAGTGCACAGTTGTCCAGGCCTTAATTATATCAATGCTGGACTATCGAAATGTCCTCTACCTTGGTGTGGCAAAAACCATGTTAAATCGTTTGCAAATAGTTCAGAATGCTGCAGCTCGTCTCTTGCATTGCCATGTTCAGTTCTCTAGCTCGGCCACTCCTCTGATTTCCATACACTGGCTGCCGGTGGAAAAACAAGTGCATTTTAAAGCATTGTGCTTTCTATTTAAATGCCTCCACAATACTGCCCTCATACTTATGTTCGGGAATTACCTACTATGTCCCCCGACATGCTCTGCGATCTAGCCAACTGAGTTTAGCTGTTGTCCCCAGGGTGAACAGGGCTCGTCAAGGGGGATGCTCCTTTCGAGTCCATGGACCTAAATTATGCAACAACCTTCCGCTATGTTTGAAAGAATGTAAAACTTTTCTGGAATTCCGTAAGCTGCTAAAAACGTGGTTGTTCCCAATGTTATAATCTGGGTAGCTGATCATTGACATCCGTCTGGCTGGGTAAGCGCTGGGCAACCCTTAAGAATGTTATGCGCTTTATAAATTATGGAATCAATCAATCAATCATTAGTGAACTGTAGCACATAGTCTGCCACCACTAAAGTGATAATGCAAAGCCTTTCTCTATTACTGGCCCTGTAGACTGAATTTGCCGTTATAAAACTGCCAAGTCAACCAGGCAAAAAAATATATTTTGCCAGGCTTAAACCTTACTTTTCACTACTTTAAATTCACCTGTAAGGTATGTCCTAAATTTCTCATAGGGCGGGATGCATGGCATTTAAGAACCAAGAAATGCATATTTTATGTTTTACATATCCCTGCAGTGAAAAACCTCGAAAATCGTTTTTCACAATGCGATGAGGATCCACCCAATTGGAAATCACTGGATTACATTATAAGACCATATAACCCTACTGGCCTTTTGAAAGACCAAAAAGGACTGAGTCTGCTGTTGTGGCCTGTGAGGAGAATCCTAAGTGCGGGACCATTCAATTGGGCCTTATCTTAACCCTGCTGGTGGCTTCTCTTGGAGTGATTCCTGAAAGTGCTGTTCTTAATTTCCTGGAACCCTTGGCTTGTGTCAGAGTACACTGCCCCTGGTTAACCCTAAAACATGGAACATAAAAAAAAATTTCAAGACTTTTTGTCTGGAAAACTCATAGCAGACTGGGAGAAACCTGCCATGTCAATCCAATGAAGTTGTGTTGCCACTGAGCCAAAAATTCAGGTTACTCCACCTTGGAACTTTTCTGCAGGAGCAAATCCATTTAAGCGCAATGTCGCAGAGAATGTATCTGGCCTTGAAGAGCCTTGTTTGGCAACAGGTTTAGGCCTTGCCTTGCTGCAGAAATCAGAGCTCCAAAAGGTGACTAATCCCAAAGTTACAAATCTTTACCGGGTGAGTGCGCCAAAATTATCCGACCAGCAACCGACCTTCTTTGGGCACGAATTTGGACTTTCTCAAACTTAGAGATTCATTGCCAAAAGTCAACAGATTCACCACGACTTTACCTTTTACTCATCCGACCTTGAGGAACCCATCTCAGCCATAGCCTGCTGTCTTGCCTCGGTGGGGATTTTTCACTTTCATTTCAGAGTCAAAGGGCCAGATTTACTAAGGGCCTTCATACCACGTTGACGGAGGGGTTTCCTCTATCACAAATGTGACAGATATCCGGTCCGCCGTATTACGATCTCCATTGAATATAATGGGATAATAATACGGCAGACAGGATATCCGTCACATTTATGATGGAGGAAACCCTTCCTTCAAGGTCGGAAAAAGGCAAAAGGAAAAATTCTCACGTAACAGAGTCCAGTAGCCAAAAATGCTGTGCTTTGTTGCATGAGAAGAAGACAGCAGGAGAGGACCATATTTACAGATATGGCGCTTTTCTCCCTTTCCCTAGTGCTGAAGCAGAATTTTGTTGTGGTGACCCCTTGACAAAGCCAGGAGCCTAGCATATCTAAAATGGCACCTCCTTATATTGTGATGTTGCATCTGGAATATTGATATGCACAGCCTATGCCCTGTACAGAGGTCTTGGCAGATAACCCAGTCTCTATGCACAGAGGTCTTTGAGGACAGGCAGTCCCTCACAAAACCCTACTATGCACAGCCTTCTTTCTGAACAGACATCTTTGCACAGAGGTCATTCTCACATCAAACCCTACTATGCACAGCCTTCACCTCATACAGAGGTCTTCACAGACAGATCAGTCTCTTACCAAACCCTGCTTTGCACAGTGTTTACCATGTATAAAGGGCCTCATGTTGAGGACCATCCCTCAACAATCCATTATACACATCAATGTCACTTTGTGTAGAGGTCTTCATGGAGAAGCCAGTTCCTCACCAATTCCTACTAAGCACATTCCTCACCCAATACAGAGGTCTTCATGGAGAGCCTAGCCCCTCATGAACCTTTACTATGTAAAGCCTTCATCTTGTACAGAGGTCTTTAAGGAGAGACCAGTCTTTTATCAAACCCACTATACGTAGTCTGCACTCTGTGCGCAGAACATTTGTACGGCTCTTCATGGACAGCCCACTCTCTCCACATACCCAAAATTCCTTATGTAGCCAAGACCCTTCTACAGACAGTTAGGTATGGTAATAATATCTTACTTACTAGTCTTGACATTCACTGAAAAATACAAAGGTGAAAGGGACGTTATAGTCAGGTGACAATGTCAGTGTTAACGCAACATTTTAAACCACAAAAACCTGTTATTCGGCTTGTGCCTCCTGTCACGCTTATGACTTCACATATGACATCATTATGTAAAGTGTGAGGCAATAAGCAGTGCATGGCAGGGCGCACATTATAGTTAACTCACTGAATTATAAATGGTAAATCTCAGTGGTTGTTTTGTTCTACGCTATCACTCACGTTGTCACCGTTATAACATCCTTTTAAACTTTGTTTTTGCAATGAATATCTTGTATTTGTAACATTAAGTAAGAAGGTGATACCACATCTAACTGTAACATCTCTTTGGCTTTTTATATATACATATATTACCTAATGGCGGTCACCCATAGGTAGCTATAATATGCTCTGCTTTTCCATAGAAATAGCCTTTTTGTTGGTTTGCTAATAACTTTGGCCCCCTTTGACGAATCTTCACAAAAAATTTCTTTAAAAAAGGTTCATCCACCTCAGCTCCTTCCTGGTAAGTTTTGAAGTGCTTTGTTAAGCAGGAGCTGAGAAAAAAGGGCGGGGTCCTGAAACACAAAATCCATGATCATTTTCCTTAGACATTTTTAAGGCTACAACAAAAACCTCTGCACAAAATTACACTAAATTAAACAGGAAGCTAGATCTTGGTCCACAGATTGCATTTTTGTCATTTGGCGTAAGTCAGTTTAGTATTTTTGAGAAATTAAGCATCAAATAAATATTGATATTTGGATGGTTGGGCCTGCGAGTCTCAAGAGAATCTTGCGAGAGTGCCAATTTCAAAATGGAGCATTCTGGATGGCACAGAGAGGTTTATTTCCTTGTTCCATCTCGCTCCAGAGGAAGTCATACGCCGGCGCTCTGTCAAATGCAGCAGCATGAGAAAAATGATGCTGGAAGGTATTACATAGTCCCCTGTCCTGTAGTTAAGCAAAATAAATAGTATAATGGGGCAGGGTAGGGATAATCTAACCCCCTAGGCCCCATAAGGGGCCTCAGAAGGACCAACCCAGCGCCAAAAAAGAAATAAAGTAATAAAATGAAATTGGAAAAAAATGCCACTATCCACAAGACAAAACAAAGTAGTGGCCTGGGCCTCATTTAATTATCTTATACCCTCAGGAGCCTAACTCCCAGGATGATTTTTATAAAGGCGTTGGCTGCATGCCTTCCATCCCCATGTCTGTGACTGCTTTTTAAATAAAGCAGTTTTAAATTTTTTTATTTTGCAGCCCGTTTTTCTTAAAGGAAAATGAGTTGCAAAATAAAAAAAATAACGAAACCGTTTGGTTTTTCAGAGTAGGCAGTGGTCCAGTGGACCACTGCCTTCTCTGAAAAACCCTTTTTGGCAACATTCACACAGGGGAAGGGGTCCCATGTGGACCCCTTCCCTTTTGCGAATGGGTTACCACCAGTGTGACACTGGTGGTATCTGCGAATTGCTTGGCGACCGCATTGACGGTCACAAAGCAATTCTTCATTGCGATGCGAGTCGCAAATAGGAAGGGAACACCCCTTCCTATTTGCGAGTCGCATTCACAATTAGCGAATCGGTACCGACTCGCAAATTGTGAATGTGCATCGCAAAAGGCTTTTTGCATGGCGCAAACTGCGATTTTCGCAGTTTGCACCATGCAAACAGCTTTCTACATCTGGCCCTTAGAACCTAACCTGTTCCTGTAGCCTTTGTTTTTTTCAGTGAATTTCTATGATTTTTTTACTTCAAGCAATTTCAATTATGTTATGTCTATCCAACTACCACCAAATATGATTTTTTAAATTCTATTTCCTAAATATAACGCCCCACCAACCTTTTGTTTTAGTGAATTTTGTTTTTTTAAGTTTATTATTAATTTACATTAAGGTAACCACCACTGCCAAGAGCCTTTGGCCATGCACAGTGCAGTTTGGCCACAGGGCCCGGCCTACAGCCAAGCACTGCAGCCAACCCTCTATAACCACCCAAAACTAAGCTACTCATGAAGTGATCCTTTGATTGGTGACAATATGATCATACTCCTTTGCATCAAGAACTTGTCTCCAAAATAGGCAGGAAAGGGGGCTCCTTTTATTAAGCTGTCAATCAACCTGGAAAATAGTGTGCAGAAGTTGCATACCCCTAATCTATATGGGGTGGGGCCAAAAGGGCAGGGCTTCTAGGTCATATTATATACTTGTAGTTTTTCAAAAGGACAACACAATCTCTGCTCTCATCAGAGGATGACAAGAAAGAATCCACTCGTCACAGTCACTACATGGAATTTTTTGCTTGAAAAAAGCAAGGATGCAAACACCTCCATCAAGGTTTACAGATAACTTTTCAAGGTGGAAATGCAGAGAAAAAAACACTTTTTTCCCTTGACCATGCACAAGAAATTAGGATGATTAGTATTTTACAGAAGTGAAGCTTCAACTTGGACACCTGCTTTGTTTGTATCTGTAAGTGCTTCACACTGAGGTTTAATTTCTGTGAAATGAACATTTATGCCAGGATGAATCCTGCCCTGAAAATTTATCCAAAAAGAGGCCACCATATGTTTCAAGAAATATCATGGACCGAGGTAGGAGCCTCAAGGCTTCTGTGGTCCCAGCCTACGCCCCCCCTCCTGCAGGAGCCTGCATTGTTCCTGCACGCAGGGAGTTGCTAGAAATTGAAGTTCTCTGTGTGCCGGAGTAATACTTTCATCTCATTCCCTGGCTGCATGTCGGCGGGCATGGTAAGAGATGAAAAGTCTGCTTTCAGTAAATGGGAGCATTTTAACAGTTCCCGTTTGCTGGGAGCAGGGTGTTTGCTTTTGTTTGGTGGGAGCTGTCACAGCTCCTGCCAAGGAAAAGAAAACTGCTATATCCAGAGGGTTGGCACCTCAGGAGATAGCAGGATACAGTCCTGAGGGGTGGCAGTCCCCAGGACCACAAATGCCTCCAAGAGGGATGCTGCACCGCCCCCTTCCTTTGTTGGGCACGAGCAGGCCCAGAAGAGGTGTTTGTCCCGCTCGTATATCGCCTGTGCTGCGTGGCCCCATCCCTTTTTTTAAATGTACATGGCCCTGGTGAGGTGGTGGTTGCCGGGGAATTGGGGGTCGGTGCAGCCCCCTACACTTATTTTGCTTTTTGTCCCTTGGAGATGGTGGTCCCCGGTCTTCATACAGCCCCCGGAGGTACATATGGCCACTTCCTATTTATGAAAAAGCCTTGGGGAGCTGGTGTTCCCCACGGTCTGGGGGGGGTGCGCAACCCCCTCCATACAATTAGTTTAATCTAGCCCCAGGGAGGTGGTGGTTCCCGGGGCATAAAAAAGCACCTGGAGGGGGGATCCATGTTCCCTTTCCCTTTTTAAAAGAAAGTGTGCATCCTCCTGAGATCTGGCCCATAAGGGGCATCATTAAAAATAAGCATGGGAGACCATCTTTGTTTTTTTAATACACAGCAAAATTTGTGAATTTCACTGTAACTTTTGAAAAAATGAATTTTTGCACTGACAAAAGATGTGCTTTCAGGAACAAGAGCAACCTTTCTGACAAATTTGGTGTAATTCCATCCAGTGATTCAGGCTGTAGTTGTGTTCAAAATCCCTACAGGAATTAACATGGGAAATGCACTTGTTTTGCCCTCTCCTCTTTTTCTCAGCCCCCACTTAACGGACCACCCCAAAACTTTATATAGACAACAATACACTGGGGGACACTTTTGTTGAGCAGGCGTTAAAAGTGCTGTACAAAATTATGCAAGGAAATCTGTTAGATTTCCTTGCACCATTTTTTTCCCCCCTAACAGGGGAACGCCTCCTTTGCATACATTATGGCTGGCTCAGGCATAACGAAGCGCAAAGGGTCAAAAAGTGGCACAATGCATGCATTTAGTCACTGTGTAAATGTGGCACGAGGATTTTTGCCTCCTTGGGCTATACTAGCCTAAAAAACATGGTGCTAATGTGGCACAAGGTGACGTAAGGGGCTTATAAAAATGCCCCTTAATGTCCACCTGCTTCTAAATCAGGCATGCGGACATGAGTTTGACAGCAAGGATACTCCTTTTCTTCTGCAATGAATTAAGCTGTACACCAAACTCTAAATCAGCCCCTTAATTTTGCAAGTAATTTAACATTCATTACGTTTGTAAAAGATTCGTAGCTTTGGTGTCACCATAATATTCAAACATTGGCTATGAAACAATTCAATTCTACCTCTCAACACTCAACACAAGACAATCTCTGTGAAATCAATGAGGGTCGCTTTGTTTTTGTCACACAGTATCCCACACTGCTTGAATATTTCTCAATCAGTGTGAATTATCCTTGAAAACTAATGTGTGGGGATCTAAAAATAACACAGCATAACCATCATGTAATTGTAAGTATACCATGTCTAGTCCTTATATCTTCCTAACTGTGGATACAGGCATGCACAAGGCACAAAGAAGATTGTGAAGATATGAGGGGACAAGGGGCTGTAATAGACATATCACTGCTCAGATGTATGGCAATCCCAGAGGCACACCTGCCATCTACACAGTTTGTGCTAGTTCCATCTGTTGAATTTGTTATGTATGGCCTAGCTTAGAGTTTGGTGTGTGAGTACTCCATCGTAAACATGAGGGATATGCTATCCATCTTATTACAAGTGCATTAGGAAATAATGCATTTATAAAAAAGTAGACAGAATATCCATCATGCTAGTGAAGGAGTAGCCAGCAGCTGAACTCTAAATGAGGCCCTTAACATTTATGTTCTACTTGAGGGATAAAATAATAGTGTTATCTGTACAACAAAATCTAAATCCTATTTTAATTTTCAAAAACTGTCTTTGGGCATTAGGGCACCTTAGCACTATATTCAGAAAAAGCTCTTACATCCATCCTAAACATGTGATATCCTGATCCACTCTTGGAGCTTGGACAGTTAGCAAATTAGGTATGCATTTTCCATTTTCTTCAGTTGTTGTAATAGTTACTGTAGCATCTGAATCACCACCAAAAGAACATTCACTGTCAGAAAACAAATAAATGGATTAAATTCATTTCAGGGAAAATCAGCTTTCAATTTTGTTACGTTATGCGTCTGTTGCAGCATTCTATGTGGCATTTTTGAATATACACATTAAGAAACCATTTTCTGGATGAATTTCTGAATTTCTTTGATTACAACTGTTCCACCTAATACCAGTTGGACAAACGTGGAACAATTTTCTTTTTCTATGTTAAAAATAGCATCCCTCACTAAAAATATTACATTTGTCAATTACCAAATTTTTATTCCCAGTCTACTTGATTGACTTAATCAGTCTGCCAGTATTCACCAGGCAGCACATTTGTCGACACAGGTTAGAAGCTCTTTGAAAAATAACTAGTTATCTCAGATTGGAATTTCAGATCAAATCACAGCTTTTGAGAAGGTGTGGTAGGAGTGGATTTCAAACTTTTAATCCTGATCCTTACTGAGGCCTGGAAAGTAAAGTTGTTTCCTATACAATTCATATTTTGGTAAATTTGGGGGGTCATTACGACCCCGGCGGTCGGTGGTATAGTGGAGGTATTACCGCCAACAGGCTGGCGGTACCTACCTCCACTATTATAACATTGGCGGATTGGCCAAAGCCAAACTGCTAATGTACCACACTGACCGCCATCTAGCTAGAGAATGTAAAATATCCTGAAATAAATTCAGTGCACAAGCAACTAATGTTACCAGTCTGGATAGAAAGAAAATACCATCTGTATATGGCAATAAGTTAATTTGGTGATGCCAAATTTAATAACTTGAAACTTTTCAGTAAAACAAAAATAAAGTACTGGTTTCAATTCTCATTGAAATAAAAATAACAAAGGTAAAAGTGAACCTTACCTGGTACCAAGATGTAATCTAGACCAACAGGATTCTATAACATTGGCAAGCATCAAAACAATGTCTAAGCATGTAATACTAAAAGTTCAATCAAAATTACATGAATGCATAACAATATGAAGGTATCCTATAAAATACTGTCAAATGCTTTTTCAGCATCTAAAAATAAATTTCCACAAGGAACATAGAAATAAGAATAATTTCCTAACACAAGGAATAACAATTGTTCCTTTTTTGTGAAGTAATGATCAACCAGAAAACCAGACTGATCTTCACATGTTACACATGAAACACCTCTGCCAATCAACTAGTCAACATTTAATATACAATCACTGGTCAATATAACTACGAATTTCTTTTTCTCTAAAGTTTGTAACAGTGTTTTCCTTTGCCAATGTGGGAGCAATTTTGGGATTACGGATAATCAGGCATTTTAGAAAGAACCACAAACATCCTCTACAATATGAGTTGATTATAATTCATTTTAAGGTGGGAAGACTACATTCAGAAAATAATCAGGGAATATTACTGTGTAGTATAGATGAGATAGCCTTTTGGCAAATTAAATTTCAAAGGGAATTTTTAAATGCATTAACAGATGGAATTTAGAATCAATATTGAGTAAACAATAACATTTTCAAAACTCTTGAATAAGGTTCTTCACAGAGGAGACCAAATCACTATTTCCAAAATGTCAAAGGAAAATAATTATATATAGATAGCTAGAGATATATAGATATAGATATATAGATATATTTTTAAAAAAAATGCATAATCAATAACTTGAGGAACACTTAAAAAATGACAAACTACCATTCCAGGAACAATGCCATCAGTCTCAGACAAAAAAAAAAAAACGAAAGGAACTTTTCAGAAAATGATACCTCTTATGAATCTATCTGCCATTCCTGGAAATATGAAATCCACCCAACATAACAAACTAATATGTCTATACAGAGCTGTCCCTCTTCTCCCAAGGAATATAAAAGCTCTTCTGGGTAACTATTACTTGTAGATTGCTATGACTCAAGCTGCTGAGCTCTGAGCAAGAAGGTGTTCCAATTAGGATACCCCCTGTTATTATTTACCACCTAATGGGATATACCCTTTATAACACAAGACAAATATCATAATACATCTCAACTTACTATATGCAATAAAAATAACTTTATAGATAATTTGAATTTACAGTGGGGCAGCTTCAATGATCCATCACAATCTCCCTCTTCATCTCTCCTCTCTGTAGGAATGATACTATCCCACACTGCCACAAACGCAAACCAAACACACCAAGGGGCATCAGATTCCTCATTATGCCTAGGAGGGACTGCATACTAATTGATGATCATGTCCTAATAGATTCAGCAGATGACCGGCAAATTGCATTTTCAATGTCCTCTAAAACAGTTACATCTGGGCAACACAAAAGACCAAAAATGTGGTCTTCTCACATTGAGAGTGTTAATCTAAACAACTCACAGCACACTTTTTGTCCAACCTCCACTGTGTTTCCAAAGATCATGATGTAAATGATGCAACTATCAATTTAAATGAAACCATATTCTGAAACATATATGATTTTGCCCCAGAAGTGAAAATAATTAAAAGTTAACAGTGTATCCTATCATATTCAGAGCAACCCAATTAAGAAAGGAAAACCCGTAGAATGAATAAATACACTGGGGTCAAGATTGTCAAATTGTCACACAATGCAGTGCAGCACCCAGAGTTGCTGCACTGTGGAAAGTTCCATATCTACACTAATATTGGCCTATCTTGTTCACTCCTAAGTATTGGCACACAATTAGGCTGTCGAGCGCCACACACACACCTTTGCGACGCAGTGCAAAAATATATGTATGCTTCTAGCATACATTTAGTACTAGATGGGTGCCCTTCCAGTCCGAAGTACTATACTTAGGGCCAGATTACGAGTCTGGCAGTCTCGATACTGCTAGGCTTGCGGTGGTGGTCGGACCATCGTGGCTGTGATGGTCCAATCGCCACATTACAAGTTTGGCGTTCAAAGCCGCCAAAAGACCGCCGTCTCCTCTAGGATCTCTGATCCCAACTGGATGATAGTAGTCTTTGTTGTAATCAGCAATGGCGGTACTGAAGTCAACAAGAGCTAGGAATCACAGGGGAGCATGGGTAGTGCATGCCCCCCCCCACCCAGCACCATCGGAATGAGCACTGTCTGCTATGCAACAGCAAGAGCTTTGCAACAGCATTGGGCTCAGCTCCATGTGGCGCTAGTTCAATGCCTCTGCACATTTTCCACTGGGCTGACCGGCAGAAACCTCGGTTTCTGCCAGTCAGCCCAGTGGAAAACTCATTATAGGGCAAGTTGGGAGACCACCAGCTCTGCAGCGGTCTTCTCACCATGGGTCAGGCAGTCGGGTTTGCTGACTACCAAACTTGTAGTCAGGCCCATAGACTAATTTTCAAACTTTGTCTCACATTGGTGGTGTGCTGTCCAGTGCAGCGAATACGTGAAGGAGAAAAATAAAAGCATTTCTCCTTTTTAATACCTGCTTTCAAGATGTAATTATTTTTTGCTGTACAACCATGACCACTAGGTAGAAATATAAATCTCATTATTTTCTATGGGAGTTATATTTCAGTGGATGGGATATACATTACTGTGTACCCCATACCCCATTCAATGAAATCTAAATCAGGCACTTCTTCTTCTCCCTCTCCAATCATCCTCCACATAGGTTCACCACTGGCTGAACTTAACTAATACTTCAGATTGCATTCCTACCATCTTTGAAAGTTGGAAATTAACTAGATTCATTCTTGACAACCTTTTTTATCTTCACAAATACATCAACAACAAGACCAGTGCTAACATTCTGCACAGGGACTTCGTGTCCCAGAAACCAAGCTGCTGTGAGTAGGGGCCAAGAGAAGGAGGTCTTCATCTTCCCTCAGCATGCGGCGCTGGTGCCAGCCTTCTGCTCAGGGACTTTGGGGGTCATTTTGAGTTTGGCCGTCAGCCAAACTCCCGGGGTCAGGTTGCCACCAGTGTGGCCACCTTCCTGCGGGCCCTATTACAAGTTCCCCGCTGAGCTAGCAGGCGGTAACACGGAGAACAGCCTCCAACATTTCCGCCAGCTCAAACATTGACGCTGGCTCATAACTGAGCTGGCAGAAATGTTTCTGTACGTAGTGTGTACCAGCACCCGTCTGAAGACCACCAGGGTCATAATGACCGCCTTTGTGTTGTGAGGAGGTCAGAAGTAGGAGTATCCAGTGCTACTTAAAGCATTGCATCTTCCCGCAGTGCAGGATGCTGGTGCTAGCCTCCTACACAGGGACTTTGTGTCACGGAAACAAAGCTGTTGTGGGGAGGGGCCAGGAGAAGGAGGGCCCAGCACTACTTAAAGTGCTTCATCTTTCCTCATCGGGAGATTCTCTTGGGACTTGCCTGCATGCAGCCCGGGCCAAGGGCAGTCCTGTCTGCGGCCATCCACAGCAGGTTGAGATTGTACCGGGCCCCATCTCTAACATCTTCTTCCTAATTTCTGTGGTTCACATAAGCTCTTGAAGACCACATGGGATAGTAAAAGGGTACTAGTGATGGGGACACTGCTCAACAAAAGAACCCGATCCTGTCTAAATCTTGGTAGGGTAAGCTGAGTAGATTATCATTGCTTTCCTCTGCAATTGGTGTGTTGAATGATGAAACTTCCAAGGTAGAGGAAGTAATTGCCTCGCAGGGATGGACAGATAAACTTTTTCCCACACCTGCTAGTGGCATCCCTAACTCAGCTTCCTTATAAGCTTATGCTGCCTTGTTAGGGTCCGGCTCTGTCACCAGCGCCACGCCACCGAGAGGAGTGGTGGAAGGATACAGTAACGTAGTTCAAGTGCAAGCATTGGTGCACCAGTCACTCTCTGAGGGTGTACCACTGCTAACCAGTACTAAAGTGCAAGTGCTCCTTTACAAAATGTGGATGTAATTGGCTTATCCATGATTTGCATATTTGATTAATTACAAAGTCCCTAGTACAGTGCACTAGAGGTGCCCGGGGCCTGTAAATCAAATGCTACTAGAGGGCCTGTAGCACTTGTTGTGCCACCCACATAAGTAGCTCTGCAATCATGTCTCAGACCTGCCACTGCAGTGTCTGTGTGCAGTTTTAAACTGTAAATTCGACTTGGCATCCCTTTACTTAAATGTAAGGCACCCCTAAGGTAGGCCCTATGTAGCCCCAAGGGCAGGGTGCAGTGTATGGTTAAGGTAGGACATATAGGCCCTCATTCTGACATTGGCGGGCGGCGGAGGCCGCCCGCCAAAGTCCCGCCGTCAGGTTACCGTTCCGCGGTCAAAAGACCGCGGCGGTAATTCTGACTTTCCCGCTGGGCTGGCGGGCGGTCGCCTTCAGGCCGCCCGCCAGCCCAGCGGGAAAGAGGCTTCCACGATGAAGCCGGCTCGGAATCGAGCCGGCGGAGTGGAAGCTGTGTGACGGGTGCAGTTGCACCCGTCGCGTATTTCACTGTCTGCGCAGCAGACAGTGAAATACATTTAGGGGCCCTCTTACGGGGGCCCCTGCAATGCCCATGCCAGTGGCATGGGCACTGCAGGGGCCCCCAGGGGCCCCGCGACCCCCCCTACCGCCATCCGGATCCCGGCGGTCGGACCGCCGGGATCTGGATGGCGGTAGGGGGGGTCGGAATCCCCTCGGCGGCGCAGCAAGCTGCGCCGCCTTGGAGGATTCAATGGGGCGGCGGTACACTGGCGGGAGCCCGCCAGTGTTGCCGGTCCGACCGCGGCTTTACCGCCGCGGTCGGAATCCCCATTGGAGCACCGCCGGCCTGTCGGCGGTGCTCCCGCGGTCCTCCGCCCTGGCGGTCCTCCGCCCTGGCGGTCTTTGACCGCCAGGGTCAGAATGACCGCCATAGTAATGTGTTTAATATGTCCTGACAGAGAAATACTGCTGAATTCGTTTTTCACTGTTGCAAGGCCTGTCCCTCTCATATGTTAACATGGGGACTACCTTTAAATATGATTAAAGTGTAGATTCCCTATGGGAGCGCATGTACGTGTGGAGTTTGGGGTCTCTGAACTCACAATTCAAAAATACATCTTTTAGATGATTTTAAGATTGTGTGTTTGAAAATGCCACTTTTAGAAAGTGAGCATTTTCTGCCTGTTTGTGGATTCACTGTGTGGGTCAGTTTGACAGTTGGGCTGGTTGCACCTCACACTAGACAGTGACACAAAGGGAGCTGGGGTGTAGTCTTTATTTCCTGATGAGACATCTGTGCTAGGAGGGAGGGGAGGAGTGGTCACTCACACCTGAAAGGGCTGTGTCTGCCCTCACACAATGCAGTCTCCAACCCCCTGGTGAGTGTCTGGGGCCTGGTCTGGGCAAGGCAGGATTTCACATTCAAGAGAGACTTTGCTTTGAAGTAGGCCTACTTCAAAGGAGAAAATGGGTATAAGAAAGGCTCCGAAAACCACAGGCTTTAGAACACTTCTGGAAACCAAGAGGAACCTCTGCCTGGAGAAGAGCTGAAGAGCTGAGGAAGAAGAGCTGCCCTGCTTGTGACTGTGCTTTGTGGAGCTATCCTGTAGTTGCTGCTTTTTCCTGTGCTAGAGGACAAAGACTGGACTTTGTGTTGCCTTCCTTCTTGTGAAGATCTCCAAGGGCTTGATTTAGAGCTTGCCTCCTGTTGTTTGAAGTCTCAGGGACAGCAAATACTTCTCTCTGCCAGCACCTGAAGTCTCTGGAGAGACTCCTACTCTGCCAAGTGGTGCCCATCCAGTTCCTGGGACCCTGAAAGGAAAAGCTGGCAGCCTAAGAGGAAGAAATCCATGCACAGAACGCCGTGCAGGGAAAAGATTGACGCGACTCAGACCCGCGCCTGTAACGCGACCGAGGAATCAGTGCACGGAGCTGGATAAACGACACAAAGCCTCGCTGACGGAGGCTGGTGAGATCACAACCTGTGCTGCGTGGTTTTCGGATCATTGTGCGCCTGGATTTCTGACGCAAGCACCGCTGGGCATGTAAAAACAACGCAAGAACTGCCCGGACCCAAGAGTACTGACCAGATCGATGCATTGCTCCCCTGCGGAGAGAATAAATGGCACGCCTGACCCGACGAAAGGAGAAACAACGCAAGGTCTCACTCATGACACATCGCAAGCCCTTTTTGATGCACACTCACCCGTGCTGGATTATTTTTGACGCACCCAAGGTACATTTTCACGCTAACAGTGTTAGTGTGTGTTTAAAACTACATGAAGACTCTTTTTGCTTTTTAATTGATAACTTGACTTGTGTATTGTAGATTTTTGTCGTTTTGGTCTTGTCTTGTTTAGATAAATATTTTCTATTTTTTTAAACCTGTGTTGTGTCATTTTGTAGTGTTTTCATTAAGTTACTGTGTGTGTTGGTACAAATACTTTACACCTACCACTCTGAAGTTAAGCCTATTGCTCGTGCCAAGCTACCAAGGGGGTAAGCAGGAGTTAGTTGAGGGTTATTCTCTTTTACCCTGACTAGAGTGAGGATCCTTGCTTGGACAGGGGGTAACCTGACTGCCAACCAAAGACCCCATTTCTCACATCTGTTTCTTCTGGATCCTGCTAATCAGGACCCTCTTAGTTATGCTCTCTCCCTTAAATTATAGTTGCTGCATACGGGTAACCCAGCATTTCACCCACAATTGCAATACCTGTGCCCCCTTATAAGTCCCTAGTACATGGTACATAGGTACCCAGGCCATTGGGGTCCCAGGGGCTGCATATATCTTTTGCCACCCATAGAGAGCCCATGCAAAAGCTTCTGAAGGCTGAAAAGTGTATGCATCCTTTCACTGCCATTTACACTGCACCAGGTCACTTATAAATCACCGGTATTGCAGGCCCTCCAGGCCTGAGATCAGGGTGCAGAGTACCTCTGTGTGAGGCACTAGCAGAGGTACTCGCAGAGGTGCCCCTACGACCTCCAGGAGCATTTTCCCGGACTTCGTGAGTGCAGGGACACCATTTTATGCGTGTACTAGACATAGGTCACAGCTACATAATGGTAATTCTGGACATAGGCATGTTTGGTATCAAAAATGTTGGAATCATACCCCATTGCTTTTGCAAGCATTGGTTGCATGATTCCATGCACTCTGGGGGCTTCTTAGAGGACCCCCAGAGTGTCATTCCAGCCTTCTGAGGTTTTCCAGGCAGCCCCCGCTGCTGCCTTCTCTCAGACAGGTTTCTGCCCCCCTGTTGCTTTAGCAGCTCAAGCCCAGGAAGGCAGAACAAAGGATTTCCTTTGGGGAGGGGTGTTACACCCTCTCCCTTTGGAAATAGGTATTACAGGCTTGGAAGGGGTAACCTCCCCAAGCCACTGGAATATGCTTTGAAGGGCACATTGGGTGCTCCTCCATCTCCTGATGAAGTGTGTGAATCCAGCATCACAGGTGATAGACTGAAGTGGTTCTGACGGTCCTGACATCCAACTGTCCAACTTTGGTGTATGTAAGGGCTTACCTCCCCCGCCAGACAGTACCCCCATGCACCATGTGTTTTGCAGTTGCCAAGGCTTGTTGACAGCCTTCCATGAACTTCTTCATGCACACTGCATGTCCGGCCCCCAGCACTCCTTCCTGCGACGCACAGCCTCCTCGGTGGTTCTCTGACGGCATGGGATCCCTTTGTGTAGTGCTGCATGGGCCTCTTTTTGCACCTTCTTCATCCCCGTGCTGTGGGACTTCTGTGCGTGCTGCCTGGTCTTCTGAGGGCTCTCTAAGTTGCTCATAGCCCCTCCTGATTCCCCCGCTTGGGTAAAGTCCACCAGGTCCCTCCTGGTGCCAGGCAGCTCGATTTTTCACTAACCACAAGCTTTGCATGTGCCAAGGCATGTTGGCGGAATCCAGCGATGCAAACCAGACTGCAATCATCCATCCGATGTAGGGCATATTCTGCAACAACTAGGAACCCGCATCCATCTTCTTGGGTGCAGTACTGACTGTTGCTGTTCACCAGTGGTTCCTCTTTTGCACCTTTATCTGGGTTAGCAGGAGCTCCTGTTCTCCCTGGACTCTTCAGTGCTTCTTAGACTTGGTCCCCTTCTTCCACAGGTGTTCAGGTCCAGGAATCCATTGTTGGTGTCTTGCAGTCTCTTCTGGTTCTTTCTCATGTTCTTGTGCGATCTCGAAAAGTTACTGTGATTTACTCCTGCATTCCTGGGCTCTGGGGTGGGTTCTATTACTTACCTCTTGTGTTATCTAATACTCCCAGTGCCCCTCTACACACTACCCTTGCCTAGATGGGAAACTACCTTTCGCATTCCACTTT
Source organism: Pleurodeles waltl (assembly GCF_031143425.1). Taxonomy (NCBI): domain Eukaryota; kingdom Metazoa; phylum Chordata; class Amphibia; order Caudata; family Salamandridae; genus Pleurodeles; species Pleurodeles waltl. Next base: position 46,853,010 of record NC_090444.1, read on the forward strand.
CTTAGTATATGGTTTGTGTTCCCCCAGGCCCATTTCTAACTATTGTGATTTTCACTAATTGCACTGTTTTCAAACTGTTTTTATTGCTATTTCTAAATACTAGTGTATATTTTGTGTATAATACTTACCTCCTAAGGGAGTGTAGTCTCTAAGGTATATTTGGAATTTGTGTCACCAAAATAAAGTACCTTTATTTTTGTAACACTGAGTATTTTCTTTCATGTGTGTGAGTACTGTGTGACTACAGTGGTACTGCATGAGCTGCGCATGTCTCCTAGTTAGGCCTTGGCTGCCCATCCACACTACTCCTAGAAAGCCTGGCTTCTAGACACTGACTACATTTTACTAATAAGGGATAACTGGCCCTGGTATAAGGTGTGAGTACCTTAGGTACCCAATACAAACCAGGCCAGCCTCCTACAGAGGGGAGCTTCACCTGTGAGGATCTATGGGCTGAACTAGCGTCTCATTTCTTTTCATGCACACATAAATGGGAAAAAAGGGAGAGGACTGCTGCAAAAGGCACTCACTCTGCAAATGCACCTGCCACCTTATTGGAAACTCTCATTACCAATGTGATTCAAGTCTCCATAGATAAACTTTATGTTAAATTGGACTTGTTGATTAAGGGACTCGTTTAATCTACAAAATAATATTTGGTAAATATCAAGTAGGCCATGAAGGAAGCTAAATGGGGACATTTTATGATTTCCCATGCTGACCGTGGAGAACCAGCTTTAGCCCCAACTTTGATCACTCTTCTGAAGCAGATAGAGTTTTGGCTGCTATCAGCTTCTTTAGACCTCATAAACCATCTTCAATAGGGGAATATGGGGCTGTTTCATTGGATTTCTTCTGTATGCTGGAGATTATTTGTTCTGCACCTTGGACCCAAGTGGGATCATATCCTGCCTAAGAGTCTCTCCACAAACACGTCTTTGGAGTCTGAAAACCTATAGGCCCCTTTGAGCTCCATTGGAATCCTTTGACTGACTGGAACATCTTGTTTCATAACCTACCCCAGACATTCCCCCTGTTGACCACTCTGATGTGCATTCACCAGCAGTCCCTGCTCTGTGTAGCCTTAATAACTTTAATTTATTAGTTGAAACATTGCTGGACTCACCTCCAAATTTAGTGACCCGAACTGGCACTTATTTATAACAAAGTTTAATGTGATGTTTCTTCCAGAATCATGGTAGATCTCAATTGGTTCTTTTTTGGAGGGATATAAAACGTATTTTATCCCGGTTTCTGATTCAAGCTCTGGCAGGGTTAAAGGGGAACTAGAGATTTATATTTCAATGATAGTTAAAGGATGCATTTGAGGTTGGATCCTAAATTTAAATCCCATTATATTCTAACAGATTTAAATTTTGGTGGAAAGATATCCATCACTGTAGTGATAGAGTAATCTGTCGCCAATATCTAAATCAGGCTTACAGTGTTTTTAGTGAACACAATTCTGTTTTCGTCACCCTGAGTTGATGGCAGTCTATTTTAACAAGAAGCAAAGAGCCACTAGGAGCCTATTCTCCAACTACTCAGGTAAGGAATCCTAGGTGTATGATGGTGGAGTCTGAATGCTTCAAACAAACTGTGCTCTATAGCTATGCACAGGATATTGTTAACTGTCTAGAATTCTCTGCTAATGATCAGGTGATTCTAGGAGCCTTTGGGAGCATTTTCAATAAAGTAGCAGCATTCTGATACCTTCTACTAACTAACTTAACTCCCCCTGTGCCAGATGGTTTGATCTTAGATGTTCGAAGGCCTTATGGACCCTAAAACGTGCATTGCAAGGTAGCCCCAGAGATGGAGAACTTGTTCCAATTCGTCATTTGAATTATAAGTCTGACCTAAAAAAGTGCAAGGATGCCCCGAGGGAACAAACTTGGAGGACCTAGCACGGGCAAGCATGTGGAAGAGTAGCTCAAGTTTTTGGCACATTGTTAACCAACCTTGTTTTGCACAGGCCAATAATGTTGTCTTATGTCATCATATTGCTGCTATCTAATGGGTCTAATTTGGGACTAGTGTTGTTGGCAAGACTATCGAGCTGGGCAGAGGAGAATACCATCATTACAGACCTGCAATTTAGTTTAAGCAAAGGTAGGTGTATCAGTGCCTGAACCTGTTCCTGGTTGCCCATAAACTTTCAGTTCTCGTCCCACAGCTATTCACCTGGTCCTGATGGGCTTTACATCGGCTTTTAATAGGGTAAATCGGGATAGATTGTGGGGTGTCCTTCTTGGGATAGGGTGGACCAAAATATTCTTTACTTTCTCTGGAACCTCCACACTCACACTTCAGCGTTAGTCAGGTATTCTAATCAGTCTGCATATACTCATAACTAGAAAGTTGGATGAAGAGTCCATCAAGGGTGCATATTGGTCAATTTTTTATGTTCCCTTTATATTAATGTCCTTGAATAGGTGTTGCTGGTGGCTAAGGCCGATTGCCCACATTAGGGCCCATATTTATACTCTGTTTGCCCCGGATTTGCGTCATTTATTTTTTTACATAAATCCGGCGCAAACTTCATATTTATATTTTGATGCTAGACCCGTCTAGCATCAAAATAATGGTGTTAATGTCATTTTTCAGATGCGTGAAGCCTCCTTGCGTCAATGAGATGCAGGGTAGGCGTTCCCGTCCAAAAGATGACTCAAAAACCCTAGCGCCATATTTATCCACCCGGGCAAAAAAGACAAATTGGTGGGAGGCGGACCTAAAAAATGACTCAAACATCGATTTGCGTCAAAATTTAACGCCTGGGTCACTACTTAAGGAAAACACACAGAAGCAACATCACAACCCACAGGAGAAGATGGAGGTGATACTGATACAGCTCGCTAGGCGGCGCAGAGGACAGCAACAACTCCAGCAATCACCACCACCACAACGCGGCCCACAAAGGCAATGCAGAAGGCAGCAAAGGCTCTTCAGAACCAGGAAAACCCTTCTTGGCCTCAGGGACCTGGACATCATTAGCACTTATAGCCATAATACACCTGCTGCACCACATTGATCTGCAAATTGCAGCCAGCCTGCAGACCCCACAAAACATATCACCTATAACAAAGCTGCTTGCTGTTCTGCACATGCTGGTAAGTGGCTCATTCCAAACAACGGATGAAGTGGTTCGTGGTGTCGCACAGCCGTCATTCTCTGCATTCCTGCCAAAGGTTTTAGACGCCATCATCTCCCTGACACCCCACCACATCAGATTCCCCAACGCCCAGCAAAAGCAGCAGGAGAAAAAACAGGGGTTCCATCAAATCTATGGCTTCCTGCATGTGCTCAGTGCAATGGACTCCACCCATGTCCGGCTCGTACCACCTGCAGCAACAGAGCACTTATACCGGAATCATAAGCACACACATTTCATTAATGTGCAGGCCATAGTCGACCACCGGGGACTGTTCATAAACATTTTGGGAGTGTCCATGACGCCTACATATTCCAGCACAGTACGATCAATGAACAGTTCCAGGATGGACAATTTGGAAATGGCCTACTTGTGGGTAAGTCTACAAATCTGCTAATGTACACACAACACTCCAACCCTGTTGGGCACACAAGACATACACCACTACAGTAACATATGGCCAGGGTAACACACATGTGCAGGTGATAACACATATACAACATGCTGCAGTACAGCACGGTCAGTGCACAACAGCAATACACACACACCCACATGTACGTAACACGCCCACCATTTGACAGGCACACCACAGGAGGGACAGGTGCAGACATGTACCCTTTGAAAACAGAAGAACTATACGGACCACTACAAGTCGCATCAGGTTGCCCACTATGTACACATCACACACACTACACCAAACAAACAATAGCACAGACAAATCAAGGGCATACACCATGCCCATGTCATGTAACTTCCAAATAGGCACAGATGTCTCAAGTCATGTTGTGCTAATCACTGCCAGAACAAATATTAAACACCACACAACTTGCACCAATACCTACTAAATGTCATCAACACATACCTAACTTACCTGTAGTATGCAAAGACATCTGCCTGATGCAGTGACTCACACACATAGGAACACACGATCAATCACCAACATATACCATGTGCCAGATGTGTTAGAAGTAGAACCAGTCACTGATATGCAACCTTGCATGCAGCACTCACTGACTCACACCACCATTATATCTGTTCCAGAGATAAGAAATGGCCTAACGGGGGCAGAGACACAGTCAGACCGTGCCGACCATGGATGTCATAGTGGGACCCAGTAGGAGACAACAGGACATCACTGACATCACATGCACTGTGCCAAGGGACACATTTGCTAAGTAGCTGAGCTATATCCCATACCCTGCACTGAGCATGTGCTGATAGTAGTAATGCACAGTATCGTTTTGGAAGATAAGAGAGACATTGCTAGTTATGTTGATCATCCAGTGACAATGGGACACCCACCCTTGGACACCTCATGGCTGACACAAACATTAGCTGCTACTCTGGAATCAAAGTAAACAATGTAATAGCCCACAGTTCAATAGTCATGGCCTGCACTGTATGTACATCTTGGCAGATGACCATCACTACATTACTTCAAGCCACATTCTAAATTGGCCACCCTCTTATGCTGCATGTAGCGCGGAAGGTGTGTGCAATGTTTCCCGCTGCAGACCTGTCACTACAATATATATAGAATGAAGGTGAAGACACATGTTGCTGTCCCCTGAGACCTGAGGAAGTGCCAACAAAAAAATACCACCCCAGGGGTGCAGTATGCAGTTTGCAATAGAAGGTAGACGGTGCAATGAACTCATGACGAATGTGGCACACATGCATGCTGCACACTGAAAGTGCCAATTGACCATCAAAAAAGCATATGTCCAGGGCGGTGTACAGTACAGCACAGATACATCCACCTCCACATGGCAGATAGCCAAGTACTCTGGTGTAGGTTAGGTTGCGTTGGTGCACAGCTACACATGTGCAACTGGTGCAGGGGACAACAAAGGACTGCCAAGTAGCATGCCACAAATGGGGCATCCTTGTATTGTTGAAATGTTGCAGGACACAGCAGCCAATTTAGGAGACCTGTTATGCATTCACACAAACCAATTTCAGAGGCCCTAAGTGTCACACCTAATCTGCAATGACACATGTCCAAAGGGATGGGATGTCCAGGCACTGTAGGTCCTTCATGTTGCCACCACATCTGATCTCATTGTGTTGTCAGGATGTGTCATGTCCCCTCTGCTGATAGCACACTGATACAAAAGTACACTACAAAACGCATTGTACAGACAGAATGACTATCAGTGTGGAATCAAAATCAAGTGTTCTAGGTCCTTGACCCATATACAAGATTGTCATGTCCAACAACCTAGTGCTGAGGAAAGATCACACAAGGTTAGGAACTCACACCAAAACACAGATGCATATGAGCCACAATCAGACCATAATATCATCTGCCATGCCACGTGACTTACATCTTGCAAGCCCTCACAATGAATTACTCCTCTAATCTTTTGCAGCAGATATGGGTTATGGCATACAGCCATGGATAATGAGCCCATTTCACAACCCAAGCACAGCAGCAGAGCGTGGACCATTGTGGAGAGGGCATTTGGCAGCCTGAATCCAGATTCAGGTACCTGGATATCATAGGAGGCAGCCTCCTATATGCTCCAGAAATCGTCTTCAAGATCATATTGACCTGTGCTATTCTGCACAACATATGTGTACGGATGAACGTACCATTATATGAGCAGGTTGATGACCTGCCTCAGGAGGAGGACGACGATGGTGGAAAAGTAAATGAGGGGGAAGACCACAACACAGTTACTGGTATATGCCGCAGACTGCAAATTGTACAGAACTTCTTCACATAGTCATCACGTAACTCACCTTGTAAATGTTAACAATAAACATCTCACTCATCCACACAATCTGGCTTTGGTGTCTTCAATCTCTCCAACATATACTTTAGGATTATCAGTCTACGCTCAGGGAGAATGTCACAAATAAAAGTCTGAAGAGTACTGTAGCAACATCACATGTGATTTGTAAGAATGAACTGCTGCCTTCACACATATCAGAATTAGCCCATCACTTGATTGTGACAAGTGAAGGACACAGTTTATGGACCACTACATATATTACATCCACGTTGCCAATTGTATGACAATACATACAACAACAACATGTTCAAAAATGAACTGAATAAGGGGTTCATACATGTGGCAGTGGATGTAAATATATGGTGTTATGGTAATGTTTGAACAGACCACTAACACAACTCGGTGTGAGATTTGCAATGGCTACAGGGGGCATGTGTGACAAGGTGGGGACATCATTGGTGACAATGCCCAACATGTTTAGCCCAGGGATGACAAGCAATGGGATAAATGGAACATGCACAGTAAATATAGGAAATCACACCTGCCACTGCCATGGTGCATAATCCTGTCATAGGGTACACATGACCTCACATTTTGCATGAAAATGTCTATGGAATGCAAATCAGAATGGATGAGAACATATGCAGCTATGGGATGCATGTTCACCACAAAGTAATTGTAATACAAAGCAAAATGGTTAACTTTTATTGTGTACAATACATGAAATGGTAGGAAGGTAGGCAGATTGTGTCAATCACAGTATATAGCAAAGATGTATGCATGAATGACATATGTGTAGTCCACACACAAGTCATCCATATACTCAAGATCAACATATGGGGACATTTGTTGCATAACAGTTGTCAATTTGCAAGCATCAGCCATCATCAACAATCCCTGAGCTGTGAATGTTGTATGAAATGTGATGCTCAGTAAGACAACTACACACAGCACATACGTAAAAACAAATCACAATCACATACCATGACGCTTGCATAGTACTGACTGCCATACATATGTGGATACATTGTTGTCACACATACAGACATATGAATGACGTGTAAACATTTGCATGCTGATGATTCTGTAGCACACACATTGGTGTAACACAACAATCACACACAAATCACATTGTACAATTAGAAGAGTATTGGTAAACCCATGTTTCAGTTGATTAATTCATGTCTTCACTTTCACAGTTCGAATTATAGTCAACACATCCAAACAGGTTAATAGAGCCAAAAATAGTTTATTATAAAGTACATAAATGACCGGAAGCCAATGTAGTGTGCATTAATGATGAGCAAACACCAACACGTGTTTCGCCCCCTTGTGGTATATAAACCTCGGGCTTTCTCAAGGCTGAAAAATACAAAAGCAAATTTAGAACAGAGCACCTACTTATAAAAAGAACAAGAAAAGGAAATGACAGAGTGTCCCCCATGAGCAACCGTCTGAGTGAAAATGACCAAACTAGAACTAGGTGCCATGAGTCTGATTGGTGAAAAGCCATCTCATAGAATAGTATATACACTCACCAAACAAATAAGACACTGATGTGAATATGAAATAAGTGTAGTTCAAGAATAAGGGTGCTTTCTAATATAAATGCCCAAGCAAGATGATAAGTCGAAAAGATAGGGAGTAATTCCAAAGGCAGGAAATAAGAAAGAAAGATTAGGAGAAAAAAATAAATTATATTAAAAAATGGCAACAACACCCCCAGTGATAAATAACTTCAACTTTACATCAGAAATCAAAAGGAGGTAACCCTAAACAAACTGACCTTTAAAATCTCCCATGCAATCCTCCACCCAGGTCCAATTATAATAAAGTATTATAATACCTGTTCAAATATTCTTAATATAAATTCATATAGGCCTCATTATCAAATTAGATTGATCAAGGAGCACATCTGTAGCAATGACAAATAGTTGAGAAACACATTATACCTATAGAGGTCCCATGGTTACATATACTGAACAGCTCATGTGTATACTTATAGGTGCGAATGCAACATTAGAACTATACAATCTGAAACTAGCATATAAAAAAAACCAAATGTACACGTTGATCCCTAGTGCATATGTACTCAAAACGTCATTTGGTTACATCACCTTGTCTATAAGTAATGTAAAAGTTACAAGTACAATTGTCCATTAGTGTAAAAAGTCATGGTCACATTTAACATATATATATAATTGTCGTAAAACAGATTTCAGAGAAAGTAGTTGAGGAAATAATACATCATGTGTATAGCATACCAATATATAAACGCAAGGCGAGATTGCAAGTTGAACGCTCAAAAAAATAATAATTAGTATAAGAGAAATCTGACGAAGTTGTATGGATCAAATAAATTCAAGGAATCACTCACCGAACAAGATTACGGGATAAATCTTGGGATGAGAAACCGTCAGATTTAGGGCCTGGCGATCTGGTTTGACGCCATTTTTATTTACGAGGAAAGGCGATTTGTCCTTCATTATTTTCAACCACCCAAAGGGAATGGGGGAGCACGGGGCCGGACATCTTGGGAGAAAAATGTCTGGGAGCAGAAAAAAGGAACCCTAGTCCTAAATTGCAACTGATCTAAGTTAGAAGAGCACCTAATAAAACAATGATGTGATTCCCAATAATGGAAATAATTTAGTGACAGAAATCAAGAAACGGTCTGCTATAAGAACAATCAATATAAACCAAAAGAATATTGTCACTAACCCAAATTATTTGAGGATTTTTTTTAAACAAGGAAGAAGGCGGCCATCTTAGAATAATCAACAGACGACCTAATCAATTGAACTGTGAGTATAGCAGTTATACTAAGGAAAATCTACACCTGATGTTTGGCATCCAAGACTATTAAACATATACAAAAAATCAGTCAGGAACTCAGACACTCAAGAAAAAGATAATAGTGATATCCAGATTAATCTGTTCCGGCTACTACATTATGTCCCAAAGAATCTTGTTACTGAATATATCGGTGGCAATCAATATCATGCGCTATTCGAAAAAGGGGAATTATCACTGAACTCAAAATTAATTCTAATCCTGCTACTTCAAAGTTTGTTTTGCCTCATACTCCACAATTTATAAATAGCAATCATATTAGGATTTTTAGTTGAATATAATGGGAGAAAGGTATAATTATTCAAAATTTAACCTAAAGAGCTAAATGGAACGTTGGCCGAGGTATGGCCCCATACTGATACTCCTCCTATGTACAGTAATGTACAATGGATTACCACATGTGGCCATACAGAAAATGCCATACTGCAGCACAGCACATGCGATCACTATGTTGACACAGGGTGCACACATCAAAAAAATCTCAAAACCATGCATTCACGATTAGAGCAAAAGAAATTACGCAAATGCATTGGAAATATCCGCAAACGCAAACTACATGACCCATGGGCCCTTAGCGCATTTTCCACTTTCGCACTCCTCGCAATGCTGATTTATTGTTAAAGCGACACATAAAAGTCATACGTCAATATAAATAGACGCACGTAAGTGATGCGTCAGAAATACTCACGCAAATATCAGATGCATAAAAAAATACACACATAACAGAAAACATGGCACAAGGGCACATGAAGTAGTGTAATAGGATATGCTGTTTACAGGCATGGTTCAGTGGGTGTACTTTCACTTTCTCTTTACAGTCTGTGCCTCTTTTGACTGTGTGGTTGTGTTTTCGAGTTGGTGGTATCTTCTTGCAATTTAGTCTATCTTGTGCTGTCTCTCCTGTCGTGTTTACTGTAGTTTCTTTTTGTCATTTATCCCAGTGTCTGTGAATTTGTTATGTTTAGTGTATTTTACCTTGTAATTGTGCTGTTGTGTGTCTGTCTGGGTTAGTGATATAGGTGGGTTAGTTGGGTTATAGAATTGTTTGGTGTTTCCTTTCATTATTCTTTTTTTCCCTTGTACTGTCTAACATTTATTGCTACCTGTACCCCAGTGCAATGTCTGGCGGGGGGCTGGCCAGAATGGGGGAGGAGGAGCTGGGAGGCTTCATTTGGTTGGTAGCCCACTACTAGAGATGAGTGGCCGTTTGATCCAGGGCTACCGTACGGAGGCAAGGTGGCTACGGTGGGGAAAGGTGCTCTACCACCTGAAGAGGGTGTACCACACCAGTCTCAATGACCATCAGCTCACTGGACTGACTTTGTGGGCAGGGAGCAGGATCTTCTCAATCATCTTTCTGTGGTGATTGGTGGGCCTGTTGGTGAGTACCCCATTGGCTAAATAATTACTGTTCACTGCACTTGAATGCCAGTAGCAGATGTGTTGGCGTGCTGCATGCAGTGCATGTGGACAGGCTGCATGCAACCAGAATGGAGTGTCACTGTGCCAGTATAGACATGGGCTTCACATATCCTAACATTTAACCAATGCAAGTCTGAAGTTTGGATAGTCATGCACATCCATCACTAAGTCACACATTTAATGTGCCATGGCAACATATGTGCCCCAGGATTGTGTCATATATGATGAGGTTAAACACTGCCAGCATACCATTTGTGAGTGGATTGTGATAACTAAGTATGACAATAAATTTATGGTGCAATAATGCCAGAGTCTCACATCATACATCAGCCCTGCCATTATGTTTAAAAGGGGGACTACCCGCCTTAGGGGCCACTGGCAGTGTGCCATTTGATGCCATCATTCAATTGTGACAAATAAGTTATGGATTACACAACGCATGTGAATTTCAGACTAACTATTTAGCCACTTGTCCTCCACAAAATTCTCTGTGTGCTTTGCACGACAAGCCAGAATACCTGAATCAGTTGTCTTGCAGAGCCCAAGGGTCATGTCATTTATCTGTCAACCAACTCCCCCTCATACCATGGAGTTTCATCTTCTGCAGAGTGGCCACACATGGTTGTTGCAGGGTGTTCCACTACATGAGTCTCAGGCCCAGTGTAAGAGTGTAGATTGATGTCTCTCATACACCAGAGTGACAGTATCATTGTGGGTATGCAGTGGAGTGTATGTTGCACTGTCCCCAGCATGGATGAATACCTCACTCATCTGAAATATTACTTACTGCCATATGTTGTCCACTAGTAGTGACAGTGATGTGACACTAACCATGGTTTTCCATCCATTTATTTCAGGTGGACCTCCCCCCTACACCATGGGTGAAGTGGCAAGATTTGAAGACCCAGATGTATCCAGTAGGTGTGATTTTGTCTGTACTGTGTAGTGCTGAAGTGTTTAGTGTGAGTGAGTCATGGGTTCGACACCCAATGCTTGGAGGGATGAGCTGTAAAATGATCAGAAAATAGATTATGATGGATGGTGACAATGTGTCACATTTAACTGGTTCACCATGCACGAGCAGAGAGTCATATCGTGTGAGGCTTCTGGGATTCAATGGCCAACATTGTGGAAACAAGGTGATGATAAGCCACATGTAGCTCCTTATGTGACTCAGATGTGTACCATTGTGTATGTAGTGGCACTGGAACACACTGGTGGTCATTACAACCCTGGCGGTCGGTGTTAAAGCGGCGGTAAAACTGGAATCATGACCGTGGTGGAAATCGCCAACATAGACAGCCACTTTAACACTCCGACTGCCACAGCGGTACAAAGAAACAGCGCGGCGGTAACCGCCAACAGACAGGCGAAAGACAATGTACCACCCACAGTATTACAACAGTCCAATCTGCCACCTTTTCCGGGGCGGATTCACCCTGAACAAAAACACGGCGGAAACAGGACTTGGAAGGGAAAACGCTCACCTCTACACACCCCACGAGGAACCAGGACGCCATAGAACCGGAACTCCAGATTCTCCATGCCTTTGTCTTCCTGCTCCTCTACCAGGAGCACGAACGCCGGCAGCAAAGACCACGGTGAGTACTGCACCTACGACATAGGGGAGGGGTAAGGGAAAAAAGAGTGACACACACATGCAACACCCTCACTGTCACCCACTACAACACACACACCAATACATATTGATACATTACAGTTACACCCTCCCAGCCCCCCCGGAAGAATGCAAAGACAAAAGGAAATGATTTGAACGTTTGTAATCTGTTAAAATCCAGTACTCAAAAATATATATATACACTATAAACAAATATATACATCAAGAATACAAGTCCAAGGTATTCCACCATTAAAGTCCATGGACCACTGGGCCCAAAATGCATAGGCAAGGCCCACACAAGATACCCGATCAAAACGGAGAGAACACTGCTGGGGCATCAGATAGAAATACAACAGGCACCTCAGGGGGAAGGGAAGGGGGGGCACCTCAGCCGGGTGAGTTCACAACACCAGATCCACGAGGGGGCTCCATGCCCACTGCTTTATCCTGGGGAGTGCAAAGCCACAGTCTCACAAGTCTCTCAAGTGGGTGGTTTGCCCTCTGCTTTATCTTGGGGAGTGCAAAGCCACAGTCTCACAAGTCTCTCAAGTGGGTGGTTTGCCCACTGCTTTACCCTGGGGAGTGCAAAGCCACAGTCTCACAAGTCTCTCAAGTGGGTGGTTTGCCCCCTCCTTTATCCTGGGGAGTGCAAAACCACAGTCTCTCAAGTGGATAACAGTCTCCACTGGTTCTGGAGGGGGCCTTGTGCCCAGAGTGCTTCATCCTGCCAAGGTCTCAGGTAGTGGATGCCTTTCTTCACTGGTTCTGGAGGGAGCTTTGTGCCCAGAGTGCTTCAGCCTGCCAAGGACAGAGGTAGTGGATGTCTTTCTCCACTGGTTCTGGAGGGGGCTTTGTGCCCAGAGTGCTTCATCCTGCCAAGGACTCAGGTAGTGGATTTGATCCTCCACTGGTTATGGAGGGGGCTTGGTGCCCAGAGTGCTTCATGCTGCCAAGGACTCAGGTAGTGGATGCCTTTCTCCACTGGTTCTGGAGGGGGCTTTGTGCCCAGAGTGCTTCATCCTGCCAAGGACTCAGGTAGTGGATGTGATACTCCACTGGTTCTGGAGGGGGCTTGGTGCCCGGAGTGCTTCATCCTGCCAAGGACTCAGGTAGTGGATGCCTTTCTCCACTGGTTCTGGAATGGGCTTTGTGCCCAGAGTGCTTAAACCTGCCAAGGCCAGAGGTAGTGGATGCCTTTCTCCACTGGTTCTGGAGGGGGCTTTGTGCCCAGAGTGCTTCATCCTGCCAAGGACAGAGGTAGTGGATGTCTTTCTCCACTGGTTCTGGAGGGGGCTTTGTGCCCAGAGGGCTTCATCCTGCTCGTGGCGGCCTCAGTAGCGTAGGAGCTTTTGGTGCTCATTGGCCTGCGTTGCTGGTGGCAGCGGTGTCCTTGGCAGCGGTGCTGGTGGCGGCGGTGTCCTGGCAGCGGTGCTTGTGGCGGCGGTGTACTTTGAAGCGGTGCTTGCGGCAGCGGTGTCCTTGGCAGCAGTGCTTGTGGCGACGGTGTCCTTGGCAGCGGTGCTGGTGGCGGTCTTGTCCGCCGTGCAGGTTTTCGTCGACTTGCCTGGCTTTCTGTGCCCCTTCCCCACCTTGGATGGTGGTGCAACTGTCTTCCCACTCCTAACTGTACTCCTGGGAGATGCTTTGGTGGTAGATGTTTTGCCTTTCTCCTGCCGGGCACTGGCCAACTTTTTATGCTTTTGAGGTGGGGGACTGTCTGTGGTCTGGTTCCTTGGCACACTGGCTGCCCTGCTGCTTGGCGCACTCCAGAAGCCGGTTACTGCTGGCACCACTGTTCCCGCTGATGTTGTGGCTGAGGTGCTGGGTTGGGACCTGGAAAGGCGGGCCCCAGGGGACTGAAGGGGTGGGGGAGGTGAAGGGAAGAGCTCAAGGTTGGACAGGAAAAGTTTTTGGGACACACTGGGAAGGGTAGATGGAGGGGGTTTGGGAGTGGAGGAAGAGGTAGTGGTTGTAGGAGGTGTACGTTTGCTGACTTTGGGTGAAGGTGCATGGGCTGGAGGTTGTCATGAGGTGGATGGCTGTTGGGTGGGTGTGTGGCTGCGTTTGTGTACCTTGGGAGGTGGGCTCACAGACACACTGGGAGAGGACACAGGGGATGTGTGAATGGTAGTGGGGGTGGTGAGTGCAAGTGAGCGGGGTGCGGTGATGGGTGTGCTGGTGATGGATGTAGTGGCTCAAGATGTAGTGCATGCAGGTGTGAGTGGAGATGAGACGGGGAGGAAGGAGGGAGACGAGGAGGAGGGGGACACAGTGGAGGCAGTGGATGTTGGTATGTGTGCATGGGTCTGATGCTTGTGTGAGTGCCTGTGGGATGTGTGGTGCTTCTGTTTGCCAGAGCTTCCCTTGTGTGTTGAGGTGTGTGCATGCTGGTCTGATGGTGTGCTTGGGATAGGCTGAGGTACAGGTGTTTGGGTCTTGGTGGAGGAAGTTGGAGGGGGAGGCTGGACACAGGGACAATGGCTGCCATCCGTGCTGAGGCCAGAGTCTGAAAAGCTCGCTGTTGGGCTGCCTGACCAGAACGAATGCCCTCCAGGGATGCATTGGTCTGTTGCAACTGCCTCTCTACACCCTGGATGGCATTCAAAATGGTAGACTGCCCAACAGTGAGGGACCTGAGGAGGTCAATGGCCTCCTCACTGAGGGAAGCAGGGCTGACTGGGGCATGGGCTGAGGTGCCTGGGACGAAGGAGATGCCCACCCTCCTGGGTGAGCGGCCACGGGGCATACGCTGAGGGGCTGCTGGGAGGGCGGTGCTGGTAGGGGGGGTGGCGGCTGTACCTGTAGATTTGGTGGGCAAAAGAGGGGCCCGCCACCGCAAGGGAGGTCCCATCAGAGGAGGAGTCCGTGTCACTGGTCTCAGTTCCTGTCCCCGCCGTGAAGCTCCCCTTGCCCTCCGTCCCACTGGTGGCTTCAAACTCCAGGGCCATGTGGGATGCAACTCCCTCCTGCTCCGGTGCCACTGCTCGTCCGCCTGATGATGCTAATGCACACAAGAACAGTGAGACCATAAAAAGGGGGGTGGGAAGACAGAAGAAAGACATGTTGAGTACATGCAATACTGCTACCGTTGGCGGACAATACAGACACAGAAACCCCCTGCACTACGCTGTGCACTTTGAGTTCCCTAATTAATCACAGGGTCATGGGGTACAAGGCCTATGCCCGATTGCTGCACACATGGAAGTCACAGGAGCCTGACTAGGTGTAGTTGGCTCTGAACACAGGTGGGGTGGGGTGCCACATGGCCTGCCTTACGAAGGGACCTTGCCTACTAAACTCGCCCTGGCCTCGGGGAACCCACAGCCCACCTCCCCCACCCAGACACCTCCAATGAGCGCAGAATCAGCTGAATGAGAGTGTACTCACCCCCTTGTGGCTGCTGTGATGCCCTCAAGCGCCCATCCAACTCCGGATAGGCCACTGGCAGGATCCGGAACATCAGGGGGGTCATGGTGCGACGGGTACCCCTCCCACGTTGGGAGGCCATCCCCAGCTGGGCCTCCACCGTCTTCTTGCTCCAGCGGCGAATGTCCTCCCATCTTTTTCAGTGGTGGGTGCTCCGTCTGTGGTGGACCCCCAAGGTCCGGACTTCCTTGGCGATGGCACGCCAAATATCCTTCTTCTGGTGGGCGCTGACCTACAGGAATAGTACAGGGGAAAAGGAGAAGATATAACTGTCCGCACCATCACAGTCATTGGCCCGCATCCCTATCTTTGCCATGACGCACATGCACTCACCGTCGTTTCATGCACCCCTCATTCTCCACCCCCCCATCTTCCATCCACACCACTCCACACAGGCATTGCCCATTTGGCATGCTCACATGTACCTACCTGTTTGTCTGGAGGACCGTGAAGTAGCGTGTACTGGGGGAGGACCCCATCCACTAGTTTCTCCAACTCCTCTGTGCTGAAGGCAGGGGCCCGTTCCCCAGACACATGAGCTATTGCCTCTTCCAGACTGAGGTCACAGCAGCACTTGCAGTGTAGGTCCTCTCTTGTTGAAGATCAGGTATTAAGTTAGTGAGCAGAGAGAAAATGGCGGTGACATCCGCAGCAGTGCGTACCGTCACCGCCGGCGTACATCATCATTTGCTCCTGGGACCCATAGGGCCCAATGTTAACCAATGCAGGTTTGCGCCGCGGTCTTTGACTGCCTACTGCGACGGTGTACATCGCCAGCGCAGTTACCTCATATCCCCTTGTCCCACATTACAGGTCAGGCAGACACCATTTCAGGGGGCCACATGGCATTAATTTTAAATGTGTCACACATATCTAGGCCTTGCATACACACTAATACAGGCACATAGTGGTTTAAAAAAATTGTGGAATAAAGTTGTGTTTTCGTACCTCAGTGTTGGTTGACTCTCTGGTCGCTGTTCTCCTCCATAGAGCACATCCGCTGGGACAGGGGAGGAGATGGCGACATCCTCCGGTGTACAGACCGCTGGTGGACCTGTCGACAATGGAGGAGCGACATGTAATTGTCACCTACAGACTTGATCATGCCACAATCCATTAACTGTGTGCCCAGTTGGAGCCAGACCTGATGTCAGCTATTCGCCATCCCACAAGAATCCCCCCTCTAGTGCAGGTGCTGTCAGTACTCCATTTCCTTCCAAGTGGGTCTTTTCAAACTACAGTGGCCATAGCATCAGGAATGTCCGAGCCCATGTTCTCCAACGTGTTGTCCAGAGTGTTGTCTGCCCTGCTGAAACACATGCAGAGCTACATTGTTTTCCCTCAGGTGGAGGATTTGCCTACAGTGAAAGGTGACGTCTATGCCCTGGGACATATCCCCAACATAATAGGTGCCATTGATGGGACACATGTGGCCTTGGCCCCCCGCAGGAGTGAACAGGTGTAGAGAAACCGGAAGAGTTGCCATTCGATGAATGTGCAGATGGTGTGTTTGGCCAACCAGCACATCTCTCATGTGAATGCCAAGTTTCCTGGCTCAGTGCATGATGCTTACATTTTGAGGAATACCAGCATCCCTTATGTTATGGGGCAACTCCAGAGGCACTGTGTGTGGCTATTAGTGGAGGACATGGAGCATATACAGTGTGACTAGGTGTCTGGGTCTGGGGATGTCCCTAAGAGTTAGTGTGTGTCTAACAGTTGTCCCTCGACATTTGCAGGTGACTCTGGTTACCCCAACCTGTCATGGCTACTGACCCCAGTGAGGAATCCCAGGACAAGGGCAGAGGAACGCTGCAATGAGGCCCATGGGCGAACTAGGAGGGTTATAGAGAGGACCTTCGGCCTCCTGAAGGCCAGGTTCTGGTGCCTCCATATTACAGGTGGTTCCCTATTCTACTCACCAAAGAAGGTGTGCCAGATCCTCGTGGCCTGCTGTATGATTCACAACTTGGCTTTGCAATGACAGGTGCCTTTTCTGCAGGAGGATGGTCCAGATGGAGGTGTTGTGGCAGCTGTGGAGCCTGTGGACAGTGAAGACAAGGAAGCGGAAGAAGAGGACATCGACAACAGAAACACAGTGATTCATCAATACTTCCAGTGAGACACAGGTAAGAAGACATCACTGCCTGCTACATCTGATATAATTGTTCTACCTCTCATCTGTCTGTCACTTTCACCCAGTGTATGGACCCTGAGTTGTCACTTTCCCTTTCAATTTCACAGATGTGGGTCCCACTGTGTGACATCGGCTTTGTTTCCGCATGGACTAGAGCTGTGTGATATAGGTATGTTGACAATACAATGGTTATAGCATTTTTCTACAGTTATTGCAAATACACATTTTCGAAAACACAGACTGACTCCAGATTCTTTTGTGCTTTAAGGGTGTTTATTTAAGTGCTAAATATTGGAGGGTGTTGTAAAATGATCAGGGGTGATAGTGGAGGAATGTCCATGGCAGAGTCCAGTCTATTAGTCTCACAGGTGCATTGTCCAAAGGGGCATAGGAAGTGGAGCTGGGGCAGTTTAAGGATGGACAGGGTGACAAAGTGGGACAGAAGGATGACAATCAGGGTGGTCACATTTCTTCGCGGGGGTCTTGGCATTGTTCTCTGTCTTTGTCCTGCATCTCTTGGACCGCTTGCGGGGTGGTTATCCATCTGCAGGGGGTGGGGTGCTAGTGTCATGGTCCTGTGGCAGTGCCTCCTGTCCACTAGCGCCAGCGGAGGTGGTGGGCAGTTCATCGTCCAGGCTAGTGTCAGGGGCCCCTTGTTGTGCCACAGTGTCCATCCTGGTGTTGACGAGTTCCTTCAGAACCCCTACAATGGTGCCCAGGGTGATATAGGTGGATTTGAGTTCCTCCCTGAACCCCAAATGCTGTTCCTCCTGCAGCTGCTGGGTCTCCTGAAACTTGGCCAGTACCGTTGCCATCGTCTCCTGGGAATGGTGGTAGGCTCCCATGATGTTGGAGAGGGCCTTGTGGAGAGTGGGTTTCTTGGGCCGGTCCTCCCCCTGTCGCACAGCAGCCCGCCCAGTTCCCCTGTGTTCCTGTGCCTCTGTCCCCTGAACCATGTGCCCACTGCCCCCAGGTACCTGGTGTTGTTGGCGTGGTGGGTTAGCCTGGGTTCCCTGTAGTGGTGGACACACTGCTGCTTGATGTGTCCTGGGGACAGAGGTATGGGCCCGCTGGGTGGGTGTTGTGCTGGGGTTTCCAGAGGGGGGAGGCTCTGTTGTGGCTTTTGCCAGTGTGAGGGGAACCGACTGTCCCGAGGTCCCAGATGGGCCGGGCTAGTCATCTAGATCCAGTTGGACAGAGCTACTGTCATCAATGTGGGCCTCTTCTGTGGGTGGAGTGGACATGTCTGGACCCTCCTGTCCGGTGACGTTGGGTAGGGGTCCTGCAGGGGTGTAAAGGCATGATTATTGCATCTGTGTGTGCCATGGTGTGCAATGGATGGGTGACCCTATACCCCAGTGCTTGCATTCTTGTGTGGGACCTTGTGTGCTAAGTGTTTAGGGGTGTGTGTGGGTATGTGCATAGGCCATGCATTGGTGATGGGTGTCCATGCTTTTGTGTTGCATGCAGGGCTTGGTGTTGGGATGGGTGGGTTGTGATAGTGGGACCTATGTGAGGAGTTGGCGTGATGGGGGTGAGGGCGAGGGTGGGGGTATGTGATAGCATGCAGGTAGGGTGGAGGATGAAGTTGTAAAAGATTTGCCTTATCAGAGTCCATTCCTCTAGCTACTCCTGTGAGGCCCTCAGGATGCAGTATAGCCAAGACCTGCTCCTCCCATGTTGTTAGTTCTGGGGGAGGAGGTGGGGGTACGCTGCCAGTCCTCTGAACTGCAATCTGGTGTCTTGAGACCACGGAACGTACCTTCCCCCGTTGGTCGTTCCACCTCTTCCTTATGTCATCCCGTGTTCTTGGGTGCTGTCCCACTGCATTGACCCTGTCCACGATTCTGCGCCATAACTCCATCTTCCTAGCTATGGTGATGTGCTGCACCTGTGATCCGAATAGCTGTGGCTCTACCCGGATGATTTCCTCCACCATGACCCTGAGCTCCTCCTCAGAGAACCTGGGGTGTTTTTGCGGTGCCATGGGGTGGTGTGGGTGATGTGTGGGGTGGTGTGTGTTGTGATGTGTGGAGTGATGCTTAGGGGTGTGTGGTGTTTTTTGCGTGGATGTTTGTGTGAGTGATGGTGTTGAGTGCCTATGGATGCAAGTTTGTAGATGGTGGTGTTTCTCTCTGGCCTTCATTCGCAATTGTGGTCGTAAGGGTTTGTGGGTGTGTGTTTTATGTTGTATTGAGTGTGTGGGAGTGATGTGTGTATGTGTATCACGTGTGTGTATTTCGATTTGTCCAATGTGGATGTGTTTTGTAGATGTGTGTATATTTTGAGCGCGGCAGTGTGTACCGCCAATGGAATTCCGCGGTTGAAAGACTGCTGTGTGGATTTGTGGGTCGTGATAGTGTGGGCGTATTCCTGTTGGCGTGATGGTGGAGGTTTTGTTATTGCCAGTTTATCACTGACCTTTGGTGTGGTGGACTTGTGTGGGTATCTAAATTTTGGCGCATTCTGAGCTGTGGGTCATGATAGCTGTGGTGGAATTCCACGACCGCTGCGGTGTGTTGGCAGTCTTCTGCACGGTGGTAAGCGGCATTTACCGCCAATGTTGTAATGACCCCCACTGTCATTTACACATCACAGTAATGCACTATTTCCTTGACAATTTGGGACAACCTTGTATTGTGATGTACAAGTAGGAATGTGTGGGCATTTGTCTACTGGCTTGGTGCCAATTATCTTGTACTCCACCTATGTGACAATTAAATGGAATGTGATAGTTGTGCATGCAGGTCAAGTACAATTGTGTGCTGCCTGGTAATGGGTGTGTGAGGAACGGTATTGGCTGATCAGGTATTGATGTGAGTCTACACCTGGACACATTTATTTAGAAGTGAGAGACCTAAGGATACCAGCTACATATTTTATCATCACTGAAATTATGGTCTACCCCCTGACTCCATTTATGAGTGGGCATGCATTGGCGGATGAGCTGGACAGTTGAGATGTTGATCTGCATGGCCATACCCCCCTGAGGCACAGGGGGTGTGATCAACAAATGTGCAGGTAGATGTGGTGCTCAGTGTGTAAGTGACAGTCCTTTTGATCAGGCTTGCATGTGTACCTAGCAACACTGAACCATTATGGTAAACAACATCATCCCATACTCACAATAACAACATCCAGTTTCAGGTGATGTATGTTTGAAAATTTGACACTTAAGAAGAGGAATAGTGACCCTGATCAGTGGGAACTTGATGCTGCCTTAGCATTGTCACACATGGTGCAAAGTCTAAGCACAACTGAATTTGTTTGTTACCTAATCTTGTTGTGGATGGCTATGGTGAAAGGGAAATGGTGCTAAGGCAGCGTTGTCGTTTTATCCATCAGGGCCATTGTACCATTTTGAATTTGCGTAGGATTGCATGTGCTATTCGATGTTGATAGCAAGCTGATTTACTGTACATACTCCACAGAATGCAGATACTAATGGTTGACAGTCTCATTTTCAAAGCTGCCAACATGAGTGAGAACCAACTCCGTTCATTTCAGAAGAGGGCAGTGTGCTACAGGCACATATTGGCAGTGGAATCTGGGTTCAGGAGGATCAGACACCGCTATTGCTCAGAGCGATCCACTGGTGAGCGGCTGGCATTCAGCCAAGGGGGACACACACAGGCTGGACCAAGCACAACTGCTGTGCAGGGGCACCACACCTGCCAACGTCACCATTGCTCCGCCTGCTGCACCCACAAGTAGCATGACACAGCCACTCACATCAGTTACCATCAACATGAGTGCCATAAGATAACTTCAGAGGGATGCACAACTGGTTCTCCAAAAGTTGGACTCCATTGAGCAGGATGTGGCCAAGAATACCAAGGCCCTCAAGAATATCAAAAAAAGACTCAAAAGGGCCAACCTCTGAATTACATTATGCCACTCCTCACAAATCGCCTCACCTCCCTCCTCTTTCTCTACTCTTTTTTGTGGGTGTTAGGGGCTTAGTTGCAGGTTAGAATAGGTTAGTGGGTTAGTTAGTATAAGTCAAGCATAGGACTAAAGAAAACAATGCCCATGTGGCATTGGCTGGTGCTACCAGGAACTCCTATGGGTAAAGATGATCTGTGTTCATCCTCTGATGTGTGTGGTGCCTCCTCTACCCTTGATGGTGGTAGTGGGGAGGAAGAGGGGGCCACACACACCTCAGTGGTTGCAGATGTGGACTCCCAATATCTGGCAGCTGCCATCTATGGTACTGCATATGGTATCACTGCAGCAAGGAAGAGCTGCTGGTCCTTAATTATAGCTGCAACATCCCTGTGGTAGGCAGCCATGTCTGCACTGATGGAGACCATTTCCCGGTGTCCTCAGGCACACTGCTGCAGGTTTAGGAGGGCAGTTGTTGTGGCCTCTCCCTCATGGCAGCAGCTATGTCCCTCAGACACTCCTGGATTCCATGCATTGTGGAGTGTGTGCATTGTCTGGCTGTAGTCTGTTCTGTTGCCGCAACCATGCACGTCTGCATCCCCTCAAGGCTGGCTGCCATTGTTTGCATCCCCATCTGCACCTCCATGGCCAGCTCCTGCTGGACTCCCACCACTGTCCTCTCAAAGCTGGTGCCTGTGTCCTCTGCTGTGTCGGTATTGGCAGGTCATACTCTTGGGTGCTAAGTGGGGCCTGTGGGATGTCAGCTAATTAAATTCTCCTCCTTGCAACTGGAGGTGGTGTATGCATGTTCCCAAGGACTTCTTGGAGGGTGTCTTGGCTGATAGTTGCCAGCTGGTCATCCAGGTCATCAGAGTACTCCAGGACAGGCAGATCCGCAGGACAGCCATCACTCTCTGCAATGAGATGGTGTATAATCAGTCTATCTGTGTTATGGCAATTGACAAGTCACTTCCCTGACTTGATAATTGGGGCTCATTGTCATTATAGGCCCATGTTAATGTTGAAGTGGTGCAGCACGGTGCTGTGCAATAATAATCAGCGCTGCATCACTTTGGTGACACAAGATTGCACTGATTGCAAGTGATTATGGAGCACCCCTGTGTTGTCCCCCATACTGGTGCAAGATTCAGCTGCCAGCGTAATTATGAGCATCCTTGCACCATTGTGCAAGGATGTATGCGTTGAGGGGTGTGACTGTTAATGTGTGTGAAAGTGTCCCTTCATGCACATCAACGATCACTAATGGCACTCTGTCACTTCTGTGTGAGCTGTAGAATGCAGCACACTTGGAAGAGTTAAATCGTCATTTACATAGGATTGTTTATGTGCATGGAGTTACACATTCACGGTCTTAAATGATCATTTCTGGCATTTTGCTCTTCCTATGCATGCTGCAGATTGCAGCAGACATAGGAATTCAGAAATAAAGGAGGTACAAATGTAATCCTCCTCGTTCCACCCTGCTAATGCCACACCTGGTGCTGGCGGAATAGGTTTGGCCCTACCTCAAGTGCACAATATTCCATTCATGTGAGGCAGCATTGAAATATATTGTGTATTGCTGTGACACACTCATTGCACCACCTTCGACGCACTGTCATGATCAGGTGGCTACATATTTACAAGATGACATGATGCCATAAAAAGTGTCTTAATGCTACCTTGTTAATACAGCGCAGTGCTTAGCGCCACGGGAGCGTCAATGAAAGTGATGATCCAGTTGCGCTAGGGGCCTATGATGCGCCCATTAGTTTCAATGGATTGTTTCAGTACATCATAGCTGCAGTCTACAGCCCTATGCTCAACCTGCATGTCACATGAATGGAAGCCCAGTTGCCACAATTGTCTAAGCCATATCTTCTAAGTGTGTTGTCTATCTTTATTGTGTCTTGATGGCCTCTTATCTTGTTCTACCCTCCCTTTGCATCCATTTGCATGGTGTTGCTTTGCAATATGTGTTGCTGTGCTCATGGAACACCACCACACATGGCAATTTTCACCTTCCCCAGCCTTACATGTTTCACATGCACCCATGCTATGCTGAGACCTTGCACCACCCCAGGGATGGCATAGTCGCCACACTGTGCTCTTGTTGCCATTGATGTCTCATCATGTTGTGATTTTGTTTGTGTGCTACTTTGCATAGCACTCAACTCATGGACATGGCAGAGTACTGTTTCTACCCCTGTCAGAGTAGGTTGTTTACCTTACTGAACACCTATGTCCTCCCCCTCAATGCAGCCCTCCTTGCACTATGATACATGAGTGCAGCATGGTGACAGTACAGCTCATGTGACAAAAGCACATGTTTGAACCCAGGGACGGGCAATATGGGTATGACATTTCTGCTGTGTACATCATTCTGTATGTGACAGTGCCTGATGGTAAATGTGTATGTGGACATTGCCAATTCTGAGGAGTTGTACTCAGGTCAGGGCCTGAGGCAGGTTCATATTTCAAGTGCAATAGTCCAAGGGTCACCTGCCTGACACTGTTTAATTGTTCGCACAGGTGGTGGTGGCAACTGTTGTCAATGTGTAATGCCCCATGGGCCAACGGCCTGGACATGGCAGGTTATCTATGATTCCAGTCCAGCCTGCTATTCCACCAGCACCGGTTGAGTTAATTGTTCCATGCACCTAGGGGACACCCTGACTGCGTGATGCAGGAATGGCTGCCTCATGTGAATGTGTTGTTTAAGTGTGGTGGTGCTACCGGCACATGCCTGGGGACTGTTGGGACAGTTGCAATGACTAGTGTGCTGTGAGATGCAGCACACATGCGTTTGGGCAAAGAGGCAAGGCTGTTACAATATGTTGTAGCAAGGGATGCCACTATATAGTTGCCCCAAGAATGGTGTTGACTGACTACCTGGTCTCTGAGGTCTTGATTGGGATAGTGGTGTTGATGTGACTACATGCAAGGGATTTAGTGATATCACAACCAGTGGTACAGGGATTATACATGCCATCCATTCCATGTGGGTATTTAGGCCTGGTGTTCTGAATATATCCAGGTTGTGTATGTTTCAATGTTGCATGGCACTCCCAAGGCCTAGGTACATGGGTAAGCTTACGTTGGCATTGTGCAAATTGCTTAGTGTGCATTGAATCCCTTTGCGCTCCTTTGAAATACATTGTGTGAGTACTATGTGCCTCCCCCTTCTTGCACTTGACTTTTAAGCATATATTTCCTCCATGCAACTTACCCTGAATTTGTGGTGTTTCCTGGTGTTCTCCCCTGCCCTGTCCTTGTATCCCTGTGACAATTTCTTCCGCAATGACCACTGAACCATCTCCTCCATCTCATCCAAGTCCTCTGCGGTGCTGGACTCCCACCTCCAGTTTGCAGTGCTGCCTTCCTGTTCTATGCCATTTTTTGCTTGGTCCTTCTCTTGCAGTCATGCCAGTGTTTCTTGCACTCAGTCAGAGTTCTGCTAACCTCTGCTAACCTCTGCCACACTGTTGACCTTATCAACGATTTGCTGCCAGATTGCCTCTCTCCTCCCAATTGGCAATTTAGAGGTGATGAAGAGTTTATTTTGATGCTCTGTCACCTCTGTCACCAGAAGTTCGTGCTCCTCTGCGCTGAATAAACACTTTCTGCTTTTTCTTCTCCCTCCCCTAGGTCTTGTCTGTGTCCTGCTGGTACCTGGTTGACTGGGTTCTCCCTGGAGTCTCTCCTGGCTTCGGGGATCCATTTTGGGGCTCCTTTACAGGGTTTGCGCCGTTTGCATCTCTTTTGGGTGCTATTGCGGGCAAAAAGTGTGCATTTCCGGATTAGAATAATTTTTCCTCCTTTAACATCATTTTGCCTCATGACAAGGTGCAACAGTTAGCAGGAGAAAAATGACTGTAAACATTTTTTTGCGTCACCCAGAGTCAAAGTATAAATTTGACACCCGGTGGCGTTAAAGAATGGCGCTAGACAGGGCTAACCTTTTTGACTCAAAAGTACATTAGCGCAGTTTTGCGTCAAAAAGCTAAATATGACCCTAGGTTCCTGTGCTCTCCCTGCGTAGTGCTCTGTGGATGACGTGACCTTGGTGGCTAGCACTGCAAGGGGGCAGCACTCTCACTTGAATACCCTTGCTACTTTCATTGATTAGCCTGATTTGGCAGTTGATTTTCCTAAGGGCCTGATTTAAAAGTCAGCAGAGAGGGATTAGTCAATCACAAACGTGACTGATATCCAGTCTATCATATTTCGATCCTTTTCTATCCTAA
Organism: Pleurodeles waltl; assembly: GCF_031143425.1. Lineage (NCBI taxonomy): Eukaryota > Metazoa > Chordata > Amphibia > Caudata > Salamandridae > Pleurodeles > Pleurodeles waltl. The sequence continues at coordinate 46,878,490 of NC_090444.1, forward strand.
GGCGATCATAAGATGGCATACAGGATATCCTTCAGGTTTGTGATGGAGTATTCCCTCTGTCGACTTCTAAATCAGACCCAAAGTCATCATCATTATCATCATCATCATGAAACTTTATTTGGCTAAATAAAAGCCATAAAAGAACAAAACATAACACAATTAACATATGTAGTTATATCAATAAAAACAACATGTTTGTTAGAAAAACAGAGAATGCATAAGCCTCCATGCTACTAGACAAATCCCAAACCTACCCACCATTGAAAATCAATTACCAGTATTGCTTTCTAATAGAAAGAACCCTTGTAATAAATCGTGCAACTGCATGCCAAATTTCTGGGGAATCAAGATTTCCTAAAAAGATAAAACCTTTTTGATGTGAACTAGAACTGCGGGAACGCAGCAGGGGAAGGAGGAAATTTGATTGAGGGGATTTATAAAGTGCACAAAAGAGTACAAATGGCAACGGGCAGTGTCTTGAAAGATTATCACAAGGGCATGGGGGAAGGATCTCAAACCATCTTCCCTGCACTGGAAAAGCTTTAAAAAAATTGCAAGGTACCCAAACATAGTTTAGTCAGATAAAATCTATATAGTCATTTTTCTATATAAGAAAGATAAAATGTCATCAGACATCTGGGAAAATTGTGTAACATATCCTGTCACTGGGATTAGGTTCTCTATATTAGATGGTGGTCCCTCTGGAAAAAAAAAGAAAAAAACCTCCCAAAATGTTCTCATGTCCCTCGTTAAGCTTGCTGGCAACAGATATAGTTAAAAATACCATCATGGCTGGGTGCAACAACATCATAGTTTCCCAAAGAAAAGCACTGAGAGGAAAGTGGTCAGTGCTTACACTGTGCCTGTTCCAGGAAGGCTGCCTTTATCTTGGCTTTGGCTGAATGTGGAATTTGGACTGAATGTCAAAGAAACCCATGAATCCCATCCTGACCAAGAGTATGCTTCACATAACTAAACCACTGGATATACTCAGCATTATCGAGGTCAAGCAGTCCTAGAGGGTGAATTTGTAAATTCTAATTCCAGCATTTGCCAAACCTTTATCCAGAGTAACAAAGGGGCCATGACCATGCAATCGTCTAGATAGTTTAATTTCATCTCCACATGACAAAAAAATGCTGAATCTCCATGAGGAACCATCAGAAGTCTGCAGACCAGATTGTTCTCTATAACTTGGAGTCTAGAGCAGTCACTATACCCCCAACCCATGGGTCCCGTAAGGGGTAATTGAGAGGTACTTACCTTGGTAAATGGCTATCATTTTCCTCATCGGACTATGGCCCAACTTAGCCGTAAAACAAAAAATCACTTCAATGGCTCTCTTGTTTTTTTTGCACCCTTAATACCAACGACTCACAGTTTAACTGTTTATGTATAGTCCCGGGTAACGAAAACTTGTAACTTTCTCCACTGGGTTTCACCGAAAGTCAAAGGTTTTGGTCTTGGTTTTTTTTGGCCCACAGACCATTATAAAGGACTTCTGATGATTCATTTTCAATTTTAGGAAAGTCATAAAATCAGTAAAGGTGCATAAGGCTTTCTGCAGGCTGATTGTGGTCCTTGCTAAAATGACATCTGTGTAGAGAAGAGTAGGAATAATGCAAAAGCCTACCCTCAGAAAGTCCAGCTTTGTTTGCAGTAAGTGGGCTTTTAGGCCATTCATATAGATAAGGAACAGGAAAGGGATTAAAATACATCCCTGGCAGATGCCCTTGGATGAAATGAAAGATTGTGCACAGTCAACCCTGGGGCCAAATCGTACCTTAACTGTGGTGTTACAATGTAGTCTCCAAAGGAGGGTGATCAGGGGTTCTTCTACCCCCATATTTGCCCAATATGTCCCACACTTTGGCATGGCTGATAGTGTCTGAGGCACATGACAAGTTCATAAAAGCTAGATGTAAGGAGTCCTTCATTGACTTGGGGTACTTACCAACAAAGAGTAATACAATTTAGATGCTGCTCAACCGTGCCCATTTCTTCTCTGTAGCCATATTCGGGTTCTGATAATATGCTGTTTGAGCTAGCCCAACCTTCCAGACGTGCCAGAAGGACTCCATCCAAGACCTTACCTCTGAAGTCTAAGAAAGAGTTCGGACAGTAACACACAAGATCAGCTCTGTCACCTTTTTTAAATATTGGTACCAAGGTGGCCCTATTTCCAAATTGAGGGGAGTGGACCAGTAATGACAGCTCTAAAATATTAGTAAGTATCGGAGCTGAGAGATCAAGAATATCTTTAAACAAATCCACTTGGACTCCTTCGCTGAAACAAAAAGGCTGATAACCTATCATTAACTGTATCAAGCTCCATTTCCTGGTAAGCTCTCACTTCGTTGAGGGGACTAACATCTGGGAATATTGTGTAACATATCCTGTCTCTGGAATTAGGTTCTCTATATTAGATGGTGGTCCCTCTGGAAAAAAAAAAGAAAAAAACTCCCAAAATGTTCTCATGTCCCTCGTTAAGCTTGCAGCCAACAGATATAGTTAAAAATACCATCCTCAAAACCTTAAATAAAAAGGCAGTGGAGCCTCTGCGGACAAGCAACTATCAATGAAGTCATCATTTTTGGAGACCATTGTACCTATACCCTAAGAGATTCTCAGCACTTTTAACGACTGCTCAGAGCAGGTGTTAAAAGGGGGTATGCCAATAATACAATGGGCCCCTATGTACTCTGCAGGAGTAGCACCAAAATGTTGGTGCTACTCCTATAGAGTACATGAATAGTGTGAGGAATTCTGATGTTTTGCCCCCTACTCTACACCATGGTGTGCCTCATTTTGAATATGGCACACACATGGTGGCGGTAGTGGGGTGCTAAGGGGTGCAGCACCACTTTTCTTAAAAACATGCTGGGCAGTACTATGTATGTTAAACCTACGAAATTGAATTTACCTTTTCTTAAAAAATGGCTTGTACGATGCAGTTTGGGACAGGCCCACATGCTAAGAACTTGATGCATAGTAACAGGAGTCAGGCTTCCTGCACCAGCATTTTCACCAGCAGTCGGACCTTGGGTGTTTTTTTCCGGAGTCCTCTTGTGCATAAATTAAATCTGAGTTGAAATCACCAGTCAACATTATATCACAGTCGGGGTAGAGCTGCCGGTAATTAGTGACGATTGCCAGTAACTTTTCTATTGCAGCCTTGTTTTAAGGAAGCCTAGGATGAATACATACATTAACCAACAACAGTGGTTTGTCTCTTGAGGCCCAGTTACTTCGTTTTATAAGTTGGAAGTCTGAGCCGACTTGCAGTAGCTCCTCCGTGGGTATTTTTAGATGTTATGAGAAGTAAACCGCTAGTGCCCCACTGGGTCTGCCAAGTTGCTTGTGCTTGACTGCCTTGATTTGATAGGACATGAAACCCACTAACAGGAGATCATGTTGTGACCAGGTTTCCTGAAGGGCGATTACATCCATATGTTCCTAACCTTTAGGGAGAATGCCATTTTGCAATAATGAATTTGCGCCAGGAATATTCCAAGATAAAAGTCTCAAAGATTCCTGTTTTGGACTAGCCTTGTTTGAAATATCTCCTCATGCATTATGAGGGCCATTTAAGGCTCAAGGAAGCCCATCTCATCGAGATTCTGCAGGTGCTTTGTGCGAGGAATTGACACTTTGATCTTCTAGCTGGTTGGGAGAGCTGCTTTGTGTGCACCTTCAGACTGATTTAACGTCTTGGCTGGTTGCGGAGGCAAAATTTGACTTGAAAGCGAGGATGGATACCTGCATGGTTTAGGTCTACTCATCACTACCCCCAGGCTTAAAAAAGCAAGGCAGAAGACAAGATTGGATCCACTATTGGTGCGGATGCCCATGTAGCTAAAGTAGTTTCTGATTGATTACTGCCAGCTGCCTGCAGGAATTCAACTGTTGTTAATTTTTTAAGCTCTGGGATTTCTTTTAACAATCTCAGAATATTGCCTCTGTTAAAAACATTGTGATACCCTGGGTGAGTAACTACATTCTTTCCTGTTGTTTGTTGATAGGAGAGGTCATTCTGAGTATTGCTCCTGGATGGTGCAATTGAATTTTTTCCTTGAGACTCCGACCAAGAGACTCGCGTTTGAGTCCCAATATTTGATAACCTCTGATTCTCTTGATGATTTAGTTCACTGAAGATCTGAAGATGACTTGAACCCTGCCTGCCCTTCTGGGTTTGATGCTGTGTTACAACATTAGAATCAAATTACAGAACTACAGCCAACGTTGAAGCATCAAAAGATGTTTTTGTCAGATCCAAGGCACGATGAGTTGCTTGGACGGCAGCATCATTTTAATCATTCTTCGCACCATTCTTGCCTGTTAACTTAGTAAATATTGGATAAATGTTTTTTCCTGCTTTTTCATTATATTGTGCCTGCCTCTTCTTAGCCTCCCTTTAACGTTTATGTTGCCTCTTTGTTAATTTCAGAGGAGCTGACGTTTTTATTAGTTAAATTAGATGCAGCAGTTTGGATTTCCACAGCTCGTTGCTGGTGAACTGACTTGATCTGGTCTGTAGAACTAGACATACTACACAATGGCCCAGATCATATCTCACCTCCTCCCAACATATGGCAAAAACTATCAGTTTGTAGCCTCATGGTGGATTTGTTTTTGTTGTCAGTCTGCTTGAATTTTAGAATACCTGACAAAAGTTCCAGAAGAGTGGTAGTGCTGCAGGAACATTGCATCAGCTTGTACTCTTGCAATCAATGATGTTAATGTCTCAATTTTTTGGTTAATGCCAGCAATGTGCTCGGCCATTAAATTCATGATGTCAATCTGCGCTTCCACCTTGTCCGACTGGAATTTCAAGACTTCAATAGATGACTGTAACATTATTATTAAACTATCCCACCAATGCTGCATAACATGTGTTTGACTGACTGCTTTCCTAGGGACCTTTGTGTCAGTTATAACAATATGCCTTAAAGGGGAGGAGATTTGCATGAGACTATTTTGGCGCACTTCTTCCGAACCCAACCATAATGGCTGATGTATTGGAGAAGACACTGCAAGAACTTCTCGGAAAAGAGGGTTCTCCACTGTCTTTGGCACAAACTAGGCTGCAGCGTCTTCGCTTGTTCTCTGGGAGTACGTACTGTACCAAATCAGCGGTACGGCCCTGCGATGTTGGTGATTGAGTCGTACCGCCTAATGCCAAACATCTCACTTCTGTTAAAGTCTTAGGTGACTGAGAGCCCTCTATTTTTGTTATTATTTGGACTTCAAAGGCTTTAATCAGGTCAGCATCACTTGAAATCAAAGTTCAAGCAGTGTACTAGGCGCAGGAGGGTGTTGGATAATTATAGACTCAGGAGCAGGGCCAAAGGATGGGGGCGAGCAAGCAGTGTCTTCACTTAATGTTAAAAGTGGCGTATGATCTTGTGTGACAACTTCCAGGGAACTCGTTATGTGTGTTTCATTGGCAATTTGCACTGGCGTTCCAGGAGCAGGATAATCCTGTGATGTTAACTCCAGTTTTGCCGCAGAAGGATTTCTGGTTGTCAGTGCTAGTTCAGCTGATTGACTACTGCTTCTTATGGCTGATATACTGCCCATTTTGGAAGGAGTGATAGAGCAAAGGAGGTCAGAAGCGTCATCTGGCATAGTCTATATTGCAGCCATTAGATCTTTCAAGAAGAAAAAGATTATTATTCTAGTGCACAAAAGCACAAACCTTGGCGAAAGGACCTCCACCAGGCTGCTATTATTAGATTTTACTTGCTTGCCTGATTTCGACAAATGCTGCAGCTTCTGCAGCATCCTCCTCAAGCTAATTAATCTCCCACCTGTTCTCTTATGTGTATTTAGTTGCGTGCAGCCAGCCAAAAAGCAGGATCCTGAAACCAAGGGGGTGAGGATCGAGAAGAGAAAAAGTGGGGGAGGATACACGACTGCAAGCTGCACCCGGACCTAGTCAGACTGCTTACGCCGTTACAGGGATCAACCCACTTGGACATGGTTTAATGCCAACCGTAACCTTACGGAACTGCCTCAAGTTCCCTTTGTATAATCAACACTGAACTTAATAGTCTGCTTTGAAAGTCATCAGTTGCAGGTTAAATGAGGCAAATAGTACTTATGCTCACTAAATCAACTCACAAAGTGGCACTGGCAAATTCATATCACATCTTATATAGTTAGCTGCATCAGGGGTGTGGCGCTAGGAGTACTGGGGGTAAGCTACAATTGCAGATCAGTAAGCTGGTCAATAGGCCCAAATAAGCCCAAAACAGTGTAAAATCCTCTTTCTAATGTACTTTCCTTTTGGGAGGCTTCTGAGCGACGGGGACTAGATTGCAGCACAAAATGTATACCAAAATGGCAATCCTGGCAGCTTCTAACAGCTTCCATCAGCGCTCCAGTTCCTGCTGTGCTAGTCCTGACCCTGGTGGGCGTCCGTGGTGCCTCCTGTGGTGCCTCCCACCTTCTTCGGTGTCTCACACAGTTTTTAGACCACAGGGCTGTCGGAGAGGGCAATCCTTCAGCACATGTCATCGCAGCTGAAGTCCACCGGACCTCCTGGACCTCAACTGCAGCGCCTGCAGCTACAGTTTGGATGGAATAGCACGATGTTACTGAATCAGATAGGAATATACTTATGCCAGAATTGAGCAAACAAAAGGAATTTACCTATGCCAGATTTGAGGAAACAGAAGTGAAGAAAGCAAAGAAACAGCTAAAATATATCCCATCTTATTTTTCTCTCTTTGTTGCACAATTTAATGATAGACAATTAGATGAAGTGATCCTAGCACTATAAGAGTAAGCAACATTGATCAATGGTTGTTGAGAGAAAACATGTTTAAAAAATGAAACATCTACACCCCTTTGCAAAAATATTTGCTTTTTTAGATTTGTATCACAGGGCGAGCAGATTAGAAATACGATATTCAATGTATACTTACATTCACAATATAGTGGTACTCACTACTCTATAGTTAGTTTTGCTGTAAGTATATATTTGTAAGCCCAATATTCTAACATGCAGCAGTTGAATAGGGTCACAGGCTATGTCTGATTTTGAGCTTATGGTTTGTTCAATTGAAAACTATTTTGAGATTAACATGGTCTCCTTGTAAATTGTTTAGATAGATTTATTGTGGTGATAAGTGGAATGGCAGAGTGGAGAATGTAAGTATTCCACATCTGTTGGTAAAATGTGTACTAGCTGATGAGACATGAAAGGATTTAAATTGAAGATGTAGCATGGTAGCGAGGACAGCACTGATCAGCACTGATTCAAAACCAAAATTACAAAAAAAGTTTGAATTCTACACCTGCAATATCACAACCTGACATTGGCGCAAAATTCACAATTTTTCAACTTCACAAAGGTTTCCAGAAGTAGTAAGATAGATACCGTAGTTGCATAGTTACCTTAAACCATTGTATAAAACAATTAGCACAATCATTGCTTAAAAGAATTGGCACAATTAGTCACATTTTTGTTTAAAATTAAAAAAAATTTAAGCTGTCATTAACCAGTTGATTAATTTAGGCACATGTGACAGCCGAGACCCCCGTTTGTCATCATGGCAGAGGTCTTGTACCATAAAAATCCGTATTAAGGATTGGAGAAAGATGGTGCATAAAGTGGGTGGCTCACTGTGTTTTTGGATGCTGCTTTTGTGTTACCTGTGATATAGAAATTTCACTAGGCTGCAATTCAGTTGCAGGTCCACAGGTGCAAAACACACCAGCACGGCTTGCCCCCTTGTTCGTAGGCATCTTTCGTTAAACGTATTTTTTAATAAAGCTTTTCTTTCCAACAGAAGATTTTTGTATGAACAGAGGATGTGTAGGAGATCTTCTGTGCCCTCACCGCATAAACGGCAGGTAGTATTTGTTGCGTCTTCCAGCCTGGGGGCTGCATTTAGAACACATGGTAAAAGCCCTAATCGGAACCTTGGAAATTTCTCTTTTGTTGTACGCTTGTGGGGCCAGAGTCGTGTAGGTGTTCAGAGTCATCTGAGCGTTAGATCTCCATGTAAAGACTGCTTTGTCCTCCAACAAAGGATTGAAGCCTAATTGATTTCTAGACAGCTTTTTTGAAAGCACTATGCAAGATTGAGGTCCTCCAGAGATCAGTGAGCCCAGTCCTTTTAAGTGAGTCATCTAGTCTCTAGACCGGGAGGAGCTCTTGCATTCGAGCTCCTGCCGTAGGTGGAAATTAAGAGAGTCTTTGGTATTGCCTCAGACTTTACTCCAGAAGTTTATAAATGCACCTCGTCTTGCCAGGGACTGATCCAATAGGCTGAACTCCTGTCTAAGTTGAGCGGGAAAGTAAATTCAGGAAGGTTAAAGATGATCCAGTAGGCTTTGCTTATTGTGTGATTTAGGTTTTTTGAATCTCTGCCTCTTTGTACTTCACTCTCGTATGTTGTTGTAGGCAAGAGTTTGGCTTTTAGTACTTGTAAGAGGTGGGTGAATGAGGGACCATTCAAGCCTACTTTTAGTCTTTTTAAGGATAGTGCTATGGATAAGCCTTTTCCCATAGAACACTCTCTTTGATGCATGAAATTCCCTGATTTGTCAATGGTGACACCGAGGTATTTGTACTTTTTTGTGTGCAAAACCTGTGTCTTGCCCCAGAACCACATGCTTGGGGGCGCCATGGCTCTGAATGACATTGTGCAAGTTTTTTCAAAGTTCGGGTTGAGGGTATTGGTATTGTTGGGTTCAATTTAATAATCTCTGGGAACCTAATTTCTAATTCCAGATCACCAAATTTTGGGGCATGCTGATTTGTAAGAGCGAGCGAGCCCGACAGGTCTGCTAAGTATAAATTAAAAAGTGTGGGGGCCAGCATGCAGTACTGTTTTTTTGGTAGTTGGTACCTCCTCGAGAGATGAGTGCCTATCCTCAGTTTAATCTGGACCCATGTATCCATGTGTAGGGCTAGTATTAAGTTTAAAAGTGAGTTTGGAAGTCTCCAGTTTGAGAGCTTCTTACATAGCAGATTCATCTCCACGTGGTCAAATGCGCCTTAAAGTCGACAAAACATAGGTAAAGCTGCCGTTTCTGTGTTTTTCCTTTGTAGATAGGGAGGCCAATGGCCATTATATTTGTTATGGCATCAGTAAGTTTAGAGAATTCTGTTTGGGACTTAGGGATTATTCCCTTTTCAGCAATCCATGCAGACCAGCAAAGTACTTTGCTTCATTGTCTATTAGAGCAATTAAACGATAGTTGTTTGGGAGTGATCTGTCCCCGTTTTTAAAGATGGGTGAAATCATGGACCCTTTCCATGACTGTGGGATAACGCTGGTATGGCCAATTTCCAGGTAGAGAGTGTTAGAAATTAGGTCTTTGGTTGGCAGTCACGTTACCCCCGTCCAAGCAAGGACCCTCACTCTAGTCAGGGTAAGACACACACAATCCAAATTATCCTGTGCCCACCCTCTAGTAGGTTGGCACTGAGCAGTCAGGCTTAACTTAGAAAGCAATGTGTAAAGTATTTGTGCAATAAATTGTATAATAACAATATTTATCTGGTAAGATGCAGGTCAAAACAATCAAGATTCAATAAGTATACGTTAAAATGTCACTGTAAAATTGATATAAATTGTATTGAGCCTTTAAAAAGCAACAAGTGTCTCTTGCAAGCACAAATTACCTAGTTTGCATTCAAATTCTCTGCAAGTAACCACAGAGGAGGAGATGCGTGGAAAACAGGAAGGTGTGTGTCGATTTTTCTGGCGCACACAGACGATCCGTCAGTGAGTTTTCACACAGGGCAGGCTTTGCATCGATTTCTGGCACATGGACTGGGATCCTCTTTGGGTTGCGGGGTTTTCGGACACCCCGGGGATGATGTGTCGATATCCTGGGCGTGCAGGGCGAAGTCACAGGGGCTGCGTCGTTCTGGTGGGCGATGCGTGGGAATGTCTGGTGCACCGCAGGCACTGCGTCATTTCCTCTCTGGAAGTCGGGCTGCGTCGTTCCGGCTTGGCTTTGAGTCAATCCATTGAGCAGTGCATCGAATTTCCAGTCGCAGCGCTGGTGCTGCGTCGATCTTCTCCTTACAAAGTCGGCTGCATTGTTCCGGTTCGGCGTGCAGTGATTGTATCACTGCAATGCAGGCTGTGCGTCGTTTCTTGCAGGCTGTGCATAGATTTTTGCCGCAAGTTGTTCTTTTGCAGGAATGACGTCTTTTTGGTCCCGAGTCTTCAGGGAACAGGAGGCAAGCTCTATCCAAGCCCTTGGAGAGCACTTCTCAGCACAGTCAGAGAGCAGAAAGGCAGCTGGGCAACAGCAAGGCTGCAGTCCTTCTCAGAAAAGCAGTCCAGGTGAGTCCTTTGGGTGGCCAGGCAGTTCTTGGCAGGTTGCAGATACTGGTGCAGAGTTTTGTCTCCAGCAAGTGTCTGAGTTGGTAGGGTCAGAGACCCTGCTTAAATACCCAAATGTGCCTGTGAAGCAGGGGAGACTTCAAAGAGTGGCTTAGAAGTACACAAGGTCCCCTTTCAGTTCCATCCTGCCTGCCAGGGTTCCAGTAAGGGGTGTGGCAGTCCTGTGTGTGAGGGCAGGCTAGTATCCTTTGACATGCAAGTGTCAGGCCCTCCACCCTCCCAGCTCAGGAAGACCCATTCAATGTGCAGATGTATGCAAGTGTGACTGAGCATCCTTTGTTTGGGGCTGTCTGAGTGAATGCACAAGGGAGCCTTCAACTAAACCTAGCCAGACATGGATTGTAAGGCACAGAAGGATTTAAGTGCAGAAAAATGCTCACTTTCTAAAAGTGGCATTTCAAAAATACTAATATTCAATCCAACTTCAGCAGGCAGCAGGATTTAACATTCTGGCCATACTAAATATGACCTAGTTACTCCTTTGAGATCAGAATCTACCTCTCAAACAATATATGAGGGTATCCCTAATGTTAGCCTATGAAAGGAGCAGGCCTCACAGCAGTGTAAAAACAAATTCAGGAGTTTTACACTACCAGGACATATACACTACACAGGTATATGTCCTGTCTTTTACCTACATAGCACTCTGCCCTATGAGTTACCTAGGGCCTACTTTAGAGGTGGCTTATAAGTAGAAAATGGGGGTATAAGGCTTGGCAAGTACTTTTAAATGCCAAGTCGAAGTGGCAGTGAAACTGCACACACAGGCCTTGCAATGGCAGGCCTGAGGCATGGTTGGAGGGCTATTTAGGTGGGTTGCACAATCAGTGCTGCAGGCCCATAAGCGGCATTTAAGCTATAGGCCATCGGTACATGTAGTACACTTTACTGGGGTCTTATAAATAGGCCAATTGGGTATAAACCAAAGTCACCATGTATTAAGGGAGAGAGCATATGCACTTTAGCACCGGTTAGCAGTGGTGAAGTGTGCAGAGTCCTAAAACCAGCAAAAACAGTGTCCAAAAAGTGGAGGGAGGCAGGCAAAAAGTTAGGGGTGGCCCCCCTAAAGCTGTCAGGTTTAACAGAGAGGTTCTAAGGTCACTCCCCAGAAGGACCTATTGTGCTTGAAGACTGCGGGGGAAGTCCATTAGGGCCCAGAGCGCCTTCTCTCCTACCCTTGGCTATTAGATCCTTTACAGTGACAGATTCAGCAGATATTGTAAATGGAATCTTCTCTATAAACTTGTGTGGAAGGGGAGTTCCAATGGCGGGCTCCGTGAAGGCATGCTGAGTGGTGCCTGGGTTGAGAACTGGCTGTTGAAGTGAACTCCAAGATATTGTACCCTGACAGCTTCTGGTATATGTGATGTAATACCACAATGTGAGCGGGGTGTAAGATTGCATATTATATGCCAGAAACACCCGCTGTTGTTACTCTTTGCATCTGAGTATAGCTTGGCCCATAGGTCTTCACTACGAGACCTATTAATTGCCCACTTCAGCTTTTTTAATGACTTTTTTTGATGTCGTAGGGCTTCGAGCAGGTCGGGACTCCCAGACCTGCCACGGAGTTGCCTCATGGTGGAATTCATTTTTCTTTTGGCATCTCGTAGTGTGACTCTGTGGACCTGCGGCAAGCATGTTGTTGCTGAAGGGGCTGGGAGTTGCCGGGTGGTGAATGGTTCCGCAAACGTTTAGCATAGCAAGATGGTTAGAAGTTCCCACTTCAGCACCTCACTGCTGTTGTTCGCTTCCAGTTCGGCTGCCAGGTCCATTGCTGCATTGGATATGAACTCTATATTTGATTGTGAGCATTTAGCCTGTTTGTAATTTGTGGTGTAAGAAGTGATAAGTGGGATACTTAATTTATCCATTTTGGAAATGATCAGGGTGATGGCCAGTTCCTGTGGGCAATGGTCGCTCTCACTTCTGTCTCCTGTCTCCTAGGTGATAGGTGGCTATTTGTTCAAACAGTGGCAGAGTGACAAAGGTGTAGTCGATTGTTGTAGAGGCTGTTGTTGAAAAATATGTTACTTTCGGTGGCGAGTGCTCCAGAAATCTGACATTCAAGGCTCTTAACTGTAGTTGTTCTAAGCCTTTGAGTAGTGTTTTGCTTGTCATCGTGGTTCGTCCATATTTATTGGTCCCCTGTGTTGGAAGGCCCCAGGAAGTGAAAAAAGTGAGAGTAGCATTGTTAGATTTGAACTTAGGATGAAAGTAAGTGTTTACAAATACTATCTCAGTGGTAGGTATAGCTATAGAGGTGTCATGGTGTTGATAAATGAAATAGTGGAGACAGAGGGTTGGCTCTGAGTGACAGTGCTAAGGAGACATAGGCAGCCAGGCCACTGAGGAGGTTATTTCACCTTTCTAATGCTGGCTTGAAGAAGCACATATAGCCCTGTAGGTGAAATGGTTTGTCCAGCCATGTTCCGTGCATTAGTACAATGTCAAAGGTACTAATGTATTGGATAAAGTCCTGATCCGAGGTTTTAGTAAGGAGGCCGTTCACATTCCAGGAGCAAAGGCAAAGGGGTTCCATTGTTGGTGTGGTGGCCTGCCTTATGTGTGATCTTTGTCACCGGGACCCGGTGGAATTGATATTAGTTCTTGAGATTCACCTTAAGTCGTTGTTAGGTTAAAGAAAGTGTATTGGTGTATGCAACATGTGGCTCTGGGATATGCCCGCATTGGCGATAGGGGAACTTGAGGACGTTGATAAACAACCCAGGCACTATTAAGTATCAACCGAGTTTCCTTGATCAGGGGTTCTGATTTAGTGGCGGGTCCCATCGTTAGTAGAGGGATTGGGTAACCAACCTCACGGTGCGTGGTAATACTGACACCAAAGTGTAGCTCTTTCAGCAAAGATTGTTTGGGCAGTTTCGGTTGTCTTTCATGTGGCCTTTGATACTTCGAGGGCAGTTGTTGTGTTCGGGCAGACAGATTCTACTGCCAGGGGGTCAGTTGTACTCAGGCCGGAGAACGTTTTCCCTGTTCAGGATATCGCCTGTGCCCTTAGATTTGTAATGTGGTTGATAAAAAAGTGTGTTAGCATTTGCAGGCTTAGATTGAGATTCTAGGGTCTGGAAAGGTTGATTTGGTGGTCCTACCCCTTCCTGACTCCAGCAATTATTATGTGTGATGATTTTTGATATTCCTCACTTGTGCATCTTGTATAGGGCTGGTTGGTATGCAAGTCTTTCTCTGGCATTTCTAGTGTGATCTGATAGTGAAAGGTCCTTTGGTGGTGCGATTGAATGGATCAGTGAATGCAGTTGTGTTGGTTGGCTGTGATTTCCATGTGTTGAAATCACTGCAGTTTGAGCTGACTGCAGGGTTTTGGGTGCTGCATTGTTGCCCATCTCTTTCTCAGGCCTGACGGCCAATGCCAGAGGTACGATAATTAAGGTAGCTGTACTGATAATCAATGGGGCCGCCATCCCTCCCACCATGCTTCCAATGGATGGTTGATCAACCCTAATGGAGTGAGTTTTATGGGCCTCCTGAGCTGCTGTAACAGGAAAGGAAGGATCAGTTGTAGCCAAGTTCCCCTGATGGGTGTCTGTGTTTAGGCATGTGTGCACTAAGTTTGCCTTTGCACCAAGAACCAGGGAGATGTGACAGATGAACCCATGTGGGGTCAATTGCCATTTTAAAAGCCAAGGCACTTGCCTTCCCATTTCCTAGAAGTTCCTTCTTGCAACCCTTTCTCCTTTGGGCATGTCATTACTTGGCATTAACTTTCTCAATCGAGTTACCATCCACGGATCTGCCAGATGGTTGCTTGTTTCCAGGAGGTTGGACAGGAAGCTGGACAGTAGTTGCTGTTAGGTCAGAGGTGGTTAGAGCTACTGTTGCAGGAGGTGTCTGGTTTGACCCCTTTTTCCATACCTGGCTCCCTGCTCCAGGGCCATGCCCTGAGCTCTCGGCTAAGGTTGTGTGGATCTTTTGTGGGTTGTGAGCTGGGGGATCAGCTTTGATGTGGGAGAGTATAGGGTAGCTGGAGGCGCCCTGTTTTTGACACGCACAGAGGTTGCTGAGCATGAAGGGTAGCGTAGATAGTTTATCTATTATTGGCCCTCAAGAACAGTTGGTCAGAGTGGTCATTGGGTTTACTTCTGGCTGTGTAAGGAGGCATTCAGGTTGCCTAGTTTCCCGTCTATTCCTGCCACAAACACTGCCAGTGTGTTAAGTAAGGTAAGTTGGACATCCATTTTGTCTGACTGATAATGAAGATGTTTGACTAGTAGTTGTATAGTTTTGAGTGGAGTGTCCCATGCACCATCCATGTGTGGATCGCGAGCTGGGATCTAGGTCGGTTGGTGTTGAAGCACTCATGTCTGTGCTCACATCGAGCCTTACACCGTCCATAAGAGACTGTTGACTGCTATCAGGGTCATAGATACTTCAAAGGGCTGGAGGACAGCCTTGGGAATATGCGATCAGCATGTCCTCCTATTCTTGCTTGTCTAGATAAGATAGTATTTCTTCATCTGCTGCTGTGCTAACACCCTCTGTATTTGAAGTCACTTGGGGGGTTGGGGAACAAAGGCCCTGATTGCGGCATTCGTTAAAGTTCTTTGAGGGGCATGGTCGGAATCTGAAGTCATGACCTGAATGTCGATTGATAGCTGGCCCTCCGCTTTGGGGAGTTTGAATTGTGTCACTTCCATTCCCCAAAGGTCTGAGTCATTTTGGCACATCGCACTCTGTCGGGGGGACACCTGCCACTGTTACTCCACAGCCTGCCGGGGTCCCGCATGGACCTCCACCCTGGTAGATTGGGCATGCTGCCACAAGGGTGGTGGAGTTGTGCTTGTGCTGGCAAATTGGCTGGGGCTTAAGATTTGGGTATCCCCATTGTGGGGGGATCATGCCGAAGCAGACGTCTTTCAGTTGGTTTTGTGGAGATTGAAGGTTGTAGTGGAGCCATGTTGCTGTTGCTTGAGAAGAAAGCAGATCTGTCATTTTTTTTAAAGGAAAACGTAGTGTAGATTTTTGTTTGACAATCTGTAATTCAGCATTTGTTTGCTTGATTTAAGTTGTGTCTAACACTAGGTCTCGCTGCTTCCTGGACCACCACTGTCTGGGTCTCAATCTCAATGAGAGGTGACACCGTCTGTGGGGTGAGGAGGCTGTCCGGAGCTTGAAGTCTCCTCTTTCTCTTTCCCATCGCTGATTTTTTGGGAGGAGATTTTCTTGTTTTACCCTAACCGAAAGCTCAGTTGCTCACTTGATTCCCTTCTTTTGCCTCCCAGTGGCTCTTTATAATTTGTATTTTCAGGCTTAAGAAATTGATGGCCAGCTGTTACAGCTGCTCAGTTAAGTTCTGCTGATGCAGGAGCAAATGGTGGAGAGCGCTATAGATACCGCTGCAGATACCGCATTGGCCTACAGGATGGTGGGGAGGCAAGTGAGGCTCACCAGACCCCGCAAGCCAACCCACCCTAGCGGTGCCGCTTCTGCAGGTGGCTGGGGCACACTCTTCGCAGTGACTGACTACAGTCACCACACTTGCCTGCTGCTACTGCAATGATGAATGGCTGTACTTTATCACTCCGGTTGTACGAGCGGTAGTCCCCTGGTAGCCCCTGGACACTGACCCAGGAGGTGTGGTGATGGTGAAGTATGTGGTGTCGCTCTCTGTCTGGCAGAGTCCTGACACCTGGATTCCTTATTCCCACGTGCCCAGGCGAACCAGATAAAATGGCCTGATGGTCTGATGGCAGAGAGGGCAGGAAGGGAAAACAGCAGAACGGCAAAACTTACTGGTTCTCCATTAAATCTTTAAGGTAGCTTTCTGAACCTTAAGGTGAAATTAATACTTTGCCCACATTTCTCAAGTCTTTACAAGTCCCTAGTTTTGAACCATTAGAGGAAGGAGCCTTACCTTTCAAGGGCAGAGTAATTCTCCCTTCAGACCCTTCTTTTCTTACAAAAGTCAGCTCTTCTTTTTACAACTCTTGGGGTCATTCTCCCTTATTTATTTCCCTTTTCTCTTTCAGTGAAGGAAAAGTCCCTTCACTCTTTGGATGTTAAACAAGCTCTTTCTATTTATCTTCACAGTTCTTGTCAGTATTTTCAGGTTATTACCTTTTTTGCAGGCCACCAAATAGTTCCCTACATCCCTATGAATCAAGCAGACCATAAAAATGGTCAAGTCTGACCCAATAGGATGAAGGGACAAAGCTAGATCACTGCAGACACCAGCCTCCCACCTGACGATGTCAGGGTTGTCTTTACAGCTCCTGTAGCAGATAGCGAGGCTCCATGTGGTACCTTCAGGTGAGAAGGGGCTGGGGCATAATGTCCGAAGAAGCTAGTGAAGGGTAGGCTCTGGGCGGACTCCGTGCTCAACACTTTCCAGAAGTAAGCATTGAATGGTTTGACAGTCACATATTTAGTCATTTCAAATTTGAGATTATACAAAAACATTTCCATATGAGCAATTGTATATGCTGTGCAATGTGAAAACTGTATTGTGGTTGTACAGCAAAATATATTTTTCCAATGGAGATGACCTTTATCCATCACCACCACAGGTTTTAGGGAGTTGCCTTTCCCTTTCAACTTGACAGGAGTACATTCTAACCATTTTGAAGATGGAAATAAATTAAAGAGATGTTTGAAAATATCCTCTACTTAAGGGTTTGTGGGTGTCTCTGAATATTCCATGGAATTCACACCCTAGAATGCACACTCCCTGCCTGTGGTATTGAATTTATCTTCACACAGTGTTAGAAGATTGTGGGGTACAGTGCTTAATTTGAGCTGACGGTTGCAGGTGGTGGGCACCAGCACTCATTTTGGAGACCAAGGCTTATTTCTCCACATCAGACATTTTATTAGGAGTAACAGAGAGAAAAAACACAAAAAGCAGAAAGACAGAGGAAGAAAAAGAGAAAGATTTTCATAAAGAAAAGAAGCATAAATCTGTAAAAATGAAATGAAGGGGGCAGAAAGTGTCTAGTAGTACATTAGAGAAGCATCAGTTGGATATGGGACTTTGTACTGAGCACCCTTACACTTAATAACACTAAATGCGGCCCGCTCTCATTCTTTCATTTATTTTACCAATTCAGCACTGAGGGGGTAATATTACATCTAAGTACATTAAATTTATGAGGGCAAGGCCACCTTTTGGGAATAACTTGCACTTGTACATTGAACTAGTTATTTATGTAAGTTGAACTTACATTCATGAAAGGCTTTGTGACCAGGGTGTCTTCTACTATGTCAACTCACATAGCGCTATGGTGAGAATGTCCATTTTTGGTAAGTATTGATAGTTGGTAAATTGGTGAGGGCTCCAACATTTGAAAATGAAACTAAGGTTGTATGCAGATGTGTGGATACAAAATAGATATGGCTATTCTGGAGTTGATTTCATACAGGAATAGTTGCTAACTGAAGAATTTTGAAGAGATATGGTGGAGGTTGTTTTATGTTATGGCAAGATATGAGCATGTTGGCAGTATGTTTGTTATGTTTGTCGCCACATTTTGTATGTCACATATGTAAAATTAACTGTTTAAGTTTTTTTATTTTACCAGTGCTTGTTTGATTTTTTAACTGTTAAGAACATTATCTTTAAATTTCAAATTCAGAGAATTCTTTTTGCTCAAGCGGTCAATAGTTGAAACTGCACTGCTTGATGGCCTGAACAAACAAGACTTGGACTTTTATTTAAATAACATTGCTGTCATATTTTTATAAACACAAAATAACAATTTGAGAAGTTGTTGTACTTACTTAGGCTGTATCATAAAGTTGCCAGTTATTCTCATTGGCACAGTTATGGTGTCACCTGTTGTCTGAATTTCAAGAGTGTGCATTGTCAGATTCCTTGTGATTACCCTAAAGGATTTTAAAATTGAGAGTGATAATCATGGCCGTCCATCATGTTGTTTGTGTGATGCAGGTAATGGTGCATTGATTTGGATCAAAAAGGTTGAACTACCTTTTATATTCATATAGATGTTTTCTTAGGGCATTTAAAAAGTACTCTCATTTCGAAACAATTCTTTATTCTTTTTTTATCATTTTAGTACAAGAGTAACATTCCACAGGAAATTAATTTTAAAAGTATAAATACATATATCGCCTATGGTGACATGAGACATTTCAACAGTGCAAGGGTACCAAAGTCACAACAACTAGACTAATGATAGAAAAATAATAACATTTTATCAAATCAACTCCTATTGAACCACCTGAAAAAACTGATATTACTTTACCTTTCGGGAAAGTAAAATCCTTTTCTCCAACCTGCCAGGACTTTACATATGAAGAAGTGATAGGTGTGACTTAGAAAGGTAATATACAATCTATGAAAAAGTAATTTTTATATAAACAAAAAGCTTTAACTTTCACTAGGTTACAATATAGAAATGAAAAACAAGTGGATGTAAAATGTCAACATCAGGAGCACTTCTAGAGATAATATATTCACAAAAATAGATTCTATTGAACTATAGCCCTTATTTCATAATTAATGAAGGGGAACACATACACTTTCAGCTGTATGTTAGTATTTGTTTTATTACCAAAGGTACTTTTGGCCAACAATGCAAACGCAAACAAATGATACAAAATAATTACAATTAAACAAAATAGGCAAAATCTAAAGAAATGAGCCAGATATTCCTGCTAAAGGCTATAACATATTAAATCAAGGTACATATTTAAACTCTGTTTGCGCCATTTTAGTGCAACTATTTTGACGCTAAAATGGCACAAACCTAACTCCATATTTATATTTTGACGCTAGACATGTTTAGAGTCAAACTATTACAGCTAACACCATTTTTTGGATGCGTGAACCCACCTTGTGTCACTGCGATGCAAGGTAGGCGTTTCCATCCAAAAAATCACTCTAAGCCTGTAGCTCCATATTTATACCCCCTACAAAAATGGCACAGGGATGGGAGGCAGGCCTAAATAATGGTGCTGAGCCTGCTCAGCTCCATTATTTAATGCATGGGTCAGGCCAAGCATTATGATAGCTGTGGACCCATTTCCATGGCTAAACACCAATGAGGGACACTAGAGGATGAGGGATCCCATCCTGGGTAAATATGGGTAAGTATAGGTAAATATACATTTTGTTTTCCTGTGCCATTTGGGGCCCCTTACATGGGCCCCCTTGCATGGCACTGGGTCTAACGGCCATTCCCAGGGGACACTGGTCCCCTGGGCATGGCCAAAGGGGTGGTGGGCATGACTACTGTCTTTACTAAGACAGGAGTCATTCTTGGGTGCTACTGCGTCAGAAATTACACTAGGCTGGTTAACTGCATATATATTGGTATTAATCAGCCTAGCGTCACTTCTGGCACCCTAACGCCATTTTCCCCTACCGCCACCCAATCCTTAGCGCCGGCTTGCGACATTCCATAAATATGGCACCCGGCTCGAGCTCAGGAAAGGCGCAAGCCGGCAGTAAGCTTTTTGACTCAAAACTGTGTTTGCGCAGTTTTGTGTCAAAAAGTATAAATATGGGCCCAAGTCTCTTACTCCGTGGCTTGGCACTTAAAGTAGTTTGTCTGGGTTTTACTTTGTCCTAAAGTGCTACTCAGCCATTGACCTCCTCAGGTCACTCACTGTTGGGCAGTCTACCATTGTGAATGCCATCCAGGGTGTAGAACGAGAGTTGAAACACAGTAATGCATTCCTGGAAGGCATTCATTCTGGTCAGGCTGTCTTTCAGCGAACCCTGCAATCTCTGGCTTAAGCACTGATGGCAGCCATTGTCCCTGTGTCCAGCCTCCCCCCTCCAACCTCCTCCACCCAGACCCAATCCCCTGTACCCCAGCCCATCCCAAGCACACCTACAGACCAGCCTGCACACAAGTCAACACCCAAAAGTAGCTCAAGCAAACATAAGCACCACACACACCACAGGCACTCACACAAGCATCACACCCATACAGACACAGCAACATCCACTGTCTCTACTGTGTCCCCCTCCTCCTCTTCTCCCTCCTCCCTCCCAGTCTCGTCTACACACACACCTGCATGCACCACATCTACAGGCACTAGGACTCGCACCAGAACACCCAGCACCACAAGCCACTCACCTGCACTCACCACCTCCACTGCCATTTACACGTCCCCTGTGTCCTCTCCCAGTGTGTCTGTGACACCCCCTCCCAAAGTATACAAATGCCGGCAATCACTCACCCAACATCCATCCACCTCACAACAACCTCCAGTACCTGCACCTGCACCCAAAACACCTAAAGTGACACCTCCTACAGCGACCTCCTCTACCTCCACTCCCAGACCCCCTCCAACTACCCATCCCAGTGTCCGTCAGAAACTGTCCCTCTGTCAAATTGACCTGTTTGCCCCCATTCCCCCCTCCAGCTCATCAGTCCCGTCGTAGCACCTCAGCCAAAAAGCCTCCAGTACCAGTGGTGCGTGTTCCAGGTTTTTGGAGTGCACCGTCCACCAGGGCAGGCAGTAGGACCCGGAGCCAAGGCACTGTCAGCCCACCCCCTGTAAAAGCACCGAAATTGGACAGTGGACGACGGGACCGTGTCAAGACTCCTGGTGGGACAACAAGTGAAATGGGATCTAAGGCGATTGGTGAGTCAGCTGTAACTCCAAAGAAGGTGGGGAAGGTTCTGAGGAAGTCTGCCCAGCCTGTTGTGAGTGTCACGGCGGAGAAGTGCGCCATCATTTCCGGCGGTCCAGACACAACCGCCAGCACCATCGTTACTGGTCCAGAGACCACCGCCAGAGTCATTGCCCAGGAGGGCCCAAGTATCGTTACTGGTCAGGAGACCACCGCCAGAGTCATTGCCCAGGAGGGCCCAAGTATCGTTACTGGTCCAGAGACCACTGCCAGAGTCATTGCCCAGGAGGGCCCAAGTATCGTTACTGGTCAGGAGACCACCGCCAGAGCCATTGCCTAGGAGGGCCCAAGTATCGTTACTGGTCAGGAGACCACCGCCAGAGCCATTGCCCAGGAAGGCCCAAGTATTGTTACTGATCAGGAGACCACCGCTGGAGACAGTGCCCAGGAGGGCCCGAGTATCGTCACTGGTCAGGAAACCACCACCGGAGTCATTGCCCAGGAGGGCCCGAGTATCGTTATTGGTCAGGAGACCACCGCCGGAGTCAGTGCCCAGGAGGGCCCGAGTATCGTCACTGGTCAGGAGACCACCGCCGGAGTCATTGCCCAGGAGGGCCCGAGTATTGTTACTGGTCAGGAGACCACCGCCGGAGTCAGTGCCCAGGAGGGCCCGAGTATCGTCACTGGTCAGGAGACCACCGCCGGAGTCAGTGCCCAGGATGGCCCGAGTATCGTTACTGGTCAGGAGACCACCGCCGGAGTCAGTGCCCAGGAGGGACCAGGATCCCACAGTCCCGCTGGGCGATGATGGAACGTCATGCCACACCCCAATGTCCAGTGTGGAGTTCGTCATGCCACACACCAATGTCCAGTGTGGAGTTCGTCATGCCACACCCCAATGTCCAGTGTGGAGTTCGTCATGCCACACACCAATGTCCAGTGTGGAGTTCGTCATCCCACACCCCAATGTCCAGTGTGGAGTTCGTCATGCCACACACCAATGTCAGTATCTGAACCGCCATCTCAGGCTACCGCTGAACAGTCCATAGCCAGCCATGGCAAAGCACCGCTGAACAAGGCCAAGACCGCCATGGCAAAGCACCGCTGAACAAGGCCAAAACCGCCATGGCAAAGCACCGCTGAACAAGGCCAAGACCGCCATGGTGAAGACCGCTGAACAAGGCCAAGACCGCCATGGTGAAGACCGCTGAACAGTCCATAGCCAGCCATGGCAAAGCACCGCTGAACAGTCCATAGCCAGCCATGGCAAAGCACCGCTGAACAAGGCCAAGACCGCCATGGCAAAACACCGCTGAACAAGGCCAAGACCGCCATGGTGAAGACCGCTGAACAAGGCCAAGACCGGCATGGCAAAGCACCGCTGAACAAGGCCAAGACCGCCATGGTGAAGACCGCTGAACAAGGCCAAGACCGCCATGGTGAAGACCGCTAAACAGTCCATAGCCAGCCATGGCAAAGCACTGCTGAACAGTCCACAGCCAGCCATGGCAAAGCACTGCTGAACAAGGCCAAGACCGCCATGGTGAAGACCGCTGAACAGTCCATAGCCAGCCATGGCAAAGCACCGCTGAACAGTCCATAGCCAGCCATGGCAAAGCACCGCTGAACAAGGCCAAGACCGCCATGGTGAAGACCGCTGATCAGGGCAAACACCGTGTGGGTATGAATAGGCCGCCACATCAGGCATCCTTCTCCCATGTGCAGCTGGGACAGTGACAGGACAGGAACTTTCACGGGGAGACTCATCCAGTCTGGCCACCAGTCCCACCCTGTACCAGTTGAGAACTGCATCTACTTGCGTCAATGTGGCTTTGCACTCCCCAGGATGATCCGGTGGGCAACCCACCCACTGTAAAGACTTGAGAGACTGTGGCTTTGCACTCCCCAGGATGGTCCAGTGGGCAACCCACCCACTGTAAAGACTTGAGAGACTGTGGCTTTGCACTCCCCAGGATGGTCCAGTGGGCAACCCACCCACTGTAAAGACTTGAGAGACTGTGGCTTTGCACTCCCCAGGATGGTCCAGTGGGCAAGCCACCCACTGTTGTGACTTGAGAGACTGTGGCTTTGCACTCCCCAGGATGGCACAGTGGGCAAGCCACCCACTGTAAAGACTTGAGAGACTGCGGTTTTGCACTCCCCAGGATACATCAATGGGCATGGAGCCCCGTCGTGTATCTGGCTTTGCAGCCATGTGGCTGAGGTGCCCCCCCTTCCCTTTCCCCTGAGGTGCCTGTAGTGTTTCAATCTGATGCCCCGGCAGTGTTCTCTCGGATTTTGGTCAGGTATCTATTGTGGGCCTCGCCCATGCATTTTTGGACTGTTGGTGCACGAACATTGTTGTGTACATATCTGCACTACTTCTTGTATTGTATATATAAATATGACAGATTTCGAGATATGATTCCGTATATTTTTATATGACATGTATATTGGCACATTACAATATTTGAACGGATCTCGCTTTGTCTTTGCATTCTTCCGGGGGGATTGTGGGTTGTTCATGTGATATTTTTGACTGCATTGGTGTGTATGTTGTACTATGCGAGGGTAGGGGTGGGGGTGTTTGGTTGATGTCCCCCTAACTTTTGGCTCCCCTCTCCCCGTGTCGTAGATGCAGTACTCACCGGTATGTTTTGCGCCTACGTCGCTGTTGTTAGTACAGAAGCAGAAAGACAAGGGCAGGGAGTATTTGGAGTTCCGGCTCCATGGAGTCATTGTTCCTCGTGGAGTGTGTTGAGGTGAGCGTTTTCCCATAGCAAAGGCTGTTTCCGCCGTGTTTTTATCCATGGTGAATCCGCCCCCGAAAAGGTGGCGGATTGGTGTGTTGTAATAGTGTGGGCGGTACTTTGTCTCCCGCCTGTCTGTTGGCGGTGACCGCCACGCTGTTTGTCTGTACCGCCGTGGCAGGCGATGTGTTAAAGTGGCTGTCTTTGTTGGCAGTTACCGCCAGGGTCGTAATTCCCTTTTTTTTCCGCTGGCCTGTTTGCGGTATTACCCCACCTTTTACACCGTCCGCTAGGGTTGTAATGACAACCTCAGTCTGCTGTGAGCCTTTCCCCCAAAGCAGTGCCACCACAGTCCTGGACGCTTGGACTATTTCCAATTAAATCTTTAAAATTGCATTTCTCCAGATCTACTGATTGGATTGTTGTCATTTTGGTGTCAACAATTTATTACATGTCCCTCAATTCTTCTACTTTGGTGTGGGGTTTTTCTTTTGTTAAGTTTTTACTTTCTTACTGATTGAAGTGCTGCATAAAGATTTTACACATTGCCTTTAAGGTATGCCTGAATGCTTGCACTAAGCTATCAGAGCTTTAAGCGCTGGTTAATTTGGGATTTGCTTGTCAATTCACCTTGACAGACATTGTGGTTGCTACTTGAGTACGGTTTCACCCCATCTCAACAAGTAACCCAGGATCCAGCACTGCGGCTATGTTCTTTTCGGTAGCAGCAAATCCTTTTTAGCAGCTCTTAGAGGAAACTATCTGGCCTTATGAAGCCCACATTGCCTACAGCCAGCAGCTTCGTCCCACTGAAGATGTTTGACTTCTATAAAGGTGAGTAAGGCCCTCATTTCAAGCCTGGCGTTCGGTGTTAAAGCAGCGGTAATACCGCCAACAGGCTGGCAGTAAAAAAAATGGGATCACAACCACAGCAGAAACCGCCAACACAGCCAGCTATTTTAACACTCCGATCGCCACAGCGGTAGCAACAAACACCGCGGTGGTCACCGCCAACAGACAGGCGGAGGACAATGTACCACCCACCACATCACAACCTGCCCATCCGCCCGCTTTTCCGGGGCGGTACCAACGCCATCAAAAGCACGTCGGAAACAGGAATTGGAAGGAAACCACTCACCTCTAGACACTCAACAAAGAACCAGGACGTCATGGAGCCCGAGCTACAGGTCCTGCCCATGCTGGTCTACTTCCTCATCTTCCAGGAATACGAAAGGCGGCGGCGATGACCACTGTGAGTGCTGCACTTAGCACATAGGAGGGGTGGAGGAAAAAGAGAGTGACACACACACATGCAACATGCAACACCCCCACCCCACCCACAACACAATACACACAAACACATGCAGCAACATTACACTTACACCCTGTAAACCCCTGGAAGTACGCAAGGACAAACAAAATTGAGTTAAATCATTGATATATTAGAAATGTGCAGATATACGTAACAATTTTAGAAACAGTATTTACAAAAATATATAATATGTACAGATGGCAGTACATTGTCCATGCAAAATGTCTGTGGGCCACTGGACCAAAAATCATGGGCCAAGCCCACACTTGACTCCTGCCTCAATACGGAGAGAACACTGCAGGGGCATCAGATCATAAACACACAAGCACTTCAGGGGGACGCCCGGGGGGGGCACCTCAGCCGGAAGATAGAACAACGCCACTGCTCCTCGAGGGGGCTCCATGCCCACAGCGATGTCCTGGGGAGTGCAAAGCCACCATCTCTCAAGTCTCTCTAGTAGGTGGTTTGCCCACTGCTTGGTCCTAGGGAGTGCAAAGCCACAGTCTCTCAAGTCTCTCAAGTGGGTGGTTTGCCCACTACTTGGTCCTGGGGCGTGCAAAGCCACAGTCTCTCAAGTGGGTGGTTTGCCTACTGGTTCCGGAGGGGGCTTTGTGCCCAGTGTGCTTCTTCCTGGCAAGGATAGGGTGAGTGGATGCCTTTGTCCACTGGTTCTGGAGGGGGCTTTGTGCCCAGTGTGCTTCATCCTGCCAAGGATTGGGTGAGTGAATGCCTTTCTCCACTGGTTCTGGAGGAGGCTTGGTGCCCAGTCTGCTTCATCCTCGAAGGATTGGGTGAGTGGATGCATATCTCCACTGGTTCTGGAGGGGGGTTTGTGCCTGTGTGCTTCTTCCTGGCAAGGAGGGGGTGAGTTGATGCCTTTCTCCACTCATTCTGGAGGGGCCTCTGTGCCCAGTGTGCTTCATCCTGCCAAGGATAGGGTGAGTGGATGCATATCTCCACTGGTTCTGGAGGGGACATTGTGCCCAGTGAAGAAACACTTGGGGTGTGGCAATTCACATTTCCTCACCTGGGAGTCTGAGGCACGAGATTTGCATGGAGCAGGTGGCATGAGAATCCCTTGAGGCAGGGCTAGACTCCATCCTGCGGTGACTAAGGCTGCAAATTGGTGGTAGTGGTAGTGGCAGTGCTGGTGGGGGTGCTGCCAGTGGTGGTGGGAGACTCCAGCCCTTCTCCTGCAGCCTCTATGGCTGCCCACTGGGGCTGCTGGTAGTGGCCCTACTGTCAGCGGGGCAGGTGACGGTGCTTGCGGCGGGGCCTGCGGTGGTACAGGCGGCAGTGCATATGGCATGCTGGCGGTGGTGCAGGTAGCCACCAGGCCTTCACCTGTGGTCTCCGACGGCTGAAGTGTCTTGCCTGGTGTTTTCTGCCTCTTCCTCATCTTGGCAGATGGTGGTATGAACTTTGCTCTGGCAGCTGGAGTTTTTGAGGAGGCCTTGCTGGGTGGTTCGTGCTCCTTTACCTTTCTGCATGCTGGCCCCTTCTTCACCTTGGCAGGTGGCAGAATGCTTTTGTCCTTTGCAGGGGTTGGTGGCACGCTGGCTGGGCTGACAGGTGCCCCTATTTGCTCTGTTATATAACTGTTTTTATGCCTATTCCTGAATACTAGTGTATATAATTTGTGTATTACTTACCTCCTGAGAGAGTATAGTCTCTATGGTATTTTTGGCATTTGTGTCACCAAAATAAAGTACCTTTATGTTTGTACCACTGAGTTTTTTCTTTCATGTGTGTGAGTACTGTGTGACTACAGTGGTATTTCACAAGCTTTGCATGTCTCCTAGATAAGCCTTGGCTGCTCAGCTACAGCTACCATTAGAGAGCCTGGCTTCTTGACACTGTCTACATTTCACTAATATGGGATAGCTGGAACTAGTATAAGGTATAACTATGATAGATACCCACTACAAATCATGCCAGCCTCCTATTCCTGGGTGTTGGTAGGATGGACCATCCTGATGGGTTGCGAGGGTCTGATCTGTGCTCAGCCCTTCTTGCACTTCAAAGACACTGCCTCATTTCAGGCACAAATAATTTCACACTAGCCTTTTGTTTCCCCAGTCTTTGTGGAACCAGGGCAGGGAGGCAGGAAATTCCAGGAATTCCTGTAGGGGAAAGCTCCAGATGTTTCTTTCACTTCAAAAGTAGTTCCAGGTTATAAAATTAGAATTCTCAGACCCACTCTTTAGTTCACTTCTGGAGCTTCGGAGGACTGCCTTGTTGCCAATAGCCTTCTGTGTACATCAGAGGACTGTCTTTGTGCACTAAGAGGACTTATCTGCTGCCTTAAGCTTGTTGTATGCCCTCATAGGGCTGCACTGCTACTTGAGACCTTCTTTTCCACTTGAACACAGGACTTCCATTGTAACTCCAAGCTAGTTGGCTGGCCTCCTGTTCACAGCCTCAAGAACAGAAAACATGCCCTACACCTTGAACCGAGCATCAGGACTCAGTCTGCTGTGAGCCTTTCCCCCAAAGCAGTGCCACCACAGTCTTGGACCCTTGGACTATTTCCAATTAAATCTTTAAAATTGCATATCTCCAGATCTACTGATTGGATTGTTGTCATTTTGGTGTCAATAATTTATTACATGTCCCTCAATTCTTCTACTTTGGTGTGGGGTTTTTCTTTTGTTAAGTTTTTACTTTCTTACTGTTTGAAGTGCTGCATAAAGATTTTACACATTGCCTTTAAGTTATGCCTGAATGCTTGCACTAAGCTATCAGAGCTTTAAGCGCTGGTTAATTTGGGATTTGCTTGTCAATTCACCTTGACAGACATTGTGGTTACTACTTGAGTACGGTTTCACCCCATCTCAACAAGTAACCCAGGATCCAGGACTGCCGCTATGTTCTTTTCGGTAGCAGCAAATCCTTTTTAGCAGCTCCTAGAGGAAACTATCTGGCCTTATGAAGCCCTCATTGCCTACAGCCTGCAGCTTCGTCCCACTGAAGATGTTTGACTTCTACAAATGTGAGTAAGGCCCTCATTTCAACCCTGGCGTTCGGTGTTAAAGCGGCGGTAATACCGCCAACAGGCTGGCAGTAAAAAAAATGGGATCACAACCACAGCAGAAACCGCCAACACAGCCAGCCATTTTAACACTCCGACCGCCACGGTGGTAGCAACAAACACCGCGGTGGTCACCGCCAACAGACAGGCAGAGGACAATGTACCGCCCACCACATCACAACCTGCCCATCCGCCCCCTTTTCCGGTGCGGTACCAACGCCATCAAAAGCATGGTGGAAACAGGAATTGGAAGGGAAACCACTCACCTCTAGACACTCAACAAAGAACCAGGACATCATGGAGCCCGAGCTACAGGTCCTGCCCATGCTGGTCTACTTCCTCATCTACCAGGAATACGAAAGGCGGCGGCGATGACCACTGTGAGTGCTGCACTTAGCACATAGGAGGGGGGGAGGAAAAAGAGAGTGACACACACACACGCAACACGCAACACCCCCACCCCACCCTCACCCACAACACAATGCACACAAACACATGCAGCGACATTACACTTACACCCTGTAACCCCGTGGAAGTACGCAAGGACAAACAGAATTGAGTTAAATCATTGATATATTAGAAATATGCAGATATACGTAACAATTTTAGAAACAGTATTTACAAAAATATATAATATGTACAGACGGCAGTACATTGTCCATGCAAAATGTCGTGGGCCACTGGACCAAAAATCATGGTCCAAGCCCACACTTGACTCCTGCCTCAATACTGAGAGAACACTGCAGGGGCATCAGGTCATAAACACACAAGCACCTCAGGGGGACGCCCAAGGGGGGGCACCTCAGCCAGAAGATAGAATAATGCCACTGCTCCTCGAAGGGGCTCCATGCCCACAGCGATGTCCTGGGGAGTGCAAAGCCACCATCTCTCAAGTCTCTCTAGTAGGTGGTTTGCCCACTGCTTGGTCCTGGGGAGTGCAAAGCCACAGCCTCTCAAGTCTCTCAAGTGGGTGGTATGCCCACTACTTGGTCCTGGGGCGTGCAGCGCCACAGTCTCTCAAGTCTCTCAAGTGGGAGGGTTTCCCACTGCTTGGTCCTGGGGAGTGCAAAGCCACAGTCTCTCAAGTGGGTGGTTTGCCTACTGGTTCCGGAGGGGGCTTTGTGCCCAGTGTGCTTCTTCCTGGCAAGGATAGGGTGAGTGGATGCCTTTCTCCACTGGTTCTGGAGGGGGCTTTGTGCCCAGTTGGCTTCATCCTGCCAAGGATTGGGTGAGTGGATGCTTTTCTCCACTGGTTCTGGAGGAGGCTTTGTGCCCAGTGTGCTTCATCCTGCGAAGGATTGGGTGAGTGGATGCATATCTCCACTGGTTCTGGAGGGGGCTTTGTGCCCAGTGTGCTTCTTCCTGGCAAGGAGGGGGTGAGTGGATGCCTTTCTCCACTGGTTCTGGAGGGGCCTCTGTGCCCAGTGTGCTTCATCCTGCCAAGGATAGGGTGAGTGGATGCATATCTCCACTGGTTCTGGAGGGGGCTTTGTGCCCAGTGTGCTTCATCCTGCTAAGGATTGGGTGAGTGGATGCATATCTCCACTGGTTCTGGAGGGGACATTGTGCCCAGTGAAGAAACACTTGGGATGTGGCACTTCACATTTCCTCACCTGGGAGTCTGAGGCACGAGATTTGCATGGAACAGGTGGCATGAGAGTCCTTTGAGGCAGGGCTAGACTCCATCATGCGGTGGCTAAGGCTGCAAACTGGTGGTAGTGGCAGTGCTGGTGGGGGTGCTGCCAGTGCTGGTGGGAGGCTCCAGCCCTTCTCCTGCAGCCTCTATGGCTGCACACTGGGGCTGCTGCTGCTGGTAGTGGCCCTACTGTCAGCGGGGCAGGTGGCGGTGCTTGCGGCGGTGCAGGTAGCCACCAGGCCTTCACCTGTGGTCTCCGATGGCTGAAGTGTCTTGCCTGGTGTTTTCTGCCCCTTCCTCATCTTGGCAGATGGTGGTGTGAACTTGGCTCTGGCAGCTGGAATTTTTGAGGAGGCCTTGCTGGGTGGTTCATGCTCCTTTCCCTTTCTGCATGCTGGCCCCTTCTTCACCTTGACAGGTGGCGGAATGCTTTTGTCCTTTGCAGGGGTTGGTGGCACGCTGGCTGGGCTGACGGGTGCCCCCTTTGAGCCTCTGTGAGTTGCAGGTACCAGAGCGGACAGCAACATGGTGGCTGAGGTGCTGGCCTGGGTTCTGGACACCCTGGCCCGAGGGGAAGGACAGGGGGGAAGATTAGGGAAGAGGTCAATGTTTGCCAGGAAATCTTCTTAGAAACAGTGGGGCGGGAAGAGGGAGATGGTTTAGGAGTGGAGGAGGAGGTATCTGTCTGCTGAGTTTGGGTGCAGGTGCATGGGCGGGATGCTGTTGTGAAGTGGATGGCTGTTGGGTGGGTGGGTCCTTGTGTTTGTGTAATTTGGGAAGAGGGTTCACAGACACACTAGGAGAGGACACAGGGGACATGTGTATGGTTGTGGGGTGGTGACTGCTCGTAGGGGTATGTTGTGATGGGCGTGCTAGTGATGAGGTAGTGGATGAGGATGTAGTGCATGCAGGTGTGAGTGGAGACACTACTGGGAGGGAGGTGGACAAAGAGTAGGATGGCGACACAGTGGAGGCAGTGTATGTTGGTGTGTCTGCATGGGTATGGTGCTTGTGTGAGTGCCTGTAAGATGAAGTGTGGTGCTTATGTTTGCCTGAGCCTCTTTTGTGTGTTGATTTGGGTGAATGCTGGTCTGAAGGTGTACTTGGATAGGCTGGAATTGAGGGGATGGGGACTGGGTAGAGGAAGTTGGAGGGGGGAGGCTGGAGACAGGGACAATAGCTGCCACAGCTGAGTGCAAATGCACACAAGGGCAGGATGCCAAAACAAAAAGGGTGGGGGCAGAGGATACACATGGTCAATGCCAGAAACAGCACCACCGTTGGCGTTCACAACACACAGGGAGCAGCCCTATGCACTAGGCCATGCACTACCAGTTACTAAGATAGTCACCAGCCCATGGGGTACAATGCCTACCGCCATTAGCTGCACACCTGACCTGAAACCCACAGGACACTGCCCAATAGTAGATGCCCACTAACACTATTGGGGTAGGAGTGCTTCAGAGCATGCCCTACAAGGGACCCATCCTGCCATCTTCGCCCTGGCCTAGGGGCACCCATAGCCCACATCCCCCACCCAGGTAACTCTTAACA
Source organism: Pleurodeles waltl (assembly GCF_031143425.1). Classification (NCBI taxonomy): domain Eukaryota; kingdom Metazoa; phylum Chordata; class Amphibia; order Caudata; family Salamandridae; genus Pleurodeles; species Pleurodeles waltl. Next base: position 46,909,728 of record NC_090444.1, read on the forward strand.
CGCGCAAAGTCTGGATTAAGAATCTGTACTCACCCCCTTGTGGCTGCTGTGATGCCCTCAAGCACCCATCCAACTCCAGATAGGCCACCGCCAGAATGCAGAACATCAGGGGGATCATGGTGCGACGGGCACTCCGTCCTTGTTGGGAGGCCAGCCCCAGCTGGGCCTCAGCCATCTTCTTTGCCTAGCGACGCAGGTCCTCCCACCTTTTGCAGCAGTGGGTCCTCTGCCTGTCAAAGACCCCCAGGGGCCGGATCTCCTTGGTGATGGCACGCCAAATACCCTTTTTCTGATGTGCGCCGACCTGCATGAAAAAGAGAGCAGAAAAGGGAATTAGTCAACTGTCCGGACCGTCAGACTTATGGCCTACCACAGTGTTTTTCAACCTTTTTTGGGCAAAGGCACACTTGTTTCATGAAAAAAATCACGAGGCACACCACCATTAGAAAATGTTAAAAAATTTAACTCTGTGCCTATATTGACTATATATAAAGTAATTCTCTTGAATAGGAATCAAATAAACACAAAGAAAGTATTTTATAATTACTTTATTATGAAATAGTAAGTAAACAGAAATATGAAAAATTATAAAATACTTTATTCAGTGCGCAACCTGGGCCTGTTTGGCTGAACACAAAGCTGATATTCTGGCTGGAATCGAAGAAAGACACACACGTAGCTCTTCGTCAACGGCTCTCAGTCTCTCTCTGTATTTAGTTTTTATAGCAATCATGCTTGAAAAGCTCATCTCACACAGATATGTAGTGGAAAATGGGAGCAATGTCAAAATAGCTTTGTTTGCCAGAAGGGGGAACTCCTTGGCAGTATCCAACCAAAAACTGTCCAAAGGTAGATCAGCAAATCTTAGCTTGAAACCACGATTTTGTCTCAGTTCAGTTAGTTCCTCCTGCTCCTGTAAAGTCATGTCCTTTCCACCAACTGATACTGAGCTATAAGGGTCCCTAACCCAGTCAAGGCATTCAGTGGAGACTGAAGAGAAATAAAATGACAACTTCTCCTCGAGAGTTTTTAAATGTTTAACTATTATCTCACACAGTGCAGCAGTGTGAACACCTTGCCATTGCTTGGTGAGTGTGAACATTTCAAGATTGCCACTTTCCACGTGTTGATGCCAGAGTTGCACCTTTGAACGGAATCCATTTATTTTATCTGTACTTGTAAGCAGGTTTTCATTTCGGCCTTGCATTCGTGTGTTCAGTTCATTCAGATGATGAAATATATCTGCCAGGTATGCCAGCCTTGCACACCACTCATCACTTGCAAGCAGCTTTGCGTAATCTGACCTCTCATTTGTCAGAAACACTTTAAGTTCCTCCCGCAGCTCATACACACGAACCAAGACCTTGCCACGCGACAACCACCGGACCTCCGTATGAAACAGCAAGGTTTTATGCTTCGCTCCCATCTCCTCACACAAAGCTGCAAATATGCGAGTTTTCATGGGTCGTGACTTTACAAAGTTTACCATGCGCACAACATCATCCAACACATGAACTAGGTCTGCTGGTAAAGTCTTGGCTACGAGGGCCTCACGGTGTAAAAAACAATGCGTAACAATAACATCTGGATTTCTTTCCTTCACTCTGCTTACAAAGCCTTTGGTGCGCCCGACCATGGCTGCAGCTCCATCGGTGCAGACACTTGTGCAGTTTTCCCACTTAAGTCCTCCTTGTTCAAGGTATTCTGATGTGACCCGAAAAATTTCTTCTCCTGTAGTTTTTTCTGGCAATGCCTTGCAAAAAAAGAAGTTTTCTCTAATTGCATCACCATCAACAAAACGCACATTGGCCAAGAGTTGAGCATGTCCACTGATATCAGTAGACTCGTCAAGTTGCAATGCAAATTTCTCACTGATACGGATCTTTTCCAAAACCACACTTTCGATGTCTGCAGACATGTCATTAATACGTCTGGAAATTGTGTTGTCTGAGAGAGGGACTTTGGCTATTTCCTTAGCTGCTTCAGGTCCGAGCATCTCCTCTACAATAGCTTTGCAGGCGGGAAGTATTAATGTCTCTGCCACAGTGTGCGACTTTTTTGACTTGGCTATAAGTTCAGCAACTTGATAGCTAGCTTTAAGAGCTCTTTCATTTACCTTTGTGGTTTTTCTCATGAAAGTTGCCTCTTTCTCCGTGTTTTGATGCAGGCGAACAAAATAGTCTGCATTCTTGTTTTGAAGCGAAGGGTGTTTCGTTTGGAGATGGCGTTTAAGTTTGCTTAGGGCCATAGCACTGTTAGCTAGCTTTTCACCACACACCACGCACAGTGGAGTTGGTTTGTTTGCATCTCCGGTGAAAGTAAATCCAAATGAAATATAGCTTTCGCTATATTGCCTTGTGCCAGAGAATTTGCTTGAGCTAACCATCTTTGCTTTCTTTTGATCCCCACTCGTACTTGGGCTCTCATCTGGCTCCAAATTTTGTTCAGAGTCCAGTTCTTTCCTTTTCAAAAACTTGTCCATCACTGCAGTATCTCACTGTCACTCAGTACTTACTGCGCTTGTCTCCTCCAGATAGCCGCTATCCGTCACACTCAGCACTCTTCTGCGTATGTCTCCATCCAGATCCATCAGTCAGCGCTCTTCTGCTCATGTTTCCTCCAGATCCATTGGCGCTCTTCTGCTCATCGGCGATGTCTCCTCCTGTCCTCCTCCTGTTAGTGTAACAGTGACACCGGAGCTATTTATAGTCCTTAACATCAGTGGTGGGATTCAAAAATTTTAGTAACCAGTTCCGACTAGACCACAGATATGTGTAACCTTCCATCACCTGTAATACCATTTCTTTCACAATGCACAATACAAAGGTGTGACAGGCTTGGGCACAGAGACACTAAAATGGTTGCTGAAAGGAGAACTTCCCCAGACAGGAGCATCGGCACAGACCCAAGCAGAGCATCCCATACAGAAACAGACTAGTAGTCAATCAATCAATCAAAGAATTTGTAAAGTGCGCTAGTGGGAAAAGCCCCAAGGGTTCTTGCCTCAGACAAAACCAGCAAAATAATGGCCACGACATACGACTTCGGCTGTTCCTCCTTGGTAAATGCTACAATGTCTGACTTCGGTTGGGTACACATATTTCCCTAAAACTTCACACATGCTTCGAAACCAGATTTACATGGGGGAAGTTATAGTAACATTCAGGGAGGTCAACAACTGGGCAGTGATTACATGGAACATTGAAGCTATTCTTCAACATAATGATTTCTTAATCATCTTTAAAACAATACTGCTTCAACCACAAGCAGGACCAGCTGTACCATTAGTTGCAGGGCTTATGAAGCATACAGTACACACATTCCTGTGTTCACAGTTGAGAAGAGACAAGAGATTAAATACAATGGGCCCACTTTAAGGCCTTTCTCTTAGGGCCCTGGGACAGTCAGAGATTAAAGGATATTACCCTTTGTGGCTCATGTCACTTACCACTGGTGTCACAGGATCACAGTACTGGTGCACTCCAAACTGGATAGCCAGAAAAATCAATCCCTGACCTCGTCGCGCTCTCCCTCTCCGCGTCTTTCGGCTCTGGCGCCTTTTCACCATCGCTGCCCCGGAATTCCTCAAGCGTTTCCCTGGAAACAGGGAAACGCGTCATCGACGCCCGGAGCGTTCCCATGGAGACATGGGAACGCGCAACTGACTTTCCTGGCGAGAAGCTGGTTGGCGCTGGCGCTGGCGTGGACGTGGTCGTAACGACCCGTTCACAATGTCCTACAGTCCGGCGCCCCCTCCCACGGCACACCAGGCAACCTCTCGCGGCACACTAGTGTGCCGCGGAACAGTGGTTGAAAAACACTGGCCTACCATATCCCTCCCATCCTCTGACGCACATACATTGACCACCTTACATGCTGCACTCTGTCCAGGACGCCTCTGCGCCCCCCAACATGTGGCTTACACACACAGCACTCCATACATTCATGGCCCACGCATCATGCTCACAGTGTACTCATCTGTTTGTCTGGAGGACCGTAGAGTAACGTGTACTGGGGTAGGACCCCATCCACCAGTTTCTCCAACTCCTCCGCAGTGGAGGCAGGTGCCCTTTCCCCAGACACTCGAGCCATTGTCGCTTCCAGACACAGGTCACAGCAGCACTTGCAGTGTAAGTCCTCTCCTGTTGAAGGTCAGGTAGCAAGTGAGTGAACAGAGAGAAAATGGCGGTGACATCCGCAGCGGTGCGTACCGTCACCACTGGCGTACTTCGCCATTGGCTCCTGGAACCCACAGGGCACAATGATAAACAAAGAGAAGTTGTGCGGCGGTCATTGACCGCCTACCGCGGCGGCACACAACGCCAGCGGAATTACCTAATTTCCACTTGTACCTCCTCACAAGCCAGGCAGCCGCCATTTCAGGGGGGCACAGGGCATTGAACCTAACTGCGTCACAGCATACAATGTCACAGAACCTGATTGTCGGATTGACATACTGGTTCTGTAAAGGAAGAAATTCATCCTTAGTGCAATAGATGTATGAATATGACCCTCTGTTCACCGTTTTCTTCCATAGGCTTCAACAGCAGAGGCTGAATATGATATGGCAGCATCCTCCGGTGTACAGACCCCAGGTGGTCCTTGCAACAATGGAGGACAGACACATTATCATAACCTACAAACTTCATTGTGCCACTGTCCAAGAACTGTGTGCCCAACCGGAGCCAGACCTGAGGTAAGCTATCCGCCAGCCCACAGGTATCCCCCTCTAGTGCAGGTCCTGTCAATGCTCCGTTTCCTGCAAGTGGTTTCTTTCAAACAACAGTGGCCATGGCATCTGGGATGTCTCAGCCAATGTTCTCCAAAGTGTTGACCAGAGTGGTGTCTGCCCTGCTGAAACACATGCGCAGCTACATCCTATTCCCCCAGGTGGAGGATTTGGCCACAGTGGAAGCTGATTTTACGCCCTGGGACATATCCCCAACATCATTGGTGCCATTGATGGTACACATGTGGCATTTGTTCCCCTCCCCCCCCCCGGAGAAATGAACAAGTGTTCAGGAATAGAAAAAGCTATCACTCTATGAATGTGCAGATGCTGTGCTTGGCGGACCAGTGCATCTTCCATGTGAATGCCAAATACCCTGGCTCTGTGCATGACGCCTTTATCTTGAGGCATGGCAGAATCCCATATGTGATGGACCAGCTCCAGAGGCACTGGGTGTGCCTAATAGGTGAGCCCAAGGTCCCCACACAGTATAAGTTGGTGTCGGGGTATGGGGTTGTCCCTAAGGGTTAAAATGTGTCTAACAGTTGTCCCTTGATATTTGCAGGTGACTCTGGTTACCTTTCATGGCTACTGAACCCAGTGAGGAATTCCAGGACAAGAGCAGAGGAATGTTACAATGAGGCACATGGGCGTACAAGGAGGATTACTGAAAGGACCTTCGGCCTCCTGAAGGGCAGGTTCCAGTGCTTACATCTGACAGGTAGATACCTGTACTACTCACCCAAGAAGGTCTGCCAGATCATTGTTGCATGTTGCACAACCTGGCCTTGAGAGGCCAGGTGCCTTTTCTCAGGAGGATGATGCTGGAGATGGGCGTGTGGCAGCAGTGGAGCCTGTGGACAGTGAGGAAGAGGAGGCGGAGGAAAAAGATGTTGCCAACAGAAGCAACATAATACAGCAATACTTCCAGTGACACACAGGTAAGACACTGTAACTTAATGTAACTTAACTTATCAGTTATCTGTTGGACTTTGTACATGGCAGCCAGATTTCCCTATGTCTATGGCCACTTACTGTACCCTCTAATTTCAGATCTCTGTGCCCCACTCTGCCTCCTGCTATGTGCCCTGCTGCCCTCTAAAGGTCATTTCAAAGTATATTTGACTGTACATTTGACTTGCAATGCTTTGATTATGTTGAATACATATTTGAATCATTTGACAGACTCCAGATTAGTATTTGATCCAAGGGTGTTTATTTACGTGCTCATAAGTAGAGAGGGATATGCAATGGGCTGGGCTGATGGTGGAGGAAAGTCCAGGGTAGAGTCCAGTCTCTTGGTTTCACAGGTACATTGTCCAAGGTGGACAGGGTGACAGATTGGGAAAGAAGGGTGACAATCAGGAGAGTCATATTTCCTGGCGGGGTCTTGGCAATGTTCTCTGGCTTCTGCCTGGATCTCAGGGGCTGTTTGTGGGGTGGTTCTCCTTCTGAAGGCGGTGGGGTGCTGGTGGCCTGTTGTTCCTGTGGTGGGGCCTCCTGTCCACTAGCGCCGGCGGAGGTGGAATGCTGTTCATCGGTTTGGTTAGTGTCAGGGGCCCGTTGGAGTGCCACTGCCTCCCTCATGGTGTTGGTCATGTCTGCCAGCACCCCTGCAATGGGGACCAGGATGGTGTAGATGTGTTTGAGGGCCTCCCTGATCCCCAGGTACTGTCTCTCCTTCAGCCGCTGGATCTCCTGCAACTTGTACAGTATCTGGCCCATGGTCTCCTGGGAATGGTGGTATGCTCCCAGGATGTTGGTGAGTGCCTCCTGGAGAGTTGGTTCCCTGGGCCTGTCCTCCCCCTGTCACACAGCAGTCCTCCCAGCTTCCCTGTTGTCCTGTGCCTCTGTCCCCTGAACCGTGTTCCCACTGACCCCAGGTCCCTGATTGTCATGGGTTTGTGGGGTTGCCTGGGGTCCCTGTAGTGGTGGACACGCTGCTGACTGACGTGTCCTAAGGACAGTGACATGGGCCCGGTGGGTGGGTGCTGTGGTGGTGTTCCCTGAGGGGGGAGGCTCTGTGGTGGGTTGGGACTGTGGCAGGGGAACTGACTGTACAGGGGTCCCGGATGGGCCAGGTTGCTCATCCTGGTCCAGGCGTGCAGAGCTGCTGTTGTCACTGTGGGCCTCTTCAGAGGGGGACTGGATGTAGCTGGCACCTCCTCTCCAGTGACGTTGAGTATGGGTCCTGTGGGGATGCAAGTTATTGTATCTGCGTGTGCCATCTTGTGCATGGGTGTGTTTCCCTGTATGATTGTGATTTCCCTGTCAGCCTGGCCTTGTGTGAGTGGTGATTTTGTGGGCTGGGTGAGTCTCTCTACTGGGCATGCTGTGGTGATGGGTGTCCATGCAGGTCTGTGATGGGGGTCCATGCATTGGTGTTACATGCAGGTCTTGGTATTGGGATGGGTGGGTTGTGATTGTGGGGTATGTCTGAGGTGGTGGAGTGATGCGGGTGAGGGTAGGGGTAGGACTTTGTGATGGCATGCAGGCAGGGTGTAGGTGACAAAGTAGTAAAGATTTGACTTATCAGAGTCCAGTCCTCCTGCTACTCCTGCGAGGCCCTCAGGATGCATGATTGTCAAAACTTGCTCCTCCCATGTTGTTAGTTGTAGTGGAGGAGGTGGGGGTCCACTTGCAGTCCTCTGTACGTCTACCTGGTGTCTTGCAACCACGGAACGCACCTTCCCCCGTTGGTCATTCCACCTCTTCCTGATGTCATCCCTTGTTGTTGGATGCTGTCCCACGGCGTTGACCCTGTCCACGATCCTCTGCCATAGCTCCATCTTCCTTGCAATGGGAGTCTGCTGCACCTGTGATCTGAATAGCTGTGGCTGTACCCGGATGATTTCCTCCACCATGACCCTTAGCTCCTCTTCTGAAAACCTGGGGTGTCTTTGGGGTGCCATGGATGTGGTATGAGTGATATGTGTGAGGATGTGTGGGGTGATGTATTGGGGTGTGTGGTGTGAGGTGCGTGGATGGTGTATGGGTGATGGTGTTCTGTGGCTCAGATTGTGTGGTTGCTCCTGGCTTGTGTCTCTCTCAGTTTGCTATCTTTTTTTCATAGAAAGGGTTATGGATAATGTGGGTGTGTGTTTTATATTGGATTGGGTGTGTGGGTGTGGTGTGTGCATGTGTGTCAGGTGTGTGTAGTTTGAATTGCCCAATCGGGTGGTGTTTTGTAAATGTGTGTGTATTTTGAGTGCATCGGTGTGTACCGCCAATGGTTTTCTGTGGTTGAAAGACTGCTGCAGTGATTTGTGGGTCGTGATACTGTGGGCGTATTCCTGTTGGCGTAACTGTGTGGGTTTTGGTATCGCCAGTTTTTCACTGACCTTTGGGCTGGCGGACTTATGTGGGTGTCTGTATAGTGGCGGATTTCTTAGTGTGGGTCATAATACCCCTAGCAGAATACCGCTGCAGTCACGGTATGTTAGCTGCCGTCAGCATGACGGTAGGCGGCATTTACCGCCACAGTTGTAATGAGGGCCTAAGTCCGAATGTAGACATCTTCACTACAACTTCATCCAGCAGCTCCCCGATAGATACCCTTCCTCCTGGGACACTTCTAGCTGCCTTGTTCTGCTGAACTATACCTTGTCAGATGTTTTGTCCCAAAAATGTTTCTAGCTCTAAAGTCAAAAGAAGACCTGGCCCAATCCACCTTGTGGTTCTGAACCGCAATCCATCACAGTCGGCCATAATGTTTTACTTTGCCATGATCTCACGCAACTAGATACCCCGCTGTTGTTACTTTGATCCTTTAGGTTCTATTGTTGACTTTAAACTTGGAAAATTCATAACTCCGGTTCAGCTGATTGCTACTCTACTGTTACCACGGGGAGGCAGAAAGCGCACTAGGCGCCAGCGACTTTCTACTTATAATATGGAGGGATAGGGGGCTGCCCAAAATGGGCATTCCAATGTCCCTATCAACCCCCAAATATATTAAGAGTCTTTTTGTCCCCCCACCCACGCTCAAATATGTAAGTATGTCTTTCTGCACCCCTGGGGGGAGATAGGCGCAATAGTCCCTGATCTGCCCCTCTGGGGGTGGGGGGGCAGAATGCACACTATTTGCCAGAGACGTTCTTTTATAATATAGAGGGGTGGTGGGCTGCCCTAAATGGGCATGCCAATGCCCCCCACCCACTCCTAAATATGTTAACAGTCTTTCTACCCCCAGAGTGGGTAGATGGGGGCAATAGCACCCAATGTGCCCCAGAAGTGGCAGAAAGCCCACTCACTGTTACTGTTTTTTTTTTCAATCTTTGGGGTGGGGGCTGCCTTAAATGGGCTAGCTAACACCCCGCCCACCTCAAACATATAAACTGTCTTTCTGGCCACCGCACCCCTAAGGGGGGCAAATGTGCATTATTACCCTGATCTGCCTCTGCTGGGGCAGAAAGCCACTAGAAACCAAGGAAGACTTTTTTTTTAAGTAAAGGGGGTGGGGCATGGCCAAGCCCCACCTGAATAAAATGGGCACAGGCAATCTATAGGTATGGGTAATTACTCCCGATCCTGGGGGGCAGGCAGTCCATTAGACGCCAGGGAATTTAAAGAAAATAGAGAGATGGGGGCTGCCCACAAGCATAGGTGATCGGTATGTCCGAAAGGGGTAGCAGTCTTTCTGCCTCCCCTACGGACTAAAGCATCTCATTCCAATGGCAAGAAAGAGGACATTTGACTCTTTTGGGTTTTGATTTTACACATGAGGCAAGAGAGCTTGGCTAACTCCCAATATTGTTCCACTTGCAATGGTGAGTGGCTGCATTTTGTAAACTTGGGTAGGCTGCCACCTGTAAAAGCTACCCTACCCAGACATTTGTGAAAACTAAGGCCCATATTTATACTTTTTGACGCTAAACTGCGCTAACGCAGTTTAGCGTCAAAAGATTTTGCGCCGTCTAACGCCATTCTGAAGCGCCATGCGGGCGCCGTATTTATGGAATGGCGTTAGCCGGCGCAAGCGGACCGGCGCTGCCTGGTGTGCGTGGAAAAAAACCACGTAGACCAGGCAGCGCCGGCGTAGGGGGAAAATGGCGTATGGGCGTCTTAAAATGGGGCAAGTCAGGTTACGTCGAAAAAATCGTCGTAACCCGACTTGTGCCATGTTTTTTCGACGCCCATCCCCCATCAACATGACTCCTATCATTGTAAAGATAGGAGTCATGCCCCCTTGCCCAATGGCCATGCCCAGGGGACTTCTGTCCCCTGGGCATGGTCATTGGGCATAGTGGCATGTAGGGGGGCACAAATCAGGCCCCCCTATGCCACAAAAAATAAAAAATAAAAACACTTACCTGAACTTACCTTAATGTCCATGGGATGGGTCCCTCCGTCCTTGGGTGTCCTCCTGGGGTGGGCAAGGGTGGCAGGGGGGGTCCCTGGGGGCAGGGGAGGGCACTCTGGGCTCATTTTGAGCCCACTTGTCCCTTAACGCCATGCCTGACCCAGGCGTTAAAAAGCGGCGCAAAAGCGCCGTTTTTGGCCACGCCCACTCCCGGGCGTCATTTTTGCCCGGGAGTATAAATACCACGTAAAGGCCTGGGAGTCATTTTTTAAGACGGGAACGCCTCCCTTGCATATCATTAACGCAAGGAAGGGGTTCACGCTAAAAAATGATGCACTCTCCGGGCACTTCGGCGCCCGAACCGTCTAACGCCATAGTATAAATATGGCGTTAGTTGGCGTTAGTTTAGCGTCGAATTTGCGTCGAAAAAAACGACGCAAATTCGGCGCAAACGGAGTATAAATATGCCCCTTAACATCTGAGGGAGTCTAGGATGGTGTGCTTCACATGCACCTCGCACCATTTTCTTATGCATAATGCCCTGAAAACCTCCAACTTTGCCTGAAATCGTGCATTCTCCCTACATTTCTGTGATGGAAACTTCTGGCGTCTTCATGAATCTACATAATTCCTACCACCTAGCATTGAACCATCTGTACCAATACAAATTCTACCCCACTTGTGTAGGTGCCCAAAGCAGAGTCAGACTAAAAAAGTAGTTAAAAAAAAAACCTACCCTTTTGGACCCGCTTTGGTCCCCCCTCAGTGTTTCATGCTGACTCTGCTTTGGGCACCCACACAAGGTATCATTTTTATTGGGAGACAGAGGAAAATGCTGGGTTATGGGAAATTTGCTGGAGCAGTGATCCAGTAACTGTTCCACACAGAAATGTGAGGAAAGTGTGACATTTTATCTAAATTGGAGGTTAGCAGGAGATTCTGGGTAGGATGCCTAGTTTTCAGAAATATCTGTGTTTGGTAGGTTTCCCTAGATGGCCGCAGAGCCTGGGACCAAAAACACAGATGGTCCCCTATCTATAACAAAATGGTCTGTTTTTCGAAGGAGGGTACCTGCGCTTTTGGTCCTTGGCTCAGTGATCCCTTAGGGAAACCTATCAAACCTACTCACTTCTGAAAACTAGACTCCTGGAGGAGTCCAGGGAGGTGTGGTTTGCATGGACATCCTGAAGTTTTCTTACCCAGAATCCCCTTCAAATCTCAAATTTAGCTAAAATATTACATTTTCCTCACATTTCTGTGTGGGCTCACTGCACCAGCACAATTTTCCTACCACCTGGCATTCCCCTTGACCTCCCAATAAAAATTATACCTCACTTGCGTGGGTGCCCAAAGCACAGTCGACCTAAAAACGTATGAAAAAAACAGAGCTCATCAGCACGCTGTGATATCCCCTCAATCTCTGCACATTTTTAGCAATTCCCTGCTGCAGGCACTTGGGCCTGTACATTGGCATGGTGGTTTGTTTTCCATCACTTAAAATGAGCAGAATTGCATGTTTGCTTTCTCATTCCAGCCCTTTGACTGTCCTCTTCCAGCATAGGTCTATCTGTCTATCTATCTATCTATCTATCTATCTATCTATCTATCTATCTATCTATCTATCTATCTATGTATCTATCTATCTATCTATCTATCTATCTATCTATCTATCTATCTGCCTGTCAGTCTGTGCCAATTTGCTCATCTGTCTTTCAACCAGTCACTTAGGGGCATGTTTATACTCTGTTTACGCTGAATTAGCGTCATTATTTTTACGCTAATTCAGCGCAAACTTAACTCCATATTTATATTTTGGTGCTAGACATGTCCAGCGCCAAAATATTGGAGTTAAAGTCATTTTTTGCCTGCGTAAAACTACCTTAAGCCAGTGAGATGCAAGGTAGGCGTTCCTGGGCAAAAAAAGTATGATACGGCCTCAGCGCCATATTCATCCCCCCATGCTAAAATCAAGCACAGGGGACCTTTAATAATGGTGCTAAGCTTTACTTAACACCAGGGTCAGGGCAGGCATTAGGGGACCTGTGGGCCTTTTTCCATGGTCAGAGACCATGGAAAGAGTCCACAGGTGCCCTTCCCTAGCCCCCCAGAGGGTCAGCAGAGGATGAGGGACCCACATCCCAGGTAAGTATAGGTGAGTAGAGGTAAGTATTTTATTTTATTTTTTGTTGTGCCAACGGGGGCCTAACTTGGTACCCCCTACATGACACTGGGCCCAATGGCCATGTCCATGGGATATATACCCCCTGGCATGGCCATTGGTGGGCATGGATCCTGTCTTAACTAAGACAGGAGTCATGTTCATGGGGTTTTAACATCAGAAAATGAAGCTGTTCTGGTTAGAGGCATCATTTTATGCCTCTGCCCATACTAGCTTCATCCTTTGATGCTAAACCCCATGGTCCCCCTAATCTTTCCCCATTCAGCTAGCGTCCTTTTTATGACATTAGCTGGGCCTTACCGCTGGCTACCGTCATACCATAAATATGATGCCCAGCCGGCGTCTTGGGATGGCGCTAGCGCAGTTTAGCGTAAAAAAGTATCAATCTGAGCCTTAGTCTCTATTTCTGCTAATCAATAAGTCAATATGCATATCTACAAGTCAGTTAGTGGGGTGTCTACATGCTAATCAATTAGTAATTATGCCTGCCTATATGCCAGTCTGCCTATCTGCCATTCAGTCAACTTGCATGACTACCTATTGGCCAGTTTTTCATTCAGTTCATCAGTCTCCATGTATGCCAGTCAGTCAACCTCCCTATCTGCAAGTCAGTCTATTTGGCTGCTTTCCTGTTTCGGAGTGGGACTTGTATATGTGTTAGTTTCACTTAAGTCTGATATCTTACTCAACTTTGAAGGCCCAAAGGTAGGAAAAACTGCAGTCTAATTTTGGCACTTGTGTATAACACAGTAACACTGGAGGTAAAATTGAAAAACCTACTTTCTGTACCTATGAGTGCCCACAAAATTCTATGGCATACCGAGGTCAACATCTAACCTTGCAGAGTTCTCCCTGCACCATATTACCTGTGCACAGTTATCGAGCTGCACACAACAGCAGCCTTACACGCATGGGGCCTAATTAGGAGTTTGGCAGATGGGAAAGCCCGTCCCCCAAACTCCCGACAGGGTGGTCGCCCCATTCGTGGCAACCACTCCACCGGAGCTATTAGGAGTTTCCCACTAGGTCGGCAGGTGGAAGCCTAGCTGGAAACAGGCTATAGCTCTGGATCGTAATTGAGACAGCGGCAATGCTGAAGCCCGCAGGGTGCACCAGCACTCTTGCAATGTTCGCTGTCTGCAAGGCAGACAGTGACCATTGCGACTGTGCTAGGTGGGGGGACCCCTGCTCTGCCCATGCCAAGTGCATGGGCAGTGCAGGGGCCCTCCTGTGGCCCTCTGCACCTATTGTCCACCAGTCTTTTCATCGTAGTGTTACCGCCATAGAAAGGCTGGCAGAGAACATGGTCATAATCCGCAGGGCCACACTGCATGCAGCACTGGCTTGGTGGATTATGATCTCCGCCACCGCCAGGCCGCCGGCCCTGACCACCACTGCAAGTTCTGACTGCCAGCCTCATAATCATGTTCATAGTCCACACATGAGTGCACATACTTACTCGCTCGTGTTCTCATGTAACAAGTCAAGTACCCCTATCCTAGCCTGATTGAGGGGCCTTATTGTAAAACACAGACATTGGCATTAAACATGTGCCGTCCATTTAACAGTCCATTTAACATTTGATTATCAGTGGGTGAAAAACAAGTACTGAGACCCATCCATCAGTGGAAAAATGGAAAACCGGGTGGTAAAGAAGCAAATAAATCTGGGCATTGTAAATGGACGTAGCACATCTGTAATAACGTTGTTATATTCTAAGCACGTACAACATAACTCATACACTTTATATTTATCTGCCTATATATCTGACTAAAGACCTATCGTTCATACTGTCAATACAGCCAGCAGTGGCTGTGTTTTGTCCTACGGTGCACAATTCAATACACAGGCAGTGCTTTGGGTCAGGTCCTTGCTCATTATTGATGGCTCTCTTCTGTATTTCAGTTCCATGTTCCTTATTTGATGGCTTTCCTCCCTACCCTTCTTTTTGTCCTGCTTGGAACAAAGCAGCATTTACCACTTCAACACCCCTTCTATCCTAGTTGCCACTTTTTTCATTTATTTCTTTTTGCATTTGAATTTTTAATTTTACTAGACCACTGTCTAGCGCATGACTCTTGATGCGCTTCACCTGTTTTGGAATGAGTTATCTTTATCAGAACAAAGACCGCTCTAAGATTGTTTGCTACATGTGCACCTGTATGTACATGCAAGGTGGCGATCATTTTTTTGTTTCTCATAAAGGAAAAAGCTATTTCAAGGTGACGACTATGCATATTCTGCATATACAGTGTCATCACATAGCAGTAGTCATTTTGGCTTTTTTTTTCTTTTGGATGAAATCAGCAACATTAACTGAAAGAACTGGCAAAGCCAACATGTGAGAAAATAGGGTTTTGGCAGGTGTGCCCCACCTTTTAACCCCATTTCTCGACTATTAGCTGCTGGTTTTTGAATTTGAGAGTGCACCGAGTTCTGCTGTCCAGACCTCAGTGATGGTGTTCTTTCCCTTTCAAAATGACTTATTTAATGGGGTGTCCCTAATTGGCATTTGCTGACTTACTAATAAGTCCCTTCTATATGGTACCCAGGTACCCAAAGAATGTAAAGCTCCCTGTCCCACACCAGAGCTCCAGCACTGGTTCTGCCACTTTGTGTGGGACAAAGTAAAAACACAACTTTCAGCTACCATTGCAGTCTGAAGAGGCTGTGCATGCACTGCACACCTGGCTTTGCCATTACCATTAATGACAAAGTGCAATAGTCCCTTAACTATACATATCATTCTCCTCTAATGCAGGTCTATGGAGTCTTATGGCAATGTGCTGTATATTGTTAAGACAGATATATATTTTTGATATGTCTATATAGCAAAGCCCTAAAGTGTTGGAGTTTGCTGAGGGCAGTGAAGTAGCCTCATAAGGGAATTGGTTAACAATTAGCACTCCAATGAGTCTAACTCCTGACAGACGCTACCTAACGATGCCAAGCATGGTATCAAATGAAAGGAGACTATAAAGGTGAGTCAATGCTGCAGTTGACATTTATATCAAAATTAATGCTGGCCACTTTTATTAACGTAGCCATACCATGGCCCAGCTGGTTCAGTGACTTTATAGAGGCACTGCGGCTGAGACAGGTTTCTGTCCACCTGGGGAGCGGGGTTCATGTGAAAGGCTTCCAGGCTAAGAACAATGACTGTTGCCACATTGTGGGTGAGGCATACTCACACAGGATGGGCTGCAAAGGATGTTAGCCCAAAAGGCTTGCATAAAGGTGATGCTAGAAAGGCAGCTGTGACAATACTCCCATGCAGACAGCCTTTTGTTTCCCCTAGACAGGGTAGAGCCAGGGCCAAGGAAAGGAAAACTGGTTCCAGAATCAGTTTTCCATATGTGTGTAGGCCATTTTAGCCACATCCTGGGGTGTGGGCTACCAATGTCCTCAGATTCAAGGAAAAATTCAGCCATATTGTTTGTTGCATGCAAGATGTACTCTAGTATAGCCAGGTGCAACACATCACTGGAACTGTCACTAATAGGAGGGGCCTACTAGCCTATTGGCTAGGGACCGCTTTGTCCCCTCTGGGCACTTACTTGGATATAATGAGCACCCCTTGCACCTTAAAATTCACTAATCGCTAGATTTGGACCAAGGGTGAGAAGACCACTATGCACCTCTTGGCAGTGCACAAAGAGAGGTTGCAACGCCGGAGTGACTGCACCTGCTGCACTTTGGGCTAGCAGAGTTTGGTCCCTGTTCTGCATGTCTGGCTCTGGGAAAAGTTGATCCCCATCCCCAGTCCGAAGCAGAGACTTCAAGGGTTGGCTGGCTGCCCCCTTAAAACGGCACTGGGGACATTAAAGCTGGAAGAGCCCAAACCGCATCTCTGTTAGCCACTGAAGCTTTTTTTGCCGCTACCAGATGCTGGGCACTTCGACTGACAGTTGGGAAATAGCCAGAAGTTGAACCTGAGTCTGCTGGACCCATAGGTCTTGGTTGTAATGGGATTCATCTACCCCAAGGGACACTAACCCCCACCAAACATTTGCACTGGGAATTGTATGTTGTAAGAATTAAAGGGGTGCATCAACAGTCCTTTTACCTCTGGGGTCGCCTCTACTCACCTGTGTACCTAGGACTCGACCAGATTCCTCCACCATGGAACGCATAGCATCTGGAGCATCCATTGAGCACCTTTAAGCCTGCATCCCCCAGCAGAAGGATCACTCATTAGAAGTCAATGGTGGTTGTAAAGTTTTGAACTCACTCTAAAAATGTTCTGGTGGCCAGGCAACTTTCCAAAGTTTCCTTTTAAGACTCCTAGACCTCTAGCATATTGGATCTGAATGCCCAAGCTACGTTGGAGTATCCAAAGACAGTGTTACCAACTTTTATAGAATTTTCAAAGTTGTGACTTGCCAATGCTTGTTTGCATTTGATGTTAACTTTTTAAAATGCTTTAAAAATTAATATCTCAGGAACCATCCGTATATATTTTTATATATATATATATATATATATATATATATATATATATATATATATATATATATATATATATTTTATATATATGTATTTTATATATATATATATATATACACACACACATATATATTTGTATATATATATATATATATATATATATATATATATACACTCTATTTTCATAAACTGTTATCTTGTCTCTTTCTTGTTTGTTTACTTTCTTATTCCAGTATTTGGTGCTGTTAAATTCTTAAACATTATTCCTTTGCTAAGTCTTGCTGCTCTGTGCCATGGCTACAAAGGGTTGAGCTGGGGCTTAAGTAAATGACTCTAACTGGACCCAAGAAGATAAATGCAAGTGTACTGAACAATAAGGCCCCAGCCCTATAATATACTACACCCATTTTATTACATTGGTGCCTCGGCGGTCGGATCTAGAACTTGTGTTTAGCTGTACCAGACAATTAATAAGTTGTTACTAACAGAAAGTGCAGGAAGTGTATACTGTTTTAGAGTCTAGAACAGTTTCAAGATGTAGCCAAAAGCTCTGCAGGCACTAGGAATTTATTTTTCTCAAGCCAAAGAAAGGTTGACCACTGGTTATTCTTAAGTAGTACTTTGCAAGGTTTAAAAATCGAGAATGAAGCTGTTGACCTGGCTAACGCCAGACCCAAGCTCAGCTGGCAGAGGAAATCATCCAAGAAAGCGGTGAAGAAGAGGATTTTGGCAGCAGTCTCTTTGAAACTGAAGAGGACGACAAAGGTTTGGTCCATAAAGCAAGGTCAAGACATGGATTTATATCTGGGAGAGAGAAAAATTTTACTACAGCAGAAGGACACAAGGACTTGGATACCCAGCTCAGACTTCTGGAACTTGAGGAGAGAAGGCTGACTAGAGAAGAGCCAAGATGCGTTTGAATTTTTAAGGTAATGGTGGCAGCAGTACTAATTCAGAGGTGTCAGATGTTTACACAGGTGGTACTCATGATCCCAGGTAGCCCAAGGGAATAGTTCCTATATTCACTGAAGGTAATGACATAGTCAAACGGCTGGTATCCTATGAGAGAGCTATAACGATGAGAAAGTTGGATGCACAATATTGGGGAGCCTTGTTGTGGGAATTGTTACCTATAATAGGGAGGGATACATTGCCCACACCCGAGGAGGAAGTATCTGAATCCTACACCCACATGAGACAGGCACTCATTGAGCTTATTAGCCTCACACCTTAGGAGTACAGATTAAGGGCCATATTTATACTTTTTGACGCAAAACTGTGCTAACGCAGTTTTGCGTCAAAAAAATTAGCGCCGGCTAACTCCATTCTGAAGCGCCATGCGGGCGCCGTATTTATTCAATGACGTTAGCCGGCGTTAGCCGGCGGCGCTGCCTGGTGTGCGTGAAAAAAAATGACGTACACCAGGCAGCGCCGGCGTAGGGGAATATGGAACTTGGGCGCCAAAAAATGGGGCAAGTCAGGCTGAGGCAAATTTTTTGGCTCAACCCGATTTGCGCCATTTTTTTCGACTCCCAACCCCCATTGAAATGACTCCTGTCTTAGCAAAGACAGGAGTCATGCCCCCTTGCCCAATGGTCATGCCCAGGGGACTTTTGTCCCCTGGGCATGGTCATTGGGCATAGTGGCATGTAGGGGGGCACAAATCAGGCCCCACTATGCCACAAACAAAAAAAAAAAAAATTAAACTTACCTGAACTTACCTTATGTTCCCTGGGATGGGTCCCTCCATCCTTAGGCGTCCTCCTGGGTTGGGCAAGGGTGACAGGGGGGGTCCCTGGGGGCATGGGAGGGCACCTCTGACCAGGCGCTAAAAAATGACGCAAAAGCGGCTGGACGTCATTTTTTTTGACCCGCCCACTCCCGGGCGTGAGTAATACGGCGCACATGCCGCGAAGTCAATTTTTTAGACGGGAACGCCGACCTTGCATATCATTAACGCAAAGTAGGTGTCCACGCAAAAAAATGACGCAATCTCCATGGACTTTGGCGCTAGACGCGTCTAACACCAAAGTATAAATATGGAGTTAGTTTTGCGTCGGAATTGCGTCAAAAAAATTACGCAATTCCGGCTCAAACAGAGTATAAATATGCCCCTAAATTTGAGGAACAATGCAAAGTGGGCTACACAAACATGGGTAGAGTTTGTTGATGCATCTGTGAAAGTTACTAAACTGCTGGCTAAAATGTAACCAGGTTGATACCTATGAGGGCTTGTACAGTTTAATTGTGAAATAACACATTTTGACAAATTGTTCCTCAGAGAAGATACATCAGCATCAGGTAGACTCCAAGCTTTCTACCCCTAAAGAGTTGGCAAAAGGGCTGATGGGTAGGTTAGAACTAGAATTCCTAACAAGCATCTGGGTGGAGATCCCAAGAAGGGGGGGTAGGCCTACAGAAGGAAAAGAATGGAGGTTGTACGCACTACAAAAGCATTTCCTTAGAACCACAGCACCCTGAAAAGGAGGATAATACATCTCCCCCAACAGAGTAGTGAAGATCCTAAACTTGAAAAGTTCATAAATAAAATGCCCTGCTTTAATTGTCAGCATGTGGGCACTATAGATGGGACTCAGCTTATCCCAACAAAGGGGTAGGCCCTGGGGTTGTCAGTGTAGCCTTTGGGAATTGCTCCTCAGATGAGGACATCCTTGTACTTTTTAACTAGGAAAAGGGCCCAGAGGGTAAGTTGGGATCTCAGAGGGAAGTAAACACGTTCACCACATACAGGGTGAATGGGATGCCAATCACTACCCTGAGAGATACTTTTGTCAGTCACACCATTGTGCATGACAGGTTGGTAACCCATGATTAATATTTGCCAGGAGAGACCAAAAGTATAAGAGCTGTCCAAGGTGACGTTAATCATAAGTTAACCTTACATTAAGGCTTTAATAACTTTAGATGGTTCCCTTAGTTGGCAGATGATGGTAGTTAGTCCGGATCTCCCCCTTATTGTCTCCTTGGAAATGGCCTCCCAAAGGTAGATCTGAGCCCAAAGGAGGTACTTGCCCAGTGCAGTTCCTATCCCTGGGATTCTGGAGGTGCTGGACCTACAGGTAGTAAAAGTAGGTCCCAGAAGAAAGGTGTAGGAGGCTGGCCCTTCATGTAGTGTGTAAAGCTAGGCACACTGTGTAGGCGGTCCAGGCAACCACACGTTGGTTTACAGGAGTAAAACTAGATAACCTGATGCTCTAATTTTGGAGGTAGCTTGGTCGAGCAATTGGGCTAATCTTGGAGAAGTGTAAAACATTTGATGTGTTCACAGTGTCAATCTTGCAACTCACACACTCAAAGGAATAACTCAAGACCAATTTCTATAAAATACTTCCGGTTTTTATATAATTTTTAATAACAAGATTATTTTGAGATATGAATTCCTGCACTTTTAATAAAATTGGCATTCTTTTGAGTTAATACGCACCATAGGAATTAATGGTGGATCAACTTTAAAAATACACATAAAATTACACAGTTGGTTTACCAAGTTCTTCTCTTGCAAGTTGACTGAAGTCATCGGTGGGCACGCTGTGCCAGCTGGTGTAGTTCAGGCAGCTCCTGGTTCTGGCGGGAGCAGCAGCAGAAGGTTGCTAGAGCTGGGCCAAATGGAAACACTCTGCAGTGGTAAGTTTAAAGTTGGATATTTGGGGTCCCCTTGGAGTCTTGAGGTCGCAAGGGGTAGGGGACCCTTAGGGCACAGAAGGTTCTTTGTTGCAGGGCACTGGGTGGCCGGGTGCAGAGCGAATTGGTGAGCCAAGAGTTGTGCTCAATGATGCCTTCTGGAGCAGGAGGTAAGTTGATTCCAGGGTCAGTTGCAGGACAGTGGGGGCACTCTGGTAGGAGGGTTTTCCTGAAGTCCCTTGATTAGGTCTTCCTCCTGGTCCAGTTGCAGCCTCAGATGGGCTATTTGTAGGAGGCTGGCCTGGTTTGTAGTGGGTACCAAAGGTACTTACACCATACACAAGGTCCAGTTATCCCTTATTAGTGAAATGTAGTCAGTGTCTAGAAGCCAAGCTCTCTAGGTGTAGTGTGCGAGAGCAGCCAATGCCTAACTAGGAGTCATGCAAAGCTCATGCAATACCACTGTAGTCACACAGTACTTACACACATGAAATAAAATACTCAGTTTACTTTATTTTGGTGACACAAATGCCCTAGAGACTATACTCCCTTAGGAGGTAAGTAAAATACACATTAAAGTACACTACAATACAGTAATAGCTGTAAAACAGGTAGAAAACAGTGCAAATAGTGAGAATCACAATAGTTAGAAATGGGCCTAGGGTGGACACAAACCATATACTAAAACAGTGGAATGCAAAAGTCGTTTTCCCACCTAGGCAAGTGTAGTGTTTAGAGGGGCATTGGGAGAGCCAAGGAAAGCAGAAGAAAATCATAGTAAAATTCCTAGAACACACAAGATTTTGAAAGAACTGCAAGACACCAATGATGGATTCTTGGACCTGAAGACCTGTGGAAGAAGGGGACCAAGTCCAAGGAGTACTGAAGAGTCCATGGATAACAGGATCCTCTGCTAACCTGGATGAAGGTGCAAAAGAAGAACCAAGAGCGAAGAAGAACAGTCAGTACTGCACCCAAGAAGACGGATGCAGGTTCGTGGTTGGTGCAGATGATGTCTCATGCTGGATGGATGACTGCAGTCTGGTTTGCATCGCTGGATTCTGCCAACAAGCCTTAGCACATGCAAAGTACGCAGTTAGTGGAAAATGGCTCTGCCTGGGACCAGGAGGGACCTGGTGGCCCCTACCCAGGAGGGGGAGACAGAGGGGGCACTCAGCAACTCAGAGAGCCCTCAGAACACCAGGCAGCGCACACAGGAGTCCCACAGCACGGGGACAAAGAGGTCCAATCGGAGGCCCATGCAGCAGTACGACAAAGGCTCCCATGCCTCCAGAGAACCACTCAGGAAGATGTGCGCCACAGGATAGAGTGCTGGGGGCCGGGGCTGCACGGTGCATGAAGAACTTTGTGGAAGGATGGCAACAAGCATTGGCAACTGCAAAACACACTTTGCACGGGGGTACTGTCATGCGTGGGGAGGCAAGCTCTTACCTCTGATTAAGTTGGACAACTGGACCTTAGGAGCGTCAGGACCACTGCAGTCCACCACCAGTGTTGCTGGATCCATGCACTTCTTCAGGAGAGGAGACCCACACTATGGGGCGTTGCTGCAGAGGAGTGCCTGCTGAAGCAGGGAAGTGACTCCTTCACTTCAAGGGAAATTCCTTCGTTCTTCTGGTGCAGGCTGAAGACTGGCTGCCCTCTGAGGATGAATTACCCTGAAACAGTTGCAGTTGCTGGCATGAGCTAAATATACAATGTTACAGAAGTCGTCTTTGCTTCTTTGTTGCACTTTGTAGAGTTCCTGGAGGGTCCAGATGCAGTTTCGTCAGTAGAAGGTGAATTAAAGAATGCAGAAGATTCCTGCTTGAGTCCTGCAATCTGAATCTGAGGAAACAACCCTATGAGAGACCCTAAATAGCCCTGAAAGGTGGATTGGTCAGCCACACAGGTAAGCACCTATCAAGGGAGGGCTCTGACGTCACCTGCTGGCACTGGCCACTCAGATGTTCCCAGAGTGCCCCACTGCCTTGGGATCCAAGATGGCAAAACCCAGGACACTCTGGAGGAGCTCTGGGCACCACCACTGGGGTGGTGATGGACATGGGAGTGGTCACTCCTCTGTCCTTTGTCCAGTTGCATGCTAGAGCAGGAACTGGGGGTCCCTGAACCGGTGTAGATTGGATTATGCAAGAAGGGCACCATCTGTGCCCTTAAAAACATTTCCAGAGGCTCTGGGAGGCTACCCCTCCCATGCCTGTAACATCTATTTCCAAACAGAGAGGGTGTAACACCCCTCTCTCAGAGGAAATGCTTTGTTCTGCCTTCCTAGGCTCGAGCTGCTTGAGCAACAGGAGGGCAGAAACCTGTCTGTGAGGTGGCAGCAGCTGGGGCTGCCTGGAAAACCTCTGAAGGCTGGTATGGCAGTACTGGGGGTCCACTGTGGAGCCCCTAGAGTGCATGGAATTATACAACCAATGTGATAATGAACATTGGGGTATAATTCAAAGATGTTAGACACTTTACATGGCCATATTCAGAGTTACCATTGTGAAGCTGGACATAGGTATTGACCTATGTACAATGCACCCGAGTATGAGCTCCCTATGGGTGGCAAAAGTAAAGCTGCAGCTCATAGGGATCCCCTGGAAACCCAATGCCCTGGGTAACTAGGTACCATATACTAGGGACTTATAAGAGGGAATCAGTATGCCAATTGTGAGTGGAATACTGTGTTAACAGTATCCAACAATCACATTTAAAGGGGAGAGAGCATAAGCACTGAAGTCCTGGTTAGCAGGATCCCAGTGACACAGTCAAACACACTGTCAAAAAGGGGAAAAATGGGGGTAGCCTTGGTAGAAAGAGGCTGCTTTCTCACACTTACCTGACCCACAAAAATCATCCTAACTACTTATGCAGCTGTTAAGCAGGAGGTTGTGACATCTCGGTTAACAGAACAGAGTGGAAAAGGGTGTGTGCTACAAGATGTGGAAACCCCTCACTCAGAAAAAGCAGAAGGACACCTTGTACCCAATGAAACCTATTGCATAGCACATCCACCTGCCGGTGTTGACCTAAAGGTGTAGTTCTAGGTATTGACAGCTGTCATCAACCTCTCCTGAGTGTTAGCCTTCAAAGCTGTACTGTCTTTGGCATGGTGGTCTGATGCCACGTTAAGTAGTCAGTTATGCCCCCTGAGGCTGTTGGTCATGGTGGAGTTACTCCTGTTTTGGATACCCTCTGTGGGGCCCTGGGTTAGCAGAGGTAGGTACCTCTGGCCCCAAGAAAAAGGAAATAAAAAGAGTAGGTTAAAGTCCAGTTCAGGATGTGTCCTGTCAAAATGGAGGTTGGTCAGATTCCCAGTGCAGATGACTGTCAGAAGGATGTATGGAAGAGTAGCCTTTGCAATGATGCCTGCCAGCTTTCTAAATCCATCCTCATCTAATGCCCATGAAGACTCACCAGGGTGTGGTTGAGGCATCCCAGGAGTATTAGCTGGGGTAGGGGGTGTGAAGAAACAGGCTTTCTGCAATTTTTGCCCCATTTTTGGACTATTAGCTGCTGTTTTTTTACTTCGAGTGTGCACTTAGTGTTCTTTCACTTTCAGAATGGTATTGTTAATTGGGAGTACCCAATTGGCAGGTGCTGACTTACTTAGAAGTCCCTAACATATGGTACCCAGGTCATGTAAAGCTAGCTGTCCCACACCAGAGTTTCAGCACTGGTTGAGGCACTCGGTGCAACTATATATATGTCTCCTCTAAAGCAGACCTATTAAGCCCTATGGCAAGGAGATATATATTGTTAAGATGGACATAATACCTGATATGTCTATATAGCAAATCTCTAAAGTGTCGGCGTTTGCTGAGGACAGTTAAGTAACCTTAACTGCAGGGTTCACGATTGGCACTCCAAGGCATTTCCTGACAGAGGCTACCTAACTATGCAGATTAAGGTATCCAATTAAAGGGGGCACTAAATGCCACTCAATGGTGCAGTCAACATTTCTGTCAAATCCAATGCTAGCCACTATTGTGAAGTTAGCCATACCTTGACCCAGCTGGTCCAGTCACTTTACAGAGGCACAGGGACTGAGACAGGTTTCTGCCCACCTGAGGAAACATGTGAACAGCTCCCACTCCTGTAACAAAGACTGCTGATAGACTGTGGGTGTGACCCCCCTCCCACAGAATGGGCTGCAAATAGTGTTAGCCCAAAAGGCAGGCATAAACATCACCGCCTTTGAACATTAGTGGGAGAACCGTGCTGCGCAGGAAGCCTTTTGTTTCCCCTAGAAAGGGTAGAGCTAGGCCCAAGGAAAGGAAAACAGGTTCCAGAACAGGAATTCAGTGGACGTGCAGGGCTTAGTAGCCACACCATTAGCTGTGGGCTACCGAGTCCCTCACACTTGAGAAAGAATTCAGCCATGTTGCCTGTGGCACGCAAGATGCAATTTTGGATTACCAGATGCCCACCATCACTGGAACTGTGTCACCAGAAAGGAGGGTACCTACTAGCCCAATGGCTACTGACCACGTTGTCCCCTCAGGCATTTAGTGGAATATAATGGCACCCTGGCACCCGAGACATCAGTACTCACTGGATTTTGACCAAGGAGTAGAAGAGGACAACTTTGTACCCATTTGAAACATGCAAAAAGAGGCTGTGAAGCCAAAGCTACTGCACCTGCTGCACTTTGGGCTAGCAGAGTTTAGACCCTGCTCAGCATGTTTGTCTTGGGGACAAGTTGATCCGCAGCCTCAATCTGAAGCAGAGTCTTCAAGGTTGGTCTCCCAGAACTGCACTCAAAACATCACATTGCTTGTAATAAAGGCACTTGCAAAGACACTAAACATTTAAAAATCATTTCTGAAAGAATATCTTCGAAGTAATTCAGCATTTAAAGGCCTGAATCCATCATCCAAGAACATGGCTGCCATGCATTCACAGTGCCATCATGCATCTTCAGCAATTTTGGCTCCTTTTTTCCTTTTGGCTGGCATCAACAGCATTGACAACATGCACTTGGTTAAAGTCAAATGTTTGCCACACCACTTTAAGTGTGAGACCCATTGGCTTTGCCAATAATCATTCTAAGGACTGTGAGTGGAAGCTTCTAGGCTCAAGACAAATTTCAAAAGGGGGTTCTTAAAATAATACAACATTTGAAAAACTGAATCCATAGTCCAAGAATATTCTTTACATCACAACATAGCTGTCTCAGTAAGGATTTAGGTATATATTTAAAATGTAGGTAAATATCATTACAATTCTGTTAAGATGGCAAGACTGGTGCACCTGTGGAAACCATGACTTAAATCTTCAATCCATATGATTAAATTAGTTCTCAAAAGTTTACACCAAACCACCAGGGGATTCAACAAATACTTTCTTTACTCACCCAAATTTGACAAGATTAATCTTAATTGTGATATCTTCTTTATTAAATGCATCTGCCAGATTACTCCCATCTAGACCACTGGCAGCCCAATCTGTTTGAATAACACAATTAAGAAACACTATGTTATCCTCCAGTCTGTGTGTTGGTAAGGGTCCAATTTAGGTAACAAGAAACTACAATTTAGTAACAGTGAAACTCTTAGACACTTACACGTTCACATTTTCCTTATCACAATCCACAGTATACTGAGGTGAAGTGACAAACCTACCTGGGCCAGCATTGTAGAATTAGTTATCCTAAACACATATATCCTCCTAGGGATCTATATAAACTCCTGTCTCTCCCTTGCTAGGCACTTTAGTGGCCCACCTTGAGCCTTGAAAAAATACAAAACAGCTATCAACCAATCATCAGGAGTCTTTGAGGACTAAATACCTCTGTACAAATTCTAGGAACAGAGGTAAATCAAAAGGGAATATGTCAACACCTGGAAATTTAGGAGACTGACTACATCTGTTGGTAAAGTGGGCAAAAAAGTATTGTGGGGATGCTAGGAGATAACATTTGTAGAGATATCATCTTGAATCTAATGGGGAATGAAACAAAGATAAATATTTAAAATACTGGAAGGGTCTGTAATACTTCAGTGGTTTATATCCACAATGTCTGTTTTCAACTTCACTCTAAAGCCAAAGTGTGTCTTCCTTGAATCTTTTACAGCCTGAGAGGCCTCCTCCTTCACATGATGCTCTGGGAGTGACTACATTGTTAATACATGGGCTTCCCATGTGGCTGTGTCTGTACCTGCGTTCACTTGTCAATTCTTTTCCCTGGCTTAGCCCATTTACCAATTGCCATAACTTTTTGATGTTCCTCTGTTTGTTATACATGAGGAGCTTGGTCCCCAAATCTTCATAATATCTCTGTTTTGCCATCCAGCAATTTTTCCTGTATTTAGCTCTTAGTTGAAAAAAGCGTAGTTTTATTGGTGTTCCTTCCCCAGTGAATATCCTTTGCAACTTTTTTTGTTTCGCTAGAGACCTGGTTTTTTAATTTGTGCAGTATTTTGTTGTACCATGGCTGTTCCACTGGACCACTTTTAACTTTGTTATTCACATCCATTTCCGTAATTGAGGAATGCTTTTTAATGGGGAATTTGTTCAATAGAGAATCACACAAGTGCTTCCAAGCCGTCGCCCGATCTCCTTGGTTCTGTTCTGCTTGTCTCTGTTTTCTTAATTTTTCTTTAAGCTCTTCAATGGTCCCTACATAGCGATACACTTCTTCCATCACTTTCGCGAGGCCCAGCCCCCTCCATTTCAGTTTTTTTATACCAGAAGTCACTGGGGCAGAGATTATGATACTAGCAGAAGGAAGCCGATTCATTTGTGCCGTATCTTAATAAGATGTGGGAAGTGGTCGCTCTCTGGGCGTTCTTGGATCATATATGCAGAGATTAGTGGCAGTGAGAATTCACTTATTAATGTCAAGTCAATATTTTTATTTTTTGTGTGCCACTTGAAAAAGTTACTGGTGCAGAGAGCACGTCCCCTTCAAAGGACGTCAAGCAACACAAACCCAGATTTTGTAGCCTTTTATTCAGGTGTATTCCATTGAAGGGTTTTGTGCTGCCTTTACTCAAATCTAAGGGTAGCATCCTTATATTGCCTCTGCAGCATTTTTAAAATACTGATCAATATTTCCATATTTTCCCTATTTTGAGCTTTATTCGGTTCAATATATACATTGATCAACAGTAATGTTCTGTCAGAACCAGATGAAACCTGGGGTTCCAACTTTATTGGTAGCAACCAGTCAATTCCCAAATAAATCAGTTTGATGACCCAGTTGATATTCATAGAGCAGTATGTTGTGAGGCCACCCTTGGGGTGTCCGCATCTTTGAGGTTGTTTTGCAGAAATATTAATCCCAGTATATCCATAAATTTGAATTGGCTCGATACACCATGTTTCCTGGAACATGATAATATCAAACTGTTGTACGAAGCTCAGAGCCACCACGTCGGTAACCAGATTTTTTTAAACCAGGAAAATATGTAGATACTTTCTTCAGTTACTGGATTTCCATCAGGACCAATTGTGGCTATTGTCATTTAAGTTTTGCCAGCCTACTTGTTTGAAAGTCGAAGGCATTACAATAAGAACTTGATGGTACATTCCGTGATGTAGCATACTTTGGTGCTTTACTATTGTTAAATTTCTACCCCAACCACTCCTTTTAAAATCGAGCTGCCCTTCTTTTTTCCAGTACCAAAAGGTTAGTTAATTTTTGTAGTATGATGCCCCATGCGCTGAACGTGTCTTGATGCACTAAAATTTGATTGATTATGGCAGTCATAGCCCAGGATGTTAATGTTGCCTCTTTGTTATTTGGATGTGGAGTAAACTTCATAGTCATCAATTCTGTTGTGGAGATATGAGCCAGGGACTGAATTGCATTTATTAGCTTTAATATTGTACCTCTATTTAAAATGTCAAATGCCCCCTTTGAATGATAGCAAGGGATTAAAAGTAATTTATCATCTTCTGAAGCCACGTTGTCCCTGTTGATCCTCCACTAAAACTTTTTCGGTAAGTTGGGATACTGACCCCCAGGCGGGGACTGCCAGTTTCTACAAAAAGGTAATGTGGATGGGCCAGTGCAGCAAATTACATCCAAGCTCATTCTCCAAATGTTTTCAAAAGTGCTTTGCAGAGTTCAGAGCCAGGCAGAAGACAATTTGGCTCTCTGACACGCAAGTGTCAGTGTATGTCAGTTTGTATCCTACTGTCCTGTTCATGGCAGCGTGACAGCTGTCAATTGGCCCAGAATTTCTTCACCTACGGGAGCATGATGTAGGGCCAGCACTACTTATAGCTATGCTACTTATCTGTTCGCCAATCAAACAGGACGTTAGGCAGTTGTGCTTTTTGAAATCTCCATATGGAATTTACTCCGAAAAAAAGAAACAAATCTGTTTGAAAAAGTACCAAATTTGGCAATGTATGTAGTGTGTGATCTCGACCACCTTTGGTGTTTTTCTTGGTTTGATGCCTTTTGATCTAGATTTTACAGAGAAAAAGGCAACTATCTGCCAGTACAGTGGGCAAACAAACGAGTGAAACAATGGGGAAGGGTGTGTAGGCCTACAAAAAGCGAATGCCAAATCCTTCCTAAAATCAAAAATGGGCAAGATGGTGCGCTATATTATTTTTTAGTGAAGTGGTCCCTTGCCCCTAAAAAGCAATTCTCCCAGCGATAGCAATTTCTGGAGGACTTTGCATGAGTGGGAGACCTACTGAGGCATTATGAAAATGTGGGTGGGTCTTCGGTCCTGCCACCTTTGTCCTTCTCTCAATGGCCTGTAAGAGAGTTTCACGATGAAACACAGGGTACTACCTAGCCCATATCTCTATAATACATGTACATTAATTGACATATACTATGTTATATGTATTGTGTTTTGTAACACATGTGGTGTAAATAAAGCCAATATATATGGAATAGTACATTTCAAAAGTATGCCTTATGTTTGGAAAGAAATGTACAATATTTTGTGAAAAAAAGCATTTTTAAGATGAACACTCATTGACAAATTACTTTTTTAATATATTAATTGGAATACTGTTCATGTTGTTAGCCCTTTAGTTTAAATATCTGGATGAAGGTGAAGTGCTAAGGAAGGCTATGGTAAAATGTATTAGAGGCAGCCAATATGCAGAGTAGAGTTTACAGTTTCACTGTCCACTCCATAGACCTAATTGCGAGGCTGTGCTCGCAGTGGCAGGCAGGACTGCTGCTGTTGTGACGGTCTGACTGCCACATCTGACCGCCAGGGTTCACCAGCACCGTCAGTATCCATGATCCTGGTGACCTGGCGGTGGTTGAGATTGTAATCAACCAGGGAACTGCTGCATGCAGCACTGCCCTGCGGATTAGCACCTTGTTCTCTGCCAGCCTTTTCATGGCGGATTCACCGCCATGAAAAGGCTGGAGGAGAACAGATGTAAGGGGCCACGGGAAGGGGGCCCTGCACTGCCCCATGGACTTTGCATGGACAGTGCAGGCCCCCCCCTGTCCAACACCATCGCAATGTTCACTGTTTCCCTTGAAGACATTGCCGCTAGCTTGATCACATGCCGGGGACAATACTGTAGCCTGTTTCCCAGCTAGACCTAGCGGGAAACTCCTAATAACTCCGGCGGACTGGTCGCCACAAATGCAAAGGCCACCCTTTTGGGAGTTTGCTGTACCATCTTTCCCGTCCGCCAAACCCTTAATCGGGGTCTATATGTTGATTTATGAAAACTCTGGAATTACGGTGCTATAAATACCCCAAAATGTTTTGGAAAGTCTGTGTTGAAGTAATATGGGACAGAGACAAGTGTGCTCAGTACAGTGCAGTAGACTGCTGCAAAGTAGTGCTGGCTCCCCACTTTTGTACTATGAGGCCCATTGTGGCAGCGGGATCATTTCCCACTGTTTTAAGAGTCACTGCTGCAGTATCCCTCAACACCTTTAGTTTTTGGCAAAAAATTACTCTAGGAGCTAAGCAGCTATGCAATCAGATACAAAAGCACATAATTATGAATTGCAAGAGTACTCTACTATTCAACAGTGAATGTCAAAAATATTGATTAATTATATGTATTTTAATTGATTATTTGTTACGTAAATGGTTTGTTTAATTTAAATGACATTTAGTGATTGATAAGCATATTTAATGCCACACTTTGTAAAATGTATTTAATATCTTTATTTTTAATTGTTTTATTTAAGTAGTATATAAATTTTACTATGGTTTTATTTATAATTTAATTTCATTGTTTCACTGTTTATGGTTTTTAGAGAAATAGGGAATGAAGCAGATTTTATGTAAACATTTATTTTTTCAACTTACTTGATTATTTTTATTATGATTTTTCCTTTTTTATCTATATAGTATATATTTTTATTTGCACTATATTTTTCTTGATTTTATGTACTTAGTTTCCCTAATTTTGTTTACAGTGGAGTAGGAATAGTCAATGTAACCCCTTCTAAATTCAATACATCTCTGTCGTTGTTTAGACTGGAGTGGGAATAGTAAATCTAATCACTCCAAATGTCAACACTTTCTCTACTTTTCCTCAGATTCACGTGGGAATAGTAAGGGGCATATTTATACTCAGTTTGCGCCGAATTTGCATCGTTTTTTTCGACGCAAATTTGACGCAAAAATAACTCCATATTTATACTTTGGCGTTAGACGCGTCTAGCGCCAAAGTTCATGGAGTTAGCGTCATTTTTTGGCGTGAACACCTTCCTTGCGTTAATGATATGCAAGGTAGGCGTGCCCGTCTTAAAAAATTACTCCGATGCATATGCGTCGGATTTATACTCCCGGGCAAAAATGACGCCCGGGAGTGGGCGGGGCAAAAAAACCCGCATTTGCGCCTCTTTTTAACGCCTGGGTCAGGGCAGGCATTAAGGGACCTGTGGGCTCAGAATGAGCCCAGAGGTGCCCTCCCATGCCCCCAGGGACACCCCCTGCCACCCTTGCCCACCCCAGGAGGACACCCAAGGATGGAGGGACCCACCCCAGGGACATTAAGGTAATTTCAGGTAAGTATTTTTTTTAAATTTTTTTTTGTGGCATAGGGGGGCCTGATTTGTGCCCCCCACATGCCACTATGCCCAATGACCATGCCCAGGGGACATAAGTCCCCTGGGCATGGCCATTGGGCAAGGGGGCATGACTCCTGTCTTTGCTAAGACAGGAGTCATTTCAATGGGGGTTGGGCGTCGTAAAAAAATGGCGCAAATCGGGTTGAGGCGATTTTTTTGCCTCAACCTGACTTGCACCATTTTTGGACGCCCATACTCTATTTTCCCCCTACGCCGGCGCTGCCTGGTGTATGTCGTTTTTTTTCACGCACACCAGGCAGCGCCGGCGGCTAACGTCATTGAATAAATACGGCGCCCGCATTGCGCTTCAGAATGGCGTTAGCCGGCGCTAATTTTTTTGACGCAAAACTGCGTTAGCGCAGTTTTGCGTCAAAAAGTATAAATATGGCCCTAAGTATTATCCCTTCAAAGTCCGACACTTTCCCCACTCTTACTTAGATTGAAGCCTGAATGGTAAATCTTACACTGCTTTTGGAAGTGGGAACAGTAAATGTAATCACTCCAAAGTGTAACCATTTTTTCTTCTTTTGTTTAAATTACAGAACATATGTTAGCTAATGTTTATTTTTAAATGGCTTTTTTAAAAATATTTAAATATTTTCTATTTGTGTAATGTTTGTATTATTTTTTTGAAAAATTGACTTTTTAGTTGAATGTTTTAATATTAATTTTATTCAGGTAATTAATTTTGATTTAACTTTTGCCAATTAATTTTTTTAATTGTATTTTTGTAGTTGCTGTAAATATTACAAATGTATTTTAATTGTTTAAATATTGTTTTATACTGTTTAACATTCATCCACCAAGCTCCCGACGAGGAGGTTGCTGCTGTGCTGATGACCTCCCCGCCGGCTCCATTATGACATTCCCACTGGGCAGGTGTGGCAGCATTGTTGGCAGGTTTTAATAGAGTCAGCGGCAGTGCTGCAATATTCAGGGGGAATCAGCACCTTTAAAATGCGCACTGTTTGCACAGCAGATAGTGTGCAGTTCAAAGGTGCTGGGCAGGGAGACCACTGCACTGCCCCCACTGCACTGCCCATGCCACAAGCATGGGCAGTGCAGGCCCCCCCCTGTGGTCCCTTGCACTTGTTCTCCACCAGACCTTTTTTGGCTGTTAAACCGCCATGAAAAGTCTGATGGAAAACAAGGTTGTAAACAGCAGGGTGGTGCTGAGTTCAGTGCTGCCATGGCTGATTACAACCAGAACTGCTATCAGCCCATTCAGAACAATGCACCTGGCGGAGGCAGCAGTCTTTTGGCTGTCCAACCGCCAAACTCTCGAACTTTTTGTCATGTAAATTTGACATGAAGTTGCGAATTATTAATTATCCTTACGTTAAATGTAAGCATTGTCAAGCAATCATAGTCTAAGGGCCTGATTTGAGTTTGACGGTCGGAAAACCCGACTGTCAGACCCGTGGTGAGGAGACCGCTGTGGAGGTGCAGAGGTGGCGGTCTCCCTATCAGCCCTATTACAAGTTTTCCACTGGGCTGACCGGCAGAAGCCAACGTTACAGCCGGTCAGCAGAGTGGTAAATGTGCAGCAGCTTTGGACTCAGCTCCATATTGAGCCGAGTCCAATGTTGCTGCACAGGGGACAGTTGGACAGTGCGCATTTCGACAGTGCTGAGGAGGTGGGTCCCTGCACTGCCACTGACAATGTCATGGGCAGTGCAGGGGCATCCCTGTCGCCCCCTGCACTTGTTCTCCACCAGCCTTTTCAAGGCAGTTGAACTGCCATAAAAAGGCTGGAATCAGCAGGGAGGCACCGACCTCACTACTGCCCTGGCTGATTACAGCCAATACTGCTGTCAGCCTGACGGAACCTGAGACGCTGGAGGAGACAGCAGTCCTCTGGCGGTCAGACCGCCAGGATCATAATGTGGCCGTCAGACCACCGCAGCGGTCAGCTGCCACTGTGAGTCTGACGGTCTTGAGACCATCAGATTCGTAATCAGGGCCTATGTAAGGACCTCTTTTGCAGATACAACACTATTTCTCCAGTCCTAATTTCTTTACCAGTGACATCCACCTATGCCACACACATGGCACAATCTTCAGAGAATAGCAACGTTTCAACTTTTACCTGTGAACTGATAGTTGTCATAATACAATAACAGATGATAGAAATAACTTTAATATAAAACATATTCAAACAGTCAACAAAGGGGTATTCACATCAAATCTTTTTGTAAAGACAAATTGCTTTTATATGATAATACATAAATCCATAATGTTGCTCAAACGAACGTGGAATGGAGAAGCCTGCTCCTATTTCTCATGAATGCATTAATTTGTTTATAAAGGTCTGTTGAATGAATGTGTGTGTGGGATAGTATACTAGATGATTGACTACGGAGTGAATCATAATCTTATTTGGTCTTGAAAGTTATTAATTTTTTTATGGAATTACTTTTCGCTATATGTATATATCTTGATAATAAAAGTATGGGCCTGATTCTAACTTTGGAGGACGGTGTTAAACCGTCCCAAAAGTGGCGGATATACCACCTACCGTATTACGAGTCCATTATATCCTATGGAACTCGTAATACGGTAGGTGGTATATCCGCCACTTTTGGGACGGTTTAACACCGTCCTCCAAAGTTAGAATCAGGCCCTATGTCTTTAATTTGGGTGGAGTTATCTTTTCTGTAATAACAGCAGCAGTTTCACCTTATGCTGCTATTCCAAAGCTTGAGTGTTGGAATCAGAAAAGTCCCATGCATGGCTCTGAATAGCATGTGACCGTGCCTTGAACTGGCCATTGGATCCAGCTTTAAAGCTGGTGTTACCGGTTCCGAAACAGTGCCTCTCATCTCTCCCTAACCCTCTCTTGCATGCATTTTGTTAGATTAGTAAAGCTACTCATACCAATGTAGGGTATCAGACACTTAACATCACACACACATTATACAGAGATAAGGAATCAGTCTATAAGAAATGTTACACAGGACAATGAGGATTACAGTGTGTAGGATTCGCATGTCATCCATACTAGTAGGCAGAATATTTTAAGAGCGTTTGGCTTGGAGGAGCACAAAGTCAGGATTTAGAGCGTGGTTGGGGTTGGCTTTACTAATAACAACGTAACCAAACAAACCCTTTTTAGCAACATTAGGATATTGAAAGACTGGTAAAAACATAACTGATCTATCCACATAAAATATACTTCTGTGATCTGCATGGTACACATTATTTTCAGCAGGCATATTAACCCTCTCCCCTTCTTTATGATGAGGCAAAACTTCCATTACACAAAACTCCAATCTGTCTTTAGCAGGAACATTCATGACCAGAGTTATCTTGACATGTTTATTGTTGGCTGAAACGTTCTGGACACACAAAGAACTCAGCAACAGGTGCTTTTAAACCCCCAAGTAATTTCTAAACACAGCACCACACCTAACCTCCCCAAACTCAGCACCAGGTCTGGCTGCACTGTTGCACCCTGAAGTTGGCCCTGCTGGCCATTTAAGCTGAAGCTTTTTGACATCTGACTCAGTAAATATGATGAACCTGAGTGAGCTCTGGTAGTCATTTTATGACATGCCCTAAGATATATTGCAGGGCCTGGTGGTCAGAGGGGTACTATGTTGACCATCTTGTGGAGAAGCAAGATTGCTGAAAGGTCACTGGGCAGTAGTGAACTGACAGTGGTGGCATCAATACAGACCCTAGTGGTGGCAGAGGAATTTATATGTGTCACCTGCTAGGGACAGAGGCCTATCATCCTCTCAGTTTTTTACATTGGTGCTGCCAGTCCCCAGTTACTGGTGCTTTGCTATGTACGTGGGACACAAATGTTGCTAGCATGTTTACATTACCTGTGTGTGTAGATGATGGATGAAGAGTGTGCATGACACATTAATGCAGCCACAATGGGTTCTATTTTGTGTTGCTACAGTATAATGATATCTAAGGTGGAGGCTTAGAGAGAGCGCAGACAGTAGATGTGAATTGAAGGATTGTACCAAGAGATTCTAGGGTTTCTTTGTAGAGGGCCACACAGAGGGGATTTAAGAAAAGGCATAGATGGTTTCTATTAAACTAGTGAGTTTTTGCCTGCTCTTTTCTGGCCCATTGATAACTGGAAAAGCTACTTCCTACAGGTAAACAGGTAATTAGGTAGGGAAGTCCCCTTTAGTGTTGTGCTGATGTTTTGTTTTGCTCGTGACTGGGAACTCACAACCCCTCTTGCCTTCCTGCTCATACTGACAAAGACCGTGGCTAGACCAGTCAATATGGAAATAGCAAAAGATCAGACCAGCTTTACAGCGATCACAGAACTGAGTGGATGGAGTACATAAGGACTGCCTGAAACTTGGGTATATACATTCTTGATAGAGGTGGTGTTTGGTGGTGCAAGTTGAGAAGCTGTGGCACCTTCATCTAGCTTTCTCAAATGTTGGCACTGCCAGAGAGAGAGAGCAGAAGAAGATTGTAAAAGTGCCATAAAAAGATCAACATCAACAAAGAAGACTGCATCCACTTGGACTTTTCACTATTGTACCAGCAGGTGGGAACTTTGGTTAGGAATAGGGAGATATATGTTTTCATCCAAGGGAGATCCAAGTGGCACAATCCACAGGGTTGTGAGCAATGCAATTTTGGTGCAACATGTTCACAACTGCTACTGAAGATGGCACTGCTTACCTAAGGCTAAAAGTACTAGTAGGTTTTTGTGACCTGGGTCCCTGTTAGCTGAGTCAGGGCCAGAACTGCAACATCCCAGCTCAATGGGCTATACAGAGTGCACCCCATCTGGTTAAGCATCGCCCCAGCTAAGCAGCAACACTTGCAGGTACTGTCTACCAGGAATTACACAAGCTTTCCAGCAAAGACAGGGTGGAACTGCAACATTGCATGCCCGAATGGAAGGTGACTGCACATGTTTTAAGGACTTAAATAGTATCCTGATAATGAGCTAAACTCAAATAGCTATCCCACGAGTCCCAGATCCCAGCCAGACCCCCCTCACCTGTCCAAGTGCCAATGTACTTTACCACAAAAAATATCCTCTAAATTAGCAAGGGTACTGTTTCTCAATAGTACCACTGATGAATGCTAACTGCTAAATATTAGCAGTATTTCCATTGTGAGTGTTAACATTAAAGAACCTTTCTTTAAAACAAAATATACTGATGAAACTGTTTTTAAATTTTTCTTTTTATTTGTTGATTCCACAGTCTGTAACTCCACAACACCTTCTTGAGCAGCAGCAGCCTATTCTTCTGGGTGGAGGGGCCACACAGGCCACACTCCCCCACCTTTTAGCTGACATGAACTGTGTCTATCAGACTGAGCAAAGGTTAGCCTTACAGCCACTCTTCATTTTCAGATCAGACAGTCAAGAGTTAGACATGCACTAAATGCACAGGTGCCTGGCTGCCCGAGGTGAACTGTGCTGGGCCGAATATGTCACAGCCTTGTGGACGTGAACTCTTCAGTCTCTCAAAGTACCTTTGAGGAACTCCCACTCCATGACGAGGGGGAGCATCACCAAAAGCCTCAGAGCAGTGTGCTTCAGTTTTAATCCCCTAAGTCTCTAGGGCTGAAGGTCTAGCATTGACGCCTTGTCACAGAGTAGGATGAGGTCAGCAATCTCACTGCCTTCTCTCATTGGCTGACCTAGAGTAAGCTAATGATAGAAGGCAGTAGTCCTGAGCCTTCAAAACCACTGAGGCTTCCCTCCACAATATGCTTCAGAGTTGTTTTTTAATGTTGGTGCATGTATATGTATTAATGTATGTGTATTTGTGAGTGCATGCTATGAATGAGTGTATATGTTTGTTTTTGAATGGTTGTTAGTGAGTTTGTGTGAATGTATTTGTGTGTGTTGTGTGTGTGTGTGTGTAGCTTGCCCCCACATGGATACTGACCATCACTGTCCCTGAGTAAGACTTGAACTGCTCAACTTCATTATCCTGACGTTAAAGTTATAAGGGGGTGTATGTAGTGCTCAACTCTGGTTTCAGTGGTATGGTTAAGCCCTAGGACACCAGTAGAAAATCTCTTTGAATCATACAATCTGAGCCCCGAGCCCCTGATTGCTCTGAGGCTCCTGAAATAATTTCCACATCATGTTACCAAGATAATATATACATTTTTCCATGAAATTTTAGCAGAAATAAAAGAAAACACCAGTTTTCCAGGTTTAATAAACAAGGTAATGAGTTGATTTACAGGTGATCCAAAGTCTTCCAGCAGCAATGTGATTTAAGTTAACTGTTTACCGGAGATGCTAAAAACCACTAGGAATAATATCATTTTGTTTTCTCTTTTAGGGGTTGTCCCACGTTAAGGCCCTGCACTCCAGTAAAGTGCTGCCCTACTACAGGACACTGCTGCTCCCTCAAGGATTGTGTGACACTAAGAGGGTCATTCTGACCCTGGCGGGCCACCGACCACGGGAGCACCGCCAACAGGCTGGCGGTGCTCCAACGAGCATTCTGACCGCGGCGGTTCAGCCGCGGTCAGAAGCGGAAAGTCAGCGGTCTCCCGCTGACTTTCCGCTGCTCGTGTGAATCCTCCATGGCTGCGGAGCGCGCTCCGCAGCCATGAGGATTCCGACCCCCCCTACCGCCATCCTGTTCATGGCGGGAAAGCCGCCATGAACAGGATGGCGGTAGGGGGGGTTACGGGGCCCCTGGGGGCCCCTGCCGTGCCCATGCCAATGGCATGGGCACGGCAGGGGCCCCCATAAGAGGGCCCCGCAAAGTATTTCAGTGTCTGCCTTGCAGACACTGAAATACGCGACGGGTGCCACTGCACCCGTCGCACCTTCCCACTCCGCCGGCTCGATTACGAGCCGGCATCCTCGTGGGAAGGTCGTTTTCCCTGGGCTGGCGGGCGGTTTTTCAGCAACCGCCCGCCAGCCCAGGGGAAAACTTGTAATACCCGCCGCGGTCTTTTGACCGCGGCGCGTTATTTTGGAGGGCGGCATCCTGGCGGGCGGCCTCCGCCGCCCGCCAGGGTCATAATGAGGCCCTAAGTGCTCAAGCATACAACACACCAAAGGAATATTGGTATATCATCACTTTCATCCTGGGGCCCTGCCGTACAGACTTTCATGGTATTTATTTGCAACCCCCAGAATTTTTCTTCTTCAAGTTGTTAACTACATCAATGGTCTTTAAACATAATAAACGTACATATATTTGTCTTCTTGTGGTACAATCTTGGTAATGGTCAGAAGTGATTTGGGTCCATTTGTACATTTACCAAAGCATACACAATACATATGTATATTTGTAATAATCACATGGATGACTATTGATATGGGTTAGTTGTAGAGTAGACTGCAACACAAAATCACAAAGACGTGTGCCTGTGGTTGAAACTCTTCAGTCCCTGCAAGATGGACCCCAGAGCATGCCAGAAAAGAAAGCAGAGTGCCCTGACTGGTGAGACCAGTCACCTGCAACCTGTAGAAGGAACAAAGGCCCTCATTCTGACCTTGGCGGGCGGCGGAGGCCGCCCGCCAAAGTCCCGCCGTCAGGTTACCGTTCCGCGGTCGAAAGACCGCGGCGGTAATTCTGACTTTCCCGCTG
Source organism: Pleurodeles waltl (assembly GCF_031143425.1). NCBI lineage: Eukaryota > Metazoa > Chordata > Amphibia > Caudata > Salamandridae > Pleurodeles > Pleurodeles waltl. The sequence goes on from NC_090444.1 coordinate 46,948,614, forward strand.
GGCTGGCGGGCGGTCGCCTTCAGACCGCCCGCCAGCCCAGCGGGAAAGAGGCTTCCACGATGAAGCCGGCTCGGAATCGAGCCGGCGGAGTGGAAGCTGTGCGACGGGTGCAGTTGCACCCGTCGCGTATTTCACTGTCTGCGCAGCAGACAGTGAAATACATTTAGGGGCCCTCTTACGGGGGCCCCTGCAATGCCCATGCCAGTGGCATGGGCACTGCAGGGGCCCCCAGGGGCCCCGCGACCCCCCCTACCGCCATCCGGATCCCGGCGGTCGGACCGCCGGGATCTGGATGGCGGTAGGGGGGGTCGGAATCCCCTCGGCGGCGCAGCAAGCTGCGCCGCCTTGGAGGATTCAATGGGGCGGCGGTACACTGGCGGGAGCCCGCCAGTGGTGCCGGTCCGACCGCGGCTTTACCGCCGCGGTCGGAATCCCCATTGGAGCACCGACGGCCTGTCGGCGGTGCTCCCGCGGTCCTCCGCCCTGGCGGTCTTTGACCGCCAGGGTCAGAATGACCGCCAAAGTGTTGTGCCTGAAAAATTGCGACCCAATGGGCTTCTTGTAAGTGAGCCCAAATAATTTTGGTGTCCTGCATTCATGGGGTTGTGTGAAGGTTCCCTCCAAGTTTCGAGATGCTACTCCACTCCTGAAAGCCTCCAGCAATCAAAGTACGCATGGAATACTTTTGCCACTTCCAAGGCTTGTTGGTCACCAGCCCGGTAACTGATCCCTTCGCAGACATCACAGATTCCAGAGTGTCATTCAGCTATAGTGACCGACGCCATCAACGACCCTATTGCTGAGAGACTGCATCCTGAAAGAAGTGTCATTGAGTGTGTGGTAAAGCATCTTTGGTGTGACCAGCCCTTGAGTGACAGCTGAAAGACTACCTCTGCGCCTGGAGCCGCAGGACAGGGTAGTGAAGAACCAGGAGCTGAATCTAGGTCCTGGGACCCCAAAGGCCTCTACTTTCCACGGGCAGAGTGGACCTCTACCCAGAAGTGAGTGTTTGTTAAGTGCTGCATTTTTTACAGCACCCCTGGATCCATTTAGCACTCTGGACAGAAAGGAGCCCCTCTGCACCTGAGACTCCTCAGTGTCCCCCACTTGTTATTACTGTAAAATCCTGACCGAGGACCAGCTCCTAGCCACTGGATCAAAGGACATCGCTGGACTTCCCCTGCAAGATACGTTTTGCAAACGTGCCCTTCCAAGAACTGCAGGCCTCATTTAGCACAGAGGACAGCCAGCACCATTCTGCATGCCAGCCCTGCGAGCCAATTAAATTCGGACTGGCCATTATTACCTGCTCCCAGGGCCCCTAAGACCTTAACTTCAGGTGAGTTCCGCTGAACTCACCTCACAAGTGACCAATTGAAATTTATGCTATTTTTGCCATTGGCTTCAATGCAAACAAGTGAAGTGCAGTGATTTTTTTTTGGGGTCTTAAATAATATAAAATACACTTTATTCTATAAATTGGTGTTGGATATCCTTCAGGTTGTGTCCTTTTCTTATTGTACATGTTGGTGCTGTAAAAAGCCTTACACATGTTCTTCTGAGTAGCCTGTCTGCTCTTTGCCACTCTACCAGGAGTGAATCAGAGGTCCACTATTGGGTATTGTGTTAGTGTTCATTTTTTACAAACAAAGACAAGATAGCAGTGGTACAGCAGATGCCGCACTTCCCTTCAGGTAGGCAAGGTTAACTGTGATGGTAAAATGCTCAACAGGTGAAGGCACTATGCTACCAACGTAGTTCCACAAACAGTAAGAGATATCCGCACATAAACATGAAACAATATAGGACCCAGAGCAAGGCAGTATTACTCAAAAGTCACTAAGAGTAGTCCCATTAATCCAGTTTGAACAGCAAATCAAATTGTTAAATGCGATGTTTATTCTATAACAAGGAAGCAGCCGAGACGTGTTTCGTGTCTTGATTACTTTTTCAAGGCTGGAAAGATACAATATTGCATAACAAATATAAATATATAATATCACCTATGTATATTTTCAAGATAGGCCCAAAACCTACCTCTGAAAGTGTACCACCAATTTGAAAGAGTTAAAACCAACATCAATGTTTATCATGGCAGTGAAAGTTCCATTGTCAAAGAAAGATCAAGAAACCACAGAATATCACCAGGCATGGATTATACAACCAAAACTATGTGGAGTTACTGAGAAGACCAACACCAACAGCTCTTGTGCTCATAGATAGTAAAGTAAAAACAAACCGATTGTGGCTGCTATATTACCTAAGGTACAGTATAGGAGAGACACATGGTGTGATAGTTGTGTAATCTGTCTGATTAGATGCAGTGGTAGACAGGAGTCCGTCATCGATTGTACATCTAATCCATTGAAAAGCAGTTGAAAACGGAAAAAACAATAATGTGTCACGAGCAAGCTGACCAAATACCACTAAATGCAACCGAATATCAAGTATCAACAAATTTATGAACAAGCGTGGTTCGGAGAAACCGTTATAAGTTCTCCTACGGTCGTGTTTCAGGGGTAGAAAAAGTACCAAAAAACAAAAGAAGTCATAAGTAACCCAGCAATCTAAAAAAAACACTGTAACAGTGACTATTGGACTAGAAAGGTTATTAGGGAGGAGCTCTTCTTACCTGCTGTCAGCGTGTATGAGGGGAACTCAAAGCACAGGAGTCGCTGTTTGGCATGCACCATCTCTGGCATAAAATGCGTATGTTGTAAACAGTGAGGGTGGACTGAACGTAAACAGTAACAGAGAGAGGCCATAGTAAAGAACGTCCCATTTTCATTTGTTTCTAAGCAGTGTAAAGAAGGCCGCATATCTAGTTGACTCACAACTGGTGCATCATTTGTTAAATTAGGCCACAAAAATTCGTTATAAGGAAGGGCCCTCACATAATTGAACCTGACAAAAAATGGGGGAAAGAAAAAAAAATGTTCATTTGCTGGGAGCATCAGAAGGGGCCTAGAAAATTCCAATATACAGTGCCAGGGTGGATTAAACATCAATAAACAGGTATAAAAGCGTCATCTAAAACTTGTTACGATTTGGTGCAACGATCGTCACTTGTCTTGTTAATCGCAGTATGATTCCACTCAAGTTGTATGTATCATATGTTAAATGGAACACAAACTGTATAGAGTGGGCCTAACTAATTCATTGTAACAACAACCCTTCAGGTCAACCAAAAGAGGTTCATAAAAATCACTGTGATGACAAAACAAAATGAGTTGTAGGGTTGGGTGGAAAGATAAAGACACCATAGTGATGCATATGTCAAAACTGTTTCCATAGGGAGAAAAAGACACAAGCCTGTGTTGAACAGAGACACAGGGGTGCCATAAAGGTGTTAGTTTCCAAGGTTAAACAGAGCAGGAGCATAGCATTATAGGGAATTGACAATAGAGTGAATTGGATACCCCAATGGCACTATTCATCATAATGCTAAAAGAGAAAAGAAAAAATAACATTATCAGACATCTTAAGGACTGTTAAGGAACACATGTAGTTCACAGTCTACATTGAGGCCCTCGTCAACTGCTCTCAGTTTTGTAATCCAAATGGTCTCCAATCTGCAAAGTGCCCGTATTCTGTCACCTCCTCTAGGACTTTCCGAGGCCACTCCTGTGGTGTGGAACTTCAATTTTATCAGTTCACATGCTTTGTGTTGTGTGTTACAATGCATTGCAAGAGGATAGTTTTCATTCAAGTTTCTAATGAATTATTTCTCTAAGGGGTTTTATTGTGATCCCTATATAAATCTGCTGGTATATGCACACAATGCAATAAACAAAATACTTGGGATTACAGTTTGTAAAGGCATTAATGGTATATTTCACCAAAGCACTTTATTGAAATGTTTTCTCTTTGTCCAATGGATACTTATACTTGTTGCAGTCCCCACCCTTGAAAAAACCCAAGGGTAATGGCTAGACCAACTAGTGCATATTTGGGCTTCTTCTGGTTTTAAGAAGCTTGGGCAGAGAAAGTTGTGTATGGTTTTCCCCCTACTGGACGTTATACAGGGTTTGTTCATAATGAAATCGGTCAAGGGTGTATCAAGATTGAGCACATGCCAGTATAGGTAAAAGATTTTGAAGAACACATGGCTCAAATTGTGGTAACGTGTAATCAGTGCTAGCCTTGGTGTCTCATATGGTCGTTTGGGCCTATTTTTAAGTAATGACTGGCGCTTAACCTTGTTAACCTTGTGCAAAGCCTGCACAACTACTGTGACCGGATAGACTCTCGATAAAAATCTGTTTTCCAAACTAAATAGTGCAAAACCAAAATCAGGGTCTTAGTAACTATTGGGTTCATCACTAAGTGGTGATTTCCCTAATATATTTCAATAATCTTCAAGCCCAGTAAAAATGTAAATTGATGATTTTTTTTCACAACAATTTTTTTTAAGCTTTAGCATGGACATGCGGCCAAATTGGCCTCCAAAGAAGTAGAGGAAAATAAAATACAAGCCTCTTATACGGACAACAATAACACAATATCAAGCACAGAAAATGAAAATGAAAATTTTATTAGCAAAGTTAATTAAAACCATCGCTATACACACATTCATACTATAGAAACACTCAAACATACTCTTAGTTTAAGAATTAAATGCACATACTTTTTTTTGGCTCATCCTGATCCTAAATCATGTCATAAAATATTAAACTTATACATGATTGAAGCCTACTCAACTAGTTTCATCCCTTGTCAGGCACTTACTTCCGTCCGTCCGTGTGAAAGCGACATTGCATCCTAGTTGCTAAAAATAAAAATAAAACACATGCAATTTCCTAAGATAAATAACACAAAATTAAACCTAATTACTAATGACTGACTAATAACTAGGAACTAAAATTTACCATTTGGATACTCAACAGACATGGACCGAAAAACTGGGCACACGCTGCCTACTCGGCTATTTTCTCCATTTCTTTATGGGCTGAACCATAAATTTAGTCCCCCGACAAGAAAGCGGGATTGAAAGTCCACTTAGCCAACTGATAACAGCTGGCCTACATGAGCATATATTTAGTGACCTAAGAATATTTTTCATATACAATCTCCTATAATCTGACAATGCCAGGAGCACCCAAAAGATGTGTTCTAGTGACTCTTGTCCATACCCACAAAGTCGGCAAGAATGTGTCTGTGCTAGCTGTCTCCATAGAGGGAACATAGCTTTAGTGTCCATTATACCAAATCGCAGAAGCATGAATTGATGTTTCAATGGCTGGGTGAAGGGTGCTGCTAGGTAATCCTGAGCCCGTAGAGATTTGTATGATGTTAATACAGTCCAGGCGTGTCGTCTTCTTGTGAACGTATGTTTGTCAAAATTTAAGGACCTCAACCTAGTAGCAGCATTTGCCTTCCGGTAAAACTACACTTTACCCAGGTTCATATCCCAGGCTTCTTGCAAGCTTAGATCTTTAATAGAGTTGTTTAAGTGATGACCCCATGTGCCTTTATCATTATAACGTTGTTGCTCCTCGATTTCAGTCCAGCATAGTTTGTTGATGGTACCAGTCTCTGCTGCTCGCATTCTCCAGCAGCATTTGAAATAGGCACATTTACTCTGATGATCATAATTTTTCCAACCAAATTCTAATCAAGCCTGAGCAGGGGATACTGAACGTGGGATCCAAAATAGTGATTTATAAGCCTTTGTTTGAACTTTGTTATAAAAAGCTGCTTCCTTCCCCAACATTATTTCAGCTCCATAAGTGACAGTGGGATTAACCGTGCTGCCATAACAGAAAGCAAATGATTGTATGACGGACAACTTTAGTACTTTGAAACCATAGGTCAAGGAGCAACAGCAAGCTGTGGTTTGAAAGTCAAGAGATGATCCATGGTGAATCCCAAATATTTGTATGTAGGGACAACCTCCACCTGTGTTCCATTGATGAACCATGAAAAAGATTTAAACTTCGTATCAACCAGACGGACAACCTTAGTTTTGCTCAAGTTCAGTTCCAGGCCTTATTATGTATGTATTGAGTGCATCAATGTTGTGCTGTAATCCAACTAGTGTTTGACTGAGTAAAACTATGTCATCTGCATACTGTAGCCATGCTATTCCTTCCCTGGCCAAAACTGGTGGATAGCTATTTACAGGTGCTAGGGCATCGGCTCGGTCTGAAAGGTATAAATTAAACAGCAGGGGGGCTAGTACACACCCTTGTTTTAATCCTTTTGCTGTTTGAATTCTGTTGGTGACGTGGCCAACCTCCCCAATTTTTACTCCCATCCAGGTATCCGAATACATGTCCATCATTGCGTTCATTAGGCTGCAGGGAAGGCCCCAACTTTACAGTTTTTCCCATCAGTGGGTTCTTGGCACGCAATCAAAAGCAGCCTTAAGATCAATAAAAGATGCAAATAACTGTTTATTCTTGAGCCTGGCAGAGCCAGGGCTGCCAGGTTGGTTGGGGCTCCCATGTTAGCTCTGAAGCCTGTCTGGCTTTGTGGTATTAGTTGTCTTTCATATATCCATTCCGATAGTTGTTGCAATAGACAGGCTGCATACAGTTTGGCTTCCACATCAATCAAGGCTATTAGCCTATAATTAGAGGGTGCTGCAGGATTTCCTGTCTTGTATATCGGGTAGAGAATGCTGTCTTTCCATGCATCTGGTAGCCGCATAGTGCCCTGGAGGACATTAAAAAGCAGCACCAGATAATAAGCCCAGAATGTGGTATCTCCTCTGAAAAGGGTGTTCGAGATTCCTTCCTGACCGGCTGCCCCATCCAATTTTAGTTACTTAATGAGGCCTGTCAGCTTTTCAATATCTATGTTCATTAGAGTGTGTTCTTGTTCATTGTCAGACGGAGAAATGTCTGTTTTCAACTTCACTCTAAAGCCAAAGTGTGTCTTACTTTAATCTTTTACAGCCTGAGAGGCCTCCTTCTTTCACATGATGCTCTGGGAGTGAATACATTGTTAATACGTGGGCTTCCCATGTGGCTGTGTCTGTACCTACGTTCGCTTGTCAATTTTTTCCCTGGCTTAGCCCATTTACTAATTGCCAGAACTTTTTGATGTTCCTCTGTTTGTTATACATGAGGAGCTTGGTCCACAAATCTTCATAATATCTCTGTTTTGCCATCCAGCAATTTTTCCTGTATTTAGCTCTTAGTTCATAAAAGCCTAGTTTTATTGGTGTTCCTTCCCCAGTGAATATCCTTTCCAACTTTTTTTGTTTCGCTATAAACCTGTTTTTTAAATTTGTGCAGTATTTTGTTGTACCATGGCTGTTCCAATGGACCACTTTTAACTTTGTTATGGAGTTACACCCATTGCCGTAATTGAGGAATGCTTTTTAATGGGGAATTTGTTCAATAGAGAATCACACAAGTGCTTCCAAGCCGCCGCCCGAACTCCTGGGTTCTGTTCTGCTTGTCTCTGTTTTCTTAATTTTTCTTTAAGCTCTTCAATGGTCCCTACATAGCGATACACTTCTTCCATCACTTTCGCGAGGCCCAGCCCCCTCCATTTCAGTTTTTTTATACCAGAAGTCACTGGGGCAGAGATTATGATATTAGCAGAAGGAAGCCGATTCTTTTGTGCCGTATCTTAATAAGTTGTGGGAAGTTGTCGCTCTCTGGGCGTTCTTGGATCATATATGCAGAGATTAGTGGCAGTGAGGATTCACTTATTAATGTCAAGTCAATATTTTTATTTTTTGTGTGCCACTTGAAAAAGTTACCGGTGTAGAGAGCACGTCCCCTTCAAAGGACGTCAAGCAACACAAACCCAGATTTTGTAACCTTTTATTCAGGTGTATTCCATTGAAGGGTTTTGTGTTGCCTTTACTCAAATCTAAGGGTAGCATCCTTATATTGCCTCTGCAGCATTTTTTAAATACTGATCAATATTTCCATATTTTCCCTATTTTGAGCTTTATTCAGTTCAATATATACATTGATCAACAGTAATGTTCTGTCAGAACCAGATGAAACCTGGGGTTCCAACTTTATTGGTAGCAACCAGTCAATTCCCAAATATATCAGTTTGATGACCCAGTTGATATTCACAGAGCAGTATGTTGTGAGGCCACCCTTGGGGTGTCCGCATCTTTGAGGTTGTTTTGCAGAAATATTAATCCCAGTATATCCATAAATTTGAATTGGCTCGATATACCATGTTTCCTGGAACATGATAATATCAAACTGTTGTACGAAGCTCAGAGCCACCAAGTCGGTAACCAGATTTTTTTAAACCAGGAAAATACGTAGATACTTTCTTCAGTTACTGGATTTCCATCAGGACCAATTGTGGCTATTGTCATTTAAGTTTTGCCAGTCTACTTGTTTGAAAGTCGAAGGCATCACAATAAGAACTTGTTGGTACATTCCGTGATGAAGCATACTTAGGTGCTTTACTATTGTTAGGTGTTCCCATCTACTTGGGGAAATTTCTACCCCAACCACTCCTTTTAAAATCGGGCTGCCTTTCTTTTTTTCCAGTACCAAAAGGTTGGTTAATTTTTGTAGTGTGATGCCCCATGCGCTGAACGTGTCTTGATGCACAAAAATGTGATCGATTATGGCAGTCATAGCCCAGGATTTTAATGTTGCCTCTTTGTCTTTGTTATTCGGATGTGGAGTAAACTCAATAGTCATCAATTCTGTTGTGGAGATATGAGCCAGGGACTGAATTGCATTTATAAGCTTTAATATTGTACCTCTATTTAAAATGTCAAATGCCCCCTTTGAATGATAGCAAGGGATTAAAAGTAATTTATCATCTTCTGAAGGCATGTTGTGGTGCGATGTCTGAAGTCCTGGCATTCTTGTTTGCGCTGCGCTATTTGTATAATTATCTGGCCAAGGGTATTGATCTTTATTAGAGATCTGCCTATTGTTTTCTGCAGATTGGTTTTGCGAGATCGTATAACATTCAGTACTTGCACATTTTGGGTTATGTTCCCTGTGTTTGCTAGCTTCCAACCTGGCATTATCACACTGATTGCCTTGTCCTGGGCACTGACGATTAGTAGTTCCATTTTCCTGGGATTTGAGTTCAGCCACCTCACCATACAATCAATCAATCTGGAATTTGTAAAGCTCACTACTCACCCGTGAGGGTCTCAAGGCGCTGAGGAGGGGAGGGGGAGAAAGTAGGGGGGCAGGTGCTGCTACTGCTCGAACAGCCAGGTCTTGAGACGTTTCCTGAAGGTAAGGAGGTCTGTGGTCTGGCCCAGGTGGGTGGGAAGAGTGTTCCACGTTTTGGCTGAGAGGTGCAAGAATGATCTTCCGCCGATTGTAGTTCTGCGGATGCGTGGGACGGTTGCAAGGGTGAGGGGTTCCACCCCGCTCACAGCAGGAAGAAGGGGTTTTAAATGACAGTTGCTGCAGTTTTAGTTGACTACTGGCAGCACTTGGTTCAATCGTGGGGTTGTCCTTGCTATCAGGCTGTACTTCCCTCATCTGTCTGGATTTTATCCTACTTACTACCTTGTTGTCCCTGCTGATTCCTTCATCGGCATGCTGTTGGATTTAGCAAATCACTTCCATATGCTGTTTTGCTGGACCCCCTTTAACTTTTTCCGTGCCTTCCTTTGTCGTTTTGTTTCCCTTTTCATGAGCGAGGTTTCCTGCACTGTTAAACCGTTAGTGACTGATCCTACAGACCCACCCATGGCCGAGCCTATTTCTTGTGTGCTGAGACCTAACCTACCCTCTATGTTACTCAAAATCCTTTCCTGGCCGGGGGAGTGGTTATCCGTGGTCTTGTGTTCTAAGAGTCTGAGCTTTTACCTCTTTCAAGATGTCATTTAAAATTTCTGTGGCCCTTTGCGAATTGTCACCTGCAGTGGTGCACTGGCATATCACCTGCTGAGTGTACGAGTAGGTTTGAGCCCTCTTTATCAGATTGTTCAACTCTTGAAGCTTATTATCAATGCTCACAATATGGACTGCCAAAACATTGGGTAAGTCTACCTTGGTGTCTTGTTTATCTACTTGAAATTGGATAGCTGCGGACATTGCATCCATAGTTGATAACAAAGCCTTCCACAAATCTCCTGTGTCTCCTGATACTGGTGGTTCCACATTAAGTTTAGCCCCCATAATAGGGTCCAATGGGGCATTAGTTTCCTCTTGTCGGTCCAATGCCATGTCTGCTGCAGTTACCTGAGTTTCGGATGTCATTGGACGTATTGTTTTACAAAATGAGTAATCTTTCCTTGGTGAGCTTGTACTACAGATTGATCTCAAAGTAGCATTTAGGGTTTCCCTGGCAGTCTGTTTGCCTAACAGTATATCTGAGCAAGTTTCTGAGAGATCAATTAATGGATGTTCCTCCATCACGATACAATCAACATCATTTTCCTCTTGTGGTGGTTGTTTAGTATGTGCTGTGGAGCACAGACTCTCACCCCAATTATTCCTGTTACTAAGATTTAAAGTGGAAAATTAGTCATTTTGGTGGCATCTATGAATTTCCGTATTGATCGTTAAACCTATGTTGCTAGACTGTGGATTGAATGTGTTTATTGCTCCCGTGTTGACACAAGACCTTTCCACGTCCTGAGCGGACTTCATATCAACTGCAGCTGTTATCTCAACATCATTAGCAAGCAGTAGGGAGGAAGACGCTAAACCTTTTGAAGTGTCAATGGAATTCGCATCCGTCTTGGTAATCAAGAAGTCAGTGATTTTGTATCCTGACTTTTTAACTTGGCTCAGTGATTTTTAAGATATTTTCTTGGAGTATGCCAGGTTTGGGGAGGGGATTTCCTTTCTGTGGACTCACTCCTTGGCTCGATCTGACCCTCCCCGGGGAACCTTGTCTTTGCATCTTAGCTGCTTTTTTTTCTTCCCTGAGTTAGTGTCATCCTTACTGCTTCACCAAGGTTGACAGACTACGGCCCTCTTTACGACCTTGGCGGAATGCAGCCCCACCCCCGCGCAGCCATTTGGAGATCCCCGCTGGGCCGGCGGGCGGAAACCTAGTTTCGGCCCAGCCGGGATCTCGGCCGCAACACAGGAGCCGGCTCCAAATGGAGCCGGCGGTGTTGTGGCCGTGCGACGGGTGCAGTTGCTATGCTATGCAGACAGTGAAAAGCTACACGGGCCCTCTCAGGGGGCCCCTACACTGGCCATGCCAGTGCCTTGTCCAGGGGCCCTGCGACTCCCCGCACCGCCAGCCTTTACCTGGCGGTTCAAACCACCAGGAAAAGGCTGGCGGTAGGGGGACTCGTAATCCCCTGGGCAGAGCTGCTAGCAGCGCTGCCCTGGCGGATTACTACCGCCGGGGCCATTGTGGCGGGAAACCGCCGGGCCTGGCGGTGCGACCGCAGCGCTTCCGCCACAGTCGTAATGACCTGGGAAGCACCGCCAGCCTGTTGGCGGTGCTTCCGTCATTACAGCCCTGGCGGTCTTGTACCGCCAGGGTTGTAATGACCCCCTATGTCTGGGTGATTCAGTCCATAGTAAGTTCATGCATGGGTAGAAGATGATTAGGCAGCTTCCCTTACGCACAAGCCACACCGGTCTATTACGGGCCACTTCCGTGCTAGAAGGGCATGCTGCGGCCTAGTGCCTTTGAAGAACTCATACCTCTGGCTTACCTCTGATTCTCTGACCAGCCACTGAGTTTCCATCTCGTGGTTTGTTGTTATAGTGGAGTACAGGCCTCTTCAAACATCTGTGCCTCTGTGCATCTCTGAGCCTTTCAGATTCCTTTCAGGTTCTCCAGGTTCCTCGAAGTACCATGCACCGATGACTGCCGGGGAGGGGAGGTCTCACACTGTCACAGTCTTATAGTCTCTTTGTGGCTGCGGCTCCTTTAGCACCCCAGGATTCCAACTGGTACAAGCCTAATGGAGCCTGGAGAGTGCCTGGAGTACCTGGAGAGTGCAGCACAGTACCACCCCGCACCACACCCCTTGTGTGAGGCTCCGCGCCTGTGGCCCCTGTGGCACCGCAGCACCACAGCTCTTTCCCCAGCACTTTCCCCAGCACTTCTCCGGGTCCTCCGGCTGCTTTCTTATTTGTATATCAAGGGGTCGCTCACCATGCACTGCACGACCTCCTATGACGCCCGCGGCATCGTCGGCTTCTTGCGAAGCCCCCAAGGCACCTAGGGCTCTGTGTCTCGTCGGCTCCGTCGGCTCCTTGCAGTGAGCCGCTGCCGCGAATCACCTGGCACGAACACTTGCAACGTGCCGGGTCAATGTTCACCGACCTCTCTCCATCCGTATCAGCACAGAAAATGTTGCTCCACCTATCCACTAGCCCCCCAGTACCATGGAGTCCAATATATCTTACATTAGACATTTTATATGTTTGATCCCGGTGTTGTTGATCCACAGCCCCTTTTTTCGTGTCTAGCATGGATGCAGGGGTGTTAATGGGCGCTAGGACAATGCCTTGAAAGTCAGCGCAGTGCTGTCATATTTTGGGGTGTTTCTGGGGACAGCCCGGAGCTTAATAAACATCCACCTCAAGGCCCATGCAATGGTCTAAACCCTTCTTCCGAGCCCTAAGAAGTGGAGGGAGGTCCGCCCTCCACAATCTGGCAAGTCTTGCTAGTGTGAGACCTAAAAAGAACAGCTGTCATTTATACCTGATTCTGTCAATGCTCTCTATGGTATGAAAAATGTTGTGGGCAGCCTGTGAGAATTGTTTGGCTTCGTCCAAAAGCAGCTGTTGATATTGCTGCTGAGCAATGCACAGCTGCCAATGTGCCTTGTCTACTCCAGCTTGGCGGCCTCTTTCCTCCAACATTCATATCTCTAGGTCAGTCAAACTGTTAGCCCTGCTCTCCCACGCAGAAGCTGACGTCTGCACCTTGAACTGTTGACTTAAACGCTTCCCATAGTATTTCCAGGGAGGTCACTGAAGTACTGTTAGGGATAAAATATCCAGTGATAGATTGATTTAGTAAAGTTTCATATGTCGGGTTTTGGAGATGGCATGGGACATGGGCCAATGGAAGTCGAGGCGGTCGGTCTCATCCACAAGGCTACCGGAGACTGGTCAAAAAGTCCCCTAGGCAGTGTATCTGCAGCCAACACCCTATGAAGAAATCTGTTAGGAACCATCATATAATCTAATCTTGAGAGGGGGCCAGAAACAATTGAGTAAAACATGCAACCCTGGCTCCCTGGATGGTATGCTTACCAGGTGTCCCCCAAGATAGATGCATTTTTAATGAAGCTTCAAGTCAAGAAACCATGAAAAGCATCTTCTTTTATATACCACAATTAAGAAATGCAACTTACTTTATCCCCCTACAACAGCAGCAGGCAGAAAATGATACTTTAATGTATATGTTTAAACACAAACCATCAACGCACACTAATAAACCAACTTTTACATACTACATAATACTAGTGAATAGGCTTGCATGCACATAGGAGAGCAAGGGGTAGACAAAATGTTGAATAAAAAATAATGGGATACCAAAATATTGTGGCAAAAATATTCGGATATCAAACATTTTGTGGACCATAATACCAAAGGTAAGAATAAGTATTGTTTTTAATATCATTGTGAAAAATATTGTTAGGTAAAAACATCATTGTATAGAATATAATTTTTTGGTATTTTCTATTAATGTTGTATTGTGTTTTGTCTTATTTTAGTTGTTTGTGATTTGTTTGATTAATGTATTTCATATTTGAGTTTATTTATGTATTTGTGTTATAGTATTGGGGTATTGGTTTTTTAGGGGATAAGGGTAGGCAGATTTTCAAAATGTATAAATGTAAACTTTATTTTATGTGTGCATTTTATTAAAATGCACATTAACTACTGCATATTTTTAAAATGATTGTTTTTATTCCTAAAAGAAGTTAATTAACAAAATGGTGTTATTTGTAATTTAAATATATAGCTAAAATTGAAAACTGAAAACAAAGTATATTTCATTTAAATGGTATGAGTACTTTTATTATTATAGTGAACGTATTAATTTACAGTTAATATAATTATTTATTTTAAAGCAACATTGACAAATAAACATTTGTAAAATGATGTGTATTATTTTTGCTTTGCCTTTTGATTTAAAATGTGTATATGTTGTGTGTAAAATTGTTTTATTTCAAATGTAAATGATTGTATAAATGTATAACACATTTTTACTATGTAAAAAATATAAATATACTTATATTTTATATGCATTTTATTTTACAAAAATATTTTTATTGGGAATTTACAAAAATCATATCTAAATGTATGTATAAAACAACAAATTGAGAACATGCATGATATTTATTTTATATTTAATTTATCTAATGTATAACAGTTTACTCTTTTAAGTATATTTTTGTGTAATGTAAACATTTTTATATTTTCTCTGTATATTTTTGTTATTTTTTTATTCAAATATGTGTTTCTTTTCTAAATATTATGCATAATATCTTTTTTTAATAGAACAATATTTAATATGTTATTGGCTCTGGATAAATATATAGATATTTGGTAATAGTGTGTAAGAAGCGATGTTTTTATTTAATAAATAAATAGTTATTATGTTTTATTATGCAGTATGTAATTTGTGTATAACTTTTGTAGCGTCTAATACCTTCCCTTCTTTGGTTTTTAATTAAAGTGGGAGTAGTAAATATTAACTCTTTGTGCCGAACACCATCTAGAAAATTGTTTAGTTAATAGTGGGAATAGCAAATGTAACCCGTTTAGTGTCTGACACCTCCCCCATAATGGTTTAATGGGAATAGTAATTGTGAACCCTTTGGTGTCCAACACCTTCACCAAAATGGTTTAGATTGGAGTGAAAAGAGTAAATGTGACCCCAAGAGCATCCAATACCTTCCCCAATTTTTTTTTAGAAAGGAGTGAGAACAGTAAATGTTACTACCTTAGTGTCCAACACCTTACCCACAATGCTTTAGGTTTGAGAAGGAATTGCAAATGTTATCCCTTAAGTGCACCTTGCCTAAAATAGGTTACATTTGACTGGGAAAAGGTAATGTGACCCCTTTAGTGTTTACGACCATCCCAAAATGGTTTTGATAGGAATAGTAAATGTAACCCTTCCAGTGCCCCAATACCTTTGTTAAAATGGTTTTGTAAGCAGTAGGAGTAGTTCATGTAATTTATTTAGGGCCTCATTATGAGTGGTTGAACGCCAGACCGCCATAGTGGTGGCTGTCAAAAGAGCACCATGTTAGCGGTCATACAGACTGCTGTATCACAAGTTACCCAGGCAGGGGCACCAAAAGTCAGACAAAAAACCTACATCGCCAGTACTTTGGAGAACGGGAAATAGGCGGTCCGACTACCAGCACCTACAGCCTGTCATCCAACTACTGAACCTATTACAAGTACAAAGTCGTAGTGGCGGTTCAGCCATGGCAGTCTTCTAATGGTGGTCCAAACCACGGTGTTTGTCATGTTGTTGTTAGTCTCTTTGTCACTCTGTATATTGTGCATGCCATTACGCTTCCATTGTGGTGTGATGTGTGTGTCCATTGCTGGGTTGTTTAATGGTGGTTGCTTGTGTTCCTTGCCACTGGGATACATATGTGTGTTATATGTGTGGAAAGTCCCTGCAAGGGGTGAATGTGTGTGTGTAAGTTGTGTTTGTATACCTGATGTAGGTGTGTTGTTGTTGATGTGTGTGTCATTTTGCAGCCTTCACTGTCCCTGTGCCTGAGCTGTGTGGCCATATGTATTTGTATAATGTTGAGGTGCAGTGTGAGTGTGCTACCCAAAGGGAGTGTATAGTGACTCTGTGCGCGTTGATGTATGTTTGGCAGTGTGTGTAGTTGAGACATGTACCTGCTGCACATGGTGTACCCCCCCCATGATGTGTGAGCAGGAGCAACATGCTGTTTTTGATATTGATGATACAGGTAGGTGTATGTACTTATGGTCATTGGCATCCACGGCTGCATGGATTTTGTTGTCTTTCAATGAGCAGAAGCAGCGGCATGGCGTTTATGAAAGGCTCCATGATGGCTCTTGACATGTGAAGCTACCTGCAGGTGAGTGCCTCCATTTATAATGTCCATCCCCACAGCTTGCTCATGGTGGTTGGACTGCCATAGTCACATTGTGGTGTGCAACCTCGTAATGTGTGTGGTGGAAACACAGGCTCCATTGGCCTGTTTGTGTTTCCTCATGACTGTGGAGGTCTGTGCTGCCTAGCATTGCTGGACTTCTTCTCGGTGGGGGGGAGGGGTATGGGTGCTTGCAAGGGGGGCAGGGGAGGCCTTGGAGATGAAAGGGATGGCCTTCGAGCTAGGTGGGGTCCTTTTGGGTGCGGTATGGGGGAGTGTAGGGATAAGGTCAAATTCACAGAGGAATAATTTTTGGGAAACACAGGGAAGGCCAGCAGAAGTAGGTTGGGATTTGGACGCTGAGAGATTTTGTCTGCTATGTAGGTGTAGATGTTGTGGGTCCGTGCTTATGGGAGATATGCTTGTGTGTGGTGGGTGTCTGTTGGGTGGGTGAGTGAGGGTGTTTATGTGTCTTGGGCTTAGGGGGGTAGAGGTGCTGGGGGATGCTGTGGTGGGTGTCTGTTGGGGTGGTCACTGCAGGCATTGTGGATGGTGTGGATGGAGATGTGTCTGTAGTTGCGGTGCCTGCGGGTCTGGTGCTTTTAGTGGATGTCTGAGAGTCGGCTGGGGTGGTGTCCGTGGGTAGGATGGATGTGGTGGCTGTGTCAGTGACTGTTGTGGCGATGTCTGTAGGTATGCTAGATGTCATGTATGTGATGCTGTGGATGGTGGCGTTGTCAGGGGAAGCTGTGACTGTTGCTGTGTCTGTTAGTGGATGTTGTTTGTGTGCGTACAGGTGTGTCTTGTGATGCTTATGTTTGTGTGTGTTACATGTGTATTTTGAGGTGGATGCATGGTGATCTGTTTGTATGCTTTGGCTAGGTATGGGAAGTGATATTTGGACTGGGGAGAAGAAGGTGGAAGGGGCAGAAGCTGGGGGTGACTGGCTGCTGTAAGTGTGGAGGCCAGAGCCTGAAAAGATCTCTGTAGCCCAGCCATTGCACCATGAATGCCTTCCAGGAATGCGTTTGTCTGTTAGAGTTGGGGCGCCGATCCCTGGATGGCATTCACAATGACTGACCCACAGAGATAGTCCTCAGGAGGTCAATAGCCTCCTCACTGAGGTCAGCAGGGATATCAGGGGCTGGGGCAGAGGTGCCTTCGGCAAATGAGACGCCCGCCCTCTTGGGTGAGAGGAGACACCGACAACTCGATGGGGAGCAACAGGGAGGGTGGAGATAGAATGGGGGTGATGGACAAGGATGAGTGACCACTGGAGGAGGAATCCAATGATGAGGATGTAGATCCTGTCTCCCTCGTGGCACTCCCATCGCCCTCTGAGCCACTGGGTCCCTCTGTGTCGGTGATATCTTGACCAGAGGTCCTGTGGCCAGATGCTTCCCTACTCGGCTGTGCCGTGTCTCCTTTACATGCCTGTGCTGATTGCTGCAAAAAGAAAGAGAAATAGAGTCATAACATGTACATGATAAAACTTCAATCACAACTCTGACTTACAAACAATACCATCATGTCAACTAGGCAACAGCAAAAACTTTCACCTAAATGACACATTCATGTGAAAGTCAGGATCTCAGCCAACCACAATTGCATGGATGAAGTCTTGTAACAACAACAACCATAGTACAAATAGGTTACCTCTCCTTCCTCAAAGCTGTGTCACATGCAGCAGATCTCAGTTAGCTTCTAGCCAACAATAGTATCTCATTCCCATATTTCACACACAAGTTTATGCACACATCTATTTTGCACTTAAATGATGTACCAACAATTTGAGATGATGCCAATTAAATCCAGCTATCTCAGACACAAAAGTGCAACATCCTGCAGTAGTTGACATGGAAATACGCATGTCACAATGGGCACATTTCGACAATGTACAGCTCAACAAGTGACACATGTCCCAATGGATGCAAGGAGATAGTATGTATGTCACATGCGTCATTGAAAGGTACTACATTGACAACAGGTTCAATATGTCAGGACGAGATGTCTCCAGATGTCTACAGAAAACATTCAGCAATGAATCTGTAAGCCGAAGGATAGTCACCACTAATGTCTGACACCCATGACAATGACAACATCTGAGTGTGTCTGTAGTAAACATGGATGTTCCTTGAATGTAGGAGAGACATAGTACGTGCAAGGACTTATAGAAGGTCCCCAGCCTGTTGTTTAATAAGAAGCAATAGCACTACCCACATCTCAGACATGTCAAGTCTGGTATCTGCCTGTGGATGAAAGCCTGACTCCAAACACATGTGATATCAACATCACTACAAGTAAATCCATGATGCATGCCAATAGTCAGGGCACAATCCTCAATTATTACACATGTGCAGTACACTTTTCCACATTATGCCACATCAAGGGCATAGAGAAACACAGAGTGGTTCCACAATCTTGGGCTACCTCCCATGTCCCTCATTGCTACTTCAGTCCTGAATGCCAAATGACATACTATGACGCATGAAGGTATCTGTCAGACAATAAACAGTAGTGACACACTCCAGTCTGTGGCACAAAATGAAATTGGCCATCATTGTAAATATACTATTCCACTAATAGATTTTCATGTACATATAAGTGAGGGAATACAGACATCATCCAATCAACATGGGTAGAACATGCATAGCATTTCAGATAAGAAGGATATCCAAAGAGAAAAGGGCACATGCTGACATGTAGGCACAAGGAATGTTGGCTACAGTCATGGGACATACAATTAATGTCAATTTACATTCCCTGCTTACCACGGGAAAGTCACTTGCTACATCTGAAAACCATTAGCCATGTAAGCCATGTCTTATCTATGTTGGGCACAAACATATCACAGACTGCAGTAAGGCACCAGCACCAATCATACACTGAAGATAACTTGCTTCTGGGTGGCAAATGTCTCCATACACTTATGACCGGACACATGGCATAGGACTGTGATCAATAACCCACTTACTGTGACATTCAGGGGAAATGATCTGTGGGTCAGAAATTACACCCACTACAACAACAAATAGTGCATGAATGATCACTGTGCACAGCCATTTGTGGTCCCTGCAGAGAAAGTGGTGTAAGGACTCCCCCCACGTTTTTACTAGGTCCCAGGTTCAGAAGGCAAGGTACACCAGTTTAATACAGATGACATGTCAACACAAAGAATCTCCCATCTACTGTGTGACACATGGCTCATCCCAAATTGTCGAGAGGAGCAGTCAGTACCCCACTCATTCACTGGAGAATGGGGCAGGCTGCTGTGCTGCCCTCGAACGCCCATTCAACTCTGGGTGGGCCACCGCCAGAATGCAGGCCATTAGGGGGATCAAGGTCAAAAGGGCACCCCACCCATGTTAGGAGGACACCCCCAGCTGGGCCTCTGCAATCTTCTGGGCCCAGGCTTTCAAGTCCTCCCACCTCATTATGTATGACATTGGCGGTAAATCCCACTTCACGCCATGCTGACTGCCGCCAACATACTGCCTCTGCGGTGGATATTCGTTCATCATATTATGACACACACACACACCAGTCCGTCACTATTCAGCCACAGACACAAGCCCGTCACATCAAAGATCAGTAATAAACTGGCGGTATCAAAACCCACACCGTTACGCCAACAGAACAGCACTCATCACATTATGATCCACGAATCACCACAGCGGACATTCAATGGCAGTAAACCATTGGCGGTACATACCGCTGCGCTCAAAATACACACACACAAACAAAACAACATTACATTGGTCAATTTAAACTACACACGCCTGACACCCATACACACACCACACCCACACGCCTATAGAACACATACCCACATTACCCACAACCCCCTACGAATACAAACCATTGGCACGAGACAGACACAACAACCACAGACAAAAGCAGAACCACACACCACCTACACCTATACACCACCTACGCACCCCACATCACACACCCCAACAAATCACCCTACACACCCTCACCTACACAACTCCCATGGTACAAGAAAGACACCCCAGATTCTCAGAGGAGGAGCTAAGGGTCATGGTAGAGGAAATCATCAGGGTGGAGCCACAGCTATTTGGAGCACAGGTGCAGCAGATATCAATTGCTAGGAAGATGGAGCTATGGTGGAGGATCATGGACAAGGTCAACACCGTGGGACAGCACCCGAGAACAAGGGATGACATCAGAAAGCGGTGGAACAACCTTCGGGGGAAGGTGCGTTCCATTGCAGCAAGACACCAACTCGCTGTACGGAGGACTGGAGGTGGACCACCACCTCCTCCCCCACAACTAACAACATGGGAGGAGCAAGTCTTGGCAATCATGCATCCTGATGGCCTGACCCGAGTTGCAGGAGGACTGGACTCTCTACTTGTATCACCCCCCTACCTGCATGCCATCACATACCCCCACCTTCACCCTCACGCCCATCACTCCACAACCTTCCACACCCCCCATCATCACATCTCACTCATCCCAATGCCAATCCCTGCATGCCATACCAATGCATGGACACAACTCACAGACCTGCATGGAAACCTATCACTAAAGCATGCACACTAGAGAGAACTAATCATCCTACCATACACCAACGTACACAAGTGAAAGCTGCCAGGGCAAATACAAACAAAGAGGGCAACCCACCGATGCACAGTATGTCACACATAGAAACAATAACTCAACATTTACATCCCCACAGGTATCCCAGCCAATGTCAGCAGAGAAGAGGTGCCAGCATTATCCAGTCCCCCAAATGAAAAGGGCAACAGTGATGACAGCAACTCTGGTCGCCTGGATCTGGATGACCAACCTCGCCCATCAGGGACCTCTGGACAGTCAGTTACCAACGCCCAGTCATACACCACCACAGAGCCTCCCCTACCTGGAAACACCACCACAGCACCCACCCAGCGTACCCATACCTCTGTCCCCAGGACATGTCAATCAGCAGTGTGTCCACCACTACAGGGAAACCAGGGCACACCTCATACCCAAGACAATCAGGGACCTGGGGTCAGTGGCAGTGGGCACACGGTTCAGGGGACAGAGGCACAGGACAACAGGGAAACTGGTAGGACTGCTGTGCGTCAAGGGGGGACAGGGAACCAACTCTCCAGGAGGCGCTCTCTGAGATCCTGGGAGCTTACCAACATTCCCAGGATATGCTGGACCAAATCCTGGACAACGTGCAGGAGAACAGGCGGCTGCAGGAGGGACAGCACCAGGGGATCAGGGAGGTCTTGCAGCAGGCCATCAAAACCACCCTGGTCTCCATAGCAGGGGTGCCGACAGACATGGCCAACATTATGAGGGAAGGATATTTATTATGGGAACAGCGGGCCCCTGCCACTAGCCAGACATCTGAACTGCCTTCCACCTCCACTGCCGCTAGTGGACAGGAGGCCCCACCACAGGACCAACAGGCCACCATCACCCCTCCCCCTGCAGAAGGTGAACCACCCCACAAACGTTCCCTGCAATCGAGGCAGAATCCAGAGACTATTGCCAAGAAATGAGACTGTCCTGATTGTCACCCTTGTGTCCCACTCTGTCACCCTGTCCACCTTGAACTGCCATTGCTCCCCTTTCTATGTCCCCTTGGACAATTCACCTGTGCACCAAATGGACTGGAACAATACCCTGGACTTGTCTCCATCATCACCCCATCCAAATGCACTTGCCCCTCTTCTTCTTAGCATTTCAATAAACATTCTTTGAAAAAATACAAGTATGGAGTATGTCAAATTTTGTACGTATATATTTGTTTAACCATGTTCAAACATTGTAATTCAACTGTACAATAATGTTCATATAGGAAAGACCTGTAGTTGGCTGCAGTGATCACACCAGGAGCAATAGTGGGGCAACAACATCTGCAAAATGAATTGCTAAAGGGTACAGTGAGTGGGCATTGAAGTGGCAAATAACAGCATGCCAGTGCCAAAGATAATCTGAATATTGACAATGAAATGTGAAGTAACACTGCCTTACCTGTGTGTCATTGGAAGTATTGTTGTATCACTGCTGTCCTGTTGACCTCATCCTCATCCTCTGCCTCCTCATCCTCACTGTCCACAGGGTCCACTGCTGCCACCCAGCCATCTTCAGCCTCCTCCTCCTGCAGAAAAGCCACATGGTGTCTAAAGGCAATGTTGTGCAACATGCAGCATGCCACGATTATCTGGCAGACCTTCTTGGTTGAGTAACACAGCGATCCACCTGTTAGATGGAGGCACCTGAACCTGGACTTCAGGAGGCCAAAGGTCAGCATTATCCTTCTTGTTTGCCCAGGTGCCTCGTTTTAACGTTCTTCTGCCCTTGTCCTGGCATTCCTCACAGGGGTCAGCAGCCGTGATAGGTTGGGGTAACCAGAGTCACCTGAAAATATCGAGGGACAACATTTAGGCACACACTATGGCCACACCATACCCATACACCAACATCTACTGGGTGGGAACCAGGGCTCCCCTATTAGCCACACCTGGTGCCTCTGTATTTGGGCCATCACATTTAGGATGCTGCTATTCCTCAGGACAAATGCATCATGCACCAACTATGGATACTTAGCATTGACATTGGAGATGTACTGGTCCGCCAAGCATACCATTTGTACATTCATGGAGTGGAAACTCTTACGATTTCTGAACACCTGTTCATTTTGCCGGATGCCGGCAAATGCAGTATGAGTTCCATCAATCACCCCAATTATGTTGGGGATATGTCCCATTGCATAGAAGTCAGACTTCACTGTGGCTAAATCCTCCACCTGGGGGAAAACAATGTAGCTGCACATGTGTTTAATGAGGGCAGACAACACCCTTGTCAGCACTATTGAGAACATTGGCTGTGACTTTCCTGCTGCCAAGCCCACTGTCACTTGGAAAGAACCAGTTGCCAAGCAATGGAGCACAGATAGGACTTGCACAAGAGGGGGATCCCAGTGGGGTGATGAATAGCAGATATCAGGTCAGGCTCCAGTGGGGCACAGAGCTCTGTGATTGTGGCCCTGTCAAGACTATAGATGAGGATAATGTGCCTGTCCTCCATTGTTGCCAAGTCCACCAGGGGTCTCTACACCGGGGTATGTCTCCATCTCCTATTTCATTCGCAGCGGTTGCAGTGTAAGGGACAAAAGAGTGAGGAGCCGGTCACAAACTGAACATCGGAGCCACAGCAGTACAATGCATGATTTTAATTTGTAATGGTTAAGTGGGATTTGTCCTGTATGTCCTATTTTTAACTGTGACGCAGTTATTATTCAGGGCCTACTCCTGCCCCTGAAATGGCATCCACCTGTCCTGTGTGGAGGGACATGTGGAAGTGAGGTAATTCCGCTGATGTTCTGCGCCGTTGAGGTAGGCGGTCGGGAACCGCCGTGCAACTGCTCATTGGTTAACATTGGGGCCAACGGGGTACAGTGGCCATTGGTGATGCATGCCGGCGGTGACGGTATGCACCACCGCGGACGTGACCGCTATCTGATTACTCACTTGCTACCTGACCTTCAGCAGGAGAGGACCTATACTGCATGTGCTGCTGTGACCTGTGTCTGGAACCTACCATGGCCCTTGTGTCTGGGGAAAGGGCCCCTGCCTTCACCTCGGCAGAGTTGGAGCGACTTGTGGATGGGGTCCTATCCCAGTGCGGACTGCTGTATGGGCCTCCAGACCAACAGGTGAGTACACTGTAGGCACAATGCATGTGGCATGAATGCAGTGAGTGGTGTATGTGAAGGCCTCATGTTGGGGTGTGGGTGGATGTCCCCTGAGTGGCGTACAACTTGTGTGCTGGGCCATGTGTGTGTAAATGGTGATGTGAAGGGGTATGGTGGGCCATAAGTGTAACAAGCAGGACGGTCCGACTGATACCATTTCCTGTGTGTATTTCTCTGCAGGTCAGCACCCATCAAAAGAAGGGTATATGGCATGCCATTGCCAAAGACGTGCAGACCCTGGGGGTCAATGGCAGGCAGAGCACCCACTGTCGGAAACGGTGGGAGGACCTGAGATGCTGGGCACGGAAGACAGCGGATGCCTAGCTGGGGATGGCCTCCCAATGAGGAAGGGGTGCCCATCGAACCCTGACCCCCCTGATGGCCCGCATACTGGCAGTGGCCTATTGTGAGCTGTATGGGCGCTTGAGGGCATCACAGCAGCCGCAAGGGAGTGAGTACAGTGCCCATCATTATAACTTATGCATGGTAGGGTGGTTTCCGGGTGGGGGATGTGTCTCAGTGGGTGCCTCTAGGCCAGGTCTAACATTGCAGCATAGGTCCCCTGGTGGCTAGGGTCCAGAAGGGATAATCCTGCTACCTAGCTCGTAGGCATCCACTACTGGTCAAGGCTGCGTGGGTCCAAGTGTGCTGCATTTGGCAGTGTGTGCACCTCCCCATGCCTTGGTGGCTAGCATTATAACTGGTATTGCAATGCATAGAGTATTGGGTCCTGTGTGTGATTGTGGTGTTTACGCCAATGTTGGTGTTGGTGCAGCCATTGCACCAGTGCATCCTTTCTCTCTAACCCCCCCTTTTGTTTTGTCACCCTGTCCTTATGTGCATTAGCACCATCTGGCGGAGGAGCAGAGGCACTGGCGACGGAGGGAGCTGCATCCCACAGGACCCAGGAAGCAGAGTCAACCGGCGTTAAGGGCACCAGTGTGACAGAGGGTGAGGGGAGCACCATGGCGGAGACTGGAGGGGACAGTTTGGACACAGATACCTCCTCCGCTCAAAGCTCCCTGGTGGTGGCGGACACCTCTGTGCTCACCCAAGCTACAGGTACAGACACCATCCCATGTACCAGCACCGCCCTCCAAGCAGCCCCTCAGTGAGTTGCCCGTGCCCACTCACCCAGGAGGGTGGGCATCTCCTTCGTCCCAGGCACATCAGGCCCTGCCCCAGTTAGCCCTGCTGCCCTGAGTGAGGAGGCTATTGACCTTCTGAGATCCATCTCTGTAGGTCAGTCAACCATTGTGAATGCCATCCAGTGGCTGGCAGCCGAGATGCAACAGACTAATGCATTCCTGGTGGGCATTCACATTGGCTTGGCAGCCCAACAGAGATCAATCCAGGCTCTGGCCTCCTCTCTGATGGCAGCCATTGTCCCTGTTTCCACCCTCTCCCCTCCAACTTCCTCTTCCCAATCCCATTCCTCTCAACCACAACCTATCCCAAGCACACAAGTAGACAAGCATGCACACAAGACAACTCAAAACAGTGGCACAGGCAAACACAAGCACCACACCACACATCATCTCACAGGCACTCACACAAACACCATCCAGATGCCGACATACCAACATCCCCAATTTCCACTGTCTCCCCCTCTTCCTCCTCCTTCACCTCCCTCCCAGTTCCACCTACACTAACA
This sequence comes from Pleurodeles waltl, assembly GCF_031143425.1. Classification (NCBI taxonomy): domain Eukaryota; kingdom Metazoa; phylum Chordata; class Amphibia; order Caudata; family Salamandridae; genus Pleurodeles; species Pleurodeles waltl. Next base: position 46,973,964 of record NC_090444.1, read on the forward strand.
CCTGCATGCACTACATCCTCATCCACTACCAGCATCACCACCACACCTAGCAGAACACACACCTCACTGACAGACACCGCTACAACAGCCATGCGCACGTCCCCTGTGTCCTCTCCCACTGTGTCTATCACCCCCCCTCCCAAGGTACACAAACGTAAGCACTTAGCGACCCAACAGCCATCCACCTCACAACAGCATCCAGCCAATGCACCTGCACCCAAACACAGCAGACATACACCTCCTACAACCACTCCCTCTACCTCCACTCCCAAACCTTCTACCTCTCCCCGCACCAATGTCCCTAAGAAGTTTTTACTCTCCACCATTTACCTCTTCCCTACCCCTCCCCCCGTCCTTCACGTCTTGCCAGGGTGGCAAAAACCCAGGCAAGCACCTCAGCCACCCAGTCCATGGGGCCAGTAATCTCCACACCCACTCGTGGTGTGAAAGGATCCAGGGCACCAGGCAGCCTCAAGGAAAGGGTGCCTGCCCCAGATGCGGGCCGGAAGACCAAGGAGCCTGCCCCAGCTACTGCCAGGAAGGCCAAGGAGCCTGCCCCAGCTGATGCCAGGAAGGGAAAGGAGCCTGCCCCAGCTGCTGCCAGGAAGGGCAAGGAGCCAGCACCAGCAAGCAGGAAGGACGAGGGGTCTGGTGCAGGGACTCAGACAGAGCCCCCACCACCAACCATAGTTGTACAGCCGTCCAAGGCTGGAGGGGATGGGCTGGAGCTTCCCCCCACCACCACCAGCAGCACCACCACCACCAGTGGGCAGCCATCCGAGGCTGCAGGGAATGGGCTGGAGCCTCCCCCAACCAGCAGCAGCAGCACCCCTATCACCACTGAGCAGCCATCACCGCCGGTGGACGGTATGTAGTCCTGCCGCCATGGGCTTCTGTGCAGCCTGCCTCCTGCAAATCCAGTGGGGAAGACACCCACCAAGCCCAGCCTCCCCAGGATCAAGAGCACAGGGCACAATGCCCCCTCCAGAAACAGTGAGTAAGACACCCACCATCCCAGCCTCCCCAGGATCAAGAGCACAGGGCACAATGCCCCCTCCAGAACCAGTGGGTAAGACACTCACCAATCCCAGCCTCCCCAGGATCAAGAGCACAGGGCACGATGCCCCGTCGAGAACCAGTGGGTAAGACACACACCTGAGAGACTGTGGCCTTACACTCCCTAGGACTAAACACAGGGCATGTTGCTCCATCCAGAGCATGTGGGCAACTCACCCACTTGAGAGACTGTGGCCTTGGACTCCCCTGGACAGATCACAGGGCATTTTGCCCCCTCCAGAGCATGTGGGCAAGTCATCCACTTGAGAGACTGTGGCCTTGCACTCCCCAGGACCAAGCACAGGGCATGTTGGGCCCCTCCATAGGCATTGGGCAAGTCACCCACTTGAGAGACTGTGACCTTGCACTCCCCAGGACCAAGCACAGGGCATGTTGCCCCCTCCAGAACCAGTGGTCTTGTTCCATATGCCGGCTGAGGTGCCCCCCGTTTCCCCGTCCCCCTGAGGTGCCTGCCTATTTTAATTATGCCCCTGCAGTGTTCCCTCCGTGTTCGTGCAGGTGACTAGTGGGGCCTTGGACTTTGGCCTGTGGCCCTGTAGCCCACGCACAATGAGCACTGGCCAGTGTCCCTTGAACTGTACATATGTATTTACCATTGCATTGCATTTTCGTATTTCTACTGTGTTTTTATTATTACACTCACTTTAGTACATTCCTGTTGTCCTTGCATTATTCATCCGAGGTACGGGGTATATATGTTTTATTACTGCAGCTGATTGTGTGTATGGTGTTGAGGTTGGGGGTGTGTGTTACGTGTGTTTGTGTCACTCTCTTTTTCCTCCCCTCCTCCCCTGTGTGCTAGGTGGCTGTACTCACCGTGCTCTTCTTCGCCGTCATTGGTGTTCGTGGTTGAGCAGCACGTAGAAAATCATTGGAAATATTTGCAGTTCAGGCTCCATGGCGGCGTGGTTCTTCCCTGTCTCTCCAAAGGTGAGTCCTTTCCCTTCTGTGCAGTGTTTCCGCCAGGCTTTTGATGTCGTTGGTACCACCCTGGAAAAGGTGGCTGTTTCCTGTCTCACAATACGGTGGGCAGAAAATTGACTTCCGCATGGCTGATGGCAGTTACCGCTGTGGTGGCTGTGGTTTCTGCCCTGGCGGTTGGTGTGGTTAAGTGGCTGTCTATCTGAGTTCTCACCGCCATGGTCATAATTTGGTGGTAGTTACCGCCAGCCTGTTGGCGGTATTTCCGCCACTTTATCACCGACCGCCAGGGATGTAATGAGGGCCTATGTCCACAATGTCCCATCAGAAATGGCTAAGCTAAGAGCATTCTGTTTTGCCCAACTGCCCAAGTGTGGCACATACCAGCCACTGAGTAGAAGGACATGACAACAGACACTTCCACTTCCACTGCCCTCCATTGACTAGGTAGGGCAAGTGACATCTTGTGAGACATGACCTAGCCATCTGATTGAGATTTTAGGAACTGTAGGAAACATGACAACTCTTTCGCTTCTGAAAGCTAGACCCCATAGGAATTAATGTATCAAATCACACACACTTTGTAAGGATGGTTCTCTACCAACATTTACTTCAGGCTACTGCAAGGGCACAAACTCAGAGCCCATACATAGGTAACAATGAAGCGACTGGCATCTTGGGTACAGAAGGTGTCTAACCGTACATGTGTGGACATGTGGACTAACAAATGCATACTCATGCCACCTCGGAGGGTGGGGTGCTGTATTGTTAGAAATGGAGACTCTGGTTGGCAGTCAGTTTGCATTCTGTCCAAGCAGGGACCATCACTCTAGCCAGGGCAAGGAAGGTACACACTCAAGATAACCCCTGATCACCCCCTTGGTAGTTTGGTACAAGCAGTCAGGCTTAACTCAGAAGCAATGTGTAAAGTATTTGTACCACCACACAGAGTAATACAGTGAAGACACTACAAAATGGACACCACACCAGTTTAGAAAAATAGGTATTATTGATCTAAATCAAACAAGACCAAAATGACAAAAATCCAACATACGCAAGCCACTATATGAATTTTCAAAAGAATAAGAGTCTTACTCCATAGAAAACAATGGAAATGTTGACTTTACACAAAGTACCTAGTTTGCTTAAAAAATAAAGCTGCTCGAGCGAGCGTGCGTCAGAAAAGTCAGCGATGTATTGATTTCTTACTCGCAAGTGAGACCGTGCGTTGTTTTCTTCTCCGGTCGGGTCGGCAGTGCACCCACTTACCAGGCCTAAACCTTCCCTTTTTCTACAGGTAAGGCACCCCTAAGGTAGGCCCTAGGTAGCCCTCTGTGCAGCGTGCAGTGTATGTTAAAGGTGGGACATGTACTGATGTGTTTTACATGTCCTAACAGTGAACAACTGGTTTTCACTGTTGCAATGCCTATGTCTCTCAAAGGTTAACATGGGGGCTGCCTTCAAATATAATTAAAGTGCAGATTCTCTTTGGGAGCAGATAGAAATTTGGAATTTGGGGTCTCAACTCACAATTTAAAAATACGTCTTTTAGGGAAGTTGTTTTCAGATTGTTAGTTTAAAATTGCCACTTTTCGAAAGTGGGCAATTTCTTGCTTAGACCATTCTGTGACTCTGCCTGCTTATGGGTTGCCTGTCTGGGTCAGACTGACAGTCGGGTTGTTTGTGAATCTCCTCTAGACAGTGAGACAAGGGGAGCGGGGGAATAGTATGCATGTCCTGATGGACCATCTAAGCCAGAATGGAGAGAGTAGTAGTCACTTACACCTAAATGGTCTGTCCCTGCCCTCACTCATTGTAGTCTCAAACCCCCTGTGTGAGTCTGGAGCCTGGCCTGGGCAAGTCAGAATCTTGCAAACAAGAGAGACTCCCCAACTTCAAAGGCAGAAAGGGGTATACGTATTATACCCAAACCCCCTGAAAATCAGATTTCTTCCAGGATTCAAGAGGAACCTCTGCCAAGGAGAAGAGCTGAAGAGCTTAAGAGAAGCCCAGCCCCTGCCTGAGACTGTGTTTTGTTGGGCTATCCTGCAGTTGCTGCTTCTGCCTGTGAAAGTGGACAAAGACTGGACTTTGTTGTGCATTCCTGCTTGAGAAGGATCCCCAAGGGCTTGAACTGAGCTTGCCTCCTATTTTGAAGTCTCAGGACCATCAAAGACTTCCTCTGCCAGCACCTAGACTCTCTGGTGAGACTTCTGCATGCCAAGTGGTGCCCCATCCAGTACCTGGCCCCTTGAAGCTGGTAGAAAAGGACAGAAATCCACACAAATACCGCCGTGCCGGGAAATTTTCGAAGCACCACCCGCAACATGGCCGATAAATGACGCACTGCCAGCCTCGCTGCTAAAATTGATGCTCCGCCTGCATCGTGGCTGAAAGATCAATGCTTCGTGGCTGGAGAAATGATGCACAAAACCCACCTGTGGCTGCTGATAATGATGCAAACTTGCGAGTAAGGAATAGACACATCACTGACTTTTTCAATGCACGCTTGCCAGTGCGACTTTCTTTTTGACACAAACCAGGTACTTTTGTGTAACAGCGTTCGCACTGTTTTCTATGGATTAAGACGCGTATTCATTTTAAAATTCATATCTTGACTTGTGTAGGATGGATTTTTGTTGGTTTTGGTCTTGTTTCATTTAGATAAATAAAACCAATGTTTCTGGTGTGGTGTCTATTAGGTAGTGTTTTCATTTTATTACTGTGTGCTGATATAAATACTTAACACATTTATTTGGGGATAAGGCTTTCTGCTCATGCCAAGCTACTAAGGGGGTAAGCGAGGGTTAACTAGGTGTATTTCTCCTTTACCCTGACTAGAGTGAAGGTCCTTGCTTGGACAGAGTGCAAACTGACTGCCAACCAGAGACCCCATTTCTAACACCACAGATCATGCTTCTGGACATCAGTGTCTATCCTACAAATATGGCATTGCCTATTTTCAACCATGTAACAAATGAGTACCAAATCATGGGTTCCCAGGATTCATCACACTGTCTGCACTGTGTAAATATCATTTAAGCATTAAGCCTGCACAGGACAATTTTGGCCTGTACTATGATGACAACAAGGTTGTATGACTAAGGGATTTGGCAGGGGTCAGAGCCACACATTGACAATGATGCCAAGTGCACATTAATCACAGAGCATTGTCTCTCTACTAATACCATTTACATACTCATCAGTGAACCTCAGTAATCTACATCTTAGCACAGAACCTAGATTGGTCCACATGACAGGATACTGGGATACAGGCAGTTTGCTCAGTGTCACAGATGCATAGTTAAAATTACTCAATACCAGCCTAGACTTAGACCCATACAGTGAGATACATTTGACAGGCCCTTGTCTCTGAAGATTGAGCAGACAGAAAATACATGGAAATCCATTCCCATTACATCCATGCATGACAGTACATTATGTAGCAATCAGCAATTTGGCATATGGTGTGTATATGGCAACCTGAAGGGCAGAGTGAGTTGGGATATGCCTTCAAAACAACAGTTTAGCAAGGCCAGATTTGGTTTGAAAGTTCAGTGGCAACATGCACATAGCTCACTTTACACACACCTCAGACATAAAACATGCATACACAGCTCATGCATACACAGCTGTCATGCAAATACATGTGGTCTCACATTGACAATAGCAATGTGCCAGGTGATTGATGTGGATGGCTGTGATGTCACCTCACCTAGTTTTGTGCATCCAACACAAGGTATAACAGGGTACACTAAAAATACACACATGCAAAAGTCCAGGGACTAAACATCTGGCACTGACCACAGTTACATGCACAGTGGATCTCCCAATTGATTCCACACTGACTGCACCTCCAAGGCCTTGAATGTACATTCTGGCACACACTGGCACAACCTAGCCTCTGATGAGAGAAATTATGGAGAAGTAGAGAGACAAAGATGTGGACATGATGCACTTATCTGCTCCTCTGGTGCACCATAAAGCTGTCCATACAGTGGTGGAACCACCTGCACTAACCTCTTCAGCTCCTCGGGGGAGAAGGCAGGTACCCTACCAGCTGTTGGACATGGCATGATTGTTCACAGAGGCGATACACAGCAGCTCAGGTCAAGGAGGTCTTGCTGGCAGAAGTGTCAGGAGTCAACGGAGGGATTTTGCAGAACGTGGTGATCATGTTCGCCATGTAGGCAGCCGTCAACCACCAGTGGACACAGCCATTGGTCTCCGACCACCACTGGAAACAACATTAACCTATGGCGGTGTCTGCAACGGTAGCAATCACCTACTGCCATGATGACTTCAGTCGGCATTTGCAGGCACTTCCTAATGTCCAGTGAAGTAGGTCAGGCAGCCCCATATTTAAAGGCATGATATGCAGTACATGGCTAAGAAAAAGTCCTGTAATGCGGTGTGAGAAAACAGGGCTGATTGCAGAGGACCCATAACTTTTTGCCCCCATTTTCCTCTTTTTGCTGGTGTTTTCCTGACTTTGATGGTGCCCTGGGTACTGCTAACTAGTCCCAGGGCCTGTGCTCTGTGTAAAATGGATATGCAAATTAGGCTAATTATAATTGGCTAAGTTAACCTACCTATAAGTCCCTAGTATATGGTAGGGCATGTAGGTTTAGGGACCACAGCATAGGTGGTGCACACCTAGGTGCATTGCTGAGGTGCCCAGTGTCATTTTAAAAGCAAGCCTGCCTTGCTGGATGCTTTTAAATTAAAGTTATATGCAAATTCGACTTTGGAATTAAAGGTACTTCCAAAGTCTTAAACTACCTTATTTTTACATATAAGTCACCCCTAAGGTGTGCCCTATGTGCCCCTAGGGCTGGGTGCCATGTAACTATAAGCAGGGACTTTATAAAAATAGATTTATAAGCCCTGGTGAGGTAAAAACAGCCAAATTCGTTTTTCCCTCATTGAAGTAAATGGCCTTCATAGGCTAGAATGGGCAGACTTTATTTTAAATGTTAAAGTCTCCTTAAATGTTGCATACCAAGAATTTGGTATCAAATTAATTGTTGTAATAAATCCTACAACTTCCAGTTGTTGGATTTATTATAACTAGTTCAGGTAAAAAGTTTAGACTTTACCTAAAAAGTTGCCAATTTCAGCTCTGCATTGTTTTTGCTGCTGTGCTCTGATTGGCCAGCCTGCAGCAGCTTCTGCCAGGCTGCCTTGATGAGGTGTGAAGTGGCCAGACTTCACACAAAGGAATGTGCTTGGGGGAGAGAATCTCCCCTCAGCAGATGGTGAGGCAGGAAGGGGGAGGGCTGCCAAACTGGTCTTCAAAGGCAGAGAAGGACATTTGCAGCACCCAGCAACACCCCCACATCCTGCAACCCCAGACAGCTAGGTGCCCCCTTGATTAGATTAGGAGAGGGCAGGAGAGGGGTGTGTTTATGATTTTTAGCCACACCAGTGGGTGGGCTCAGCCAGATGTAACCTCCAAAAATCAGATTCATCCATGTTGGATTTTTAGAGACTGTTGCCTTCTGGGATGGATTTTTGCCACACTTCCCAGGAAGTGGTCATCACAGGGGGACGACCCTGTCCCTGATTGGAGAACCAGGGCCCCCCTGCTTTTCACCCAGGAGCAAGGATAAAACTGGCAGACCTGCACCCACACCTCAGATCCCCTCCAGAATTCAAAAAGAAAGGAACTAAAGAAGAAGAAGGACTGCCCTGCTGGACCCCTGGCCTGCACCTGGACCCTGCACTCAGAAGGACTGCACCAGCTGCACACTTGGGCTTCACCACAAGAAGGACTTTGCCTGGCTTCAACTGGTTCAAGGAGGGACTCCCTGTTTGCTACAGGTGAAAAATTGCTAAACCAGAGTCCCCTGCACCAACTCCTGAAGAAAGCGACCAGCTGACCACTGTCCAGTGGCCAAAAAGGAGTTTGCGCCAGTTGCATTCTGGGAGTTGAAGTCCGCACCCCCCAAGGACCATCACAGAACTTCTGGACCCTTGGGGTGAGCTGTGGACCCCAAAAGTTTGACTTTGCCCCGGTCGAGGTGCAACCAGATGACCCGATTGGCACTTTTTGTTTCTAAGCGCTAGAATAGTAATAATTCTTTAAAAATTCATATCTCCGGTTCCCCTGAACCGATTTTAATCGTTTTTGTGTCATTTTAAAGATAAAAATATAAACTATTTTTATAAATTGGTTTTGGATTTTTAAACAGTTTCCTGTGTTTTATTTAATTACTGTTTTGTGATATTTGAATGCTTTACACTTTGTCTCCTAAGTTAAGCCTTGACGCTCGTTGCCAAGCTACCAAGGGTTGAGCTGGGATTAATTTACTGAGACCTAACTGTACCTATGTGGAGGTTAGTGGCTTGTTGCTAGGTGTAGGTACCTACCTGCCCTACCAATAACCCATTTTCCAACATGCGGGTCCTTCAAATTTGACACCAGTTTTGTACAATGCGAGGCACATATGGCAACTTGCTTTGGGACACAGCCTCCCCCACCACAAAGGTCAATTTAAGTTTGGGACATCAACTTACAGCCTGAGTAGCAAAATTCATGCACAAATTGTTGCTGTTTAGATAGATGGTGTGTACACATTTGTGGGAAAGCAAGGGGGAACATGTAACTTCTGTGTATTTGACAGTGATGATGTGCACTGTATATCATGCCCTCAAATTCTGACATGCCTTGTCACAGTTTGTCAATGACATGCATTATGTATGTTGCAAGGGACACATTGAATGATGGCTGTACTCATTTCTTGTCCTACATAGGTACCCAGGGAGGGGAAGGACCAGACATCCTCCTATATACCATCCACTGCCAGACCTTCAGGCTATGGAAGAAAAACAATCATCCAAATCTATCGTCTGAATAGGCCAACAATCGTGGATCTCTGAGTCAACTGTAGCCAGATCAGATACCTACCATTAGTCATCCAAATAGCATACCACCCATTGCACAAGTCATGGCAGTGTTGCACTTCCTGGTCACAGGGTCCTTCTAAAATACAGTGGCCCTATATGCTGGGATGCCCCAGCCTATGTTCAGTCTGGTTTTGAAAGATTTACTCTCATCACTGTTGAAACACCGAGACAGCTACATCCGGTTTCCTCAAAGTGCGGATTGTGCATATGTGAAGGTTGACTTCTATGGTTTGGCACACATGTTGTGGGAGCTATTGAGGGCACACACGTTGCCTTGGTCCCACTACATGGCAATGAGCAAGTCTATTGGAACAGTAACAACTTCTATTCCATCAATGTCTGAGTTGTTTGTTTGGCGGACCTCTACATTTCACAGGTCTGTGCTCATTATCTGAGTTCAGTCCATGATGCCTTCATTATGCGGAACAGCACAACCCCACAGCTGATGTCATGACTATACCTGAGAGGGCCTGGCTGGTTGGTAAGTCACATGTGTCATGTTAGTATGCAATGTCTGCTGCAAAAGTAAAGATGAGAGGGACTCATAGTTGCACATTTGTCCCATTCCATTACAGGACAATTGTGCAAACTCAAACCGTCCATGTTTGTTGTCACCAGTGAGGAACCCAACTACGCTAGTGGAAGTCTGCTTCAACAATGCCCATGGAAGGACAGGGCGTGTCATGGAGTGACAGGCCAGATGTAGGAGCGTGGACAAGGCAGGTGAAGCCCTCCTCTACTCACACAGACATTTATGTAGATCATTGTGGCCTGCTGCAAGCTCCACAACATTGCCCTGAGGAGAAATATCCCATATATTCCAGATGAGGGAGAGCTAGAAGTACCACGAGGTGAGAATCCTAAAATGCCAAGTGAGGATGACAGTGATGAAGAGGAAGATGAAGTCTTGCAGGCAGATCTCATCAATCACTACTTCACTTGAGTGTAATGTAATGTGATAACTGTGATTGTATAGGGGACTGTAAGGGTCAGATGTGTTGAGTAGGGTATTTTCTTTCCAAAATACAGGGGATCCCATGATAAGCAGTATACAGCCAAGGTTTGTGTGCTAAGCCAGACTTGAAAATGGTACTACCTTGATGATGTGCTGTGTATGTGTCACTCTCATTGCAATGTGAGTGGATGTACTGAAGTTTGACATGAGGTTTGTTTCATATGTACGATATTTCTAGCCTAAACTCCTTACATTGTTTTTATCCAGGTCTCTTCACCATGCCATACTCATGTGGGCATTTCAGAGTTTTGACATTAGGAGGCAGCTGTTGCTGCTCTGATATATGAAGTGGACAAGGATTGATCCAGGTAATGTTGATTAAAGATTTGGGGTGTATGAGTCCCGTGCCAAAACAGATTGGAAAGTGGGTGGGTGGAAATCCGAAGTGTACCATGCACTTATTTGATGTGGTGTGTTGGTTCAATTGTCTCATGTGTGTGATCATGTGACCTTAAAACATGTCATTAAGTGCAATCCATGTATTCTCCCTTCACAATGTGTTGACAATAATCCTGTGTGACCTTTTTGTAACCTTCAATGTGTTTCCTTATTGCAGGCCACAGTGCCTGTGCCAAAACACTGACATAGGTTTGTATCATACCACCAGATGATTGGTCATTATAATGGGATGGACCTATGATCAGGGGTTGTTGTGCTGCCCTCTGTCTGTGTCATGGCATGTTAAGTTGGCAAACATGGTTTTGGTATCTGATAAGGGTCAATCTGGTGTTAGCCTATTCTACTGGACAAGGTCAGACAAAACCCTTTCTTCATTTGTATGGGGGATGGTACCTTAGGATATCTAGCCTAACTCAATATGGTTCAGCCAATCTTGGCTATGACAGTCCAGACATTTTAACAGCCTATGTGCTGCACATTGCAATAACATGTTTGGTGTGACCAGGCGCTTGTGTTGTGTTGCTAGTTGAGAAATATCCCTCCTCCCATTACCATCTTATGTATTCCTTATGTGCATCACATGGGTTTACCATTCAACATCTAAAAATCTGGAAAAAGTTAGTAGGCAGTGTTTTTGTGATAGGTGTGTTTATTTACTTATGTGCAATAAATAATTGACCACCTAGTCAGGTAAGCACCTATCAGGAGGCGTCTATGACGTCACCTGCTGGCACTGGCCACTCAGAGGCCTCCATTGTGCCCTCACACCTCTGCATGCAAGATGGCAGAGGTCTGGGACACACTGGAGGAGCTCTGGGCACTACCCCTGGGGTGGTCATGGACAGGGGGGTTCCCTGAACCGGTGTAGACTGGTTTATGCAAGGAGGGCACCATCTGTGCCCTTCAAAACATTTCCAGAGGCCAGGAGAGGCTACTCCTCTCAGGCCCTTAACACCTATTTCCAAAGGGAGAGTGTGTAACACCCTCTCTCAGTGAAAATCCTTTGTTCTGCCTTACTGGGACTGGGCTGCCCAGACCCCAGGAGGGCAGAAGCCTGTCTGTGGGTTGGCAGCAGCAGTAGCTGCAGTGAAAACCCCAGAGAGCTGAATTGGCAGTACCCGGGGTCCATGCTAGAGCCCTGGGGATGCATGGGATTGGCACCCCAATACCAGATTTGGCATGGGGAGACTATTCCATGATCTTAGACATGTTACATGGCCATATTCAGAGTTACCATTGTTAAGCTACATATAGGTATTGACCTATATGTAGTGCACATGTGTAATGGTGTCCCCGCACTCACAAAGTCCTGGGAAATTGCCATGAACTATGTGGGGGCACCTTGGCTAGTGCTACAGTGCCCTCACACTTAGTAACTTTGTACCTAACCTTCACCAAGTGAGGGTTAGACGTCTAGGTGACTTATACGTTACTTAAGTGCAGTGTAAAATGGCTGTGAAATAACATGGATGTTATTTCACTCAGGCTGCAGTGGCAGTCCTGTGTAAAAATTGTCTGAGCTCCCTAAGGGTGGAAAACTAAATGCTGCAGCCCATAGGGATCTCCTGGAACCTCAATACCCTGGGTACCTAAGTACCATGTACTAGGGAATTATGAGGCCACAAACTATGAGCACTGGGGTCCTGGCTAGCAGGATCCCAGTGAGGCAGGAAAAAACAAACTGACACACAAGTAAAAATGGGGGTAACATGCCAGGCAAGATGGTACTTTCCTACACCTCCCAGGTGGGTAAACTTCATTTGTGAGTTCACAGACAGATGCACAATGTCATATGGACACTAGCCTGGGTACTGGAGTTACAGGGCCTGGCTATCCTGGGATTTACAGTCATGATATTCCAAGTAATACGCACAGTATACATAGGTCATCCTCTCAGGTGAGTACACTTCCATTGCAAGTTGACCTACAAGGATATTTGAACATATGCACAGTGGGCTGGTTCCTTGAATTGGGTAGAAAGAACATCCTGGCATTAGCAGTCATGTGACTCCCTGTCCTTCATGCCCATGTTATATGTAATTCCCCAAGGTGTGTAGACTTCATGTGTGAATTCCCAAAGAAAGACATTGTGGCAAGTGTATACTGAACTGGTGCTTGGAGTGACAGTAAGGGATCCTCCTGTGAGTTTTAGCCATTTAACTACCTGTATAACATACACTGTACAGATATCAACCTCTCAGGTGAGTACACTTCAATGGCTGAGTAGAGGGATAAGGGTCATTTTATCAGAAGACAGTGTTGTGGCTGAGTGGGGTGACAGTACTATTGTCTCCTGGTCTTGGCATTCCTGTCAGTGCCTGTCCTATACACACATTATATAGATATTAACTTCTCAGGTGAGTACACTTCAATGGCTGAGTAGAGGGAGAAGGGTCATTTGATCAGAGGACAGTGGTGTGGCTGAGGGGAGTGACAGTACCAGTGTCTCCTGGCCTTTGCATTCCTGTCAGTACCTGCCCTACACACACACTAAACAGATATCAACCTCTCAGGTGAGTACACTTCAATGGATGAGTAGAACAGGACAGTGTTGTGGCTCTGTGGATTGACAGTACCAATGGCTCCTGGCCTTAGCATTCCTCTCAGTGTCTGTCCTACATACACACTATACATATATCAACCTCTCAGGTGAGTAGACTTCAATGGCTGAGTAGAGGGAAAAGGTTCATTAAGCAGAGGACAGTGGTGTGGCTGAGAGGAGTAACAGTACCTGTGCCTCATCGCCTTAGCATTCCTATCAGTGCCTGTACTTAACACAGAATATACTGGTCCTTTCAGAAGTGTACACTTGATTGGGGAGTTGATAAACAAGGTAACTTTGAGTAGGATACACTGCTCTGGTTTTTGGAATTGTAGAACAGTGCATGCTGGGCACTGTAGTGCTGTCAATTCCTTTACTACACAGATGTTGTTTCCCCAGGTGAGTAAACTTCACAAGTTGAGGCCAGACAGGGGTCTATGGACAGGTGGACAGTGGGCTGTTGAGTGGGGTGACAGTGGAGGTGGCCAAAGGTGAGCAGTGAGCATGCATGACTATACTTTTTGGTGAGAACTATTTGTATGGTGACTTACCAGACTCTACTCCCCAAGGTATTCTTTTCAGTCCCCTATGATGCAGAATGATCAAGCCCTTTTCCTCCCAGGATGTGAGTTGTAAGGTTGGAGGTGGGGTTCCACTGCCAGTCTTCTGGACAAGCAGCTAGTACTTGGATGCCATGGAATGGACCTTCCTCCCGAGGTCATTCTACCTCTCCCTGATGTCATCCCTTGTGCATGGTATGGGGCCTACAGCATTCACTTCCTATCCTTTGCCACATTTCCATTTTCCTGGCTATGGTGGTATGCTGCACTTGGGTTCCAAATAAATGTGGTTCACTCTAATGATTTTATCCACCATGACTCTTAACTCATCTTTAGTGAAACAGAGTTTTTTCTGGGGTGACATGGTGATGATAAAAAAAGATAATTGATAGGTGCTGGGAAATAAACAAGTGACGGACAGTGAATGAAGTAGAGAGGTGCAAATGGATGTCATATGAGCATGTGAGGGTGTGGGATAAGTGGTTAGTGAAAATTGGAGGGGTTACTATTCTATGGTATTATGTTTTTGGAAAATGTGCTCTGACTTGGGTGTTTGGCATTGGAGATTCAAAGGATTGTGGTATGTGAAGTGGTGTGTTTTATGATGTGCTTTGTGGTTGTGTCAGTTGTGGGTATGTGTGTCAGATGTGTTGTTTTCAAATCCATCCAATATGGTGTAATAACACAACATTATTTGTATGCTTTGTAATTATAATTTATTTATTGTTTGCGATCTTAATGTAGTTAAAATTGTGTGACTCAATATTTTTGACTACCTCTATGTTTTTATAAGTTAATGTATTTGTGTTTCAGATATTTTGTTCTTAGTAAAAGTCTACATTTATGACAGCAATATTTTTGTTGTTGCTATTTATATATTTTTTTTAAGTACAGGAATCCAATACTTTTGTGATTGATATTTATTTTTTTATATTTTTGTGAATTGTTATTGTGTGCATTGATATTGTGTCATTTATCTGGAGCAGGAAACAGCAGTATCCTAACAAAGAGGTGATACCTCAGAGCTGTAGTGACAAAAACATACAAGTACATTAGTTAAAGGAAGAAGTGAAAATTGACTGTTTGGGCAATCTATAGTATACAAAGTTAGCACCAATATTAGCTTCTAATAACCCAGCAATGAAGGTAAACCTTATATGTTTGAGATACAAACATCGTAAAGCAGAAAGGTTGTATGTTGTTTTCAGTTTTGAATCCATTCTTCTGTTCATAATAAATCAATCAATCAATCAATCAGGTGCTTGTTAAGCATAACTACTCACCCGCAAGGGTCTCAAGGTGCTGGGGGGAGGCGTGTAGCATCCATCAATGAGGTGGTTCTTCGAAAAGCCATGTCTTCATCTCCTTAGAGAAGTTGAGGAGGGGGGTAGTTCGTCTGAGGTGGAGAGGAAGGGTGTTTCAACCTGTGGCTGTTTCCTGATGAGGGGTACTTCTGCGAGAGAGAGCTGGGCTGAGCGTAGGGTCCTATGGGGTACGTGGAAGCTGAGTCGCATGTTCAGTGTCTTGGAGTGCTTTGTGTGCATGGGTGAAGATCTTGAAGGTGATTCTTTTCTTTATGGGAAGCCAGTGTAGTGTGAGCAGGTGTTGGGAGATGTGGCAGTGCAGAGACAGGTCGAGGACGAGTCTGGCAGCGGCGTTCTGTAGGTTCTGTAATTTGCGGATGAGTTTAATTCTGATCCTGGCATAGAGCACGTTGCCGTAGTCCAGTCTGCTGGTAATGAGGGCGTGTGTGACGTCTTTCTGTGTTTGAGGGGGATCCACCTGAACGTCTTGCGTAGTAGGCAGAGGGTGTGGAAGCAGGTGGATGTGACTGAGGTACATGTGCCAGTTGATTTGGCGGTCCATGTTGAGTTTGGAGTCCAGGATGACCCCGAGTTTGTGGGCGTGGGCCGGCTTCCGAGGGTGGGTGGCCCCCAGGACTCGTTCCTCGCGTCAGGTTGAGGTCCTATGATGAGTACTTCTGTCTTGTTCACGTTGAGTTGAAGGCAGCTGTTTTTCATTCAGTTTGCAACTGTTCCCATGCCTTCGCTGAAGTTGTGTCTGGCTGTGTTGGGTTCGTTGGATGGGGAGAGAATGAGTTAGATGTCGTTGGCGTAGGAGATGATGTTGATTCTGAAGCTTCTGACGATGGTGGCCAGCTGAGCCATGTAGACGTTAAACAGTGTGGAGCTGAGGGAGGATCCCTGGGGAACTTCGCAGGTGGTAGGAGTGGGGTCCGAGAGGAAGGTGATCATTTTATATGTGTTTTTAAATTAAATTTATTTTGTTAATTTTATATCCCGACTTTAGACTCAAAAAGGGCTAAATGCATATCAAAAGATACTGTATTTGGGAAAGGACATTTAGGGTGAAGCTTTGGTTGAGTTTTGTCATTAGACAAAGATATGAGTTAAATTGTAGCAAATTCTACTCTTCATTGTGTGGTGGTCAGTATTAGTGGAGAACATTAGTTTTGAAAATCACATGGACACTGACAAAAAAAGAATGAGACATTGATCTTGTTGTTGCTAAAAATAATTGCTAGTTAATTCAGCAAAATGGTTAGTTTAAAATGCGAGCAAAACTAAAACCGACAAAGACACACTAACAGACTAGCTGTCCATGACCACCATACAGACATTTACATAGATCGTTGAAATTTTTTTTTTCTACACTAAACATGGTATGGTATTACATTTTCCTGACATTCGTTTATAGATTATTTTACAACTCACTAACAATGTGATGCTGCTAGTTGAGCCTAATTCAATGTTCATCACCTCATTAGGCCCAGGCCAATCTCAGGTTCTAGTGGAAAATATTCAAGCCCTTAACCTTGATTCATTTCAAGAGTGTACAGGTAACAGTACACTAACAATAGATCCACATTTCTTCTCATCCCCTTGCTTTACTATAAAGAATGGGAAATGTTACTGTTCTAGTTTCACTGGCTCAATTATCTCTAGTTCCAGCTAATAGTGAGGCATCTGTACAAAATTGTTCTCATCCTAGAACCTTGCTTTTTAGCTCAGTTGAGGCTGGTGGAACCTCTGAGCTATCAATGCTATTACTTATTCAAACTACATTTCAGGAGATGTTGGAGACCCTGGTTTGACAACTTCTCAGCAAGCAAAATGAATAGGAGGGGTACTTTTTGAAAGCATAGGCATGATTTAAGAGTAGAAAATGTCAAGAAGGAGCCCCTAGAGGCAATACCCAACAGGGTGGAAGCAGCTAAAGTGGCTAATCTACCTGTCAAGGAAACCAAAATTAGAAGCTTTTTCATGCTTCCCTGGCCTTTTTTGTAAATCAAAGGGAATATACCAGAGAAGGAGGGCATTGGCATGGAAAAGTTATTGATGGCAACAGAAAGTGCCAACAAAGGTTCACATCACTGGCTCTGACAAAAAGACTATTAAGTAATCAGGTGGAGTTCTTAGCTTGTTTCATCTAGTGAAAGGTGTATATATTGAGGGGCTCCTTTGTAAGCCCCTTGCACCACCGTTGTGTCATTATTTTTTGCTATGGCGGCGCAAGCAGTCCCCCACACAGCACCCCATTTACAAACTGGTGCAATGGGAACATTGTGCCAGTTTGTAAACCCTTGCACCACATTATACCTCCACCAGATATAATGTATGCAAGGGAGGCATTCCCGAAGGGGGCCAGCAGGAACAGCGCATTGAAATCTAATCAAGGCTTTGGATCATCGCCGGGTAAAGAGGTCTTCTCCCTTGCGTACTCCTGTCCCTCTTAAAGTTCTTAAACTCCTTCAGAAAAAAAGTGTTTGAGATGAAATCAGAATCAGTTAAGGTAATCTCCTATAGAGAAAGTACTGAAACAGACCCTCAGGCCATACTGCGATATGTGAAAAGTCTTTTTGTCTTTTTCTTGGAGAAAGGGAAGAAGCAATCTGAAATTTCCCCTATAAATGTTTGAAACTCATTTCGCATTATTCTGTCATTGAAAGAGATAGGTTCCTATGACCTGTGCTTAGATGGCTTCACTAAACTTAATGGGTGAAAAGTGAGCAAAGTAAAATTTTAATCAAAGCAAGTGTCAAGTGAAAACCAAGATTTATGAGCCGGGCTGTCATGGAATGGAAATTTGTGAAGGGCCCTAGAGGGGTGCCTACAACGGTGTGAAATAACTTTTACTTTTAATCTTAACTTTTGTGTTTGATTCTGTCAGAAGTATTGATATTGTCAATATAGATAGGAGTCTCTTTGTAGCCAAGATAAAAGAGCTTCTTAGAGAAAGAGTTGGTCAATTAAGAGATGGAAAACATTTGTCCTAAAAAATCTGTGATGCACTCTCTTGAATTTTTAGGCAAAGAAAGGGTTTTCCTCTTGTGTCTCAGACACCTCACAAGATGATAAGTATCGTACATTTACTAATTAGCACACAAATGTATCCATTATGGAGAAATCCTGGTCTTAAAATCTAGGGGCCGGATTATGAGTTCGGCGGTGAGACTGCCAGACCACCTTGGCTGCGGGCCAGAGTATTCCGCCGAGCAGCCAGTCTCCCTGCCTGCCCTATAAGGAGTTCCCCACAGGGCAGGCAGTGCCACTGTGGTGGAGTATTGACAGCGGTATGAGCACCGCAGGAAAGGAGTCAGATTTGAATGCTGGCCGCACTGCTGACTGCTGGAAACACCAACAATGTGGTTCCTGCCGGTCCGTTGTTCTGTGTTTGGGTTCATTGAGTGTGCTGTGTGTTACTGTGTGAACACGAACAGAAGGTATTGGATCGATTTACATGTGCACCAATGACATAACACATAGGCGCACTCACCCTTGACACAATTTGAGATACATATACTGCCTTTTTGCTGACTCATGTATGGCAGTGTCCCCACCAGGTAAAGGTCAGCATGAAGCAGTATATAATCAGGCCAGCTGTAAAAATGGTGGCACCGCCTCCATGGCCCACCTGTACCACTCCTGCCGCCACCGCGAGAGCACAGATGTCAGCTGTGGCAGGAGTCTTAAGGCAGTCTTCCCACTCACATCCAGCAGTCGAACTGCCAGGGAAGCAGGTGGGAAAACACCCGAAAACAGAAAACAGTTCCCTTACTGATGTCATCGTTATCAGACCCAGAGTGTAGACAAATAAAGATTGTTGTGTTTGCAAATTGATAGTTAATTATGGAATAACATGCCTTCTTTCAGATTTCTTACTTTTTCTAGAGATAAAGAAACACATTATCCATCCAATTTCTGGAAATATTGAGTTAGAAGTCAAAGAGAATCATTAGTCACTTTATTCCCAGTGAAAATCTTTGATATAGTAATTGCTATTGCAGATTTATTAATTTAACCAGAGAAAGTCTGTTTAAACCTCAAATGAGGCGGGTTAAAGGATGCTGATTTATTGAAAAATTGGATTCAATATGATGTCCAACACTGCAAGTGTGAAACACATCTTGCTTTTGAAAATTGTAATTATTGTCCTGCTTTAGGTTGCAAGCTCTTAATTGACAGGATCTTGTGTTTTGTAATTTTAAATGAATTTTATGCTCTCTTTTTCTTTAATATAGTTTCTTTGAAATAAAATATTATTGATTGCTTTAAAGTACTTCAAGGCTCCTATCAAAATATCTGGGTACTTTAACACCAAATCATTAAGACATAATGACACCTATAATAAAAAAAAAATGATTCTCCTGTCTGTATAATATTCATCATTATACTGTCATTATATTTGTCATACAGCTTCAGATAAAGCCATATCTGCTTTTCATAATTTGAGCTTTCGCTGTCTCAAAATAGCCCTGTTCATAGTACTAATTTTCTTAAGCACTGATTTTCATATTTTTTTCAGCTTTATGGTTTGCTCTGGGAGGGGCAACAATCTGCATTTTCTGGGGTTAGTTGGGTTAATAGGGCTCCTGCTTAGTTATTTTGTTTACCTGGTAGATGTATATAACAATAGCAGGCAAATTCACTGGAACCATCAGCTTGCTGAATGCTTGCCTTCCTTTGTCTATTCTGAATTTATTTTATTGATTTTATTATAGATATGCATGCGGAACTCAAACACAAACACTCCCTTAAGAAATCTGTGTGTTATACTCGGGAGAGTTTCATGGTTGACCTTTTTAAATATTTGCCCTCTAACAATATGTCTATCAACCCATCTGATCCAACAAGTATAACAGATTTAATTGGATAATTAGGGATGCAAAAAGTATTTCCGAGTCTTATGTAAATGCATCAACTAACTCAAAACAGCTTATAAGCATGATGTATTGAATAGTATGCGATCTAAACAGGAGACTATAGGTTGTATTGTTTGACAGACACTTTTGGGTCTTGATTGAATTTGGTAAGAATGCTAGCCAAAATGCTGTTCTAACATCTCTTTTGAAACTTGGGAACCATTTATTTTAAACTTACACTCTGTCAAACAGAACTTCATTTAACCTGAGTGGGTCAGCAACAATACCCTTATTACTAACAGTTTGTATGCATTTATATTTTTTATGAGTGATTGTGAAATGTTTTTCTCCATTGTTATAGATGTTTCCCTATTTTATTGTAGATTGACTTAGATTTTTAATTTAATCACAGAGTTCCTCTATCCTGTATATCCTATATGCAATCCCACATGATGATTCCTCTTGTAAACGAAGATTTTAATTTTGATTATACCCAAGCGTTCTCTTTTATGGTATAGGTTGAACATTGGCAATAGTGAAAAAAGACTATGGCTTAGCCTGTCTCTTTCTGTATAGTCATTTTTGCTTACATTTATGTAGAATATGATTGCAGTTGATTGCTGTTGAGGCACATTTAGTAAGTTAGTTGAGTTTTAATCCCACTCAGCTTCCTGAGCTGCATTAATAATAATGTTAAAAGACTATGGTCTATGGTTCTTTTGTGTGAATACCTTCTTTGTTTTTATTTAGATATGATGGAGGATAATGCATAGTTAAAACTCTAAAATACTTTGATGATAGAGTTGCTTTGCTAATCAGTTAAGGAACAATATTACAGTAGTTTCTCATATCCCTGTTTTGTTTACTATGCTCAAGGTTGACTGAGCGGACACATTGAAAGGGCATATCCTGGAGTAGTTGTGTGCACATTTGTGAATCATTAAGGGTTTGTTGAATTTGAGGCGTCATCAATTGTGATGCTTTTGGTCCTCTGTTAAATGAATAATAATACTCTTTTGTACTTCTTCTAGAAAAAGAAGATGTCATATTAATTCATTAGTTGCTATGGTGCCTGTGTGCTCAATTCCCAAACTCCAAAAATAAGTACATAAATAATCAATATTTAAAATTTGCAGAGAGAATAAATACTGTGCAACATAGCAAAATACATTGTCATTTGTATGGAACTCAAATATTATTCTAGAACTAAAATCATATCCTGGGAAAAGAAACTTTCTCTCAGTCTGCAAGGGCCACTAGTCTGCACATGATTGTACAATGATACTGCCTGATAATTT
Source organism: Pleurodeles waltl (assembly GCF_031143425.1). Lineage (NCBI taxonomy): Eukaryota > Metazoa > Chordata > Amphibia > Caudata > Salamandridae > Pleurodeles > Pleurodeles waltl. The sequence continues at coordinate 46,994,848 of NC_090444.1, forward strand.
GCAAACAAGTAATATACAATAGATTCATATTGTCACCCATATTGCACATATTGGTGAACTAGCAGTAAAATAATTTAAGAGCTTAGTGCTAAAGTGCAAAACTGCCTCAGATTTTAACTTGCATTCCCTGTATTGCACATATTGCTGAACAGAGCTAGAACAATATAAAAGTGCTAGGTGATAAAGTGCAAAATCATCTGTAACTTAGATTTTCAGAGCCCCACCGCACTTCATTGTGTAAGTATTCAACCAGTGGTTTGACATGCAAGCAATATCTTGAACACCATATGGGGAATTCCTGTACCTATTATATCTGGTGGAATTCATACTATCATAGGGATAATAGCACCTATTATACATCACGGTCTAAACATTTAACCAGTTGCTTGAACTGCAGGCAATAGCTTGAACACAGTGCAGTAAATTCCTGCACCTCATATGCCAAGTGGAGTTCAAACTATCACCAGGATCTGACTATACTGTGATCACACTTATATATCAAAAAGGCGGCATTTTCGAAGATAAAGGTTCTTATTATGAAGCTGACAGTCTGAAGACCTCCAGCCTTGTGGTGGCGGTCCGACTGCCACATTGCAAGTTTGGTGGGCAGACCCCCGAACCTACAGCTTTCCCTGCCAGGATCAGAGATCCCAATGGGTTAACAGAGCAGCAGGTTGTTCCCTGTCAGACTTTCCATGGTAGTTCCACCGCCATGAAAAGGTTGGCGGAGAACAAGTCATGCGTTCAATACTGACAAGAGCCTGACCGCAAAAGTGCTATGTGCAAAAGCCTAAAATACACCAATTACAAATACCAAACCACCCATACAATTTCCTGATCTTCCAAAAACTTTTTTAACTTCCTAAAGGGCAATCCCATTTAGAGCCCCAGGGTATAAATCTCTGAATACCCATCTGTACCTGGTTATGTGACATAATGTAGGCCATTTGTAAAATAACACAGTACTTGTGCATCACACACATCAGGGTTTCATCTAAATATACTGAAAAGGCACTGGCTAAATTCATTCTGCACAGGTTCTGATATAACACATGAGCACCTGGGGTTACCTTAATAACTGAACTAAGAATCAGCGCGACAAGGGAGGGTACAAGAATGTATCTAATGTAGGGGATCTTAACTCACTGCCACAGCGGTCACATAACACACATCACCAGTATGTCAAATGACACACTCACACATATATAAATTCATACATACAAATATATAAATGTGTGCGTGTATATGTGTTTATATTTATGTATTAGAAATTTGTATTAAGCCTGTTTGATATGAGGTAGGAACATGAGAAATTACTGACAACATTCTAAAATAAGATGGGGGAGTTTAGGTATTAATTATAATGATTTGTTCACCTTGTCTCACAATATAAATCATGTGGAAATAGGTACTTTACCTGTTTGTTAGAAAAATGTTAAAATTAGAGACAGGGACATGGATAAGAATTCTCAAGACTTTTGAACTGTTAAATAATATCGAATAACAGCACCTCATCATAATCAGTGAATGGTATAAAATTGTGAGAAGTATGACAAATGAAAGTGAGAGAGATGATGACAGAATTAACGATCAAAAGTAAAAGATGGATTTTAATTGGTGGTCATATGATTTAAATACACTAGTGTTGCACACAACTCTATGGCCAGTTGAAGGCTCAGGCCGAAACGTGTTGCCATTGTTTTTGGAAGTAGCACTCAGCACTTTATACTTTATATAATGAACTAAGGAAAGAACCTTTAGGATTTGGATTGGGGGTGCCGGCGTCATTCATGTGGCGAGAATTTGAGGAAGCCTGGTTTCCGTTTGCTATGAGGTGACTTGTTTGTGAAATATATATATATATATATATATATATATATATATATATATATATGAAAGCAGAGTCCTGCAGCCGCTGGCTACAACCACCTACGGGGCCGGTGCCGTCTCCGGATGCAGGCTCCGTAATAAATCAAAGCAACACCGGCACTCTGTACTGCTGCACCCACGTGATTTATTTGCAGACAAAAAACACAATACAGAGGTCATCAACAAAAGAACGAGCACTTTATACTTTATATAATGAACTAAGGAAAGAACCTTTAGGATTTGGATTGGGGGTGCCGGCGTCATTCATGTGGCGAGAATTTGAGGAAGCCTGGTTTCCGTTTGCTATGAGGTGACTTGTTTGTGAAATATATATATATATATATATATATATATATATATATATATATATATGTTTATAAATGAGTTTGTATGTACACACACACACACACACAACACAAGCTGAAACTCCATAAACCTAAAAAAACTAGTTATATTTCATTTACAATTTATCCACCACCCCTTCAAATTATGATAAGTAACACACCCCTCGCTACACAGTCTTTGCAGTTCGCTAACCAGACCACTACTACTAACTATAATTCACCACTCTAATATGTAACTTGTTGTTACAAATTCATTTGAGAAGTTATGAGTTTTGTTATGAATGCTATGATGTCACATGCAATGCTTGACGTAGTATGCAAGGGTATAACCAGTGCACAGAAAAGTCATGTTAATGTAGTGTGGTGAGTGAGGTGGTAAGATTCTGTTCAAAGGTGCAAGAATTTGACGGTGATGCATAAATTATAAATTGAAAATACACTGACAACCTTACAATTTTTCAGGTTTGTTATTTTAAGTTGGGTTTGTATAGAGAGAATACATAAGGTATTTTGAACCTATAAATTATCTTTAACCTTTGTTTTTTTGATTGTATGTAAATTATTTTTATGTTTTAATGAAAATGTTTAACAAATCGCAGTGTGGCGTGCCATTCACTGGAATGTTGTAAAGTGGATTGGAGTACAGAACAGTAATGAAGAATGCCGTAGAGTGGAGAATTGTAGAGTGGAATAGAGTAGAGTTGAGGAGAGTGAAGTGATGTAGAGTACAGTGGAATAAATTGTGATATAGTGGAATGGTGTGGTGTGTCATATTGTGGATTGGATGTTGTGGACTGTAGACGCGTATTGTACAGTGTTGTGGCGTGATGAACAGTAGAGTTGGGTGTTGTCCAGTAGCGTGTCATCAAATGGTGTGTGGTGAAATGGACCGGGGTGGAGTGGAGTGTCAAGTAAAAGGGCATTCAATGTAACAGAGTTTTGCACAGTGTAGTGGCATAAAGTGGAGTTCAGTGAAGTAGAATGTCATACAGTTCAGTGTTGTCAAGCACAGTGCCATACAATAGAGTGATGGAGAGTCTCATACAGTGTGGTGTTGTATAGTGGAGTATCATTATTTGTGAGAACACAGTGCATAATAGAGTGACAAGTTAAAGTTAGTGTTGCTTGGTTAGCGAGACTGACAGAGGGTGTGATAAGGCGAGCTACTTATAAAAATGTAAAGGTGGTGGATAAATTGTAAATTAAAGTTATAACTATAACTTTAACATTTTTAACGCTTGTGTAATTTAAGCCTGGTTTGCATAGGGAAAAAATCCTGGCTATAACTAAGCATTAACCTTTGCTTTCTCATTTAATTTTAATGTTTCTTTAAAATGTTTAATAAAAATGTGTTTCAAATCATAGAGTCCATACACAGGCTCTGCAATGGCAGGCCTGAGTCCTGTTTAAAGGTCTACTGAAGAGGGTTGCACAATTAGTGCTGCAAGCCCACCAGTAGCATTTAATTTACAGGTCCTACGCACATATGGAACAGTTTACTGGGCACTGATAAGTAAATTAAGTATACCAATTGAGAGTAATCCTACTATATCATGTTTTAGCAAAAGAGTACATGCACTTTAGTACTGGTCAGCAGTGGTAAAGTGCCCAGAGACCTAAAGCCAGCAAAAATGAAGTCAGCAAACAGGAGGTCAGAAGGTAAATCCACACCCAGGATACCAGGTCTAATAAGTGGAGTAGAGAAGAGTAGAGTTTTGTTTAGTATAGTGACATTGTGTCTCATATAGTGGTCATGTATCATAGAATGGAGCAGAGAGTTGTCAGTGGACTTGTGTGTGGAATAGTAGAGTAGGGTGCTGTACACTGTGAGAGAGTGAAGTAGAGTGCTTTAGAGAGGAGTAGTGTAAGGTAGAGTGTCATAAGGTGGCGTATCGTCAAGTGCAGTGCCACAGTGTACATTGGAGGAGAGTGAAATAGAGTTGACCCCCTGTCATCATTTCGAATGGCCTATTGAAGAGAGATGTTGAATGGCATGTCCTCAAGTGTCATTCGTTGTAGTACAGTGACATAGAATGGATGGGCATGGAGTGGAGTGGAGTGGAGTGTCATAGAAGTGGATTGGAGTGTAGTCCAATGTTGTAGAGTGGGGTTGCAAACAGTGCAGTAGAGTTTCATACAGTGGCGCAGGGTAGAGCGGTGTGTATTGTAGTAGTGTAGAGTGGGATAAAATGTAGTAGAGTGGATAACAGCAGAGTGTAGTAGAGTACACTGGAGTGGAGTAGTCTAGAATGGATTAAAGTGCCATAGAGTAGTGTGGCATGTCCTAGACTATAGTGATGTGGAGTGCAGTAGAGAGGAGTGGTTAGCACACAGTCAAGTAAAGTCTTATAAGATGAAGTGCTCTGTTGTACAGTAAAGTGTAGTGGGATCAAGAACAGTATTGGAAAGCGATGTAGAGTACAGTAGAGTAGAGTGACATACAGTTCAGTTAAGTTTTGTCGAGTGGAGTGGTGTACAGTACAGTACAGTGTTGTAGAGTGTGGTAGAGTGGATTGTCATTCAGTATTGTAGAGTACAATGGCAAATAGTGGCATAGAGTGGAGTGGCAAACAGTAGAGTTGTGGCATAGAGTGGGGTACTGTGTCATAGAGTAGAGTGGAGTAAAGTGGGTGCAGTGGCATACAAAGAGTTGCGTACAGCATTGTATAGTGGACAAGAGTATCATAGAGCTGCATAGAGTGGAGTAGAGTTTTGTACAATGGCCTGACAGTATAGTACAGTGTTGTACAGTGAGCTGTAGGGGCATAGGAAGAAGTTAAGTGTTGGGAAGTGTCAATCAGTGTAGTAGAGAAGACTGTAGAGTGGGGTTGCATAGAGTACAGTAGTCTATCAAACAGTGAGTTGCATAGAGTGGATTGTTATTTAGTAGTGTGGAGTAAAGTCTCGTACAGTGAAACAGTCAAGTGGAGTGGAGTCACAGTGTAAAGTACAAAAGAGTGTATTGGTGTGTCGTAAAGTTGAGTTGCATGGAGTGTAGTATAGTTGCTTAGCGTAGATAGTAAATGATTATAAATTAGAGTGGGGCCCCTTACAGTAGAGTGTTGTACAATGCAGTTTATGGGCACAGAGGGGAGTGGAGAGTTGGACGGTGGAGTGTACAGGGATAGAATGGAGTATAGTGTCAGACAGTGTGGTAGACTTTTGAGTGGAGGAGAGTGCTATAAAGTAGAGTGGTACAGAGTGGAGTGGTGTACACTGTAGTGGGGTAGTGTGTATTCCAGTTAAGTAGAGAAGCATGTTTTGTAATAGTGAAATACTGTACTGTGGAGAAGAGTGGAGTGAAATGAACTGAATAGCGTAGAGTGGAGTGGTGTACAGTAAAGTGGTAGGAGTAGGTTACAGTGGATTAGCATATAATGGGGTGGCATACACTGAAGTGGTGTTATGCACAGATGGAGTGGCATCTCATAGAGTAGAATTAAGTGCTGTGTAGTACAGAGTTGGTAACTCTCGTAGAGTGTTGTACAGTGGACTGTACGGGAATAGATTAGGACAAGTTTGGACAGTGGAGTGTATGGGGATAGAGTGGAGTACAGTCTAGTAAAGTGGCATTGAGTGTGCTGGAGTTTTGTAGAGTGGAATTAGATACATTGCAGGAGAGTACACTGGAGGGGTGTAGAGTATTGTGGCATATATTTGAGTGGCATACAGTGAGGTGGGGTAGGGTGGAATACCATAAAGTAGCGTGACAAAGATTAAAGTTATGTCCTGTGTAATAGCATAGAGTGGAGTAGCGTACAGCAGAACAGCATTTAGTAGAGTACAGTGAAGTGGTGTAAAGTAGAACATAGAGTGGAAAAGCATAAGTTGGAATAATGCAGAGTGGAGTGGCGTACAGTGGAATGGTGTAGACTGAAGTGACATACAGTAGAGTGTAATAGAGCGGAATAGCATATAATGAAGTGGCATAGATTGGGGTGGCATCCAATGGACAAGTGCAGAATGGAGTGGAGTAGAGTGAAGGGGCGTACAGTGGAGTGGGGTAGAGTAGAGTAGCTTATAGCGGAGTGCATGCAGTGGAATAGCATAGAGTGGCATAAAGTGGAAAAGCAGAGTGGAGTAGCATACAGTGCAGTGGCGTACAGTAAAGTGGCATTATCTGGAGGGGGATAGAGTATATTACCATACAGTGAAGTAGTGTCATGTGAAGTGGGTCCACTGAAATAGCATAGAACGGAGTGGCGTCAAGTGCAGTGACATTCACTGGGGTGGTGTAGAATGGAGCAGAATACAACTGAAATAGCACGCACTGGAGTGTTGTGCGGTAGCATAGCATATAGTGAAATAGCATAGAAATGGAGTGGTGTACAGTGCAATGTCATAAAGTGGAAAAGCATATACTAGAGTAGCGTATAGCGAAGTGGCTTACAGTAGAATGGTGAGTACTGAACTGATGTACAGTGGAGTTGCATACAGCGTACTATTGTAGAGTGGATTGGCATGGAGTGGAGTATTGTGAAGTGGACTGGTTTACAGTGTATTAGTGTATAGTGGAGTAGTGTACACTGGAGAGGCATATGTTGGAGTTGTGTAGACTGAAGTGGCATAGAGAGAAGTGAGGTACAGTGTAATAGCATACAGTAAAGTGGCATCCAATGGAATAGTGTAGAATGAAATGGTGTAGAGTGCCATACACTGGAGTGTTGTAGAGTGGAGTAGCATACAGTGGGATGGCATACAGTGGAATATCATACTGTGGAATCTTTCAGAGTAGAGTAGCATACAGTGGAATAGCATAGAGTGGAGTGGTATAGAATGGAATTACATATTGTAGGTAGCGTACAGTGGAGTAGTATATACTGCAGTAGCACAGACCAGAGTGCCTTCAAGAGAGTGACATAGAGTGTAATAGTGTGCAGTGTAGCAGTGTACCGTGGAGTGGCATACTCTGAAGTGGGTAGAGTGGAAGACCATACAGTAGAGTCGCAAAGACTGAGGTTGCAGACAGTGTAATAGCATAGAGTGAAGTGGTGTACAGTGGAATGGTGTGGAGTGCAAAAGCAAATACAGGAAAAGCATAGGGTGGAATAGCATGGAGTAGAGTGGCATGCATGGGAGTGGTGTGGACTGGAGTGGTGTACAGTGGAGTACAGTAGAGTGAAATAGCATATAGTGGAGTGGCACCCAATGGACAAGCATAGAATGGAGTTGCATTAAGTAGAATGGTTAACTTGAGTGACATAGAATGGAGTTTTGCATAGTGGAGTGCATACAGTGGAATATCATTGAGTTGAGTGGTGTACAGTGGAATAGAGTATAGTTGTTTAGCGTAAAGTGCAGTGGTGTACAGTGAAATGGTGTACACTGGAGTGGGATAGAGTGTAATAACATACAGTGGAGTGGTGTCCAGTGAAGTGGCGTCCAATGGAATGGTGTAGAATGGAGTGACATAAAGTGGAGTGGCATTCAGTGGGGTGGTATAGGATGCAGTAGCATACATTCAAAATAGCATGCAGTGGGGTGGCATATAGTGGAATAGCATAGAGTGGAGTGGCAGACAGAGGAATGGCATAAAGTGGAAAATCAAATACTGGAGTAGGGTATCATAGAGTGGCATAAAGCAGACTGAAGATAACAGAATTGGCATAGGGTTACGTTGCATACAGTGTAATATTGCAGAGTGAACAAACATATAGCAGAGAGTTGTACAGTGAAGTGGTATAGAGTTTAATAGTGTAAAGTAGAGTAGCATAAAGTGGAGTGGCATGTAGTAGTGTGGTGTAGACTGGAGTTGCATACATTGGAGTGGGATAGAGTGTAATAGCATACAGTAAAATGGCATATATTTGATTATGGCAATGTATCCAATGGAATAGCATAGAATGAAGTAGTGTAGAGAAGAGTGTCATACATTGGAGTGGCGTAGAGTGGAGTAGGGTATAGTGGAGTGGCATACAGTGGGATAGCGTACAGTGGAATGTTGTAGAGTTGACTGGCATAGAGTGGAACAGTGTAGAGTGGAGTGGACCTCTGACCCTGTTCACCAGGCAGGTCACTCCCCTCACCGCCACGCAGCCCCTGTGTGACCGCTGACCGCTGCTCCATACCTGTGTCCTGTTGCCGCCTTTTTTGCTATCCTCACCTGCTTTTGCCCAGTCTGGTCCTGTTTCTGGGTCCCTGCGCCCAGCGTCTCCCCCTGTTTCCCACCGTCGTTTCCCGCCGCTGCGTCCCGTAGCTCCGCCCCCCTCGCTCCCCATTGGCCGCCCCGCTCCCACCTCCCAGCTGCTCCTCCCTCCCTCTCCCACTCTTATGGAGGCTGCGCAGCGGTAAAGAGAGCGACCTCTGACCCTGTTTACCAGGCAGGTCGTTCCCCTCACCGCCACGCAGCCCCTCTGTGACCGCTGACCGCTGCTCCATACCTGTGTCCTGTTGCCGCCCTTTTTGCTATCCTCACCTGCTTTTTCCCAGTCTGGTCCTGTTTCTGGGTCCCCGCGCCCAGCGTCTCCACCTGTTTCCCGCCGCCGTTTCCCGCCGCCGCGTCCCGTAGCTCTGCCCCCCTCGCTCCCCATTGGCCGCCCCGCTCCCACCTCCCAGCTGCTCCTCCCTCCCTCTCCCACTCTTATGGAGGCCGCGCAGCAGCCGCGCCAAAGGCGCGCCTAAGGCAAGCCCGTCTGCGCCCGTCCGCGCCTGGCCCGTGCCCAGCACCAGACCCCCTGGCCCCCGCAGAGGCCAGCCCACCCGCAAGACCTACAGCGCCGCCACCCTCCTCGCACTCAACACCGGCCGGATCCCCGGGTGCTGCCGTGCCGCCCCAAGACGCACCCACGGACCCTTCACCTGCCAATCCTGCAAGTTCTCCTGCATCCGGACCCGCACCGCACCCGCCAAACCAAGCACCAGCAGCAACCACCTGAAGTGCATCCTGCTCAACACCCGCTCCATCCACAGACACACCGTGGAACTCTGGAACCTGCTCGACACCACATCTCCAGACGTCGCCTTCCTCACAGAAACCTGGATGAACGCCTCCTCAGCGCCCGACATCGCCATCGCCATCCCGGACGGATACAAGATCACCCGGAGGGACCGCGTCAACCAGACAGGAGGAGGCATCGCCATCGTCCACAAGAACACCATCCGCATCACGACCAACACCGACGACACCCTCACAGCCGCCGAACACCTTCACTTCCAGATACACACCGACCCCAAGACTACACTCAGAGGCACCCTCATCTACAGACCCCCAGGACCCCGCACACAATTCAGCGAAGACATCGCAGACTTCATCAGCCCACACGCCCTCCCCTCCGCTGACTACATCCTCCTAGGGGACCTCAACTTCCACCTGGAGAACAACAATGACAACAACACCACCACCCTGCTGGACAACCTCGCCAACCTCGGACTCAAGCAACTGGTGAACACCCCCACCCACTACGCCGGACACACGCTTGACCCAGTCTTCTCCTCCAGCAAGTACATCTCCTTCAGCCACTCCACCGGACTCCACTGGACAGACCACAGCTGCGTCCACTTCAGCTTCAGAAGAACCACGACTCACCACCACCCACACCAGGCTCCCCGCAGGAGCTGGAACAAGATCACCACCGACCAGCTCTCCACATCACTGAACCAGAACCCTCCCACCAGCTCAGCGGACCCCAACCAAGCAGCCAACAACCTCACACAATGGATCACCAACTGCGCCGACAACATCGCACCGCTGAAAACCCATCCCATCAAGCCCAACAGCAAGAAAGCCTCCTGGTTCAACATCGACCTCAAGAACTCCAAGAAGAACTGCCGCACCCTCGAGAAAGCCTGGCGAAAAAACCCGACTACAGACAACATGTCCGCCCTCAAGCACGCCTCCCGCAAACACCACCAGCTGATCCACACCACCAAGAAGACAGCATTTAAAGAACGACTAGACAACCACGCACACAACAGCAAGGAACTCTTCAACATCGTTAAAGAGCTCTCCAACCCCAGCGCCGGAAACAACAACATCACTCCCTCACAAGACCTCTGCGACTCACTCGCCTCGTTCTTTCACCGCAAGATGGCCGACATACACAACAGCTTCGGCGCACTGACCACGCACCCAACCCCCAAACCGACGCCCCCCAACACCACCCTCCGCACCTGGACCCCGGTCAGCACCGAAGACACTATCCACACGATGAACACCATCCACTCCGGATCACCAACCGACCCATGCCCCCACCACGTCTTCAACAAGGCCTACTCCGTCATCGCACCCCACCTCCGGGACATCATCAACTGCTCCTTCAACACCGCCACCTTCCCGGAGAGCTGGAAGCATGCCGAACTCAGCGCCCTCCTGAAGAAACCCTCAGCAGACCCCACCGACCTCAAGAACTACCGCCCCATCTCGCTCCTCCCGTTTCCTGCCAAAGTCATCGAGAAGACCGTCAACAGACAGCTTGCCACCTTCCTCGAGACCAACGGATCCCTCGACCACTCGCAGTCCGGCTTCCGAGCCAACCACAGCACCGAGACCGCCCTCATCGCAGCCACTGACGACATCCGAGCCCTGCTCGACAACGGGGAAACAGCGGCACTCATCCTCCTGGACCTCTCCGCAGCGTTTGATACTGTCTGCCACCACACCATAGTGCAGCGCCTCAGCAACATCGGAATCCAAGAGAAGGCACTAGAGTGGTGTAGGAGGCTGGACTGGCTTGTAGTGAGTACCAAGGGGTACTTGCACCTTGCACCAGGCCCAGTTATCCCTTATTAGTGTATAGGGTGTCTAGCAGCTTAGGCTGATAGATAATGGTAGCTTAGCAGAGCAGCTTAGGCTGAACTAGGAGACGTGTGAAGCTACTACAGTACCACTTAGTGTCATATGCACAATATCATAAGAAAACACAATACACAGTTATACTAAAAATAAAGGTACTTTATTTTTATGACAATATGCCAAAGTATCTTAGAGTGTACCCTCAGTGAGAGGATAGGAAATATACACAAGATATATATACACAATAGCAAAAATATGCAGTATAGTCTTAGAAAACAGTGCAAACAATGTATAGTTACAATAGGATGCAATGGGGAAACATAGGGATAGGGGCAACACAAACCATATACTCCAAAAGTGGAATGCGAACCACGAATGGACCCCAAACCTATGTGACCTTGTAGAGGGTCGCTGGGACTATTAGAAAATAGTGAGAGTTAGAAAAATAACCCTCCCCAAGACCCTGAAAAGTGAGTGCAAAGTGCACTAAAGTTCCCCTAAGGGCAAAATAGTCGTGTTAGAGGAATAATGCAGGAAAGACACAAACCAGCAATGCAACAACGGTGGATTTCCAATCTAGGGTACCTGTGGAACAAGGGGACCAAGTCCAAAAGTCACAAGCAAGTCGGAGATGGGCAGATGCCCAGGAAATGCCAGCTGCGGGTGCAAAGAAGCTTCGACTGGACAGAAGAAGCTGAGGTTTCTGCAGGAACGAAAAGGGCTAGAGACTTCCCCTTTGGTGGACGGATCCCTCTCGCCTTGGAGAGTCGTGCAGAAGTGTTTTCCCGCCGCAAGGACGCCAACAAGCCTTGCTACACGCAAATCGTGCGTTTGGCGTTTTTGGACGCTGCTGGGGCCCAGGAGGGACCAGGAGGTCGCAAATTGGACCTGCAGAGAGAGGGGACGTCGAGCAAGACAAAGAGCCCTCATTGAAGCAGGTAGCACCTGGAGAAGTGCCAGAAACAGGCACTACGAGGATGCGTGAAACGGTGCTCGCCGAAGTTGCACAAAGGAGTCCCACGTCGCCGGAGACCAACTTAGAAAGTCGTGCAATGCAGGTTAGAGTGCCGTGGACCCAGGCTTGGCTGTGCACGAAGGATTTCCGCCGGAAGTGCACAGGGGCCGGAGTAGCTTGCAAAGTCGTGGTTCCCAGCAATGCAGCCCAGCGAGGTGAGGCAAGGACTTACCTCCACCAAACTTGGGCTGAAGAGTCACTGGACTGTGGGGGTCACTTGGACGGTGTCGCTGGATTCGAGGGACCTCGCTCGTCGTGCTGAGAGGAGACCCAAGGGACCGGTAATGCAGCTTTTTGGTGCCTGCGGTTGCAGGGGGAAGATTCCGTCGACCCACGGGAGATTTCTTCGGAGCTTCTGGTGCAGAGAGGAGGCAGACTACCCCCACAGCATGCACAAGCAGGAAAACAGTCGAGAAGGCGGCAGGATCAGCGTTACAGAGTTGCAGTAGTCGTCTTTGCTACTATGTTGCAGGTTTGCAGGCTTCCAGCGCGGTCAGCGGTCGATTCCTTATCAGAAGGTGAAGAGGGAGATGCAGAGGAACTCGGCTGAGCTCATGCATTCGTTATCTAAAGTTTCCCCAGAGACAGAGACCCTAAATAGCCAGAAAAGAGGGTTTGGCTACCTAGGAGAGAGGAAAGGCTACTAACACCTGAAGGAGCCTATCAGCAGGAGTCTCTGACGTCACCTGGTGGCACTGGCCACTCAGAGCAGTCCAGTGTGCCAGCAGCACCTCTGTTTCCAAGATGGCAGAGGTCTGGAGCACACTGGAGGAGCTCTGGACACCTCCCAGGGGAGGTGCAGGTCAGGGGAGTGGTCACTCCCCTTTCCTTTGTCCAGTTTCGGGCCAGAGCAGGGGCTAAGGGGTCCCTGAACCGGTGTAGACTGGCTTATGCAGAATTGGGCACATCTGTGCCCAACAAAGCATTTCCAGAGGCTGGGGGAGGCTACTCCTCCCCTGCCTTCACACCATTTTCCAAAGGGAGAGGGTGTCACACCCTCTCTCAGAGGAAGTTCTTTGTTCTGCCATCCTGGGCCAGGCCTGGCTGGACCCCAGGAGGGCAGCTGCCTGTCTGAGGGGTTGGCAGCAGCAGCAGCTGCAGTGAAACCCCAGGAAGGGCAGTCTGGCAGTACCAGGGTCTGTGCTACAGACCACTGGGATCATGGAATTGTACCAACAATGCCAGGATGGCATAGAGGGGGCAATTCCATGATCATAGACATGTTACATGGCCATATTCGGAGTTACCATGGTGAAGCTACATATAGGTAGTGACCTATATGTAGTGCACGCGTGTAATGGTGTCCCCGCACTCACAAAGTTCAGGGAATTGGCTCTGAACAATGTGGGGGCACCTTGGCTAGTGCCAGGGTGCCCTCACACTAAGTAACTTTGCACCCAACCTTTACCAGGTAAAGGTTAGACATATAGGTGACTTATAAGTTACTTAAGTGTAGTGTAAAATGGCTGTGAAATAACGTTGACGTTATTTCACTCAGGCTGCAGTGGCAGGCCTGTGTAAGAATTGTCAGAGCTCCCTATGGGTGGCAAAAGAAATGCTGCAGCCCATAGGGATCTCCTGGAACCCCAATACCCTGGGTACCTCAGTACCATATACTAGGGAATTATAAGGGTGTTCCAGTAAGCCAATGTGAATTGGTAAAATTGGTCACTAGCCTGTTAGTGACAATTTAAAAGTAATGAGAGAGCATAACCACTGAGGTTCTGGTTAGCAGAGCCTCAGTGAGACAGTTAGGCACCACACAGGGAACATACACATGCACACCTATGAGCACTGGGGCCCTGTGTGACAGGGTCACAGTGACACATACATATAGGCCACAAACCTATGAGCACTGGGGTCCTGACCAGCAGGATCCCAGTGACACATAACAACCATACTGAAAACATGGTGTTTTCACTATGAGCACTGAGGCCTGGCTATCAGGATCCCAGTGAGACAGTGAAAACAGTGACAAACACCCTGACCTACACTCACAAACAGGCCAAAAGTGGGGGTAACAAGGCTAGAAAGAGGCTACCTTCTCACAAGTGGATCACCTCGTTCCTCCCCGGAAGAACCCAGAGAGTCCGCCTCCCCCCGTTCAGATCCGAGGCCACCGAAGTCATCTGCGGCGTACCACAAGGATCGTCACTCAGCCCCACCCTCTTCAACGTCTACATGAGCCCCCTCGCAGCCATCGCACGCCAACACAACCTCAACATCATCTCCTACGCCGATGACACCCAGCTGATCCTCTCCCTCACCAACGACCCAGCCACCGCCAGAACCAACCTACACGAAGGGATGAAAGACGTAGCCGAGTGGATGTTGAACAGCCGCCTGAAACTAAACTCAGACAAGACGGAAGTCCTCATCCTTGGATCATCACCCTCCGCCTGGGACGACTCCTGGTGGCCCCCTGCCCTGGGCTGCGCACCCAAACCAACGGACCACGCACGCAACCTGGGCTTCATCCTGGACTCCTCCCTCTCGATGACCAGACAAGTCAACGCCGTCTCATCATCATGCTTCAACATCCTACGCATGCTTCGAAAGATCTTCCGATGGATCCCCACCGAAACCAGGAAAACGGTCACCCAGGCACTCGTCACCAGCCGACTGGACTACGGAAACACCCTCTACACCGGAACCACGACCAAACTACAGAAAAGACTCCAACGCATCCAGAACGCCTCCGCACGCCTCATCCTCGACATCCCCCGACACAGCCACATCTCCGGACACCTGAGAGACCTGCACTGGCTCCCCGTCAGCAAGAGAATCACGTTCCGCCTCCTCACCCACGCACACAAGGCCCTCCATGACCTGGGCCCCAGGTACCTCAACAACCGCCTGACCTTCTACACTCCCACCCGCCAGCTACGATCGACCAGCCACGCCCTCGCCGCCGTTCCACGCATTAGAAAAGCCACCATGGGAGGAAGATCCTTCTCCTACCTGGCAGCCAAGACTTGGAACTCCCTCCCCATCCACCTTCGTCTGACCCAAGACCACCTCTCCTTCAGGAAGCAACTCAAGACCTGGCTGTTCGAGCAGTAGTGGTCCCCCCCCCCCCAGCGCCTTGAGACCCTCCGGGTGAGTAGCGCGCTTTACAAATTCTTGATTGATTGATTGATTGGCATATAGTGAAGTAACATAGACTGGAGTGGCAAACAGTGAAGTGATAGTGTAATAGAGTATAGTGTGGTAGCATACAGTGAGGGTATGCAGTGTAGTGTTGTACAGTGGAATACTATACAGTAGAGTGGCAAATATTGAAGTTGCATACAGTGTAATAACATGGAGTCAAGTGGCATACAGTAGAATAGCATAGAGTGGAGTACAGTGGAGTGGTGTAAAGTAGAACAGCATAGAGTGAAAAATCATAGGGTAGAATAACATAGAATGGAGTGGCGTACAGTGGAGTGGGATAGAGTTCAATAGCATATAGTTGAGTGGAGTACAGTGAAGGGCATCCAATGGATGAACACAGAATGAAGTGGCATAGATAGGATGGTGTTCACTGGAGTAGTGTAGAGTGGAGAAGTGTATAGTGGAGTGCATACAATAAAATAGCACTGAGAGGAGTGGTGTACAGTGGAATGGCATAGAGTGTAACAGCATACAGTGGAGTGGCCTCCAATAAAGAGGTATCCAATGGAATAGCATAGAATGAAATGGCATTCACTGGGGTGGTCTAGATCGGTGTAACATAATTGTAATAGCATACAGTGGAGTGTTTTACAGTGGAGTGGCATACAGTCGAATAGCATACAGTTAAGTGGTGTACAGTAGAACAGGGTGGAGTTGAAAAGCATAACCTGGAGTAGCGTACAGTGTCGTAGAGTGGAGTTGCATACAATGTAATATTGCACAGTGGACTGACATAGAGTAGTGTGTTGTACTGTGAAGTGGTATGGAGTATAATGGTGTATAGTGAAGTAGCATAAAGTGGAGTGGTGTAGACCGGAGTGATGTACTGTAGAGTGGGTTAGAGTGTAATAGCATACAGTGGAGTGGTCTACATTGGAGTGGCATCCAAATGAATGGCATAGAATGATGTGGCTTACAGTAGAGTGCCATACACCGGAGTGATGTAGAGTAGAGTAGTATACAGTGGAGTGACATACAGTGGAACAGTGTACAGTGGAGTGTTGTAGAGGGAAGTGGCATACAGTGGGACAGAGTAGAGTGGAGTGGCGTACAGTAGAATGGTGCAGAGCAGAAGAGCATACAATGGAGTGGTGTACAGTGGAGTGATGTAGACTGGGGTGGGGTAGAGTGGAGTTGCATACAATGTAATAAGGTAGCGCGTAGTGGTGTAGAGTGGAGTTACGTACAGTGTAATAGCATAGAGTGGAGTGGCATGGAGTGGAGTCTCGTACAGTAGAGAGGCGAATAGTGGAGTGGCATAGAGTGGAATAGTGTATAGTAGGGATCTGCATAGTATGGTGGCATAGTATGTATATGAAATTAAATTTAGCACAATGCAAAACAGTGAATTGTGCTGCCTTGCTGTTCTCCAGATTTACTAACCACGATTTGCACTTCCTTGCATTTCTCCAGATTTACCAACCACGCATGGTAGGCTTAGTAAATCTGACAGGTATTGCATTGCCATGTGACACCATGAGTGGTGCAAGGGTACCTCAATGCAGTACTACAGCTAGGCCTTAGTAATTTGTTTGGGCCATAGTATACTGCAGTAACTTTGCAGTATACCGTGGTACCTGCTGATGGCAAGCCAGTATATAATTGGGTAATGCCTGTTTTCCAGAGAATGAAAAGTCAGCCATATTATTTTTCCTGCACTTTGGCTATACTCTGTGTTAGTTACATAGTAGGTCCCTACATATTGCCATTTTCATTAAAGTAGTAATAGATTGAGAAATGCATAAATTTGTTTTGTGCATATTTTTGTTTACGGCCAGGTACTGTGGTAATGTGACACAATTTTGTGAAATTCTATGAAGGTACTGCAGTGAGAGGTCACTAAGATTAAATGCTTATCCTTCTTAGCTGCAGTACCCTGAAAGCATCATCTATGTACGATAGGTCATAATTCTGCCAAAGTTCATGTAAACCCACTCAGCTATTTTTGCACTACATCAAATTGGAAAAATGCATTTTGTTCCGCCACTATTATCTTTTCACTCCCTTAACGATTCAACACAAATATTGACATCATCTCAAAATGTGAAAAATGTAGCTCGGAAAAAGTTTTGTAGTGATTCGTCACATGGGTGGAACGTTATTAGGAATAAGTCTCTATTTCTAGGAATACTAGCTACAACTACAGAACAGCAATTAGATTTCTTGTGACTTCTTTCTTTGTATCTATTGCAATTGCTATGCATTTGTTTATTGGTTTACATAACCATGTATTCATAAATGTGCCTTATATTTGTTCATATAGTAGTTCTGAAAACTTGACATGCACAGGTTAGTTTATTTTATAGGCTTCATTGTAAATCAAATGCTACTAGTGGAACTGCAGCACTGATTGTGCCACCCACCTGAGTAGTCCTGTAAACATGTCTCAGACCTGCCACTGCCGTGTCTGTGTGTGCAGTTTTAAAGTTCCAATTCGACCTGGCAAGTGTACCCACTTGTCATGCCCAAACCTTCGCTTTTTATACATGTAAGGCACCCCTAAGGTAGGTCCTAGGTAGCCCATGGGCAGGGTGCAGTGAATGTTAAAGGTGGGACATGTACTAGTGTATTTTACGTATCCTAACAGTGAAATACTGTCAAATCCAGTTTCCACTGTTGCAATGCCTATCTTTCTCATAAGTTAACAAAGGGGCTGTCTTGAAATACCTTTTAAGTGCAAATTCCCCTTTGGGAGCAGAAAGAATTTTGGTCCCTCTGAACTCACATTGGAAAATACATATTTTGGTAAAGTTGTTTTTTAAATTGTCTGTTTGAAAATGCCACTTTTAGTTAGTGGGATTCCCTGTCTGTGACAGGCTGACAGTTGGGCTGCTTGTGAATCCTCTCAAGACAGTGGAACAAAGGGAGCTGGGGTGTATCCTGCATATCCTGATGGGCCATCTGAGCTAGAGTGGAGGGGGGAATGGTCAGCTACACCTGAATGGGCTGTGCCTGCCCTCTCACAATGTAGTCTCCAACCCACTGGGTATAGATAGTGGACCTAAAACCCCACATTTTCAGATTACTTCTGAGATCAAGAGGAACCACTGCCAAGGAGAAGAGCTGAAGAGATGAGAAGTACTGCCCCTGCCTGTGACTGTCCTTTGTTGGGCTATCCTGCAGTTGCTGCTTCTGCCTGTGAAAGGGGACAAAGACTGGACTTTGTTGATCATTCCTGCTTGAGAAGAATCTCCAAGGGCTTGAACTGAGCTTGTCTCCTGTTTTGGAGTTTCAGGGCCATTAAAGACTTCCTCTGCCAGCACCTGAACTCTCTGCTGAGACTCTTGCCCTGACAAGTGGTGTCTTATCCAGTCCCGGGCCCTTGAAGGTGAACTTTGCAGAACAAGGACTTAAATCCACACTGTGAGAAAACAGGGCTGATTGCAGAGGCCCCATAACTTTTTGCCCCCATTTTCCTCTTTTTGCTGGTGTTTTCCTGACTTTGATGGTGCCCTGGGTACTGCTAACCAGTCCCAGGGCCTGTGCTCTGTGTAAAATGGATATGCAAATTAGGCTAATTATAATTGGCTAAATAAACCTACCTATAAGTCCCTAGTATATGGTAGGGCATGTAGGTTTAGGGACCACAGCATAGGTGGTGCACACCTAGGTGCACTGCTGAGGTGCCCAGTGTCATTTTAAAAGCAAGCCTGCATTGCTGGCTGCTTTTAAATTAAAGATATATGCAAATTCGACTTTGGAATTAAAGGTACTTCCAAAGTCTTAAACTACCTTATTTTTACATATAAGTCACCCCTAAGGTGTGCCCTATGTGCCCCTAGGGCTGGGTGTCATGTAACTATAAGCAGGGACTTTATAAAAATAGATTTATAAGCCCTGGTGAGGTAAAAACAGCCAAATTTGTTTTTCCCTCATTGAAGTAAATGGCCTTCATAGGCTAGAATGGGCAGACTTTATTTTAAATTTTAAAGTCTCCTTAAATGTTACATACCAAGAATTTGGTATCAAATTAATTGTTGTCATAAATCCCACAACTTCCAGTTGTTGGATTTAATATAACTTGTTCAGGTAAAAAGTTTAGACTTTACCTAAAAAGTTGCCAATTTCAGCTCTGCATTGTTTTTGCTGCTGTGCTCTGATTGGCCAGCCTGCAGCAGCTTCTGCCAGGCTACCTTGATGAGGTGTGAAGTGGCCTGACTTCACACAAAGGAATGTGCTTGGGGGAGAGAATCTCCCCTCAGCAGATGGTGAAGCAGGAAGGGGGAGGGCTGCCAAACTGGTCTTCAAAGGCAGAGAAGGACATTTGCAGCACCCAGCAACACCCCCACATCCTGCAACCCCAGACAGCTAGGTGCCCCCTTGATTAGATTAGGAGAGGGCAGGAGAGGGGTCTGTTTATGATTTTTAGCCACACCAGTGGGTGGGCTCAGCCAGATGTAACCTCCAAAAATCAGATTCATCCATGTTGGATTTTTGGAGACTGTTGCCTTCTGGGATGGATTTTTACCACACTTCCCAGGAAGTGGTCATCACAGGGGGACGACCCTGTCCCTGATTGGAGAACCAGGCCCCCCCTGCTTGTCACCCAGGAGCAAGGATAAAACTGGCAGACCTGCACCCACGCCTCAGATCCCCTCCAGAATTCAACAAGAAAGGAACTAAAGAAGAAGAAGGACTGCCCTGCTGGACCCCTGGCCTGCACCTGGACCCTGCACTCAGAAGGACTGCACCAGCTGCACACTTGGGCTTCACCACAAGAAGGACTTTGCCTGGCTTCAACTGGTTCAAGGAGGGACTCCCTGTTTGCTACAGGTGAAAAATTGCTATCCAGAGTCCCCTGCACCAACTCCTAAAAAAGAGACCAGTTGACCACTGCCCAGTGGCCCAAAAGGAGTTTGCGCCAGGTGCATTCTGGGAGTTGAAGTCCGCACCCCCCAAGGACCATCACAGAATTTCTGGACCCTTGGGGTGAGCTGTGGACCCCAAAAGAACCTTAAAAGAACATCTGGGTGAAGCCCCAGAAGTTTGGAGAAGATTTTACAAATTTTGTAAAAAAGCTCCAGAGAGGGACCGACCCGCCGCGGAAATTCTAGCCGGCTTGCCTCAACCGCGACCCAGCCTGACTTCGTGGTTCGTCCCGGTAAAGAAAGACATCCGAAAAAGAGACTAAGTCCGAACGTAAAAAGTTGACCGGGACCTCCCAGCCATTGTATCCGAGAAGGGCTCCATGGACGTCGGATCAAGATCCAGGTTTACCCCGGTCGAAGGATTTTCATCTCGAAAAAACGACTAAGTCCGAAGGTAAAAGTCTCCACTGAGGAAACCCACATCGCGTATCCGGACAAGGGCTCCAGGAGGTCGGATTCAACTGGCAGGTTCGTCCCGGTGAAGAAAAACTTCAAAATAAAGACTAAGTCAGAAGGTAACTTTTTAACCGAGCCCTCCCGCGACCTGTAGCCGAGCAGGGCTCCATCGCGGTCGGCCTGAAAGTTTGACTTTGCCCCGGTCGAGGTGAAACCAGATGACCCGATTGGCGCTTTTGGTTTCTAAGCGCTAGAAAAGTAATAATTCTTTAAAAATTCATATCTCCGGTTCCCCTCAACCGATTTTAATAGTTTTTGTGTCATTTTAAAGATAAAAATATAAACTATTTTTATAAATTGGTTTTGGATTTTTAAACTGTTTCCTGTGTTTTATTTAATTACTGTTTTGTGATATTTGAATGCTTTACACTTTGTCTCCTAAGTTAAGCCTTGACGCTCGTTGCCAAGCTACCAAGGGTTGAGCTGGGATTAATTTACTGAGACCTAACTGTACCTATGTGGAGGTTAGTGGCTTGTTGCTAGGTGTAGGTACCTACCTGCCCTACCAATAACCCACTTTCCAACACACACGCAGAATGCCGTGTGGGGAAAGTTTTGATGCATCACCTGCAACGTAGCTGAAAGACGACGCGCCACCCGCTTTGCAGCAAAAATCGACGCTCCACCTGCATCGCAGATGGGAGATCGATGCATCGTGGCTGGAGAAATGACTCAGAACCCACTTGCGGCTGCTGTCAACGACGCAAACCCCACGTAGCACGGTTTTCCATCACAATGCGGCTGGATTTTACACACATCATCAATGGGTGTCAAGCCTTCACGGATCCGAGGTGCCCGTCCAGAAATTGACGCAACGCTCTCTTGCAGGAGAGAAAAACAGCACACAGTCTTGCTTGTGAATGAGAAATTGACACATCGCTGACTTTTTCGACACATGCTCACCCGTGCAGCTTTATTTTTGATGCAAACCAGGTACTTTGTGTAACAGCAACGTTTCCATTGTTTTCTACGGAGTAAGACTCTTTATTCTTATAAAAATTCATATCTTGACTTGTGTATGTTAGATTTTTGTTGTTTTGGTCTTGTTTAAATTAGATAAATATTACCTATGACTCTAAACTGGGGTGGTGTCCATTTTGTAGTGTATTACTGAGTGTGTTGGTACAAATATTTTACACATTGCTCCTGAGTTAAGCCTGCCTGCTCGTGCCAAGCTACCAGGGGAGTTAGTGAGGGTTAACCAGACATGTTTCTCCTTTGCCCTGACTAGAGTGAGGGTCCTTACTTGAACATTTCTAACATTCACAGTATGAAAATCAGTCATTCTGTGACATAATATGCACTTATCTCCAAAATCATAATCACATACTACTGGAAACCCTTCACCTATTAGTTTAAAAATACAATTCCATATCAATAAATTCGAAAAAAACATGTATTCATCGTATAAGTAACTAGATGGTTATTTATAATGTACTCATGTAGAATTGTATTTTTCTGAGTTGATAATTGATCATTTTCTTAGTTGGGCCCTTGAGAAGGGCAAAAGCAGGTTTTTGGGTATAGTTGTACCTGTAAACACTGGCAGACTTCACAAGGGTCATCCCTAATTTTAATCCCACCAGAACTTACTACTGTCCAAGAAAGTTTGAGGTTGTTGATATGAACAATAGCCCATTGACGTTGGGAAACTGATCAGCATCTCGGAGGTCACAGGGAAGGAGTGGTACTCAGTTTTCAAAGCCACATTGTTCAGGGTGGCCTTTAGTATTGCATTTTTGCACACTTATGGTGTCTGAACTAGTGGCACAGACAGTAGGGGTAGTGGGTGGCTATTGCTAAATTGCTCCGGAAATACTGATTGGAAACTGTTGGGTGATCTAGTACATTAGAAGGTCCAAAACAGACCAAGAGGAGCTGGATAAATTGAATGGCTTAGACTGCCTGGCAAAACTCACAGCCTGTCCATTGTGCCAGTTAAAAACGTATTGAAGTTTCAGGCGGTAGGGCGTCTGCTCTCTCCCACACCTTCTTCATGCCTGCTGGGCATCAGACCACGTACGAAGGGGAAGAAACAGGTACAGAAATGCATAGAATTAGCATATATATTATTCAAGCGCCTAATAGCAATGCACTGGAAGGCACCAGCTGTGCCAGACACTCGACACTGGCTGAAAGATATGCTGAAGTGGGCGAGGGTGGAGGCTCAAGCACTGCAATCTCTTCAAGATAGAGGGATACAGATCAAGGGAATAGATGATTGGGACACTTTGGTTACATCACTTGAAGGTAAATATGACACCCGCCCACCATGGACGACAGTGATTGTCATGACTATAGCATGGATCATGATTCAACTGGTCCCGGTGATCTAGAGACACATACTACTTTTTTACCCTGACTCCCACATCAATTACCATGTACTACACAGCACGTGTTTCCCCCATTGACTGTTTTCTCTCTCCCCTGCCTCGGCGCGGCCTCCCTCTCCTCTCACCCGCCAGCACATAAATCCAGCTAACCTCAACTGGATATTAACTGCTTCGTGATCCGCCAGCCTCACCTGGAACACCCAATGGCACACCCCATACTGTTGCACACATAGTTCTTGTTTTCCTCTCTTCATTCTTTCCTCTCTATCACGTTCAATGTTTTATCACAAAAGTGGATTATATGTCATAAATAATGATAAGAGC
Source organism: Pleurodeles waltl (assembly GCF_031143425.1). NCBI lineage: Eukaryota > Metazoa > Chordata > Amphibia > Caudata > Salamandridae > Pleurodeles > Pleurodeles waltl. Next base: position 47,017,944 of record NC_090444.1, read on the forward strand.
AGCGATTAATGCTCAGATGTAAATGATGCAGTGTTATCCACATTAATAAAGAGATAAAAAAAAAAAAAGTATCAGTCAGTACAAAGCCCTCCTACTATTTATGCATCAGGGCAACACTATCCTGAGGAGGTTTAAATTCAAGGACATTATGTGCAGGGTTTATCACCCATTTGTCCTAGTTAGGTGCTTCCATGACAGCATCTCAGTGCATTTTGAGTGAAGGGCCAACAAGTACGAGGGTAGATAAAAAGCAGAGTAATACAAGGCCTATGTGTGAATAAAGCTGCTACAGGATGAGAGGTGCTTTTGAAGAAACATCTTTTTTTTGACAGGTAAAGGTGAAGATAAAGACATTATGGTTCTTCAGCCCCTCCATTATGGCTACAGCCTGACATTGGTAGAGTAAAGGATGCAAGAGTCGGGCCTACAGTCAGTAAACATCAAAGTGCTCTGAATAGGCAAACCAGAATTGAAGTGGACTTAGCAAGTCTAGGCTTGCAGGAAAAATAGCCAGAGTTGACATAATTATGAGCCACTTGAGAAAAGCAACTTGAACAAATTGGATAGAGTAGAGTGACTGGCGGAGATGAAAAAAGGCTTGATAGAAGTAGCCGTAAGCTTAGACCTAGCCATGGGCCTGGCATAAGTGATTTGGAGAAAGATGGCCCTACCTGACAGAGGCAAAATTACAGGTGTATCTCAGTAATATAATAGAATAGAATGGAGGGTTGTGTATGAATCACAGTGAAAGTAAATGGACTGGGAACCACAGAGAAGTTATAGACCCATATTTATACTTTTTTTAGCGCCTCATTTGGGCCGCTTTTTGATGCAAAAATGGCGCAAACTTACAAAATTCAATTGTATTTTGCAAGTTTGCGCCGCTTTTGCTAATAAAAATGGCACAAATGCAGCGCTAAAAAACAATAAATATGGGCCATAGTCCCTCAGTGATGCCATGGAAAAGGGCAAGCATGAGCTGCTATGAAATACAACATGGTCACAAATAATGGCCTTTCGGCATGGCCAGCTGTGGAAGAAGTTGGGATTTCCTCCTAAAGCAGACTCAGCACTTGCAGCCCAGACAGGCTCCTGGTTGGTCAACAGGAACAAGCAGTTAGGTACAAGTTAAGTCAGGTAAATGCAAAGGAAGAGGTGTCTTTGAAAAAAGCCTAAGCCTGGCCTCATACGAAATACATACTTTGACAGAACACTAAGTTTGATGCATAGAATAATAATACAATTTGTACCAAGTTTAAGAAATGAAAAGTCAAACTGCCTACCTGTTAGTGGTGATAAATGTATGTGATAATTACTCATTGTGTGTAATCAACAAATCTGCAACCATGTTACCCAAACAATGTCTACATTGTTTTGAACTTAAGGGGTGCATGAGAAAAGTGCCTAACTGCAGAGCTTAATAGATAGTTCTCTTGCGCGTAGGATTTAACATAGCAAATGTCTTCAATTTAAACTTAGATATAAGAATAGGGAAAATTTCATGCAATAAATGGAAAGCTTCAATTCATTTATTCTACTAAAAATGAATTAAATACAAAGTCAGCGAATTGGAAAGGTAGATATTTTATTATCATAGAAATTGTGTATAGTTCTGAATATCTGATTCCAAGCCAGTACTAAAAATCCAAGATAAGGATTTGCTTGACTAGGAAATGGAATGATATGTTTGCCTTCAGTAAGATGGTTTCAGTCAGTAATGCACATGATATTTATTCAGTTAGGGTGATGAAAGTTCTGGGCATGCACAATACGTAGACTGGCAGCCGCCTCTACAGTGTGTGATAGTTATACATTAACAAACCGGAATCTAGCAGATATTGTAAAGTCTTTATTGTTAGAGTAGTACATATTGTCAACATCCCTTTTTGAGTGCCATAGGGCACACAGGGGCTACTGGGCCCAAATGTATTGGTTGGGGCCTTTTACTCCTGATATCCTGGCATCCAATCTACTATGGTTGCTAAGCACCTGCGCCAAGTACTTCTTTAGTACTTGACTCTCAGTGGTAAGTGTGGACAAACTGTCAAAGACTATTGTGATTGGGAAGTGTAAATAGAGGTGAGTGAACACAACTTATAAATGAGAGTGTTCACAGTACTGTTAATAAATCAATGTCCAGTCAAATACTTGCTGTTAACGCTACACGTTCAAAGGAATAACAACATTCACAAGTAATAACACAATCTCCTTGAGATTGGAGCTCTAGCATCTTAGCAAAATCCCTGTCCTATTCTCTTCCTTGTAACATCGGTTGGGTTATTCCCCATCCAATGGTAGACCCATCCCAGGATTCCTCACTAGTAGGCTGTACTCAAGAGTTTTCCTTTGACTCTTTAGGAAATAGTAAAACATTTCTATGGTGCCACAGCACCTTCAGCAGTGTGTCCCCCCAGGATACATACTGGCCCAGTTCAAGTCTTTCCCACACCTGCAGTATGGAAGTGTTCCGCGGTGCAGCGAATGCCCTCTTTGCAGGCACTCACAAGTCCTGTTCCTATTCAAAGATGTTGGGCTGCTCCACTTGGCAGCACCCGGCAGGTGCAGACTCCCTTTCTCAAGCAGAGCTGTCAGCTTTTCCCAGTGATCAATTGATCAATCAGTCAATTTCTACAGTGATGCTAACCACACATGGGAGGGTATCAAGAAGCTCACTGGATGCAAAGGGCTCAGTCAAAAAGAAAGGTCTTGAGTGCTTTTCAGAATTCTGGTAAAGATGGGAATGTGAGGTAAGAAAAGTGACATATTTTACTCATGCTTCTGTAGATGCGTGAAGTGTGGGCAATCACTTGGAAGGCGGATCAAAGTTGTCTTGGTGGTTGGTGGAAGTTCGAGCAGCAGTTGATGTAGGCTGGTCCTAAGTTGTCAAGGACCTTGAATATGTAGGTTAGTAGCTTGAATTGACATCTCTTCTGTTACAGTACCCAATGGAGTTCCTTGAGGTAGGGAGAGATCGAGGACGAGTCTGGCTGAAGCCTTTTGAATGGCCTGAAGTCTCTGGAGGAGGTGTGTAGAGATCCCATAGTAGAGGGCATTGCCATAGTCCAGTCTCCTCATGATGAGGGCTTGCATGACAGTGCACCTGGTGTTAACGGGGACCCACTTCAAGATCGAAGAGCGAAGAAGCAGGTTGTTGAGACCTTGCTGATCTGGGATTTCAAAGTCATCTTGCTTTTGAGGATGATGCTGAGGTTCCTGGAATGATTGGAAGTGGGGGGTGCTGGTCCAAGTTCCGTAGGTAACCAGAAGGCATTCCAGTGGTGGTTGCCTTTAATGCGGTTGATGTTGTTGGTGCAGTTTGTGATCCATGCATTGAAGTTCTTGACCCCCCTGGTTAAGGAAAGTAGCAGGGTTTGGGTGGGAGTGATTGGGAGCATTGGTTCATTTGTTCTTGGTTATTTTGCCTTGGCTGCGGTGGGGGGGCTCTATCTCAGGTGTGAATTGGGGTTGTTGTTCTGGTGAAGTTGAAGTGGATGATGGACTGGGTAGTTCAGTGATGTGGCTGTACGTGAATATGGGGTTCAATGTGTGTCCTGCAATGTATCTTTGGTGTTGGTCTTGGACGAGTTGGGTGGGTCCTATGTTGTTCATACATTCAAGGAGGTTGGTGGTGATGGCATCAATGAGGTTGTAGAGGTCGAAATTGAGTTTGCTGAGGAAGATGCAGTCATTGGAGTTGATGGCAAAGAGTGCAATAAAGTCATTGATGGAGTTGTAGAAGCTGGCACGAGGTCCCAGGGACCGGTGGATGAGGGTGCTATTAATTGGCGATTTGTCATCAGTTGGGAGTCTGAAGTTGAGGTGCTCCATGGTTGGGGTGGGTGAGTTCATATTGGTGGTGCTTTGAATGGTCTCCTTGTAGCAAATTACAATTTCTCCTCCCTGTTTGTTGGTGTGGTCCCTGTGGGCGATCTAGTATCCTTCCAGAATTGCAGTGTCAATGTCAGGGTTGTATGAAGGATAGAGGCATGTTTTGATGAGGAAGATGACGTCGGGTGGTAGGCAGGAGCTGAGGTCCCATATCTAGGTGGTGTTTTTGCACAAAGAGTGCTTGTTGAGGAGGATGCACGTGAGTTGGTGGGGGGAGCTCATGGTGTGAGGTTTATGGTGTTGTGCTGTGGTGGGAGGTCTGCATGGTGTTGGGATAGACTGTTGTCAGTGTTGAGGCAGGAGAAGCTGCAATGGGTGCAGGAAAAAAAGCCTACTGCGGAGTGGGAAGAAACGCAGCAACAGAGATCGTTGATGCGTCCTGTGTTCAGTGTGCAGAGTGTACTGGTGAAGTACCTGTGGGGGGAGCAGAACTAGGGCTTCTGGTGCTTAGTGCAGTCCAGATGCAGACGGGAACAGACAGGCTGCGCTGGGGCCGCCTTGGAGGTGGGAGAGACACAGAGGTCAGGTGGGCAGAGCTAGAAGAGGCAGGAGAAGCATTCAGGAGAGCAGGTATGGAGCAGGGCGAGGGGAGAGTAAGAGAAATGGGAGCAGGTGGCTGAAAGTGAAAGCAGGCAAATAGAAAGTGTGAAAAAATTAAGATGAAAACAGACAAACAAATAAAGAGTGCGATACAAATAAGGTGAAAACAGGAAATCAAAGAGAGCGTATAATAAAAGATAGGATGAGGTAAAAACAGGCAAACAATGAGTGAGTGGGCTGAGTAAAGTGGAAACAGGCAAACAAAGGGAGAGTGTGATAAGAGCCAAGATGAGAACAGGCAAACAAAGAGAGCGTGATAAAAAAGAGAGCAAAAGGACAACAGGCAAACAAAGGCAAAGAACAAAAACATGGCTTGCAGCTGTTTTTGAAAGAGCCAAATCCAGGTGAGATGGAGTATCTGACCTACTCTCAATCCATAAAGGTGAGGTAAGTCACTCTTCCCCACACAAGTGGGGACGGGTTGGGGCCCGATCTTCCAGCTCCCAAGCAAAGCCCAACGATGGTGCAACATCTCCTGCAGTGTCCTTCAAGTTCTTGATGTGCGGGCTCGATCCACTGGTCACAGACCCAAATCTTCTTTTCAGGTAATGACCCACATGTCTGGTAATGTTGGTAATGGCAGCCCGTTGTGACATCTATGGTTGCTGATGTACTTTACAGCCTAGGTGCAGACTCCTCCTGTGCAATTGCCTACCCCAAGACTGCCCCCTCTTGGTATATGGGGTTATTGAGTAAGACGGACACAAGTCTAAACACTCTGACGGCAATAAATTCACTGGTGGCTAGTATATGGGGTCCTCCCAACAAGGTGGTGCAGGTCTGGTGCTTCCCTTAGGACACTCAATACATGGCTCAGGTACAGCATCACTCTCTTGGCATACCAGGGTCTCTGGATTGCTTGTGCACATGGAAAAAGCCTCAATCGATGCAGAGCCATTTCCTCCACCTCATTCAGGGTATCCTCTCGGCAGAAGTCCCCACTGGATCTCTCTCCCTCCAATGCAATCGTCGTCCTCATAGGGAACAAGACTGGACTTTCTGATGGATGGTGGCACCATTATTCATAACGCCTGTGAAATTCCAACATGGTGATTTTATGAAAGGTATCAGGGTTTAGCACCCTAGTCATTGCGCAACCAAAGGGTAATCAAGATCGGCAATGAAAAACTGCACCTGACAAGATAGCTGATTTATTTGTTGGATGGAATGATGAGACATGCCAGATTACCCACGAATTTCAGGTACATGACTGGTATTAGTGAGAAATGCATTTTGAACAGTTATAACCACCAGAATTATGGATGTAAGGTTATTGCTTTGTTACCACAAAAGAAAGGAAGTACTATTAAAATTTTTGGAAACAATGAGGTGTTGACAAAAATAATGCGCATGTGTATAGGATAGTGAGGAAAATATATGAAAATGTTTGAGTATTGCATTTACTGTCAGAAAGGGGGTTTGTGTAACTGAAGACAGATTGTTGGAATTTTTGTCCTTGTTTTAGGACATTTTTTCACTCATTTGAGAAATTGGGGAAAGACTGGATATAAGAGAATTATAGAATATTATGTGAGTATCAATGGTTCCTCAAATTTAGGCGATGAAAGGCAAAGTCATTGATGTGGTAGATATGGGTATAACTGGTGTATGATCCAGTGAGGTTCTATGATGATTCTGGGTGACTGGGAACTATGTACATATACATGGCAGTATACAGCATTGACATTTAAAATAACTGATATGATATTTAAGAGTGCCGCTCTAAGATTAGGTCCTCGCATTTATATACAAGTATGTTATGTCACTGTATACCAAAGAATGTATGTTATGCCGCTGTATACAGAAGAATTACCAAGAAGCAATGAATATGATTGTTAAATGGGTTAATCTATCATTTTGAATATGTTAGAGTAGAAATAGAATGTTGATGTGATGTGTAAATATTAGGACATTATTTTTAAATAAACAAATCAGTTTCATATGTTTTTACAGTTAAGATGATGTCCTGGGTGGGGCCAAAATGCACTGGCTTAGCAGTTGTTCTACTTCTTAAATGGAGCTGAAATAAGAACGTAATTCCCTATTTTTTAATCTACAACATCTGAGTCTCCTATTTGGAAAGCTTGGCAACTGAATATGAACTTCATGTCAGTGATATGGACTTTTAGATAATTTGATACTTCCATGACTAACTAGGAACTGAACTGGACTTTCTGAGTGCTCCCCTGTTGTGGTATTTTCTATGTGTTAATGGGGGGTTGTTGGGCAGTTCAACTCAGGTGTGTAAGTAACAAATTGATTGAAATATCACACAACACACCTGTTTAGTAGAAGCTCAACCTTTTGTGGCAAGAGTCTTGGGGTGCAAATCCCATTGTATTGTGGGCATGATTTGTTAATCTCTACACGCAGTGGGGTGGAACAGAGTTCCCTTGACCGGCAGTGAGCGCCACTGTTGTAACGAACAGCTGCAGAGTGCAAGCCCCGGGTCCTCAAGGAAGCAGCCCAGCTAGGTTGGGTGCAACTTGAAAGTGATCCGGGCATGCCCCGCTCACCCTCGCATGTTCCGCTCATTTTTTCACTCCATTATTAAAATCCCACATTGTTGCTACACATCGCAGTAGGTTTGCTGGCTGGGTGGTTAAATCATGCAGTGGAGCTGGTCTGAAGCTGAAGTCGAAGTAGACCCTAGAAGGTGAGGCAGACTTGAAATTACCCATTTACCGACTATCGTTTCATTCTTGCATTGGTATATTGATTCAGGAAAAGAAGGAAAGCAGTCACCTCTCCACTCTCCCTTGCTGGAACACGCCAAAATACACTAAGGCCAATGTTCCATCGGCTGCTATTAATCATGAGGTCAGGTAGGGTCAGACTCCACACAGTGGAAAAACCCAGGAATCAAAAGAAGCCACAAAAGAAAAGGAAGGTTACCAAACCAGAAGCCTGTAGGCGTAAGCCTAAACAATTAATGCCACTAATCACCCCTTTAAAGGTGTTTTTTTACAAACTCATGCTGCATGGGGTAGTTCACATTTCTAAAGGATCCATCTGTTGTTATATATTAAAAAACAGAAGACATTGAGGGCCTTCCAACTCCTCTTGGTCCTTTAAAACTAGCCTCCTCCCAGGCTCAGTTGGACACATGCCTTGACCAGGCATCATATTGTGCTCCTCTAAAGTCAGTACCTTCACTGACTTTTTTGGAATCATGTCCTGATCATCTTTTAGATCTGTATGGAATGAGGAGGAGTTTTGTAAAATCTTGGCCCAAAATGTCAAACATCAGGCAAATAATATTACCATTAAGGCTATGGTTCATAAAACCAACAGTCAGGATTTTTATCGGCCTCAAGAACCGATGGATTGCAACCTACAGCAGCATTCCATATTGGGCTTAACTAAAGCCATGGTCCATACAGACAGTTCACAAGAACCACAACTATTCACTATCTAAAAAGATCAGACAAAGGAAACTAGGGCTCTTCTATCTAATGCAGCCTATCAGCGTTCGACCCCAAGGCTGCTTTAAAGCTCAGTTACATCAGGCTCCAAACATAATAACACAGCTAGTAATGGTGTTATCCTTGCCAGCTGTGAGACAGAGGATTTCTGGCTACAATCAATCTCTGTAACGAATGATGTGGACTTAGTGCAAGCTTTGGAGCTGAAAACCTTTAACATGATTAACACTAGCATGTCATGCCTACCCCTGCAAGACCAGATTTCAACTCAGTCATCTTGGCAGCTGCAGGAGGTCTATCGTATTACCACATTAAAGTCAAATACGGTAGTACCTTTGATAATAGAAATTGGTGGATCATCCGGTAACAACTTCAGCACATTTAAGCCCTAAGCCTAAAGACCAAAGAACTGCCACAGTAACATCAGATCCCTGCAGTATCACAGGAATCAATATATGAAGTGAGCGGATGACTCAACCCGCAGTCTCTTTACTAACTCAGGCAGCTGAAATGTGTGGGTCTGTACCTGAAGTGCTAACTAAAAGGCAGAGGAAATGGGCCAAGATGGAAAGGAAGAACCCCTGCCGTGGTGACCTTGGTAACAACTTTTATTCCATATTTGTGGTGAAACCAAAGCCACAGCAGCAGCACACCCTGTCCCCAAGGCAACTTCATGAGCCTATGGTTTCCGACAACAACAACTAATGCCACTGCACAGTCTCCCCTTCCACAAAAAACAGGCAGCTTTCAGGGCTGGGGAAATGCAGCCCTAAAATCCATCAGTTTCAAAGACACAGATAACGGTGCTGGCTGACCTGCCTTCACCAAAAGATCTAGAGATACAGGAACTCTCTGTGGTACTGACCGCAACGCAGTCAAAATCTTCTGATCTTAAGTCTCCTACGCAACAGCTGACTAGTTTAGTACAATCCATGCAGTGCTTTCAAATAGTGCCTTTATCAACATCAACTGAACATGTGGATGTTTAAACCCATATTATGTATCAAAGCCCAACAGGACACGCTAAATAGAGGCAACATCCTGAGACTGTTTGCTGAGACGCCATCGCTTCAACACATAGAATCTGCAGATTTAATATCAGTAAAATTCCTCCCAAGTGGTGATTCTTTTGGATCAGAACAAACACTCACCACTTGGAGGTCCCAGGAGATACCCTTACTGATCCTAGACGCTAAGCAACAGTTTGAATCCTGGGGTATAGCCATTTCTAAATCATTCAAACCACAATATCTGTTCCCTTTATTGGTGACAACATTAAGAACAGACAGCGGCTCCTGTGCTTCTCAAGGGCATTTATCTTTTACCGCTCACCAGATTCCAACAGACACTGATCCCTGGTTAAGACAGCAAGAGAGAACGGAATCTATGTTTAAGCCTGATTAAGGCCCTCTCGCTACTCGTGCCCATTCTGTGTTACATCAAGCTTGCGATCCATTTATAATTGGCCCACACCTGCAAGAACAATCTGCGGGCAACTCCCTTGGAGGCTGGCAGTAGGTAGTATACACATTAAATGCACCAAGGACAATCTGAACCGAAACCATAATGCAGCAAATAAGGAACAGCCATTGGTGGTAAATAAATTGTCCTGGAACATTGCTGGCACAAAAACTATAATTACCAATGGCTTGACCCAATATATCTAGGGGGCTATATGCTACACCACATCGGCGCCAAGAAACCAAATCGATCAGGCAGACCAAGTGGTGGTCTTGTAAGCTATATTTTGATTGCATTACGTGTAAACTCGGAACAGCTAATGATCTCATGCGATGATTTGCATGCTATCTATCTCAAAACAACCATCTAGTAGCTCCTATCATATTATTTAATGTCTATGCTCGCCCTATTAAAGTTCGAAAAGCTTTGCTTTTTAAGAAATTACTGCATGAGATTTTGGAAATTAGATACACTCACCCAACGTAGGACATTCTGGAGAATGGTGACTTTAATACAAATTTAATCTATGCTCCTGATAATGATGAGAAGTTGGCAGCTGAAAATGCTTTATAGACAGTTCAACCACAGGCGCCCCATCCCCCGAAAGCAACAAGATCGTACTGGTAGGGAATTAGTTGGTGCACTAGAGAATCTGGGCATGTGGGTCCTTAATGGGAGGACCAAAGATGATATTCTGTTAAGGTTAACCCATTATAGCTCGAAGGTGGGTTCTATAATCGATTACACTATCATGACCCTCCCTCTGCTGTCGCAGCTGAGGAAGTTTAAATCAAAACTACGCTTCAAAGCGACCACTCATATCAGCATGTAGAATTGGCACTGAATGCAACTAGGTACACTATAGCTCCAGTTGTCTCTGGTAGCCTTGGATCAATTAACTTAAAGTGCTTAATTTGGTCACATTGTTCTCTGCCAAAGTTAACCGCCAAGGCAAAAGTGTTGTTCCAATGTATAACATCTTTGCATATATCAGTAGTGGAAGCATGGTCCTCTTTCTTAGCTAGATTATTATCACTCAGTCCCAACTCGGGCGCCTCAAGAAACTATGAGTTATTCAGGTAGAACCTTAATGCTGCGAAGGAGGCTGCGGGGAGAACTTAGAATAATCAAGAAATCAAAAGATCCAACAACTTTGTGTGAGAAAATAAAACGTCTAAGAAAAAGCTACAAACCACAGATATGGCTACAGCGGAAAGAGCTCCTTTTCAACTCAAAATTAGCTAACACCAGGGCCTTTTGGGCTCCAGTCAATGGCTATGACTGGGTAGTCAAGGGCTATCAATTATTTGTCTATTTCCAAAGCAAATTGGGCAATTTATCTGACTAACACGTTCACTAACCAAGAACAGACAGACAGAGTAAACTTCCAGTCAAAATTTCAAACAAGCAATGTCCGGGATCTGCAATATACAGCAGAGAAGGTAGCCAAGTGATTAGGAAAGGGTGCAGTGATGGAGCACCTGGCCCTAACGGCTTTCCACAGGCTATATTCAAGTCAGATCCGGAATACTGCTTTGAGCCACTTGCTATATTATTCACTGAAGCAGAACTGAGTAGCACTATTCCGGATAGCTGGAAAGGATCTATCATCAACCTAATATTCAATACCTTCTTAATTTAGGATGATTTAGTATAATGGTGTAATTCTCTCAATCTTGTCCCCCTAAATCAAACTGGCTTCTGGAAGGGATATGGCACTATGATTAACATACTGGTGTTAACTCTCATAGCTGACAAAGCTAGTCTCTTTTAAGAAAAACTGCATTTCTGCTCTACAGATTATAAAAGCACCTTTGATCGTGTGGACAGATCTCTCCTGTGGGGGAAGCTAGGAAGATGGGAGCTGCATGATAGAATCTTGCGAGCCATTAAAATGTTGTATGAAAAACTTGGATCCAGATCAAGCTTGTAGACTGTACAAGGTTATCGATAAAGATTCCAACAAATACTGGCCTCAAGAAAGGGTGTGTCCTTGCACCACACTTGTTTCATCTTTTCATGGCCGACTTGTCCCATGAGATCAACTCACATTGAACGAAGCTAGGAACTCCACCTATATCACATCTCTCATGTGAAGATTACATTGTTCTCCTGAGTAACACAAGAGTGGGTCTACAGAGGTCAGTCAATGCACTGGCCAAATTTGCTATAGTCAACAGATTGTAAATGAATACTAGCCAATCCAAAACCATGTCCATGTGGAACACCTTTGGCCCTTCCCTTAATCTCAACTTAAATAATATAATGCTAGAGGATGTTAGCTATTACAAATATTTGAGTCTCAAAATAGATAACAAATTTTACTTTTTGGTGCACAAACAATTCATCATACAGAAATGTAAGGCTTTGACCCTCGCCTTTTGTGCTCTTTCTAGGAAGTTAAATGGGCCTTCATTCAAGCCATTAATGTCTGTCATGCCTGCAAAATTTCTTTCAAGAATAGTTTATGGCAGTGTCGCATTGCATGGGAAAGACTCATTAATGCTCGACCAGCAACAAATTAAAATGAATAAGCGCTTCTTTTGTCTGCCCCGACTACATCACCGTTTCAAGTTAGATTAGAATTTGGCCTAAAGCAGCAACAGTTTCATACGATCAAAACCTTGTTCAAAATGAGAAAAAATCTCACTAGCCCATTAGTTATTGCACTATGGAACTCTGTGACCAATGATCCAAAATCAGTATACACTAAACACACGTTACATCTTTGGAACTCAGATTTATCATACCCTCTTTTTTTGTGCACTGAATAGAGTAGCCACTATTAGGGGCTCTGCGGTCACTGGCGGAATCAGCCAGCATGGGAGAATGGTGGTGTGACATTGTGTAGACCCTGTGATGCTGAGAAAGAGGACATTGTTCACTTGAACTGTCTCTTTCTGGCCTCAAGAGAAGCTCATCTCCAACTGCTGAAACCTGCTTTTGCTACGCAAGGCGTCCGAGTCTGTTGGCCCGCTGTAATGAGCTTTGAACCTGGCTGATCCACACATAAATAGGAAACTGGTGAGATTTCTAACAATGCACACCAAGACCCTCATAGGCCACTTGTGACTCTTTCAACATGCCCTTTTGTTGTTTGTTGTTTGTTCAGGTATGGCTTTGAGGGCGTAGCACATGCTCCTGCAATAAGATTAATGCAGCTAAAGTCAAAATACAGAACATTTTAAGCATTTATATTTTTATGCTTGCTGCTAATGTTTTAGTCAATACTTACAAGGGTCAATTATTAAGTTATTTAACTGTTATATTTCGCACTACATTTTTGAGTTCCCAATATTTTTTATAGAATGATAAGTTTTATATTTAATTATTTTTTCCATCAAACTGGTCAATAGACACTAAACACATTACAACCTACTGGATCCATACAGGTTTGTCATCTTGAGTTCTAATATTTTTGGTAATTGAATATGCGTTCACGACACTATTTTGCACATAAAACCTGACGAGCATTTAATGATCTCTGTTGCTAAACAGTTCAATAGGCATTAAGTACATATTAATTCACAAGAGCCATACAGGTTTGCCTTCATGACCCTCCCAACTCTTTTAGCTATTGAAGGTATATGTTCATGCCACTATGTAGCTGTTAGAATACATTGTGCACCTTATGTGAATTTAACAAGCAGCTGCAATGACATTGTGAAAATAGGTAGAGACAGGAAAGACTCAGGTGATAGTATGATTGAGGCTTACAATAAATCCCAAGTCTGTAATATGTACTCACCGTTTTCAGTTGCCTGACTTTATAGTAGCATTTAAAAAAACTATTTAAATGCATTTTTTATTTTGAATATGGTGCAGACTGTGTTAATTAACTGTACAAGTTAATACATGAATAAAATAAAACACAACCTATTGTATTGGGATGAATGTGCTTCAGAGCATCTGGGTCCCTCTCCCAAATGTCTATAGCCACCAGGTTGAGCCAACCTGTCCCTCTCAGTACATTTATCCATGTGTAACATGCTTGTGGTCAATGGGGCCACAGGGGCAAGTTCCTTCTCTTGGCACTCACCTTGTTCACCTTGTGGGTCTTAAAACAAGTGACAACCTTGGACTTGGAAGATCTTCCCTGCATTTCCTTCTCATTATGCTCCTTCCCGGATACACTGTTCCCCTTCCAATGTTACCTGGGCCCTCCTTGAGTCTGATGAGAATTCTCCTGGCCCTTATCCTCCGGATTGGAACCAATTGTGGAAAATGCTTCTCCCCCTTTAGCTTAGAACCGTGCTGCTCCAGACTTTTGTGAACCCTGCTAGTCACCCACTTATCAGCTAACAAAGTTTTTTTGCATTACTCTCTGTCAGGTGAGCCAGGTATTGCTAAAGTGGGGTAGAGCAGTCCTTCCTGAGTTGCCCTGTCACTATCAACTGACTAGGGCACTGAAAATCCCTGGCTGCCATCCCTCTTACCCCACTTATTTCAATTATGCTACACTCCATGAATCCAAGTCCAATGGAGCACCATCCTCTCCCATGCAGTCATAGAATCTCTGCAGGTATTGAGCTGGTGTCAGCACAAACTGTCTAATGAGAGTTTCCTTGATTTGGACATGAACCATCTTGTCTGCCAGAGGCATCCCACCAGTCATGGCTGTCTCTTCCAGTAGCATTGGCATTCTTAGCAATAAAGCAGCTGTCTCAGCTACCTCATTTAGGGCCAGATGTAAGAAGGTCCGAATTTGCGATTCGGAAATTGCGACTCACAAATTCGGATGCAGAACGGTGTCTCAGACACCGTCTGCGACTCGCTATGGGGTCGCAAAGACCCACCTCATCAATATTAATGAGGTGAGTCGCATTTTGCTACCCCATAGTGAGTCCCTGCACTCACAGGGATGGTGGCCTGCTGAAGTCAGCAGACCTCCATGTCTGTGACTGCTTTTTCAATAAAGCATTTTTTTTTTTCATTTTGCAGCCCGTTTTCCTTAAAGGAAAACGAGTTGCAAAATGAAAAAAATTACGAAACCATTTGGTTTTGTTTTTTCAGTGTAGGCAGTGGTCCATTGGACCACTGCCTGCTCTGAAAAAACCTTTATGCCCACATTCACAAAGGGGAAGGGGTCCCCTGGGGACCCCTTCCCTTTTGCGAATGAGTTACCACAAGTGTGACACTGGTGGTAACTGCGAGTTGCTTTGCGACCGCATTCGCGGTCACAAAGCAATTCTGAATTGCGATGGGAGTCGCAAATAGGAAGGGAACACCCCTTCCTATTTGCGAGTCGCATTCACAAATTGCGAGTCGGTACTGACTCGCAATTTGTGAATGAGCATCGCGTTAGGCTGTTTGCATAGCGCAAACTGCGATTTTCGCAGTTTGCATCATGCAAATGGCTTCCTACATCTGGCCCTTAATCTCTGTGCCTTACAAGTGACCTCAAAGCTTACAAATCATTCCAAAATATCCTGACTATCCACATTCACACGTACAAGATCTTTTGGAACCTTGGCCACAACCTGACCTGAACTGCATATAGCGTTACTTATCCAGGATGGAGTTGTCATTGTTGCCATCCTAAGCTTCTCTCTCTTGACGGCAGTCTTTTTTTTCTTTTCCAGCTCTCTTTCCTTTTCCTTCTGTTTCTCCTCACACTCTCTCTGTTTCTCTTCGCTTTCGCTATGGTTCTCTTCTCTCAATCTCAATTTCCCATCCCAGACCCATGCCTCCTGTCCCACCCAACTCTTCTTCTCTTGTTCCCAGTGAGCAGGTCTTATCTTCTCCCTCTCAAACTCTCTGGCCTTTTCATCTTTCTCAGTCATAGCTTTCTGAAGTGCCAACTGCAAGCTCAGGGTCTCATCTAGACTCAACCCACAGAAGGGATTTACGGCCACATGCACGAACACATTTTCACACTGACACAGAATGGGAAAAACCCTTTCCTACATCTGGCCCTTACTCCTAGAAGTGATGACAATGGTACAGTAGAAATTCAAGATAGCATGCACCCCTGACATGTTTTAGAAACTAAGGGCCTCATTTGCAAGGTTTTGGCACAGAGCAGCACCACAACTATTCTTGCTGTGCTGCCCTGCATCAAAAGAAAAGGACAGGAACGTCCTTTCCCCCTACAATGGCGCACAATTGGCTGCAATGTGCTAAGTCAGGCACCCTTTCACCATGGTGCAAGGGTGTCTGTGTTGTGGGAATTATTGTTTTTTTCTCCGGAATGGACACTTTTCAGCACAAAAACAATCACTGAAGGCAATTTCCTCTTTCTACGTCTGCTGCAGAATGCAGCAGACATAGATAGAGGAAAAAAAATAGGAGAAATGAGGATATTTCTCCTCCTTGCACCTCCTTTATGACAGCCCTGGGGAGAAGTAGGCTTGTGACACATTCCCAGGTTTACAAAATCTTGTAAACCTGGGAATGTGTCAGAATCTATGGGTGTTGCGTGGGAAAACCCACCAGAACACCCATGGAACAACTCTTTGACACAAAGTAAGGCAACACAGTGACTTGCGCTGCATTGCCTTACTCCAGATCTACAAAGCCATGAAAAGCCATGCAAAGTGGCTTTTCGTGGCATTGTAGATATAGGAGTGCAGTGTGTGCCAGTGGTGTATCACAAAAAGTAAAACACAGGCGATGCAAGCCGATTGTAAATAGAAAATGTATGAAAGGACACACTTGCCATGTGTCTGGGATATATCTGTGTTAAGAGGACCCAAGAACCTGAATCTACAGCACTCTCTTCCTAGGCTCTTACCATGGCTCCCTCCCCAGATTCAACTATAGCCTCATCCCTTTCACCTAGTATCTCAACCTGGTCCTTAATAAAATTAGCAAGGACTTTTCACTCCTGCGTTCCTCCATCCTCTGTCCCTACAGAAATACTGGATCTGAACTATGAACATGACGCTGATGTCAATTCCCAAACCTGTTTTTTTCATTACCTTTGTGTAAGAGGCTGGCCTGGTTTGTAGTGGTTACCTACGGTACTTACAGCTTATACCAGGTCCAGTTATCCCTTCTAAGTGAAATGTAGGCAGTGTTCTAGCAGCCTAGGCTGTCTAGAGGTAGCTGTAGCAGAGAAGCTTAGGCTGAACTAGAAGACATGCAAAGCTCCTGCAATACCACTATAGTTACACAGTACTTATACACAATAAAAGACAATACTCAGTGTTACCAAAAATAAAGGTACTTTATTTTAGTGACACAAGGACAAAAATATCTTAGAGACAATATTCCTTCTGGAGGTAAGTATTATACACAATATATACACTAGAGACCAAAATCAGGTAAGTAAATAGCAAGAAAATAGTGCAAATAGTGAAAAACACAATAGATTGCAATAGGCCTAGGGGCAACACAAACCATAAACTAAGAAAGCGGAATGCGAATAACGAATTCCCCCCCAGGCAAGTGTAGTGTCTACAGGAGCATTGGGAGTATAAGAAAACACCAAAGGTAAGTAAAATACCCCTCCCCAGAGACCAGAAAAGCAGGAGTAAAGTACTGCAAGCTGCCTCAGGACACACTACAAGTTGTGATAAGAGATTTTGCAAGAACCAAGCAAGACTGCAATCAACAAATGGCAGATTCCTGAACCTGAAGACCTGTGAAGAGAGGAGACCAAGCCCAGAAGTCGCAGGAGATTTCAGGAAGGACAAGGGCCCATGCCAAACTAGAAGATGGTGCAAAAGTGGATTCTCTGGTTAGAAGAAGTCTGTAGAAGAGCACCAAAGAAGATGGCTGCGGGTAACTGCGTTGTGCAGGAGGTGTCCTAGGTCAAGATGTTGGATGCAGGCAATTTGCGTTGCCTGATTTGTCCAGCAAGTTTTGGTTCAAGGAGGTTGTGGCTTGCGTCAAAATGGCGCTGCCTGGACCCAGGAGGGACCTGGGGCCCTCAAGTCAGACTGAGGAGGCAGAGGGGTCTCCCAACACTGGAGAAAGCCCACAGAAGACAAGGCAGCACCCATGGACATGGGGACAAAGAAGATACAAAATGCGGTTGTTGCAGCACTACAAAAGAAGGTCCCACGCCACCGGAGAACAACTCAGCGAGTTGGGCATCACAGGATGGAGTGCTGGGGACCTGGGCAACACTGTGCATGAAGGAATCTTGGAAGAAGTGCACAGAAGTCCAGGGAGATGAAGAAGACGTGGTGCACAGGGGTACTGTTACAGTACGGGGAGGCAAGCTGTTACCTTCTCCAAATTTAGACAGTAGGACCTTAGGACAGTCTGGGTCGTGTCATTCCAATACCTGTGTTCCAGGGAACAAGCTTGTCATCAGGAGACAAGTCCCAGAGTATTGGTCATTCATCGTAGAAAGGTGCCTGCAGAAGCAGGGAAGTGACTCCATCACTCCAAGGGAGATTCCTTTGGTTCTTCTGGTGCAGGATGAAGTCAGGCAGTCCTCAGAGTGTGCATACCTTGGAAACTGTTGCAGAAGCTGGCTGGAGCTGAAGTTGCAGGTTATAGTAGCTTTCCTGGATACTTTATTGCAGTTACAGTGGTTCCTGGAGCAGTCTGCGGTTGGTCCGATGGTCAGAAGCTGAAGCAGAGGTTGCAGAGGATTCCTGGAGAAGTCTTGCAAGCTGAATATGAGGAAACACCCAGTGAAAAGACCCTAAATAGCCATGAGAGGGGGAATGGCTACCTACCCAGGTATGCACCTATAAGGAGGGATAACTGATGTCACCTGCTGGCACTGGCCACTCAGAGGCCTCCAGAGTGCCCCCACACCTTGGAATCCAAGGTGGCTAACTCCAGGGACACACTGGAGGAGCTCTGGGTACCACCCCTGGGGTGGTGATGGACAGGGGAGTGGTCACTTCCCTTTCCTTTGTCCAGTTTTGCGCCAGAGCAGGAATGGGGGCTCCCTGAACCGGTGTAGACTGGTTTATGCAAGGAGGGCACAGTTTGTGCCCTTCAAACCATTTTCAGAGTCTCTGGGAGGCTACCCTTCCCAAGCCTGTAACACCTATTTCCAAAGGGAAAGGGTGTAACACCCTCCTTCCAAAGGAAATGCATTATTCTGCCTTCTTGGGACTGAGCTGCTAAGACCCCAGGAGGGCAGAACCCTGTCTGTGAGGTGGCTGCAGCTGGGGCTGCAGTGCAAACCTCAGAGAGCTGGTTTGGCAGTACTGGGGGTCCATGGTGGAGCCCCCAGGATGCATGGGATTGGCCCCCAATACCAGATTTGGAATGGGGGACAATTCCATGATCTTAGACACCTCACATGGAGTTACCATTGTGAAGCTACATATATGTATTGACATGTATGTATTGCACACGTGTAATGGTGCCCTCGCACTCACGAAGTCCGGGGAATTGGTCCTGTACAGTGTGGTGGCACCTTTGCTACTACAAGGGTGCCCTCACACTTAGTAACTTTGCACCTACCCTTCAGTATATGAAGGTTAGACATATAGGTGACTTATAAGTTACTTAAGTGCAGTGAAAATGGCTGTGAAATAGTGTGTGCACTATTTCACTCAGGCTGCAGTGGCAGTCCTGAAGAAAGGTTTGTCTGAGCTCCTTATTGGTGGCAAAAGAAATGCTGCAGTCCATAAGGATCTCCTGGAACCCCAATGCCCTGGGTACCTAGGTACCATATTCTAGGGACTTATCAGAGGGCCCAGTGTGCCAATTGGAATGGGAATATGAAGGCACTAAACTATAGGGACTAATTTGGTAAGTAGAGAGAGCGCACGCACTGGAGTTCTGGTTAGCAGAACTTCAGTGACACAGTTAAGCACTACTGACAACACACTCATTAAGCCACAAACTATGAGCATTTGGGTCCTGGCTAGCAGGATCCCAGTGAGACAGGCAAAATACACCGACAAATAGGGTTTTAACTATGAGCAATGGGGTCCTGGCTAGCAGGATCCCAGTGACACAGTCATACACACTGACAAACTGGCCAAAAATGGGGGCAACAATGGTAGAAAGAGGATACTTTCTCACAGTGAGAAGTCAAAGGCTCCATTGTTTTTTTCGGATTTTTACAGATAAACACAGACAGAAAACAATGTGTTTCCTGTCCGTATTTATTTTTAAAAGTGGGAAATACCGAAAATTGAGCTTTTTTGAAAGACTCTCCATGCTGTCTTTCATCAATCCCGGGCAAAAGCTGAGCAGAGAAACAGACAAGGAGTTACAAAACATGACCGGATTTCCTTAAATACAGGCATATGTTAACTTATATTTGTAGTATAAAGTTAATATGCATCTCTGGGTGTAGCGTGTTGTTATATGTGGTTGCTTATTTTGCTAAAATGCAGCAGGCTTCCATGGAGGAGTGCACGTCAGAGTTAAATAAATGTGGAAATATACCATTTCCTTCATTTATTTTCAAAACACAAAATAAGTATGGATAAGTACCAATAAAATGACCAAAAAACTAAATACTGATACATCTAAATGTTAAAAAAATAAATACTATACAACCGGTAGCAATGCTCATAAATCAAACTGCACACAATACTGACAATAAATCAATGTCCAGTCAAATACTTTCTTTTGTAAGAAAATGTATTTTATTTCTAACTCTACATATACAAAGGAATCACAACATTTATAAGTAATAACACAATCTCCTTGAGGTCGGGCTCTAGTGTTTGTTAGGCAAAACCCCTCTCCCACCGTCTTCCTTGTTACGTGGTTGGGGTTATTCGTTATTCACTGGTAGACCCATCCAGGGAATGCTTACTAGTAGGCTGTCCTCCAGAGTTCCCCTTTGACTCTTTAGGAATTAGTCAAATGTTACAATGGTGCTCCAGAACCTTCAGCAGTGAGTCCAAGGAGCCCCACAGACCCAGTTCAAATCTTACCTACTCATGCAGTTAGGGAGCATTCAGTGGTATTCACAATTCCTGATCCTGTTCAGAGAAGTCATGCTGTTAGAATTATATATGGTAGCAAACAGGTGCCACAGGCTTTCTCGTCAAGCAGCACTGCTGGCTTTTCCCAGGGATCGGAACTGCTCCCCATCCTTGAAAACAAGGTGAGGCACTCTTCTCCACAGTGGGAGAGGGGATTCGATCCTCCAGCTCCTGACTGGAGACCAGGAGGGAAACAACATCTCCTTCACAGTGCTCGAGTGATCAGTCAGGGGCAGGTCTTGGTGTGAGGGCTCAGCCCGCTGGTCACAGCAGCAATCTTCTTTGCAGGCAATAACCGAAACATCTAGCAATGTTGGCACCAGCAACCCCTTCTGGCATACAAGGATGATACAGTACTTTCTGTCCTAAGTGCAGACTCCTGCGGTGTGATCGTCCACAACACAGCACCCTCTCTTGACCCTATGCACTAGACTCCACGCAGCAGGCATATGTGGCAAGGCCCTTCTATGGATACACTCCTTCCTGACAGGCAGAAAACAGAAAGTCAGACTCCCGCCACACCTGTCAGAACCTACAGACATCAGCTGTGGAGTACCTCATGGATCATCCCTGAGCCCCACGCTGTTCCACATCTACATGACCCCGCTCACCCCTATTGTCAGGATCTATGGAATGAACATCATCTCCTACGATGATGATACCCAACTGATCATCTCCTTAACCGAGAACTCCTCAACAGCCAAGAAAACTTTCAGGAATGGAATGGAAGCAATCGCCACCTGGATGAAGGAGAGCTGCCTTAAGCTGAACTTCAACAAAACTGAGATCATCATCATGGGACCTTCCTCCTCAGCCTCGGATGACTCCTGGTGGCCCTCAACAATCATGGGCCCTCCACACCCACAGTCCACGTACGTAACCTCGGAGTCATCCTCGACTCAACGCTCGCCATGACCAGACAGGTCAAAAAAATTGCATCCACCTGCTTCCACACCCTCCGAATCCTACGAAAGATCTTCACATAAAAACCAACCGAATGCCAAAAAAAGTGCCACACGCACTAATCATGAGCAGACTTGACTATGGCAACGCCCTCTATACTGGAACTGCCAAGGAGAACCTGAGCAAGCAGCAGCAAATCCAGAACACCGCCGCCAGACTCATTCTTAACATTCCCCGTCGAGAGAACATGACAGAACACCTGAAAAACTTCCACTGGCTCACAGTTGAGAAGAGGATCAATTTCAAACTCCTTGTGCATGCCTACAGAGCCCTCCAAGACAGGAGACCCAGTTACTTCAACCACCCCAGCACCTGGTATTCCCCTTCCAGACCTCCCTTTTCGTCTCAGCAGTCACTCGCCAACATATACTGCATAAAGAAGTCCTCAGCTGGAGGGAGATCTTTTACATACCTGGCAGCAAAAGGTTAGCACACCTTACCCCTTCCTTTCAGACAGTTGCCATCGCTGCTTCAGTTCAGGAAGGACCTTGAGACCTGGCTCTTAAACTGATCTCTGAGGACACACCCATCAGCCCCTTCAGACCTTATAGGTGAATAGTGCACTTTAAAACATATGATTGATTAATTGTTTCCTCCATATTTAGTGGCAGCGCAGTGATGCTCAACCCATGCAAATACAATCACTCTATCCCAGCTCTGTGACACATTCAGTCCCATGGCAACACTGCACACTTTACAATGTCCACTTCGCTCCTAGGTCACGCAGGTCAAAGCAGATCACCATGGAAAATGGGATGTGGCCAGCATTGTTAGCCTCCACTGCGATGGAGGCAATTGTATAGCTTGTACAATGCCGAAAGAAATCATGAGTAACCCTATTGCTCCAATCTGCAGTAATAATATAACTCCAAGTCAGGGGCACCAATCCTGCCCTGTGTAAATGGCAGGGTTAGGACCTCCAACGCAAGCAGTGGCGGTCTGTCCTCCCATTCCAACCTAACCAAGAGTGAGGGAAGGTGGGCAAAGAATGGTCTCATCGGGGCGATGGGGATATTTATAAAGAACTAGAGGGGCTTAAGCAGAACCAACAGTTTGACAAATGCAATCCTCCCTGCCAAAGACATGAGCAAACCAATCTCTTCAAGCCATAGAATGGCCCATCCGTAATTCTTACTCCAAATAGCTTTCATGCCACTATTTATGCAAACCCCCAAATATTTAATCACAGCTCCTATGTCCTATATGTGTTCCCTGCGTGGTGTCTAACTGTATCACTGAGGCTATGCTAACCATAATCTCAGTGTTAATGCTCTCTCTGCTTTTAAAATTGTCACTGCAGGTTAGTGACCATTTTACCAATTCTGATTGGCACACTGGAACACCCTTATAATTCCATAGCATATGGTACCTAGGTACCCAGGGTATTGGGGTTCCAGGAGATCCCTATGGCATGCAGCATTTCTTTTGCCACCCTTCGGGAGCGCAGACAATTCTTACACAGGACTGCCACTACAGCCTGAGTGAAATAATGTCCACGTTATTTCACAGCCATTTCACACTGCACTTAAGTAACTTATAAGTCACCTATATGTCTAACCCTCACTTGGTGAAGGTTAGATGCAATGTTACTAAGTGTGAGAGCACCCTGGCACTAGCCAAGGTGTCCCCACATTGTTCAGGGCAATTTCCCCTGACTTTGTGAGTGCGGGGACACCATTACACGCGTGCACTACATATAGGTCAATACCTATATGTGGCTTCACAATGGTAACTCCGAATATGGCCATGTAACATGTCTAAGATCATGGAATTGTCTCCCCATGCCAAATCTGGTAATGGTGTGCCAATCCCATGCATCCCTGGGGCTCCAGCATGGACCCCGGGTACTGCCAAACTAGCTACTGATGCTGCCAACCCACAAACAGGCTTCTGCCCTCCTGGGGTCTTGGCAGGCCAGTCCCAGGAAGGCAGAACAAAGGATTTCCTCTGAGAGAGGGTGGTACACCCTCTTCCTTTGGAAATAGGTGTTAAGGGCTGGGGAGGAGTAGCCTCCCCCAGCCTCTGGAAATGCTTTGAAGGGCACAGATGGTGACCTCCTTGCATAAGCCAGTCTACACCGGTTCATGGATCCACCAACCCCTGCTCTGGCACGAAACTGGACAAAGGAAAGGGGAGTGACCACTCCCCTGTCCATCACAACCCCAGGGGTGGTGCCCAGAGCTCCTCCAGTGTGGCGCTGACCTCTGCCATCTTGAATCCAGAGGTGTGAGGGCACTCTGCAGGACTCTGAGTGGCCAGTGCCAGCAGGTGACGTCAGAGACCCCTCCTGATAGGTACTTACCTGGTTAGGTGGCCAAACCTCCTCTGAGTGCTATTTAGGGTCTATCCTGTGGGTTTCTCATCAGATAACAAATGCAAGAGCTCACCAGAGTTCCTTTGCATCTCCCTCTTTGACTTTTGCCAAGGATCAACCGCTGACTGCTCCAGGTCGCCTGCAAAACCGCGACAAAGTAGCAAGACGACTACCAGCAACATTGTAGCGCCTAATCCTGCCGGCTTTCTCGACTGTTTCCTGGTGGTGCATGCTCTGGGGGCTGTCTGCCTTCACCCGACACTGAGCTGTATCCAAGTGACCCCGACAGTCTAGTGGTCCTTCTGTCCAAATTTGGTGGAGGTAAGTCCTTACCTCCCCACGCCACACAGTAATCCTGTGTACTGTGTGAACTGCAGCTGCTAGGGCTTCTGTGCACTTTTGCAAGGAATCCTTCATGCACAGCATAGCCGAGGTCCCCAGCATTCTGTCCTGCATTGCTCAACTCGCTTGGCTTCGTGGGACCCTCCTATGTAGTGTTGAGATGACCGCCGTGCTCAGATTTCTTGAACATCTGTTCAAGTGCTTCTGTGGGTGCTGCCTGCTTCTGCGTGGGCTCTGTGTGTTGCTGAGTGCCCCCTCTGTCTCCTCCTCCAATGGACGACCTTCTGGTGCTGCCTCGGCCTGGGCAGACCTATTTTCTTCAACCACACCTGTTGCAGCTAGCAAGGCTTGTTTGTGGTCTTTCTGCGTGAAAACAACTCTGCATCCTCCAGCACGCCGTGGGACAACTTTTGATCAAAGGAGAAGTTCCTGGCATCTTGCGTTGTTACAGAATCTTCAGCTTCTTCCCCCCAGAGGCAGCCCTTTTGCAACTTCATCCGGGGTGTAGTGGGCTCCTGCCCCCATGGACACTTGCGTGACTCTTGTACTTGGTCCCCTCCCTTTACAGGTCTTCAGGTCCAGGAATCCATCTTCAGTGCTTTACTGTCAGCTGTTGTCTTTGCAGAATCTTCTATCACAACTTTAGTGTGTTTCTGGGGAAGTAGGGTAACTTTACTCCTACTTTTCAGGGTCTTGGGGTCGGGTATCTTGGACAGCCTTAGTGTTTTCTTACACTCCCAGTGACCCTCTACACACTACAGTAGGCCTGGGGTTCATTCGTGGTTCGCATTCCTCTTTTGAAGTATATGGTTTGTGTTGCACCTAGGCCTATTACATCCTATTGTATTCTACAGTGTTTGCACTAATTTTCTAACTGTTTACTTACCTGATTTTGGTTTGTGTGTATATGTTGTGTATTTCACTTACCTCCTAAGGGAGTATATCCTCTGAGATATTTTTTGGCACATTGTCACTAAAATAAAGTATCTTTATTTTTAGTAACTCTGAATATTGTGTTTTTTATGATATAGTGCTATATGATATAAGTGGTATAGTAGGAGCTTTGCATGTCTCCTAGTTCAGCCTAAGCTGCTCTGCTATAGCTACCTCTATCAGCCTAAGCTGCTAGAACACTAGTAATCTACTAATAAGGGATAACTAGACCTGGCACAAGGTGTAAGGACCATCAGGTACCACTATAAGCCAGGCCAGTGTCCTACTAGTGCCTTTTTATGCCCACTACAATCCTAGGGGGATTTTGGAGATTAACTTGCCAATGGGCTACCAGTTCGGTTTGCACCTGTTGATGATGTCCGGCAAAGTGTGACTTACAGCAAGGATAGACTGCATTGTTCTGCCCACTCACAACATGGCAGACTATTCTCTGAGTGTGTGGAGCTCCCTGCCATAACCCAGAGATTGCTACCTGGAATTGCACTCCCTTTGAAAAAAAGATCTGACAACATCTTCTCCCTCTCTGCCGTGTATGCCAGCCTGTCCGCTAAAACAAAATAGCAGCCCCTTTCATTTTTTACTTCTATTTGCCCTTCACAGGTGGCTTCCCCTCTGAATCTTGTCTTTTGGGCTCACACCCACCCTGGCCATTCTGCCGGGGGAAGGTCACACTTCTTCCATTTGCAGGTTCTTTGTTCCAGTTCTTGAAAGTCATTCTCACCTCTCCCCTGGAGAACAGAAGGCTGTATTCAGGACAGCAGCATATGTGTTACCATAAACTGTTACTGGGAACTTTGGGCAACAAAGTGGCATAATTTTAAATTTGGCATTTGTGCAAATGTTATAATAAATTTGACATGAGCAACAAATTGGGTTTAATGCAATGATTCGGTTGATACCTTGAACTACTATCTCAGTAGTCTCATTTAGAAGTTAGCACTGATGATCAATACTCACCTCTACAGTAAAACAAGAGTGAAGGTTTACTGTTGGGACAAATGAAGTTAAGAAAGCACATGTCCTTCTCTGTAATATAGTACAACCTGCATTTAGGGCTCAGTAGGCCTGCCTAGAGGATGATTTATAAATATTAAAAAGGAAGGTTTGGGCTTTGCCAATGGTTTAAATTGGAAAGTGGAGTTAGCAACTTAAAACTGCTTTGCAAGCTGGCAATGTCAGCCTGGGAGTCAAGCTTTTCTTTGTCACACTCGGGCTAGTAAAATAATTGTTGTAATCCTCGTGGGACACTTAACTTATAAGCCCTGAGTACCCCCCCCCAGTACTACACACTAAGGATTTATTAGTAAGTTACCTTATGCCCATTGTGGGTAAATCAACCAAATACACATACATGTTTTAAGAGTCAGAGGTCTGGCCTGTTTGACAGAACTCAATGTACCTTCAGAGTCAAAAAACACAGCGGCGTCAGTCCGAAGGAATGGGAAGTGATCACATAAAAGGAGGCATTTCCTTACAATATGCACAAGAAGAATCCACATGAATATATAACCACCCTGCCTGGCCCTATTACAAGTAGTAAACTCAGGTAACATATTCTGTGGAAAGACCTTATGGTGCTGAGAATATCGATGTTGTTCTATGAACAAACTTACAGGTGTCAGCTAAAAGCTGCATTCTTCATAGAGCTTGAGCTAGAAACATGGTACTTTGTAATCAAAATATACTTAGACTCACGTCTAGCCATCAGCCAGAGCACACAGACATAGAGGTGAAGCAGAGAGTGCATTGATGCAAGTACACTGCAACTCTGAAGGCACCAGCAAGGCAGTGTGTTATTTAGGAAAAGTTAGGTAGGATTTAGAAGGTTTCTGAAAAAGTCTTGAGGTTAAAGAGAATGAATCTGTAAATTCTATGTATTACACTCAAAGAATTACATGCCAGTTCTTAGATACTTAGGTCTGTACTTTTGGTGCTTACTTGAGATGTGTTACAGGTTGTGTTGTGCATTGTGCTTTGAGCATTGTTATGCTGTGCGTCTAATTCTGGACAAAAGATATTTGGAGTGGATCTCTCACAAGAAAGTTCTAGTCTGTTTATATATCAGTCCTCCATATAATACTCACAAATATGGAAATTTACATCTTATTAGTCTGAGGGTGTGATATCTTACGTTTTGCCAGGGTGTCAAATAGTGCTTGAATTTGCAACTAAAATAATTTTTGCTGAACTGGTGGAACCGCAGCTAAATGAGGTGCAGAGCTGATGCTAACATCAGTTGAGGTTTGTGGGATGTGTGGGATAAGACACAGAGTAAATATTTCTTCACAATGTTTACATTGTGGTATGTGGTGAAAGACACAAGGGGCCAGATGTATCATTATTTCAAACAATGCAGCACAGCAAGATAACTTGCTGCACTGAGTGACAGGGAGATGGCACAAATGCACCACATCTATCCACAAAGATATGTCACATTTCTGCTCTCTGTTTGCACTGGTGCACAATCTGCTGCCTAGTACCAATGCATACACCGCTGTGCAATGGTGAAAGGGTGCCTGTGATGCAGGTGGAATTGGCTTTGTGCAGGAAGGAACACATTCCTTCACAAAACAGTGTTCTGAGTCTCTTTCCTCTTTCTAAGTGTGCTGCAGAAAGCAATTTCTCCTCATTGCTCCTCTCCTGGGAAAGTGTGTAGTATTTTGATGCATTCTCAGGTACACCAGTATAGATATATATGGGAATGTGCCAAAATCCATAAGGGAGATGTGTGGGAACACCCATGCTACACCTATAGAATGCCTTCCCTGGACAGAGTAACACAAGGCGGTGTCTTGTTACTCCAGATTTGCCAAGCAACATAAGGCCACACACGGTGGCCATGTGTTGCTTGGTAAATCTAACTTAGGTATTGTGTTGCCCTTGTGACACCAAGCATGATGCATTAGCATTGCAATATCATGACAACTCTTCTCCATGGTAAATATTTCTCTGCAGTGCTGACGTTTTCTAACAGTACACATGAGTTAACATTGCTCTAGCAATTACTCTCTATAATGTACAGAATCCACACACATTCTCTTCTATATACACAATGTTTCTTTATTTATTAACATTTCGGTGTCAAACTATCTCCCTTGGAAAGATACTTTTCACATATTTAGATTTCCAGGTGTAGGAATATTCTTTGCTACTACAATAAAGAAGTCTCATATGTGTCAAGCAGTCATAAGTGTTGTTTGTCATTTTAGAGTGCAGGCGGCTAGTGCACGCTGCAATGTGTCTGGTGAATGCCCTTTTATGTATCTGACGGCCAGTTGGAAGTAGCATACTGTTTGTGATTTCCTAATAGTAAATCTTAGTGATTCGCTATTAGAAAATCGCAAACTGCGATATATGGCAGTGTGTTGATCACTGCTAGCGATTCGCAGTGGGTCACAAATGGACCTGCCTCATCAATATTCATGAGGCAGGTCGCAATTTGCAACCCATAGTGAATGGCTACAATCACAGGGATTGTAGCCTGCTGGAGTCAGCAGACCACCATGTCTGTGAATACTTTTAAATAAAGCAAAAAAATTTTTTCTGTTTATGCAGCCTGTTTTCCTTAAAGGAAAATGGGATACATTACAAAAATGAAACTGAAACATTTTCTTTTAATTTTTTAAGAGTACACAGTGGTCTGTGGGACCCCTTCCCCTTTCTGAAAGGGTTAACACTAACTTAAAGTCGTCGGTAACTGTGAATGTTTTGCACCGCATTCCTGGTTATAAAACATTTGTACATCCCTCTGCAACTCGCTATTAGGAAGGGATCCCTTGGCACGCCCATCTTAAGAGCGACCTGCAAACCCTATTTTGCGAGTCAGTACTAGGTTACCGACTCGCAAAATAAGGTTGGTACATTGCAAGAAGTCTCTAACGATGGGCCGTTTGCGACCCGTTAAACTTCTTCATACATCTGGCCCTAAGTAACTAGAAGTGCTGCTTCGCGTGGCTGCCCATTGTGAGTGCAAGTCTGCAGATATGACACAATAGTCGAGAATGGCTGCTTCCTTCATTGCCCTTGCGATAGGATAGAGTGCCTCTCTCAGGTTTGTTTTCAGAATTCACAAAAAGAAGCTGCACATTCTATAAAGTTAAAAATTGCATACGTAAATTACTCACAGTCTGACACTTGTTTCTGGTCACAGATGCAGCCAGCAGCAGAAGACCTTTGCACAAACATTGTCAGGAGGACACTAAAAAGTATGCACTGCAACATCTTGGACTCTGGGACCTACTAAGAACAACATTGTGTTAGTGGAGAATCGAGAGACATCATGGATTGAAGTCTATGACCATTCTAGTTAGGCACAGTTCATCACCTGAAAATATTTTGGATACATATCAACATGCCTGAACCAGGGTTTAAGACACAGGACCAAAATAAAAAAAAGGGTAAAAGTATATGTTTATATTTACATCTTCACTTAAAGGAACTTTGAAACATTTTTGGAAGTGACAAATGCTTGCAGGAAGGTTGTGCAGGCAGTGCTTAATTTGTTAATAAAAATGTGCCTGTGCCCAAACCTCTCCTCTGAAACACGTGGCTGCTCCAATTAAATTTGCAAGCACAGCGGAGTCCTGCAGCTATCTCGGGCCTCCTTAATCCATTTATAGCCACTACCTGCCCTTTCACCATACTTCTGCAGAGTTCTTCTTTCTCTATTTTTGATACTTTTTCTTCTTTCTCTTCCTCTGTCATTTCCAAATGTGTCTTTTTTCTCGCAGTAAATGCTTCAGGTAGAAAAATAAGTGCTGGCTAAGTGTCCCGATCTGGAAACCACTGGCTCAAATTAAGCACTGTGTGCAAGTCAAAGATTTCCAGACATAATCCACAAAAGTGCAGCAAATTTTAAAGGCATTTCCCCATTGCTCAATTGTATGCAAATAATAGTTTCACATTGGGAAAAGCCATCATCATTGTGTAACAGCAGATGCTATTTTTTGTTTTTTCTCCATTGGTAAAATATTTCCTCCCAAAAGAAAAAAACATTTTCTCTACCCCAAATTAAGTTTCAGGGTTTTCTGTTCCGCTTTCCATTCTCAAAATAAATAAATTCCAGTTTTTGGGAGAAGCACACCGCTGATCATTTTCAGGGTGTGAGAAGGTCAGAGAGTGGATACTCACAAACTGCCATTTTTATTGGCAGAGCTAGCTTTAGCATTGGTGTTGCCCTGGTGCAGGAATCTTATTGACACCCTCTTCTGTCACCTTCTTCTCCATGGATTCCCTTACTACCACCATCCAACCCTGTTGGAGGCTGGCCCTCTATGTAGTGTACAAAAAACAAGTACACTAAGCAGAGGGTCCGAACAACCACATGTTAGCTTTCAGGGGTAAAAATCAGACCACCTAATGCTCCAATTTTTAAGGTAGCTGGTCGAGCAGTTAGGCTAATCCAGGACATGTGCTAAGTTTTTGCTGTACTCACAAGTCTAATCATGTACCACACACACTCAATGAATAACTCAAAACCAGAATTTATAAAAAATACTTAGTTTTAGCAAAGGTAATCTTTTAGTGCGTAATTACACATCATAGGAATCACTAGGCAGTCACTTTTAAAAATGCATTAAAAACTGTATGGTTGAGTTGCCAGTCTCTTCTTTTGCAGGATGGTCACAGAGGTCGGTGGGCACCTTGTGTCAGCTGGAGAGCATCGGGCAGCTCACGGTTTCAGCGGGAGCAGCGTTGTCAAAGTTCTTGGCACAGGGCCTCCTGGATGGGCCACTTGGAAAAGGAGCTGGTTTGCAATTTCAAAGTGGTGCCTGGGGGTCCCCTTTGGCTGACGAGGTCACATGGGCTTGGGGACCCGGGGAACACAGCAGAACGCGCAATGCAAGGCCAAGGGCAGCCAGGTGCAGGGCATTTCTGAGGTCTTAGATGCTGTGCGCAATGGAGCCCTCTGGAGCTGGAGGTAAGTCTCTTTGGTGGTCTCTTGCAGGACAACGGGGGCACTCTGTTTGGAGGTCTGGGGTGTTCCTGAAGTCCCTCGACTGGGGCTTCCTCCTGAACCTTTGGAATCTCTGGGGGAGCAGGTTTTCTCCTTGTCCGATGTCAACTGACCAGAACCCAGGGTATTACTCTATCTCAGCCACCAGGGGTTGCAGCGCCACCAAACTCAGAACAGTTGGGGGGGGGGCACTTCGGGACTGTCGTCTGTGTGCTGTTGGGTCCAGCTGTGACTTCCGGTCGCGGAGATATCGCAATTCAGTAAAGTGTCCTCCACTGGTTTCTTGGTCTTTTTGTAGTTTACCTGCTTCTCTTGAGTGATGCCTTCACTCAGGAGGGAGATCTGGGGTCATCCTTGAAGCCTGGAGGTCCCTTGGGTTTCTTGGGGTCAGTCCAGTGTTGAGCTCCTCCGCTGTCATGATTGTCGGGACTCTAGTGCAGCAAGCAGGGGTCTTGGCGCCTCTTCTGGTGCAGCAGGTCCCCAGTTCTCGTCCTGGTGGTTTCTCTGTTTTTTTTGTCTTCTTGGAATCTTCTTCGAGTTCTTTAGTCTTGGTCCAGGGGAGCCCAATAAATACTGAATTTGGTGGGCGTTTTAGGGGAAACCTGGTAGTGTCAATGGGACACGTACCCTTAGGTGGCTACACCCACTATAGTGACCACTTCCTGTGGGAAGGGTCACTTCCCTAAACCTGATTGGCTATTTTCCTCCATTCCAAGATGGAGAAAAATGAAATGAAGGGTCCACTTTGCATGCAAGCCCTTGGGGGTTGTGCAGGCTAGGTGAGGCCACTCCTCCTACCCTTTGTGTGGTTTCCCACCTTTGCTCCCTCCAAGAGTGGGAGTTTTTTGCAAAGGGGGAGGCCATCTGCTGCTAGCCGCAGGCCTGGGGGTAGAGTTTCAAGGGTGGTAACCCTTTGAGGCTCACTGCCAGGGCAGTGCATATTCCTGAGGGAGGAGGAGTTAGCTCTTCCACCCAAGAAGGGCTTTGTTTCACAAACCAGAGAGGCAGGGCTCTCCCCCAAGGTTTGTGGGGCTAAGGCAGACAGGAGAGGTATAATTGGAAAGGGGATAATCTCCCCTTTCCAATGGTGTACATGCCTAGTGGGTCCTTGCTTGGGGATCACCGCCGGAGGGCGATCCCCAAGCAGGGATCCAACCACTAGGCACCAAGAAGGGAAGAGCGGCCCCTTGAGTAAATGCTTTTGTTCCCCCTTTAATGGGCATAGTCAGTCTTTCTGCCCCCCTGGTAATAGCCTCTGATCTGCCCCTACTAGGAACCAGGGATTTATTTTCTATGTGATTATAGGGGTGGGTGCAGCCCTATATAGGAATTATAAGCCCCTACCCCTCCCAAAAAGTGGCACAGTCCTTCGGCCTCGTCCGGGGGACAGATGGAGGCAATAGCCCTTGATCTGCCCCCCTGGCCCGGAAAAATGTCACTAGGGACCAGGGACTATTTTTTTCTTCGTGTAGGGGTGTGGGCTTCCCAGAATGACCATGCCAATGCCCCCACCACACAAGTGGGTGGTCCAAGCACCTGCGACAGGGAAGGGCCAATAATGTGTAGATCGCCCTTTTGGACCCACTTTGGTTCCTCCTCAATTTTTTATTTTATACCTTTTTAGTCTGATTCTGCTTTGGCCACAGCGGTGCCACATATTTCCTAACACTCAGTGTTTCCCTCAGTCTCTTGATGATTCCTTCCTTGTGTGGGTGGCCAAAGCAGAGTCAGCCTAAAAACTTATAAAATGAAAACTGAAGGTGAACCAAAGTGGGTCCAAAAGGGACTTGCCTGTCACAGGTGCTTGACCCACCAAGCGCCTACGACAGGGAAAGGACAAAAACATGGTAGGAAGTTTGTAAACAGCTATAGTAAGATTTCTTTCAAGTAACTATAACTCGTGCCCTAAGGTAAGTATAACTCATGCTCTCGCCGTATGCTGCTAATTACCCCACATATTACAGCTCTCATGACAACTTCTATAATGTCATTAAAAATATAAATGAAACATTAGCACATAAATTATTGAAGAACAAACTGTTCATGGCGGGGGTGCGAGTTATAGTTACCTTGGGGGGCGGGTTATGGTTAATTGAAATAACTCTAACTATAACTGCTGAATTTCTATGGTTTTCTACGTGTAAATTCAGAAGCTAACAATAACATCCATGTAACCTTTTTTTTTCCAGTCTATATGAATGTATGAGAGTGTGTGTGTGTGTGTGTGTGTATGTGTGTGTGTGTGTATATATATATATATATATATATATATATATATGAGAAAGAAGGAGAGAGAAAGAGAGAGAGAGAGGGTCGGGAAAGTTAATCTGTTTTAAATATATTGTTAATATGTTAATATGTTATATATATGTTAATATATGTTAATGTATATTAATATATGTTAATATGTTAATATGTTATATATATTTTTAACTTTGGTTGTAAATATTTTTTCTTGTAGCTAACTATTAAATATACAATGTCCCTATACCTGATCACAATGCTTAATTTGTATAAAAATGAACGTTGGTGCTCAAAGCTGAGCTCAGAAGCCCAGGGTGATACAGTTAGATATTGACACTCAAAATAGATATTGCCAACCCTCCTATTTACTCCACTAGCAGTCACACACTGCCCCTTTCTTTTTTCATTCTTGCAGGCTCTTAGGCCCTCATGTATACTTTTTTTGCATCTCATTACCATCATTTTCAGAGGCAAAAGCGGTGCAAATTTACAAAATACAATTGCGGCACAAAAAAAGTATAAATCAGGGCCTTACTAGCTCCCTTTCTGACTGTTTTTGCCTCATCTCTCCCTCTTGCCTTCCCCTTGTTGTGTTTCCCTCTCTCGGTTAATGGCAGTGGCCCCAGCAGCAACCACAGGTTTAAAAGGAAGCAGTAAGAAGCCCTTTCTCTCACCTCGACAAGGCGGTCGTCAGGCAAGGAGCTTCTCTGTGTAGAAAAACACCTGGTTTCCTGGTTTTATTCTGAAAGGGGAATAAACACAGAGATGTAATGTACCCAGGGAGGGCGGATGCCTCAACACATTTTTAAAAAAAAGCATATGATGCCAAAAGAGTTTGCAGAACGATGACACTATCCTTTCTTCTGTGGGAGAAACAGTTCCAATTTCAAAATTAAATGTAGGTTCCAGGTAGGTGGTGTTAACGCTGCCAAATGTCACTTGTTTTCTTAATGCACATGTGTTCCAGTGTCAGACAGCATCTCCCCGACATTGTGATTTAAGAAGATGCTGTAAAAGGGCCCTATGCAAATCCCTTCATTGATGAATTTATTCAGCATCTGATTCTAGTCCTTACAGGTGACTAGGAGTGGTAAATTACCAATTACCCTGTGCCACAACCAACAGGGCCTCTGATTATTGTCCTCTGTGTGCTGCAACGCTACACTTGCTGGCTCTATCTGCTTCCACCTGCAGCGGACTGCGCTCTTTGACTTCAGGGCAAGCGTCAAAATATAATGCACACAATAAATCATACACAATTTTACAGTAAGTGTGAACAGGCTGGTTGCAGGGGCGGCTCCTTGGCTATGGTGACAGAGACTCGCCGACTGGCTGAGCCAGAAGCAGAAAAATAAAATGATAGTTAACTGTTGTTTTATTTTTCTGCTTCTGGCACAGCCAGCACTGCAGAGAGGGGCTGTATGGTAAATGTAGTGTTATCATGGTGTCGCTAGGGGGGCTCAGGGCGGCTCAAGCAAACTGTCTCTTCGTGATCAATGCACCAGTTTGTTGTAAATGAGACCCACAGAGTGCTTTGCCAGTGCACATCAATCATATCCAGCAGCAACATTCTTTTTATTCGTCTACTGATAAACTGACAGCTCTGCATGACATCATATCTCTTCCCAGCTGCTACAGCACCTCTGCCGCTTCTCGACCAGGAAACTACAACGCTCTGTCAGCGCACCTCAGTCTCTCCATGACAGGGGTGTAACACATGACTGTGTGTTCTGTGAAGTGTGGGAGGGTGGTGGGGGCACACCTGGGCACCTGCTCTTTGGGATGAGGGGGCTAAAGCACCTATCATACTCACCTAGAAAGTTTTCCTAGATGTGAGGAACATCTGTGTACCTCACAGGATGCATACCCTCAGTGTTTATTCTGCCATTCAGTAAAATGAAGTTTGCAGGTGCAAGACAACCCTTACTGGAAGCACTCTCTCCTATCCTGCTAGTGTGAAGTGCAACAATCTATCAATTCAACAGGAATATGCTACCTTAGGAAAGAAGTACAGATTTAATGCCTCATTAGGTAATTCAGCATGTTTTTCAATATATTTTGAAACACAGAAATTTCTTCTTTCAATAATTTAAAGTCTGCAACCGCTGAAGCCAGTTTAAATGCACTACAATAGTATTTCACCATGGGTTGCTTCATTTCATTTAAAATGGAACTCAAGCCATATGCCAGGTTTGTGGTGCTGGGCATAGTCTGTGGTGCGTGATGCAAGCCCGTGCTCTACTGGGTCATGTGAAGCCCTGACTTCTCCTGACATTGGCAGATAATTTTACAAATACTCAGTGCACCTTACAGAGATTGAAACACAACTCTTTTTGTGTGTATATGTATCTTAATCTCTCTACTTGCTGTTTTTCACAATGCATACTAGTACAACAACAAGGGCTTTAATAGGTTGTTGGCCTTCCTACTGCTGATTCATGAATGATGTTTATATTTGTGCAGTAGCTCACAAATTTCACTTTTCCTTTGTACTTAGTCAGTACTTAGGGACAAATTTAAGCAAACAGAAAATAATTCAAACAAGATCAGATACCAACTCCCCACCATCCTCTACGGATCCATCGCCAGAGCCACCTTTCCTGATGCATGGAAACAAGCAGAAATCAGACCTCTCCTCAAGAAACCCTCTGCAGACCCAAGCGAACTCCAGAACTACTACTCCATCTTGCTGCTCCTTTTCCCCACCAAAGTCCTGGAGAAGGCCATCAACCAGCATATCACCAAACACCTGGAGAAAAACAACCTGCTGGACACTTCTCAATCTGCTTTTCAAGCCAACCACAGCACCAAGACCACCCTGATGATATCCGCACCATACTCGACTGGGGAGAATTGGTGTCCCTGATCCTCCTTGATCTTTCCACAGTTTTGGACACCGTATTTCACCAGATACTCATTAAGAGATTCCCCAGATCGGGATCAGGAGAGGCACACTCAAGTGAATTGCATCATTCCTCACAGGACGAATGCAGAGAATCTGCCTACCTCCCTTCACTTAAGAACCGACGAGCACCATCTGCGGCCTACCTCAAGGTTCATCCTTCAGCCCCACTCTCTTCAATACCTCAATGACACCTCTAGCCAATATCATCAGTCCGCACCATCTCAACATCATATGCTATGTAATTGATATCCAGTTCATCTTTTCACTCTCAGCACCCTCCACCAGAACTACAACCAACTTCCACAAATGCATGAAGAATGTGGTGACTGGATGAAGGACAAATGTTTGAAGCTCAACACTGGCAAGACCGAAGTGCTTTTCTTCAGCAACCATGCTTCCCTCTGGAACAACACTGAATTCTGGCCCACTCCCATACTAAATAAATCATCCTGGCCACCAAACCTACCAAGAAAGAACAGATCAACACAATCTCCTCTTACTGCTTCCACACTCTCCGACTGCTCTGAAGGATCTTCAAATGGCTCCCCATCAGCATGAGAAACAGTCATGCAGGACTTAATCAAAAGCCACCTGGATCAGGGCAATGCACTGTACGCAGGTACACCATCAAACCCATGAGAAGGCTTCCAACAATACAGAAATCAGTGGACTGATTGATCCTCAACCTTCCCAAATGGACCTACTTCACCCAAAACCTGAGAAACCTCCACTGGCTCCACATCCAGAAAAGATGTTAATTCAAACATGCCTACAGAGCCCTCCATGACCATGGACCAGCATGCATGATCTACCACGTGAACTTCCACCAACTATCCAGAAACCTTTGCTCTGCCTCCCTCCCCCTCTCACAAACACTGTGCATCTGCCATAGCCACATCAAAGGCCGGTTCTTTTTTCCTCCTTGCCAATAAATCCTGGAACATCCTCCACCTCCAAAAATCACCATCGACTGACAATCTTGAGGATGAGACTCAAGATCAGACTCTTCATCTAAGCCCAGCAACCCAGCACCTGGATGCCCTCATGGGTGGTTAGCCACGCTTTACAAGTAATCACTGATTGATTGATAATGTACTGCCTCTTGACGCAGCTATCATTCATATCTTCGCTAATCATAACTTTATTTGATAATCTTACAGCACTACAAAATCACACTGTTTTAGTGAATTATTCTAAAATCATTTTCAAATAATCAGTTTGTTCTGGTTTTACTGACTTTTCAAAATGTTCACACCCTACCTTTCAAATTATTTCCTCATCTCTCAAAGAATTATCAGGCAATTTTTACCCCTTCAAAGTAATACCCTGCAGTGATATGTTTGATAAGGTTAATAGGTAGTTCACCCTTAAAGGATGATAATTGCTCTCTTTTATGTTCCATTTCTGTACACTGCCACCCTCTACACAAGGAGCTAGAAGGCGGGGAGTGCAGATGCCCGAGTGCCCACCTTAAAGAGAACACAGGCCACAACATATTAAGGGCACTACAAAACATTTGTCATAATTGTGAGTGGTCATGGTAATTGAGCTCTCTTTGAGTGACAGACGCAAGTCTTCTTCTTCTGTTGTGCATACAGCGATCTTGTTTGCTCAACTATCAAGTCTTCAACTAGGGCCAATCAATCAATCAATCAATCACAATATTTATAAAGCGCGCTATGTACCCGTCAGGGTTTCGAGGCGCTGGGGGGAGGTGGGGGCGTGGAGCGCTGCTGTTTAGCGGTCGAAGAGCCAGGTCTTGAGGAGCCTTCTGAATGCGAGGAGGTCCTGGGTCTGGCATAGAGGTGTGGGGAGAGAGTTCCAGGTCTTGGCGGCGAGGAAGGAGAAGGATCTGCCGCCGAAGGTCTTGCGCTGGATTCGGGGTACGATGGCGAGGGCGAGGTTGGCGGATCGGAGTTGACGTGTTTGAGTGTAGAAGTTAAGTCTGGTGTTGAGGTAGGAGGGTCCGGTGTTGTGAAGCGCCTTGTGAGCGTGGGTGAGGAGTTTGAAGGTGATCCTCTTGTCTGCCAGGAGCCAGTGGAGTTCCTTCAGGTGAGGGGAGATGTGACCTCGGCGGGGTATTTCGAGAATCAGTCGGGCGGAGGCATTTTGGATACGTTGGAGTCGTTTGATGTCTTTGGTTGGGATGCCTGTGTAGAGTGCGTTGCCGTAGTCAAGTCTGCTGCTGACGAGGGCCTGGGTCACCGTCTTTCTGGTTTCTGTTGGAATCCACTTGAAGATTCTTCTGAGCATTCGAAGGATATTGAAACAGGAGGAGGAGACGGCGCTGACCTGTTTGGACATGGTGAGGGCGGAGTCCAGGATGAAGCCGAGGTTTCTTGCGTGGTTGGCAGGGGTGGGCGGGGGTCAAAATGCAGGCAAGTTCCTGAGTGTCCTCTGCTGTAAAGGTATCTCTTCAGTTATAGCTTAGCAAAACAAAAAGGCAGAGCTGTGCTGGAAAAAATATCAATCTTGTGTTTCCAGGAGAAATTAGTAGACAATGACAAATAACTGAAAATGGTATGAAAAAAGTAGAGGGGTACTGTCTTTGGAAGAGGGTTGTGAGATTGATCCAGATTGAAAGGTGAGAGCTCCCTGAGTCAGTTGTCCCAGTCTTCAAATTTTGACTTTCAACCTGTTTTTTTCCCTCCTTGCAAGCATTTAATCATTCTTTTCAGGCAAGCTGTTGTGTGCCATTAGAAGGAATTAACTTGCTAATGAAGAGCCCAAAGTGGTACTCTTTTGATCTCAAATGGTACTATCCCTCGTGAACCTTATTAGCTGAGTGCCTAGTTGGCAGCAGACTAGATAATGGTCTGACTATAGCCTCCTCTGGAAACCTATGGATGAGATGCACCTCTTTATGAAAATTAATTTTTTCCAACTTTGGGTGTGAATGTTTGCTGCACACCTCGGTTGCAGGTGTTCTCAGATGGGGTGTGACTAATGAATGTGACATACTGCACATTCCAAAGGAGGGACTGTTTTTTGCATGTGGCTTTGCGCCCCCCCACACACTTTCTGCCTTAACTAGGAACCATTTATAAAGTTTCATGTTTCAGATATCTGACTTATGAGACAGAATGTTGTTCTCGTTAAACTAAATCAGTTCCTTTGGCAGCTTTGAGAAAATGCTGAGGGTCTGTGCCCAGAATGTGAAGAAGATAAAACACATGAGCACTACTCCAGATTCCACAAAAACTAAAGAATTAATGAATACCTTGATCCAGAACAATAATGAACAGCACTAAATATTGTTGAGTTTGTGCGTTGGGCGTTCTGGCAATTTCCTGATCTCCATGTCACCCTTTGCAGGAATATCAGATAATTTATATCAAAGTACTCTGAAGAGAAAAAAAAATGCCAAGGCCTTGGACAGCCCAATGTTATTTACAGAACACCTAGCATAGTGTCTTCACCAATTTATTTTCTGTTTTGTACTTGCAACTCCATGCTTCAGGGCTTGACCATAATTTTGAGATTATCCTTTGAGCTGGAATGTCAACTTTAAACAAGCATTAGTAAAGTTACTAAGTCAGAGCTTTTCGCTTTGCAAGTGGGGAAAGGGATGAAAAGAAGAGTGGCGGAGAATACAAAACAGACAGCATAACAAGGCACTCAGGGTCAAATGGGAGGCGAAATACAAAATGTAGAGCTTGGCGGCAGATGAAAAAACACAATGGATAAGCAGCAGCGGTGGAGGGAGAAGAAAGCAGGAAGAACAACTGGCCAGAAATGATAGAAGCAAGGTAGGTAGGAAGGTAGGGTGAGAAGAAAGAGAAGAAGCATTAAAAAGCCAGAGAGCAGGAGGGGAAAGCAGAGAGATGAAAAGAGAATTAGATGGTAATAGAGGGAAATTAGAAAATGAGAGGAAGTGAAAGCAATTAGTGTTTTAACATCAGCAATGAAAAGATGCAACTCATCTGATCAGAACACTATGGGGCTTATTTACTAAAATTAGTGCAGCGCAGCTGCTGCGCCACAATTGGCAGTGCCACACCACTTCTAAAATACAGGGATGAGCCATCTTTAAAAGAATACGATGCATTCCTTTGTTTCCCCCGGCGCCAGCGCTAAATTACCTGCTGAGCGTCAACACAGCCTCCCTTGCACCATGGTGCAAGGATAACTGCATTGCAGTGGAGATTGTTTTTGTGCAGGAAGGGACACTTTCATGCACAAAAACAATCTTCAATTGCAATGTGTTCTTTCTATGTGTGCTGCAGGAAGCAGCATACATAGAAAGAGCAAAAAAAGAGCAGAAATGAAAGCATTTGTTCTCGTTGCACCACCTTTTGGTGGCATTAAATGTTGGTGCTGCCTCAGATTTACAAAATCTACAAAATTAGGGGCAGTGTCAGTATGCAATGGTTGTTGCTGTGGAACGCCCAAAGCAAAACACACATTGCTCGCCCCTTCCATGCAAAGTATTGCTTGTGAAGGGACTGTATTTACAAGGTGGCATTAAGCCAAAAAAAAGTGGCTTAACACCCCCTTGTAAATACAGCGTTGTGCACAGTGCCACTGAAACCTCAGAAACAATGAGGCTCCGGTGGCGCTAGGAGCTTTTAAATATGCCCCTCTGACACCAAACTGCTTATTGGTAGCACAAAGAGAGGTACACGCAGTAAAGGCATTGACTCAAGAGCAGAGACCTGCGATAGAGAAAAAGTAATCTATTCATGAGTAAGGGGCTCCAGCATCTTTGGTACATTCTACATTTGACTCCCCAAAGGGAGTTGTGAGACATGACCAGATGTACTTCCATTACACAGCTGAGGAAAAGTAAGTAAACACAGACAAAAGCAAACAGCCACAAGTTATATAAAAGTGCATGTTTGTTTATTATCCCTCTTCCTCAACCCTATAAAGAAAAGACATGCTTGACAAACTTATTGATTCAGCTGCCTACTATGTTAGCCCTCCACTTCTCCAACTGTTCATCATGCCAATCCAAATGGTGGTCACCTCACCCCATGAGATATCATCCCTCAGTCCTGTCAACTGCCAGAAGTAATTCACTCCAGTAAATCATAATTGATTATCAGATTATGCTCCATGCTAATGATTTGAGTACGGCATTATTTCAGAATTAAGGCGCCTACATAATTTGTGTTTGAAGTTAAAAAGAAATTTAGACTATGTATTTAGTTTTTATTGCTTAAAAATATACAAAGTGCTATTTTTATTTGTTGGCTTTAAATATATGTGCACAAAACCCAAAGGATTACAGAGTGTTTTACAAATAAGCAGCACTTAGTTATCAACAAGTGTGATAAAATAGGTTAACACAAATTATACAGCAAACATAGGTGATGGTTCTGAACAAAGCATAGCCAAAGGAGAGTAAGTGACATCTTTACATAATTTTTGCAATGTTTGGAGTGCTCATTCAGACCTGGAAAAGATGTTGAAACATTACAGTTTTTAGTTTCCTACTGAAAGAATCAAATTGAGGTTGTCCTAATGGTTGATGGAATAAGGTTGTAAACTCTGTGGGTGCTTCCAGACAACGATTGTTTCAGAGTTTTTGTTTTCTTGAAGTAAAGAATTTCAAGAAGTAAGTTGTTGCAACTGCTAAGTAAAAAAATGTCCTCCTGAGATGGTAAGTTTCTGAGCAAGTTAGTTTGGAGTTCCTCTGAATAAAACTTTGTGCCTAATGGAGGTAAATTTGAAAATACTTTTCACTTCTATTCTTAGCCATTTAAAAGTGACCAGGAATGGTGAAATGTAGTCACATTTACTGGAGCTGTATGGAACACAACCTTGAGACTGGTCAGGTGTAGGTTATGAAATGCTACAAAAAAAAGCTCTCATTTTATAGCCTTTAGCAGACAAGCTATTTTATTATTAGTTTTAGATCTGTGTCAGGGATAAACAGTTTTATTCCAGTGGAATATAAGTATGAGTTTGAGTTGTGCTCCATTGCCTTTTGCACAGATATGGTACTAGAGTATTTGGGACTACAGAGGAGCTTTTCACCTAAATAGAACTCCAGTGACTTTATGGATTCCATTATTGATGGTTTACAGTTCAGTACCAAGATATACTTCAGTCAAGCCTAAATCGAGTTTTTGCAAGTTAGTGGTGAGATTTAGAGGAATTCAGTTACTTAAATTTCAGTTTTAAATATTGGTGAAACACTCATGTTTGAATGGTTTCAAGTGTACTTACCATATTTCCAAACCTTTAGGGAAAGCAGTTTTCCGGTACAACTTGATGCCATCAATGTATAAGTGAAATAATAATTTGAAGTTAATCAGAGTGGTAGCTAGAGGCTCCATGTATAGGTTAAAGTATGTTGGAAGAAGAAGATAGCATTGGAGGCAATTTAGGGTACAATCATAGGGCTAGAGATGAAGTCAAATATTTGTATGCATTGGCTTCGATTTTCCGAGTATGAGAAAAACAGTTGAGGACTGCTCCTTTCAGTCCATTCTTTAAAGACCCTTGACAGTTCATAACTGGCTTTGGTCTAGGATACGGAGAGTGTCAGCTACTATTTTTAGAATGGATGTCTCTGTATTGTGGCCAGGATTGAAGCTTCTGTGTTGGAATTCAATGCAGCTCTTGAGTACTTTGGTTGAGAAAGGGGAATTGGATATCATTTGGTAATTCTTAAAATCAGCGAGATCCGCTCCTTGCTTTTCAATCAAGGGCAAAACCTTACCTACCTTCCAGCAGTCGGGGACCTTTCATTCTGATAGGGAGGAGTTGGTCAGATATGTTAAGAATGTGATTACATAGTTCCTGATTTCTTTCAGGAACGTCATAGAAATGAGTTCAGAGAAATGGGAGAGATGTGTTTGGTTTTGGAGATTATTGAGAGCAATTCTACAGGAAACATGTTTTTGAAGTTGTTCCAGAGTACTTTCCCTTTTATGATACTAACATTTTGACCCTGCAGTGTTAAGGGTTTTGTGAGAGAGTTCAATCTTCTTCACTTTCTATATAAAGATATTAGAGAACTCCCCGTACCTTTCAATGGCGGTGTAGCCTAACGTATCTGAAATAGAGATTGTTGCTTGTTTAAGATTTTTTTCCATTTCAAACTCTGTTTTTCTGCAGTT
This sequence comes from Pleurodeles waltl, assembly GCF_031143425.1. NCBI lineage: Eukaryota > Metazoa > Chordata > Amphibia > Caudata > Salamandridae > Pleurodeles > Pleurodeles waltl. The sequence continues at coordinate 47,060,925 of NC_090444.1, forward strand.
CCTTTTTTCTTGAAGAATCAAAACAGTATATCATAAAATAAGCCAGTATTTCAGATAGTCAACAATAAAGTAGGATGTGAACCATATGTCAAAATAAGAAGAAATCAAAAATCAAAATGAATAAGTCACCAAAAAGGCAATATGCTGAGTGACATTATAATAGAAAAGAAAAACTAGAGCCTGAAGGAGAAAAAAAGGAATTACAAAGAAGAGACTGTAAAGAAGAAAGTAAGACTGATGTCAAGTACATGTAGAGAAAACGATAATATAGTAAGACATGATAACAAAAATCATGTTAAAATCTGAGCTTAATATATATGAATAATATCATAGCTTAGATGAAATTCATCGAAAAAGTGGTTAGTCTTGGGAAGACATAGTAGCATTAACAATAGCATTCTGAGGTAACTATTTGGTAATTGATAAACACAGTTTGTCACATTTAACTGCTAACTGTAGAGTTCAGATTACATCTGTCCAAAATGACATGCTAAACTACACCAACGGCTAATAGAAATATTTCCTTTGGATTTCCAGTCTGAAGTATTGACCTATAAAGCAATTGATACTAAGAGGTCTACAAACTTTCCTAATACTATGCTACAATACCAAACAAAGTGTACCCATCCCAAAATCAATGTATTCAATGAAAAAGGTGGTGAAACATTGATAATAACTTCAACCTTTTGCCAAACGAGTCCAAATTCAGAAACAACAAGGCATAGAAAAAGCATTTGCAATCATGAACCAACATGTGCATCATAACGCCAGCATGTGTCTTGTTGAATGAGTTAGATTTTAAATAAATCTTGATTGTAAAATAATCAATGAAAAAAACAGTTTGTGTTAAAGTTGCAGAGGGAGATGTAAGATGCACTTTGGCCCAGATTGTATCCCAGGTGGAAACTGGCCCAGTGCAATGCATCTCCAATTCCCACAAAGTTTCAGCAGGAAACTTAGGCCTGCCCATATTTGGTCGTCAAAGCAACTTATATGTGACAGCAGCTTTTGAGAGCACATTTTTACAATTAGAACAATTTCACGCATGAAGACCCACAAGTCTAGAGGAGGTAAGTGACCCAAGTGCAATGTGGAGGAGACTTTCTAATGTAATTACATTGTGTAAACATATTATTTGAGACATTATGGGGGTCATTCTGACCCTGGCGGTCATGGACCGCCAGGGCCAACGACCGCGGAAACACCGCCAACAGGCTGGCGGTGCTTCTGGGGCCATTCTGACCGCCGCGGTCAGAAAAGGGAAACCGGCGGTTTCCCGCTGCCCCAGGGAATCCTCCACGGCGGCGCTGCAAGCAGCGCCGCCATGGGATTCCGACCCCCTTCCCGCCATCCTGTTTCTGGCGGTTTTCACTGCCAGAAACAGGATGGCGGGAACGGGTGTCATGGGGCCCCTGGGGGCCCCTGCAGTGCCCATGCCACTGGAATGGGCACTGCAGGGGCCCCCTAACAGGGCCCCATTAAGATTTTCAGTGTCTGCTTGGCAGACACTGAAAATCGCGACGGGTGCAACTGCACCCGTCGCACACCAGCAACTCCGCCGGCTCCATTCGGAGCCGGCTTCCTCGTTGCTGGGGCTTTCCCGCTGGGTGGGCGGGCGGCCTTTTGGCGGTCGCCCGCCAGCCCAGCGGGAAAGTCAGGATGACCGCCGCGGTCTTTTGACCGCGGTACGGTCTTCTGGCGGTTCCCGATAGTGTTATCCTTTAATAATTGTGAAATGGAGAAAAGGCCCTTATCTTTTTTACTTTTTGCCCATTACGATTTGACAATTTTTCTTCATTTATTATACCAGGTGAGGTTGCTAAACAACTGATCAAAAGTTGAAACCATAAATGGTTTCAATAAGGAACGCAAGTGTCATAAAGTAGACAGAAACCAAAACATAGTTGGATTAGACATAAAAATATGTTTTTTTCTGAGGAAAAGGGTAAACCAAAGCCTTCTCTGGATACAGCCATAGCTTGCCAATTATGGAGACAGGATCCACTAAAAGAACCTGCATTTTTTAAATTCCAAATCCCATGTGATAAGTGGAGAGCTCCATATATGTACCATCTCCAGACACCTTTGTATTTTTCAACCTATCTAGAGAAACTCTAGCTTTCTTCCCATTCCAAGGAAACTTAGATTATATTCTATCTAAGGTAGCAAAAATACCTAACAATTTTAACTTGCATCATCATAAGAAAAAACTTTATAATTGGTAGAATCATCATCTTGCAAATCCGACAAGATAAAAATAAAGTAGGCCATTTTTGTGTAAGGTGATGGCCCCGGCTAACTATTTCATCTGTACTGATCTTAAGAGTATCCCTGATAGAATTCCAATATCAGACCCTCAAGCATTTGATCTGAGTCATATTCCAGGATAAACTTGTTCCTACAAATTGCTCTTTCACGCAATGTTTATTAGGAGACTTAACCAAAGATTTATCTACATTAAATGTATAACCTGAAACCTTGAAAAAGAGTTTTAGTTCTGCGAAGAACTTTGTAATAGACAATTCTGGATTTGACACAAACAAAACAATATCATGTGCCTGAGTAGTAAATTTAATGCATTGATCTCTAACTTTAAAGCCAGAAAAACTCTCAGACTATTTCATTTGAAAGAGAAATGGTTCTAATGCCAGAATAATGAGAAAAAGAGACAGAGAAAATCCCTGTATAGTACCCCTATTAAGTGGAAAATAAATGGACTGGACACTATTTACTATTACTGATGATTTGTGAGAAGAATATATTAGTGAAATAATTTCAAAATAATTATGACCGAAACCATTCAGTTTCATTGCTTCCAAAAGAAACTGCCAGTGAACTCTGTCGAAAGTTTCCTGCTTCGAGAATAAGTGCAGAGATAGGGATTGCCATTTTAGAAGCTTTGTTAGTAATATTTTTAAAACTACAAGTATTATATGCTATGTTTGTATTTTTAACACAACAAGACTGTTTTAAGCCAATTAAGTCTGTTATGAAGGCAACTAGTCCAAGGGGCAGCATCTTGAGAGATCCCAATCTTTTCTAGGTATAATATACATCATAGTCTCTGTAAAAGAGCCCACAGAGCCATTCAAAGAAGAAAAGTGATTAAGCAGCTGAAAAAGCACAAGTAAAATAATTTTTAAATTGCAAATAGAATGCTACTGTGAATCCATCCGGAGCTGGTGCTTTCCCTGTTGGGAGAACTTTAACAGCAGAGTATAACTCTTCAATTTTTAATGAGTTTTCTAGAGGAGACAAATCTATACTTTTGCTATTCCTTTTCTTGAGTCTAGAGAAGATGGTATTAATGAATACCTCAGAAGGACTTGCATTACTGTTACTGCAGGGTCATCCCCCGGGTATTTACCTTTCTCCTCCTCATTTCCTCACCTTGATTTTGTTGGTTTTAAGATTTTTGTCACTTTACCACTGCTGACCAGTCCAGGCGCTCTGTACTCTAAAATATAATATCATTGGCTTACCCAAACTTGGCATATTTACTTTACGCTAAAAGTCCCTAGTAAAGTGCACTATATGTGCCCAGCGCATGTAAATCAACAGCTACTAGTGGGCCTGCAGCACTGATTGTGCCACCACTGCAGTAGCCTTACAAACATGTCTCAGGCCTGTGTGTGCAGTTTTAAACTGCCATTTCGACTTGGCAAATGTACCCACTTCCCAGAATCAAACCTTCCTTTTTATTGCATGTATGTCACCTCCAAGGTCAGCCCTAGTTAGCCCCATGGGCAGGGTGCAGTGTATTTAAAAAGTTGGACATGTACTTTTAAGTTTAGCATAACCAGGTAATGAAAAACTCTTGAATTCATTTCTCACTATGACAAGGCCAATTTCTCCCAAAGGATAACATTGGGATAACCTAAAACATATTTTAGGTATAACTTAGACATGTAGAGTTTAGTGTCTCTGGACTTTTCTTACTTTAACCATTGTGTGCCTCTGCCTGTCTCAGAATACATGTCTAGGATGGGTGACAGCTGGGGTTTGTGCATTCCCTATAGACAGTCCAACACAAAGTAATCTTTGGTGTGACATTTGCTTCCTGATGGCCCATCACCAGGCTGTTGGGCCTTCCTGAGGTAGCTTAGTAGGGAGGGCTGATATTTGTACCTGAATACAGCTGTGCCTGTCCCCATACAAAAAATTACATATTCCCCTGTAGTGTGTCTGGAGCCAGGGAAGAAAGGGCAGGGATGTTGTGACGTGCAGAGGCCTCTTTGATGTTTTACCCACTTTAAAGAGTCATTTTCGTATTAGTACCGGACCCCCGAGGCCCCCAATTCAGTTTAACTTGGGGTCCTGAGGAAACTGTGCAAATAAAGGGAACTGTGCTGCTAGGATGGACTGACACTTTTCCAATTGCTTTGTTGTGTTGGCCTACTGACTGCTGATTGCTGTGCTGCCAGGAGGGACTATCACTTTGCAACTTGCTCTGCTTTGTTGGCCTTCTGCCTGCTGCCTCTGCAGTGAGGGAAATTCAAACCTACCCTACTTTTTTACCCAAGAAACTCAAACAGCTTGTTGGCTTGCCTCCTGTTGTAGACATCTCAGGGCCAGATAAGACTTTGTTGTGCTGAGATGAAGCAATCTCTGCAACCCGGCATTTGCTGTTGTTTTACCCCAGTTTTACTGTGCCACAAGCAACACTCTCCACAGTCCAGCGTCTGCTGATGTTCACCTGCAGCATCATTTTACAGCAAGCTGTACTCTCTCTATTCCGAGATCCCACTCTGATTGGAAAAGAAGAAAAACACCACAGAGTCCTGAATGACGGCAGAGCAATGCCTTGGATCTTCCGGCTCTCTGGCTGAAACACATGGTGGGGTCCAGAGTGACAGGAGCGAAATGACTTTAGCCTTCCTCCCCTGCTGGCATGGAGACACTGGCACAGCAACGTGTGACCTGTCCCCCTTCCTGACGGGAGGTCACCGCAGCGCGGCCCAAGTGCAATCCAGCCTGAAACCAGCATCTGTCTGTGAGGCGGCACCACTCTGTAGTACCCACCAGAGAGCCTTGCCAGTGGTCGCTTGTGTTTTTCCTCATTGACAAGAAGATACCTTAATGTGAGGGCCTGCGCAGTCCCGGTGCGCTGGTCACTGGAGGGATTGTCAGTTATGCACATGGGAACCACTTTGAAGCACTCTTAACATTGGGCGCTATACTCCCACACTGCTTCCCTGACTGCTTTGAACTTGCCTAGTCTCTAGATGGGACCGTACATTCCTGAGGAGAAGCGCACAGTTGTTTCCCATGTTGCACTGATCTGTATAATTGAAACACCTATAACTTAAACAGTACTGATTTATTTTTTGTCATTTTGGTCACACTACATTTTTCTAAATGGGTGTGGAGTCCTTTTGTGGTGTTTTCACTGAGTTACTTTTATTACTGTGTTGCACATATACTTTAAATATTGCCTCTTAAGTTAAACCTGATTGCTCTGTGCCAAGCTACCAGAGAGTGAGCACAGGTTAATTTAGGAAGTATAACTGACTTACTCTGCCTAGGATTGTGGCCCTCCTTGAACAGGTTGCATACCTCTGCCAACTAGAGACCCCATTCCTAACAACTAGTCTCAGGAGAGTGTACATTTTAGTAGCAGTATACAAATTAAGCGGCAATATCAGAATCCCTGAAAATGTTCTTGTTCAAGTCATTAACAATTGATTTCACAGACAACTTCTCCGTTTTGCATTTCAGATAATTAGCCAAAAAAAAAACCTTACTTCTCCCACCATAATCCCTAGCATTTGTTTCATTTCATTTCAAGATTTTTCTTAATGTATTTGTTAAACTGTATTTGAGCCACCATCAGTAGATCCAGATCAGCTTTACTATTTTTTGAAGTATGGTATCTATATTCTAACCTCATAATGTTATCATGAATAGATGCAGATTGTTTTTCTGCATTTTTCTTTTAGAAAGAAACATAACTAATTATAAAACTTCTAGAGGCTACTTTAGATGCATCCCAAGCAAACTGGGAAGGAGTGTTTCCTGTATTACTGTTATCAGAAAATATTCTTTGACAAACTTTTCTTAGATAGCAATGAAAGTCTTCTCTGAAAACAGGGAATTATTAAATCACCATTGAGATTTACTTTTATTGTTCCACAAAATTTCTAACTCTGTCCAAATCTTGGAATGGTAGGAAATCGGAATTGAGCCAATTTATGAATTAACCAAATGTTGAATCACACTTTTACTTAAAACTAAATGACCAATTCCAGTTTGAGAGTTAAGAGTGGTCGAGTAAAAAGACAAGATCTGGGTTAAACAAATGTCCAGCAGTCAAAAAGGGAGCTTCATGAAATGTTATTTTTAAATGCCTTATGAGTAATGATATGAACAAATGTAGCTGAGGAACACCATCAAGAAAGGGATCCATTAATTGATAATAGATCCCACCAAGTAGTACATTTTCACCAGGTTCCAAACATGAGGTTCCAAACGTGATCTAGATGAGTAGGACCATATACATTAATTACTGAAATTATGATGTCCTCTATTTTGAGATTAACTAGAATCTATCATCCCTCAAAATATTTTCCTTGCGCAATAAGAGAACTAGACCAATTCTAGTGACAAAGTGTAGTAGCATAATTTTTATTAAAGATAGAGGAGGAGAAAAATATTTCTTGAACACGTTGCTTCTTAAGTTTAACAATTTAATTATCAGAAAGATGTATTATTGGAATAAACCCTTCTGACCATTGAGTCTAGCCAAATGTGACTCCTAGTAGGAGTTTTTACACACTTTACATTCCACCTATCAGTTCTAAGGCTCATTATGAATATTGTGATTAAAAACATTTGACTTAAGAAACTCATATTATATAACACTCCTAGAGAGAAAAGAAATAAGAAAGAACACAGGAATGAGTACCAGGAAATAAATAAATCAAGAAGTGGAGAACAATCCCCAACACAATTCCATATTCACAGTTGAAACAATATGAATATGAATTGAAATACCCCAAAGGATGTGAGGGTGATTGATCACCTAAATGTAAACGTGCAGATTGTGACTTCAATAGAGGGAAAAGGAAAGGAAAAACATATACAGCAGAATGACAGGTAGAAAATAAAAAATATGAGAAAGTGCAAGGAAAATAGGGGACACAGCTCAATAATGAAAGAGAGAAACAATTTTATGAAAATCTCTAAACTTACCAACTATGACACGAAGGTTGGTCAAAAAGGAAAAGAAGACAAACAACAAGAGGAGTTTTATGTGGCGGAATCACAACAAGGGAATTTACAACAATCTAGTCCAAAATATATATATATATATATATATATATATATATATATATATATATATAAAATTAGACTAGGATTAAGAATAGTCTTGCAACCACCTAAAACCAAGAAAGAATCAACAAGTTAAATGCATTTAAACATTACTTATGCAGATAAAGGAACAGCAAAATCATGAAGTAGCAGAAGAACGCAGTTCCGTATTTTCAGATGTATGTTTTCTGATCAAAATCTCTAACCTTGCCAGAGTCATCAAATATAAAAATCGTATCTTTGTACGTGACGTTGAAAAAGCAGGGATATTCTAAACTATATCCAGCATTCAAAATGCAAGGAGTTATTTCCTATTAGGAGTTCTAGCACTAGAGACATCTTAGCAAAAGATGACGCTGTTCCCTGACCAGTGTAATTCTCTGATTTTTTTTAGTGACGGGAAGAGTATTGTTGGTGCCTGCCCCTCTATATAGTATGCCAAACCAGGCACACTGTGCAGAGGGTTCAAACAGCCGCAGGTTGGTTTACAGAAGTAAAAACTAGACCACCTAATACTCTAATATTTAAGGTAGCTTGGTCAAGCAGTCAGGCTAATCTTGGAGCAGTGCAAAGCATTTATTCTACCCCCAGTATCAATAAAGCAAAGCACACACTGAAAAATTACTGGAGACCAATTTACAGAAATACTTCAGATTTTTATAACATTTTTAAGACCAAGATCATCAAAATCGGGCGAGTACCGGTACTTTTTAAGTTATGAATGTTCAAAGTTTGGAAAATGTCTCAGTTCTGTGCGTAATTATGCACCATAGGAATCATTAGAGAAATACTTTTAAAATGCATATTTAATCAGGCAATGCATTTACCAATGTCGCCTATTGGGTGTAGGTCGGGGTTGTTGATGGGCCCTGTGAACCAGCCCAAGAAGTTTAGGCAGCTCCTAGTTTTGGCGGGAGCAGCTGTTGAAAAGTCTTTGGAGCTGGTGCAAGGTCACTGCGAGGGACCACTTGGAAAAGCACTGCAGAGGTGGACTTCAACGTGAGTCCGATGGGTCTCCTTGGACTGTCGAGGTCACATGGGGTGGGGGACCCTTAGAACACAGCTGGATCTTTGGTGCAGGACGGCCGGGTGCAAAGCAAATTGGGGAGCCAAGAGCTGTGCGAAAAGGTGCCCTTGGAAGCAGTAGATAGTTCACTTTGAGGGTCGCTTGCAGGTCAGCAGGGGCACTCTGATGGGAGGTCCTGGTGATTTCTAAAGTCTCTCTACTGGGGCTTCCTCCTGGTAATTTTTCATTTTGGGGTGAAGTGTCCTTCTGGGTGTCTGACGCTAGGAGACCAATATCTGGGACTATTGCACAGGTCAGATACTGGAGGGTGCAGTGCCACCAAACGTAGAACACTTGAAGGTTTTGTCCTCGCAGACTGTTGGGTAAAATTTGGTCCACCTATGGTGTCGGGTTTCTTGATCAGCAGCCGGTCAGTCAACTGGATTTCACTGGCCTTTTAGTCTTTGTTGCAGAAAAGGGATGCCTTCACTCTGAAAGGAGGGAGATCTTCAGTGAATTTCAGAAGTGTGGAGGCCCTTTGGGGGTTTGTAGAGTCCATCTGATGTCCGAGCAACCCCTCAGCGACGGTTGTCGAGTCCTGGGTGCAGCGGGCAGGATTTGGAACCTTTTTCTTGGTGCAGCAGGACTTCAGTTCTCAAGCTTTGGGTCTTCTTTGTTGCTTGTCTGCCTATGTCCTTGGAATCTGCTCTGCAGGTCTATGACCACCCAGGAAATACTCCATTTAGTGAGTTTTTAGGGAAGTTCCTGGTAGTGAGAACAACAAGGGTTCTATCAAATCCATGGCTTTCTGCATGTGCTTGGTGCAATTGACTGCACCCATGTCCGGCTCGTACCACCTGCATCAACAGAGCACTTATACCAGAATCACAAGCACACGTATTCTATTAATGTGCAGGGCATAGCGGATCACCGGGGACTACTCATTAACATTTTGGCCAAGTATCCTGGGACTGTCCATAATTCCTACATATTCTGGCACAGCAGGATCAATTAACAATTCCAGGATGGACAATTTGGAAATGGCCTACTTGTTGGTAAGTCAACAAATCTAGCAATATACACACAACACAACAATCCTGTCAGACACACAAGACATACATCACTACAGTAACATATGGCCAGGGTAACACACATGTGCAAGTGATAACACATATGCACCATGCTGCAGTACAGCACAATCAGTGCACAACACCAATACATACACACACATGTACGTAACACACCCACAACTTGACAGCCACACCACGGGAATGACAGGTGCAGACATGTACCCTTTGCTAACAGCAGAACTACAGAGACCACTACAAGTGCCCTGGGGTTGCCTATAACGTACAAATCACACACACTACACCAAACAAAGAATAGCACAGACATGTCAATGGTAGACACCATCCACATGTCATGTAACTTCCAAATAGGCACAGATGCCTCAAGTCACGCCATGCAAATCACTTCCAGAACAAATATCAAACACCACACAACTTGCACCTATATCAACTGCATCTTATCAGCACATACCTAACTTACCTGTAGTGTGCAGAGACATCTGCCTGACGCATTGGCTCACACACATAGGAGTACAAGATCAATGCCCATCACATACCATGTGCCAGATATGTAAGAAGTGGTACCACACCTACTGTAGTGCAACCTAACATGCAACACTCACTGCCTCACAACACCATCATGTCTGTACCAGATACAATAAATGGCCTAACAGGGGGCAGAGTCATTTTCAGACAGTGCAGATCATGGATATCACAGTGGGACCCAGTAGGAGAAAACAGGACATCACTGACCTCACATGCACTATGCTACGGGACACATTTGCTAAGTAGCTGAGTTCCATCCCATAGCCTGCACTGTGCATGTGTCGACAGTATAAATGCACAATAATGTATTGGAATATAAGAGAGACACTGGTAGTTATGTTGAACATCCTGTGACAACGGGATACATACCCTTGGACACCTCATGGCTGCCACAAACATTATCTGCCACTCAGGAACACCAAGGGACCTATGTAACAGCCCATGGTTCCATTGTCTAGGCATGCACTGTATGTACCACTTGGAAGATGAACATTTCATAATGACTTGAAGCCACATTGTAAATTGGCCATCCTCCCATGCTGTATGTAGTGTGGAAGGGGGGTGCAAAGTTTCTCCCTCAAGGTCTGTCACCACAAGATACATAGCATGATGATGCTGACTCACATGTAGCTGTCACCTAACACCTGAGGAAGTGCCAACAACAAACACCCCAAGGGTAGAGGATGCAGGTTGCAAAAAGGAAGTACACTGTGCTATGAACTCAGATGATTGTGGCACCAATGCATGTGGCATACTGCTACACACACAGAGAGAGCAAATTGGCCATTAAAAAAGCATATTGGCAGGGCGGTGTATTGTCCTGCACAGACACATCCACCTCCACATGGCAGCTAGCCAAGTACCCTGGTGCAAGGTAGGTAGTGTTGGTGCATGGCTGCACATGAGAAACTGGCGCAGGGGACGACAAAGGGTTGCCAAGTAACATGTCATAGATGGGGCATTCTTGCATACACAAAATGTTGCAGGACAGTACAGCCAATTTTGGAGACATGCTGTGCATTCTCACTCACCAATTTCAAAGGCCCCAAGTGTCACACATCATTTGCAATCACACATGTCAAAAGGGATCGGATGTCCAGGCTCTGTAGTGCTACCATGTTGCCACCACATCTGACCCCATTGTGTTGTGAGGATGTGTCATGTCCCCTCTACTGATAGCATACTGATACAAAAAAGTGCACTACAAAACACATGGTACAGACAGAATCCATCCAATTGTGACACAACACAAGTCCAGGGTTGAGGGACATGTCATGGGACATGTTTGGGTAAAGTGTCTTTCAGTGCAGCAGAACATAAATTGCCAATTGAGGAGTTAGAGACAATTGCAGTCCATAGCAGAAAGGTCAACAGTGTGTTGCAGAAGAGTGCATATCTGCAACAGTGCTAACACTCGCATGATGTAAAGCACAGGACAAATGAAGACACTGCCCATGTGGCATGGGCTGGTGTTACCGGGAACTCCTACGAGTGAAGATGATCTGTTCCACATCCTTATCCTCCTATGTGTGTGTTGCCTCCCCTACCCTTGATATTGTTAGTGGAGAGGTAGAGGGGTCCACACGCACTTCAGTGGTTGGAGATGTGGACTCCCAATTCCCGGCATCTTCCATCTGTGGCACTACGTATGGCATCACTGCAGCTATGAGGAGCTGCTGATTTTTAAGTATAGCTGCAAGAGACCATTCCCGGTGCATGGAGTCCATTTTGGCCTCAAGCACGCTGATGTTAGTTTGGGAGGGCAGTTGTTGTGGCCTCTCCCTCATGCCAGCAGCCATGTCCCTCAGACGCTCAAGGATGGCTGCCATAGTTTGCATCCCCACCCACACCTCCTTGGCCAGCTCTCTCTTGACTCCTACCACTGCCCTCTCAAAGCTGGTGCCTAGGTCCTCGGAGTCCTCTGCTGTGTAGGTGCAGGCAGGTCATACTAATGGGGTGCTAAGTGGGGCCTGTGGGATGTCTGCTACATCAATACTCTGCCTTGTGACTGGATGTGGTGTGTGGAGGTTTCCAAGGACTTCTTGGAGGGTCTCTTGGCTGATAGTTGCCAGATGGTCATCCAGGTCATGAAGGTACTCGAGGACAGGCAGATCTGCAGACGAGCCATCATCCTCTGCAATGAGATGGTGTAAAACCAGTCTGTGTTGTGGCAGTTAACAAGTCACATCACTGGCTTGATATTTGAGGCTCATTGTCATATTCGGGCTACTAGGAGATAACCCCAGGAATGGTTTTGACTGACTACCTGGTCTCTGAGGTCTTGGTCATGTTAGTGGTTTTGATGTGACTAAATGCAAGGGATATTGTGATGTCACAACCAGTGGCACATTATTTATACATGCCATCCAGCCCAGGTGGTGCATTTGTACATGTAGGTATGTAGGCAGGGTGTGCTAAGTATGTCCCGTTTGTGTATGTGTCATGGTGTATGGCACTACTAAGACGTAGGTACATGTGTAGCTTACGTTGGCATGGTGCAACTTGCTTAATGTGCATTGTGTCTCTCTGAACCGCTTTGACATGGATTGTGTGAGTCCTATGTGCCTCCCTCTTCTTGCACTTGACATTTAGCATAAATTTCCCCCATGCAACTTTCCATGCAACGTTTTGAGAACTTTCCATCACAGAAATATGAGGAACATGTGTTTTTCACTTAAAGTATTAGGTTTTCAAAGGATTCTGGGTAAGAAAACCTGATGAAATTCATGCAAGTCACCCACCCCTGGATTTCTCTAGGTGTATAGGTTTCAAAAATGTAAAAATGTGAAGGTTTGCTAGGCTTACGCTGGTGCCGGCTGAGCTAAGGCCCAAAATCCACAGCTAGTCATGTTGCAAAAAAGGGTCCCCTTTCAGTGGAAAAATGTAATGTGTCCATATTGTGTTTTGTTACACACAATGATACTACTGGAATCACAAACTTTTTTAAGGCTGTTGGTTCTGGTTTCGTTCATGCCTTCTCCTCTATATTCAGTATGATACCATCAGCCATCCATTTAATAGTCCACCAAAGATATATAAATATCATTTCTCAAAATGGTGAAGTAAACACAAAAACACCTCACACAAAGAAAAGCAAACTGGATGTGAAACATACAAATTGTATTGGAAATCAATAATATGTAGACATTATTTTCATATATATATAAATAGTTGCTCCATTGAATACAACAAAGTGCTCAGAAGAGGTGCACATGTAGGGATTGAAGAAAAAAGGAGAAAATTAAAAACCACATCAGAGTCTATTTTTCTTTAAAATAGAGCCTGTCTGTATATCCAATCAAATATTTCAATTTTGTTCCATTTTCAAGAGGTAGTTTCTTTAGTCAGTCTTGGCCTCCTGTGGATAATATACCCAATCCAGGCTATAGAAGCAGGGAATTGTCTAAGTTTTAGCCGTGAAAAATGGAGACAGCAGGCCAGTTAGGTCCTTTGGGCACAGGTCTTCATCAGGACAAGGTAAATAATGGGAAAACTGAGCAAACTTAGAAAAAAGAAAAACTCTATGACGCTATGAAAACTAAACCAGTAAAAGTATGTCCCAATTTTGTGCAAAAACTCACCTGGAGACACATTACCTCCAGTGTGGGGTGGATGAAAGAATCAAAGGCCAGCCAGCTCCTCGTCTGGAGGGCAACCTCTCTTATTGTACATACTGAATATGCATTTGACTGGAAAGCGGCCTTAAATACATAAATCTTGATCCACTCTAACAGAAAAATGAGATAAACACACATGGAATACTGTGTGTTCGTACCACATAGCAGAGAAACACATATGTTAATAATTCTAAGAGGTAGTAAGTACTTAAACTAATCATTCCTACCACACTGCTGCCCTTGTACAAAGGTGCAAGTGTGCCTGCATTGGTGCATGGCAGTCAATGGTATACCAGTGCAGGGGGAAATGACAGGAATGTGCTGTATCTTATAGATACAGCACATTCCTCCCCTTTTCTTTTAACACAGGGCAACACAGCAAGACTCCTTGCGGCACTGCCCTGCACTAAAAACTTGTAAATGAGGCAGTTGAATTTTTTTATTCAGCTCTGTTTGTTCCTAAAAGTCAGGTAAATGTTGGCTTTAGCTCAGCAAACCTTTTGTTGATGCCCTTTTTAGAAGAAAAAAACAGACACTTTTTTGCAAGGCACTTTTTTCCTATTTTTCCCACAAAACTCAAAAGTTTTATATTTTTTCTATTTTCTTAGTCTCCTCCAGGGTAATCTACCATCCCTGGGTACTGTTAGAATCCACAGGATGCTGGTAGAAAAGGATGCAAATTTGGCTTGGATACCTCATGTGGAAAAAAGTTATGGGTGCCTAAGTGTGAGCATTCTAGTGGAAAAAGGCTTAGCAGCCAAGGGATTAATGCTCTGGAAGCAAACAACTACTGCTAGTTCTTTACCTGAGACCTATTGACTGGGAGCAGTTCCTAGAACTTTTAAACTTGCATCAACAGTGATCAAGTATTTGCTCCCTGTTTTAAAGACACAGAAGGCTGGAGCTTCTGCAATAAATTGTTTGACTTTAGTAAAAGCCTCATCCAACACGGTCAAACATATAAACTTGGCCCCCTTTTTAAGCAGAGCCCTCAAAGTTTCTACTACTTGGGCGTACCATTGTATAAAACAAGCACAATGCTCTGCTAAACCTTAAAATGAACAAAGTGCATCTCTCTCTTTAGGTAGAGCTGAGTATCTGATGTCTTTAATGAAACACAACTGTGGTTTAATACCTGTTGAAAAGATTGTGCATCCCAAGTACTCCAATTCTTATGTCCCAAATTTGCATCTTCTGTGCCTCACAGTCATAAATGCTCGTGAAAATATTGTGAAAATATTTTTTAACAATTTGATTATGTTCCTCTATACATTCTGCAAACATATAGATGTCAGATCGACCAAAATGGACATATTTAAAGTAGATTGTCCAATAACTTTTGGAAAACACGTGCCTCAGAAGCAAGGTCAAACTGCAGTGTGAGATACTTGTAAGCACTATAAGAAATTACAAAATTGTTTAGTCCCTACAATTTCAGTGTAAGTGCTATTTGATGGTACAGCGATTGTAAATTGTTGATTGAAAAAAATAGATTTTAGGAAAGGGATGATAATTCATTATAATATTCTTGCTTAAGATGCAAAGGTTGGCACAAAGTCTAACCTTACTAGATTTTTTTCCTTGCTTCAACAACTGTAACGAGAGGAATCATTTAACATGGCAATACATTTGAAACATAATACTTAATGAAACTGCTTATGTTCATCTTTTGAACAGGCCGAATGTTGTGAATTACAGGCTGTGCATGTGGTTTGAGTTTGGTGATATGCTCAATTCCCTTTAACATTCCCACATGTTCAAAAAATACATCATTAAATTCCCTCACTATTCCTTCAACACTGGTATTGTTTGAAACAATGTCCAAGGGTCTGACTATGGTCTTGGAGGAGTGGGTTTACTCCATCACAAATGTGATAGATATCCCATACGCTGTATTATGAACTAGTTATATTCTATGGAGATTGTAATATGGCAGACAGGATATCTGTCACATTTGTGATGGAGTAAACCCCCCGCCAAGATCGTAATCAGGCCCCAAGTATGGTGGAGGCATGTCACCTGCCATTATAGGATTCTCAGCAACTGTGTTAGATACAAACCTATTTCTCTAAATCTTCCTATCCAATAATATTCCTACCTTTAATAGCTACAGAAATCCTACCAAGCACTCTAAGGTTGAAATAAAATAAACAAGCAGATCAAAATAGTTTTCACCACAGGCTTTAAGATTAAAATCAGGTTCTATAAGTGTACCTTTTTCATTCCAATTGTCATAAAAAGTTAATGTGAGCTAAAATTGTAATTTAAGAACCGTGGTCTGCCATAACCTGTGAACCCCTCCGAAGTCCAACACTTTGCTTGCTGTTGCATTTATTCCCAGCCTTAAATAAATGTCCTAATATTGATTTAGTACCTTTATTAGTTATACTTGTATCAATTTCAACTTTATAATATTTGGTCATAGTTTCATCTGTTTCAATTTTTTTTTTTTTTTTTTTTTACATTTTTCATGTATTTTATTTTATTTTGTTAGTAATTTAATTAATATTTTGGAATGTAACTGTTAATATTTTTTATGATGTGTGTAATATATGGATACATGCATATATATATACACAAACACACATTTGTGTTTTTATAGTAGTGCATTTAAATAAAAATGTAATATCATTTAAAATATATATGTTTAAAAATTGTGTCATTATATATGTATTTATATATATAAACATACACACATACATTTGTATGTATGTGTGTTTATATACATATATATTTTATATAGTATCAAATATTAGTGAGATTCACTTAACTAACATTAGCTGAATGACATATAATAAAATATTCAAGATTTGCTAGTTTTAAGTACAATTATATTCACTGAAAAAAATCAAAGGTTACAGGGACAAAATAATTAGGAAATAGAATTAAAAAAACATAGAAATCTACTTACAAAACAAAGGTTACAGGGACGTTATAGTTAGGCTCACATTTTAAACATACAAAACAATAGAAATCCACCTGTTTTAGTTTGAGGTATCTCAAGTAACTTTCTATAACTCCATCCGGTTAGGCAGCTACTGGCCAACCTATCTCTTCTAGCACTCAAAACTATCCTTCCAATCAAGAATGTGAGGGACGGAACATAACAAGGTAAGTGAGAACTTATTTATATTTAACTGTTTAAATTTAAGCAACAACTCAACAGAATCCAATTTTCAGTGTCTGAAAGGGTACCCCAAAAGTAACAAAAAGACTCAATAGTAGCCCACTGTAGTTTCAAGGTGGCTAATGACTAAGTTGTACCAAACCATCCTGTAAAAACTGCAGGATATATTTTGGAGGACAAATGATAGGGTACAACCCTTTATCTATACACCGGTTATTAAAAGTATCACAGTAGTAGCTACACAGCTTTCTTGTAGATTATTTTGTAGAAGCCTGGAAAGAGTTGGATACAATCAGAGAAAGCCTCTTCCTTTCCAGTTCCATACCGCTAGCCTCAGCCACCGAAATGATGACAAAGGAAAAATCAGAGGGGGCCTAAATGGACATGGATCAAGAGGAAGTTTTCAAACCAATTTATTAGCTTCTCTCCTAGAAGAGGCAACCAGTGCCTCGTTTTGCCATTTTGGGCACACTAATATCACAGCTGCTTTTCCTCTCTGGATCTTTGAAATTACTTAAGGAAATCAAAGGGATAGATCAATCAATCATCAATCACAGAGATTTGTACAGTGTGAACTTGTCAACCCAGGGAGGAGTCTGGGAGCTTTGGTCAGCTGGTGATGGAGGTAGGTAACCCATGTTCTTGAGTGTCTTCTGAAGTCTTCCATCAAAGGGGAGGTGTGCAGTTGGATGTCGATTCAGGACTTGACAACAAGGTAGGAGAAGGAGTGGCCACCAAGGCATTACCAACAGATGCAGGGGATGTAGGCCAGGGCGAGGTTGGCTGAGATGAGCTCACTGGTAAGTCGGTGCAATGTGATGACTTTGTTGATATAGACAGGTCCGGCATCATGGAGGGCCTTGTAGCCATGCATGAAGAAGACATATCACAGGGATCAGGACCACTGAATTGTTAATACATCCACAATGGCTGCTTGAAACAAGAGAGAAACCTTGGAACTAGTGCACTCTGGTGATCTATAAAAAGATCCACTGTTGGATTCCTCAACCTACAGCAATCAATATGTGACATGCCAATCTGGGATTCAGAGCAAATTTGAACACCCTGCTTAAAACTTGTGCTAAACATTTTTCCTCCCCTTGAATATTAATTGCGCTAAATAAATATTCTCCTCTGCTCACATCAAACCTCTCCAAACAACCTTGCTCAGAGATGGGGATCCTTCCCCAAATTGTCTTTTCCAGTATGACATTGTGGTGAAAGGTCTGTCCTCTCATAAAAGCGAAACAGCAAAACTCCACAACAGGCCTTACACTGGGTTTAAAAATAGAAGCTGTATCCTATGGGCCACACAGAGAAAAAAAACAGGATTTTCAAAAGAGACTATTTACTTTACATAGTATAGGGTCAGGTTTGTTTCGTGAAAAGAAGAAAAAAAATGCTGGAGGAGGAGTGCCCAGGGTGAAGCTGGGCCTCACACTTGTATTCAGGAAGGAATGGCACAAGGAATGTCAATATGGATGTGCAACAACTACTATCATTTTTGTTTTCAAGGTGTGACCCTAGAAAGGCACCACATGCATACAAATTATATACCTTGTTTCATATTGAAAGAAATGCATTTCTTGTAGGGAGCGTGTTGGATTATAAAACCAATATGTAATGAAGACAGACAGCACTGCTCTTGCTCCCCAACTCCTGACTGTCTAGTTGATTCAGGCCCGTCACTAATCTGTGTTGATGGGACGTGGGTGGGCAATAATAAACATTGGCAATTCCAATGTGCATCAGAAAAGGGGAGACTGGGGGCAACATAATGCACCACATAGCACGTGTAGATTAAAGAGGCTGAGGACGCAGCAGTTAAATATAGAACAACACCTAGGCAGGGGAGGAGATCAAGGAAACACATGCAGTCCTATGAAGTGCTCAGTTGGAATAGAATGAAAGAGTCCCTTCAGGAAAACAGTGAAAGGGTGGAAGTCATCCATTCAGAACAGCGTGGAACCAAAATTCTCCTTGGCGAAAGAGACACAGCTATAGGGATGAAAGGCATTGAAGAAAGTCTGAGATAGACAGCAAAGTCAACCATTCATGAGGAAGGTGTTGATTCGAAGCCTACTTTGAGAATACCTTATGAATTGAAAGCAACGGTTCTTGCAAACAGACAGCTTGAGCTTTCTTTAACTGAGAAACAGAGAGGGCAGAATTCCTGACAGGCCGTTTCTGATTCAGTTACTTCTGCTCACCTTACCATCAATGTTGTCACTGAAACCAAAACAGATGTTTTTTATGATCTATCACTTTATTATATCAAACAAGTAATATTAAAGGTGTATATTTACAAAGTACCTTCCTAATGATAGCTTTTGTTTTGCGTTTACTTGCAATATGAACGTTTTCAAGTGCCTATTTATTGAAGAGTATTTGCCACTGCAATACCTATGCTGGTGCTAATGTGCGTAAGAAATTATCTTAAAGGTTTTGGAAATTATCTAGACTTGAGTGAACATTGCTGCAAGACTACTCTTAGGGACCTTACAATTATCTGCTTCCACTGCTAAAATGGGTAATGCCAAAAATGGCTGAGGCAAGTGTTTTTTCTTTTAAGATATGCAGAAAAATGGTCCTCATCTCATTTGCTCTGTTCCTCAGTGTGGCATGGACTGCTAGTCTGGCGATGATCTATGTTCATTCACAGGAACTGCTATGACGGCTCCTGTAAAGGCACTATAAATCTAGTGCACAGTTTCCGTACTTTGGAGTGCCACACACCAACATTTTTTGTTTATCAGAAACAAGCTCCCAAAGCATGAGTTTGTTTCTGAAAAGCAACAAACCAATGGTCTCCATACCCTGGGAGTTTTCTTCTAATGTGTGGTGGTTAGAATTTTTATGTTCATGAATACCAGTTTAAAACTGGTGATGGATACACAAAATAAATGTGTCAGACTGTCGCTCTAGCTAGGGCATGAGGTTTGATGTTCTTTCTCCAATAGTCTCTTCTCGGTCTGGTCTGTGGAGTGAATTTTTCTGATGGCAGAGCCAGCAGGGACACTGTCATCAAAAAGCTGACAGAGCTCCCAGAGCAGGGAGTGGGTGTGGCCAAGCCAGGAATGGAGAAGGATGCGGACCGTGTCAGCTTCTGTCCTATGTGACCTTTAGTGCCTTAAAAGTACCCCTTCCTAGCAGCACTTCTGTCTCCTGGATCCCCAGCAGGGCATCAGAACCACACATGCAGAGAAGAGGGGAGAATCAATGCTATGTGCCCCCGGCTACCTGCCTTCCTTGGTGACTACCACCATCTTAGAGTGAGGCCCACATCTTTTGGCTCAGCTCAGCCCAGCTCTGCTGAGCTGCATGACCTGATGGATGCACCTCAACAATGGAGGTCTTTCCTCTACTAAGCAGCATCACTTCCTGGAACACTCTCACTGGTCACAGAGAGCTAAAGATGATGGATCCTACTGAACTCTGAATTTCCTGGGGCCAGCAAGCCACCACACCCACTGTGGTCTACAGCATACTCCGACACCCCTTTCCAAGTGTTGTGCGACTCTCTCAGGGAAATCAGGTGAGTCTGTTGGCCCCTGATTACTGATAAAGCTCTATTTTCCCGGGGTCAAGGCTTAATGCCTTGTTGGTCCATTCCCTCTGGCCTACACATATTAGAGGACCCCCGATGTAACATTTCTCATGAGTGGAGACTAAGCTGAGGCACACATTGAGCACCAGACCAGCTTGACTTTTAGTACTTCAAACTTCATGGATGCTGCTGAAATTGGCATAAAATGGGGCCTATATCTCACCAAATCCCACTGAATGCCCACTGGCCTGTGCAACTCAGTTTGCAGTCACCTGCAGCACTTCAATGGCAACAGAGGTGCTGCATATCAAGGGCCTCTACCTAAACCAAGTGTATTTTGGAGGGGACTCCCATAGGTCGAGGCATCCACTCCTCCAACACCTCACAGGAGAGGTTTCTGACTCTACTAAAGGGCTCTATTATAATGTAGGATTTGTCTTCCCTAGCTGAATACATTTCCCCCTACCTCTACAACCCTCACATGCAGGTGTTACTATGCCTCTTCCTAATGCACCACTGTTTGTATCTTTCTCCTTTAGCTCCTATAACTACTTGATGCCCTGTCTTTTTGTCAGATGATTTTTATCTCTCGTAAATGGGGAGGCCTAACTCTCTCAAGTTATTGTCTCAAAATGTGTGGGTGCGCAATGTTGTAATAAACATCAACAAATCTGGATATATCAAATGCAGCACAATTCTGATATTTTCCTTCAGGAAACTCACTGACTGAAGAAAGATCACTTCTTCAGGAAACATCCTAATTAACCAACCAATTTTGGGCCTCTTACCATGGCAAACCCACAGGGGTTGCTGTACTATGTAAATCTCATACTGCCTCTAGCCCCTACAGGTTAACAGAGATAACTGATCAGAGAATGCTGATACTTGAAAATAGCTCTGCGGAGGGAGCACTTCCCACTAATCTTGTTAAATCTGTAGGATGCCACTATGTCACAAGACTCTTTCCTCCATATGATACTTAAAAAGCAATTATGGTATGCTCATAGGGACATTATCGGATGGGGCGACATCAAACTTTCTTGGGATTCAGACATGGAAATAAACCAGAACTCTAATCATGGGGTGGGTACAATGTCAGCCTTACTAAGAAAGAAAATCACAGAAGTGATATAGAAGATACAGTTGCTTAGATAGCTAAGGGTGCTTGGATAGATAGAGAGCCAGGCAGGCAGACCGATAGAGCTCTGAAAGTATTAATAGGTAGACAACAGGTCGCTAGATAGACAGGTGAGCAAACAGGCAGATAGGTAGATAGAGACCTAAGACTGGTAGTTAGATAGAGATGTAGATAGACAGATAGGGTTGCGAAGATAGATAAAACACTGGCACTGAAGGGAACTGCTTTGTGTGTGGATTTTCTTGTAGTGAAAGAGCAAAATGCAGTCACTCATCGTGTAGTTGGCTAGTGGCCGAAATAGCTGACCCACAGCCCTGTGCTGAATGCGGTAGTAGGAGGAAGCAAATTGTGAATGATACAACAACAGTCCAATGGATGAAAAGAGCTGGCTGGAAATCTCTGTAAGTATGTAAGTAAGTAAGTTGACGAAGTTCCAATGGAAAAATGTAAATTAATAAGTCACTAATGCTAACATTAATTTACTGCTAGTCCTGTTGTTGCTTGAATCGCAAAACTGAACTTTGCTTAACCCAAACTGCATGACTTGTAGAAAGAATGCTAAGCTGACACATATTTCTATCAATTGTTTCTTCTATGACTGCCCTGATCTGCAAATGCAACATTGTTCTAAACTAGAACAATGACGTTTGTATTAGTTGTTTTGAAACGTAAGGATACTGTGTCCAACAGAATAACATTTTCAGCTTGCATGGAATATACTATCATTAATGAATGGTGGGAAGTATTCATGTGGTGTAGGGTTTCACAAGGGTGTACTGAGTGCCCATCACTCTTTAATTAGATCCTGAAAAATAATTTGTTTTGGAGCCTTTGAAATTGCCTGAGACTCAGTCTTAACTTAATACAGCATATTAATGATCTTTTGATTGCATCAAGTACCAAAGAAAAATGTCAGGAAGCCATTAGAGCCTTGTTAAATCATCTTGCTGACATTGGCCATAAAGTTCCACAGCAAAAATTGCAATATTGTCAAAAAGAAGTCCAAGGCACATAATCAGGAAAGGGATGAAAAAGGTGTCAGGAGAAAAGAACTAAAGTGATCTTGAAAATGAATACCCTGAAAATGCAAAAGGAAGTCAGAATGTTTTTTGGGATGGTTGGCTACTGTAGACAGTAAATACACAACTTTTCCTTGGTGGCACAACCCTTGTTGAAACTGACACATATAGATGTAAATGATCGGATTCCATGGGACAACAGATGCATGAGAGCATTACTACATTTGAGAGAACGCATTTGTCTGCACCTGCTTTGGGAATGCCGCATTATACTAAAGAGACACTTCTGTTTTGCAGTGAAAAGGAAATGTGCACTCTCTCAGTGTTAACCTAAAATCATGGTGGATACAAGAAAACTATAGCATAGATTTCTGTAACTTTTGATCTTGTAGCGGCTGCTTTGCCTGAATGTCTAAAAGCAGTAGCTGCTGGGAGCTGGAAAAGTGTGAAAATACAGTTGTTAGAAATGGGGTCTCAGGTTGGCAGTCAGTTTGCACTCTGTCCAAGCAGGGACCCTCACTCTAGTCAGGGTAAAGGAGGAACACACCTGGTTAACCCCCGCTCACCCTCTTGGTAACTTGGCACTAGCAGAAAGACTTAACCCCAGAAGCAATGTGTAAACTATTTGTACCAACACACACAGTAATACAGTGGAAACACTACAAAATAGACACCACACCAGTTCAGAAAAATATGCAATGGAAACGCTGTTGTTACACTAAGTACCTGGTTTGCGTAAAAAATAAAGCCACATGGGCGAGCGTGCATTGGAAATGTCAGCAATGCGTAGATTCCTTACTCGCAAATGAGGATCGTTTCTTCTCTGTGCATCGTTTCTTCTCCGATTGGGTGGGCGGGCGATGCATCATTTTTCACAAGAGAGCGATGCATCGATTTCCGGATAGGGACCTCAGGTCCGGGTAGGCTTTGCGTAAATTTTTCACACCGAGCAATGTTGCATTTGAAATCCGGTCACATGGTGTCAGAAAACAGTGCTGTGGGGGGTTTGCATCCTTATCAGCAGCTGCAAGCGGTTATGGCACGTCGTTACTCCAGACACGTTGTATCGATCTTCCAGCTGCGATGCAGGTGGAGCATTGATTTCAGTTGCAAGGCCGGCAGCAGATCGTTTATCAGCTGTGTTGCAGATGGTGCATCGAAAATTTCCCGCACGGAGGTCTGTGTGTGGATTTCTTTTCTTTTCCACCAGCTTCACCTTTCAAGGGCCCAGGGACTGGATGGGGCACCACTTGGCGGGAGTCCCACCAGAGAATCCAGGTGCTGGCAGGGGAAGTCTTTGATGGCCCTGAGACTTCAACAACAGGAGGCAAGCTCAGTTCAAGCCTTTGTAAATTCTTCTCAAGCAGGAATGCACAACAAAGTACAGTCTTTGTTCCCTTTCACAGGCAGAAGCAGCAACTGCAGGATAGCCCAACAAAGCATAGTCACAGGCAGGGGCAACACTTCTCCTCAGCTCTTCAGCTCTTCTCCTTGGCATAGGTTCCTCTTGAATCCTTGAAGAAATCTGATGTTCAGGGATTTTAGGTCCTCTAATGATATCCCTTGCTGCCTTTGAAGTTGGAAAACTCTCTGTTGTTCACAGGCCAGGATACAGACTCACACCAGGGGGTTGGACACCAGGGGGTTAGAGACTGCATTGTGTGAGAACAGGCACAACCCATTCAGGTGTAAGTGATCACTCCTCCTTCCACTCTAGCTCAGATGGACCCTCAGGGCATGCAGGCCACTCCCCAGCTCCCTTTGTCTCTCTGTCTAGAGGGGATTCACAAACAGCCCAACCGTCAGTCTGACCAAACAGGGTATCCACAAACAGGCAGAGTCACAGAATGGTTTAAGCAAGAAAATGGCCACTTTCTAAAAGTGGTATTTTGAAACTGACAATTTAAAAAACAACCTCACCAAAAGATGTATTTTAAATTGTGAGTTCAGAGACACCAACATACATATTTCTATCTGCTCCCAAAGGGAATTTCGCTTAAAAGTTCTTTAAAGGCAGCCCCCATTTTAACCTATAAGACAGATAGACCGTGCAACAGTGAAATCTGAGTTTAGCAGTATTTCACTGTTAGGACATGTTAAACACATCAGTACATGTCCTACCTTTAACATACACTGCACCCTGCCCATTGGGCTACCAAGGGCCTACCTTAGGGGTGCCTTACATGTATAGAAAGGGAAGGTTTGGGCCTGGACAGTGGGTACACTTGCCAGGTCAAATTGGCAGTTCAAAACTACACACACAGACACTACAGTGGCAGGTCTGAGCCATGTTTACAGGACTACTCATGTGGGTGGCACAACCAGTGCTGCAGGCCCACTAGTGGCATTTGATTTGCAGGCCCTGGGCACCTCTAGGGCACTTTACTAGGGACTTACTAGTAAATCAACTATGCCAATCAGGAATAGGCCAATTACACATACAATTTACACAGGAGCACTTGCCCTTTAGCACTGGTCAGCAGTGGTAAAGTGCCCAGAATACCAAAAAAAACAAAAACAGAGTCCAGCACACAATCAAAACATGGGAAGCAGAGGCAAAAAAGGACAGGGGAGACCACGCCTAGGATGCCAGGTCTAACAACGGTGATGGGATTTCCTTTACTGTAATGGTCCTGCATTTGTTTGAGGTGCTACTAACAAAAACTACAACTCAGCACCTGACAAGTTTGCAACTGACAAAATATGAGCAGCAGGCAATGTAGAGTTGAGACGGTGTAATGTACTAAATCCTATCACATTGTTGCCAATACCTGAAGAAAATGAATCTGGTAATTTTGAACATAATTTGCCATGATGTTATGGATTTGTGAACCAAACCCAGACGAGATAAAGGATGAGCCCTTAATTAATCCTGATTATGTACTCTTTATGGATGGTTGATGCTTAAGAATAAATGAAGGCTGTTTAAGAGCAAGTTATGCTCTTTGCACTATTCAAAAAGTAGTGGATGCATCTTGATTGCAAGAAATCACATCAGCGCAGGTTGCAGAATTGATTGCTCTTAGTAAGGCATGCAAGTGAACAAGTGAAGTCAGGATGACAGTTTTCACGAATAGTCAGTATGGGTTTGGAGTCCATGTTTATGGGAAATTATGGTCTCAGCGACGTTTTATGACTTCAACTGGAACCATCATCAGGAATAGGCAACAAGTAAAAAATCTATTGGCGGCCTTACAAGAACACATGGAGATTGATATTGTTAAGTGTGCGGCGCATAGGAGTGACTGTAGCTACGTCACAATCAGTAACAGGTATGACAATGAAGTGGCATGCTACTCTGTGACTATGTCATGCACCCTCAATGGATCTTACATAACTTGGAAACAGGAAGGGAGCTTGAGTGCAGTGATTCTGAAAACCACAGAAAATTGGGATGAGTTGAAATTCATGCGAGAAATGCAATTGAGGAAAAACAGGGATGAGTCAGAACAGTTAGTATTGATGAAAACAATGTTTGTGTCTCGGCTGAAGGAAAACTAATTTTGCCAGCTAGCCTACTCATTCCAATGACACAACACTTACATGGACAGTCACGTTTGGGAAGGAATGTAATGATTCAAACCTTTAAACAATGCTGGTACAATCCGAAATTCAGGGCACAAGCTGAAGACATCTGTAGCAGATGTGTTAAGTGTCAACAGATAAATGTTGGAAGAAGGACGCATGTTGCACTGAGTCACATAGGTAAACCAGTAGGACCTTTCAACAGGATGCAAATGAATTTCATTGAAATACCACCTTGCAATGAGCTTAGGTACATTTGGTGATTGTTTGCATTTTCTTGAGATTAATCGGGGCTTACCCTATACGAAGGCATGACAGTCTTACTATGGCTAAGCTTTTGTTACAATAATTAATACCAAAGTATGGTATGCCGGTTTCTTTGGAATCAGATCGAGGTACTCACTTTAATAGTGAGATTATTGAAATGTTATGTGCAGCATTAAGAACCGATCAGAAGTTACATTGCAGTTATTGACCAGAAACATCTGGAATAGTGGAGCAACTGAACGGTACAATCAAACAAAGATTAGCTAAAGTTTGTCCTTCAGCATCACTGAAATGGCCAGATGCATTGCCCTTTGTCCTGATGAGTTTAAGAAGTACACCAGATCGAAAGACAAAGCAAATGTACCTGTAAGCATAACAGATGACATGGTACTCTACTATTGCAAAGGATTGGCTGATTTGATGTGCTCTATGTCTTGGCAATCAAAGTTCAGAACAGTGCCATAATATAAATCCTTGAAACTCGATCTACATTAAGAAGCACATGAGAAAGTGCTGTTTGCAGCCTTGTTTGAAAGACTCCTTTCAGGTAATTCTGATCACAAACACTGATGTGAAGTGTGCTGAAATGCCAAACTGGGTACATGCATCTCACACTCAGAAAGCAAGAAATCCAGATAAAGAAATAGAGCCTGGAGCTTTGGTGTATATGTTGCTGAACATTGCACAAGAAGATAACAGCAATCAGAATACAGACGGAAGAAATAGGGGTGAAATTATCCAAATACCAGATGTTTCACAGAACAATGATGGATTTGAGGTGCACACTGTGATTGTTAGAGGACAAGTCTGAGGTGCAGAACCAGAAGCGTCAAGATAATTCTGTGATCCAGGTGAGGGCAGACACAAGTTCCGTAAGCAAAGATGTCAATGGAACGACAGTGGCTGAAATCTGTCACAGCCATACACAGAAGAAACAAGAAGTACTTGCCAGAAACAAATTTCCACTGCTGTCAAGAATCAAAAAACAAGAAAAAGAATCAAGAGACAGAAGAGGCATCAGACACTCTCAGAAGATCAAAAAGAGGATGCGTACCTTTTTGAAGATTCTCATTGCCTGAATGGACTTACTATTGAGAGCAAATATTGAATGTTCCCTTGTCTAACATATTTATATGGAGCAAAAAACTACCTGAATCTCCCTGAAAGAAAGACATTAAAAATAAATTGAGAAAACATTTTATTGAAATAAGATTTACCTAGAGCCAAGATTAGAAAAATAAGATTAGGAATAGCAAATTAGAAGAACATTGTTTAGGGTTAAGGATCATCTAAAGAAGCACAGCTGAAAAGTAAATGAGGAAAAAAACATTTTGTTCTGGTAGGCGTCACATTTGTGACACTAACCCAGCGCAAAATGTAAAATGTTTGTAAATCTCCCCCTAAAGAGACCACCTTTAGAGGAGAGGGTAACAAATTTATTGTGAATTATTCTTAGGGGTGCCCGTTAGGACTGAATTCTTTTCACATTTAGCCTGGAGTAGAACATAGTGTGAGAATCATTGAGAATGGAAGCTGAATGAACATGTTTTCTTTCTTTTATAAAACGATTTGGGGTAGATTTACAAGAAAGTGGTGCATCAGCTATGATGCACCACTTTTCTTGTGCCCCCTTGTGCCCCATAACGTCATCATGGTAGCGCCGTCTTTCCAATACAGTGCACAATAGAGCACATTAGCACAAAAGGGTCAACATTTTTAAAGCTATTGTGGCGCATTGGTCGTGTGGCATCAAAAATGATGGCGCTAGTCCAGCAATGCGTTGAGAGACCCATTGGAGCCAATGGGAGCGTCACTTTAATGCCTCATGTGAAAAAGGGTGCTGTGGAGTCTAGTAAATTTCACTGCACTATTTTTCTGGGCCTCCTAAAGGGGGAAATCACCCCCCCCCTTGCATGCATAATGCCTGGTGCAGGCATAATGTGGCACAAGGGGTTACAATGTGGCACCATGCTTGCATTGCACACTTTTTTAAAAATGGTGCAGGAGAAAGGCTTAAGGCTTCATTAAGGCGGCACTAGGGGCTTGTAAATCTGTCCCTCAGTTTGAAGAGGGATTCTGATAAACTGTATCCTGTCCGACTCTTCCCAGAGAATAAACTGACTATTGTAAGACAGACAAAATAGAACAGGGACAGAAACTGAAATTTTTTTGATTGAAATATTTTCCTAATTAATAAAATATTTAACGTGTAATTAATTAAACCATTTAGAAACTATGACAACTCTCCTTATTGACTCGATATTTAGAACATTGTATTTGAGATTGAAGGAGATAAGGTAAATCAGAAGTAATACCTGTGGTGGTGTGAGTAATGTAAACAAATACTTCCTCTGTGCACCCAGCAATATTCTACATATAATTTTGTTAAAATCAAAAGGTCTCAGCTAACACCAGACTTAAACATTTTCCATATATCTTTTTTACCACACAAAAAGCCTAACCAAGACAGGCCACAGGTTACTTGCCAGCAAGTATGCCCCAAAGAAACTATGCATTCGACGGCACCCACGTTTTTGTTTTTTTTAAAGCTTTTTTTATTTAATTTTTCCACCCGGTGCATACCAGATTTAAAAAATACATACAGAACAGCAGTGTACTTTGGCACCAAAAGTAACAAGGGCGTACCAACCGCCAATTCTTTCCTCCCCCGCAAACTACCACAGACATTCTGGCATAGCGTTAAACAGTTCTTTATGTAGTCCCCGTTCTCCTGTGAAGGATCTTAAACTGGATAAGTCGTAGCCTCGACCTAAGGCCGCTTCTCGGGGAAACATAAGTGCTGCCTCTCAATCAATATCCTCCATGTTCCCTAAGTCAGCCTCCCATTGGCGGCGTAGTTTACTAAGGTTGTCCGGCATGTTATTATTAAGTGTTCCATACACCATTGAGACAGCTTTCCCCATTAACTGTTCAGTCAACAATCTACCCTCCAGCGGGGCATATTCTGGTATTTCCATCCCAGAGAGGCCCTCCGCTCTCCAAGCATGCCTCAGTCGAGCATAGCAGAGGAACTGTGTCTTGCTGAGCCCATAAGCATACCTCAGTGCAGCGAAGGGGATACAAATCCCACCTTCTAGCACATCTCCCAGATTAGAAATTCCTGTGCAATCCCATGTCTCAAATCCTGTAAATTTTCCGATTTGTAACAACCAGCCACCCTCCCATGGGGGGGTCATTCTAGTCTGTGCAACCCAGCACCTTGGTTGCTCTGCTCCAGGCTCCCAGAGCCTCCTGCATAGCGGGCAGTAGCCGCCGCTCTCCCCTTTCACCATATAAATAATGGAGACAAGATTTCCCCCTTCCCACTACAATCTCTCCAGCCTAATAGTAGGGTGGTCACCTGGGGCAAAAATCCAGTCATTAATGTTGATCAGGTGCGCGGCCCAGTAATACGCTTCCACATCCGGCAGGGACAAGACCCCATTGTACTGATTACATTGCAGGGTTTTGAGCGCAAGGCACGGGTGTTTCTTTTCCCATAAAAAGGCCTGCACATCCTGCTCCAGGGTGGGAAACACCCCCAGTGGGATCCAGTAATACATGTGTTGTAGGGCATATAATAACTTTGGTAGGGAGATCATTTTAAACAGAGGCACTCTACCCACAAGGGTGAGAGGGAGGCCCCCCCAATACTCCATATCAGCCTTGCACATTTTAGTCACCCTCCCTAGATTTCGGACATAACAAAGACCCGCCATGTGCGTCATGAAGATGCCAAGGTACTTAAAGCCTTCACTGGAATATTTCAGTTGACCCAGACGGGAGTGGGGAACCATGTCCTCCTGTGATGCATATAGCACTGATTTATCCCAATTAATCTGATACCAAGAATAACTCTCGTACTCCGCAAAAATCTGGAAGATGTATGGCAGAGAATCTAGAGGTTTTACTACGTGTAGGATGATATCGTTGGCATATAAGGAGATACGTTCTTCCTCTCTTCCCCCTTCTGTCAGCCTGAACCCAAATATCCGGGGGTGAGTATGGATCTTACATGCTAGGGATTCTATAATGAGTGCAAATAGCAAGGGGGACAAGGGACAACCCTGTCTGATGCCTCTTGCAATAGGGAATTCGGACGAGAGAGTCCTGTTCACTCTGACCGCCGTCACTGCGTTACTATAGAGCAGCCGCACCTATTCCCAGTATCGGGGGTCCTCCCCAAACCTCTCCAGAGTGCCTTCCAGGAAGGGCCAGTGAACCACATTGAATGCTTTTTCAGTATCCAGTGCCAAAAATGTGTGGCGGGCCGAGCGGCACAAGATGGTACGTATCCAGTTATGGGTATGCCTCAGGTTATGTCTCGTGGACCGTCCCGGCATAAAGTCGGATTGGTCTCTGAGAACTAAAGGGGTAATAACACCCTGAAGGCGTGAGGCTAGTACCATGGTCAATACTTTCACCTATACATTGAGGAGAGAAATCAGCCTATATGATGCACAGGACGTTCTTGGTCGGCCCTCTTTATGAATAACCACTATTTCGGCTGCCCTAAATCCGGGGGGAGTGTGCCCTGGTTTCTTGCTTCCAAGCACATCGGCACGAGGTGGGGGACCACTAGATCATTCAGCTTTTTAAAATGCTCTGCTGGGAACCCATTAGGGCCTGGAGCTTTGTAGGAGGCTGGACTGGCTTGTAGTGAGTACCAAGGGGTACTTGCACCTTGCACCAGGCCCAGTTATCCCTTATTAGTGTATAGGGTGTCTAGCAGCTTAGGCTGATAGATAATGGTAGCTTAGCAGAGCAGCTTAGGCTGAACTAGGAGACGTGTGAAGCTACTACAGTACCACTTAGTGTCATATGCACAATATCATAAGAAAACACAATACACAGTTATACTAAAAATAAAGGTACTTTATTTTTATGACAATATGCCAAAGTATCTTAGAGTGTACCCTCCGTGAGAGGATAGGAAATATACACAAGATATATATACACAATAGCAAAAATATGCAGTATAGTCTTAGAAAACAGTGCAAACAATGTATAGTTACAATAGGATGCAATAGGGAAACATAGGGATAGGGGCAACACAAACCATATACTCCAAAAGTGGAATGCGAACCACGAATGGACCCCAAACCTATGTGACCTTGTAGAGGGTCGCTGGGACTATTAGAAAATAGTGAGAGTTAGAAAAATAACCCTCCCCAAGACCCTGAAAAGTGAGTGCAAAGTGCACTAAAGTTCCCCTAAGGACAAATAAGTCGTGTTAGAGGAATAATGCAGGAAAGACACAAACCAACAATGCAACAACTGTGGATTTCCAATCTAGGGTACCTGTGGAACAAGGGGACCAAGTCCAAAAGTCACAAGCAAGTCGGAGATGGGCATATGCCCAGGAAATGCCAGCTGTGGATGCAAAGAAGCTTCTACTGGACAGAAGAAGCTGAGGTTTCTGCAGGAACGAAAATGGCTAGAGACTTCCCCTTTGGTGGACGGATCCCTCTCGCCGTGGAGAGTTGTGCAGAAGTGTTTTCCCGCCGAAAGAACGCCAACAAGCCTTGCTAGCAGCAAATCGGGCGGTTAGCGTTTTTGGACGCTGCTGTGGCCCTGGAGGGACCAGGAGGTCGCAAATTGGACCAGGAGAGAGAGGGGACGTCGAGCAAGACAAGGAGCCCTCTCTGGAGCAGGTAGAACCCGGAGAAGTGCCAAAAACAGGCACTACAAGGATGCGTGAAACGGTGCTCACCCGAAGTTACACAAAGGAGTCCCACGTCGCCGGAGACCAACTTAGAAAGTCGTGCAATGCAGGTTAGAGTGCCGTGGACCCAGGCTTGGCTGTGCACAAAGGATTTCCGCCGGAAGTGCACAGAGGCCGGAGTAGCTGCAAAAGTCGCGGTTCCCAGCAATGCAGCCCAGCGAGGTGAGGCAAGGACTTACCTCCACCAAACTTGGACTGAAGAGTCACTGGACTGTGGGAGTCACTTGGACAGAGTTGCTGGATTCGAGGGACCTCGCTCGTCGTGCTGAGAGGAGACCCAAGGGACCGGTAATGCAGCTTTTTGGTGCCTGCGGTTGCAGGGGGAAGATTCCGTCGACCCACGGGAGATTTCTTCGGAGCTTCTGGTGCAGAGAGGAGGCAGACTACCCCCACAGCATGCACAAGCAGGAAAACAGTCGAGAAGGCGGCAGGATCAGCGTTACAGAGTTGCAGGAGTCGTCTTTGCTACTATGTTGCAGGTTTGCAGGCTTCCAGCGTGGTCAGCAGTCGATTCCTTGGCAGAAGGTGAAGAGAGAGATGCAGAGGAACTCGGATGAGCTCTTGCATTCGTTATCTAAAGTTTCCCCAGAGACAGAGACCCTAAATAGCCAGAAAAGAGGGTTTGGCTACCTAGGAGAGAGGATAGGCTAGCAACACCTGAAGGAGCCTATCAGAAGGAGTCTCTGACGTCACCTGGTGGCACTGGCCACTCAGAGCAGTCCAGTGTGCCAGCAGCACCTCTGTTTCCAAGATGGCAGAGGTCTGGAGCACACTGGAGGAGCTCTGGACACCTCCCAGGGGAGGTGCAGATCAGGGGAGTGGTCACTCCCCTTTCCTTTGTCCAGTTTCGCGCCAGAGCAGGGGCTAAGGGGTCCCTGAACCGGTGTAGACTGGCTTATGAAGAATTGGGCACATCTGTGCCCAAGAAATCATTTCCAGAGGCTGGGGGAGGCTACTCCTCCCCTGCCTTCACACCATTTTCCAAAGGGAGAGGGTGTAACACCCTCTCTCAGAGGAAGTCCTTTGTTCTGCCATCCTGGGCCAGGCCTGGCTGGACCCCAGGAGGGCAGATGCCTGTCTGAGGGGTTGGCAGCAGCAGCAGCTGCAGTGAAACCCCAGGAAGGGCAGTTTGGCAGTACCAGGGTCTGTGCTACAGACCACTGGGATCATGGGATTGTGCCAACTATGCCAGGATGGTATAGAGGGGGCAATTCCATGATCATAGACATGTTACATGGCCATATTCGGAGTTACCATTGTGAAGCTACATATAGGTAGTGACCTATTTGTAGTGCACGCGTGTAATGGTGTCCCCGCACTCACAAAGTTCAGGGAATTGGCTCTGAACAATGTGGGGGCACCTTGGCTAGTGCCAGGGTGCCCTCACACTAAGTAACTTTGCACCTAACCTTTACCAGGTAAAGGTTAGACATATAGGTGACTTATAAGTTACTTAAGTGCAGTGTAAAATGGCTGTGAAATAACGTGGACGTTATTTCACTCAGGCTGCAGTGGCAGGCCTGTGTAAAAATTGTCAGAGCTCCCTATGGGTGGCAAAAGAAATGCTGCAGCCCATAGGGATCTCCTGGAACCCCAATACCCTGGGTACCTCAGTACCATATACTAGGGAATTATAAGGGTGTTCCAGTAAGCCAATGTAAATTGGTAAAAATGGTCACTAGCCTGTTAGTGACAATTTGGAAAGAAATGAGAGAGCATAACCACTGAGGTTCTGATTAGCAGAGCCTCAGTGAGACAGTTAGTCACTACACAGGTAACACATTCAGGCACACTTATGAGCACTGGGGCCCTGGGTTACCAGGGTCCCAGTGACACATACAACTAAAACAACATATATACAGTGAAAAATGGGGGTAACATGCCAGGCAAGATGGTACTTTCCTACACAACCCCCCCCCAAACGAAGGACAATAAGACTAGCCATGACCTGATGAGTCTTCATTGTCTAAGTGGAAATATCTGGAGAGTCCATCTGCATTGGAGTGGCTACTCCCAGGTCTATGTTCCACTGTATAGTCCATTCCCTGTAGGGATATGGACCACCTCAACAATTTAGGATTTTCACCTTTCATTTGTTTTAGCCAAAGTAGAGGTTTGTGGTCTGTCTGAACAATGAAGTGAGTGCCAAACAGGTATGGCCTCAACTTCTTCAGTGCCCAGACCACAGCAAAGGCCTCCCTCTCAATGGCAGACCAACGCTTTTCTCTAGGGGTCAACCTCCTACTAATAAAAGCAACAGGTTGATCCTGGCCCTCAGAATTAAGTTGCGATAGGACTGCCCCTACTCCTAATTCAGATGCATCAGTTTGGACATAGAATTTTTTAGAGTAACAAGGGCTTTTCAGGACAGGTGCAGAGCACATGGCCTGCTTCAGCTCCTCAAAAGCTTTCTGACAGTTTGCTGTCCATAATACCTTTTTAGGCATTTTCTTGGATGTGAGGTCATTAAGAGGGGCTGCAATGGAGCCATAGTTCTTAATGAACCTCCTGTAGTACCCAGTGAGGCCTAGGAAGGCTCTCACTTGAGCCTGAGTGGTAGGGGGAACCCAATCAATAATTGTTTGGATTTTCCCCTGTAGTGGTGCAATCTGTTCCCCACCAACAAGGTGTCCCAGATAAACCACCTTACCCTGCCCTATCTGGCACTTTGAAGCCTTGATAGTGAGGCCTGCCTTTTGCAGGGCCTCCAAAACTTTCCATAGGTGGACCAGTGTAGTGCTTTCCTCTTATCTAGTTTCTAAGCACTAACATAACACAACAGAAATGCACTTCTGAGGTCAAAGAAGACTTTTATTGTTGTTAATTCTTCCCCAACCACAATATTTATGAATGACGAATTAGTAGCTTTCAAGTCTGCGTTAATCAAACAAAATATATCAGTTTGCAATATACACAGCAGGTTATATTTATAAGATATTGAATGCAAAGCAAAACAAATACTTCACCGTGTGGGAACTATCTACAGCTTCATCTTTCTAAGGTCTGCAAGCTGATGACCCCTGTCAGCCGCGAGAAAGAGAGATTCATCTACCCACACGGGATTGCTGGCAGCCTGCGCCAAGCTCCAGCACGAGGTCCGGCAGATTCGAATCTGACTCTCTGCAGCCTGTTACATTCGTTACAAAGGTGTGCCCCCTCCTCTCAGACCTGGGAAACTGAGCAAGCCTTTTGGAGACTGGCCAGGTCTCCCAGACTACTCCTGTTCCCAAGCTCAAGCAGAGAGAACAACACCCATGTACTCTCTCTTATCATGTCTAGTCTACTGTGAGAAAAACATCTTGGTTCTCTTGTGCAAAAACACAGCTTGGAAAAATACAGCTTGGATTCTCAACTGCAATGTCTAACTCCACGTTAAAGGCAATAGGCAGCTAACCTAAGTATCAAATGCAATGTCTAGTGTCATGTCAAAGCCAATAAGCACCTAAGCTGAATACAAAATGCAATGTCTTATATCATGTCAAAGCCCATAGGCAGCGGAGCTGAATACAAAATGTAATATGTGATATCATGTCAAAGCCAATAGGCAGCGGAGCTGAATACAAAATGTAATATATGATATCATGTCAAAGCCAATAGGCAGAATATCTAATAGCATGTCAAAGTCAATAGGCAGCTAAACTGAATACATCATGTCAAAGTCAATAGGCATGCAATGTCAAAGCCAATAGGCAGCTAGACTGGATACAGCATGTCAAAGCCAATAGGCAGAATACAGAATGTAATGACTAATGCAATGTCAAAGCCCATAGGCGGCTAAACTGAATACAGAAAGTAATGGCTAATGCCATGTCAAAGCCAATAGGCAGAATACAGAATGTAATGACTAATGCAATGTCAAAGCCCATAGGCGGCTAAACTGAATACAGAAAGTAATGGCTAATGCCATGTCAAAGCCCATAGGTGGCTCAACTGAACAAAACATACCATGTGCTACTGGTGAACATTGAGCAACTAATATGCGCAGTGGTGAAACACAAAGTCATTGGTCAAAACAAACTCCATCAAATGGCAGTACAACCAGGTGATCATCCCAGCTGGAGCTAAAGACAGCTATATCGTCCAAATATGCTGCACTGAAAGCTTCCAGCCCAGGTGCATTTTTCAAACCAAAAGGCATTACAGTAAACTGGTAATGTCCTCCAATGGTTGAAAATGCAGCCTTAGGTTTAGCATCTTCTGACAATTTGATCTGCCAATACCCTGCAGTCAAGTCAAAAGTGCTTAGATACTTGGCAGATGCCAGTGTATCTATGAGCTCATCTGCCCTGGGTATAGGGTGAGCATCAGTTTTGGTTACCAAGTTGAGACCTCTATAGTCTACACAAAACCGCATTTCCTTCTTTCCATCTTTGGAATGGGGTTTTGGTACCAGTACCACAGGAGAAGCCCATGGACTGTCAGAGTGCTCAACCACTCCTAGTTCTAACATTTTCTGGACCTCTTGCTTTATGCAGTCCCTGACATGGTCAGGCTGCCTATAGATCTTACTTTTGACAGGCAAGCTGTCTCTAGTATCTATAGTGTGCTCACACCAAGAAGTGGTACCTGGCACAGTAGAGAAGAGTTCAGAGAATTGATCTAGGAGATTTATGCAATTGTCTTTCTGCTCAGCAGTAAGACAATCAGCCAAAACTACACCTTCCACCAGAGCATCTTGTTCTGTGGAAGAGAAGAGATCAGGTAGAGGATCACTGTTTTCTTCCTGTCCCTCATCTGTTGCCATGAGCAGGGTGAGATCAGCCCTGTCATAGTAGGGTTTCAGGCGGTTGACATGGAGCACCCTAAGGGGGCTCCTGGCAGTGCCTAAGTCAACTAAATAGGTGACTTCTCCCTTCTTTTCAACAATTGTGTGGGTCCACTCCATTTATCTTGGAGTGCTCTTGGGGCCACAGGCTCCAAGACCCACACTTTCTGCCCTGGTTGGTACTGAACCAAAACAGCCTTCTGATCATGCCATTGCTTCTGGAGCTCTTGGCTGGCCTGAAGGTTTTTACTGGCCTTTTTCATGTACTCAGCCATTCTTGATCTGAGGCCAAGTACATAATCCACAATATCGTGCTTAGGAGCTTTTAAAGGTTGTTCCCAACCCTCCTTTACAAGTGTGAGTGGACCCCTAACAGGGTGTCCAAAAAGAAGTTCAAAGGGGCTGAAGCCCACTCCTTTCTGGGGTACCTCCCTGTAGGCAAAAAGGAGGCATGGTAGAAGGATATCCCATCTCCTGCGGAGTTTTTCAGGGAGACCCATAATCATGCCTTTGAGAGTTTTATTAAATCTCTCCACCAGTCCATTTGTTTGTGGATGATAGGGTGTTGTGAACTTGTAAGTTACACCACACTCCTTCCACATGGCCTTTAAGTATGCAGACATGAAATTGCTTCCCCTGTCTGTGAGAAGGTAGATTCTTTCTAGCCTTGTTACCCCCACTTTTGGCCTGTTTGTGAGTGTATGTCAGGGTGTTTGTCACTGTTTTCACTGTCTCACTGGGATCCTGATAGCCAGGCCTCAGTGCTCATAGTGAAAACACTATGGTTTCAGTATGTTTGTTATGTGTCACTGGGATCCTGCTGGTCAGGACCCCAGTGCTCATAGGTTTGTGGCCTATATGTATGTGTCACTGGGACCCTGTCACACAGGGCCCCAGTGCTCATAGGTGTGCATGTATATGTTCCCTGTGTGGTGCCTAACTGTCTCACTGAGGCTCTGCTAACCAGAACCTCAGTGGTTATGCTCTCTCATTACTTTCAAATTGTCACTAACAGGCTAGTGACCATTTTTACCAATTTACATTGGCTTACTGGAACACCCTTATAATTCCCTAGTATATGGTACTGAGGTACCCAGGGTATTGGGGTTCCAGGAGATCCCTATGGGCTGCAGCATTTCTTTTGCCACCCATAGGGAGCTCTGACAATTCTTACACAGGCCTGCCACTGCAGCCTGAGTGAAATAACGTCCACGTTATTTCACAGCCATTTTACACTGCACTTAAGTAACTTATAAGTCACCTATATGTCTAACCTTTACCTGGTAAAGGTTAGGTGCAAAGTTACTTAGTGTGAGGGCACCCTGGCACTAGCCAAGGTGCCCCCACATTGTTCAGAGCCAATTCACTGAACTTTGTGAGTGCGGGGACACCATTACACGCGTGCACTACATATAGGTCACTACCTATATGTAGCTTCACCATGGTAACTCCGAATATGGCCATGTAACATGTCTATGATCATGGAATTGCCCCCTCTATGCCATCCTGGCATTGTTGGTACAATTCCATGATCCCAGTGGTCTGTAGCACAGACCCTGGTACTGCCATACTGCCCTTCCTGGGGTTTCTCTGCAGCTGCTGCTGCTGCCAACCCCTCAGACAGGCAGCTGCCCTCCTGGGGTCCAGCCAGGCCTGGCCCAGGATGGCAGAACAAAGAACTTCCTCTGAGAGAGGGTGTGACACCCTCTCCCTTTGGAAAATGGTGTGAAGGCAGGGGAGGAGTAGCCTCCCCCAGCCTCTGGAAATGCTTTGTTGGGCACAGATGTGCCCAATTCTGCATAAGCCAGTCTACACCGGTTCAGGGACCCCTTAGCCCCTGCTCTGGCGCGAAACTGGACAAAGGAAAGGGGAGTGACCACTCCCCTGACCTGCACCTCCCCTGGGAGGTGTCCAGAGCTCCTCCAGTGTGCTCCAGACCTCTGCCATCTTGGAAACAGAGGTGCTGCTGGCACACTGGACTGCTCTGAGTGGCCAGTGCCACCAGGTGACGTCAGAGACTCCTTGTGATAGGCTCCTTCAGGTGTTAGTAGCCTTTCCTCTCTCCTAGGTAGCCAAACCCTCTTTTCTGGCTATTTAGGGTCTCTGTCTCTGGGGAAACTTCAGATAACGAATGCATGAGCTCAGCCGAGTTCCTCTGCATCTCCCTCTTCACCTTCTGATAAGGAATCGACCGCTGACCGCGCTGGAAGCCTGCAAACCTGCAACATAGTAGCAAAGACGACTACTGCAACTCTGTAACGCTGATCCTGCCGCCTTCTCGACTGTTTTCCTGCTTGTGCATGCTGTGGGGGTAGTCTGCCTCCTCTCTGCACCAGAAGCTCCGAAGAAATCTCCCGTGGGTCGACGGAATCTTCCCCCTGCAACCGCAGGCACCAAAAAGCTGCATCTCCGGTCCCTTGGGTCTCCTCTCAGCACGACGAGCGAGGTCCCTCGAATCCAGCGACACCGTCCAAGTGACCCCCACAGTCCAGTGACTCTTCAGCCCAAGTTTGGTGGAGGTAAGTCCTTGCCTCACCTCGCTGGGCTGCATTGCTGGGAACCGCGACTTTGCAAGCTTCTCCGGCCCCTGTGCACTTCCGGCGGAAATCCTGTGTGCACAGCCAAGCCTGGGTCCACGGCACTCTAACCTGCATTGCACGACTTTCTAAGTTGGTCTCCGGCGACGTGGGACTCCTTTGTGCAACTTCGGCGAGCACCGTTTCACGCATCCTCGTAGTGCCTGTTTCTGGCACTGCTCCGGGTGCTACCTGCTTCAGTGAGGGCTCTTTGTCTTGCTCGACGTCCCCTCTCTCTGCAGGTCCAATTTGCGACCTCCTGGTCCCTCCTGGGCCCCAGCAGCGTCCAAAAACGCCAAACGCACGATTTACGTGTAGCAAGGCTTGTTGGCGTCCATCCGGCGGGAAAACACTTCTGCACGACTCTCCAAGGCGTGGGGGATCCATCCTCCAAAGGGGAAGTCTCTAGCCCTTGTCGTTCCTGCAGTATTCATAGTTCTTCAGCCTAGAAAGAGCCTCTTTGCACCAACCGCTGGCATTTCTTGGGCATCTGCCCATCTCCGAGCTGCTTGTGACTTTTGGACTTGGTCCCCTTGTTCCACAGGTACCTTCAGACAGGAATCCATCGTTGTTGCATTGCTGAGTTGTGTTTTCCTTGCATTCTCCCTCTAACACGACTATTTTGTCCTTAGGGGAACTTTGGTGCACTTTGCACTCACTTTTCAGGGTCTTGGGGAGGGTTATTTTTCTAACTCTCACTATTTTCTAATAGTCCCAGCGACCCTCTACAAGGTCACATAGGTTTGGGGTCCATTCGTGGTTCACATTCCACTTTTGGAGTATATGGTTTGTGTTGCCCCTATCCCTATGTTTCCCCATTGCATCCTATTGTAACTATACATTGTTTGCACTGTTTTCTAAGACTATACTGCATATTTTTGCTATTGTGTATATATATCTTGTGTATATTTCCTATCCTCTCACTGAGGGTACACTCTAAGATACTTTGGCATATTGTCATAAAAATAAAGTACCTTTATTTTTAGTATAACTGTGTATTGTGTTTTCTTATGATATTGTGCATATGACACTAAGTGGTACTGTAGTAGCTTCACACGTCTCCTAGTTCAGCCTAAGCTGCTCTGCTAAGCTACCATTATCTATCAGCCTAAGCTGCTAGACACCCTATACACTAATAAGGGATAACTGGGCCTGGTGCAAGGTGCAAGTACCCCTTGGTACTCACTACAAGCCAGTCCAGCCTCCTACATTGGTTGTGCAGCGGTGGGATAAGTGCTTTGAGACTACTTACCACTCTTGTCATTGTACTTTTCATAAGAGAAAAATATACAAAACAAGGTCAGTGTATATACACATAGCCAAAAAGTTTTGCATTTCCTCTTTTCACTCTTTTCTAAGTGCTGAAAAGTACTTCTAAACTTTCAAAAAGTTCTTAAAAGTTTAAAAAGTTTTTTTTCTCTGTCTTTCTAAAAGCTCTGACAAACTTTTTTCTCTTTTTCTATCACTTTAACTCTCTCTACAAATGTCTGGCACAGGCCAAAATGTTGACCTGTCTAAGATTGCATATGATCACCTTAGCTGGAAAGGAGCAAGGAGTCTCTGCATAGAGAGAGGTTTGAGTGTAGGGAAGAATCCTTCCTTAGAACTGTTAATTAATATGCTTAGAGTACAGGATAAGGCCATAAGTGCCCAATCTGGTGAAAAAGTAGCTAATGGTTCTCAATCTGATCCAGGGACTCCCCCAGGAAAAGGTTCAGGAAAGAAACTTCTCAGCCTGCCCATTACTAGACAGTCTAGCATAGTTGGTACAGAGGTTGAATCACACCATACTGATGGTGTGCTCTCACATTATACTGGTAGCCAAGCTGTTAGGGTGCCCTCTGTAAGGGACAGGTCTCCTTCTGTTCATTCCCATCATACCTCTGTATCTAGAAATGTCCCTCCCACCCACCCTGATGACAGATTGTTAGAAAGGGAGCTCAATAGATTGAGAGTGGAACAAACCAGACTGAAGCTCAAGAAGCAACAGCTGGATTTGGATAGACAGTCTTTAGAATTAGAGAAGGAAAGACAGAAGTTGGGTTTAGATACCCATGGTGGCAGCAGCAGTATTCCCCATAGTCATCCTGCAAAAGAGCATGATTCCAGGAATCTGCACAAGATAGTTCCCCCTTATAAGGAGGGGGATGACATTAACAAGTGGTTTGCTGCACTTGAGAGGGCCTGTGCTGTACAGGATGTCCCTCAAAGGCAGTGGGCTGCTATCCTATGGCTATCATTTAGTGGAAAGGGTAGGGATAGACTCCTTACTGTGAAAGAAAATGATGGCAATAATTTTACAGTTCTTAAGAATGCACTCCTGGATGGTTATGGCTTAACCACTGAACAATACAGGATAAAGTTCAGAGAGACCAAAAAGGAGTCTTCACAAGACTGGGTTGATTTCATTGACCATTTAGTGAAGGCCTTGGATGGGTGGTTACATGGCAGTAAAGTTACTGATTATGAAAGCCTGTATAACACAATCCTGAGAGAGCATATACTTAATAATTGTGTGTCTGATTTGTTGCACCAGTACCTGGTAGACTCTGATCTGACCTCTCCCCAAGAATTGGGAAAGAAGGCAGACAAATGGGTCAGAACAAGGGTGAACAGAAAAGTTCATACAGGGGGTGACAAAGATGGCAATAAGAAGAAAGATGGTGAAAAATCTCAAGATAAGCATGGGGATAAGGGTAAAACCAAAGATCCCACTTCAAATCTTAAACACTCTTCAGAGGGTGGGGATAAAACAAATTCTTCCTCTTCTTCCCAACCTGCACACATTAAAAAGCTCTGGTGCTTTGTGTGTAAAAACAGAGGCCATAGGCCAGGGGATAAGTCCTGTCCAGGTAAACCCCCTGAGCCTACCACCACTAATACATCAAGCTCTAGTGCCCCTAGCAGTAGTGGTACTAGTGGTGGGACTGCTGGCAACAGTCAAGCAAAGGGTGTAGTTGGGTTCACTTATGGGTCCATAGTGGAAACTGATGTAATCAGTCCCAAGACAGTTTCTGTCACACCTAGTGGCATTGGCCTTGCCACACTGGCTGCTTGTCCCCTTACAATGGATAAGTACAGGCAGACAGTTTCAATAAATGGTGTTGAGGCCTTGGCCTACAGGGACACAGGTGCCAATTTCACTTTGGTGACTGAAAACCTAGTGCCTCCTGAACAACACATCATTGGACAACAGTATAAGATTATTGATGTCCATAACTCCACTAAGTTTCTTCCCTTAGCTATAATTCAGTTTAGTTGGGGTGGAGTTACTGGCCCTAAGCAGGTGGTGGTATCACCTAGCTTACCTGTAGACTGTCTCTTAGGTAATGACCTAGAGGCCTCAGGTTGGGCTGATGTAGAGTTTTATGCCCATGCAGCCATGCTGGGCATCCCTGAGGAATTGTTCCCTCTCATTTCAAGTGAAATGAAAAAGCAAAGGAGAGAAGGCCTGAAAACTCAGGATCCCTCTCCATCAACAGGTAAAAAGGGTATCACAGTATCCCCTAACCACCCTACCATTCAGGATACTATTCCTGTGGTGGGAGAAACCTCTCCTGGGGTGGCACCTGTTCCAAGGGAAGCATCAGCTGGCAAAGCTGGACTCCCTGAGGTGGAAGTACCTCTCTGTGGGATAACTAACATTGGTGAGAAAAACAGCACCATTTTAGTTAATATGGAGCATCCCTCCAACCCTCCCAGAGAAACTTTAGTGCAAAAACTCTGCACTGCCTCACAACACTTAGGACAGCATCCCTGCCCTAGTGTGGAGCTGATAGGACAGCATCCCTGCCCTGCTCCAACCCAAGAGAAACAGCATCCCTGTTCTCTCTTCCAGCCATCTGGACAAAGTTTTTGCCCAGCTATGGCTTTTCTGAGACAGCATCCCTGTCTGGCATTTCCATCACTACAAATAGGTTCAGTGGACAATTCCCACTGCTCTAAACTAAAACTTACTGATAGAAACTCTGAAAATACATCTTCACATTGTTGCTTAGCTAAAAAACTTCAAACAGGGTGGTTCACATCCCCACAGGGAAGTAACCATATAGTGGATGATAAAGGGAGTAACCAGTCTATTGCAGAGCTACTCTCTACTTATCACCACTTAGACAATAAAGTCTCAACTGGCCAAGGTTAGCCTTATTGTCCTTCGTTTGGGGGGGGGTTGTGTGAGAAGGTAGATTCTTTCTAGCCTTGTTACCCCCACTTTTGGCCTGTTTGTGAGTGTATGTCAGGGTGTTTGTCACTGTTTTCACTGTCTCACTGGGATCCTGATAGCCAGGCCTCAGTGCTCATAGTGAAAACACTATGGTTTCAGTATGTTTGTTATGTGTCACTGGGATCCTGCTGGTCAGGACCCCAGTGCTCATAGGTTTGTGGCCTATATGTATGTGTCACTGAGACCCTGTCACACAGGGCCCCAGTGCTCATAGGTGTGCATGTATATGTTCCCTGTGTGGTGCCTAACTGTCTCACTGAGGCTCTGCTAACCAGAACCTCAGTGGTTATGCTCTCTCATTACTTTCAAATTGTCACTAACAGGCTAGTGACCATTTTTACCAATTTACATTGGCTTACTGGAACACCCTTATAATTCCCTAGTATATGGTACTGAGGTACCCAGGGTATTGGGGTTCCAGGAGATCCCTATGGGCTGCAGCATTTCTTTTGCCACCCATAGGGAGCTCTGACAATTCTTACACAGGCCTGCCACTGCAGCCTGAGTGAAATAACGTCCACGTTATTTCACAGCCATTTTACACTGCACTTAAGTAACTTATAAGTCACCTATATGTCTAACCTTTACCTGGTAAAGGTTAGGTGCAAAGTTACTTAGTGTGAGGGCACCCTGGCACTAGCCAAGGTGCCCCCACATTGTTCAGAGCCAATTCACTGAACTTTGTGAGTGCGGGGACACCATTACACGCGTGCACTACATATAGGTCACTACCTATATGTAGCTTCACCATGGTAACTCCGAATATGGCCATGTAACATGTCTATGATCATGGAATTGCCCCCTCTATGCCATCCTGGCATTGTTGGTACAATTCCATGATCCCAGTGGTCTGTAGCACAGACCCTGGTACTGCCATACTGCCCTTCCTGGGGTTTCTCTGCAGCTGCTGCTGCTGCCAACCCCTCAGACAGGCAGCTGCCCTCCTGGGGTCCAGCCAGGCCTGGCCCAGGATGGCAGAACAAAGAACTTCCTCTGAGAGAGGGTGTGACACCCTCTCCCTTTGGAAAATGGTGTGAAGGCAGGGGAGGAGTAGCCTCCCCCAGCCTCTGGAAATGCTTTGTTGGGCACAGATGTGCCCAATTCTGCATAAGCCAGTCTACACCGGTTCAGGGACCCCTTAGCCCCTGCTCTGGCGCGAAACTGGACAAAGGAAAGGGGAGTGACCACTCCCCTGACC
This sequence comes from Pleurodeles waltl, assembly GCF_031143425.1. Taxonomy (NCBI): domain Eukaryota; kingdom Metazoa; phylum Chordata; class Amphibia; order Caudata; family Salamandridae; genus Pleurodeles; species Pleurodeles waltl. Next base: position 47,105,581 of record NC_090444.1, read on the forward strand.
TGCACCTCCCCTGGGAGGTGTCCAGAGCTCCTCCAGTGTGCTCCAGACCTCTGCCATCTTGGAAACAGAGGTGCTGCTGGCACACTGGACTGCTCTGAGTGGCCAGTGCCACCAGGTGACGTCAGAGACTCCTTGTGATAGGCTCCTTCAGGTGTTAGTAGCCTTTCCTCTCTCCTAGGTAGCCAAACCCTCTTTTCTGGCTATTTAGGGTCTCTGTCTCTGGGGAAACTTCAGATAACGAATGCATGAGCTCAGCCGAGTTCCTCTGCATCTCCCTCTTCACCTTCTGATAAGGAATCGACCGCTGACCGCGCTGGAAGCCTGCAAACCTGCAACATAGTAGCAAAGACGACTACTGCAACTCTGTAACGCTGATCCTGCCGCCTTCTCGACTGTTTTCCTGCTTGTGCATGCTGTGGGGGTAGTCTGCCTCCTCTCTGCACCAGAAGCTCCGAAGAAATCTCCCGTGGGTCGACGGAATCTTCCCCCTGCAACCGCAGGCACCAAAAAGCTGCATCTCCGGTCCCTTGGGTCTCCTCTCAGCACGACGAGCGAGGTCCCTCGAATCCAGCGACACCGTCCAAGTGACCCCCACAGTCCAGTGACTCTTCAGCCCAAGTTTGGTGGAGGTAAGTCCTTGCCTCACCTCGCTGGGCTGCATTGCTGGGAACCGCGACTTTGCAAGCTTCTCCGGCCCCTGTGCACTTCCGGCGGAAATCCTGTGTGCACAGCCAAGCCTGGGTCCACGGCACTCTAACCTGCATTGCACGACTTTCTAAGTTGGTCTCCGGCGACGTGGGACTCCTTTGTGCAACTTCGGCGAGCACCGTTTCACGCATCCTCGTAGTGCCTGTTTCTGGCACTTCTCCGGGTGCTACCTGCTTCAGTGAGGGCTCTTTGTCTTGCTCGACGTCCCCTCTCTCTGCAGGTCCAATTTGCGACCTCCTGGTCCCTCCTGGGCCCCAGCAGCGTCCAAAAACGCCAAACGCACGATTTACGTGTAGCAAGGCTTGTTGGCGTCCATCCGGCGGGAAAACACTTCTGCACGACTCTCCAAGGCGTGGGGGATCCATCCTCCAAAGGGGAAGTCTCTAGCCCTTGTCGTTCCTGCAGTATTCATAGTTCTTCAGCCTAGAAAGAGCTTCTTTGCACCAACCGCTGGCATTTCTTGGGCATCTGCCCATCTCCGAGCTGCTTGTGACTTTTGGACTTGGTCCCCTTGTTCCACAGGTACCTTCAGACAGGAATCCATCGTTGTTGCATTGCTGAGTTGTGTTTTCCTTGCATTCTCCCTCTAACACGACTATTTTGTCCTTAGGGGAACTTTGGTGCACTTTGCACTCACTTTTCAGGGTCTTGGGGAGGGTTATTTTTCTAACTCTCACTATTTTCTAATAGTCCCAGCAACCCTCTACAAGGTCACATAGGTTTGGGGTCCATTCGTGGTTCACATTCCACTTTTGGAGTATATGGTTTGTGTTGCCCCTATCCCTATGTTTCCCCATTGCATCCTATTGTAACTATACATTGTTTGCACTGTTTTCTAAGACTATACTGCATATTTTTGCTATTGTGTATATATATCTTGTGTATATTTCCTATCCTCTCACTGAGGGTACACTCTAAGATACTTTGGCATATTGTCATAAAAATAAAGTACCTTTATTTTTAGTATAACTCTGTATTGTGTTTTCTTATGATATTGTGCATATGACACTAAGTGGTACTGTAGTAGCTTCACACGTCTCCTAGTTCAGCCTAAGCTGCTCTGCTAAGCTACCATTATCTATCAGCCTAAGCTGCTAGACACCCTATACACTAATAAGGGATAACTGGGCCTGGTGCAAGGTGCAAGTACCCCTTGGTACTCACTACAAGCCAGTCCAGCCTCCTACACTGTCTGATACTACTTCCTTTGGGAAGCCCACCCTGGAAAATATTCCCAGGAGGGCCTTTGCCACTGCAGGTGCTGTAGTGGTCCTTAAAGGAATAGCTTCAGGATATCTTGTGGCATGGTCCACTACCACTAAGATGAATCTATTGCCTGAAGCAGTAGGAGGGTCAAGGGGGCCAACTATGTCAACCCCTACCCTTTCAAAGGGAACCCCAACCACAGGCAGTGGAATAATGGGTGCCTTTGGGGTGCCACCTGTCTTGCCACTGGCCTGACAGGTTTCACAGGACTTACAAAATTCCTTTGTGTCCTCAGACATTCTAGGCCAATGAAACAGGGGAACAAGCCTGTCCCAAGTTTTCATTTGTCCTAGATGCCCAGCTAGGGGAATGTCATGTGCCAGGGTTAGGAGGAACTTTCTGTACTCCTGAGGAATCACTAATCTCCTGGCAGCTCCAGGTTTAGGATCCCTATGCTCAGTGTACAAGAGGTTGTCCTCCCAGTAAACTCTGTGAGAATCACTGACATCCCCATTAGCCTGTTTGACAGCTTGCTGTCTGAGACCCTCTAATGTGGGACAGGTTTGCTGTGCCACACTCAGCTCCTCTCTGGCAGGCCCCCCTTCACCCAAAAGCTCAGCAGTGTCTGCTTCCAGCTCCTCTGGTGTAGGTTCTGCACAGGGAGGGAATTCTTCTTCCTCAGAAGTTGAATCCACTGTAGAGGGAGGGATAGTAGGAAGTGGTTTGCTTCTACTAGCCCTAGCTTTAGGGAGCACTTGGTCCATTGTTCCAGGATCCAAGCTTCCCTGTCCTTTTTGCTTTTTGGCCTGAGCCCTTGTCAAAGCAAAAATATGCCCTGGGATGCCCAGCATTGCTGCATGGGCCTCCAACTCCACATCTGACCAAGCTGATGTCTCCAAATCATTTCCTAGAAGACAGTCTACAGGTAAATCTGTGGCTACCACAACTTTCTTTGGACCAGTAACCCCCCCCCCCCAGTTGAGATTAACAACAGCCATGGGGTGGCTAAGTGTGTTGTTGTGAGCATCGGTTACTTGGTACTGGTGACCAAGTAGGTGTTGTTCGGGGTGGACCAGTTTCTCTATGACCATAGTCACACTGGCACCAGTGTCCCTGTAGGCCTGAACCTCAACAACATTTATTAGGGGTAGCTGCTTGTACTTATCCATATTAAGGGGACAAGCAACTAAGGTGGCTAAATCAATAGCCCCCTCAGAGACTAACACAGCCTCTGTGGCCTCCCTAACAAGGCCAACCCCAACTAAGTTACCAATAGTGAGCCCAGCTACTCCCTTGGATTGGCTATTAGTAGGTTTGCTCCCACCACCACTGCTATTAGTAGGGACACTAGGGGTAGCAGTAGGGGTTGTAGTGGTAGGAGCATTGGTGCTTTTCTTTGGACAACTGGGATCTGTTGTCCAATGGCCTTTTATTTTACATAAATAGCACCATGGTTTCTTTTCCTTGTTCTGATTAAAAGAGGATTTGGGCCCACCACCCCCACCAGAGTGTTTTTGTGGGCCTGATGAAGACTCATTTTTAGATTTGTCCCCACCCTTGTCAGAAGACTTACCATCCTTCTTTTTGTTGCCATCTTTGTCACCCCCTGTATGAACTTTTCTGTTCACCCTTGTTCTGACCCATTTGTCTGCCTTCTTTCCCAATTCTTGGGGAGAGGTCAGATCAGAGTCCACCAAGTACTGGTGCAACAAATCAGACACACAATTATTAAGAATATGCTCTCTCAGGATCAAGTTATACAGGCTGTCATAATCAGTAACTTTACTGCCATGTAACCACCCCTCCAAGGCCTTCACTGAATGGTCAATGAAATCAACCCAGTCTTGTGAAGACTCCTTTTTGGTCTCTCTGAACTTTATCCTGTATTGTTCAGTGGTTAAGCCATAACCATCCAGGAGTGCATTCTTAAGAACTTGGAAATGATTAGCATCATTTTCTTTCACAGTAAGGAGCCTATCCCTACCTTTTCCACTAAATGATAGCCATAGGATAGCAGCCCACTGCCTTTGAGGGACATCCTGTACAACACAGGCCCTCTCAAGTGCAGCAAACCACTTGTTAATGTCATTCCCCTCCTTATAAGTGGGAACTATCTTGTGCAGATTCCTGGAATCATGCTCTTTTGCAGGATGACTATGGGGAATACTGCTGCTGCCACCATGGGTTTCTAAACCCAACTTCTGTCTTTCCTTCTCTATTTCAAAAGACTGTCTATCCAAATCCAGCTGTTGCTTTTTAAGCTTCAGTCTGGTTTGTTCCACCCTCAACTTATTGAGTTCCCTCTCTAACATTCTGTCATCAGGGTTGGTGGGAGGGACATTCCTAGATACAGAGGAATGATGGGAATGAACAGAAGGAGACCTGTCCCTTACAGAAGCCACCCTAACAGCTTGGCTGACAGTGTAATGTGAGAGCACATCATCTGGATGATGTGACTCCACCTCAGTACCAACTATGCTAGACTGTCTAGTAATGGGCAGGCTAAGAAGTTTCTTTCCTGAACCTTTTCCTGGGGGAGTCCCTGGATCAGATTGAGAACCATTAGCTACTTTTTCAACAGATGGGGCACTTTTAGCCTTATCTTGTTCTCTAAGCATATTAAGTAACAGTTCCAAGGAAGGATTCTTCCCTACACTCAAACCTCTCTATACGCAGAGACTCCTTGCTCGTTTCCAGCTAAGGTGATCATATGCAATCTTAGACAGGTCAACATTTTGGCCTGTGCCAGACATATTTAGAGAGAGTTAAAGTGATAGAAAAAGAGAAAAAAGTTTTCAGAACTTTTTAGAAAGACAGAAAAAAAACTTATTAAACTTTTAAGAACTTTTTGAAAGTTTAGAAGTACTTTTCAGCACTTAGAAAAGAGTGAAAAGAGGAAATGCAAAACTTTTTGGCTATGTGTATATACACTGACCTTCTTTTGTATATTTTTCTCTTATGAAAAGTACTATGACAAGAGTGGTAAGTAGTCTCAAAGCACTTATCCCACCGCTGCACAACCAATGTAGGAGGCTGGACTGGCTTGTAGTGAGTACCAAGGGGTACTTGCACCTTGCACCAGGCCCAGTTATCCCTTATTAGTGTATAGGGTGTCTAGCAGCTTAGGCTGATAGATAATGGTAGCTTAGCAGAGCAGCTTAGGCTGAACTAGGAGACGTGTGAAGCTACTACAGTACCACTTAGTGTCATATGCACAATATCATAAGAAAACACAATACACAGTTATACTAAAAATAAAGGTACTTTATTTTTATGACAATATGCCAAAGTATCTTAGAGTGTACCCTCAGTGAGAGGATAGGAAATATACACAAGATATATATACACAATAGCAAAAATATGCAGTATAGTCTTAGAAAACAGTGCAAACAATGTATAGTTACAATAGGATGCAATGGGGAAACATAGGGATAGGGGCAACACAAACCATATACTCCAAAAGTGGAATGCGAACCACGAATGGACCCCAAACCTATGTGACCTTGTAGAGGGTCGCTGGGACTATTAGAAAATAGTGAGAGTTAGAAAAATAACCCTCCCCAAGATCCTGAAAAGTGAGTGCAAAGTGCACTAAAGTTCCCCTAAGGACAAAGAAGTCGTGTTAGAGGAATAATGCAGGAAAGACACAAACCAACAATGCAACAACTGTGGATTTCCAATCTAGGGTACCTGTGGAACAAGGGGACCAAGTCCAAAAGTCACAAGCAAGTCGGAGATGGGCATATGCCCAGGAAATGCCAGCTGTGGATGCAAAGAAGCTTCTACTGGACAGAAGAAGCTGAGGTTTCTGCAGGAACAAAAATGGCTAGAGACTTCCCCTTTGGTGGACGGATTCCTCCCGCCGTGGAGAGTCGTGCAGAAGTGTTTTCCTGCCGAAAGAATGCCAACAAGCCTTGCTAGCTGCAAATCGTACGTTTAGCGTTTTTGGATGCTACTGTGGCCCTGGAGGGACCAGGAGGTTGCAAATTGGACCAGGAGAGAGAGGGGACGTCGAGCAAGACAAGGAGCCCTCTCTGGAGCAGGTAGCACGCGGAGAAGTGCCAGAAAGAGGCCCTACAAGGATGCGTGAAACAGTGCTCACCCGAAGTGACACAAAGGAGTCCCACGTCGCCGGAGACCAACTTAGAAAGTCGTGCAATGCAGGTTAGAGAGCCGTGGACCCAGGCTTGGCTGTGCACAAAGGATTTCCGCCGGAAGTGCACAGAGGCCGGATTAGCTTCAAAAGTCGCGGTTCCCAGCAATGCAGCCCAGCGAGGTGAGGCAAGGACTTACCTCCACCAAACTTGGACTGAAGAGTCACTGGACTGTAGGAGTCACTTGGACAGAGTTGCTGGATTCGAGGGACCTCGCTCGTCATGCTGAGAGGAGACCCAAGGGACCGGTAATGCAGCTTTTTGGTGCCTGCGGTTGCAGGGGGAAGATTCCGTCGACCCACGGGAGATTTCTTCGGAGCTTCTGGTGCAGAGAGGAGGCAGACTACCCCCACAGCATGCACAAGCAGGAAAACAGTCGAGAAGGCGGCAGGATCAGCGTTACAGAGTTGCAGTAGTCGTCTTTGCTACTATGTTGCAGGTTTGCAGGCTTCCAGCGCGGTCAGCAGTCGATTCCTTGGCAGAAGGTGAAGAGAGAGATGCAGAGGAACTCGGATGAGCTCTTGCATTTGTTATCTAAAGTTTCCCCAGAGACAGAGACCCTAAATAGCCAGAAAAGAGGGTTTGGCTACCTAGGAGAGAGGATAGGCTAGCAACACCTGAAGGAGCCTATCAGAAGGAGTCTCTGACGTCACCTGGTGTCACTGGCCACTCAGAGCAGTCCAGTGTGCCAGCAGCACCTCTGTTTCCAAGATGGCAGAGGTCTGGAGCACACTGGAGGAGCTCTGGACACCTCCCAGGGGAGGTGCAGGTCAGGGGAGTGGTCACTCCCCTTTCCTTTGTCCAGTTTCGCGCCAGAGCAGGGGCTAAGGGGTCCCTGAACCGGTGTAGACTGGCTTATGCAGAATTGGGCACATCTGTGCCCAAGAAAGCATTTCCAGAGGCTGGGGGAGGCTACTCCTCCCCTGCCTTCACACCATTTTCCAAAGGGAGAGGGTGTAACACCCTCTCTCAGAGGAAGTCCTTTGTTCTGCCATCCTGGGCCAGGCCTGGCTGGACCCCAGGAGGGCAGATGCCTGTCTGAGGGGTTGGCAGCAGCAGCAGCTGCAGTGAAACCCCAGGAAGGGCAGTTTGGCAGTACCAGGGTCTGTGCTACAGACCACTGGGATCATGGGATTGTGCCAACTATGCCAGGATGGTATAGAGGGGGCAATTCCATGATCATAGACATGTTACATGGCCATATTCGGAGTTACCATTGTGAAGCTACATATAGGTAGTGACCTATATGTAGTGCACGCGTGTAATGGTGTCCCCGCACTCACAAAGTTCAGGGAATTGGCTCTGAACAATGTGGGGGCACCTTGGCTAGTGCCAGGGTGCCCTCACACTAAGTAACTTTGCACCTAACCTTTACCAGGTAAAGGTTAGACATATAGGTGACTTATAAGTTACTTAAGTGCAGTGTAAAATGGCTGTGAAATAACGTGGACGTTATTTCACTCAGGCTGCAGTGGCAGGCCTGTGTAAGAATTGTCAGAGCTCCCTATGGGTGGCAAAAGAAATGCTGCAGCCCATAGGGATCTCCTGGAACCCCAATACCCTGGGTACCTCAGTACCATATACTAGGGAATTATAAGGGTGTTCCAGTAAGCCAATGTAAATTGGTAAAAATGGTCACTAGCCTGTTAGTGACAATTTGGAAAGAAATGAGAGAGCATAACCACTGAGGTTCTGATTAGCAGAGCCTCAGTGAGACAGTTAGTCACTACACAGGTAACACATTCAGGCACACTTATGAGCACTGGGGCCCTGGGTTACCAGGGTCCCAGTGACACATACAACTAAAACAACATATATACAGTGAAAAATGGGGGTAACATGCCAGGCAAGATGGTACTTTCCTACAAGCTTTCCCTGCACGCAGCCCTGCAATGGCCTGTTTGACCTCATCTAGGGTAATATCCCCTTCTAAGGCTTCCCGGCCCTCAGCGTCCAAGGTGGGGACCACAATGCCCTGCAGGTACTCCCTTATGCGATGCAGCTCTTGTAGCTGGTGGGCCCGGTACAAAGACCAATAGTATTTGGCAAAGGCTCCTGCAATTTCTATATTTGTGGACACCCCCCACCCCCGGACTCGCCACCTCATCCACCCAACTCATCTCCATTTCTTTCCTACTCAACCAGTCCAGGAGCTTCCCTGCCTTGTCACCCATTTCATAGAGCCTATGCTGGGTATTGCGGAGCTGAGCTCTGCTTTCTGACGCTGCTACTGCTCTGTATTCTGCTCTAGTTAGCTCCATGTGGCGAAGGGTGAGAGGAGCCGGTACCAGTACCAAGGCCCCTTCAATCTCTAGAAGTTGCTGCTTGTATTTTGTCCAGCTTTTCCGGCGCCTTCTTCCTCCCACTACCACTAAGTTCTGCGCAGTGTCCCTTATCTTATTTTCTATCTGCTAGGAACAGGCACAAAATTTCAACCTAGGGTCAAGTGAAAGTCAGGGAACAATTGTAAAATTACTCAGCACTGAGATTGGGCTCTGTCATTGGCCCAGGGCTGTCTTCCTTCAAGGGGGTGCAAGGATAATAATGGGGAGTCGCAGTCTGCTTAGGGGAAGCATAGCATCCTTGCCCATGCACCTGTTTTGTTGGTAAGGCCTGGTCAAGGCAAAAGTACCTTGTGGTTCCCTAGATTTCTGTGGGGGTCAGATCTATCCAAACAGTGGTTTTACCTGTTGTGAAACTGCACAAGTGAAACAGGGCTTGGGTCTCTTGGTCTGGGCCTGTTGGACCCATAATGTGAGAACATTGAGATTTTGGGGTCTGGAATGTGCAGGCCCTGTAATTCCAGACTCTTAGTGACACCCAGCCACAAAGGCAAGTAACAAAATCCCACCCAGAGTTACTGGTCTAGATAAAATATGCCAACTCGTAGTCATGACTGTGGGAAATAGTGTAATTAGTTTACAGGATATGAGGCAAAGCAATAGGTCCTAAATTTCCCATTACTGGGAACCAAGCACCCCATTGCAGCGCTTGGCTTTCTCAAGGTAGCAAAGAGAGCAATCAAAAGCCTACCCAGGAGAGGTGGTGTGGGCCATTAATCTCCATTTGCTAACACACAATAATAACACTCAACAAATGATTGTCCAATCAGTGCTTTTTTGTTAGAAATAGGAAAAATACATTTATTACACACACTTCTAAATCATACTGCATTCATTTACAAATGTATGCATAAAACAGATTAAAAATGTCTTGGATTACATCATGAAATCACATTTGACCTCACAGGGTCATGACTCTCAAACTCACAGTGTCCTCCACATACACAAGACAATACATCACTGGCTTTATCAAGGGTTCACCATATCACAAGAGCAAGAAGTAACAATTTAAAAATACCACCCTTGTGTGTGTGTAAATGCAATAACTGGTCATAACAATATATAAATACAATTATTAACATATCTAAAGCATATCAACCTTGATCAGTTATCACTGTCAGCATTATTATCGCAAAAAATTATTTTGAAATGAACATAACATCTGTGTGCTTTTTATATACTTTCAGGCCTCTTAAAATGCAACCATTAAAACAAGCCATTGAGGGCGCCACTTTCAGGCCACGTAAAATGCAGCCATAGGACCAGCCTTTGGAGGCTGATGCACGTTATAGGTCTGTATCTTTTATACAAATGTCCAGGCCACAAAAAATGCACCCATCCTTTAGACAGCACTGCACTCCCAGCTGTAGAGCAAAAGCTCCTACTTTATAAGTGTTTCTAAATAAGGATGTAATTTCTGGAGGGGGGCAAGGATTCACTTTATAAGACTTTGAGGGGGAGCTGCTGCCCTCCTGAAGCCCCTCTCTGCACATGTTTACCATGGTTGGTGGTGCTCCTGTCCTCCTGGCACCACCACAAGACAGTAAAATGGATGTAAATTAGAAGTCCTGCAGGGCATTCTGGGGCACTCCCTCGAGGAGAGCAATACTCTGATATAAGTGGTTTTGGCTGCTTTCCTCAGTCTGTGTTGTGTAGCCTTGTGCTGCATTGCTTCATCATCAGGTGAGGTCTGATCCCACCCAGGACATCCTCAAGGTAAGTGGAACGGTGAGGAGTGCAGGGGAGCTCCCACGGTCCTGGCCCACTCCCTCACATCCAACCTCCTTCCTCAGCTGCTGCAGGAGGCAGTATGTCCTCCTCCTGCTCATGAACCATGCTGTCAGGCGGCAGTCCACTGTGGCCCCCCCCCAGACACTTACACAGGGCTGATGGAGGTGCTGTGGGGCCATTCTTGTGCTCAGGGGGTTGGGGCGCTAGGGCCCCGGATCAGTATTTCATCAGCTCCTGGGGAGATGGGAATAGGGTATGAAATGGGGAGTGGGTCCCACACATGCCCCCTCTTTGCAAATAATGAATGCATTCACACACTGGCCACTGGGCCCTGGCCCATCCCAGGGTAAAATGCAGGTGGGCAGTGGAGCTCTCTGTCACCCTGTCACTCAGGAAAAGATCAAACGTCACCAGCCATTAAAAAAGGGGCATAACTTAGGCCCCATTGGTCCAACTGGGATAGTCTTGGGCTCATTTACCTTCTGATGGCAAGCTCTAGCCACCAGGAAAAGTTCCAGCACGAATCCTGGTCTCTAATGTAGGCTAAGTTGCATGGAGCTGGTTCCACTGGCGTTGTACGAGGGCCAGTCTCACTGGCCCTTAGAGAGACCCACTGCTCCTGAGGTCACCTGGAGTCCTTTTGGGCATCACAGGGGTTCCTCCTTCCAGTTGTCCATGGCTGTTGTATTCCCAGGGTCCAGCAGCAAAAAACACTAACAGAACCAACAGCAGCTCTTCCTCTCTCTTGTTCAATAATTTTCAAAGGGGCTTGAAGGTTTAAAAACACAAACATTTCCGGCTGCATTGAAGTGACAGAACCCATTTTACAACCATGACCTTAAAGTTTTGAGTGGATATTGCAGAAATCTGCAAGTCCTTGAGGTTACTGTACACTATGGGCATGAATATGTGTTGGCTGGTGTGTCATCCCTTAGTGAGATACTGCCCCACCCAAGGACAGGCGGCCTGATGTTCCCACATCTGGAATTTCTGACTGAATTTAGTGGTTGGAAAAACTGAGAGGAAAAAACATGTGTGGATTGTGATGCAAGCACAGCCCGGCCCCAGCCCTCACTCCCTGCTTGACCCCTCCTAAGGCATAGAGAGCATACAATGCTTATCACTGAAACCCACAACCTTGCCTGCTATGTTTTAAATGACTCCTGCCCACCCGTACTTTACCCTACCTCTCATTTTACACCTGTACAGTGCAGGTAGTAAATAGGAACAAACGTGTCTCTAAAACAGGAACTGGATTTAGACCTGGTAATTCCAGATCCATATGGTATTCCCCATTATCGTCACAAAAACAAAGAATTGCTAGATTTAGATGCAAGATACCTGGACAGAATTTCATAATATAGACACACAATTTCTCTGGACTTCCACCGTCAGGCTGCAATGCTGCCTTGTGGTTGCTGGCCAGTTTGTCCTTTGTTCTGAGCATGCAATCGTGCCAGCACTTTTTACAGTTGGCCACTGTCCTCTTGACGTCTGCCATACTGCTGACCTTATCCACAATGGTCTGCCATATGGCCTCTTTCCTCCCTAATAGCAATCTTGAAGTGGCGAATAGCTGGTGTTGGTGCTTGGTAGCCTAGTTGATCTCCTCCTCACCAAACTTGCACTCCTTCTTCCTCTTCCCCTTCTCTTGGGAGTCTGTCTGGACATCCTGGCTGATACTGGGGATGTTGGGGTTGTCCTGGGGTCTCTAGTGTACTGGGTTTTCCATGTTTGCTTCTGGAGTATATCCTGTTGTTTCTTTTTCAAATGCAGAGTTATTTGACTGTTTTGTGATGCTGTTAGCACTCAAAATTGATGCAAGAACAGCTTACATCAAATTGCGTGGCACAATTCAGCCTAGCGTCACTTTTGCAGCAGTAGCATAATTTTTTATTCTGACTTGGCACACAAGCTAGCATCATTTTTTTGGACACAGACAAGATCATAACAACATGGTGCACTATTTTGTGAATTAAATGCAATCATTGCATTAGGATCTGTCATACTGAGGCATTACAATTTTTGAACATTTTTGATACACCGCTGCATTGCAGCAGCAATGCGTAATTTTTTGTTAACAAGGCAGCAGAGCCTATAAATGTAATATAAAATTTGAGGAAGACATAATGCACACAATTAAAGGAATTTTCTCGCAGAGATTAACACTAAACTATAATATTCCCTTGGCTGAAAAAGGTTGGCCACCATAGTTTATTAGAACCCTCCCACAAGGAGAAGATGTGAGTTTACTGTCTTTTTAGCTCCTTGTTCGAGAGCAAGTAAAGCAAGCATACACTGCAGACTCGGCTCTTGCACAAGCGACAGCACTATACAGCAACCATTTAGGCTGGGGTAGGGACTCTCCCAACCATGCAATACCTACAAGTTCCAGCACACGCTTGCAACCACATTACACCATAAAACATGAAGCAAAACCTTCTGTGAGGGAGATTCTCTAACAGTTTGAATACCAGGGAGTTACTGAATCCTGTGTATCTCCAATGAACAGCCATTTGTTACCAGTAACTAAGCTGGATCATTCCTATAGAAGTCTTAGATTTACAAAGTCATACGCGCACCACTGCAAAACAAAATTCACACAGGACAGCACTAATGAACAATATTGTCCACAAAGATACACAACAAACTTGAATATTTCAAACATTTGTTTCTGCCAAATTATAATGCCTGAAAGCAGGGATCTAGCCTTTTTTTTCCACACTCAGCTCTCAGCGCCAATTTTACTGACTTCCCCAAGTGTATTGGACCAGTCCAGGGCTGGTCTCTGCCCATGTGTCATCATTATTGCATGATATTGATCCAGAAGCATTGTTCTATTTCTAAGGAATATACCTGATGGATGATGATTTAAACACACGTTTAACAAGAGTGGATTACATTGTTTTGGGATTTGCTGAACATGGTTACAGATTAACTTTTAAGATAACACAAATTGCATTTCTCAGGGTCCTGTTTTTTGGAATACAAACTTTTGAATGAGGGGAAGAGCCTGGCACCATACTTTCTTGATAAGTGTGCACAATTGCAACCACCAAATACCATCATTTTCAATCTTGGCAGAACTTACACACCCTTTAATGCACAACGCATAAAACCACTTTATGATTTAATTTGTTCAGATTGTTCAAACAAGTATAGGACATGAGAACACACAGAAATACTTAGATAACTATAGACTGACATGCTTTATGCAAAACACCTAAGCACCCATAAAGACAAAATGAATGTGGTCATCCTGATAATTCCGGGTGCCACTGGCTTTACCTATGTCACACTCAATGAAGGTGACACAGTACCAATTGAATATAAATCACATTTATATTTTAATGCAGAAGTGTGCTTTGCATCCACTGAAAAATACTGACTGCAGGTCAGATGGCTGTCATTGAAGAAAGACCACTGGCTCAGGGAAAGCACATCATTGTCGTAACCCCAGTTCCATCTTTAGAGGCTGTCACAAAGGCTAGCGCTCCAAATGCCAAAGATGGATACAGTGGGCCACTTCCTTACCTGCCACTGATGTAGGCTACGTACTTGACCCAAAATTCCAAACTCAAGAGTTTCTACGGTACAAACTGGAGTAGTCCATGCCTATGGACATTATGGCTCCTGATCAGTATAAATACATTATTTACATGATGGTTCAGCTCAACCTGGTGTAGGTACCAAACATCAATACTCTGTGGCTTGTGCAGGTGTTTATGGAGTTATGAGGGATGGAGAAATCCACCCTCAACAGCTATTTATGCAGTCACTTTGGGATTGCACTGCACAGTAGCTGAACTTAAAGCATTGATTTTGGATCTGGAACATAGGGACCTCAAATTCTCAACAGTTATAGCATGGGTACTCGCAAACATTTCCCCAGGGGCCACTATTGCTTCTGGTATTTCAATTGAAATTAGCAATATCGAATCAATGGATTCAGAGACGCTAAAGGAAACACCATCAAGCATAAAGTGTATTCGGTATGGGGAAAAGGTGGCAGAACTGAAAGACAAACTTCTACGGGCTCATGTAATATGTACATTGGACCATAAATGTGTTTTAGATTACATGTTGTAGACAAATTAAAGGTTTCACAATTTAGCACCCACCACAGACACCCTTCTTAGGCCCAGAGTTAAGACAGCCTAGCACCTCATTGCACCACATAAGCGTCATTTATTATATTTACAAAGTGGCGTGATGCATGCATTGCGTCACTTTGTAACCCTTTGCACCACATTATGTCTGCATTCCCTTGTTAGGCAGACTGCAAAAATGGCCAGGGGCATACCATTGTTTTCCATGGGCCCCTATGTACTCTGCAGGATTAACAGCAACATTTTGGCTCTAATCCTACAGAGTACATCAATAGCGTCAAATATTTTGACGCTATTGCCCCTACCCTGTGCCATGGTGCACCATATATATTAAATACAGCGCACACATGGTGGCAGTAGGGGGCACTAAGGGGTGCAAGAAAATTGTCACTGCATTGGATGCAGTGTCACTTTTCCTAAATTTGGGCCTTAGTTCCAAACAAGCCTATGCAGTGTGGGTACCTGGACCATTGTGGGGCCTTAAATTTATATTTTGCACACCAGTACATTCTACTCCAGATTTCTTTAGGTGTGGCCACACGACTGACTGACACTCGCAGTGTGGTTAAAGGTTTGAAAGAGTTTATCTAGACATATATAATAGGTTTATTCCACTCGTACCTGGGCCCTGCTTTTGCCTCCAAAGCATAAAGGGATACCATGGAAACTATGGGTGTGGCTGTGCATTTTCATTCTCCTGATCATCCAGAGGGACATTCGATAGTCAAGAGAAAAAAATGAGACTTAACAGCTACAGTATTAGGTTCACACCATAATTAGATCCATCACCTGTATGGGATACAGAGGGCATTAAACAATCTGCCTAAAAGATCTTTGGGTGGTCATACCCCATATGAAGCTCTGTTTGTCTTACTGTCTTCCGAGATGAGCATTCTACTACGCATTCTGCCACTTTGGGAATGAGGGCTACACTAGCATCCACAGGCTTTATTCCTAAAGTTGGGGATCTAGTTTCAGAAAAGACTGTGGTGAAAAAAGAATTTGGTCCATCATACTGTACACTGGTGCCAGTCCATGAAACTCATAGTGCAAGAACTCTAATTGTACCCACACTTGCTAGTTGTACATTCAAATGCTTTGCCTCCATTAATCAAGTCAAATTGCATTATGTGGCTGATCCTACAAAGTAGGGCAAGAGGATTCCTGAGTAGTTCCCTGTCCCCTCTCACTACCATGGAGGAAATATCTCTTAATGTTTGTAGGAGACTGGCCTGGTTTGTGGTGGGTAGCTGTGGTACTTACACCTCACACCGGGTCCAGTTTTCCCTTATTAGTGAAATGTGGTCAGTGTCTAGAAGCCAGGCTCTCTAGTGGTAGTGTGGATGTGCAGCCAATGTCTAACTAGGAGACATGCAATATCACTACAGTAACACAGTACTTACACACATAAAAGAAAATACTCAGGGCCATATTTATACTTTTTGACGCAAAACTGCGCTAACGCAGTTTTGCGTCAAAAAAATTAGCGCCGGCTAACGCCATTCTGAAGCGCCATGCGGGCGCCGTATTTATCCAATGACGTTAGCCGGCGTTAGCCGCCGGCGCTACCTGGTGTGCGTGAAAAAAAACCACGTACACCAGGCAGCGCCGGCGTAGGGGGAAAATGGAGTATGGGCGTCCAGAAATGGTGCAAGTCAGGTCGAGGATAAAAAAATTGTCTTAACCAGATTTGCGCCATTTTTTTTCGACGCCCATCCCCCATCAACATGACTCCTGTCTTAGCAAAGACAGGAGTCATGCCCCCTTGCCCAATGGCCATGCCCAGGGGACTTATGTCCCCTGGGCATGGTCATTGGGCATAGTGGCATGTAGGGGGGCACAAATCAGGCCCCCCTATGCCACAAAAAAATAAAAAAAAATACTTACCCCAACTTACCTCTACTTCCCTGGGATGGGTCCCTCCATCCTTGGGTGTCCTCCTGGGGTGGGCAAGGGTGGCAGGGGGTGTCCCTGGGGGCAGGGGAGGGCACCTCTGGGCTCCTTCTGAGCCCACAGGTCCCTTAACGCCTGCCCTGACCCAGGCGTTAAAAAGAGGCGCAAATGCGGGGTTTTTTGCCCCGCCCACTCCCGGGCGTCATTTTTGCCCGGGAGTATAAATACCACGCACATGCCTCGGAGTCATTTTTTAAGACGGGAACGCCTCCCTTGCATATCATTAACGCAAGGGAGGTGTTCACGCCAAAAAATGACGCTAACTCCATGAACTTTGGCGCTAGACGCGTCTAACGCCAAAGTATAAATATGGAGTTAGTTTTACGTCTAATTTGCGTCGAAAAAAACGACGCAAAATTCGGCGCAAACAGAGTATAAATATGCCCCCCAGTGTTACCAAAATAAAGGGACTTCATTTAGGCGACACAAATACCAAAAATACTCTGGAGACTATACCCCCTTATGAGGTAAGTAATACACAAATTATATACACTACTTTAAAGAAATAGACAGGAAAACAGTCAGAAAACAGTGCAATTACTGAAAATCCCAATAGTTAAAAAAAGGTCAGGGGGAACACAAACCATATACTAGGAAACTGGAATGCGAATGTTGGTTTCCAACCTAGGCAAGTTAAGTGTGTAGAGGGGCGCTGGGAGTATTAAAAAACACCAAAGGTAAGTAATAGAACCCGCCCAGAGCCCAGGAAAGCAGGAGTAAATCAAAACAACTTTCCTAACAGTCCCAGAAGCACAGAAGAGTCCAGGGAGAACAGGAGCCCCTGCTAACACGGATGAAGGTGCAAGAATGGGACCACCATCAGTACTGCATCCAAAAAGACGGATGCGAGTTCCTGGTTGGTGCAGATGATGTCCCACGCTAGATGGATGATTGCAGTTTGTTTTGCATCACTGGAGTGCGCCAACAAGCCTTGGCAAGAACTCATGGTAATAGACATCCCAGCAGAGCAGGCCTCTTGTACATGAGGCCCACAGTGGCTTAACAGGTATTAGCATGTGTGACAGTGAGGTACGTATTGCACATGTGCCATGTGGTATGGTGCAAGAATGAGGCACATGAGTGCAGTCCATTGCCCCCAAAACGTGGAAATCCAGCAATGGCATAAAACCCCTGCTTATTTTCAAGTTGTTTCTGCTGTGTGTTGGGGAACATGAGATTCTGGGGTGTAAGGCTTCTGATGGCATCAAGGATGGAGAGGAGGAATGCCGAAAATGATGGCTGTGATATTCTCACCACTCTGGCAGTGACTCTGACTCTGTGTGGGGGTTTGGAATGAGCCAGACGTCCACATGTATAGTACTGCTTTGAGCTTCGCCTGTTGGTGTACCTTTAGGGTGTTCTCTGCAGTCTTGATGCAACCTAGTGCAGGAGCTGGGCAATAGAATCCCTCCTGAGCCTGTAATAGGTGATGACCTCCTCCTCCCTGAGGCCAATGAGGATAGCCCTCTGATGGTAATTATACTCCATTCTCCTGCACTGCCTCCGTTGTGTTGGTGGTGGTGGTCTTTTCAGTAATCCTAGATGCAGGAGGAATAGCTCCATGGTGTAGTTGAGCTTGCCAGAGTGTTTTAGGTATGTTCTGTTTATGTACCAGTGCCATTGTGTAATTTTTATGCCTGGGTTGGCGATGCGCAGGAATTTTGATGCATGTTGGACTCTGCGTATCATTTGTGTCACTTTCCCATAAACTTGATAAAGATGCGTCACTTTCCCATAAACTTGATAAAGGTGTGTCAGTTCTGATTCAGATTTTAAGAAGGAACACCTACCTTGCAAATGATTAATGTTACCTGACACAGCGGGTAAAAAATAATGCAGGGCAGAGAAAAGTTACACATTATGCCTAGTGCGTCACTTTGTAAATACGGAGTAGTGGATGCGCCGCTGCTGCGTATAAAAATAATGCAGTGGCAGTGCAAGGTTCTTGTAAATATGCCCCTGGGTATTTAAAAGCAACTGTATTCCAGTGGTCAGCAGATGACATCGCCAGGTGCAATTTAATTTTTGACAGGCAGAAGTAAGCGCCACGTGTTTTTTAAACAAAAGCGCTTTTAGTCAGCTCAGATTGTCAGAGTTAACATTAAGGGTAGGACTGGAAGACTACAAACTTGCTACAGTATTCTCATGCATGGGGGAAAATAACACATTACCACAGCAGGTCCCTATATTGAGAAACAGAAATCCCTCCTCTCATCCCACAGCAATCTTGATCGCTCAACATTAAGAAACTTCTATTCAAAAGTAACTGAAATATTCGGCAAGCCAAGGGGACAAGAACTTTATTCAAGGATAAGCAAACTTGGCCATTGACACGTTACAAACGCCATGCAATGTCACCTGTTTACAAATTATTGAGTGGCGTATAGAAGTTTATCAATTACTACCACTGAGAAATACATCCTTTTACCAGCTTATATATTTATAATCTAAAGGCAGACCCCACACCGCATGTATAAAACTCCTCCCCAAAGCTTCAAACCTACCGACCAGAAAATGTTTCGAACACAAAGTGAATTGAAACGTGGATCGTGGCAGGGAGAATACTCCATGTACTCACCATACTGCTGATGGTGGTTCAGTCACTTTAAAAGGCAACTTTTCTAAATTTTCTATATTACGCATTGTGTATGGTGCATCCTTGTTTGCATGTGAGATTGAAGGGCAAGAATAAGTCTTTTGAGTATGAGCTTCCAAGGCTTTCAGTTCGATTTCAGAACCTGTAATGTCTAACTTAGCTGCATTATAGATCTAAGCTGACTTTGTCCATGTTGTAAAAATGGCACAATCGCAGATGACAATATGTTGTTAAATGAGTAAAGGCGACCATATTTTCATCTCATCGTCAAAAGCTAATGCTTACTCTAAGTTTGTCTAATCTATTTGCCTCAAAAGAGCAGCAGGTTCCATTTGAGAAAGCTTCTATATTTCATTGTTTATTGCATACAAGAATCTTTTGGAGTATGGTGATCTAGGAACTAACAAGAATAGTTACCAATCCATGTCCTCAGTGAGGAGAGAGGTGTTCTTTTACAGCTGTCAAAGTGGAATGTTGCAACCATTGCCAACATAACTTGCCCATGCTGTATGTAGTAACAATCCCTGAAGGCCTGTCCTGATGCAACAAGGGTCCAGTTAGCTTTCTTTAAAACCCTCTGTAGAGTTTATAATATGTGCATGACAACCAATTGTGTCCACTGGGCACAATAACCAACCTTTGGGACCTGATAGTGTAGAATTAAATGAATAATTTCAAATGCATTCATTTCCCAACTATCAATTAGCCATCAAGGGCTAAGGATATTGGAAGGAAACAATTGATTTAAAATCAGTTTGGAGAACAAAAGACTGGCAAGTACAGGGCACGAGTACCTTATTTAAAACATGACTGATTCCATTACAGACTATTTTTCTTAATGACACTGTCCAGCAGATAACCCGCCTAGGTTCAGCAAAATTTAAAGACATGAATGTATTGCAAAATTCGACAATTGACAAAGTTTAGTTAATTACTCGGAAGACAGGGAATTCCTTCTCTGTCACTGATAGGAGGCCCCCAACAACTCCCCAAATGCCCCTCAGCCCCCCATTCTGCCTCCATCCACGCTCCCTCCTTCCAATCTCCCACCCCCCTACACACACACATACAGACACCACCATGCATACACACACCCTCTCACACAGGCCTACATGCATTCAAAGACGCATGCATCCATTCATTCATGCACAGATCAGCACCACATTCACACTGACATGCAGACACAAATTCACATATCCATACTTACACGCAAACAACACTACACATACATTCACATTCACGCACACACTCACACAATCATGCAGACACCCCCCCACACACACACAACTGACCCCCACCATCCTCCCCTGTCGGAAACCCAACTTACCTAGATCCAGGGGGTCTTCTGGCAGAGGACAGGACGGGGCGCTGTTACCGCCAGCAGCGCCCGCCTGCAGAACACCTCCAGGCAGTATTATTTTTCAATACGGCTGGAGGCGGTCTACTGGCGTGGCGCTGCTGGTGGTAGCAGCGCCACCTTAACGGCATCCACCAGCATGGCCATTATCGGATTTCCACCCTTCTTGTGGCAGAAATCCAGCTGTGGTCATTATTTGGCGGACGGATGTTAGCCGCTGCGATGGTCTTTTGTCGGCCGTCGCCGTAGCGGTAGGCAGTACTCACCACCAATGTCATAATGTAGGCCTATGTTATTTCACTTTACATTACTCAACTCTTTGCAACGGTATGCCATTATACTCTATGCTATTCCACTCAATGCCACTCCACTGTACTGAATGCCAAAAATACTGTATGCCGCTCCACTCTCCACTTTATGCTATTACTCTATGCCACTCCCACTCCACTCTATGCTATTCCACTCTTCACCACTCAACTCTATATCACTCCTCTCTATTCTACTCCGTTCTATAACATTCCACTCTATGCCACTCCACTCTACATCACTCAACTGTATACCGGTTTACTCTATGCCACTCTACTCTACACCATTCCAATGTATGCTTTTCCACTCTACACCACGCCAGTCTTTGCTATTCTACTCTATGCCACTTTAGTCTATGCTACCCTACTCTACACCACTCTACTCTGTGTCACTCCACTCTACACCACTCCACTCTATGCCATTCCACTCTATGCTATTCCACGGTATGCTGCAACACTATGCTACTCAATTATACGTATTGCAACTCTATACCACTCAACTCTATGTTACTCCGCTCTACCCCATTTTATTCTATGCTCTTCCACTCCACACCACTCCAATCTGTACCACTCTACTTTATGGCACCCCACTTCACTGCACTTAATGCCACTCCACTCAATGCTATTCCAGACTACGCCACTGGACTATGGCACTCTGCACACACTAATGTACGCTATTCCACTCTACACACCTCAACTGTAAACCACTCTATGCCACTCAACTCTATGCTATTTCACTGTAAGCCACTTGCCTTTGTGCCAATACACTCTATACTATTCTACTCTACTTTACTCCAAGGTACACTGCTCCATTCTACTCTACTCCATTCACCTCTTGGCCACTCTACTCTGTACCACTTCACTCTACACTACTCAATGCCAATCCACTCTACACTATTCTTGTATATGCCACTCTACATTATGCCACAGCACTGTATGTTTTTCCTCCCCATGCCACTTTACTCTATACCACTCTACTCTATGACACTCCACTCTATACCACTCCACTCTATGCTATTCCACTATACACCACTCCAGTCTACACCACTGCACTGTATCACAGTCAACTCTCTTCCAATCCACGCTACCCAACTCCACTCTATACTACTTCACTGTTCGTTACTCCATTCCACACCACTCAACCTTACACCACTGTACACCACTCTGCTGTATGGCAATGCACTCAATGCTGCTCCAGTATATACCACTCCACTCCATGCCACTCAACTGTATGCCACTCCACTGTACGCCACTCTACTTCACACTATATCATTGTATGAAACTTGACTCTACACCACTATATTCCACTCCACTCTGTGCCATTATACTCTATAACGCTCTGCTTTAGGCCAGTCCATTCTTCGTCACTCTACTCTTCTGTTTAATTCTATGCCACTTCACTCTACACCACTCTACTGTACACCACTGCACTCAACTCAACTCCATTGTATGCCACTCAACTCTATGTTATTCCACTGTGCATCATTTAATTCTACACAACTGTATGTCACCACACTATTCCACTCTGCTCTATTCTACTCTATATTACTCCACTCCATACCACTCAACTCTATACCACTCTGGTCTATTCCACTCCACTTGTTATTATTTCACTTTGTGCCACTTAACTCTACATAACCGTGAACTCCTCACTGTATGCTGTTTTACTCTACCTGACTCCCCTCCATGCCACTCCAATCTATGGTATTCCACTCTCTCCCACTCGACTGTACACCACTCTACTATACACTAGTCTGCTGTATGCCACTCAATTCTACACAATTAAACTCCATGGCACCCCACTCTACACCTATCCAGTCTATGCTATTTCACTCTATGCCACTCCATTCTATGCCTATCCATTGTACAGCACTCCACTGTACCCTGTTCTGCTATATGCCATTCCACTCTACAAAAGTGCTGTCAATGCCATTCCACTGTAAGCCACTCCACTCACTCCACTCCACAGTGCACTGTTCCACTCTACGTCACTCCACTTTAAGTCATGCCGCTCTACTCAACTCCATGTGATGCTATTAATTGTGTTTGACCAATGACTTTGTGTTTCACCACTGCGCATATTAGTTGCTCAATGTTCACCAGTAGCACATTATGGCCCTCATTCTGACCTTGGCGGGCGGCGGAGGCCGCCCGCCAAAGTCCCGCCATCAGGTTACCGTTCCGTGGTCGAAAGACCGCGGCGGTAATTCTGACTTTCCCGCTGGGCTGGCCGCGGTCGGAATCCCCATTGGAGCACCGCCGGCCTGTCGGCGGTGCTCCCGCGGTCCTCCGCCCTGGCGGTCTTTGACCGCCAGGGTCAGAATGAGGGCCTATATGTTTTGTTCAGTTTAGCTGCCTATTGGCTTTGACATGGCATTAGTCATTACTTTCTGTATTCAGTTTAGCCACCTATTAGCTTTGACATGGCATTAGCCATTACATTTTTTATTTAGTTCAGCTGCCTATTGGCTTTGACATGATACATTCTGTATTCAGTTTAGCTGCCTATTGGCTTTGACATGATATTAGACATTACATTTGATATTTAGGTTAGCTGCCTATTGGCTTTGACATGAAATTAGACATTACATTTGATATTTAGGTTAGCTGCCTATTGGCTTTAACGTAGGGTTAGACATTGCAGTTGAGACATTGCAGAGATGTCTGTGTTTTTTCCAAGCTGTGTTTTTCCACAAGATGGACCAAGCTGTTTTCTTCACACCAGACTTTAGCTGATAAGAGCACGTAGATTTTGTGTTTACCTCGCAATCCATTCTGAGAGCGGAATGGCTCAAGAGAACTGGCCATTCTCCAAGGTCGTTCAGATCTCACACTGAGTTTGCTTTTAAGGATGACTCTGGGCTACAGTGAGTTGGATTCGAATCTGCTTGACTTCAGGCTGGAGCTAGACGTCAGTTGCCAGTCTCCCGTTTGGGTAGATAATCTCTTTCTCGCAGTTGACCGGAGTCATCAACTTGCAGACCCCAGAAAGATGAAGCTGAATATAGGCCCTACTTTCCCATACGGTGATGAATTTTGACTTTTATGCTTTGCTTTGAAGTTATGATATAAATGTAATTACCTATATTTGCTGTGTACATTGCAACCGAGAAGTACTATGATATATTTTGCTTTAATTGCTGCGACTACTCTTTTAAACGTGTGCTTGAAATCTACTAATTTTGTCTCTCAAGAACTTGTGGGTGAGGGAGAATTAACAACATTAAAGGTCTTCTTTGAACTCAGAAGTGCATTCCAGAGAGGTTCTGTAAGCTCCGATAGGAGATATGTAGGCAAGCAGAACACTCCACTATATGTCACTTCACTATACACTGTTGTATTCTACATCACTTCATTTTAAGCCACACTGCTGTAAGCCATTCAACTTTATACCACTGAATTCTACCAAACTCCACATTACGCCACTCCACTGTACGTTATTCCACTCTACATCTTTCCACTCTATCCCACACTACTCTATGCCACTCCACTCTACGCCATTCAACTTTATGCCACTCCACTGTATGCCTCTCAACTCTATGCTATTCCAATCTATGCCACTCTACTCCATGATACTCCATTACTCTATTGCCACCCTACACCAGACACAAATTCAAACAAATACCTGAGCTCCACAGCAGGGAGTCATGGATGACTGTAGAATATTTCACTCCTCATCCCTTTGGGACTTATACCCACTGCTACACTTTAGTAAAGAACAGAAAAGGGAATGGGAAGAGATACAGTTCCCAGTTGTTTACTGTAGCCCTGGACAAGTGTTGGCTACTCAAGGAAATATAAATACACCAATTACTTCAGAAATTGTAGAGGATGTGAATACTATACACACAAAGACGCAAGCCACTAACATCTTATGCTATTTGAACTTTCTTGACTGCCTGCACTGTCCAACACATATATATTATTTCCGAGAACAGTTTTAAAACAAAAAATAATTTGCTTAGAACAATGTAAAGGATGAACTCATTGTTGAAATTGTACATTAACATTTTTGTCCTGCTGCTATCTTTAGCATTTGTCATGAAACTATGATTTATAAGTCCAACAAATATATAGTTCAGTGATTTGCATTTAAAAAAATAAACATATATGAATTTAAACTGGCTCCAGGTTGTAGTTACTTTCAAACAAATCATGCCATACTTTTAAATAATTTCCATAGTAAAGGTTATACTGTGGAATTATTTCCATTAGGCAAAGAAAAAAACAGAGCTTTCAAAATTATTTTTCCATTTCACATTACCAGCTCCTGAATAACTCTATTAAAAGTCTTCAAATTAAACCTTTATGGACTCAAGTCAAGCAGCAGGAAACTACTAAATCAAGTGATGACTTTGCAAATTCACTTTTAGCTAAGCAAATGAAAACTTGTAATCCAAAGGAAAATATAAATGCTGCTGAAATCTTCCTACTTGACATTTGTGAACTATTCAAGTCAAATAGCTGACATTAGTCTTCTCAATGTCTTCAAACCAAATGTCAGCAGGGTAGCTTGCACTGAAACAAGCCCATTGGAGAAATGGATAGTTTGGGAACAGTTTGATTCACATTCCTTAAAATGTCATTGCACCAGCAAAGACTGGAACACGATTCCAAAAAGTGCGTCAATATGGAGCTTTAACCTGCACAGTAGTTCAGTGCTGAAATTCCTTTTAATTCTGATTTGACTACTTCTCTGAAGGCAATCCCCGAACTGGTATTTGAGAATTAGACCCTGATTTATACTTTTTGGTGCAAAACTGCACTAACGCAGTTTTGCACCAAAATGCTTAGCATCGGCTTGCATCATATCTGTGCACCAGACAGGCTCCATATTCATGGAATGGTGCAAGCTGGTGCAAAGGGTAGGCTAGCGCCAAATATTGACATTAGTCGGGTGAGGCTAGTGGTATGGAAGAAGGGGGTTTTGCACCAAAAAATTATTTTAGGCAGGTTAGAATAAAAAGAAATGACTTTAACCAGGTTAGTGTCATTTTATGGCGCTAAACCTACCATGCCACATGACTCCTGCCTTAGGAAAGGCAGGAGTCATGCCCACCACCCCAATGGCCAGCACAGGGGACAAGGGTCCCCCGGGCATGGCCATTGCACCCTTCTGCTGTAGTGTGGTTAGTTTTACGTATTCATTGCGCTTTAGCTTCAGGCTTTAGGCCTTTGTGCATTTTGCCCTGAATATATTTTATTCATTTGCTAATAGCTTAGAGCCTCTGTGCACTTTGCTCTACATGTTTTTTATTAGGCTTCGTACTGTTATTTTTCAAATAGCCAGTTCTACGGTGTTGTTTTTTATTCATATCACACTGTTTTGCCTACTTCAGCACTGGAATTCTCCATAACATGTTTACTCTGTGCTTCAGTCAAGGATACAGTCTGGTACATTGCCGATAGACGTGGTAAGAGTTTAGACTGGGCATACCTGCGTAGGGACATTTTGTGATCACGCTGACATGTTAGTTATAAAATTACTTCCTTGTCCCAGTACACGCAGGAGGGAGATTCCGACCAGGGAACCACAACTTGACGCTGACTGCCTCGTTGCAGATGCTGAACCAAGATTACAGGTCTTTGCTCAGGTATGAGGGCTGATATCCCCACGGTGATCCTAATAGGCAAGCTGAAAGCTTAACATGCTGTGCTCTAAATAGAACAAGCAGAGGGAGAGTAGAAACGGTTAGGAATTATGATAGCTTTATTTCTATGTTTTACTCTCCTGGTTACTATATCCATTCTACTATTTTGTATTGTTCTGGTTATTGCGGCTCACGCCTTAATATCTAAAATACAGTCGTTTTATTAAAACATTATATAAAACTTATACTGTCTTTGTCATTTGTATATGAGACCATATTGTGAATGAGAGAGTTGGTTTGGATCTGAGTGACCACGACTTCCCTGAGAAGTTCCAAAGATGTCATGCGCTCGGCTGCCCAATCATTTCTTCCCCGCGGGAGAAATGAGGCACTGCTAGTTAGCCGGAGCAACAACCGGATTTAGGGTGACAGCGTTCCTTACACGTGGGTCAGACTCAGTCCCCCACACCGTTATCGATCCTGCTACCTAGAAATCCAGTAGTCTCATTTAGAATAATGAGAGCCCACGCGACATGGCGCCGCCAACGTTTGGTCTGGCTCTAATGTTTGGGTCCGACTGACTCTCTCGGTCTCATATATATTTTGACACCTCGGTTCCGTATGCGGAGACGTCCGTGGGGCTGAGGGTTTCCGCCGCCACGGCATAGGTGCTTCCTATTGCTTAGTGGTTGGTTGTTCAAGCTTGAACTTTGAAAGGAAAAAACCCCGATATTGGTGTGCCTTCTCTGACCTGCAGCCGTTTTTTATAAAATGGCGAATCCTAATGTAGTGAACATCGCAATTAATATGCGACATCCGCTCACGGGACATCTATTGACACATGGACTGACAGTCCAGGGGGGTCCAGTCACTTTTGTGGTGGACGCCCATGCAGCCTTTAGAACGGAACTTTTTTATTCTTGTGTCACTTTTCCAGCAGTGGATGGGGGAACAAATACTTTTCACGAATACACAGTTGCGAATGCCCCTGGACAATACAGGGCTTACGCTTATTTAGAAATACCTCTATCTTATCAAGAACACCATAATTGGCTTGATGGCGCCCTCCCACACACAATAGCACAAGTACGGTTAGGTCCACTGAGTAATGATGGTCCTACCTGGCCTTTATTGGCCACATATACACCACATCCTGCGGTTGCTCAATTGGCAGTGGTTGAAGTTCGTCGTCTATATACAGAATTAACGGCTACATATAGACGATTAGTTCAGTTTGTGATGCAGACATTAAATACGAATGCAGCGCGTGCTGCTCCAGCGCACCCACAGGCGGTGGTTCCGTGTCTTAATCCGGCCACTGTACACTCAGTTATGGGTAAAGCACCGGCTAAACGAGAGGAGACTCCGTTTTGGCTGGCGCAAAAAATTAATACGCTGGAAGCAGTATTTCCCCATACGGGACCTCAGGATAAACATAGAATTTTGACGATATGTTTGCCGTACGGGATGGTTCCTCCGGTGGACCTTTGTAATACCTGGGGCACGGTGTTTGCCGCGCTCTACACTACGGCACACGGTACACCGACATTAGCTAATTTACCGGACGTACTTAAGCAGATACAGGAAGAATATGAGGCTGCCCCTGCCTTGGATTTGGGCATGCAGCTGCTGGGTAATTTTGCCACAGTTTCTTCTATTATTTTGAGTAATCTCAAAGGAGAGGCAGTAGCACTAGCTGTGCGTATGTGTCTTCGGGATGTTCCGCTGCTTCAACAGGAGCGGGAGCTTCTGAGAATAATAGCGGAAACATAATCTAGTATTGGTCGTGATAGCCTAGGGGCTAGAC
The DNA here is from genome assembly GCF_031143425.1 of Pleurodeles waltl. Lineage (NCBI taxonomy): Eukaryota > Metazoa > Chordata > Amphibia > Caudata > Salamandridae > Pleurodeles > Pleurodeles waltl. The sequence continues at coordinate 47,133,440 of NC_090444.1, forward strand.
CACAAAAACCCCAGTTACAGGGAAAAAATAATAAAGATAATGCTAAACAGCAAGAACCTGAGGGTTCGAAAAAGCGCTGGGAAAAGAAACAGCAAACACCTAAGAAGGATGATGGGCAGTCTCCGCAACCGGAGACCCCACAGAATAAGTATAATCTCAGGAATAGGGATACTTTGAAGACGCCTGATAGATATCAATATACTGATACACGCCAATCTCGTTCCTTTCAGGACTCCTCGGAAAAGAGAAGTGAGAGAGGTGGGCGGTCAGAGCGGAGGACGGAGTACGTGAAACCGAGACAGGATTCACAACGCTCAGCGGAGGTTTCTATTAAACAAGAAGAGAAACCGCTGCAACAGAAACAGCAATTCAAAAAGAAGAAAGTGGCAGCTGTCTCAGTTAGACATGCCGCTCAAGAAGAGAGTTCTCTTGACGAACAAGACATGGGCGTTAGCACTGTTAGACAGCGCGGCAGAGGTCACAATAGTTCGCCGGAGTCTTCTAGAGCATCTGGAGGTGAAAGCAACTGATGACTTCATACAAGTCGAGACGGCGGATATGCGAGTCTCTGATCCTGATAGAGAATATGAAGTAACTCTGCGATTGGAAGGGGACATTGACCGTGTTATAAACGCCATTTTTTGGGACCATGTGGTAAAATCATATGATGTTCTGTTGGCCGAACAAGATTGGCCACCTGACTTTGTTCGCGACTGTCCGGTTGGGGAGGAGGTTATTACACTTTCCTTCTCACCACTTGTTCCGAGAGAACTCGCGGAGTCCTATAGTAAATCATGGGCTCTAGCACAGGCTCCTGCCTTGTATAGAAATAATGTGGGGTGGGACAGACAATCACCTTATCATGTAATACCGATAAAGGGCGAACCTCAGCCACAACCGCAATATCCTATCAAATTTGAAGCTAGGGCATCGGTTAGGAAAATTCTTTCTGAATTGGAGTATCAGGGCGTTATTGAGCCCTGTGTCTCGCCGATGAATAATCCCTTGTTTCCGGTTGCTAAACCGGACCATTCCTATAGGATAGTGGTGGATTACCGACATTTGAATAGTCATACACGCACATATGCAATACAGAATTCACATAGCGCAGCGCTTATGAATAATATAGTGCGTAAAAAATACAAAACAACATTGGATATTTCGAATGGATTTTTCTGCCAGAATATAGCGCCCGAGAGTCGGGACTATACCTGTTTCAGTGCGTTTGGCTCTCAGAAAAAATGTTGTCGTTTGCCTCAGGGGTATAAGAATAGCCCAGGACTGTTTTCGGCTCGTGTAACTGAAATGCTGCATGAGTTCGACCCTGAAGCATTATCATATGTTGATGACATATATCTGACAGATGATGAGATTCTGCAACATCTAAGGCGTGTATCGCGCATTGTTGTGGGATTTGCTGATATTGGCTATAAGTTAAATCTTAAGAAATCAAAGATTGCTTTCCTCAGCGTCATTTTCCTGGGATATGAGTTGTCGAGTGAGGGCAAGAGCTTAGCGCCACATTTTTTGGAGAAATGTGCTTTATTGCAGCCTCCTAATACGGTTCGGAAGCTCCAGTCATTGTTGGGGTTTCTGAATTTTGGCAGAACTTACATTCCTGAATATGCAACGCGTATAAAACCATTATACGAGTTGATTCGCCCTAATTTTTCGAGTAAACTTTGGACGATTGAACATACACACATACTGCGAGAATTACAGAGTGATCTTTTAGCAGTTAAACACTTACACACTCGGGACAATAAGACACATTTAGTGATCAGGGTAATACCTGGGGCTGTTGGGTTTACTTATGTCACCTTTAATGAAGGGGAGACTGTCCCGATTGCATACAAATCTCACTTGTATTCTGCTGCAGAGCAACGTTTTGCACAAACTGAGAAAATTCTCACTGCAGTACAGATGGCTGTTATTAAAGAAAGAACGCTGGCCCAGGGTCAACGCATTGTTGTCGTTTCCCCGGTTCCGGCCTTAGAGGCTGTTACCAAAGCGAGTGTTCCTAATTCGAAAGCTTTACACCCGCGATGGATACAATGGGCTACGTCTTTGACAGCCACTGATGTAGATTATGTATTTGACCCTAAACTGCAGACTCAAGAATTTCTTCAATACGAAATAGAATACCCTGTTCCTGCTGGTACATTGCCTATTGACCAATATGAAGTGGTCATGTATACTGATGGCTCTGCGCAACTGGCGGTTGGGACTAAACAACAATATTCTGCTGCATGTGCGGTGGTGAGCGGCACTATGGAGGGGGAAGTGTTCTGCCCCCGACATACTTATACTAAAACCTTGGGAGATTGCACGGCACAGCTGGCTGAGCTCAAAGCTCTATTGTTAGCGTTGGAGCACGCGGATCCAGCACTTTTAACCTTGCTGGTCTGTGACTCCTACTACTGTGTGCAGTCTTTCAACGAATATTTACACTATTGGAAGATGAATGGGTTCAGAGATTCTAAAGGCAACACCATTAAGCATAAAATGTTGTGGGGTAAGGTTGCGGATCTAAAGGAAACGCTTCCTAAAGTCCATGTTGTGCATACACTTGGACACCAGCGCGTTGGAATACACGTTGCTGGGAATACTTTGGCTGATGAAGCCGCGAAGTCGGCAGTGGCTGTCGCCACTGTGGCCGCAGTGACTCGTTCGAGTTCAAAACCAGACACAGAAATTTCAGCTGCCATACAAGCTACTGCTGATGGCACGCCCTTTCCTAAAGGATTTCCTTCAAAATATAGTTACTGCTTGAATGGTGCGCTAAATGCTACTGTTACAATTCCAGGCATTGGTGTACGTGAAATTCCCAATAAAATTGAGAGACCTCGATTAATTTCTGCAGCACATGAGGGGGTGGCTTCTGCACATGCTGGGGTGGCTGCCACAATTTCACTTTTACAGGCTCGTTACTGGTGGCCTGGTCTCTATAAGGAGACAAAACAGTATGTCCTTTGTTGTGACATTTGTCAACAAATTAAGACATCGTCGGCTAGACGCCCGCAGCAGACGCCCCTTCTGATTTCAAACAGACCATTACAGTGTGTGTACTTGGATCATTGTGGTCCGCTGACACCAGATAGTGCATACAAATATATATTGGTTGCTGTAGATTCGTGCTCCAGATTTGTATGGGTATGGCCACAACGCTCGGCTGACGCTCGCACTGTTATTAAAGATTTGCGCATCTTTGTCGATATATTTGCAGTTGCGGCTTTTCATTCGGACCAGGGCCCTGCTTTTGCCTCTAAGGCATTCAGGGACACCATGGCTTCGTTGGGGGTCCAACTCCAATTCTCGTCTCCATTTCATCCCGAGGGAAATTCTGTCGTGGAGCGTTTAAATCGTGATTTAAAGCAGTCCTTAACGGCCAGAGTTATAGGTACGGGTCGTGGTTGGCTAGCCCACCTATATGGAGTACAGAGAGCACTTAATAACTTGCCTAGAAGGTCACTGGGGGGTCGTACTTCATATGAGTGCCTGTTCGGAACACGAATGTATGTTCCTGATCTAGATGGTCCTGGTGTGGAGGCGGCAGATACGCCCTTTGACATAAATGATCGTGTCACTGTTTTGCAGGAGTTACAACAATTCCGTGAAGATAACTCTTCTGCCAATGCTGCCTCCTCAGGAATTAAGGATGAGCCAGTAACACCTACTGGTTGGATACCCAGGATTAGGGATCTGGTGCGTGAAAAGGTCGCAGTTAAAAAAGAATTTGGTCCTTCTTATCGAGAACCTGTCCCTGTGTTAGGGGTGAGCGGCACGAGAACTGTGATTTTACCGCCGCTGCGAGGGGCCAAAGGAAATCGCTTTGTTTCCATTGATAATGTCAAGTTACAACATGTGGCCGATTCTGCACAGCAAACCAAGGGGGACCCCCAGTAGTTCCGGAATCCCTCTCACTACTGGGGATGAGGTCCCGCTGCAGGTGATTTTCACCGACACTGTTTCCTCTCCGAGCTTGGGGAGGGTGGATGATGATCTTGCGATTGTTCCACCGACGGCGATTAATATGGAATCTTGTGATCAAATTGCTGTACGTTCTACTGATGTTTCTGAACATGTGGTTTATAGCGTGCCACGGCGGGAGCCTCCGTCTGCTTCTTCGTTCAGAGTTGCACCTTTTGCTAGAACTGCTTCTGGCTGCTTCAACGACGCTGATAATGATGGGTCCGGCTCCTCGTCTTCGATGTCTTCTGTCCACGGTCCAAGACGGCTGCTGGGATGGCTTAAACGAACATATTTTGTTTTTCCTTGGAACTATTTTTGGCTATTTTTGGCCGTGATGACTATATTATTATGGTTAGGATTTGTGGTTACTTTTTTTCTGATAATACATGGTCATTTTCTTCCTGATCGATCTGACATTGAGCACGTGGAGACTGTGTTGAAACCACATTTATCGTCTCATATGGTTCGAAGAGACTTGTCCACAGTGAACATTTCTGCTATACCAGTTCCGGATGGAATTGTGTGGGATAAAGTAATGTTTGATATATATGGTCCCACTGAATTGATTCAAATACCGTATGTCCTCAAATTATCAATGAATGATATTGTTATACCTGGCATTGTTTCTGATGATTGGGATGTGAAGACAGTAGATTCTATGCTAACGGATTTGCAATATTATACTGTCTATGACGATGAAGATGCTTACCAGTTTAGAGATAATCATGGTGACATGTTTTGTTACAACTATTATGGACACCACTTTATTCATAAAGCTAGTAGCCCTAAGTCCATGTTTAATTATGTGCAATGGGAACATTGCTCGACTCCTCCACAAGGGAGTTCAAAAACATATTATGACAAATTTGCATATTTTACTGGGCATGATCCGCGTAATGCTAGGTCCTACTATTTTAAAGTTACACCGTATTCTAATAAGCAAATCTTATTGACCGATACTAAATTACTGTATTCTAATTTGTTTGTATCTAAACTGTCGGTCGAAGGATATGAATACTGGTTGAAAACTGTTGACTTGAAAAGTGTTTGGGGTACGAAAAATTGGCAAATGCGAGGCAGGGACACGTTATTTAGAGCATGTATTATCCCTGAGCAGATGATTTTCCTCAATGACACAGTACAACAGACTAGCTGTTTGGGCTTAGCGACAATTAAGGAGTTAACTTTGCCTAGTATACCTGTCCCTTCTAAATTACAAAATTGGCAGCACTATATGAATGCTACTTTCGGTTACTTTACACATTGGGTCCAGAATGGTACACTTAACACTTCATCGTTACATCCAGGCGGGTGGTTATTATGGCCTGTAGACACTAATATGTGTCATCAACGTTTTGTCACCTCTTCAGGGGGGTTCAGGACTAGTAGGGCAGACCCTCGTTACGTTTCACCAGAACATGCTGATATTATAACTACATACAGTGTGGGGAAGCTTTGTCAGCAATGGTTGAAGTCCTCCACGCTGGATGCGGTTAAGTCACATCTCATGTTACTGTCTAATAATACTGACTTACAAGATTTTTTGTCAGGTCCCAGAGTACCACGGAAGAAAAGGTTCTTATACGAGGTTTATAATGAGATTTGGAAGCTTTCACAACAAGAGGCTGCAGCCCGGTTGAGGCAGATTGATCAAGCAAATCTGATGCAGACTTTGTCTGTTGTTGATAATGGCATGCATACCCTTTCTGAACGTGTTTACACGATTGACAGCATTGTGTCCTCTGCTATAGACATTATTAAATCGGACATGTCTTCTTTGTATCATGGGCAGAGTCAGACACGATCCATCATGCAGCTGGGTTGGACTCTTCAGACCTTGAAGGCGGGTCGCGTTCCATGGCAGCACGTTCGTGCCAAGGAGATCTTTATCTCTTTTAATTTGACTCGTCAACAACAACTGATGGCTAAAAAGGAAGCGACATATGTTATGTTAAATATTGAAAAATTTGAGAAACTGCCTTTCACGGTAGCTGAGATTCCGTCAGCTGAATGGTTGATCCATGGGGTTTGCCTATCTCTACTTTGCTATTTACTTCGTGTTTGAAGCACATTCCGGTGGGTAGATATGAACTATTGGGAGACAGTTACATACACGAGGTGTGGGACCTTCCCTTTCAGTACAGATGTGTTAATGGTTTGAAGGAGGTTTTTCTTAGCGGCAGCGAATGCGAAGCTTCTGTCAGCCATTCAATGGTTTGTAAACAGCTGTCCTTGCACGGGGCGTGTAATGCTTCGATTGCTAACTTAGCTTGTTATCTGAAGGGAGTTCCAGTCCCGGTTATTAAAAACACTTTCCAGGTGCTTTCTAACGGCAGTTACATTGTTCTTAACAGCGAACGCTGCTGTGGCATGCGTGCCGGAATAGTTTACATCGTCGTTAACAAGGCCGTTACGTGCTGCGGGAATGTGTTGTTTCCCCCCACTCAAATTAGGGAGGTAGCGGACATCTGGCCTCATATTGCTACTTCCAAGGTTGATTTCGACAAGTTGAGTCGGCTAAAAGCTTTATTGTTTCAAAAGCATGTGGCCCTTACATCTGCTAGCGAGACCTACGCACTTCAGGTGGCAAGGTCATCGGCGGAGATACAGTCCCTTTTGAATACTAACTTTCCGACTCACTTCGGTGAACTTGTGGGACGTATATTTAATGCATCCAGCACTGCTCGTATTGCACATTTTTTCAAAGTCGTTGGTGTTGGTTTTGCTAATACCTTCTCTTCCATATTCGGTTTGATACCTTCGGCTATACATTCTATTTTCTGAAGCATTTTTGGGGGTTTCCCGATTACTTTGGCTTTATTAGCTGGAGTCTTGCTGTTATTGCTATTTTTTCGCAATGGCTGTCCCGTCACGACGAGATCCTGTACTGCTGCTCCCATCAGCGCAGCTGTGTCGTGAACGCATGATGCAGCATTTTGGAGCAACACTCCTGGGACAATTGGAGTGCGACTGGTCTCTGTCATTCAGACCGGTTTTGGATTGTGTGCAACCCGTGTTTCGGTGCCTTTGGTGCTCGTTTGAACATGCACTGGCTCTCTGTCTCTCATTGCAGCGCCCTCCGATGGTCGATGCTGATCTGTTGATGTTCCCGATGAGGGCTCATTCCCAGACTTGTGCACTACGGATGCGCTTGCTTCGTGAGGCAGTTTATGAGATTCCCTTCCTGGAGGAAGATGGTAGTGTCTCTTTCATAGGCCCTACACGGGGTGCCGCCCTGAATGGTTTTGGGGCTTTGGATCACACCTGCTCCATGGTACTTTGTGGCGTGGATCTTCCGATATTGACATATATCGAAGTGGAGGAACTCCTACTTTCTATTGCTTCTGTCTGATGATTGGATTTTACAAAATTGACACTATATTGAATTTGGCTATGCTCACATGTTACCTAAATTTATGACTTTGTTGTCTTCTCACCTTGTCGAAATACTTGTTTTAGATATTGTTTATATTTAGGGCATCCTTTTATGTTATTGGAACCACTTGCTACCGACAAGGGGAGGGTGTAGTGTGGTTAGTTTTACGTATTCATTGCGCTTTAGCTTCAGGCTTTAGGCCTTTGTGCATTTTGCCCTGAATATATTTTATTCATTTGCTAATAGCTTAGAGCCTCTGTGCACTTTGCTCTACATGTTTTTTATTAGGCTTCGTACTGTTATTTTTCAAATAGCCAGTTCTACGGTGTTGTTTTTTATTCATATCACACTGTTTTGCCTACTTCAGCACTGGAGTTCTCCATAACATGTTTACTCTGTGCTTCAGTCAGGGATACAGTCTGGTACATTGCCGATAGACGTGGTAAGAGTTTAGACTGGGCATTCCTGCGTAGGGACATTTTGTGATCACGCTGACATGTTAGTTATAAAATTACTTCCTTGTCCCAGTACACGCAGGAGGGAGATTCCGACCAGGGAACCACAACTTGACGCTGACTGCCTCGTTGCAGATGCTGAACCAAGATCACAGGTCTTTGCTCAGGTATGAGGGCTGATATCCCCACGGTGATCCTAATAGGCAAGCTGAAAGCTTAACATGCTGTGCTCTAAATAGAACAAGCAGAGGGAGAGTAGAAATGGTTAGGAATTATGATAGCATTATTTCTATGTTTTACTCCCCTGGTTACTATATCCATTCTACTATTTTGTATTGTTCTGGTTATTGCGGCTCACGCCTTAATATCTAAAATACAGTCGTTTTATTAAAACATTATATAAAACTTATACTGTCTTTGTCATTTGTATATGAGACCATATTGTGAATGAGAGAGTTGGTTTGGATCTGAGTGACCACGACTTCCCTGAGAAGTTCCAAAGATGTCATGCGCTCGGCTGCCCAATCATTTCTTCCCCGCGGGAGAAATGAGGCACTGCTAGTTAGCCGGAGCAACAACCGGATTTAGGGTGACAGCGTTCCTTACACGTGGGTCAGACTCAGTCCCCCACACCGTTATCGATCCTGCTACCTAGAAATCCAGTAGTCTCATTTAGAATAATGAGAGCCCACGCAACACTGCCATGTATGGGAGCCCATTTCAGGACCCCCTATGGCACTTAAAAAAATTAAATAAAATAAAATACTTACTTGTTCTTACCTGGGATGGGGTCCCCCATCCTCTGCAGTCCCTCTGGTGTGGGTGGGGGAGTCCCTGGGGCCTGGGGAGGGCACCTGTGGGCTTATTCCATGGTGTTCCACCATGGTAATAGGCCCACAGGCCCCCTAGCGCCTGCCCTAACCCAGGCATTAAAAATGGTGCAAAGCAAGACTTGCACCATTTTTTGACCCCTCCTCCCTCCTGTGCACCATTTTTACATGGGAGTATAAATATGGCGTTAAGGCCATAGAGTAATTTTTTGCACAGGAACGTCTACCTTACATCTCATTAAGGCAAGGTAGGTTTCCACGTCCAAGAAATGACTTTAACTCCATAAATTTGGCGCTAGACAGGTCTAGCTCCAAAGTATAAATATGGAGTTAGTTTTGCACTGAGTTAGAGTAAAACAAATGATGCTAGTTCAGTGCAAACAGAGTATACATATGCCCCTTAGTTTCTTGTTGAGAGTTTCAATAAGGAAATTAACCAAAACAGCCAATGAGTCTGCGCAAACCTTTTCAAAACATAACCAATACAGAATCTTCACTTATAACAACATCACTCAACTCTATCCTATTTCACTGTACTCCACTTGATTCCACTCTATTGTACTCCACATCACTCTACTTTATGCTGCTCTACTTTACGCCACTCCACTCTGATCTACACTGTTCCATTCTTTGCCACGCCACTCTATGCATCTCTATGCCACTCCACTCTCCCACTCTGTGCTACTTGACTCTACACCATTCTATGTCACTCCAGCCTATGCTGAATTATATGTAACTATGGCATCAGAATGCCTTGCATGAGGAGCTCCCAACATAGTGTTTCAGCATATTGAGTAAAATGCCGAATGAATCCTTCATAGATGAGAATATCATAGGTAAAGCCATATCATAACAACCTCAAGGGTGTAACATCCAGAGTTACACCCACCCAGTATACCACAACATGGGGGTAAGTTTCTCATTCTGAAAAGTGATTCTGTGTGTGTCCCATTGCAGTACAGTTGACCAAAACAAAAATCAAGCAAAATACCAAATTGAAAAAAAATCAGTGTCCATAGTGGACTGTCTGCAAGTCAGATTCTGTGGCTGACCCCTACTATGTATGACTGGAGGCCATGCATAACGAGCTCAGATTCTTCTGTATGGTGGGGGTGGGGTAGATCTGACCCTAACCCATGGAGAGTAGGGGGGCAGGGTCTGCACCCCACCAGTACAATGTAACAACCAAAGGCCATACACTGCGAGGGTTACACATCTGTGTAGGATGGATTGCAGGACCTGGCCCAAGGGCAAGCTTCTCTCTCACTCTGGCGCTCCACTGTGCATCACTTAAAAAAGTCTATTGATAATAAAGCTTAGCATTAGGCCTGTGAGGCATTGCAATATATCTCTGCTGCATACAATCAAAGCAAGTGCACAGTGGATTTTGGGTGTTGGCATAGGTTAGGAAAATGAGTCTGCATTAACAGCCTTCAGGAAAGGCAAGATACCCAACTCCATAAATCATATTATGCAGTCACCCCAATCAATTTTCATTGGTCTAGAGGCCATGTGCTGTAAGGTTTAAGTTGTCAAGCTTTCTACAGAGACTACAACTCACAGTTAAAGTGTCTAGGTAATAATGGTTAGTCATAAACAGCAGCTGGGATGCAAAAGGCCCACGTAAAATATAGGAAAAATGCTTTCAAAGAGCCAGAATGATGATAACAGTAAAATCTGGCTTAAATTAAATTCATGATTTTACTTAGGGCATTTTGGACACAGAGTTTCATATATTATCTTAGAATTAGTAATCAAAATACGCCTGGAATTGCGACACAGAAGTTGGAGACCTTACTCCCATACTCTTCAGCTGTCCCTCTCTCAATGATTTCTGGAACAAACACTTTGACCACATGTTAGACATTGGATTTCTGGTTGACAGGGGTATGCAGCCTGTCCAAGCAGGAACTCCAATCCTAGTCAAGGTAAGTCAGATACTTATTAAACTTTTACCTGTGCTTACTCTTTGGTAGCTTGGCAGGTAACAGTCAGGCTTAACTCAAGGGGCAAGGTAAAACAAGACCAAAGCGACAATAAGTAGAAGTCGAGACATGAATTTTTAAAGATCAAAATGCAATATAGTGCTTAAGAGCATAAATTGCAAACCTGAGATATTGGGTCGCACTAGACTGGGGTGAATCCAGTGGTATGGTTTAGGCCTACCATGAAGGAGAGCGGGTCGGATACGGTCCCAGGTCAGTCCTACTGAAGTTTTACCTTCTCAGAATTGAGCTGAGTCCCGTTTGTGGGCAAGAAGTTTTCTGGGAGTTAGGAGAGCTTCTCTGGCTGTGGTCTGTGGGTGTGAAGAGTCGGCTGGGTGTCGCAGACAGGCAGACTGGAGCCTCAAGTTCATGAGTGGCGATGCTTGCTGTGTGAAGAGACAAACTTGCAGTGGCTCGTGCTGATTCTTTATGCTAGTGGCGTGATTCTGGTACGTGTAGGTCACTTCATGGTCGCCAAATACCCAAAAGATAGATTTCTCAAGCCACAAAACCACTTTTAATGTTCAAGCACTGGAAGGGCCTGTTGGGGGTCAGAAGCTGGTTGAAGACAGGTACAGTAGCTGTAGAAGGTGAGTTGAAAGTCCTTTGTTTCCCTAAGTCAAGGTTGTGTGTGGCTGTGTAGAGGAATTGCACAAGCCCAGCTGTCACCGAACCCCAGATGTGTATTGGAGACGCACAGAAGGCACCAAATGGCTAAAGTAAGAAAATGCAATATTTTCAAAATATGGCATTTTTAGAACTGCAGTTTTAAATCTGACTTTACAATAAGTTGTGATTTTCAATTGTGATTTCACAGACACCAAACATGACAATCTATTCTCTTCCAGACTGGGAATTACATTTAAAGATAGTTGTTAGACCTGGCATCCTTGGCATGGTCTCCCCTGTCATTTTTGCCCCTGCTTCCAATGTTTTGACTATGTGCTGGACTCTGTTTTTGCTGTTTTTGGTACTCTGGACACTTTACCACTGCTGATCAGTGCTTAAGTGCAAGTGCTCCCTGTGTAAATGGTATGTGTAATTGGCTTTTCCATGATAGACATATTTGATTTACAAGTAAGTGACTAGTAATGTGCACTAGATGTGCCTCTGGCCTATAAATCAAATGCTACTCCAGGGTCTGCAGCACTGATTGTACCACCTCCATGAATAGCCCTGTAAACATGGCTCAGACCTGCCACTGCAGTGTCTGTGTGCAATTCTAACCTGCCAATTCAACCTGGCAAGTGCACCCACTTGCCATGCCCAAACCTTCCCTTTTTACATATGTAAGGCACCCTTAAGGTAGGCCGTAGGTAGCCCCATGGTCAGGTTGCAGTGTTTGTTAAAGGTGGGACATGTACTGATGTGTTTTACATGTCCAAACAGTAAAATACTGCCAAATTCAGTTTTCACTGTTGCAAGGCCCATCTCTCTCATAGGTTAACATCTCAAAGAGATTGGACTGAGCTTGCCCCCTGGTTTGGAGTCTCAGGGCCATCAAAGTCTTCATCTAACAGCACCTGGACTCTCTGCTGAGACTACTTCCCTGGGCCCTGGAAAGGTGAAGCTGGTAGAGCAAGGACTGAAATCCACGTACAGGAAGCCATGTGGGGAAAATTTGGATGCACCACCTGCAACACGGCTGAAAAACAATGTGCCATCAGCTTTGCAGCTGGAATCGACGCACGACTTGCATCGCGGCTGGGAAATCGATGCATAACCTGCATCACAGCTGGAGAAACAACTCAATACCCACTTGCAGCTGCTGAAAACTATGCAAACCCCGCGCAGTGCGGTCTTCCATCTTCGTGTGTCATATTTCTCAGGCATCGTCACTGGGCATCAAAGTCATTGTGAACCTGTGCAGATCCGAGGTGCCCCATCTGGAAATCGGCGCATCGCTCTCTTGCGGAAGGGAACAATGATGCATTGCCGACCCGACCAGAGAAGAAAGGATGCACAGCCTAACGTGCAAGTACGGAATCGACCCATTGCTGACTTTTCCGATACACAATGGCCGCATGGCTTTATTTTTGATGCAATCCAGGTATTTTGTGTAAAATCAATATTTCCTTTGTTTTCTATATTTTCTTTTGAAAATTCATATCTTGACTTGTGTATGTTGGATTTTTGTTGTTGTGATCTTGTTTAATTTAGATACATATTGCCTATTTTCCTAAACTGGTGTGGTATCCCTTTTGTAGTGTTTTCACTGTATTACTTTGTTTGTTGGTACCAATATATTTACTCATTGCCTTTGAGATAAGCCTAGCAGCTTGTGCCAAGCTACCAAGAGGGTGAGCAGGGGTTGTCTTTGGAGTGTAACTCCCTTACACTGACTAGAGTGAGGGTCCCTGCTTGGACAGAGAACAAACTGACTGCCAACCAGAGACCCCATTTCTAACAGTATCCCAATCTTTTTCCGATGGGAGAGATAGGCCTTGCAGTAGTGAAAAGCGAATTTGGGAGATTTTCACTAACAGGGTATGTAAAGTGCATGTCCTGCTTTTTTAATACATTGAACCCTGCCCTGTGGGTCACATAGGGCCAACTTTAGGGGTGATTTATATGTATAAAAAAGGAAGGTTCAGACCTGGCAAGAGGTTTATCTTGTCAGGTCGAAATGACAGTGTAAAACTGCACACACAGGCACTACATTGGGAGGTCTAAGACATGGTTAAGGGGCTAATTATGTAAGTGGCACAATAAGTGCTATTGGCCCACGAGTATCATTTCATTTACAGGCCATGAGCACATGTAGTGCACTTTACTAGGGATTATTAGTAAATTAAACATACCAATTTGGTATGAGCCAATGGTACCATGTTTAGAGGAAAGAACACATGCACTTTAGCACTGGTTAGGAATGATAAAGTGCTGAGAGCCATACAGCCAACAAGAACAAGGTCAGAAGAAGAGGAGGAAGAAGGCAAAAAAGCCTGGGGTGACCCTTAAGAGAGGGACATTTGACAATACTACATTTGTAAACTTTTCAGAGTGTTCCTGCCAAATAATTGTGCACACACTTAGGTACAGCTCTTGACTTGTCCTAATGTAAACTTACCACCTCAGATCTGCAACTGTTAGATTTGATGTTAGGTTTAATGTTCGCACTCAGTAATAAAAAATGTTTTTTTAAGAAGAAATACTTTAAGGACCTTGCAATTCTCACTTCATCAGAATTACTGTTCATTGGAAGTCTAGACAATATAACATTTCCATAGTCCATTTAACTGTATTTGAAAAGCGCTATTTGGCAGAAACTTGCTTTATATCTCACAAACATGAGACCTCCATAAGCACATACCATTATTCTGCCCAAGTCCAGATTGAGGGCCTGATTCATAGTTCGGAAGACTAATTAATGTCCATCAGGGCGACAAAGTAATGTACTCCGTCATCCTAACAGACATCCCATCCCTCAAAACTAGAGATGTCTGGCAGCCCCACAACAATCTCTTTTTCAGGACCCACCATCATGGCAGTCCGTGAGAATGTTGTAAGAGTTTGACGTACAGCTATGTCAACCAGAGCCACCATCTGTCAAACTTTTACATTGTTTTACTTTTTTAAACAACAAACTCCAGAAGCTGGAATTTGTTTTTGCAAAAAGTGACCCCAACACTCCAGGAGTTTTCTCCAGGGGGTCATTTCATTTTTTTTTCTCTCCATCACACCCAGTTTCACCTGGCACTGAAATGAACAAAAAACAACATCCCAACACTAAATAGTGCAGGCAGTTGGATGGTTAGCATCCAATGGCCCATACTCTAAGCGTTGTCAGAGTATTTCAGCAAGGGTGCATGGGTGGGTTCTGTTGTTGACATACTTTCTGTCTGCTAGCCTTTAAATAGCTTAGGTAAACCAACAGTTTGGCGGATAGAGTACTCCATTGACATTGCAACTGAGAACACTTTTCACAAAATGTTAAATCTGCCCTTTAGTTCTAACATTAACTCATTGCATTTACAGCCTTAAATGATAAACTTTGCTGGACATTAACAATGCAATAACCTTTGTGTTGATTGCATACCTGTATCTCAGTTCTTATTTATATTTCCTTTATCACAGTGTTTAATGAAAAGAAATGTTGCTAATGTCTGATATTTTTCTCTGTGGATGCTAACAAAAGTAACCACCTAATGAGGCTCTGATTTAGAGTTTGGCCGACGGGTTACTCCGTCACAATGTCCACCGTGTTACAACTCCCATAGGATATAATGAGATTGTAATACAGTGGACGAAATATACATAACCTCATGGATTTAAGTGGAATGAAAAAACTGGGGGTTCTCACAATGGGGCATGGCCGGTATAATTAAGGGCGTGACTTAAACACGTAAATAAAAAATCTGTGCTTAGCATTGTGTGCACCCGACTGGTATTTTGCTGCTTCTGCCATTGCTTCCAGATGTATCATACAACCAGTAACATTGAAATAACCACTCTGTAAATTGGTCACCTGGGAAAAAGCTCTGATCTTTTAAATTGTTCAAAATAAATGAATACCATGACATAGTGCATCAGGAGATTGTACCTAGAATACAGCTTTGGATGCACCATGAAAAGTTGCCTTGTGATTTAATGTTATTTACCTATGTGCTTCTCTTTGAAATCATCATGAACAGGATGTATGTCTCCCACTCTCTTTTGGGAGGGAAACATAATCCTTGAGGAGATGATTGTGTAACCCCGCCCTGATTATGACAACTATACTGATGTTTGGATCACTAATGATGTAATATTTATGTCATGGTTGAACACAGAGGAGGGTGTGGTCGAGCCAGCAGCCAAGATGGCTGCTCGATAGCTTTTGCTGCATAATGGGCCTGCAGCGCTGCATTGGCCAGATCCTAGCAGCCTTGTACTTGGAGACGTGTTGTGCCTGGCGGGGTGCCTTACATCCGCTGAATTATGCTGTGGGGTGCACCTTTTTCATCGATGATATCTGCTGGCCCAGCCTGCCTTGAAGGTCCAGCAGAAACAGGGGCTACGAGTGGGCCTGAGGCCTAAGTCTGCCAGGCCTTGCAGGGCTCCCGCTACTACTCTGCAACATTTGTCGTCTCTCTCTTGACTCCAGATCTGCCACCTTCATGAGCCAGATCAGGGTGGGCTCATGCCACCCTGATCTGACTTGCTACACCCCCCTGCGGATTGCATGTGGCCCCCCTGCACACCAACATTTACTACTGCACTGCTGAGATCCCTTGAGGAGTCTATGCTGCCTACTGGGTCTCCCTCGGGTCACCCCCAGTGTCTCTGCCTGCTGCCTCTACCCTCCACAATGTAGTCCTCCTCTTTGACCCCACCGCCAGTCCCTCTCACATTACAGTCATGGTCTTGGGTGACAATTGTCAACGTAAGCTCCCATTCACCATGACTAAAGTGACAGAGACACCATCTGTCGCCATTACAATGGAGCTGGGATTCACTGTCACTGCTGTCACAGTGGACTCCCTGCTGTCTAGGATGAATGCCATCATGGTAGAGCTTCAGGTGGGATTCCGCACCATAGATGATAGGCTTGACACCTCAGTCGTCCGTCTCGACCGCAATGGGAAGAGATTGGACAGGCACTAGATCAGGCTAGACGTGGTGGAGGAACGTATTTCAAGTGTGGAGGATGTCTCTGCTACAGTGACTAAATGGATCTACAAGCTGGAAAAACTCCTCAAAACATTGGCTATAAAAAAACAAGGACCTGGAGACCTGTGGGTGACACAACAATATCCGTATAATGGGAGTGGCCGAATCCACAGACACTGTGCGACTCAACATCTTTGTGGAATGCCTCCACATGGATTCATTTGACCATCAGAGCTTTACCTTTCTGGTTGAGCATGTACATCAATCCTTAGGCCCCCACCCCTTTCCAGGAATGCACTGAGACCAATCATGGCCAGACTACTGAACTTCCAAGACACTGTGCTCAGTTTGGTGCATGAGTCTAGCCCGCTGAAGTGTCAGGGCTCAGCTATCTCGATATTCCCAGACTTCACCAGTGCGGTGCAGTAGCCCAGCCACAAATCTGCAGAGGCCAAAGTGGCTTTAAGGAAACTGGGACTCCCATATCGTATGCTGTACCGGATGCTCTTGCGGGTTGATGATCACAGCAGAACCCAGTTCTTTGACACCCTGTAGGAGGCTGGACTGGCTTGTAGTGAGTACCAAGGGGTACTTACACCTTGCACCAGGCCCAGTTATCCCTTATTAGTGTATAGGGTGTCTAGCAGCTTAGGCTGATAGATAATGGTAGCTTAGCAGAGCAGCTTAGGCTGAACTAGGAGATGAGTGAAGCTCCTACAGTACCACTAGTGTCATATGCACAATATCATAAGAAAACACAATACACAGATATACTAAAAATAAAGGTACTTTATTTTTATGACAATATGCCAAAAGTATCTCAGTGAGTACCCTCAGTATGAGGATAGCAAATATACACAAGATATATGTACACAATACCAAAATATGCAGTAATAGTATTAGAAAACAGTGCAAACAATGTATAGTTACAATAGGATGCAATGGGGACACATAGGGATAGGGGCAACACAAACCATATACTCCAAAAGTGGAATGCGAACCACGAATGGACCCCAAACCTATGTGATCTTGTAGAGGGTCGCTGGGACTGTAAGAAAACAGTTAGGGTTAGAAAAATAGCCCACCCCAAGACCCTGAAAGGTGAGTGCAAAGTGCACTAAAGTTCCCCAAAGGACATAGAAGTCTTATAGGGGAATTCTGCAGGAAAGACACAAATCAGCAATGCAACAACAATGGATTTCCAAACGAGGGTACCTGTGGAACAAGGGGACCAAGTCCAAAAGTCACAAGCAAGTCGGAGATGGGCAGATGCCCAGGAAATGCCAGCTGTGGGTGCAAAGAAGCTGCTACTGGACAGTAGAAGCTGAAGATTCTGCAGGAACGACAAGGGCTAGGAACTTCCCCTTTGGAGGACGGATCCGTCACGCCGTGGAGAGTCATGCAGAAGTATTTTCCTGAAGAAAGACTACCAACAAGCCTTGCTACCTGCAAATCATGCGGTTAGAGTTTTTGGATGCTGCTGTGGCCCAGGAGGGACCAGGATGTCGCCAATTGCGTCTGGGGACAGAGGGGGCATCGAGCAAGACAAGGAGCCCTCTCAGAAGCAGGCAGCACCCGCAGAAGTGCCGGAACAGGCACTACAAAGTGGAGTGAAACGGTGCTCACCTGAAGTCGCACAAAGGAGTCCCACGTCGCCGGAGGACAACTTAGGAGGTCGTGCAATGCAGGTTAGAGTTCCGTGGACCCAGGCTGGACTGTGCACAAAGGATTTCTGCCGAAAGTGCACGGAGGCCGGAGTAGCTGCAAAAGTCGCGGTTCCCAGCAATGCAGTCTGGCGTGGGGAGGCAAGGTCTTACCTCCACCAAACTTGGAATGAAGAGTCACTGGACTGTGGGAGTCACTTGGACAGAGTTGCTGGATTCAAGGGACCTCGCTCGTCGTGCCGAGAGGAGACCCAGGGTACCGGTGATGCAGTTCTTTGGTGCCTGCGGTTGCAGGGGGACGATTCCGTCGACCCACGGGAGATTTCTTTGGAGCTTCTAGTGCAGAGAGGAGGCAGACTACCCCCACAGCATGCACCACCAGGAAAGCTGTCGAGAAGGCGGCTGGATCAGCGTTACAGAGTTGCAGTAGTCGTCTTTGCTACTTTGTTGAAGTTTTGCAGGCTTCCAGCGCGGTCAGCAGTCGATTCCTTGGCAGAAGGTGAAGAGAGAGATGCAGAGGAACTCGGATGAGCTCTTGCATTCGTTATCTAAGGAATTCCCAAAGACAGAGACCCTAAATAGCCAGAAAAGAGGGTTTGGCTACTTAGGAGAGAAGATAGGCTAGCAACACCTGAAGGAGCCTATCAGAAGGAGTCTCTGACGTCACCTGCTGGCCCTGGCCACTCAGAGCAGTCCAGTGTGCCAGCAGCACCTCTGTTTCCAAGATGGCAGAGGTCTGGAGCACACTGGAGGAGCTCTGGGCACCTCCCAGGGGAGGTGCAGGTCAGGGGAGTGGTCACTCCCCTTTCCTTTGTCCAGTTTCGCGCCAGAGCAGGGCTGAGGGGTCCCTGAACCGGTGTAGACTGGCTTATGCAGAATTGGGCACCATCTGTGCCCATGAAAGCATTTCTAGAGGCTGGCCTAACACCATTTTCCAAAGGGAGAGGGTGTAACACCCTCCCTCTGAGGAAGTCCTTTGTTCTGCCTTCCTGGGCCGAGCCTGACTGGACCCCAGGAGGGCAGAAACCTGTCTGAGGGGTTGGCAGCAGCAGTAGCTGCAGTGAAACCATGAGAAAGGCAGTTTGGCAGTACCCAGGTCTGAGCTACAGACCTGTGGAATCATGGGATTGTGCCAACTATGCCAGGATGGCATAGAGGGGGCAATTCCATGATCATAGACATGTTACAGGGCCATGTTCGGAGTTACCATTGTGAAGCTACATATAGGTAGTGACCTATATGTAGTGCACGCGTGTAATGGTGTCCCCGCACTCACAAAGTCCGGGGAATTGGCATTGAACAATGTGGGGGCACCTTGGCTAGTGCCAGGGTGACCACACACTAAGTAACTTAGCACCCAACCTTTACTAGGTAAAGGTTAGACATATAGGTGACTTATAAGTTACTTAAGTGCAGTGTAAAATGGCTGTGAAATAACGTGGACGTTATTTCACTCAGGCTGCAGTGGCAGGCCTGTGTAAGAATTGTCAGAGCTCCCTATGGGTGGCAAAAGAAATGCTGCAGCCCATAGGGATCTCCTGGAACCCCAATACCCTGGGTACCTCAGTACCATATACTAGGGAATTATAAGGGTGTTCCAGTATGCCAATGTAAATTGGTAAAATTGGTCACTAGCCTGTTAGTGACAATTTGTAAAGAGAGAGCATAACCACTGAGGTTCTGGTTAGCAGAGCCTCAGTGAGACAGTTAGGCATCACACAGGGAACACATACCTATAGGTCACAAACTTATGAGCACTGGGGTCCTGACTAGCAGGGTCCCAGTGACACATAACAAACATACTGAAAACATAGGGTTTTCACTATGAGCACTGGGCCCTGGCTAGCAGGATACCAGTGAGACAGTGAAAACTCCCTGACATACACTCACAAACAGGCCAAAAGTGGGGGTAACAAGGCTAGAAAGAGGCTACTTTCTCACACACCCCAGAGAATGCCCTGAATTTTTGCAAGCATTACGTCAAGCCAATCTCCTCGTCGAGGCACACATCCCTGGACCATGCCCTGCAGGACTCTGGTCCTACTTTCAGCGCGGAACTCTTTCCCCCAGACCAGAGTAACACCTAACCTGTTATGCAGCTCTCTTGAACCCAAGGCCCGTGGCCAGTTACCCTAACGCCCTGGGTGTGAATTGTGCTGTATACTCCTGTAGATCTTGCACACACTGTTTCATAATGGTCCATTTATGTAATTTCATTACTGCCTTGTATCTGGGCCTGCCACGTCGAGGCATAGCCCCCGTGATACACACTTTCCTGTGTTGTTGTGTCTTAATGTTGTGTTAGGGTATTGTATATTCAGGGTTGCTGGGCTACATTTTGCCAGGTTTGAGAGGGGGTGGGGAGTTTAGAAGATTTTTGGATTTTCATACTACCAGTTACCGTATATCAGCATCCTTGTACACAAAAGCCTGGCCTACCAATTACTATCTGCACTTATAGACGAGCACAGCAGATATGTTCTGATAACGGGAATCTTGGGGTGCCACCGGGTTCTATTAGCCAATAAACATGCTACATTGTATTGAGGGGGTGACTTTAACCTTCTTCTAGACCCTCATTTGGACTCCACCTCCACCTCTCTGACAAACGGAAATCGGTTCAAATAATCCATGACATCTGCCACACTTTTTTGCTCTGGGATCCCCGGCATCTATTTCCCTCTGATACACTCACATTCAATGCCACATGACATGTGGTCTCGCCTTGATTATTGGTTGCTGTCCTCCACGCTCACCCCATGGTATCACCCATCTAGCTCGCACATTATCAGATCATGCAATGGTGACTCCATCCATCAGGCTACCGTATGCCAGTGGCATCGAAAGGGCAATGGTGTTTCCCCGCCATGGCCTTACACAGCAGCCTCTTCTGCTCAGAACTCAGATCGGCAATTATTGACTATTTTTAACTGAATGTTAACTCAGTACCCACCTATGCTACCCTGTGGGAGGCCTTTAAGGCGTATATTCATGGCTTCTGCATTTCAAAGTGGACAGGCATCTTGCATAATCTCCGTTCCCACCAGGCACAACTGGAGTTGCAATTGATGGCATTGGACCAATCTGCTGCCCTATCTCAGGACACAACATGACCTACAGAGAGCGCCTCTATCTTGGCAGAGTGCTGCGACCTGGCGGAGCACAAGTCTCTCTTCCTGGGAAAATGTGCGAGAGCCCGCCATTATGGAAATGGTGAATGTCCAGGACACACACTGGCTAGACACATGTGACCCCCCCCAGCAGTTCCTTCTATGTTTCTGAGTTGCTATTGCCGGATGGGCCCCTGTAACGGATAGGGAGGAAATAATGACCACCTTATTACACTATTTTTCTAATTTATACAACACCAGGATCTCGTGCGACACTGCTTCTCTTTCCTCATAACTTGAGGAGATGGCCATGGTGTGGACCACTAGGGCCCATCAGCAAATCCAGGCCGAACCCATCTCCTGCAATGAAATCATCCAAGCCATTGATTTAATAGATGGCTCCAAGGCGCCTGGCCTAGACTGTTTCACTGGCAAGTTTTATAAACAATTTAATCACCTTCTTGTCCCCCATCTTTGGCCATGTACAAAGAGTCACTGACAACAGGGGCTCTACCCCCAATGTTACGTGAAGCGGTTATCACCCTGCTACTTAAACCTGGTAAAGACTCTCGCACCTGCGGTTCCTATCGGCCATTGTCATTTTAAAACTTTGACAACAAAATCTTTGCCAAGGTACTTGCAAACCGGCTTCCCCTAGTTATGGAAAAAATCATCTCACCGGTGCAGTAGGGTTTCGTTCTGCAATGCTCGACTTCCCTGAACCTGTGTACCTCCTTTTTAGTCCTCAACTGTATTTCCTATTTCCCCTGACACACCCACGGCAGTGGCATTACTGGACGCCAAGAAGGCATTTGATTATTTGGAATGGCCCTTCTTGCAAGCCACCCTTAACAAATTGGGGATACCCTTGAATTTCACTTTAGTGATTAAATTATTGCATGCCCAATCCACTGCGTGCATTAGGGTAAACAGCTCCCCATCTGGGCCTTTTAAAATTATGAGGAGAACCAGACAGGGCTACCCACTTGCTTCCATCCTTTTTATAATTACACTGGACCTTCTGGTACACCACCTCCAAGAACGGCACAGACATTGCAGTCTGCAGTTCCGCAATGGCCCATTACTCCTTTCATTATATGCCGATGATATCTCTCTTTTAGTCAGACACCCTGCTGACAATCATTCACCACTCCTGCGCGAAATTACCTACTTTGTGGCGCTCTCAGGCATATGTATCAACTGATCCAAAATTAAAATGCTTCCACTCACGGACTCCACTGCGCCACTCCACTCCAATGCAAGTTCCCATTAGCTTGGTGTACGGGTCCCGTAAAGTACCTGGGTATCATGCTCCACAGGGACAATGAACAGGGTGTCAGAGTTAATTATGGCCCTGCAATTGACAAATTGACATCCCAAATCAACTACTGGCTAGCCTCCCTCTTTCAATGGCTGGATGCATTCATAAAAATTGTCATACTCCTTTGCCACACTGCAGGTCCTTTTCCTAAAATTGATCTGGGTGGGTCGACGCTACGGGTGGGCTGGTACAGCTCCTCAGACATGGAGGGTTCAGAGTGCCTCATAACCAACTCAACTATTTGGTAGTCCAATGTCAGTACGCCCATCTCTGGTTCCACCTGGATGCCCGGATTCCTGACACAAAACCTAAAATGGATCTAGCATACCCCACCCCACTCGCATCTATATTTCCAACTGGACATCCCCTAGACCCCACATGGCATTCAATCACTTTCCACCATTAGATACGCCTGGAAAAAACTGCTGCGACTACTGGGGAGGCCTCCCTTTTTTACTCCCCACAGTTGCCACTCTCTCCCAACTATCAGCTGCCCATAACTAACAAACTGATAGCTTGGCCTACTCTTTCAAATATCAATTTCCACACCTTTGCTGATATATTCCCAGAAGGCAATATAGTGGTTATGGCGGATGAGACCCACCTTCCTGTGATCACATGGATGGATCAATTTACAATGCACCGTTTCCTCAGCTCAATTTGTGCCACTTTCCCAACATATCCATTAGCACCACCCAAGTTACCACCATTGACCTCACTCATCACTGACGAGAAAGGGCATCGACTAGTGTGTAGGTTCTACCATATGTGTATTGCCCTAATCCCCTCCCGTGATGCTAAACTTCAACAGACCTGGGAATTGGACTTAGGCCACACACTCAGTGATAAGATGTGGTCAGCCTGCTGTACACAAACATGTCTTATCTCTCCTAACTACCACTGCTGTACACAGATATGTCTTATCTCTCCTAACTACCACCACCAACTTCTTCATTTTAATTTCCTGCATAGGATGTAGCTCACGCCCGTCTTCCGCACATGCCTAATCCCATCCAGATGTCCTGCTTGCCCTCATTGCTCTGCTCCCATGGCTGACTTCACCCAACTATCCTGGACATGCTCACCGATTCCAGCTTATTGGCAACCAATTATGAAATATTGACCCAAATGATAGAGATACCTCTCACCCTTAGCCCCATCCTAGCCCTACTTGGATATTTATAGGATATTCCCAAACTGGTATGTCAATGCCATTGCTCTCCTGTTAGCGAAGCGAGAGGTTGCCCTGCACTAAGCTGTCAACATCCCCAAGCTGTCAAACCATGGCTTGAAAGCTTAGCTTACTGGGATACCATAAGTGAACTACATGCCACGCTTCAATCCCCCCACTTCCCATCCCAAAAACATTTGTCATCCGCTCTGTAATCACCTGCTCCTTAGGGACCACCATGATCCCCCCTCACACTTCCCCCCTAACATGCATACTTTTGGCTTTGATAGTCATACCTGTCACATGCTACATACTCAAGGGACACAGTTCGAAGAACAAACCCAACAACTTATGTTTCCCATTTTACTTATTCTTAAAATGTTCATTCTACTTCATATGTATGCACCGCCACTTCCTGTTCAACTTGGCAGCAGGCCTGAATTATATCTGTATTTGTATTTTGTTTATTATGTAAAAACTCATAAATAAAGCTTTAAAAAATGGGTGAATACAGATTATGCCTGTGTGCAAATACATAGGCCTCTCCTACAGACTGTGAATTCATTAGACCAGGAGTGGCAGGCTACTCACATACTGCATATATCTTACTGCCATTACAACGAGTAAATCAGTACAAGAGTGGTTAAGTCAGCATACTGTGAACTGATTTTTAGGAGTCCACATGTTCTTTTTATTTGTGTTGTTGGAGTGAGGGCTACAAGCTAACACATTTGAATGCCCAGCAGTTTGCCAAACTCATCCTTGGCCTACATTGGTGAGGTGTATGGTGTTGCATTATCCAATGGGATGCTCATGTGATGGATGTATGCATGCCTGCAAATGGTACAATACATGGCAGTCTGTAAGTTGTTACAATGGCTACCCAGGGCTGCATGATAACATATCAAGAGTTGGGGTAAAAGAATCCACCCAAACTTATTTGGGCATTGCTGCATTCCTGTAAGGTGGGTGTTGCACACCAGACGTGGATGTGTTGTCATGGATGGGGAGCCTGTCTTGGTGTAGGCTGCTAAAAATATTTCACTTTATACTTGTCAACTTATTGAAATCCTCCAGGGGGGTTACAGGTGCAAGGTGTAGCCAAAGAGGCAATCACAAGGCCAAATACTGACGCTCTGAGGTCCCTCAGGACAGGATTTTCTGCCATAGAAAAAGAGCTAGCGCTATCTAACACAAAGTCAGACTGACTAGGTATGTACCTTGGGCAGAACGGCTGACAGGTAGTTTCCAGTCTTCTGTTAGTTGTTCTGACAATATTTGTAAAGTTGTTTTTTTATGTGTCCCCACTTTTAAGATATGGCAAGAGCTGCACCATCAAAGGGTCCAGGACTGTTTATGCCATAAAACACCCAATAGTGTTTGCATGCATTTGGTCTCTGTGCACTTTTCCACTGATAATCATTGCTGAAGTGCTTCTCTCCATATAATATGGTTAAATATACCTACTCCTGGGTGGAACATTTACTTTACATTTCAGCCCCTAGTATATCTTAATACATGTAGTCAAGCCCTGTACATGATATGCTACTGGTGGGCCTATAGCACTCATTGCTCAACCCACTGAAGTAGCAATTTCATTCAATTATGAGGCCTGCCATTGCACGCTGTATCGCAGTTGCAACAAACACTTTACACCCAGCAATAAATCCCTGTTTTGCAGGGCCAACCGGTGCATCATATTACATATGGGCCAACCCTAAGATAGGTCCTTCACCGCCCATAGGAGAGAGTGAATTGTAATCAAAGTATACCATATCTGTTGGTACATTTTACATGTCCTGGTGAAGCAAATAACCAACATATTATTTTCTAAACCATAAGGCATATCCCTTCTACTGGATAACATTGGATTACTTTCTTATATTTGCTAAGCATTTATCAGTATTGTATGTGGAGACAATTTAGTACTCTAATGATTTGTAATTTAAAGTGATACATAATATTTAAGTCTAAATGTAAGACATTCATATGAAAATATGACTTTCACAAAATTGTCATTTACCTGTCCCAATACCTTTGTGGCTGTCACCAGTGTCCTCGGTGAAATGATGGTGAAAAGCTTTGCTTTTGGGCTTTGTGTATTGACCAGCAAAAGTTACACAAAAGTGGATTAGTACACACACAAAGGAACTTGACACTAAGGTGGTCATTACAACCCTGGCGGACTGTGTTAAAGCGGCAGTAAAACCGCCAACAGGCCGGCGGTAAAAAAATTGCAATTACTACCGTGGCGGAAACCGCCAACAAAGACAGACACTTTAACACTCCGACCGCCACGGCGGTACAAACAAACAGCGCATCGGTCACCGCCAACAGACAGGCGGGAGACAATGTACCGCCCACAGTATCACAACCTACCAATCCGCCACCTTTTCTGGGGCGGATTCACCGCGGATAAAAACACGGCGGAAACAGGAATTTCGAAGGGACAACGCTCACCTCTACACACCCCACGAGGAACGAGGACACCATGGACCCAGAACTCCAAATTATCCCTGCGATAGTCTTCCTGCTCCTCTACCAGGAGCACGAACGCCGGCGGCGAACACCACGGTGAGTACTGCACCTACGACACAGGGGCGGGGGGACGGAAAAAAACAGCAACACACACACGCAACACCCCCACCCTCACCCACTACTACACACACAAATGCAAATCTATACATCACAGTAACACCCCGCAAACCCCCCGGAAGAATGCAAAGACAATAGAAAATGAGTGTAACCATTGTAATATATTAAAAACAATTAGGCAGAAATGTATATATACACCATGTACAAAATATATACCAAGCATAGTAGTCCAGGTAGTGCACTAAGATAGTCCGTGGAACACTGGGACCCCACGGTATAGGCGAGGCCCACACAAGATCCCCGACCATGACGGAGAGAACACTGCAGGGGCATCAGAGAGCAAGAAAACAGGCACCTCAGGGGGAGGGAAAGGGGGGACTCCTCAGCCGGTTGAGTGCACAACGCCAAATCCACGAGGGGGCCACATGCCCACTGTTCCATCCTGGGGAGTGCAAAGCCACAGTCTCTCAAGTCTCTACAGTGGGTGGGTTGCCCACTGTTCAATCCTGGGGAGTGCAAAGCCACAGTCTCACAAGTCTCTACAGTGGGTGGGTTGCCCACTGTTCCATCCTGAAGAGTGCAAAGCCACAGTCTATCAAGTCTCTACAGTGGGTAGGTTGCCCACTGTTCCATCCTGGGGAGTGCAAAGCCACAGTCTCTCAAGTCTCTACAGTGGGTGGTTTGCCCACTGTTCCATCCTGGGGAGTGCAAAGCCACAGTCTCACAAATCTCTACAGTGGGTGGGTTGCCCACTGTTCCATCCTGGGGAGTGCAAAGCCACAGTCTCACAAGTAGATGACAGTCTCCACTGGTTCTGGAGGGGGCATGGTGCCCAGAGTGCTTCATCCTGTTAAGGACAGAGGTAGTGGATGTCAGTCTCCACTGGTTCTGGAGGGGGCATGGTGCCCAGAGTGCTTCATCCTGTTAAGGACAGAGGTAGTGGATGACAGTCTCCACTGATTCTGGAGGGGGCATGGTGCCCAGAGTGCATCATTCACCCCGTGACGGACTCAGTTGCGTCAGTGCCCCTGCCGCTCATGGGCTAGCGGTGCTTGAGATGGGCGGTGCCCTGTTCAGCGGTGCTTGAGATGGCGGTGCCCTGTTCAGCGGTGCTTGAGATGGCAGTGCCCTGTTCAGCGGTGCTTGAGATGGCGGTGCCCTGTTCAGCGGTGCTGCAGATAGCGGTGCCCTGTTCGGTGGTGCCTCCGATGGCGGTCTCCATTGCAGGGTCTCAGCTGCTGGCGGTTCTTCATGGCCCAGCGGGGCTGGAGCTGGCGGTCCTTCATGGCCCAACGGGCCTTTTGCTGGCGGTCCTTAATGGTCCAGCTGGGCTTGTGCTGGCTTTGGCCTCCTGGGCAGCTGGGGTTGTGCTGGCGGTGGCCTCCTGTGCAGCTGGGCTGGTGCTGGCGGTTGGCTTCCTGGGCAGCTGGGCTGGTGCTGGCCTCCTGGGCAGCTGGGCTGGTGCTGGCGGTGGCCTCCTGGGCAGCTGGGCTGGTGCTGGCCTCCTGAGCAGCTGGGCTTGTGCTGGTGGTGGCCTCCTGGGCAGCTGTGCTGGTGCTGGAGGTGGCCTCCTGGGCAGCGGGGATGATGGCGGTCTTCTCCGCTGTGCAGCTCTTCCCAGACTTGCAGGGTTTCTGGTGGCCCTTCCCCACCTTGGAAGGTGTCACAGCTGACTCCACACTCCCAATGGGACCCCTGGGAGCGGCTTTGGTGGCTGGAGTCTTCACCCTCTCCCACCGGGCACTGGCCAACTTCTGATGCTTCACAGGTGGGGGACTGTCTGTGCTGTGGCTCCGTGCCACACTGGCTGCCCTGGTGGCCGGTGCACTCCACATTCCGGTGACTACAGGCACCACTGGTCCAGTAGATGTTGTGGCTGAGGTGCTAGTTCGGGACCTATGAGACGGACGGGGTGGGGGAGGTGTGGGAAAGAGGTCAAGGGTGGGGAGGGGGCGTCACAGACACACTGGGAGAGGACAGAGGGGACGTGTGAATGGTAGTGGGGGTGGTGACTGCACATGAGCGGGTGTGGTGGTGGGTGTGCTGGAGAGGGACGTAGTGGCTGTAGAGGTACTGCATGCAGGTGTGAGTGTAGACGAGACTGGGAGGGAGGAGGGAGATGAGAAGGAGGGAGACACAGTGGAGGCAGTGGATGTTGGTGTGTCTGCATGTGTGTGATGCTTGCCTGAGCTTCCCTTGTGTGTTGACGTGTGTGCATGTTGGTCTGTAGGAATGCTTGGGATAGGCTGAGGTACAGGGGATTGGGCCGGGGTTGAGGAAGTTGGAGGCGGGAGGCTAGAGACGGGGACAATGGCTGCCATCAGTGATGAGGCCAGAGTCTGAAAAGCTCGGTGTAGGGCCCCCTGACCTAGAATGAATGCCCTCCAGGAATGCAATTGTTTGTTGCAACTGCCTCTCTGCACCCTGGATGGCATTCAAAATGGTAGACTGCCCAACAGTGAGGGACCTGAGGAGGTCAATGGCCTCCTCACTGAGGGCAGCAGGGGTGACTGGGGCAGGGCCTGAGGTGCCTGGGGCGAAGGTGATGTCCACCCTCCTGGGTGAGAGGGCACTGGGCAAAGGCTGAGGGGCTGCTGGGAGGGTGGTGCTGGTAGGGGGCGTGGCGGCTGTACCTGTAGATGCGGGGGTACAGATGTTGCCGCCACCACAAGGGAGCTCCCATCAGAGGACGAGTCTGTGTCGCTGGTGTCAGCTCCTGTCCCCGCCGTGGAGCTCCCCTCGCCGTCCGTCCCACTGGTGAATTCAGACTCCGTAGTGTCGCCCTCCAGGGCCATGTGGGATGCAGCTCCCTCGTGCTCTGTTGCCACTGCTCCTCTGCCTGATGATGCTACTGCACACAAGAAATGGGAGACCACAAAAAGGGGGGGTGACGACAGAAGAAAGACATGTTGAGTGCATGCATTACCGCTACCGTTGGCGGACACGACAGACACAGAAGCCCACTGCACTACGCCGCGCTCTTGGGCTCCACTGTCCAATTTTTGGGAAATGGCCTCAAGGCTATGGGCGACCTCTGCACACATAGATGATACAGGGGCATGACTAGCGGTACTTGGCACTCTACAGAGGTGGGCTGGGGTGCCACATGGCCTGACATACGGAAGGGCCTTGCCTACGGAACTCACCCTGGCCTAGGGAAACCCACAGCCCTCCTCCCCCACCCAGACACCTCCACTGCGCGCAAAGTCAGTAGAATGAGAGTGTACTCACCCCCTTGTGTCTGCTGTGATGCCCTCAAGTGCCCATCTAACTCCGTGTAGGCCACCGCCAGGATCCTGAACATCAGGGGGCTCATGGTGCGACGGGCACCCCTCCCACGTTGGGAGGCCATCCCCAGCTGAGCCTCCGCCGCCTTTTTGCTCCAGCGGCGAATGTCCTCCCATCTTTTCCGGCAGTGGGTGCTCCGTCTGTGGTAGACCCCCAGAGTCTGGACGTCCTTGGCGTTGGCACGCCAAATATCTTTCTTCTGGTGGGCGCTGACTTACATGAAATGTACAGGGGAAAAAGAGAAGTTATTACCAACTGCACCGTCAAAGTGATTGGCCCCCATCCCTACCCTTGCCATGTGGCACATGCATTCACCGTCTTTCATGCATGCAGCACTCTCCCCCCTTCCTTCTTACATCCAGCCCTCTCCACACAGGCATAGCCCATACAGCATGCTCACAGTGTACTTACCTGTTTGTCTTGAGGACCGTAGAGTAGCGTGTACTGGGGGAGGACCCCACCCATGAGTTTCTCCAACTCCTCCGATGTGAAGGCAGGGGCCCTTTCCCCAGACACTCGAGCCATTGTCTCTTCCAGACCGAGGTCACAGCAGCACTTGCAGTGTAGGTCCTCTCCTGTCGAAGATCAGGTATCGAGTGATTGAAGTGACAGAAAATGGCGGTCATGTCCACGATGGTGCGTACCGTCACCGCCGGCGTACATCGCCATTGGCTCCTGGGACCCTTAGGGTAACTGGTGTACAATGCCAGCGCAGTTACCTCACATCCCATTGTCCCATTTTAGAGGTCAGGCAGCCGCCATTTCAGGGGCCCACATGGCTTCATTTCCAACTGCGTCACTCATACCTAGGCCTATACTCAACACACATACAGGCCACTTATGATAGGTGTTCTGTGTAAACTGTGGGTACGTACCTCTGAGTTGCTGTTGTCCTTCATAGGCACCGTCCGCTGGGACATGTGAGGAGATGGCGGCATCCTCCGGTGTACCGACCGTTGGTGGACCTGTCGACAATGGAGGAGCGACATTTGATTATCACATACAGGCTTGACCGTGCCACAATCCAGGAACTGTGTACCCAGTTGGAGCCAGACCTGATGTCAGCAATCCGTCATCCCACAGGAATCCCCCCTCAAGTGCAGGTGCTGACAGTTCTCCATTTCCTTGCAAGTGGTTCCTTTCAGACAACAGTGGCCATGGCATCAGGGATGTCCCAGCCTATGCTTTCCAACGTATTGTCCAGAGTGTTGTCTGCCCTTCTGAAACACATGCAGAGCTACATTGTTTTCCCTCAGGTGGAGGATTTGCCTACAGTGAAAGGTGCCCTGGGACACATCCCCAACATCACAGGTGCCATTGATGGGACACATGTGGCTTTGGTCCCCCCCAACATGAGTGAACAGGTGTACAGAAACCGGAAGAGTTATCATTCTATGAATGTACAGATGGTATGTTTGGCAGACCAGTACATCTCCCATGTGAATGCCATGTTCCCTGGCTCAGTGCATGACGCCTACCTCCTGCGGAAATAGCAGCATCCCTTATGTGATGGGTCAACTCCAGAGGCACCGTGTGTGGCTATTAGGTGAGCACCTGGAAGCAAGTCAGTGGGAATGGTTGTCTGGGGATATCCCTCCAGGTTAGTGCATGTCTAACAGTTGTCCCTCAACATTTGCAGGTGACTCTGGTTACCCCAACCTGTCATGGCTACTGATGCCAGTGAGAAATCCCAGGACAAGGGCAGAGGAACGCTACAATGAGGCCCATGGGCGAACTAGGAGGGTGATCGAATGGACCTTAGGCCTCCTGAAGGCCAGGTTCAGGTGCCTCCATATGACAGGTGGATCCCTATTCTACTCACCAAAGAAGGTGTGCCAGATCATCGTGGCCTGCTGTATGCTTCATTACTTGGCTTTGCCACAACAGGTGCCTTTTCTGCAGGAGGATGGTCCAGATGGACGTGTTGTTGCACCTGTGGACAGTGAAGACGAGGAAGCAGGGGAAGAAGACATGCACAATAGGGACTCAGTGATCCAGCAATATTTCCAATGAGTCACAGGTAAGAATACAGAGCTGCCTACTACATGTATTTTAACACTACTACCTCTCTACTGTGTGTCGTTTTCACCCAGTGTATGGTCACTGAGTTGTCACTTTGCCTTACGATTTCACAGATGTGGGTCCCACTGTGTGACATCTGCTTAGATTCCTCCTGGACTAGAGCTGTGTGACTTAGGTATGTTGACATTCAACTTGAAAGAGCATTTTGTCACTGTAATTGCTAATACACTATTTCGAAATCACAGACAGACTCCAGATTGTTTTGTGCTTTAAGTGTGTTTATTTAAGTGCTCAATATTGGAGGGGGTAGTGAAATGGTGAGGGGTGATGGCGGAGGACTGTCCATGGCAGAGTCCAGTCTATTAGTCTTACAGGTGCATTGCCCATATGGGCATAGGAAGTTGAGCTGGGGCAGTTTAAGTATGGACAGGGAGACAAAGTGGGACAGTAGGATGACAATCAGAGTGGTTTCATTTCTTGGCGGGGGTCTTGGTATCGTGCTCTGTCTTTGTCCTGGATCTCAGGGAGTGTTTGAGGGGTGGTTCTCCCTCTGCAGGGGATGGGGTGCTGGTGTGGTGGTCCTGTGGCGGTGCCTACTGTCCACTAGCACCGGCGGAGGTGATGGGCAGTTCATCGTCCATGCTAGTGTCAGGGGCCCCTTGTAGTGCCACAGTGTCCCTCCTGGTGTTCACAAGTTCCTTCAGCACCCCTACGATGGTGCCCGGGGTGGAGCTGATGGTTCTGAGTTCCTCCCTGAAGCCCATATACTGTTCCTCCTGCAGGCGCTGGGTCTCCTGAAACTTGGCCAGTACCGTTGCCATCGTCTCCTGGGCCTGGTGGTAGGCTCCCATAATGGAGGAGAGGACCTCGTGGAGAGTGGGTTCCCTTGGCCTGTCCGCCCCCTGTCGCACAGCAGCCCTCCCAGTTCCCCTGTGTTCCTGGGCCTCCATCCCCTGGACCGTGTGTCCACTACCACTGCCCCCACTGTTGGGGTGGTGGGTTATCCTGGGTTCCCTGTAGTGGTGGACACACAGCTGATTGACGTGTCCTGGGGACGGAGGTATGGGCCCGCTGGGTGGGTGCTGTGCTGGTGTTTCCAGAGGGTGGAAGGTCTGTAGTGGCCTGTGACTGGGTGATGGGAACCGACTGTCCCGAGGTCCCCGATGGGCCGGGCTGGTCATCTAGATCCAGTTGGACAGAGGTGCTGTCATCACTGTGGGCCTCTTCTGTTGGTGGTGTGGACATGTGTGGACCCTCCTGTCCGGTGACGTTGGGTAGGGGTCCTGCAGGGGTATAAAAGGATGGTTATTACATCTGTGTGTGTCATGGTGTGCAATGGGTGGGTGACCGTGTACCCCAGTGCTTGCATTCCTGTGTGAGAATGGTTTAGGGGGTTGTATGGGTATGTGCAGTGGGCATGCTTTAGTGATGGGTGTCCATGCTTTGTTGTTGCATGCAGGGCTTGGTGTTGGGATGGGTGGTTTGTGATATTGGGACATATGTGAGGAGTTGGAGTGCTGGGGGTGAGGGTGAGGGTGGGGGTATGTGATAGCATGCAGCTAGGATGGGGGTTGTAATAGTTAAGATTTGACTTACCAGAGTCCATTCCTCCACCTACTACTGCGAGGCTCTCAGGATGCAGAATCTCCAAGACCTGCTCCTCCCATGTTGTTAGTTGTGGGGGAGGAGGTGGGGGTCCGCCGCCAGTCCGCTGAACCGCCAGGTGGTCTCTTGAGACCACGGAACGCACCTTCCCCCGTAGGTCGTTCCACCTCTTCCTGATGTCCTCCCGATTTCTTGGGTGCTGTCCCACTGCGTTGACCCTGTCCACTATTCTTCGCCATAGCTCCATCTTCCTTGCAATTGAGGTGTGCTGCACCTGTGCTCCGAATAGCTGTGGCTCTACCCGGATGATTTACTCCACCATGACCCTGAGCTCCTCCTCCGAGTACCTGGGGTGTCTTTGCCGTGCCATGGGGTGGTGTAGGTGATGTGTGGGGTGGAGTGTGTATTGATATGTGTGCTGATATGTAGTGGTGTGTTGTGTGAGGTGCGTGGAAGTTCTGTGGGTGATGGTGTTGTGTGCCTGTGGATGCTGTTGTTCTTGCTGGTGCTCTCTCTCTGGCCTTCTCTCGGTAAATGTGGTCGTAGGGGTTTGTGGGTGATGTGGGTGTGTGTTTTATATTGTATTGGGTGTGTGGGAGTGGTGTGTGTATGTGTTTCAGGTGTGTGTATTTTGAATTGTCCAATGTGGTAGTGTTTTGTAAATGTGTGTGTATTTTGAGCGTGGCGGTGTACTGCCAATGGAATACCGTGGTTGAAAGACCGCCGCGTGGATTCGTGTGTTGTGATAGTGTGGGCGTATTTCTGTTGGCGTGACGGTGGAGGTTTGGTTTTCACCAGTTTATCACTGACCTTTGTTGTGGTGGACTTGTGTGGGTGTCTGAATTTTGGCGGATTCTGAAATGTGGGTCATAATAGCTGTGGCAGAATTCCGCTGCCGCGGCGGTGTGTTGGCGGTGTTCTGCACGGCGGTATGCGGCTTTTACTGCCAATGTTGTAATGACCACCTAACTCTTTCTCACCCCAGACTTCTTGAAGCCTTGGCAGTGAAAGGAAGGAAATTTCAAGAACTAGATGTTGGTGATAATAATCACCAACATAAAAGTAGCAGGTATAAACATTGTATCCTCAAAACACATATTCTATACCCGTCATGAATTGTAGAAGCTATCAGAAGTATTGGCTGACTAGTGGCCACATGTAGCAACATTCAGAATTGCGACCTGCAAATTGCGAGTCAGAGCGACTCGCAAATTGCGAGTCGCAAATCTGAATGTTGAATGGTGTCCCTGACACCATCTGCGATTCGCAAGGGGGTCGCAAATGCCCACCTCATAAATAATAATGAGGTGGCTTGCAATTTGCAACCCCCTTGCAAATGGCGGCCCTCAAAGGGTTGGTGGCCTGCTGCGGACAGCAGACCACCATGTCTGTGACTGCTTTTTAATAAAGCATTTTTTTTTTTGTAATGCAGCACGTTTTCCTTAAAGCAAAACGAGATGCATTACAAAAATGAAAAATGAAACGTTTTTGTTTCATTTTTTCAGAGCAGGCAGTGGTCCGTAGGACCACTACCTGCTCTGAAAAAATGTTTGCAGTGCCATTCACAACGGGGAAGGGGTCCCATGGGGACCCCTTCCCTTTTGCGAATGGGTTACGACCCATTTGAAATGGGTGCAAAATGCGATTGGTTTGCGACCGCGTTTGCAGTCACAAACCAATCCTACATTGCACTGCGACTCGCAATTAGGAAGGGAACACCCCTTCCTAATTGCGACTCGCAAACCTGTTTTCCGATTCGGTAACCAGGTTACCGAATCGCAAAACGGGCTTTGTACAATGTGATGTGCTTTTTGCACGTCGCAAACAGCGAAATTCGCTGTTTGCGACGTGCAAAAAGCTTGCTACATGTGGCCCTAGATCACTCAGAACACTAGCCTGCATTTACCAGAGGAATCACCTACTGTTTGAGGCCTGCCTTGTTGCCTTAAACCTAGACTACCACAGTGACTTCAAGGCCTATTTGGCTGGCCTCCTGTGTGAGCAACAGGGACATAACATCTCTATATACCTTGAACCCTGCACCAGGCCTCCTGTTGGTCAAACACAAAGAGTCCTGGACCATTTGAAATGTTGTAAAAGGTGCAACTTTTCCCTCATCTTAAAAGTGGGGAAATATAATACATTCTTTAGAGAGGGGTGTGGCCTGACCGAGAATGGAGTACAATGCAGATTGTCCGAGCTCTGCTTCCTGTGGGCCTTAATGCATCAAAAACGTCACTACCAGCATAAAATTGCACTCGGCGGTGCCAGGGCAGCTCCTGTTTGGCTCGACCATAGTTTGGCCTCTGCAGAAGTTCGCCTGTCTCTGTATGGGCCCGCGTGTGGCCACCCCTAGCCCCACATCGGAACATGCATAATCTTTCTCTGATCCTTCCAGAGGTTACATACCCATGGAGGAGGGGCACAGGGTGGCTGGGGATGCACAGTAGCATTGGGACTCTCCCTCCCATCCCCCAGATAGAGGAATGACAAGTGGAGCCTCCTGAGACCCTGGCCTCTGCAGAGGCGACCTCTTGAAGGCCTCCTCTTCAGCTGCTGCCTACTGCGTCCTAGGCCACCCTGCAGCCTTGCATTGCAGCATCTGCCACACCTCCATGGCTTTCCTAGGCCCTCGTATGGCTGCAATGAACACTCTTTGAGGCCCCCTAATCACCCTTTTTGGACATTTCTTAGTGAGCTCAGTGACTTTGGAGCACGCACCCTCCACTGCAGGAGTCTACATAATGTTCTCTGGACTGCCGGGTGGCTCCCACACCGACACACTGCGGCCTCCCCCGTACCTCTCCAGCAACCACTGCAGCACCCAGAGCAGTGGCTGTGGCAACGTCTGCCATCACGGAGCTGAGGGTGAGTGGCCCATTTCCCACATTCGGCCTGACAGCTGGACTGCGCCCTGGTGTGCTCTGTTGGTGTACCTGGATCCTCCCCTCCTTATGGGTGCACAGTGAATGTGGATCTACTGCCTGCCTCCCTTGCAGGGGTCCTAGCAGGGATCTCTTCTCAGGCTCCGCCTTCTTTGTCAGAACAGGGACCACCCCTCTGACTCTGTAACTGTGGTGAATGCCAGTAGAGCATTTTTGGCCCATGTATGGGTCCCCTCTACACCGGCTTCACTTGGGGGATCTGAACATCACTGTAGAGCCTGTGCCCCACGTATGTATGTTATATCTTTTCTACCTGGACCCCTAATAGCAGATCAGGGGCCTTGTGCGATGGCTGTGTGGATTGAAATTCACTGAGCATGTGTGCCCTGGTTGAGACCACCTTACTCTGGACCTGTTAACTCTAGGGGACATTGACTAGCTGCTCTTCCTCTTGTCTCCCCTGCCTCGCTCCACTCCTATGGGCAGACACCCCCCACTGCCTTTGACATCTACAGCATGAGGGGTACACCCCCTGCCTTTCACATCTTCTGCCTTAGGAAGGTAGCATGGGCCTGCTGGTGACCCCTGCTCAGCATCCTTGGAATTTGCATGGCTACTGCCTTGCCTACTATGCCCAGGGGTAGGACCACCAGGGACAGTTCTATGGTCTCCCTTTGGGCCAAAACTACCACAGCTGACATAAGTGGCAAGAAAGATACTTCTGCACAGGACCCCACAGAACTTACTGCCCTCTCCATCACACAGGACTATATAGGAAAGATCTTAGTGGACATCTTCCAGGATATTGGCCCTTTAAACAGATTTTAAGAGCTGTCTCAGTGACCTTCTCAAGGACATGGTAGCCATGGAAGAACACTGTTGACTGTAGTGCAATGGACCAAGAGGAACTTTGGAGAAGAGTAAACATGCTGGAAAACAGCTCCCAGGCCAAGCAGGAAGACCTAAAGAATCGGGGTCAAAGCAACAACCTGCGCATCAGAGACGTCCCCTGTGGAACAGAGGAAGAAGATATCATGTCCTTCACCAGGGACCTTCTGGGAACTATCGGGGCAACTCAGAAGGGAAGCCCCTGATTCTCTAAAGGACACACCAAGTATTGCCCATGCCTGGGCAGCCTTATGCACTCCCTGACATTCTCATCAGGGTTCATTTTTTTCAAGACAAGGAGGCAGTGCTTAACACAGAGAGGGAGAAAACAGACATCGTTTTTCACACCCACACCATGCAGATCTACAAGGACCTCTCTCCTTTGACTCTGAAGAAAAGACAAGACTTTAAGCTTGTGACATAACATTTGTGCACCCAGGGAATCAAATATCAATGGGTCCACTCCTTTTGCCTGCTGTTCACCCGGAATGGAAAGCAATGCATGATCCGCTCCCTTGCTAAGGCCAAGATGGCTCCCCTGCAGAGACACCTCACCCCATCCTCTGGACGCCCGGATGCGTGGTGTCCCAAAAGGCACACAGTTTATTGATGAGCAGAACAACAAGGCTACATAGGCCTCTCACACAGCGAAAGCAGACATTTTTGTGCACCTACAAAAGAAGAAGATGTTGCCCTCACATTCCTCGGTGGAGGAGCTCTGATGTTTGCAGAATGTTTGCCCTCGCTGGGGCATCAAACCCTTTCTTCTTTACCAGGAACCATGGCCCGGTGCTCAGACCTTTGAAGTCTGTTTGTTATTGATTGTGGTTTTTCTTTCTGCTTTTTCTGTTTTTTTCATTCCACAGATTGTGCCCTTGAGCTGTCCTCCTGCCCCTCTCACTGGGCTTTCCTCCATTGAGGACAACACCTTTATAGGATCAGGAAAACCTCCCCTGATCCTATGTGGAGTGGTTCATTAGGTTGGGCCTTGTTTTCCCCTTTAATAGCTCTTCACCCTGCACTCACACCATCCCTGACAGATCTTCGTGCCACCCCACGCTCCCTGTTAGAGCCTGGTGGCAAAAGTTTGGACTCTTTCCTCCAGCTGCCACCTGCGGGGTTGACCACTTTCTCCAGTGTGTGCTGTTCATCCCACCTCTCCCTTGGGTCCTACACACCAAGGGCAAGACGTATTCATATGACAGACACTCACAGAGATCAGACAGGAGCCACATCATTGTGGGGGTGACTGCAATTTGGTCTGGGATCCTGATCTGGATGGAAACACAGCACACGTTTAGGGTACTGGACTTATGTCCGGGTGGCTTAAGAAGGAGCTCTCGGATGCAGGCCTTGGCAATGTTTGGCAATACCTACATCGGAATTCAAAGGACCATTCCTTTTACTCACCCATGCATCGATCCTATTCTTGCATTGACTACCTGTTCATCACCACTTCTTTTCCTGAGAAATTTATCATCTTAGTGGATGTCTGACATCTCCATCTCAGACCATGCACATGTGGAGTTTATGTGGACACCTCGTGTGGGTACATCATGTACTCCCCTGCGCTGGTGTCTCTCCTCTCAACTCCTGCAGGACCTGCTAGACAAGGCAGCTATAAAAGACGCTATCACCGAACACTTTACACTCAACTCCTTCCCCGACACCTCCCTCCACACCCCTAGGGATGGGTTTAAAGCCATTG
Organism: Pleurodeles waltl; assembly: GCF_031143425.1. Lineage (NCBI taxonomy): Eukaryota > Metazoa > Chordata > Amphibia > Caudata > Salamandridae > Pleurodeles > Pleurodeles waltl. The sequence goes on from NC_090444.1 coordinate 47,171,904, forward strand.
TACGTGGAGAAATTTCCTCCATTTCCACAGCCAGGGCTTGAGAGGCGAGCTTGTATGAAACAAAACTTAAAGAGCACATCCTATCCCTAGAATGCTCTGACAAGCAGCATCCTACACTGAGGGCCAAGCGGCAACTGCTGGGACAGCTCAGGGCACAGAGTTAACAAGGAAGAGCACTACCTTCTAGCCCTCAAGCGCTGCCTTCCAGCACTCAAGCAAAAGCACTACTAGCGTGGGGACAGGGTTGGTTGCCTCCTAGGGCCTAGGCTATGCCAACATCACCCTAGGTCCCACATCGCCAAAATCAAGACCGTTGACCCTAGCTGGGCTATCAGGGAATCGGACAAGCAGAATGCCTACCAAGCCTTCTATCAGAACCTTTACTCTCCAGGGAAAAGATCAAACCGCAATAGACTTATCCCCAGAACTGCCTATGGCAGCCTCTAGACCTCAAACTGTCTCGTGAACTCGAAGAACTCTTCACCATGACCGAGCTCTACAGAGTCCTTAAGGAGCTTCCCAAGGACAAATTCCCAGACCCGGACAGCTTTACTCAGGCCTTTTATATGGTCTTCTTGCCACAACTCCAAGACCACTTGCTTGAGCTTTACAACTCATTCACCTATGCCACAGGTATAACACCTACCGTGTCTAATGCAGAAATCACACTCATTCCCAAGCCTGGCAAAGACCTCACACTCTGCTCTTCCTATCACCTGATAGCCCAACTGAACACTGATGCCAAAATCCACACAAAATGCTGGCAAATTGCTTAAAAACTCTCTTACCGGCTTAATAGACCCCGAATAGGTTGGCTTTATACAACACAGACGGGGGTCAGATAATGTCTAACGGCTTGCCCATCTGGTCAAAAAGGCCCACTGGTGTGCCATCCCCAGCCTTCTTCTGTCCCCTGATGCTGAGAAGGTTTTCAATAGGGTGAGTTGGGCTCTTTTAAGAGCGATAAAATAGGGCTAGGCCCTATCATGTTCAGTAGGATCATGGCCTCACACTTGCCACCCACTGCCTTCATTCAAATTAACAGCCAGACAATTCGCTTTTTTCCACTGTCACAGGGCACCCGGCTGCCCCTTATCCCCTCTGCTATTTGTCCTTGTGGTGGAGCCACTCCCCATCTACTTTCAGCAGTTGTCCAAAATCAGGGGCATCCTGTTTGGGGGACAGGATTGCAAAGTACTTGTATATGCTGACAATCTCCTCCTTGCCCGGATGGAGCCAGACACCTACCTCCCCGCAGCGTTCCATGCCCTCTAAACCCATGAGCAAGTATTCCGGTAGAAGATCAATCTGGCCAAGTCAGAAGCACTTAACCTCACACTTCTGCAGCAACACCTCCATCACCTACAGGCACTTACTTCCTTTCAACGGTATCCACACTCAATTCAGTACTTAGGCCTCACTATCACAAACTTTCTAGTAACGTGGAAGTGGGCTAATTGGCCACTTTACTGCAAAGCAATACTTGAAGACCTCCGGCGCACAAGGCCACTCCAAATTTCATGGTTGGGTCGTATTAATGTGGTGAAAATGCACATCCTCCCCTGCCATGGATGTCATTTGGAGGGAGTCAGGTGTCATAACTGTGACCTCTAGCTCGCTCCCTGCTTCTCCTGGCACTTCTTTTGTGACCCCCTGGCCTCAGAGGAAACAAACGTTTTGCCTTCTCTGAGGCCAGGGGTCACAAAGAAAGTGATTTTTGAAATCCAGAAGAGAGGATCAGGTTTGTAAGCGAAGGGGAGGTTGTTCCAGGATTTTGCCGCAAGGTAGGAGAAGGATTGTCCTCTGCTGTTGCTCAGGCAGGTGCGGGGTTGTGTGAGAGAGAGGGAGGTGGATCCAAGGAGTCTGGAGGGTTGGTTGAAGTTTAAGCAGTGGTTGATCTATGTTGGTCCCCGATTGTGAAGGGCTTTGTATGTGTGGGTCAACATCTTGAATTGACATCTCTTCTGAATGGGGAGCCAGTGGAGCTTCTTGAGTAGCAGGGCGCTGTGGGTTTGTTTGGGGAGGTCAAGGATGAATTTGGCCACTGTGTTCCATATTGTCTGCAGTCTGTACAGGAGGTACATGAGGATTCCTACATAGAGAGCGTTGTAGTAGTCCAGCTGGCACGTCCTTGGCGACGGCACACCATAATCCATTCTTTTGATGGGCGCTGTCCTGCAGGGGCAATACAGACAGGAGAACACCATTAAAAAAACAGTCCAGCCTCACACACAAATGGCCCACCATGCCCGTTTCCATCACCATTGGCACACACATAGGCCAGCACACAACATGTACACCACCAACAGACAATCCCGCCACCCCCCACCCACCCTTACATGATGCTTTCACACACATCACCATGCATCCTTGCACATGCATCGTGCCCAAAGTGTACTCACCTGTTAGTCTGGAGGCACATACAGTTGTCCGTCATGGGGAAGCACCCCATCCACCAGTCGCTCCAGCACCTCCAAAGTGAAGGCTGGGGCCCTTTCCCTGTTCACACAGGCCATGGTAGGTTCCAGACAAAGATCACAGCACCACAAGCAGTGTAGGTGTTCTCCTTTTGAAGGTCAGGAAACAAGTGAGGAATCAGATAGAAAATGGCAGTCACATTGGCAGAATTACCTCACTTCCACCTGTCCCTCCATCCAGGACAGGAGGTCGCCATTTCAGCAAGGGGGTGGGGGGAACAGGCCTATCGACAATTACTGCGTCACAGATTAGATTGGCACATACTTCACCATTTACACTGTCCCAATACATAAGTGCACCATGTGGACTGCAGTTGTGGTCTTGTTGTTCCAATTGTGACAGCCTACTCACTCTTGTGTCCCTTAGATACCTACCGCTGCGGATGAATAGGAGGTGGAGACATAACCCCGTGTACAGACCTCTGGTTGAGTTGGCAGCAATGGAGGACAGGCACATAATACTGACCTATAGACTGGAGAGGGCAACAACCACAGTTCGAGCCTGACCTGATATCAGCTATCATTCATCTGACTGGGATCCCCCCTCTTGTGCAAGTTTTGTCAGTGCGCCATTTCCTGGCAACTGGGTCTTTCAAAGTGACAGTGGGATTGGCAGCAGGCATGTCACAGCCAGAGTTTTGTCTGCCCTGGTGAAACACATGTGCAGCTACATTTCTTTCTCCCAGATAGAAGATTTGGCCACAGTGAAGGCCGGATTCCATGCAATGGAACATATCCCCAATATTATTGGTGCGATTGACGGGACACATATTGCCTTTGTTCCCCCCGCCAGAATGAACAGGTGTTCAGGAATCGTAAGAGTTTCCACTCAATGAATGTGCAAATGGTGTGCGTAGCGGACCAGTACATCTCCCACATCAATGCTAAGTATCCTGGGTCAGTGCATGATGCCTTTGTTCTGAGAAATAGCAGCATCCCAAATGTGATGGCCCAACTACAGAGGCACAGGGTGTGGCTAATAGGTGAGCCTTGGTGGTCCCCACCCATTGTATGTTAGAGTATGCCTCTGGTGTCAACCTCATAGGACTGTGTGTGGCTAAATGTTGTCCCTCAATACTTGTAGGTGACTCTAGCTACCCAAACCTATAGTGGCTGCTGACCCCTGTGAGGAATGCCGGGCTGAAGAACGTTCTAATGAGGCACATGGGCAAACCAGACAGATCATCGAGAGAACATTTGGCTTCCTGAAGGCCAGGTTCAGGTGCCTCCATCTGACACGTGGATCCCTGAGCTACTTACCCAAGAAGCTCTGCCAGATAGATGTGGCATGCTGCATGTTGCACAACCTGGCCCTCAGGCGCCATGTACCTTTTCTGCAGAAGGAGGAGACTGGAGATCCCTCTGTGGCAGCAGTGGACCCTGAGGACAGTGAGGATGAAGATGCTGAGGATGAGGACAACAGAACATCAGTAATCTGTCAGTACTTGCAATGCCACACTGGTGAGACAGTGTAGATTAACATTTCTATGACTATTGGTGTATTCTGTGTGACTGTGGCACGATGTAATTCACTTCCTTTAACCTCTACTTACTGTCAGCTATGGTTTGTCATATTGCAGATGTTGGTGATATAACAACTGTGTACTGATGTGCTGACTACATCCAGCTACAGGTCATTATTTATATGCTCTCACAATGTACAGTACACTTGCAATGGATGTAACTGTTTCCATTAATAATGCACATTTTCAACACATGACATACAAGTAGTTGAGTTGTGTCCAAGAGTGTTTATTGTAGTGCTAAAAAGTGAGGGGAAAGTGCAATGGAATTGGGTGATGATGGAGGAAAGTCCAAGGCATTGTTCCAGTCTGTTTGTAGCACAGTGCAGTGTCCAAGTGGCAATAGGAAGGGGGGCAAAGTCAGTTCAAAGTGGACAAGGAGACAGTGTGGGACACAAGGGAGGCAATCAGGAGAATTGTATTTCCTGGCGGTGGTCTTGGCAATTGTCTCTGGCTTCTGTGTGGGTTGCATGGAACATTTGTGGGGTGGTTCAACTTCTGCAGGGGGAGGGATGCTGGTGGCCTGTGGGTCCTGTGGCAGGGCCTCCGGCCCACTAGCGGCAGCAGACATGGAGGGCTGGTTGATGGACTGTCTAGTGGTAGGGGCCCCCTGGTGTGCTGTTGCCTCCCTCATGATGTTGGCCACGTCTGCCACCACCCCTGCTATGGAGATCAGGGTGGTGTTGATGGCCTGCAAGTCCTTCCTGATCCCCTGATACTGTCCCTCCTGCAGCCGCCTGTTCTCCTGCACGTTGCCTAGGATATGGCCCATCATGTCCTGGGAATGTTGGTAGGCTCCCAGGATCTCGGAGAGTTCCTCCTGGAGAGTTGGTTCCCTGCTCCTGTCCTCCCCCTGGTGCACAGCAGTCCTCCCAGTGTCCCTTATGGCCTGTGCCTCTGTCCCTGTAGGAGGCTGGACTGGCTTATAGTGGGTACCTTGTGGTACTGACACCTTGTGCCAGGTCCAGTTATCCCTTATTAGTAGATTAGAAGTGGTCTAGCAGCTTAGGTAGCTATAGCAGAGCAGCTTAGGCGGAACTAGGAGACATGCAAAGCTCCTACTATACCACTTATATCACTTAGCACTATATCATAAGAAAACACAATACAAAGAGTTACTAAAAATAAAGGTACTTTATTTTAGTGACAATATGCCAAAAGTTTCTCAGAGGATATACTCCCTTAGGAGGTAAGTAATATACACAAAATATACACACCACCCAAAATCAGGTAAGTAAACAGTTAGAAAAGTAGTGCAAACAGTGTAGAACACAATAGAATGCAGTAGGAGACAATAGGCCTAGGGGCAACACAAAACATATACTCCAAAAGTGGAATGCGAACCACAAATGCACCCCAGGCATAGTGTAGTGTGTAGAGGGTCGCTGGGAGTGTCAGAAAACACTAAGGGTGTCCAAGATACCCCATGACCCTGAAAAGTAGGAGTAAAGTTACCCTACTACCCCAGAAAGACAGTAAAGTTGAGATAGGGGATTCTGCAAGGACAACAACTGACTGCAAAGCACTGAAGATGGATTGGAATCATACCCGAGGCTTTTGCAAGGATTGGTTGTATGATTCCATGCACTCCGGGGTCTCCTTAGAGGACCCCCAGAATTGCCATTCCACCTTTTCCAGCCTTCTCAGGATTTCCAGGCAGCCTCAGCTGCTGCCACCCCTAAGACAGGTTTCTGCTTGAACAGCTCGACCCCAAGAAGGCAGGATTTCCTTTGGGAGAGGGGTATTTAACCCTCTGCCTTTGGAAATAGGTGTTACAGGCTTGGGAGAGGTAGCTTCCCCAGGCCACTGGAAATGCTTTGAAGGGCACATTTGGTCTACACTGGTTCAGGGACCCCTAGTCCCTGCTCTGGAGCTAAACTGGACAAAGGAGAGGGGAGCAATCACTCCCCTATCCATCACCATCCCAGGTGTGGGGCTCAGAGCTCCTCCAGAGGGTCCCTAGGTTCTTCCATCTTATTTTCAAGGTTGGGAACTTTGGGAGCATCTGAGTGGCCAGTGCCTGCAGGTGACGTCAGAGCCCTCCCCTGATAGGTGCTTACTTGGCTAGGTGACCAATCCCTCTTTCAGGGCTATTTAGGGTCTCTTCTTTGGGTGGTTGTTCAGATTCTGATTGCAAGACTCCAGCAGGATTCCTCTGCATCCTCCACTTCACCTTCTCATTGAGGAAACTGCATCTGGACCCTCCAGGAACTCTACAAACTGCAACAAAGAAGCAAAGATGACGTCTGCAACATTGTATCTTCAGCTTCTGCTGTTTCCCAGTCGTGCATCCTTGGAGGACAACCTGTCTTCAGCCTGCATCAGAAAAGCGAAGGAATCTCCCTAGGAGTGAAGGTATCACTTCCCTTCTCCTGCAGGCATCAACTGCATTGACAACCGGTGGCTTGGATCCTCTCTACCGATGAACTGCGTGGATCCATCAGCATGGGAGGTGTACTGAACTGGTCCAGATGGTCCTGATGTCCCACTGTCAAATTTTGGTGGAGGTAAGAGCTTGCCTCACCACGCAACAACAGTACCCCACGCACTGTGTGTTTTGCAGTTTCCAAGGCTTGTTGGCATGAAGTTCTACATGCACCGTGTAGCTCCAACCCCCAGCACTTTATCATGTGATACACAGCTTCCTGCATGATTCCCCGGCGGCGGGGGAGCCTTTGTCGTAATACTGCGTGGGTCTCTGTTTGCACCTCCTTTTTCCCGTGCTGTCGGACTCCTGTGCGCACTGCATGGTCTTCTGCGGGCTGTCTGAGTTGCTGAGAGCCCCCTTTGACTTCCCCTCATGGGTAGAGTCCACCTGGTCCTTCCTGTCCCGGGCAGCGCCATTTTCTGCCAACTGCATGCTTTGTGTTTACCAAGTCTTGTTGGCAGAATTTAGCCATGCAAACTAGTCTGCAATCTTCCATCCGGCATGGGACATCATATGCATCAACCAGGAACCTACACCTGTCTTCTTGGATGCAGTACTTACTGTTGTTCTTCATCAATGATTCTCCTTTTGTACCATCTTCCAGGTTAGCAGGGGCTCCTGTATAGGAAAGTACCATCTTGCCTGGCATGTTACCCCCATTTGTACTTGTGTGTCAGTTTGTTTTTGCCTGTCTCACTGGGATTGTGCTAGCCAGGACCCCAGTGCTCATAGTTTGTGGCCTAAATGTGTTCCCTGTGTGGTGCCTAACTGTGTCACCGAGGCTCTGCTAACCAGAACCTCAGTACTTATGCTCTCTCTGCTTTTAAAATTGTCATTGCAGGCTAGTGACTAATTTTACCAATTCTGCTTGGCACACGGGAACACCCTTATAATTCCCTAGTATATGGTACCTAGGTACCCAGGGTATTGGGGTTCCAGGAGATCCCTTTGGGCTGCAGCATTTCTTTTGCCACCCATAGGGAGCTCAGACAATTCTTACACAGGACTGCCACTGTAGCCTGAGTGAAATAACGTCCACGTTATTTCACAGCCATTTTACACTGCACTTAAGTAACTTATAAGTCACCTATATGTCTAACCCTCACTTGGTGAAGGTTAGGTGCCAAGTTACTTAGTGTGTGGGCACCCTGGCACTAGCCAAGGTACCCCCACATTGTTCAGGGCAAATTCCCTGAACTTTGTGAGTGCGGGGACACCATCACACGTGTGCACAACATATAGGTCACTACCTATATGTAGCATCACAATGGTAACTCCGAACATGGCCATGTAACATGTCTAGGACCATGGAATTGTCACCCCAATACCATTCTGGTATTGGGGGGACAATTCGATGCATACCCAGGTCTCTAGCACAGAACCCGCGTACTGCCAAACTTGCTTTCCGGGGTCTCCACTGCAGCTACTGCTGCTGCCAACCCCTCAGACAGGTTTCTGTCCCCTGGGGCCTGGGCAGCCTGGTCCCAGGAAGGCAGAACAAAGGATTTCCTCTGAGAGAGGGTGTTACACCCTCTCCCTTTGGAAATAGGTGTGAAGGGCTGGGGAGGAGTAGCCTCCCCCAGCCTCTGGAAATGCTTTGATGGGCACAGATGGTGCCCATCTCTGAATAAGCCAGTCTACAACGGTTCAGGGATCCCCCAGCCCTGCTCTGGTGTGAAACTGGACAAAGGAAAGGGTAGTGACCACTCCCCTGACCAGCACCTCCCAGGGGAGATGACCAGAGCTCCTCCAGTGTGTCCCAGACCTCTGCCATCTTGGATACAGAGATGTTGGGGCACAATGGACAGCTCTGAGTGGCCAGTGCCAGCAGGTGACGTCAGAGACCCCCTCTGATAGGTGCTTACCTTTCTCAGTAGCCAATCCTCCCTTTTAGGCTATTTAGGGTCTCTCCTGTGGGCTATTCCTCAGATAACGAATGCAAGCGCTCACCAGAGTTCCTCTGCACTTCCCTCTTCGACTTCTGCCAAGGATCGACCGCTGGCTGCTCCGAGATGCCTGCAAAACTGCAAAAAAGTAGCAATAAGACTACCAGCAACATTGTGGCGCCTCATCCTGGCGGCTTTCTCGACTGTTTCCTGGTGGTGCATGCTCTGAGGGCTGTCTGCCTTCACCCTGCACAGGAAGCCAAGAAGAAATATCCTGTGGGTCGACAGAATCTTCCCCCTGCCAACGCAGGCACCAAACTTCTGCATCACCGGTCCTCTGGGTCCTCTCTCATCCTGACGAACGTGGTCCCTGAAACACAGGAGCTAGGTCCAAGTGTCTCGCACAGTCCAGTGGCCCTTCTGTCCAAATTTGGTGGAGGTAAGTCCTTGCCTCCCTACGCCAGACAGTAATCCTGTATACTGCGTGATCTGCAGCTGCTCCGGTTTCTGTGCACCTTTCCAAGGATTCCTTTGTGCACAGGCTAGCCTGGGTCCCCAGCACTCCATCCTGCATTGCCCAACTCACTGACTTGGACTCTGACGTCGTGGGACCCTCCTTTGTGACTCTGAGTCAACCGCTCTCCTCAGATCTTCCAAGTGCCTATTCTGGTACTTCTGCAGGTGCTGCTTGCTTCTGTGGGGGCTCTCTGAGTTGCTGAGTGCCCCCTCTGTCTCCTCCTCCAAGGGGCGACATCCTGGTCCTTCCTTGTCCCCAGCAGCACCCAAAATCCTTAACCATGACTCTTGCAGCTAGCAAGGCTTGTTTGCGGTCTTTCTGCGTGGAAACAACTCTGAATCCTCCAAAACGCTGTGGGACATCTTCTGACTGAAGGAGAAGTTCCTGACACCTTCTGTTGTTGCCGAATCTTTAGCTTCTTCCACCTGGAGGCAGCCCTTTTGCACCTTCATCTGGAGTTTAGTGGGCTCCTGCCCCCCCTGGACACTTGCATGACTCTTGGACTTGGTCCCCTTCCTTTACAGGTCCTCACTCTGGCCATGGTGTTCTGTATTCTCAGATGTTTAGTTTGGAATTTCTTTTTTATTCTGACATAGAGTGTGTTGGCGTAGTCGAGTTTACTCGTGAGTGACTGTCCTTCTTGAGTCAATAGGTAACCACTTGAAAATCTTCTGGAGTAGGTGGTGAGTGTGGAAGCATGTGGATTAGATAATGCTGACTTGACTGGTCTTGGAAAGTGATGAGTTGAGGATGATGCTGAGGTTGCGTGCATGGTTGGTAGGAGAGGGGGCAGTTCAGAGTTCACTAGGCCACCATGAGACATCCCATACAGTAGTGATGGGGCCCAGCATGAGGATCTCCATCTTGGCCGAGCTGAGCTTGAGACAGCTGTCTCTCATCCAGTCGGCGACTGCCTTCATTCAGTTGTGAAAGTTTTCTTTGGCTGTTGATGGTTCGTCAGTGAGGGAGAGAATGAGCTGTGTGTCGTTGGCATATGAAACGATGTTGAGCCTGTGGTGTCTGACGACCTTGGTAAGCGGGGTCATGTAGAGGTTGAAGGGTGTGGGGCTCAGGGAGGATCCCTGGGGCACTCGACATCTGGTTTCTGTCAGCATCAAGGTGAATGGTGAAAGACTGTATCTATGGGTTTGGCAGGTGAGGAAAGATTAGATCTACTCCAGGGCTTTGCCACAGATACTGGCGTTGTGTAGTTTGGTGCACACAGTGGTGTGGGAGACGGTGCCAAAGGCGGCGGAGAGGTCGAGGAGGATGAGGGCTGCTGTCTCGCTGTGGTGCAGTAGAGAGTGGATGTCATCCATGGCTGCTAGGAGTGTGTTTTCGGTACTGTGGTTGATCCTGAATCCATATTGGGAGGGGTTGAGGATGTGGTTGGTCTAGAAGTCAGTGAACTGTGCATTGATCGCTTTTTCAGTTACCTTGGCTGGAAAAGGGAGCAGTGAGATTGACCTTTAGTTTTTCAGTTCCGTTGGGTCTTCTTCAGTAGGGGGCTTATCCCTGCATGCTTCGAGGTGTCTGGGAAGGTGGCGGTCTCATTGGAGCGGCTGATGGTGTGGCATAGTTCGGGTGCTATGGTAGTGCCGGCTCAATTAAAAATGTGGTGGGGGAATATGTCCGAGGGTGCCCCAGAGTGGATGGTGCTCATGAGCTTTAGGGTGTTTTCCAGGGTGGGGAGGGTCCAGAGGTTCACAATTGGTGGCTGCAGTCTGTGGTGGTGCTGGTAGGCAGGGAGGGATGGCCTTTGCATGCAAATCCCTCATAGATGTCCTGTATCTTATGGTGGAAGAAGGTGGCAAGGTTATTGCAGACGTCATTGAAGGGCGGGATGTGGGTTGTATCCGTGCCAGGTTTTTTAAATCCCTTAACTATGGTGAAATGTTCCTTGCTGTTGTGTGCATTGGTGTTGATTCTCTCCTGATTGGTTGATTTTCTAGCTGCTCTGATGACCCAGTGGTGTGTTGTGATGGCGTACTTGAAGGCTTTGTGGTCTGTTGGGCTTTTACTGGTTCTCCACTTTCTCTCAAGCTGTCTGCATGCACGCTTGGATACTTGGAGGTCAGAGGAGAACCAGTTGGGCCTCTTATGGTGTTGAGTGTACACGGGTTTCATTAGTGGGGCTATGGAGTTGGCGCAGATTGGTGGAAGTTGTGGGCTGAGGCATTGGCGTCTGTGGTGCCAGGTGGCTGACAGCAGTGGTGAGCTGGGCTTTGGTGACTTTCGTCCATTTCTTGCAAGGGGGTGCAGTGTGCATGATGCCGTTTGACTGTCTTGATGAAGGCGAAGTAGACACAGTGGTGATTGGTCCAGTGGCGTATGGAGATGTGTGGGGTGGCAGTGTGGTTTCTAGAAGAGAAAATGGGGCAGAGGGTGTGTCCTGCTAAGTGTGTATGGAGGTTGACCAACTTCTTGAGTCCATGGGGTTGAGGTGCTCAGGTCGCTGTGGTTGTCGAGGTGGAAGTTGAGGGCACAGAGCAGTATGTAGTCCATTCAGTTGAGGACATGGGGGGGTGATGAAATCGGCCAGGGCTTCGCTGAAGGGTAGGCGGGGTACGGTGGTTTGTAGATGACGGTGCCACAGAGGGTAGTGTTTGGATCTGAAAATGCAGGTGTTTTGGCGAATGGGGTCAGGACATCGATGCTGGTCTTGAGGCGGAGTGAGATTTTATGAACGATGGCAACACCTCCTCCTGGTCAGTTGATGCAGTCTTGATGTATGATTTTGTAGCCATCGGGGATGGCACTGGTGATGTCCAGTGCTGAGGAAGTGCTGATCCAGGTCTCAATAAAGAAGGCAACATCCGGGAGGTGGAGCCTAGGAGGTCTCAAACTTATGTTGCATGCTTAATGAGGGAGCAGGTGTTGAGAAGTATGCTTTTGAGGTGTCCAGGTGGTCCAGCAGAGAAGGGGTTTAGTGTGAACAGGCAGAGCGTGTCCTTGGGTGAGGTGCAATGGGAGGTGGTGGAGCTCTGTAGTTGAGGGTGCGCAGGGTGTTTGCGTCGTAATGATGGATTTTATTTATTTATTTTATTTAATGCGTTTTTATATAGCGCGGACTTTTACCCGAAGGTGTCAGAGCGCTTCACAATAGGCAAAGTAAAGATACAAGAGGAGACAAATTACAAGTGAGCCTCTTACAAAAACAAGCGTTAAATTACAAGAGGCAATCGTGATAATTGTGCACGTATCAAGAGCAAAAAATAAACGAGGTAGCAAACGATACGTTATGAGAGGAAAAAGTGACGTGTGCAGGATACAAGAGAAAATAAAGTACCAATAGAGGTAAAAAAGTTGCAATCAATGGTAGACACTCAAAACACTAAAACAATAGTTACGTTACATGAGGCAGTGGTGGCCGTTGTGCATGTATCAAAAGCAAACAAGATATAAGAGGTAGCAAATGATACGTTGAAAAGGAAAGGTGCCGTGTGCATGTTACAAACGAGTACAAGATACAGGTAGAGGTAAAATACTGCACTAAATGGCAGACACTCAAAACACAAAAACACCCTGGGAAGGCACTTCTATAGGCATGGAGAACAGAATATCCTATAATGGAAGGACTTCCTTCTGAAAACAGAGGGCTTGAATTAACTTAGGAGGTGTCTTTGAAGGAGGAGAGCTTTGAGGTCAGTTTTGAAGGCCTGGGAAGAGGTGGTGGTCCGAAGCTGAGGCGGAAGTGAGTTCCAGATTCTCACCGCGTTGCCTGAAAAGGATTGGGCCATCAATCTTTCCTTCTTGAAAATGGGAGGTTCAAGCAATAACTTTTCTGCATTACGTGAAGGTCTGGAGCCCCCAGAGAGTTTCAGTTTATTCACCAGGTAGCGAGGGGAAGAGGAGTGCAAGGCTTTGTGGGTGATACATGCAGTTTTGTAGATAGATCTTGCCTCTATGGGAAGCCAACGGAGGGTGGATAAAATGGGTGTGATGTGGTCGCTTCTTTTGGCCCCATATATGAAACGCGCTGCTGAATGGAGAATAGACTTCAGGGGGGAAAGGTGGGATTTGGGAAGGCCAGTAAGAAGAGAGTTGCAGTAGTCCAATCTGGAGAGAACCAGCGCTTGGACCAGGGTTTTAAGGTCGTACTCCGGGAAGAAGCGACGAATCCCCCAAAGAAGGCGCAGTTGGTGTCGAGCAGACTTTGCTATGGAGTTAATGTGGGAGAGTAGATTAAGTTTTTTGTCGAGAATGACACCCAGGGATTTTGCGCTCTCGACAATGATGGGCTTATTGTTCATTAGATTGATCTGATCCATCCATGTTTGCACTGGGGGATGAGAAAGGGAGGAGGAAAGGAGGAGGAATTCTGTTTTGGAGGGATTCAGGATCAGTTGATGAGTTACCATCCAGTTTTGAATGGAGTCGAGGGTAGAGCTAAGGAAGGAGAGATCGTGATTGGAGGCCACCTTAAGGTAAATCTGAGTGTCATCCGCATATAGATGATAGTGGATCCCGGATTTACTCAGCAGATTTCCCAACGGTTCTAAATAGAGATTGAACAGTGTGGGTGCAAGTATGGAGCCTTGAGGAACACCTTGACTGACTGCTACAGGAGCTGAAAGACTGTTAGCTATTTTGACCATTTGGGATCTATCAGAGAGGAAGGAGGCAAACCATTTGAGCACAGTGCCCTCCATGCCCATTCTCTGTTGAAGGGTGTTAAGGAGAGTGTTGTGATTGACAGTGTCAAAGGCTGCAGAGAGGTCAAGAAGAATTAGAAGACAAGACTCCCCTGAATCGAGTATCCGCAGCGCGTCGTCAATCACTAGCAGCAGGGCTGTTTCAGTGCTGCGGTTTTGAATGAAGCCAGACTGGAAATTGTCAAGAAGATCATTTTCCTTGATATGGCGAGAGAGTTGTTTCGCTACACATTTTTCTGTGATTTTCGCAAGAAAGGGTAGGTTAGTGATGGGACGGTAGTTGTTGAGGTCGTTCGCATCAGCAGTGGGTTTTTTTAGCAGAGGGGTGACCTGCCCAGTTTTGAAGGACACAGGAAGGGAGCCTTGACTGAGGGAGAGGTTGACCAGAGTGGTCCAGTAGGAAAGAGAATTAGTATAGAAGTCAATGGCAATGGCACTAGGGATGGGGTCAAGAGAATGGTTAGAGGGCTTTGTATCGAGGATGCATTTAAGGAGAGCATCGTCAGAGATGGGGTCAAAGTTTTGCCAAATGGTTAAGGATTTGCACTCCTCTGTGGGGGTAGGATGAATGACCTGATCTACAAGTGATTTTACCTTTTCGTCAAAGAATATAGCGAATTCCGCTGCTTTCTTTGTGGAATCTTCCAAATTGGAGGTTGGGGGAGAGCTGTTAGGGTTCTTGATGAGGTCGAATAGTTTTTTGGGTCTATTTTTGGCTGAGTCAAGGAGGGATTTGTAGTGCGACGCTTTTCCAAGGAAGATGAGATTGTGGTACTTGGATCTTGCTGAACGAAGCGTGGCCAAATTTTCAGTGGAGGGTGCTTGTCTCCATTGTTTCTCAAGGGCTCTTATGAGCTTCCTTTCTTCATAGAGGGATTTGTTGAACCAAGGTGCTGAGGGAGTGGGTCTTTTCTTTTTGCTTTGGAGAGGAGCGACATTATTGATTTCGACTGCAAGGACTGTGAGGCATTGGGAGGTGAGTTCGTTGACCTCTAGGTCCGGGTCTAGCTTTGGAAGTGATAGCAAGGCAGAATTACAGAGGGTACTGAGGTCAATATTTTTAGTGTCACGGAACCAGGAAGTAGCCCTCTTAGGCTGGCCCAGAGTTATAGAACCAGGGACTGTGGCACTGGGCTCTGTCCGGGCACGGATGGGTGCAGACAGGTGTGCCTTTCACACCACTGCCATTAGGAAGGAGAGGGAGGTAGGAGGGGGTCGCTCAGCAGGGAGGCGGGAGAGTAGGAAACACAGCACTGGGAGGGGGTGAGGCTGCAGGAGCAGCAGGGGAAGGGTAGCAACGGGACCGACGAGGGAGGTGAGAAAAGGGCAAAAACTATTAAAAGATATTTAAAAGAGGCACAAGAAAGAAAAGAAAGGCAAAAAAGAGCACTAGCAAAAATAAATGAAAAACAAAGGCTAAAAAAGGCAGAAGGTCACCACTGGCCACCAGGGATGAGGTGCAGGCAGGTGCCTGTGGGTGGGGGAGGGCCTTGAACACCTCAGAGCCAGGCAGGCTCAGAGGACGAAGGGCAGCAGCAGCAACAGGTGGTGCTGTGCTGGAGGAGCAGGCCTCACGCTGACCGGGGGTCAGTGAAGACAAACATGCTTGGGCGTTTGGTCTGTGTGAGGTAAGTGATGCAAAGCCTACTACATGTTATTTAATTCTTCCGTAAGATGCTTGGAGATTTGTTTTTATTCATCATCAAATTACTTATCTTTGTTTAGCGTAAACCATAAAAATACATAATATAGTTCATCATTACAACACAAAAAAACCTTGCATAAAGGGTCAAGCATCACTAAAGAAATTACATAGTTTAAAATAGCTGAATGTTTGGAATGACCTGCTTAAATCTTTAAAAAAAACTCAATTCAAAACTATCATCATATATAAAAAGTGTCTAGTGTGTAAAAAAACATATCCTTTATCAGTGGAAAGATAAACTTCTGCCACTATCAAGTATAAAACTCGCTTAACAAAATACAGTGCATTGTACCTTGGCTGAAGAGTTGATTAAATCCACAAGGCCCATATTTTTACCTGGATTCCAGTCACCTGGGACAGTTAAAAACAATGAATAAGACTTACCATAAACCTAGCTAAGAGAAACCAATTGTTTTTGTTTGTCACCCAGGTCAAATATGGTTCTAGCTAAGTTTTATATTTTTATCATAGTGTAGGAAAGTCCTCCTTTTTTGCCTGATCACCCCCACTCTTTTTGGATAGGTACTGGTGGTTACTGACTCTTGGCTGTGCCCTGGGTACTGCTAACCTGTCCCAGGGCCTGTGCTCTGTGTAAAATGGATATGCAAATTAGGCTAATTATAATTGGCTAAGTTAACCTACCTATAAGTCCCTAGTATATGGTAGGGCATGTAGGTTTAGGGACCACAGCATAGGTGGTGCACACCTAGGTGCACTGCTGAGGTGCCCAGTGCCATTTTAAAAGCAAGCCTGCCTTGCTGGCTGCTTTTAAATTAAAGTTATATGCAAATTCGACTTTGGAATTAAAGGTACTTCCAAAGTCTTAAACTACCTTATTTTTACATATAAGTCACTCCTAAGGTGTGCCCTATGTGCCCCTAGGGCTGGGTGCCATGTAACTATAAGCAGGGACTTTATAAAAATAGATGTATAAGCCCTGGTGAGGTAAAAACAGCCAAATTCGTTTTTCCCTCATTGAAGTAAATGGCCTTCATAGGCTAGAATGGGCAGACTTTATTTTAAATTTTAAAGTCTCCTTAAATGTTACATACCAAGAATTTGGTATCAAATTAATTGTTGTAATAAATCCCACAACTTCCAGTTGTTGGATTTAATATAACTTGTTCAGGTAAAAAGTTTAGACTTTACCTAAAAAGTTGCCAATTTCAGCTCTGCATTGTTTTTGCTGCTGTGCTCTGATTGGCCAGCCTGCAGCAGCTTCTGCCAGGCTGCCTTGATGAGGTGTGAAGTGGCCTGGCTTCACACAAAGGAATGTGCTTGGGGGAGAGAATCTCCCCTCAGCAGATGGTGAGGCAGGAAGGGGGAGGGCTGCCAAACTGGTCTTCAAAGGCAGAGAAGGACATCTGGAGCACCCAGCAACACCCCCACATCCTGCAACCCCAGACAATTAGGTGCCCCCTTGATTAGATTAGGAGAGGGCAGGAGAGGGGTGTGTTTATGATTTTTAGCCACACCAGTGGGTGGGCTCAGCCAGATGTAACCTCCAAAAATCAGATTCATCCATGTTGGATTTTTAGAGACTGTTGCCTTCTGGCATGGATTTTTGCCACACTTCCCAGGAAGTGGTCATCACAGGGGGACGACCCTGTCCCTGATTGGAGAACCAGGGCCCCCCTGCTTTTCACCCAGGAGCAAGGATAAAACTGGCAGACCTGCCCCCACACCTCAGATCCCCACCAAATTTCAAGAAGAAAGAACTTAAGGAGAAGAAGGACTGCCCTGCTGGACCCCTGGCCTGCACCTGGACCCTGCACTCAGAAGGACTGCACCAGCTGCACACTTGGGATTCACCACAAGAAGGACTTTGCCTGGCTTCAACTGGTTCAAGGAGGGACTCCCTGTTTGCTACAGGTGAAAAATTGCTATCCAGAGTCCCCAGCACCAACTCCTGAAAAAAAGAGACCAGTTGACCACTGCCCAGTGGCCAAAAAGGAGTTTGCGCCAGGTGCATTCTGGGGGTTGAAGTCCGCACCCCCAAGGACCATCACAGAACTTCTGGACCATTGGGGTGAGCTGTGGACCCCAAAAGAACATTAAAAGAACATCTGGGTGAAGCCCCAGAAGTTTGGAAAAGATTTGAAAAATTTTGTAAAAAAGCTTCAGAGAGGGACCGACCCGCCGCGGAAATTCTAGCCGGCTTGCCTCAACCGCGACCCGGCCTGACTTCGTGGTTCGTCCCGGTAAAGAAAAACATCAGAAAAAGAGACTAAGTCCGAAGGTAAAAAGTTGACCGGGACCTCCCAGCCATCGTATCCGAGAAGGGCTCCACGGACGTCGGATCAAGATCCAGGTTTACCCCGGTCAAAGGATTTTCATCTCGAAAAAACGACTAAGTCCGAAGGTAAAAATCACCACCGAGGAAACCCACATCGCGTATCCGGACAAGGGCTCCAGGAGGTCGGATTCAACTGGCAGGTTCGACCCGGTGAAGAAAAACTTCAAAATAAAGACTAAGTCAGAAGGTAACTTTTTAACCGAGGCCTCCCGCGACTTGCAGCCGAGCAGGGCTCCATCGCGGTCGGCCTGAAACTTTGACTTTGCCCCGGTCCTGGTGCAACCAGATGACCCGATTGGCGCTTTTTGTTTCTAAGCGCTAGAAAAATAATAATTCTTTAAAAATTCATATCTCCGGTTCCCCTGAACCGATTTTAATCGTTTTTGTGTCATTTTAAAGATAAAAATATAAACTATTGTTATAAATTGGTTTGGGATTTTTAAACTGTTTCCTGTGTTTTATTTGATTACTGTTTTGTGATATTTGAATGCTTTACACACTGTCTCCTAAGTTAAGCCTTGATACTCGTTGCCAAGCTACCAAGGGTTGAGCTGGGATTAATTTACTGAGACCTAACTGTACCTAGGTGGAGGTTAGTGGCTTGTTGCTAGGTGTAGGTACCTACCTGCCCTTACTAATAACCCATTTTCCAACATTTTTGGTGGCAGCGGTGGGATCCTGTACTTGTGTTACAGTTTTAAGTAAAACAAATTAAAAATCCTTTAAATTGTCTTAGTGCAAAAATTATTTTTTTTTAAATTTTTTATTTTTTTTATTTTTTATTAATTATTAATTTGGATTAATTTCAATTATTGAATTTTTGTAATTTCTCTAAATTCTTGTTTCCAATTTTTGCAAAAAGTTTTTGTTGACACAAAACTAGGGAACCATGGAGCTTGATCTGGCTAGCCTACCCACACTGACAGTAGTCCAGCTTAGGGGGTTGTGTATTGAAAGAGGGTTGCCTGCAACCACAGATCTCAGGAAGCAAATCCTGATTAAATCCCTGACAGCATGGGCTGAGGCCCAAGAGGTAGAGACAGAGGAAGCTCCAGGGGAGGAAGAAAAAGGGGAAGATGCTAACTCTAACCACTCAGGGGAGGGAAGGCATCTGAGCCTAAGTGAGGAAGAGGAAGAACGGTCCTCAGTAGATACAGTCACTAGGGGCAGACCCAAAGCTAGTGGTAGGAAGGGGGTCCCTTCAGGAGGAGAGAACCCATCCATCAGAGAAAGAGAGCTGGAGGCCCAGCTAGCATACATAGCTTTGGAAGCAGAGAAGCTGGCCCTAGAAATGAAAAAGTGGGCAAGCAAAGAGAAAAGAGATGGTGGCAGCGAGAAAGAAGCTGAGGTGTCCCTGGGTGGGGGTTTTGCCCCCAGATTACCCAAAGGGGTGGTTCCTGCCTATGTAGAGGGGGATGACATAGATAAGTGGCTGGGGGCCTTTGAGAGGGCCCTCCAGATGAGGAAAGTCAAGCCTCAGTACTGGGGTTCACTTCTTTGGGAGTTAGTTCCCAACTCTGGGAGGGATAGGCTCCTAACCATGAGTGGGGAGGATGCAGACTCATACCCCAGTATGAAGAGTTGCTTGACTAAAAAGTTTGGTCTGACCCCAGAGCAGTATAGGCTCAAGTTTAGGGACACCCAAAAGACAAGCACCCAGTCCTGGGTGGACTTTGTGGACATTTCAGTGAAGGCACTCGAGGGCTGGATACAGGGCAACAGGGTAAGTACCTTTGAGGGGCTGTACAATTTGATTATGAGGGAGCACCTTCTAACTAATTGTGTCCAAGAGAGGCTCCGCCAGTATCTAGTAGACTCTAGGTTGACCAACCCCAGAGAGCTGGGGGAGGCAGCAGATGACTGGTTAAGAACTAGGGTTAACCAGAAACCCCCAGGGGGTGATCAGAAAAAGGGAGGACATGGTTCTTCTCAGGGGAAGAACCAGGGGAAAGATGATAAAAAACCCAAAGAGTCCTCACAAGAGTCCCCAAAAACTTCTCAGGGAGGGGGAGCCCCGAGCCAATTCACTTTTAAAGGGAAAGGGTATCAGGGAAAGAATTATGATCCTGCTAAAGCAGGAAGGTTTCAGGAGCTTGCTAAGGCCGGCAAGTGTTTTGATTGTCATCAACCAGGACATAAAAGAGGAGATGCTATCTGCTTCAAGAAGCCCCCCACTGGTGGGCAATCCCAGGGGATTGCTAGTGTAGGGTTGGGGGTGGAAGTTCGCCCAGGGGTGGAATCAGGGTACACTGAGGTCACCTTAGTATCCGTGGGTGGGGTGGACATTGCAACTATGGCCACCTTACCTCCCATCATGGAGAGGTATAGGCAGAGGCCTAAAGTCAATGGGACTGAAGTGGAAGCTCTGAGAGATACAGGAGCCAGTGTGACAATGGTCACAGAAAAGCTGGTTTCTCCAGAGCAGGTCTTACCTGGTGTCTTCCACCAGGTGACTTATGCAGATAGCAGAACCAAACTCCATCCCATGGCTATGGTGAGTCTGGAATGGGGAGTTGTGACTGGCCCTAAAAAGGTAGCTGTAGCTCCTGCCCTCCCAGTAGAGTGTCTGCTGGGAAATGATCTTGAAGCATCTGAATGGTCAGAAGTGGAGAGAAGGGTCCATGCACAGATGCTGGACCTCCCTGAATGGGTGTGTGCTGTGACCAGGTCACAGGCAGCACAACAGGGAAATGCTGGACACTTGGACCCTGGAACAATGGGCCAAGCCTCCAAGAAAAAGAGAAAGGGCACTGGGTCTGGATTGCCAGCCCCAACAAGTACAGAGGGTCAGGAAGAATCCAACCCTGAGGGGGAGGATCTGAACTCTGAGGGAGGGACACTTTCCCTGCAAACTATGCAGATTTGGCAGAACTGCAAGGGGCAGGTGGGCCCACCAGAGAAGATTTGTGCCAGGGACAAAGAGAGTGTCCCACTCTTGAGGGCCTGAGACAGACTGCTGCCAGGCAAGAACAAGGGGATACCAGTGGGTCCCACAAGGTTTACTGGGAGGATGGAGTTCTCTACACTGAGGCAAGGGCCCTCAAACCAGGGGCTACTAGGAGAGTAGTGGTCCCCCAGAAGTATAGAGAATTCCTCCTTACCTTAAGCCATGATATCCCCTTAGCTGGACATTTGGGACAGACCAAGACCTGGAACAGGCTGGTCAACCATTTTTATTGGCCCCAAATGTCAGAAAAAGTCAGGGAGTTTTGCAGCTCCTTTGTCACCTGCCAAGCCAGTGGCAAGTCAGGAGGCAAGCCAAAGGCTCCCTTGATACCACTGCCAGTGGTTGGGACTCCCTTTGAGCGGGTGGGGATTGACATTGTTGGTCCCCTAGACCCACCAACTGCCTCAGGTAATAGGTACATTGTGGTGGTTGTGGACCATGCCACCAGGTACCCTGAGGCAATACCCCTCTGGACAGTCACTGCTCCCACAGTGGCTAGGGCCCTACTTGGTGTGTTCACCAGAGTGGGGTTCCCAAAGGAGGTGGTCTCAGATAGGGGCACAAACTTTATGTCAGCCTATCTGAAAGCCATGTGGGATGAGTGTGGTGTTACTTATAAGTTCACCACCCCCTACCACCCACAGACCAATGGTCTTGTGGAAAGATTTAATAAGACCCTGAAGGGCATGATCATGGGTTTGTCTGACAAACTCAGGAGGAGATGGGATGTCCTCCTCCCATGCCTGCTGTTTGCCTACAGAGAGGTGCCACAGAAGGGGGTTGGATTCAGCCCCTTTGAGTTACTGTTTGGGCACCCTGTAAGAGGCCCATTGTGCTTGGTGAGATAGTCTTGGGAAAAGCCTCTCAAAGAATCCAAGGAGAATGTGCTAGATTATGTACTGGGCCTGCGGTCACGCATGGCCGAGTATATGAAGAAGGCAAGCAGAAACCTGGAGGCCAGCCAGGAGCTCATGAAGCTCTGGCATGATCAAAAGGCTACCCTGCCTGAGTATCACCCAGGACAGCTGGTGTGGGTTTTGGAGCCTATGGCTCCTAGGGCACTTCAGGCCAAATGGACTGGGCCCTATCCAATTCTGGAGAAAAAAGGTGAGGTCACATACTTGGTGGACCTTGGCACCCCCAGGAATCCTCACAGGATCCTGCATGTTAACAGGATGAAACCCCACCAGGACAGGGCAGACATGACCATGCTAATGGTCACTGTTGAAGGGAAGGAGGAGGAGGGTGAACCTCTGCCAGACCTCCTGTCCTCAAAGGCAAAAGATGGGTCAGTGGAGGGAGTGGTACTCTCTCCCAAGTTGACAGATCAGCAACAAAAAGACTGTAAGCAAGTTTTGGGACAGTTTTCTAGTCTGTTCTCCCTGACCCCTGGACTCACCAATTGGTGTGTCCATGATGTTGACACTTGTGACAGCTTGCCTGTCAAGAACAAGCTGTACAGGCTGTCTGACCAGGTCAAGTCCAACATCAAAGCTGAAGTGGCTAAGATGTTGGACCTCAAGGTAATTGAGCCCTCTGATAGTCCTTGGTCCAGTCCAGTGGTACTGGTGCCCAAAGCTAATCCCCAAGGTGGGAAGAAAGAATTGTGATTCTGTGTGGACTACAGAGGTCTAAACGCAGTCACTAGGACTGATGCTCACCCCATACCTAGAGCTGATGAGCTCATTGACAGGTTGGGGCCTGCCAAATTCCTGAGCACATTTGATCTGACCTCAGGATATTGGCAGATTGCCTTAAGTCCAAGAGCTAAGGAGAGGTCAGCATTTTCCACACCAGAGGGCCACTTTCAGTTCAAGGTGATGCCCTTTGGCATGAAAAATGCTCCTGCCACCTTCTAACGGTTGGTGAACAGAGTCCTATCTGGGTTGGAATCTTTCAGTGCAGCTTATCTGGATGATATAGCTGTATTTAGTTCCACCTGGAAGGACCACCTGGTCCACCTGAAGGAAGTGCTTCAGGCCCTGCTTCAAGCAGGCCTGACTATCAAGGCAAGCAAGTGCCAGATAGGGCAAAGCTCTGTTGTGTACCTGGGCCACCTTGTTGGTGGAGGGCATGTACAACCTCTTCAGCCCAAGATCGAGACTATTCTGGATTGGGAGGCTCCTAAATCCCAGACTCAGGTCAGGGCCTTTCTTGGCCTGACTGGGTACTACAGGAGGTTTGTTCAGAATTTTGGGACCATAGTGGCCCCTCTGACTGAGCTTACCTCCAAGAAACAGCCCAAGAAGGTCATTTGGACCTCAGAGTGTCAGAAAGCTTTTGACACCCTAAAGCAGGCTATGTGTTCAGCACCAGTGTTACTGGCCCCTGACTATAGCAAGGAGTTTGTAGTACAAACAGATGCTTCAGAGGGAGGGATTGGGGCAGTGTTAGCACAAGTTAATGAAGAGGGCCATGATCACCCAGTTGCCTTCATCAGCAGGCGACTACTCCCTAGAGAGAAAAAATGGAGTGCCATTGAGAGGGAGGCCTTTGCTGTGGTCTGGTCCCTGAAGAAGTTGAGGCCTTACTTGTTTGGCACTCACTTCCGTGTACAAACTGACCACAGACCTCTCAGATGGTTGATGCAGATGAGGGGGGAAAACCCAAAACTGTTAAGGTGGTCCATTTCCCTACAGGGGATGGACTTCACAGTGGAGCACAGACCTGGGACTGCCCATGCCAATGCAGATGGCCTATCCAGGTTTTTCCACTTAGCTGATGAGGACTACCAGGGTGTAGGTTAGTACCCATCACCTTTCATCTGGGGGGGGGGCAGTGTAGGAAAGTCCTCCTTTTTTGCCTGATCACCCCCACTCTTTTTGGATAGGTACTGGTGGTTACTGACTCTTGGCTGTGCCCTGGGTACTGCTAACCGGTCCCAGGGCCTGTGCTCTGTGTAAAATGGATATGCAAATTAGGCTAATTATAATTGGCTAAGTTAACCTACCTATAAGTCCCTAGTACATGGTAGGGCATGTAGGTTTAGGGACCACAGCATAGGTGGTGCACACCTAGGTGCACTGCTGAGGTGCCCAGTGTCATTTTAAAAGCAAGCCTGCCTTGCTGGCTGCTTTTAAATTAAAGTTATATGCAAATTCGACTTTGGAATTAAAGGTACTTCCAAAGTCTTAAACTACCTTATTTTTACATATAAGTCACCCCTAAGGTGTGCCCTATGTGCCCCTAGGGCTGGGTGCCATGTAACTATAAGCAGGGACTTTATAAAAATAGATTTATAAGCCCTGGTGAGGTAAAAACAGCCAAATTCGTTTTTCCCTCATTGAAGTAAATGGCCTTCATAGGCTAGAATGGGCAGACTTTATTTTAAATTTTAAAGTCTCCTTAAATGTTACATACCAAGAATTTGGTATCAAATTAATTGTTGTAATAAATCTCACAACTTCCAGTTGTGGGATTTAATATAACTTGTTCAGGTAAAAAGTTTAGACTTTACCTAAAAAGTTGCCAATTTCAGCTCTGCATTGTTTTTGCTGCTGTGCTCTGATTGGCCAGCCTGCAGCAGCTTCTGCCAGGCTGCCTTGATGAGGTGTGAAGTGGCCTGGCTTCACACAAAGGAATGTGCTTGGGGGAGAGAATCTCCCCTCAGCAGATGGTGAGGCAGGAAGGGGGAGGGCTGCCAAACTGGTCTTCAAAGGCAGAGAAGGACATCTGGAGCACCCAGCAACACCCCCACATCCTGCAACCCCAGACAATTAGGTGCCCCCTTGATTAGATTAGGAGAGGGCAGGAGAGGGGTGTGTTTATGATTTTTAGCCACACCAGTGGGTGGGCTCAGCCAGATGTAACCTCCAAAAATCAGATTCATCCATGTTGGATTTTTAGAGACTGTTACCTTCTGGGATGGATTTTTGCCACACTTCCCAGGAAGTGGTCATCACAGGGGGACGACCCTGTCCCTGATTGGAGAACCAGGGCCCCCCTGCTTTTCACCCAGGAGCAAGGATAAAACTGGCAGACCTGCCCCCACACCTCAGATCCCCACCAAATTTCAAGAAGAAAGAACTTAAGGAGAAGAAGGACTGCCCTGCTGGACCCCTGGCCTGCACCTGGATCCTGCACTCAGAAGGACTGCACCAGCTGCACACTTGGGCTTCACCACAAGAAGGACTTTGCCTGGCTTCAACTGGTTCAAGGAGGGACTCCCTGTTTGCTACAGGTGAAAAATTGCTATCCAGAGTCCCCAGCACCAACTCCTGAAAAAAAGAGACCAGTTGACCACTGCCCAGTGGCCAAAAAGGAGTTTGCGCCAGCTGCATTCTGGGAGTTGAAGTCCGCACTCCCAAGGACCATCACAGAACTTCTAGACCCTTGGGGTGAGCTGTGGACCCCAAAAGAACCTTAAAAGAACATCTGGGTGAAGCCCCAGAAGTTTGGAAAAGATTTGAATTTTTTTTTAAAAAAGCTCCAGAGAGGGACCGACCCGCCGCGGAAATTCTAGCCGGCTTGCCTCAACCGCGACCCGGCCTGACCTCGTGGTTCGTCCCGGTAAAGAAAAACATCCGAAAAAGAGACTAAGTCCGAAGGTAAAAAGTTGACCGGGACCTCCCAGCCATCGTATCCGAGAAGGGCTCCACGGACGTCGGATCAAGATCCAGGTATTTACCTACTTAAAGGTGAAATATTTAAAAATTAATGGAGTTCGTTTTTTGAAGATACTACATCTACCATGATGCAATGGGGCAGATTAATTGCTGGGATGTCAGGCAGGTGCGCTCCTAACTGTTTGTGACTTTAAAGGCTCCCTTGAGCTACTGGGCTGACGAGCTCTGGAGCAGGCACCAGCATGCCAGGGAAGAGGTACTGAAACCGGGGGATTTATGGCAGCATTCCCAGCACCCCGCAAATATGTTCTCTGCTGAAGAAGGGATTAACCCAGAAACACATGTGTCCAGAGATGCACAGTAAAGGCTGAACCTACTTAAAGGTGAAATATTTAAAAATTAATGGAGTTCGTTTTTTGAAGATACTACATCTACCATGATGCAATGCGGCAGATTAATTGCTGGGATGTCAGGCAGGTGCGCTCCTAACTGTTTGTGACTTTAAAGGCTCCCTTGAGCTACTGGGCTGACGAGCTCTGGAGCAGGCACCAGCATGGCAGGGAAGAGGTACTGAAACCGGGGGATTTATGGCAGCATTCCCAGCACCCCGCAAATATGTTCTCTGCTGAAGAAGGGATTAACCCAGAAACACATGTGTCCAGAGATGCACAGTAAAGGCTGAACCTACTTAAAGGTGAAATATTTAAAAATTAATGGAGTTCGTTTTTTGAAGATACTACATCTACCATGATGCAATGGGGCAGATTAATTGCTGGGATGTCAGGCAGGTGCGCTCCTAACTGTTTGTGACTTTAAAGGCTCCCTTGAGCTACTGGGCTGACGAGCTCTGGAGCAGGCACCAGCATGCCAGGGAAGAGGTACTGAAACCGGGGGATTTATGGCAGCATTCCCAGCACCCCGCAAATATGTTCTCTGCTGAAGAAGGGATTAACCCAGAAACACATGTGTCCAGAGATGCACAGTAAAGGCTGAACCTACTTAAAGGTGAAATATTTAAAAATTAATGGAGTTCGTTTTTTGAAGATACTACATCTACCATGATGCAATGGGGCAGATTAATTGCTGGGATGTCAGGCAGGTGCGCTCCTAACTGTTTGTGACTTTAAAGGCTCCCTTGAGCTACTGGGCTGACGAGCTCTGGAGCAGGCACCAGCATGCCAGGGAAGAGGTACTGAAACCGGGGGATTTATGGCAGCATTCCCAGCACCCCGCAAATATGTTCTCTGCTGAAGAAGGGATTAACCCAGAAACACATGTGTCCAGAGATGCACAGTAAAGGCTGAACCTACTTAAAGGTGAAATATTTAAAAATTAATGGAGTTCGTTTTTTGAAGATACTACATCTACCATGATGCAATGGGGCAGATTAATTGCTGGGATGTCAGGCAGGTGCGCTCCTAACTGTTTGTGACTTTAAAGGCTCCCTTGAGCTACTGGGCTGACGAGCTCTGGAGCAGGCACCAGCATGCCAGGGAAGAGGTACTGAAACCGGGGGATTTATGGCAGCATTCCCAGCACCCCGCAAATATGTTCTCTGCTGAAGAAGGGATTAACCCAGAAACACATGTGTCCAGAGATGCACAGTAAAGGCTGAACCTACTTAAAGGTGAAATATTTAAAAATTAATGGAGTTCGTTTTTTGAAGATACTACATCTACCATGATGCAATGGGGCAGATTAATTGCTGGGATGTCAGGCAGGTGCGCTCCTAACTGTTTGTGACTTTAAAGGCTCCCTTGAGTTACTGGGCTGACGAGCTCTGGAGCAGGCACCAGCATGCCAGGGAAGAGGTACTGAAACCGGGGCATTTATGGCAGCATTCCCAGCACCCCGCAAATATGTTCTCTGCTGAAGAAGGGATTAACCCAGAAACACATGTGTCCAGAGATGCACAGTAAAGGCTGAACCTACTTAAAGGTGAAATATTTAAAAATTAAAGGAGTTCGTTTTTTGAAGATACTACATCTACCATGATGCAATGGGGCAGATTAATTGCTGGGATGTCAGGCAGGTGCGCTCCTAACTGTTTGTGACTTTAAAGGCTCCCTTGAGCTACTGGGCTGACGAGCTCTGGAGCAGGCACCAGCATGCCAGGGAAGAGGTACTGAAACCGGGGGATTTATGGCAGCATTCCCAGCACCCCGCAAATATGTTCTCTGCTGAAGAAGGGATTAACCCAGAAACACATGTGTCCAGAGATGCACAGTAAAGGCTGAACCTACTTAAAGGTGAAATATTTAAAAATTAATGGAGTTCGTTTTTTGAAGATACTACATCTACCATGATGCAATGGGGCAGATTAATTGCTGGGATGTCAGGCAGGTGCGCTCCTAACTGTTTGTGACTTTAAAGGCTCCCTTGAGCTACTGGGCTGACGAGCTCTGGAGCAGGCACCAGCATGCCAGGGAAGAGGTTACACATTACATCTTTAACCTGGGTCAGATGGAGATCTGTAATGCCCTCACACATGTCTGCAACACCTCTATCAAGACCACCACCATTCCAGAAGCATTGAAACAAGAAACCCTCATCCGACCCGTCGAGCTAAAATATTATCGCCCTATCTCTCTGCTCCCTTTCCCAGCCAAGGTCTTGAAAAAAATCATCAACAAGCAACTCTCCAAACACCTTGTAAGACACAACCTGCCTGACCCCTCCGAATGTGGTTTCTGCTTCATCCAGAGCACTGAGACCACCCTCCTTGCCACAACAGGTGACGGCAAGACCCTTCTAGACCATGGAAAGACAGCTGCTCTGATCCTCCTAGACCTCTCCTCTGTGTTCGATATCATCTCCCACTTCACCCTCACTTCCAGGCTCCACACTAGGATCCAAAGCAAAGTACTCAAGTTAATCCATGCCTTCGTTACGGGCTGCAACCAGAGGCTCACCCTCCCACCCTTCACATCAGAACCAAAGAACATTTGCTGTGTCCTGCAGGGATCCTCCCTCAGCCCCACCCTCTTCGATGTCTAAGTGACACCGTTAGCTAAGCGTGTACTCTCCGTTGGACGTAACATCATCTCATATGCTGACAACATGCAACTAGTATTCTCCTTCTGCAAAGACCTTGACGCCCCCAGAAACGATTCCAGCAATGCCATGACACACGTCACCGAATGGATGAGATCCAACTGGCTGAAACCAAATACTGACAAAACTGGAGGTGATCACCTTGGGAAACAACCCCTCCCCCTGGGATGATTCCTGGTGGCCATCCAGGCGCGGACAACCTCCAACCCCTTCAAACCATGCGTGCAACCTACGCATCATCATAGACATCAAACTTACCTTCAAACAGCAAATAAACATAGTGGCCTCATCTAGCTTCCATAACCTCCACATGTTATGTAAGATCTTCAAGCAGCAGACTGGAATACGGGTTGCCCTCTATGCTGGACTCCCTGCACAGCTCCTTCACTGCCTCCAGAACATTCAGAACGCGGCTGCAAAACTCGTCCTAGACATCCCCAGAAAAGTCCATATCACCCACCACCACAGAGAGCTATACTTGCTGCTGGTGTACAAGAGATGCAAAATCAAGGTGCTCACCATCGCATTCAAAGCCCTCCACAACATCGGACTCAAGCTTATAAATCACACACTCTACTTCCACCAGCCAACCAGAGTGCTGTGTTCTACAACTCTTGCCTTTGTGCAGGTCCCAAGAATCCTACACAGCCGCAGCAGAGGATGCTCATTCTCCTACCTTGCTGCAAAGTCCTGAAACAACCTCCCCTTCCACCTGGTAATATCGGTGTGCTATTTCGTAGCCATTTGGAGCTGCAGACGCAATGCCGGGAGTGGATTTGGGGTTGAGCCAGGTCTCAGTGAGGAAGACTATATTGGGTGAGGGAGATGTTGGTGTCCCAGATCTCAGTGGTGTGCTTGCAGAGTGATCATGCATTGAGCAGTAGTCAGATGAGTTGTTCCAGAGCAGCTGTGATTGGCGTGGTCGGCATGGCAATGGTCATTGTGGATGCAGGTGCTCTGGTGTTGAGGAGGTAAAGACAGAGACAACAGGTAAAAGGTCCTACTGTTAATTGTGGAGGACTGTGATAGCAGTAGTTGTAGCAGAGTCTAAGGGCCGGGGCTCGGAGCTCGACGGTGGTGTATTGGTGAGTGGTAGGAGAAACAGGGTTCCTGGCACTGGAAGCGGTCCAGATGCGGTCAGATGGTCTTGCCTTTGGCAGACTGGTAGCGCGTATGCTGTGCACATCCTCTGCATGTTCGTGCTGTGGCCTCCATTAAGTAGACCCTGTGAGGAGAGATGGGTGCTAGGAGTTGGTGGGTGGGGCCTGCGAAGGTGGGAAGCAGGATGGACATGCGAGGAAAAAAAGTGGTGGGAAAAACAAGCAGGAGAATGAGCGGGCGGAGGAACACATGAAATTAACAAAGGCAGTACAAAACCAAGATTTAACAAAAATGAGTTAAACAAGGTTGAACGCAAACACAATAAAAAAAGTCAACAATTCAGTAACCAGGGAGACAGAGAAGCAGCACAGGGGGATCTGTCATGAAGGACCCACATATATATTGCTTCATCCTCTGATCTCCATATATGAGACTCCAGAACTCAGAAGGCAACAGAAATCCAATTGCTACCAGAATGGGATCCTGGGAAAGGATCTGAGGGCCAAGGTGATGTTCATTTTCCAAATATACTCTACACAGAGCAACAATTATTTTATCTCAAAGTCAATATGGTGATCTATACAACCATGACGCACATTAGGATCAATAGCGTTATAATTTCTGATGCTATTGTGGAACTTTGCAGGATAGGACCCGCAAACTACATTGAGGTCCATTATAAAAAATGGTGTGCCTCAATTTAATGCCTGAGCAGGGATTAAAAATTACGCTAAAAATGGCACAGTGGAATCTCAGAGATTCCACTGTGCCATTTTCCTGGGCCCCCTAATGGAGGAATGCCCTCTTTGCATACATTATGCCTGGCACAGACATAGGCCCTCATTACCACCCTGGCGGTGGGTGATAAAGTGACGGTAATCCCGCCAACATGCTGGCAGTAACTACCACCGAATTATGACCATGGCGGTGATATCTCCGATAGGCAGCCAATGTACCACACCGACCGCCAGGGCGGAATCAACAGTCACCACGGTGGTAGCCACCTACAGCCAGGCGGAAGGAAAAGCACTGCCCACCATATTTTGACACAGGCAACCGCCACCTTTTCCAGAGGCGGTACTAACACCATCAAAAGAATGGCAGAAACAGAGCACAAAAGTCAAAGGGCTCACCATTGGAGACAGAGGGAAGAACCACGCTGCCATGGAACTCGAACTGCAAGTTTTCCCGATGGTCTTCTACGTCGTGCTCCACCTGGAACACCAACCCCTGCGAAGACGACGGCGGTGAGTACAGCTGCCTAGCACACAAGGGAGGGTGGGAGGAAAAAAAGAGTGACACACACACCCGACACACACACAAAATACACACAACCATATGCATAACAAAAACAATTTGACCACAAAAATCTGCACAATAATGCCAAGGCAACAGGAATATACAAAAATGTTTGTAATCGGACCAACAATAAATTCAACAATCCTATTTACACATTAAACAGATCTGAACACGTGTATACAAAAGGGACACTGCCCAGTCCATAGTTCACTGGGCCCACATGGCCACTGGGCAAATTCCAAGGCCCCACTCAAATCCTGCCCCAATCTGGAGAGAACACTGCAGGGGCATCAGTTAGCAAATAGGCAGGCACCTCGGGGGAAGGGCGGTACCACTGCCGGATGCTGAAACAAGCCCACTGGCTCTGGAGGGGGCAACATGCCCTGTGCTTGGTCCTGGGGAGTGCAAGGACACAGTCTCTGGAGTGGGTGACTTGCCCACTGGTTCTGGAGGGGGAAACATGCCCTGTTCTTGGTCCTGGGGAGTGCAAGGCCACAGTCTCTCGAGTGGGTAACTTGCCCACTGGATCTGGAGGGGGCAGCCAGCCTTTGGAGGCTGGACTATATGGCGTCCATTGAGGTGACGGCTACACTGTGGTGGTGGTTGTGGCAGGCTCCTGCTCAGCCCCTGCACCCTCCCATGGCTGCACTGTGGTAGTGTTTGTGGGAGGCTCCTGCTCAGCCCCTGCACCCTCCGATGGCTCCACTGTGGTGGTGGTTGTGGAAGGCTCCTGCTCAGCCCCTACACTGATGGCTGCACAACCACGGCTGGCGGTGGGAGATCTGTTACAGCTGGTGGTGGTGGCGGTGTATGGCTGTCAGCTTCCGCTGGCATAGATTGCCTCCTCTCTACCTGCTCATGGGTTGGGTGTCCCTTACCCTTCCTGGGACTGGTGGATAGCCTCTTCCCCCCTCTGCCTGCTGGTGCAGTCTCCTTCCCCTTGTCTGCAGCTGGTGCAGGCTCCTTCCCCTTCTCTGCAGTTGGTGCAGGCTCCTTCCCCTTTTTTGCAGCTGGTGCAGGCACCTTCCCCTTTTTTGCAGCTGGTGGAGGCTCCTTCCTCTTCTTTGAAGCTGGCGCAGGCTCCTTCCCCTTCAGTATTGTTGGCCTGGAATCCTTTCCACCACAAGCAGGTGGTACCACTACTGGGCCCGTGGAATGTTTGGCTGAGGTGATTGGTTGGGTCCTTGCTACCCTGCCCATACGTGCAGGATGGGGGATGGAGGGGTAGGGAATAGGTAAATCTGGATATAGTGTGCCCAGAAGCTTCAATAAGCCCTGTGGGACCCTGTGTCCCCCACATCCATATGACTGATGATCCAAGTTAGTCTGTGCTGCCCAGTAAAAAACTGAAGCTTTAACTAGTGTGACTGAGTCTAAATTGATGTCTGAAAATTAGCTCATGGATATACATGTTGAGAAAAGCCTACATTTTAATTTCCCTCCCCCTACAGCGGTCAGCATAGCTCAGGTCAGAGTCTGCACATGTGTAATCCTATACTCTACTTTGTAATTAAATACAGCCCCATCACATCTCTCTAGACCAGGTCCATGAGGACCACAGTGTGCACCTTCGGGAAGTGCAAGGGGTACTTATTTTACAACATCTTCAATTTGTGATGCTGTATTAGGCAGTAGCAGATTTAGAGTCAGGCGTGGATGGGGTGTATCAGCCTCGTCTTCACCCCAGGAAGAGTCGCTCACAATATCAGCTGGGTGAGGCCTGAAGTTTGCTACTATCGCAAGATCTCAGGGCCTGATGTAGAAGTCCGCTGAGGGAATACTCTTTGTGCCATATCCCGATCACCATTAGATATCATCGGATCGTAAAATGGCGGATAGGATATCCGTCACGTTTGTGACAGATAATTCACCTCCGCAAACTTCTAAATCAGGCCCACAGTCAACAAACATGAAAATGATAGATATATCATCAGAGGACAAGGATGCACTGTTAAGAATAGTTCTTGTCTACATAACATTACAGATTTATTATTCTGGACCTATTTTTATTGCAGGATGATATTTTGTGATTCAAATGTCCTTCTGGACAAAAGGAACCCCTAGAGGAATGTCTTAAATTACTTCCTGGTATATTCATTATTTAATTACTCTCTTTCATACTGAGTGCTGTTTGCAAGGAATGTATTAGGATAGTGAACTGTCCTTGCTGGCTTTGATGCAATTTAAGCCTCAGTATTTTCACTTTACATGCAAGACCTTCTCTCTTGCAGGTAAACCAGGTGAATGTCCGCATGGCCCGGTTAGGTGCCAAAGATTGGAATTGCCTCTGTGCCAGAATGACGCTTTCTGTGATGGAAAACATTATAGCTGTTATTATAAATGCTGATTTCGGTGCATGGATCCTCGAGGTGTGATATTCACTTGATTCAAAATGCTGAACATCAAAAGAGATATGGCGTTTTATGTCTCGCGCAAAGGGTAATTCTGGGAGGAGTACGATATTATCAGAGTGCAGTGCTGTCACAACAAACCCGCACAGAAAATGCACATGAAGTAATATGATGCAATTTAAGGTTAAGAGTAGGAGAGGGTCAAAATGTATGCATGATCAGATATTTATAATATATGAGGTTTTTTAAGGTACAGGGGGCATCGGAATGAGTGAAATGGTACACTGAGATTACATAGTTGATGGCAAGCTTGCGGAAATAGGTGACATGGGTGGCATTGTTTGGTTACGGAACACGGGTGGCAGTGGCTCGAGCCTGAAGTTGTTAGCGCGAGGTAGTGTTTGTTCAACTTGCGAGTCCCACAATATCTACAGTGTGGAGCGTGGCATCGTCTCGTCCAAGGGCATGAGTTTGAGGAGCCTAGGAGAGCCATCATGAGTTGCCAGGTCCCTGGAAGAAAGGGAACAGAGTCTACCCTGTAAGCTGTTCCACCACTTACCGATGTCTTCCTATTTCTGGTGTTGGAGACTGCATTCCCTTGTTCACATTTCTCACCGACATTTCCCTTCTATGGCTCTTGGTTGCTGTTTGTTCCAGAGTTCCTAACAACTGTGGGCCTACCTTAAAAACCTCATCCACCTTAGCAATTAACACATTTGCAGAGAATTTGGGTTGTCTACTTCCAGCCATCTTTTGGTTTCTTGTGCAAGGAACCTGTTGTGGGTGCTAAATGTTTTGTGTTGCTTGAGGTGGTTCTTTTGTCGGAGAGCTGTGAGTGTTGTTGATTAGTTTACTTAGAGAATGTATGGGTTAACAGGTGCTTAATCCATGTTGATGGATATATCTGCCTTCAGAAACTCCTTCCACCATTACTTTTCCACATCGTGATAGTCCTTCTGTACCACTCTTATGGCGGACAACTCTAAATATGGCACATGCATGTCCACCATACCAACGTTGGCAGAGTTGTGTCAGTCAGTGATGCAAGGGGGGACCAATGACAGAGAACTTAAAATAAGCAGACTGACCATCTTCCAACATGACGGACACTGGTCCCTCAGACCAAACTGTACACATGGCAGACTGAAATCCATCAGCCTGATGGACGGATCAGTGTCTCTGTTATGGAAGAACAACAGCCTGTCTGCCAAACTCTAAATCAAGCCCTTGTCCTCCTTACTATGTAGGCCCCTAGAACCAGTTGGGTGAGAATACCACATCCGGAACTACTAATTGTACTGGGTGCAGAAATGTCCTAGTTACAGGGCATTGTCTATGGAATGGGGAACACCCTCAAATATCATTGAATAATCCATGGAATAGTCCATGGAATAACCACAAGGTGCTAATTTGTACATTACTGCTGATTGTGTAATATCCAGCAAAAGATTCTGAATCCTTCGTTCAATGTATTCGGGCTCTCCTCATTGTCTGCAAACTCCTGAGGATCATCTTACAATTAGAAGAGATTGTAAGGTTGTTGGCTACTCTTTTCAAAGTCTTTTCAAAGTCTTTTAATCATAATTTTTTGTCATGGTCATCCGTAAAAGCACTGTGTGTTGTGTATTCTAAATGTCTCTCCCACAGTGTGAATCGCGTTTGGAGCACTGAGCACTTTTATGATTGCGATTTCAGTCATTTTAACTTGGCTATGAAACATTATGATACTGTGACATATTTGAAGTCTTATGTTTCAACATTAAGGGGCAAAATAATGAGTGGGCTGTGTGGCTCTTGTATCACCCAACGTGGTGCATGTGCTACACAAGCCTAAAATGCAGTTTTTCAAGACATGCAAGGCCACCTTCCCTGGCCCTGAGTGACTGGAAAAACCTTGAATAACGCAACGCAGTGCAAATCGTTGTGTTGCGTTACTCTTCCTCTGGGAGGCAGTCCATGGGTGTTGCCAGGCAACACCAATGAATTATAACTCATTCCCAGAGTTACCAGAAGTGGTAGTTCTGGGAATACACCAAAATGCTGTGCCTTCCCAAGTGAGGCATAATGAGGACAAATATCTTCATTTCTTCTCGTTACTTTCTCTTTCTATGTGTGCTGCAATCTTCAATACACGTAGAAAGAGGAAGATGCATCAGGGGTTCTTTTTTGTGCAGGAAGGCGCCCCTTCCTTCACAAAAACAATCCTCCTTACAAGACAGCCTCCCTTGAACATAGTGCAAGGGGTCCTGCGTTGGCGCTAGGCAGCCAACACAGCGCCAGTGCAGGTAAAAAGGCAAGAATGAGCTTTATTCTTTTAAATATACAGCATTTCTCCCCTTTCCCTGTCCCCTATCACAGCAAGTCATCGTTTCCTGCCTTTGTCATATATATGTACCTTAATGTTTAACATTATCATTGTATGTCATTGTATGTCATTACACAGGGATTGTTGTCTCAGTTAAACAATTATCCACCCCTGGTACCTAGGGACTCTTGGATTTTCTCTTTTTATATGTACAAAAGTGTGTTACACAAAATGGGCATACAGAACTCAGAGCAAGAGCACAACACGGTTAGTGGTTGTTTTGTTTTTTAATGTTGCTACTGCAACTGTTTTTTATTCCTGAGGCAATAAAGGAACTCAATAGAGAGAAGCATTGCAGCCAAGAAAAGAAGATGCAGCTCTGCTGAGAAACAAAGAAACACCTCAGCTGCTGAGGAGCGACCAGACAGGAGCAACAGAGTGATGGCTTCACAAGTGCCATGTAATCCTGATGTCAAACACAAACACCTGCCCCTTGGACGCTCTTAGCTATAATCCTGCATTACTGCATCCAGACAATGGGTCAACAGATCCCACTAAAGATAGGTCAAAAAAGAACTTCAGGAGCATATACAGAATTGCACAGGTTTTTAAAATGCATTTCTAAGTGTAAAATGTATTTGTAATTCAAAAAACACAGGGGCATATTTACAAGCCACTAACAACACCATAGCGTATTATTTTTTTTATGTTAAGGTAGCACTAAGGTGGCTTTTTCCTTGCACCAGATTTACAAAGTGGCTCAATGCTTGCATTGCGCCACTTTGCAACCCCTGGAACAACATTATGCATAGGCCAAGAGTAATCTATACAAGGGGGGAGTTCCCAAGCAGGGAAGCCCGAAAAAATGGTGCAGAAAATGTACTATATTTCACTGCTCCATTGTTTTCGTAATTTGTAATATCGGCTCTAAGCAGGCATTAAAATGATGCACCTATCTTAAACTATGGGCCTACCTGTGCTTTGTTGAACTAGCGTCAACATTTTTTACGCTAGTGCAGCAAAGAGCCACAATAGCATCAACAATTTTGACGCTATTGTCCTACTGACCGCCATGGTGCACCGTATTGTAAATACAGTGCAACCATTGTGTTGTTAGGTGGGGCAAGGCCGACACAAGAAAAGTGGCGCATTGGGACCAATGTGCCACTTTCTTGTAAATATGCCCCATAGTCCTTTGCAGAACCCCACCTAAGAACCCTTAGATGCAAAACAAACAATACATAGACTCACCCACACTTTCTAGGCTCTACATAGCACTCCTCCTCAGCCTGCTGACATGGAGAATGCTGGGCCTGCCCCGCCCTAAGAAAACTGAAAAATTAAGTGATAATAAAATATTTTTGTTATCACTTTATTTTTCTGCTTGCAGCAGCGTGGTGACGCTCCTCCGCCATAGCTGAGGGGCCACCCCTGTTTTTTACTGTAATAAGAAGAAATTGAAGAAAAAAAGGAACAGAAGGACAAGAAGCAAAGGAAAGGTTCATTTATAAAACAAAAATCAGACCGCAGAATAAATGAAATGAATGCACTTCATGGAAAGTTTGTCAGGCCTAGAAAATGAAAAAAATATCTTACATTTATATATATAGTTTCAGAATAAATTGGTCATTTTGTTCCAGAATAACCTGGCATTGCAGATCTCTCCTGGAGCCACATTTATGCCATCAAAGTAGCATTGGAGCTGAGCTGGTTGAAGGAAGTACGATGGCTTTGGGATGAGGGTGGGGTGTGCACTAATCTGCTTTTGTGACCTTAGTAACCCCTCTGATGGGGGTCACATGACTGATTTCAGCTTAGTAGTTCAAGTAATGATAGTGACAGCAATGGTGATTATTTTGACCTGCCATGAACAGTTCTGGAACCTGTGCATGTGTTTCCCACAGTAGCACCCTTGAATCAGGGCCACAGCCAAGCAAAAGGTTTACTTTTGGTCATAAACCAAATTCTTGTGTCTGTGGACTGCAGCCCTGGAAGTGTATGATGATATTGTTGAAGGCAGGAAGCTTTGCACTCACACACCGGTGGAAAGAAGAGTGTGATTCTGTGATGTGCATTTCAAATTTGGGTATTGCAATTTAAATATGTTTTCTTGGCTGTATAATATCATGCAATACCATGTTTTCTTGTCTAATATGTATCAAGAATCATTTTCTCTAAGTTGCAACAAAATGTGTGACATAATAAATAAATACAAGAAAGACAACTATAAAACTATGCTACTGAGGTACTTGTTTCAAGTCTTTTCAGAGTGATCATTCAATAGTGAGGTGTTCCATCAATTTGCTTCAGAAGAGAACCTTTGAACCTGTTTCCTAGTGCATGCTACATCAGGACTTTTCTGGATTACTACTACTAAGTTGGATCAAACAGATGACATAAGAAATTACAGAGAACCACAGTGATAATTCGCTGCATAAATATGATTCTAATCGGGGTGAAACCAGTATTGGGTTGCTTGTGTTCTATTTCAGTGAGGACCTGTCCTGGCAGGTTGGGCAGGACTGTTCCTATTGGAGTAGGGTCAAGACCGATTTGCATATGGTTGGGTCCAAACTGAGGTGGGATAGAGGGTAAAAGAATGATGGGTTGGAATTCTACCCCAAGCAATGGCCAGTGGTTAGACTAATTGCAAGCACCCTCCCATCACCTTCTGTATTTTTGGTGTACCACCCTAAGTGGCGAAGGGTATGCCGAGACTGGGTTCTGCTATCACTGTGCTACATGTGACTAAAGAGTCGCAATCAGGGCGAAACTGGTTCTGGGTTGCTTGTGTTCTGGGAGGACCTGGCCTGGCACTTCAAGCTGGACTGTTCCTATTAGAGATGCATTCACTGATTTCTATATTGCTGGGTCCAAACGGAGGTGGCACGGTGGGTAAAAGAACGATGGGTTGGAA
Source organism: Pleurodeles waltl (assembly GCF_031143425.1). Classification (NCBI taxonomy): domain Eukaryota; kingdom Metazoa; phylum Chordata; class Amphibia; order Caudata; family Salamandridae; genus Pleurodeles; species Pleurodeles waltl. Next base: position 47,209,930 of record NC_090444.1, read on the forward strand.
TGCTACCCCTAGCGATTGCAAGTTGTTAGATTTATTGCAAGCATCATCCCATTACCTTTTGTGTCGTAAATATGATTCTGAATTATATGGTGGCATTTCATGGACACATTCAGTTAAGTTAAATGTTGCATTCCTGTGAAACAAGTCGATTATGGAATTAGTACTTTTATAATATAACACAATAAAGAACAAACTATACTCAAAAATCTATCTCCGATAGAGAAGAATAAAAATGTATTCTGATCCAAAAAACCTTAATATATCAACCCAGGTCTTGATTTCCTTAAAAGGCAGCCTATTGATGCAAGATGAGCTGTGACAACTGCAGCCTCACCAATAAAGCCTTAACACTCCCAAATACCCCATGCAAAAGGTGTTCATGTTACATCTGTGAATAAAGCCATTGTATGACTTATGATGCATTTATGTGTAACTGCAAGTGACTCCAGAAGAATAATTATGACAAAAATGCCATTACAAGCTTACAGAAAGGGAGACGGGAATATCTGTGAGGTGACCAAGGTGGTCAAATGACCTCCAGAACTTTCATCATTAGAAAATGAAACAAGGGGGCGGTTTAATATCCCTGCTACAGTTAATCATTGTAAACAGACCATTCACAAAAGTGAGCACCAGACCTTTGAAGCATTTACGCCTTTGAGTTTGGGAGTAGATGACCTGTGTAGAGAAAAGCTCTTTATGTGCAGATTTTGACTGGCAGACATGGCGGTGTGTAGTGTTGTACTTAGGTGCCATGCAGAGCTTGGAATATCCAGCATTGCTGTACACTCTTTGTCAATTCAAGGACAGAAGGCTGAAGGATTACCCAGGTGGCGATCATGGTAGACCTCTTCCCCAGTAGTCCCTGAGTCATGATTATTGTCCAAATCCTGAACCCATCTGGTCCATACTTGTGTGTCCTTTCATCCCTACACAAGGCTAGCCCTAGGAGGCCTCTTGTCTTCATCTCCCCTAGCAACTTATACATTGCTGTACAGAACTACATTGTTTCTCATTGCATTGTGGTGGTTGACTGAAAGGGCGATTTATGAGAAGAAAAAAAATGCAATAAGGGAGGAGGACCAAAAAAAAGACAACGTAGGTCCTGTGACATCATTCGCCCGTAGGTGAGCATTCTATGATCCTTTACACTACCCTGCTAGTTATAGGAATTGCAAAGGAAGGGTGACATTAAGACCAAAGCGGGTTAAAATCCCAGTGAGGCAGAAAAACAAAGGTCTCTGTCATGCTCCTGAAGTGCGAGTATTGCAAAAGCAGATTTGTTACGAATATAAGATACAGGGGCATGGCTGGTGACCAAACCTGGCTTCCCAACTATGCAAAACAGTGATTGATGGAATGCTTGAATTCATTTCAGCCACTAGTAATCACTGTGACTACATCCTAATCCATTGTTATTTTGCACTCTTCACAGTGCAACCCACCTAACTCACAGGATATGTAAGTCAGTAACTTGCATGAGGGAATAAATTCATTTTTACATCTGCAGTTAACCAAGTTGCGAAAGGGAGGCAGGTAAGGAGGAGGTTGCTGAAAACAGGGCCTTGGAGGCAAATAATCTATTATTGGCTTATGAAGTCTAGGGTCCAGTAACAATGGTGGCAGTGAAACTCCAGAGTCCATTGAAAACATGAGGGCCCCCAAGGATCGGCATCTAACGTTGTTGTGGGAGATAACATAGACTACTGTTTTGAGGCCTATGAAGTCCCCTGGAGATGAGATAAATCAATATCTGTCTGAGGAGTCATCCTAAATGCCAGATCAGAAATCAATCATGCTATTAAAAACGTTGTTTACATTTGTTTATTTGCATTTAAGTGAACATAACTGGCATTACAATAGCCTAAACAGAAGGCAACACAATGCAGCAAATTACCCCCAATAGCCATGCAGAGTAGTGAATAGTGCACCAGCAGTTCTTGTAGTATCCTGCCCTGGTGGAGGTAGTCAGAATGTGGGAGCCATGGCTGATGGGGTTGGGGGGTCAGCAAGTGACCACTACAATAGATAACCCAATGCACCATTTTCAAGGCAGTGTTACTGTCTCCGAATGAAGGAGGAGGAAAGGTGCACATCCAGTAATCCTGCTAGCATCTTCCACACAGAAGCACACATCCGCAACAGTCTCAGAGATCTAATCTCCAGCTTTGGGGCCCCGGGTGTCTCCCCTGACAGTCATCACTGGAGTAACTGGGCCATTATTGCTTTGCCCAATGCCAAATGTTAGCAAGACTACGAGAGACTATGACCAAACTACAGTTATTTGACATATGGAGAGACCTTCACGCCACGTCCAAAGAGTTTTCCTGTGAGACCCCCATGCATAGGGCACACAGTCATCTGGTCTGCTTCCTCCTGGCAAATGATGGCACTTCAAATGTTAATAGGGCAGCCTATCAAGAGCACCTTATCAGATCATGTCCCCCTTCTACTGGAATGTGGGGTATGTGAACAGAGGCTGTGCAGCCTGAGTCACTATGGGGCCCTGAATACAAAGTAGATATGCTAATGGCACTGCTGTTTTTTTTTTTACACTAACTGGAATACCACCCAGACACGTGGTGCAGAGTGTGGCATCCTAAGGGTGGTCATACGGGTCGACAGCCTCAGTAAGTCCTTGTCACTAGAAGTAGAGGAGTGTTCTTGTCTGGCTGTAGCAGCGAGCGGTGGGGCAAGCTGTGGCAGACACAGAGCTTTTGAAGGCATACAGACGAGTCAAGGCCATTTGGGACAGACTGGACTGTCATGTTAGAAGGATTATAGACAGGAGTTACATCGGGAGGGCGAATGGTCAGGGCACATGTTGACCTGGTTGCTCATACGTGGGAGCCACTGATTCTGTCCCTTCGTAGACCAGACAGAGAGTTGGCTGTGGGACAAGTGTCGATCAATTCACCATTACAGGACCATTTGGTAGAGTTGTATGCATTGCCGACACACACTGAGACTCACGAGGTGGGAGGATACCTTGGCAAGATCGCAATCCACAGACTAACGGAGACCCAGGCCAAGGAACTAGATAGAGAAATAAAACTGGAAGCCCTTGAGACATGAGTTGTGGAAAATGTCTGGGATAGACTTCTGGTTGAGTATTTTCAGGCATACTGGGCCTCTCTGCTCCCTTGTTTGTTAGAGACTCTCTGTGAGGCACATGAGGAAGGCGCATAACCAGTCCACATGCTGGAAGTCATAATAATTATGTCGCCGAAACCAGGCAGGGACCCTGTAGATCCTGACTCCTACAAGCCCATGTCTATGCTCTATGTGGACATTAAATTACTTGCAAACGTTTTGGCAATGAGGTAGGGTGGGTGATCACTCACCTGGTTCATGAAGACCAATGCAGGTTTATGCCACGGAGAGGTACCCATATTAACCTGCGAAGGCTCTCCAATGTTAAGCATGAAACCTGAGACATGGAACTGCGGGCTGCAATGATTGCACTGGATATTGAAAAGGCATTTGACACCCTATCTTGTGTATATTGTGGGTGTCCCTCTTATATACAGCCCCAGGAGCTAGAGTAAGCACTGGACAAGCGGTTTCTGATTCGCTGTACATTGAGAGAGGTACGTGGCAGGAATGCCCAGTGTCGCCACTCCTCCTTGCGCTCACCATGGAGCCACTGGCGATATATCTGAGGACCGAGCTCCTGGATTGAGGCATACGACTGGGTACTATGACACATATTGTGTCAATGTATACTGATGACACCGTGATATATGTATATGAACTGGAGCATTCGGTGCCCTGCCTCATGTGCCTTATGGTCAGGTTTGGGAAGGTCTCGGGCCTCCATGTCAACTGACACAAGATGGTGCTCATCCATTTTGTGTCCCGGGCTGGACTTGCGGCATCTGTCCTTCCTGTGGTGGGCCTGACATGGGAGACTCATGCCTTTTGTTGTTTGGGGATGCAGGTAACACACGATCATCATCTCCAGTATTACCTGAACATGAGTAGAGCCCTAGACAGCCTATCAGCCTCTGTCCAGTTTTGTACCACATTGATGCTATCGGTCAAGGACAGGGTGGCCCTGAGTAAGATGATCCAGTTGCCCTGTTGCCTTTATGCAATGCAGAATTTTTTATACCACCATCTATATTTTGACAACTCAATAAGTTATTAGTGTCCTTGGTATGGGCGGGGAAAAGATGCAGGGCCCAACTTGCGGCCTTGAAATTGAACTTAGAGGAGGGTGGTCTGGGCCTCCTGGACCTTCAATTATATTATCTGGTGGCCTGCGCCAATATGCAGCCCTGTGGTGCAAGGAGAAAAAGTTGTTGGAGGGCTCTGTGATATTAGACAAGCTCCCTAAACTACTTATGCATGGTTCTAGAATCCCAGCGGGTACCCCTTTACCATCTCTCAGGTTTTCCAGGCATGGGAAAGGAAAGTCACACAGGTTCTACGATGGGCGCCCTATGCAAAGCTCCTCCCAATTTGGCAGTTTGGCCCATTTGTGAATATTAGGGGCTCCATGGATGTCTTGAGATGGTTGAAGAGTGGTTGTCAAAGAGCAGGGGATTTGTTTCAAAATGGCACCTTAATGTCACTCGAAGAAATCAGGATTCATTTCAGAATAATTTGAGGGAAATTTTTGCAATATGTAAGCATGTCACGTACAGCCCAGCAGATTTGGACGTCCTTCCCAGAAGAGCATGACACAGCTCACATTCTACAGAGGATACTGAATCCTGGTTTAGCCAGGGGCACAGTTTCCTGCTTATATATTGCCTTCAAGAAGGACAAACGGACAGATTTTTTGTCAGTACGAAGCACTTGGGATGCAAATTTAGAGATACTACTCACTGATCAGGAGTGGAATTGAGCATGGGCACAAGTTCAGGAGGTGGCAAGCAAAGCCAGGTTTAAACTGTCACAATTGTACTATCTGCAAAGAACATACTTGATGCCACAGCATCTGCATAGGATTTACCCGACACACCCAGCTGAATGTGCACGCTGTGAGGCATCCCCGGACACATTTGGCCATGTCACATGGGACACGCCGGATTCAGCAGCCTTTCTGGGATGCTATCATAGGGGAGGTGCTAAGAATGACAGTGGTAACGGTGGAGTTGACAGTGCGCCCACAGTGTTCTGAAGCCCTTAGTCAAGAAGTTGTGATAGAAGATCATGCAAGAACCAGAAGAGACTGCAAGACACCAACAATGGATTCCTGGACTTGAAGATTTGTGGAAGAAGGGGGCCAAGTCCAAAAGGCACTGAGTAGTCCAGGGAGAACAGGAGCCCCTGCTAACCCGGATGAAGGTGCAAAAGAAGAACCACCGGTGAAGAAGAACTGTCACTACTGCACCCAAGAAAACTAATGCGGGTTTCTGGTTGGTGCAGATGATGTCCCACGCCGGGTGGATAATTGCAATCTGGTTTGCGTCACTGGATTCCGCCAACAAGACTTGGAACACGCAAAGCTCAAACTTAGCAGAACATGGTGCTGCCTGGGACCAGGAGGGACCTGGTGGACTCTACCCAGGACGGGAGAGCCCTCAGAAGACCAGGCAGCATGCACAGGAGTCTCACAGCATGGGGACAATGAAGGTGCAAATTGTGTCTCATGCAGCACAACACAAAGGGATCCCACGCCACCGGGGAACCACTCAGGAAGCTGTGCAACGCAGGAAGGAGTGCTGGGGGCCGGAGCTGTGCTGTGCATGAAGAACTTCGTAGATGGTCGCACACAAACCTTGGCAACTGCAAATCACACAGTGCATGGGGGTACTGTCTTGCTTGGGAAGGCAAGCTCTTACCTCCACCAAAGTTGGATCGCTGGACCTTGGGACAGTCGGGGTCACTTTAGTCCACTACCCGTGTTGCTGGATCCAGACTTGTCATCTGGAGAGGGGACCCACGCCACTGGTAGTCGCTGCAGAGAGGTGCCTGCTGAAGCAGGGAAGTGACTACTTTACTTTAAGGGAGATTCCTTTGGTTCTTCTGGTGCAGACTGAAGACAGGCAGTTATGGGAGGATGCACAACCTGGAAACAGTTGCTGAAGCTGTTGCAGGAGCTGAAGATACAATGTTGCAGAAGTCGTCTTTGCTTCTTTGTTGCAGTATGGAGTTTCTAGAGGGTCCAGATGCAGTTTAATAAGTAGAAGGTGAAGTTAAGGGTTCAGAGGATTCCTGCTAGAGTTTTGCAATCCGAATCTGAGGAAACACCCAGGAGAGAAACCATAAATTGTCCTGAAAGGGGGATTGGTCAGCTACACAAGTAAGCGCCTATCAGGGGAGGGCTCTGATATCACCTGCTGGCACTGGCCACTCAGATGCTCCCAGAGTGCCCCATCACCTTGGAATCCAAGATGGCAAAACCCAGGGTCACAGCAGGAGCTCTGGGCACCACCCCTGGGGTGATGGTGGACAGGGGAGTAGTCACTCCCCTTTCCTTTGTCAAGTTTCACGCCAGAGCAGGGACTGGAGGTCACTGAACCGGTGTAGACTGGATTATGCAAGGAGGGTGTAGGAAAGTACCATCTTTCTTGGCATGTTATCCCAAATTTCTGCCTGATTATCAGTGTGTTTTGACTGTGTCACTGGGATCCTGCTAGTCATGACCCGAGTGCTTATGGTTTGTGGCCTGCTTGCCAGTGCACTTGCACTGTTTTCTAAATTGTCACTGGAGTCCTGCTAATCAGAACTTCAGTGCTCATGCTCTTTCTGTTTCTAAATGTGTCACTATAGTCTAGTGACTCCATATTCCACTCCAGATTGGCATACTGGACCCCCCTTATAAGTCCCTAGTATATGGTACCTATGTACCAGGGCACTGGGGTTCCAGGAGATCCTTATGGGCTGCAGCATTTCTTTTGCCACCCATAAGGAGCTCATACAAACACTTCTTCAGGACTGCCATTGCAGTCTGAGTGAAATAGTTTAAGCACTATTTCACAGCCATTTTCACTGCACCAGGTCACTTATAAGTCACCTATATATCTAACCTTCAGACCCTGAATGCTTGGTGCATAGTGCCTGTGTGTGAGAGCACCTCTGCACTAGCAGAGGTGCCCCCACGTTGTCTAGGCCCATTTTCCCAGACTTCGTGAGTGGGGAGACGCCATTATATGTGTACACTACATATAGACTAGGTGGTCTCACACACTATATAGTGTCATGCTTCATCATTTGACCACCTAGACCCACCCAGGTAGGACAGTGCCACCTGGGCGGACTCAACCTCACTGTTAAAGGAACAGGAGGGAGTGCGTAAATAAACTTGTTTCTGGAAAGATCGGGATCCAGCTAATCTACTGAAAAACTAAAAACACCTAAGCAGACACCTGTGAAGAGCAACAAATTTAATGGTGGTGTCTGTCTGGTGTAGTTAAAAAGGGGGGTTGGGACACCTCTGTGAGGACAAGGACTCACAGGGTCACCTAACTAATTACTAGCCAACATGTTTCTGCCCTCAAAAGTGAGCCAATGAAGGTCTCGGGGCATTCGTCAGGGCCTAGGATCCCTACGTCTCACGTTGGAGGAAAATACTCTATGGGGAAATCAAAGAGTGAGAAAATGAGAATGATCTACATTACCCAAGGAATTACCTTGAGGCGGCCTATGGGGAGAAAAACAATTAATTAGCACTCTGGTGGCACACAGCACTGCAAAACCAACCAACTACACACGTGTCAAGGGGATGCATTCATGCACGAAACACATATGTTGCTCCCTCTGTATCTATTCTGCCTACTTCTGTTCCTCTCCTCACTTCGTCTTTATGTTCATCTCTATCCCTTAGTGTGTGACTATAAGGGGACACTCCCCCTCCTGGATGCCAGAGGCTAGCTGCCTCTAAGAAAAGGGTAAGAACTATAATTCCCTGCAGTGATAGGACTGTCCACTTATGTAGATATACCCACTCAGTCACTCCACGCATGTATTTTACCTTTTTTGAACATATGTGTTTCGTGCATGAATGCATCCCCTTGACACGTGTGTAGTTGGTTGGTTTTGCAGTGCTGTGTGCCACCAGAGTGCTAATTAATTGTTTTTCTCCCCATAGGCCGCCTCAAGGTAATTCCTTGGGTAATGTAGATCATTCTCATTTTCTCACTCTTTGATTTCCCCATAGAGTATTTTCCTCCAACGTGAGACGTAGGGATCCTAGGCCCTGACGAATGCCCCGAGACCTTCATTGGCTCACTTTTGAGGGCAGAAACATGTTGGCTAGTAATTAGTTAGGTGACCCTGTGAGTCCTTGTCCTCACAGAGGTGTCCCAACCCCCCTTTTTAACTACACCAGACAGACACCACCATTAAATTTGTTGCTCTTCACAGGTGTCTGCTTAGGTGTTTTTAGTTTTTCAGTAGATTAGCTGGATCCCGATCTTTCCAGAAACAAGTTTATTTACGCACTCCCTCCTGTTCCTTTAACAGTGAGGTTGAGTCCGCCCAGGTGGCACTGTCCTACCTGGGTGGGTCTAGGTGGTCAAATGATGAAGCATGACACTATATAGTGTGTGAGACCACCTAGTCCGTAAAAGGAAATTCCCTTCTTCCCACCCCTCGCTGTTCCACTCGGTAATTTCCAACTGACATTCCACTGACTTTACCCTTCCAAATAGGAATACATACAACCTAGGACTACGCTAATATCCGCGACGTCCGCTTCTAGAGAACCCCGTACTTTCGTGTGTACTTTGAATTATAGGGAGCTAAGTACGGAGTGTTCCTCCATAGTTATCCCCCCTCCTCCCTCTTCCTCTCTCCATGTGTAATGTTACACTACATATAGGTCAATACATATGTGTAGCTTCACAATGGTAATCGCGGATATGGCCATGTGAGGTGTCTAACAGCTGGGAATTGTACCCCAATACTGATTCCAGTATTGTTTGCACAATCCCCTGCACTCTGTGGGCTCCACCATCACCCCCAGTATTGCCTTACCAGCCTTCTGAGGTTTCCACTGCAGCCCAGCTGCTGTCACCTCACAGACAGGCTTCTGCCCTCCTGGGGCTTGAGCAGCTCAATACCAGGAAGGCAGAACAAAGGATGTCCTTTAGGACAGGGGTGTTACATCCTCTTCCTTTGGAAATAGGTGTTACAGGCATGGAAATGGTATCTTCCCACAGCCTCTGGAAATGCTTTGAAGGGCACCGATGGTGCCCTCCTTGCATAATCCAGTCGACACCAGTTCATGGAACCCCAGTCCCTGCTCTGGTGTGAAACTGGACAAAGGTAAGGGGAGTGACAACTCCCCTGTCCATCACTACCCCAGGGGTGGTGCCCAGAGCTCCTCCAGAGTGTCTCTGGGTTCTGCCATATTGTTTTCTGGATAGTCAGGGAACTCTGGGAGCATCTGGGTGGCCAGTGCCAGCAGGTGACGTCAGAGACCCCTCCTGATCGATGCTTACCTAGTAAGGTGACCAATTCCCCTCTCAGGGCTATTTAGGGTCTCTCCTCTGGGTGTTTCCTCAGATTCAGATTGCAAAGCTCCAGCAGGACTCCTCTGCATCCTTTGATTCACCTTCTACCATCGGATCGACCGCAGAACTGCTCCAGGAACTCTGCAACTTGCAAAAAAGTATCCAAGACGGCTACTGCAACCCTGTAACTCCAGCTCCTGCCAGCAACTGCAACAGTTTCCAGTCGTGCACGCCCTGAGGACTACCAGTCTTCATCCTGCACCAGAAGAACTGAAAGAATCTCTTGTGGAGTGACGGAGTCACTTCCCAGCTCCAGCAGGCACCTCTCTGCAGCGAAGACTGTCACTCTAGGTCCCCTCTCCTGACGATGAGCTTGGATCCTGGAACACAGGTGGTGGACCGAAGCGGCCCTGACTGTCCAAAGGTCCAACTGTCCAAATGCGGTGAAGGTAAGAGCTTGCCTCCCGGTGCTAGACAGTACCCCTGTGCACCGCGTGTTTTGCAGCTCCTCTGGCTTCTTTGCACTTCTGCCAGGAATCCTTCACGCACAGCCTAGCCCAGGTCCCCCGCACTCTATCCTGCAATGCTCAGCTCCCTAAGTTGTTGTGTGGTGAATTGGGATCCCTTTGTGTAGTGTTGTGATGACTGTGATTTGCAACTCCTTTGTCCCCGTGTCCTGGGACTCCTGTGGGTGCTGCTTGGTCTTATGATGGCTCCCTGAAGTTCTGAGAGTCTCCCTCTGTCTCCTCAGTCCGAGTGAGACCTCTAGGTCCCTCTTGGGCCCGGGCAGCGCCTTTTCCCGCCAAAAGCGTCTCTTGCATGAGCCAAGGCTTGTTGGCAGAATCCACCAACGAAAACCAGCTTGCATTCATCTACTCGAAGTGGGACATCTCTTGCACCAAGCAGGAACCCCCAGCTGTCTTCTTTGCTGCAACTCAGACTTTTTCTTCAAACCAGAGATTTCACTTTTGCACCTTCATCCGGATTAGCAGGGACTGCAGTTCTTCCTGGACTCTTCAGCTGTTCTTGGACTTGGTCTCCTCTATCCTTAGGTCTTCAGTCCCAGGAATTCAATGTTGGTGTCTTGCAGTCTTGCTTGGTTTTTGCATTTTTCTTTATCACAACTTCTAGTGTGTTCTGAGGAAACTTGCTGTACTTTACTCCTGTTTTCCTGGGCTCTGGGGTTGGGTACTTTACTTACCTTTGTTATTTTCTTACACTCCCAGTGCCCTTCTACACACTACCCTTGCCTAGGTGGGAAACCGACAATCGCATTCCACTATTTTAGTATATGGCTTTTGTTCCCTCTAGGCCCATTGTAAGCTATGGTGATTTTCACTATTTGCACTATTTTATGACTGTTCACTTACCTGATTTTGGTTACTAGTGTATATTTTGTGCGTAATATATACCTCCTAAGGGAGTATAGCTGCTAAGATATGTTTGCCATTTTGTCACTAAAATAAATTACCTTTATTTTTGGTTACAATGAGTATTGTCTTTCTTGTGTGTAAGCACTGTGCGACTACAGTGGTATTGCAAGAGCTTTGCATGTCTCTTAGTTCAGCCTTGGCTGCTCTGCCTACAGGTACCGCTAGACAGCCTGGCTTCTAGACACTGGCTACATTTCACTGATAAGGTATAACTGGACCTGGTGTAATGTTTAAGTACCTTTGGCACCCACTACAAACCAGGCCAGCCTCCTACATTGGTGGTGCAGCGGTGGGATAAGTACTTGCAATTGCCTTATCACTCTGTCACTGGTGCTTCCCACAGGAAAGTGTATTCTATACTTAGAGCTATACATAAGTATACCTAGCAGTCTCACTTGCATTCTAAAAGTTCTAATAGTTCTAAAACTTAGATAAAGTAGGTATTTTTCTTTTCTCAACTTTGCTCTAACTTTTCTATCACTATATCTTCCTCTGAGGCCACACCTAGGGTTTTCAAAACTACCTATGTGAAACTAAACTTTAAAATTTTGAGGGGGCTTTGCTTGGAGAGAAGCCTAGGGATTGGGAAGAACCCAAACAAAGATTTCCTTTTGAACCTCAATCTCCAGGATGACCAAGAACAGTCTGGTCACCACGTAGGAGAGGAGGTGGAGGGAGATTCTAACCAGGTAGATTCAGGAGAGGGTCCTGAAGATGCAGGGGAGGGTCCTTCAACTGATCTTTCCACTAACAAACCTCCTAGAGTAGTTGATAGTGGGAAGAGGTCACCCTCAAGTAGGGCTTCCTTCAAACCTAGAGGCCAGGTAGCTAGGGTTACAAAAGTTAGGGAAAGATCTACCTTTGCTCACTCCCATGACACTTCAGTCTCAGAAGTGTCAAACACATCCAACCCTGAGGGCAACTCCCTAGATAGGGAACTCAGAAAGCTGAGGTTGGAGGAGGCCATGCTGAGGCTGCAACATCAACAGTTGGCCTTAGATAGGGAATCCCCAGCTGTGGAAAGAGAAAGACAGGGTTAGTTCCCCATGGTGGCAGCAGCAACAGCAGTTTCAGAGGCTATGGTGTTAGGGAGAACTCATTTGATTCTAGAAACTTGCACAAGATTGTTCCCACTTACAAGGAAGGGGATGACATCTATACGTGGTTTGCAGCACTTGAGCGGGCCTCCAAAATCAGAGGTCCCCTCAGGTACAGTGGGCTGCTATTCTGTGGTTGTCCTTCTCTTGCAAGGGGAGAGATAGACTCCTTACTCTCAGAGAAGAGGATTTAGATAATTACAATGTTTTGAAGACAGCACTCTTGGATGGGATCCCTCTTGTCCCAAGAAAAACACCAAAGCTCCCACCACCACAACCCCCATTGCTTCCACTAGTGCCCTTAAAAATAGTAGTGGTGGAGAAAGAACACTACTAATAGCCAATGTAAGGGTGTAACCTGGGTCACATTTGGTAATGTAGCGGGAGTTGGTCAGGTTAGGGAGACCACTAAGGATGTTTTAGTCTCATATGGTGGTATTGACCTTGCCACCTTGGTTGCTTGTCCCCTTAATATGGATAAGTACAAGCACCTACCCCGAATCAATGGTGTTCAGGTTGAGGCCTACAGGGACACAGGTGCCAGTGTTACTATGGTGATGGAAAAACTGGTAGCCCCTGAGCAACACCTACTTGGTCATCAGTACTGAGTTACTGACGCCCATAACAACACTGTTAGCCACCCCATGACTGTTGTGAATCTCAACTGGGGGGGTTACTGGTCCTAAGAAAGTTGTAGTATCCACTGACCTACCTGTAGAATGTCTACTGGGCAATGATTTAGAGACTTCAGCTTGGGCTGAAGTGGAGTTGGAGGCCCATGCAGCAATGCTGGACATTCCAGGATACATTTTTGCTCTTACCAGGGTTCAAGCCAAGAAGCAAAGAGGAAAGGGACACTTGGATCCTGGAACAATGGCCCAAGTGCTCCCAAAAACTAGTGGTAGAAAGGACAAACCCTTGTCCACTATCCCTCCCTCTCCAGAAGATTCCCCTTTTGATAAGGAGGAGTCAACTCCTTGTTCAGAACCTACACCAGAGGAGCTTCAGGCTGACAAAGCTGAACTCTTGAGTGCAGGTGGGCCTGTCAGTGAGGAACTGAGTGTGGCACAGCAGACCTGTCCCACATTAGAGGGTTTAAGACCGCAAGCTGTCAAACAAGAAGCAGGGGATGTCAGTGACTCTCCTAGAGTTTACTGGGAGAATAATCTTCTTTATACTGAGGCAAGGGACTAAAAACCTGGTGCTACCAGGAGACTGGTCATTACCTTGCAGTATAGGCAATTCCTCCTAACTCTGGCACATGACATTCCCCTTGCTGCACATCTGGAGCAAAGTAAAACTTGGGACAGACTGGTCCTTCACTTTCACTGGCCTTATATGTCAGAGGACATAAAAGAGTGTTGTCGCTCTTGTGTCACTTGCCAGGCCAGTGGCAAGACTGGTGGCACTTCAAAGGCCTCCTTAATTCCACTGCCTGTGGTAGGGGTGCCCTTTGGGAGGGATGGGGTTGACATTTTTGGCCATCTTAACTGTCCAACTGCTTCTGGAAACAGATTCATCTTAGTGGTAGTGGACCATGCCACAAGATATCAAGAAGCCATCCCCTTAAGGACCACTACAGCTCCTGCAGTGGCAAAGGCCCTCCTGGGAATATTTTCCGGGGTTTGCTTCCCTAAAGAGGTAGTATCAGACAGGGCTAGTAACTTCATGTCTGCATACTTAAAAGCAATGTAGAAGGAATGTGGTGTAACCTAAAAATTCACCACACCCTATCATTCACAGACAAATGGACTGGTTAAGAGATTTAAAAAAAACTTTCAAAGGCATGATCATGGGACTCTCTGAAAAACTCAGGAGATGGGATGTCCTACTGCCATGCCTCCTTTTTGCCTACAGGGAGGTACCCCAGTGGGAGTGGGCTACAGCCCCTTTGAACTCCTTTTTGGACACCCTGTTAGGGGTCCTCTTGCACGTGCCAAATAGGGGTGGAAGCAACCCTTGAAGCCCCCTAAAGAATACATTGTAGATTATGTGCTTGGCTTAAGATCAAGAATGGCTGAGTACATGAAAAAGGCCACTAAAAACCTTCAGGCCAGCCAAGAGCTCCAAAAGCAATGGCATGACCAGAAGGCTGCCCTGACTGAGTACCACCCAGGACATAAGGTGTGGGTATTGGAGCTGATGGCACCAAGAGCACTCCAGGACAAATGGAATGGCCCACATCTCATAGTGGAAAAGAAGGATGAAGTCACCTATCTGGCGGACCTAGGTGCTCCAAGAAGTCCCCTGAGGATACTTCATGTGATCTGCCGGAAACCCTACTATGATAGGGCGGACTTGACCCTACTCATGGCCACTGATGAGGGGCAGGAAGAAGAGAGTGACCCTCTCCTTGACCTCTTCTCCAACACTGCAGCTGATCACTCAGTGGAGAGAGTTGTTCTTGCAGACTGCCTAATGGCAGAGCAAAAGGAGGAATGCAAGAATCTCCTAGGCCAATTCTCTGAACTCTTTTCATTTACACCTGGACAGACCACTTGGTGTGAGCATACTATTGATACTTGAGACAGCTTGCTGTCAAAAGTAAGATGTATAGGCAGCCTGACCATGTCAGAGACTGTATTAAAACTGAAGTTCAGAAGTAGTTGGATCTAGGAGTGATTGAGCACTCATATAACCCCTGGGCCAGCCCAGTGGTGCTTGTCCCCAAACCTCATAGTCAACATGGTAAAAGGGAAATTAGGTTTTGTGTAGACTACAGAGTGCTCAATACAGTTACAGAAACAGATGCTCACCCTATACCCAGGGCAGATGAGCTAATAGATACACTGGCATTGGCCAAGTATCTGAGCACTTTTGATTTGACTGCAGGGTATTGGCAGATCAAATTATCAGAAGTTGCTAAAACAAAAACTGCATTTTCAACCAGTGGAGGGCATTACCAATTTACCGTTATGTCCTTTGGTCTGAAAAATGCACCTGCCACTTTCCAAAGGCTGGTGAATACAGTCCTCCAATGTCTAGAAGCATTCAGTGCAGTATATCTAGAGGATAATGCTGTATTTAGCTCCACCTGGGATGACCACCTGGTCCACCTGTGGAAGGTTTTGGAGGCCCTGCAAAAGGCAGGCCTCACTAGCAAGGCTTCAAAATGCCTGCTAGGGCAGGGTAAAGTGGTTTATCTGGAACACCTAGCTGGTGGAGATCAGATTGAACCACTACAGGGGAACATTCAGACTATTTTAGACTGGTGTCCCCTACTACTCCGACCCAGGTCAGAGCCTTTCTTGGTCTCACTGGGTATTACAGGAGGTTCATTAAGAACCATGGCTACTTTTTTGCCCCTCTTATTGACCTCACTTCAAAGGAAATGCCCAACAGGGTATTATGGACAGCCAGCTGTCAAAAAGCTTTTGAGGAGCTTAAGCATGCTATGTGGACTGCACCTGTCCTAAAAAAAGCACACTTACTCTAAAAAGTTAATTGTCCAGACAGATGCTTCTGAACTGGGGGTTGGGGCATTGCTATCACAACTAAGCTCAGAGGGCCAGGATCAACCTGTTGCTTTTTTCAGTAGGAGGTTGACCCCTAGAGAAAAGTGTTGGTCAGCCATAGAGAGGGAGACCTTTGCTGTGGTCTGGGCCCTGAAGAAGCTGAGACCATACTTATATGGGACTCACTTCATAGTTCAGACAGACCACAAACCTCTCTTATGGCTAAAACAGATGAAATGAGAAAACTCTAAATTGTTGAGGTGGTCCATTTCGCTATAGGGGATTGACTTTACAGTGGAACGTAGACTTGAGAGTAACCACTCCACTGCAGATAGACTCTACAGATATTTCCACTTAAACAATGAGGACTCATCTGGGCTCTCGTTTGGGGGGGTTGTGTAGTAAAGTACTATCTTTCTTGGCATGTTACCCCCAATTTCTGCCTGATTGTCAGTGCGTTTTGACTGTGTCACTGGGATCCTGCTAGTCATGGCTGTGAAATAGTACTTATACTATTTCACTTAGGCTGCAATGGCAGTCCTACAGAAGCCTTTGCATGGGCTCTCTATGGGTGGCAAAAGTAATGCTGCAGCTCATTGGGATCCCCTGGAACCCCAATGCCCTGGGTACCTATTTACCATATACTAGGGGCTTATAAGAGGGGTCCATCATGCCAATTTGGGATGAAATACTGGGTTACCAGTATGCAGTGACAAAATTGAGAGGAGAAAGAGCATACGCACAGGGTCGTGATTAGCAGGATCCCAGTGACACAGTCAAACACACTACCATCAGGCAGAAATTGAGGGTAACATGCCAAAAAGAGGGTACTTTCCTAAAAGGGGAAGTCAGAGGGACCCCTCAGCAACACAGGGAGCCCACAGAAACCCAGGCAGCACCCACAGAAGTCCCACAGGATGGGGACACAAAAGTACAGGAGAACCACACAGGGAGCTGTGCGTGGCAGAATAGAGTGCTGGGGGCCGGAGCTTCAAGATTCCTGAAGATCTTGCGATAAAGATGGCAACAAGCCTTGACAGCTGCAAAACATGCGGTGCACAGGGGTACTGTCTTGCATGGGGGGGCAAAGGCTTACCTCCACCAAAGTTGGACAGTTGGAAGAGAGGACCATCGGGACTACCTCAGTCTACCACCTGTGATGCAGGATCCATGTAGTTCTGCAGGAGAGGGGATCAACGCAGCCAGTCGTCATCCCAGTTGGTGCCTGCAGAAGCAGGGGAGTGACTCCTTCACCCCAAGGGAGAGTCCTTCTTTCTTCTGATGCAGGCTGAAGATGGGCTGTTCTCAGAGGATGCATAACTTGGGAAATGTTGCAGTCGCTGGAAGGAGCCGGACATACAATATTGCAGAAGGTGTCTTGCTTCTCTGTTGCAGCTTGTAGGGTCCTGAAGGGTCCAGATGCAGTTTCTTCGGTCAGAAGTTGAAGTGGAGGGTGCAGAGGATTCCTGCTGGAGTCTTGCAATCCAAATCTGATGAACCACCTAAGGAAAGACCCTAAATAGTCCTGAAAGGGAGATTGGTCACCTAGCTGGGTGAACACCTATCAGGAGGGGTTAATATGAGCTAAAATTGTAATTGGAGAACCTGAGTCTGCTATAACCTGTAAACCCCTCCGAACACTTTGCCTGCTATTGCAGTTATTCACAGACTTAAACAAATGTTCTAATATTGATTGAATACCTGTATTAGTTATTCTTGTTTTAATTTAAACTTTAAAGTATTTGTTTATATTTTTATCTGGTTGTAAATGTTTATTTTTTAAATTTTGTATTGTATCTTTTTATTTTGTCAGTAATTTAATTAATGTTTTGGAATTTACCTGTTAATATTTTTTATGTTGTGTGTAATATATATATATATATATATATATATTTATATATATATTTAATCCATATGTGATTTATAGTAGTAAATTGAAAGAAAAAATAATATAATGTAAAATATATATGTATGTGTGTATATATAAGTATATATTTTATATAGTATCAAATGTTTGTGAGATTTACTTAACTAACATTAGCTTAATGGCATATATTAAAATATTTAAGATTTACCATTTTACAAGTACATACATATTCACTGAATAAATCAAAGGTAACAGGGACATTATAGTCCCCTAAGATAACTATATCTCCATCCGGTGAGGCAGCTACTGACCAACCTATCTCTTCTGGCACTCAACACTACCATTTCAATCCAGAACATGAAGGACAGAACATAACAAGGCAAGTGAGAACTTTATAACATATTTACATTTAACTATTTAAATTTGAGCACCAACTAAACAGATCCAATTCTCAGTGTCTGAAAGGGTACCCCAAAAGGGACAAAAAAGAATCAATAGCAGCCCACTTTATTATCAAGGTGGCTAACGACTAATTTGTACCAAACCATCCTGTAAAAACTGCAGGATATGTTTTGGAGGACAAATGTTAGGGAGCAAACCTTTATCTATACACCATTTATTAAAAGAATCCTTGTGGTTGCTACACAGCCTTCTGGTAGATTCTTTTCTAGAATCCTGAAAAGATTTGGATACAATCAGAGAAACACCTAACTACTTAAGCCCCTCCCTTTCTACTTCCAAACTACTAGCCTCAGCCACTGAAATGGTGACAAAGGAGAAAACCAGAGGGGGACTCAATGGACATGGATCCAGAGGAAGTAATCAAACCGATTCATTAGCTTCTCTCCTAGAAGAGGAAACCAGTGCCTCGTTTTGCCATTTTGGGCACACTAATATCACAGCTGCTTTTCTTCTCTGGATCTTTGATATTACTTAAGGAAATCAGAGGGATAGGTCAAACAATCAATCGCAGAGATTTGTAAAGTGCAAACGTGTCACCCTGGGGGGTCTCCAGGCACTGGGGGAGTCTGTGAGCCTTGGCCGGCTGGTGATGGAGGTCAAAAAGCCATGTTCTTGAGATGCCTTCTGAAGTCTTCCAGGGAAGGGGAGGCGCGCAAGTTGAGGACATTCCAGCACTTAGCTATGAGATGGGAGGAGGAGAGGCCACTGAGGCATTCCCGAAAGATGCAGGGGACGTAGGCCGGGGCAAGGTTGGCTGAGTGGAGCTCTCTGGTAAGTCGGTGCAATGTGATGCGTTTGTTGATATAGGCAGGTCCGGGACATGGAGGGCCTTGTAGGTGCTCGTGAAGAAGACATATCACAGGGATCAGGTCCACTGAATTGCTAACACATCCACACTGGCTGCTTGAAACAAGAAAGAAACCTGGGAACTAGTGCACTCTGGTGATCTACAAAAAGATCCACTGTTGGATTCTTCAACCTATGGCAATCGGTATGCGAGATGCCAATCTGGGATTCAGAGCAAATTTGAACACCCTGCTTAAACCTTGTGCTACAATATTTTCCTCCCCTTGATTATTAATTGCTTTGAAAGATACAATATTCTCCACTGCTCGCAAATGGATTGTGCATTAGTTTTTTTCTTTTAGGATATTTAGAAAAGTTATCTACATCTCTTTTACTCTGCTCGTCAGGATGGCATGGACATTATGGTGGACAGACGACTGACATATTTTGAGATCACTGCTGGCCTAGCGATAATCTCTGTGCATTCCCAGAGACTGCTGCAATGGCAGCTCCTGTAAAGGCACTGTAAATCTAGTACACACATGCCATACTTCAGGGTGCCATACACCAACATTTTTTTTATCAGAAACAAACTCCCAAAGCAGGTTTGTGAAAGGCAACAAACTAATGGTCTCCATACCCTGGGAGTTTTCTTCTAATGAGTGGTGGTTTGTAAGTTTGTATCTTATGTTCATGACTACCAGTTAAAACTTGGTGACAGATACACTAAATAAACACACCGGACAAGGTTTGATGCTCCTTCTCCAATAGTCTCTTCTCGTTCGGGTCTGTGGAGTGAATTTGTCTGATGGCAGAGCTAGCCGGGACACTGCCATCAGAAAGCTGACAGAGCTCCCAGAGCAGGGACTGGGTGTAGCCAAGCCAGGAATGGAGTAGGATGCAGATCTTGCCAGCTCCTCTCCTCTGTGACCTTAATTGCCTTAAATGTACCTCTTCCTAGCAGCACTTCTGTCTCCTGGATCCCCAGCAGAGCATCGGAACGACATATGCAGAAAAGAGGGGAGAATCGGTGCTCTGTTCTCCCGGCTACCTGCCTTCCTTGATGATGACCGCCATCTTGGAGTGCGGCCGGCCTCTTTTGGCTCAGCTCAGCCCAGCTCTGCTTAGCTGTGTGCCCTGATGGATGCACCTCAACAGTGGAGGTCTTTCCTCTACTAAGCAGCAGCACTGCCTGCAACACTCTCACTGGCCGCAGAGAGCTAAAGATGATGGATCCTACTGAACTCTATATTTCCTGAGGCCAGCAAACCACCACACCCTCTGTGGCTTGACAGCATACCCCGACGTCCCTTTCCAAGTGTTGTGCGAAAACCCTAGGGGCAATCAGGTGAGTCTGTTGGACTCTGGTTGCTGATAAGACCGTAGTTTCAGGGGGTTAAGGGAACAGTTGGCAGCCAGCTTTGTTGGCCCATTCCCTCTGGCCAACACATATTATAGGACTCTCTGATGTAATTTCTCTCATGAGTGGAGACCAAGCTGAGCCCGCATCGAGCACATGACCAGCTTGACTTTTAGTACTTCAAACTTCTTGGATGCTGCTGAAATTGGCATAAAATGGTGCCTATATCTCACCACATCCCACTGAATGCCCACTGGCCTGTGTAACTCAGTCCACAATCACCTGCAGCACTTCCGTGGCAAAACAGGCGCTGCATATCAAGGGTCTCTACCTAAACAAAGTGCATTTTGGTGGGGACTCCTCACTCCTCCAAAGCTTCACAGGAGAGGTTTTTGACTCTACTAAAGGGATCTATCATAATGTGGGATTCGTCTTCCCTAGCTGAATATGTCTCTCACTACATCTACAACCTTCACATGCAGGTGTCACTGGGCCTCTTCCTAGTGCACCACTGTTTGCATCTCTCTAAAACTCTTGAACTGTGTTGCCTGACGCTTGGGAGTGATGTTACTATCCGGTGAACTGCAGGCCATATTTATACTTCATTTGCGCTGAATTTGCATACTTTTTTTTACGCAAATTTGGCACAAAACTAATTCCATATTTATATTTTGGGATTATACACATCGAACGTCAAAATATTGGAGATTGCACCATTTTTTACAGCGTAAAACTACCTTGCATTAATGAGATGCAATTAGGCGTTCCCATCTACAAAATGTTGCTATCCCCATTGCCCCATATTTATCCCCCTGTGCTAAAATGACGCATGGGTGGGAGGAGGGGCCAAATAATGGTGCACCATTATTTAACACCTGGGTCAGATCAGGCATTAGGGGACCTGTGGACCCATTTCCATGGTCAGGAACCATGGAATGGGTCTACAGGTGCCAACCCCAATCCCCAGGAACACCCTCACCCCCACCAGAGGGACACCGAAGGATGGGGGACCCCATCCCACGTAACTAGGGTAAGCAGAGGTAAGTATTTTTAATACTTTTTTAAAGTACCATTGGGGGCCCTGAAATAGGCCCCCTACATGGCACAGGGTGCAATGGCAATGCCCAGGGGGCCCTTGTTTCCTGTGCTGGCCATTGGAGTGGTGGGTATCACTCCTATCTTTTATAAGACAGGAGTCATGTGGTATGGATGGTTTTGTGTCAGGAAATGACGCTAGGCTGGTTAAAGGCATTTCTTTTGCCTCTAACCAGCCTAGTATAATTTTGTGGTGCAAAACCCTTTTCCCCGATACCGCCACCCCCACCTGGCTAACGTCATTTTCCCAGACTGTAGCCTACCCTTTGCGCCTGCTTGCAGGATTCCATAAATTGGCCGTCCGGCTGGCGCTCTGGAATGATGCAAGCCGGCACCATACTTTTTGATGCAAAACTGCGTTTGCGCAGTTTTGCATCAATAAGTATAAGTATGGCCCTGAATTCACCCTTCACCGCACTTCAATACCCCTGCCCTCCTATTGTCTGATTGCCTCTTAGACGACAACTATGGTTAAGGGTAAATAGCATAAGGAAAGCTCTGTTGCACACCTGTGGAGTCGGCCAACCACAGGGGAAGGGGCTGAGTGTTAGAAGAAACCCTTGCAAGGAGATGGTGTGCCCTCTCTGCTTCCCATAACTCAGGCCTATATATAACACTTTGTTAGTGAAATACACACTGAAATTACCTCACTTAAAAATGATGTAAAGTCTTGTATTCAAAATGTATGTAAAAACTCTCCTTCTGGACATAGGCACAGGGTGGATGATCTTGAACACTCATTGAACTCTCGCATGGAAGACCAGGAAATGCTCTGGCACAGAGTGCAGGTGCTGCAGGAAAAACATGTTGCGCTACAATCAATTTATGAACCCTTGAAAATAGAAATCTATCCAACAATATTCAGGACTGTGGAGCGCTGCGAGGTGCAGGAGGAGATCACATTATGGATTCCAAGGACCTCCTCGAGCCGATTGAGGGCAACCCTGACTCAACATCTCTGCAACTGGATCAAACTCATAGAACTACCTCCTCTATAAGCTGTGTTGATAATGCTCCTGATATACACATGAGGGTGAATTAATTCATGTATAAGGTAGGGCTGGGTGGAGGTTGCGGAGTTCTGCTAAGCAGAACTCAGTGAAATGCTGAAAAAAGTCTAAAAAAGACTATCTTGGGTTTGATGCTAAACAAAGATAATGGAGATCCTTTGGAAGTACAAGCAGTAAGCCTCACTTGTCATCTCCAACTGTGGTTTCTCTTGTCTGCTGCCTAACTGCCTCTCACTTATTTGATGTACCTGCCTCTTGCTGCCCCATAAGGTGAGAGTTCAGAGGTCACAGGCAGTGCATGTCAAAGGACAGTAGCCTGCCCTCACACAAAGGACTGCTAACACCCCCTAGTGTTTGGTGCAGTTGGTAGACCTCTTTCATATAGATACAAACATTTTTGCCAAACAGCACTGACGCCTCTCCACCAGCTCCAGCCTCTCCTTCCTCTGACAGGAGTAACACAAATGTACATGAAGGATGATGCATGCGCCCAGAGTATGGAGAGGTAAGCCACGGTGCATGACGTGAACTCTTTTATTCTTTTATTTTTAATGTTTAATTTACCGTCTTAGGAAGTTTGTCCACCATGCATCATGAAGGTCGACCATGCATGGGTCATGGCGCACATGCGTGCATGAGTCACGAAACATGCATACACATACACTACAAAACATTCAATTGTATCAATGCACATCTTTCCATAGGTGTCTTTAGTAGCAAAACCAACAGGAAGCCTGCCAGCCACGTGTGGGCACGTGCCTTGATGCATGCCTTCATATGAAAATGCCTAAACAATAGCTGGGCCTTTCTGAGTCAAGACCTATTGGCTTTGCCAATGGTTGTTAATACTAGACACAACACCCAGTGGGAAAACACAGACTTACAATGCGACCATCTGTCCAGCCTGTCAATGGATTTAGATTCACTACCATGGGAGCAGGTACAGCCATGTGTAATATGAAAGGGAAACCCCCATGATAGAGCGGCATTGACCTTTACACAGATGCAGACTCTGCACGAGGGGCTTTGTGTTGAGTCCTTTCATCAGTTCAGCTGAATGGAAGATAAGTCTTTGTGTAAATATTGTGAAAGGTCTGCCTGGTGTGGCCCTGGGTGGAGGAACTGTTAGCATGTGTAAGGGTGGAGGTTTATAGAGTCAGATATAGAAGGACTAATGGAGAATTGCATCTAGAGGTGTGGAACCACAGGGGAAAGGAAGGAGGCTCCAGCCTCCCCTTCCTCTGAGAGGAGTAACACGAATGTACATGAAGTATGATGCATGTGCCCAGAGTATGGACAGGTATGCCACCGTGCATGACGTGAACTCTGTTATTCTTTTGTTTTTAACGTTTAATTTACCGTCTTAGGAAGTTTGCCTCCATGCATCATGTTGGAATGTAGTTATTATAATCAAAATTAACATGAATCACTTGCAAATTAATGCCTAAGGATGCCGCATAGAAATTGTATTGCTGTGTTTTACTAAACGCGTGTTTTAAATGTGCCCACAGGGAGTGGCCACCAATGTATACAATGTAAATGAAATTGACTAATAATGAATTATTAATGTACTAATGTATGATTTTATGTTAGCATTAAGGGTTATATGTTAAGATGTCGCAAAGAAAAAAATTAATAACTAGGCCTTAGTTAGCATGAGTCAGGCCTAGCTGCCGGTCCCATATTAAATGTATTTTTCTAACGTGCACTGTGCTGACTTGCTGAAGGACGTGTAGCTGTACTTTTCCAGAAGCTAGAAGATGTATGTAACCGTAGTAAATTCTTTCTCATGAGACTCGACTTGCTCAAGGAGACATTCTTGCTGAATGCAACAGTGTAAACTTGCAACAGGTACAAGGTCGCCTGAACTGGTAAAGACAATGGAGCTACTGAATGAGCCTGAGAGACTAAAAATTTGTACCTGACATTCTACCTGTTGGAGACGTCAACTACAGGAGCCAATAAACTACATGTGAACTGTTCTAAAGTGACAATTCTAATGAGGTGATTTCCTGAATATTGGATGGAGATAATGATGCACCAAATGTTGCCCAATTGGAAATTAGGGGACTGTACAACAAGTGTGATATTATCCTGTGACACGAGGAGAAATCAGCCATTACGTGCCTTTGTTCTTACCTAGACACTTCGTCACTCTGTCTTAAAGACTTTGCTGTTTAATTCTTAGAGCCATCCTTTTCTTTGTCCTGCCTGATTCAAACTTTTCCTCCTTATGAGGGAAGAGTTCCTTATTGCCCTGTCTTGCTGAGTCTTTGCTGCTTACTCCAGCTGATGGCGAATCAACTGATGTCCTGAGGACGAAGACTGACTCTGTATGCTGACCCATTATGGAGAGTAACTATATGATAATGAAATTGTAATTGTCTGTTTGCCTTTCCTTTCTAGGTACCAACTGCTACCTTTTGATAGAGACCATAGTTAGATGTTTTCTAAATTTGTGTTGATAAATAGTTTTGCATGCAGCCCAACATGCCAATGCTAATTCGAGGTTAGTTAAGGAGTTTACTAAAAACGGACGCAAATAGACAAATGACTGAATCAATACTTTGTTGAATAATGCGCTAATGATACTCTGCTAAAATTAATCCATGTTGACGTTGTGCTTTGTTCTAATGTTTATGATCTTTGCTTTGATGAAATCTTATTCTAGTTGCCACATTGTGACATTGCTGATGTGTTTTCTGGTTGTGAGACTAATAAACTTGCTAGTAGAAGTGTAATCAATAGGGAATAAAATAACGTCAATCTTACTATGTTTTGTGTGGTTATTCAAGGTTGAAAGGTCATGGTGTGGCCAAACTTTATTGATGCATTTATCTAGATTGGTTTACTTTCACATATTGAGAAAATTATTGACCTAGTGATTTATATGCTGATTAATTGTCTCTTTCTAAGGTGTCTTCAATCAGGGATAAAAGATTCATTGGCCTAAAACGAGTCCCAGACAAATAAATGATCTAAGACGGGACGCGTTATCAATCATGAAGGACTAACATGCATGGGTCATAGAGCACATGCGTGCATGCGTCACGAAACATGCATACTCTTACACTACAACATTTTCAATTGTATCGACGCTCATCTTTCCATAAGTTTCTTTAGTAGCAAAACCAACAGGAATCCTGCCAGCCACGCGCGTGAACGTGCCGTGATGCGTGCACAGACGAACAAGGGCAGCTGTTAGAGAATCTTGGTGACATTTACTTCCTGATGCGTGAGAAAGCTTCAAAAGTAAACAGAAAACAGAGAAAAGGACGCTGCATCCTGTTAACAGACTGTGCCAGCTCTGGAAGAGCAATTTACATTTTGGGATGAGTCGATATTAAATGTGGCTTTTTAAATTGCATGTTGTATTGCTTTCTGAAGTCTAGCCGGTGCAGAGGGGGCTTCCAAACCACGCAATCAACAACAATCCTATTTCTAATATTCTGAAGCCCTCTTACAAAAGTCATCCCAACCTGTAAAAGAGGCCGTTTGTGGCCATCTCCAAAATGCAAATAAGAGGGGACCTGAAAGTGGAGGCGAGTGTGGAGGTCTGTGGCCCCTTAGAGCCCCCCCTCCCCCCTTACAGGTCTCCATCCCTGCATTCACAGCCAATCACAGAGGTTGATAATTGTAATCTGACTAATTACAATTGATAAGTCTCTCTCCTGTGATTCCCAGCAAATGGGCAAATTGTGTTAGAACCATTAGCACTGAGGTTGCATGGCAACGAACATCCCTGGTCAGAAACCACTAAGTGAGTAATGTTTGTGTGTCTAGCTTACGAACGGGAATCATACACCAGGCCTTTGTCTCCAAACCATTTCATGTACTATTTGGCTTTGAAATACTGATAGTTGTACAACCGTGCAACATGTCACACTACTCTGGCAGCTCCAGTAAAGAGGGCAGACAAATGCCAGCCCTGCCTACTTCTATCCATTTTAATGTTGGCACTGTGAAGTGCTTCAGACAAGCTCAGGTCAGGCACCTTTCATTAACCCACATTCATCTTCATGCCCTCTCCCTTGGTATGAATCTGGATTAATCAACAGCTGCCCAATATCCCCAGACAGCACCTGGGTGTAAACATGTATCAAAGAAATCAATGGTTCACCTGTAATTTATTTATTTATATGTCTAGTTTACCTTTTTAGTAAATGCCAACTTAAATATCACTTTGCCAGTACATGGTCAAAATGAAATGTAAGATACAAGCCTCTCTTGGTATTTAAATAGATATACTGATTATGGCATAGTAAGAATTTAAAAAGCACTCAAATTAATAATAATTGATAGATGCACTGCAAAGTGTCCCCAGTGCTCACAAAAAATCAACTGATGATCGTGCATAGAAAGCTTGTGTAGACATAAACAACAAACAACCAATATATATGTTACAAATCCTGAAATGCGTGTTTCCTCACGTTACATCTGTGCAGCCACGTTTGTGGAAATAGAAAACGTCTGTCTGTATGGAAGTTGATGACGTTTTGACCTCCTGTTCA
This sequence comes from Pleurodeles waltl, assembly GCF_031143425.1. Lineage (NCBI taxonomy): Eukaryota > Metazoa > Chordata > Amphibia > Caudata > Salamandridae > Pleurodeles > Pleurodeles waltl. The sequence continues at coordinate 47,236,413 of NC_090444.1, forward strand.
AATTATGAGGTCATCATCAGGGCTCAAGATGAGTTTAGGTCACCTAAAGCACAGAGTGACTAATTAGTCCATGAACAGTGCTTGTATGATATTTGTAAAGTGAAGGGCTGTAATTGAAAAAAGTCTGTTTGAAAAAGGTAAAATCTTGCTACCTCACTCATGTAGAACTCCACTTTAATTTTTGTTTTCTTTCAGCAAATTTCTACATTCTTTCAATGTAGAGTAATATCTCATTGGAATACGTTTGCAGCATTTTTTATTCTGCTAATAACTATGGTGCCGGTTGATGGATCTTCACAAAACTTTCCAAAAACTAAGTTTATCATCCTTTGGCGGATGTGCTGGGTTGGGTCAAATTTTAGTAAATGTTACTCTTTATATTAGTTTTTCCCCAAAAAATTCTGTTCTAAGTAGACTTTCAGCCATGGATCACAATGTAGTTATGTGCATGGGTCACAAAGAATGTGCATGCACACACCACAACAAGTACTCATGCACCACAATACAGAAACCTGTACTGAAGGCCATCTTGGAATGGATTTTAATAACAGAAAAATCTACTTAACTGACTTGTGTCTGCATGTGTCTTGATGTATGTATTCGTGTGCAAATGCTACACTTGCTTATAAAGCCAATATTTTGGCCTTGTAGAGTTGAAATCCCTATTGGCTTTCCGAATGCTTAAATCATTTCTGACACAACGCACAACAGGAAAAACACACACTGAAAATGAGACACTCAATGAATTAGTTGGTATCTGTGAGTCTCTTTCCTTGACTCTTTACTTTTTTAAATCAACAAGAATATTCAATTAGTAAAAAACTTAAGATAGCTATTGATTGCAGATGCCTTTCTACTACTGAATGTAATGGGGTATATTGCAAACAGAGCAGACCAGCGTCATTGTTACTAAGATATACCACTATTTTTCTCTCTCTCATTTCTGGCACTTTAGACTGCCATATGTGTACATACACACCAAGCACCGCAGTGCAAAGGTGTATGCATTATGCCTAGCATAATGTTTTCCCCACTTTGTTTCTGTACTTTATAGCACAGCATTGTAGTTGAATTTCAAGAAATAAAGAAGTGACACAACTCTGATGGCAATATAGTATATGTTTATCTAATAAAAATACGTCTGGGAGTATAGCTCAGTTCTGTAACTGAAACCACACTCAACTCAGCTCTTACAAACAGCATCTTTTATAGTCTTGGTCCATAACCAAGACTATCACGTCTCTCATCATATTCCCAATTAGCACAGTAGCGCAACTCTCTGTTTTCTTTATTCAGTTTAGCAAAAGTAATAATTCTCTAAAAAGCATCTGACTACTTGTCACTAAAATGCAGCTGTGGCATAGATAATATACGTATGCATCCTCTAACAAGCACAGTGTCTTTTGGGCTCACCCTTGGAATTCTATTTGTGTATCCTCCCTACGCTATTTCCATGCTCTGAAATTTTACGTCCTGTCCTCCTCCTCTACCGACATTGACTCACACAAACATCTTGTGTCTCCCCTTCAGATCTGCCATGATTTACACCTCCTCCTAACTCTGGTATCAGAAAGTGGCTCAGGCTCTCATGTGTGTGAACTTCTAAATTATCAGTGGTATGTGAGGACCGGCTGTAACTGCTTTGCCCTGCACCTGGCCTCTCTCTTCATTTTCCTTCCTGTCCTTGCATTCCAGTCTGTACTTGTCTCACACAATGTACACTTCTGCACGTTTCCCTTCTAAGCCATGTGTTGACCAGAGTGGGCCTTCTTACTTTTTCTTGAGGCCTATTACATTCCCCACTCTAGTTGAGTTTTCAACTACTCGCTCACCTTTCCTGTCCAAAGCACCTATCTCAGTGTATGCATTCTGCTTCTCCTTCCACACTTTACTAGCTAATCTACTAGTAAACATCCCTCCTAACTTCTGACTACTGGATTTACAACACCCATCAGTAATCTGGACAAGACAATACATCAAAAGGATCACCACAAGGATTGGAACAGCCCTGGAAACCATTTATCGGGGGTCCCCCTTCTTCCACCATTCTCTTCTTCAGATTATGCAAAGTCTGTATGGCCTCTGTTATTATTCCATTGTCCTCATCATTGGCTGGCTCATATGTACAGCAGGCCCTACCAATCTTGGCACAAACCCCTCCTTCCATAGCCGTCATCAAGTCTAACACATACCTATGATGCATAATGTTAGAAATGGGGTATTTGGCTGGCAGTCAGGTTACCCCCTGTCCAAGCAAGGACCCTCACTCTAGTCAGGGTAAGTCATACTCAGTCTAAATTATCCTGTGCACACCCTCTGGTAGCTTGGCACTGAGCAGTCAGGCTGAACTTAGAAAGCAATGTGTAAAGTATTTGTGCAATAAATCATGCAAGTATAACACCACAAAAATACACCACACAGTGTTTAGAAAAATATATAATATTTATCTGGTTAAATGCAGGTCAAAACGATCAAGAATCAATAAGTATATGTTGAAATATCACTGTAAAAATGATATGAAGTGTATTTAGTCTTTAAAAAGCAACAAGTGTCTCTTGCAAGCACAAAATACCTCGTTTGCGTTAAAATTCTCCACAAGGGACCGCAGAGGAGGAGATGCGTGGAAAACGGGGAGGTGTGCGTCAATTTTTCCAGCGCACACTGACGATGCGTCATTGAGTTTTCATGCAGGGCAGGCTTTGCGTCAATTTCTGGCGCATAGACTGGGATCCTCTTCGGGTTGCGGGGTTTTTGGATGCCCCGGGGATGTTGCGTTGAAATCCTGGGCGCGCAGGACGAAGTCACAGAGGCTGCGTCGATCTGGTGGGCGTTGCGTGGAAATTTCTGCCGCACAGTAGGCGCTGCATCAATTCCTCTCAGGAAGTCAGGCTGCGTCATTCCGGGTTGGCTATGCGTTGATCCAGTGGGCCATGCGTCGAAGTTCCGGTCGCAATGCTGGCACTTAGTCGATCTCCTCTTTGGGAAGTCGGGATGCGTTGTTCCGGTTCGGTGTGCAGTGATTTTTTCACAGCGATGCAGGCTGTATGTCGTTTCTTGCAGGCTGTGCGTTGATTTTCGCCACAAAAGGAGTTCTTTGCAGAGATTAAGGGCCTGATTCTAACTTTGGAGGACGGTGTTAAACCGTCCCAAAAGTGGCGGATATACCACCTACCATATTACGAGTTCCATAGGATATAATGGACTCGTAATACGGTAGGTGGTATATCCGCCACTTTTGGGACGGTTTAACACCGTCCTCCAAAGTTAGAATCAGGCCCTAAGTCTTTTTGGTCCTGGGACTTCAAGGAACAGGAGGCAAGCTCTATCCAAGCCCCTGGACAGCACTTCTCAGCAGAGCCAGAGGACAGCAAGGCAGCAGGGCAACAGCAGGACAACAGTCCTTTGCAAAAAAGCAGTCAGGTTAGTCCTTTGGGCAGCCAGGCAGTTCCTCTTGGCAGGTTGCAGGTTCTGGTTCAGGGTTTATTCTCCAGTGGTATCTTGTCCAGAAGTGTCTGAGTTGGGAGGGTCAGAGACCCTGCTTAAATACCCCAATGTGCCTTGGAAGTGGGGGAGACTTCAAAGAGTGGCTTAGAAGTACACAAGGCCCCCTTTCAGTTCCATCTTGTCTGCCAGGGTCCCAGTAGGGGGTGTTAGCAGTCCTTTGTGTGAGGGCAGGCTACTGTCCTTTGACATGCAAGTGTCAGGCCGTCCACCCTCCCAGCCCAGGAAGACCCCTTCAATATGCAGATGTGTGGAGTGTGACTGAGAATCCTGTGTTTGGGGTTGTCTGAGTGAATGCACAAGGGAGCTGTCAACTAAACCTAGCCAGACGTGGATTGTAAGGCACAGAAGGATTTAAGTGCAGAAAAATGCTCACTTTCTAAAAGTGGCATTTCCTAAACAGTAATATGCAACCCAACTTCACCAGTCAGTAGGATTTTGTATTATCATTCTGGCCATACTAAATATGACCTTGTACTCATTTCAGATCAGAATCTACCACTCAAACAGTATATGAGGGTAGCCCTAATGTTAGCGTATGAACGGGGCAGGCCTCACAGCATTGTAAAATGAATTTAGGAGTTCTACACTACCAGGACATATAAACTACACAGGTATATGTCCTGTCTTTTACCTACATACCAACAGCCTACCTTAGGGGTGAATTACATGTAGAAAAAGGGGAGTTTAAGGCTTGGCAAGTACTTTTAAATGCCAAGTTGAAGTGGCAGTGAAACTGCATACACAGGCCTTGCGATGGCAGGCCTGAGGCATGGTTGGAGGGCTACTTAGGTGGGTGGCACAATCAGTGCTGCAGGCCCACAAGTAGCATTTAATCTATAGGCCCCTTACAAAATTGCGAATGTTCACTTGTTGCCCCACAGGAATTGGACTTGTCTGCTGGGCTACGGTGGTGCACTTCTGCTGTTGTGCCACCTGTTTAGAAAATAACTTAGCAGACTTTAGAAATTGAGACAAATAACAGCTCATTTCATTCCCCAAAACCTCAGCTGTTTTTTTAGCATCTGTCTTTTGTCTTGTTATTGTTAAGGGGGTCGGAATAGGGTGTCCTTTCACTATCTGGTGCGGGGTCAGGTGATGACCACTTCCTGGTTGATTTCTGAGGGCATCCAAGGCTAACGGAAGGCAGTGGAGCCAGTTCTTATGCAATGTAGCGCACAGTTTGCTTATTTTGTTTTTCAACAGGCCTTTAATTTAAGGCGCTCCACTATGCCATTACATTGGGGGTGATAGACAGATGACAATTTATGTTTTATCCCCAGGGAGGTGCAAATGTGTTGAAATATGGCATTAACAACATGTGTCCCGTTGTCAGAACGGATCGCTCTGCGCTTCCCCACCTAGGTGTTACCTTTTGTATCAAAAAGTTAGCTGCTGCTTCGGCATCATTATTTTCACAGGGTTCTCCCTCAATCCATCTTGAAAAAGGACAGACAACTACAATTAGATACTTGTAGTTGTAACATCCATCAATCATGTCAACAAAATCTAAATGTAGATTTTTAAATGTACCTGTTGGGTGGGGAATTGTTGACATAATAACTTTTAGCGTGGGTCTTGTGCTGTATTGTTGGCATACTTCCAATTCAGCAATATACATAGTAATCATTTCAGATAGTTGTCTTTGGCCGTGTGTGTGGGGAGATGCAGTTGCTCTAGCGCTGTATACAACAGGGCTTGTGGCATTACTGGTTTCCCTTCCTATAAATGAAATCTGTTGGTGATTGTATGCACCCTCGCTGTTCCCACAGCTCCCTCTCATGTGGTTGTGCCTGCTCTTGCAACTCACGTAGATGTAATTGTGCTGTTTCTGTGTACGGGGGTGGTAATTCAGTATCATTCTATTGCCTACTCATCATCATCTCCAATTTGTGTTCTTCTGATTCAATATAATTTGGAGATGTTTTGGCTGCCTCCTTGGCTGCCCAGTCTGCTAGAACATTCCACCTGGAGACAAGGTCTTGCTTGTTTGTATGTGCGCACATTTTATCACTGCTACCTTGGATGGTAGAGTTAAAGCCTGTATTAAGTTTGCCAGTAAATCTCTGTGCATCACAGGGGACTCATCATCTTTAAGAAACCCTCTCCTCTCCCATTTGTGAATACTAGAATGTACAGTGGTGGTAAAGTATGCTGAATCGGAATAGATGATGACTTATAACCCCTCAGCATGCTCCAGTGCTTCAATAATGGCTACTAGTTCTGCAGCTTGTGCTGAAAAATGAGAGGGTAGTGGTATTTGACTCACTCTCTCTAAGGTATCAGATGATCCCTGCTGTTCGGCTCTAACAACTGCTGCTCCTGAATGTCTAATCCCTGTTTCCTGATCAATGAAAGAAGATCCATCCACAGAGAGCAGTATGCTCCCAGGGATGGGGTCCTCTCCTACCTTGCTCTCTTCTACCAAGTATTTGGCACAGTCATGTACTTGTTCGTCGTCAGTAACTGGGTGTGCAAAGAATGTCGCTGGATTAACTGTGTGACATCTGACCACTTGCAAGGATTGTAATGAAAGTATTACTTCGTACCCAGATACTCTCTGAGCTTTTGCCTCTGTGCAAAATAACAAATACTGCATGCTCTACATACAGTGTTAAAGGTGATCCCATCACTATAGTGATGCTCTTCTGGACTACAAATGCTGCTGTAGCCAGGGCTTGATCACACGGATAGTGACCTTTCATGACAGGATCTAGCAGCCCACTGTGGTAGGCAATTGGCTTATGTTCCCTAGATATCTTTTGAGTCAGTACTCAGTCATCGTCATTCCGTTACAATGACAAAAGAGGTAGAATTGTTTGTTGTAGTTAGGTGTACCTAACACTGGAGCATTTGTGCTCACTTTCTTTAGCTCCAGGAACACTGTCTCTCTGTCATCTGTCCAATGTATTTTGTTTGCAGTTGCGTGTGACTCCTTTAATGCAGTGAGAAGTGGTGCTGTCAACGTAGTGTAATCAAATACCTACTGCCTCTCGTAATTACTGAGAGTAGGAAAGTACCTTGGCATGTTACCCCAAATCTCTGCCTGTTGTCAGTGTGTTTGACTATGTCACTGGGATCCTGCTGACCCTGACCCCAGTGCTTATGCTCTCTCTCCTCTAAATTTTGTCACCGAATACTGGTAACCCAGTATTTCACCCAAAATTGGCATACTGGTCACCCCTTATAAGTCCCTAGTATATGGTACTTAGGTGCCCAGGGGATTGGGGTTCCGGGGGATCCCTATGGGCTGCAGCATTTCTTTTGCCACCCATAGGGAGCCCATGCAAAGGCTTCCACAGGACTGCCATTGCAGCCTGTGTGAAATGGTGCATGCACACTTTCACTGCCATTTACACTGCACTAGGTCACTTATAAGTCACCTATATGTCAGGCCTTCCAACCTTAAAGGCAAGGTACAGAGTACCTGTGTGTGAGGGCACCCTTGCACTAGCAGAGGTGAACCCACGTCTTTCAGGACCATTTTCCCGGACTTCGTGAGTGCAGGGACGCCATTTTTCACGTGCACTGTACATAGGTCACTACCTAAGTACAGCTTCACAATGGTAACTCCAATATGGCCATGTTTGGTATCAAACATGTTGGAATCATACCCCAAGAATTTTGCAAGCATTGGTTGTATGATTCCATGCACTCTGGGGCTCCTTAGAGGACCCCATGTACTGCCATTACAGCCTTCTGAGGTTTTCCAGGCAGCCCCAGCGGCTGCAACTCACAGATAGGGTTTCTGCCCTCCTGTTGCTCGAGCAGCTCAAACCCAGGAAGGCAGAACAAAGGATTTCCTTTGGGAAAGGGGTGTTACACCCTCTCCCTTTTGAAATAGGTGTTACAGGCCTGGGAGGGGTAGCCTCTCAGAGCTTCTGGAAATGCTCTGAAGAGCACAGATAGTGCCCTCCTTATATAATCCAGTCTACACCGGTTCAAGGACCCCCCAGTCCCTGATCTGGCGCGAAACTGGGCAAAGGAAAGGGGAGTGACCACTCCCCTGTCCTTCACCACCCCAGAGGTGATGCCCAGAGCTCCTCCAGAGTGTCCCCGGGTTTTGCCATCTTGGATTCCAAGGTGGTAGGGCACTCTGGGAGCATCCGAGTGGCCAGTGCCAGCCGGTGACATCAGAGCCCTCCCCAGGGCTATTTAGGGTCTCTCCTCTGTTTATTTCCTCTGATTCGCATTGCAAGACTCCAGCAGGAATCCTCTGCATCCTTTACTTCACCTTCTTACCGATGGAACTGTAGCTAGACCCTCCAGGAACTCTACAAACTGCAACAAAGAATCAAAGACGACTTCTGCAACATTTTATCTTCAGCTCCTGCCAGCAACTGCAACTGTTTCTAGGTCCTGCATCCGATCAGGACTGCCTGTCTTCACCTTGCACCAGAAGAACGAAGGAATCTCCCTTGAAGTGAAGGAGTCACTTCCCTGCTTCAGCAGTCACCCCTCTGCAGCAACAACCAGTGGCTTGGGTCACCTCTCCTGAAGAAGTGCGTGGATCCAGCAACACAGGTGGTGGACTGAAGTGGTCCCGACAGTCCCGACATCCAACAGTCCAACTTTGGCGGAGGTAAGAGCTTGCCTCCCCACGCAAGACAGTACCCCCGTGCACTGTGTGCTTTGCAGTTGTCAAGGCCTGTTGGCATCCTTCCACAAAGTTCTTCATGCACTGTGCAGAAATGGCCCCCAGCACTCTATCCTGCGATGCACAGCTTCCTGCGTGGTTCTCTGGCGGCGTGGGCATGGAATCCCTTTGTGTAGTGTTGCCTGGGCATCCTTTTGCACCTTCTTTGTCCCCTTGCTGTGGGACTCTTGTGTGCACTGCCTGGTCTTCTGATGGCTCTCCAAGTTGCTTAGAGATGCCTCTGTCCCTGGGAAGAGTCCACTAGGTCCCTCTTGGTCCCGGGCAGCGCCATTTTTCCCTAACCCCGAGCTTTGCGTTTGCCAAGGCTTGTTGGCGGAATCCAGCAACGCAACCCAGACTGCAATCATCCATCCGGCATGGGACATCATCTGCACCAACCAGGAACCCACATCTGTCTTCTTGGGTGCAGTACTGACTGTTGTTCTTCACCAGTGGATCTTCTTTTTCACCTTCATCCGGGTTAGCAGGAGCTCCTGTTCTCCCTGGGCTCTCCAGTGCTTCTTGGACTTGGTCCCCTTCTTCTGTAGGTCTTCAGGTCCAGAAATCCATCGTTGGTGTCTGTAGGAGGCTGGCCTGGCTTACAGTGGGTACCAAGAGGTACTTACACCTTGTGCCAGGTCCAGTTATCCCTTATTAGTAGATTAGTAGTGTTCTAGCAGCTTAGGCTGATAGAGGTAGCTATAGCAGAGCAGCTTAGGCTGAACTAGGAGACATGCAAAGCTCCTACTATACCACTTATATCATATAGCACTATATCAAAAGAAACACAATGCTCAGAGTTACCAAAAATGAAGGTACTTTATTTTAGTGACAATATGCCAAAAGCGTCTCAGAAGATACACTCCCTTAGGAGGTAAGTAAAATACACAAAATATACACACAAACCAAAATCAGGTAAGCAAACAGTTAGAAGAGTAGTGCAAACACTGTAGAATACAATAGGATGCAATAGGCCTGGGGGCAACACAAACCATATACTAAGAAAGTGGAATGCGAACCACTTAGGGACCCCTGGCCTAGTGTAGTGTGTAGAGGGTCGCTGGGAGTGTAAGAAAACAGTAAGGGTGTCCAAGATACCCCACCCCAAGACCTTGAAAAGTAGGAGTAAAGTTACCCTACTACTCCAGAAAGACTGTAAAGACGAGATAGGGGATTCTGCAAAGGAAAAAACTGACTGCAAAGCACTGAAGACGGATTCCTGGACCTGTAAAGGAAGGGGACCAAGTCCAAGAGTCACAAAAGTGTCCAGGGGGGGCAGGAGATGGATGAAGGTGCAAAAGGGTTGCCTCCAGGTGGACGAAGCCGAAGATTCTGCAACAACGGAAGGTGTCAGGAACGTCTCCTTTGGTCAGAAGATGTCCCACGGCGTGCTGGAGGATGCAGAGTTGTTTCCACGCAGAAAGACCACAAACAAACCTTGCTATCTGCAAGAGTTGCGGTTAAAGATAAAGGGTGCTGCCCGGGCCCAGGAAGGACCAGGAGGTCGTCCCTTGGAGGAGGAGACAGAGGGGGCACTCAGCAACACAGGAATCCCACGCAGAAGCAGGCAGCACCCGCAGAAGCACTTGAAAAGGCATTCAAGAAATCTGAGCACAGTGGTCGTCTCAACACAACAAAAGAGGGCCCCACGAAGCAGGAGGTCAACTCAGAGAGTTGAGCAATGCAGGACGGAGTGCTGGGGACCTGGGCTGTGCTGTGCATGAAGGAATCCTTGCAAAAGTGCACAGAAGCCCTAGCAGCCGCACATCACGCAGTACACAGGATTACTGTCTGGCGTGGGAAGGCAAGTACTTACCTTCACCAAATTTGGACAGAGGGACCACTGGACTCTCAGGGTCACTTGGATCCAGCTCCTGTGTTCCAGGGACCACGCTTGTCAAGATGAGAGGGGACCCAGAGGACCGGTGATGCAGAAGTTTGGTGCCTGCGTTGGCAGGGGGAAGATTCCGTCGACCCACGGGAGATTTCTTCTTGGCTTCCAGTGCAGGGTGAAGGCAGACAGCCCTCAGAGCATGCACCACCAGGAAACAGTCAAGCAAGCCGACAGGATGAGGCGCTACAATGTTGCTGGTAGTCGTATTGCTACTTTGTTGCAGTTTTGCAGGTGTCCTGGAGCAGTCAGCGGTCGATCCTTGGCAGAAGTCAAAGAGGGAGATGCAGAGGAACTCTGGTGAGCTCTTGCATTCGTTATCTGAAGAGAAGCCCACAGGAGAGACCCTAAATAGCCCTCAGAGGAGGATTGGCTACCAAGAGAAGTAAGCACCTATCAGGAGGGGTTTCTGACGTCACCTGCTGGCACTGGCCACTCAGAGGTCTCCATTGTGCCCTTACATCTCTGCATTCAAGATGGCAGAGGTCTGGGACACACTGGAGGAGCTCTGGGCACCACCCCTGGGGAGGTCCTGGACAGGGGAGTGGTCACTCCCCTCTCCTTTGTCCAGTTTCGCGCCAGAGCAGGGGCTGGGGGATCCCTGAACTGGTGTAGACTGGCTTATGCAAGGAGGGCACCATCTGTGCCCTTCAAAGCATTTCCAGAGGCTGGGAGAGGCTACTCCTCCCCAGCCCTTAACACCTATTTCCAAAGGGAGAGGGTATAATACCCCCTCTCAGAGGAAATCCTTTGTTCTGCCTTCCTGGGACTGGGCTGCCCAGACCCCAGGAGGGCAGAAACCTGTCTGAGGGTTGGCAGCAGCGGTAGCTGCAGTGAAAACCCCAGAGAGCTGTTTGGCAGTACCCGGGGTCCATGCTGGAGCCCTGGGGATGCATGGTATTGGCACCCCAATACGAGATTTGGTATGGGGGGACAATTCCATGATCTTAGACATGTTACATGGCCATATTCAGAGTTACCATTGTGAAGCTACATATAGGTATTGACCTATATGTAGTGCACACGTGTAATGGTGTCCCCGCACTCACAAAGTCTGGGGAAATTGCCCTGAACTATGTGGGGCATCTTGGCTAGTGCCAGGGTGCCCTCACACTTAGTAACTTTGCACCTAACCTTCACTAAGTGAAGGTTAGACATATAGGTGACTTATGAGTTACTTATGTGCAGTGTAAAATGGCTGTGAAATAACGTGTGCGTTATTTCACTCAGGCTGCAGTGGCAGCCTGTGTAAAGGTTTGTCTGAGCTCCCTATGGGTGGCAAAAGAAATGCTGCAGCCCATAGGGATCTCTTGGAACCCCAATACCCTGGCTACCTAGGTACCATATACTAGGGAATTATAATGGTGTTCCAGTGTGCCAATCAGATACTAGGGAATTATAAGGGTGTTCCAGTGTGCCAATCAGAATTGGTGAAAATGGTCACTAGCCTGCAGTGACAATTTGAAAAGCAGAGAGAGCATAAACACTGAGGTTCTGGTTAGCAGAGCCTCAGTGATACAGTTAGCCAGGAACACATATAGGCCACAAACTATGGGCACTGGGGTCCTGGCTGGCAGGGTCCCAGTAACACATATCAAACACACTGACAAATAGGGTTTCCACTATGAACACTGGGGTCCTGGCTAGCAGGATCCCAGTGAGACAGTAAAAACACCCTGACATATACTCACAAACAAGCCAAAAGTTGGGATAACAAGGCTAGAAAGAGGATACCTTCCTACAGTGACTTGCAGTCTCTTCTGGTTCTTGCAATATCTTCTATCACATCTTCTTGTTTGTTCTAGGAAAGTTACTGTGATTTACTCCTGCTTTCCTTCCTGGGCTCTGGGGTGGTTTCTATTACTTACCTTTGGTGTTTTCTAATATTCCCAGTGCCCCTCTACACACTACCCTGGCCTAGGTGGGAAACCGTTTTCCCATTCCACTATTTTAGTATATTGTTTGTGTTGCCCCTAAGCCCATTTCTAACTATTGTGATTTTCACTATTTGCACTGTTTTCTAACTGTTATTTCTGCATTCTACTGAATATACTATGTATAATACTTACCTCCTAAGGGAGTATAGTATCTAAGGTATTTTTGGCATTTGTGTCACTAAAATAAAGTACCTTTATTTTTATAACACTGAGTATTTTCTTTCATATGTTTGAGTACTGTGTGGTATTGCTTGAGCTTCGCATTTCACCTAGTTAGTCCTGGCTGCTCATCCACACTAACCCTGAGAGCCTGACTTCTAGACACTGACTGCATTTCACTAATAAGGGATAACTGGACCTGGTATGAGGTGTAAGTACATTAGGTACCCACTACAAACCAGGCCAGCCTCCTACATTGGTGGTGCAACGGTGGGATAGGTACTTGCAATTGACTTATCACTCTGTCACTGGTGCTTTCCACAGGAAAGAGTACTCTATACCTAGAGCTACACATACATATACCTAGTTACAGGGTCTAGTCTCCTACCTTCATTTCTAAGAGACTAGAGGTTAGGTAGAGTAGGTTTTCTTTTCACTTACATTACTCTAACACTTACTACATCATATCTACTGCTGGGCCTACCTCTGAGGTCATGAGCACTCTCTATGAGGGCATGACCTTCAAAGAACTGAAGGGGCTTTGCTCAGAAAGAAGCCTAGATGTAGGGAAGAACCCCAACCAAAATGTTCTTCTGACCCTTCTTCTTCAGGATGACCAGGAACAGACTGGTAACCAGGAGGAGGAAGACTCTACATCCTTAGAATCAGAGAATCATCCTGAAGATTCAGGGAAGGGCTCTTCCAAAGATCTTCCTCCTAGCAAACCTTCTAGTGTAGCTGACAGTGGGAGCGGTCGTCACTCTAGGAGGGTTCCCTTCACACCTAGAGGTCAGGTTACCAGGGTTAGTAAAGTTAGGGAAAGATCTACCTCTGTACACTCTCATGTCACCTCAGTTTCTGAGGGATCCCCTGGTTCAACTCCAGGTGATGACTCCATAGATAGGGAGCTCAGGAAACTGATATTGGAGGAGGCCAGGCTGAGGCTGCAGCAGCAACAGCTAGCCCTAGATAGGAGGGCCTTGGCTGTGGAGAGAGAGAGGCAGGGGTTGGGGTTTGGTCCCCATGGTGGCAGCAGCAGTAGTTTCATGAATTATGGTGTTAGGGAGAATACCTTTGACTTCAGAAATCCGCATAAAATTGTTCCTCCTTATAAGGAGGGGTATGACATCTATAAGTGGTTTGCTGCACTTGTGAGGTACATTAGTTGGAGTTTCCAACCTTGCAGTGATGTCTGGCACTATGTGGTATAGCAGGCGTACAGTGGACTCCTGCTTCACATGGTAGGTTCTGATGATATTTTGTTCCCTGATCCCAAAGATGGTTCTGCTCTGTCGGAATATCCTCTCCAGCCTTCTGCGCTATATTTGTGGCTGCTGTGGTGGTGTTTGGGGTTGCTGTGGTGGTGCTGGAGGGATCTGTTGTCGTCGCTGTCATCTGCGGCATGTGCCAAGCTGGACCATTAACAGTTCCATGTTGTACAGGAGGTAGCCAATGCTCTTTTGCCAACCATCATGTGTACAAGGATGTGATTCACACAATTCGAGGAGTAGCAAAATAGGTGCAGTGGAATCTCTGAGGTCCCTATGTATGATTTCTCACAGACACTTTCAACACATGCACAGTGCAGGCGTTGGGAGGGAGAACACCATGTTTTTGTATGAGTCTCTATGTACGGTGCATGAAAGGTCAGGTATGTTCTCCATACTCCTACAGAGTCCTACTATGTCATCCATTATCTTTACAGTATTGCACCTACTGTGTGCCATGATGACCTGTTACTTGTATACGGTGCACACATGGGGGTTTACGGGATGCTAAGGGGCGTATGTGAAGTGGCACTGGACTAGGTGCAGCACCAATACTCATTATCTGCCCCATGGTCTTTCATGGCTGGTGATGTTGTATTCCTATGTGTGCGGCTGAGCTAGTCATTGTTTGGCGTTATATGAGTGGGATCAGTATTTAGTTGTCAACTAGTGGACACTTGTATTGGTTTGGGCCCACCTTCGGTATGCAAAAGAGGCATGGCTCCACCTGTCCTTAACGTGGTGTGCCAGTCAGGTTGTGGCTGCATTATGGACATATGTGTGTAGGTGTGTGTGATGTGCAGTGAATACGGCGTAGTGTGGCATGTGTTGTTGTCTGTACATATGTGTTCCCCTGCCCATGTGTGTTTAATGTGGGTTATTGTTAGACATGCCATCCTTGGCATAGTCTCCCCTGTCTTTTTTGCCTCTGCTTCCTAAGTTTTGACTGTATGCCGGACTCTGTTTTTGCTGTTTTTGGTTACTCTGAGCACTTTACCACTGCTGACCAGTGCTAAAGTGCAAATGCTGTCTGTGTAAATTGTATTTGTAATTGATTTTTTCCATGCTTGGCATATTTTATTTACTAGTTAGTCCCCAATAAAGTGCACTAGAGGTGCCCAGGACCTGTAAATCAAATGCTACTAGTGAGCCTGCAGCACTGGTTGTGCCACCCACATGAGTAGCCCTATAAACATGGCTCAGACCTGCCACTACAGTCTCTGTGTGTGCAGTTTTAAACTGACAATTTGACCTGGCAAGTATACCCACTTACCAGGCCTAAACCTTCCCTTTTATACATGTAAGGCACCCCTAAGGTAGGCCCTAGGTAGCCCCATGGGCAGGGTGCAGTGTATGTTAAAGGTGGGACATGTTCTGATGTGTTTTACATGTCCTAACAGTAAAATACTGCCAAATTCGGTTTTCACTGTTGTAAGGCCTACCTCTCTCATAGGTTAACATGGGGCTGCCTTTAAATATCTTTTTACGTGCTGTTTCCCTTTGCAAGCAGATTGAAATGTGGAGTTTGGTGTCTCTGAATTCACAATTAAAAAATACATCTTTTAGTAAAGTTGGTTTTTGAATTGTCAGTTTGAAAATGCCACTTTTAGAAACTGGAACTTTTCTTGCTTAAACCATTCTGTGACTCTGCCTGCTTGCGTACTCCCTGTCTGGGCCAGACTGCCAGTTGGGCTGTTTGTGAATCCCCTCTAGACAGTGACACCAAGGGAGCTGGGGGTAGCCTGCATATCCTGATGAGCCATCTGAGCTAGAGTGGAGGGAGGAGTGGTCACTTACACCTGAATGGGCTGTGGCTGCCCTTTCACAATGCAGTCTCCAACCCCCTGGTGTGTGTCTGGGGCCAGGCCTGGGCAAGGCAGGATCTTGTGAACAACAGATACTTTCCTTTGAAGTTCGCCTACTTCAAAGGCAGAAAGGGGTATAAGTAGTGGACCCAAGACCTCCGATTTTTGCATTAATTCTGGAACAAAGAGCAACCCTTGACAAGGAGAAGTGCTGAAGAGCTGGAGGAGGAGTACTGCCCCTTTGCCTGTGACTGTGCTTTGCTGAGTTGGCCTGTAGTTGCTGCTTCTGCCTGAAAGAGGACTAAAAACTGGACTTTGTGGTATGTTCCTGCTTGTGAAGAATCTCCAAGGGCTTGGATTGAGCTGGCCTCCTGTTTTGAGGTCTCCAGGACATCAAAGACTTCCTCTGCCAGTACCTGGACTCTATGTTGAGACTCCTGCCCTGCCATGAGGTGCCCTATCCAGTCACGGGGCCCTTGAGAGGTGAAGTTGGCAGAACAAGGACTGAAATCCACTCACAGAACACCGTGCAGGGAAAATGTTGACGCACTATAGGAGGCTGGCCTGGTTTGTAGTGGTACCAAGGGGTACATACACTCTGCACCAGGTCCAGTTATCCCTTATTAGTGTAGAAGAGGTGTCTAGCAGCTTAGGCTGATAGAAAAGGTAGCTTAGCAGAGCAGCTTAGGCTGAACTAGGAGACGTGTGAAGCTCCTACTATACCACTGGTGTCATATGCACAATATCATAAGAAAACACAATACACAGATATACTAAAAATAAAGGTACTTTGGCCCATATTTATACTTTTTGACGCAAAACTGCGGCTAACGCAGTTTTGCGTAAAAAAAATGAGCGCCGGCTAACGCCATTCTGAAGCGCCATGCGGGCGCCGTATTTATTGAATGACGTTAGCCGGCGTTAGCCGCCGGCGCCGTCTGGTGTGCGTTAAAAAAAACGACGTACACCAGGCAGCGCCGGCGTAGGGGAAAATGGAGCTTGGGCGTCAAGAAATGGGGCAAGTCAGGTTGAGGCAATTTTTGCGCCTCAACCCGATTTGCGCCATTTTTTTTTCACTCCCAACCCCAAAGACAGGAGTCATGCCCCCTTGCCCAATGGCCATGCCCAGGGGACTTCTGTCCCCTGGGCATGGTCATTGGGCATAGTGGCATGTAGAGGGGCACAAATCAGGCCCCCCTATGCCACAAAAAAAAAATATATATACTTACCTGAACTTACCTTAATGTCCCTGGGATGGGTCCCTCCAGCCTTGGGTGTCCTCCTGGGGTGGGCAAGGGTGACAGGGGGGGGTCCCTGGGGGCATGGGAGGGCACCTCTGGGCTCCTTCAGAGCCCACAGGTCCCTTAACGCCTGCCTTTTGCAGGCGCTAAAAAACGGCGCAAAAGCGGCCGTACGTCATTTTTTTTAACCCGCCCACTCCTGGGCGTGATTTTTGCCCGGGAGTATAAATCCGACGCACATGCCTCGGAGTTGATTTTTTAGACGGGAACGCCTACCTTGCATCTCATTAACGCAAAGTAGGTGTCCACGCTAAAAAATGACGCTAACTCCATGGACTTTGGCGCTAGACGCGTCTAACGCCAAAGTATAAATATGGAGTTAGTTTTGCGTTGAAATTGCGCCAAAAAAATGACGCAATTCCGGCGCAAACGGAGTATAAATATGCCCCTTTATTTTTATGACAATATGCCAAACGTATCTCAGTGAGTACCCTCAGTATGAGGATAGCAAATATACACAAGATATATGTACACAATACCAAAATTATGCAGTAATAGCAATAGAAAACAGTGCAAGCAATGTACAGTCACAATAGATTGCAATTAGAGCACATAGGTATAGGGGCAACACAAACCATATACTCTAGAAGTGGAATGCAAACCACAAATGGACCCCAAACCTATGTGAGCTTGTAGCGGGTCTCTGGGACTGTAAGAAAACAGTGAGGGTTAGAAAAATATCCCATCCCAAGACCCTGAAAAGTGGGTGCAAAGTGCACCTAAGTTCCCCAGAGAGCACAGAAGTCGTGATAGGGGAATTCTGCAAGGAAGACCAACAGCAGCAATGCAACAACAATGGATTTCCGGACGAGAGTACCTGTGGAACAAGGGGACCAAGTCCAAGAGTCACGATCAAGTCGGGAGTGGGCAGATGCCCAGGAAATGCCAGCTGTGGGTGCAAAGAAGCTGCCACTATATGGTAGAAGTTGTAGATTCTGCAAGAATGAAGAGGACTAAGAACTTCTTCTTTGGAGGATGGATGTCCCACGTCGTGAAGAAGCTCGCAGAGGTGTTTCCGTGCAGAAAGACCGCCAACAAGCCTTGCTAGCTGCAAGGGTCGCGGTTAGGGTTTTTGGATGCTGCTGTGGCCCAGGAGGGACCAGGATGTCGCCAATTGCGTGAGGAAACAGAGGGGGTGTCCAGCAAGACAAAGAGCCCACTCAGAAGCAAGCAGCACATGCAGAAGTGGCGGAACAGGCACTACAAAGTGGAGTGAACCGGAGCTCACCCGAAGTCACAAAAGAAGGTCCCACGACGCCGGAGGACAACTCAGGAGGTCGTGCACTGCTGGTTAGAGTGTTGGGGACCCAGGCTTGGCTCTGCACAAAGGAAATCCTGGAAGAGTGCACAGGAGCCGGAGCAGCTGCAAATCACACGGTACCCAGCAATGCAGTCTAGCGTGGGGAGGCAAGGACTTACCTCCACCAAACTTGGACTGAAGAGTCACTGGACTGTGGGAGTCACTTGGACAGAGTTGCTGAGTTCCAGGGACCACGCTCGTCGTGCTGAGAGGGGACCTAGAGGACCGGTGATGCAGTCTTTTGGTGCCTGCGGTTGCAGGGGGAAGATTCCATCGACCCACAGGAGATTTCTTCTGAGCTTCTAGTGCAGAGAGGAGGCAGACTACCCCTACAGCATGCACCACCAGGAAAGCAGTCGAGAAGGCGGCTGGATCAGCGATACAAGGTTGCAGTAGTCGTCTTTGCTACTTTGTTGCGGTTTTGCAGGCGTCCAGAGCAGTCAGCGGTCGATTTCTTGGCAGAAGGTGAGGAGAGAGATGCAGAGGAACTCTGCTGAGCTCTTGCATTCGTTATCTAAATAATTCCCCAAAGCAGAGACCCTAAATAGCCAGAAAAGGAGGTTTGGCTACTTAGGAAGGAGGATAGGCTAGCAACACAGGTAAGAGCCTATCAGGAGTCTCTGACGTCACCTGCTGGCCCTGGCCACTCAGAGCAGTCCAGTGTGCCAGCAGCACCTCTGTTTCCAAGATAGCAGAGGTCTGGAGCACACTGGAGGAGCTCTGGGCACCTACCAGGGGAGGTGCAGGTCAGGGGAGTGGTCACTCCCCTTTCCTTTGCACCAGAGCAGGGCTGGGGTATCCCTGAACCAGTGTAGACTGGCTTATGCAGAGATGGGCACCATCTGTGCCCATCAAAGCATTTCCAGAGGCTGGGGGAGGCTACTCCTCCCCAGCCCTGACACCTTTTTCCAAAGGGAGAGGGTGTAACACCCTCTCTCTGAGGAAGTCCTTTGTTCTGCCTTCCTGGGCCAAGCCTGGCTGGACCCCAGCAGGGCAGAAACCTGTCTGAGGGGTGGGCAGCAGCAGCAGCTGCAGTGAAACCCCGGGAAAGGTAGTTTGGCAGTACCCGGGTCTGTGCTAGAGACTCGGGGGATCATGGAATTGTCTCCCCAATGCCAGAATGGCATTGGGGTGGCAATTCCATGATCTTAGACATGTTACATGGCCATGTTCGGAGTTACCATTGTGATGCTATACATATGTCGTGACATATGTATAGTGAACACGTGTAATGGTGTCCCCGCACTCACAAAGTCCGGGGAATTTGCCCTGAACAATGTGGGGGCACCTTAGCTAGTGCCAGGGTGCCCACACACAAAGTAACTTAGCACCCAACCTTTACCAGGTAAAGGCTAGACATATAGGTGACGTATAAGTTACTTAAGTGCAGTGGTAAATGGCTGTGAAATAACGTGGACGTTATTTCACTCAGGCTGCAGTGGCAGGCCTGTGTAAGAATTGTCAGAGCTCCCTATGGGTGGCAAAAGAAATGCTGCAGCCCATAGGGATCTCCTGGAACCCCAATACCCTGGGTACCTCAGTACCATATACTAGGGAATTATAAGGGTGTTCCAGTATGCCTATGTAAATTGGTGAAATTGGTCACTAGCCTGTTAGTGACAATTTGGAAAGAAATGAGAGAGCATAACCACGGAGGTTCTGGTTAGCAGAGCCTCAGTGAGACAGTTAGTCATCACACAGGTAACACATACAGGGCACACTTATGAGCACTGGGGCCCTGGCTGGCAGGGTCCCAGTGACACATACAACTAAAACAACATATATACAGTGAAGTATGGTGGTAACATGCCAGGCAAGATGGTACTTTCCTACACAACCCCCACCCCAAACGAAGGACAATAAGACTAGCCATGACCTGATGAGTCTTCATTGTCTAAGTGGAAATATCTGGAGAGTCCATCTGCATTGGAGTGGGTACTCCCAGGTCTATGTTCCACTGTATAGTCCATTCCCTGTAGAGATATGGACCACCTCAACAATTTAGGGTTTTCACCTTTCATTTGTTTTAGCCAAAGTAGCGGTTTGTGGTCTGTCTGAACAATGAAGTGAGTGCCAAACAGGTATGGTCTCAACTTCTTCAGTGCCCAGACCACAGCAAAGGCCTCCCTCTCTATGGCAGACCAACGCTTTTCTCTAGGGGTCAACCTCCTGCTGATAAAAGCAACAGGTTGATCCTGGGCCTCAGAATTAAGTTGTGATAAGACTGCCCCTACCCCTATTTCAGATGCATCAGTTTGGACAATGAATTTTTTGGAGTAACAGGGGCTTTTCAGGACAGGTGCAGAGCACATGGCCTGCTTCAGCTCCTCAAAAGCTTTCTGACAGTTTGCTGTCCATAATACCTTTTTAGGCATTTTCTTTGAAGTGAGGTCATTAAGAGGGGCTGCTATGGAGCCATAGTTCTTTATGAACCTCCTGTAGTACCCAGTGAGGCCTAAGAAGGCTCTCACTTGAGTCTGAGTTGTAGGGGGAACCCAATCTATGATAGTTTGGTTTTTCCTCTGAAGTGGTGCAATCTGTTCTCCACCTACCAGGTGTCCCAGATAAACCACTTTCCCCTGCCCTATCTGGCACTTTGAAGCCTTGATAGTGAGGCCTGCCTTTTGCAGGGCCTCCAAAAGTTTCCATAGGTGGACCAGGTGATCATCCCAGCTTGAGCTAAAGACAGCTATATCATCTAGATATGCTGCACTAAAAGCCTCCAACCCTTGCAGGACTGTATTCACCAACCTCTGAAAAGTGGCAGGTGCATTTTTCAAACCAAAGGGCATTACTGTGAATTGGTAGTGCCCTCCAATGGTAGAAAATGCAGTTTTTGCTTTAGCATCCTCTGATAATTTGATCTGCCAATACCCTGCAGTCAAATCAAAGGTGCTTAGATACTTGACAGATGCCAGTGTATCTATTAGCTCATCCGCCCTGGGTATAGGGTGAGCATCAGTTTTAGTTACCTGGTTGAGACCTCTGTAGTCAACACAAAATCTCATTTCCTTTTTCCCATCTTTGGAATGAGGTTTTGGTACAAGTACCACAGGAGAGGCCCATGGACTTTCAGAGTGCTCAACCACTCCCAGTTCAAGCATTTTCTGAACCTCTTGTTTTATGCAGTCTCTGACATGGTCAGGCTGCCTATAGATCGTACTTTTGACAGGCAAGCTGTCTCCAGTATCTATAGTGTGCTCACACCAAGAAGTGGTGCCTGGCACAGTAGGAAAGAGTCCAGAAAACTGACGCAGGAGATTTATGCAGTGGTCTTTCTGCTCAGCAGTAAGACAATCTGCTAGAACTACACCTTCCACTAGAGCATCTTGTTCTGTGGAAGAGAAGAGATCAGGGAGAGGGTCACTCTCTTCTTCCTGTCCTTCATCTGTTGCCATGAGCAGGGTGAGTTCAGCCCTGTCATAGTAGGGTTTCAGGCGATTGACATGGAGCACCCTAAGGGGACTCCTGGCAGTGCCTAAGTCAACTAAGTAGGTGACTTCTCCCTTTTTCTCAACAATAATGTGGGGACCACTCCATTTGTCTTGGAGTGCTCTTGGGGCCACAGGCTCCAAGACCCACACTTTCTGCCCTGGTTGGTACTGAATCAGAACAGCCTTCTGGTCATGCCATTGCTTTTGGAGCTCTTGGCTGGCCTGAAGGTTTTTACTGGCCTTTTTCATGTATTCAGCCATTCTAGATCTTAGGCCAAGTACATAGTCCACTATGTCTTGCTTAGGAGCTTTTAATGGTTGTTCCCAACCCTCCTTCATAAGTTGCAAAGGAGAAAGCAAAACCAGGGCACTCAATGAAGCAAAAAGTAGTCCATAGAAGTCCAGATTTCCAATGAAGATTTATTCTTTTGTAAGCAAGGCGTAATGTACTGGTTCAAGAAGTAAATAAATCTGTATATGAAAACAACAGAAAACAGCCAACACGTGTTTCGTCCTATTGGACTTTTTCAAGGCTGAAAACAAAATAAGAAGGGATCTATTTTTAAAAATTATATACATTCGCTGACAGTGAGTGTATAAACACATCAAACTATGAACTTAGTTACATAAGGGAAAAAGAAATGCACAACCAAAGTGCTCATATTAAAAAGTTGTGTGTACAAATAATCATTAAGAAATATTAATTCACTAAATACTTGATCAACAAAACAGATGTCAATTTCAGTTGAAAAGTTAAAGTATATCAAGAAGATAAAATAGAGAAAAGGATGGTGGGAAACAGATATATGGAGTCACCGCGTGTGTGGATGTTAACTATTCTTGCTGCAAACGACATAACGAAGTGAAATAGTGCACCAAGTTAAAAGAGAATGGGAAAGCGTAGTGACCAAGAAACAAGAAAAAAACATAAAATACCTCAGAAAACATAGTAGAGGTAAGGTGCTGATCATAGATATTATTGCCTTTGGGGTGGCATATCGTATTACCTGTGTTTATAAGAAAAAAAGAACAGGAAGGCAAAAAGAATCAATAAAAGACAAGGTTAATGTCCAAACCTTAGGAAGTCACTAGTGGCAGTAGGCAAACTGAAAAGGACCTACCCAGATTATGAGAACCGCCTTAGGGGGGTTAAAATATGTCGTCAAAAAACGGCGAGGGTTCAAATGCCCCTACAAAGTAAGGAGAAGTACAGAAATAATTAAACTAACGTATGGAGAGTTATAATGTAACTCAGCCCTGTGTATATAGACCGTATGTAAACAGCTATCACAAGAGATCCCTCTGGGTAGCTAGATATTTACAACATAGGTCTGAGGAAATTCGATTTTTAATACGATCGTATCGACCCGCCATTTTGTGGCCCGCCGCCATTTTATGTTGCCTTCACTCAGGCAGCACAGCGAACGAAGTCCATTCTGCCTTTTCTGCTTATTCTGCAACATGGTGTTCAAAACAGCCTTCTGCCTCTATCTTTACAAGGCTGGTATTAAGGTCTGACCGAGTACACTAATCCCTGTCTGGTTTTCTAATCCTTGTTTCAACTATCTGTAGGCTCACACTATTCTCCGCCGATCTTATCTTATCGTCTGGCCTTCGCTGTCCTTTGCTAGTATTCTCTCATTTCACAACTGTCCTCCAAACGCACACAAACCTATCACACCACATGCAACTTCGTTGTGGATCGGTTAATGAATTAGTTCAAGGGAGGGGTGACAAACACAGCTGGAGGGGAGGCAACCTTAAGTCACTTGATACTTTGTTTTCCAATTCCTTCTATTGGTGCTGTCTTGTTTTCCGACATTTCTATTGGCTCTGTTCTATCTTTATATTATTCTTACTGGCTCCTTTCTATGTGTTCTGGGAGTGTATGTAGTTAATAAATGGTTTTTATACGGTATATAAGATTGTGCGCCACAAAGTAAAGTGGCAGTCTCCTGAGAACATACCTTGTGTACTTCTTGGACAACTGTACTAGCTGCAGCTAATAAAATCTGATCTTTTACGCCTGACAGAGTGTCCCGTGTCTCTGTTAGTTGAGGCAGGTGAATCCAAGGAGATTTTAGGCGTACCCTGCGCCGCCAGGCCCATAAGGTTCTGGTTCTTCAACTGGCGCCCAACGTGGGGCGGCTTCAGCGGTACCGGTTCTGCCTGAAGGTCGTGAGGAACCCCGCAAGAAAATTCTGGAGGAATCGCGAGCCACGTCAAGCGACCCCTGTATGTCGAAGTGGTCCGAAGGTCTTTTTCAGCGCGGTTACTCCTTCCTGACGGCTACTGACGACTGCTGCCCTGACTGCCGCCCTGCCTTGGCCCTTTCTTTGATGATGTATGGTAAAGCGAGACGATAGACGGGCCTCTGTTGGTGTAAGAAGACATCCTTAGTTAAGTATTTGGTGGGTCGCGCCCACAAATTTTGGTCTTTGTTTTGTCCTTAGGTCCTTAGATTTGGCCATTGCAGTGGCCAAAGCCGAGGGGTAAGTGCATTTGTGCTGTGTAAACTGAAAGTTTTACCCCCTTGATGTTTGTGAACAGCCAGTAAAAATCGTGAGATGTCTGGTCTGACTAAGTTTGGAAAACTTTGTTGCTTTGGTTGTAATAGGGACTCCCAGCTTGAGGACTCCTGTCCGATTCCTTCGGTTGGAACTCCCACATATGAGCTCTATTCTAAACATGGTGTTGGTCCTATTGCCTTTAATAAGACATGGACCCGATATACAAAGAAAGATGGTGTTTTAAAATGGCCAGAAAATGGTAGTTTCGAAACTGATGTGCTAGATAATTTAGAAGCAACGTTATTTAAAAGAAAAGCCCGGCCGGCAATGTTTGACTCTTTTCGCCTTTGGCGTAAGGAAGCCAAACAGAGAGAAATTAAACAAGCGAAACGAGATAGGAAAACACAGGGAATGACGATTATACAGGCTGCTCAGCAATTCAAAGATGATGAAATAGATAATGCAATGGAAATTTCAGACAGACAGCATCGAATGGCAATAGATAAATGCTATCCGACGTTGCCTATCTCTTCCCTTGATAAGAGAAAAGATTTTGAGGAAGATTCCTTAATGTCCCACTTATTGAAATTGCCTCCGCCCTATGTACAAGGTGCTAATGCACCCCCGATGTTACAGCCTGTTCAGCCGCCAGTTGTGCTTCCGCCTGCTCCAGCTTTTCCACATTTGCCTCCTCAAGTATTGCCTATGCCAGCTTTGCCTTTCACTCCTTTGCCTTCTGCTCCTTTGGCAATTCCTAATGCTCCTTTAGTTAATTCACCTAATACCTTGTCCCCTATCCTTATGTCAAATTCTCCATCTATGCGTAAGCGATTTGCAGATACTGTCTCTGGTCTCTTATCACCTTTCTTTGAAGCTTTAAACGTGTCTCCAGCTTTTTCTCGAAGACAGTCTCGTAGTCAATTCCCAGACTCCGAAGAGCGAGAAAAATTGGACTCACTTGCTTGTAGATGGATCAAGAAGGGTCCCCAATATAGTACGTCTGATATTATGTCCACCTTTCTGCAATGGAATGCACCTACGCAGAGATATGTTTTTAAAGTTATGTGCGATACTCTCGCTAAAGAATGGGAGGATATGAATTTGGGTTCGGTCCCACAGGATCTGTTAGATGTTCAGGCTGACTTTGAAAAAGGACTTATTGTGGGTCCTAAGGTTGAAAACGCTGTCAGAACACTTATTTCTTTCAGATCCCTATTGTTCTCACAGACTTTTCCTGATTCTCATCCTTCAGTTAGGACAGCACTGAAAAACTATCCCATGAGAGAGGTTTCTCCAATATGGAAGGAAGAAGTTGCAGCAGCAGATGCTAATCCAGCTATTCCTGCGCATTTTCAGCGCATATGGATACATGTCCCCTGGAAAAGGTCTGAAGTTTTAGCACTTAAACAGTCACTCCCAGATCCACGCAAAAATCCTGCTGGTTACTATAAAGAGTTGTCGCAAACAGTTGATGCATGTACTATGAATCTAGCAGATATTGACATGTTGATGGGAAATGTAGTTCCACAGACAATATGGGCTAAAATTCGTAGAGAGGATCACGCTCAAGAATTAGGCGGCGATTGGAACGCTATTATTGCCGCAGATAGAGGTCAAGTAGGTGGTGCAAAGCCCGACGCTTTGATCTCAGAACTCCCTGGTAGGATTATTACATTAATGAAAACAATGATGCCTGCTTTGAGAGTTAATTGGGATAAGCTAGCAGTATGTAAACAAAAGAAAGATGAAAGTGTTTCCGATTTCTTTACCCGATTCGAGGAGACATTCATTGATCACAGTGGTCAAGATATGGCTACAGAAGGGGGACAGCGATTATTTGTGGATAAGTTCGTATATAACTTGCTTCCTGAACTATCACACAAGCTAAAAGACTCCGAGAGTTCATGGGCAGTTTCTTCTTCCGCCCAGATATTGGCTACTGCACAATATTATGAAAATAGAGACAAAGAAGAAAGGGAAAAACAAGAGAAAAAGACGAAAGAATTAAAAACTAAAGTTCTCTTGCAACAGGCTTATCCTCCTCGTTATGTTCAGCCTCAGTTTCAACAGCCTCCGCAGTTTCAGAGGTTGTATCAAAAGCCTGAACCATTCATTCCAAGACCTTTGCTAGGTCCCAATCAATGTGCTTATTGTAGGGAGGAAGGTCATTTTAAGAACAGTTGTCCGGCATTGTTGCAGCGTAATGGAGCAACATCTGCTTCACGAGGTCGTGGTGGTCTTCAGTCAGCAAATAGAGGTAGAGGTCGAGGTGTGTTAACCCAAGAGCAGCGTTCTTTTGTTCCTCCAAATTCCGGAAATTACTTTGACCAGCAAAATGTTAGGTCTACACAGTATTACAGTGAGGACCAGTATATTGAAGGAGGGAATGAAAGTCTTCATTTTGAATAGGACAGCCATGGACAAAGTAAGGGGGTTACGTCAATTCCAGTGGATCAGAATGGACCTTATGTTAATGTCACTACAATGGGTGTTTCAGAGCCATTTCTTTTAGATACTGGTGCCATGAGAAGCTCTATCATTCATTCTAAACTCCCTGGTGCACCTTTGTCTGGCTTAACGAATGTATCTGTAGGATTTTCTGGCGCCCCTGTTCGCAATCCAGTTTCTTGCCCTTTGCCTGTTTCAATAGGCCCTTATGATTTAGAAGCTCCGCTTCTTCTGACAAATGGTTGTGGTGAAAATCTGTTGGGTTTAGATCTATTAAAAAGAATGCATGCTACGATATATTGTTCACCTTCTGGTGTATACCTCACTCTAGGACAGAAAATGACTAGTCCAATGTACTTATCAAAAGATCAATTCCCACCTGAATTGCTTTCTCTTCCCGAAACGCTTTGGGCTACGGGTCCGAATGACGTTGGTTGTCTTGAGATCCCACCTTATGTTGTTACTCTTAAGCCCAATGCTGAAATGCCACGTATTCCGCAATACAGAATCTCTACTGAAGGTGAGAAAGCACTTCTGGAAATTGTCCATGATTTGATTCAGAAGGGTGTGGTTGAGGAAACGAGAGGAAATACATGTAACAGTCCTGTTCTTCCGGTTCTTAAACGCACTGATCCTTCTCAGCCTCCTGTTTATCGTTTTGTAATTGATCTTCGGGAGGTAAACAAGATTGTCGTACCGCAGTTTCCTGTAGTCCCAGATATCACTGCTCTGTTGACGATGATACCTTCTACAGCGACTTGGTTTTCAGTTATTGATTTAAAGAATGCTTTCTTTAGTATTCCCATCGCCGAAGAGAGTAGAGATATTTTTGGTTTTTCCCTCGGAGGCCGAAGCTTCCGGTTTAAACGCGCACCTCAAGGTTATTGTGAAAGTCCCTCTATTTACAGTCAAGCTCTAAAATGTCATCTTGATGCCTTTTCCTTACCGTCCGGTGCCGCTCTCATTCAGTACATGGATGACTTATTAGTTGCCGCTGATTCAGAGGAGATTTGCAAAAACGTGACCGTTGCACTGTTGCGTCATTTGTTTGATCTGAATCACAAGGTTTCTCCTTCTAAATTACAATATGTCTGTCGCAAGGTGACTTATTTGGGTCATCTCTTGTCAAAGGAGGGACGACGATTGACCCCCGAACGAATTCAGGCAATTGCACAAATGTCGGTGCCATCCACACAAAGAGAGGTACGTGCTTTTTTGGGCATTACTTCTTATTGTAGACAGTGGATTCCGAGTTTCTCTTTATTGGCTAAACCGCTGTTGGCGCTAACCTTAAAAGATACGCCTCAGCCTCTTCCGTGGACTGACGAGTGTCAGAAGAGTTTTACTGATTTGCGTATTGCTTTGTGTTCTGCTCCTGTATTGGGTACTCCTGATTACAGTAAGCCCTTTACGCTCTATGTCCACGAAAGAGAGGGTTGTGCATTGTCAGTCTTAACGCAGCGTTTTGGAGATCAACAGCGACCATGCGCATATTTCTCAGCTACGTTAGATCCAGTAGCTAAAGCATTGCCTAGTTGTCTTAAGGCGACAGCGGCAGCAGCAATTTCTATTCGACAGTCTGCTGGAGTAGTGCTAGATAATACTCTCATTGTTATGGTGCCACATGCAGTGGATACTTTACTAAATAGGACAAAAACGCAGCATCTTACGAGTGCTCGGTTGTCCGGATATGAGCTGACGCTTTTGGCTAGTCACATACACATCAAACGATGTAATACCCTGAATCCAGCTACTTTGTTGCCTCTTCCAGAAGAGAGAGATGTCTCTGAACAGCATGATTGTTTTCTCCGTACTGAAGAAGAGACTAAGGGTAGAATTGACCTAAAAGACACGCCATTAGTGAATCCAGATGGAACACTATGGGTAGATGGTTCTTGTTTCAAGCTCCCGAATGGAGATACTGTTTCAGCCTACGCTATTACTACTTTGCATACGATTGTGGAGACAGCACGCATTAGACATAATTCAGCTCAGGCAGCTGAATTGATAGCCTTAACTAGAGCGTGTGTGTTATCCAAAGGAAAAAGAGTAAACTTGTACACTGATAGCCAATACGCTTTTGGTGTAGCGTTTAACTTTGGGCGTTTATGGAAGGAAAGAGGATTCTTTACTTCCCATGGTACTAAGATACAACATGGTCAATTAGTGACTGAACTTCTTGAGTCACTTACAATGCCTACTCAGATAGCGATCGTGAAGTGTAGTGCACACAAAAAGATTGTGGACGATGTTGGTCGAGGAAATGCATTTGCAGATGAGGTAGCGAAAAAGACAGCCAGAGACAACACAAGTCGAATGTATGTTGCAGGTCCCGCAAACTGCGTAAGAGAAAAGGGAATGTGTGAAGATACAGTAGAGAGTGTGAAATCAATTCAAGGAGAGGCTACGGAGAATGAGTTGAGAAAGTGGAAGGAAAGTACAGGAATGTTAGATGAGATGGGATGTTGGGTTGAATTATCAGAACATCAACGTTGGCTGTTACCAGATGCTTATGTACTACCTGTAGTTACTATGGCACATGGTCCAGCTCACCTAAGTGCAAAAGGAATATGTAAACTTCTGGCTCCAGTGTGGCAAAATGAGGGGATCCCAAAGTGTGCAAATAATGTAGTAAAACATTGTATTGTTTGCTTGATGTACAATCCGGGAAAGGGAACCCCAACTCCAGCAGGTCATTTTGCTCCTCCAACATATCCATTTGAGGTGTTGCAGATCGATTATATTCACATGGAACGATGCAACAACCTCAAATATGTTCTGGTGGTAGTATGTGCTTTTTCTAGATGGGTAGAAGCCTACCCTCTGAAGGACAATACTGCTTTATCCACTGCCAAAATACTTTTGAAAGAATTCTTCCCTAGGTTTGGTTTGCCGCGCATTGTCTGGAGTGACAATGGGAGCGAATTTGTGGGTCAAGTCATGCAAAAAGTTTGTGCAGGTCTTGGCATAAAACAGAAGTTCCACGCGGCGAATCACCCACAGTCGGCTGGTTTAGTAGAATGCTACAATGGAACCTTGAAGCTTAAAATTGCTAAGGTGCAAGCTAGCACAGGACTTAATTGGCCTGATGCTTTACCATTGGCTCTTCTGTCCACCAGAACAGCAGTACACTCTCGTTTGGGGCTTAGCCCTTACGAAGTGATATTTGGTCGCCCAGCTAATGTATGGGGAGTTCCTCGCCCTAAGAAATACTCAGACTTGCCATACCCGATGTTGATTGACTACTTGCATGACCTTACAACTAAATTGCGTGTTCTTCATCAACAGGTTCAGAGTGCTCTACCAGAGGCTTCCACAGACCCAGGTCATTCCATCCGACCAGGTGACTGGGTCTGCACGAAAAATTTCCAACGACAGAGAAATTTGGAGCCCAGATGGAGAGAGCCACGCCTGGTTCTTTTGACCACAAGAACAGCAGTTAAAGTCGAAGGAAAGAAAAATTGGGTGCATGCCGTGCACTGCAAGAAAGTGCCTTTGCCCTTGCCTTTCGATCAGTGGGTCCATAGAGGCATCAGTGACTCTGAAAGTGAGAAAGTTCCGCAATTTGTACCATTCAGTGATGCGCGTCTAATTGGAACACTTTCTGAGAAAGAGGACGACGACATCCTCCAAGAAGCAATACCATCGCATTGTCGCTTGAACACGACAAATCCAGGAACATTGTTTCAAAACCAGACTGCCTCTGGACAGGAACGCTATAATTTGAGACCAAGACCAAAGAACTTGTAAATTTCTCTCCTATGTAGTACTCTATCCCGGTTGCAGGGTCACGGTAGGAGTCTTAGTTACGACCTGAGTAAGTGGCAATAGCCTGCAGGACCTCACAGTGTCATAGGACGGTAGATAATCGTGACTACAGTGATTGAGGAAGATTGCCGTGAGCATCCACTTAGAAAGATGGAGGCTACATTAGATAAAAGAGAAAGTAAAAATGTAAAGAATAATTGTAAAGAAATATATAGTCGTTGTAGTATTGCTCTATGCGTCATTATATTGTCGTGTATTCTTTTGGCATCTGTAAACTGGATCATTATTACTCTGCAGCAAAAAGTTGTCTCTTCTCCTACCTCTACATCTTCTTCTACTATCTCTCTGCACCTATTTCACACTCTTCCCCAGCATGAACTCATCAGAAGAACTGAATACTTTAACAATTCCTTCGTCCAGTTGTTACATCAACATCAGTTAGTGATCAATACAACTGACTGTTGGGTGTGTGGACTCATACCACATACGGTAGAAAAAGGAATGCCATATTTAGTTCTTCCATTCTCCTATGAAGGTTCCGCTTGGGCTTATTTTGTCATTTTCAATAATGCATATCAAAGTAAAATTAAACAACCTGTCAGTTCACATAGTGTTGGTTCAGATTTCAGTCATAGTTTATTGATAAAGGGAATGGTAGCTATGGCTAAAATCATGGAAAAAAGTGAAGCTTCCATAGATGAAAGAAAAGCATATACCAATTGGAACATAACTAATTACATTTCCAGCCTCAATGATAAGGTTGAGCAAGGAAAATCTCCTCCGATACGGGTCATACCCCAACAAGGAAATTTCTGTCTGCAAATAAATGATAGAACTCCAAACACCAGACAAAGAGAAAGTTTATGTTCCCATACATATGTTTATTCAGCCCTGAATTCACTGCCGTTAGTACCATCTCAAGGTACATACTTCGTTTGCCACGATAGGGCTTATACATGGTTGCCAGCTGATTTCTCTGGTACTTGTTATATAGCCTTTCTTCTTCCCCCTACATACACCGCTCCTGCGAACCATCATAAAAATAGATATGGCAGAGGGATTGTGGATTCGAAAGACACAGCAGGACAAGAGGGAGGAGATTTCCTCAAAGGATTTCTTCCCTTCTGGGGTCCAATGGCCAACAGCAGAAATATAAGGCAATTGGTTCGTGTCGTAGAAACCACCATAGACATCACTGTAGGAGCTTTAAGTAACATTACAGCTGAACTACAGGCTGATCGTCTTATGACCTTGCAGAACCGTGTTGCCTTAGACTTTGTTCTTGCG
The DNA here is from genome assembly GCF_031143425.1 of Pleurodeles waltl. Lineage (NCBI taxonomy): Eukaryota > Metazoa > Chordata > Amphibia > Caudata > Salamandridae > Pleurodeles > Pleurodeles waltl. Next base: position 47,267,658 of record NC_090444.1, read on the forward strand.
GACCGTGGTGGAGTATGCAAATTGATCGGATCAAGTTGCTGTATTTTCATACCTAATGACGCTCCGACAGTATACCAAGCTATCTCTAAGTTACACATAATCTCCGAGTCGATTCATCAGGACGAAGGAGATTGGTCCTTTTCAGAGTGGTTTTGGGGAATACTGTCCAAATGGGGTTGGAAGGTATTGACATTCTTTGGAGTAATTTTAGCTTTTATATTCTCTTGTTGTCTTTGTATGCACTGCGGTCCTGCCGTCTGCAACCTATGTGCTACTGCATGTATTCCCAAACCCAAGTCACAAAGAGCAGAGAGTATCAAAATGATGGTACAGCAACAGCTTGATGACCTCATGGCCATAGACATCGACTCAGATTAACATGAGTTTGTGTATCTTGCCTGAGTTCTGGCAAAAGGAGGGTCTGAGGAAATTCGATTTTTAATACGATCGTATTGACCCGCCATTTTGTGGCCCGCCGCCATTTTATGTTGCCTTCACTCAGGCAGCACAGCGAACGAAGTCCATTCTGCCTTTTCTGCTTATTCTGCAACATGGTGTTCAAAACAGCCTTCTGCCTCTATCTTTACAAGGCTGGTATTAAGGTCTGACCGAGTACACTAATCCCTGTCTGGTTTTCTAATCCTTGTTTCAACTATCTGTAGGCTCACACTATTCTCCGCCGATCTTATCTTATCGTCTGGCCTTCGCTGTCCTTTGCTAGTATTCTCTCATTTCACAACTGTCCTCCAAACGCACACAAACTTATCACACCACATGCAACTTCGTTGTGGATCGGTTAATGAATTAGTTCAAGGGAGGGGTGACAAACACAGCTGGAGGGGAGGCAACCTTAAGTCACTTGATACTTTGTTTTCCAATTCCTTCTATTGGTGCTGTCTTGTTTTCCGACATTTCTATTGGCTCTGTTCTATCTTTATATTATTCTTACTGGCTCCTTTCTATGTGTTCTGGGAGTGTATGTAGTTAATAAATGGTTTTTATACGGTATATAAGATTGTGCGCCACAAAGTAAAGTGGCAGTCTCCTGAGAACATACCTTGTGTACTTCTTGGACAACTGTACTAGCTGCAGCTAATAAAATCTGATATTTTACGCCTGACAGAGTGTCCCGTGTCTCTGTTAGTTGAGGCAGGTGAATCCAAGGAGATTTTAGGCGTACCCTGCGCCGCCAGGCCCATAAGGTTCTGGTTCTTCAGGTCCCTCGAGAGGAGAAATTCTTCAAAACCGCAGAAAAACCCATTAGAATAACCTAACAGAACGAGGAACTCATTTGTGCGCCTATACGTTATTAGTTAAGTCATTTAAAAAGAAACTAGAGCAACCGCGTTCAGTGTAGCATTATGTGTCACTAAATCTAAGAGCTAATTGTTGAACAAAATGAAGAAAATGCGTGCCAGCAAGCCAACCCGACATCCAAAATAAATACCTGTATATGATGTCCGTCTTAAATAAAAGTACGGGAAATCCTAGGTTGTAGAGTTTATCACAGCGTATGGTAACGCTCGTCTTGCGTTCAAAAACCCTGTTCGCTAGTAGAGTGGCAGCGTATTATAAACGCGCCCTCCGAAATAAAAGAAGGACTGAGATTAACTTTCAAATAGCTGCAGGGCAATAAGGTGAACTGAAAGAACGGTAGAAACGAGTTTTGGGCGCCATCTTGGGGGTATGAAGTGATGCGCGCCTTAGGACTACGGACATGCAGTGTAGTGGAGGAGAAAAGAAAGTAGAATGGGCAATCGAAGTGCCTCCACCCATATGAAAGGTGGATATAAAAAAGTAAGAGAGGAGAAATGTACTTCATAATCCAGATAAATGTATAGCAAAGTTTACAAAAAGGTCTACCATATTGAGTCACATATAGAAAGAAACCAACAGAGCATAATGACAGAAACCAAACGTTACAGCACAACATCAGCAAGTTCAGTCAAAGAAAGTATAATAAATTGGATAACAAGCATGATCTACATGGAATGATAATACAGACAGAATGGTATTACACATACCGTAAATATAATTTCTGTTATGGGATAATTTCCACAGTTTAGAGATTTGAAAATGATGCCACAGAATTAAACACAAATGATGCAAGCAACAAGGGAGATGTGTAAATTCATGATTCCTTATAGATGCGGGGAAACGAAACGCCAGATAGTTTAACGTGCTTGAAACGTATAGTGCATTAGTCAATTAACAGAACAAAAAGTCAGACACATGGACTGATCTAAGAGGCATGGTACAAATGCTGAAGTGAACCCAATTACAGAAACACATGCAGGTCCTTCTGTACATTAAGACCCCGTTCTACCGCCCGTAGCTTAATGATCCATCTGCTCTCCAGGCGTCTGAGGGCCAGAGTATGGTTACCTCCTCGTGGTGTTTTATTAAGCGAGTCAATTCCGTGTATGGTGATATCTAGGCGTTCCCTATGCTCATGTGCCTCATTATAATGAATGGCAAAGGGGTAGTTAATGTTTGAGGTACGTACGGCTCTAAGATGTTCTTGAATCCTCTCTTTTAATGGTCGAATTGTGCTACCCACATATATAAGTCCACACGTACAGACAATGCAATAAACAACAAAGCTTGTATTACAATTAATGAATTGCTTAAGTACATGTGTAACAGGAGTGTTGTATTGAAATTTAACTGTCTTGTCTTTGATGTATCCACAAATGTTGCAGTGGCCACATCTATAAGTACCAGGGGGTGGTTTAGGCAACCAGGTATCTCTAACCTCAGGTGGTAAGAAACTATGACATAAATGGTCCCGCAAGGTGGTACCCCTTTTGAAAATGATGTTCGGTTTTTCGGAAATGCCCTTTTTGAGTGTATCGTCCATTAAGAGCAGAGACCAATGCTTGCGTATAATTTTCGATACTTGAGGACTCAGTGCACTGTGTTTGATAACGAGAGATATTCGATTGTGCGTATTATTCTTCTTGGAATTCGTTAGTAGGTCGGAGCGTTTACTTTTTAGGATCTTATTGCACGCTTTTTTGAGGATCTGGGGGTGATAACCCCTAAGTCTAAATCGCGATTCCATGTGGCGTAGTTTCTCATGGAATATATGCTCCTCACTGCAATTACGCCTTATCCTAGTACTCTCCCCATAAGGAATGGCATTTATCTGGGGCCTAGGATGTGAACTGGAGGCATGTAGGACAGCATTACACGCTGTTGGTTTCCTAAATAACTTGGTACAGATTTAGCTGTGTTTGATATAGATGGTAAGGTCCAAAAAATCAATGGAAGATTGGCTGGCTGCATGGGTGAATTTGATGTTGAATGTATTGTTGTTAAGATGTTCAGTGAACAATGTAAGAGAAGTAGAGTCACCCGACCAAAAAACTAAAATGTCGTCAATGCATCTGCCCCAGTAAAGAATGTGTTGTGTCAAAGTCGGTGGACATGTACGCCACAAGTGAGTTTTCTCCATGTAGCCCATATATAGATTGGCATAGGACAGAGAGAATTTTGCCCCCATCGCCACACCTTGAATTTGACGAAACCAGTTACCGTTGTGCATGAAGACATTATTGTCTAATACCAAGCTAATCATGTCCATTAGCATATTGGTATGGTCTAATACTGTAGCATCTCTAGTATCTAGAAAATGCTGGATGGGAGAGGTCCAAAAGTCTCGGGATACTAGTATAGAGAGAGGTCACATCTAAAGTCACTAAGTAATGACCATCTGTCCAGTCAAAGTCCGCTATTTTACACAATAGGTCTTTTGTGTCTCTGATATATGACGGTAAGTTTTGGACAAGTGGCTGTAAGAAGATGTCTATATACTCTGATAGTTTCTCTGTAGGGGATCCAATGCCAGAGATGATGGGTCTACCAGGAGGAAAAACACCTGTTTTGTGAATCTTAGGTAGAATGTATATGCACGGAATGGTAGGTGTGTTGTTATATAAATATTTGAACTCCATATCCGAAATTAGATTTTGATCCAGAAACACCTGTAGTTTCTGTAGAATGCAGCCAGTAACTTCTGGTATGGGGTTAGAGATAAGTTTCACACCTTCCAAATTTACACCTCTAATCCCCAGGGATTATGCAATTGATTCCTTCTGTAATAGAGTTACGAATGAACTTTATCATATGGAAGAGCAGTTTCTTCTGAGACACAAGTCCATCCCTACACACAATATCACGTTAGCTGAGAAAAAAGCCTTACTTGCCCTTGGTAGGTGCAAAGACCTAGTCATAAAAGAAGCGGACAAAGGTGGGAATATTGTTGTCATGGATAGAATAGACTACGTATCAGAATTGGACCGTCAACTCGCAGACAACACCGCATATGTGAAACTATGTTTTCTGAGGTATTTTATGTTTTTTTCTTGTTTCTTGGTCACTACGCTTTCCCATTCTCTTTTAACTTGGTGCACTATTTCACTTCGTTATGTCGTTTGCAGCAAGAATAGTTAACATCCACACACGCGCTGACTCCATATATCTGTTTCCCACCATCCTTTTCTCTATTTTATCTTCTTGATATACTTTAACTTTTCAACTGAAATTGACATCTGTTTTGTTGATCAAGTATTTAGTGAATTAATATTTCTTAATGATTATTTGTACACACAACTTTTTAATATGAGCACTTTGGTTGTGCATTTCTTTTTCCCTTATGTAACTAAGTTCATAGTTTGATGTGTTTATACACTCACTGTCAGCGAATGTATATAATTTTTAAAAATAGATCCCTTCTTATTTTGTTTTCAGCCTTGAAAAAGTCCAATAGGACGAAACACGTGTTGGCTGTTTTCTGTTGTTTTCATATACAGATTTATTTACTTCTTGAACCAGTACATTACGCCTTGCTTACAAAAGAATAAATCTTCATTGGAAATTTGGACTTCTATGGACTACTTTTTGCTTCATTGAGTGCCCTGGTTTTGCTTTCTCCTTTGCATCTTGTATTTACAACACATACCGTAGATGGTTCCATACCTTGTTTGGTCCACCTGTGGTCTTGTGTACCTATAAAACCCGTTGGTGGTTGGGTTTTTCAACCGGGATTGCACCGTTTCAGTACCTGCATTCTATTACTACAAGACTTTCAACTGTGTTGTGTCAGATGTGCAACGTTAGCATCAACCACCTTGCCCTTTTAAGTAACGCCTCCTTCATAAGTGTTAGAGGACCTCTTACAGGGTGTTCAAATAGGAGTTCAAAGGGGCTGAAGCCCACTCCTTTTTGGGGTACCTCCCTGTAAGCAAAAAGGAGGCAAGGTAACAGGACATCCCATCTCCTCCGGAGTTTTTCAGGGAGTCCCATTATCATTCCTTTGAGAGTTTTATTAAACCTCTCAACCAGTCCATTTGTTTGTGGATGATATGGTGTGGTGAACTTGTATGTCACACCACATTCCTTCCACATGGCCTTTAAGTAAGCAGACATAAAGTTGCTACCCCTGTCTGATACCACCTCTTTTGGGAAGCCCACCGTGGAAAAGATTCCCAGGAGGGCCTTTGCCACTACAGGAGCTGTAGTGGTCCTTAGAGGAATTGCTTCAGGATATCTGGTGGCATGGTCCACTACCACCAAAATAAACCTATTGCCTGAAGCAGTAGGAGGGTCAAGGGGGCCAACTATGTCAACCCCTACCCTTTCAAAGGGAACCCTAACCACAGGCAGTGGAATGAGGGGTGCCTTTGGGGTGCCACCTGTTTTGCCACTGGCTTGACAGGCGACACAGGACTTACACAATTCTTTTGTGTCCTCTGACATTCTTGGCCAATGAAACAAGGGAACAAGCCTGTCCCAAGTTTTCATTTGTCCCAAATGTCCAGCCAAGGGAATGTCGTGGGCTAGAGTTAGGAGGAACTCTCTGTATTGCAAGGGAATGACCAATCTCCTGGCTGCTCCAGGTTTAGGGTCCCTTGCCTCAGTATACAAGAGGTTGTCCTCCCAGTAAACTCTGTGAGAGTCACTGACATCCCCATTTTGCTGTTTGACAGCTTGCTGTCTTAGACCCTCTAGTGTGGGACAGGTCTGCTGTGCCACACTCAGCTCCTCCCTGGCAGGCCCCCCTCCACCCAAAAGCTCAGCAGTGTCTGCTTCAAGCTCCTCTGGTGTAGGTTCTGCACAGGGTGGAAATTCTTCTTCCACAGATGTTGAATCCACTGTAGAGGGAGGGATAGTAGGTAGTGTTTTAACTTTACTAACCCTAGCTTTAGGGAGCACTTGGTCCATTGTTCCAGGATCCAAGTCACCATGTCCTTTTTGCTTCTTGGCCTGAGCCCTTGTCAAAGCAAAAATATGCCCTGGAATGCCCAGCATTGCTGCATGAGCCTCCAACTCCACTTCTGCCCAAGCTGATGTCTCTAAATCGTTCCCTAGTAGACAGTCTACAGGTAAATCTGAGGCAACCACAACTTTCTTTGGACCAGTAACCCCACCCAAGTGGAGATTTACAACAGCCATGGGGTGGCTAAGAGTGTTGTTATGAGCATCAGTCACTTGGTACTGGTGACCAAGTAGGTGTTGTTCAGGGTGGACCAGTTTCTCTATTACCATGGTAACACTGGCACCTGTGTCCCTGTAGGCCTAAACCTCAACACCATTGATTAGGGGAAGTTGCTTGTACTTATCCATATTAAGGGGACAAGCAACCAGGGTGGCCAAATCAATGGCCCCCTCAGAGACTAACACAGCCTCTGTGGTCTCCCTAACAAGACCAACCCCAACTAAATTACCAAAAGTGAGCCCAGCTACTCCCTTGGATTGGCTATTAGTAGGTTTGCTCCCACCACCACTGCTATTACTAGGGGCACTAGGTGTAGCAGTAGGGGTTGTGGTAGTGGGAGGCTTGGTGCTTTTCTTTGGGCAACTGGGATCAGTTGTCTAATGGCCTTTTATTTTACATAAATAGCACCATGGTTTCTTTACTTGATTTGAAGAGGATTTGGGCCCACCACCCCCACCAGAGTGTTTTTGTGGGCCTGATGAACACTCATTTTTAAATTTGTCCCCACCCTTGTCTGAAGACTTACCATCCTTCTTGCCATCCTTGTCACCCCCTGTATGAACTTTTCTGTTCACTCTTGTTCTGACCCATTTGTCTGCCTTCTTTCCCAATTCTTGGGGAGAGGTCAGATCTGAGTCCACTAGATACTGGTGCAACAAATCAGACACACAATTATTAAGAATATGCTCTCTCAGGATTAAGTTATACAGGCTTTCATAGTCAGAAACTTTACTGCCATGTAACCACCCCTCAAAGGCCTTCACTGAATGGTCAACAAAGTCTACCCAGTCTTGTGAAGACTCCTTTTTGGTTTCTCTGAACTTGATCCTGTATTGTTCAGCGGTTAAGCCATAACCATCTAGGAGTGCATTCTTAAGAACTGTAAAATTATTGGCATCACTTTCATTAACAGTAAGGAGCCTATCCCTACCCTTTCCACTGAAAGATAGCCATAGGATAGCAGCCCACTGACTTTGAGGGACCCCCTGTACAACACAGGCCCTCTCAAGTGCAGCAAACCACTTGTTAATGTCATCCCCCTCCTTGTAAGGGGGAACTATCTTGTGCAGATTCCTAGAATCATGCTCTTTTACAGGATTACTATCTGTAATACTGCTGCTGCCACCATGGGGTCTAAACCCCAACCTCTGTCTTTCTTTTTCTAAGTAAAATGCTTCCCTGTCTAGATCCAGCTGTTGCTTTTTAAGCTTCAGCCTGGACTCTTCCACTTTCAATCTATTGAGTTCCCTTTCTAACACTCTGTCTTCAGGGTGGGTGGGTTGGGCATGCCTTGACACAGAAGAATGATGTGAATGAACAGAGGGAGATCTGTCCCTAACAGATGGCACTATAACAACCTGGCCTAAAGGAGCAATTTCCCTACTGTGATGTGAACTCACATCAGTACCAGCCCTGCTAGGTGGCCTGCTAAGGGGCAGGTTAGGAAGGTTCCCTTCTAACACTTTTACTGGGGGTGCCGCAGAATCAGAGTGTGAACCATCAGCTAATTTATCACCAGATGTGCCAGCTATGGTCTTATCATTTTCAATGAGCATATTAACTAACAATTCTCTAGAGGGATTCTTCCCTACCCCTAAACCTCTATCAATACAGAGACTCCTTGCACTTTTCCAGCTAAGGTGGTCATAAGTAGTGCTGGTCAGATGCAGAGTTTGACCTGTACCAGACATGATAGAAAAAGGTTTAAGGGACAGAAAAAGAAAGAAAAAGTTTCAGAACTTTTTAAGGAACAGAAAAAAAAAACTTTTTCAACTTTTAAGAACTTTTTGAAAGTTTTAGAGGTACTTTTCAGCACTTAGCAAAGGAGTAAGAGAAGAAAAGCAAAACATTTTGGTTAGGTGTACATACACTGAACTTGTTTTGTATATTTTTCTCTTATGAAAAGTACAAAATGACAAAGTGGTAAGTAGTTGCAAGTACTTATCCCACCGCTGCACAACCAATGTAGGAGGCTGGCCTGGTTTGTAGTGGTACCAAGGGGTACTTACACCCTGCACCAGGTCCAGTTATCCCTTATTAGTGTAGAAGAGGTGTCTAGCAGCTTAGGCTGATAGAAAAGGTAGCTTAGCAGAGCAGCTTAGGCTGAACTAGGAGACGTGTGAAGCTCCTACTATACCACTGGTGTCATATGCACAATATCATAAGAAAACACAATACACAGATATACTAAAAATAAAGGTACTTTATTTTTATGACAATATGCCAAAAGTATCTCAGTGAGTACCCTCAGTATGAGGATAGCAAATATACACAAGATATATGTACACAATACCAAAATTATGCAGTAATAGCAATAGAAAACAGTGCACGCAATGTACAGTCACAATAGATTGCAATGAGAGCACATAGGTATAGGGGCAACAAAAACCATATACTCTAGAAGTGGAATGCGAACCACGAATGGACCCCAAACCTATGTGAGCTTGTAAAGGGTCGCTGGGACTGTAAGAAAACAGTGAGGGTTAGAAAAATAGGCCACCCCAAGACCCTGAAAAGTGGGTGCAAAGTGCACCTAAGTTCCCCAGAGAGCACAGAAGTCGTGGTAGGGGAATTCTGCAAGGAAGACCAACACCAGCAATGCAACAACAATGGATTTCTGGAAGAGAGTACCTGTGGAACAAGGGGACCAAGTCCAAGAGTCACGATCAAGTCGGGAGTGGGCAGATGCCCAGGAAATGCCAGCTGTGGGTGCAAAGAAGCTGCCACTGGATGGTAGAAGCTGTGGATTCTGCAAGAACGAAGAGGACTAGGAACTTTCCTTTGGAGGATGGATGTCCCACGTCGTGAAGAAGCTTGCAGAGATGTTTCCGTGCAGAAAGACCACCAACAAGCCTTGCTAGCTGCAAGGGTCGGGGTTAGGGTTTTTGGATGCTGCTGTGGCCCAGGAGGGACCAGGATGTCGCCAATTGCGTGAGGAGACAGAGGGGGCGTCCAGCAAGACAAAGAGCCCACTCAGAAGCAAGCAGCACGCGCAAAAGTGCCAGAACAGGCACTACAAATTGGAGTGAACCGGAGCTCACCCGAAGTCACAAAAGAAGGTCCCACAACGCCGGAGGACAACTCAGGAGGTCGTGCACTGCAGATTAGAGTGTCGGGGACCCAGGCTTGGCTGTGCACAAAGGAAATCCTGGAAGAGTGCACAGGAGCCGGAGCAGCTGCAAATCACGCGGTACCCAGCAATGCAGTCTAGCGTGGGGAGGCAAGGACTTAGCACCACCAAACTTGGACTGAAGAGTCACTGGACTGTGGGAGTCACTTGGACAGAGTTGCTGAGTTCCAGGGTCCACGCTCGTCGTGCTGAGAGGGGACCCAGAGGACCGGTGATGCAGTCTTTTGGTGCCTGCGGTTGCAGGGGGAAGATTCCGTCGACCCACGGGAGATTTCTTCGGAGCTTCTAGTGCAGAGAGGAGGCAGACTACTCCCACAGCATGCACCACCAGGAAAGCAGTCGAGAAGGCGGCTGGATCAGCGATACAAGGTTGCAGTAGTCATCTTTGCTACTTTGTTGCGGTTTTGCAGGCGTCCAGAGCAGTCAGCGGTCAATTCCTTGGCAGAAGGTGAAGAGAGAGATGCAGAGGAACTCTGATGAGCTTTTGCATTCGTTATCTAAAGAATTCCCCTAAGCAGAGACCCTAAATAGCCAGAAAAGGAGGTTTGGCTACTTAGGAAGGAGGATAGGCTAGCAACACAGGTAAGAGCCTATCAGAAGGAGTCTCTGACGTCACCTGCTGGCCCTGGCCACTCAGAGCAGTCCAGTGTGCCAGCAGCACCTCTGTTTCCAAGATGGCAGAGGTCTGGAGCACACTGGAGGAGCTCTGGGCACCTCCCAGGGGAGGTGCAGGTCAGGGGAGTGGTCACTCCCCTTTCCTTTGTCCAGTTTCGCGCCGGAGCAGGGCTGGGGGATCCCTGAACCGGTGTAGACTGGCTTATGCAGAGATGGGCACCATCTGTGCCCATCAAAGCATTTCCAGAGGCTGGGGGAGGCTACTCCCCCCCAGCCCTGACACCTTTTTCCAAAGGGAGAGGGTGTAACACCCTCTCTCTTGGGAAGTCCTTTGGTCTGCCTTCCTGGGCCAAGCCTGGCTGGACCCCAGGAGAGCAGAAACCTGTCTGAGGGGTTTGCAGCAGCAGCAGCTGCAGTGAAACCCCGGGGAAGGTAGTTTGGCAGTACCCGGGTCTGTGCTAGAGACTCGGGGGATCATGGAATTGTCTCCCCAATGCCAGAATGGCATTGGGGTGACAATTCCATGATCTTAGACATGTTACATGGCCATGTTTCGGAGTTACCATTGTGACGCTATACATATGTTGTGACGTATGTATAGTGCACACGTGTAATGGTGTCCCCGCACTCACAAAGTCCGGGGAATTGGCCCTGAACAATGTGGGGGCACCTTGGCTAGTGCCAGGGTGCCCACACACTAAGTAACTTAGCACCCAACCTTTACCAGGTAAAGGTTAGACATATAGGTGACTTATAAGTTACTTAAGTGCAGTGGTAAATGGCTGTGAAATAAAGTGGACGTTATTTCACTCAGGCTGCAGTGGCAGGCCTGTGTAAGAATTGTCAGAGCTCCCTATGGGTGGCAAAAGAAATGCTGCAGCCCATAGGGATCTCCTGGAACCCCAATACCCTGGGTACCTCAGTACCATATACTAGGGAATTATAAGGGTGTTCCAGTATGCCAATGTAAATTGGTGAAATTGGTCACTAGCCTGTTAGTGACAAGTTGGAAAGAAATGAGAGAGCATAACCACTGAGGTTCTGGTTAGCAGAGCCTCAGTGAGACAGTTAGTCATCACACAGGTAACACATACAGGGCACACTTATGAGCACTGGGGCCCTGGCTGGCAGGGTCCCAGTGACACATACAACTAAAACAACATATATACAGTGAAATATGGGGGTAACATGCCAGGCAAGATGGTACTTTTCTACACGCACCACTTGCAACTTGACTGAAAAACGGCACGCCACCAGCTTCGCTTCTAAAATCGACCCTTCACCAGCATCATGGCTGTGAGATTGACGCATCACGGCTGGATAAACAACGCAACACCCACTTACGACTGCTGATAACGACGCAAACCCCATGCACCGCATTTCTCCAACACTATGCGGCCGGATTTCTCAGAAATCATCACTGGGCGTCAAAAATCGACACAATCCTGCACGGATCCGAAGTTGTCCGTCCAGAAATTGACACATTGCTCTCTTGCAGGAGAGAAAAAACAATGCAGTGCCTACTCGGCCTAAGAAGAAACAATGCACAGCCTCAGGTGCGAGTAAGGAGTCAACTCATCACTGACTTTTTCATCACGCGCTCACCCGTGCGGTTATATTTTTGAGGCAAACCAGGTACTTTGTCTAACAACAACGTTTCCATTGTTTTCTATGTAGTAAGAATCTTACTCTTTTGAAAATTCATATATTGTCTTGTGTATGTTGGATTTTTGGTTGTTTTGGTCTTTTTGATTTAGATAAATATTACCTATTTTGTTAAACTGGTGTGGTGTCCAATTTGTAGAATTTTCACTGTATTACTGTGTGTGTTGGTACAAATACTTTACACATTGTCTTTGAGTTAATCCTGACTGCTTGTGCCAAACTATCAAGGGGGTGAGCAGGGGTTATCTAAGTGTGTTTCTCCATTGCCCTAACTAAAGTGAGGGTCCCTGCTTGGACAGAGTGTAAACTGACTGCCAACCAGAGACCCCATTTCTAAGAACAGTATGTTAACTTGTCCACATTTCCACACATCAGCATTGAGGAAGCTATCACTGGTTATGCTGGGAGGGCTGTCGTGAGTGTCAAAGTCTTCTGATGTAGTCCGTTCTATGCTTCTAAGCTGTATGGACCGTATGCATCAAGTCAACGGACTTGGCTGTAAAGGTATCTGTACAATAAAGCACATTGTGCTGTTATTAAATTCAGAAAAGTGTGTCATTTTTCTTTTCGGCCAGTAGCACAGTACATGTATGTGGCCATGGGGCAACATGATGGTAGTGTGTTGGCTTAGTCAGTGTAGGACGTGACCAGGGATGAGGTTGGGCAGCAGATGACACCACAAGTGTTTCTACATGTCTTGCTAGTGCTCAACCTGTGGAAAGCAAACTTGTAATGCATTCATTGTTGATTTTGGCTTGTGCTAGTTGTAGACAAGTTGAGTTTCAACCAATAATAATAGCCAAATCAATACATTGACATATGTTTTTGTTAATCTCTTGTGTCCATACAGGTCAATGCCCATCAGAAGTGGACAATATGGAATGCCATTGTGCAGAAGGTGTGGACCATGGAGATCTATCGTCAATGTAGCATCCACTGTAGGAAACGGTAGGAGAACCTGAGGTGCTGGACAGCGAAGATCACAGAGGTCCAGCTGGAGAAGTCCTCCCAATGGGGAAGGGGCGAAGCTGACCCCCTTAATGGCCCTCATTCTGGCAGTTGTCTATCCAGATCTGGATGGGCAGTTGATAGCCCAACTGCAGCTTAAATGGGGTGAGTACTGGCCAGAGTTTTCAATGATATCTTACAAAATGGTTTCATTTTCAGGGAGCCATTTGCACAAAAACACACAGGAAGAGTGCTGGATTATGTAGGTCTAGTGGTCAGTGCATGATGATGTTCTTTGCCTAATGTGTTTATCACCAAGAGGTCAGCAGAATCTAGTGCACTGCCAAGTGTCTGTTCTGAGCAGACACATGGCTGAGTAAGGCTATGATCATCTCAGGTTGTTTGATGTTTTGGGAGAAGGTTGCACCAGACAGACCACTTATCTTCATTGTGTCAGGAGGGGTGCTCCCTCACTACTGTGTTTGATGTTCTGCGACCCATTCTACATATCCCATAGCACACAGTACACTTTACCTGCAGTAACTGACCTGTACTTCCCATTGGTAAGTCAAGTTTCCAGTGACATGAGTATGCAAACATCAAGGTGGCATCAGCAGAAGTGGCTACATGTTACACAGTGTACCTTTCCCTGGTGTTGTTCCATCTGCAATACTGTTTGAAGGTACATCCTTTGACTGGTGACATGCCTCAGGGAGTGATGTGTGACAATGTAAGTTTCATATGTGAGTGCCTAAACTCATTTTTACACGGTCATTGGTGTTTCATGCCCCACAATGTGTAGTGTTGTGTCATCCCATCAAAACTGAGGTGTGTCCATCTTTTCATGTCATTGTCATTCACTGACATACATCAGACATACAAAGTCTATGGGCTTCAGTGAATTCAAGCTGAGAATGATTGGTGATATATGGACTCATATGATGTGTTCATTTGTAGTAGGTATCTCCTAATTTCTAGGCCATGATTATCTCCAGTCCACTTTTCTATGCTACATGTGATAGGGAGTAGAGTTACCTCAATACGGCTTTCATCGTACTATCTTGATACAGGTCATATGGAGAAGTATCAACACAAATGTAAGCAGTGTAAACTGGTCATTTGCATGTGACATGATCCCTACCACAGCACTTATTGCATCTACTTTGCTGAATGACTTGTCCATTATCAGACAATTATGTTTTTCCAGGAAGATGAGCATTAGGGGGAATCTGGGTCTTAATGGACACTACAGGGATGTCATGTTGCTAGGCATTATATCTTGTGACATTGGTTCAACAGTTTATACTACAAGGATCAAAGTATACAAGATGGGTAACTGTCTGACTACATGGATGATGAGGTAGTGTTCATAATCAAAAATCTGGTCTCTTATCTTATCTTATCTCTTATCTTTTATCCCTCCATCTCTCCCAGCTCAGGTGTGGTGGTTTGGCTGCCACAGTCACATCAGTGGCAACGTGCATCGTGATTGGAACTAGCAGTCCGCCCACAGACATATGTATTTCCCTTGACTGTCACCATCGTAGTCTGTATTTCCTGGAAGTGATGGTGGTGCTGCAGTAGTTTGTCCTCTGTGCACCCGGCTAACTCATAATTGGGTGGGAGGACCGCTGATTTGGAGGTCTGAGAGAACCAAGCCATTTCCACAGCAGTGACCTTACCGCCAAACTTGTAATCAGCCTGAAGGCTACTTTTGGTGGGTTGGACCTGCAATGTGAGAGAACTGCCCGACTGACCACTGAGAACTGCAGAGGATACAGTGGATGACATTGCACCCTATGCTGGGCTCCAGCAGGAAGAAAGGTTTTTGCCCTCCCACTGGGTAAAGCCCTACATGGATTCATAAATCCAAATCGCTGCATTACAGGGAGGCGTTTCCATTAGTGTTGCACATGTGTTCCCACGCAACCTCCATGTATTTTGACACATTTCTAGATTTACAAGAATTTGTGAACCTGGAAATGCACCAAAAAGATACGCCTCCCCAGGAGAGGAGCAAAACAGAGAAATACCTTTATTTCTCCCCGTTTCTCCTCTTTGTATGTGTGATGCATTTTGCACAGTATTTCAAAGTATGACAAGTGGAATAGTAATAATACCATGTCACTACAGTGACAAGGCCCAAAAAGCTATTTTTACTGTGGCTGGTGTAGCTGACCTATGTAGAAAACCAGATTACAGAACAAAATACTAATAATACTAGCTCACAAGTGGAGCCAGCTAGAAAAATAATTAAACCACTATTTTAAATAGTTATTACAACTTCAATTCTATTGTGAAGTTTTTTTTAAAATAAATAAAACAGAAATGTAACTTTTAGAAAGTCACCTTTACCCCACCTGAAACTCCAGGAGGCAAATTTACATTAACTCTCCAGCAACACACAGCCTGTTTACTAGGCCTGAATGAAGTGTGAAATTCCTCCGCGGAGCTACAATATAGGTCGGTTTGAATGACAAGTCAACCTGAATAGGCAGAGATGACTCTCCTCAGCTCTGCAGAATGTTAAGAGTGGGGGCTGTGGGCATCCTGTTGGCACAACAATGTCAAATCCTGCCTTTAACTGGCATCTGGACTTGCCTGGGCCTTGCTGTTGGCCTCTGTCTGACACCCTGAGAGTCTCCAAGTGCCCTTCCCTAATGTCTCAGGGGCCTTAGAAGTATACTCCCATGGGTTTTTGGGCACTAGAAGAGAGATTGAACCGAGGTCCCGTCTAGCGCTTCCATTGGTTATCACCAGAGCTTGGGTGCTTTGTGGCGTTATTCCCCTTTAAAAAAAAAAATAATCATATTTGAAGTTCCCCATACTGAATTTTTGCTATTTCAGTGTCATTTTACAATGACATTTTACTGTGTTTCTCAAATTCAGTTTGTGATTTTTTATTGCTTAGTGTTACAACTCTATAACTGTTTTGTTACTGCATGAATACATTTCACTCTGCCTTAGGTTAAGCCTATCTGCTCTGTGCCATAGGTACCGGGGGTTGAGCTCAGATTAATTTAGTGACTTTGAGGGTTCACTCCGAGAAAAGTTGTGATTATTGCTCCAGGTGGGCAGTTGTGACCCCAAATACTAATATAATTTCCTGTGTGTATGTGTAATATGAATTTTTAAGTAGATCTTCTGTGAACTGAAATTTACAACATGAATTAGTATTGTGTCATCATGGAGACTGAAGTAATTACCTTCCTTGAACTATCAATACCATAAAAACAGTTCCCTGAACACAAGTGTAAAGGGTTCAAACATTCTGAGCTCAAATAATCCCATCCGGGAACTTCACTTAACATTCATCCAAATGCACTGACTGATAACAGTTGAGAAATGTGTTTTGCTTCGAGTTCACAACTTATGATATGGAATAGTCTTGGAATGTAAATGCTTAAAGTCACTTCACTAATACGACTGAATCTTTAAAATACTTCATTGAACATAGTGGCAGGTTCCAGAATACAAGGCACCTTCGGGCACAAGTTTGCAGACGCGTCCATTGGTTTCAGACACAAGAATACAGAAGCCGCAACTAAACGTCATGATTGGTGGGGACACAATGGACCACAAGGAAATCAGTATCAGCATCAAATATGGCGGCAGCTATTCCCAAAGAAGGTGAGTTCAGAGGTCACGAGCAGTGCACTTTGTGTTTGGTGCAGTTGTGTAGACCGCTTTGATAAATGCAAACGTTTTTGCCAAACAGCACTGACGCCCCTTCACCAGCTCCAGCCTCCCCTTCCTCTGAGAGGAGTAACACGAATGCACATGAAGTATGATGCATGTGCCCAGAGTATGGACAGGTAAGCCACGGAGCATGACGTGAACTCTGTTATTCTTTTGTTTTTAACGTTTAATTTACCTTCTTAGGAAGTTTGCCTCCATGCATCATGAAGGACAAACATGCATGGGTCATAGCGCACATGCGTGCATGCGTCACGAAACATGCATACTCTTACACTACAAAATTTTCAATTGTATCGACGCTCATCTTTCCATAAGTTTCTTTAGTAGCAAAACCAACAGGAATCCTGCCAGCCACGCGCGTGAACGTGCCGTGATGCGTGCACAGACGAACAAGGGCAGCTGTTAGAGAATCTTGGTGACATTTACTTTCTGATGCGTGAGAAAGCTTAAAAAGTAAACAGAAAACAGAGAAAAGGACGCTGCATCCTGTTAACGGACTGTGCCAGCTCTGGAAGAGCAATTTACATTTTGGGATGAGTCGATATTAAATGTGGCTTTTTAAATTGCATGTTGTATTGCTTTCTGAAGTCTAGCCGGTGCAGAGGGGGCTTCCAAACCACGCAATCAACAACAATCCTATTTCTAATATTCTGAAGCCCTCTTACAAAAGTCATCCCAACCTGTAAAAGAGGCCGTTTGTGGCCATCTCCAAAATGCAAATAAGAGGGGACCTGAAAGTGGAGGCGAGTGTGGAGGTCTGTGGCCCCTTAGAGCCCCCCCTCCCCCCTTACAGGTCTCCATCCCTGCATTCACAGCCAATCACAGAGGTTGATAATTGTAATCTGACTAATTACAATTGATAACTCTCTCATGTGATCCCCAGCAAATGGGCAAGTTGTGTTAGAACCATTAGCACTGAGGTTGCATGGCAACGAGCATCCCTGGTCAGAAACCACTCAGTGAGCAATGTTTGTGTGTCTAGCTTACGAATGGGAATCATACACCAGGCCTTTGTTTCCAAACATTTTCATGTACTATTTGGCTTTGAAATACTGATAGTTGTACAACCGTGCAACATGTCACACTACTCTGGTAGCTCCAGTAAAGAGGGCAGACAAATGCCAGCCCTGCCTACTTCTATCCATTTTAATGTTGGCACTGTGAAGTGTGTCAGACAGGCTCAGGTCAGGCACCTTTCATTAACCCACATATATCTTCATGCCCTCTCAAGCCAGTATTTACAGACAAAATCATGTGTCACTTCCTTAGGATGAGTCTGGATGAGACAACAGCTGCCCAATATCCCCAGAGAGCACCTGGGTGTAAACTTGCTTCAAAGAAACCATGGTTCACCTGTAATTTATTTATTTATATGTCTATTTCTCCTTTTTACTAAATGACAACTTAAATGTCACTTTGCCAGTACATGGTCAAAATGAAATGTAAGATACAAGCCTCTCTTGGTATTTAAATAGATATACTGATTTTGGCATAGTAAGAATTTAAAAAGCACTCAAATTAATAATAATTGATAGATGCACTGCAAAGTGTCCTCAGTGCTTACAAAAAATCAACTGATGATCGTGCATAGAAAGCTTGTGTAGACATAAACAACAAACAACCAATATATATGTTACAAATCCTGAACTGCGTGTTTCCTCACGTTACATCTGTGCAGCCACGTTTGTGGAAATAGAAAACGTCTGTCTGTATGGAAGTTGATGACGTTTTGACCTCCTGTTCAAATTATGAGGTCATCATCAGGGCTCAAGATGAGTTTAGGTCACCTAAAGCACAGAGTGACTAATTAGTCCATGAATAGTGCTTGCATGATATTTGTAAAGTGAAGGGCTGTAACTGAAAAAAGTCTGTATGAACAAGGTAAAACCTTCCTACCTTACTCATGTAGAACTCCACTTTAACTTTTGTTTTCTTTCAGCATACATTCTTTCAATGTAGAGTAATATCTCATTGCAATACGTTTGCAGCATTTTTTATTCTGCTAATAACTTTGGTGCTGGTTGACGGATCTTCACGAAACTTTCCAAAAACTAAGTTTATCATCCTTTGGCGGATGTGCTGGGTTGGTTCAAATATTAATAAATGTTACCCTTTGTATTAGTTTTTCCAATTTTCTTTTTTCTGTTCTAAGTAGACTTTCAGCCATGGATCACAATGTAGTTATGTGCATGGGTCACAAAGAATGTGCATGCACACAGCACAACTTGTACTCATGCACCACAATACGGAAGCCTGTACTGATGGCCATCTTGGAATGGATTTCAATAACAGAAAAATCTACTTAACTGGCTTGTGTCTGCATGTGTCTTGATGCATGTATTCATGTGCAAATACTACATCTTGCTTATAAAGCCAATAGTTTTACTTTGTAGAGTTGAAACTCCTATTGGCTTTCTGAATGCTTAAATCATTTCTGACACAACGCACAACAGGAAAAACACACACTAACAATGTGCCACTCAATACATTAGTTGGTATCTGTGAGTCTCTTTCCTTGACTCTTCACTTTTTGAAATCAACAAGAATATTAAATGAATAAAAAACTTAAGATAGCTATTGATTGCAGAGCTGGATATGCCTTTCTACTACTGAATGTAGAGGGGTATATTGAAAACAGAGCAGACTAGCATCATAGTCACTAAGATATAGCACTTTTTTTCTCTCTCTCACTTCTGGTGCAAAGTGTATGCATAATTCCTGGCATAATGTTTTCCCCACTTACTGCTTTTGTTACTCCAAGAGGAACCTTCCAGTTTTGCAGGACAACACACAGCTCCTCCTCTCCCTCTCTGAAGACCCCCACCAAAGTGACCAAGATTTTACAACACAGGGAACTCTATGTGATCACTCAAGCTAGCCAATTTTTGGGAAAAGTCAGAATAATGAATTCCGTTGTATGCTGTTGGCCATTGCTAAATCACAGTTGAAAATGTAAGTGAGCAGTACCTTTTACATTGGAGCCAAGGGGGATGGCCCAGCCTTTTCTGGGCTATGACAGGCATAGCTAGGCCTGATCTTGGCCCGGGTGCAGCCCGGAAACGTCCAGCACACATCCCGTGCTGCGATGACAGTAGGTGCTATAAGCAAGATTGATGGCAAACTCACCTCACAGTGCCAATCAGCAACAGGCTACAATGGCAGGGCAGGGCAGCCTGGACAATGTAGGCCAATTAGCAGTGTGTCCAGAGTTACCTCATCCTGCCCTGTGGGGAATGTAGGCACACTATAAACGTGATCAGCAGCAACTCCTCCTGATTGTACCAGTCAGCAACAGACTACAATGGCAGGGCAGCCTGGACCGTGACACTCATACACCGAGTCAAATGCCCACTCAAACACCTACTGAAAGACCTATTCGGAGACTCAGACACCCAATCAGACCCAATCCAACTCATACACCCACTAACAGACCACCACAGAAACTCATTGAGCCACAGAGAGATGCACTGACCCTCATACACCCACTCAAAAACTCAATCAGACACTCATACACCGACTCACAGACCCATAGACAAATGTATACACGCACTCATGGACACACTCAATCAATCAATATTTGAAAAGCATGACTACTTACACGTGAGATTCTCAAGGCGCTGAGGGGGATGGGCCTCATCCAAAGAGCCACGTCTTGAGGTTCTTCCTGAAGATGGTGAGTGATGTGCATTGTCTGAGGTACAGGATGAGGTTGTTCCAGCTCTTTGCTGCAGTGTAGGTGAAATATCGTCCTCCGGCAGTGGTTTTGCGGATGCGAGAGGCAGTGGTCAGGGCCATCTGGGCGGAGCAGAGCGATCTGGCGGGGGTGTGGAAAGAGATGCAGTGCTTCAGGTAGGCTGGTCCTGCGTTGTGTATGGCCTTGTACATGTGGGTGAGAAGCTTGAAGGTGATTTGCTTCTCGGCCGGTAGCCAGTGGAGAGTCCTCAGGTGTTGGGAGATGTGTTCTTGGCAAGGGAGGTCCAGAATGAGTCTGGCAGCGGCATTCTGGGTGAGTTGCAGTTTTTTGATGTTCCTAGTTGAGGTTGTGGCGTAGAGGTTGTTGCAGTAGTGGAGCTTGCTCGTGACTAAGGTGTGGGTGACTGTCCTGCAACAGTCTTCTGGGATCCATCTGAAGATCTCTTGAAGTTTGCGGAGTGTGTGCCAGCAGGAAGAGGAGATAGAGTTTGCCTGGTGGGTCATGGATAGGGAGGAGTTGAGGATGATTCCTAAGTTGCGGGCCTGCTCGGTCGGTGCAGGGGGTGCTGAGGGATGTGGGCCACCATGAGTTGTCCCAAGCTGAGGTGGTGTTTCCGAAGATGATGAGCTCCGTGAGCACTGACAGTCATACAGCCACTAAAATAAAGACATATGAACACTATGTTGGGTGTTGCGGATTGAATTTGTGCTTTGGTTTAGAAATCCATGACTCCGATTTAAAAACAAAAAAAATACGATTTTCATTAAAGTGCAATAGTGTTTGAGATACAGGGTGCTCTAAGAAGAGCCTTCTGTGTATTATGTGTCTATGATTAGTACACATAAGAGCAGATGCAGAGATTCAAGTTGCTGAGAAACAGTCTGTTGCCTTCATCTGTGAAGTTAGCACCATCTCTTTTATATATCCCATCCATGTCAAAGTGCAGGGTATTATTGTAGATCGACCCCATGTTATGGTCTATGAGGAATGCTAAAACAGTTTTATTAACATGATTCATGGCTTTGCCCATCTGTGGTCAGAATTCAGATGACCACTTCCATGTCTGCCTCTAGAATATGTTAGAGAACACAAAGGCAGTGTGAGGGAAAAGGTGCATTAATTGAACAAGGGTATTCTTCATTAGTATTTCCGGTCTTACCCCAGCGAGTGTGCCTAGGTCACTACCACCACAGTGCACAATCATGAGATGAGGTGGTTGGCAATCTCTAATGCTTTCAACCAATGGAAGCAATTGGTGCCCCTTTAACCCTTGCTCGCCAACTCAAGTAATATCCACATTAGGTAAACCCAGGTACCTGTCAGTGACACTCTTTCTCGCATACTCACTAGCCCAAAAACATATCTGTGACCTACAATCCACACCCTAACCATTTTGAAGGGGAGGAGCACTAGCACACAGGAGAAGGCTGTAGACAAATGAGACAGTTTGCAAAATGTGAGGTGGTTTAAATGAAGAGACCAATGGATTAAAAAAAAAAAACACAAGTTGGATTGGATATTGTATACACAGTGGTAGATAAAAATAGATTGTGATGAAAAATATGAAGTCAGGCAATCACATCCCATCATTGGTTCTTGTCTTTTCATAAACATTGAAGCTAGCCTGCTACTGAGAAAAAATATAGTGAACATTCAACAACTGGTACAGTACAATGTTCTAGAGGAGGTTGCTAGGGCAGCTGAGGAGAAAGAAGGTGGGTAGAAGGGAGCTTTTAAAGCTCACATACAGTTTTTAAATAAACAAGGTTTTGGTATACAAGGAACCTGAGAAAAATATCTGGTGAAGCTTGTCATGAGATGGCAAAAGCTTTGAAGAAAATAACGATTTTAAGTATTGATAAGGGAAGCATGGTTTCAAAGTTAATGCTTGCCTTTGTGACCTGTGAATGCAACAGATTTTAAAAACTGAATGTGACATCTTCTTTGGAGGAAAGCATTTGATTGTTTTTGGAGACCTACTACAACTTACTACTGTAAAAGGACAGCTTCTGACATGGAGTATGGAAACATTCTTAAGAATATTATAGTAGGAGTTTTGACAGAGGAAGGAAAACTGTCTATGTAAAGTTGACATTAGGAAACTGTTTTCCTCTAACAAGACGGCAGCAGAGCTAATGCATAGCGTTTTTAAAGAGGGGCATCTTTGATGCCTACATCTCAAGAGTTGCTGCATTTAGTGACTAATTACTAAAACTTGAGAAATGATATTTTGGAGGTTACTGCTATTGACAAAATGGAACACCAAGAAGTAGCTGTACTGCTGAGTGAAGACTTGCAAGATAAATTGAAGTCTTTTGTGAAATCTGTATCCAGGACTGCTGGACTAGAGAAGTGTTTACATGTTTAGAAAAACTGTAGAGTAATTTTAAGATGTAATGTAAATGTTTAAGAAGGATTGGTAAATGGTGCCATGGGTAAAGTTGTTTATTTAATAAATGTTCCTAACCGGGATGAGGTTGAATTCCTAGCTATAAAGTTTGATCAGGTTGATGTTGTGAAGCAAATTGAACAATGTGTTGTACGTGTTATGCTTTTGAAAGATTTGTATGTCCGATGAAAACAGTTTTCAGTTTGTCTTGCATATGCTGTAACTATCCTCAAGTCTCAAGGACTAAGGGGGTCATTCTGACCCTGGCGGTCGGGGTTAAAGCGGCGGCCAACCCGCCAACAGGCAGGCAGTCAAGAAAATGGAATTCTGACCCTGGCGGGAACCGCCAACACAGACCGCCACTTCAACACTCCGACCGCCACGGCGGGACAAACAAACAGCGCGGCGGTCACCGCCAACAGGCAGGCGGCAGACAATGTACCGCCCACACTATCACGACTCACCAATTCGCCACCTTTTCCGGGGCGGGAGCCCCGCCGATAAAAACACGGCGGAAACAGACATTTCCAATGGAAAACGCTCACCTCGACACACTCCACGCGGAATCGGGACAGCATGGAACCCGAACTCCACATCCTCCCAGCCATTGCCTTCCTGCTCTTCTTCCAGGATCACGAACCTCGCCGCAGACGACAACGGTGAGTACTGCACCTACGACACAGGGGAGGGGGGAGGAGGAAAGGTTACGGGTACACACATACGCCACACACCCACCCCCACCCTCACCCCCACCGATATACCTACACACCAATGCAGATTAAAAACTCAGAGTGACACCCCCAAGCCCCCACAAAAAAAAAGCAAAGACAAAAGGCAATGATTGTAAAATTAGAAATATATTATTGCAACAATAAAATGTAGCGATCTTAGGAATATATAAAGAATTATAACACATCTAGAACCATATCCATACAAGTAGCAAAAGTCCGGCCCAGTTATGCAAAGTCCAAATGTCCGTGGGCCAATGTTCAGCAACACATGGGCAAAGCCCACACACGAGATCGAGTCCATTGGACAGAACACTGCTGGGGCATCACAAAAAATTAAAAACAGGCACCTCAGGGGGAAGGGATGGGGGGGCACCTCAGCCACATGAGTCCACGACGCCAGATCCACGAAGGGCCTCCATGCCCACTGGACCATCCTGGGGAGTGCAAAGCCACAGTTTCACAAGTCTCTACAGTGGGTGGCTTGCCCACTTTACCATCCTGGGGAGTGCAAAGCCACAGTTTCGCAAGTCTCTACAGTGGGTGGCTTGCCCACTGTGCCATCCTGGGGAGTGCAAAGCCACAGTCCATCAGGTGGATAACAGAGTCCACTGTTCATGGAGGAGGCATGGCGGGCAGAGTGCCTCGTGAAGCCCTGCCCGACACAGAACCAGGACTGCCAATGGGCCAGCGGTGCTTGACAGGAAGGGCCCAGCGGAGCGGTGCTTGACAGGAAGGGCCCAGCGGAGCTGTGCTTGAGACGGCGGTGCCCAGCGGAGCGGTGCTTGACAGGAAGGGCCCAGCGGAGCGGTGCTTGAGATGGCGGTGCCCAGCGGAGCGGTGCTTGACAGGAAGGGCCCAGCAGAGCGGTGCTTGACAGGAAGGGCCCAGCGGAGCGGTGCTTGAGATGGCGGTGCCCAGCGGAGCGGTGCTTGACAGGAAGGGCCCAGCGGAGCGGTGCTTGGCAGGAAGGGCCCAGCGGAGCGGTGCTTGACAGGAAGGGCCCAGCGGAGCGTTGCTTGAGATGGCGGTGCCCAGCGGAGCGGTGCTTGAGATGGCGGTGCCCAGCGGAGCGGTGCTTGAGATGGCGGTGCCCAGCAGAGCGGTGCTTGACAGGAAGGGCCCAGCGGAGCGGTGCTTGAGATGGCGGTGCCCAGCGGAGCGGTGCTTGACAGGAAGGGCCCAGCGGAGCGGTGCTTGACAGGAAGGGCCCAGCAGAGCGGTACTTGACAGGAAGGGCCCAGCGGAGCGTTGCTTGAGATGGCGGTGCCCCGCGGAGCGGTGCTTGAGATGGCGGTGCCCTGTTCAGCGGTGCTCTTCACGGCGGTGCCCTGTTCAGCGGTGCTCTTCATGGCGGTGCCCTGTTCAGCGGTGCTCTTCACAGCGGTGCCCTGTTCAGCGGTGCTCTTCATGGCGGGGCCTTGTTCAGCGGTGCCTGTCTTGTGTTCGAGTGAACCACACCTGGCCAATACTTGCCGCTCAGTCAGCATCGGACCTTTCCGTTGCGGGGCCCTCCTGTGATGGAGTCCTGGGTCTCTGGGTCTCTTCCGATACCCCCGGAGTGGGGCTGGTGGGTCCCTCATGGCCAGGTCGGCTGCTCCCTGCCTTTTTGGTTTTGCTGCCCTTGGCCTCCTTGGCAGACTTGCCGTGGCCCTTGGCTCCCCTACCCGATGTGGCAGGTGACGGTGCAAGGCTACCCTCCTTGGGGGCAGGCGTATCAGGCCTGTCGTGCCTGGCCTTCAGTTTTTTGGTCCTCTTCCTAGGCGGTGCCCTGTTCAGTGGTGCTCTTCACAGCGGTGCCCTGTTCAGCGGTGCTCTTCATGGCGGGGCCTTGTTCAGCGGTGCCTGTCATGTGTTCGAGTGAACCACACCTGGCCAATACTTGCCGCTCAGTCAGCATCGGACCTTTCCGTTGCGGGGCCCTCCTGTGATGGAGTCCTGGGTCTCTGGGTCTCTTCCGATACCCCCGGAATGGGGCTGGTGGGTCCCTCATGGCCAGGTCGGCTGCTCCCTGCCTTTTTGGTTTTGCTGCCCTTGGCCTCCTTGGCAGACTTGCCGTGGCCCTTGGCTCCCCTACCCGATGTGGCAGGTGACGGTGCAAGGCTACCCTCCTTGGGGGCAGGCGTATCAGGCCTGTCGTGCCTGGCCTTCAGTTTTTTGGTCCTCTTCCTAGGGGGGGGGGGCTGGCTGTGCCTTTGCTGCTGGACGATGTCCCAGCCCAAGGAAAGGGCAGACTCCAAAAAACAGACACGATGTTCTTGGGAGTTGCTGGGCTGGTGGTGGCTGAGGTGTTTGTGGTACTCTTACGGGATGGAGGGGGGGGTCAGTTGAGGAAAAGGGGTCCACTTTAGAGAAGAAAAGTTTTTTAGGAGCCATGGGAAGGGTAGCTGGAGTGGGTATGGGAGTGGAAGAAGAGGTTGTGGTTGTAGGAGAGTCAAGTGTGCTGTCTTTGGGTGCAGGTGCTTGGGCTGGAGGCTGACGTGAGGTGGATGGCTGTTGGGTGGGTGGCTGCCTGCGTTTGTGTGGTTTGGAAGCGGGGTGACAGACAAACTGGGAGAGGACACAGGGGACGTGTACATGGCAGTGGGGGTGGTGACTGCACGTGTGCGGACTGTACTGGAGGGTGTGCTGGTGATGGGTGTAATGGCTGATGGTGGTGGGCTTGCAGGTGTGAGTGGAGACGTCACAGGGAGGGAGGAGGGAGACGAGGAGGTGGGGGACACAGAGGAGGTAGTGGCTGTTGGCATGTCTGCATCTGTATGTTGCTTGGGTGAATGCTTGTGTGTTCTGTGGTGCTTATGTCTGGATGAGATTCCCTTGGGTGTTGAGGTGTGTGCAGGCTGGTCTGTAGATGTGGATGGGATAGGCAGAGGAACAGGGGAGTGGGACTGGGTGGAGGAAGTTAGAAGAGGGAGGCTGGAGACAGGGACAATTGCTGCCGTCAGTGCTGAGGCCAGAGCGTTGAACGATCGCTGCTGGGCAGCCTGACCCGAATGAAGGCCCTCCAGGTATGCATTGCTTTGATGCACCTCCCTCTCCACACCCTGGATGGCGTTCAAAAGGGTAGTCTGCCCAACAATGATGGTTCTCAGGAGGTCAATGACCTCCTCACTGAGGGCAGCAGGGGTGACTGGGGCAGGGCCTGAGGTGCCTGGTGCGAAGGAGATGGCTGGCTTCCTGGCCGTGCGGGCACGGGCCGAAGGCCGAGGGGCTGCTGGGAGGGCGGTGCTGGTGCGCTGGGTGGCGGCTGTACCTGTAGTATCGGTGGGCACGGATGTTGCCGCCACCGCAAGGGAGCTCCCATCCGAGGACGTGTCGGTGTCACTGACGTCTGCACGGGTCCCCGTGGTGGAGCCCCCCTCGCCCTCCGTCTCACTGGTCATGTCGGAGTCCGTTGCATGGCCCTCCGGGGCCATGTGAGATGCAGCTCCCTCTTGCGCCGATGCCACTTCTCCTCCGCCTGATGATGCTAATGCACACAATCCCAGAAAAACAAAGAAAAAGGGTGGTGGGGGGGAAAACATAAAGACAAGTTGAGTGCATGCATTGGGGACACCGTTGGCGGAGAGGACAGACACAGAAGCCCCCTGCACTACGCTGCGCACTTGGGGTACACAACTCATTCCATGGGACATGTCCTACAAGCCTATGGGCGACAACTGCCCACACAGAATATACAGGTCCATGAATCGTGTTACTAGGCACCCTACTGAGGTGGGGGGCGGGGGCACAGGACCATACCTCACGGAGGGGCCTATCCTAATGAAATCGCCCTGGCCTAGGGATACCCACAGCCCTCCTCCCCCACCCAGGCACCTCCACTGCGCGCTAAATAGCTGAATGTGCTGGTACTCACCCCCTTGTGTCTGCTGTGATGTCCTCAAATGCCCATCTAAATCGGGGTAGGCCACCGCCAGAATCCGGGACATCAGGGGGGTCAAGGTACGACTGGCACCCCTCCTAGGTTGGGAGGCCATCCCCAGCAGAGCCTCGGCGGTCTTCCTGCTCCCGCGGCGGATGTCCTCCCACCTCTTGCGGCAGTGGGTGCCCCGTCTGTTGTGGACCCCCAGGGCCCGGACGTCCTTGGCGATGGCACGCCAAATGTCGATCTTCTGATGGGCGCTTACCTATGTGACATGTACAGGGGGGGAAGAGAAACATCATCACTTTTCTGCATGCTCAATGTGAGTGGCCCCCCCTCCCCAAACTAGACCTGTGGCACATGCTCTCATCTGTCGTGCCATGCATTCGTCATTCGCTGCCCTCCCCTCCATCGTACATCCTCACCACTCATCACAGGCATACCGACTATGCATTGCCCCCCGTGTACTCACCTGTTGGTCTGGAGGACCGTAGAGTAGCGCATACTGGGGGAGGACCCCGTCCACCAGCTTCTCCAATTCTTCGGAACTGAAGGCGGGGGCCCTTTCTCCAGTCGCAGCAGCCATTGTCACTTCCAGACCGAGGTCACAGCAGCACTTGCAGTATGGGTCCTCTCCTGTGGATGCTCAGGTCTCGTGTGATTAAGCATAGAGAAAATGGCGGTTACGGCCGCGGCGGTGCGTACCGCGACCGCCGGCGCTCATCGCCATTGGCTCCTGAAACCCATAGGGTTCAATGTTGTCCAATGCGGCTTTGCGCCACGGACTGCGACCGCCTACCACCATGGTGTGCCACGCCAGCGCATTGACCTCACATCCCATTGTCACACTTCACAGGTCAGGCAGCCGCCATTTCAAGGGCCCACATGGCTTAATTCCTACTGCGTCACACATGGCTAGGCCTTGCACCGACATTCATACTAGCCATTCAATCCCGAGAGATTAGTGTTATGTGCATGCTGTGGGCACTTACCTGTGGGTTTCTTGACTCTGTGCTCCATGTTGTCCTTCCTAGGCACCGTCCGCTGGGACTTGCGAGGAGACGGAGGAATCTTCCCGTGTACAGACCGCTGGTGAAACTGTCGACAATGGAAGAAAGACACGTCATACTCACCTACAGACTCAACCGTGCCACTATACAGGAACTGTGTGCCCAGCTGGAGCCAGACCTGATGTCACCCATCCGCCAACCCACAGGGATTCCGCCTCTAGTGCAGGTGCTGTCAGTACTCCATTTTTTTGCCAGTGGATCATTTCAAACTACAGTGGCCATTTCATCAGGGATGTCTCAGCCTATGTTTTTAAAAATATTGTCCAGAGTGTTGTCTGCCCTGATGAAATACATGCAGAGCTACATCATTTTCCCTGAGGTGGGTGACTTGCCGACAATGAAGGGTGATTTCTATGTCCTTGGACACATTCTCAATATCATTGGTGCCATTGATGGTACCCATGTGGCTTTGGTTCCCCCAAAAGACAATGAACAGGTGTACAGGAACTGAAAAAAATATCATTCGATGAATGTCCAGGTGGTCTGTTTGGCTGACCAGTACATCTCCCATTTAAATGCCAAGTTCCCTGGGTCAGTGCATGACGCGTACATCATGCGAAATAGCAGCATCCCTTATGTGATGGAACAGCTACAGAGACACCGTGTGTGGCTAATTGGTGACTCTGGTTACCCAAACCTGCCTTGGCTATTGACCCCAGTGAGGAATCCCCGGACCAGGGCAGAGGAACGGTACAATGAGGCCCATGGGCGTACTAGGAGGGTGATTGAGCAGACCTTCGGCCTCCTGAAGGCCAGGTTTAGGTGCCTGCATATGACTGGTGGATCCCTAATGTACTCACCAAAGAAGGTGTGTCATATCATCGTGGCCTGCTGCATGCTTCACAACCTGGCTTTGCGACGCCAGGTGCCTTTCCTGCAGGAGGATGGTCCAGATGGTGGTGTTGTGGCCGCTGTGGAGCCTTCGGAGAGTGAAGGGGAGGAAGACGAAGAGGACGACACAGACAACAGGGACAGAGTGATACTGCAGTATTTCCAGTAACACACAGGTAAGGATCTACTCCTGCATTGTATTAAATCTGTAACTGTAGTGGGTCTCTACTGTCTGACCTTTCACCCCAATGTATGGTAACTTAGTTGTGTATTTCACTTCCGATTTCAGTGATCTGATCCCCACGGAGTGCCCTTTGTTTTTTTTCCCCATGGACTACCGCTGTGTGACACTGGTATGTTGTCATCACAATGTAAATAGAAATGTTTTGTTGGTTATATCGAAAACATTTGGTTTAAATAAATAGATAGCAGAATCCAGTTGGTTTTTGTGCAATACTTGTGTTTATTGAAATTTTAAAATAGGTGTATAGTTAAAAAAAGGGTGATGGGTGATGGCGGAGGCATGTCCATGGCAGAGTCCAGACTGTCGTTCCTACAGGTGCATTGTCCATAGGCCTGTGGAAGGTGGAGCAGGGGCAGTTCAAGGTTGGACAG
This sequence comes from Pleurodeles waltl, assembly GCF_031143425.1. Taxonomy (NCBI): domain Eukaryota; kingdom Metazoa; phylum Chordata; class Amphibia; order Caudata; family Salamandridae; genus Pleurodeles; species Pleurodeles waltl. The sequence continues at coordinate 47,297,403 of NC_090444.1, forward strand.
GGTGAACAAGTGGGACAGTGGAATGACATCCGGGGGTATCCGTGCATGGCGGGGGTCTTGACATCCTACTCTGTCTTCTTCCTAGATCTCAGGCCTTTTTTGCGGGGTGGTTCTTGTTCTGCAGGGGGTGGGGTCCGGGTGGGCCGTTGCTGTTGTGTCGGGGCCTCCTGACCACTAGCGCCGGCGGAGGTGGTGGGCTGTTCTTCCTCCATGCTAGTGGCAGGGGCCCTTTGGGGGGCCACATGGTCCCGCAAAGTGGTGACAATCTGGTTGAGTGCCACCACCATTGTACCCATTGCAGAACTGATGCTGCGCAGTTCTTCACGGAACCCCATATGCTGTTGCTCATGCAGAAGCAGGATCTCCTGCAACCTGGCCAGTACCGTTGCCATCGTCTCTTGCGAGTGGTGGTAGGCTCCCATGATGGTGGTGAGGGCCTCTTGGACAGTGGGTTCCCTGGGCCTGTCCTCCCTCTGTCGCACAGCAGCCCTCCCAGTTCCCCTGTGTTCCTGGACCTCTGTCCCCTGGACGGTGTGCCCACTACCACTGCCCCCAGGTCCCTGTTGTTGTTGGGGTGGTGGGTTACCCAGGGTACCCTGTACTGGTAGACACACCGCTGCTTGACCTGTCCTGGAGACAGAGGCATGGGCCCGCTGGGTGAGTGCTGTGCTGGTGTTTCCAGAGGGGGGTGGGTCTGCTGTGGCCTGTGGCTGACTGAGGGTAACCGACTGTCCAGAGGTCCCCGATGGTCCGTGCTGGTCATCAGGTTCTAGGTCGACAGAGCTGCTGTCATCACTGGGGGCCTGTCCTGGGGGTGGGATGGACAATTCTGGACCCTCCTGGCCGGTGTGTTGGCGTTCGGGCCCTGCAGGGGTAAAAGAGTATGGTTATTGCTTCTGTGTGTGCCATGGCGTGCGATTTGTGGGTGCCCTTGTCCCCCAGTGCTGGCATTCCCTTGTGGGAGGAGTTGTGAGGGTGGTTTGGTGGGGGGGATGGGTATGTGCAGTGGTCATGCTTAGGTGATGGGTGTCCATGGTTTGTGTTGGCATTCAGGGGTTGGTGTTGGGTTGGGTGGGTTGTGCTGGTGAGACATTAGCAGGGAGGATGTGTGCTGGGGGGTTGGGGGTGAGGGTGGGGGTGTGGGTTGGCATGCTGGTGGTTGGGGGGGTGAAGTAGTTGAGATTAGACTTACCAGAGTCCATTCCTCCGCCTACTCCAGCGAGGCCCTCAGGATGCAGGATGTTAAAGACCTCTTGCTCCCATGCTGTGAATTCGGGTGGAGTGGGTGGGGGTCCACCGCCAGTCTTCTGCACAGCGATGTTGTGTCTTGACACCATCGACCGCACCTTCCCCCGTAGGTCGGTCCAGCGCTTTCGGATGTCTTCCCGGTTTCTGGGATGATGTCCCACAGCGTTGACCCTGTTGACGATCCTTTGCCATAGCTCCGCCTTCCTGGCTATTGTGGTGTGCTGCACCTGTGTCCCGAAGAGCTGGGGCTCTACCCTAGTTATTTCCTCCACCATGACCCTGAGTTCTTGGTCCGAGAACCTGGGGTGTCTTTGGGGTGCCATGGGGTGGTGTGGATGAGGTGTGGGGTGGTGTTTGTGGTGATGAGTGTGGTGGTGTGTGTTGTTTTGTGCGTAGATGTGGTGTGGGTGATGAGGTTGGGTTCCTGTGTGTGTTGTGCTTTGCGTTCCCTGTGCTCTCTCTCTGTGTATTGCGTCTTGTCTCTGAATTTCGATTTGTGGGGGTTTGTGGGTGATGTGGGTGTGTGTTTTATATTGTATTGGGTGTGTTAGAGTGGTGTGTGTATGTGTATCAGGTGTGTGTATTTCGAATTGTCGAATGTGGATGTGTTTTGTAAATGTGTGTGTATTTTGACTGTGGCGGTGTGTACCGCCAATGGAATACCGCGGTTGAAAGACCGCCGCGTGGATTCGTGGGTCGTAATGGCATGGGCGTGTTTGTGTTGGCGTGACGGTTTGGTCATCTCCAGTTTATCGCTGACCGCTGATGAGGAGGCTTCAGTGGATGTCAGCTTTTTGGAGGTTTGGCAGTTGTGGGTCAGAATGACCGTGGCGGTTTACCGCGGCCGCGGCGGTGTAATGGCGGTCTTCTGACCTGTGGTAAGCGCCTTTTACCGCCAGGGTCAGAATGACCCCCTAAGTGTTGATGCTGCATTTATTACTATTGGTACAGTTTTTTAAGAAGGAATGTTGTATTTAACATTGTTACGAGTTCGAACGTTATCTAGTTTGTTTCTGGTTGATTTTAATGAGAAGAAGCTTAGTGCAGATGCAAATTGTGTGAGAGACTACAACAGATTAAGAAGTAAATATGCTCCTCATTTAGGACAGTATCCTGGAGCAGAAACTGACAAAACAATGAAAGAAGATTATAGAATAGACAGAAACCAAAGCTAAAGAAGAAGGTGTCAAGAAAAGAAAACTGGAAAAGTTTGGAGATACGGTAGGTTACCAGTTGGATAACACTAGTGGTGTAATCTGCTATGCTAGTGTTGTTCTCAATGTTCTCTTCCATCTACCACATATTGTAAATGAAATCCAAGGAAAAACACTGAATACATTGTATACAGCACTATTTAATTGCCTTCAATGCTTATCTTGTGACAGAACTGTAATAAGTGTAATACATTCTGCTTTAGTTTCGAGAAGTAGTAGACAAATATAGTGGATCTGTAGTATTTACTCTAAACGCTCTACAAGATCCACAGAAATTTAATATGATGGTCCTTGGAGTTTTAGAAGAAGAGGATACAAATATTGATGACATATTTGGACTGAGTTATACAGGGAACCATGAGTCTGAAGATTTCACTTTCTCATCTACAACTGAAATCAAATCTGAGTGATTTATGTACTTAACTCTGCCAGATTCTAAAAGTATGTCTTTTGCTAAACTAATAAAAAAGAGTGACCAAAATATGACCCGTCCAAGTTGAGAATTAAATGTATTATCTTCATTGCTTATACAGAGAAGTGATAAATACACCATAGCTATAAACGTATTGTACTTTGGCTAGCAATCTTCCATAAAGGCCTTCATATTACATTTGGATGTTATCCTGTATATTTAATGACTTAAACTGGATGGCTGGAGTGCAATGACAGCTGTCCGCAAGTCAAACAAAAACTGCCTTTTGACCTTCCTAATTCTTACTTATTATTCCCTCAGCCAAAGTTCTACGCAAGATTTCTTTAAAAAGAATATGAGATATATCATTACAACCCTGGCGGTCGGTGGTAAAGCGGCGGTAAAACCGCCAACAGGCCAACGGTAAAAAAAATGGAATTATGACCATGGCGGAAACCGCCAACATTAACAGCCACTTTAACACTCTGACCGCCACGGCGGTACAAACAAACAGCGTGGCGGTCACCGCCAACAGACAGGCGGAAGACAATGTACCGCCCACGCTATTATGACGGGCCAATCCACCAATTTTTTCTGGGGTGGATTCAACGCAAACAAAAACACAGCGGAAACAGGACTTGGAAGGGAAAACACTCACCTCTACACACCCCACGAGGAACCAGGACGCCATGGAGCCTGAACTCCAAATCCTCCCTGCAATAGTCTTCCTGCTCCTATACCAGGAGCACGAACGATGATGGCGACGACCACGATGAGTACTGCACCTACAACACAGGGGAGGGGGGAGGGAAAAGAGAGTGACACACACACGTAACACGCAACACCCCCACCCTCACCCACAACAACATACACACAAATACATGCTGCAACATTGCATTTACACCCCCCAACCCTGCTGGAAGAACGCAATGACAAAAGGAAATCATTGTAACCATTGTAATCAAGAATAATCCATTAGTCAAAAATGTATATACACTATAAACATTTATGTACACCAAGAATTCAAGTCCAGGTACTGCACCTATATAGTCCGTGGACCACTGGGCCCAAAATGCTTGGGCGAGGCCCACACTCAATACCCGATCGAAACGGAGAGAACATTGCAGGGGCATCAGATCAAAATAAAACAGGCACCTCAGGGGGAAGGGAAGGGGGGCACCTCAGCCGGATAAGTGCACAACGCCAGCTCCACGAGGGGGCTCCATGCCCATTGATGTATCCTGGGGAGTGCAAAGCCACAGTCTCTCAAGTCTCTCCAGTGGGTGGTTTGCCCACTGCATTATCTCAAGTCTCTCCAGTGGGTGGGTTGCTCACTATTTATCCTGGGGAATGCAAAACCACAGTCTCTCAAGTCTTTACAGTGGGTGGGTTGCCCACTGCTTTATCCTGGGGAGTGCAAAGCCACAGTCTCTCAAGTGGATAAAAGTCTCCACTGGTTCTGGAGGGGGCTTGGTGCCCAGAGTGCTTCATCCTGCCAAGGACAGAGGTAGTGGATGTCTTTCTCCACTGGTTCTGGAGGGGGCTTTGTGCCCAGAGTGCTTCATCCTGCCAAGGACTGAGGTAGTGGATGTCTTTCTCCACTGGTTCTTTCTGGAGGGGGCTCTGTGCCCAGAGTGCTCCTCCTGCCAAGGACTGAGGTAGTGGCTGTCTTTCTCCACTGGTTCTGGATGGGGCTTTGTGCCCAGAGAGCTTCATCCTGCCAAGGACAGAGGTAGTGGATGTCTTTCTCCACTGGAGGGGGCTCGGTGCCCAAAGTGCTTCATCCTGCTAAGGACTGAGGTAGTGGATGTTACACTCCACTGATGGTGGTGCAACATGCAAGCTGTCCAGGTCCCTGGAACTGACCACCAGCCTCGTAAGAATGACCACTGGGGATGGCAGCCATGTCTGCAGTGGTACCACTGGCTTAGGATGTCACGGGGCCGCTGGCGGTGCTCGCGGCGGGGTCAGTAGCGGCCGTGCTTGCGGTGGTCATTGTGGCGGCAGTGCTTGTGGCGGTCATTGTGGTGGCAGTGCTGTTGGCGGCCTCACTGACTGCGGTGCAGGTGGCTGGCTCACTGACTGCCGTGCTGGTGGCGGGCTCACTGACTGCTGTGCTGGCGGCAGTGTCAGTAGCGGCGGTGCTGGTGGTGGGCTCACTGACTGCGGTGCTGCTGAAGGGCACAGTGTCTGCGGTGCTGGTGAAGGGCTCAGTATCTGGGGTGCTGGCCGCGGTGTCCGTGGCGGCGGTCCATGTGGCGGTGCCGCTGGCGGTCTTGTCCGCCATGCAGGTTGGCGGCGACGATGACTTGCCTTTCACTTTCAGGCCCTTCCCCACCTCGGATGGTGGTGCAGCTGTCTTGCCACTTCCAACAATTGTCTTGCCTGAGCTCTTGGTGGCAGGTGTTTTGGCTTTCTCCCTCTGGGATGTGGGCAACTTTTTCTGTTTTGGAGGTGGGGAAATGTCCTTCGTCTCGCTTCTTGGGACACTGGCAGCCCTGTTGCTTGGCAGCACTGCAAAATATGGCTATTGCTGGCACCACTATGCCCGTTGATGTGGTGGCTGAGGTGCTGGGTTGTGACCTGGAAAGGCGGGCCCTAGGGGACGGACGTGGTGGGGGAGGTGTAGGGTAAGAGGTCAACATTTGATAGGAAAAGCTTTTTAGACACACTGGGACGGGTAGATGGAGGGGGTTTGAGAGTGGAGGAAGAGGTAGTGGTTGTAGGAGGTGTTCGTTTGCTGACTTTGGGTGAAGGTGCATGGGCTGGAGGCTGTCGTGAGGTGGATGGCTGTTAAGTGGGTGTGTGACTGCGTTTGTGTACTTTGGGAGGAGGGCTCACAGACACACTGGGAGAGGACACAGGGGATGTGTGAATAGTAGTTGGGGTGGTAAGTGCACGTGAGCGGTGTGTGGTGATGGGCGTGCTGGTGATGGAGGTAGTGGCTGAAGATGTAGTGCATGCAGGTGTGAGTGGAGACGTGACAGGGAGGGAGGAGGGAGATGTGGAGGAGGGGGACACAGTGGAGGCAGTGGATGTTGGTATGTGTGCATGGGTATGCTGCTTGTGTGAGTGCCTGTGGGATGTGTGGTGCTTATGTTTGCCTGAGCCACCATGACGGTGTTGAGGTGTGTGCATGCTGGTCGGAGGGTGTGCTTGGGATAGACGGCGGTACAAGGGATTGTGTCTGGGTGGAGGAATTTGGAGGGGGAGGCTGGACACGGGGACAATGGCTGCCATCAGTGCTGAGGCCAGAGCCTGGAATGATCTCTGTTGGGCTGCCTGGCCAGAATGAATGCCCTCTAGGTATGCATTTGTCTGTTGCAACTGCCTCTCTACACCCTGGACGGCATTCAGAATGGTAGACTGCCCAACAGTGAGGGATCTCAGGTGGTCAAAAGCCTCCTCACTGAGGGCAGAAGGGCTGACTGGGGTAGGGCCTGAGGTGCCTGGGGCGAAGGAGATGCCCACCCTCCCGGCTGAGCGGCCACAGGACACACGCTGAGGGGCTGCTGTGAGGGCGGTGCTGGTATGAGGGGTAGCGGCTGTACCTGTAGATGCGGTGGGCACAGAGGGGCCCGCCACTGCAAGGGAGCTCCCATCAGAGGAGGAGTCGGTGTCACTGGTCTCTGCTCCTGTCCCCGCCATGGAGCTCCTCTCACCCTCCGTCCCACTGGTGACTTCAGACTCCATTGTCTCACCCTCCAGGGCCATGTGGGATGCAGCTCCCTCCTGCTCCGGTGGCACAGCTCCTCCGCCTGATGATGCTAATGCACACAAGAACAGGGAGACCACAAAAACGGGGGGGAGAAAGAAGAAAGACATGTTCAGTGCATGCAATACCGCTACCGTTGGCGGACACTACAGACACAGCAGCCCTCTGCACTACGCCATGCACTTAGAGTTCCCTAATGAATCACAGGGACATGGGGTACATGGCCTACGCCAGATTTCTGCACACATGGAAGTTACAGGAGCCTGACTAAGTGTTTTTACCACTGGTGGGGTTGGGGTGCCACTTAGCCTGCCTCACAAAGGGTCCTTGCCTACAAAGCTCGCCCTAGCCTAGGGGAACCCACTGCCCACCTCCCCCACCCAGACACCTCCAATGCGTGCAGAGTCTGATGGATGTGACGGTACTCACCCCCTTGTGGCTGCTGTGATGCCCTCAAGCACCCATCCAACTCCGGATACGCCACCACCAGGATCCGGAACATCAGGGGGGTCATGGTGCGACGGGCACCCCTCCCACGTTGAGAGGCCATCCCCAGCTGGGCCTCCGCCGTCTTCTTGCTCCAGTGGTGAATGTCCTCCCATCTTTTACGCAGTGGGTGCTCCGTCTGTGGTGGACCCCCAGGGTCCGGACATCCTTGGCAATGGCATGCCAAATATCCTTCTTCTGGTGGGCACTGACCTACAGGAATAGTACAGGGGAAAAGGAAAAACTTTAACCGTCGGGACCGTCACAGTCATTGTCCCACATTCCCACCCTTGCCCTGACGCACATAGACTCACTGTCCGATCATGCAGGCTTCATCCCCACCCTGTATCTTCCATCCACACCACTCCAAACAGGCATTGCCCCTACAGCATGCTCACAGTGTACTCACCTGTTTGTCTGGAGGACCGTAGAGTAGCGTGTATTGGGGGAGGACCCCATCCACTAGTTTATCCAACTCCTCCGATGTGAAGGCAGGGGCCCTTTCCCCAGACACATGAGCCATCGTCGCTTCCAGACTGAGGTCACAGCAGTGTAGGTCCTCTCCTGTCGAAGATCAGGTATCAAGTGAGGGAACAGACAGAATGGCGGTCACGTCCACGTCGGTGCGTACCGTCACCGCCGGCGTACATCATCATTGGCTCCTGGGACCCATAGTGCCCAATGTTAACCAATGCAGGATTGCGCCGCGGTCTTTGACCGCCTACCGCGACGGTGTAGTTACCTCATATCCCCTTGTACCACATTACAAGTCAGGCAGCCGCCATTTCAGTGGGCCACATGGCATTACTTTTAAATGCGTCACACATATCTAGGCCTTGCATAAACACAAAGACAGGCACATCGCGGATTGACAAATGTGTGCAATAACATTGTTTTTTTTTTACTACCTCAGTGTTGGCTGACTCTGTGCTCGCTGTTCTCATCCATAGGGCACTTGCGCTGGGGCAGGTGAGGAGATGGCAGCATCCTCCGGTGTACAGAGCGCTGGTGGACCTGTCGACAATGGAAGAGAGACATGTAATAGTCACCTACAGACTTGATCGTGCCACAATCCGGGAACTGTGTGCCCAGTTGGAGGCAGACCTGATGTCAGCTATCCGCCATCCCACAGGAATCCCCCTTCTACTGCAGGTCCTGTCAGTACTCCATTTCCTGGCAAGTGGGTCTTTTTAAACAACAGTGGCCATAGAATCAGGGATGTTCCAGCCTATGTTCTCATAGGTGCCATTGATGGGACACATGTGGCCTTGGTCCCCCCGCAGGAGTGAACAGGTCTACAGAAACCGGAAGACCTATCATTCAATGACTGTGCAGATGGTATGTTTGGCCGACCAGTACATCTCCCATGTGAACGCCAAGTTTCCTGGCTCAGTGCATGACGCTTACATTCTGAGGAATAGCAGCATCCCTTATGTCATGGGGCAAGTCCAGAGGCACCGTGTGTGGCTAATAGGTGAGGACAAGGACCCTATGCCCTGTGAATAGTTGTCTGGGTCTTGGGTTGTCCCTAAGGGTTAGTGTGTGTCTAACAGTTGTCCCTCGACATTTGCAGGTGACTCTGGTTACCCAAACCTGTCATGGCTACTGACAAATCCCAGGACAAGGGCAGAGGAATGCTACAACGAGGCACATGGGCAAACTAGGAGACTGATAGAAAGGACCTTTGGTCTCCTGAAGGCCAGGTTCCGGTGCCTTCATATGACAGGTAGTTCTCTGTACTACTCACCAAAGAAGGTGTGCCAGATCATCGTGGCCTGCTGTATGCTGAAGAACTTGGCTTTGCGACGACAGGTGCCTTTTCTGCAGGAGGATGTCCAGAAGGAGGTTTTGTGGCAGCTGTGGAGCCTGTGGACAGTGAAGAAGAGGAGGCAGAAGAAGAGGATATCGACAACAGAAACAACGTGATCCAGCAATACTTCCAGTGAGACACAGGTAAGAAGACATCACTGCCTCCTACATCTGATAAAATTGTTAGACCTATCATATGTCTGTCACTTTCACCCAGTGTATGGACCCTGACCTGCCACTTTGCCTTTCCATTTCACAGATGTGGGTCCCACTGTGTGGCCTCTGCTATGTTACCACATGGACTAGAGCTGTGTGACATAGGTATGTTGACAATACAATGGACATTGCTATTTTCCTCAGTTATTGCAAATACACATTTGTGAAAGCACAGACTGACTCCAGATTGTTTTGTGATTCAAGGGTGTTTATTTAAGTGCAAAATAGTGGAGGGGGTTGTAAAATGGTCAGGGGTCATGGTGGAGGAATGTCCATGGCAGAGTCCAGTTATTTGTCTCACAGGTGCATTGTCCAAAGGGGCATAGGAAGTGGAGCTAGGGCAGTTTAAGGATGGGCAGGGTGACAAAGTGGGACAGAAGGATGACATTCAGGGTGGTCTCATTTCTTGGCGGGGGTCTTGGCATTGTTCTCTGTCTTTGTCCTGGATCTCAGGGACCGTTTGCAGGGTGGTTCTCCATCTGCAGGGGGTGGGGTGCTGGTGTCGTGGTTCTGTGGTGGTGCCTCCTGACCACTAGCGCCGGCAGAGGTGGTGGGCAGTTCATCGTCCAGGCTAGTGTCAGGGGCCCCTTGTTGTGCCACAGTGTCCCTCTTGGTGTTTACAAGGTCCTTCAGCACCCCTACAATGGTGACCAGGGTGGTGTTGATGGACTTGAGTTCCTCCCTGAACCCCAAATACTGTTCCTCCTGCAGCCGCTGGGTCTTCTGAAACTTGGCCAGTACCGTTGCCATCGTCTCCTGGGAAAGATGGTATGCTCCCATGATGTTGGAGAGGTCCTCGTGGAGAGTGGGTTCCCTGGGCCTGTACTCCCCCTGTCGCAAAGCAGACCTCCCAGTTCCCCCGGTTTTCCTGTGCCTCTGTCCCCTGAACCGTGTGCCCACTGCCACTTCCCCCAGGTCCCTGCTGTTCTTGGGTTGGTGGGTTTGCCTTTGTTCCCTGTAGTGGTGGACACACTGCTGCTTCAGAGGTATGGGCCCGCTGGGTGGGTGCTGTGCTGGTGTTTCCTGAGGGGGGAGGCTCTGTGGTGGCTTGTGACTGTGTCAGGGGAACTGACTGTCCCGAGGTCCCAGATGGGCCAGGCTGGTCATCTAGATACAGTTGGACAGAGCTGCTGTCATCACTGTGGGCCGGGGGTGGACATGCCTGGAACCTCCTGTCCGGTGACGTTGGGTAGGGGTCCTGCAGGGGTGTAAAGGCATGATTATTGCATCTATGTGTGCCATCATGTGCAATGGGTGGGTGACCCTGTACCCCAGTGCTTACATTCTTGTATAGGACCTTGTGTGATTGTTTTGGGGTCTGAGTGGGTATCTGTAGTGGACATGCTTTGGTGATGGGTGTCCATGCTTTGTTGTTGCATGCAGGGCTTGGTATTTGGATGGGTGGTTTGTGATAGTGGGACATATATGATGTGTTGGAGTGATGGGGGTGATGGTGGGGGTGGGGGTATGTGATAGCATGCAGGTAGGGTTGGGGATATGGTAGTTAGAATTTGACTTACCGGAGTCCATCCCTCCAGCTACTCCAGCGAGGCCCTCAGGATGCAGTACAGCCAAGAACTGCTCCTCCCATGTTGTTAGTTGTGGGGGAGGAGGTGGGGGTCCGCCGCCAGTCCTCTGAACTGCAATCTGGTGTCTTGAAACCACAGAACGCACCTTCCCCCGTAGGTCATTCCACCTCTTCCTGATGTCATCCCGTGTTCTTCGATCCTGTCCCACTGCGTTGATCCTGTCCACGATTCTGCGCCATGTACAACTCAGTTACCAAATACTGCTTCAAACTGACAGACAGGATAGAGGTAGTGGAGGGGTCTGGGTGGGGGAGGTGGGCTGTGGGTTTCCCTAGGCCAGGGCGAGTGCAGTAGGCTAGGCTCCTCCGTAATGCAGGCCATGTGGCACTCCACCCCACCTCTGTAGAGTGCCAAGTACAGGTATACATGCCCCTGTGTCATCTATGTGTGCAGATGTCCATCATAGCCATGTAGGCCATATCCCAGGAACTGCATCTGTAGAGGCCAAGAGCACGGCGTAGTGCAGGGGGCTGCTGTGTCTGTACTGTCCGCCAACTGTAGCGGCAAGCCATGCACTCAACCTGTCTTTCTTCTGTTTCCCCACCCCTTTTTGTGCTCTCCCTGTTCTTTTGTGCATCAGCATCATCAGTTGGAGGTACAGGGGCACCGGAGCACAAGGGGGCTGCATCCCACATGGCCATGGAGGGCCACACCACGGACTCTGAATACACCAGTGGGACGGAGGGCGAGGAGAGCTTCACGGCGGTCACCGGATCAGCAACCAGCGACACGGACTCGTCCTCCGATGGGAGCTCCCTTGTGGTGGCGGCACTATCTGTGCCCCCCACTTCTACAGGTACAGCCGCCACCCCGCCTACCAGCACCGCCCTCCCAGCAGCCCCTCAGCCTTCGCCCCGTGCCCGCTCATCCAGGAGGGTGGGCATCACCTTCGCCCCAGGCACCTCTGCCCCTGTCACCCCTGCTGCCCTCAGTGAGGAGGCCATTGACCTCCTCAGGTCACTCACTGTTGGGCAGTCTACCATTGCGAATGCCATCCAGGGTGTAGAACACACTAATGCATTCCTGGAGGGCATTCATTCTGGTCAGGCTGCCCATCATCGAACCCTGCAATCTCTGGCCTCAGCAATAATGGCAGCCATTGTCCCTGTGTCTAGCCTCCCCCTCCAACTTCCTCCACCCAGGCCCAATCCCCTGTACCTCAGCCTATCCCAAGCACACCATCAGACCAGCTTGCACACACCTCAACACACAAAGGAAGCTCAGGCAAACATAGGCACCACACATCCCACAGGCACTCACACAAGCATCACCCACATACAGACACAGCAACATCCACTGCCTCCACTGTGTCCCCTCCTCGTCATCTCCCTCCTCCCTCCCAGTGTCGTCTACACTCTCACCTGCATGCACTACCACTACAGCCACTAGGACTCGCACCAGAACACCCAGCACCACACCCCGCTCACCTGCACTCACCACCCCCACTACCATTTACACGTCCCCTGTGTCCTCTCCCAGTGCGTCTGTGACCCCCCCTCCCAAAGTACACAAACGCTGGCACACACACACCCAACATCCTTCCACCTCACAACAGCCTCCAGAAAATGCACCTGCACGCAAAGCATCAAAAGTTACACCTCCTACAACCACCTCCTCTTCCTCCACTCCCAGACCCCCTACAGCTACCCGTCCCAGTGTTCGTCAGAAACTTTTCCTGAGCAACCTTGACCTCTGTCCCACCACTCCCCCCCTCCAATTCATAGGTCCCGTACTAGCACGTCAGCCAAAAAAAGTCCGGTACCAGTGGTGCCTGTTAGAGGTATGTGGAGTGCACCGGGCACCAGGGCAGCCAGTGTGACACGGAGCCAAAGCACTGCCAGTCCACCCCCTGTAAAGCACCAGACAGTGCCCGACGGGAGAGGGTGAAGACTCCTGCCGGTAAAGCCGCTCACAAGGGTCCCGGGGGGAGTGCCGAGTCAGCTGTGACTCCTCCCAAGGTGGGGAACGGGCAGAAGAAGTTGCCAAAGTCTGGGAAGAGCAGCACCGCAGAGAAGGCCGCCATCCTCCCCGCTGCCCAGGACGCCACCGCCAGCCCCATCGTCACTGGTCCGGAGACCATCGCCAGAGTCAGTGCCCAGGAGGGCAGCACAGTCATCACTGGTCCGTAGACTACCGCCAGAGTCAGTGCCCAGGAGGGCAGCACAGTCGTCACTGGTCCAGAGATCAGTGCCCAGGAGGGCAGCACAATCGTCACTGGTCCAGAGACCACCACCAGAGTCAGTGCCCTGGAGGGCAGCACAGTCGTCACTGGTCCGGAGACCACCGCCAGAGTCAGTGCCCTGGAGGGCAGCACAGTCGTCACTGGTCCGGAGACCACCGCCAGAGTCAGTGCCCAGGAGGGCCCCGGCAGCCACAGCCCCGCTGGGCAATGAGGGACCGCCATGGCACACACCGCTGCACAGGTCAGAGACAGCAAAGTCAAGCCCCTCTGAACAGGGCAAGCACCGCTGAACAGGGCAAAGACCGCCATGGCAAGCACCGCTGAACAGGGCAAAGACCGCCATGGCAAGCACCGCTGAACAGGGCAAGCACCGCTGAACAGGGCAAAGACCTCCAAGTCAAGCACCGCTGAACAGGGCAAAGACCGCCATGGCAAGCACCGCTGAACAGGGCAAGCACCGCTGAACAGGGCAAAGGCGGCCAAGTCAAGCACCGCTGAACAGGGCAAAGACCGCCACGGCAAGCACCACTGAACAGGGCAAGCACCGCTGAACAGGGCAAAGACCACCATGGCAAGCACCGCTGAACAGGGCAAGCACCGCTGAACAGGGCAAGCACCGCCAACTCAAGCATCGTTAGCCCATGTGCGGCAGGGGCAGTGACGGAACTGGGACCGTCACGGGGAGCGTGATACACTCTGGGCACCAGTCCCCCTCCAGAACCAGTGGAGAACAGCATCCACTACCTGAGTCCTTAACAGGATGAAGCACTGTGGGCACCAGTCCCCCACCAGAACCAGTGGAGAACAGCATCCACTACCTGAGTCCTTAACAGGATGAAGCACTCTGGGCACCAGTCCCCCTCCAGAACCAGTGGAGAACAGCATCCACTACCTGAGTCCTTAACAGGATGAAGCACTGTGGGCACCAGTCCCCCACCAGAACCAGTGGAGAACAGCATCCACTACCTGAGTCCTTAACAGGATGAAGCACTCTGGGCACCAGTCCCCCTCCAGAACCAGTGGAGAACAGCATCCACTACCTGAGTCCTTAACAGGATGAAGCACTCTGGGCACCAGTCCCCCTCCAGAACCAATGGAGACTGTTATAAACAAGAGAGTCTGTGGCTTTGCACTCCCCAGGATGGTACAGTGAGAAAACCACCCACTGCAAAGACTTGTGAGACTGTGGCTTTGCACTCCCCAGGATGGTACAGTGGGCAAACCACCCACTGCTAAGACTTGTGAGACTGTGGCTTTGCACTCCCCAGGATGCTACAGTGGGCAAACCACCCACTGCAAAGACTTGTGAGACCGTGGCTTTGCACTCCCCAGGATGGTACAGTGGGCAAACCACCCACTCCAATGACTTGTGAGACCGTGGCTTTGCACTCCCCATTATGGTACAGTGGGCAAACCACCCACTGCAAAGACTTGTGAGACTGTGGCTTTGCACTCCCCAGGATACATCAATGGGCATGGATCCCCGTCGTGGATCTGGCGTGGTGCTGTCATCCGGCTGAGGTGCCCCCCTGTCCCTTCCCCCTGAGGTGCCTTTTGTATTTCTATCTGATGCCCCTGCAGTGTTCTCTCCGTTTCTGGACAGGTATTGTGTGTGGGCCTCGCCCATGGATTTTGGGCCCAGTGGTCCACGGACATTGAAATGTGCATACCTGCACTACTAATCGTGATTTATATATTTGGAATGTGGATATATTTATGTATATATGAGCTTACTGTATTTTGATACATTACAATGGTTGTACTGAATTCCCTTTTGTCTTTGCATTCTTCCAGGGGGATTGGGGGTTGTTCCTGTGATGTTTGGAAATGCATTGGTGTGTGTGTTGTAGTGTGAAAGGGTCGGGGTGGGGGTGTTGCGTGTGTGTGTCCCTGACTTTTGCCTCCCCCCTCCCCTATGTCGTAGGTGCAGTACTCACCGTTGTCTTCAGCGCCGCTGTTGCTGATGTTCGTAGAGGAGCAGGAACACTATTGCAGGGAGTATTTGAGGTTCCGGCTCCATGGTGCCCTCCTTCCTCGTGGAGTGTGTTAAGGTGAGCGTTTTCCCATTGCAAAAGCTGTTTCCGCTGTGTTTTTATCCACGGTGAATCCGCCCCGGAAAAGGTGGCGGATTGGCCTGTTGTAATACTGTGGGCGGTACTTTGTCTTCCGCCTGTCTGTTGGCGGTGACCGCCACACTGCTTGTCTGTACCGCCGTGGCGGTTGAAATGTTAAAGTGGCTGTCTATGTTGGCGGTTTCGACCACGGTCAAAATTCTCTTTTTTGTTCCGCCGGCCTGTTTGCAGTATTACCGCCGCTTTAACACCGTCCGCCAGGGTTGTAATGACCCCCAGGGTGTTTTCTTGTTTCTGACCTATATAGTATTTGATACACACACTCACTCAGTGTATCATGTAAGTACTCATAGAACTCTACATACATCACTTATACATTCATTTACTCATTTACTCACTCATTAATACAGATATACTCACTCAGTCACACATACACCATTCATACTGTCATTAAGTCATCCACACATCACTATTATACCCATTCAGTCTCATACCAGTTATGCAGTCACATACTCATCCACTTACTTAGCCATTCAGTAACAAATATACCCTATCACTCACTCTACTCTTACACCCACTTGCTCACTTAAACAACCACTTACCCACTCAGTCATTCATGCATACAAACACTGATGCATGCTTTTACTCACAGATACAGGCACTTATGCAACCAGTCGCTCACAGGTATACACACTCATACACACACTCATACGCTCACTGCCTCAACTATAGAGTCACTCATGCACCTATTCTCTCACTCATTCACTCACTCACTCATTCACCCACTGAGTCATACATACAGCCAGTAATAAACCCACTGGCAGACTTTTAATTAGCAACGTATGCACCCAGTCATTCACACATAGAGGAATTCATGCACCTTCTCACTCACCTATGCTCCCATTTACATACCCAGTCACACACCTATCCACCCACTCATACACCCAGTCACTCACACATATGCCACTGATGCACTGTATCACTCATCCATACACCGAGTTATGCACCCACTCACTCACCAATACAGCCACTCATGCATCCAGTCACTCACCCATAAAGCTCTCATGTACATATTCACTTGCCCACACAGCCACTCAAGCACCCAATCAGTTATCCATACAGCCACTCACACACCCATTTACTCACCCTCATGCACCCAGTTGATCACCCATACAGTCACTAATGCACCAGTTCTCTCAACCATACAATCACTCATGCACCCTATCTGTCATCCATACATCCACTTATGCACCCACTCATTCAGCCTTACAGCCACTTATACATCCACTCAGTCTCTCATACAGCCACCCATGGACCCATTCACTCACCCATACATTCACTCACGCACCTAATCACTCACCCATACAGCCACTCACACATCAAGTCACTTTCCCATACAGCCATTCATGCACCGATTGATTCGCCCATACAGCCACTCATGCATCCAGTCACTCAGCTAAACAGCCACTCACACCCTTCATCACTCATGCATACAGACCCTCATGCACCCACTCACCCATACAGCCACACATATAAGGTCACTCACTGAAACAGCCACTGATGTACCCAGTCACACACCCATACAGTCACTTGCTCACGTGTTCCCATTCACTCATGCGTACAGGCATTCATGCATCCTATCACTCACTCATACAGTCACTTACATAAAAATTCAGTCTCTCACCAAAACAACCACTCGTGTACCCAGTCACTAACCTATACAGCCACTTGCGCATCCAGTTTTTCACACATATAGTAACTCATGCACTGTCACTCACACATAGAGTAATTCACGCACCCAGTCACACATGCATACAGTGACTCACCCAAACATTCCTAATCACTCACCTATTGTCACTCACACACCGATTCACTCAGCCATACAGCCACTCAGCCACTCACGCACCCAGTCGCTCATGCAGTCACTTAGGCACTCATGCACCCACTCACTCACCCATACAGTCACTCACAGACCCATTCACTCAGCCATAAAGCAAAACTCATACATGCAGTTACTCATGCACCTAGTCACTAACCCATAGAGCCACTCATGCATTCTATCACTTTTCCATACAGCCTCTCATGCACCCATGCAGTCACACATACAGGTAGTCATGCATTCATTCAGCCACTCACTCATCTACAGTGACTCATGCACCCACTCAATCACCTATACATTTACTTACACACCC
This sequence comes from Pleurodeles waltl, assembly GCF_031143425.1. Classification (NCBI taxonomy): domain Eukaryota; kingdom Metazoa; phylum Chordata; class Amphibia; order Caudata; family Salamandridae; genus Pleurodeles; species Pleurodeles waltl. The sequence goes on from NC_090444.1 coordinate 47,314,538, forward strand.
GTTCACCTATCTACACAAACATACACCTATACAGCCACCTACATAACCAGTCACTCATGCATACAGGCATTCATGCACCCTATCACTAACTCATACAGTTCACTCACATACCAATTAAGTCACACACAGACTCATACATGCACTCATTCACTCACCTATACAGCCATTCATGCATCTAGTCACTTACCCAAACTACCACTTATGTGCCCAGTCACTTACCCATAGTTACTCACGCACCCATTCACTCAGCCATACAGCCACTCATGCATCCAGTCACTAACAAATACAGCCTGTCACACACCCAGTGACTCAACCACACAGCCACTTATGCAAACAGTGACTCACCCAGTCACTGACGTACCCATACACCCATACAATCACTCATACACCCATTCACAAAGCCATACAGCCACTCATTCACCCAGTCACTCATGCATACAAGCACTCATGCACCCACTTACTCACCAATGCAGTCACTCACACAGCCATTCACTCACTCATACACTAATTCACATGGTGATTCACTAACCCATACAGCCACTCATACACCCATTCACGCACCCATACGGTCTCCCATGCATCCTATCACTCACCCATACAGCCACCAATGCACCCATTCACTGACCTATACAGCCACTTACACAGCTAGTCACTCATTCATACACGCATTCATACACTCTATAACTTACTCAGACAGCCATCACGCACCCATACAACAACGCACAAAACCAGTGAGTCAGGCATATAACCACTTGTGCACCCACTCACTCACCCATACAGACTCTTATGCACCCTTATCACTCACATGTACAGCCACTCATAAGCCCAATCACTGTTTCCATCAAACATATAAAAAATGTTTTTCCTTTTTTTACACAGATTGTTTTTCTAAACTCTTTAATTTTTTTGTGTTTCCCAACATGCTACACAGCAAAGAGAACTAATCTTTCAGGAGCAAAAAAATACCAACACTTATGACTCTTGATACTATTAATGATGGTTACAATGAACTGCTCTCTAGCACTCAATATGGCCTGATGTTTTAGGCAGTGTTTCCCCACAGTGCAATTTCGGGAAAAGTTACTGGTGGTGGAGTAGGAAGGAGACGTATGGAAGATGTTCCAGGTTGGGAAGCAGGGTCTGTGGATGTTACTTCCGTCAGATCTCTTTGTAGTGGTGCACGTGCAAGACATGCACTGTGCATGCTTTATAGATGCTTCATCATAGATTAAGTTCCACATGAGTACTTCCGTTCGGTTCCCCGAGACAGAATTTTATTACACAAGGTGCATATTACCTTTCTTGCCTTCACCTTCTTCTCCCCCTCTGGTATCTCAAAAAGGTCCAGTAAATACTTTCCTTTCTTAGGAGGTTCTTCATCTTCAGAATGTTCACTAGGAAGATCCTCATTTGGAAGTGCAGCTGTTGCCTTCTTCTTTCCTTGACAAAAGCTAAACCCCAAATGAAAAAAAGACAAAAGTGCAGCAGAAAATACAGGTCTGTGCCTATACAAACACACTCAAAGGATGACTAAAAGAGGTGGGGCTCTCTTCTGGAAATAAGGGAAAGATGTTCAACCAATCAAATCATGTTTATGTGAGTCACATTGTCGTCGAAATGTCATCACGTACATACCAAGCCTCAATCGCAGTTTCAAAAAATAAATATGAAGGTGTTCTAAAGGTTGTGTTTGTGCACTAACACCAGTTTTACAATTTTAATAGAAAATATCTGACTTCAGATTACATGTCAATGCTGCATCTATATAGTATTTTTTAATGTTAAAGTTACATATGCGTCGCGTTGTCACTGCGACCCTAGAAATACGTCTAGGCAGGCGTCATGTATGCATCGTGACTCCCCAGAAAGTATTAAAACCACTAGTAAAATACATTTTTCAATCAAATATATGTTTTTTAATAGTTAATAAAAGATTATGTGAATCTAATCTGAAGTCAGGACATGCACATATATATATATATATATATATATATATATATATATATATATATATATATATATATATATATATGTATTTGAAGAGCTACTATTTGCGACGGGGACGTGACTCCAACATATATTTTTTGTTTAAAATTACAGGTATGTTGTTGTTATATACATTGTATATCTTTCATAAATAAAAATAGAAACATCATTTACTAAAATATAAAATGTAATACATAGTATTCATAAACAATTTTTTTTTAAAAACAGCATTTTTTTTAAACATTAGAAGGTTACACAGACATTATGGTTTGCAAATACAATTGAAAATATAGAAATTCGCTTGCAAGAGGAAATTTTATAGAGTTGTTTTAGTTAGAAATGGAAGTCAAAAAACCTTTATAATTCACAAAAAGAAACAGTGCTTTAAGGGATATTTTTGTTAAGAAATACATTTTGAAAAAAGTCAAGAAAGAACTATGGAGTGTGATTATAGGGTTTGGGTGCAATGTCTGTGTTAGAAATGGGGTCTTTGGTTGGCAGTCAGGTTACCCTGTGTCCAAGCACGGACCCTCTCTCTTGTCAGGGTAAGTCACACACAATGCAACTTATCCTGTGCCCACCTTCTGGTAGCTTGGCACTGAACAGTCAGGCTTAACTTAGGAGGCAATGTGTAAAGTATTTGTGCAATACATCATCCAATAACACAGTATAAACACCACAAAAATACACCACACAGGTTTAGAAAAAATATAGGATATTTATTTGATTAAATGCAGGTCAAAGCAATCAAGATTTGAAATATCACTTTAGAAAATGATAAAAAGAATATTTAGGGGGTCATTACAACCCTGGTGGATGGCGGAGAACTGGCGGTAAGACCGCCAACAGGCTGGCGGTCTTACCTTGGTGTATTATGACCATGACGGTTACCGCCATGGTCAACCGCCAGTTCTCCGTCCCGCCCGCCAGGACGGAGACGACCCCCGGGCTGGAGACCTGGGTCTCCAGCCCGGCGGCCGTCAGTATACCGCCGGCGGTATTTGGACCCGGCTTACCGCTGTGGATTTCCAGCGGTTTCAACCGCCATGAAATCCATGGCGGTAAGCACTATCAGTGCCAGGGAATTCCTTCCCTGGCACTGATAGGGGTCTCCCCCACCTCCCATCCCGACTCCCTCCCCTACACCCCCCACCACCCCTGCCACCTCACACAGGTGGCAGGGCCCCCCTCTCCACCCCGACCCCCAACATAACATTACACACACCCGACATGCATGCAGGCACCACCAACACACACACGCACACACCCCGACATACATGCCTACATCCACACACACAGTCATACAAGCACACCCACAAATTTAAACATACACGCACACATCCATACAGACATACCCACAGCCATACACGCACTCATTCCCATACACACAACACCCCCGCAAGCATACACGCACTCACCCCCCCTCTACATACACACACGCACACCCCCATGCACGCACACAACACACACACCCCCCGCCCTCCTCCCCTAACGGACGATCGACTTACCTGGTCCGTCGATCCTCCGGGAGGGGACGGGAGCCACGGGGGCAGCTCCGCCGACACCACACCGCCAACAGAACACCGCCACAGCGAATCACAGAATGTGATTAGCTGGGCGGTGTTCTGTTGGCGTGGCGGTGGAGGTGGAGCAACCTCCACTTCCCTGCCGCCCGCTAGTATGGCTGTTGGCGGCTCTCCGTCGGAATAATGAAGGAGAGCAGCCAACAGTCATAATACGCCAAGCGGCAAACCGCCTGCATTGGCGGTCCCTCGGCGGTCTTGCAAAAAGACCGCCGAGGTCGTAATGACCCCCTTAGTTCTTAAAAAGAAATAAGTGTCTCTTGCAAGCATAAAGTACCTGGTTTACGCCCAAATTATCTGCAAAGAACTGCAGAGGAGGAGGCACCCACAGACAATGCATTGGTGTTTTTCCACGCAGCGAGGGCTTTATGTCGCTTTCCGGTGCGCAGGCTTGAATCCTCTTCGAGTTGTGGGATATTCGGATGTCCCGGGGATGATGCAGAGAAATCCTGGGCGTGCAGGACGAAGCCACAGGAGCTGAGTCGATCGGGGAGCGATGCGGGGAAATTTCTGTTGCACGGCTGGCGCTGCATCAATTCCTCCTCGCAGGAAGTCAGGCTGCATCGTCACGGCTCTGCAATGCGTTGATCCAGTGGCCCGGGCATCGAAGTTCTGGTTGCAAAGCTGGCGCTGCGTCAATCTCCACTCGGGGAGCCGGGCTGCGTCATCCCGGTTCGGCGCGCAGTGATTTTCTCACTGCGGTGCACGCTGTGCATCGATTTCTGGCAGGCTTGTGTCAATTTTTGCCACACAAGGAGTTCTTTGCAGAGATGAAGTCTTTTTGGCCCTGAGACTTCAAGAAACAGGAGGCAAGCTCAATCCAAGCCCTTGGAGAGCACTTCTCAGCAGAGCCAGAGGGCAGCAAGGCAGCAGGGCGACAGCAAGGCAGCAGTCCTTTACAGAAAAGCAGTCAGGTGAGTCCTTTGGGCAGCCAGGCAAGGGCAAGTATCCACACAAAAAAAAACAGTTTTAATCTAACGAAAGAGTAATGGTGAGAAGTTTTAGATTTTAAAAATGACCAACCAATTGTGGCGAAACCCTTGGACAAAGGGGGCAATATTGTCTTACAGACTAAGGAACAATACTTGAGAGAAGCATTGCGACAACTTGGGAATACTACTTGTTATCAACCAATTAAAAGGGAACAGTATTTAGCGAGTATTCAGAATTTGTATGATCTTTTGGTAAGATGGAGTAATCGGGGGACTCTAGATGACAAAGAGTACCATTTTCTAAGCCTTGATTACCCACATATTCCAAACTTCTATCATTTGCCACATAGGACCACAAAATGCCAGGGTACCCCCAGGGCACATAACTGTTTCATCCAAGGGGAGTCTCATGGAAAAAGCATCGATTTTTAGGAATTTCTTTTTGGTCCCCTTTGTCAAGGATTTGATTTCCTATGTCATAGATAGTACTGATTTTATGAGAATTATTAATGACATTGAGTGGAAAGAGATTCTTTTGTTTATCATTTTAGACATAAGTCTGTACACATGAATTTCAGACGAACAGGGGTTGAAAGAAGTAGAATGTTTCCTGAAGAGTAAACCATTGAAGTTTTATGAACACAATAACATGATTTTGGACAGGGTACAAATCCTAAAAAACAGAAGTGGGGGGACTAACCAAATTAGGCAGTATGCAGGTGCCACTGTGGTGCTTGACATCACAGAGCAGCATCACAGCATCACAGGAAGTGACATCACAGCCTATAGTCTCACAGAAAGTGATATCACAAGAAGTGACATGAAATTCTAACTCTTCACACACGTTTAACAGGTCTATCATGAGTAGTAGTATTAGTAAATACTTTATTTGGGCTATGAAGCCATAAAAGTGCATATAGTAATAAATAACAAAATACATTAAAATCTTGTTCATACTAAGATCAATAAAAATTTGTATAATTTGCCATGTCGAATATTTGCAACAACAGTCAACCCAAAATAAATTCAGCAATCACTTGGGATATACCAAAGTTGTTGTTAGATTGTGTCTATTTGGGCCTGCATAATTACTGGGTCTTTTGACTACTAGTTCAGTCTCAATTTGCAAATAACGAGAAACTGCAGATAATGTACATACGAAACTCATTTAAAATTAAAAAACGTTACCATGCTGATATTTACATCAGGCGACCCACAATAAGTTCAACAATCACATAAAATGCTACACCAGAGTCAAAATTAGAATTGTATCTGTTTGGGTCCACATGCTTACTCTGTATTTTAAGTAGCGATTCTCATTCTCAGTCTCCAAGCCCAGTGCAAATAGCAAGAAACTGCAAACACGATTGTTTCTTGGGTTTCACTTTTTAGGATTTGTAACATTATCTTGTATTGTCACATACCCATTAATTTGCGTAGTGGCATTATCCATTTTTTCCGCACTTGGGCGTATTGTGGACAAAAAAGAAAAAATGAGGCTCAGATTTATTGAGCAAAAAGCAGTGTGGGCAGGAAGATTAGTTGCTGAATTGTTTTCCCAAACTTGCAGTGAAGGACTTTAGGGGAAGAACCCCACATCTGAACTAAATATGTAGTTGTTTAGCTTGGAGGGGAGTGATTCTGTCAACATGTGGCTCAAATTTGGGAATACACTTATATAACAAAAATTGCACAGTTATACTCCCATTTTTCTGATCACCCAGGCTCTTAACACAGTGTGAGCCCAATATTCTTTTTTCAATTACTGCACAGTGTCTTTCCCCATTGACCAAGGCCTGCTCCGCAATTCCTCCATTTTTAACATATCCATTAATTGTTTTACATGTTTTAGCCAGGGTATGCGTACTTGTGAGTCTACGGATACCAATTTCCCAGCGATTTCCTATATGGGAAGGATCCCTCAGATGACCACAATTTTACCCAATAAATAAGGGGTCTCAAAGCAGTCAAATGTTGATTCCTATTTAGGGGAGGTCATAAATTACTGGTAGAAGGGGTACACTCATTAGGAGATCTAGCAAAGCCCTGACAAACATTTTCTGTGACAATAGTGTTACGTTTGCATAGCCCAAATCTCAGCCCCATATGTGGCTGCTGACACAGCAGCGGCCCCATAAACTTTTAGAACCGGCGAGACCGAGGCCTCCCCAGTAGCTTTATATCTTCTCCATACAGTCATTGCCCTCTGAAATATGATAGACTTACTTTTGTCTAGTTGAGGTCCCTAGTGCATGTTATCCGCCGGCCTTACCCCCAGGTAGTCAAAATGTTTGACTTGTTCAAGTGGAGCTCCACAAATTATCGGCTTCTTTCTGGAGGACCAATGTGGGTTGATCGTCATAAACTTGTACTTTGATGGATTTCATTCTAAACCTCTTTCATGGCAGAAAGCAGCAAAGGTATCCAGCTCACTTTGTAGTCCCATAGGGGATCTTGATATTAAAAGTGTATCATCCACAAACATAAGGAGTGGAACAGATACCCCAGCACTTTTAGGCGCCTACATTGTAACAGCCTTTTCACTGCACCATTTATGTACAGGCTAAACAATGTTGGCGCAAGCACACACCCTTGTCTAATGCCTCACCTAATGAGGATTTTAGATGTAAGGTCCCCTCCTCTGCTGCATCTGACTTTTGCATATATATCTTGGTGCCATGCTCTCAGGATCCACAGGAGATCACCAGGAATTCCATATGCTTCCAAAACTTTCCAGAAAGTGTCTCTCAGTACAGATCAAATGTGCATTATGAGATTTAACAAATGAAATTTTGTTTGTGGGTTGTGCCAAAAACGTGACTCAACCCAGACGTATAATGTGAGCCTCAGTTTATACTTTTTTTTTAAAACTCTGCCACAAAGAAGTTGTCAACAAGGAGCAACGTAGCAGTACATCTATTTTGCGTCGCTACTAGCAAAGTCTGCATTTCAAAATATCTTATGAGGTTAAGGCACATGTTGCAGAGATCTTTGTATATCCTGTAAATCTGTAACGATAAGATAACTTTGGAGGGCAACACATTTGTTTGAGAGACCTATGTTTTTTCTAGTCCCAGTTTTGAGTCAAAGTAGTGTAGGGGATTAATGCGTCTCCTGAAAAACAGATCATCTAACATGCAGATTTCAGATTTTAATTTTATGTAGCTAGGTAAGTGAGTCACTGCTTTTAACACAGACATCCTTTTGTTACTCACAGTTTGTACATTGTAATCCTTCTAATATAGCACAGCAAGCTAGGACAGAAATTTGGCTCCCACACCTTATAACCCTCACTCTCTTATGTAACACATCTTGTACATTGATTTACAAATTTACAGGATTTATTTTCAATGTATGATGTGTATGTGTGATGTAAAGCACTCTGACACCCTGCATTGGGATGGGTAGCACTATTAAAGAAATAAAACAAAATAGTGGTCAAATTGTTATTTGTGTAAATCCTGGAACAGACCAACACATCTAACATTTCTCTTATACAGAGGGATTGAACACCATAAAAAGCATGCCTCTCCTAAATATTTGTGAAGTGATAACAACAAGCTGTGTACCATTGTTTCCCCTCCCTTGTATTTGCATCTTTGTGCAGACACTGCTGAATGTGTCCCATTGTCCAAAAAGTATACCAAGACATTTTCAGTATATTTCTGTAGGGCCCACTCCTTCCACGATGAACAGTGTCCACCTTATGAAAATAGTGAGTGGATGTTGTGTACCTCCCGACTTGTGCTCTGACTGTGGATTCGATTTTGTTTTGCCTGAACCATAACATATTTCTCTTTGCAGGACAGTTGTACCAGCAAAAAACGGGGACTGCGATGGGCAAGTGCTTCATCCCCAGCTATCCAAATTTATTGGTTGGCTGGTGGGAAAAGCATGTGGCCTGGGCATAGGAGAATGACCCATGGAAAGAGAATGTTGCCCTTTAGGTGCGTTACATAGATTATTTTTTTTAAGTGTGGAGGGACACCAGAGAGGAGGTGGAAGTTATATTGATAAACTCAATTGGAACTCTATGAATCTCCAATTCTCTAGCCTAATAAGCGACACAGCTGTACCCTTTCTGGACCTACGGGTATACGTACAAGATAGTTGATTAAATACGACTCAATACAGGAAGCTCGCTGCAAACTATTCCATTCTACATGCTAAAAGCCAGCACCCCCATAACTTGATCAATAGTATACCTTTCGGGGAATTCTTGCATGTGAGGCACAACTACTGCTCAAAAGAAAAGACAATGTCTAGGCTCCAGGCACGGGGCTCTTCTAACATAGTTCTGAGCCAAGAATTGGAAAGAGTACAAACATTGGACAGGCAACGACTATTGAGGCAACATTCCACAGATAGAGGCCGGGAAGAGGAGGCAGTGAGGTTGATTATGGGTTTATCAACTGGTTCCACTCATTTTTATAATATTTTGAAGAGCCATTGGAAGACCCTACAGACAGACCAGATAATAGGCATCATTCTACCAGTATCACCTAAGGTGATCTACAGGAGGAGTACCTCATTGAAAGACATGTTGGACCATAGCCACTTTGTTGGCACTAGGATTGTGAAACCGAGAAGTACAAGATTTTTCCCCTGTATGAGCTGTAAAGCATGTAAATACAGCAGTGCAGTGAAGAATTATGAAGTGCCAGGAAGAAGGTTGAGAAAACCCATCATTAAATTGTTAAATTGAATTTCTATTGTTTAATTTACCCTTGTGGCATGAAATATGTGGGAAGAGAATCCTTCAACACGTGTGCCATTATAAATGTGGACCTGGAATATCCGGAGGCCTGACACTTTCAGATAAAGTGCAACAGCAATATGAACATTTTAGAAGTCTTTGGTGTAGACCTAGTTCCAAGAGAGGACCCCTAGGGGGCTAAACAGTGATGATGAGGAGATGTGGACGCCTTTGAACCGATCTATAAATTACAAATGTTTCCTTGACCTTTGCCCATCCAGGGCAGTATAATTTCCCTTGATGTTATCAGTGGATTTAATGTGTTTAATTTATTGATTTTTTATTATGAATGTTTTGAGAATTACAGCTTAATGAAATTATAAATAACTAGGGGAAACAATAGAAATTGTTGCTTATTACAAGTGGACAGTGATCAGTGGAGCAGGATGTAATCAACCATGATATTTACCCAGTGATGTTTGAAAATTGTTTTATTTAATTTTTATTTGGTGTTATAATGCCACAATATTTTGACAGGGAGCATGGTTTCATGACAAGATTGGTTGTGCAGCATGGGTACATATCATAGTATCACAGTAGTTGTTTTCGGTAGCCTGAGGCTATTATGACAAGTACATCCTCACTCTTGATTAAATTAACGTGCTGCTTGATGGTGGGTAAACTAGAATGAAGATCATTTCTCTGTGAGTTTGCAAATCCTTTGGTGAGAAACGCATATAGGGGGAGTCGGTCCTCATGTACGCGGCACCCTCTGTGATTGTGGAGCGGCGGCTTTGGAGGAAATCTTGGAAACAAATTTCTGTATAAACCAAAGGTCGAAGATAAGTTATTGTTAGGAAAGTGTAATTTATTATTCCTGTACAAAATCAATTTAAACCATACATACCTTAGAAATTAAAATGTTATAGTTATAACTTGAACTTCACCCCCGACCAAATCAGAGTGTTGTGAAATCAAAAAGCTGCCAAAACTATAACTGGGCCCTCTACCATGCATACTCTCTCATAAATTATGTCATAAATGTTATAAATGGAATGATTTAATATGCTACAAGTGAAGTCATTTTTATCTTCTTAAATTTTTTGTATTGTGCTTTTATGGTACATTTCTACCGAAATAAAGCGAATGATGATGATGATGAAGTAATAATAAATTATATGAGCAGTGCATGGTGAAGGCACAAGTTAAAGTTGATTTGGTCTGCCTAGTGTGTTTACATCATTACACAAAGGTAAAACATTTTGGCTGAGGTGGGAATTATACCTTGAGCCCTTAACCTAAAATTATACTGTTCTGATTTGTTACTAACCCGGGAGGTAATGTAAATTTATTTTTGTGTGTATATTTCTCTTTCTCTTCCTGAGTAAGATCCAGTACATATTCTAACATCTTGACCTTTCTGACCTTCCACACCAAGACAATACAATAACAAAATATACTATTGCTCTAGTCTAGTAGTTCCCAACCTTTTGACTTCTGTGGACCCCCACTTTATCATTACTGGAACCCGGGGACCCCCACTGAATCATTATCGGAATCTGTGGACCCCCCCACTAAGTCATTACTGAAAGCTTGGGACTTATCTTGTTAATTTTATTTAATTTACTAAGCAGTCGCAGACCCCCTAAGGATGCTTCGCGGACCCCGGGGATCCCTGGACCACAGGTTGGAAACCACTGCTCCAGACTTAAATTTGCCCCACACACTCTAGCACGGTTTCCAAGTAGATTTGTTCAACTTATTTCACTGCAACATTGGTTTGCTGTGTGTAGGCAAGAAAAGAGGGGGTGGTGTTACATTCTGCATGCTCAAAACATTTCACCAAACAACGTGTTATGCTGTAATTCTAAAACAGTATAAGAACATGGTTAATGCCAGTTGCTTGCTCCCTCACCAGTTTACAGATTAATCATTTGCCTTTGACACTGTGAAGGTTCATATAATGAGAATGTGCCTTTCACTGATCTCCTAATAAGCTGAGAAGTTGAACCCAAAAATAACGGTTGTTTTGATATATATAATAATATCACTGGTCTTGCCCTCTGATAGACTGACTAGAGGAATTCATTTGGGTGTACCAATCACTGACCTTCTGACAGACTAGTGCCTGCCTGATAATGTAGTGATAGTACTGAGCCCATCTATCCAAAAATGTGTTTCCAGTGTTGTTATATCACGTCACCACATTGTAATGTGAGGATAGCGCCAATAGTAAACCTGATTTGAGGCAGGAGCTCTTTATTATAGGCTCCTTAAGGATCCAGGTGTTCTTACCAACTCTCTCGCCAAGTCAAACCAGACCATTCTGTATCAGACGCTAACATTCCAGACCGAACAAGGCATTTTATAATTAAAGGGCACATAAAAAAATGCTATCACTTCATTTTTTTACTTAGCTATGTAGAACTTTAAATATAGTTTTCATCTACTCCTGGACAAGATATTACCCATCAGAGTGAAATAGATCCTGTAACTGAACTTAGAGCGAACAGTGGGGCACTACCTCGGTAATATCAGGAATCCTCATCCTCAACCATTCAAAAACCCCTCTTTTTATAAACAACCAACACTACTGCTTTCATTACATCCAACCACAATATACCTTAGTGGCATCTATCTACCATGATACGCATATTTTTTCTTTAAACAATGAAATAAAGTTGGCAGTGGGTTGAATTGGAAAAATGCACCTATCCCCTATCACCTACAAAATCAAAAAAGCATTTAAACATATTGTTATACTCGCATGTGTGCACTCATCACAACACCTACTGCCAGAGTGCTGTCCCAAAGGGGACCATGGATAATAAATACTTCAGTAGTGCACCACTTTTGTATATATAAAATAAAGTCCAATTACTAAATGTCGTCACATTGTTGTCTTCACTTTAATCTTAGGCACGATCAAAAGAAACATCAGCCAATGCGTTTCGTCCTCAAGAATAGGACTTCTTCAGGGCTGTAATACAACAGAAACAGTACCCTAAGGGGCATATTTATACTCTGTTTGTGCCAAGTGTACGTCAAACATTTTGACGCACATTCAGCGCAAACCATGCACCATATTTAAACTTTGACGCCCGAGCCCGCAGACGTCAAAATTCCTCCGTGTGCATCACTTTTTGGATGCGGGAAACTTCCTTGCGTTAATGACATGCAAGGTAGCCGTTCCCGCCCAAAAAATGACTTAAAGGCCTGTGTGCCTTATTTATACTCCAGCGTCATTTTGACCATGCAAGGAGCCCAGAGGTGCCCTTCCCTACCCCCAGGAACACCCCCTGCCGCCCCTCGCCCACCCTTGGAGAACACCCCTGGATGGGGGGACCCATCCCATGTAAGTACAGGTAAGTTGAGGTAAGTATTTATTGTTATTTTTTTAAAGTGGCATAGGAGGGCCTAATTTGGGCCCCCCTACATGCCACTGTGCCCAATGACCATACCCAGGGGACAAAAGTTCCCTGGGCATGGCCATTGGGCAAGGGGGCATGACTCCTGTCTATGCTAAGACAGGAGTCATTTCAATGGGGGTTGTGCGACAAACAATGGCGCAAGTCTGGTTTGAGGCATGATTTGTGCCTCAAACCTGACTTGCACCATTTTTTGACACACAACCCCCATTTTCCCCCACGCCCACGCTGCCTGGTTTCTGTCATTTTTTTTTTACTCTGACAAGTCCGCAGCGCCGGCTAACGTAATTCCTTAAATAAGGCACCCGCATGGCGTGTAGGAATGGCGGTAGGCAGCGGTAACATTTTTGGCGCAAACCAGAGCCAGCGCCGGTTTGCATCCAAAAGTATAAATATGGGCCTAAGTGTATTAAAGAAAAAGAAAAAAACTCGTACATATCATAAATAAAAACATGAGATTTTTAATAATAACTAATAAACATAGTCAAAGAACAAAACATTCAGACAAGGGACCCCAACACCAAATTGCTACAATTTTAAAGACACACATATTAAATATATAAAATACATATATTGATACACTTGATGCTTATACATTTATGCATACATATACAAAATATGACCAACAAATTGACAAAAAAGATGTCAGACAAAATAAACACAAACAAAAAAAAAATAACCAACATATTGAAATCAGACATACCATAACTGTATACCAAGCAACAAATATGTACTGATTAAAAACATTGAACAACCATACACTGCTGTTCTGTACCTCCTAAACTGTCATTACCACAAATATAATTGTTATAGGAAGTGATAATAATACAAATTCCAAACCTAACAAAGTGTAACTATAATGTGACTAACCCATGGCTAACAATGCTGCACCACATATATAAACCCCAAAAAATAAAAAAATAAATGAAAATATAATGCAACAGAAATTTGGTGCCTTAAATGATGTTATATCACTAATTTAGATTTTCAAAAAATAGTATATCAAGGCAACCATACCTTATTTTGTTTATTCAATTCATTTAAATTCAGAACATGTTTGTTCAAGTCCACCATATACGCATCCTGTTGCCTACAAGAGGCATACGACCTAATATAGAAAGGACAAAAACACGAAATCATGCTAAAGATGACATCATCCCAAATACTTTTTTAAAAACTGAAGTGAGTGTAAGATGAGAGACAACGTTGGTATAAAACTGTTAGTCGTTGAGCGAATTAAACAGCCAAAAACTCAACAATTGCCATTACACTGAAGTGTTTAAATATGGCCCCAATATCAGCCAATAAGCCCCTATAAAGAGCGCACACCATCTTATATTTCGGAAATGTGCCTATCATGTCCCCATTACAAACACTGCCCCTTTTATAGCTATCATGCCATGCCAGAAATAAAAATTAAAAAACCCATAAACAAACAACAATTGAAGAAATATTTGTTAAGTCAAAAAACGCAGTTCATCAGGCAAACAGTCGAACGTTTAGATTGTTCACAGGCATTTATAAATAGCCTTTTATCTGGCCGGTAAAACACTATACAGGCGCTTACCTTTACAAATTTAGAATTTTATGGCAAGACCGGAGGCTCTTATGCTTCTCGATCTTGCTTTATTTTAAATAGCAGCAGTCAAGAAAACTAAATTTCCCATGAGGCTAAAGGAACAAGCAGCCAATGGGAAAAGAAAACGTATCAGCATGGCCACCAATAGTAACACCTGAACATACTATAAACACTATACTTGACTGCGACCAGCCCTCTTTCTTGCTGCTCGCAGTCAAGATAAGTGTTCTGAATTTCTCTATTTTATCTACGTGTGCGTTTTCATAGATAATTATTTATTGCATGTATCGTTTTCTATACGCTGCTTTGCTGCCGCGCAGCTGTGTTTCCTCATTATTATTCCCCTTAATGCTTTCCCTTCTTCTTAATTGCCCCCCCCGCGCCGGCCTTCTGAGGAACGCGGAAAGGTTCCAACGGCCGTTTTTTCTCCTTACCGCGGCTCTGTCTCACCTCAGACGACCGCGCTTCAACAAAATACAGCTTCCTCGCTCCCAAACGGCTCCCCTGCTTTTCCCCTTCAACCACAACTCTCTGACCGGCCTCCTCACACCGGTAACGCCCCCGTGTTCTTCCAGCTTTCTGCCTCCAACAACCATTCCTTAACCCTTTTCGTCCCGAATTACAGCAAATATGACTGACATATCTAATAATGACGATGCCTCGCGTGATGGACTGGACGCTACCTTACTGAATTTCAGGATCAATACTTCGGGCTTATCAGGGCCTCGTTAGCACCAGCCTTTTGACTACTGGGATCACCGCACACCCGCGGCAGTCCCACCCGGGACTGACCATCGTGTTTTTTGACTCTCTGAACTCACTGCTGTCTTCTGCACCTGGCCGGACGGGCCCAGCCTTGATAAAGCCTTGATAAAGTCACTTGCGTGACGAAACACGTGTTGGCTGTTTCCTGTAAGACGACACAAACCTATACCTGCGAATAAAGACTCTAACATATCAACAACTTGGATTCATCGCTTTACTCTTCACCTTTGGATTTACAATACTTGGGCTTTACTTTCGTCCCAGAAACATCGAAGAACTTTTACCTCTCTGTGTGCCTTGGTCTACCTGTATTGATTGTCATTGTGTACCCCGGTACACAACTCTTTGTGCCCACCAGGGTAGTGGGGCACCTGACCGAGTGGCACCTTCTTTCTCTTATCGGACTCACTGCGTTGCTCAAACAAGAACTGTAACGGAACGGAAGTGCGGCTTTCTTACCACGCACTACCCTTGTATTTAATGACGATGATACATTTAACCAAGAACTTGATAATTTTATTAATGACTTAGTGGCAAAAGCCATTAATAATTCAATGGGCAAAATTACAAAAAACCTTCAATCCTCTATACAGGATATGGTTTCCAAATCCTTACTGGCCCATTCTGCGGGGGAATGCAGAAAAAGAAAAATTAAGGATTTGCCTGCCCATAAAGCCCCTAACACAGTCACCCCAGATGGCGCTAGCTTGACTGGTGAAACTTCTTCACCCCAGATTGAGGACAAGTCTCCTCCAAGCCCTCCTTCCAAGGAGGGGAAACCCAGACTAAAATGTTCCGAAAAGACTAAACATGTTTTAGCTGCGCCTCAAAAAATTATTATATCCCATATCTCCGACACAGATGATGACATGGGTGACTTAGATGATCCAGATGATGACACAGATATCTGGGGCTCCCAGTCTCAATCCTCACCCCCCCCCGAAGAAAACAACATTCGATTTGACCACTAACCCCTTTACAGCCAAACAAATCCTGGACCCAGACGGTAATCCCATGTTTAATCCTTCTTTCCTTCACCATCCCAACTCTACCGAATGGTTACCCTCCTCTTACGTTGCCGACTATATCTCCTCCAGACTAAGACTTCCCCTAGACAAGCCCACTAGGTCCAAACTAAGATCTGAATGTCCCAGACCTTCCCTTTCCTCTAATATTACCTCTACCCCGTTTATTGATCAATCCCTCTTTACCTTCTTTTCTAAATTTGGTAAAGACCCCCATAAAGGCGTCGATAAGGCCTAGTTCAACTGCCAGGACAAAATTGTAGATCTGGTGGGTCCTCTGGCCAGAATCTTCGATATGGCGGAATCAGCCAAATCAGAGAACATAGACATTGATCCTGCGGAACTGTCTTTGTGGATCCAAAGAGCTTTTTGCCTCGTTGGCAACGCCAATTCGGCTATTATTCACGAGAGACGGAAAGGTCTCCTGCTTAAATTGGACCCTAAATTGGCCAATATAGCTTTCATCGACCCCGGCATAAAGGCAGATGGTCTCCTCTTTGGGGATTCATTCATAAAGGACTTAGGGAAGTTCGTCTCCACTTTCGCCTCTATAGACAAGGCACAACAATCAATCAAAAAAGTGTTCTACAAACGGGTTTTTGCCAAGGCCGGTACATGCAGGAGCCGCTTTACCGGCCGTACCTTCCGATCACAAGGATCTAGAGGCTCCTTCAATGCCTACAATTCCTACAACTCCAATTATGATTCACAACCCTACAAACCTCAATTCTATCCCCAACGTACCAGAGGCCCCCGTGGTCGTGGACAATGCAGCTCCAGGTTCAATTACCAACAAGGTAAGCCCCAATTCTGGCCTTCCTCCTGTAGGCAGCAGGACTTCGCCATTTCATAGAAAAAGGGAAAAGTATTACTTCGGATCCATGGGTACTCAACACAGTTTAAGGTTACACCATAGAACTTTATTCAGTCCCACACCAACAATCCCTCCCCCCCTTTTCTTCTCCTCGGAAATGACGTCCCTAATCTCATCAGAAATCCAGTCACTTCTGCTCAAACAAGCCATTCAGATTTCCCGTCCGGATTCTTCCGGTTTTCTCAGTACCCTCTTTTTAGTCCAAAAGAAAAACAAAAAATCAAGACCAGTCATCAACTTAAGAAATTTCAATCGATTCGTCGTATACAGACACTTCAAAATGGAAACCATTATTCACTTAAGAGATATTCTTCTCACTCACGATTACATGGTTCGGCTGGACCTTCAAGATGCATACTTATCCGTACCCATACACGTATCTCACAGAAAAATCCTCCAATTCCAATGGCAAGGACAAACTTACCATTTCTCCTCCCTTCCATTCGGCCTTTCTTCAGCACCTTGGTGTTTCACAAAAATAATGAAACCGATCACAACTCACCTCAGGTCTCTGGGAGTCAGATTGCTCATTTACCTAGATAATATCCTGCTAATGCACCAGGACGATCGCTCCCTTCAATACCACCTCCAAATTACCTGTTCTCTCTTATCCCAATTGGGTTTTCTCGTCAACAAAGAAAAATCTGTGTCTATTCCTTCAAAAACGATCGAATTTCTGGGCTTCATAATCGATTCCTCAACAGCTATACTGCAACTCCCGCAACAAAAGGTAAGATCCACGAAATCAGAAATCTTGAAACTGCTCCGGAGTTCTCAAATCTCTCTCAGGTCTCTAGCTAGAGTTGTAGGTCTCCTCGCCTCCTCAATCCAAGCCATCTTCCCCGGCCCTCTTCATTATCGGGCCCTCCAAAGATTAAAAATCCAACACCTCAGAAGAGGTCTTTCCTAAGAGTCCAGTCTAGAGCTTCAATGGTGGATAGACCATTTAGATGCCTGGAACGGCAAGACAATCTTTCCATCAGCCCCAGATCTTGTGTTAGAATCAGATGCAAGTCTGACGGGCTGGGGCGCCCAATGTTTCGCAATCTCGACTGGAGGTTTATGGTCTTCAGAGGAGTCCAAATTGCATATCAACTATTTAGAGATGCTTGTGGGCTCCTTTGCAATCAAGAGCCTCGCAAAAAACAGAGTCCAGTGTACCATCCTCCTCCGTATGGACAATGTGTCAGCTGTCCGCTACATAAACCACTTAGGGGGCACCAGATCAAAACCCCTAGCAGACCTGGCAAAAAGCCTCTGGGAATATTGCCTTCACAACGAAATTTCCCTGTTAGCAGAGTACCTTCCCGGTTCCCTCAACGACGTTGCGGACTGGCACTCTCGTTACCTCAGAGACTCCAGCGATTGGAAACTTCACCTCTCAGTCTTCCAAATTCTCCTTCACAAATGGGGTCCCTTCAAAAAAGACCTATTTGCGTCTCGCCTAAATACACAACTTCCTCTGTTTTTCAGTTGGCGTCCGGATCCTCCGGCCCTCGCTTCCGATGCTTTCCTTCAGGACTGGTCATCCACACTCAATTACGCCTTTCCTCCATTCCTAATGATTACCAGAGTCCTCGCCCAAGTCAGGCGCCAAAAAGCTTCTTTAATCCTGATAGCTCCATTTTGGCAATCTCAAGTATGGTTTCCCCCTCTCCTCGAATTAAGTATAGACTTCCCAGTTCTCCTCCCCCTTTTTTTCCTTCCCTTCTTCGGAATCCTATCGGCTCTCCTCATCATCTCATTCTCAACAGTACTCTCACCCTTTCGGCCTGGAAGGTTTCAGGTATTCCCAACCTCCCGTCCCGATTTCGACAGAAGCTTCAGACTTCATTAACAACGCCTGGGCTCCCGGCACTAGAAAGGCATACAACTCCGCTTGGTCTCTTTGGTCAAGCTGGTGTATGGGAAGGGATATCGATCCCTTTTCAACAGATTTAAATTATATTATAAACTTCCTTGCTGCGCAAGCTGGTACAGGTAAGTCTCACAGAACAATTAACCTTTATAGGTCAGCTATTTCCCTACAACATACTCACATCAACGGAAAACCGATCGGGGAACACCCTTTGATATGCCGTCTTCTCAAGGGAGTAAAGTTTTCTTTTCCACCGTTACCCAAATATTCCAAACTATGGGATGTCAATGTTGTCTTAAATTTATTTATTTCCTGGCAGGACAATGCAGACCTTTCTCTAAAAATGCTTTCAGCCAAACTAAAAATGTTATTATGTTTAGTCTCTATTAAACGTTTATCAGATGTCTAAGCATTAGATATTTCATCTCGCCAATTTTCCCCTACAGGTGTTTTATTTACTATTAACAAACGTACCAAAACAAATATACATTCAAATCAACCCAAATTATGTGTAGGACAATGTCTCAAAGTCTACGAAGACCGCACAGCCAACCTCAGAACGTCATCATCCCAACTCCTCATTTCTTTCCGCAAACCCCATAAACCTGTATCATCTGCTACTCTAGCCAGATGGGTACTCTGGGTCATGACCTTAGCAGGTACAAACACACCCCTGTTTGGAGCTCACTCTTCCAGGGGTGCCATGGCTTCCAAAGCATTTTGGGTAGGTTCCAGACTCGAGGACATTCTGAGATCGGCTGACTGGTCCAATGATTATGTTTTCAGAACTTTTTATTGTAAACCAATTCATACAGCAACTTCAATAATAATTAACATGCTTTAAAAAAGCATAATAAGAGCCTCCGGTCTTGCCATAAAATGTAGATTTTCCTAGTAATTTATGACGGAAAGTCTTAATTTTATTAAAGACACGGAGGCGAGTATTATCCCACCTCAGATTCTCTAAATTTTGTTGATTCTCCTTCCCTCCCACAGCAACAACAAACCAACCTCAGAACCCTTCCTGATCGCCGGATGTTGCCTCCAACATCGTCAAGTTGGATCACCCATCTGCCTAAGGTTCATCATAAGCTGCACTCATCTACCTGGACTTTCTCGCTCCTCAAGTCGTGGATGAACTTTTGCCAAGAACTTTGTTCTCTAATCCTAGCGGTTGCCATAGTTGTTTCTATTATTCCGTTATTTTCTCACACAGACTAGCCTCCTCGCATCAAGAAAGAGGGCTGGTCGCAGTCAAGTATAGTGTTTATAGTATGTTCAGGTGTTTATAGTATGTTCAGGTGTTACTATTGGTGGCCATGCCAATACATTTTCTTTTCCCATTGGCTGCTGTTCCTTCATGGGAAATGTAGTTTTCTTGATTGCTGCTATTTAAAATAAAGCAAGATTGAGAAGCAAAATACTCGCCTCCATGTCTTTAATAAAATTAAGACTTTCCGTCATAAATTACTAGGAAAATCTACATTCTGCACTTTTCATCAACAAAGTGGAAGCTGTCACCCACACGAACAATTTTTTCAGAACACATACCCTAAGCACGTTTTTAAAGGCATCCGCCCTTTTCACGAGTCTTTAACCCCTTCTGTGCCGCGGACGTAGTGGTTACGTCCTGCGGCACTGTGCTGCTGTGCCGAGGACGTAACCACTACGTCCTCGGCACACAGCCCAGAGGGAGCGCTCTCGCTCCCTCTGTGTGCTTCCCCCCACCCCCCAAAGTCAGGGATGGAAGGGGAAGCCCTTCCCCTTCCACCCCCGACCCCCCCCCTCCCCCCCATAATGACGTCAGCGCGCGATCGCGCGCTGACTTCATTATGGGGATTTCGCCGCACAGGAAGCCATTTGCTTCCTGTGCGGCGTGGAGAGAAGAGGTGAGTTCCTCTTCCCGGTGGGTGGGGGGTTTGGGCTAAAGAGGCACCGGGGGAAAGGAAAGGCTTTTCCTTTCCCCCGGTGTCTCTTTGAGCATTCCTGCTGCCCGATCGCATTGCGATCGGGCAGCAGGAATGCCCACTAGACACCAGGGATTTTTTTTTTTTGTTGTTCTTCACCCTTTCTTGTTTGCGGGGAGCGGCCCCTTGGGCAAGGGTCGCTCCCCTTGTGGGGGCAATTAGTTACGGCCATTTCTGCCACCCTTGGGGGCAGATTGGCCTACTTTTTAGGCGGATCTGCCCCCAAGGGGGGCAGAAACCACTGGATCACCAGGGATTTATATTTTCTGTGCATTTATGTTGGGGGGGTGCCCCCTTGGGCAAGGGGCGCCCCCCCCAAGGGGGCAGAGAACTGTTGGCCTTTTCTGCCCCCCTTGGGGGCAGATTGGCCTATTTTTTTTAGGTCCATCTGCCCCCAAGGGGGGCAGAAGCCACTTAGGCACCAGGGATTGTGTGTGTAGTGAATGGGGGGGGCGCCCCCTTGGGCAAGGGTCGCTCCCCTTTGGGGGGCATGTCTTTTAGGGCCATTCTGCCCCCCTATGTGTTTATTTTTGTGGGGGGGCGTCCCCTTGGGCACGGGGCGCCCCCCCAAGGGGGGCATTGACCTGTTGGCCATTTCTGCCCCCCCTGGGGGCAGATGGGCCTATTTTTCTAGACCCACCTGCCCCCAAGGGGGGCAGAAGCCACGTAGACACCAGGGATAGTGTGTGTGTGTGTGTGTGTTAGTGGATGGGGGGGGGCTTGGGCAAGGGTCGCCCCCCACTTTGGGGGCACATGTACCCAGGCCATTTCTGCACCCCTTGGAGACAGATCAGCCTATTATTTTTAGGCTGATCTGCCCCCAAGGGGGGCAGAAACCACTAGAACGCCAGCGATTTTTTTTTA
This sequence comes from Pleurodeles waltl, assembly GCF_031143425.1. NCBI lineage: Eukaryota > Metazoa > Chordata > Amphibia > Caudata > Salamandridae > Pleurodeles > Pleurodeles waltl. The sequence goes on from NC_090444.1 coordinate 47,336,095, forward strand.
TGTGTTTATTTTTGTGGGGGGGCGTCCCCTTGGGCACGGGGCGCCCTCCCAAGGGGGGCATTGACCTGTTGGCCATTTCTGCCCCCCCTGGGGGCAGATGGGCCTATTTTTCTAGACCCACCTGCCCCCAAGGGGGGCAGAAGCCACGTAGACACCAGGGATAGTGTGTGTGTGTGTGTGTGTTAGTGGATGGGGGGGGGGCTTGGGCAAGGGTCGCCCCCCACTTTGGGGGCACATGTACCCAGGCCATTTCTGCACCCCTTGGAGACAGATCGGCCTATTATTTTTAGGCTGATCTGCCCCCAAGGGGGGCAGAAACCACTAGAACGCCAGGGTTTTTTTTTAATGTGTTTATTTTTGTGGGGGGGCGTCCCCTTGGGCACGGGGCGCCCCCCCAAGGGGGGCATTGACCTGTTGGCCATTTCTGCCCCCCCTGGGGGCAGATGGGCCTATTTTTCTAGATGCACCTGCCCCCAAGGGGGGCAGAAGCCACGTATACACCAGGGATAGTGTGTGTGTGTGTGTGTGTTAGTGGATGGGGGGGGGCTTGGGCAAGGGTCGCCCCCCACTTTGGGGGCACATGTACCCAGGCCATTTCTGCACCCCTTGGAGACAGATCAGCCTATTATTTTTAGGCTGATCTGCCCCCAAGGGGGGCAGAAACCACTAGAACGCCAGGGATTTTTTTTTATGTGTTTATTTTTGTGGGGGGGCGTCCCCTTGGGCACGGGGCGCCCCCCCAAGGGGGGCATTGACCTGTTGGCCATTTCTGCCCCCCCTGGGGGCAGATGGGCCTATTTTTCTAGACCCACCTGCCCCCAAGGGGGGCAGAAGCCACGTAGACACCAGGGATAGTGTGTGTGTGTGTGTGTGTTAGTGGATGGGGGGGGGCTTGGGCAAGGGTCGCCCCCCACTTTGGGGGCACATGTACCCAGGCCATTTCTGCACCCCTTGGAGACAGATCAGCCTATTATTTTTAGGCTGATCTGCCCCCAAGGGGGGCAGAAACCACTAGAACGCCAGGGATTTTTTTTTATGTGTTTATTTTTGTGGGGGGGCGTCCCCTTGGGCACGGGGCGCCCTCCCAAGGGGGGCATTGACCTGTTGGCCATTTCTGCCCCCCCTGGGGGCAGATGGGCCTATTTTTCTAGACCCACCTGCCCCCAAGGGGGGCAGAAGCCACGTAGACACCAGGGATAGTGTGTGTGTGTGTGTGTGTGTGTGTGTTAGTGGATGGGGGGGGGGCTTGGGCAAGGGTCGCCCCCCACTTTGGGGGCACATGTACCCAGGCCATTTCTGCACCCCTTGGAGACAGATCAGCCTATTATTTTTAGGCTGATCTGCCCCCAAGGGGGGCAGAAACCACTAGAACGCCAGGTTTTTTTTTAAATGTGTTTATTTTTGTGGGGGGGCGTCCCCTTGGGCACGGGGCGCCCCCCCAAGGGGGGCATTGACCTGTTGGCCATTTCTGCCCCCCCTGGGGGCAGATGGGCCTATTTTTCTAGATGCACCTGCCCCCAAGGGGGGCAGAAGCCACGTAGACACCAGGGATAGTGTGTGTGTGTGTGTGTGTTAGTGGATGGGGGGGGGCTTGGGCAAGGGTCGCCCCCCACTTTGGGGGCACATGTACCCAGGCCATTTCTGCACCCCTTGGAGACAGATCAGCCTATTATTTTTAGGCTGATCTGCCCCCAAGGGGGGAAGAAACCACTAGAACGCCAGGGATTTTTTTTTATTTGTTTATTTTTGTGGGGGGGGCGTCCCCTTGGTCACGGGGTGCCCCCCCAAGGGGGGCATTGACCTGTTGGCCATTTCTGCCCCCCCTGGGGGCAGATGGGCCTATTTTTCTAGACGCACCTGCCCCCAAGGGGGGCAGAAGCCACGTAGACACCAGGGATAGTGTGTGTGTGTGTTAGTGGATGGGGGGGGGGCTTGGGCAAGGGTCGCCCCCCACTTTGGGGGCACATGTACCCAGGCCATTTCTGCACCCCTTGGAGACAGATCAGCCTATTATTTTTAGGCTGATCTGCCCCCAAGGGGGGCAGAAACCACTAGAACGCCAGGGTTTTTTTTAATGTGTTTATTTTTGTGGGGGGGCGTCCCCTTGGGCACGGGGCGCCCCCCCAAGGGGGGCATTGACCTGTTGGCCATTTCTGCCCCCCCTGGGGGCAGATGGGCCTATTTTTCTAGACGCACCTGCCCCCAAGGGGGGCAGAAGCCACGTAGACACCAGGGATAGTGTGTGTGTGTGTGTGTGTTAGTGGATGGGGGGGGGGCTTGGGCAAGGGTCGCCCCCCACTTTGGGGGCACATGTACCCAGGCCATTTCTGCACCCCTTGGAGACAGATCAGCCTATTATTTTTAGGCTGATCTGCCCCCAAGGGGGGAAGAAACCACTAGAACGCCAGGGATTTTTTTTTATTTGTTTATTTTTGTGGGGGGGCGTCCCCTTGGTCACGGGGCGCCCCCCCAAGGGGGGCATTGACCTGTTGGCCATTTCTACACCCCCTGGGGGCAGATGGGCCTATTTTCTTAGGCCCACCTGCCCCCAAGGGGGCAGAAGCCACTTAGGCACCAGGGATAGTGTTGTGTGTGTTTTTTTTGTTTTTTTTTGTTTGAGGGCTGTCCCCTTTGGCAAGGGTCGCTCTCCATGGGGACACAGTACTAAAGGTATTTTTTGGCTTCCTTGGGGCAGACAGGCCTATTTTGTTAGTAGGCCCATCTGCCCCTATGGCAGAATCCACTTAGGCACCAATTTCTAAAATGTTTGATGGTGGGGTGTTTGTCAACTGAAGAAGTCTTTGCATTTGTGATAATAAATGTTTTCCTCCTTTTTGTTCTAGTTCAAAGCTTTTGCTTTATTTGCTGTGGCTCCTTGCGGTTTTGGCGGTGGTTGACCTGCAGTTTGCACAGTTGCATGTTTTAGGTAAGTAAAAACAATTTACTCCAAAGGAGTATTGTTGCCATGCATGAATGACATGTTTGTAGGGGGTGTACTAAATGCAGGATTGTGTGTGAAATTGTCCTTAGGTTTGTGCACAATGATATTTGTTTTGTCTTATTTCTAATTTGCCTTTCTTTCTTTCTTTTTAGTGGGATATCATTGGTGATTGCTGTGTAGTTGCTGGTGAATCAAGCTTTTTCAGGCAAGTGAGCGGTATAGTTTTTGAGTTTGTAACTCTTACTAACAAAGCTACACTTTGTTACTTGTCTTACACAGTGCTGGTTGTTGGTGGTGAATTTGTCCAGTTAATTTTAGCAGGAGAGATCATGGCTAGCCGTAGGATGACCGCTCAGCAGGTGGTTGGTATGCTTTTTGAGTCACAGTCTGATCATGACTATGAGACGGACTCTGCATCTGAGGCAGAGGAGGAAGTCAGAGATTCTGGCAGTGATGTTTCTGTTGGAGGGGAATCTTCTGATGATGAAGCCACACTCAGTGCAGATGAAGGTTCTGTTTTAGAGGAGGACATTGATGTGCCAATAGTGCAGCAACCTGGGGCTGAAAGGTTTCCCGTTAGAAGACCTGATGTCTGGGTTGCCCCAAACATGGAGCAGCCAGAGTTGCCTGCCTTTACTGGTCTCCCGGGGTGTAACGCCAATACAGAGAACTTTATGCCTATCAATTTCTTTGAGTTATTCATGGATGATGTGTTTTTGGAAGAGATTGTTGAGCAGACTAATTTGTATGCAGAGCAGCATTTGAGGGACAACGCTGCTAGACTTAGGCCACACTCTAGAGCTGCCCAGTGGATTCCCACAAATTTGGAGGAGATAAAACAGTTTTTGGGTTTGACTTTTTTGATGGGGTTGATAAGGAAGCCGTCACTGGCTTCTTATTGGTCTACTAGTCCCTTGATGGCAACAGCTATATTTCCAGCTACCATGAGTCGTAATCGGTATTTGCTTCTTCTTAGGATGCTGCATTTTGTTGACAATGCATTAGCCTTGCCACGAGATCACCCAGATTCTGACCGTCTTTTTAAGATTAGGCCTGTCCTTGATCATTTTGTAGATCGGTTTTCGGAGGTCTATGTTCCAGGCAAAGAGATAAGTGTGGACGAGTCTTTGGTCCTCTTCAAGGGTCGTTTGGTTTTTAGGCAGTACATTCCTAGCAAAAGGGCACGATATGGAATTAAATTGTATATGCTGTCTGAAAGTAGGACAGGATATGTGTATAGTTTCCGTGTGTACACTGGTAGGGATTCCAATATTGACCCCCCTGGTTGTCCTCCCACTTTTGGAGTTACTGAGAAAATAGTGTGGGATCTTGGTAGACGACTGTTCAACAAAGGTCACCATTTGTATGTAGATAACTTCTACACTGGTGTGCAGTTGTTCAAGGAATTGTTTAGATTGGACACAGTTGCTTGTGGCACAATCCGTTCTAACCGGAAAGGCTATCCAAGGGAGCTTGTCTGTAAAAAACTTGAGAGGGGACAGTGCTGTGCCTTGCGGAACGAGGAGCTGCTAGCTTTGAAATTTTCAGACAAGAGGGATGTCTACATGCTAAGTACCATCCATGATGAGAGTACTTCCCCTGTGACTGTTTGGGGCCAGGTTGCTGAAGTGCGCAAACCTGTGTGCATTTTAGATTATAATAAGCACATGGGAGGTGTAGATAGAGTTGACCAGAGGTTGGAACCTTATACTGCTATTCGTAAGTCTTATGTTTGGTATAAGAAGTTAGCACTTCACCTCTTCCACTTAGCAACCTTCAATGCTTTTATTGTGTTTAGGGATAGGTCTCCAGACTCAAAGATGACATTTGTGAAATTTCAGGAGTCAGTGATAGAGAGCCTTATTGTGGTGGAACAGGCCAGAGTTCCTAGAGAAGCAGTGGTGGAGGATGTGGCTAGATTGAAAGATCGCCACTTTGCTGAGCACATTCCTCCCACACCCAAAAAAGACTTTCCAGCTAAGAAATGTAGAGTGTGTTTTCGAAGAGGTATCCGGAGGGAGTCTCGAATGTACTGCCCAGATTGTCCTTCAAAGCCTGGGCTGTGTGTCGGTGCTTGTTTTAAGAATTACCACACCCAGAAGAATTTCTGGGAACAACCATGAGTGTAAACTCATGTCTGTTTTGTATTTTCATGTGTTTAGTTTCATGGTTAGCATTTCTGTCATGTTCTTAGTTAGAGCTTTTGTGTTTGTTGTTTTGTAATTCTTTCTACTTAGTTAGGGGTTCCTCTGTTTAAAAAAAAAAAATATATATGATGCCATTGTGTGTGGAGTGGGGCTTGGCTGAGACTGTACATATTGACTTGATGTTGGCTACTGCAACACACTGCCAGCCAAACACCAGTCCACACACTCCCATCAGCTGGTGTGATTGTTGTATCAGGCATGTGGGCGTATGTAAGTGATGGGCCCTTGAGTGGCGCTGTCTGTCGATGTGAGTGTTGTAATGTGCTGGGCCCGTGGCTGGCGGTGTGAATGGCCTTGTGTGTGTCATGTATGAAAGTTGTGTGAATGGACTGTAAAGCGGTTGGTGCCTTGTCGCGGCTTTACAGCTCACGAGCTGTGAGTCATTGGTTCAGTTTTTTGCCTTTCAGTTACTAACAGTGCTTTTCATTTTTGTGAAAGCTCTTGTTAGTAAAATTTGATCCACTGAACCATCACTCACCCTCGTGCCAAATCCAACCAGTATGTGTGGTAAAAATGACCAAACCTGCTCCGCTGTAATCAGGCGTCGCAGCACACCTATGACACGCTAGGTGCCTCAGGTGGGACCCCGATGATGAAGCATGCCACCAACTTGGTTGGTGGGTGAGGGGTCTTTTTCACATAACCTAAGTGTGTTTCTTTTCAAAATTTTAGTGTTTGGCACATCACGGACGTATGTGGGCACATCAAAACGATATATTACAAAACTACCTGTGTTTGGCGGGGGAGAGGGCACCTATGTTTTTGGTCCTGTGTGCGGCCTTCATCTAGGGAAACCTACCAAACCCAGACATTTTTTAAAACTAGACACCCCAAGGAGTCCAGGGAGGAGTGGCTTGCGTGGATCCCCCAACATTTTCTTACCCAGACTCCTCTGTAAACCTCAAAATGTGCTTAAAAAAAGCATATTTTCCTGACTTTTCTTCGTACGATCACCACTCCAGCACAAAATTCCTACTCCCCAGTGTTCCCCTCAGTCTCCCAAATAAAATGACACCTCACGTATGTGGGTCCCCAAAGCAGAGTCAGTCTAAAGATGTATAAAAGAATATGTCCTTATAAACTCGCAGTACTATCCCCTGTATCTCTACAAGTTTTGGGCCTTATTCTGTTGGAGGCACCTGGCCCACCCACACAAGTGAGGTATCATTTTTATCGGGAGACTTGGGGGAACGCTGGGTGGAAGGAAATTTGTGGCTCCACTCAGATTCCAGAACTTTCTGTCACCGAAATGTGTGAAAAATGCGTTTTTTTAGCCAAAATTTGAGGTTTGGAAAGGATTCTGGGTAACAGAACCTGGTCAGAGCCCCTCAAGTCACCCCATCTTGGATTCCCCTAGGTCTCTAGTTTTCAGAAATGCACAGGTTTGGTAGGTTTCCCTAGGTGCTGGCTGAGCTACAGGCCAAAAACTACAGGTAGGCACTGTTTTCAATGAAAAAATGTGATGTGTCCACGCTGCGCTTTGGGGCGTTTCCTGTCGCGGGCGCTAGGCCTACCCACACAAGTGAGGTATCATTTTTATCGGGAGACATGGGGGAACGCTGGGTGGAAGGAAATTTGTGGCCCCTCTCAGATTCCAGAACTTTCTGCCACAGAAATGTGAGGAACATGTGTTTTTTTAGCCAAATTTTGAGCTTTGCAAAGGATTCTGGGTAACAGAACCTGGTCCGAGCCACACAAATCACCCCATCTTGGATTCCCCTAGGTCTCTAGTTTTCAGAAATGCACAGGTTTGGTAGGTTTCCCTAGGTGGCGGCTGAGCTAGAGGCCAAAATCTACAGGTAGGCACTTTGCTAAAAACAGGTCTATTTTCTGTGATGTGTCCACGTTGCGCTTTGGGGCGTTTCCTGTTGCGGGCGCTAGGCCTACCCACACAAGTGAGGTATAATTTTTATCGGGAGACGTGGGGGAACGCTGGGTGGAAGGAAATTTGTGGCCCCTCTCAGATTCCAGAACTTTCTGCCACAGAAATGTGAGGAACATGTGTTTTTTTAGCCAAATTTTGAGGTTTGCAAAGGATTCTGGGTAACAGAACCTGGTCCGAGCCACACAAATCACCCCATCTTGGATTCCCCTAGGTCTCTAGTTTTCAGAAATGCACAGGTTTGGTAGGTTTCCCAAGGTGGCGGCTGAGCTAGAGGCCAAAATCTACAGGTAGGCACTTTGCTAAAAACAGGTCTATTTTCTGTGATGTGTCCACGTTGCGCTTTGGGGCGTTTCCTGTCGCGGGCGCTAGGCCTACCCACACAAGTGAGGTATCATTTTTATCGGGAGACGTGGGGGAACGCTGGGTGGAAGGAAATTTGTGGCTCCTCTCAGATTCCAGAACTTTCTGCCACAGAAATGTGAGGAACATGTGTTTTTTTAGCCAAATTTTGAAATTTGCAAAGGATTCTGGGTAACAGAACCTGGTCCGAGCCCCGCCAGTCACCCCTCCTTGGATTCCCCTAGGTCTCTAGTTTTCAGAAATGTACAGGTTTGGTAGGTTTCCCTAGGTGCCGGCTGAGCTAGAGGCCAAAATCTACAGGTAGTCACTTCGCAAAAAACACCTCTGTTTTCTTCCAAAATTTTGGTGGTGTCCACGTTGCGCTTTGGGGCGTTTCCTGTCGCGGGCGCTAGGCCTACCCACACAAGTGAGGTATCATTTTTATCGGGAGACGTGGGGGAACGCTGGGTGGAAGGAAATTTGTGGCCCCTCTCAGACTCCAGAACTTTCTGCCACAGAAATGTGAGGAACATGTGTTTTTATAGCCAAATTTTGAGGTTTGCAAAGGATTCTGGGTAACAGAACCTGGTCCGAGCCACACAAATCACCCCATCTTGGATTCCCCTAGGTCTCTAGTTTTCAGAAATGCACAGGTTTGGTAGGTTTCCCTAGGTGGCGGCTGAGCTAGAGGCCAAAATCTACAGGTAGGCACTTTGCTAAAAACAGGTCTATTTTCTGTGATGTGTCCACGTTGCGCTTTGGGGCGTTTCCTGTCGCGGGCGCTAGGCCTACCCACACAAGTGAGGTATCATTTTTATCGGGAGACATGGGGGAACGCTGGGTGGAAGGAAATTTGTGGCTCCTCTCAGATTCCAGAACTTTCTGCCACAGAAATGTGAGGAACATGTGTTTTTTTAGCCAAATTTTGAGCTTTGCAAAGGATTCTGGGTAACAGAACCTGGTCCGAGCCCCGCCAGTCACCCCTCCTTGGATTCCCCTAGGTCTCTAGTTTTCAGAAATGTACAGGTTTGGTAGGTTTCCCTAGGTGCCGGCTGAGCTAGAGGCCAAAATCTACAGGTAGTCACTTCGCAAAAAACACCTCTGTTTTCTTCCAAAATTTTGGTGGTGTCCACGTTGCGCTTTGGGGCGTTTCCTGTCGCGGGCGCTAGGCCTACCCACGCAAGTGAGGTATCATTTTTATCGGGAGACTTGGGGGAACGCTGGGTGCAAGGAAATTTGTGGCTCCTCCCAGATTCTACCACTTTCTGCCACAGAAATGTGAGGAACATGTGTTTTTTTTAGCCAATTTTTGAGCTTTACAAAGGATTCTGGGTAACAGAACCTGGTCGGAGCCCCGCCAGTCACCCCTCCTTGGATTCCCCTAGGTCTCTAGTTTTCAGAAATGCACAGGTTTGGTAGGTTTCCCTGGGTGGCGGCTGAGCTAGAGGCCAAAATCTACAGGTAGGCACTTTGCTAAAAACAGGTCTGTTTTCTGTGATGTGTCCACGTTGCGCTTTGGGGCGTTTCCTGTCGCGGGCGCTAGGCCTACCCACACAAGTGAGGTATAATTTTTATCGGGAGACGTGGGGGAACGCTGGATGGAAGGAAATTTGTGGCTCCTCTCAGATTCCAGAACTTTCTGCCACAGAAATGTGAGGAACATGTGTTTTTTTAGCCAATTTTTGAGCTTTGCAAAGGATTCTGGGTAACAGAACCTGGTCCGAGCCCCGCCAGTGACCCCTCCTTGGATTCCCCTAGGTCTCTAGTTTTCAGAAATGTACAGGTTTGGTAGGTTTCCCTAGGTGCCGGCTGAGCTAGAGGCCAAAATCTACAGGTAGTCACTTCGCAAAAAACACCTCTGTTTTCTTCCAAAATTTTGGTGGTGTCCACGTTGCGCTTTGGGGCGTTTCCTGTCGCGGGCGCTAGGCCTACCCACGCAAGTGAGGTATCATTTTTATCGGGAGACTTGGGGGAACGCTGGGTGGAAGGAAATTTGTGGCTCCTCCCAGATTCCAGAACTTTCTGCCACAGAAATGTGAGGAACATGTGTTTTTTTTAGCCAATTTTTGAGCTTTGCAAAGGATTCTGGGTAACAGAACCTGGTCCGAGCCCCGCCAGTCACCCCTCCTTGGATTCCCCTAGGTCTCTAGTTTTCAGAAATGCACAGGTTTGGTAGGTTTCCCTAGGTGGCGGCTGAGCTAGAGGCCAAAATCTACAGGTAGGCACTTTGCTAAAAACAGGTCTGTTTTCTGTGATGTGTCCACGTTGCGCTTTGGGGCATTTCCTGTCGCGGGCGCTAGGCCTACCCACACAAGTGAGGTATCATTTTTATCGGGAGACGTGGGGGAACGCTGGGTGGAAGGAAATTTGTGGCTCCTCTCAGATTCCAGAACTTTCTGCCACAGAAATGTGAGGAACATGTGTTTTTTTAGCCAATTTTTGAGCTTTGCAAAGGATTCTGGGTAACAGAACCTGGTCCGAGCCCCGCCAGTCACCCCTCCTTGGATTCCCCTAGGTCTCTAGTTTTCAGAAATGTACAGGTTTGGTAGGTTTCCCTAGGTGCCGGCTGAGCTAGAGGCCAAAATCTACAGGTAGTCACTTCGCAAAAAACACCTCTGTTTTCTTCCAAAATTTTGGTGGTGTCCACGTTGCGCTTTGGGGCGTTTCCTGTCGCGGGCGCTAGGCCTACCCACGCAAGTGAGGTATCATTTTTATCGGGAGACTTGGGGGAACGCTGGGTGGAAGGAAATTTGTGGCTCCTCCCAGATTCCAGCACTTTCTGCCACAGAAATGTGAGGAACATGTGTTTTTTTTAGCCAATTTTTGAGCTTTGCAAAGGATTCTGGGTAACAGAACCTGGTCCGAGCCCCGCCAGTCACCGCTCCTTGGATTCCCCTAGGTCTCTAGTTTTCAGAAATGCACAGGTTTGGTAGGTTTCCCTAGGTGGCGGCTAAGCTAGAGGCCAAAATCTACAGGTAGGCACTTTGCTAAAAACAGGTCTGTTTTCTGTGATGTGTCCACGTTGCGCTTTGGGGCGTTTCCTGTCGCGGGCGCTAGGCCTACCCACACAAGTGAGGTATCATTTTTATCGGGAGACGTGGGGGAACGCTGGGTGGAAGGAAATTTGTGGCTCCTCTCAGATTCCAGAACTTTCTGCCACAGAAATGTGAGGAACATGTGTTTTTTTAGCCAATTTTTGAGCTTTGCAAAGGATTCTGGGTAACAGAACCTGGTCCGAGCCCCACCAGTCACCCCTCCTTGGATTCCCCTAGGTCTCTAGTTTTCAGAAATGCACAGGTTTGGTAGGTTTCCCTAGGTGGCGGCTGAGCTAGAGGCCAAAATCTACAGGTAGGCACTTTGCTAAAAACAGGTCTGTTTTCTGTGATGTGTCCACGTTGCGCTTTGGGGCGTTTCCTGTCGCGGGCGCTAGGCCTACCCACACAAGTGAGGTATCATTTTTATCGGGAGACGTGGGGGAACGCTGGGTGGAAGGAAATTTGTGGCTCCTCTCAGATTGCAGAACTTTCTGCCACAGAAATGTGAGGAACATGTGTTTTTTTAGCCAAATTTTGAGGTTTGCAAAGGATTCTGGGTAACAGAACCTGGTCCGAGCCACACAAATCACCCCACCTTGGATTCCCCTAGGTCTCTAGTTTTCAGAAATGCACAGGTTTGGTAGGTTTCCCTAGGTGGCGGCTGAGCTAGAGGCCAAAATCTACAGGTAGGCACTTTGCTAAAAACAGGTCTGTTTTCTGTGATGTGTCCACGTTGCGCTTTGGGGCGTTTCCTGTCGCGGGCGCTAGGCCTACCCACACAAGTGAGGTATCATTTTTATCGGGAGACGTGGGGGAACGCTGGGTGGAAGGAAATTTGTGGCTCCTCTCAGATTCCAGAACTTTCTGCCACAGAAATGTGAGGAACATGTGTTTTTTTAGCCAATTTTTGAGCTTTGCAAAGGATTCTGGGTAACAGAACCTGGTCCGAGCCCCGCCAGTCACCCCTCCTTGGATTCCCCTAGGTCTCTAGTTTTCAGAAATGCACAGGTTTGGTAGGTTTCCCTAGGTGGCGGCTGAGCTAGAGGCCAAAATCTACAGGTAGGCACTTTGCTAAAAACAGGTCTGTTTTCTGTGATGTGTCCACGTTGCGCTTTGGGGCGTTTCCTGTCGCGGGCGCTAGGCCTACCCACACAAGTGAGGTATCATTTTTATCGGGAGACGTGGGGGAACGCTGGGTGGAAGGAAATTTGTGGCTCCTCTCAGATTCCAGAACTTTCTGCCACAGAAATGTGAGGAACATGTGTTTTTTTAGCCAAATTTTGAGGTTTGCAAAGGATTCTGGGTAACAGAACCTGGTCCGAGCCACACAAATCACCCCATCTTGGATTCCCCTAGGTCCCTAGTTTTCAGAAATGCACAGGTTTGGTAGGTTTCCCTAGGTGGCGGCTGAGCTAGAGGCCAAAATCTACAGGTAGGCACTTTGCTAAAAACAGGTCTGTTTTCTGTGATGTGTCCACGTTGCGCTTTGGGGCGTTTCCTGTCGCGGGCGCTAGGCCTACCCACACAAGTGAGGTATCATTTTTATCGGGAGACTTGGGGGAACATAGAATAGCAAAACAAGTGTTATTGCCCCTTGTCTTTCTCTACATTTTTCCCTTCCAAATATAAGACAGTGTGTAAAAAAGACGTCTATTTGAGAAATGCCCTGTAATTCACATGCTAGTATGGGCACCCCGGAATTCAGAGATGTGCAAATAACCACTGCTTCTCAACACCTTATCTTGTGCCCATTTTGGAAATACAAAGGTTTTCTTGATAGCTATTTTTTACTCTTTATATTTCAGCAAATGAATTGCTGTATACCCGGCATAGAATGAAAACCCACTGCAGGGTGCAGGTCATTTATTGGCTCTGGGTACCTAGAGTTCTTGATGAACCTACAAGCCCTATATATCCCCGCAACCAGAAGAGTCCAGCAGACGTAACGGTATATTGCTTTCAAAAATCTGACATTGCAGGAAAAAGTTACAGAGTAAAACTTAGAGAAAAATTGATGTTTTTTTCACCTCAATTTCAATATTTTTCTTTTTCAGTTGTTATTTTCTGTAGGAAACCCTTGTAGGATCTACACAAATTACCCCTTGCTGAATTCAAAATTTTGTCTACTTTTCAGAAATGTTGCGGTTTATGGGATCCAGCGTTGGTTTCATGCCCATTTCTGTCACTGACTGGAAGGAGGCTGAAAGCACAAAAAATCGTAAAAATGGGGTATGTCCCAGTAAAATGCCAAAATTGGGTTGAAAAATTGGGTTTTCTGATTCAAGTCTGCCTGTTCCTGAAAGCTGGGAAGCTGGTGATTTTATCACCGCAAACCCTTTGTTGATGCCCTTTTCAGGGAAAAAAACACAAGCCTTCTTCTGCAGCCCATTTTTCCCATTTTTTTAAAAAAACGAAATTTTCACTGTTTTTTGGCTAATTTCTTGGCCTCCTTCTGGGGAACCCACAAAGTCTGGGTACCTCTAGAATCCCTAGGATGTTGGAAAAAAAGGACGCAAATTTGGCGTGGGTAGCTTATGTGAACAAAAAGTTATGAGGGCCTAAGCGCGAACTGCTCCAAATAGCCAAAAAAAGGCTGGCACAGGAGGGGGAAAAGGCCTGGCAGCGAAGGGGTTAAAGGCAGTCACCTTATATCAAATATGCAAAGCCAGATCTACCATAACATATCATTTTGTCAGTATACACGACCGCAAGTAAACTGGATAAACATGGCGGCCATTTTGTAGAAGTATCAGATTAGTCTAATCCGGCTCTGTTATTATAAAGCATCAAATATATACAGAAGAGCCAGAAATTAGACACTAAGCAATTCTTAAAAATAAATTGTCTCCGTTGTGTCCAAATATTGTCATAGTAATTGGCGAAAGTATAATTAATTAAGGAAGATCGTGGAACACAGTCATGCAAGTAGTGATAATCGCATCTAACAACTGATAAAATCATTCTAATCTAATGAGTTCTCACCATAGAAGATCAGCATATTAATCTATGCGAATAATCAACAAGGCTAAATGGCCATATTCTAATGATGTGAAAATGCATAAATACTGAAGAAGGAATATCAGCACAAAAGACCAGATATATAAAACAAATAATTGGCAGTTTCTTTCCTATTGCCAATCGATTCCCTATGTCAAATATGTAGAGAGAGACCGATAAAGAAGATAGATAAGATTGGCAATATTGCATATATTTTATAGGGATATCAATGGACGCATATGAGCCATTATACAGGGACTGCCTAACCAAAAAGGCAGCTTGTATGGCCTGCAAAATCGAAATAAATATGAATAATGCTCCATCAAAATATATGTTTGCCATAACCCCTATATCACATGTCGCTCATAGAACAGACAATTAGGGATGAAAAACAAAAACTTTTATCAAGACCGGGGACATCACCATTCAAAGGAAATAATGAAATTCCTCGTCCGTGTTGCGGCCCATATCCACAGCCCGTAAGCGTCATATCCACGCCGCCTCTTTGCACCATAGGGCCAATTCCCATATTTTTTCTTTTCAGGAATCAAAGGAAATACCCAGGCATAACGACAACTCTCACATATAATGCGTCTTTAGTAACTGTTATCATCCTAAATAAACCAGAACAGTTATAGTGTAGTTTTATTACTTTTGGAAGAAACTCAATCTGCGTTTCTTCCCACCTGTTGCTATAAACATTCCATGTTTGCAGTGTTTTACTGAGTTGTGTTCATTGCGCTTTCTCATAGATAACTGGTATGAGCTCCATGAGGGGCCAAAGCACATTTTGTCCTTAGACCCTTGTACCATACATTCTTGAATCATTGATCATTGAGAACTAATCATAAGGGAATTCAACCAGCCGTTTTGTCACAGCTGCTCATTATTGTCTGAATTCCTTTATGCTGTACAAATTATAACTATGTTATCTCTACTGTGCCATAATTTTCAATCCAACTGTATAATAAACAACACTGTGGTGAGGGGGCTGTACCCCACACTGTAGGAATGCCTATGCACACTGAATGACAACATTTCTACTGTTGAATAATGCAATTCAAATAGAATGACTGAGTTATGAACCCTCTACTGCACTGAGTACTGAAATTTGCCCAAATAAATAAACTTCTCAACTCTCTTAACTGGCATGTTACACCCTCTCCCTTTGGAAATAGGTGTGAAGGCTGGGGAGGAGTAGCCTCCCCCAGCCTCTGGAAATGCTTTGATGGGCACAGATGGCACCCATCTCTGTATAAGCCAGTCTACACTGGTTCAGGGATCCCCCAGCCCTGCCTGGCGCAAAACTGGACAAAGGAAAGGGCAGGTGCCCAGAGCTCCTCCAGTGTGTCCCCGACCTCTGCCATCTTGGAAACAGAGGTGTCTGTGGCACACTGGACTGCTCTGAGTGGCCAGTGCCAGCAGGTGATGTCAGAGGCTCCTTCTGATAGGCTCTTACCTCTCTTGGTAGCCAATCCTCCTTCATAGGTAGCCAAACCTCCTTTTCTGGCTATTTAGGGTCTCTGCTTTGGGGATCTCACCTGATAACGAATGCAAGAGCTCATCAGAGTTCCTCTGCATCGCCCTCTTCACCTTCTGCCAAAGGACTGACCTCTGACTGCTCAGGACGCCTGCAAAACCGCAACAAAGTAGACGACTACTAGCAACCTTGTATCGCTTCATCCTGCCGGCTTTCTCGACTGTTTCCAGGTGGTGCATGCTCTGGGGGTAGCCTGCCTCCTCTCTGCACCAGGAGCTCTGCAGAAATCTCCCGTGGGTTGACGGAATCTTCCCCCTGCAACTGCAGGCACCAAAAGACTGCATCACCGGTCCTCTGGGTCCCCTCTGAGCACAATGAGCGTGGTCCCTGGAACTCTGCAACTCTGTCCAAGTGACTCCCACAATCCAGTGACTCTTCAGTCCAAGTTTGGTGGAGGTAAGTCCTTGCCTCCCCACGCTAGACTGTATTGCTGGGTACCGCGTGATTTGCAGCTGCTCCGGCTCCTGTGCACTCTTCCACCTTCTGAGTTGTCCTCCGGCGTCGTGGGACTCCCTTTTGTGACTATGCATGGACTCTGGTTCACTCTTCTTCCAAGTGCCTGTTCAGGTACTTCTGCGGGTGCTGCCTGCTTCTTTGATGGCTCCCTGACTTGTTGGGCGCCCCCTCTGCCTCCTCCTCCAAGTGGCGACATCCTGGTCCCTCCTGGGCTACAGCAGCACCCAAAAATCTCTACCTTGACCCTTGCAGCTAGCAAGGCTTGTTTGTGGTCTTTCTGCGTGGGAACAGCTCTGCAAGCTTCATCACAACATGGGACATCCATCCTCCAAAGGAGAAGTTCCTAGTCCTCTTCTTTCTTGCAGAACTCCAAGCTTCTTCCAACAGGTGGCAGCTTCCTTGAACCCTCAGCTGGCATTTCCTGGGCTCCTGCCCACTCTCTACACTGTTGCGACTATTGGACTTGGTCCCCTTGTCTTACAGGTACTCAGGTCCAGAAATCCACTGTTGTTGCATTGCTGGTGTTTGTTCTTCCCCCTTCACGACTTCTGTGCTCTCTGGGGGTAGTAGGTGCACTTTACACCTACCTTTCAGGGTCTTGGGGTGGGCTATTTTTCTAACCCTCACTGTTTTCTTACAGTCCCAGCGACCCTCTGCAAGTTCACATATGTTTGGGGTCCATTCGTGGTTCGCATTCCACTTTTGGAGTATATGGTTTGTGTTGCCCCTATACCTATGTGCTCCTATTGCAATCCCTTGTAACTTTACACTGCTTGCATTACTTTTCTTGTTATTACCTGCATAATTTTGGTTTGTGTACATATATCTTGTGTATATATCTTATCCTCATACTGAGGGTACTCACTGAGATACTTTTGGCATATTGTCATAAAAATAAAGTACCATTTATTTTTAGTACTTCTGTGATTGTGTTTTCTTATGATATTGTGCATATGACACCAGTGGTATAGTAGGAGCTTTACATGTGTCCTAGCTCAGCCTAAGCTGCTTTGCCACAGCTACCTTCTATCAGCCTCACCTCTTCTACACTAATAAGGGATAACTGGACCTGGCACAAGGTGTAAGTACCTCTGGTATCCACTACAAGCCGGGCCATCCTCCTACAAGGAGGGAATACATATATATGCTGTGGTGCAGGCAAAAGAGTTCTGAATCCTGTGATAAAATCTATGACACCGAGCACCAATATCCCATAGCCAGGCACACACACTGAATAAATGCAGGCAGAGAAAAATTGAAGTGAATAACTGAATACTGAAGGTATATTTGATAACGTAATTAGTCAACTTAAGGGGGATGCAGGAGCAGCTAGTGGCAATATTAAATAAGTTGGCTGCCATGCTGATTAGCCATTGAGGACCAGCAATACACAACACATGCTGCTCATCCTTTAGGGGTGCACCACACAGCTGCACTGCATAGTCTAGGAAAAGGGCTTAGATGTTATGTTATGTTACATTATCGGATTGTAGAGCACAGTTTATCATCCGTGAGGGCATCCAGGTGCTAGAAGGGTCTTATCTGAGTCTGGCTGAGGACAATGGAGGGACTAGTGTATTAGTCGAAGAGCCAGGTCTTCTGCTTTTTTTGGAATTCCAGCAGAAGCAGCGTGGAGGTCCTGATGTGGAAGGGGAGATTGCGAGAGTGAGAGGGAAGCAAGTCAAAGGTGTCAGGTGGGTTGGTGAAAGTGGAGGCAGTGACTGTGGTAGGAGGGTCCGGTGTTGTGCAGTGTCTTGAATGCATGTGAGAGGAGCTTGAATAAATATAATTTCTGGACCAGAAGCTTGTGAATCTGAGGTGTGTGGGAGATGTGGGTGCAACAAGGCAGGTCAAGGATGAGTCTGGCGGCGGTTTTCTGGATGGTCTCAAGTCTTTAGAGGAAGTGGCCGGGCATTCCTAGATAGAGTGTGTTGCCATAGTCCAGTCTGCTTGTAACAAGGGTCTAAGTGACGGTGCACCATGAGACCTGGGGTAGCACTTGAAGAACTTACGTAACATGCTCAGGATAAGGAAGAAGGAGGATGTGACGGCATTGATTTGTGATACCATGGACAGTTTGCTGTTGAGGATGACCTGAGGTTTCTGGTGCACTCAATCCAGGTCAACGTGTGTCCGAGCCCTAAGGGCCACCTTATGAAGTTGCATAGGGAGTTCTTGCTTCTGAAGATCATTCCCTCTGTTTTTTCAGTGTTTAGCTTCAGGTATTTCTCCTTCATCTGGTCTGCAAAGCTTGTTATGCAGTTGTGGAAGTTGTTCCTGGTGGTGGTCTTCAGAGAGAGATAGGAGGAGCTGTGTGTTGTCCTGCAAAACTGGAAGGTTCCTCTTGGAGTAACAAAAGCAGT
Source organism: Pleurodeles waltl (assembly GCF_031143425.1). NCBI lineage: Eukaryota > Metazoa > Chordata > Amphibia > Caudata > Salamandridae > Pleurodeles > Pleurodeles waltl. The sequence goes on from NC_090444.1 coordinate 47,353,858, forward strand.
AAGATAGAGTGATTTCTCATCTAAATAGATTAATGTGGGTGAACCGTATGGACTGACCAACAGCAGGAAAAGTTTCTACCCAAATTGCATTGTTGATGCTTTTGAGATCAATGCATAGACACAATTCCCCAGTTTTCTTTTTAGCCAGAACAAAAGGCTATGACTAACGTGGCAACAACATCCTTAATAAAGCCATCATCTTGCATAAACAGCCTCAATAATGCCATCATCTTGTATTTTCTTCAGTATTCTGGAAGGTTCATCCCTCACACTTCATTGCATAACTTATTTTCGGTTGGGGAACACCTATCTTTTCTTTTTTTTTTAATAACTCTATTTTATTGAGTTTATGATATACAACAAAAAGATAAAAACAGTGCAGATCATTGCGAGATACCACAATATCTATGTATCCCTTTGTAGTGTAGCCATTTTTAATATAGCTTTTTGCACGTTTGCTTAAAGTATTAGGCCTCTGTGCACTTTGTCCTAGATGCATTTTATTTAGCCTCGCACTGTTATTTTACAATAACCAGTTTCACGGTCTTGTTTTATTTTCTTCTATCACACTGTTTAGCTTACTTTAGCACTGAAGTTCTCAAACAGTACATTCTTGCTCGCTCTGTGCTTCAGTCAAGGATACAGTCTGGTACATTGCTGATAGACGTGGTAGAAGTTTAGTCTTTAGGGTTCGTAGAAAGTACACATTCTTATGTAGGGACGTTTCTTAGAACACCGGCGTGTTAGCTATAAAAACACTTCCTAGTACTGGTACACGTGAGAGGGAGATTCCGACCAGGAACCCACATTTAGACACCCAGTGCCCTGTTGCAGATGCTGATCCCGATCGCAGGCCTTTGCTCAGGTATGAGGGTCGATGTCCTCCCGGCGGAACCTGAAAGGCAGGCTTAGAGCTTAACATGCTGTGCTCAAAATAGAACTTAGAAGAGAGAACGTAAGCTAGTTGCACCATGATAGCGTTATTCTTATGTTTCACTCTCCTCATTAGTATTTCAATCCTACTGTGTTGTATGGTTCTGGTTATTGTGGCTCACGCCTTGTTATCTAAAATGTAGTCGTTTTATTAAACCAATCTTTAAAAACTCAAACTGCCTTTGTCATTTATATATGAGACCACACTGTGTATGAGAGAACTGGTTGGGACCTGAGTGACCATGACTTCCCTGGGAAGCACTAAGATGTCATGCGCTCGGCTGCCCAATTGTCTCTTCCCTTTGGGAGAGATAAGGCACTGCTAGTTAGCCGGAGCTCAACCCGGATTTGGGGTGACAAGGGTCCTTCACCGTGGGTTAGACTTGGTCCCCCACACTGTGAACGATCTTGCCGCCCAAAAATCCAGTAGTCTCATTAGGATAATGAGAGCCAACGCGTAATGGCGCCGCCAACGATTGGTCTGGCTCTAATTTTTGGGTCCACCAGTCTCTCTTGGTCTCATATATTATAATGATCCCTCAGTTCCTTTAACGGAGACGTCCATGGCACTGAGGACTTCCACCATTGCGATATAGGTAAGCCTAAATATAGCGGATGGTTGTTCAAGCTTGAACTTTAAAAGGAAAGACCCCGTTTTGGTGTGCCTTCTCTGAACCATCGCTGTTTTTCTAATGGCGAATCCCCAGGCAATACAAATAACTCTTAATATGAGACAGCCGCTCACAGCACATTTGCTTGCACATGGTCTTACGATCCAGGGTGGTCCAGTCATGTTTGTGGTGGCCGCCCATGCAGCCTTTAGAACAGAACTTTTCTACTCTTGGGTCACATTTCCAGTAGTTGATGGGAATACAAATACATTTCATACATATACGGTTGCGAACACTCCTGGCCAGTACAGGGCATACTCATACCTAGAGATACTTCTATCTTATCAAGAACATAATAATTGGCTGGATGGCGCCCTACCCCATACAATATTGCCAGTAAGGTTAGGTCCACTGAGTAATGATGGTCCGACCTGGCCTTTATTGGCCACATATACACCACATCCTGCGGTTGCAAATATGCCAGTGGCTGAAGTTCGTAGTTTATATACAGATTTAACAGCTACATATAGACGCTTAGTACAATTTGTGATGCAGACACTAAATACAAACCCAGTGCGTGCTGCTCCAGAAATAGGGATAATTTGAAGACGCCTGATAGATATCAATATACTGATACACGCCAATCTCGTTCCTTTCAGGACTCATCGGAAAAGAGAAATGAGAGAGGTGGGCGGTCAGAGCGGAGAACAGAGTACGTGAAACCAAGACAGGAATCACAACGCTCTTCGGAGGTTTCTGCCAAGAAGGAAGAGAAACCGATACAACAAAAACAACAGTTTAAAAAGAAAAAGGTGGCAGCAGTCTCAGTTAGACGTGCCACACAGGAAGAGAGTTCTCTTGGAGAACAAGACATGGGCACTAGCACTGCTAGACAGCGCGGCAGAGGACACAATAGTTCGCTGGAATCTTCTAGAGCATCTGGAGGTGAAAGCAACTGATGACTTCATACAAGTTGAAACAGCAGATATGCGTTTCTCTGAACCCGATCGGGTGTATACAGTGACTTTACAATTGGAAGGAGACATTGAACGCACTATAAACGCAATCTTTTGGGATCGTGTAGTAAAGATATATGACATTTTGCTGGCTGAACAGGATTGGCCGTCTGACTTTGTTCGCGCCTGCCCAGTTGGAGAGGAGGTTATTAAACCTTTGTTCTCAACACTTGTTCCAGGGGAACTCGCGGAGTCCTATTGCATCAAATGGGCTCTAGCACAGGCACCTGCCTTATATAGAAATCACATAAGGTGGGGTAGGGATTCTCCATATCATGTAATTCAGATTAAAGGTGAACCTCAGCCACAACCGCAGTATCAAATAAAACATGAAGCAAGGGCACCGGTGAGGGAAATACTTACAAAACTGGAATACCAGGGGGTCATCGAACCCTGTGTCTCACCGATGAATAATCCCTTATTCCCTGTAGCTAAACCGGACCATTCATATAGAACGGACATACACGTACATATGCTATACAAAATTCACACAGCACCGCACTGATGAACAACATTGTGCAGAAAAAATAAAAAACGACTTTAGACATCTCAAATGGTTTCTTCTGTCAGAATATAGCACCCGAAAGCAGGGATTTGACAAGCTTTAGCGCGTTAGGCTCCCAGAAAAAATTCTGTTGTTTGCCTCAGGGGTATAAGAGTAGCCCGGGACTGTTTTCGGCTCGTGTGACTGCAATTTTACACGAGTTGGACCCTGAAGCATTGTCATATGTAGATGATATACATCTCACAGATGACGAGTTACTACAACATTTAAGACGGGTAGCCCGCATTGTTGTAGGGTTTGCCAAAATTGGCTACAAATTTAACTTAAAAAAATCTAAAATTGCCTTCCTCAGCGTCATATTCCTGGGATATGAGCTGTCGAATGAAGGTAAAAGCCTAGCACCACAATTTTTTGAAAAGTGTGCACAATTGCAACCATCTAATACGATTAAGAAACTCCAATCATTGTTGGGATTTCTAAATTTTGGCAGAACATACATTCCTGATTATGCTACACTAAACCTTTATACAAATTAATCTGTCCTGATTTTTCAAGCAAATTCTGGACAATTGAACATACACATACTCTTCAGGAGTTACAAGCAGATCTACTAGCAGCAAAACATTTACATACATGGGACAATAACATGCATTTGGTCATCAGGGTGATAGCTGGGGCCATTGGGTTTACGTATGTCACATTTAATGAAGGTGAGACAGTCCCAATTGGATACAAGTCCCACTTGTATTCGGCTGCTGAACCACGATTTGCACCAACAGAGAAAATTCTCACTGCTGTACAGATGGCTGTTATTAAGGAACGACCTCTTGCCCAGGGTAAACGCATTATTGTTGTTTCCCCTATTCCGGCCCTGGAGGTTGTTACAAAAGCTAGCGTTCCTAACGCAAAAGCACTCCACCTGCGATGGATACAATGGGCCACGTCTTTAACAGCCACTGATGTAGATTACATTTTTGACCCAAAGTTACAAACTCAGGAATTTCTGCAATATGAAGTTGAATATCCAGTTCCCGCTGATACGTTGCCTATTGATCAATATCAAATGGTAATGTACACCAATGGCTCTGCGCAACCGGCGGTGGGGACAAAACACAAATATTCTGCTGCATGTGCAGTGGTGAGCAGCCATATGGAGGGGGAGAAATTCTGCCCCCATCATACTTATACACAGACCTTAGGGGATTGTACGGCACAATTGGCTGAGCTGAAAGCTCTACTAATGGCATTAGAACATACAGATCGGACGTAGTTTACACTGATTGTTTGTGATGCATATTATTGCGTCCAGTCTTTTAATTAATACCTACATTACTAGCGCTTGAATGGGTTCAGAGATTCGAAAGGCAACACCATAAAACACAGACTATTGTGGGGGAAGGTAGCAGACCTGAAGGAGACGCTACCCAAAGTCCATGTAGTACATACTCTTGGACACCAGCGCATTGGAATACACGCTGCTGGGAATACTTTGGCTGATGAAGCCGCAAAGTCGGCAGTGGCAGTTGCCACTGTGGCCGCAGTGACTCGTTCGAGTTCCAAACCAGACACAGAGATTATGGCTGCCATAAAAGCTACGGTTGATGGCACGTCTGATCCTAAAGGATTTCCTAAAAAATATCAATACTTCATGGGAAGTATGCTCAACGCTGAGGTTAAAATACCTAGTGCAGGCACACGCGAGATCCCCAATAAAGTCATAAGACCACAATTGATAAATGCAGCGCATGAGGGAGTGGCATCTGCACATGCTGGCGTGGCCGCCACAATTTCGCTATTACAGGCCCGTTACTGGTGGCCTGGTCTCTAAAAAGAGACTAAGCAGTATGTCCTTTGTTGTGACATCTGTCAACAAATTAAAGTTTCAACTGCCAAGCGCCCACCGCAGACACCCATCTTAATATCAAACAGACCATTACAATGTGTGTACTTGGATCATTGCGGTCCACTAACACTGGATAGTGCATAAAATATATACTAGTTGCTGTTAATTCTTGCTCCAGATTTGTGTGGGTGTGGCCACAGCGCTCGGCTGACGCTCGAACTGTTATTAAAGATTTGCGTGTCTTTGTCGGTACATATGCAATTGCGGCATTCCATTCAGACCAGGGCCCTGCTTTTGCCTCAAGGGCATTCAGGGACACCATGGCTTCGTTGGGGGTCCAGCTCCAGCTCTCGTCTCCATTTCATCTGAGGGAAATTCTGTTGTGGAGCGATTAAACCGCGATTTAAAGCAATCCTTAGCAGCCAGAGTATTAGGTACGGGTCGTAGTTGGCTAACCCACCTGTATGGAGTTCAGAGAGCACTAAATAACTTGCCTAGAAGGTCCCTGGGGGGTCGTACTTCATATGAGTGCCTGTTCGGAACACGAATGTTTGCTCCCGGATCTTGATGGTCCTGGTGTGGAGGCAGCGGAAACGCCTTTTGACATAAATGATTGTGTCACTGTTTTGCAGGAATTACAACAGTTCCGTGAAGATAACTCTTCTAAAAGTGCTGCCTTCACAGGAATTAAGGATGTACCAGTAACACCTACTGGTTGGATTCCCCGAGTTGGGGATCTTGTGCGTGAAAGGTCGCAGTGAAAAAATAATTTGGCCCTTCTTATCGAGCACCAGTCCCTGTGTTGGGGATACACGGAATGAGAACTGTTATTTTACCACCGTTGCCAGGTGCCAAAGAAAATCGCTTTGTTTCTATTGACAATGTCAAGTTACAACATGTGGCAGATTCTGCACAGCAGACCAAGGGGAATGTCCAGTAGTTCCCGAATCCCTCTCACTACTGGGGAAGATGTTCCACTCCAAGTTATTTATACCAACACTGTTGCCTCTCCGAGCTTGGGGAGGGTGGATGATGATCTTGCTTTAGTTCCACTGACGACAAATAACTTAGATACATTTGATCGAGTCACTATAACTACTGACGTTGCGGATGGTGCTATCTACAGTGTACCGCTGCAAGAAACATCAACACCAACACCAACACCTTGACTGGAGGGAGATGGCATATACAGACAGAAATATGGAGCAAATCGAATCATTGCAACAGTAGATACCCCCAGCCTCCCCTACCCAAGGACCTCCCATGTAGCCAAGCTCAAGCCTAGTGTTACAACGCCCCATGGCACTCCAGCTAGTGAAGATGCCCGCACGCCGGACACAGCATCCACTTTTGGCAGCAAGTCCGGAGGAGATAATGAGAAAAACAAGGAGGAGTCACCCTCTAGCCAGGACCCCTTTCTTAGAAAATCCTCCATCTTGGCATGGAGGATTTAGCACAATAGGATTAGGAATGTGCCCCCCTCCCCAAAGTGAGGAGGTACAAGGAGGGTGTAGCCATCCTCAGGGACAATAGCCATTGGCTACTGCCCTCCAGCTCTAACACACCTGTAAATGTAGTATTTAGGGGTGACCCTGAACCCAGGAAATCAGATTCCTGATGACCTAACAAGAAGAAGGACTGCTGACCTGAAAACCCGCCAGAGAAGAAGGAAGACGACAACTGCTTTGGCCCCAGCCCTACCGGCCTGTCTCTTGATTAGAAGAACCTGCAACAGCGACGCATCCTGCGGGCCCAGCAACCTCTGCTGAATCAGAGGACTACCCTGCAACTCCTAAGGACCAAGAAACTCCAGTGAACAGCGGCTCTGTCCAAAGCAGCAAGAATAAACCATCTTTAGAGGGACTCTCACCTCACTCCAGAAGCGTGAGTCCCCACCACTTTGCACCCAACGCCCCTGGCCTGTATCCACAGAAACCAATGCTGCAGAGAGGACGCCCAGGCGACTCCAATGACGTGTCTACCCTGAGACAACCTCCCTGCACCCCCACGGCGACACCTACAGAGAGAATCCAGAGGATCCCCCTAACCGTGACTGCCCAGTAATAAAGTACCCAACGCCTGGAAGAAGCACTGCACCTGCAGCCCCCAGGCCTTTGAAGAACCGACTACCAGTGCAGTAGTGATCAGCAGACAGCCCTCACCTCTGCCGAGTCGGTGGCTGGCCCGAGAAGCTCCCCTGTGCCCTGCCTGCATCTTCAGAGTGACCCCCAGGTCCCTCTATTGATCTCAATACAAAACCCAACACCTTGTTCACACACTGCACCCGACTGCCCCTGTGCCACTGAGGGTGTATTTTGTGTGCCTTTTTGGGACCCCCCAGTGCTCTACAAAAACCCCCTGGTCTGCTCCCTGAGGACACAGGTACTTACCTGCTAGCAGACTGGAACCAGAGCACCCCTAGTCTCCAGAGGCACCTATGTTATTTGGGCCCCTCTTTGACCTCTACACCTGACCGGCCCTGTGTTGCTAGTGATGGGTGCTTGGGGTTCACTTGAACCTCCAACGATGGGCTGCCTATGCCCCAGAGACTGAACTTGTGAGTGCTTTACTTACCTTAGAAACTAACCTGTACTTACCTCCCCCAGGATCTCTTGAATTTTGCAGTGTCCACTTTTAAAATAGCTTATTGCCATTTTATGCTAAACTGTGTACATTACTGTTTCTATTCAAAGTTATATATTTACCGATGCAAAGTACCTTACATCCTGTGGTTCTAAAATAAATTGAGAAAAGAATATTTTTCTATATAAAAACCTTTTGGCCTAGAGTTCAGTCTTCGTGTGTGTTCCCATTTATTGCCTGTGTGTGTACAACAAATGCTTAACACTACCCTCTGATAAGCCTAACTGCTCAACCACATTACCACTAATAGAGCATTAGTATTATCTATTATTTCCTTTGTCAAGCCTCTTGGGGAACCCCTGGACTCTGTGCACACTATCTCTCACTTTGAGATAGTATATACAGAGCCAGCTTCCTACACCCTGGGAAACAGGGTCAAGACTGATTTGCATATGGCTGGGTCCAAACTGGGATGGTATGGTTAGCAAGAGAATTGATGGATTAACCCCAGATCTGTGACGGGGGGTGAATGTTTGATTGGTTCCACATTCCATCCATCATTTGTGTTTGTGCGCTTAAGTAGCCAGACATGACTCGTCAGGTCTGTTTATCATAACAAAGTCTGCCTGATAACACCATCCTAGTACATTAATTACTTTTTTAGCCATGTATAATTTACCTTTGATCATTCTGTCACGGAAACCAATATCCTCCCATAAATATCCTATGAGACCTATTCTGCTACCTTCAAAGGCAACCAGGAAACAAGAGCATTTCACTTTGATCATGTCAATGTTGATGATGGCAGACTTAGCACCTGAGTCAAGTAGAAGTGGAATGTTATTGGCAATCAACAGCCATGTCCTTGTGCGGGTCACTATAACATGTATTATTATTAACCATGCCAATTTCTAACACTTCTATAGACAGGACTATTTCACTTACCTTAATTTCAGTGCCATCAATTTCCTTATTTGTAGGGTGACCCTATATAGTTCTATTGGTGGTACGCCTCCCTCCTCTACAGAATTTAACTACCTTGCCATATTTCCAACATTCAACCAATTGCTGGACAGTATTTTAAATTAGAAACCAGACCACATCTAAAACATTGTGTTTTGGAACTAATATGCATATGTCTGTTTCTAATAACATTGAATAAAGACATACTGGATTGTATTCCTTTATCTTTGTTGACAGCAGCTATTTGGTTGAGGTTGGCATCTGGTAGTTTAGAATCTTCTTTTGAGCATTCAGGCCCATATCTATACTTTTTCACTCAAAACTGCGCTTATAAAAGACAGGAGTCATGCCCACCACCCCAATGGCCAGCACAGGAGTCATGTAGGGGGCCCATTTCAGGACCTCCAATGGCATTAAAAAAAAAGCTAAATACTTACCTCTACTTACCTATACTTACCTGGGATGGGGTCCCCCATCCTCTGCTGTCCCTCTGGTGTGGGTGAGGATGTCCCGGGGGCCTGGGGAGGGCACCTGTGGACTCATTCCATGGTGTTCCACCATGGAAATGGGCCCACAGGTCCCCTAATGCCTTCCCTGACCCAGGTGTTAATTAATGGCGCTAAGCAAGCTTAGCACCACTATTGAGGCCTTCTCCCTCCCGTGCACCATTTTTGCACAGGAGGATAAATAAGGCGCCTGGGCCTTAGAGTCATTTTTTGTCCAGGAATGCCTGCCTTGCATCTCATTGACGCAAGGTATTTTCCCACTAGCAAAAAATGACTTTAACTCCATAACATTGCCAAAGTATAAATATTGAGTTAGGTTTGCGCTGAATTACCGTTCAAAAAAATGACGCTAATTCAGCACAAAGCTAGTATAAATCTGGGCCTCAGTGCGTTTAGCAATATTAATTGCTTCATCAAGATTGAGATTTTTGCAAGCTATCAATCTTTCCTTGATTATGTTTTTAGAATTGCACCTGCATACAAATTGATCAGTAACTAACTGTGAAATGAAACTTCCAAATTGACAGTATGAGGCCAGAACCTTCAGCGCAGTAGCATAAGTGTTGATTATCTCCAATGGACCTTGAACATGATTCAATGTTGTCAGTTTACCACTAAATTTACTTTACCGTCAAAATGCCTCTCTAGTTGTTTTCCAGCGCTTTGGAATTCATCAATATATTCATCTTCACCTGCAATGTACCATGGCAAATAATCAAACGCATTTTGTCCTTCAACTCCCAAACAATAATTAAGCACATTTCTCTTTTGATCTAGTTTAACTTGACACCATCAGTGGCTCCTAAATAAACATTGAAAGACCTGATCCATAATCGCCACTTCAGCAGAGGTTACCCGGGGTCCTGCAGGAAAGGAGTTGGTTCTGTCACTGCATACATTGTTAAAAATAAATGTCCCATACACATCTGAGAAAAAAAAGATCAAAGCAGTAATAAAAGAGAACAAAACAAGACAAAGAAAATTACCTTAATTAAGGTTTTAAAAAAAATTAATACATTGTACAAACAATAACTTAAGGCACTAATAATATCTGCATAACATGCAAATAGATGTAAGTGCAGGTTTGTGTCAAAAAGTATAAATCAGGGCCTTGGTTTTTTAACAGCACCATTCTGTGATAGAATATAGAGATCACCATGAGCTAATGAGAGACCAAGGCCCTGATTTATACATTTTGACGCAAACCTGTGTTAGCGCAGGTTTGTGTCAAAAAGTATACCGACGGCTAGCGCCATTCCTGGACGCCAGTCGGGCATCATATTTAAGCTGACACTAGCCGGCGGTAAGACCCAGTTTGCGTCAAAATTATTGACTCTAACGGGGTGGGGAAGGCTTAGGGGAAACTGGAGGTTGTGCATGGAAGAATGGCGCTAGTCATGTTAGAGTAAAAAAAAATACTCTAACCTGATTAGCGTAATTATTTCCATGCACAAACCCCATTGATATGACTCCTGTCTAATAAAGACAGAAGTCATGCCCCCCAGCCCAATGGCCATGCCCAGGGGACTTAATTCCCCTGGGCATGACCATTGGGCACAATGCCATGTAGGGTGGCCCAAGTTAGGCCCTCCCTATGGCACTTTGCAAAAAGAAAGAAAAATACTTACCTGGACTTACCTGGGATGGGTTCTCCCATTTTTAGGTGTCCTCCAGGTATTGGTGCGGGTGGGGGCAAGGAAGGGCACCTCTGGGCTGTTTCCACGATCTCTGACCACGAAAAAAGGCCCACAGGTCCCCTAACACCTGCCCTGACCCAGGCATTAAACGCCATTATTTAAGGCTCTCCTCCTTCCATGCGTGATTTTTGCATGGAAGGATAAATAAGACACTAGGGCCTTTGAGTCATTTTTTGCCCTGGAACGCCTACCTTGTATCTCATTGGCGCAAGGTAGTTTTCCGCAGGCAAAAAGGACTTTAACTTCAATATTTTGGCACTAGACATGTCTAGCATCAAAATATAAATACGGAGTTAAGTTTGCGCCAGATTTGCTTAAAAAAAATGAAGCAAATCCTGCGCAAACAGAGTATAAATATGCCCCCAAAAAACTAAGAGAATACCACATGAACTCACACACAGAGGACAAGGAAAGACCCAAGTTGCTTACAATTGCCCTTGGATATAACAGGGCGCTGATGCTCTAATCTAGGGCCATGTCATCAGGACCTGCGGGTATTGGCATGAAGCCGGTTGGGCTTTATCTTATAGTTGCTTTTTGCATCAAAGTTCTTTGGATGGCCCTTTAACTCTGCCAGACCTCAGGGGTGGCAGCAGCCGGAGCTGAGGCCCACCACCATACCTGTATCCTTATCTATCCTGAATGTAATTATTTTTTGCATTTGCTGAGCACTGCTGCCATTAGGTACACTAGAATGTTCCTGCTGTTTACAGTAGCCACAACACATTATACCTTGGTGAACATTGCTGAAAATATGGTGGCTGGGATCTACCTGTACTTCCAACGCAGACCCCCTAAACACATTCCCTTTAATCGTATTATGAAGTTGTATCCTGAGTATTTCTTAGAAAAACAACAAGAGCACTTTAAGACATTTCTAGGTGTTTCTTCATTGCCCTCACTGGCAGTGTGATATTTGATTACAACGCGCTCGTAAAAGTATTTCACCTGACGCTCTGTGGACTGTGAAAGTTATTGATTAGCAAGGGATCTTATTAAGCGTTTCTAGTGGAGTGCCAGCACAATACAAAACACAATTAGGAATACGGCACCGGGACATTATTTAAAGCATTTTAAAAAATGTATTAGAAATCAACTATTTGGAGAAACAACTTATTTCTTTGAGAGTTGAATTGGAGAGCTGTGGATTAATAACGGCAAAGTGGCCAGTTGTGTTAAAAATTGCAATTGTGCTTTGAGGAACCCCGAATTTTCAACTTTCTATTAAGAACTGTATTTCCGTTCTGTTTGAAATGTGGATTTATGAAATAAAAATTAGTGTTTGAGCGAAAACATTTCTGGAATATTCGAACTGAAGGAGAGGGGCTACAAATAAAATACAAAATAAAATAAAATAAGATTATACAAAATAATAAGGAAACTCCTCTCTCTCAGTGGTGAACCTCTTCTACAATTGCATTATATTATATTGAGGCAAACTTGTGGTGGTAGAGTGGATCAGAGATATTGAGAATCCACAACTGGTGGTCCATTGGCTTTATCACCAATATGGCTTCCTCCTTAGAGGTGAGACGAAAAGAGAAATCCAGCAAGCTTTTTTCTGCTCACATGATTGACACTAAGGGAAGAATGGACAATTCTGCAAATGGTGGTTCAGAACTTAAGCTACAATTACTTCACAAAAAAATGGATAAATTGTCAAGGAAGGAGATTTCTAAGTGGTGGGAGATTGAATCTTTACAAAAATACATAGATGTGGAAAGAGTACCGAGAAGATCCACACCCTGATATGCTTGAGGAGTGGGCAGAAAATTTAAAAATCAGTTCGCTGAACATGATGAAGATTTTAATCAAATATGAGATTAAAGATAGGAAGAAGATTCTGGAAGAGATTGAGAAAGTTTCAACAGAGATTATATCATTGACGTCAGAGGATGCAATAGAATAATTTAAGAAGGATTTGGAGAAAAAATTAAGCACTTTTGAAGGAGATATCATGTCTAAGAAACAACGCAAGTTCTTACGAGATTTTAAAGATTATCAATCGGGCAGGATCTTAACCTTCCATCGTAAATATGATCATATGTATGCGGAAAATGACAAAGAATTAGTAGTTGAAAACAGCAATAGGGATTTCACGTTGGAGGTGGAAGAAAGTGATATCTCAGACGGGAACCAGTCCGATGTTTCTGATTCTCTTTTGGATAAAGGTCCCGTTGCAGATAAAAACGCGAGTAGGTCTAATTTTTTTAAACAATTTCGCCTCCTGAACCAGGGAAGGACAGACCAAAGAAAAGAAACATTCCCACAACGGGGCAGGGGTCGAGGTACAAGAGGCAGAGGGAGAGGAACCGGGCAGCCAAGATACGGGCAAGGAAAAGAAGAACTCAGGCAAACTGGTGTAACAACCAGAGCTCGGAAAATGATGTGACAACAGTAGTAAATATATCAACGCGAATATTAACTGAACAAGAAAAGAGCCTCTTGTCATTAGGCCTGTCTTTCTGCCCCAGAACGGATTTTGACTATGTACAGACAAGAATTGATCTTTTCCTTCTGGTTAGAAAACCGAAATTAAAGAAATGGTATCATACAAAGGTCACTTCAGAGGCGTCTGGAAGTGACAAGTATAATGTCAGCACATTAACCATTTCTGAAGTGGAGGTATTGCATGCGTTGTCAAGCTTACATGATGGTATTGAGGCTCATGAGGATTCTGTATTGAATTTATTGGATTTGGGCATAGAACTGGATTGCCCATGTCCTACTAAATTCAAACCGAAATCTGTATTCTTACCAGCTGTACAATGTGAAGCGATTGATGTTTTTGAAAAGTATGTTATCAAGCAATTGAAGAAAGTGAGATATCAAATGAGAAAGAATGAACAACAGAACTTGACTAAGGTACAAAGTGAGTCCCTTCAAGGTTTGAAGGATGATAGCAGTATTGTAATCAGACAGTCAGATAAAGGGGGAAATGTTGTTTTTCTGGATAAGGATGCTTCTTTAGCGGAAGGATTGAGACAGGTGAATGATGAGACGTGTTATATACCAGTAAATCTGACTGATGTCAAAAAATCCAACACCCAATATTTTGAGATGTTGGTGGATTGGAGGGATAAAGGGCTGCTTAACTGGGAGGAATTTAATTTCCTCAGATGTGACTCACCAGTAATTCCCATTCTGTACCCATTACTGAAAATACATAAAAGCATTGTGAATCCCCCGGGGAGACCAATTGTTTCTGCTATAGGGTCTCTCCTGTAGAACATGTCTAGGTACATCGATTACTTTTTGAGACCTTTTGTTGAAAGTCTTCCATCTTATATTAAAGATACAATACAGTTTTTAAGGATTATTGATGGAATTGAATGGGAAGAGGACTATCTTCTTATAACGATGGACGTTACTAGCCTGTACACTTGCATCCAACATGATCTAGGGTTAGTAGCAATACAACATTTTTTAAGGGCAAGATCACTTTCATTTCTGATGCATACGGAGATCATTTGTGATATGATCAGTTTTTGCCTTAATAACAATTACTTTCTCTTTGATGACAAGCTGTACAAACAAACACAGGTTACGGCTATGGGAACTTGCTTCGCACCAAGTTATGCGAATCTGGTGATGGGCTGGTGGGAGGAGCAAATATCCACTAGCTCACCCGACTTTGATGAAAGAGTCATTTTATGGTGTCATTTCATAGACGACATCTTTGTGATTTGGAAAGGTGATGAGACTTCGGCTAGAGATTTCGTAGCCTTTCTCAATAACAATGACTACAACCTACATCTAAGTGATCAGAGTAGCAAACAACAGATTGCATTTCTTGATGTGGAAGTTATAGTCCAAAAACAGTCATTAAGGACCAAACTCCATAGAATATTGACTGCTGGTAATAGTATATTGAATGCGAACAGTGCCCATCCACCTAATCTTATTGCCAGTATTCCCTTTGGGGAATTTTTAAGAGCCTGCAGGATTTGTAGCACTTGGGAGGACTATCAGAAAGAAAGTGACAATATGCTCTTACGTTTTCTAGAGAGGGGGTATAGGAGTAAAATGATTCTTCAAGCTAAAAATAAGGCAGACAACATAAAGAGAGAGAATCTGATATACCCTAGAGTAGATTCAGATGCAGGGGATCAAAAGGTAAGATTTATTACAACGTATTCTAATCAGTCACAGGTCCTGAGAAAGATTCTGAACGGGAGTTGGCATATACTACAGAATGATTCCACCTTAGATAGTACTATCCCGGAGGCGCCTGCGATTACCTTTTGTAAGGGTAGATCGTTGAGAGATGATCTTAGCCGAAATAGAATAACTAGGGATAGTGTCAAAGCTATGACCCTTGATCACCCTGTGGGCTTTTTCTGTTGCAAACAATGCAAGGCTTGTAAATATAGTAAAAATTGCCTTAAAGTATGTGGTGAGAATGGGCATTGGACGTATCAAATTTGTGGACATTTCAATTGCAATACAGATGTCTGTGTTTATTGTTTGATGTGCCCCTGTGGGAAACTGTATGTGGGAAGCACAATACATAAGGCTAAAAAGAGGGTTCTTGAACACATTCGAGCGATTCGCAATTTTGATCGAACATACCCAGTGGCAAGGCATTTCCATGATAAACATAATGGGGATGAGAGTCTGTTGAGTTTTGTAGTTATTGATCAGATTAAACCCAGTATTAGGGGAGGAAATAGAGAGAAGAAGATGAGGATTTTGGAAGCAAAATTGATTATCAGACTCAACACCCTGAGCCCTGGGGGTTTAAATTCAAGTGAGGAGATGAATGTGCATTTAGGCTAATTGAAGCTGCTGGATATGTATATAATTTTTGTCAGTTATTTTAATTATATTTCATCTATTTTGTGGGTTTTTTATAAAAAAAAAATGTTTGTGATAGATGTGACATTGTGGGAGGTGTTTTTGATATGTGGTACGTAGTAAGAGACACATATTTGTACACATGTATAGGAATTGTTTTGAATATCAATATAGGGCTGTCAAGGTATATTCGTATACTAATGTGCATCTATACGTTTAGGAATACAATGTTATCCGATATATACTATGCTTTATAGTTTTGGATTAATTTTTGATACTTACAGCATTTACAATATTTGAATATTTAATACTTTATATGAAAGTTAGTTAAACAATTATAATTAATAAATGTTCAATGAGAGCAATTAATGTGGACATTTTAGGAATATAATGGTATCCAGTGCATATTATGTTTTGTTAAAAATTTGTTTTGGACTATTTTGGATATTAATAATATTTAATATTTAATATTTATTATTCAATATTGTATATGTAATGAATGTAAAAAATAGCTTTGGGCCATTTTGGTTATTAACAATATTCAATATTTAATATGTAATATTTAATATTTTATATGCAATATGCAAGTTATTCAAATGATCATATAGGAATTTAATTAATTTATGTACAAAGAGAGTAACTAATGTGGATAACTTTGTAATTGCAAGATCAACTTTGGTATAGCTTATGGGCCGTTCTAGACATTCCAAGATGGCGCTGATAATTGCACATTGTGGGATAGTTGGGTGACCTGAAAGTCCTTCTTTTATTTTTGTCCTTATGGGTATGCTGGGTGTGGTATATAGTTGGTTTGTGAGACACTCTCAATTGTTACGTGATCAAGGCTACGTCTGAAACGCGTTGTTCTGGGAGGAAGCATTGGTGAATAAAGTTTTTTGGACCTCTCTGCATGTAACAGGAGGATTGTTGGTAATATATATATATATATAAAGCACCTTTATTTTTTGTACAACCAAGTGTTTTCTTTCTTGTGTGTAAGTACTGTGTGACTTTAGTGGTATGGCAGGAGCTCTGCATGTCTCCTAGATAAGCCTTGGCTGCTCATCCACAGCTACCTCCAGAGAGCCTGGCTTCTAGCCACTGCCTATACTTCACTAAGAGGGGATATATGGACGTGGGATAAGGTGTATGTACCATAGGTACCCACCACGCACCAGGCCAGCTTCCTACAAACGTGTATAGCTCTACACACCACACAATAGCTTCTGAACACTGAAGATGATGCTAGTTTAACAAAAAGCTGATTAAGACATAGTGGGACTGTTCTTAGTTAACTAGCTTGGTGACACAACCTTCCACTTCTGGTTATAGTGGTAAGGAAGATGGAGTCGAAGTCAGAATCACACTGACAAGAGCACCTAGAAATCACTCAGATGCTACCATCAGCAAATCAGAGCCACCAAATGCTCCGTGCTCAATGACCACATCAAAAGAACCACCAAAAGCTTCCAGCAAATCTTTGCCATAGTGAAAGTCTTCAACTCTCTGGCAGCAAGCACAAGCAGCGTAACTCTCACTCAGGACCTGTGCACCCAGCTGTCCCTATTCTTCAGCAACAAGATTACAACCATCTAGAAAAACTTAAAACCCTCCCTGGACCTTTCCATGCTTGCAGCCCTCCTCTCATCCCTACCAACACCAAGAAGACCACCCTTTATAATATGAAACCGCAATGACCATGCAGGCCATACTCTCTGGAGCACCCTCAGACTCCTGCCTGCCACCTCTTCATTGAAGGACTGGACCCTATCATAGCAACCATCACCCCAACCCTGAATGACTCAAGCATCACAGCAGCATATCCGGACGCCTAGAAATAAGCTGTAGTACTCCCCCAATCAAGAAACCCTCAGCAGACCTGAAGATGCTAGCCAACAACTGGCATACCTCCCTGCTGCCCTACCCAGCAAATGGAAAAGATGATAAACAAACACGTCTAACCACTTCAACAACACCACTCAGTCACATTCAGGTACCACCACAGGACAGAGACCGCCTTCATCACAGCCTTAGATTGCATTTGGATGTTCATGGACATTGGTGACACCGCAGTCCTCAGCCTACTGGATCTTTCAGGAGCCTTTGTTACTGTCTCCCACCCCATCCTTATCAAATGATTGCACAAAGCCTGCACCCAAGATTTGTTCCTTCCTGGAAGGCTTCACCCAGTCAATCAGCCTGGCCCCTTTCACCTGGGAGACCGTCAACCTCATATGCAGAGTTCCACAATGCTTCTTGCTCAGCTTCACTCTGTTCAACGCTTACATGACCACACTTTCCAGAATCATCTGCACCAAGGGAATTAACATCATATCCTACTGGCATACACCCAGCTCGTCCTCTCCCTCTCTGACAAGACACTGAAATCACATGGGGATGAAAACCAACTGGCCGAAGCTCAACATGACTCACCATGACCAGTCAACTGAGCGCAGACTCTATCTCCCACTTCCACTCATTCAAGATGCTAACAAGGTCTTCAAATGGCTCACCACAAACACTTACAGATCTGTCGCCTAAGCCCCCATCACCAGTAACATGGCCTACAGAAATGCACCCATGCTAGAATCACCACTCAACTGAGCAGAAGCCTCCAGACCATATAAAACTCAGCAGCCTGGTGCACCGTCAAACTCCCACCTCATGATAACATCACCGTGCACCTTAACCTGTTGGGTGCTTGGACATAATGGTTACGTCCTGGGCAGCACAGCTCGGGTGCTCAGGACGTCACAATTACGTCCTGCACCAGACCCTCGGGGGAAGCCAATCCCACCCCCCACCCCATCACATGATGTCAGAGCGCGATCGCCCGCTGACATTATTAGAGGCCGCCCGACATGCTGCAAGCCATTTGCTTCCAGCGCGTCATAGGCGAAAGAGGAATGTTTCTCCTCCGGCCGGGAGAGGATAGCAATAAAAGAGGCATCGGGGAAAGGAAAGGGTTTTTCCTTTCCCTCAATGCCTCTTTCAGCATTCCAGGGATTATTGTGTAGGTTATATTTGGAGAAGTTGTATGTGTCGGGGAGCGGCCCCTTGGAAAAGGGTCGCTCCCCTAAGGAGGCATAATGTTTTTTGTGGTTTTTGCCCCCCTTGGGGGCATAGGGCCGATTATTTTCAGGCCGATCTGCCACCAAGGGGGGCAGAAGCCATAGCGACACCAGGGATGTTTTTATCTTTGTTTTTAGTGGGTTGGGGCGACCCTTTGGGAAGGGTCAACGCCCAAAGGGGGCAATGCACTGTTGGGCAGTTCAGCACCCCTTGGGGACAGATCAGCCTATTTTTTTCAGCCCATCTGCCCCCACTTAGCGCCAGGGATCTGGTGTGCGTGTGTGTGCGTGCTTTGTGCGGGGGAGTGACACCTTGGGGAAGGGTCGCCCCCCAAAGGGGGCAATATATTTTATGCCATTTCTGCCCCCCTTGGGGGCAGATTGGCCTATTTTTTTCAGGCCCATCTGCACCCAAGGGGGACAGAAGGCACCAAGAACCGGGGATTTTTTTTTTTGTTTCCTTTTTTTGTGTTGGGGGAGACCCCTATAGGAAGGGTCGCCCCCAAAGGGAGCAATGCACTGCCGGGCAGTTCTGCCCCCCTTGGGGGCAGATAGGGCTATTCTTTTTAGGCCCGGCAGAATGCACTTAGATCCATGGATCTTGTGTGCATGTGTGTGTGTGCTTTGTGTGGACGGTTGGCCCCATGGGAAGGATCGCTCCCCAAAGGGGGCATTATATTTTATGCCATTTCTGCCCCCCTTGGGGGCAGATAGGCCTATTTTATTTAGGCCCCTCTGCCTCCATGAGGGGCAGAATCTACTTCAAGCCAGGGATCTTGTGTGTGTGTGTGCTTTGTGGGGGGGGGGTGCCCCTTGGGCAATGATGCTCCCAAAGGGAGGCAATATTATTTACACCATTTCTGCCCCCCTTGGGTGCAGATCGGCCTATTATTTTTAGGCCAAGGGGCAGAATCTACTAAGGCACCAGGGATTTCTTTTTGTTTTTTTTGTGTGGAAGAGTGGCCCATTGGGCAAGGGATTCAGCACAGTACTGGTGCCCATTTCTGTCCCCTTTGGAGCAGATAGGTCTAGGCACCAGGGAACATTTCTAAATGTTTGGTGGAGGGGTATTTGTCAACTGGCAAAGTATCTGCATTTGTGATTATAACAGTTTATTTCTCCTTTTTGTTCTAGTCCAAAGCTTTTGCTTCCTTTGCTGTGGCTAGTTGCGGTTTTGGCAGTGGTTGACCTGCGTTTGCATAGTTGCATGTTTTAGGTAAGTAAAAGCAATTTACTCCAAAGGAGTATTGTTGCCTTGCATGAATGACATGTTTGTAGATGATGTATTAAATGCAGGATTGTGTGTGAAATTGTCCTTAGATTCGTGCACAATGAAATTTGTGTTGTCTTGTGTTTAATTTGCTTTTCTTTTTTCTTTTTAGTGGGATATCATTGGTGATTGCTGTGTCTGTGCAGAGTAGTTGTTGGTGATTCTAGCTTTTGTCAGGCAAGTGAGTGGTGTAGTTTTTGAGTAAATAACTCTTTGTGATAAAGACACACTTTGTTTATTACTTATTTTAGACAGTGCTGGTTGTTGTTGGTGCATTTGTCGAGTTACACTTCTTAGAAAGGATCATGGCGCGTGAGATTCTGGCAGTGAGTTCTCTGCCCGAGAGGAATCTTCTGATGAGGAAGCCACTCTTAGTGCAGATGAAGGGCCTGTTTTAGAGTACACTGATGTGCCAATAGTGCATCAGCATAGGGATGAAAGGTTTCCCATTGGAAGACCTGACCCCTGGGTTGCCGCAAACATGGAGCAGCCACAGTTGCCTGCCTTTACTGGTCTCCCAGGGTGTAGAGTAAATACGGAAAACTTTTGGCCTTTCAATTTCTTTGAGTTGTTTATGGACGATGTATTTTTGGAAGAGATTGTTGAGCAGACTAATTTGTATACAGAGCAGTATTTGAGGGACAACGCTGCCAGATGTAGGCCTCAGTCTAGAGCTACCCAGCGTATTCCCACAAATCTGGAAGAGATGAAAAAGTTCTTGGGTTTTACTTTTTTGATGGGATTAATAAGGAAGCCGTCACTGGCTTCTTATTGGACTACTAGTCCCTTGATGGCAACGGCTATATTTCCTGCAACCATGACTCGTAATCAGTATTTTCTTCTTCTTCAGATGCTGCATTTTGTTGACAATGCTTTAGCCTTGCCATGAGATCACCCTGATTATGACCATCTTTTTAAGATTAGGCCTATCCTTGATCGCTTTGTAGATCGCTTTTCAGAGGTGTATGTTCCAGGCAAAGAAATGAGTGTGAACGAGTCTTTGGTCCTGTTCAAGGGAAATTTGGTTTTTAGGCAGTACATTCCTAGCAAGAGGGCGCGGTATGGAATTAAATTCTATATGCTGTCTGAAAGTAGTTCAGGATATGTTTATAATTTCCAGGTCTACACTGGTAGGGATTCCAGTATTGACCCCCCCTGGTTGTCTGCCCACTTTTAGAGTTAGTGAGAAAATAGTGTTGGAATTTGGTAGACAAATGTTTAACAAAGGTCACCATTTGTATGTAGATAACTTCCAAACTGGAGTGCAGTTGTTCAAGGAATTGTTCAGAGTGGACACTGCTGCTTGTGGCACAACCGGAAAGGCTATCCAAGGGAGCGTGTCTGTAAAAAACTTGAGAGGGGATAGTGCAGTGCCTTGATGAATAATGAGCTCCTAACTCTGAAATGTGCAAACAGGAGGGATGTGTACATGCTAACTACCATCCATGATGAAACTAATTCACCTGTGGATGTTTGGGGTCAAGTTGCTAAAGTGCGCAAACCTGTGTGCATTTTAGACTACAATAAGAACATGGGTGGTGTTGACAGAGTAGGTCGGAGGTTGGAACCTTACACTGCTGTTCGTAAGTCTTACGTTTGGTATAAAAGGTTGGGGATTCATTTGTTTAAGCTAGCAACTTTTAATGCTTTTATTGTGTTCAAGGATTGTTCCCCTGAGTCAAGGATGAAATTTGCTGAATTTCATGAGTCAGTGATAAAGAGCCTTGTTTTGGTGGATCATGCAAGTGTTCCTAGAGTAGCAGTGGTGGAGGATGTGGCTAGATTGAAAGATCGCCACTTTCCTGATCAGATTCCTCCCACTCCCAAAAAAGACGTTAATGCTAAGACATGCAAAGTCTGTGCCAGAAGAGGTATCCAGTGGAGTGGCGCTTGGCTGGTGGTGTAAATAGTGACTTGCTGT
Organism: Pleurodeles waltl; assembly: GCF_031143425.1. Lineage (NCBI taxonomy): Eukaryota > Metazoa > Chordata > Amphibia > Caudata > Salamandridae > Pleurodeles > Pleurodeles waltl. The sequence goes on from NC_090444.1 coordinate 47,375,574, forward strand.
TGGCCAGTGCAACACACTTCTAGCCAAACGCCAGTCCACACACTCCCATCAGTTGGTGTGATTGCTGTATCAGGCATGTGGGCGTGTGAAAGTGATGGGCCCTTGAATGGTGCTGTCTGTTGATGCAAGTGTTGTAATGTGCTGGGTCCGTGGCTGGCGGTGTGAATGGTCTTGTGCATGCCATGTATGAAACGCGTGTGAATGGACTGAAAAGCTGTTGGTGCTTTGTCTCGGCTTTACAGCTTACGAGCTATGAGTCATTGGTTCAGATTTATGGCCTTTCAGTTATTAACAGTGCATTTCATTTTTGTGACATCTCTTGGAAATAAGATTTGATTTACTGAATCATCACTCACCTTCGTGACAAATCTAACCAGTATGTGTGGTAAAAATGAAAAAACCTGCTCTGCTGTAATCAGGCGTCCTTGGGAAAGAAAATGTTGGAGGATCCATGCAAGCCATACCTCCCTAGACTCCTAGTTTTCAAAATTGTCTCGGTTTGGTAGGTTTCCTTAGATGACCACCGCACCTGGGACCAAAAACGCAGGTGGCCCCTGCAAAAACAGATAGTTTTGTAATAGATCATTTTGATGCGTCTATATTGTGTTTTGGAGCATTTCCCGTAGTGGACACTAAGCCTACCCACACAAGTGTAGTAGCTTTTTTATCTGGAGACTTGGGGGAACTCTGGGTGGAAGGAAATTTGTGACTCCTCTTAGATTCCAGAACTTTCCATCACCACAATGTGAGGAAAAAGTTTATTTTTTGCCAAATGTTGAGGTTTGCACAGGATTCTGGGTAACAGAACCGGGTAAGAGCCCCACAAGTCACCCCATTCTGAATTCCCCTAGGAGTCTAGTTTTTAGAAATGTCCAGGTTTGGTAGGTTTTCCTAGGTGCCGGCTGAGCTAGAGGCCAAAATCCACAGCTAGGTATTTTGCAAAAAACAGGTGCAAATAACCACTGCTTCTTAACAACTTATCTTGTGCCCATTTCGGAAATACAAAGGTTACCTTGATACCTTTTTTTCATTCTTTATATTTCACCAAATGAATTGCTGCATACCCGGTACACAATGAAAATACATTGGAAGGTGCAGCTGTTTTATTGGCTACCTAGAGTTCTTGATACACCTACAAGTCCTATATATCACTGCAACCAGATGAGTCCAGCAGATGGAACGGCATGTCGATTTAAAAAATCTGACATCACAGGAAAAAGTTACAGAGTAAAGCATGGGGAAAAATGGCTGTTTTTTCACCTCAATTTCAATATTTTTTCTTTCAGCTGTTATTTTCTGTAGGAAATCCTTGTAGGATCTACACAAATGACCCCTTGCTGAATTCTGAATTTTGTGTACTTTTTAGAAATGTTTAGCTCTATGGGATCCAGCATTGATTTCACACCCATTTCTGTCACTAACTGGAAGGAGGCTGAAAGCACAAAAAATAGTAAAAATGGAGTATGTCCCAGTAAAATGCCAAAATTATTTTTAAAAATGTGGTTTTCTGATTCAATTCTGCCTGTTCCTGAAAGCTGAGGAGATGGTGAGGTTAGCACCACAATCCCTTTGTTGATGCCATTTTCAGGGAAACAACCACAAGCCTTCTTCTGCAGCCCTTTTTTACCATCTTTTTCAAACACTAAATTGTTGCTGTATTTTGGCTAATTTCTTGGTCTCCTCCAAGGGAACTCACAAACTCTGGGTACCACTAGAATCCCTAGGATGTTGGAAAAAAATGGATGCAAATTTGGCATGGGTAAGTTATGTTGACAAAAAGTTATGAGGGCCTAAGGGCAAACTACCCCAAATAGCCAAAAAAAGACCTGGCATCAGAGGGAGAAAAGGCATGGCAGCGAAGGGGTTAAAGAGCTCCACTGGCTCCTGATCCACAAAAGGTACTTTTGAAACTTCTCATGTATGCATACAAAGCATTACACAACATTGATCCCATGTACCTCTACAGCCACATGAACTTCCACACACCTACCGTAGACCTCCCCTCAGCCGGACTCCTTCTAGCACAAACTTCCTGCAGACACAGAATCAAATCTGGAGGTCACACCTTCTACCTTGCTCCTAAAGGCTGGAAAGACCTGCCCCGGCACATAAGAGTCTCCTCATTCGGCAAGAAACAAAGGATGCAGCTCTTTACCTAGCGCGACACTGACTTAATGCAGACAGCTCCTAATTCAGTGCCAGGATACCCTTTAGGGTGAGTTATGCGCTATACAAGTACACATTGAATCACAAAACGTAGAGTAGAGGTTGGTGGACCATTGAAATTCAAACCAGATGCGTGGGTTAGTTCAACTTGATGAATACTTGGCCCCTTCACCTCAAAAGAAGACAACTTTTAATGTGGATTCTGCCTGCCACCCATGGTTTAGGCTCATTCACAAATAATTAAATGCACTAACTTTTCATGTAAAACAGGAGAAAGAGACTCCCAGCTAGTGCCTAAACTGTGAAACTATAAAACATGGGATGAATTCCAGCTTCACCACCTGACCAAACTGTGTTATTCTGTGTGTAGGAAGTTGGCTCTGTATGTACTATTTCAAAGTAAGAAATAGAATGCACAGAGTCCAAGGGTTCCCCTTAGAGGTAAGATAGTGGCAAAAAGAGATAATTCTAATGCTCTATTTTGTGGTAGTGTGGTTGAGCAGTAGGCTTATCAGAGGGTAGTGTTAAGCATTTGTTGTACATACACAGGCAATAAATGAGGAACACACACTCAGAGACAATTTCAGGCCAATAGGTTTTTGTATAGAAAAATATATTTTCCTAGTTTATTTTAAGAACCACAGGTTCAAGATTTACAAACAATACTTTAAATGAAAGGTATTTCACTTAGGAACTTAAGGAACTTTGAATTAGCAAAATAGCATATACAGTTTTCACACAAATGGCAAATAGCTATTTAAAACTAGACACTTAGGGGGTCATTACAACCCTGGCGGACGGTGTTAAAGTGGCAGTAAGACCGCAAACAGGCCGGCTGAAAAAAAAAGGGAATTATGACTGGCGGAAACCGCCAACAAAGACAGCCACTTTAACACTTCGACCGCAACGGCGGTACAGACAAACAGCGCGGCGGTCGCCGCCAACAGACAGGCGGGAGACAAAGTACCGCCCACAGTATCACAACCTACCAATCCGCCACCTTTTCCGGGGCGGATTCACCATGGATAAAAACACGGCGGAAACAGCCATTTCAATGGGAAAACGCTCACCTCTACACACTCCACGAGGAAGGAGGACGCCATGGAGCCGGAACTCCAAATACTCCCTGCGATAGTCTTCCTGCTCCTGTACGATCATCATCAACGCCGCCGCCGAAGACAACGGTGAGTACTGCACCTACGACATAGGGGAGGAGGGAGGCAAAAGTCAGGGACACACACACGCAACACCCCCACCCCGACCCTCACCCACTACAACGCACACACCAATGCATATCCAAACATTACAGTAACAACCCCCAAATCCCCCGGAAGAATGCAAAGACAAAAGGAAATGAGTGCAACCATTGTAATATATCAAAATACAGTAACCAAATATATACATATAGATATACACATTCAACAAAATATACATCACGATTAGTAGTGCAGGTAATGCACCATTCAATGTCCGTGGACCACTGGGCACAAAATGCATGGGCGAGGCCCACACACGATACCTGAGCAAAACGGAGAGAACACTGCTGGGGCATCAGATAGAAATACAACAGGCACCTCAGGGGGAAGGGAAGGGGGGGCACCTCAGCCGGATGACAGCACCACACCGGATCCACGAGGGGGCTCCATTCCCATTGATGTATCCTGGGGAGTGCAAAGCCACAGTCTCTCAAGTCTCTACAGTGGGTGGTTTGCCCATTGTAACATCCTGGGGAGTGCAAAGCCACAGTCTCTCAAGTCTCTACAGTGGGTGGCTTGCCCACTGTGCAATCCTGGGGAGTGCAAAGCCACAGTCTCTCAAGTCTCTCCAGTGGGTGGCTTGCCCACTGTTCAATCCTGGGGAGTGCAAAGCCACAGTCTCTCAAGTCGATAACAGTCTCCACTGGTTCTGGAGGGGGACTGGTGCCCAGAGTACTTCATCCTGTTAAGGACAGATGGAGTGGATGCTGTTCTCCACTGGTTCTGGAGGGGGACTGGTGCCCAGAGTGCTTCATCCTGTTAAGGACAGACGGAGTGGATGCTGTTCTCCACTGGTTCTGGAGGGGGATTGGTGCCCATAGTGCTTCATCCTGTTAAGGACAGACGGAGTGGATGCTGTTCTCCACTGGTTCTGGAGGGGGACTGGTGCCCAGAGTGCATCACTCTCCCCGTGACGGTCCCAGTTCCAACACTGCCCCTGCCGCACATGGGCTAGCAGTGCTTGAGTTGGGGGTGCTTGCCCCGTTCAGCAGTGCTTGCCATGGCGGTCTTTGCCCTGTTCAGCGGTGCTTGCCCTGTTCAGCGGTGCTTGCCATGGCGGTCTTTGCCCTGTTCTGCGGTGCTTGCCCTGTTCAGCGGTGCATGCCCTGTTCAGCGGTGCTTGCCATGGTGGTCTTTGCCCTGTTCAGCGGTGCTTGCCATGTTCAGCGGTGCATGTCCTGTTCAGCGGTGCTTGCCATGGTGGTCTTTGCCCTTTTCAGCGGTGCTTGCCCTGTTTAGCGGTGCTTGACTTTGCTGTCTCTGATCTGTTCAGCGGTGCTTGGCATGGCGGTCTTTGCCCTGTTCAGCGGTGCTTGCCCTGTTTAGCGGTGCTTGCCATGGCGGTCTTTTCCCTGTTCAGCGGTGCTTGCCCTGTTCAGCGGTGCTTGACATGGCGGTTTTTGCCCTGTTCAGCGGTGCTTGCCATGGCGGTCTTTGCCCTGTTCAGCGGTGCTTGACTTTGCTGTCTCTGACCTGTGCAGCGGTGTTTACCATGGCGGTCCCTCCTTACCCAGCGGGGCTGTGGCTGCCGGGGCCCTCCTGGGCACTGACTCTGGCGGTGGCCTCCTGGCCAATGACGATGGGACTGCCCTCCTGGGCACTGACTCTGGCGGTGGCCCCCTGGCCAGTGACGATGGGACTGCCCTCCTGGGCACTGACTCTGGCGGTGGCCTCCTGGCCACTGACGATGAAGCTGGCGGTGGCCTCCTGGGCAGCGGGGATGATGGCGGGCTTCTCCGCCGTGCTGCTCTTCCCAGACTTTGGCGCTTTCTTCAGCCCCTTCCCCACCTTGGGAGGAGTCACAGCTGAGTGGACAGTCCCCCCGGGACCCTTGCAAGCAGCTTTGCCGGCTGGAGTCTTCCCCCTATCCCGTCGGGCACTGTCCAACTTCTGGTGCTTCACAGGGGGGGGGACTGGCTGTGCTCTGGCTCCGTGTCACACTGGTGCCCGGTGCACTCCACATACCTATAACAGGCACCACTGGTACCAGACATATTTTGGCTGAGGTGCTACTACAGGACCTATGAATTGGAGGGGGGGTGGTGGGAAATAGGTCAACGTTGCTCAGGAAAAGTTTCTGACAAACACTGGGACGGGTAGCTGAAGGGGGTCTGGGAGTGGAGGAAGAGGAGGTGGTTGTAGGAGGTGTAACTTTTGTTGATTTGGGTGCAGGTGCATGGGCTGGAGGCTGTCGTGAGGTGGATGGGTGTTGGGTATGTGGGTGCCCGTGTTTGTGTACTTTGGGAGGGGGCATCACAGACACACTGGGAGAGGACACAGGGGATGTGTAAATGGTAGTGGGGGTGGTGAGTGCAGGTGAGCGGGGTGTGGTGGTGGGTGTACTGGTGCGGGACGTAATGGCTGTAGTGGTAGTGCATACAGGTGAGAGTGTAGGCAACACTGGGGGGGAGGAGGGATACAAGGAGGAGGGGGCAACAGTGGAGGCAGTGGATGTTGCTGTGTCTGTATGTGTGTGATGCTTGTGTGAGTGCCTTTGGGATGTTTGGTGCTCATGTTTGCCTGAGCTTCCCTTGTGTGTTGACGTGTGTGCTGGCTGGTCTGATGGTGTGCTTGGGATAGGCTGAGGTACAGGGGATTGGGTCTGGGTGGAGGAAGTTGGAGGGGGGAGGCTAGACACAGGGACAATGGCTGCCATCAGTGCTGAGGCCAGAGATTGCAGGGTTCGAAGAAGGGCAGCCTGACCAGAATGAATGCCCTCCAGGAATGCATTACTGTGTTGCAACTCCCTTTCTACACCCTGGATGGCATTCACAATGATAGACTGCCCAACAGTGAGTGACCTGAGGAGGTCAATGGCCTCCTCACTGAGGGCAGCAGAGGTGACAGGGGCAGGGGCTGAGGTGTCTGGGGCGAAGGTGATGCCCACCCTCCTGGGTGAGCGGGTACGGGCGAAGGCCGAGGGGCTGCTGGGAGGGCGGTGCAGGGAGCTCCCATCGGAGGACGAGTCCGTGTCGCTGGTTGCTGATGCTGTCCCCGCCATGAAGGTCCCCTTGCCCTCCCTCCCACTGGTGTATTCAGAGTCCGTGGTGTGGCCCTCCATGGCCATGTGTGATGCAGCTCCCTCTTGCTCCGGTGCCACTGTACCTCCGCCTGATGATGCTGATGCACAAAAGAACAGGGAGAGCACAAAAAGGGGGTGGGGAACGACAGAAGAAAGACAGGTTGAGTGCATGGCTTACCTCTACCGTTGGCGGACAATACAGACAAGGCAGCCCCCAGCACTACGCCGCGCTGTTGGGCTCTACTGATCCAGTTCCTGGGATATGGCCTACATGGCTATGGTGGACATCAGCACACATAGATGACACAGGGGCATGTATACCTGTACTTGGCACTCTACAGAGGTGGGGTGGAGTGCCACATGGCCCGCATTAGGGAGGGGCCTAGCCTACGGAACTCGCCCTGGCCTAGGGAAACCCACAGCCCTCCTCCCCCACCCAGACACCTTCACTGCGCGCAAAGTCAGCAGAATGAGATTGTACTCACCCCCTTGTGTCTGCTGTGATGCCCTCGAGCGCCCATCCAACTCAGGGTAGACCACCGCCAGGATCTGGAACATCAGGGGGGTCATGGTGCGACGGGCACCCCTCCCACGCTGGGAGGCCATCCCCAGCTGAGCCTCCGCCGTCTTCTTGCTCCAGCGGCGAATGTCCTCCCATCTTTTGCGGCAGTGGGTGCTCCGTCTCTGGTGGACCCCCAGGGTCTGGACGTCCTTGGCGATGGCACGCCAAATATCCTTCTTCTGGTTGGGCGCTGACCTACATGACATGTACAGGGGAAGAAGAGAAGTCATTAACAACTGCACCGTCGTGAGTGCCCCACATCCCTACCCTTGCCATGTGGCACATTCATTCACAGTCCTTCATGCTTGCAGAACTCTGCCCCCTTCCTTCTTACAACCAGCCCTCTCCACCCAGGCATAGCCCATTCAACTTGCTCCCTGTGTACTCACCTGTTGGTCTGGAGGACCGTAAAGTAGCGTGTACTGGGGGAGGACCCCGTCCACGAGCTTCTCCAACTCCTGTGCAGTGAAGGCAGGGGCCCTTTCCCCAGACGCACATGCCATTGTCTCTTCCAGACCGAGGCCACAGCATCACTTGCAGTGTAGGTCCTCTCCTGTCGAAGATCAGGTATCGAGTGATTGAACAGATAGAAAATGGCGGTCGCGTCCGCGGCGGTGATGTCCGTGGCGGTGCGTATCATCACCGCTGGCGCACTTCATCATTGGCTCCTGGGACCCATAGGGTCCAATGTTAACCAATGCAGCATTGCGCCGCGGTCTTCGACCGCCTACCGCGACGGTATACAACGACAGCGCAGTTACCTCATATCCCATTGTCCCAGTTTAGAGGTCAGGCAGCCGCCATTTCAGGGGCCCACATGGCTTCATTTTCTACTGCGTCACACATACCTAGGCCTGGACTCAACACAGATACAGACAACCTTTTGGATTAGGTTTCGTGTTCTGTGTAGCTGTGGGTACATACCTCTGAGTTGCTTGACTCTGTGGTCACTGTTGTCCTTCCTAGGCACCGTCAGCTGGGACATGTGAGGAAATGGCGGAATCCTCCAGTGTACCGACCAGTGGTGGACCTGTTGACAACGGAGGAGCGACATTTAATCATCACCTACAGGTTTGACCGTGCCACAATCCAGGAACTGTGTACCCAGTTGGAGCCTGACCTGATGTCAGCTATCCGCCATCCCACAGGGATCCCCCCTCAAGTGCAGGTGCTATCAGTGCTCCGTTTCTTAGCAAGTGGGTCTTTTCAAACAACAATGGCCATGGCATCAGGGATTTCCCAGCCTATGTTTTCCAACGTGTTGTCCAGAGTGTTGTCTGCCCTGCTGAAACACACGAGAAGCTACATCGTTTTTCCTCAGGTGGAGAATTTGGCTACTGTTAAAGGTGACTTCTATGCCCTTGGACATATCCTTAACATCATAGGTGCCATTGATGGGACCCATGTAGCTTTGGTTCCCCCCCCACAGGAGTGAACAGGTGTACAGGAACTGGAAGAGTTATCATTCCATGAATGTACAGATGGTATGTTTGGCAGACCAGTACATCTCCCAGGTAAATGCTATGTTCCCTGGCTCAGTGCATGACGCCTACATCCTGCGGAATAGCAGCATCCCTTATGTGATGGGTCAACTCCAGAGGCACCGTGTGTGGCCATTAGGGAATTCTGTTTACCCCAACCTGTCATGGCTACTGACCTCAGTGAGGAATCCCAGGACCAGGGCAGAGGAACGCTACAATGAGGCCCATGGGCGGACTAGGAGGGTGATCGAACGCACCTTCGGCCTCCTGATGGCTAGGTTCAGGTGCCTCCATATGACAGGTGTTTCCCTATTCTACTTGTAGGAGGCTGGCCTGGCTTGTAGTGGGTACCAAGGGGTACTTATACTCTGTACCAGGACCAGTTATCCCTTATTAGTGTAGAAGAGGTGTTTCTAGCAGCTTAGGCTGATAGAAGGTAGCTATGGAGAGCAGCTTAGGCTGAACTAGGAGACATGCAAAGCTCCTACTATACCACTGGTGTCATATGCACAATATCATAAGAAAACACAATACACAGATATACTAAAAATAAAGGTACTTTATTTTTATGACAATATGCCAAAAGTATCTCAGTGAGTACCCTCAGTATGAGAATAGCAAATGTACACAAGATATATGTACACAATACCAAAAATATGCAGTAATAGCAAAAGGCAGTAATGCAAGCAATGTACAGTCACAATAGATTGCAATAGGAGCACATAGGTATAGGGGCAACACAAACCATATACTCCAAAAGTGGAATGCGAACCACGAATGGACCCCAAACCTATGTGAGCTTGTAGAGGGTCGCTGGGACTGTAAGAAAACAGTGAGGGTTAGAACTGTAGCCCACCCTAAGACCCTGAAAAGTAGGTGTAAAGTGCACCTATATTCCCTAGAGAGCACAGAAGTCGTGATAGGGGAATTCTGCAAGGAAGACCAACACCAGCAATGCAACAAAGGTGGATTTCCGGACGAGAGTACCTGTGGAACAAGGGGACCAAGTCCAAGAGTCGCGACAAAGTCGAGATTGGGCAGATGCCCAGGAAATGCTAGCTGAGGGTGCAAAGAAGCTGTGGATTCTGCAAGAACGAAGAGGACGAGGAACTTCCCCTTTGGAGGATGGCTGTCCCACATCGTGAAGAAGCTTGCAGAGGTGTACCCACGCAGAAAGACCGCAAACAAGTCTTGCTAGCTGCAAGGGTCGCGGTTAGGGTTTTTGGATGCTGCTGTGGCCCAGGAGGGACCAGGATGTCGCCAATTGTGTGAGGAGACAGAGGGGGCGCCCAGCAAGATAGGGAGCCCTCACAGAAGCAGGCAGCACCCGCAGAAGTGCCAAAACAGGCACTACGAAGAGGAGTGAACCGGAGCTCACCCGAAGTCACAAAAGGAGATCCCACGACGCCGGAGGACAACGCAGGAGGTTGTGCACTGCATGTTAGAGTGTCGGGGACCCAGGCTTGGCTGTGCACAAAGAAAATCCTGGAAGAGTGCACAGGAGCCGGAGCAGTTGCAAATCACGCGGTACCCAGCAATGCAGTCTAGCGTGGGGAGGCAAGGGCTTACCTCCACCAAACTTGGACTGAAGAGTCACTGGACTGTGGGAGTCACTTGGACAGAGTTGCTGAGTTCCAGGGACCACGCTCATCATGCTGAGAGGGGACCCAGAGGACCGGTGATGCAGTTCTTTTGGTGCCTGTGGTTGCAGGGGGAGGATTCCGTCGTCCCACGGGAGATTTCTTCGGAGATTCTAGTGCAGAGAGGAGGCAGACTACCCCCACAGCATGCACCACCAGGAAAACAGTCGAGAAGGCGGCAGGATCAGCGATACAAGGTTGCAGTAGTCGTCTTTGCTACTTTGTTGCGGTTTTGCAGGCGTCCTGAGCAGTCAGCGGTCGATTCCTTGGCAGAAGGTGAAGAGAGAGATTCAGAGGAACTCTGATGAGCTCTTGCATTCGTTATCTAAAAAATTCCCCAAAGCAGAGACCCTAAATAGCCAGAAAAGGAGGTTTGGCTACCTAGGAAGGAGGATAGGCTAGCAACACAGGTAAGAGCCTATCAGAAGGGGTCTCTGACGTCACCTGCTGGCACTGGCCACTCAGAGCAGTCCAGTGTGCCAGCAGCACCTCTGTTTCCAAGATGGCAGAGGTCTGGAGCACACTGGAGGAGCTCTGGGCACCTCCCCTGGGAGGTGCAGGTCAGGGGAGTGGTCACTCCCCTTTCCTTTGTCCAGTTTCATGCCAGAACAGGGCTGGGGGATCCATGAACCGGTGTAGACTGGCTTATGCAGAGATGGGCACCATCTGTGCCCATCAAAGCATTTCCAGAGGCTGGGGGAGGCTACTCCTCCCCAGCCCTGACACCTTTTTCCAAAGGGAGAGGGTGTAACACCCTCTCTCTGAGGAAGTCCTTTGTTCTGCCTTCCTGGGCCAAGCCTGGCTGGATCCCAGGAGGGCAGAAACCTGTCTGAGGGATTGGCAGCAGCTGCAGTGAAACCCCGGGAAAGGTAGTTTGGCAGTACCCGGGTCTGTGCTAGAGACTCAGGGATCATGGAATTGTCTCCCCAATGCCAGAATGGCACTGGGGAGACAATTCCATGATCGTAGACATGTTACATGGCCATGTTCGGAGTTACCATTGTGACGCTATACATAGGTAGTGACCTATGTATAGTGAACGCGTGTAATGGTGTCCCTGCACTCACAAAGTCCGGGGAATTTGCCCTGAACGATGTGGGGGCACCTTGGCTAGTGCCAGGGTGCCCACACACTAAGTAACTTAGCACCCAACCTTTACCAGGTAAAGGTTAGACACATAGGTGACTTATAAGTTACTTAAGTGCAGTGGTAAATGGCTGTGAAATAAGGTGGACGTTATTTCACTCAGGCTGCAGTGGCAGGCCTGTGTAAGAATTGTCAGAGCTCCCTATGGGTGCAAAAGAAATGCTGCAGCCCATAGGGATCTCCTGGAACCCTAATACCCTGGGTACCTCAGTACCATATACTAGGGAATTATAAGGGTGTTCCAGTATGCCAATGTGAATTGGTGAAATTGGTCACTAGCCTGTTAGTGACAATTTGGAAAGCCAAGAAAGAGCATAACCACTGAGGTTCTGGTTAGCAGAGCGTCCGTGAGACAGTTAGTCATCACACAGGGAACACATACAGGGCACACTTATGAGCACTGGAGCCCTGGCTGGCAGGGTCCCAGTGACACATACAACTAAAACAACATATACAGTGAAATATGGGGGTAACATGCCAGGCAAGATGGTACTTTCCTACACTACTCACCAAGGAAGGAGTGCCAGATCATCATCGCCTGCTGTATGCTTCACAATCTTGCTTTACGACACCAGGTGCCTTTTCTGCAGGAGGATGGTCCAGATGGCGGTGTTGTGGCAGCTGTGGAGCCTGTGGACAGTGATGAGGAGGAAGCAGAGGAAGAAGACATTGACAACAGGGACTCAGTCATCCAGCAATATTTCCAGTGACACACAGGTGAGAACACTTTCTAGTCTACTACAAGTACTTTCACACTTCTATCTCTATCCTGTCTGTCAATTTCAAGCAGTATTTGGTAACTGATTTGTACATTTCCTTTACGGTTTCACAGGTGTGGTTACCAACGTATGTCATCTGCTTGCTTTCTTCATGGACTTGTGAAGTGTGACATAGGTATATTGACATTACATTTGAGAACGGATTTTGTCACTGTCATAGCTAATACACGTTTTCAAAATCACAGACTGACTCCAATTGTTTTGTGCTTCAAGGGTGTTTATTGAAGTGCTAAATATTGGAGGGGGTGGTAAAATGGGGAGGGGTGATGGAGGAATGTCCATGGCAGAGTCCAGTCTATTAGTCTCACAGGTGCACTGCCCATATGGGCATAGGAAGTGGAGCTGGGGCAGTTCCAGTATGGACAGGGTTACAAAGTGGGACAGTGGGATGACAATCAGGGTGGTCTCATTTCTTGGCGGGGGTCTTGCCATCGTGCTCTGTCCTGTTCCTGGATCTCAGGGACCGCTTGCAGGGTGGTTCTCTGTCTGCAGGGGGTGGGGTGATGGTCCTGTGGCGGGGCGTCCTGTCCACTAGCGCCGGCAGAGGTGGTGGGCAGTTCATCGCCCATGCTAGTGTCAGGGGCCCCTTGGAGTGCCACGGTGTCCCTCATGGTGTTCTGTATGTCCTTCAGCACCCCTACGATAGTGCCCAGGGCAGAGCTGATGGTTCTGAGTTCCTCCCTGAAGCCCAAATACTGTTCCACCTGCAGCCGCTGGGTCTCCTGAAACTTGGCCAGGACCATAGCCATCGTCTCCTGGGAGTGGTGGTATGCTCCCATGATGGAGGTGAGGGCCTCGTGGAAAATGGGTTCCCTTGGCCTGTCCGCCCCCTGTCGCACAGCAGCCCTCCCAGTTCCCCTGTGTTCCTGTGCCTCCGTCCCCTGGACCGTGTGCCCACTACCACTGCCCCCAGGTCCCTGGTGTTGTTGGGGTGGTGGGTTATCCTGGGTTACCCTGTAGTGGTGGACACACAGCTGATTGACGTGTCCTGGGAACGGAGGTATGGGCCTGCTGGGTGGGTGCTGTGCTGGTGTTTCCAGAGGGTGGAAGGTCTGTGTTGGGCTGTGCCTGTGCGAGGGGAACCGACTGTCACGAGGCCCACGATGGTCCGTGCTGGTCATCTGGATCGAGTTGGCCAGAGCTGCTGTCATCACTGTGGGCCTCTTCTGTGGGTGGGATAGAGATGTCTGGACCCTCCTGTCTGGTGACGTTGGGTAGTGGTCCTGCAGGGGTGTAAAAGCATGATTATTGCATCTGTGTGTGTCATGGTGTGCAATGGGTGGGTGAGCGTGTACCCCAGTGCTAGCATTCCTGTGTGGGGGCTTGTGGGATGATGGTTGGGGGGGTGTAATGGGTATGTGCAGTGGGCATGCTTTAGTGAGGGGTGTCCATGCTTTGTTGTGAAATGCAGGGCTTGGTGTTGGGATGTGTGGTTTGTGTTATTAGTACATTAGTGAGGAGTTGGAGTGATAGGTGAGGGGGTGAGGGTGGGGGTCCGTGTAGGAAAGTACCATCTTGCCTGGCATGTTACCCCCATTTTTCACTGTATATATGTTGTTTTAGTTGTATGTGTCACTGGGACCCTGGTAACCCAGGGCCCCAGTGCTCATAAGTGTGCCTGAATGTGTTACCTGTGTAGTGACTAACTGTCTCACTGAGGCTCTGCTAATCAGAACCTCAGTGGTTATGCTGTCTCATTTCTTTCCAAATTGTCACTAACAGGCTAGTGACCATTTTTACCAATTTATATTGGCTTACTGGAACACCCTTATAATTCCCTAGTATATGGTACTGAGGTACCCAGGGTATTGGGGTTACAGGAGATCCCTATGGGCTGCAGCATTTCTTTTGCCACCCATAGGTAGCTCTGACAATTCTTACACAGGCCTGCCACTGCAGCCTGAGTGAAATAACGTCCACGTTATTTCACAGCCATTTTACACTGCACTTAAGTAACTTATAAGTCACCTATATGTCTAACCTTTACCTGGTAAAGGTTAGGTGCAAAGTTACTTAGTGTGAGGGCACCCTGGCACTAGCCAAGGTGCCCCCACATTGTTCAGAGCCAATTCCCTGAACTTTGTGAGTGCGGGGACACCATTACACGCGTGCACTACATATAGGTCACTACCTATATGTAGCTTCACAATGGTAACTCCGAATATGGCCATGTAACATGTCTATGATCATGGAATTGCCCCCTCTATGCCATCCTGGCATAGTTGGCACAATCCCATGATCCCAGTGGTCTGTAGCACAGACCCTGGTACTGCCAAACTGCCCTTCCTGGGGTTTCACTGCAGCTGCTGCTGCTGCCAACCCCTCAGACAGGCATCTGCCCTCCTGGGGTCCAGCCAGGCCTGGCCCAGGATGGCAGAACAAAGGACTTCCTCTGAGAGAGGGTGTTACACCCTCTCCCTTTGGAAAATGGTGTGAAGGCAGGGGAGGAGTAGCCTCCCCCAGCCTCTGGAAATGCTTTGTTGGGCACAGAGGTGCCCAATTCTGCATAAGCCAGTCTACACCGGTTCAGGGGACCCCTTAGCCCTGCTCTGGCACGAAACTGGACAAAGGAAAGGGGAGTGACCACTCCCCTGACCTGCACCTCCCCTGGGAGGTGTCCAGAGCTCCTCCAGTGTGCTCCAGACCTCTGCCATCTTGGAAACAGAGGTGCTGCTGGCACACTGGACTGCTCTGAGTGGCCAGTGCCACCAGGTGACGTCAGAGACTCCTTCTGATAGGCTCCTTCAGGTGTTAGTAGCCTATCCTCTCTCCTAGGTAGCCAAACCCTCTTTTCTGGCTATTTAGGGTCTCTGTCTCTGGGGAAACTTTAGATAACGAATGCAAGAGCTCATCCGAGTTCCTCTGCATCTCTCTCTTCACCTTCTGCCAAGGAATCGACTGCTGACCGCGCTGGAAGCCTGCAAACCTGCAACATAGTAGCAAAGACGACTACTGCAACTCTGTAACGCTGATCCTGCCGCCTTCTCAACTGTTTTCCTGCTTGTGCATGCTGTGGGGGTAGTCTGCCTCCTCTCTGCACCAGAAGCTCCGAAGAAATCTCCCGTGGGTCGACGGAATCTTCCCCCTGCAACCGCAGGCACCAAAAAGCTGCATTACCGGTCCCTTGGGTCTCCTCTCAGCACGACGAGCGAGGTCCCTCGAATCCAGCGACTCTGTCCAAGTGACCCCCACAGTCCAGTGACTCTTCAGTCCAAGTTTGGTGGAGGTAAGTCCTTGCCTCACCTCGCTGGGCTGCATTGCTGGGAACCGCGACTTTTGCAGCTACTCCGGCCCCTGTGCACTTCCGGCGGAAATCCTTTGTGCACAGCCAAGCCTGGGTCCACGGCACTCTAACCTGCATTGCACGACTTTCTAAGTTGGTCTCCGGCGACGTGGGACTCCTTTGTGCGACTTCGGGTGAGCACCGTTTCACGCATCCTCGTAGTGCCTGTTTCTGGCCCTTCTCCGGGTGCTACCTGCTGCTGAGAGGGCTCCTTGTCTTGCTCGATGTCCCCTCTCTCTCCTGGTCCAATTTGCGACCTCCTGGTCCCTCCAGGGCCACAGCAGCGTCCAAAAACGCTAACCGCACGATTTGCAGCTAGCAAGGCTTGTTGGCGTTCTTTCGGCGGGTAAACACTTCTGCACGACTCTCCACGGCGAGAGGGATCCGTCCACCAAAGGGGAAGTCTCTAGCCCTTTTCGTTCCTGCAGAAACCTCAGCTTCTTCTGTCCAGTAGAAGCTTCTTTGCACCCGCAGCTGGCATTTCCTGGGCATTTGGCCATCTCCGACTTGCTTGTGACTTTTGGACTTGGTCCCCTTGTTCCACAGGTACCCTAGATTGGAAATCCACAGCTGTTGCATTGCTGGTTTGTGTCTTTCCTGCATTATTCCTCTAACACGACTTCTTTGTCCTTAGGGGAACTTTAGTGCACTTTGCACTCACTTTTCAGGGTCTTGGGAGGGTTATTTTTCTAACTCTCACTATTTTCTAATAGTCCCAGCGACCCTCTACAAGGTCACATAGGTTTGGGGTCCATTCGTGGTTCGCATTCCACTTTTGGAGTATATGGTTTGTGTTGCCCCTATCCCTATGTTTCCCCATTGCATCCTATTGTAACTATACATTGTTTGCACTGTTTTCTAAGACTATACTGCATATTTTTGCTATTGTGTATATATATCTTGTGTATATTTCCTATCCTCTCACTGAGGGTACACTCTAAGATACTTTGGCATATTGTCATAAAAATAAAGTACCTTTATTTTTAGTATAACTGTGTATTGTGTTTTCTTATGATATTGTGCATATGACACTAAGTGGTACTGTAGTAGCTTCACACGTCTCCTAGTTCAGCCTAAGCTGCTCTGCTAAGCTACCATTATCTATCAGCCTAAGCTACTAGACACCCTATACACTAATAAGGGATAACTGGGCCTGGTGCAAGGTGCAAGTACCCCTTGGTACTCACTACAAGCCAGTCCAGCCTCTTACATTGGTTGTGCAGCGGTGGGATAAGTGCTTTGAGACTACTTACCACTCTTGTCATTGTACTTTTCATAAGAGAAAAATATACAAAACAAGGTCAGTGTATATACACATAGCCAAAAAGTTTTGCATTTCCTCTTTTCACTCTTTTCTAAGTGCTGAAAAGTACTCCTAACTTTCTAAAAAGTTCTAAAAAGTTTTTTAAAAAAAATTCTCTGTCTTTCTAAAAGCTCTGACAAACTTTTTATCTTTTACTATCACTTTAACTCTCTCTAAAAATGTCTGGCACAGGCCAAAATGTTGATCTGTCCAAACTTGCATAGGCCCCTTAGCTGGAAAGGAGCAAGGAGTCTCTGTGTAGAGAGAGGTTTGAGTGTAGGGAAGAATCCTTCCTTAGAACTGTTACTTAACATGCTTAGAGAACAGGATAAGGCTAGAAGTGCCCCATCTGTTGAAAAAGTAGCTAATGGTTCTCAATCTGATCCAGGGACTCCCCCAGGAAATGATTCAGGAAAGAAACTTCCTAGCCTGCCCATTACTAGACAGTCTAGCATAGTTGGTAATGATGATGAGCCACACCATATACATAGTGTTGTCTCACATCATAGCAAAAGCATTTATTCTCACCATACTGGTAGTAATGTTTCTGTTAGCCAAGCTGTTAGGGTGGCTTCTGTAAGGGACAGGTCTCCTTCTGTCCATTCTCACCATACTTCTGTTTCAAGGCATGTCCCTCCCACCCACCCTGATGACAGATTGTTAGAAAGGGAGCTCAATAGATTGAGAGTGGAACAAACCAGACTGAAGCTCAAGAAGCAACAGCTGGATTTGGATAGACAGACTTTAGAAGTAGAGAAGGAGAGACAGAAACTGGGTTTAGAAACCCATGGTGGCAGCAGCAGTATTCCCCATAGTCATCCTGCAAAAGAGCATGATTCCAGGAATCTGCATAAGATAGTTCCCCCTTATAAGGAGGGGGATGACATTAACAAGTGGTTTGCTGCACTTGAGAGGGCCTGTGTTGTACAGGATGTCCCTCAAAGGCAGTGGGCTGCTATCCTATGGCTATCATTTAGTGGAAAAGGTAGGGATAGGCTCCTTACTGTGAAAGAAAATGATGCTAATAATTTCCAAGTTCTTAAGAATGCACTCCTGGATGGTTATGGCTTAACCACTGAACAGTACAGGATAAAGTTCAGAGAGACCAAAAAGGAGTCTTCACAAGACTGGGTTGATTTCATTGACCATTCAGTGAAGGCCTTGGAGGGGTGGTTACATGGCAGTAAAGTTACTGATTATGACAGCCTGTATAACTTGATCCTGAGAGAGCATATTCTTAATAATTGTGTGTCTGATTTGTTGCACCAGTACTTGGTGGACTCTGATCTGACCTCTCCCCAAGAATTGGGAAAGAAGGCAGACAAATGGGTCAGAACAAGGGTGAACAGAAAAGTTCATACAGGGGGTGACAAAGATGGCAACAAAAAGAAGGATGGTAAGTCTTCTGACAAGGGTGGGAACAAATCTAAAAATGAGTCTTCATCAGGCCCACAAAAACACTCTGGTGGGGGTGGTGGGCCCAAATCCTCTTTTAATCAGAACAAGGAAAAGAAACCATGGTGCTATTTATGTAAAATAAAAGGCCATTGGACAACAGATCCCAGTTGTCCAAAGAAAGGCACCAAGCCTCCTACCACTACAACCCCTACTGCTACACCTAGTGTCCCTACTAATAGCAGTGGTGGTGGGAGCAAACCTACTAATAGCCAATCCAAGGGAGTAGCTGGGCTCACTATTGGTAACTTAGTTGGGGTTGGCCTTGTTAGGGAGGCCACAGAGGCTGTGTTAGTCTCTGAGGGGGCTATTGATTTAGCCACCTTAGTTGCTTGTCCCCTTAATATGGATAAGTACAAGCAGCTACCCCTAATAAATTGTGTTGAGGTTCAGGCCTACAGGGACACTGGTGCCAGTGTGACTATGGTCATAGAGAAACTGGTCCACCCTGAACAACACCTACTTGGTCACCAGTACCAAGTAACCGATGCTCACAACAACACACTTAGCCACCCTATGGCTGTTGTAAATCTCAACTGGGGGGGGGGTTACTGGTCCAAAGAAAGTTGTGGTAGCTTCAGATTTACCTGTAGACTGTCTATTAGGGAATGATTTGGAGACATCAGCTTGGTCAGATGTGGAGTTGGAGGCCCATGCAGCAATGCTGGGCATCCCAGGGCATATTTTTGCTTTGACAAGGGCTCAGGCCAAAAAGCAAAAAGGACAGGGAAATTGGATCCTGGAACAATGGACCAAGTGCTCCCTAAAGCTAGGGCTAGTAGAAGCAAACCACTTCCTACTATCCCTCCCTCTACAGTGGATTCAACTTCTGAGGAAGAAGAATTCCCTCCCTGTGCAGAACCTACACCAGAGGAGCTGGAAGCAGACACTGCTGAGCTTTTGGGTGAAGGGGGCCCTGCCAGAGAGGAGCTGAGTGTGGCACAGCAAACCTGTCCCACATTAGAGGGTCTCAGACAGCAAGCTGTCAAACAGGCTAATGGGGATGTCAGTGACTCTCACAGAGTTTACTGGGAGGACAACCTCTTGTACACTGAGCATAGAGATCCTAAACCTGGAGCTGTCAGGAGATTAGTGATTCCTCAGGAGTACAGAAAGTTCCTCCTAACACTGGCACATGACATTCCCCTAGCTGGGCATCTAGGACAAATGAAAACTTGGGACAGGCTTGTTCCCCTGTTTCATTGGCCTAGAATGTCTGAGGACACAAAGGAATTTTGTAAGTCCTGTGAAACCTGTCAAGCCAGTGGCAAGACAGGTGGCACCCCAAAGGCACCCCTTATCCCACTGCCTGTGGTTGGGGTTCCCTTTGAAAGGGTAGGGGTTGACATAGTTGGCCCCCTTGACCCTCCTACTGCTTCATGCAATAGGTTTATCTTGGTGGTAGTGGACCATGCCACAAGATATCCTGAAGCAATTCCTTTAAGGACCACTACAGCACCTGCAGTGGCAAAGGCCCTCCTGGGAATATTTTCTAGGGTGGGCTTCCCAAAGGAAGTGGTATCAGACAGGGGAAGCAATTTCATGTCTGCATACTTAAAGGCCATGTGGAAGGAGTGTGGTGTAACGTACAAGTTCACAACACCCTATCATCCACAAACAAATGGACTGGTGGAGAGATTTAATAAAACTCTCAAAGGCATGATTATGGGTCTCCCTGAAAAACTCCGCAGGAGATGGGATATCCTTCTACCATGCCTCCTTTTTGCCTACAGGGAGGTACCCCAGAAAGGAGTGGGCTTCAGACCCTTTGAACTTCTTTTTGGACACCCTGTTAGGGGTCCACTCACACTTGTAAAGGAGGGTTGGGAACAACCTTTAAAAGCTCCTAAGCAGGATATTGTGGATTATGTACTTGGCCTCAGATCAAGGATGGCTGAGTACATGAAAAAGGCCAGTAAAAACCTTCAGGCCAGCCAAGAGCTCCAGAAGCAATGGCATGATCAGAAGGCTGTTTTGGTTCAGTACCAACCAGGGCAGAAAGTGTGGGTCTTGGAGCCTGTGGCCCCAAGAGCACTCCAAGATAAATGGAGTGGACCTCACACAATTGTTGAAAAGAAGGGAGAAGTCACCTATTTAGTTGACTTAGGCACTGCCAGGAGTCCCCTTAGGGTGCTCCATGTCAACCGCCTGAAACCCTACTATGACAGGGCTGATCTCACCCTGCTCATGGCAACTGATGAGGGACAGGAAGAAGACAGTGATCCTCTACCTGATCTCTTCTCTTCCACAGAACAAGATGCTCTTGTGGAAGGTGTAGTTTTGGCTGATTGTCTTACTGCTGACCCTTGGGTCTCCTCTCAGCACGACGAGCGAGGTCCCTCGAATCCAGCGACTCTGTCCAAGTGACCCCCACAGTCCAGTGACTCTTCAGTCCAAGTTTGGTGGAGGTAAGTCCTTACCTCACCTCGCTGGGCTGCATTGCTGGGAACCGCGACTTTTGCAGCTACTCTGGCCCCTGTGCACTTCCGGCGGAAATCCTTTGTGCACAGCCAAGCCTGGGTCCATGGCACTCTAACCTGCATTGCATGACTTTCTAAGTTGGTCTCCGGCGACGTGGGACTCCTTTGTGCGACTTCGCGTGAGCACCGTTTCACGCATCCTCGTAGTGCCTGTTTCTGGCACTTCTCCGGGTGCTACCTGCTGCTGAGAGGGCTCCTTGTCTTGCTCGACGTCCCGTCTCTCTCCTGGTCCAATTTGCGACCTCCTGGTCCCTCCAGGGCCACAGCAGCGTCCAAAAACGCTAACCGCACGATTTGCAGTTAGCAAGGCTTGTTGGCGTTCTTTCGGCGGGAAAACACTTCTGCACGACTCTCCACGGCGAGAGGGATCCGTCCACCAAAGGGGAAGTCTCTAGCCCTTTTCGTTCCTGCAGAAACCTCAGCTTCTTCTGTCCAGTAGAAGCTTCTTTGCACCCGCAGCTGGCATTTCCTGGGCATTTGGCCATCTCCGACTTGCTTGTGACTTTTGGACTTGGTCCCCTTGTTCCACAGGTACCCTAGATTGGAAATCCGCAGCTGTTGCATTGCTGGTTTGTGTCTTTCCTGCATTATTCCTCTAACACGACTTCTTTGTCCTTAGGGGAACTTTAGTGCACTTTGCACTCACTTTTCAGGGTCTTGGGGAGGGTTATTTTTCTAACTCTCACTATTTTCTAATAGTCCCAGCGACCCTCTACAAGGTCACATAGGTTTGGGGTCCATTTGTGGTTTGCATTCCACTTTTGGAGTATATGGTTTGTGTTGCCCCTATCCCTATGTTTCCCCATTGCATCCTATTGTAACTATACATTGTTTGCACTGTTTTCTAAGACTATACTGCATATTTTTGCTATTGTGTATATATATCTTGTGTATATTTCCTATCCTCTCACTGAGGGTACACTCTAAGATACTTTGGCATATTGTCATAAAAATAAAGTACCTTTATTTTTAGTATAACTGTGTATTGTGTTTTCTTATGATATTGTGCATATGACACTAAGTGGTACTGTAGTAGCTTCACACGTCTCCTAGTTCAGCCTAAGCTGCTCTGCTAAGCTACCATTATCTATCAGCCTAAGCTGCTAGACACCCTATACACTAATAAGGGATAACTGGGCCTGGTGCAAGGTGCAAGTACCCCTTGGTACTCACTACAAGCCAGTCCAGCCTCCTACAGTCTGTGATAGCATGCAGGTAGGGTGGGGGATATGATAGTTAAGATTTGACTTACCAGAGTCCATTCCTCCACCGACTCCTCCGACGCCCTCAGGATGCATAATGGTCAAGACCTGCTCCTCCCATGTTGTTAGTTGTGGGGGAGGAGGTGGGGGTCCGCCGCCAGTCCACTGTACCGCGATGTTGTGTCTTGAGACCACGGAACGCACCTTTCCCCGTAGGTCATTCCACCTCTTCCTGATGTCCTCCTGATTTCTTGGGTGCTGTCCCACTGCGTTGACCCTGTCGACTATTCTTCGACATAGCTCCATCTTCCTTGCAATTGAGGTGTGCTGCACCTGTGATCCAAATAGCTGTGGCTCTACCCGTACGATTTCCTCCACCATGACCCTGAGCTCCTCCTCGGAGAGCCTGGGGTGTCTTTGCCGTGCCATGGGGTGGTGTAGGTGATGTGTGGGGTGGTGTATGTGGTGATGAGTGTGGTGATGTGTAGTGGTGTGTGGTGTTTTGTGCGTGGATGTTGTGTGGGTGATGGTGTTGTGTGCCTCTTTGTGGTGGGGTTGTCTATGCTGTGCTGTCTCTCTGGCCTTTGTCAATAATTTTTGGTCGTAGGGGTTTGTGGGTGATGTGGGTGTGTGTTTTATATTGTGTTGGGTGTGTGGGAGTGGTGTTTGTATGTGTATCAGGTGCGTGTATTTTGAATTGTCCAATGTGGCGGTGTTTTGGAGATGTGTGTGTATTTTGAGCACGGCGGTGTGTACCGCCAATGGAATACCGCGGTTGAAAGACCGCTGCGTGGATTTGTGGGTCGTGATAGTATCGGCGTGTTTCTGTTGGCGTGACGATGGAGGTTTTGTTTTCGCCAGTTTATCACTGACCTTTGCTGTGGCGGACTTGTGTGGGTGTCTGAATTTCGGCGGATTCCGAGATCTGGGTCATAATACCTGTGGCGGATTTCCACGGCAGCGGTGGTGTACTGGTGGTCTTCTGCACGGCGGTAAGCGGCTTTTACCGCCAATGTTGTAATGATCCCCTTAGTGCAATTTTCAACAGTTCGTGGGGAAAGTAAGTGTTAGTTAGATTTGCAGGTAAGTAAACCACCTACAGGGTTCAAAGTTGGGTCCAAGGTAGCCCACCGTTGGGGGTTCAGGGCAACCCCAAATTTACCACACCAGCAGCTCAGGGCCGGTTAGGTGCAGAGGTCAAAGTGGTGCCCAAAACGCATAGGTTTCAATGGAGAAGGGGATGCCCCGGTTCCAGTCTGCCAGCAGGTAAGTACCTGCGTCTTCGGAGGGCAGACCAGGGGGGTTTTGTAGGACACCGGGAGGGACACAAGTCAGCACAAAAAGTACACCCTCAGCGGCACGGGGCGGCTGGGTGCAGTGTGCAAACAGGCGTCGGGTTCACAATAGGTTTCAATGGGAGACCAAGGGGTCTCTTCAGCGATGCAGGCAGGCAAAAGGGGGCTCCTCGGGGTAGCCACCACCTGGGCAAGGGAGAGGGCCACCTGGGGGTCGCTCCTGCACTGGAGGTCGGATCCTTCAGGTCCTGGGGGCTGCTCGTAGTCACAAGGGAGTCCTCCCTGTGGTGTTTGTTCTCCACAAGCCGAGCCGGGCGCGTCGGGTGCAGAGTGCAAAGTCTCACGCTTCCGGCGGAAAGTTGCAGTCTTTGTGGAGCAGAGCCGCTGTCCTCAGGAGTTCTTGGTCTTTCTAGATGCAGGGTAGTCCTCTGAGGCTTCAGAGGTCGGGTAGAGCTGGGGCCTACTCAATTTAGGGGTGTGTTTAGGTCTGGGGGGTTAGTGGCCAATGGCTACTAGCCCTGAGGGTGGCTACACCCTCTTTGTGCCTCCTCCCTGAGGGGAGGGGGGCACATCCCTAATCCTATTGGGGGAATCCTCCATCTGCAAGATGGAGGATTTCTAAAAGTCTGAGTCACCTCAGCTCAGGACACCTTAGGGGCTGTCCTGACTGGACAGTGACTCCTCCTTGTTTTTCTCATTATCTCCTCCGGCCTTGCCGCCAAAAGTGGGGCCGTGGCCGGAGGGGGCGGGCAACTCCACTAGCTGGAGTGCCCTGGGGTGCTGGAACAAAGGGGGTGAGCCTTTGAGGCTCACCGCCAGGTGTTACGGTTCCTGCAGGGGGAGGTGAGAAGCACCTCCACCCAGTACAGGCTTTGTTACTAGCCACAGAGTGACAAAGTCACTCTCCCCATGTGGCCAGCAACATTTCTGGTGTGTGGCAGGCTGCTAAAACTAGTCAGCCCACACTGGTAGTCGGTTAAGGTTTCAGGGGGCACCTCTAAGGTCCCCTCTGGGGTGTATGTTACAATAAAATGTACACTGGCATCAGTGTGCATTTATTGTGCTGAGAAGTTTGATACCAAACTTTACAGTTTTCAGTGTAGCCATTATGGTGCTGTGGAGTTCGTGCATGACAGACTCCCAGACCATATACTCTTATGGCTACCCTGCACTTACAATGTCTAAGGTTTTGCTTATACACTGTAGGGGCATAGTGCTCATGCACTTATGCCCTCACCTATGGTATAGTGCACCCTGCCTTAGTGCTGTAAGGCCTGCTAGAGGGGTGACTTATCTATACCTATAGGCAGTGTGAGGTTGGAATGGCACCCTAAGGGGAGTGCCATGTCGACTTAGTCGTTTTATCCCCACTAGCACACACAAGCTGGCAAGCAGTGTGTCTGTGCTGAGTGAGGGGTCCCCAGGGTGGCATAAGACATGCTGCAGCCCTTAGAGACCTTCCCTGGCATCAGGGCCCTTGGTACCAGGGGTACCAGTTACAAGGGACTTACATGGATGCCAGGGTGTGCCAATTGTGGAAACAAAAGTACAGGTTAGGGAAAGAACACTGGTGCTGAGGCCTGGTTAGCAGGCCTCAGCACACTTTCAAATCATAACTTGGCATCAGCAAAGGCAAAAAGTCAGGGGGTAACCATGCCAAGGAGGCATTTCCTTACACTGTGCAAATGTTTTACTTCACCATGCTGTTGTTTTCTTTATTATCACACAGGAGAACGCATTCAAATATTTGCGTTTAGGAAGTGTGTTGTACAACAGCAAACATTCCTGGTGCTTTGATTCATTAGGATTTAATGTTGAAGGCTACATTCCATATGGTACACAATTGACTTGCCTCAGTGTTCATTATTACCACTGTTGGCTGGGGGGGGGGGGCGGGCAGAGATGCTCTTAAGTTTCAATGAACTGTCTTTCAAAGCAGCGATATATCATCATTTAAAGTTAGATTCCCCCAGTTTGAGAATATTTAATGTAAGTTTTTGAATCTGAGGAGAATGTTTTTTTAAACCATATTTGTTGCATGATTTACATGCCAAATATTGACTTAGCTGCAGGGACTCTTTAAAGCATAGCCAGACCTTTTCCTGGGCTTTGGCCAGACGCTTCCTGTTTATTTTGCTGCCTTGCCCACTTCGTAGGAGAAAGGGCTCCCTTCTCCTTTTTCTTGTTTTTGTGGACAGGACTTACTTGCAGAGCAAGAGATGACGACCTTGGTTCACTCATCTGTCTGGAAAGCCGCCAGTTCCTTGTCGGGCTCGCTGCCTGTTCCCGGCTGTGTACCTGGTGCAGTCTGCAGGTCATATGGATGACAGGGGCTGCAGTGTAACGGAGGGCACAGGCTACAAAAGGGAGGCAGCTGGCAGTCTGGTGGCTGCAGGCACATTGAAAGCAGAAACACCACTATGGGGCCCTGTGCTACCTTTCACTGTGATGCTGTCTGCAGGACGCGGAGGAACAGGAGAAGTTTCTTGGTCTGCGCAGTGTACGTGGAGCTCTGTGCAAGTTGCTGATTTCATTCCTGGAGGCAGAGCAGAGCGCACCCCAGAGCCCCTCCTCTACCTTGTTCGTCATTTAAGTTCAAATTTTTTCTGCAAAGGAAAATAAATGCCCCTCCCACAGCTTGAGTCCATCCTCCTCTACAATACTGTTGAACTAGCCCTAGTCAAGTTAAAAGAAGCAACGTGAAATAGGCAAAGCCTGTATTTTTTAGGAGGGGGCACACAAAAATATGGTCTGGCCCAACCCCGTTAGGCCCCTCCCGTGTCTATGGGCCATATGTATGAACACATTTTCCCATAGACACAGAATGGGCAAAACTGCTTGCTACATCTGGCCCTATGTCCCTGATCATTAACAGGACAGATCCCAGAGCTCAGTTTATGAAGATCCATCTTAAGTATGACTAAAATGCCATTATATGAAGTGCTTTTTATAGCTTTATAGATGTATTGCATTGTGACTTTGGTAGTAACAGGGCCAGACAACCCCAGTTCAACACATTTAGCTCATTTCTCCATCAGGTAGGGACATAAAAGGATTCCTCTGTGCCAATCTATGTCTTTTGGCTGCTCAACAGCACCTGAGACACTGCACCTTCCTCCTTCTGACAGGCATTCCTCCTGAAGGATTGGTAGGCTCCTTCCCTCTCTCAGCACACATGCAGGCTTCTAGGCGCTTCAGGTGAGATACACATATCTTCTAACTAGAGGTCAAACTGAGGTGATGTTCCCTCCCCTCTGGGTTCCCCTCACCCCCTCACCCCTGGGTCAGATAGACACCAGCTCTAGTTGCACAGCAATATGCTGAGTATCCAGTGGAACACTCCCTTCCTTTTCCACTGAGGACTTAGAACTGGAACCAGAAGTATCAAAATCAGACAGGAAATGTGTATCCACTGTCTTCATTTTTAGAACTGGTTTGGGTGATTCAACCAATCAATCAATCAATCAATCAATCAATCAATCAGGCACTTATAAAGTATCGCTTATCACCCATGGGTCTCAAGGTGCTGTCGTGCGTGTGCTGATCACTTCAAGAGTGACCTTCCTGAACTACTTCAACAAGGCAGTGTGTCTGAGTTTGAGTGGGAGTGTGTTCCATGTCCGGCAAGTAATCTGTGCTCTTCCCGATTCTGGGTATGGCAGTAAGGACGAGTTGGGAGGATCAGAGTTGCCTACCAGGGGTGTAGAAGGTCAGGCAGTGGTTGAGGTAGTCCAGTCCGATGTTGTGAAGTGCCTTGTAGGTGTGTGTCAGTAGTTTGAAAGTGATGCTTTTGTCGACTAGGAGCCAGTGAAGGTCTCTGAGGTAGGTGGAGATGTGGCTGTGGAGGGGGATAACCAGGATGAGTCTGGCTGCTGAATTCTGGATTCTCTGTAGTCTTGCTTGTAGCTTTTTTGTGATGCCGGTGTAGAGTGCATCTCTGTAGTCCAGTTTGCGGCTGACAGGAGCATGGGTGACCATCCTTCTTGTCTCAGTGGGGATCAACTTGAAAATCTTCTGTAGGAGACGCAGAGTAGGAAGCAAGACGATGAGATGGCACTGAGTTGACGGGCCATGGAAAACATGGAGTCCAGGATGATGCCCATGTTGTGTGCATGGTCGGTGGGGGCATTTCCTAGGGCAGTTGGTCACCAGGAGTTTCCCCAGGTGGAGGGGGTGGAGCTGTGTACAAGGATCTCTGTCTTGTCCGAGTTGAGTTGGAGGCAGCTGGTTTTCATAATGGCAGTAACTGCTCTCACTCCGCTGTGGGAATATCTCTTGGATGTTGATGGGTCATTTGTCAGGGAGAGGATCAGTTGGCTATCATTGACATAGGAGACGATGTTTAGGCCATGCCAAATAACAATTTTAGCGAGTGGGGCCATGTAGATGTTGAAGAGGGCCTAGCTTAGTGAGGATCCCAGGGGTAGCCCGCATCAGGTTTCTTTGAGTGGTGAGGTGAACAGGTTGAGTCTGACACTCTGGGTTGATCTGGTGAGAAGGATCAAATCCATTCCTTTGCTTTACCATTGATGCTGGCATCATGGAGTCTGATGCAAAGGTTGGAGTGTTACCTTTGCTCTGAAGGGGAGCAGAAAGATGGGTCTGTAATACTATGGGGGTCATTCTGACCTCAGCGGTAAAAGGCCCTTACCGCCGGTCAGAAGTCCGCCATTCTACCGCCGCGGCCGCGGTAAACCGCCACAGTCATTCTGACCACCAACTGTGAAACCGCCAAAAATCCGACATCCAAGGAAGGCCGCCACATCAGCGGGCCGCGGAAAACTGGAGATGACCAAACCTCCACCGTCACGCCAACACAAACACGCCCATGCCATTCTGACCCACAAATCCACACGGCGGTCTTTCAACCGCGGTATTCCATTGGCAGTACACACCGCCGCGGTCAAAATACACACCCAGCTCCAAAACACTGCCACATTGGACATTTTGAAATACGCACACCTGAGACACATACAAACAACACACCCACACATCCAATCAACTATAAAACACACACCCACATCACCCACAAACCCCCACTAGTTGGAAATCGGAGCGAAGGCGAGAGCGAGAGAGATAGAGATAGAGAGAGCGAGAACAGCAATAGAAAACCCCAACACACACAGGAACCCAACTTCATCACCCACACCACATCTACGCACACATCACCACATATCACCACGCACATCACCACAAACACCACCCCACACCTCATCCACACCACCCCATGGCACCCCAAAGACACCCAAGGTTTTTGGACCAAGAACTCCGGGTCATGGTGGAGGAAATCATGAGGGTTGAGCCCCAGCTCTTCGGCACACAGGTGCAGCACACCACCATAGCAAGGAAGGCTGAGCTATGGCAAAGGATCGTAGACAGGGTCAACGCTGTGGGACAGCATCCCAGAAATCGGGAAGATATCAGAAAGCGATGGAACGACCTACGGGGGAAGGTGCGCTCGATGATCTCCAGGCACAACATCGCTGTGCAGAAGACTGGCGGTGGACCCCCACCCACTCCACCCCAATTCACAGCATGGGAGCAAGAGGTGGTAAACATCCTGCATCCTGATGGCCTCGCTGGAGTACACGGAGGAATGGACTCTGGTAAGTCGAATCTCAACTACTTCACCCCCCCCAACCACCAGCATGCCAACCCCCCCCTCATCCCCAATCTCAACCCCCAGCACACAACCTCCCTGACAATGTCTCACCAGCACAACCCACCCTAAACAACACCAACCCCTGAATGCCAACACAAACCATAGACAGCCACCACCAAAGCATGACCATTGCACATACCCATACACCCCCCCCCCCAAACCCTCACAACACCTCCCACAAGGGAATGCCAGCACTGGGGGACAAGGGCACTCAAAATGCACGCCATGGCACACACAGAAACAATAACCATACTCCTTTACCCCTGCAGGGCCCGAACGCCAACACACCACCACGGAGGGTCCAGATTTGTCCATCCCACCCCCAGAACAGGCCCCCAGCGAGGACAGCAGCTCTGTCGACCTAGAACCTGACAATCAGCCCGGACCATCGGGGACCTCTGGACAGTCGGTTCCCCACACACAGACACAGGCCACAGCAGACCCAAACCCCTCTGGGAACACCAGAGCGGGCCCATGCCTCTGTCTCGCGGACGCGTCAATCAGCGGTGTGTCCGCCACTACAGGGCACCCAGGCTGACCCAACACCCCAACAACAACAGGGACCTGGGGGCAGTGGTAGTGGGCACACCGTCCAGGGGACAGAGGCCCGGGGAAACAGGGCAACTGGGAGGGCTGCTGTGCGACAGGGGGGGGAGGACAGGCCCAGGGAACCGACTCTCCAAGAGGCCCTCACCACCATCATGGGAGCATATCATCACTCCCAGGAGACGATGGCGACGGTACTGACCAGGTTCACCGAGATCCAGGCACAGCAGGAGGAACGGTACATGGGGTTCAGCAATGAACTCAGGAACATCGCTACCGCTATGGGGACCATAGTCCAGGCCCTCAACCGGATAGAAACCACATTGCGGGACCATGTGGCACCGCAAAGGGCCCCTGTCACTAGCCAGGAACAGCCTACCACCTCCGCCGGCGCTAGTGGTCAGGAGGCCCCCACAGAACGACGGGCCACCAGAACCCCACCTCCTGCTGAAGAACAACCACCCCGCAAGAGGAACCTGAGATCTCAAAGGAAGACAGAGTAGGATGCCAAGACCCCCGCCAGCCTAATATCCCCCCGGATGTCATTCCACTGTCCCACAGTGTCACCCTGTCCAACCTTGAACTGCCCCTGCTCCATCCTTCCACAGGCATATGAACAATGCACCTGTGCGACCGAGAACTGGACTCTGCCATGGACATAACTCCACCCTCACCCATCACCGTTTTAATATCATGTACCAATATATAGCACTAAAAATAAATCACTCATTGCACATAAATCATTCTGGAGTCAGCCTGTATTATTTACAAATGTATAACACATTACTTATCAATAATGTTCTGTAATTTATGTGTGGACAACATACTGATGTCAATAAGCATTAGTCCATGGGCTAACCAAGCAGAAGTCACGCAGTGGGTCATACAGCACTGAAAAGGGAAGGGAAAAGCAAACTTCAGTTTAAAAGAACTGGGGGGAAATACATAAAGTAAAGATGCAGGGGGCATTCAGTAAATGTTAAATGGCGTGGGTGATTCCTACCTGTGTGCTACTGAAAATACTGTTGGATAACTCTGTCCCTGTTGTCTGGGTCGTCCTCTTCGTCTTCCTCCTCTTCACTCTCCGCAGGCTCCACAGCTGCTTCAACACCACCATCTGGACCATCCTCCTGCAGGAAGGGCACCTGACGTCGCAATGCCAGATTGTGAAGCATACAGCAGGCCATGATGATCTGGCACACCTTCTTTGGTGAGTACATCAGGGATCCCCCTGTCATATGCAGGCACCTAAACCTGGCCTTCAGGAGGCCAAAGGTTCTTTCAATGATTCTCCTAGTTCGCCCATGGGCCTCATTGTACCGTTCCTCTGCCCTGGTCCGGGGATTCCTCACTGGGGTCAATAGCCAAGGCAGGTTGGGTAACCAGAGTCACCAATTAGCCACACACGTTGTCTCTGTAGCTGTTCCATCACATAAGGGATGCTGCTATTTCGCATCACATACGCGTCATGCACTGACCCAGGGTTGGTGGAGGGTTTCTTTAGGAGTGGGTTGATCTCTGCGTGCCTCCAGATGGATGGGATGGTGGTGGTTTGGGTTGATAGTCGGTCAAAGTTCTGGTGAGCTGGACAAGTTGAAGATGTGATGTGGGCATGGGTCTGAGGATGCCCCGAATGAATGGAGTTCATGAGTTTCCAGGTGTCTTCTGTGGAGATAGGGGACCAGTGATTCAGAGTCTGGTGCGGCGTGCTGTCCGTGGTGAGGCTGATGGGAGGTGGGGGTGGGTTTTAGTTCTTGAATCCATAGTAAATGTCCTGGATTTTCAGATGGAGTTAAGTGGCGAGGTTGTTGCAGCAGTCTTCAGAGGAGGGGGATGTCTGAGGTGTCTGTTCCGGGGTTTGTGAATTCCTTGACTATGGTGAATAGCTCCTTGCTGTTGTGTGTAGTGGTGCTGATTCATTCTTCAATGGCAGCTTTCTTGGAGGCTCTGAAGTGCTGGTGGTGCGTGACAAGTGAGTCTTTGTAGACTGTCTGGTCTGCAGTTGTTTTACTTTTTCTCCATTTTCACTCCAGTCATCTGCAGGCATGTTTTGACTCTTGGAGTTCTGTTGTGAACCAGCTAGATTTCTTAAGGTGCTAGTTTCCGGTAAGTTTTCTGAAAGGGGCTACGGTGTTAGCGCATTCCGTGTTCCAGCGGTGCAGGTTGTATGCTGAGTTCTTCATGTTTGTTGCGTCCAGTGGGGGGGAGCGGCTGAGTTTATCAGTGAGCTGGGCTTTGGTGACTTTACTCCTGCCAGAGGGGATGGGCGTGATGGCATGCAGTGGTCTTCATGAAAGCGAAATGGGGCATCAGTGGTCAGTCCAATGGTGTTCAGAGTTGTAAGAAATGGTGATGTTGTTT
The DNA here is from genome assembly GCF_031143425.1 of Pleurodeles waltl. Classification (NCBI taxonomy): domain Eukaryota; kingdom Metazoa; phylum Chordata; class Amphibia; order Caudata; family Salamandridae; genus Pleurodeles; species Pleurodeles waltl. The sequence continues at coordinate 47,407,213 of NC_090444.1, forward strand.
CCTGCTGAGAAGACGGGGTCGAGGGTGTGACCTGTTGAGTGAGTAGGGATGTTGACTAGTTGCTTGAGACTGAGGGTGGCGAGGTTGTCCAGGAGGGTTGTGGTGTTTGAGTCATTGTGGTTATTGAGGTGAAAGGTTGAGGTCACCGAGTTGAATGTAGTCGGCAGAGGCAAGTATGTGGTTGAGGTCGCCAAGTTGAATGTAGTCGGCGGAGGCAAGTGTGTTGGGGCAATGAAGTTGGCAATGGTTTTGATGAACTGGGGACAGGTCCGGGTGGTCTATAGATGAGGGTGCCGTGAAGGGAGGTGTTCTGGTTGGTCTGAATTTGGAAGTGTAGGTGTTCGAGGGTAGTTGGCTGGTTCTGCATCTCAATGGTGGTGGACAGGCTGAGGTGTTCCTGAAAACAACGGTGACACATCTCCCTGGTCAATTGACTCTGTCTTTGTGGATGGTTTTGTAGCCGTCGGGAATGGTAGTGGCAATGTCATGGGCTGAGGTGAGTGTGATCCAGGTCTCTGTGAGGAAGGCAGCGTCAATCAATCAATCAAACATTCAAGGCAATTTTAAAGCGCACTACTCACCTGTGAGGGTCTCAAGGCGCTGAGGGGGAGGGGGCTGCTACTGCGCGAACAGCCAAGTCTTGAGGTGTCTCCTGAAGGTAAGTAGGTCCTGTGTCTGTCGCAGGTGGGTGGGAAGAGTGTTCCACGTCTTGGCGGCGAGGTGGGAAAACGATCTGCTGCCTGTGGTTTTTCTGTGGATGCGTGGGATGGTGGCAAGGGCAAGGTCAGCAAAGCGAATCTGTTGGGTCGGATGTAGAAGAAGAGCCGTCTGTTGAGGTATTTTGGCCTGGTGTTGTGCAGTGCGTTGTGAGCATAGGTGAAGAGTTTGAACGTGATTCTCTTGTTGATGGGGAGCCAGTGCAGGTCTCTCAGGTGGGCTGTGATGTGGCTGTGGCAATGGATGTCCAGGATGAGGGGTGCAGAGACGTTCTGTATGCCTTACAGTCTTTTCTGGAGCTTGGTCGTGGTTCCTGCATAGAAGGCATTGCAGTAGTCCAGTCTGCTGCTTATGAAGGTTTGGGTGACCGTCCTTCTGGTTCCAGTGGAGATCCATTTGCATATCTTCTAAAGCATGGGAAGGGTGTTGAAGCAGGAGGAGGAGACGGCGTTGACTTGCTGGGTCACTGATAGCGATGAGTCCAGGATGAATCCCAGGTTTTGCGCGTGGTCGGTGGGTGTGGGTGCCGTTCCAGGTGTGGCAGACCACCAGGAGTCATCTCAGGCAGAGGTGGTGGAGCCGAGGATGAGGACCTCAGTTTTGTCAGAATTCAGTTTCAAGCAGCTGTTCTTCATCCATCTTGGAGGTTAGGTTTGGCGGTGGCAGGGTCCTTGGTGAGGGAGAGGATCAGCTGGGTGTCATCGGCGTATGAGACGATGTTGAGGTCATGAGATCGGACGATGTTTGAGAGTGGAGCCATGTAGACGTTAAAGAGGGTCAGGCTGAGGGACGATCCCCGGGGTACGCCACAGATGATTTTGGTGCTTCAGAGCAGAATGGAGGGAGGCGGACTCTCTGGGTTCTACCAGTGAAGAAGGAGGTGATCCAGTCCAGGGCTCTGCCATGGATCCCTGCGTCATTGAGGCGTGTGCGTAGGGTGTGGTGGCAGATGGTGTTGAACGCGGCCGAGAGGTCCATGAGGATGAGGGCCGCGGTTTCGCTGTTCTCAAGTATAGTCCTGATATCGTCAGTGGCGGCGATGAGGGTGGTTTCGGCACTGTGGTTGCTGCGGAATCTGGATTTGGATGGGTCCAGGGTGTTGTTCTCCTCGAGGAAGCGGGTCAGTTGTTTGTTGACAATTCTCACAAAGACTTTTGCCAGGAAGGAGAGCAGGTAAATGGGCCAGAAGTTCTGGAGGTCCTTTGGGTCCGCCTTGGGTTTCTTGAGGAGGGTGTTGTTTTCTGTATGTTTCCAGCTCTCCGGGAAGGTGGTAGTCTCGAAGGAACTGTTGATGATCTTCCGGAGTTGGGGAGTGATGACTGAGCTCGCTTTGTTGAAGATGTGGTGAGGGCAGAGGTCGGATGGTGTTCATGATTTTGATGGTGTCGTTCACGTGGGTCCAGGAAAGCAGGAGGCTGGTGCGGCTGAGGGGGGCGGTGAGTCTGTGGTGTTGGTGGTTGATGGGGGGTCTCGGTATTGAAGCTGTCATGGATGTCTGCGATCTTGCAGTAGAAGAAGGTTGCTAGGGAGTCGCAGAGGTCTTGTGATGGCAGGATGTTGCTGATGTTGGTGCCTGGGTTAGAGAGTTCCTTCACGATGTTGAAGAGCTCCTTGTAGCTGTGTGCATTGTTGTCGATGCATTCTTTGAAGGCGGTTCTTTTGGCAGTTTGGATGAGTTGGTGATGTCTGCCAATGGCGTTCTTGAAGGTTGTGTGGTTGTCCGGTGTATGTTCTAGGTGCCACTTTTTCTTGAGTCTTCGGCATGTCGAGGAGGTCTAAAACTTCTTCTGTGTTTGACAAGGGAGCAGGTGTTGAGGAGTATGCACTTGAGATGTCTGTCTGGGCTATGGGAAGGGGCGTGATGTGCAGAGGCAGGTAGCAGAAGCATCAGGAAAATGGTCCATGAGTGTTCTTTGGGTCAGCTTGGTGGCAGGCTGAGGATCTTCCAGGGTTGAGGGCGTGCAGAGCGTTGGCATTGTAATGGTGGGTGGTGCAGGAACCTGGGTCCTCGGTGCTGGGTGCAGTCCAGGCACAGATGGGCTTGCATTCGGCATACCTTTGATGTGCCCACAGTACACCCGCTGCTCAGTCGTGCTGCCGCCGTCATTAAGAAGGGGAAGGAGGTGAGAGCTTTCAGACAGCTGGGAGGTGGGAGGGTGGGAAAGCGCTTTTCAGAAACATGGTTGTGGCAGCTGGAGCAGCAGCAGCAGGGACAGAGCATAGGAAAGCAGCAGACAGCACAAGAGCACAAAGAGAGGAAAAAACAACTAAAATATTAAAACAGATTTAAAAAAGGCAAGAAAGACAGAGACAGACAGATGACCACTAGACCACCAGAGATAAGGTGCAGGCGGATGCCTGCAGGTAGAGGTTGTCCTTGATCTCAGAGCTGGCAGGTTCTCAAAGGGATCAGCAGCAGCGGCAAAAACAGGTGGAGCTGTGCCGGAGGGAGCAAACAGACGCTGACCAGAGGGCCAGTGGAGTTGCCCCTCATTGTGCAGCGGCTGCCATTAAGAAGGAGAGGGAGGGTCCAGTAAGCTGGGAGGCAGAAGGGCGGGAAAGAGCTTTGCAGGAAGAGGCCGCAGGGGCTGCAGTGGCAGGGATGGAGCACAGGAAAGCAACAAGCAGCAGAAGAGTGGAAGGAGAGAAAACAGAGACCAAAATATTAAAACATAAGAAAAAGGCAAGAAAGACAGAGACAGACAGAAGGCCGCTAGCCCACCAGGGATGAGGGGCAGGCAGATGCCTGCAGACAAAAGTTGTCCTCGATCTCAGAGCTGCCAGGCTCTCAAAGGAATCAGCAGCAGTGGCAACAGCAGGTGGAGCTGTGCAGGAGGGAGCAAACAGAAGCTGACCAGAAGGCATGGTGATTCATTTTTCAAGTGTCTTCTTCGTATGGCTCTCCAGACACAGCTTTTGTGTTGAGTGCTAATACTCACAGCATGGTAGTCTTCAGCTTGGTGCGACAAAGGGGTGTGAGGTTTGTGCACTTGTTTGTGTCATAAGAGAAAAGAAATACAAAGGCGAGATGAGGTCTCACCTAAAGATTTCTCTCATCTTGAACAAGAGTTTGTAGTTCCACCATTTATTCCTATCATCTACTAAATGGCCTTGGTCAGGAAGAATAATCAGCAGCTCCTTACCTAGTTAAAGGCCTAATAGTATTTCTAAAGAAGCTTTGTCTCCTTTACCTTTACTTCAGTTTCTAGGTCTCCTCCCTCCAGTTTCACAATGTCAGCAATAAACGTCCACTGTCTGAGAAAACTCACCTCTGCCTTTACCAAAGGCCAGGCCTGGGTTTTGCAAAATTGAATCCAAAGATGTCAATTTTTCTGGTTCACTCACACATACCATACATTTCTACACACAAGTATGCACACTATACACTTGGGATGTTAGTACTGAGCCTGTTAAGTGCATAGAAGCAGAACTTTATACAGTACACGTTGGGCTTTACTCCAGTGATAAAATACCTTTTACGCTGCCACCACTGCTTTATGTGCTGCAGTCCTCTGACTTTCAATGATGACACACTTCTGCACAGCCCCTGCAAACAGCACCTGCATACAGCACCTGCACACAGTCTCTGCACACATGCTAGATCAGTGTCAAATTAAGACCAAAATCAAAAATCTGTATGCCAAATAGTCACAGTCAGGCACTCATGACAGGAAGACAGGACTGCACACCATACTGGGGACATTTCCTTCACAATACCCCTTTGTGACCTTAATGCATCTAAATGAACCACATACATCTCATTAAACTCAACACCTCACTCCCCTACATGTACCTCACTGCCCTCCTGCAGACCCCTCCGAGAGCTGCTTGACACACCTCACTAACCTCTCACACCCCACACCTCACTGAGGTTCAACAGATATCTTCAGGAGATTCTGCATGCACACATCAGAATGCTGGCTGGCTGCAGGAGGAGAATCCTGACACATTACTCACGTTGTCCCTATTGACCTTTCTAACTATGTTTCTTTTCATCTCTCTATCTGACCCTTTCCTTGAAACTTTTACATGCTTTCTCTTTTGAAGTCATAGTTAATTTCTACAGTTCCTCCTTTTATTCTTGTAATGGTTGTCTCACAATTTTTCACTTTTCTTATCTCATTTCCCACCAGTGTAAGCGACCAGTCTAAGTGGATCATTTAGAGGTTGGTGGTGACAGAGCATTTGCCAAAAAGTGGATTTAGAAACCTCACAAACACCCCCAAACATAGGAACGTGAAGGACAAAGAACACAGTTGGAACAGTGGAGGTGGATCTGGTTAGGGTCTTTAACCCTTTCAGAGAGAAACACCGAATTTTGGAAGTTATTAAGATGTTCGTTTGGAACCAAAGAAGTACTTCTGTTGGAGGCAGAAACATAAAAAGTGCAGTTTTAAACATATTGCTAAATTTGGGGAAGTTTCTAATGTAGATGTTCAGTCACCCCCAGGTCACCATGAATTGTGAATTGAGTATAACTTACACAATCTAGATGCAGGACTTTAGATAAGATTGTTCATTTACAAAGAAACTGGCTTTGTTTCAAGGAAAGTTCTTGGAACTGTAGGAAGGAAGTATTTAGATGTTATCGCATCCTCAGAGCTCTGCTGCTGCTCTTTTCCAACAAGGAAATAACATTTGATAAATAGTATGCACAGGGATCATTTGAGGTAATCATATAATCAGGAGCCTCAGTGGCATATAAACCTGCTCTCAGCAGCTGATGAGTCTGAAGATACACAACCCTGACTGAAGTAGTACAAGAGACCACCCAGTTCATAAGCACAGGTAAGATATCTGTTTCCTCTTCTCTGTTGGTATACAACGTAGTGTATTTGTGTGATCCAACATGTCCATTGGGGTGTTACAGAGTGTGTGCACGCATGTTCAATGGTGGTTTTGTATGAACATGCCTATTTTTTAGGCTGTATATTTGGTCTGTTTGTTGTTTTGTTTTAGCCTGAATAGTCATGGATGAGCGTTGATGAGAGGCGTGTCTAAACATGTATATCTGTTTATTTATGAGTTGTGTTGTATTGTTTTGTATTAGGCACTTAAAGAGAGCATAGCTTCCCTAAAGCATCCCAGCGCTATAGGGTACTATACATTATACAGCAGTGTCAATGTTAAAAATCTGCCTTCAGAGACAGGGGATCAACAAGACTGTGTGAACTGCCAAGTCTTTAGATGTTTGCGGAATTGAAATTCCAATTCAGAAGTCTGCAAGGTATTAGGCGTAGAATTCCAGAGCATGGTAACATTGTACCTGAAAGATCAGCATTCTCTTCTGCTTCTCTAAATCAGCGGATCTGTAGCTCGACAGGCATTGCAAGAACAAAAGCCGTCTGGGTGAGTGATCTGTGAGCAATGCATAGGTATTTAAATGTAATTCTTTGAGCGACCGGCAGCTAGTGTAGAGACTTTAAAGCTTGTCGGGTGGAGTGAAATTTAGAGATTCTACATAAAAGATGAGCAGCAGCAGCTAACGCCTAGACCTTTTATCTCTGTTTTTGGTGTTGGCAGAGCGCTTAAGTCATTAGGTTATCCCAGATTTATCATATTTGGAGAGAGACTATCTAGAATCAGGAGCTATGTTTTCTACCCATTGAGTTACAGAGTGGAACAGCTCATCCTACATCCCGTAAAACAGGAGCCAAGAGACACAGGTCAATCATCATTTACATGGCTCAACAAAAAAATAAGTTGGGTATTGTCAGTATACAATACTATCGGGATCCCATGTGCAAGGACAACCTCAGCCAAACATTTAAAAGGGTATTGCTCAGCAAGGATCCCTGAGAGACCGCACAATTGAGCTACAGTCACCATGGAATACTTGGAACGTTCTCTGATTGAGGAATGATTTAACCCAGAGAAGAGCCTATCCACTCACTGCAACATTTTGGAGCCTCTCCAAGAGGATTCCGTGCTTTACCATGTCAAAGGCAGCACTAAAGTCCAGGAGGAAGATAGCAATCACACATCCTTGATCTAGAAATCATTTTGCTTCTTTCACTGCTGCCAAATGTTTCTGTGTCATTATACATAAGTACTTATGTTTGACTGAAGTTGTGAGTCACTATCAATATGGTTTGTTAACCCCTTGGATGTGGACGTCGGCCACTGGCCGATGCCCGCACTACCTCCCTGGTGCGGGCCACGACCAGTGGCCGACACCAGGGAGGTTTCTTTTTTTTGTTCCCCGGGGACACGGAAGGACTTCCGTGTCTCCCCCCGCCCCCCATCCGCCCCTTTGTGACGTCAGCGCGCCGCGAAGCGCGCTGACGTCACTTTGTGGATTTCCCCATCGGAGCAGGAAGCAGCCTTGCGGCCGCTTCCTTCTACAATGGGGAAAACGGCCACAAACGGCCTTCCCCACGTTCGGGAAGGCCTCGAAAGAAAGGGGAGACTCTCCCCTTTCTTACAAGGCCTTCCTGAAAGTGTTTCCTGGCCCCCGAAACACAACTAGACACCAAGGATTTCACTTTGGGGGGTCGGCCCCCTCGGAAAACGGGCCGCTCCCCCCCCCCAGGCATATTTTTTTTTAAAAAAAGGTAGGTGCCCCCAGGGGCTAAATTGTATTTAAAAAAAAAAAAGAAAAAGAAATGGACATGGGGTCGCCCGTGGGCAGGGCGACCCCCTGTGGGGGCAATATTTTTTTTAGTTGTTGTAGGGTTTCCCTGGGGCCATTTTGGCCCCCAAGGAAACCAAACAACAACTAAGAAATATATATATATATATATATATATATATATATATATATATTTAGATCTATATATATTATATAGATATATCTATAGAGAGATCTATAGATATAAATAGATATATGTATATATATATAGATCTATCTATAGATATATCTATGTAGATAGATATATATATAGAGATAGATCTATATATATATATATATATATCACTTATGTCAATATGTGTGTGGTTTCCCTGGGGGCTGCGATCGGTCCCCAGGAAAACCAGACCCACATATAAAAGTGATATATATATATATATATATATATATTTGGCACCAGTTGTCTTGCAGTTGCAGCTTGCGTATTCAAAGAAATACACATACTTCAAATGACGCTTTTCAACTGTAGCTTTTAGGCAGTAATAAAAAAGTCAAGTAAATAGTGTGATTATGTTTCTGCTACAAAAGGGTCAGACTTGTCTAGTGGCAGTTTTAGTGCCATAAAGAAGCCCAGAAGGTTTATATGCCTACTGCAAAGAGCAAATCTGTATTTTATGTAAATAGCTGAGTACATTAGTAAAGTCAGCCATTACCTGCGCTATAATACAAATGAAATGTATGTGTGGGGTGGAGGGCGGCTATGGAGAGATGAAGGGCACTTTTGCTAGGTGGTAATGAGGGAATCCGAGGAGGAGGGAGTGGGAGCACAAATAATGATTGTTGGACTGGGCGCAGGAGGTGCTAAAGACTGTGACGAATGGTATGTAACAAGGTGTTTTTTGAGTGTCTTGAAAGAACGTACTGATTGAGGGAAGAAGTGCAGGTAAGGTGGCCTCTACTGTTGCATGTATCTCACACACATCATAGATTTTGTGACTGTCTACGTAGGCTAGTGTTTTAGAGCAACAGTTTAGCCAATAGCAGAGATGGCATCTTGATGGATGACTGCTGCCGTCACGCGGGTTATAGAGGACAGCACTGACATAGGATCAGAGACTGAGACATCAGATACTGAGACAGCATCTGAGGGATAGGACAATGGCGCAGACTCTGGGAGTGATTTTTCAGTCGGAGGAGTCCCATTCGATAACTCCTCTTCCAGTAAATTATGAGGGAGGTGATGAGGACAGTCCTGCTGTCCCTTCAAAAGCCGTCTGTGCAACGGGGTAATAGTGGGTTAGCCCAACCCAGAGAGCAGGTGAATGCGGCGGCAAGCAGAGAGAGAGAGTGCTCTCTTGGGAGCTCCCCAATTTAGTTCAGCCCCAAATTCCACCGCCCAAATCGTATTGTGGAGACATCAAAATTATCAATCACAAAACAAACTGGTTTTGTAAGGCAGGCACATGTGTTTTTGGTCCTGGGTTCGGCGGACATATAGAGAAACACACTAAACCCAAACATTTCTGGAAACTAGACATTAGGGGGAGTCCGCAGAGGTGTGACTTGTTTGAATTCCCCAAAGTTTTCTTACCCAGAATACCCTGCAAAGCTGAAATGTTGAATAAAAACTCTATTTTTCTTGCATTTCTATCACACAAACTACAGGAATACGCTGGGATCCACAAAATTCCTACCACCCAGTGATTCCTCACCTGTCCTGATAAAAACACTACCCCACTTGAGTTCCTACACCTAGTGCCTGCGTCAGGAATGGATCACCCCAGGGTCAACAGTTGCCTCATGTAAGGACCAACTTTGACCATTGTGTGATCTATTCCTGTCGCGGGCACAAGGCCTACCCACACAAGTGAGGTACCATTCTTATCGGGAGACTTGGGGGAACGATGGGTGGAAGGAAATTTGTGGCTCCTCTCAGATTCCAGACACCGAAATGTGAGGAAAATGTGTTTTTTAGCCAAATTTTGAGGTTTGCAAACCTGGTCAGAGCCCCACAAGTCACCACATCTTGGATTCCCCTAGGTCTCTAGTTTTCAAAAATGCACAGGTTTGGTAGGTTTCCATAGGTGCCGGCTGAGCTAGAGGTCAACATTTACAGGTAGGCACTTTGCAAAAAACACCTCTGTTTTCTGTGAAAAAATGTGATGTGTCCACGTTGTGTTTTGGGACATTTCCATTCGTGGGCACTAGGCCTACCCACACAAATGAGGTACCATTTTTATTGGGAGACTTGGGGGAACGCTGGGTGGAAGGAAATTTGTGCCTCCTCTCAGATTCCAGAACTTCCTGTCACCGAAATGTGAGGACAATGTGTTTTTTTAGCCAAATTTTGAGATTTGCAAAGGATTCTGGGTAATAGAACCTGGTCAGAGCCCCACAAGTCACCCCATCTTGGATTCCCCTAGGTCTCTAGTTTTTAAAAATGCGTTGGTTTGCTAGGTTTCCCCAGGTGCCGGCTGAGCTAGAGGCCAAAATCCACAGGTAGGCACTTTGTAAAAAACACCTCTGTTTTCTGTGAAAAAATGTGATGTGTCCACGTTGTGTTTTGGGCCATTTCCATTCATGGGCGCTAGGCCTACCCACGCAAGTGAGGTACCATTTTTATCGGGAGACTTGGAGGAACGCTGGGTGGAAGGAAATTTGTGACTCCTGTCAGATTCCAGAACTTTCTGTAGCCGAAATGTGAGGAAAAGTGTATTTTTGGCCAGATTTTTAGGTTTGCAAAGGATTCTGGGTAACAGAACTTGGTCAGAGCCCCACAAGTCACCCCATCTTGGATTCCCCTAGGTCTCTAGTTTTTAAAAATGGTTTGGTAGGTTTCCCTTGGTGCCGGCTGAGCTAGAGGCCAAAATATACAGGTAGACACTTTGCAAAAAACACCTCTGTTTTCTGTGAAAAAATGTGATGTGTCCACGTTGTGTTTTGGGACATTTCCATTCGTGGGCACTAGGCCTACCCACACAAATGAGGTACCATTTTTATTGGGAGACTTGGGGGAACGCTGGGTGGAAGGAAATTTGTGCCTCCTCTCAGATTCCAGAACTTCCTGTCACCGAAATGTGAGGACAATGTGTTTTTTTAGCCAAATTTTGAGATTTGCAAAGGATTCTGGGTAATAGAACCTGGTCAGAGCCCCACAAGTCACCCCATCTTGGATTCCCCTAGGTCTCTAGTTTTTAAAAATGCGTTGGTTTGCTAGGTTTCCCCAGGTGCCGGCTGAGCTAGAGGCCAAAATCCACAGGTAGGCACTTTGTAAAAAAACACCTCTGTTTTCTGTGAAAAAATGTGATGTGTCCACGTTGTGTTTTGGGCCATTTCCATTCATGGGCGCTAGGCCTACCCACGCAAGTGAGGTACCATTTTTATCGGGAGACTTGGAGGAACGCTGGGTGGAAGGAAATTTGTGACTCCTGTCAGATTCCAGAACTTTCTGTAGCCGAAATGTGAGGAAAAGTGTATTTTTGGCCAGATTTTTAGGTTTGCAAAGGATTCTGGGTAACAGAACTTGGTCAGAGCCCCACAAGTCACCCCATCTTGGATTCCCCTAGGTCTCTAGTTTTTAAAAATGGTTTGGTAGGTTTCCCTTGGTGCCGGCTGAGCTAGAGGCCAAAATATACAGGTAGACACTTTGCAAAAAACACCTCTGTTTTCTGTGAAAAAATGCGATGTGTCCACGTTGTGTTTTGGGCCATTTCCATTCATGGGCGCTAGGCCTACCCACCCAAGTGAGGTACCATTTTTATCGGGAGACTTGGAGGAACGCTGGGTGGAAGAAAATTTGTGACTCCTGTCAGATTCCAGAACTTTCTGTAGCCGAAATGTGAGGAAAAGTGTATTTTTGGCCAGATTTTTAGGTTTGCAAAGGATTCTGGGTAACAGAACTTGGTCAGAGCCCCACAAGTCACCCCATCTTGGATTCCCCTAGGTCTCTAGTTTTTAAAAATGGTTTGGTAGGTTTCCCTAGGTGCCGGCTGAGCAAGAGGCCAAAATATACAGGTAGGCACTTTGCAAAAAACACCTCTGTTTTCTGTGAAAAAATGCGATGTGTCCACGTTGTGTTTTGGGCCATTTCCATTCATGGGCGCTAGGCCTACCCGCACAAGTGAGGTACCATTTTTATCGGGAGACTTGGAGGAACGCTGGGTGGAAGGAAATTTGTGACTCCTGTCACATTCCAGAACTTTCTGTAGCCGAAATGTGAGGAAAAGTGTATTTTTGGCCAGATTTTTAGGTTTGCAAAGGATTCTGGGTAACAGAACTTGGTCAGAGCCTCACAAGTCACCCCATCTTGGATTCCCCTAGGTCTCTAGTTTTTAAAAATGGTTTGGTAGGTTTCCCTTGGTGCCGGCTGAGCTAGAGGCCAAAATATACAGGTAGGCACTTTGCAAAAAACACGTCAGATTTCAATGTAAAAATGTGATGTGTCCATGTTGCGTTTCCTGTCGCAAGCATTGGGCCTACCCACGCAAGTGAGGTACCATTTTTATTGGGAGACTTGGGGGAACACAGAATAGCAAAACAAGTGTTATTGCCCCTTGTCTTTCTCTACATTTTTTCCTTCCAAATGTAAGACAGTGTGTAAAAAAGACGTCTATTTGAGAAATGGCCTGTAATTCACATGCTAGTATGGGCACCCCGGAATTCAGAGATGTGCAAATAACCACTGCTTCTCAACACCTTATCTTATGCCCATTTTGGAAATACAAAGATTTGCATGATACCTATTTTTCACTCTTTATATTTTAGCAAATGAATTGCTGTATACCCGGTATAGAATGAAAACCCATTGCAAGGTGCAGCTCATATATTTGCTCTGGGTACCTAGGGATCTTGATGAACCTACAAGCCCTATATATCCTCGCAACCGGAAGAGTCCAGCACACGTAACGATATATTGCTTTAAAAGATCTGACAGTACAGGAAAAAGTTACAGAGTAAAATGTGGAGAAAAATGGCTGTTTTTTTCAGTTCACTTTCTATATTTTTTTATTTCAGCTGTTATTTTCTGTAGGAAAACCTTGTAGGATCTACACAAATTACCCCTTTGCTGAATTCAGAATGTTGTCTACTTTTCAGAAATGTTTAGCTTTCTGGGATCCAGCATTGGTTTCACACCCATTCCTGTCACTGACTGGAAGGAGGCTGAAAGCACCAAAAATAGTAAAAATGGGGTATGTCCCAGTAAAATGTCAAAATTGTGTTGAAAAATTTGGTTTTCTGATTCAAGTCTGCCCGTTCCTGAAAGGTGGGAAGATGGTGATTTTAGCACCAGAAACCCTTTGTTGATGCCATTTTCAGGGAAAAAACCACAAGCCTTCTTTGGAAGCCCTTTTTTCCAATTTTTCTGAAAAAAACAGAATTTTCACTGTATTTTGGCTAATTTCTTGGTCTCCTCAAGGGGAAACCACAAACTCTGGGTACCATTAGAATCCCTAGGACAGTGGTTCCCAACCTTTTGACTTCTGTGGGCCCCCATTTTATCAATACTGGAGCCCGGGGACCACCACTGAATCATTATTACAGCTAAGAGGTTAAGGTTGCATGTGTATACTTATATATGACTCTAATGTATTGATCTCTGAGCTGAGCTATTTTTGTTTCCACAGAATGAACAGTTTTCTTGCAGTGCTGTTTGTCAATGTTGTGTTGTTCGGTGTTGTTACAGGATCCAGAGGTAATTAATACTTTATTGTATACATTGGCAGACTGGCCTTATGGTGGCATATAAACAGCATTGCAGAGACAGTGTTACAATGTATAATAGTTTAGCTGCAGATGTCAGTATGTTCATTCTGGCCCTGACCTGTCTTGACCCAGGAGACAGGCAGCCTGGATCCGTTTCGTGCTATGAATGACCTAAGAGATTACCTTCATATTATGTTGGTTCCTCTTCCACCATTTGGAAAAGCCCCACAAGCAGCAATAGGTGACCACTCACACAATAACACAGCTTCATAATGGAAAGCAAATACATGGACCCAGGCCTGTAGGTTTCCTAATGTTTAATGTATCATTCCAGAGGTTGCCTCAGTGTGCAGTGTGCATATGACATGTTGCACGTTTCCTAAAGGTATGCAGTTTATCTGTACCGAAAGAAGTAAGCCTTCATGCACCTTATCTGCATGCTTTATGTATGAAAATGTATTCTAAAATGTGATTTATTTAGGCACTCCATTGCATCCCTTTGGGCGTCATTATATTTTACATCATTCCATCAATATGTTCTAAGGGTGTTATTCCACCAGATTGCACTTTATCGTGTTAGTAGTAAGTTATTGTGCTACACTGCTTCCTAGGTGCAAACAACAACTTTGCTACTCCCTACACCTGTCTGGGGAGCTTGTGCTTCCACGGTTGTGTTGATTCCTGTCCTTGGATCGCACCCCTGCTCTTCCTGCCGAAGGTTCTCTCGGATTCCAGGGCTACTATGGGCTCCTCACCCTGGATAGGAGTTCATCATCTTGTCACACCACCCGATTTTCTTTCAGAACTGTCACCTTTTTCTTTAGTCTGGGAAGATTTTTAAAAAAATGGTTCCCAGGTAACAGTAATTTGTCAGCAGGTGACATCTTTAACTTCTGAGCTACATCTCCCTTAGATGGCATTGTCCCATCCCAGCACAGCAAGGGCAGCAATATTTGGCCCTCCATGCCATATATTTTTTTTAAATATATTTATTAAAGTTGTTTGTGATCACATGAGCACAGAAAAATAGCCAAGGTATGCACACAGCCTCATACATTGGTATTTGTGAAGAAGAATGGCCAAAATAGTAAGAAAGAAACATCATAAAATGTATCAGCACAAACGCAAATAGAAAATACAAAATTCTGGGCCTCAAAAAACAGATTATCACAAATTTGATGTAGATGCGCACAAGCCTTGGAGCCTTTGGCCTTAAGGATAGAGGGTGCAAATTCGGAAATCTGTGAAAACAATGACCAACATTCAGAAGCTGTGGGATTAGTAGGGTGAGCCCGTGCTCTGGCAATATACAGCGGGGATGCAATGATTGCTATTGATACCACCTAAGTTGATGCAGATGAAAGAATAATAAATACTCTACTCCAGACCAAAAGGTTTTGAGTGTTGGGCATCCCGCAAACACATGAACAATACCAGCCACATGTTGCCCACATTTAGAACAACAGGTCTTATGATGTGAGCTCTTGGAATATTCGCGTATTTTGTCTGGGGTATCCCAGGTCAAACAGGATTACTTTAGAAGCCATCCCAGAGTCATTGAATTATCATCCAGCCACTGTAGAAGTCATTTTCTCATCATCACACATCATCAAGTTGCTGAAGTCATCAGGAGAGTTTTAGAAACTAGACCTGATGATCTCGGGATGATTTGAAAATGTCTATTTGATTACTTCCCACAGAGCAAGCCTTCCTGATGACTTGGGGGTGATTTGAAAATGACTATCTAATTACTCCTCAGCACTAACAAGATAACAATGTTCATGATGATTTGAGGATGGTTTGCTGATTAGTTCAAAAGGCTGTCACCCAAGTTGGTTTCATTTTTGTTAAAAACAGTGAGACTACTAGGTGATTTCAGCATTATTGGCGATGACTGAACAGTGAACATCTTTTAGCTAACCCATGATCTTTATGTTAGCTGAAAATAAGCAATATGGTAAAGGGGTGGGTAATGTGAGCCACTAATTAATTAATATATTTTTTTTAATTTTTATTTCAAGCAATTTTTAATGAAATTAATGGGTGAGAGGAGCCACCTATTGTTAAAATTAAAATGATCAGTACATAATGATACAATTGGTTGGTAGTCAGGTTACCCCCTGTCCAAGCAAGGACCCTCACTCTAGTCAGGGTAAAGGAGAATCACCGTCAGTTAACCCCCGCTCACCCCTTTGCTAATTTGGCACGAGCAGGCAGGCTTAACTTCAGAGATTAGGTGTAAGGTGTTTGTACCAACACATACAGTAATACAGTAAAGACACCACAAAATGACCCAACACAGGTTAAGAAAAATATTTATCTAAACAAAACAAGACCATACACAAGTCAAGTTCTGAATTTGTAAAGATTAAACTTAAAAATAGCGCTTGGAAACACAAACTGCTTTGATGAGGTGTTAACACGGCATTGTGACAGAGTTGTTCCCAACAATCTGACGCCAACGGCGTGGGCACGGAGTCACGCAGACACCCAGGTACAGTACCTTAGGAAAGTGTGAAAACAAGCCGGTGGGCGAAGTCGTGGATAGTGGCATCGCTGGATCTGAGGCGCTGTTGGTTACGGTGCTGCGGTGCGAAGTAGTTGAGGTGTCACGAAGAGGAGTCAGGTCCTTGCAGTGGAGCAGTGGAGGTGAGGTGGCATCGATGCAAAGCTTTGAATCCGCGCACTTCGGGTGGCGTCGGTCATGACGTGGTGCAGCGACTTCCACGGAGTCGCAGGCTTCGACGGGGCTGCTGCTGTGTGGGGCCTGCGAGGGTCATCGCACTCCAACGAGGACCACGGAGTCAGTTGCAGGTGGCTTCACGGGATTCGGCAGCGGCATCCGTCCTGAGTCGTCCGAAGTCGGTTTTCTTGGATTTTCACCAGCTTCTCCTTTCAAGGGCTCAGGGACTGGATAGGGCACCACTTGTTAGGGTGGGAGTCTCAGCAGAGAGTCCAGGTGCTGGTAGGGGAAGTCTTTGATTGCCTTGAGATTGCAGAACAGGGGGCAAGCTCAGTCCAAGCCCTTGGAGATTCTTCTCAAGCAGGAATATACCACAAAGTCCAGTCTGCCCTCTTTCACAGGCAGAAGCAGAAACTGCAGGATAGCTCCACAAAGCACAGTCACAGTCAGGGCAGCACTTTTCCTTAGCTCTTCAGCTCTTCTCCTTGGCAGGGGTTCCTCTTGATTCCAGAAGTGATCGAATTTTCAGGGGTTTTGGGTGCTCTTCTTATACCACTTTCTGCCTTTGAAATAGGCCTACTTCAAAGGAAAGTCTCTCTTGTTTGTGAAATCCTGCCTTGCCCAGGCCAGGCCCCAGACACTTACCGGGGGTCGGAGACTGCATTGTGTGAGGGCAGGTATAGCCCTTTCAGGTGTGAGTGACCACTCTTCCCCTCCCTCATAGCACAGGTGGCTCATCAGGATATGCAGGCTACTCCCCAGCTCCCTTTGTGTCACTGTCTAGAGAGAGGTGCAAATATCCCAACTGTCAAACTGACCTAGACAGAGAATCCACAAACAGGCAGAGTCACAGAATGGTTTAAGCAGGAAAATGCCTACTTTTTAAAAGTGGCATTTTCAAACATACAATCCTTAAACCAACATCACTAAAAGATGTATTTTTAAATTGTGATATCAGAGACCCTAAACTCCACATTTTTATTAGCTCCCTAAGGGAATCTGCACTTTAATAATATTGAAAGGCAGCCCCCATGTTAACCTATGAGAGAGATAGGCCTTGCAACACTGAAAACCAAATTTGGCAGTATTTCATTGTTAGGACATGTAAAACACATAAGTATATGTCCCACCTTTAACATACACTGCACTCTAACCATGGGGATACCTAGGGCCTACCTTAGGGGTGCCTTACATGTATGAAAAGGGAAGGTTTAGGCCTGGCAAGTGGGTACACTTGCCAAGTCGAATTGGCAGCATACAACTGCACACACAGACACTGCAGTGACAGGTCTGAGCCATATTTACAGGGCTACTAATGCGGGTGGCACTACCAGTGCTGCAGGCCCACTAGGAGCATTTGATTTACAGGCCCATGGCACCTCTAGTGCACTGTGCTAGGGACTTACTAGTAAATCAAGTATGGCAATCATGGAAAGTCAATAACACCTATATTTTACATGGGAGGACTTGCACTTTAGCACTGCATAGCAGTGGAAAAGTGCCCAGAGTAACAAAAACAGCAAAACAGAGTCCAACATACATCAACAACCTGGGAAACAGAGGCAAAAAGTTTGGGGAGACCACGCCAAGGACGCCAAGTCTAACACGTGTCCCCCCCAGCTGAAAGTGGTGAGCAACTACCCAACCTCATGGGAATGCTCATCACTAAGGCGGAAGAATCAGGACAGACCATCAGAATTGGCGTGTTCTGTGCCAGGGCAGTGTTCCACCGTAAAGTCCATCCCCTGTACGGAAATGGACCACCTCAACAGTTTTGGGTTCTCATCCCTCATCTGCATTAACCATCTGAGGGGCCTGTGGTCGGTTTGAACGCAGAAGTGAGACCCAAACAAATAGGGTCTTAGCTTCTTCAGCACCCGAACCACAGCAAAAGCTTCACGTTCAATTGCACTCCACCTACGTTCCCTGGCAGGTAACCTCCTGCTAATGAAGGCTACAGGTTGATCTAGGCCCTCTTCATTAAGCTGTGAGAGTACTGCTCCTATAGAATGCTCTGAGGTGTCTGTTTGCACAACAAATTCCTTGGAATAGTCAGGTGCCTTCAGCACAGGTGCTGTGCACATGGCAGCCGTCAGGGAATCAAAAGCGGTCTGGCAAGACTCTGTCGAGATCAACTTGACTTGGTTGCTTCTTGGAAGTCAACTCACTCAAGTTGGCCACAATGGTGCCATAGTCCTTGACAAACCTCCTGTAATAGTCGATAAGGCTAAAAAGGCCCTCACCTCAGTCTGGGACTTGGGAGGCTCCCAAGCCAGCATGGTGTCAATCTTTGGCTGTAGGGGTGCCACCTGGCCACTCCCTATCTGGTGTCCCAAATACACCACTGAACCCTGCCCTATTTGGCACTTGCTTGCCTTAATAGTGAGGCCAGCCTTTTGCAGGGCCTCCAACACTCTGCAGAGGTTCTGCAAGTGTTCCTCTCAAGTGGTACTGAACACTGCAATGTCATCCAGGCATGCTGCGCTGAAGTCATCCAGCCCAGTCAACAACTGGTTGAACAATCTCTGGAATGTGGTAGGGGCATTTTTCATCCCAGATGGCATCGCCTTAAACTGGAAGTGTCCATCTGGGGCAGAAAATGCTGACCTCTCCTTGGCCCCCTCAGTTGAGGCAATCTGCCAATACCCATACGCCCAATCAAACATGCTGAGGTATTTGGTAGCTCCCAACCGATCAATGAGCTCATCAGCTCAGGGGATGAGGTGCGCATCAGTTTTAGTGACCACATTGAGACCTCAGTAGTCAACACAGAACTGGAGTTCTGGGGTGGCACCAGGAGCAGCAGCCTTTGGGACCAAGACCACAGGGCTGACCCAAGGTCTGCTAGAAAACTCAATCACCCCTAGGGCTAACATCTTAGACACCTCATCTTTAATGCTGGCCCTGACTTTATCAGTCACCCTGTAAACCTTCTGTTTAATGGGTGGACTGTCCCCAGTGTCCATATCCTGTGTACCCAAGTGTGTGACCCCTGGGATCAAGGAGAACAGGGAGGCTAACTGTCCCAACACCTAGCGACAGTCCCCCTGCTGCTATGCAATCAGGGAGGGGGAGAGGTTCACTCCCTCCACAGACCTATCTTTCTCTCCTGCAGACACCAGGTCAGGAAGTGGCTAACTCTCTTTCTCCACCCCGTCATCTTACCCTAGGAGCATGGACAATTCAGTCTGCTCAAAGTGTGGCTTGAGGCAGTTCACATGCAGGACCCTCAAGGGGTTCCTGGGAGTCCAAAAGTCCACCAGATAGGTGACTTCACTCTTGCGCTCCACCACCTCAAATGGCCCAGTCCACTTCTCCTGGAGCACCCTAGGCTCCACTGGCGCCATCACCCACACTTTAGCCCAGGCTGAAACTCAGCCAGAGTGGCATTCTGGTCAGACCACCGTTTCCTATCTGCCTGGCTTACTTCTAGGTTCTCTTAGGCGAGAGCTATAATGCGGGCAGTCTGGTTTCGGGTTGCTTCAGATAGCATACAGCTAAATACATCCTGCAGAGGTTTACTAGGGGATTTCTCTAAGCCCTCCTTCACCAGACTTAAGGGTCCCCTCATAGGGTGACCATACAGCAACTCAAAAGGACTAAAGCCAGTCCTTTTTGAGGCACCTCCCTGTAGGTGACCAGAAGGCATGGCAAGAGGACGTCCCTCTTTCGCCTCAAGGGCTCTGACAGGCCCATGATCATGCCTTTCAAGGTGTGGTTGAATCTCTCAACCCGACCATTGCTTAGGGGTGGTAAGGAGTGGCGACCTTGTGTGCTACCCTACCCTCCTGCCACAGAGACTTCCTATAACTAGATTTGAAGTTGGTACCCATATCAGATACCACTTCCTTGGGGAACCCCACGTGGGTAAAAACCCACATCAATGCACGACCCACCACAGGGGAAGTGATTCATCTCAGCTGAATGGCTTCTGGGTACCGGGTGGCATGGTCCACCAAAACTAGGATGAACCTGTTGCCCATGGCTGTCTTGGGATCCAGAGGCCCTACAATGTCAATACCAACCCTTTCAAGGGGGGTACTAACTACAGGAAAAGGTTGGAGGGGAGCCTTGTGCTTCCGCCCACTCTTGCCTCTTGCCTGACAAGTCTGGCAAGACCTGCAATGAGCATCCGAGTGCATGCGCATTGGGGGCCAGTAAAAGTGGGTGAAAAGCCGTTCAAAGGTCTTGTCCTGCCCCAAATGTCCAGCTAAAGGCACATCATGACCCAGACCCAGTAGAAAGGCTCTGAAGCACTGGGGTACCACCAGCACATGGGGTGACCCAGCAACCTTAGGCTCACTATACAGGAGGCCGTCCTCCCAATAGATCAGATGAGATCCTGGCTCCTTGCCAGCCGCCTGGTCTGCAGCCTGCTGCTGCAAACCTACTAGAGTAGGGTATGTTTTCTGTGCCTCACAGAATGCTTCCCTGGTGGGTCCCCCTTCCTGCTACCACTGCGACAGCTCAGGGGCCTCCCCCAGTTCAACCACCTGTTCCCCTGTAGGCTCCGGGGTGTCACCCTCAGGCTCTGCATCCTCCCAGGCCGTGGGAGCTTCTGGAGCCTGTTTTCCACACCCCTTGCCCTTCTTCTTTTTGACGGTCCCCTGGGCAACTGTTTCAGGCTCCAGGGGCTTCTGACCACCCGTCTGGGCTGCCATTGACCTGGTGGATACGCATACCCATCCAGGGAGCCCCAACGTCCCCAAGTGTTACCTGTGTTCCACCTCCTTCCAAGGGGAATCTTCCAGGTCATTGCCAAGCAAACAATCCACATGCATGGTTGGGCTCACAGCTACTTTTAAGGAACCTGAGACCCCCTCATTCAAAGGGAACCTGCGTCACTTTGCACAGGTGCTCTGAGTGTAGGAAAGTACCATCTTGCCTGGCATGTTACCCCCATTTTTACTGTATTTATGTTTGTTTTTGCCTATGTGTCACTGGGATCCTGCTAGTCAGGACCCCAGTGCTCATAAAGTATGTAGTGTATGTGTTCCCTGTGTGGTGCCTAACTGTATCACTGAGGCTCTGCTAATCAGAACCTCAGTGTTTATGCTCTCTCTGCTTTTAAAATTGTCACTGCAGGCTAGTGACTAATTTTACCAATTCTCATTGGCACACTGGAACACCCTTATAATTTCCTTGTATATGGTACCTAGGTACCCAGGGTATTGGGGTTCCAGGAGATCCCTATGGGCTGCAGCATTTCTTTTGCCACCCATAGGGAGCTCAGACAATTCTTAAACAGGACTGCCACTGCAGCCTGAGTGAAATAACATCAACGTTATTTCACAGCCGTTTTACACTGCATTTAAGTAACTTATAAGTCACCTATATGTCTATCCCTCACTTGGTGATGGTTAGGTGCAAAGTTACTTAGTGTGTGGGCACCCTGGCACTAGCCAAGGTACCCCCACATTGTTCAGGGCAAACTCCCCAGACTTTGTGAGTGCGGAGACACCATTACACGCATGCACTACATATAGGTCAACACCTTTATGTAGCGTCACAATGGTAACTCCGAACATGGCCATCCAACATGTCTAGGATCATGGAATTGTCACCCCAATACCATTCTGGTATTGGGGGTACAATTCAGTGCATCCCCGGGTCTTCAGCACCGAGCCCGGGTACTGCCAAACTTACTTTCCGGGGTCTCCACTGCAGCTACTGCTGCTGCCAACCCCTCAGACAGGTTTCTGCCCCCCTGGGTCCTGGGCAGCCTGGTCCCAGGAAGGCAGAACAAAGGATTTCCTCTGAGAGAGGGTATTACACCCTCTCCCTTTGGAAATAGGTGTGAATGGCTGGGGAGGAGTAGCCTCCCCCAGCCTCTGGAAATGCTTTGATGGGCACAGATGGTGCTCTCTCTGCATAAGCCAGTCTACACCGGTTCAGGGATCCCCCAGCCCTGCTCTGGCGCAAAACTGGACAAAGGAAAGGGGAGTGACCACTCCCCTGACCAGCACCTCCGAGGGGAGGTGCCCAGAGCTCCTCCAGTGTGTCCCAGACCTTTGACATCTTGAATGCAGAGGTGTGAGGGCACAATTGTCAGCTCTGAATGGCCAGTGCCAGCAAGTGACGTCCGAGACCCCTCCTGATAGGTTCTTACCTCTCTCAGTAGCCAATCCTCCTCTGTGGGCTATTTAGGGTCTCTCCTGTGGGCATCTCACCAGATAACGAATGCAAGAGCTCACCAGAGTTCCTCTGCACTTCCCTCTTCGACTGCTGCCAAGGATCGACCGCTGACTGCTTCAGGACGCCTGCATAACCACAACAAAGTAGCCAGAAGACTACCAGAAACATTGTAGCGCCTCATCCTGACGGCTTTCTTGACTGTTTACTGGTGGTGAATGCTCTCAGGGCTGTCTGCCTTCACCCTGCACTGGAAGCCAAGAAGAAATCTCCCGTGGGTCGACGGAATCTTCCCCCTGCTAACGCAGGCACCAAACTTCTGCATCACCGGTTCTCTGGGTCCCCTCTCATCTTGACGAGCGTGGTCCCTGGAACACAGGAGCTTGGTCCAAGTTTTTTCGACAGTCCAGTGGCCCTTCTGTCCAAATTTGGTGGAGGTAAGTCCTTGCCTCCCCACGCCAGACAGTAATCCTGTGTACTGCATGAACTGCAGCTGCTCAGGCTTCTGTGCACTTTTGCAAGACTTCCTTCATGCACAGCCTAGCCCAGGCCCCCAGCACTCCATCCTGCATTGCCCAACTCGCTGAGTTGGACTCCGACGTTGTGGGACCCTCCTTTGTGACTCTGAGTCGACTGCTGTCCTCAGATCTTCTAAGTGCCTGTCCAGGTGCTTCTGCGGGTGCTGCCTGCTTCTGCGGGAGCTCACTGAGTTGCTGAGCACCCTCTCTGTTTCCTCCTCCAAGGGGCGACCTCCTGTTCCTTCCTGGGCCCCAGCAGCACCCAAAATCTTCAACTGCAACTCTTGCAGCTAGCAAGGCTTGTTTACAGTCTTTCTCCATGGAAACAAGCCTGCATCCTCCAGCACGCCGTAGGACATCTTCTGACCAAAGAAATAGTTCCTGGTACCTTCCGTTGTTGTAGAATCTTTTGCTTCTTCCACCCAGAGGCAGCCCTTTTGCACCTTCATCTGGGGTTTAGTGGGCTCCTGCCCCTCCTGGACACTTGCGTGACTCTTGGACTTGGTCCCCTCCCTTTACAGGTCCTCAGGTCCAGGAATCCGTCTTCAGTGTTTTGCAGTTAGTTGTTGTCCTTGCAGAATCCCCTATCTCGACTTTACTGTCTTTCTGTGGTAGTAGGGTAACATTACTCCTACTTTTCAGGGTCTTGAGGTGGGGTATCTTGGACACCCTTAGTGTTTTCTAACAGTCCCAGCGACCCTCTACACACTACACTAGGCCTGGGGTCCATTCGTGGTTCGCATTCCACTTTTGGAGCATATGGTTTGTGTTGCCCCTAGGCCTATTTTTCCCTATTGCATTCTATTGTGATTCTACATTGTTTGCACTACTTTTCTAACTGTTACTTACCTGATTTTGTTTTGTGTGCATATAATTTGTGTATATTACTTAAGGTAGTATATCCTCTGAGAAACTTTTGGCATATTGTCACTAAAATAAAGTTAGTTTATTTTTAGTAACTCTAAGTATTGTGTTTTCTTATGATATAGTGCTATATGATATAAGTGGTATGGTAGGAGCTTTGCATGTCTCCTAGTTCAGCCTAAGCTGCTCAGCTATAGCTACCTCTATCAGCCTAAGCTGCTAGAACACCTCTAACCTACTAATAAGGGATAACTGGACCTGGCACTAGGTGTAAGTACCACAAGGTACCCACTTTAAGGCAGGCCAGCCTCCTACACTGAGTTGTCCACTGCAACCACTTGGTGAAGTACAAGGGGCTCCATCTGCTCTTCAGACACCAGGTGACTCCTCACTGTAGTCACACTAGGTCCTATTTCTCTCAGAGCCTCCACCCTCTGTACATTAATGGTCACCCATTGCCTGTACCTTTTAGTGTTCTCAGGCATGAGGGTTCTCTAGACCATCTCACTGTCCCCTAGCGAGACAAGGGTCATCTCAGCTGGCTCCCACCCACCTGGAACCAACTCCTGCCCAAGCGCTACACTAACCCTCCCCCTGGACAGAACAGGCCAACCCATTATAGCATTGTGAATACTCTGTGCCTCCTCTTCCTCACCCTCATCCTTATCCTGTGTGTGCCCCTCAGCTTCCTTGGCTGTCACAGAGGTCCTCAGTGCATTTTGCAGCTCCTCCTTCCTGGCGGTGCTCTTAATGGGACAGACAAGATCCTTACAGAACTGTTTAAGTTGGGCAACCGTGTAACTCTCCAGTTTCCCTAAATCAAAAGCAGCTCAAGGTGGTGTATTTCCAGATTGAGACATGATGAAGAGTTAAAAGTGCAAAGTTCCAAAGGCAGAAAACAAGTTCCCAAATGGAGTTCAAAAGTCAATAAAGGATTACCACCAAATGGAAGTAGGGAAAAATCCAAAAAAGAGAAAAAAGCAAAAATCACAAAGACAAGTAGTATGTGGTCACGAAGTGGTCTGCACTTAAAACAGTAGTGTATACTTAATCACTGTATGTCAAGTACAAATACAAGGCCAATCCTCACTGCTGATCACCAATGTTAGAAATGGGGTCTTTGGTTGGCAGTCAGGTTACCCCCTGTCCAAGCAAGGACCCTCACTCTATTCAGGGTAAAGGAGAAAAATAGCCAAAACAAGACCAAAATGACAAAAATCCAACATACACAAGTCAAGTTATGAATTTTTAACGATTAAGCATTAAATTAGCACTTAGAAACACAAACTGCTTCGATGAGGTGTTAACACGGTGACGTAACGGAGTCATTCCTAACAATCTGATACCACCGGCACTGGACATGGAGTTACGCAGATCTCCTGGTACAGTACCTTATTAAAGTGTGAAAACAAGCCAGTTTGCAAAGTCAGGGATTGCGTTGTCACCGGATCCGAGCAAGCGTCAGTTCGGGTGCTGCTGGGTGAAGGAGCTGAGGCGTCACGTAGAGGCATCAGGTCCTTGTTACGGAGCGGTGGAGGTGAGGCAGCGTTGGTGTAAAGGGTTGAATCCGTGTACTTCGGGCAGTGTCGATCACAACGTGGTGCGGCAACTTCCATGGCATCGCAGACTTCGATGGGGCTGCAGCGGTATCAGGCCTGCAAGAGTCGTCGCATTCCAGCGAGGGCTACGGAGTCGGTTGCAGGTGGCGTCACAGCATTCGACAGCGGCGTCGGTCCTGAGTAATCCGAAGACAGTTTTCTTGAATTTTCACCGGCTTCTCCTTTCAAGGTTCCAGGGACTGGATAGGGCACCACTTGTCAGGGCAGGAGTCTCAGCAGAGAGTCCAGATGCTGGTAGGGGAAGTCTTCGATGGCCCTGAGACTTCAGAACAGGCGGCAAGCTCAGTCCAAGCACTTGGAGATTCTTCTCAAGCAGGAAAATACCACAAAGTCCAGTCTTTGTCTCCTTTCACAGGCAGAAGCAGCAACTGCAGGATAGCTCCACAAAGCACAGTCACAGGTAGGGCAGCACTTCTCCTCAGCTCTTCAGCTCTTCTCCTTGGCAGAAGTTCCTCTTGATTCCAGAAGTGATCTAATTTTCAGGAGTTTTGGGTGCTCTTCTTATACCCCTTTCTGCCCTTTAAGTAGGTCTACTTCAAAGAAAAGTCTCTCTTGTTTGTGAAAACCTACCTTGCCCAGGCCATGCCCCAGGCATTTTAACTAACAATGTGCAAAATGTTCATCTTTTTTAAAATTTGATACCAATTAGCTTCGTCAATGCATTTAGTCATGCTGTACACCATACCCAATTGTTCAGCAGCATGGCTAACTAAGAAAAAAAGCCTATGATCTGGTGAGTGCCTATAAGTGGCACTGCTTGCTTTTTTTTAACAGCTTGATCAGAGGTGGATCAGCAAAAAAAATGTCTACAAGTGTATTTAAAAGTATGGCTGGTGTTGGGGCAACACCATGGGTGCAGGTGGAGCAACACAGACGTTGCCAGTGGGAGGAGCATTGTGGGTATGGGGATTCAAAAAATGGGGGACAGAGGAAGAGGGAGCATAGAGGGAGCATGTGGGGTTAGCAACACAGACGGGGGGAAGGAAGCAGTATAGATGGTGGGAGTGGGGGAGAAACAATAGGCAAATTACTTAAGTTGTTGGCCCCGGCTGCATAACGCAATCAGGGTAACCCGTATTTTAGACTAAAAATCAAGATAGGCCTCAGACATAGAAATAGGACCACAACTTGACAGTGACAATAGGCCAGGGGTCTATAACTTATTGTGCACTGAGAGCAACTGCTAAAAATTACATCTGTTTAGGACTACTATTAAATAATATAACTTTTGTATCAGAAATCATTACAGTAGTGATCACCCCAGTGGATCAGCATGAGGTTTCAGCAGTAACGTCTTAAAAACTTTTGAAATTTGAAATGCCATAAAATGAGTAATGAACGTGACATCTTGGCACAGAGTGATCTCTGGCACCAAGAAAATAGCAGACAGTCAAAGATGCCCACTGTATGTCTAGAATGGCCATCATTATGCCTTGAATGGGCCACCAGGATAAGCCACAACTAGACTATGGATGCCTACAGTTTGAAAAGTGTGTCTATTGGTGAGTCTATGGCAGTGCTGGGAGTGTCCATCATAAGGAGCTCATGATTGGTTCAAAGATACTAAAAATACATCAAGAAAAAACACCATTATATAGTAGTGTCCATCTTTTGATGAGGAATGCATACCTGTGTTATGATTCTCCTGGCCAGAGCTCTACATGATTATGAAGTGTTGCTAAACAACAGAGTGCTAGTCTCTGTTTGGGTTTTTGAGTCCCCCTGAGTGGCACTCATTTTTTTCTGAGTGACTAGCCTCCTGTAGCTCATGCTATGAAATTACTCACAGGTGGTGGCATCTGTATTTAGTGGTAAAACGCAGGTATTTCCTTACTTGAATTTCAATGGGGAGATCGCCTACTGGCTTGCCCTGCTAAGACTACATATTGGACCATAAATGTAATTCCTTATTCTTTTTACCTTTTGTGTCAGGAGGGTGTGAGTGTTTGGGTACACATGAAATTAGGGATCCTTCTGTATGTAAGAAGTCTTAAATAGCAGACTACTCCATAAGATAAATGGTAGCCAGAGATGGATGAGTCGTTCTAATATGTATCCGTGCCATGCTGCTTTACATTTCTCTCTCATCAGAACTTATGCCGTAGTCAAATACAGAGTCACTTTCAATATTCATTCCCAGAAAGGAACATTTGTGCTCCAGGTGGAACTACAAGCTATGCCAATAGTCTAAGTTGTGACATGTGAGAAACTAAATACGTCTTTGGCTTGGTGACCCAGCCAAAAACCACACCTCTGGCAGCCCAGTTCTTTCCATCAAGTAAATCCCACGTCCTGTGCTTTGTGCTACAGGCAGGTACTGCCTACCCGCAGTAGTCAAAGATCAAGGTGAAGTTTTACCTCAAATGGTTGCCAGTGATATATGACTACTAGAAAGATACATGTACTGTGCAAGGATAGCTTTGAATTTGAATGAGCATTTGAAAATGCCAACAGTACCCGGGAATTAATTTAAGTGGAACCCTCTTGCATAATCTGTGCTCATCCTTTCCCTTGAAGAGGCGCTGCATGCTTTCATAGAGAAAGAAGAGGGGCAAAGACTAAATCACTGAATGCTTCCTTTAATGGATTAGGATTAAACCCATAGAGCTCTCCAGAAAATATTTGATGCTGAATCCATCAGAGAGGGGAGTAGACAGCTCTGTCAAAGGTTGGAATCTACAGCCCAGCCTGAGCCAAATCTGGTCAACATGATCAAGTTTCCCGAGCAGTAAGATCCGTATACAATAATACTTTCCAGCGCAGACTTTCTAGTAGTGTAATCCTGGGTTAAATTATTTATATATCATTGTAACCCTAGTTTTAAATGTGCAATTCCTTCTTCCTCCCAGATCAAATTGATGAGCAATTGTAATCCTAATTTTCTATGTGCTCTTTTCCCTCAACTTAATCTTTGCATCTGAGAAGAGATGGTGGGAGAATCACATGTAATGTGAAGTGAGACAACTTCCATAAAATGTCTTACATTTACTGACCATATCTGCTAAATGATAATAAAAGTCTTATTCTGGTTCACCCCGCATCTGTCAATACTTAAAAGGAAGTGTAGACACCTGGAGAGAAAGTGGAGGAAATCTCTAAACCCAGCTGCAGGAAAAAATACAGGCAATCTATTAGGCATTATCACGCTGAAATAAGACTAGCACAAGGTTCATATTACTCCGGTAGAATTGAACAGGCATCAGGCTCCCCCAAGGAGGTTTTTCAGGTGCTCAAGGAGATTCTTCATTCCCCTACACCGTCTGACCCAATTGAAGCCTCAGGAGAACATAGTAATAATTTAGCCAGGTTTTTCCAACAGAAGATCAATGCCATCTATTCCAATCTCCCAAAGACACGGCTATGTTGACGGGCCAAGCTATAACCTCTCAACAAAGCACAGCCATCCTAACACATTTTTCCTCTTTATCTTTGGAACAGCCGCTTCCTACCTCTCCGCATTAAAGTCAGGTTCCCCTCTGGATCCCGCACCCCATCATGTGTTAGCTCTTGGAGCTCCTGTTATTGTGCCTGTCTTATCTGAACTACTGAGCTCCTCCCTGCAGAGTGGCTGTGTTCCGGATCTATGGAAACACGCGCTAGTGAAGCCCCTGTTAAAAAAAAAAAACCTAGAGACTGGAGACCTCAAGAACTATAGGCCCATATCCCTACTTCCTTCAATGTCTAAAATATTAGACATAGACGTCAATTCCCAAATTTCCACTTTTTTGGAAGAGAACAATGCTTTACATTCCGCTCAGATGGGCTTCAGGCCAGGAAACGCATGGACCAGGGCCATACGACAGCCATTATACTTCTCGACCTAAGTGCTGCCTTTGATACAGTAGATCGTGATCTCTTGATTCAAAGGATAAAGGCAATGGGAATTAAAGGTCCTGCTCTCAAATGGGTCACCTCATTCTTGGAGGATAGATCTTTTCAGGTCTTGGACCGTTCTTACTTTTTGGATCAGTATAAACAGAGCTGTGGGGTCCCACAGGGCTCATCACCTAGTCCTACCCTATTTGATATATATACATGGCCCCCTTGGGAGAACTAGTGGAGTCCTTCGGATTGTCACTAGTCTCCTACCCAGATGATACCCAGCTGGTGGTCTCTTTCTCCAGGTGGAGGGACCAGATGGATCGGTTTTTGTCTTCAGGTTTACAGGCAATATCTAGTTCGATGACCCATAGTAGGCTCCAACTCAATGGGGATAAGACAGAAATAATGATCCTCAGCCATCAGTCTAATCTGGGCATTAATTCATTGACCATCTCCCCTTTGGAGTCTTTGCCATCTCCTAAGAATAAGATTAAGAGTCTAGGAAATTGGACTTGACCCCTTTCTCACTCTGGAATATCAGGCCAAGAAAATTGCTGCTGCCTGTTTTGGATCATTAAGACGTTTGAGAAAGGTATTAGGAATACTCCCCCCATTGGCGAGATGACTTACTGTACAAGCGATCATTCTGTCTCGACTCAACTATGGTAATAGTCTATTTCTCAGTACCCCTGGATATGTGGTCAACAAATTGCAAGTGGTTCAGAATGCAGCAGCTCGTCTCCTGTTCGACATTCCACTGGCTTCCGGTGGAACAGCGTGTGAACTTTAAGACTCTCTGCATCATCCACAGATCACTACATAATAGAGGACCTCATCTGTTAAAGTCTTTAGAAACTTTCTACAAACCAGCTAGAGCCCTTAGATCGGCATCCACAGCCTTAGCCGTACTCCCCAAGGTTAAGAAAGCTAAATGGGGTGGTGTCACTATGGAATATCGGGGAGCTATACTATGGAAATCCCTCCCCCTTAATATCTGACTAATTAGTCACGAACTGAACTTTTGGAAAGCAATTAAAACCTGGCTTTTTAAACTCTAGTTCCTGTCTCTGGCTTTTATTGTGGTCCTACAGCACTGCGAGTCCTCCGGGTAGTTTTGGCGCTCTACAAATTCAAATAACATAACATAACATTCCTTGTGTATAAAAGAAATTCCACTGCTTTGACAACCTATTTATTGTGAATGACACAGGTAGTGCCTGGACTAGAAATCCTTTCCCCACCAATATAAAAGAGTTAGCCCTGGTTGGACAACCATGTTACACCCTGAAAGTCAAAGAGAAAAATGCCACTGTACTCTAGTTGGCACCACTGCACTCTATGCAACTGCAGTCTATGTCACTCTACACCACTCCACTGCACCATATGTCACTGCATTCTATGACACTCTACTCTGATGCACTCTTTTCTATGCCACTGCACTTTACACCACACCTCTCTGTGCCACAGCACTCTATGCAAGTCCACTATGCACTATACCACTGCACTCTAAGCCACTCTACGCCAGTGCACTCTAAGCCACTGCATTATACTTCACTTTACACCACCACACTCTATTCTGCACCACTCTACACCAGTGTGCTCTAGACTATTCCAATCTACTGTGCACCGCTATACACCACTCTATTCTACACCATTTTACACCACTGCACTGTCACCACTGCATTCTGTGCCACTCAACAGCACTTTACTCTAGGCCACTGCAATCTATGCCACTGCACTCTTCATCAGTCCACTCTCTTTACCGGCTCCTCTTTATCCTATGCCATACTGTGCCACTCTACTAAATGCCACTCCACTGTACTCCACTCCACTCTGTGCCACACCACTCCACACAGTACCACTCTGTGTCACTCTACCCCACTTCACTCCACACAGTGCCACTTTACTCCACTCAACCCCACTTCACTATACCCACTTCACTCTGTGCCAGTCTACTCTACTTCACTCCATACCACTCCACTCTACTCTAGTCTACCCCACTCCAATCTACCCTAATCTACTCAATGCCAATCCACTCTAGTCTACTCTGCACCAGTCCACTCCACTCTACTCTTTGGCACTTCACTCTATGCCACTACACGCCACTCTACTGTATGCTACACCACTCACCTCTATGCTGCTGTACAACATGGCTAAAAGAAAGGCTCTTGCAATTGGCCACCCCCTGCCCTCTGTTGTCTTGTGCTTCCCCATTGTTGTCTCTTTTTATTTTGACTAATAATAATGAATTCAATAGTTCAAAATTATCGGAAAACTATTGTTTATAACTTTTTGTTTGATAATATATATGTTCTATGGAACTGCAACTTAAATTTTAATCTCACTTTATGACCTTTCCTTGCTGCATAATTTAGTCAACCCTACTGCATTATTTCAGCCCTGTCACATTACCCAGTTTCATGTGTGACTAACTGCTCCATCCCAAGTTTTTCTTTGAAATCTGAGATTTGTAGTCTTGTTTATTCCACTATAAAAGTAGGACTACAGGTGCCAGAATTAAAAGAAAAAAACCTGGCCTAGACCAGCTCACCACACCTTCAATTGGGCAACGTGTTACCTATGTTAATTTTGGTTCTCCATTGTTGCATAATTCCTGTGACTCAGATAATAACCAGTATACGTACTTGCTACACTAAAATTCAGTTCAACTCAAGTCAAGAGTTAAAATTGCACTTGAGAGGGCCTGTATTGTACAGATGGTCCCTCAAAGGCAGTGGGCTGCTATCTTGTGGCTAGCATTCACTGGTAAGGGTAGGGATAGGCTCCTTACTGTCAGAGAAAGTGATGCTAATAACTACAAAGTTTTGAAGGATGCACTCTTGGATGGATTGGCTTAACCATTGAACAATACAGGATTAAGTTCAGAGACACCAGAAACGAGTCCTCTCAAGACTGGACAGACTTTGTAGACTGTTCAGTGAAGGCCTTGGAGGGTTGGTTGCATGGCAGTAAGGTGACTGACTATGAAAGCCTGTATAATCTAATCCTGAGAGAGCATATTTTGCAAAATTTGTGTTTCTGATTTGTTACACGAGTAATTGGTAGACTCAGATCTGATCTTTCCCCAAGAATTGGGAAAGAAGGCAGACAAATGGGTCAGAACAAGAGTGAACAGAAGAGCTCATAAAGGGGGTGACAATGATGGCAAGAAGGAGTCTTTATCAGGCCCACAAAAATCCTTTGGGGGTGGTGGGTCCTCTTCTCACAATCAGAAAAAGGCATGGTGTTATTTATGTAAAGTAAAAGGCCATTGGGCAAGTGTTGCCACTTGTCCAAAAAAAAAGCACCAAGGCTCCCACCACCACAACCCCAACTGCAACCTCTAGTGCCCCTAGTAATAGCAGTGGTGGTAGGAAGTCTACTACAAATAGCCAATCTAAGGGTGTAACTGGGCTCACCATTGGCAGTGTAGTTGGGGTTGGTCTTGTTAGGAAGACCACAGAGGCTGTTGTAGTCTCTGATGGTGGCATTGACTTTGCCACCTTGGTAGTTTGTCCGCTTAATATGGGTAAGTACAAGCAACTACCCCTAATTAATGGTGTTGAGGTTGAGGCCTACAGGGACACAGGAGCCAGTATAACTATGGTTATAGAGAAACCGGTTCACCCTGATTACCACCTTCTTGGTCAGCAGTACCAAGTGACTGATACTCACAATAACACACTTAGCCACCCCATGGCTGTTGTGAATCTCACCTGGGGGGGGGAGGTTACTGGTCCAAAGAAAGATGTGATAGCCACTGAATTACCTGTAGATTGCTTACTAGGCAATGATTTGGAAACATCAGCTTGGGATGAAGTTGAGTTGGAGGCTCATGCAGCAATG
Organism: Pleurodeles waltl; assembly: GCF_031143425.1. Classification (NCBI taxonomy): domain Eukaryota; kingdom Metazoa; phylum Chordata; class Amphibia; order Caudata; family Salamandridae; genus Pleurodeles; species Pleurodeles waltl. The sequence goes on from NC_090444.1 coordinate 47,439,685, forward strand.
CTTGGCATTCCTGGGCATATTTGTGCTTTGACAAGGGCTCAGGCCAAAAAGCAAAAAGGACAGGGACACTTGGATCCTGGAACAATGGACCACGTGCTCCCAAAAGCTAGGGGTAGGAAGGGTAAATCCTTGCCCACTATCACTCCGTCACCAGAAGATTCCCCCTTTGAGGAAGAGGAATCCTCTCCCTGTGCAGAATCTACACCGGAGGAGCTGGCAGAAGACACTGCTGAGCTTTTGGGTGCTGGGGGGCCTGCTAGGCAAGAGGTGAGTGTGGCACAGCAGACCTGTCTCACATTAGCGGGTTTGAGACAGCAAGCTGTCAAACAGCAAAATGGGGATGTCAGTGATAGCCATAAAGTGTATTGGGAAGACAACCTCCTGTATACTGAGTCAAGGGACTCTAAACCTGGACCTGCCAGGAGATTGGTCATCCCTTTGCAGTGCAGGGAGTTTCTTCTTACCTTGGCACATGACATTCCTTTGGCTGGGCATTTGGGCCAGAGTAAAACTTGGGACCGGCTTGTTCCCCTGTTTCACATGTGTCAGAGGACACCAAAGAGTTTTGTTGCTCTTGTGTGACCTGCCAAGCCAGTGGCAAGACTGATGGCACTCCAAGGCCCCCTTAATTCCACTTCCTGTGGTTGGGGTGCCCTTTGAAAGGGTAGGGGTTGACATAGTTGGCCCCCTTGACCCTCCAACAGCTTCAGGCAATAGGTTTATCCTGGTGGTAGTGGACCATGCCACTAGGTACCCTGAAGCAATCCCCTTAAGGACCACTACTGCTCCGCAGCTGCAAAGGCCCTCCTGGGAATCTTTTCCAGAGTGGGCTTCCCTAGTAAAACTTGGGACAGGCTTGTTCCCCTGTTTCACTGGCCTCATGTATCAGAGGACACCAAAGGGTGGCAAAGGCCCTCCTGGGAATCTTTTCCAGAGTGGGCTTCCCTAAGGAAGTGGTGTCAGACAGAGGTAGTAACTTCATGTCTGCATGCCTCAAAGCATTGTGGAAGGAGTGTGGTGTAACATACAAGTTCACTACTCCTTATCATCCACAAACAAATGGCCTTGTTGAGAGGTTTAATAAAACTCTCAGGGGAATGATAATGGGACTCCCTGAAAAACTCAGAAGGAGATAGGATGTCCTGTCACCTTGTCTCCTTTTTGCTTACAGGGAGGTACCCCAAAAAGGAGTGGGCTTTAGCCCCTTTGAACTCCTCTTTGGACACCCTGTGAAAGGTCCCCTTGCACTTGTTAAGGAGGGTTGGGAACAACCTTTAAAAGCTCCTAAAGAGGACAGTGTGGACTATGTACTTGGCCTGAGATCAGGAATGGCTGAGTACATGAAAAAGACCAGTAAAAACCTTCAGGCCAGCAAGGAGCTGCAAAAGCAATGGCATGGCCTGAAGGCTGTCCTGACCCAGTACCACCCAGTACAGAAGGTGTGGGTATTGGAGCCTGTGGCCCCAAGAGCACTCCAGGACAAATGGAGTAGACCCCATCTAATTGGTGAGGTTACCTACTTGGTAGACCTGGGCACTGCCAGGAGTCCCCTTAGGGTGCTCCATGTCAACCGCCTAAAACCCTACTATGACAGAGCTGATCTCACCCTGCTCATGGCAACTGATGAGGGACAAGAGAAGAGAGTGACCCTCTCCCTGATCTCTTCTCCACCACTGAAGCTGCTGGCTTAGTGGAGGGAGCAGTACTTGCAGATTGTCTTACTGCAGAGCAGAAGGACAACTGTGTAAATCTCTTAAGTCAGTTTTCTGAGCTCTTTTCACTACTACCAGGTGCCACTACTTGGTGTGAGCATACAATCAATACTGGAGACAGTTTACCTGTCAAAAGTAAGATTTATAGGCAGCCTGATCATGTCAGGGACTGCATAAAACAAGAGGTTCAGAAAATGTTAGACTTAGGAGTGATTGAGACTTCAGAAGGCCCATGGGCTAGCCCAGTGGTGCTAGTTCTAAAACCTCATAGTAAGGAGGGGAAAAGAGAGATGAGGTTTTGTGTTGACTATAGAGGGGTCAACCAAGTAACCAAGACAGATGCTCACCCTATACCCAGGGAAGATGAGCCCATAGATACACTGGCTTCTGCCAAGTATCTAAGCACTTTTGATTTAACTGCAGGGTATTTGCAGATTAAATTATCAGAAGATGTTAAACCCAAGACTGCATTTTCAACCATTGGAGGGCACTATCAATTCACTGTGATGCCCTTTGATCTGAAGAATGCACCTGCCACTTTTCAAAGGTTGGTGAATACAGTCCTGCAAGGGTTGGAAGCTTTTAATGCAGCATATCTGGATGATATAGCTGTCTTTAGCTTCACCTGGGATGATCACCTGGTCCTCCTGTGGAAAGTTTTGGAGGCCCTGCAAAAGGCAGGCCTCTCTATCAAGGCCTCAAAGTGCCAAATAGGGCAGGGAAAAGTGGTTTATCTGGGCCACCTGGTAGGTGGGGAACAGATTGCACCACTGCAGGGGAAGATCCTGACCATTATGGAATGGGCTCCCCCTACAACTCAAACCCAGGTGAGAGCCTTTTTAGGCCTCACAGGGTACTATAGGAGGCTCATTAAGAATTATGGCTCCATTGCAGCTCCTCTTAATGACCTCACTGGTAAGAAGATGCCTAAAAAGGCATTGTGGACAGCTAGCTGTCAAAAAGTTTTTGATGAGCTCAAACAGGCCATGTGCTCTGCAACTGTCCTAAAACACCCTTGCTACTCCAAAAATAGTCCAGACTGATGCTTCTGAATTGGGGGTTGGGGCAGTGCTATCACAGCTTAATACTGAGGGCCAGGATCAACCTGTTGCTTTCATCAGCAGGAGTTTGACCCCTAGAGAAAAGCGTTGGTCTCCCATACAGAGGGAGGCCTTTGCTGTGGTCTGGGCACTGAAAAAGTTTGGTACTCAATTTAATGTTCAGACAGACCACAAACCTCTACTTTGGCTAAAACAAATGAAAGGTGAAAACCCTAAATTGTTGAGGTGGTCCATCTCCCTACACGGAATGGAGTATACAGTGGAACATAGACCTGGGAGTACCCACTCCAATGCAGATGGACTCTCCAGATATTTCCACTTAGACAATGAAAACTCATCTGGGCAAGGTTAGCCTTATTGTCCCTCCTTTGGGGGGGCTGTGTAGGAAAGTACCATCTTGCCTGGCTTGTTACCCCAATTGTTTATTTATAGGTCAGTTGTTTTTGCCTGTGTCACTGGGATCCTGCAAGCCAGGACCTCAGTGCTCATAATTTTGGCCTGTATGTGTTCCCTGTGTGGTGCCTAACTGTATCACCGAGGCTCTGCTAACCAGAACCTCAGTGTTTATGCTCTCTCTGCTTTTACAATTGTCACTGCAGGCTAGTGACTATTTTCACCTAATCTTATTGGCATACTGGAACATCCTTATAATTCCCTAGTATATGGTACCTAGGTATCCAGGGTATTGGGTTCCAGGAGAACCCAATGGGCTGCAGCATTTCTTTTGCCACCCACAGGGAGCTCAGACAATTCTTACACAGGACTGCCACTGCAGCCTGAGTGAAATAACCTCCACGTTGACCAAGCAGGACCAGTACATGGCAATGACAGATATGCAACGGCACACTCACAATAGCATATAAAACAACATACTGCTACAGCTGAGTGACCATTCCTAATGAAATCAAAGATCCCAAACCAGAAATAGACTCACCTGTGTTGGAAGTAAGATGGCTGAGATGAGGAACATGACACACATCAAGATATAGGACACATACTGTGTTCCCACTAGGACACAATTGTGTTTTGTACAGCTATACTTTGTGACAACTAGCAAGCCTCACAAATCACTACATAACAGGGGTAAACAGCCATGTCAGTTATCAGACAATAACAGAACTTATCTACAGTGCAATCCATACTAAAGCTGTATGACATCTCCCAGCATATAGTATGAAAACCAAGTCACAGAGTAGCATTTACAACAAAGGTATGCTGTGCAGCATCTGTCAAGGTAATTGCAGGGAATCATGTAGAGTCACTGTCGTGTATCTCTTGAAGAGGGAATCTAACACACATTCCAAATTGAACTCTGTGTCTCACACCCTCCAGAGGTAACCCGGCCATGGCCACTATGGAGAAGATAGCAGACACTGCCAATCCCCCTCAGGATGAAGGCCCCATTGAGGACAACATGCCTGGATGTCTGGACAACAACGAAAAACCTGACCCATCTCGGACACCTGGTCAGTCAACGACTCCCTGCCTTACCCTGCCCACATCAACAGCTCCCACCACTGGTGTAACCACATCACAAGAAACCATTTGCCCCCAGCCTGTGTCCCAAGGGCAGTTCAATCTATTGTACGCCCCACAGTACAGGGACCTGAGTCTAACCTAGACATCCTAGACAATGAAGGCCCTGCTACTATTGAGAGTTGGCACACCGTGCCAGGGGCACAGGCAGCTGGGGCTAGGATGCATGCGAGGGATGTTGTGGGCCAGAGGGTGGGGCCTCAAAGGGACTCCATTGACAAGGAAACTATCTCCCAAGTCCTGGGAGCATACCAAAGTTCCCAGGACAGGATAGGCCAAATGATCACCATGTTGGGGTAAGATCAATGGCTCAATCAATCACCCAATCAATATGTTTTTGTAAAGCGCAAACTACTCACTTGTGAGGGTCTGAAGGTGCTGGCTGCAGAGGGAATATAACCAGGAAGTCATGCAGCAGTGAAAGGCAAATAATGTCACCATGGCTTCCATTGCAGGAGTGCTGAGGGACATCAACACCACCCGGCGTGGTTCCTCAACACACCATCAGGCCCCTTCCGCTAGCAACCTAACATCTGTCCCATCTACATCTGCAGCAGCTAGTGGAATGGAGACCCTGCCAGGAGCACCACAAGACAGGTGTCTGAGAGTTTGCAATCCAGGCCAATACCATAGTATAGGCAATATTCCATTCTGCAAATAGAGCATGACAGTTTTATCAGGATGGAAGGCATGGTGGCACACAATTCACAAATACAGTTAACATAACTCACGCTCAAAGCAGGGCAGCCAGTATGGATCTACATATCACCAGATACAGACTTTTCACATACACATAACATAGCTACATGATCCCCTTTTGCATGGAACACACATATGACATCACTGAGGACCCAATACATTAACCATACACAAACATAGGGCCTGAAGTAATGTTCTGACAGCTTTCTCACATTACAGTAATCTGCACTTTGTACAGCAATGGCAGAACACAAACACAGCAAGGTCCCATGGTCATCACAAACTACTCCACCCACTGTGTAGCCAGAGGCCATGATCCATTCTTCACACAAGTGCCACATCCTTCAACCAGCATGAACAATACCATTTCACATCCCCCAACCCCACTGGTATTAGGAAAGAACAAAGGAGTCACATTTCCACATATATGAATGGAGTACAAACGAGTTCAGATCCTCCTGTAACTATATCCAAATTAGCTGCTATCTGTCATTAACAATTCTCATGTCTGTCACATACTAACATTGGCTACTGACAAAGAATACCACAAGTCATACATTGAAGAAGCAAACAGGAAAATGAAATTTCAGTGAGTGGAAGGAAAGGAGTATGGGGGAACGCAAGAATCATAGCTCAATACTGGATAGTCTATTCCAGAACTGAATGTTAGGATCAGATGTAACAATACATGTTAGAGCAGGCTCTCTATAAATGTACACCTTACTGTTTATCTATCAGCTTCCCAAATCACATATAGGCATTGGAGCTTATTACATGAACACTGATGAATCTAGTCAGGAGGTGTTATGGCTGCCATCCACATCAAAATGTGCACATTCAACACTTGTTAAGGTCCACTTCACATACCAGGATGTCATTGGAAGTACTGATTAATAATCTCTGTCCTAGAGTCAGCTGCTCCTTCTTCCTCTGGCTCTTTCTCACTTACCATATCAGCATCACCAGCCACTGGTCCTGCTGCATCCCCCTCACCTGCTATCAATGATATCTGATGTCTCAGGGCTAGATTGTGGACCATGCAGCAGGCAACAAGTATTTGGCATATCTTGTGAGGCGAGTAGAGGAAGGCACTTCCAGATAGGTCCAGGCACCTGAATCTTGCCTTCAGGAGCCCAAATTACATACACTGTCTTCCCGTGGGCATCATTGAAACGGAGTTCCCCTGGCGTGGCTGGGTACCTCACTGGTCTCAACAGCCAAGGAAGGTTAGGATAGCCAGAGTCACCTGTGAATACAATGGTAGAACAAAACATAAATAGCTTCAGCGACTCCCAATGATGTGATGACAGATGACAAAACATTGAAACGCACAATACTATGCATACTTACCAAGCAGCCAGGCCCTCTCTGTCTGTAGCTGTGCCATCAGATGTGGGACATTACTGTTCCGCATTATGTAGGAATCATGCACTGATCCTGGAAACGTGGCTGTGACTTGTGAGAGGTACTGGTCTGCAAGACACACCACCTGTGCATAGATTGAGTGGTAGTTCCTCCTGTTACTATAAACCTGTTCATTGGCTCAGGGAGGGATCAGGGCCACATTGGGGCCATCAATGGCTCCTACCACATGTGGAATGTGTCCCATCTCATAAAAGTCTGCCTTCACAAACACTAAATCCGCTCTTTGGGGGAACCTGATGTAGCTGTCCAGGTGCTTCAACAATGCACACAGTACATCCTTCAACACCAGACTGAACATGGGCTGAGACATCCCTGATGTTAAGGTCACAGTATTCTGAAAGGACTCTGTGACTAGGAAGGGTAACACTGACAAGAGTTGAACAATGGTAGGCAATAGGGATTGTGAATGGCTAGCATCAGATCAGGCTCCAACTATGTACATAGATCCATGATGATATGGTAATTCAGACAATATGTTTGGATGACGTGCCTGTCCTCTGTGGTTGGCAGGTCAACTAGTGGACAGTACACTAGTCGTTGTCTCACTCTCATCATAGCAGGATAGCTATGCTGAGAGGAGAAAATGTACAATGAGTTATGCACTATGCACACATCACCAGCACATTGTATATCACATTCCTACGAATTGCCTTACATGTAAATTGGAATGTACATATGAAACATATGTCATTGTACTTAAGTAGGTGACTTTGCTGACATGGACTCATTACACATATGTTTCAGTATCTACCCATACCTAGACGTGGCCTATGTACCACAGAGTTGCTTTACATTGTTCACAACATATAGACAGCCTGAACAAGTCATTGTGTAAAGATAATCACAATATGTTGTACAACCATGCAGGGCCAACATACGGTTACACTGTAAATAGGGGGAGTAAGTGAGTGACGCAGATTATTTTACAGATTCACAATTACAAGTGGCCAAAATAGGAGGTGCCCGGCCTACAGTAGTGGATAGTTGGAAGTGACCTAAGTCCACTGGCGGGCGTCATCATGACAATAGGCGGTCGGAACCACCTTGTTACTTGTCATTTGTTAACATTGCTGCGGTTGGCGGACTGGGGTCAATGGACATGACCGCCAGTGGTGACGGTCCTGTACGTGGCTGCTGTGACCACCATTTTCTGCAATTATGCTCACTTGAGTCCTGACACTGTTGCTAGCAAGACCTCCCTAATGTCAGCTGCTGTGTACTGCCTGTGGGAGCCATCATGCTGCATCCTGCAGGTGATAGGGCCCCTGCCTTCACAGCCAAAGAGCTCGAAAAGCTTGTGGAGGAGGTCTTACCCCTGTATGGGCAGCTATATGGGGCACCTGAGGAACAGTTTAGTACAATGGCCCAGCCATGTGTGATAGATGTTGTGTCTGATGTTTCTTTGTGCCTGTGAACTAGTGAGTGTGTAGATGCATGCAAATGCCATGTTGTGAAGGCGTCTTACCAGAAAGGATGGGTATTTGTGCTTACTTGCAGTGACAGATGTGTAGTGACCAATCCTATTGCCATGGTGCATGTATACATAACTTTCTCCTTTTGTCTGTGTCATCCATGCAGGTAAACGCCCATCAGAAGAAGGGGATATGGCGTGCCATCACCTAGATAGTGCGGAACCTGGAGGTCCACAGCCGGCAGAGAACCCAGTGTCGCAAGTGGTGGGAGGATTTGAGACACTGGGCCTGGAAGAATGCAGAGGCCCAGCTGGGGATGTCCGAGAGAGGGGTGCCAGTCAGACCCTGACTGCTCTAATGGCCTGCATCTTGGCAGGGGCCTACCTTGAGGTGGATGGGCATTTGAGGGCACCACAGCAGCCACACGGGGATAAGTACTGACTGTATCCTTGTACTTGTACTTGGCTCTGGTTCTATGGTGTTTGCAGTCACACTGTAGCAACTGTGACAATGTTGTAGGTGCTACAGGTATGTAGATTAGTGGGAACACGTTGTACCCACATTGCCTGACTATTATATGTAGATCTGGCATTAAGGGTTTGCTATATGTTGATTTCACCTGTGTCAAGACTGCATGTGGAGATGCACAGATGACAATACCACATGTGTAAGTTCACCCAGCCATCGAATGGTTGTAAGCAGCAGCTTAATCCTACCCATAGAGTACGTCCTGGTCCATCCTTCAGCATTCATGCTCTAGTAGCTCTAAGGTGCCTGGCATGATTTATACAGGGGTCATATCAAATTTCAATGTGTGCCAATGTCCTACCAATTACAGTGACACATATGTATTTATCTGCCTATCATGTCTCAATGATTACTTGTGGTCATAGGTAATCGAGTGGGTCAATCATTACTACCCTCTGCCAAGATGATGTGGATAGTTTAGACAGGATTTGTGATAGACTGACTTATGATTTAATTGTATAATGGTTTAGCTGTTCTACTATTTCTAACATAGGTGTTGCTGTGAGATATGTTGTCAGTGCATCGGCAGTCGCGTAATTCCATGTGTACATCATTTGTTCATATCTCTTCAGTGGGATAGGTGTGTTATTTGCATTTAGGTACAGCTAATCACATGTCAAGAAAGGTGTGAGTGGTTTTGCTTCAATCATGTAGTCTTAGGTTGGAACTGTAACAGCATGTCAGGTGGTATGTTAGAAGTCCTATACATTCTTAGTGCCTGGCTAATGTTTAAGTGTACTTACACTGCACTCATTGATTGTCAGGGGATGTCTCATGTGTGCGATGTAGCCTACTGTAGCTGCACATGCATGTATGAAGTTATGTGGTGTATCTGTGTAGTGTCTGCACAGGTTCCTCTGGAATTCAGTGCATGTGGTCACATGACTGTTCACCAGACATGTATTATACACACCAGATGTTACCTGTGTGGTAGTGCCTCATGTTGTGGCTATATCAGTGATAGTTTCTGTTAGAAATTGGGTCTTTGGTTGGCAGTCAGGTTACCCCCTGTCCTAGCAAGGACCCTCTCTCTAGTCACGGTAAGTCACACACAATCCAAATTATCCTGTGCCCTCCCTCCAGTAGCTTGGCACTGAGCAGTAAGGTTTAACTTAGAAGGCAATGTGTAAGGTATTTGAGCGATTAATCATGCAATAGCACAGTAGAACACCACAAAATACACCACACATTGTTTCGAAAAATATATAATATTTGTCCGATAAGATGCAGGTGCAACAAGTGTCTCTTGCAAGCACAAAGTAACAGGTTTGCATTAAAATTCTCCACCAGGGACCACAGAGGAGGAGATGCGTGGAAAAAGGGGAGGTGTGCAGCCATTTTTCCAGCACACACAGGTGATGCCTCGTTTATTTTTCATGCAGGGGAGGGTTTCTGTCGATTTCCGTTGCGCGGACTTGGATCCTCTTCAGGTTGCGGGGTTTTTGGACACCCCAGGGACAATGCGTTGAAATCCGGCGCTTGCAGGACGATGTCACAGGGGCTGCGTTGATCCGGTAGGCAATGTTTGGACATTTTTACCACACAGCAGGTGCTGCGCTGATTCCTCTCAGAAAGTCGGGCTGCATCGTCCCAGCTCGGCTTTGTGTCGATCCAGTGGGCCGTGTGTCAAATTTCCAGTTGCAACGCTGGTGCTGCGTCGATCTTCTCCTTGCGAAGTCGAGCTGCGTCTTTCTGGTTCAGCATGTGGTAAATTTTTCACCGCAATGCAGGCTGATGCGTCATTTCTTGCAGGCTGTGTGTCAATTTTCACCACACAAGGAGTTCTTTTGCAGAGATGAAGGGCCAGATGTAGGTAGCGTTTTGCATGGCGCAAACTGCGAAAATCGCGGTTTGCGCCATGCAAAACGCGCATTGCGATGCTCATTCCCATTTTGCGAGTCGGTACGGGAATGTGACTCGCAAATAGGAAGGGGTGTTCCCTTCCTATTTGCGACTCGCACCGCAATGATAAATTGCTTTGTGACCGCGAACGCTGTCGCAAAGCAATTCACAGTTACCACCAGTGTCACACTGGTTGTAACCCATGGGGACCCCTTCCCCTTGGTGAATGTTGCCATAAATGTTTTTTCAGAGCAGTAAAGTGTGCAGAGTCCTAAAACCAGCAAAAACAGTGTCTGAAAAGTGGAAGGATGTAGACAAAAAGTTAGGGGTGACCACCCTAAGGCTGTCAGGTCTCACAGTTTCCATTATGACATATATGTACAGAGGGTTGAGCCAGGCACGGGATTTGAATGGCAGGTGCTGTGTAGTCTGTGAATTGAGTTTATGTACTGTTATGGAACTTTACTTAAAGGGCATGGACTGGTCAGGTGTAGATTCAATTAATGCATGTTATGTTGTGATTACTGAACCGTTGTAACTACAGATTAGAGGAGTATGGAGAGTTATGATACATATTAGGACAGATTTACTGCTTCAGCCAGGGCATGATGAGCATGCTGAAATACCTTTTCAGGTGATTTCAGTGTTCCAGACACGCTACCACATTTGGATCATAACAAGGTTGAGAAGGTAAGCATGATGGGGTAGATAGGAGTACCACGTTGGGACATGATGGAGGTTATGTGGGTTACTAGATGACATAGCCTAGCCAGGAGATGTATAACTACAGTTGTCCTTGTTCTATTTTGTGTATGTGAAGAATGTGATGATCTCTCCCTCTGTATCTGATGGCGATTTTGAGGTGTTGTCGTTGTAGTGTTGTTGTGTCATTTGGTTGTAATGTGTATTGTAGTGTTAGACTGAGCCGCTGTTGTGTATCTGGGTGTTGGTGTGTGTTTTGAAAGTGTGTGTGTGTTGGCCGTGGTGTGTGTACTATGTATGTGCGTGTGTGTATGTGGCTGTGCGTGGAATGTGCATGAAAGTGTGAGGGTACCTGTGTGTGTTGCCATCGTCACCCATTCTGGATGTGTATGTTGTGTGTGTGTTTATACATTGACATTGTGCAACGGTGTCAAGTATGTGTGTGTACTCATGGTTGCTCTTGTCTACATCATCGCTGGTTCTGAAGTCGTTGGGTGAGCAGGAGCAGTGGCAAGACTTGTAGCTCAGGTTCCATGGGGGCTCAAGATGGGACCTGTTCCTGAAGATGAGTGTCTCCTTTAATAGAGTTGGTTTCCCGCCAGGGTTTCTGTGGTGGCGCAACCGCGGCAGAAACCTTGGTGCTGTGCAGCCTCGTAATTGGTCCGGCGGAAACATGCTCTCTACCGGCTGCAGGTGGCTGCCTTCATCTGTGGTGGACTGACCGCACTGGTGGTGCCGGCAGTGGATTAGCTATATTCTGTTGGAAAGACTGCCTTGGTCATAATTTGGCAATCTTCTCCACCAGCCTGTTGGCGGTACGACCATCACTGCTAATATGGTGGTCATGAAACCGCCAAACTTGTAATGATCCCCAAACTCTGTTTAGGAAAACAGGATGTTGGTTTCCTGAACATTTTTATTTTTGAAAAAGAGAACATCATAAGTGCTTGTTTTACAGAGTGGGCTCCTTCAAGTGGCTAGGAAGGTGACAAGGCAGAAAAGTGAAAGGATAGTAGTAGTTTTCCTGGAGCACGAAGATGGGTATCTAGGGAATTTGTGTCAGGTGGTCGAAATCTGTGAAAAAATGAAAATAAACATCAACATGTTTTGCTCGACTGAGCATTTCCCATAAACCCCTATTAAAGATGTCAATGGCGTTGGCGGTAATTGCCGCCAAATTATGACCATAGTGGTCTGTTGTTTGTGTGAGTGCTTGTGGCCTGCAGTGTGCTGCCTGTGTTTGTCTGTGCCACTCTTGCGTGATGTTTTGTGTGCATGGGATGGGTTGGGGTTTTGGAGACTGGAATTTGGAAGTGGTAGTTGGAGGGGGGAAAGTAGGAATAGGGACAATAGCTGCCATCAGAGAGGAGGCCAGAGCCTGGAACGATCTCTGTTGGGCCGCCATTCCACTGTGAATTCCCTCCAGGAATGCATTGCATTGCTGCATCTGGGATGCCAGCCCCTGGATGGCATTCACAATGGTTGACTGCCCTACAGAGATGGATCTCAGGAGGTCAATAGCCTCCCCACTGAGGGCAGCAGGGCTGACTGGGGCAGGGCCTGAGGTGCCTGGGGCGAAAGAGATGTCCACCCTCCTGGGTGAGCAGGAAAGGGCAATCAGTGAGGGGCTACTGGGAGGACAGTGGTGGTATGGGGTGGCGGCTGTACCTGTAGCTGAAATGTCCGCCGCCACCAGGGAGCTTCCATCGGAGGAGGAATCAGAGTCAGTGTTGTCACCTCCTGTCTCCCCCGTGGTGCACCCCTCACCCTCCGTCCCACTGGTTCCCTCGGTGGACTCTGCCTCCTGGGTCCTGTGGGATGAAGCTCCCTCTTTCGCCGGTGCCCCTGCTCCTCTGCCAAATGATGCTAATGCACACATGGACAGGATGACACAGAAAAAAGGGGGGGAGAGAAAGGGAGCACTGGGTCAACTACAGCACCAAAACCACAGATGGCATACACATACCTTCACACACAGGGATCAGGATTGAGCACCATGCATCGCACTGACATTCCATTGGCTAGTTACCACAGCAAGATGTGAACCAACCACCGCCAACTGTGCCCTACCTGTCTGACATGGAATGCAACCCAGCTAGGTTACCAGATTTTGAAATACACCCATTACCCTTGAGCTGGATCACGCTGCAATGTCTGAGCTGGCATTAAGGGGCACCCTCTAACTGACACCCACCACCAGGATCCCATGCCACCTAGCAAATATAGTTGTAACGCCCACTGTATTCACTCCCAGGTGGGCCTCCCCTTTCTTCCGGGACCAGCATCTCAGGTCCATCCGCCTTTTCCTACAGTGGGTGCTCCGCCTGCTGTAGACCCCAACTGTCATCACGTCCTTGGCGATGGCATGCCACAATCACTTCTTCTGATGGGTGCTGACCTGCTGAGGAAACACAGACAGGAGGACATCATTACACATACAATTCAGCCTGTCACACATATGACCCATAAATCCCATTTCCATCTCCATTGGCACACACATCACCCAGCGTCCACCATGTACACTACCACCAGCCACCGCCATGACACGATGCTTGCACACACATCTCCATGCAACCTTGTCACATGCATTGTGCCTAAGATGTACACCCTGTTGGTCTGGAGGCCCATACAGCTCTCCATACTGGGGTAGGACCCCATCCACCAAGCGCTCCAACTCCTCTGAAGTGAAGGCTGGGGCCCTTTCCCCAGTCACACAGGTCATGGCAGGATCCAGACACAGGTCACAGCAGCATACGCAGTGTAGGTGTTGTCCTGTGGAAAGTCAGGAATCAAGTGAGGATTCAGATAGAAACTGACGGTCACGTTCACGGCGGTGTACACCATCACCATCGCCGCTGATCCCCATTGGCCACTGTACTCCATAGAGCCCCATATTAGCCAATGAGGAATTTCGCGGCAGTGCAAGACAGCCTTTCGCCATGATGCCCAATGTCGGAGGAGTTACCTCACTTCCACCTGTCCCTAGATACAGGACAGGCGGTCACCCTTTCATGGTGGTGAACTACATTTGGATAATCCATAACTGCGTCATTGATACAATTTGCACATACATTGACATTCCCATTGTCGCATCACATCAATGCTCAACGTACACTGAAGTGGTGGTTCCATTGTTCAAATTGTGACAGCCTACTCACTCTTGTGTCCCTTAGATACCTACCACGGATGAATAGGAGGAGGAGACATGCCTCCGTGTACAGACCCCTTGTAGACTTGGCTACCCTTGAGGACAGGCACATATTACTCACCTATAGACTGGACTGTTCCACAATCACAGAGCTGTGTGCCCAAGTGGAGCCTGATCATATATCAGCTATCCGTCATCCCCCCTGGAATCCTCCCTCTTGTGCAGGTTCTATTAGTGCTCCATTTCCTGGCAACTGGTTCTTTCCAAGTGACAGTGGGCCTGGCAGCAGAAATGTCACAGCCAATGTTCTCTATCATGCTGGCAAGAGTTATGTCTGCCTTGGTCAAACACATGTGCAGCTACAATGCTTTCCCCCAGGTGGAAGATTTGGCCACTGTGAAGGCAGGATTCTATGCAATGGGACATATGCCCAATATTATTGGGGCCATTGACGGTACACATGTTGCATTTGTCCCCCCCCGCCAGAATGAACAGGAACTCCAGAATTGGAAGAAATTCCACTCACTCAGGGCCATATTTATACTCCGTTTGCGCCGAATTTGCGTTGTTTTTTTTTAACGCAAATTCGACGCAAAACTAACTCCATATTTACACTTTGGCGTTAGACGCGTCTAGCGCCAAAGTTCATGGAGTTTGCATCATTTTTTTGCGTGGACACCTACCTTGCGTTAATGATATGCAAGGTAGGCGTTCCCGTCTAAAAAATGACTCCCAGGCCTGTGCGCCGTATTTACACTCCCGTGCGGGAGTGGGTGGGCCTTAAAAAATGACATCTAGCCGCGTTAGCATAATTTTTTAACGCCTGCTCAGGGCAGGCGTTAAGGGACCTGTGGGCTCGGAATGAGCCCACAGGTGCCCTCCCATGCCCCCAGGGACACCCCCTGCCACCCTTGCCCACCCCAGGAGGACGCCCAAGGATGGAGGGACCCACCCCTGGGAACTTAAGGTAAGTGCCGGTAAGATTTTCTTTTTTTTTTGTGGCATAGGGGGGCCTTATTTGTGCCCCCCTACATGCCACTATGCCCAATGGCCATGCCCAGGGGACATAAGTCCCCTGGGCATGGCCATTGGGCAAGGGGGCATGACTCCTGTCTTTGCTAAGACAGGAGTCATGTTAATGGCGTCTGGGCGCCAAAACAAAATGGCACAAATCGGGTTGAGGCGATAATTTTGCCTCAGCCTGACTTGCCCCATTTTTTGACGCCCAAACTCCATTTTCCCCTACGCCGGCGCTGCCTGGTGTGTGTCATTTTTTTTGGCGCACACCACTCCGCAGCGCCGGCTAACGCCGGCTAACGTCATTGAATAAATACGGCGCCCGCATGGCGCTTCAGAATGGCGTTAGCCGGCGTTAACTTTTTTGACGCACAACTGCGTTGGCGCAGTTGTGCGGCGAAAAGTATAAATATGGCCCCAAGCTTCTTCCATCCAGAGGCAGCTTCCTTGCACCCTCAGCTGGCATTTCCTGGGCTCCTGCCCACTCTCGACACTGTCGCGACTCTTGGACTTGGTCCCCTTGTCTTACAGGTACTCAGGTCCGGAAATCCACTGTTGTTGCATTGCTGGTGTTGGTTTTCCTTGCAGAATCCCCCTATCATGACTTCTGTGCTCTCTGGGGGTTGTAGGTGCACTTTACACCTACCTTACAGGGTAGGGCTATTTTTCTAACCCTCACTGTTTTCTTACAGTCCCAGCGACCCTCTACAAGCTCACAAAGGTTTGGGATCCATTTGTGGTTCGCATTCCACTTTTGGAGTATATGGTTTGTGTTGCCCCTATACCTATGTGCTCCTATTGCAATCTATTGTAACTTTACACTGCTTGCATTACTTCCTTTTGCTATTACTGCATACTTTTGGTATTGTGTACATATATCTTGTGTATATTTGGCATCCTCATACTGAGGGTACTCACTGAGATACTTTTGGCATATTGTCATAAAAATAAAGTACCTTTATTTTTAGTATATTTGTGTATTGTGTTTTCTTATGATATTGTGCATATGACACCAGTGGTATAGTAGGAGCTTTACATGTCTCCTAGTTCAGCCTAAGCTGCTTTGCCATAGCTACCTTCTATCAGCCTAAGCTGCTAGAAACACCTCTTCTACACTAATAAGGGTTAACTGGACCTGGCACAAGGTGTAAGTACCTCTTGTACCCACTACAAGCCAGGCCAGCCTCCTACAGATGTGTGTTGAGTGATGTGTTGAGGTGTGGGATGTAGGATGCATGCTGGATGGATGGGTGTTTGTTGTGTGTGTGTGTAGTTGTCTCAGTGGTCTTCGTGTTAGTCTTGTGGCAATTAATGGTGTTTGTAAAGGGTTGTGTGTAATGTGGGTGTGTGTTTTATAGTGCTGTGGGAGTGTGTGTGTGTGGTGTGTGTATCAGTGTCAGGTGTGTGATTTTCGTTTAGGCCAATGTTGTGTTGTTTTGTATTTGGGTGGCCATTCTGAGCACGCCGGTATGTACCGTCAATGGTTTAGCACCACTGAATGTCCGCTGTGGTGATTCGTGGGTCATAATGTGGTGGGCATTGTTTTGTTGGCGTAACGGTATGGGTGTTCATACCAACGCTTTACCAATGACCTTTGGTCTGGCGGATTCGTGTATGAGCCAGTATTCTTTCGGTCTGGTATGTGTGTGTCCTAATATGGCAAACAGATATTCCCCACCTCGGCGGTATGTAGCCGGCCATCACCGCAGCGGTAAGCAGCATTTACCGCCAATGTTATAATGAGGGCCATTTTGTTCTCTTCCCATCATCAATTGAAAAGTCCACATATTTTATAAAATGAAATATGCAGGTATTGAATGTTAATGCTCACAAAGTTATTTTTTCATCCCAAAATACTCACAAGTCAGCATTTTCCTTTAAACTTGCAAAAGCCTTATTAACACTGTTTCTGTATTTGTTATTCCATTTTTAGATCATGAAATCTATCAATGTTTCATTAGAAATGTACATCAGTAAATTAAATCTGCCACTCAGCCATCCATAATGTCAGAAAATAAATGTTTAACATGATGAAAACTTTAAAATTCAGTGTATAGACTGGTGCTGATCATGATTTTCTTTTTATTCAGTTGAAAATGTTGCTCTCCGTGGGCGTGCCTCAATGTCAAGCCTCCTTGCTGGACCAAGTGCACACTTAGGATACCTTGGACATGCAATCAATGCCATTGATGGAAACCTACATCCTAATTTTTATGCTGGGTCCTGCGTCCATACAAATCGTGAAATGTCTCCCTGGTGGAGAGTTGATTTGCTTGCACCGCACAAGATTCAGTATATAACCATCACTAACACAGAAAGTGCCCCGGAAAGGATGGGTGGTGTTGAACTTCTCATTGGTAACTCTCTAGCGAACAATGGGAACAATAATCCAAGGTAACCTCCACTAACTTTTCCTTAAGATATTATCATTTCTAAGAATGCAGTGCTGCAAGAAGGTAAATCTGTTTCACAGGCTTTGCTAAAGTAGCTTTATGTTCTGAGAAATCTTCATTTAAGCCTAACTTCCTGAGAAAAGGTCAAACACCATGAAACCTCATTTCTTATTTTTATAGAATAAGCTATAAATCGGAAGGGGCATGTATTTAAACCCCCCAGTGACGAACAATTTTCTTTTGGAATTTGAGAAAATTGTGTTTAAGCTTTCATCACTTTTCACCACAAATGATATCCAAGCTAAATTTATGTCCTGTTTAGGTTTCTTGCTGTCACACAACACATCAGTGCACAATGCACCACACACTACTCACCACACAGTACATACAATATAAACTCAAGTATACAGTCCATACACACAATGGATTTAAGACCCTTGATATTATGATATATTGTTTTTTTAGGAGGAGGTTCTCACCACATCCACAAACTCCTCTGCAAGGCAGTATCTGACTGGCACAGCTCTTTTATAGTTTCACTTTGCCAATGCTTTATTTTTATAAGTTAATGTCTCTGTCCTACGGCTCAAGATTTCAATTAGTCCTGCCACTTAGTGGAGGCTGGAGACCCAGAAATGCCTTTCTAGTTAGAGCTAGTGAGATGGCCACACAGGTCTGGCAGCAGCTCATTGTGTTTGGAATCTGCAGTGGTAGCCACAAGTGTCCGACGATGGAGCAGTGCAGTTGGTGTTAGAGCTGTGTGGTAGACATGGGCAACAGCCAAAGCAGTCCTGCTTTGCGAGACCCATGCTAGTCCATCAGTGTAGACACAGTGCTGAAGTTTCTTGAGGCTACTGAAAAACAGCATGTAATTTTAATGTTTTTGTAAAGAACAAAAATTTAATCTGTAGTGCAAAATTAAACACTTCAAAAAGCTGTTAGATATGTGTTGCAAAAAAAAGTTGAATATGATCCAGGTCAGCTTTAAAAAGAAAAAGGTGCAATAGCTTGGAATGTGTTTAAACATGCAGCAAGACTCTATAATGCCCATAGAGTGCAAATAATAAACATGTTGCAATATATAAATATATATATATCCTTTCAGCTTGTCACTGTACAGCTAGAACAACAAAGCAGAAGAAAGAAAAACAATGTTTTGTTTTCCATCATAAACCCCTTAAGTGCGTGTGTCGAAATGGCTGACACACTCTCCCCGGTGCATCTGTTGGCCATTTGCCATCCCAGGGGAGGGCTCAAAAGGATCATCCCATGCTAGTACTAGAGGATTCCTTTAAAAAAAAAAAGTGGGGAGATGCAGAATTGTTCCCTTGTCTATCCTGGACCCACCCCCCACCAATCAGCACACTGCAAGAAAAGCTGATATCACATTTTCCCATCAGAGCAGTAAAGGGAAGTTGGTAACATCTCCCACTCGAGTGGGGAAACATAGGCCAAAGCGCCCTCCCCAACTTTCATGGAAGACCCATTTGAAAGGGGAGAGTCTGTGTGGATGACCCGAGAAAAAATTACACAAAAGTCCCCAAATTTCTATGTTGAGAGATAAGCAGTAGGGGTAGATGTGGTGTTTTGGGCCGTGCTCTGGCACCATCTATGTAAACCTATGAACCACAGACATTTGTGAAAACTAGACAACCAAAGGAGTCCAGGATGGTGTGCCCTTCGTGGATCCTACAACGTTTTCTTTCCTGCAGTGGTATACAAACCTCAAACTCAAATCACACATTTGCCTTTTATTTCTGTGATGAAAAGTTCCAGAATCCTCAACAATCTTCAAAGTCCCTACCACTCTGCATTACCCCACTTGTGCCGATGACAATGTTGCCCTGCTTGTGTCACTGGGCCTAGCAGGGGAATCCCATTGACCTTGGTTTGATACGTTTCCTGTCGCAGGGACAAGGCCTACCCTAGTGAGGTACAGTTTTTATCAAGAGCCTTAGGGGAATGCTGGGTGGATGGAAGGTTGTGGCTCCCTGTAGGCTCCAGAACTTTCCATCACAGAACTTTGAGGAAAATGTGCTTTTAAGTCAAACTTTGAGGTTTGCAAGTGATTCTGGGTACCAAAACCTGGTGAGATCCATAGGAGTCAGCCCACCCTGAATACCCCAATGTGTTGAGTTTTCAAAAATGTACAGGTTGGCTAGCTTTCACAAGGTAAATGTCAAAATTGGTGTACAAAATTAGGTTTTTTGATTCAGCTCTATTTGCAAATAGTACTGGCTGGCTAGGTTTTCCTAGATGCCAGCTGAGCTAGGGTCCACAATTTAGAGCTAGCCACATTGGAAAAAATGGTCAGTTTTCAGTGGAAAAAAGGGTTCCATCTATGTTGCTTTCCAGACCTTTCCTGTCATGGGTCCTGCCCACACAAGTGAGAGACCATTTTTACTTGGGAGAATGCCGATTGGAAGGAAGTTTGTTTGTCCCCAGGATTACAGAACTTTCCATCAGAGAAATGTGAGGAAAATGTGTTTTTTAGTCAAAGTTTGAGGTTTGCAAGGGGTGAAGGGTACTAAAACCTGGAGACACCCACACCAGTCAGTCCACTCTGAATACCCCAATGTGTCTAGTTTAAAAAAATGTAAAGGTTAGCTAGGTTCCCCTAGGTGTCGGCTAAGCTGGAGTCCATATCTAGAGCTACCCACATTGGAAAAAAGGGTCAGTTTTTAGTGAAAAAATAAGATGGTATGAAATAGAGTTTTGGGCCATTTCCTGTCACAGGCATTAAATCTACCCACACAAGTGATGTACATTTTTATTGGTAGACTTGCTGGACTGTCATGTGGATGGAAGTTTGTGGCTAGCTGCAGATTCAAGAACTTTGCATACCAGAACTATGAGGAAAATTAGTTTTTTTAGTCAAAGTTTGAGGTTTGCAAGCGATTTGGAGTCAAAAACCAGAGACACCCAGCAAGACAGCCCACCCTGTTTATCCATAGGTGTCTAGTTTTCAAAAATAGAGAGGTTGGCTAGGTTTACCTAGGTGCCGGCTGAGATAGCGCCCAAAATCTAGTGCTACCCAAACTGCAAAAAAAGGGTCAGTTTTTGGTGGAAGAAAGCAATGCGTCCATGTTGCATTTTGGGCCGTTTCTTGTTGCAGGCACAAGGCTTGCCCACACAAGTGAGGTACCATTTTTACTTTTGAAAATGCTGGTTGGAAGGAAGTTTGTAGATCTCCAAGAATCCATAACTTTTCATCACAGAAACGAGAAGAAAATATTTTTGAGGTTTGTGAGGGATTCTAAATACAAAAACCTGGTGACACCCACACAAGTCAGCCCACCCTGAATACCCCAATGTGTCTAGTTTAAAAAAATTTACAGGTTGGCTAGCTTTCGCCAGGTAAATGTCAAAATTGGTGTACAAAATTAGGTTTTTTGATTCAGCTCTGCATGTTCCTGAAAGCTGTGAGACTGGTGACTATTGCACAGCAAATTGTTTGTGGATGCCATCTATAGGAAAAAAACAGACACTTATCTTGAGCACTTTTTCCATGTTTTCCTCAAAAAAACTGAAGTTTACTCTCTGTTGCTTATTTTCCACTAACCTTGGGTATGTTAATCCCCAGGATGTTGGAAAAAACAGGCACAAATTTGGCATGAATACCTTATATGAAAAAAAGGTGTGGAGCCCTAAGCGCAAACTACCGCAAATACCCAAAAAAGGGCTCAGCACTTGGAGGCAGGGAGGAGTAGGAGAAAGGACCAGCAGCTGAGGGGTTAAGCAGCTGCTTGAATTATGCTCCATGACTTTACCTGCCTTACTCTGGGCTGCTGGCTCAGGGCAGCATGTATTGTGACATCAGAACTCAACTGTAATTAACTATAACAGTTGTGCGGCTATTTCATTTATTTATACAACACATCTTCTATAATCCCTCTACTGAAAGCCCTTAATTATAATCTGCCATGTAATGCAGCCAGTCACCAATTATGAAGAAATTACTTCAGAACTCAATTGTAATAACTTGTTACAGTTGAGTTATGACAGGTTTTTATTCAGGGTTTGCAGAATCCCATGTATTAAAAAGAAATTAAAGACATGTTTTTATACAGGCATTGCAGAATTGTATGTATTATAGTACATCTCCCTTCAGTGTGGGATTACTGGTTGCAGCTGAACCCTTATCATGCATACTGTTGGACTGCAACGTAAACTTGTGTCCTAGTCTGTGATTGATGAAGCAGTATCAATGTATGCGCTTATATTAATGTGCTTATATGCACAGCAGACATCTAGGCGCTGATTTGTCTTTAACTTTATTTTCAATGTACTGATCCAGAAAGACAGCTACACCTGAGCTGCACATTAAAATAAAAGTGTGGATGTTGTGCAATGGTCAAAAAGTCAACGCAGTCTGGGATTTTGCAGCAGATGGACTCTTCTAAATGAAAATAAATATTATGTGAGTGACAGGGAGGAGAGCAAAGAGATCTAACACAGTGGAGTGCAGAAACACGATTAAAATAGAAGTGCTAGGTAACAACTCATCCAGTCAGACATATGGTAAAACAAAAATGCCTCAGGGGTAGGGCACACACACAAATATAGGGGAATGTCATTGAAAAAGAAGCATGGAACAGTTAGCACGTCTGACCTTAATAAGTAAACTAACAAGGGGACTCAAATAGGTCGATGAACCTTTTGACTCGCAATTAGGATGTTCTTACCATAGCTCCAGTACATAATCAATAACCAGTACACAATGTCAATAATCAACAACAATCAATAACATTAATAATCAATAGAGTTAGTAATTGTCACGCACCATGACCTTTCAGTCATGAATAACCACACCTTTTAGTAAAAGTTAGAATATTTATTTCCCTATATTAACAATGCTAAGGTCATGTAGATTAATCTCAAAATCAAATGAAACACATACAGAAACAATACTGGCTGTCCAAAGCGGCGGAAGAAACGTCATCTAATCAAAGATTGAACTGCAACACATTCTAAGGTTACGGTGCAAATGAATAACAAAGTCAATAGCATCACAGTGATTACATACATTCAAAGTCAGCAGAGAAATTAATCAAGCATTATTCCCTATGAGCACAATTTCATTTGTGAGGATCCTTATCTAACACCAGATTAGCATCAGCATGTTGGGCTTCATACGGAACTAAATTTAGTAACACTAATTTGGAAAAACATCTAACTATGGCTCTATCAAAACAGTGCAGTTGGTACCTAGAAAGGAAAAGCAAATATGTATGACAATCAACAGTCTAATTCATAATACCTATCCTCAGTGTGGATCAGCAAGCAGAGTCAGTCTTCATCCTCAGGACATCAGTCGATCAGCAAGGCATCAGGATTCAGCATGAAAGTTCAGAAAACACAAAGGCCCATATTTATACTTTTTGACGCAAACCTGAGCTAGCGCAGATTTGCGTCAAAAAGATTACCGCCGGCTACCGCCATTCCTATGCCCCAGCCAGGCATCATATTTATGGAATGACGCTAGCCGGCGCTGTGGCCTGGTTAGCGTCAAGCTAAATGATGCGAACCGGGCAGCGTAGGCGTAGGGAAGAATGGGGGTTGTGCGTCAAAGAATAGTGTAAGTCAGATTTGTGTAAAAAATATTGACGCTAACCTGACTAGCGTAATTTTATGATGCACAGGCCCCATGAAAATTACTCCTGTCTTAAAAATAGACAGGAGTCATGCCCCTCTGCCCAATGGCCATCCCCAGGGGACTTCTGTCCCCTGGGCATGGTCACTGGGCACAGTGGCATGTACGGGGGGTCCAAGTTAGGACCCCCTATGCCACTTAAAAAATAAAAACGAAATACGTACCTGGACTTACCTGGGATGGGTCACCCCATCCATGGGTGTCCTCCAGGGGTGGGCGAGGGTGGCAGGGGGCGTCCCAGGGTGCAGGGAAGGGCACCTCTGGACTGATTTCATGGTCTCCCACCATGGAAATGAGCCCACAGGTCCCTTAACGCCTGCCCTAACCCAGGCATTAAAAAATGACGTCATTCTGGTTAAGCGCCATTTTTTAAGGCACGTCTCTTCCTGTGCGTCATTTTGACGCAGGAGTATAAATAAGGCGCAAATGCCTTAGAGTCATTAGTGCAAGTTAGGTGTCCACGCAAAAATGATGCAAACTCAGTGGATTTTGGCGCTAGATGGGTCTAGCGCCAAAGTATAAATATGGAGTTAAGTTTGCGCCGGATTAGTGTAAAAAAAATGACGCAAATCCAGCGCAAACAGAGTATAAATATGCCCCAAAGTCTTTAAGCTGTAAAGTTAAGCACGTCTCTTGTCAAGATGCAAAATGGGCAAGATTGAGCTAAGGCAAATGTAGAATGCTTGGCTCTTCTCAGTGCAGTTCTGTTAAATCAAAACTAGTAAAACTAATTCCCAAATCTCCATTGGTCATTTAATCGCATGTTCACCCTCTGTCCAATAAAACTAAAACTCCAAATCTATGAATTTTACCATTATTCCGTTCACATGTCCTTGATTGGTTTTCCTGCAATGTCCTCATCATCCGGCTTGTCAGGTAACAATATTGTTGCAGCTTCTACTCCAGTCAGTATCTCCATTATTCTGCTCCTGAGAAAGCCAGTCTGACAGGCATTACACACAAAATGTTACATTAACAAGAACAGCATATTCTAGCATTTGGTTCTCATGGGAAACAATTCTCAGCAGCTACGAGCAAATTTAAACAATGCAAAATGGAAAATCACAGTTTAATTCTCTGGGACAGCCATTTATTAAACATTAAAAAATACAGCTCTGCCATGAGGCCTGGCAAGTAGGCCAAGACATTCGCTAAGTTAAGGCCTACAATTAATAAAGCTAGGACATAATGCATAACCTTTAATGTGACATATTACTACATTAGTCAAACATATACTCAACATCTCACAATATTAAACAACTAGCAAGTACACTTTGTGAACATTGGCGGCCACTCATCATAATCACATTTTCAAATGTGTGCATTATTTTTCTAGATTATTATATTTCCTACACAAACCCATTATTCAGAATACATGAACACTCAATAACTTTTATTAATACACCTGCGCTAGCAGAACTGAGAAAGACAAGAAAATCATCCAGTCAGGGGCATGAGGCTGACCCAAAGTCCTCTGAATAAATTCTATGGTAGACACTGGGAAATTATATATTTGAAAAACTAGCAGGAAGGTATGGATACCTTAGAAAAGAAAATGAGTGAGACACATGTAGGAGGCTGGTCTGATTTGTAGTGGGTACCTAAGATACTTACACCTTATACCAGGTCCAATTTTCCCTTATTAGTGAAATGTAGGCAGTGTTCTAGCAGCTTGGGCTATCTAGAGGTAGCTGTAGCAGAGCAGCTTAGGCTGAACTAGGAGACATGGAAAGTTTCTGCAATACCACTAAAGTTACGGAGTACCTATAGACAATAAAAGACAATACAGAGTGTTACCAAAAATAAAGGTATTTCATTTTAGTGACACAAGGCCAAAAATATCTTAGAGGCAATACTCCTTCTGGAGGTAAGTATTATACACAATACATACACTAGCAACCAATTTCAGGTAAGTAAACAGTCGTAGGATTGAGCAAACAGTAGAAATTGCAATAGAATGCAATAGGCCTAGGGGCAACGCAAACCATATACTAAGAAAGTGGAATGCGAATCACAAATTCCCCCCTAGGCAAGTGTAGTGTGTAGAGGGGTGCTGGAAGTGTAAGAAAACACCAAAGGTAAGTAAAGTACCCCAACCCAGGGCCCAGGAAAAGAGGAGTAAAGTACTGCAAGTTTCCTCATGACACACTACAAGTCGTGATAAGAGATTTTGCAAGAACCAAGCAAGACTACAATCAACAAATGGTGGATTCCTGGACCTGAAGACCTGTGAAGAGAGAACACGAAGTCCAGAAGTCAGAGAAGAAACCAGGAAAGACAGGAGCCCCTGCCAACCTAGAAGATGGTGCAAAAGTGGATTCTCCGGTAAGAAGAAGAGTACAAAAGAGCACCAAAGAAGATGACTGTGAATTCCTGTGTGGTGCAGGAGATGTCCCACGTCGAGTTGTTGGATGCAGGCTGTTTGCGTTGCTGGTTTCTGCCAACAAGCCTTGGGTCACGCAAGTTCGCTGTTTGCGTCAAAACTGAGCTGCCTGGACCCAGGAGGGACCTGGGGGTCTCAACTCAGACTGAGGAGACAGAGGGGGCTCTCGGCACTATAGAGAACCCACAGAAGACCAGGCAGCGCCCACCGGAGTCCCAGGACACGGGCACAAAGAAGATGCAAAGTGCCGTCATCGCAGCACAACAAAGGAAGGTCCCACGCCACTGGAGAACAACTCAGCGAGTTGTGCGTGACAGGATGGAGTGCTGGGGACCTGGGCTACTCTGTGCACAAAGGATTCTTAGAAGAAGTGCACAGAATCCCAAGGAGTGGAGATGACTTGTTGCACAGGGGTACTGTCGCGCAGCACAGGGAGGCAAGCTCTTACCTCCACCAAATTTGGACAGCTGGATCTTAGAACAGTCTGGGTCATGTCGGTCCACCACCTGTGTTCCAGGGCACACGCTCGTCATCAGGAGAGGAGTCCCAAAGTACCAGTCGTCATCGCAGAAGGGTGCCTGCAGAAGCTGGGAAGTGACTCTGTCACTCCACGGGAGATTCCTTCAGTTCTTCTGATGCAGGATGAAGACAGGCAGTCCTCAGAGCATGCACACCTTGGAAACTGTTTCAAATGCTGTCTGGAGCTGAAGTTGCATGTCACCGAAGTCATACTGGATACTTTGTTGCAGTTACAGCGGTTCATGGAGCAGTCTGCGGTTGATCCGGTGGTCAGAAGCTGAATCAGAGGATGCAGAGGATTCCTGGAGGAGTCTTGCAATCCGAATCTGAGGAACCACCCAGAGGAGAGACCCTAAGTAGCCGTGAGAGGGGGATTGGCTACCTACCCAAGTATGCACCTATCAGGAGGGTTCTCTGACATCACCTGTTGGCACTGGCCACTCAGAGGTCTCCAGAGTATCCCCACACCTTGGAATCCAAGATGGCAAATGCCAGGGACACACTGGAGGAGCTCTGGGCACCGCCCCCGGGGTGATGATGGACAGGGGAGTGGTCACTTCCCTTTCTTTTGTCCAGTGTCGCACCAGAGCAGGGACTGGGGGTCCCTAAACCGGTGTAGACTGGCATATGCTAGGGGGGCACCATCTGTGCCCTTCAAATCATTTTCAGAGGCTCTGGGAGGCTACCCCTTCCAAGCCTGTAACACCTTTTTCCAAAGGGAGAGGGTGTAACGCCCTCCTCCCAAAGGAAATGCATTGATCTGCTTTCCTGGGATTGAGCTGCTCAGTCCCCAGGAGCGCAAAAATCTGTCTGTGGAGTGGGAGCAGCTGGGGCTGCAGTGGAAACCTCAGAGAGCTGGTTTGGCAGTACTGGGAGTCCATGGTGGAGACCCCAGGATGCATGGGATTTGCCCCCCAATACTAGATTTGGAATGGGGGACAATTCCATGATCTTAGACACCTCACATGGCCATGTTCGGAGTTACCATTGTGAAGCTACTTATATGTATTGACATATATATAATACACCATGTAATGGTATCTCCGCACTCACGAAGTCCGGGGAATTGGCCTTGGACATTGTGGGGGCACCTTTGCTAGTAAAAGTGTGCCCTCACACTTAATAACTTTGCACCTAATCTTCAGTAAATGAATATTAGACATATAGGTGACTTATAAGTTACTTGAGTGCAGTCAAACTGGCTGTGAAATAGTGTGTGCACTATTTCACTCAGGCTGCAGTGGCAGTCCTGAAGAAAGGTTTGTCTGCGCTCCCTATGGTTGGCAAAAGAAATGCTGCAGCCCATAAGGATCTTCTGGAACCCCAATGCTCTGGATACCTAGATACCATATACTTGGGACTTATAAGGGGGTCCAGTGTGCCAATTGTAATTGTAATATGAAGTCACTAAGCTATAGTGACTAATCTGGTAAGTAGAGAGTGCATAAGCACTGGAGTTCTGGTTAGCAGAACTTCAGTGACACAGTTAAGCATAGTGACAACATCCACATTAGGCCACACACTATGAGCACTGGGGTCCTGGCTAGCAGGATCCCAGGGAGACAGGCAAAACACACTGACAAACAGGTAGAAATTGGGGGTAACATTGCCAAGAAAGATGGTACTTTCCTACAACACATGGGATCAATATGTCTAGCTCCATTCTAGAGAGCTCTGTGTGATCTGCAGGTGATTAGTTGCAATCTTGTGAGAGTGATATGTTGATTAATATAGTTAGGCATGTATATGTTATTTCTAAACGCAAACTTAGCCTAAAGCCAGCAGAGCACTGTACATGGTTTAGGTTTAAGGTCAGCGAGTAATGGGAGAGGTTGCTGGGTTGTTGGCTGTTAATGCATTGTGATGTAGTGTTCTTTAAAGAAGTGAGTCTTCAGCTCTTTCCTAAATTGGAGCAGTGCTGGGGCATTACCAATGGATGTGGGAATGTTGTTCCAGATCCTAGGTGGAAAGATGGAAAAGGCGTGCTTCCATGTTCCTTTTTTTACACTTATTGTTCTGGAGTCTGGTGGAAACTTCACTGCACGTGTGCTAGGAACTTTGAGCATGTCTGCAGAATAAGCATATGCCTTTATATGGGATGTAGATGGCTTTCAAGGTGGTGTGGGCAAATGGAGTTTCATCAGAATGAGAGTGATGAGTCTTTCTCTCCATTCATCGGACCATGTAATCTGAAACACCACTGCTGAACTCACAATTCGAAAATGTATCCCTTTATACTTCCTTTGACCCCTGTAAGTGGAGAAAGATGACATGTACCTGTACTATGTAAGAAAAGAAATGTGGTGATGCCTTGAGTTCAGCTTGAGCTAATAAAACCGCCAATCACTTTTGACTTCAGGTACTAGTTCATCCACTATTGCTGTTATATAGTGTTCCTTCTTAATATCTATATTTAGGATGTGACTATATACATCCCATGTGGTAGTTTAAGCCTGCTTTATAGGGCAGTAGAGAAAACCCATACTGTGGAGCCTTCAACACGGTTGATGATTTCAGCTTCCTTTACTTTTGTCATTTAGTTACACTTTGGTATGAAGGAAAAACACCACAAGCCTGTGGCACAGTATTATGGACCATATTGTTTGATCTGAGTGGAGCTGAGTGATCCTGCCATTTAGACATCTGATGAAATTGAACATAGCATTAAACTCTTGCAGGAGTACTGAGTTCTCATATGTGGACACTAGACGAACTGTATAAGATTCCCTAACTATAACGTCCCTGTAATCTTTGCCTTTTCCAAAATATATATATATATATATATATATATATATATATATATATATATATATATATATATATATATATATATATATATATATGTGAGAAACTAGGGCTGATTGCAGAGGCCCCATAACTTTTTGCCCCCATTTTCCACTTTATGCTGGTGTTTTCCTGACTCTGATGGTGCCCTGGGTACTGCTAACCAGTCCCAGGGCCTGTGCTCTGTGTAAAATAGATATGCAAATTAGGCTAATTATAATTGGCTAAGTTAACCTACCTATAAGTCCCTAGTATATGGTAGGGCATGTAGGTTTAGGGACCACAGCATAGGTGGTGCACACCTAGGTGCATTGCTGAGGTGCCCAGTGTCATTTTAAAAGCAAGCCTGCCTTGCTGGCTGCTTTTAAATTAAAGTTATATGCAAATTCGACATTGGAATTAAAGGTACTTCCAAAGTCTTAAACTACCTTATTTTTACATATAAGTCACCCCTAAGGTGTGCCCTATGTGCCCCTAGGGCTGGGTGCCATGTAACTATAAGCAGGGATTTTATAAAAATAGATTTATAAGCCCTGGTGAGGTAAAAACAGCCAAATTCGTTTTTCCCTCATTGAAGTAAATGGCCTTCATAGGCTAGAATGGGCAGACTTTATTTTAAATTTTAAAGTCTCCTTAAATGTTACATACCAAGAATTTGGTATCAAATTGATTGTTATAATAAATCCCACAACTTCCAGTTGTTGGATTTAATATAACTAGTGCAGGTAAAAAGTTTAGACTTTACCTAAAAAGTTGCCAATTTCAGCTCTGCATTGTTTTTGCTGCTGTGCTCTGATTGGCCAGCCTGCAGCAGCTTCTGCCAGGCTACTTTAATGAGGTGTGAAGTGGCCTGGCTTCACACAAAGGAATGTGCTTGGGGTAGAGAATCTCCCCTCAGCAGATGGTGAGGCAGGAAGGGGGAGGGCTGCCAAACTGGTCTTCAAAGGCAGAGAAGGACATCTGGAGCACCCAGCAACACCCCCACATCCTGCAACCCCAGACAGCTAGGTGCCCCCTTGATTAGATTAGGAGAGGGCAGGAGAGGGGTGTGTTTATGATTTTTAGCCACACCAGTGGGTGGGCTCAGCCAGATCTCTCCTCCAAAAATCAGATTCATCCATTTTGGATTTTTAGAGACTGTTGCCTTCTGGGATGGATTTTTGCCACACTTCCCAGGAAGTGGTCATCACAGGGGGACGACCCTGTCCCTGATTGGAGAACCAGGGCCCCCCTGCTTTTCACCCAGGAGCAAGGATAAAACTGGCAGACCTGCACCCACGCCTCAGATCCCCACCAAATTTCAAGAAGAAAGAACTTAAGGAGAAGAAGGACTGCCCTGCTGGACCCCTGGCCTGCACCTGGAACCTGCACTCAGAAGGACTGCACCAGCTGCACACTTGGGCTTCACCACAAGAAGGACTTTGCCTGGCTTCAACTGGTTCAAGGAGGGACTCCCTGTTTGCTACAGGTGAAAAATTGCTAACCAGAGTCCCCTGCACCAACTCCTGAAGAAAGCGACCAGCTGACCACTGTCCAGTGGCCAAAAAGGAGTTTGCGCCAGGTGCATTCTGGGAGTTGAAGTCCGCACCCCCCAAGGACCATCACAGAACTTCTGGACCCTTGGGGTGAGCTGTGGACCCCAAAAGAACCTTAAAAGAACATCTGGGTGAAGCCCCAGAAGTTTGGAAAAGATTGGAGAATTTTTGAAAAAAAGCTCCATAAAGTGACCGACCTGACGCGGAAATTCTAGCCGGCTTGCCTCAACCGCGACCCGGCCTGACTTCGTGGTTCGTCCCGGTAAAGAAAAACATCCAAAAAAGAGACTAAGTCCAAACGTAAAAAGTTGACCGGGACCTCCCAGCCATCGTATCCGAGAAGGGCTCCATGGACGTCGGATCAAGATCCAGGTTTACCCCGGTCGAAGGATTTTCATCTCGAAAAAACGACTAAGTCCGAAGGTAAAAGTCTCCACCGAGGAAACCCACATCGCGTATCCGGACAAGGGCTCCAGGAGGTCGGATTCAACTGGCAGGTTCGTCCCGGTGAAGAAAAAACTTCAAAATAAAGACTAAGTCAGAAGGTAACTTTTTATCCGAGGCCTCCCGCGACTTGTAGCCGAGCAGGGCTCCATCGCGGTCGGCCTGAAAGTTTGACTTTGCCCCGGTCCTGGTGCAACCAGATGACCCGATTGGCGCTTTTTGTTTCTAAGCGCTAGAAAATAATAATACTTTAAAAATTCATATCTCCGGTTCCCCTGAACCGATTTTAATCGTTTTTGTGTCATTTTAAAGATAAAAATATAAGCTATTTTTATAAATTGGTTTTGGATTTTTAAACTGTTTCCTGTGTTTTATTTAATTACTGTTTTGTGATATTTGAATGCTTTACACTTTGTCTCCTAAGTTAAGCCTTGACGCTCGATGCCAAGCTACCAAGGGTAGAGCTGGGATTAATTTACTGAGACCTAACTGTACCTATGTGGAGGTTAGTGGCTTGTTGCTAGGTGTAGGTACCTACCTGCCCTACCAATAACCCATTTTCCAACATAATTGGAAGCAGCGACGGGATCCTGTACTTGTGTTCAATATCACGTTACAGTTTTAGGTAAAACAAATTAAAAATCCTTTAAATTGTCCTAGTGCAAAAATTGTTTTTAATTTTTAATTTGGATTAATTTCAATTATTGAATTTTTGTAATTTTTCTAAATTCTTGTTTCCAATTTTTGCAAAATGTTTTTGTTGACACAAAACTAGGGAACCATGGAGCTTGATCTGGCTAGCCTACCCACACTGACAGTAGTCCAGCTTAGGGGGTTGTGTATTAAAAGAGGGTTGCCTGCAACCACTGATCTCAGGAAGCAAATCCTGATCACATCCCTGACAGCTTGGGCTGAGGCCCAAGAGGTAGAGTCAGAAGAAGCTCCAGAGGAGGGAGAAAGAAGGGAGGATGCAAGCTCTAACCACTCAGGGGAGGGAAGGCATCTGAGCCCAAGTGAGGATGAGGAAGAACGGTCCTCAGTAAACACAGTCACTAGGGGCAGATCCAAAGCTAGTGGTGGGAAGGGGGTCCTTTCAGGAGGAGAGAACCCATCCATCAGAGAAAGAGAGCTGGAGGCCCAGCTAGCATACATAGCTTTGGAAGCAGAGAAGCTGGCCCTAGAAAAGCAAAAGTGGGCATACAAAGAAAAAAGAGATGGAAGCAGCGATAAAGAAGCTGAGGTGTCCATGGGTGGGGGAGTTTGCCCCAGATTACCCAAGGGGGTAGTTCCTGCTTATGTAGAGGGGGATGACATAGATAAGTGGCTGGGGGCCTTTGAGAGGGCACTCCAAATGAGAAGGGTTAGCCCTCAATACTGGGGTTCCCTTTTGTGGGAGTTGGTCCCCAACTCAGGGAGGGATAGGCTTCTGACCTTAAGGGGGGAGGAGGCAGATTCATACCCTAGTATGAAGAGGTGCTTAGCCAAGAAGTTTGGTCTGACCCCAGAGCAATATAGAATGAAGTTCAGGGACACCCAGAAGGTCAGTACCCAGTCTTGGGTTGACTTTGTGGACATTTCACTAAAGGCACTAGAGGGCTGGATTATTGGTAACAAAGTAGATACTTATGAGGGGTTATACAATCTGATCATGAGAGAGCACATCTTGACCAATTGTATCCAAGAAAGGTTACGCCAGCATCTAGTGGACTCTAAGCAGACCAACCCTAGAGAGCTAGGGGAGGCAGCTGATGAGTGGTTGAGAACCAGGGTGGTTGTCAAGTCCCAGGGGGGAGACTCCAAGAAGGGGGGGACAGGTCCCCAAAAACCTAAGGAGGGAGGTGGTAAGCCCACCATAGAGACTCCCTCTGTACTCCAGAACCCTAAGAAGGAGGAGAGTAAATCCCACTCCCACTTTGACAAGCAGAGACAGGGAGACCCAGGGTTAAAAAAACTCTTGGACAGTAGGGCTTGCTTTGACTGTCAGCAGACAGGTCACTTCAGAGGAGATGCAGCCTGTCCAAGGAAGGTGGTTAGCACTGGGCTGTCCAGTGTAGCCATAGAGGAGGATTCCTCAGATGATGAAGTCCTTCTAGCATTGTGCTGGGAGACAGGACCAGATGGTAAGCTGGTGATCCCTGAGGGTGGGAGTAGGCACTTCCACCACATTCAAGTGAATGGGATCCCTACCACTGGCCTGAGAGACACCGGTGCCAGTCACACTATAGTGAGTGACCGGTTAGTGACCCCAGACATGTATGTCCCAGGAAAGACAAAGAAAGTCAGGATAGCCACAGGGGAGGTCACCTCCAAACCTGTAGCCATAGTGCCCCTAGAGAGGGAGGGTATCCTTGACTGGATTAGGGTGGTAGTCAGTGCTGACCTCCCCCTAGATTGTATCCTGGGCAATGACCTCCCAGAGGTGAGTCTGGTCACAGATGGGGTGGTCGCCCAGGGCACCCCCCCAACCCAAAGTCCTGGGGAGTCAGTCCCTACAGTTAGGAGACAGGGGTCCCCAAGAAAAGGAAAGAAGAAAAGGAAGGGTAGGCCACTCTTAAAGAGAGTTCCAGGGAGCCAAAGGCCTTCTGCCCCAGTAGGGGGGGAGCCCAGAGTTGGCACTGGTGAGGCCTCACCTGACCCCAAGGAAGTCCTGAGTAGTCAGGCAGCTGTCCAGATGCAAGGTGTTGCCCCTGCACTGACAGAAGGGAGAGTGGAAGGAGGGTGTCTGCCACAGGAGGTGGTAGCCCCCCACTCTAGACAGCAAGAGGGGTGCCAGGACCCCAAAGATGCCCCTAAAGCAGCTCAGCCACCTGTCAGTGGAGAGCTTAGGGTGTGGTTCTGGGTACTGACAGCTGTCAGTAGCCTCTGCTGGGTGCTAGCCTTCCTGGCAGCACTGTACTTGGCCTGGGAGACAGACCCCAGGGCCAATAGCAAAGTAGGCCCCCTGACCCTATTGGTCATGGTGGGGTTGCTCAAGTGTTGGGTGACCTCTTTGGGTAAGCTAGGTGTTGCCCTAGCAAAGTTTGGAGTAGGGGAGGTGGGCACCTCACTACCCAAGTTGGCAGAGAGAGAGGAGGAAGACCCCCCTAGAGGGAAGTTTCAGTTTGAATTGGGTCCTTTTACTGTTGGGATGGCTTCACTAACCAGAGGGAGTGACCCTGACAGGAGGATATAAGGCAGAGTAGGCCCTGCAAAGGGACAGCCAGTTTTCTTCACTGTCTTCCTCGCCTAACAAGCCAGGAAGACTCTCCCAGGGTTGGGCTGAGTCTCCTGGGCGTGTGGGCTGGGGGGGGGTTGTGTGAGAAACTAGGGCTGATTGCAGAGGCCCCATAACTTTTTGCCCCCATTTTCCACTTTATGCTGGTGTTTTCCTGACTCTGATGGTGCCCTGGGTACTGCTAACCAGTCCCAGGGCCTGTGCTCTGTGTAAAATAGATATGCAAATTAGGCTAATTATAATTGGCTAAGTTAACCTACCTATAAGTCCCTAGTATATGGTAGGGCATGTAGGTTTAGGGACCACAGCATAGGTGGTGCACACCTAGGTGCATTGCTGAGGTGCCCAGTGTCATTTTAAAAGCAAGCCTGCCTTGCTGGCTGCTTTCAAATTAAAGTTATATGCAAATTCGACTTTGGAATTAAAGGTACTTCCAAAGTCTTAAACTACCTTATTTTTACATATAAGTCACCCCTAAGGTGTGCCCTATGTGCCCCTAGGGCTGGGTGCCATGTAACTATAAGCAGGGACTTTATAAAAATAGATTTATAAGCCCTGGTGAGGTAAAAACAGCCAAATTCGTTTTTCCCTCATTGAAGTAAATGGCCTTCATAGGCTAGAATGGGCAGACTTTATTTTAAATTTTAAAGTCTCCTTAAATGTTACATACCAAGAATTTGGTATCAAATTGATTGTTATAATAGATCCCACAACTTCCAGTTGTTGGATTTAATATAACTAGTGCAGGTAAAAAGTTTAGACTTTACCTAAAAAGTTGCCAATTTCAGCTCTGCATTGTTTTTGCTGCTGTGCTCTGATTGGCCAGCCTGCAGCAGCTTCTGCCAGGCTACTTTAATGAGGTGTGAAGTGGCCTGGCTTCACACAAAGGAATGTGCTTGGGGGAGAGAATCTCCCCTCAGCAGATGGTGAGGCAGGAAGGGGGAGGGCTGCCAAACTGGTCTTCAAAGGCAGAGAAGGACATCTGGAGCACCCAGCAACACCCCCACATCCTGCAACCCCAGACAGCTAGGTGCCCCCTTGATTAGATTAGGAGAGGGGTGTGTTTATGATTTTTAGCCACACCAGTGGGTGGGCTCAGCCAAATCTCTCCTCCAAAAAGCAGATTCATCCATTTTGGATTTTTAGAGACTGTTGCCTTCTGGGATGGATTTTTGCCACACTTCCCCGGAAGTGGTCATCACAGGGGGACGACCCTGTCCCTGATTGGAGAACCAGGGCCCCCCTGCTTTTCACCCAGGAGCAAGGATAAAACTGGCAGACCTGCACCCACGCCTCAGATCCCCACCAAATTTCAAGAAGAAAGAACTTAAGGAGAAGAAGGACTGCCCTGCTGGACCCCTGGCCTGCACCTGGAACCTGCACTCAGAAGGACTGCACCAGCTGCACACTTGGGCTTCACCACAAGAAGGACTTTGCCTGGCTTCAACTGGTTCAAGGAGGGACTCCCTGTTTGCTACAGGTGAAAAATTGCTAACCAGAGTCCCCTGCACCAACTTCTGAAGAAAGCGACCAGCTGACCACTGTCCAGTGGCCAAAAAGGAGTTTGCGCCAGGTGCATTCTGGGAGTTGAAGTCCGCACCCCCCAAGGACCATCACAGAACTTCTGGACCCTTGGGGTGAGCTGTGGACCCCAAAAGAACCTTAAAAGAACATCTGGGTGAAGCCCCAGAAGTTTGTAAAAAGATTGGAGAATTTTTGAAAAAAAGCTCCATAAAGTGACCGACCCGACGCGGAAATTCTAGCCGGCTTGCCTCAACCGCGACCCGGCCTGACTTCGTGGTTCGTCCCGGTAAAGAAAAACATCCAAAAAAGAGACTAAGTCCGAACGTAAAAAGTTGACCGGGACCTCCCAGCCATCGTATCCGAGAAGGGCTCCATGGACGTCGGATCAAGATCCAGGTTTACCCCGGTCGAAGGATTTTCATCTCGAAAAAACGACTAAGTCCGAAGGTAAAAGTCTCCACCGAGGAAAACCCACATCGCGTATCCGGACAAGGGCTCCAGGAGGTCGGATTCAACTGGCAGGTTCGTCCCGGTGAAGAAAAAACTTCAAAATAAAGACTAAGTCAGAAGGTAACTTTTTAACCGAGGCCTCCCGCGACTTGTAGCCGAGCAGGGCTCCATCGTGGTCGGCCTGAAAGTTTGACTTTGCCCCGGTCCTGGTGCAACCAGATGACCCGATTGGCGCTTTTTGTTTCTAAGCGCTAGAAAATAATAATACTTTAAAAATTCATATCTCCGGTTCCCCTGAACCGATTTTAATCGTTTTTGTGTCATTTTAAAGATAAAAATATAAGCTATTTTTATAAATTGGTTTTGGATTTTTAAACTGTTTCCTGTGTTTTATTTAATTACTGTTTTGTGATATTTGAATGCTTTACACTTTGTCTCCTAAGTTAAGCCTTGACGCTCGATGCCAAGCTACCAAGGGTAGAGCTGGGATTAATTTACTGAGACCTAACTGTACCTATGTGGAGGTTAGTGGCTTGTTGCTAGGTGTAGGTACCTACCTGCCCTACCAATAACCCATTTTCCAACAATATATATATATATATATATATATATATATATATATATATATATATATATATATATATATATATATATATATATATATTTTGATGCTCATTTAAAAAACAGAGGTTATAGGGATGTCATAGTTGTTATAGTCAGGCTCACATTTTAAAAGTACATTATTATTATAATTTTATTATTCGTCTTTTTATTATTATAGGTGTGCAACTATTTCATCGATCCCTTCTGGTGGTACACAGACGTTTCAGTGCAACGGAATGGTCGGCCGGTATGTGAACCTCTACACCAGAGGCAGAGAGGACTACCTAACACCCTGTGAGGTGGAAGTCTATGGCTACTCTGAGGAGCAGGCATGTTCCTGTGGAAACTGATGAGAAAGCATTAAGGATCTGAGTGCATACATCCCCATCTATTCATTTGAACCAACAAATGTGTGTTGTTTGATTTCTGCTCTACCCATTCAATTAATAAACATTTATCTACTCACCTGCATATATGGTTTATGCCCTAACATTTATCTTCTAAATTTGTTTTAACAACAAGTATATATTTGTGCCTAAGCAAGATGCAAGGGATAAAACACACTAAGGATGACTATTTGTGAGTTGTTTCTTAGTATTAAGTAAATGTAACATAAATCAATCTGCAGCAGTAAAAAGTCTTTTCTCCATGTCTTTTTCAATCTACTGTGTTAATAACATCGAATTTGACCATTCTTTTACAGCATATATATATATATACATATATATATATATATATATATATATATATATATATATATATATATATACAAAAGAATTGGCATGTTCTCAGACATGATTCATCTATCAGGGACAACATAGGCTTACATCCTCAAATAACATATAGCAAAACTCAGTCATTGGGTGATCATCTCACTAGAAGTCTGTTCTCTTCGAAAGCCAATTTATCCTGGCTATCAAAGAATAGTTTGGGTTTTTGGAAATGTGGACATTGTAAATCTTGTTTATATGAACAAAATACCCGTTTTTACACCACATTTGAGGGAAAAATGTGTGAAATAACTGACCGAATTACCTGTGAAACTGAATATGTTGTATATGTTATTGAATGCGGCTGCCATAAAAAATATGTAGGCAGCACCATTCACAAATTGAAAGTGAGATTCTTACAACATCTTAGAGCTATCAAGAATCATGATCCTTCCTACCCTTTAGCTAAACATTTCTGGGACGTACATGAAGGTAATTGCAGCTCCTTAACATTTTATGGGATAAAAACCATTGCTGCTCATCCCCGAGGGGGCAATAGAACTGCCCATTTAAGACAAACTGAATCTAAAATGATTTTATCATTAGGCACTGAAAACCCCTGGGGCCACAATTCGGATGCTGAACTTCATGTGCATCTGTAAATGTAGATATCATTGTAGTCTCTTATTAGATTCTAGGAGATTATATTAATTACAATACACAATTTGAATTGTGATTAAGAACTTTTACGGGATATGGCATTGACCATAATAATATTTCCGGACAAGGACTCTGTTTCTTTGTGAAACATATATATAGTTTTTTAATGTTTTTACACCTTATTTTCTGTTTTTCACCTTACCAGCACTTTTAGGGGTACATTTAACAATCTTCTCTTATATACGTCCATGTCCTTGGATTACATTTACTTTTTGTTCCCAATCTTTATACTGCCCAAGATCCCCTTTTATTGATCATGAGTATAATAATTTCCTGCATGGATATAATATCTATTTCTATATAATCTTAACCCTTTGATAGATCTATTTTATTATTCATCTACTTATTTATATATATGAACCAAGTATTACTATTAGGATACATTGAGACATTCAAATGTTTGTATCAATTATGATCAAATTTTCTTGGGGTATTGATATATATCAACTCAGTAACTGTCTCTTTTATAACCTTCCTATGTATCATCTTCTTTTGTATTTATAGGTGAATTCATTTATTTATTAATCAAATTATATACAGTTTGAACATATTTATGATATTTATTGAAGATGTTTAGATTATAATGTATATCTGCTATTTGTATATTAGGTTTTTGAAACAACTAAGCCAAAATTGTTAAGTAGATTTGAGTAAAATTATTTGCATATGTGGGTTATTTGCTTTTATAGCATTTCCAATTAATAATTGAAATAGTATTTATTATTTATTGGTGAAAATGTTGAAATAAGATCTTAGGGAATCATAGAGAATATACAATCAAGCTATGTTTGGAACCTGGAATTGTATCCTAGCACTTGGGCACAAAAATTTAGATTTTTTCTCTAAGATTGCTACGTTACAAAATGGCTGCCCCTTTTGTACATTTCTTCTTGGCCATGTGAAAGGCAAAGAAGGACTACAGCATCTAAATAATTTCGTGTAAAAATGTCTCCCAATGTCCAGTTGAAGGCTGTTGCCGAAACGCGTCGACATTTGGCTGGGACAGCGTGTGTTTGTTCTGTTTGTTGTAGGCACCTTTAAGATTTTTCATGTGGAACTATTTTTTATAGTTTTTGCTTTTTCCACGTATTTATTATATTTTTTCATCATCATTTTTGCCTTGATATGAACTTATCCAATAAAATGAAGCCGACGATTTTGTACATGTGAGTGATTTTTATTTTTATTTTATTTTCTACTTCACTCTCTACATTCCATGAGCTTTGGATATTGTGCAGCCCTTTTTGGTGTCTGATCCAGTTGCACCTTTTTTTGTCTATTATATATATATCTTTTTTTTTATATATATGTATATATATATATATATATATATTTATATATATGTATATATATATATATATGTATATATCGTCACCACTAGGTAGATGTAGTTTGGACATAGTTTTTATATATCTTTGGCGTCTCTTGACGAATCTTTATGAAATATTTTGAAACATTTTGACAGTCACATCTGGAAAATTTCAGAGTGATCTGTCAAGTGGGTGACTGTTTCGTATATGCGATCCTGAGTTACCCGAAACTGTGCTCTTGCCACTTGGTGCACTATAGCCTCGTATTGCCGTCTGACTCCTCTCAGTTTGTGTGCCACATTTCAGTCCCAGTGCGCCACATAGTCAGCCTTCACCTGCAGCATTAATCCCTCTAGTCTCTGGCTCTCTGGCTCTCTGGCTCTCTGTCTTTCTGAGGCCCGCCCTACATGCTACCAGCTGTCCCTACAGGACCACTTTGTACGCTTTCCATAGATCAATGGCCGAGCCTACTGTCCCTTTGTTTTCTTTAAAGAAATTAATTGCTGTGACGGCCACCATCGTTTTTGTCTTCCTGTCTTGTAGCTCCCATACATTGAGTTTCCACATACCCATCTAGTTCACGACTCCAATGTGGACCCTTGTAAGCAGTGGGAATGGTCTGAGATACCCCAGGAAGGTAGTTGGTGCCGTAGAATCTAGTTCAATGTAATGTAGGCACTAAGAAGTAATCTAGTTTGGACATGGCTCACAATATCCTACTGGTGTATGAGTATTTGCAGGCCTCCAGGTTTCTCCAGCCTCCACAGGTCGGCCAACGCCACAGCTTCTAGAAATCTGGCTAGATCAGTATCTGTTGGAAATGGCCTTACTGCATGGTTACCCCCAAACCTTTTGCCTTCTTCCTCCTATTTTTCTGACCTCATTTTTGCTGGGACTCTGCACACTTTGCCATTTCTAATCAGTGCTAAAGTGCATATGCTCTCTCCTTAAAACATGGTGACATTGGCTCATACCCAATTGGCTTATTTAATGTACTTGTAAGTCCCTAGTCAAGTGCACTACATGTGCCCAGGGCCTGTAAATTTATTGCTACTAATGGGCTGCAGCACTGGTTCTGCCACCCACTTAAGTAGCCCCCTAACCATGTCTCAGGCCTGCCATTGCAGGGCCTGTGTGTGCAGGTTCACTGCCACTTCGACTTGGCATTTAAAAATAATTGCCAAGCCTTAAGTCACCCCTAAGGTAGGCCCTAGGTATCCAATAGGGCAGGGTGCTATGTAGGTAAAAGGCAGGCCATGAACATGTGTGTTCTATATGTCCTGGTAGTGTAAAACTCCTAAATTCGTTTTACACTGCTGTGAGGCCTGCTCCTTACGTAGGATGACATTAGGGCTACCATCATATACCGTTTGAGTGGTAGATTCTGATCTGAAAGGAGTAGCCAGGTCATATTTAGTATGGCCAGAATGGTAATAGGAAATCCTGCTTATTGGTAAAGTTGGATTTAACATTACTATTTTAGAAATTCTACTTCTAGAAAGTGAGCATTTCTCTATACTCAAATCCTTCTGTGCCTTCCAATCCATTTCTGGCTAGGTTCAGTTGACAGCTCCCTTGTGCATTCACTCAGACAACCCAAAACACAGGATGCTCAGTCACACTTGCACACATCTGCATACTGAATGGGTCTTCCTGGGCTGGGAGGGTGGCGGGCCTGACACTTACATGTTAAAGGACAGTGGTCTGCACTCACACAAAGGACTGCCAGACCCCCTACTGGGAACCTAGCAGACAGGATGAAACTGAAAGGGGACCTTGTGCACTTCTAAGCCACTCTTTGAATTCTCCCCCACTTCAAAGGCACATTTGGGTATTTAAACAGGGTCTCTCACCCTACCAACTTAGACACTTCTGAACAAGACACCTGCAACCTGCCAAGAAGAACTTCCTGGCTGCCCAAAGGACTCACCTGGACTGCCTTTCTGAGAGGGAAGGCTGCCTTTCTGTTGCCCTGCTGCCTTGCTGCTCTCTGGCTGTGCTGAGAAGTGCTTTCCAAGGGCTTGGATAGAGCTTGCCTCCTGTTTCTTGAAGTCTCAGGAAAAAAAAGACTTAGGGGGTGATTCTAACCCTGGCGGTCGGTGTTAAAGCGGCGGCCAACCCGCCAACAGGCTGGCGGTAAAAAAAATGGGATTCTGAGCCTAGCGGGAACCGCCAACACAGACAGCCACCTTAACACTCCGACCGCCACGGCGGTACAAACAAACAGCGCGGCGGTCACCGCCAACAGACATGCGGCAGACAATGTACCGCCCACACTATTACAACTCACCAATACGCCACCTTTTCCGGGGCGGGAGCACCGCCGATAAAAACACGGCGGAAACAGACTACGGACGGGAAAACGCTTACCACTACGCACTCCAGGAGGAAGGAGGACAGCATGGAACCCGAATTAAACATCCTACCTGCTCTCGTCTACCTTCTCATCTACCACGAGTACGAAGTCCGGCGCAGACGACAACGGTGAGTACTGCACCTACGACACACGGGAGGGGGAGGACGAAAGGTTACGGGCACACACATATGCGACACCCCCCCCCCAACTATGTACTCACCAATGCAGAGCACCAAGTCACAGTGACACCACCCAAACACCCCTGAAAAATGCTAGGACATAATCATATTTGGAATAAATATTTATGTACCAAAAAGCTCCAGAAAATTATCGTACAACCATGAAAGATATTCACAACAAAACTAATGACATACACATCAGTGTATAACTGAAGTACCAAGTCCTGCACATCCTACGAATTCAGCATGTCCGTGGGCCAAAGTCTTGAGAAATAAGGGCAAAGCCCACACAGGAGACCTGAGTCCTTTGGAGAGAACACTGCAGGGGCATCAGATGTAAAAACTACAGGCACCTCAGGGGGAAGGGAAGGGGGGGGCACCACAGCCACATGAGTCCATGACGCCAGATCCACGAGGAGCCACCATGCCCACTGGACCATCCTGGGGAGTGCAAAGCCACAGTCTCTCAATGTCTCTACAGTGGGTGGGCTGCCCACTGGACCATCCTGGGGAGTGCAAAGCCACAGTCTCTCAATGTCTCTACAGTGGGTGGGCTGCCCACTGGACCATCCTGGGGAGTGCAAAGCCACAGTCTCTCAATGTCTCTACAGTGGGTGGGCTGCCCACTGGACCATCCTGGGGAGTGCAAAGCCACAGTCCATCAGGTGGATGACAGTCTCCACTGGTCAAGGAGGAGGCATGGTGGGCACAGTGAACCATAAACGGTGCTTGAGACGGCGGTGCCCAGCGGAGCGGTGCTTGAGACGTCGGTGCCCAGCGGAGCGGTGCTTGAGACGGCGGTGCCCAGCGGAGCGGTGCTTGAGAGGAAGGGCCCAGCGGAGCGGTGCTTGAGAGGAAGGGCCCAGCGGAGCGGTGCTTGAGACGGCGGTGCCCAGCGGAGCGGTGCTTGAGACGGCGGTGCCCAGCGGAGCAGTGCTTGAGACGGCGGTGCCCAGTGGAGCGGTGCTTGAGACGGCGGTGCCCAGCGGAGCGGTGCTTGAGAGGAAGGGCCCAGCGGAGCGGTGCTTCAGAGGAAGGGCCCAGCGGAGCGGTGCTTGACACGGCGGTGCCCAGCGGAGCGGTGCTTGAGAGGAAGGGCCCAGCGGAGCGGTGCTTCAGAGGAAGGGCCCAGCGGAGCGCTGCTTGAGACGGCGGTGCCCAGCGGAGCGGTGCTTGAGAGGAAGGGCCCAGCGGAGCGGTGCTTGAGAGGAAGGGCCCAGCGGAGCGGTGCTTGAGACGCCGGTGCCCAGCGGAGCGGTGCTTGAGACGGCGGTGCCCAGCGGAGCGGTGCTTCAGAGGAAGGGCCCAGCGGAGCGGTGCTTGAGACGGCGGTGCCCAGCGGAGCGGTGCTTGAGAGGAAGGGCCCAGCGGAGCGGTGCTTGAGACGGCGGTGCCCAGCAGAGCGGACTTGAGACGGCGGTGCCCAGCGGAGCGGTGCTTGAGAGGAAGGGCCCAGCGGAGCGGTGCTTGAGAGGAAGGGCCCAGCGAGCGGTGCTTGAGAGGAAGGGCCCAGCGTAGCGGTGCTTGAGAGGAAGGGCCCAGCGTAGCGGTGCTTGAGACGGCGGTGCCCAGCGGAGCGGTGCTTGGGTGGAAGGGCCCAGCGGAGCAGTGCTTGAGACGGCGGTGCCCAGCGAAGCGGTGCTTGAGACGGCGGGGCCCTGTTCAGCGGTGCTCTTCTGCACCGCGGGCCCTGTTCAGCGTTGCTCGTCTCCACGGCGGGGCCCTGTTCAGCGGTGCCTATCTCCACGGCGGGGCCCTGTTCAGCGGTGCCTATCTCCACGGCGGGGCCCTGTTCAGCGGTGCTCTTCTGCACTGCGGGCCCTGTTCAGCGGTGCTCTTCTCCACGGTGGGGCCCTGTTCAGCGGTGCTCTTCTGCACTGCGGGCCCTGTTCAGCGGTGCTCTTCTCCACGACGGGGCCCTGTTCAGCGGTGCCTATCTCCACGGCGGGCCCTGTTCAGCGGTGCTCTTCTGCACCGCGGGCCCTGTTCAGCGGTGCTCTTCTCCACGGCGGGGCCCTGTTCAGCAGTGCTCTTCTGCACCGCGGGCCCTGTTCAGCGGTGCTCTTCTCCACGGCGGGGCCCTGTTCAGCGGTGCCTATCTCCACGGCGGGCCCTGTTCAGCGGTGCTCTTCTGCACCGCGGGCCCTGTTCAGCGGTGCTCTTCTGCACCGCGGGCCCTGTTCAGCGGTGCTCTTCTCCACGGCGGGGCCCTGTTCAGCGGTGCTCTTCTGCACCGCGGGACCTGTTCAGCGGTGCTCTTCTCCACGGCGGGGCCCTGTTCAGCGGTGCCTATCTCCACGGCGGGCCCTGTTCAGCGGTGCTCTTCTGCACCGCGGGCCCTGTTCAGCGGTGCTCTTCTCCACGGCGGGGCCCTGTTCAGCGGTGCTCTTCTGCACCGCGGGCCCTGTTCAGCGGTGCTCTTCTCCACGGCGGGGCCCTGTTCAGCGGTGCCTATCTCCACGGCGGGCCCTGTTCAGCGGTGCTCTTCTGCACGGCGGGACCCTGTTCAGCGGTGCTCTTCTGCACCGCGGGCCCTGTTCAGCGGTGCTCTTCTCCACGGCGGGGCCCTGTTCAGCGGTGCCTATCTCCA
Source organism: Pleurodeles waltl (assembly GCF_031143425.1). Classification (NCBI taxonomy): domain Eukaryota; kingdom Metazoa; phylum Chordata; class Amphibia; order Caudata; family Salamandridae; genus Pleurodeles; species Pleurodeles waltl. The sequence continues at coordinate 47,484,134 of NC_090444.1, forward strand.
CGGCAGGCCCTGTTCAGCGGTGCTCTTCTGCACCGCGGGCCCTGTTCAGCGGTGCTCTTCTCCACGGCGGGGCCCTGTTCAGCGGTGCTCTTCTGCACCGCGGGCCCTGTTCAGCGGTGCTCTTCTCCACGGCGGGGCCCTGTTCAGCGGTGCCTATCTCCACGGCGGGCCCTGTTCAGCGGTGCTCTTCTGCACCGCGGGCCCTGTTCAGCGGTGCTCTTCTGCACGGCGGGCCCTGTTCAGCGGTGCTCTTCTCCACGGCGGGGCCCTGTTCAGCGGTGCTCTTCTGCACCGCGGGCCCTGTTCAGCGGTGCTCATCCAGCAGGTCAAGGGAGCCAGACCTGGCCTGGACTCCCTGCTCAGTCGCCCTCGGACCGTGACGTTTCTGGACCCTTCGGGGACGGACTCCTGGCCTCCTTAGTGTCCTCCTTCCCAGCTGGGATGTGGCATGTGGGGTCCACCTTCTCTGCGCTCCTGCTGACCTTCCGCTCCTTTAATGGGGCTCTCGGGCCCTTGCCTCCCCTAGATGGTGTGGGTGGTGAAGTGGCCGCACATTGCTCCTTGGGGGCAGCCCTGTCGGTCCTCGCACGGCGGCCCTTGTTTTTGCGGGTCCTCTTGCCGGGGGGGAGGCTGGACGTGTCCTTGCTGCTGATCGATGTGTCACTGCTGGCAAAGGGTGGGCTCCAGAACCCAGGCACAACAGTGACACCCGAAGCTGGGCTGGTGGTGGCTGCGGTGCTCTTGGGACTCTTTGAAGATGGATGGGGGAGCTCATCGGGGGGAAAGAGGTTAAGGTTAGCCAGGAAAAGTTGTTTAGGGCCAAGGTAAAGGGTAGGAGAAGTGGAGATGGAAGTGGAGGTAGAGGAGGTGGTTGTAGGAGAGTCAGGTGTGCTGTCATTGGGTGAAGGTGCTGGTGCTGTAGGCTGTCGTGAGGTGGATGGCTGTTGGGTGGGTGTCTGCCTGCGTTTGTGTGTCTTGGAAGAGGGGGTGACAGACACAGTGGGAGAGGACACAGGGGACGTGTAAATGGCAGTGGGGGTGGTGACTGCACGAGTGTGGACTGTCCTGGAGGGTGAGGTGGTGATGGAAGCACTGGCTGATGTTGGGGTGCATGCAGGTGTGAGTGTAGACGTCACAGGGAGGGAGGAGGGAGACGAGGAGGAGGGGGACACAGGGGTGGCAGTGGCTGTTGGCATGTCTGCATCTGGGTGTTGCTTGGGTGAGTGTTTGTGGGATCTGTGGTGCTTGTGTTTGGATGAGCTGCTCTTGGGTGTTGAGGTGTGTGCAGGCTGGTCTGATGGTGTGGATGGGATAGGCTGAGGAACAGGAGACAGAGAAAGGCTGGAGGCAGTAAGAAGAGGGAGGCTGGAAACAGGGAAAATGGCTGCCGTCAGTGCTGAGGCCAGAGCAGTGAACGCTCGTTGATGGGCAGCCTGACCCGAATGAATGCCCTCCAGGTACGCATTGCTCTGTTGCACCTCCCTTTGCACACCCTGGATGGCATTCAAAAGGGTCGTCTGCCCAACAATGAGCGTCCTTCCCAGGTCAATGAGCTCCGCACTGAGGGCATCAGGGGCAACAGGGGCAGGGGCTGAGGTGCCTGGGGCGAAGGAGACGCGCGCCTTCCTGGGCGAACCGGCACGGAGCGAAGACTGAGGGGCTGCTGGGAGGGCGGGGATGGTGCGCTGGGTGGCGGCTGTACCTGTAGGGAGCTCCCATCCGAGGACGTGTCGCTTTCGCTGCTCTCACCAGCGGTCCCCGTCGTGGTGCTCCCCTCGCCCTCCGGATCACTGGTGCCCTCGGTGTCTGTTCCTGGGCCCACCGGGGCCTTGTGTCCTGCAGCTCCCTCGTGCTCCGATGCCAAATCTCCTCCGCCTGATGATGCTAATGCACACATGCACAAGAAGATGAAGAGAAAGGGTGGGGGGAGAAAAAAGAAGACCAGGTTGAGTGCATGCAATGTCAACACCGTTGGCGGCGAGGACAGACACAGGTGCCTAATGCACTAAGCCGCGCATTCGGGGTACACTACTCAGTACTACTGACTAAGACAACAGGCCAAGAGACGTCAAACGCGCACATGGGAGATGCTGGACCTTCAATGGCTGTACTTGTCACCCTACCGAGGTGGGGGCCGGGGGCACAGGGTCATGCCTAAGGGAGAGGACTACACTACAGAAAGCGCCCTGGCCTAATGTCACCCACAGCCCTCCTCCCCCACCCAGACGCCTCCACTGCGCAGAAAGATAGGAGAATGTGCTGATACTCACCCCCTTGTGTCTGCTGTGATGTCTTAAAGCGCCCATCCAATTCAGGGTAGGCCACCGCCAGGATCCGGGACATCAGGGGGGTCATGGTGCGACTGGCACCCCTCCTAGGTTGGGAGGCCATCCCCAGCAGTGTTTCTGCGGTCTTCCTTGTTCCGCGGCGGATGTCCTCCCACCTCTTGCGGCAGTGGGTGCCCCGTCTGTTGTGGACCCCCAAGTTCCGGACTTCCTTGGCGATGGCACACCAAATCTCGATCTTCTGATGGGCGCTGACCTATTTGACATGTACAGGGTGGAAAGGAGGAAATCATCAATGACCTGCATGTTAGATGTAATTGGCCCCCCCCACCCACTTTGCCATATGGCACATGCTCTCATCTGTCGGGCGTTGCACTCCTCATTCGCCCCCCACCCCACAAACTTACATCCACCCCAATCCACACAGGCATAGCCCATTCCATGTGCACCCGGTGTACTCACTTGTTGGTCTGGAGGACCGTAGAGTAGCGCATACTGTGGGAGGACCCCATCCACGAGCTTCTCCAACTCTTCAGACGTGAAGGCAGGGGCCCTTTCCCCAGTCGCAGCAGCCATTGTATCTTCCAGACCGAGGTCACAGCAGCACTTGCAGTATAGGTCCTCTCCTGTGGATGATCAGGTCTCGAGTGATTAAGCAGATAGAAAATGGCGGTCACGCCCGCGGCGGTGCGTACCGCGGCGGTGCGTACCGCGACCGCCGGCACACTTCGTAATTGGCTCCTGAAACCCATAGGCTTCAATGTTAACCAATGCGGCTTTGCGCCGTGGTCTTCGACCGCCTACTGCCACGGTGTGCCCCGCCAGCGCATTGACCTCACATCCCATTGTCCCACTTCACAGGTCAGGCAGCCGCCATTTCAAGGGCCTACATGGCTTAATTTTGACTGCGACACACAGGCCTAGGCCTTGCATTGCCACACATACACGCCTTTCAACCCATTGCCATTCTTTAACTGTGCAAGCTGTCTGTACGTACCTGTGGTTTGGCTGACTCTGTGCTCCATGTTGTCCTTCCTAGGCACCGTCCGCTGGGACTTGCGATGAGAAGGAGGAATCCTCGCGTGTACCGACCGCTGGTGGACCTGTCGACAATGGAAGAACGCCATATAATACTTCGATACAGACTTGACCGTGCCACTATCCATGAACTGTGTGCCCAGCTGGAGCCAGCCCTGATGTCCCCCATCCGCCAACCCACAGGGATTCCCCCTCTGGTGCAGGTTTTGTCAGTCCTCCATTTTTTGGCCAGTGGGTCATTCCAGACCACAGTGGCCATGTCATCTGGAATGTCTCAGCCTATGTTTTCTTAGATTTTGAGCAGAGTGTTGTCTGCCCTGATGAAACTCATGCGGAGCTACATCATTTTCCCTGAGGAGGGTGACTTGCCTACAGTGAAGGGTGATTTCTATGCCCTTGGACATATCCCCAACATCATTGGTGCCATTGATGGGACCCATGTGGCTTTGGTACCCCCAAAAGACGATGAGCAGGTGTACCGAAACAGAAAAAACTATCATTCGATGAATGTCCAGGTGGTCTGTTTGGCTGACCAGTACATCTCCCATGTAAATGCCAAGTTCCCAGGGTCAGTGCATGACGCGTATGTGATGCGAAATAGCAGCATCCCCTATGTGATGGAGCAGCTACAGAGACAACGTGTGTGGCTAATAGGTGACTCTGGTTACCCCAACCTGCCGTGGCTACTGACCCCAGTGAGGAATCCCCGGACAAGGGCAGAGGAACGGTACAATGAGGCCCATGGGCGTACTAGGAGGGTGATTGAGCGAACCTTTGGCCTCCTGAAGGCCAGGTTTAGGTGCCTGCATATGACAGGTGGATCCCTAATGTACTCACCAAAGAAGGTGTGCCATATCATCGTGGCGTGCTGTATGCTTCACAACCTGGCTTTGCGACGCCAGGTGCCTTTCCTGCAGGAGGATGGTCCAGATGGTGGTGTTGTAGAAGCCGTGGAGCTTGTGGAGAGTGAAGAGGAGGAAGACTCAGAGGACGACACAGACAATAGGGACAGAGTGATACAACAGTATTTCCAGTAACACCCAGGTAAGAATCACCCACGCCATTTCCCAATTGCTTCTAGCCTCCTGCATCTGTACTTTCTGTAGTTCCCACCAGATATTTTTGGGTAATTTTTGATTTTCCCTTCCCTTCTCAGTGCTGTATGACGCAGTGCCTGACTTCTGCTTGGTTTTCCCATGAACTACAGCGTATTGACATTGGTATGTTGTCATCACTAATTGACAGAACAGATATTGAACAGTAATATGTAATACATTGCTAATAATACAGCATGACTCCAAACTGATTTGTGTGCAATATGTGATTTATTTACAGGGCTAGATATTGGTAGATGTGATTATAAGGGTGATGGGTGGGGGTGGAGTAATGTCCAAGTCCAGTTCTCAGTCTCACAGGTGCATTGTCCTTTTGCCTGTGGAAGGATGGAGCAGAGGCAGTTCATAGTTGGACAGGGTGGCAATGTGGGACAGTGGGAAGAGTTCAGGGGGTATGTCCTGCTGGCGGGGGTCTTGACATCCTACTCTGTCTTTTTTTTTTATCTCAGTCTCCTCTTACGGGGTGGTTGTTCTTCAGCAGGAGGTGGGGTTCTGGTGGCCTGCTGTGGTGTTGGGGCCTCCTGTCCACTAGCGCCAGCGGAGGTGGTAGGCTGTTCCTGGTCCAGGCTAGTGACAGGGGCCCTGTGTGGTGCCACATGGTCCCGCAACGCGTCTTCTATCCTGTTGAGGGCCAGGACGATGGTCCCCATTGCGGTCCCGATGATTCTCAGCTCCTCCCTGAACCCCATGTAGCGTTCCTCCTGCTGTGCCTGGATCTCCGTGAACCTGGCCAGTACCGTCGCCATCGTCTCTTGGGAGTGGTGGTAGGCCCCCATGATGGTGGTGAGGGCCTCTTGGAGAGTGGGTTCCCTGGGCCTCTCCTCCCCCCCTGTCGCACAGCAGCCCTCCGAGCTGCCCGGTTTCCCCCGGCCTCTGTCCCCTGGACGCCCGCTACCACTGCCCCCAGGTCCCTGTTGTTGTTGGGGTGTTGGGTTAGCCTGGGTGCCCTGTAGTGGCAGACACACCGCTGATTGAGCTGTCCTAGAGACAGAGGCATGGGCCCACTGGGTGGGAGCTGTGCTGGTGTTGGCAGAGGGGGTCGGGTCTGGTGTGGCCTGTGGCTGCCTGAGGGGAACCGACTGCCCAGAGGTCCCCGATGGTCCGGGCTGGTCATCAGGTTCACTGTCGACAGAGCTGTGATCCTCAGTGTGGGCCTGTTCCGGTGGTGGGATGGACACTTCTGGACCCTCCTGGCTGGTGTGTTGTCGTTCGGGTCCTGCATGGGGTAAGAGAGTTTGGTTATTGTTTCTGTGTGTGCAATAGCGTGCGTGTTATTGGTGCCCTTGTCCCCCAGTGCAGGCATTCCCTTGAGGGAGGTGTTGTGAGGGTAGTTAGTGGGGGGGGGGTTAGTGCAGTGGTCATGCTTAGGTGATGGGTGCCCATGATTTGTGTTGGCATGCAGGAGTTGGTGTTGGGATGGGTGGGTTGTGCTGGTGAGACATTGTCAGGGAGGATGTGTGCTGGGGGGTTGGGGGTGAGGGTGGGGGTGTGGGTTGGCATGCTGGTGGGGTGGGGGGATATAGTAGTTGAGATGGGACTTACCAGAGTCCATTCCTCCGGCTACTCCAGCGAGGCCCTGAGGATGCAGGATGGTCAAGACCTCTTGCTCCCACGATGTAAATTCGGGAGGGGTGGGTGGGGGTCCGCCGCCAGTCTTCTGGACCGCGATGTTGTGCCTGGAGACCATCGATCGGACCTTCCCCCGTAGGTCGTTCCATCTTTTGCGGATGTCCTCCCTATTCCTGGGATGCTGTCCCACCGCGTTGACCCTGTCCACGATCCGCTACCATAGCTCCGCCTTCCTGGCTATACTGGTGTGCTGCACCTGCGAGCCGAAGAGCTGGGGTTCCACTCTTAGGATTTCCTCCACCATGACCCGGAGTTCTTGGTCCGAAAAGCGTGGGTGCCTTTGGGGTGCCATGGGGTGGTGTGGGTGAGGTGAGGGGTGGTGTATGTGATGAGGAGTATGTTGGTGAGTGGTGCTTTGTGCTACTATGTGGTGTGTGTGATGGTGTAGTGTGCCTCAGTGTGTCTTGCTATGGATTGTCTGCTGTGTCTCTCTCTCCTTCTCTCAGTAATTATGGTTGCAGGGGTTTGTGGGTGATGTGGGTGTGTGTTTTATAGTTGGTTGATTGTGTGGGAGTGGTGTGTGTATGTGTATCAGGTGTGTGTATTTCAAATTGTCCAATGTGGCTGTGTTTGGTGATGTGTGTGTATTCTGACCGCGGCGGTGTGTAGCGCCAATGGAATACCGCGTTTGAATGACCGCCGTGTGGATTCGTGGGTCGTAATGGCATGGGCGTATTTCTGTTGGCGTGATGGTGGAGGTTTGGTCATCTCCAGTTTATCGCTGCCCGCAGATGTGGCGGGCTGCAGTGGAGGACGGATTTTTGGAGGTTTGGCCGTTGTGGGTCAGAATGACCGTGGCGGTTGACCGCGGCGGTGTTATGGCGGTCTTATGACCGGCGGTAAGGGCATTTTACCGCCGAGGTCAGAATGACCCCCTTAATCTCTGCGAATAACTTTTCGTGCGGTGAAAATTCGCTGCACAGCCCGCAAGAAACAATGCACAGCCTGCATTTGGGTGAGAAAATCACTGCACGCCGAACCGGATTGACTCAGCCCGACTTGGCGAGAAAAGATCGACGCAGCGCCAGCGTTGCGACCGGAACTTCGACGCACGGGCCACTGGATCGAGGCATAGCCGAGCTGGAATGATGCAGCCCAACTTCCTGAGATGAATTGACGCAACGCCTGCCGTGCAACAGAAATTTCCATGCATCGCCAACGGGATCGACGCAGATCCTGTGACTTTGTCGTCCGCGCCCAGGATTTCATCGCATCGTCCCCGGGGCGTCCGAAAACCACGCAACCCGCAGAGGATCCAAGACAGCGCGCCGTAAATCGACCCAAAGACTACCCTGCGTGGAAAATAAATGACGCATCATCTGTGTGTGCCCGGAGAAACGACGCACACCTCCCCGTTTTCTACGCATCTCCTCCTCTGTGGTTCCTTGCAGAGATTTTTAACTCAAACCAGGTACTTTGTGCTTGCAAGAGACTCTTTTTGTTTTTAAAGACTTAAGACACCTTACATCATTTATACAAGGATATTTCAACATATACTGACCTGCATCTTACCAGATAAATATTATATATTTTTCTAAACACTGTGTGGTGTATTTTTGTGGTGTTCTACTGTGTTATTGCATGATTTATTGCACACATACTTTACACATTACATTCTAAGTTAAGCCTGACTGCTCAGTGCCAAGCTACCAGAGGGTGGACACAGGATAATTTGGAATGTGTGTGACTTACCGTGACTAGAGTGAGGGTCCTTGCTTGGACAGGGGGTAACCTGACTGCCAACCAAAGACCCCATTTCTAACAGTATCATTTCTAACCGGGACCCCTAATCTGGTCACCCTGGCCATGTCACCCTGAAGTGTCAGTTTGAGATACCATCGCCTCAAGGGAGTTTGCCAGCCATGCTCCCATGTGTTCCAGTTCTCTTGTTTTTTCGGCCTGGTGGGAAGTGCCATGATCCAATGATCACTTCCTTCCCACAGCAATGGTCATAAATCCCTCTGTAGCAGCCCTATGTATCTTCCCAAGTGCGGAGGACCTCCAGTAGCAAGGAGCGGCAAACCAGGTACCCACCCCCCTGGACTCCCTTGTGAATCCCTCATGCACCAGCAATATGGATCTGCCTTGTCCCGAGAACCTGTTACCCAATAGGTGGGTTTCCTATGGCAGGATTATGTCAGAGTCCTAGGGGAGTAGGTATCTCCTTAACTCATCATGTTTCAGTTTGTCCCCCAGTCCGTTAACATTCCACAAGATCAATTTTAAGGGCAAGCCCTTGTGTTGGGCTTTGTCCAGATTATCCACCATTAATCTTTCGAGTCTCTCCTGTCCCTGCCTGTCCCCGCCCTCCTGGCACTGTATCATTGCATCTGTGTCCTCGATTAAATAAACTTCTAGATCCCAACTCCCCCCACCCCATCACTTTGCACTGCGGGCATAAAACAACCCACCTCCCCAATGCCTGAGATGCCTGTCAGCTCAACTACATAAACCTAGTATAAAACGTTTAGAAAATATGTTTATTTGATAATATCTTGGATTGTTCATGAAGACATAGTGGTATGGCCCTCCTGGTAAACCCCCTGTGAGGTAGTTGTAGGCCATGAATTTATAGTATTCTTATGTTTGGGTTGGTCAAACAGTTTTGTTTGGAGAGTATTGTAGGAAAGTACCATCTTCCTTGGCATGTTACCCACAATTTTCACATGTATGTCAGTATGTTTTTGCCTGTCTCACTGGGATCCTACTAGTCAGGACCCCACTGATCATAGTTTGTGGCCTAATGTGCATGCCTGTGTAGTGCCTAACTGTGTAACTGAGGATCTGCTAACCAAAACCTCAGTGCTTATGCTCTCTCTGCTTTTAAATTTGTCACTGTAGGCCAGTGACTTCATTTACCAATTTCAATTGGCAGACTGGACCTCCCTTATAAGTCCCTGGTATATGGTACCTAGGTACCCAGAGCATTGGGGTTCCAGGAGATCCATATGGGCTGCAGCATTTTTTTTGCCACCCATAGGGAGCTCAGACAAACCCTTACACAGGACTGCCATTGCAGTCTGCGTGAAATAGTGCACACACTATTTCACAGCCATTTTCACTGCACTTAAGTAACTTATAAGTCACCTATATGTCTAACCTTCACTTGCTGAAGGTTAGGTGCAAAGTTACTAAGTGTGAGGGCAGCCTTGCACTAGCAAAGGTGCCCCCACATAGTTCAGGGCCATTACCCCGTACTTTGTGAGTGCGGGGACGCCATTACATGCGTGCACTACATGTAGGTCAATACCTATATGTAGCCTCACAATGGTAACTCCGAGCATGGTGATGTAACATGTCTAAGATCATGGAATTGTCCCCCATTCCAAATCTGGTATTGGGGAGCCAATCCCATGCATCCTGGAGGCTCCACCATGGACCCCCAGTACTGCCAAACCAGCTCTCTGAGACTTGCAAGTTTCCTTCAGGAATCCTCTGCAATAACTTCAGCATCCTCTGACCTCAGATCAACCGCAGCCTGCTCCAAGAAACGCTGTAACTGCAACAAAGTGTATACAAGAGACACTTTTCTTCAACAACCTCAGCTCCAAGTCAGCAACTGCAACAGTTTCCATGGTGTGCATGCTCTGGGCACTCCCTGTCTTCATCCTGCACAAGAAAGACCGAAGGACCGAAGGACCGAAGAAATCTCCTGTGGAGTGACGGAGTCAGTCTCCTACTCTAAGCAGGCACCTTCCAAGGCAATGACCTGTACCCTGGGACTCCTCTCACGGTGACGAGAGTGCTCCTAAGGGCACAGAGGGTAGACATCATCGACGTAGACAATTCTGAGGTCCTGCTGATGCAATTTGGAGGAGGTAAGACCTTGCCTTCCCTGAGAACTACGGTACGCCTGTGTTTTGTGTCTTCTTCATTGGCTGAGGCCTCTGTGCACTCTTTGCAAAATTCCTTCATGCACAGACTGGCCCAGGTCTCCAGCACTCCACCCTGCGATGCTCAACTCGCTGAGTTGTTCTCCAGTGGCGTACTGCATCAACCACATTTTGCACCTTCTTTGAACCCGGATTCTGTGGCTTCTGGGGGTGCTGGCTGGTATCCTGAGGCCTCTCTAAAGTGCTGAAAGCCCCCTCTTCCTCCTCACACAGATTTGAGGCCCCCAGGTCCCTCCTGGGTCCATCCAGCGCCATTTTCATAAAAAAGCACTTTTGCCGTAGCCAAGGCTTGTTGGTGCCTTCCAACATGAATGCTCATCTGCAACGATCTTCAAGCCGTAGGACATCTTTTGCATCATGCAGGAACCCGCTGGCATCTTCCTAGGGTGCATTTCTGCAGTCTTCAACTAAATGCGGACTCTTCTTTTGAACCCTCTTCTGGGTTGGCAAGGGCTCCTGTCCTTCCTGGAACTTCTTTTGACTTCTGGACTTGGTCCTCTTCCTTTGCTGGTCTTCAGGTCCAATAATCCAGCAGTTGTTCTTTGCAGACTTGGTTGGATGCTGCACAATCCCAAAAACGTGGTGTAGTGTTTCCTAAGGAAACTTGCAGTACTTTACTCCTGCTTTTCTAGGCTCTGGGGTGGGGGTAATTTACTTACCTTTACTGTATTCTTACTCTCCCAGCGATTCTGCACACACTACACTTGTCTAATGGGGAATTCGTGATTCACGTTCCACTTTTTTAGTATATGGTTTGTGTTGCCCCTAGTCCTATTTTCTCTCATTGCATTCTATAGGATTTCCTACTGTTTACATTGTTCTATGACAATTTACTTGTCTAATTTTGGTGTCTAGTGTATATATTGTGTATAATACTTACCTCCAGAAAGAGTATTGTCTCTAAGATATTTCTGATACTGTTGTAGGAGGCTGGCTTGGCTTATAGTGGGTGCCAAGTGGTACTTACAAATAGTGCCAGGTCCAGTTATCCCTTATTAGTAGATTAGTAGTGTTCTAGCAGCTTAGGCTGATAGAGGTAGCTATAGCAAAGCAGCTTAGGCTGAACTAGGAGACATGCAAAGCTCCTACTATACCACTTATATCATATAGCACTATATCATAAGAAACACAATACTCAGAGTTACTAAAAATAAAGGTACTTTATTTTAGTGACAATATGCCAAAAGTATCTTAAAGGATATACTCCCTTAGTAGGTAAGTAAAATACACAAAATATATACACATACCAAAATCAGGTGAGTAAAACACTGAGAAAGTTAGAGCAAACACTGTAGAACACAATAGAATGCAATAGGAGACAATAGGCATACGGGCAACACAAACTATACACTCTGAAAGTGGAATGCGAACCACGAAGAGAGCCAAGGCCTAGTATAGTGTGCAGAGGGTCGCTGGGAGTGTAAGAAAACATCAAGGGTGTCCAAGATACCCCACCCCAAGACCCTGAAAAGTAGGGGTAAAGATACCCTACTACCCCAGAAAGACAGTAAAGTAGAAATAGGGGATTCTGCAAAGACAACAACTGACCGCAAAGCACTGAAGACGGATTCCTGGACCTGAGGACCTGTAAAGGAAGGTGACCAAGTCCAAAAGTCACAAAAGTGTCCAAGGGGCAGGAGTCCACTAAACCCCGGATGAAGGTGCAAAAGGGCTGCCTCCGGGTGTAAGAAGGCAAAGATTCTGCAACAGCAGAAGGTGTCAGGAACTTCTCCTTTGGTCAGAAGATGTCCCACGAAGTGCTGGAGGATGCAGAGTTGTTTCTACACAGAAGGATCGCAAACAAGCCTTGCTAGCTGCAAGAGTGGCGGTTGAGGATAAAGGATGCTGCCTGGGCCCAGGAAGGACGTGAGGTCACCACTTGGAAGAGGAAACAGAGGGGGCGCCCAGCAACACGGGGAGCCCACGCAGAAGCAGGCAACATCAGCAGAAGCACTTGAACAGGCGTTCAAGAAATCTAAGCACGACAGTCGACTCAGCAACATAAAAGAGGGTCCCACGAAGCCGGAGGTCAACTCAGCGAGTTGCGCAATGCAGGACGGAGTGCTGGGGACCTGGGCTGTGCTGTGCATGACGGAATCCTTGCAAGAGTGCACAGAGGCCCTAGCAGCTGCAGTTCACCCAGTACACAGGATTACTGTCTGGCGTGGGGAGGCAAGGACTTACCTCCACCAAACTTGGACAGAGGGACAACTGGAATGAGGGGGTCACTTGGATCCAACTCCTGTGTTTCAGGGACGATGCTCGTTGAGACGAGAGGGGACCCAGAGGACCGGTGAAGCAGAAGTTTGGTGCCTGTGGTAGCAGGGGGAAGACTCCATCAATCCACAGGAGATTTTTTGGGGATTTCCAGTGCAGGGTGAAGGCAGACAGCCCTCAAAGCATGCACCACCAGAAAGCAGTCAAGAAAGCCGGCAGAATTAGGCGCTACAATGTCGCTGGTAGTATTCTTGCTACTTTGTGGCTGTTTTGCAGGTGTCCTGGAGCAGTCAGCGGTCGATCCTTGGCAGAAGTCGAAGAGGGAGATGCAGAGGAACTCTGGTGAGCTCTTGTAGTCGTTATCTGGTGAGATAACCACAGGAGAGACCCTAAATAGCCATCAGAGGAGGATTGGCTACAGAGAAAGGTAAGCACCTATCAGGAGGGGTCTCTGACGTCACCTGCTGGCACTGGCCACTCAGAGGTGTCCATTGTGCCCTTACACCTCTGCATCCAAGATGGCAGAGGTCTGGGACACACTGGAAGAGCTCTGGGCACATCCCCTTGGGAGGTGCTGGTCAGGGGAGTGGTCACTCCCCTTTCCTTTGTCCAGTTTCATGCCAGAGCAGGACTGGGGGATCCCTGAACTGGTGTAGACTGGCCTATGTAAAGAGGCCACCATCTGTGCCCTTCAAAGCATTTCCAGAGGCCAGGAGAGGCTACTCCTCTCAGGCCCTTCACACATATTTCCAAAGGGAGAGGGTGTAACACCCTCTCTCAGAGGAAATCCTTTGTTCTGCCTTCCTGAGACTGGGCTGTCCAGGCCCCAGGGGGGCAGAATCCTGTCTGAGGGTTGGCAGCAGCGGTAGCTGCAGAGAAAACCTCGGAAAGTTAGTTTGGCAGTACCCAGGCTCTATGCTGGAGCCCCGGGGATGCATAGAATTGTCCCCCAATACCATAATGGTATTGGGGTGACAATTCCTTGATCCTAGACATGTTACATCGCCATGTTCGGAGTTACCATTGTGACGCTACATATAGGTATTGACCTATATGTAGTGCACGCATGTAATGGTGTCCCCGCACTCACAAAGTCCGGAGAATTTACCCTGAACAATGTGGGGGCCACTTGGCTAGTGCCAGGGTGCCCTCCCACTAAGTAACTTTGCACCTGACCTTCACTAAGTGAGGGTTAGACATATAGGTGACTTATAAGTTACTTAAGTGCAGTGTAAAATGGCTTTGAAATAACATGGACGTTATTTCACTCAGGCTGCAGTGGCAGTCCTGTGTAAGAATTGTCTGAGCTCCCTATGGGTGGCAAAAGAAATATTGCAGCCCATAGGGATCTCCTGGAATCCCAATACCCTGGGTACTTAGGTACCATATACTAGGGAATTATAAGGGTGTTCCAGTGTGCCAATCAGAATTGTTAAAATTAGTCACTAGCCTGCAGTGACAATTTTAAAAGCAGAGACAGCATAAACACTGAGGTTCTGATTAACAGAGCCTCAGTGATACAGTTAGGCACCGCACAGGGAACACATACAGGGGATACTTTATGAGCATTGGGGTCCTGGCTAGCAGGATCTCAGTGACACAGGCAAAAACAAACATACATACAGTAAAAATGGGGGTAACATGCCAGGCAAGATGGTACTTTCCTACAACTGTGTCACCCAAATAAATACCTTTAATTTTGGAAACACTGAGTATTGTCTTTACTTGTGTATAAGTACTGTGTAACTATAAGTGGTATTGCATGAGCTTTGCATGTCTCCTAGTTCAGCCTAAGCTGCTCTGCTATAGCTACCTCTATCAGCCTAAGCTGCTGGAACACTACTACATTTCACTAATAAGGGATAACTGGACCTGGTTTAAGGTGTAAGTACCCAAGGTACCCACTACAAACCAGGCCAGCCTCCTACATTGGTGGTGCAGCGATGGGATACGTACTTGCAATTGCTTTACCACTTTGTTACCTGTGCTTTTCACAAGAAAAGCTTGATCCACTGTTTAGGGCATATATAATATATACCTAGAAACAATTTTCTAACTTTCTTAAAAGTTCTGTTTAACTTTGCAAACGTTTTTGACCAGGGACTCAGCACTGGTCTAGATCAGATGGGAGAAGAGGTAGAGGATAACTCCAACCAGGAAGGCTCAGAGGAACATGATGAGAATCCTGGGGAGGGTCCTTCCACAGACCTATCTATCAACAAGCCCCCTAGTATAACTGGTAGTGGGAAGGGTTCACCCACAAGTAGGGCTCCCTTCACCTCTAGTGGCCAGGTCACTAGAGTGGCCCCTGTTAGAGATAGGTCTGCCTCTGCAAACACTCATGTTACCTCTGTTTCAGAGGCTTCACATAATTCTAACCCTGAGGACCAGTCCCTAGATAGGGAACTCAGAAAACCGAGGTTCGAGGAGGCCAGACTGAAGCTAATGCAGCAGCAGTTGGCCTTAGACATGGAATCCCTGGCTGTGGAGAAAGAGAGGCAGTGTTTGGGGTTAGTTCCCCGTGGTGGCAGCAGCAGTTTTAGAAATACAAATGTTAGGGAACCTTCATTTGATTCCAGGAATCTGCACAAAGTTGTCCCTCCTTACAAGGATGGTGATGACATCAACAAGTGTTTTGCTGCACTTGAGAGAGCCTGTAAAGTTCAGAGGGTCCCTCATGTACAGTGGGCTCCTATCCTTTGGTTATCCTTCTCTGGCAAAGGTAGAGACAGACTTCTGATTGTCAGAGATGATGATGCAGATAATTACCAGGGTCTTAAAAATGCACTCCTAGATGGTCTAGGCTTAACCACTGAACAGTACAGACTTAAGTTCAGAGAGACCAGAAAGGGGTCATAACAGGACTGGACAGACTTTGTGGACTATTCTGTGAATGCCATAGAAGGTTGGTTACATGGCAGTAAGGTGACTGATTATGAAAGCCTATATAACTTGATTCTCAGAGAGCATATCTTGAATAATTGTGTGTCTGACTTGGTGTATCAATATCTTGTGGACTCAGACCTGACCTCTCCCCAAGAATTGGGAAAGAAGGCAGACAAATGGGTCAGAACAAGGGTGAGCAGAAACACTCATACAGGGGGTGACAAGAATGGCAAGGAGAAGGATGGTAAGTCACATGACAAGGGTGGGAAAAAGATAAAAAATCATCAGAGTCTTCATCAGACCCACAAAAATCCTCTTGGGGTGGTGGGTCCAAATCCTCTTCTCACAAAGATAAGAAACCTTGGTGTTATATGTGTAAAGCCAAAGGCCACTGGGCAACTGATCCTCATTGTCAAAAGAAAAACACCAAAACTGCCACCACCACAACCCCAACTGCAACCACCAGTGCCCCTAGTAATAGCAGTGGTGGTGGGAAAAACACTACTAATAGCCAGTCAAAGGGTGTAGCTGGGCTCACCATTGGTCATGTAGTTGGGGTTGGTCTAGTTAGGGAGATCACTGAGGCAGTTTTAGTCTCTGATGGTGGCATTGACCTAGCCACTTTAGTTGCTTGTCCCCTTAATATGGATAAGTACAAGCAGCTACCCCTGATTAATGATGTTCAGGTTGAGGCCTACAGGGACACAGGTGCCAGTATCACCATGGTGATGGACAAATTGGTTGCCCCTGAGCAACACCTACTTGTTCACCAGTACCAAGTGACAGACGCCCATAGCAACACTGTAAGCCACCCCATGGCTGTTGTGAATCTCAACTGGGTGGGGGGGGGGGGTACTGGTCAAAAGAAAGTTGTAGTAGCTACTGATTTACCTGTAGAATGTCTGCTAGGCAATTATTTGGAGACTTCGGCTTGGGCTGAAGTGGAGTTGAGGGCCATGCAGCAATGCTGGGTATTCCAGGGCACATCTTTGCTCCTACCAGGGCTCAGGCCAAGAAGCAAAGAGGACAGGGAAACTTGGATCCTGGAACAATGGACCAAGTGCTCTCAAAAACTAAGGGTAGGAAGGGCAAACCCTTGTCCACTATCCCTCCCTCCACAGATGATTCCCCTTTTGAGGAAGAGGAATTCTCTCCCTGTGCAGAACCTACACCAGAGGAGCTGGATTTTGATACAGCTGAGCTTTTGGGTGCAGGGGGGCCTGCCAGGGAAGAGCTGAGTGTGGCACAGCAGAATGTGGTAAACCCATAACTACAGTATGCAGAAAAGGCTAATGCAACAGAAACTCAAAATTACAGTGGCCTTGGCTTTAAGTGACTCAATCAATTAATGGCACGTAAGAAGGCTTGTTTCTCTCTTAAGTCTCTAACTACCATCCCACCCTTCGTTTCCAGGAAGTAGCAACTTCAGAATCAGCATTAACCGCTAAGGGACAGTTGCTTTTTTAAAAGGTGGGACTGGGGGTGGCAAGGAGGAGGCCAGTAGGATTGCATTCAGAAGTGAGCCCTGATTCTCTTGACCCATGGGGCCTCAGAGTAAGGGCCTAGGATATTGTCAAAGAGATGTCCTAGATGAGGTAGCACTGTGTGGGGGCTCATTTTGATGTTTGCAAATGGCCAGAGACAGCATCCTCAGGGAGATACCCCAAGGGGGGCATCCATTAGTGCAACAGGTAGTGCTGCTATGTGTGTAAGTGTCCACCGCTGCTCAGTTGTTGCTGTCTTACCACGAAAAGGTGGAGTGCAGCCATGTTTGAAACAGCCTTTCTGCAGGGTCACCCCCAAACCTTTTGACTTCCTCCTTCTTTTTTTCTGACCTCATTTTTGCTGGCTTTAGGACTGCCAATCAGTGCTAAAGTGCATATGCTTTCTCCCTAAAACATGGTGACATTTGCTCATACCCAATTGGCATATTTAATTTACCTGTAAGTCCCTAGCAAAGCGCACTACATGTGCCCAGGGCCTGTAAATTAAATCCTACTGTTGCATAGGCTCCCATTATTAGGAGACTACTGGATTTTGAGCTGCAGAATCACCAGCGGTATGGGAGACTGAGTCTGACCCACTATAGGTGACACCTGTCGCCCCAATCCAGGTTTTGCTCCGGCTAACCAGCAGTGCCTCATCTGTACCCAAGGGAAGGGATGATTGGCAGCCGAACGCATGACATAATAGATTTGTCAGGGAAATCGTGGTCACTCACTTACCTTAGTCTCACATACATAATGACAAACAGAGGCAGTATATGGTTCAATAAGGTTTTAATGAAGCGACTGCATCTTAGATAGCAAAGCATTTACTTTAATAAACAGGACGATACAGCATGACAAGATTAGAATTGTGACAAGGAGAGTGAAGCATAGGAATAACACTACCATATTGCGACTAGAGTCAATGGACTAATTCCTACCGAGGCTATAATGTAGCACAGCATGTTAAGCTCTAATTCTGCCCTTCAGGTTCCACTGGGAAGACATCATTTCCCATACCTGAGCAAATGCCTGAAGTCTGAATAAGCAGCTGTAGCAAGGCGTTTCAGCAATCAGCATACAGTTGTGATTCTCTGGCTGGAATCTCCCTCTAACGTGTAAGGGACAAGGAAGTGATTTTATACTAAAACAGCTGGTGTTCTGAGAAAAGTCCCTACGTAAGGATGTGTGTTTTTCTATGAAAGTCAGAGACAAAACCCGTACCACGTTCACCGGCAACCTATCTTACTGCAGCCTTGAAAGAAACACAGAGTGAACAAGAATGTCTTGTTTAAGAACATGGGGCTGGCCTAAGGAAAAACAGCTAGATAAAAATAAATAAAACAAGACCGCAAAAGTGGCTATTGTTAAAATAATAAATAAAATATATCTAGGTTAAAGTGCACAGTGGCAGGTCTAGTATGCTAAAATAACGTGCATGGAGCTGTAACTAAAATGGCTACACAACACTACTAGTGGCCCTGCAGCACTGGTTGTGCCACCCACATAAGTATCCCTTAACCATATCTCAGGCCTGCCACTGCAAGGCCTGTGTGTGCTGTTTCACTGCCACTTTGACTTGGCATTTAAAAGTAATTGCCAAGCCTTAAAACTCCCCTTTTTCTACATATATGTAAGCCCTAAGATAGGCCCTAGGTAGCCCATAGGGCAGGGTGCTATGTAGGTAAAAGGCAGGACATGAACATGTGTGTTCTATTTGTCCTGGTAGTGTAAAACTCCTAAATTCATTTTACACTGCTGTGAGGCCTGCGCCTTTCATAGGATAGCATTAGGGCTACCCTTATATACTGTTAGAGTGATAGATTCTGAAATGAAAGGAGTAACCAGGTCATACTTAGTATGGCCAGAATGGTAATAGAAAATTCTGCTTATTGGTGAAGTTGGAGTTAATATTACTATTCTAGAAATGCCACTTTTAGAAAGTGAGCATTTCTCTGCACCTAAATCCTTCTGTGCTTTCCAATCCACGTCCGGCTAGGTTATTTGACAGCTCTCTTGTGCATTTCACTCAGAAAACCCCAAACACAGGATGCTCAGTCACACCTGCACACATCTGCATACTGAATGGGTCTTCCTGGGTTGGAATGGTGGAGGGTCTGACACTTACATGTCAAAGGACAGTGGCCTGCCCTCACACAATGTACTGCCAAACCCCCTGCTGGGACCCTGGCAGACAAGATGGAATTGAAAGGGGACCTTGTGCACTTCTAAGCCACTCTTTGAAGTCCCCCCACTGCAAAGGCACATTTAGGTATTTAAATAGGACCTCTGACCCTACCAACTCAGACACTTCTGGACAAGATACCACTGGTGGAGAAACTCTGAACCGGATCCTGCAATCTGCCAAGGGAAGCTGCCTGGCTGCCCAAAGGACTCACCTGACTGCTTTGCTGAAAAGGACTGCTGCCTTGCTGTTGCCCTGATGCCTTGCTGCCCTCTGGATCTGCTAGGAAGTGCTCTCCAAGGGCTTGGATTGAGCTTGGCTCCTATTTTCTGAAGTCTCAAGGCCATAAAGACTTCATCTCTGCAAGGAACTCCTTGTGCGGCGACATTTTGACGCACAGCCTGCCATAAAGCCTGCATCGCAGTGAGAAAATCACTGCACGCCGTACCAGAACAATGCAGCCTGCTCCCCAAGTGGAGATTGACGCAGCACCAGCGTTGCTACCGGAACTTCGACGCACGGCCCACTGGATCGATGCACAGCCAACCCGGAACGACACAGCCCGTCTTCCTGAGAGAAGAATCAAAGGAGCGCCTGCCGTGCGACAGAAATTTCTCTGCATTGCCCACCGGATCGACGCAGCTCCTGTGACTTCATCCTGCATCCCCAAGATTTCTCTGCATCGTCCCCGGGGCATCCAAATACCCCACAACCCTAAGAGGATCCAAATCCGCACACCTGAAACCGACACAAGGCCCTGGCTGCCTGAAAAATATCAACGCATTGTCTGTGTGCGCCTGGAGAAACTGACGCACACCTCTCAGTTTTCCTCCTCTGCGGTCCCTTGTGGATAATTTAGACACAGACCGGGTACTTTGCGCTTGCAAGAGACACCTATTGCTTTTAAGAACTTGAGACTCTTTATCATTATCTAAAGTGATATTTCAATGTGTACTTATCAAATCTTGATCGTATTTACCTTATTTTATCCAGATAAATATTCTATATTTTTCTAAACCTGTGTGGTGTATTTTTGTGGTGTTTATACTGTGTTATTGCATGATTTATTGCACATATACTTTACATATTGCCTTCTAAGTTAAGAGTGACTTCTCAGTGCCAAGCTACCAGAGGGTGGGCACAGGATAATTTGGATTGTGTGTGACTTACCCTGACTTGAGTGAGGGTCCTTGCTTTGACAGGGGGTAACCTGACTAATAACCAAAGATCCCATTTCTAACAGGCCCCATTTACCTTGTTAGCATTAGAACCCAACTCACCCTTGATATGTTTTAATCCAAAGGGGAGCTGGTGCAGCAGGTACAGTGGCACCAGGGCCCGGTCGTAGGAGGAACCAACTAAACCATAATTATGACTGTTTTACATGCTTGCATTGAGTCCCACTGCACAATTCCACTGTTAATTTGGGCCTTGGGAGCAACGGCGCATGAGAGGGGAAAATTACAACAGGGGAGACACCTTTTTGTGACCTCAGAGAGGTGACGAAGAGCAGGTTCTGGCAAGATGGGAGTCCATGTTTTTAACAAAGGGCAGAGGAGCCTGCCCTCTTTGCAAGGAAGTAGCTATCATTAGTGAAGCAGGTGCAGCTGCACTGGGGCCCTGAGGCCTGAGGGGCCTAATGCATCACAACTCCAACTCTCTCAGTTTAAAAAGGGGCTTGGGCATTTATTTTCCTTTTTCAGAATTAGGAGAGAGGGACACCGCTGCATAAAAAAGGGAGACAACATGGGGGAGGTTTTTCTTCTCAGAGGGACAGAGGGCCTGTTTCATGCCTGGAGTGATGGTTAGGCATTGTGGGTAAGGGGTGAAAGAGGCGTGGGAGATAGCCTGCTACTAAGGGCATCAGTTATCATTAGTCCAGCAGGTGTAGTTGAATTGGGGCCCATGAGCGTGAGGGGCTCACAAACCCCAATTACAGGGAGCAGTATTTTTGGGTCAATAACTGTTTTTGTTTGATAAATTTGCTGTTTTATAAGTCTCCTACTTTATGAGCTACAGAACAAGTACTCCTGAAATGATCTTATAAACCCTGCCACCTGCGCTCAGCCCTGTCACAACTGCTCACCCAATCCTGGCTATAAACTTTTGGAGGGGTAGTCCAACTTCAAAACAAAGTGCTTAGGGAGGGCTCAGAACAAAAATGTTTGAAGACCTCTGTGCTAGAAGGTGGGGCGGCTGCTGTAAGTCCCTCATTGTATCAGGACAAGGAATGGAGTATTTTTTTTATGTTAGCTGGGGCAGGGAGGTGTTTGTTTTAGTTTTTCTCACTGTCCTTTGTTCAGGGGCTTTGGTGGTTTTAGTTGCCCCCTTTGGGATTCCTCATTATGCCCAAGGAGAAGGTGTTTTTTGTCTTGTACTCACACCTTGCTCGCAGGTACCTTTGCAGTACAAAAACATATGCTTTAGACTAATTTTAACACTCTTCCCAATGTAAGTGTGCTGAATAGTCATTTTAGTACGAAACCAGGTCTGCCAATTTTAATAGATATGGTTTGCATCAAAACCATATGTGGTAATGGGGGTACACCCAAGTACAATCGATAGGACATCCTAATACCCTCTTGGCACAAAGTAATGCAAAGCACTATTTGTGTTACTTCTAAGTCTACTTTTGAGGGCAGAAAAAGGTTTTGCACTTAAAATTTAGGGGCAAATTTACGAGCTGGTGTGCTTACTGTTTGCACCACGCATCATGGTACATGCACAACACAAACCTTAAATGCGACTTTTGAAGCTACGCAAGGCAACTTTGCATGGCCCTGAGTAGCTCCATTAATCTTGAGCAAAGCAATGCAGAGCAAATCACTGCATTGCCTTTCTCTGCCCTAGACGGTGTTCCATGGGCGTTGCATGGGTATTCCCACACAAATCTCATGGATTTTGACACATTCCAAGATTTACCTGAATTGGAAAACCTATGGGAATGCGCCAAAATGCTGTGCCTTCCCAGCATTCTGCAATACACTTAGAAAGAGAAAAACACCTCAGGGAATTGTTTTGGTGCAGGAATGTTGCCCTTCCTGCAAAAAAACAAGCTTGCATGAAACAGAGACACCCTTGCACCATGATGCAAGACTCTGGGCTACCTTTAGGGCACCAGCACAGGGAATAAGGCAGGAATGTGCTGCATTGACTTAAATATAGCAAACTCCTGCCCCTTCCTTTTCATGCAGTACAGTGCAGCGAGGTGACTGCCTAAAAAACTCATAAATATGTCTCTAAATACTTTACCAAGAATCTGCAACGGATTGTGTCACTTTCAGTGACTTTGCACCAATGCAAAGTCTTGATACATCTTTACCTTCATTCCTGAACTACACTCTGCCCTTTCTCTGAGACTAATGCATGCTTCTATTTTACCTACCCTTTTGGGACTTTTCATATAGTTTCACTAGTTGACCTACTCCAGAAGATGTTTTTGAAACATGGTGGCCAGACATTGTGAAATGTTTCAGAAGCAGAATAAAACAAAGCCAATGGCAAAAACAAAACATTGAATATAGTTTAAGAAACTTTTGATTAAGAGCTGGCCTCCTGCTAAAGGAATTTGAGGATATCTACATTCATATGGCTATGGGCACATAAGCAGAGTGCTAAATGGGATTTAAAAATAAGAAACGACAATCATGCACTCCTGTAAGGAATAGGATCTGCCATAAGCCGAAGTGGTCATCAGAGCCACATGGTCCTCAAGAAATTGTTAAGAATGAAAAAAATATGGCAAGGCATAGACGGGGAAGATGATAAATAGGTCAAATGTTTTTATGTATTGTTGCCAAGTGATATCATTTCAATCAAGTTCTATCTTAATAGTTACAGCATAGTGGATGCAACACAGAAGACACAAATTTGTATTTTGTGCTGGTGGAGTGACTGAAATGCTAACTCGTAGGTGTGAAATCGGCTTATAAAACTAAGCCTTCCTGACCCACCACTTTGAGAGGAAGACTGTGGGCTTACAGAGTCAAACCCCACCCTGGAACAGGAATAAGTATGTCCACCTTGCCTCGAAGCCAAGTGCCCCTGGTGATTAAGGAAGGAAAGAACTGTTAAGCAGAGAAAACAATCTGATTTGAAGAGAAAATCAAGGGTGGCATGACTGGATCACCAAGGTAGATGACATGACACAACGAAGGTCTGAATCCTCGTGACCCTAAACAAGTTGAGATTGTACTCGATGTAAAGCCCACAAAAAGTGAAAGGCAGATGAAATAAAAGAGTTGCTCAACAAGAAGTCAAAAAAAGAGAGAAGCCTAATCACAACCATGAGGAAGATCAAGGTCTGGAGAAAGAGTGGGCCATGTTGACACCAGGACCCATGTGCACTGAATGAATGAATGATGATCACTAGATCACACGGCTACTCCAAAGAGTGTCCCGGCTATGTCCAAAAGCTCAGCTATCCATTCCCCTCACCTCAATTTACAATAGTAAATAATCTTGCTTTAAGAGGTTTCCAAATTAAATTCTCATTTTTGTGCAGCACAAATTCAGGAGTGAATTCCATGCCTTACCACCAGTACAGACAGGGATCAGCCGACACACCTGGGTTCACCTGATCCTCGAAATGTATGACAACAAGGCATCAGATAATCCAAGTGTTTTAATAGACCTGTGGAGAAGACGCTGTCTAAAAGATAGACGGGCCTAGACCTATAAAATGCCTGTTGAACCAGAAGAAGGGCAGTAAATAGGTTTTTTTTTTATTACTGATAGCCAATGAAGCATTTGAAGATGATGTGAGACAAAGGAGTCTTAGAGGATCTTCAAATTAAGCCCTGCAGCAGCATTTTGAACATTCTGAAGCGAGCTTATCTACCTGTCGAAAGTCCAAAATAAAGATTGTTAATGCGGTCCCGCTTAGATGTAATCAAAGCCTGGACCATCATTGTGTGTGTTGCCATCAAGAGTATGTTAGGGAATGACAGTATTATGACAAATCATCAAGTCCAAAGAGGAGGGGTGGTGGAAGCTTGTCGGCAGGGGTTGCACTGGTCTTGAGGAGGAGAGTCTTAATTGCTGGATCTTCCTGGGCTCAGAAAGTCCACTATACAAGCAATATGTAGGTCCTTCAGTGCGAAAAAACAGCAGGCCAAATTCAGTTCTTCCTGCCTAGCGCATCACAACTCTCCTCTTCTATGCCATCTTTCGTTTGTGCACAGACACCTCCTGTAACTCACCTCAACATTCAGTGGTCTACTATTTCAAGGTTATCCAAGACAGCTCCTTCAAGGAGTGAGTGCAACTTTCAGGTTCCTGCTCGTAATCCTGTCAAATGCTACTTGGGAGTCAGTAACGCTCTGAGGATAACTGTCCCTACACTATGAAGGGCTCCTCTGTCTCCTATCTTCCATGAGCCCAGAATAATACTGGGATATTAAATGGATTTGTGGATTGCCTAAGTCACAAAAAAACACATGCTCCACTCTCCTACTGCTACACATACATATGGTAAACATACGTGCAACTATCCTATATGGATAGAGGAAAGGACAGGAGCCTGGAAGACATTCACAAAAATTAGAGCCTGGTAGAACCTCTCTGTGCTCCGGCAGAAGCTAAAAGGCCAGGTGCTGTTGGTAGAATGAGTTGCTGCTGTGAAAATGACAGCAGACATGTCAGTAAGAGTGAGATGCACAGGGTGTGCCCCTCCAGGTACACAGAAAGGGGTGTAGAAGGCCAGTAAGAGATGGGGGGGTATGAGCTTCAGATGTTGCAACAACAGGCTGGTATAAAGGCCCTCATTACGACTTTCGCCGTCTTTTACAAAGACTGCCGAAGCTGTGGGCGCCAGAAGACAACCAGTGCTGGCGGTCCTCCGACTGCCATATTACGAGTACTGGAGGATTCCCGCCACAATTTGGGTAGAAATCCTTCAGCAGTCATGCTGGTGGTCAGCGGCGCAGAGGCAGTTCCAGCTCCCCAGATTCCAGGCTATCACAAAAAGCCTCATCCCATTATATTCATATTGTTTGTTCTCCTTTCTGCCTTTCTAACTCGCATGTCTGTCTGTCTTATACTCTTACTGAACTCCTTTAAATTACCTATATCTTATTTCAAAGATCACAACCTCTCCTTCTCTGGAACTGCAGTCTAACAATAGTTCAACACTTCTAACCTGTTTAGTTACTCCTCCAACCGTTTTTTGAACTCTCACACCCCCCCACAAATGACCACACTTAAATCCTATCAATTTAATTTACCACATGGGAATTAGAATAAATGCATGGAATGGTTTCCTTAGGAGCACAAGACTATTTGACTAATTCGAATAATCAACCATAGGCAATAGACCCAGAATTACCCACTAACATTGGGATCTGGAGCAGAGTGCTTCAGCGCCTCATTAATACAAATATAGTACAATACGAAGCAGGGATTCTTTCCTGTCCCAAATAGACTGTCCAAAGTGTGATGGAAAGATGTGAAGCATAGGACATGAAATTCAGGTGCCCTTTTTGCAATGGGAGATATGCATATCTGTCAAATTGCCTTAGGAATAGGGCTGTATATTTTTAATATGTCATTCTCTTCATAGACCAATATACAAACACCACAAAACAAAACATCCATTGGTGATATATAAAGAGAAATAAGGTTAGTTAGCATGTTTTTTGTGTTGGTGTTTATTAAACCTAGGGGGAGATTTATGAAAAGTGTGGCTGCACTGAGTGCAGCGCCACTTTCCCGGCACCCCTTAGCGCCCTCTACTGCCACCATGTATACTCCATTTTTAAAATACGGCGCACCACGGCGCAGGGTAGGGGGCAATAGCATAATTTCATGTAACGCTATTGATGTACTCTGCAGGAGTAGCTCCGAAATGTTGGCGCTACTCCTGCAGAGTACATAGGGGCCACTTCTAAATAATGGAAGCCCCCTTTTTTAGCGCCTGTTCTGAGCAGGCATTAAAAATTGCTGGAAAAATAGCACAAGGAAATCTCATAGATTTCCTTGTGCCATTTTTTCGCCCCCCCTAATGGGGGAACGTCCCCCCCAAGCATGCATTATGCCTGGCGTATAATGTGGCGCAAGGGTTTACAAAGTGGCACAATGTAAGCATTGCACCACTTTGTAAATATAGCTTGTGGGAAATGCCACATTAACGCCAAATTTGCAGTGAAATAAATGCTGCAAATGTGGTGCAAGACTCATAAATATGCCCCCTAGTGTTTCTACATAGTCCTTCACAGCTGCACGTTGGGAGCACTATGTGAAGCACCTGTCTGTGGAAGGAGGATAACTTAGCCTGTACCTTTGAAACAGTTTCTGGACTTCATCCTTCAGCTAATGATGAGGACATTCAATCGAAGATTTAATGTAGCATGCATCAGACTTCCCTTCTGCCACTTATCTTACAGTCCTCCTCCTAGACCTCACAGTTTCTAGCAGAAACCATTGGAGATTTGCAAGCGCACACCCCCTTCTCACTACCATATCTTTAGCTCCCACTGTCTGCTTGAGCCTACAAACGTTCTCCTACTCCCCTTTAGAGCTCATTCCCTCTGCTAGGAATCAATGCACTTTCTGTCACCTATCCTTAAAAAACACCACTTATGGTAGAACTCTGCACACCTTCTGCAATCCCCCTGTAGAGTTTCTATCGTCTGCTACCGTTCATCCCTTCCTGCTCCCCATCTGTGGATCTAATGCTCTCTAGTGCAGCTCACCCTACCCTGATACAAGTCTGTAGAGTACACGCCCTCTGTTAGAGCTCATCTCTCTGTAAAGAATCTGTATATCTTACATCTTCTGTTAGAGCTCGCTTCCTCCTGTAATCGTCTGTAGATCTTACATCTTCTGTTAGGATGGCTGCAAGCTCAATATAGGTCTATGGTTAATCCTTAACCCTCTTCATTCACCAATCAAACGATAGAGCTAGTCAAAAACTAATTTTCTTTACTGTCATCTCACATGTATATTCTTATCTTCGTACCAAATGCTAGATACTGAATAGGGCATGAAAGGTGAACTCCAGTAAATTAGAACCAGATAGAATACTGCCTCGGGAATGTTTACTCCATGGTTTTGATTTACATATTGCGTTCTGCAAGCTTTACATGAAATTAATAAAAATAGGCCCAGATTTAAGAGGAACTAGTGCCTCCTTGATCCACATTAGCGTATTTTTTTTTTTTCACACTTATGTGGCCCAATGAGGCCAAAATTGCAGTGGCAGATTTTCACAATGGCACAATGCATGCATTGCACCACTTTGTAACCCCTTGTGCCACATAATGCCTGCACCAGGCATAATATATGCACAGTGGACATTCTCCTGTTAGGGGGCCGAAAAATCTAAAATATTTATTTGCACCATTTCTTTCTGCATTTTTTACGCCTGCTCAGATCACTTCGTTAAAAGGGGGCACATTATTGGTTACAATGAGCCCCTATGTACTAACCCTGAACATTACATCAATAGAGTCAAAAATGTTGACGCTATTGCCCCCTACCTTGCACCATGGTATTTTTAAATATGGTGCACACATGGTGGTGGTAGGGGGCACTAAAGGGTGCAAGAAAAGTGGCACTGTACTGGGTGCAGAACAACTTTTCTTATATCTGCCCTATAGTTTCACAATGAAATAGACAAACAGCTGGCTTAGAGGACACTGGGAAGTGAAAGTCTAGTGAACGCCTATGTCTCAGGTAGGCATGGCCAGACTGGCCATTTGGGAAAATCCCCCAGGAGGCTGGGGCCCAGGAGGCTGGTGTTGACACATGTCCGCTGTTTTCTGCCTCCAGGAGCGGTGGTGCATGTGATCGCAGCTGCAACTTGAAAGAGTTGCTCTCATTAGCACGTCTGCACATGGGGGCTGAGTTTATCATTTTTGCAAAGGCTCTTTTAAGTTTCCCAATCTGGCTGGAATCAAGACCTCTGGGGTGATTGTGTAAGTCTAGGAGATTCTTGAAGCATATATAGACTGACTAGTGATATGTATGATGCTGAGAAAACTGTATGGAGACAAAGCAACGCAAGCACAGAGAGACAGTGGAGCAGGACCATGAAGGCACAGAATAAGGATATCAGGGAAGAGATGAGGCGCTGGCAAAGGGAGAAATGCTGGGTAAAGTATGAAAGGCCAAGTGTAGTCTTAAATGATAATAATTACCTGTTTTCCAGGGGTCATCACAAAGTAACTGGCTATCAGCTGTCCAGAGCAGCCCTATGCACAGGGAAAGAAGTGCCAAGGAAATACAGTTACCACTGACTCTCTTCATTTTGGTATCCAGACCTGTATAGGAATACCAGTGACTGTGCGGCTCAGATTTATAGGCAAACACATTCTTCGTTAACTGGAAGGAGGCTGCAGGTATGTACCAGGACCCTTGCCAGCACATTTCTCAACAGAGTCATTCCATGACTAGGCACACTGGAACATTCAACAAGGAAAGCTCAGTAGAAGTTTTGTGAGAGAATTCAAAGCCGCCTCATAATTATTTACTTCTCCAGCTAAGAGCCATATGCCAAGGGTGTGGTTGGAAGATTAAATAAGGGTAAAGGTATCGGGCTGCATTGCTTAACAAGGAGAGAGCAGGAGAGCACCATATTTACAGAGATATGACATTCTCCTTCCCACTTAGCACAGGTGCAGAATTTTGCTGCCGAGCACTGTAGTGCAATGGTCTGCAAAGGTGTGTGCCTGAGTCAGCATAAGTTTTGTACTACAAGGCTACTCTTCCAATACAAAATACTGTGCCAAGCTTTAAACTTTTCCCTACATTGTATACATGCTGTACAGTGCAGCACACATGCAAAGTTGAAAAAGAAAGGAGAAATGAAAACATTTCTCCTTTTAACGGCTTCTTTTTATCAGTGCTACTGTTTGGCGTAAAACCATTTCCACTAATGTAAGTGGATAGGATTATGCGTCAAAACACATGGGCGGTTGCATGGGAACGACCCTGTAGCACCCGTGTAACGCCCTCTTAAGGCAGCATGTTACGTTTTCTTACAAACCACCGCAAATACCAATTTGCACTGGTTTGTCAATCCTTTAAAAGGTTTTGCATTGGGTTTGCATTCGGTCTTTGTAAATCTTAGAAGGATTGGTGCAAAGAGTGCTGGGCAAAGAGAGAGAGCCGGGAGTACCACCAACTCAAACTTGTAACAAAAAAAAATACAAACAGGCTGAGATATTGACAAGGGAGTGACAACCCAGGCTATGTAGAAGCCCTTCATACCTTAGCTACTCTCCAACAGGAAATATCAAAACAGAAACCTGATTTCTGTATGTAGGTATTCACATACATACTTCTTTCTCTTTCTTTCTTTTTTATTTATTTACATTTTTAATTTTTAATCGGTCAACACTCCAGGCTCAGCGGTCAGCTTTAACCAAATAAAAGTGGAAGAAAAATAAAACATTTGTATTTGTAAAAGTAAAATAAAAATAATGTGGGGAAGTTCTTTTAAAGTGAAGTGAGCTTTTGCCATGGTTGGGTGTTGCAAGTGACAGGGGATATGCAGTAAGCTGAGGACAAAAGATTTGGTGGGATGCTCTTGTACATTCTCGTTGACATGTGATGAGTTTATGTGGAGTTGTGATGTTTTACTTGTGGTCAAGAAGTGGGAATGGAAGGAAAATATTATAAATGCATTGTCCTGAATGTAGTGGATTGGTTGACAGACGCAGAAGGGTTGAACGTTTGCTATGTTGGTAAATGCTAAATGAGTGCATTGATAATTGGAAATCTGTTGTTAGCAAATCCCCTTTGTCAAGTCAAACATTATCAGAATTTAATTGCCAGTGTCTTGTAAATGTTCATGTAAGTTATGGAAATCTGACAAGAATGTACCACTGTGTTTTTGGGGAATGCTAAGGTACTATCATAACCACAGAAAAGTTTAATACCACTGCTAATGATCCAAAGTAGTAACAAGGTTTTCCTGGGATTTCTGTGCATTTTAACTGGGAGATTTACATAATTGTTGCATCCCCTCCTTTTCAGTGTTGTCCGTTACAACATAAAGTGAGGTAGCTGGGTGGTAATGTGACGTGTACAATCACTTCAGTGTTGATTCAAAATCATGTCTCTGTCACAGCTGAAATGTGTTTTCTATTGAGCTGAATGAGGTCTGAGATGAGGAGTGAGTGTTTGTGCTGATCCTGCATCTATAAAGGTGCAGTTGTAGAAGTTTACATCTCTGGGAGAGGTTGGGTTGTATCTGAAGGCTCTTGGGGTGCATGATGGTGAAAAAAGGGGCAATTATGGCCTGATGTTTGGAAATAAAGATGAAGAGCTATGCCAGGAGACCAGACTATAGTATTATGGAGGTGGCGCGGGGGAGTGAGGAAGGACCGGCTCATGAAGAGGAAGCTGAGGAGAGGTTTGACTTATGACTGAGAGTGAAGGTAAAATGAGACATAGAAAGTAATGGGAAGTCTTCAGGGAGACAGGAGATCAACTAGAAAGGGATATCTATTGATGCATGAGTGATGTACCAAACCAGGTATAAGTGTGGGTGCAGGTTGTAAGACTGGTGAAGGTAATGGATGGAAAAGCATTGTGAGTGGCCATATAGAATATATTTAGAGTTATGAGGGAGGGGGAATGAAGGCCAAGAAGCTAAACAATGCTAATAAATGAATGAATG
This sequence comes from Pleurodeles waltl, assembly GCF_031143425.1. Lineage (NCBI taxonomy): Eukaryota > Metazoa > Chordata > Amphibia > Caudata > Salamandridae > Pleurodeles > Pleurodeles waltl. The sequence continues at coordinate 47,514,492 of NC_090444.1, forward strand.
AATTGATACTGCTAGAGTGCTGCTGTTACCCTACACAGTGCATCCTGACACTGCTGTAACAAGAACCTCAGTAAAGAGATATTTTGCAGCACTTAGGATCTACCTCAGAGAAGAGATATTTTGCAGCATTGAAGAGCCACATTTTCAACAGAATGATTGTCAGTATTATTTAGCTAGGTGGAGAGAAAGTTTTCAGAGCTTTGGGCCTAAAAAGCAGAAAATATACCACCAGGACACTTGCATCTGATTCAAGGAAGTACACACAGTTTAACAGGGTTAGAACAGAGTGGTTGAGAAGGATGATAAAGTTAAATTTTCTGTCTGAAATATGGATTGTGGCAGTTTTGTAGTTGGCCTGATGAATAATGCACAAGACTTTAAAGGGAAAGCGTTAGCAAATTGGGAAATATTGAAGATCTTTCAATCTAGCAGCTACAGAAGAAAAAGGAGGGAGTTTAAGAATTAGCTAGACAGTTGAGTCCTGGTGGGAGTACTCTGTTCTCTCTCCTGATTCCTGGTTCTTACGGCCTTTCTCACCTCTTGCATTTTTCTCTCTCTTGTCTCTGAACTGTACTCCGTTCCCATTTCCTGTCTTGTGCCTCTTGGTTTTGCTTCTTTTTCCCTTTCCAAGTTCCAGTTCAGCCTTTTCTTCATTGGTGGTTCCTTAATTCCTTAGACCTGATTTATTCCTTGCACATAGTTGTCTCCCTGTACCTTGAGCTTTCTGCTGTTTCTACCCTAGGAGCCCAGAATGTAGCAGTTTGCAACTGACTTTGTTGCTAGATATCCTTTATTGTCTGTTGTGATGCTACTGTTTGTGTACCTGACATGCCCTTTGATTTATGTTCTTATTGTTACTTGAGTCACTGTTCCTTTCCTGGCTAGTTATTTGTGCCTGTTGCCTGTCTCTTGCATTTCCTGTGTCTTTGTCACTGACATTGCCTTGCTGGTCTCCTTGCATTGTGTTCTGTGTCCCAGTTTGGCTGCATATTCTTTTCCTGTCTATGTAGGGTGAGAGGTTTCCCAGTCTTGTTTTCAGTATTTCTAGTTTTGTGTGTTCCAAGCCTGTTCCTGAGCCTTGATTTCAGTCATGCTTTTTGCTGAGCCCAGCTTCTGTTTTGGTGTTCCTTGTTCTGTTCCCTGCTGTCCTGTCTTGTGTTTATATTCTATAATTTAGTTTCATTGTTACCAAGGGTGCCAGTGAGTTTCTGAGGCCGTATGCCTATGGGACAGAGATCCACCCCGTGCTCTTTCTCCACAGGTGCTGCAGGGTTTCTCCAGAACTCTTGTGAGATTAATCTACGTCTTGCTCTTTTGCAAGATCCTTTCAACTCGCAGAAAAATCACTAACAAAGTAGCGTACACAGCATCATTTATGATAGCCACCTGTTATCTCCTTTGTGCCCCTTAATTGTAGTACTTCTATTGTCTTATAATTTCGCCTCACAGAATTTATTTCCTGTTCACAACTTGTTCCTGCTTGCTCCAGTCCATAGCTTCTGCTTCTGTTCTCCATTCCTTCCCAGTTTCCAGGTACTTACTTGTATATGTTCTACCCCTTCTGTGGAGATCCATAGTCCCTGCAGTTAGCAAGCACCCTTTCAGTTACTTAGCCCTGTCCAGCACTTCAGTAGATAGCTGACAGCTGCAGTCACTTTAGCGGGGTAAGTTCAATGACGGTCTTCTAGGGAGCCCCATCAATTACTTTAAGGTAGGTGCTGCGAGCTTAGAGGTGCAAATTAGATAATACCAGCTTAGATGTTGGCAGATTTTGATTGTAGGAGCTTCTCTACTGGAGCTGGTTAATTGCATTATCCAGCAAGAGTGAGACTAAGCATTTAGTGGCTCCCTCTTAAGCAGCATTTTCTAATCATCGGTGAGGGCTGGTCACCGAAGCAGAGTTATGCAGTGATTCACTTGAGAGGCACCTGCTTTGAAGAATCAAGAGCATGGCATTTAAGTGCCATTCAGCAATAGTGCTGGGTCCTGGACTACGACTATGTTATCTTTACAGATTTGATCATGGTCAGACAGGGATAATGAATGTCTGAGCAGGCCATTTACATCAAGTCTGCCCATCTTCATAGAATTGTTAATTAAGTCCTTTGTTTTTCAGAAGATCTACAACAGATATGAGCTTTCTTAGGTAGATTTTTCTAGAATTCAGGAAACTTATAATGTAGGCACAGAGGCCCTAATTTGTCATTGGCCAAAGGTAATTGTTAGGCTCATCCTAAAATTCCACTAATTACTAGGGTATAGCAAAGATTCAGAGGGACATGGGAGAGGTGATTCTGGCTCTACCTTATTGGCCCCAGAGGCCATGGTTTCCTCTACTGAGGCTTATAGCAGTGTCCTGGAAATGTATTCTTCCTCAAATGTCCTATGCTCTTCAGCCTTCACTTCCCTTAGAGACTTACGATCACCAAAATCTATCATTTTGGAGGTCAAACTGTTGCTAAGTTTCAACTCAGGTTTTCTATTCCAGTTTCCCAGGCATCTTGGAGACATTCTTCTTATAGTGTATAAACAATACTGGAAAGCTTTTGTTAGTTGTTAAACCAAAAAGATCTATCCTGGCTTCCAGGTAGATGTTCCCCTGAGAAAATGTTTCAGTTTTTGAAAGAAGTGTTTGATAAGGAGTTATCTTTATCAACCTTAAAATTGGCAGCTATTTAAAAACATAGGTTTCCATGAAATGATCTCTCTGAAATTAAGTCTCTAATATAACAGTTATTTAAGAGTTTTAAATTATATATACCAAGGTTAACAAATGTGCTTCCTCTCTGGGATCTGCCATTGCTACTGTAAATTTCACAGGTACCTCCTTTTCAAATATTAGACAAGAAGGTGTCAGTGAAGTTTGGAGTCAAATACGTTTTTGACCCTTAAAGTTTGCTTCGTCTTTGCCATTACGGCAGCAGATAGAATTGGTGTGTTGTGTTCATTTTTAACAATCCTCATTACTCAAGACTTTTTCAGTAGAGGGGTGTGCTGACACTGGGTCCTAGATTTATTACAATAATTAACTAATCTTTCTATAAAGAACTAATGATAGTTTTCTCTACTAAGGGGGTCATTCTGACCCTGGCGGTAATTACCGCCATGGCAGAGGTCGGCGGTAGCACCGCCAACAGGCTGGCGGTGCACCGCTGGGCATTCTGACCGCGGTGGTTCAGCCACGGCCAGAAACGGAAAGTCGGCGGTGTACCGCCGACTTCCCGCTGCCCTTGAGAATCCTCCATGGCGGCGGAGCGCGCTCCGCCGCCATGGGGATTCTGACACCCCCTACCGCCATCCGGTTCCTGGCGGTTCTCCCGCCAGGAACAGGATGGCGGTAGGGGGTGCCGCGGGGCCCCTGGGGGCCCCTGCAGTGCCCATGCCAATGGCATGGGCACTGCAGGGGCCCCCGTAAGAGGGCCCCACGAAGAATTTCAGTGTCTGCTTTGCAGGCACTGAAATTCGCGATGGGTGCAACTGCACCCGTCGCACCTTCCCACTCCGCCGGCTCCATTCTGAGCCAGCGTCCTCGTGGGAAGGGTGTTTCCCGCTGGGCTGGCGGGCGGACTTTCGGCGGTCGCCCGCCGGCCCAGTGGGAAAGCCAGAATGACCGCCGCGGTCTTTTGACCGCGGAGCGGTCTTTCGGCGGGAACCGCTTGGTGGGCGGCGACCGCCGTCCGCCGCGGTCAGAATGACCCCCTAAGTGTCTAAACCCTATTGCTTCACATTAGACTAAGCACAGAGACAGACCTAGCTGGAAAGGCAGTGGGACACTTGACGGAGAGCACATTGAGGAGAGGGATAACAAATAGCAGTTAACACAGGTTGAAGAGAGTGAAATGGAATGTCAGAAATTGGGGTATTGGTTGACAAGGATTGGGCCCTGCTCAAGCAACAACTGCAGTCCTTACCAGGGTGAACCACAAAAAGTCACTAAATTAAGCTGTGTGTAATCCTCCAGTAGCTTGGCACAAAAAGCAGTTGGGCTTAACATAGAGGCAATATGTAGAGTGCTTATGCAGCACATAAACAGCAATAAAGTGAAAGTGAAGTGAAAAACAAAATCCCAAGCCAATTTAGAAACATAGAGTCTATTTTAATAAATATAATGACACCAAAGGTAATGAAATATAATCATTAAAATCAAAGTTTATGAATTTTTAAAGTTTTAGTGAAAAATAGTGCCTAAAAGAACAAAGCGCTAACTGTGGGCATTGGTTGCGTAAGACCAAGTCAAAGTAAAAAATTAAGGCAGACTGAGATGGAGTGCTGGCCTGAATGGGTGGATTGGGCCCAGCCACAGCTTACCTTCGGAATTTAAGGAAAAGTTCTAGAGAAGGCAGTGTTTCAGCAAGTACCCAGCTGTGTCAGAGGATGAGTTGCTGCCGACGAGGAGATGCTGGTCAAGGTCTTGGTAAAGCTGTTGACGGGGGTGGAGGGAGAAGCTCTGGAAGGGTGAAACTAGGTTCTCAGGCAGAGGAGGCTACTGTTGTCGATGGGATACCAGTTGTCTGCAAGTTCGAGACGATTTCTCCTTTTGGACTGAGAAGTTTTTCTGGGGGTCAGATTCTTTCAGTGGAAGAAAGCGAGACACCTTTGTCGAGAGGTCCCAATTTAAAGGAACTGCCGCTGCTGAGAAAAATGTAGTGGGAGGAGTGACAAAGTCAATCCCACCATCAGTGCACCGTCATTGGATTGGCTTGGAGGTAGGTCCCGATCTCCTCTGGGTTCTCAGAACATTTTTTGGTAAAACGTTTTTTAGTCACAGGTTGTTTTTTTGGTAGAAAGAGGCCACTTTAGCACCACACCAATGGTCAAGGACCTGGGGGGGAGATTAACTCGAGCAGGGACCTTAAGCAACAGGCAGGAGGGATGCCAGGTATCTAGTGCTTGTTGAGTCCCTGCAGATCACACAGAAGGCCAGCCAGCTAGCACTAGGAGCCACTCTGCTGGTTCTGGGTTCATGTAGAAGGCCCAGTCTTCCTTCCTCAGGGCAGTCCATCCAGCAGCAGGTCAGTTCTTCTTGCAGCAGTGCAATCCTTCTTCCAAATCTTCCACAGGTTGAGGTTTGATTCGAAGAGTGGTTCAGATGGTCCAATACTTATCCCTGGTGCCCACCTTTGTGAGTGTGGTGGCCACCCTTCCCTAAACCCACATCTGGTTCTTGAAAGTTCTTCCCTCCCCTGTCAAGGCTCCAAACTGTCTGGGGTGAAAAAAGACTGGCGTTCGGTTTCTTTGTGTGCACTAGAGGTAAGACCTTTAATATGTATATGTGGCAGTGTACAGCTTTGTCCTCAGCCATTCTGGTAGGATGGTCCATCCTGACCACAACTAGTCCCCTTTGTGTCACTGTATGTGAGGAATACACAAATCTCAAAAGGAGCCATTTACAGTCATGTGACCCGGGACACTGCCAGAAAGCACAAATGGTTAGTACAAGAAAATGCCAACTTTGTAAAAGTGTAATTTTTCAGAATTGTGATTTAAAATCTGACCTAACCATTAAAGAGGATTTTAAATTATAATTGATTTAAGTCAAACACGCATATCTCTATCCGCTCACAATCCAACATTAGCACTTCCCAAATGTAATAAGGTAATGCAGTATGAGCCAATGGGCCTTACATTAGTAACAATTACTATAGTTTTTTTCACTTCCAGGACATGTAAAAGTTAAACCTACATGTACTACTTCTAACTGTCATGCATTCTGACCTATTAGCTTTTAAGGCCTGCCTTATAAGCGACGTATACAAATTTAAAAGATATGTTTAGGCCTGCTAAAAAGTCATTTTGCCAACTAGAAATGACAGTTTAAAACTGCACCACAGACTGCAATGGCAGGCCTGAGACATGTTTTAAAGTGCTACTTTTAGTGGGCAGTAAAATGAATACCGCAGACCCATTATTTACAGGCCCTGGGTACATGTCTTACCATATACTAGGGACTTACAGGTGCAATAAATGTGCAGGTGGTGCCCAATCTGGTCCTGTGTGAGAGCACAAGCACTGGTTAACCGTGGTAAAGGGCTCAGACTACTAAAGCCAACAAAAACAAACTCAACAAAACTGGAGGGGTGAAGGCAAAATGCTTGGGGGAATATGGGGGAATACCACACCAAGGAAGTCAGGTCTGACAGTGAATCTAGGATTGAAACAGAATGGAAGAGAGTGAGCCAATATGAAAAGACCAGAAAATGTTTTGTAAAAAGATGAGACCTAAAGTCTTTTTTAAACAATATGAGGTTAGCCTTTAATCTGAGCTCACTGGGGGCAGGAGAAAATCTTGTTCACTCTTTTCTTTTCCCTTGATTTAGGGATGATGAGTAGGAGATGGCTTCTAACTCTTGTAGATCTTTCACCACCTGCTGTGGAGTTTTTCTTTGATGTAAGACAGAAGGACGCCGTGGATGACGTTTTGGGTAATGCAGACGGTTTTGAAACAGATATGGGCTTCTGGAGCCAGCCAGCTGTAGTTGCTTAAGGACTGGGATAATGTGTACTGTCTTTTGTGATGAGCACAGATCAAATCTAAGGTGGCAGAACAAGCACACATACGGTCATTTAAATTTTCAAATCCAATGTCAGAGAGATAAATGCTCCTGCCAAGCAGCTGTGAGTGTAGGCTAAGCTAAATGGAACTAAACAAATATTTTTCTCCTCCAAAAATTGCATCTGAAAAGAGGGTTTAGGCAGAGTTAAGGTCTGCCACAACACCATTCAGACTCACACCTCATCCTCTGATAAAACATCACAAGTAATGCTTCTATTAGATGCAGTTTGGACAAGACTGTCCAAACCACTGTATGTCCCAACCACGCCAAGGATAAATCTGTACAGGGTAGGGTGGAGAAATTGACAGGGGGTTGCAGATGGAGAAATGATTATTGGTGATTTCATACAAGGGTTGAGTAGAGAATTAGATAAATAGTCAACAGTTAATTACTAGCCACCATGCCAAATGACATGCGGCAGGCACTATATGGTATGAGAATAATGGACACAGGACATGGGTTTCATTTAAAATGAAGGGATTTCACCTACTACTTCCATGGGCATCACATGTACTCCAGAACTCCAGAAATGACCTACTATATGTAACTGGCATACTTGCCATGCAAGCAAAGGGCACTATAATTGCAGCCATAGCAGCCTCAGAGTATGTACCAGTGATGCTAGTCATTGTGGTAGGAAACACAGCCCCCAGGGATAGAAAAGGCTAGGATGACACGTTCAGTAGGACACAGTGAACAGAGCAGTTTCACATTTAGCATATCTGTCTATGTTGTAGCAAAAGACATGACAGTTATAAAACAGGAAATACTATGGGAAACACAAGAGCCTGTAGTGAGGGGGAATCCCATAGCCTTTGCAGCAGTAAACCAAAGACAAAGGGCACTGACACAGACAAAGTCATACTTGCCCCATCTCCATCCACTACCTATACCGTAGCGTATTACAGAAATTAGAGCATGTGAAATCACTGCATTATTGAGAACACTTATGAAGTGAAATTACATTATTTGCCTGAACACACTGCATGTTACAGCGGGGAGTTATAGTTAATGTAGTGTGGTAAGCAAGGTGAAAAGAATATGTACAGAGGTATGTGAGTTGTGTGAATTTTAAGATGGTGCGCAAGTTGAAATGTGAGTTATAAGTATTACTTGTATTAGTGTGAAAGTAGATATAACTATATCTGTACAATTTATAATGTTTTTGTACTTTAAGTTGAGTTTGTATACTAAACATAAATTAAGTTTGCCTAACTATTACCTTTGGTATTGTTTGTGCATCTGAATATTTTTTATAAAGTTAATAACAAATGTGTAATATTGGTACAGTTTACTGTGTGGTCAATATAGTGGAGAATAGTGTTGTAAAATCTACTGTGAAACACTATATTTTTTTATACTGGACTAGAATAAAGTGGAATGAGGTCAATTGGAGTGATGTACACTAGAATGGCATATAACAGAGTGGCGTAGAGTGGAGTTGCATATACTGTAGTGGGGAATACTGAAGTCGGATATAGTAGAGTGTAGTATATTGCAGTGCCATAAAGTTTATTAGCGTATAGAGTTGTGGTAAAGTTGAGTGTGGTAAAGTGGAGCTATGTTCTGAAAATATTGTAGAGTGTATTTGTGTAGACTGTAGTGGTGCATAGTGCAGACATTTACAGTGGACTGTTGTATATTGTAAGGGCATATTATAATATCATATACTAAATCATACAGTCGGGAGGCGTACCATGGAACATGTGTAAAGTGCAATCGCCTGTATTGCAGTGCCATGCAGTTTTGCAGAGTTGAATAGTGTACACTACAGTTGGGTATTGTGTAATAGGGTAAAGTGCAATAGCATATACTGGAGTAACATAAATTGTAGTGCCATTGAGTGGCGTGGTGTACCACTTAGCAGTGTTTATTGTAAAAAACACTGAGTTTATTGGTGTTAAGTCTTGAGACATACATTGCAATGGCATCTAGTGGAGTAGTGTATATTAGATTGCGGTAGAGTTAAATAAGGTTAATTATATAAGCGTCAAGTCTAGTAACATACACTAAGGTGTTATTTACTAGAGAGGCGCAAAATGTAGTTTTTTAAAATATCATAGAGTGTATTGTGGTACACTACAGTGGTGTATACTGCATACAGTAAAGTTTAATGGAATACAGTAGTGATCAGTATAATAGTGTACAAAGCACAACAGTTTAGACTGTAGTAGCATACAGTGGAGGTGGATGGAGTACAGTGGAGTAACCTACAATGGCTTAGCATAGAATTTAACTGCGTATAGTGAAGTGTTGTAAAGTGGCCTGGAATACTGTGAATAGCATCGAGTGCAGTGGCATAACGGCAACTTTTATAGACTAGAGTGGCGTAAAGTGGACTGTGTAAAATAACTAAAAGGTTCCCTAAAATTATATGAAAACATCTCAATGGTATATCTTCAAAATATTAATTACAATATTTGAATGTTGATTTTGTGGGTGCATATACAAATGGTCTACATTTTTTAAACTTATAAGTTGTATAAAACATATTTATATATTGTACTTTAGTATACTGTATAAAACTGACAGTATATCACAATACATGAGGCTTGGAACTGGGGATGTGATAGGTTGATGGCTGTGTTTACTAAAGATAACAATCAGCCATATTTAGCGTTTTGCTAAAACTAGCAGTGGTATTTTGTTTATATTTAGCTGAATTCAATATTATGTTGCATAGATGTTTATTGTGTCTACTGGAGGTAAGTAATTTAGGCCCTTATTTAGAGTTTGGCGGATATCCTCTCTGCCGTCTTACAATCTTCATAGGTTATAAATGGATCATAACATGGCAAACAGGATATCCGTCACGTCTGTGACGTAATAACTCCCTCTGCCAAACTGTAAATCAGGCCCTTAATTATATGTTTTAAAGCTATTTTGCTCCTTTAAAACTGTGAGTTTTATTTTGTTTAGATTTTTCCACATTACATATTTTGATGTGCAGATTTTTACTGTCCGTAGTGCAACTAATGTAATTGTATTTTAAGTTTTAATGTATTTAAAGTTGGTGAAGGGTTATTTTTGTGAACTGTTGGGGTAATTAGCGTTAATAGCACAGTACATAGTTATCACAAGTCATTAGCTGATTTGGTAATCATTGCCTTTCCGAATGTTAAAGGCAGCCATGTTGCTTTTTGGTGCACTTTCCCCATGTTCTGGGTTATGCCTTCTGATGTAGGTAAGTCTAAGTTTTGGTATTTTAGATCTAACTATTACCACTTTAGAAAAGTGGTAATAGGTAGAGCAAAATAGTTTGAACTTTATATATATATATATATATATATATATATATACATATAAATATATTTAAAAACTACAGAGTAGCACAGGAGTAGTGCGTTACCCCATAAACATTTAGTGATGTTAGCATTTTTGTTTATAATTTCTTCTACATTTTTATATGACTTTACAGTCAAGTGCGTTTTTCTTTAAAGGAGTGCAGTAAGTTTTAATAATTCCTCCGCTACTCTATACACTTGTATGTGCATATTTAAATATCTAAACAATTGAAAAACCATGTTAGCACACTATAGTGATAAAATATAGGCCCAGATTTAAGAGGGCCTAACACCTCCTTGCTCCACATTAGTGTCATTTTTTGTAATGCTAAAGTGGCCCAACGAGGCCAAAATTGCCACGCCATATTTACAAAGTGGAGTGCATGCATTACGCTACTTTGTAACCCCTTGCGTCACATTATGCCTGCACCAGGCATAATGCATGCAAGGGGGTGTTCCCCCATTAGGGAGACTGCAAAAATGGCACAGTGTGATCCAAGAGACTTCGCTGCGTCATTTTTTCCAGCTACTTTTAAAGCCTGCACAGAGCAGGCGTCAAAAGGGGGCACACCATTGCTTTTAATGGCCCCTGTATACTGTGCAGGATTAGTGCCAAAATGTTGGTGCTAATCCTACACAGTACATCAATAGCGCCTAAATTTCGACTCTATAGCCCCACCCTGCGCTATGGTGCGCCATATATTAAATACCACACCCACACAAGGTGGCGGTAGGTGGATGCTTAGGCTTGCATTGGATGCAGCACCACTTTTCTTAAATCAGGCCCATAGTGTCTTACAGTGTATTTCCAATTAAAAAAAAGAAATTATTTTTTATTTGTACTGTTGCACCGCAGTACTCCTGTGTAGGTAGCTGGGTTCTGGTTGCAGTACACCCCCAATTTCGGCTGATTTTAAGATGCAACTTTGACTGAAGAGCACTGGGTTCCTGCTAACCAGGTCCCCAGTGCCAGTGTTTCTTCCCCAAAACAAAACACCTGGTCACTTGATCCCCAAGTGACTAGACCCTTCAGCCCTTCGTCAGTCCCTAGTAAATGGAACTCCTGGTACCTAGGGCATGGGTACTGAAGATGGCTCCTCAGAGCTAAAGCACAACTTGTGCCACTCTGAGGGACCCATCACTAACCTTATGCAGACTTGAGGCTGCGTGACAAGGTGCTTCCAAGATTGAAAACACAACATTGCAGTCCAATATATATGTACTTGTTTTGGACTCACTTCCGAGTTCAGACCGACCACAGGCCCCTCAGATGGTTAATGCAGATGAGGGGTGAGAATCCAAAACTTTTGAGGTGGTCCATTTCCCTACAGGGGATGGACTTTACGGTGGAACATCGTCCTGGTACAGAACACGCCAATGCTGATGGTCTGACCAGATTCTTCCACCTTAGTGATGAGAACTCCCATGAGTTTGGGTAGTTGCTCCCCACTTTTAGCTGGGGGGGACACGTGTTAGACTTTTCATCCTTGGCGTGGTCTTCCTTAACTTTTTGCCTCTGTTCCCCAGGTTGTTGATGTGTGCTGGACTCTGATTTTGCTGTTTTTGTTACTCTGGGCACTTTACCACTGCTAACGAGTGCTAAAGTGCAAGTGCTCCTGTTTAAAATGTGTACGTAATTGGTTCTCCATGATTGGCATATTTGTTTTACTGTTAAGTCCCTAGTAAAGTGCACTAGAGGTGCCCAGGGCCTGTAAATCAAATGTTACTAGTAGGCCTGCAGCACTGGTTGTGCCACCCACATAAGTAACTCTGTGATCATGTCTCAGACCTGCCACTGCAGTGTCTGTGTGGGTACCTTTACACTATAAATTCGACTTGGCAAGTGTACCCACTTGCCAGGCCTAAACCTTCCCTTTTCTTACATGTAAGGCACCCCTAAGGTAGGCCCTAGGTAGCCCCAAGGGCAGGGTGCAGTGTATGGATAAGGTAGGACATATACTGATGTGGTTTATATGTCCTGACAGTGAAATACTGCCAACTTAGTTTTTCACTGTTCCAAGGCCTGTCTCTCTCATAGGATAACATGGGGGCTACCTTTAAATATGATTAAAGTGTAGATTCCCCTAGAGAGTAGATGGACATGTGGAGTTTGGGGTCCCTGAACTCACAATTTAAAAATACATCTTTTAGTAAAGTTGATTTTAAGATTGTGCGTTTGAAAATGCCACTTTTAGAAAGTGAGCATTTTCTTGCTTAAACCATTCTGTGACTTTGCCGTGTTTGTGGATTCCCTGTCTGGGTCAGTTTGACAGTTGGGTTGTTTTTCACCTCACACTAGACAGTGACACAAAGGGAGCTGGGGTTTAACCTGCATTTCCTGATTAGCCATCTCTGCTAGGAGGGAGGGGTGGAGTGGTCACTCTCATCTGAAAGGACTGTGCCTGCCTCTGACAATGCAGACTCCAACCCCCTGGTGTGTGTCTGAGGCCTTGCCTGGGCAAGGCAGGATTTCACAAGTAGGTGTGAGTCCCCTTTGAAGAAAGGTGACTTCAAAGACTAAAATGGGTATAAGAAGGGCACCCAAATCTACAGACTTTAGAAACACTTCTGGAACCAAGAGGAACCTCTGTCTGGAGAAGAGCTGATAGCTGAGGAAGAAGTGCTGCCCTGCCTGTGACTGTGCTTTGTGGAGCTTTCTTGCAGTGCTGCTTCTGCCAGAGTAAGAGGGCAAAGACTGGACTTTGTGTGCCTTCCATCTTGTGAAGAAATCTTCAAGGGCTTGAGTTAGAGCTTGCCTCCTGTTGTTTGAAGTCTCAGAGACAACAAAGACTTCTCTCTGCCAGCACCTGGAGTCTCTGGAGAGACTCCTGCTCCGACAAGTGGTGCCCGATCCAGTCCCTGGGCCCTTGAAAGAAAAGCTGGTGGAATTTCAAGGAAATCGACTTCGGACGACTCCGGAACGACGCCTCTGCTGAATCCGATAACACCACCTGCACCCGACGCCATGACCCTCGCTGGAACGCGACGCTCTTCGCAGGCCCGACGCCACTGCATCCCCGCTGAAGTCCGCGAATCCGTGGAAGTCGCCGCACCACGTCGTGACCGACGCCGCTCGAAGTGCACGGATTCAATGTTTCGCACAGACGCCGCGATCCCCGACTTCGTGCAACGGCTTGTTTTCACTCTTCACCAAAGGTACTGTACTTGGGGGTCTACACGACTCCGTGTCCGGCGTCGCTGGTGTCGGCTTGTTGGGAACGACTCCGTCACGACACCGTGTTAACATCTCATCGAAGCATTTTTGTTTCTAAACGCTATTTTTGAGTCTAATCTTTAAAAATTCATAACTTGACTTGTGTATGTCGGATATTTGTCGTTTTGGTCTTGTTTTGTTTAGATAAATATTTCCTATTTATCTAAACTGGTGTTGTGTCATTTTGTAGTGTTTTCATTAAGTTACTGTGTGTGTTGGTACACATACTTTACACCTAGCGCTCTGAAGTTAAGCCTAGTGCTCTGCCAAGCTACCAAGGGGGTAAGCAGGGGTTAGCTGAGGGTGATTCTCTTTTACCCTGACTAGAGTGAGGGTCCTTGCTTGAACAGTGGGTAACCTGACTGTCAGCCAAAGACCCTGTTTCTAACAAGAAGTATCAAGTAGTATATATATGTACATCACCCCTCAAACAGGCCTTCCAGCCCTAAGGCAGGGTGCATTATATTACACGTGAGCAGATATGCCCCTGCTGTGTTTTTGTCAATTCTCAGACATAGTAACTGACCAGGGAAGCCATTTTAAATGGATGTGCTGGACAATGGTCACTATGCCTTTCCCAGCTACATGATGGCTTCTCTGAATATGAGGATGTGTGGTATCAAACGTCTCTTATTAATAAACCCTTGGTGATGCCAGTGATGGATATATTAATAACTGCACCAAGAGAGCACCTTAGAGCTCCCCTCTGAAATCCTACCAGCTACTAGGGTGTTGACTGACTGGTCCTGACCAGTTCAGTCACTATAGATGTGTTTCTGCCCCCCCCCCCCCCCAAGGTGAGAGCCAGTGCTCTTCAGGGCCACAGACAATCGCCTGCATTGGGTGGGGGTGTTATCACCACACAAAGGCAGGATGGACATTCCAGGGTGGGAAGCTTTAAAGGATTGGCTGCCTTTGTAGTGTGACCCAGGTCTCCCCAGATGGTGGAGATGACCGACTCTCCCTGTCGTGACACCACTTTTGGCAGCAGCACAGGCAGGAAAATTAGGCAGATTAGCAGGTGTATCCACTTCATGCCAGTCCCACCCCTAAGGTGGACGAGCTGAAGTGGACACCACTTTTCATGTTCCTCCATTGTGTTTGGAAGGAATTAGGCCACTAGGGTAAGGGTATGCCCACTTCCCAGCAGAAGTGGTCATAGAAATGGTGTAGTCACCCTAAAGATGGGAAGCCCATTGGCTACCGCCTGGCACTCTCTATAACACCCCTAAATTGAGTATTTAGGTGGACTCCTGAAGCCTAGAACTCAGATCCTGATGACCTAAGAAGCAAAGGACAAAGAACAGTTGCACCTGCAAAAGAGGACAAGAAGAAGCAGATGACCTGGTCCCAGACCCCGCGGGCCTGCCTGCTGATCTCGATGGCCTCTGCCTAGAAAGACGACTCGTCCTGCAGCTGAGCCTCTAAGAAACCCAGGAGGACTGCCTGACTTCCATAGTCCCATGAGCAGCGGATCTGCTTTGCAACAAAGTCTGAAGACAGGACTCTGCGACCTCCGGAAATGTCAAAGACCTGACACCTGAAGTGACCTCTGCACCCGATGTCCATGACCTAAGGTGAAGTCAACCAACGGTGCCAGTAAGGTTCCCTCGCCGACCAGAGTCTGAGTCTAATCAGATTTCACCCCTCTGGGACTCACCCAATATGCCTGTTGCCTCTGCATGCACTCCTATCTCCTGTGGCCTTGTGGTGGGAGAAAATCCAACACCTTTGTCAACCACTGCACCCATCACCACTGACCCCATCTGAGGTGGGTTACTGGTGCAAATGAGTTCCCCAGGCTCCTCCGAGCTTGAGTCCACCCTGAGTTGATGCCTGCAGCCTCAATACACAGAACCCCCTGACCCCAAGTAAAACAGATGAAGAAACCCGACGCCTAAGGACACCCCTGCATCCATCGCCCCTTGGAGAAAAGAACCAATAGTGTACCCATGTCCAGAGCGCCTCAAATCTACAACCTATCTGCTTGTTCTCCCCAACTGGCTTCCTATCGAGAACCTGAAGTCTGTTTGTCCTGAGGTCCAACTACCATTGAAAACCATTGGGCACCCGATGCCTTACTGCACCCAGGTAACGTCCCTGTAACCTTTGGTTTTTTAAGTGAATATCTATGTTTTTTATTCTATTTCCTAACTAGTTTTTTCAGTGAATTTCCATGTTTTTAATGTAAAGTAATTTTCATTACTATATGTTAATCCAACCACTGCTCCGCACAGCCTTTGGCTGTGCACGGTTACAGTTGGCCACAGGGCCTGGCCTGTGGCCAGGTCCCGAGACCAACCCCCTATAAGCACCCAACCTTGCAGCATGTACTGCCTTTGCCCGTGCGTACCAGAGGTTGCCCGCAAGATCTGGCCTGCAGCCAGACCCTGCTGCCAACACCCCTAACCACCTAACCCAGTGCTGTGCACGGCCCTTTGGCTGTGTGCACCAGAAGCTGGCCGCAGCCTCCCTGGTTGTGAGAATAGGTGTGAGAGGGTGTATCTGGGGCAGAGAGTGGCTGTGAGAGTGTCTGTCTGGGTGTGAGAGTGCGTACCTCAGTGTTTTTCTGTGTGTGTGTCAGTGCATGGGCAGGTCTGTGAGTGGGTGCATGAGGGTGTCAGTAGGTCTGTGAGAGGTGTGTGAGATTCTGAAAGGGTTTGTGAGAGGGTATATAACTGAGTGGGTGCGTGAGGGTCTTAGTAGGGCTGTGAGTGGGTACATGAGGGTCTGAGTAGGTCTGTGAATGGGTGCATGAGTGCCTGAGTGGGTCTGTGAGTGGGTGCATAAATGCCTGAGAGGGTGTGTGAGTGGGATAATGAGACTAAAAGAGAGACAGACAGAGAGAGCAAAAGAAGGTGAGAGGGTGTGAGATAGAGACTTTTTAAGGCTTTGATGTATGATTTACTTAGAATGAGATATGTCATCAAAATTTGAAAAAAATGTATTTGTCATTTAATAAAAGTAAGATCACCTTTCATATGAGCCTTACATTTTTTCACTTAAAAAATAAATAAATAAATAATGCAAACGAGTCCGGCTAGACTCGAACTCTGAACGATCAGTGTGAAGGTCTGTGGGGGGGTCCCAAAACACATTTTCCAATGCCATTTCCCATAGGGATTTTAGATATGACTACTGTCCGAACCGCTGGATGTAATTATACCAAATTTGGCAGAAAGCTAGCTCTTGCTCTAGAAAAGCCCTTTCTGTGGTTTAGGTATAAATCTATTCAGTAGTTGAGGAGGTATTAAAGGAAAAACAAAATTGTATATCTAAGTACGCAGATCCTCCGTGAATCGACCATGGTGAATTCACTGATTCAGGCACCACCAGCAATGCCCTGATTGGCTGGCCGCAACCTGACAGGGAGGTTTTGTCTGCCATTTTATGTATCAGGAAAGGGTCCTGGGGCCTGAAAAGTTGTGTGTGATTTTCATGAAGGGGTCAGGGTAGGAGGACCCTGACATCATGGGTGTGTTAGAGGGATGGCAAAAGTATGTATGACATGTGTTAGAGGGATGGCAAAAGTATGTATGATGGGCAAGAAATGACCTTAATTTTTTTTCCTTATGTGCAAGACCCACACCGGCCAGCACAAACCTGTGTAAATCTGCAATGGATTTGCTAACCCTGTCACTAATTTAAAAAAAAACACACACTCCCAGACCCACTCACAGACCTACAGAGTTACTCCCAA
Source organism: Pleurodeles waltl (assembly GCF_031143425.1). Lineage (NCBI taxonomy): Eukaryota > Metazoa > Chordata > Amphibia > Caudata > Salamandridae > Pleurodeles > Pleurodeles waltl. The sequence continues at coordinate 47,531,244 of NC_090444.1, forward strand.
ACCCACTAGGAGACACACACTCATGCACCCCATTAGAAGGATACTGGCACTCACTCACAGACACACAGACACTTACACACCCCTCAGACACTCAAACGCTTTCTCAAAGACCCACACAGACACTCCCATGCCCACCTACAGACCCACTCAGACACTTACACTCCCACTCACAGACCCACTCAGACAATTATATACCCACTCTAAGATCCACAGAGACCCTCCCATACTCACTCACAGACCCACTCAGACACTTACACACCCAATCAAAGATCCACACAGACACTCACACACCCACTCACAGACCCACACAAACACTCATATCATACACCCAGTCATAAACACTTACAGACCCACTCACAAACCCACAGACATCCCCACCCGCAGACCACTTAAACACTCACACAACCACTAACAAACCCACGCAACTACTCAGACACCCACTCACAGACCCACACAGACACTTACACACCCATGCACAGACCCACCCTAACACTAACACATCCACTAACAGACCCACACAGACACTAACACACACCTACTCATAGACACTTACTCACTCACAGACTCACTCACAGATCAACTCACAGACCCACTCAGACCCACTCACAGACTCACTCAGATACTCACACACCCACTCACAGACCCACTTATACACTCACTCAAAGACCCACTGAGACACTCACACACCAAGTCACAGACCCACTGAGACACTCACACACCTATTCATAGACAATCAAAAACCACTCACAGTCCCACTCAGACTCTTACATCCCCAATGACAGAGGCACTGACTGACCCACTCAGACACTTACGCACCGCTTATAGACAGTCAAACACCCACTCACAGACCCACTCAGGCTCTCTCACACACTCTGAGGGACTCTATCATAGACCTACTCACACTCAGGCACCCACTCACAGACCCATTCACAACCCCCCCTCAGCAATCACACACCCAGTCACAGACCCACTGAGGCACTCACACACCCCTGCATAGTCAAACAACCACTCACACACCCACTCAGTCCCTCACATGCCCACTGACAGACCAACTCACAGACCCACTCCGACACTCACACATCAATTCACAGACTCAGACATGCTCACAGATCCACTCACTGACCCACTCAGATCCCCTCACACCCCCTCACAGACTTACTCAGATGCTCACACACCCACTCACAGACCCACTTAGATACTTATACACCCACTCACTGACACACTGAGACATTCACACGCCGAGTCACAGACCCACTCAGACACCCACTCATAGACACTCAAACACCCAATCATTGACCCACTCAGACTCTCATAAGCCCAGACAGACCCACTCAAAGACCAATTCAGACACACACAATCACTCATAGACACTCATACACCTACTCACAGACCCACTCAGACTCTCACACATCCACTAAGAGACCCACTCACAGATCCACTCAGACACTCATACACCCATTCACAGACCCTTTGAGACACTCAGTCAACCACTGTCAGAGCCACTTACACAGTCACAGACCTACTCAGAATGTCAGAGACCCATATCAGCACTGAAACACCCATGTATAAAGTTATAATACTAGGCAAACATCACCAAACACATTCTTAATTGTTGATGTTGTGTTTTGGATGAGTGCTTTTGGTTTGTGAATCTGCAATGGATTGCAGATCTGAATGAGATTTTAAAAAAGGGGGATGAAAATTAAACAAACTTGCTCCATGGAAAGATGATTGGCTCTGAAAAGAGTCCTTGTGTTTATGATGTGGAAATGATAACTACACATAAAACAGAATTAAGTCTTTCAAGTTATTCAGGGACACCCTGTTGTCCTTGTCTATGAAATTAACTCCATCCTTTCTGTGTATTCCATCCATATCAAAGGATACATTGTTGTGGTATATAGATCCCATGTTATGTTCTCTGAAAAATGCAGAAACAGGTTTATTTATATCTTTCCTTGATTTATCTATCTGTGGACAGAATTCAGTTGACCACTTCGACCTCTGCTTTTAGAAAATGGGTGAAAATTGACATTAATGTACCAAAGGTATCTTTCATTAGGAGTTCCAGTCCTATCTTAGTAATTGTATGTAGGTCATTGCCACCACAGTGCACAATCATGAGGTCTGGATGTTGGCAGTCCATAATGCTTCCAACTAAAGGAAACAATCGATACAACTTTAACCCTCTCTGGCCAACCCAAGTAATGTCTACATAGGTAAACTAAAGTCTGTCAATGCCACTCTATTTTGCACTCTCTCTCACTCAAAACACAAAACTATGCCCATTCTGCCTATTTTGGAGGCAAGGGGCAGTAGTGAACAGGAGAAGGCTGCAGCTGAAAGAGTCAGTTTTCAAATGAAAGGCAGTTAAAGCGGAGGACAGCACCTAAAATGTAATAGAATATATGTAATTGGACGGGGTAAATGTGCAAGTGCCTAAAATTAGGTAGTGATAATGATAAAAACGTAACTTTATCTGTGATTGGCTTTGAAACAAAATAAAGATTTGCTATTTGGGATATGCTTATAATTCCAAACAGTCAACCAGACCGTTACAGTTGATTTTGAAGCTAAAAAGCTGCTGACAGAAAGTTTTGTGAACTTTTGACCTAGCGGGTGAAGATAATCTTTGGAACATGCTCACCATGGACACTGAGCTGAAAGAGCATGGGGGAAGGGAAGAAAAGAGATTAGACTGTTAAAGTGAGAGTGGTATGAAACATAATGCTGAATAATGAGTGTTTAAGTAGAAATTTGGTAATTTGTTTAGAAAGTAGATTATTAATGCCATGTTTTATGAGCAGATTACTAAATGGTTTTATGAGCTCCTGTGTGGATTTACAGATCTGTCACAAATTTACACGGAGGGGCTGTGCTGAGTGCCGTGGTAGATCCACCCAAAATCCCTTCCAAATTGGGCTTCTAAAGAGTCTTACAAGGTTTAAAAAAAGACTGACCATTCAGAAGTGATATAACAAAAGACAACACTGAAAGGAAGGTTATGATTTGTTTTCTACATCACGTCACTGAAAGCAAAGTTGAAAAGGTTGCCATTAATGGTTCCTTTGTACTGAGAGTGGTATACCATTCTTGTAATTGTGAGTTCACAGTTTCAGTAAGAAGAGATTCTAACTGATACTGGCAAAACATTTGAAGACCGCTAAAGAACAGCAAAGAGATTTTACTGGTATGTGAATTAGGTTGTACTGAAAGAAACTCTATTTGAAAAGGTAAGTGAGTATATAAGGTGGAAGAAACTGTGAAGGGTGTACACAAGATTAAAAGGGACTAGAAAAGGGCAGGTACATGATGAGAAATGTACAGTGAACAGCAAACTAGGAAGTACCTTTTTTAAGGAGTACAACATGTTTTGGAAGTAGATATAGATGATTAAGTACAGTAAATAAATGAATAGTATATATGTTGTACTCACTCAGAAACACAGGCAGGTACTTATATATTGAGTTTCAGACTCACAAAGCGATTATGATTGCCATACTGGTATAGCCAGACAGTAAATGACACACTGAGAAAGACAGCCATATACAGACACTGTGGTATTCACTCTGAGAGATATAGACCCATTCTGTATCCCGGAATAACTCTGTTACAGACAGATGTAGACAACCACACATCCAGGTATCAAACTAATGACTCACAGATTTAGCTACTGACATACCTATTTTGAAAACCATAGAGCGCCTCACACATCCATTCAGAGGGTGACAGAGGCATTTACATATTCACTCATACATCTACACAGCACTTATGTATCCAGCACAGAGTCACTTTCACACACAGTTACATACCCCAGCACTCACTAACACTGTCAGTAAGCAATCCATACAGGCAGTTACATATCCCTTTAAAAACCCACAGAGTTACTAAGACAGGCAGTCATGCACCACAATAGTCACTTACAAATCCAGTGAAACAACCACAGAGGCAGCGATACAGTCACTTATCCATACAGTAACTCATAATCACATGTATAAATCCAAAGTGAGAGACTTATAGTGCATGTTACACACTGCATAACCACTGCACTTATACACCCAGGTATAGTCTTAGAACATCACTTATGAACCCAAAAGCAGTATAGATAGACAGTAACTGACACACTAAGAGACACAAGAAAACCATTTACTCACCCATACATCCACTAATATACTCATTGACAAACCCGTCCTTGACTGTGAGATTCACTCAGATATATCTACACCTGACTGATACACTTACTCAGATATGAACTTAAGTATTGACACACCCAGTCACTTATGCATACACTAACTGATAAACCTATTTAAACATGCAAACTGACATACTTAGACTGGCTGTTACATACTGACATAAGTACTGATGTAGATACTTAGGCCCAGATTCAAGAGGGCCTAGCGCCTCATTGTGCCCCATTAGCATAATGTTTTAATGTTAATTTAGCCCAACGAGGCCAAAATCGCCACACCTTATTTACAAAGTGGTGCAATGCATGCATTGCAGCACTTTGTAACCCCTTCAACCAAATTACGCCTGCACCAGGCAAAATATATGAAGGGGGGCATTCCGAAAAATGGTGGAAAGAAATCTAAAAGTTTTCTTTGCGCCATTTTTAACGCCTACTCAGAGCAAGCGTTAAAAGGGGGCACACCATTATTTATAATGGGCTCCTATGTACTGTTTAGGGTTGTTGCCAACATTTTGGTGCTTACCCTGAACAGTTAATCAACTGCGTCAAAAATGTTGCCACTATTGCTCCCTACCTTGTGCCATGGTGCGCTGTAATTTAAATATGGTGCACACATGGTGGCGGTAGGGGGACTGTAAGGAGTGCAAGGAAAGTGGCGCTGCAGTGGGTGCAGCAACACTTTTCTTAAATCTGCCACTTAGTTGCTTAATCTATAAATTTAATAGTAGGTAATGCAAATCCAAATGTATTGTTTTTTTCACTTTTCAGACATCTACTCGTATTTACAAAGGAGGGTTTACAATGCCAAAATGAAAGAAAGAAACAAGAAAAAAAGAGAACAAACAATCACACTTAAAACTCAGAGTGAAAAAGGACATAATGCGGAGAATGTGCTTAAAGAGAAAAAAGCTGCTGGTAAGAATAGCAGAACTAGTATGTGGAAAACTGGAAAATTTGCAAAAATATGCAAATAAAAAGTGAGGTTTAAAATTGGTGAAGAAAAGGAGAAGTTGAAAGTAAGAAATCTTATAAGAAAACAGATAGTTCAACAAGAAGACAGAAACAATTTAGGGTTATACAAGTGAGAATATTTCGTGGTAGAGTATTACAGAATTTAGTACCGAACATGTAGCACTATAAGACGAGAAGGGAAGCAGTGAAACAAAATGAACATATTGACAGTGTAGTTGATAAAGCATTTGCCCTGAAGCGGAAACTATTTATTTTGATACTGTACAGAATGAGAACACTGAATAAAACATTGTTGTCTATGAAGAGAAGAAGACAAAACAAAGACTTATTAATAAAAATAAATTTTGTAAACCTTTCAGAGAATGGAGGCATACATCCAGTCCTGAGCCTTTCTTTAATGAAGAAAGCTATTTGCAAGAGAAACAAGGTTAAAATCCCCTCCCAACACTGTCAAGGCTGGCAGCAGAGCCCCTAGTAGTCACTTTGCTGTATGCAAAGTATCTGTCTGTAGGCTCAGCAGGGCATAGGCAATTATTAATAGGAGGCAAATATCTTCCCATTCACTAAGAACTGCTGCATACTTCCCAGTATCATCTGTCCACGTTTGTGAGGGGTAGAACTTCCTTATTAGGATTGTCAGCCCTCATACCTGCTTGTGAATCCAGAGTGGCACAGAACCTCCCTGTGAATCAACAGTTAGTACCAATGAGGTGAGTTTCATGGAGGAAAGCTATGTCCTCTTTGGCTTGTGTCAGAGCCCTAGTGACAAGCCCCCTCTTGTTCCCCTGCCCATTTACATTTCATGCCAAGAAAGTCAGAGCCTAGGTCATCCTGGTCTACCACTACCTGCCAAGCAGTCACTGCCCTTCCATCCCACGGGGTAGAGATTTGTTGATCATGTGTGTGTTGGGTAATAAACAAACAATAACATAAACCTAACTTTCCCTCTCCCTACGTTGCCATGAAGGGGCTTCCTAACTAACTGCCCCCTCAATGCATGGTATGTCCATCATCCCAGCAAAATGAACTGCTCTAATACAGGTCACGTCAGTCTGTATACTCAGTTGGGCTCTAGTATCTCTATCTTAGCCTACCTTTGCTGTTGTCTTGTGAGTTCCAAAGTGCTTCAGATCGGCTTGAAGAACCTGTCAGAGTCACTTTGGGTGGCCCCCTCCAACTGGCAGTGCCTCCAGGGGGGGAGAAGCTGCTGCCTGGGCTCCCTCCAGCATGTGTCTTCATTGATTTCTCCCCTGTTGCTTTGCCAGGAGTTGCCAGTTCCCTGTTGCGCCCCTGTCCTCTGGAGACCCAGGAGAAGCAGAGTGGGTCGGTCCGCGCTAAAGCCACTCTGCCAACTAGCACCACACATTTTCTGGGGTGTTGAAGAAGAGGGGTTTTTCCTTATACAGCACCTTAATGTCACTGCCCTTGTGTGCTGGGAAGAGCAACACATATTTGAGGTTAAGTGCATGCAGTTTCTGTTTCACTTCCAAGAAGGATTTCCTTTTTTCCTGACTTTCAAGGTGTAGTCTGGGAACAGCATCCTCTGGAAGGATTCACATTTGATGTTGCCAATCCTATGGGTAGCCCTCAGGATAGCGCCTCTGTCAGCAAAAATGAATATTTGATCATCATGGGGCGTGGCAGCGCCCCAGGAGGTCGGTGCAGACCGACAAGATGGTGAGCCCACTCCACTAGCAGGAAGGGAGATATGTCCCCATCGCAGACCCCGGATTTCAGCCAAATTTGGTAGTTTTGTGTGGAAGACAGGCCCTCCCTGTCCTCAGGAACACCCACTATCCTGATGTTGTTTCACCTCTAGCAGTCCTCAGCATTCTCTGCTCTGGCTTCAAGTGTATTAATGGAATGTTGTTAAAACTTAAAATGGGGGATCTGGAGGTTGTCTTCCACTTCTGATATGTATCATTTTGCCTCTGACACCCTTTCCACTGCATTTCTCTGGTCCTGTCTCAATAGGGAAAGTTCTATGCCAATTTCCCTGATCTTCCCCTCAATCGATTGTCGGGAGTCCTGAATGGCCTGAAGAATGGAAGTTGTGGCCTGCAAAGGGTCTGAGTCCAAATGGGATGCCTCAGGTGGCGCTTCCTGATGTGAAGGGCTTGAGGTCGGCTTTGCAAAATGGTTGATTAGGGGTTGTGAAGCTCTGAGAGGGAGCACCAGGAGGGATAAGTGCAGTTCTCTCATAGGGGATTCCATGTATATTCGTAAGCGCTGAATAGATCCGCCCACCTGCGGGGACTCCAGAGCATTTCTCTGAAAATATCTTCTTAAGTGTTGATGATCGCCTTTCTTCAGGAATGCCTGCAAAGTCACTTATGAATGTCATTATGCAGCTTAAAGGAAAGGCTACAAAGGCCAAAATTCTTCATCCTGTTTGTTTGAAAAAAGGTCCTGCCAGGCAGATATGCTTTAAAATGCATGAATATTTAGAATGTTTTACAGAAAAAATCTTTCATAAACGTTTTTGTAATATTACATAAGAGTGAAGAAGTGCAGGGCAGTGTAGCCCATAGGCTGCCATTATACAGACTAAAAAGTAAAGCTGTGACTTTAAGAACAGGTGGTCCTCCCATATCCCATAAAGCTCAGCAAAAGGCAGTCACCTCAGTTCTTTTTTCCGACTCCTTATGACAGGACCCTGAAGCTTGAGCTACACCTATTTAGAAGTTTTTACTAAAAAATTCCTTCTCAAATACTTTAGATTACATCTTCACTCAAAGTGTTACATCTTGCCTGACCATTTTCTGTCATTTTCTGAAATATTCTGACAGAAATTCAAGGTATTTTACCATCCAAATGCCTTCACTTTTTGATAAGTGCCCTTGTTGTGGCAGGAAGAAGACCAAAACAGACCCACACGAGATCTGTATTATCTGTCTTCCGTCTTCACACATACCTGATACCTGTGATACATGTAAAAACTTCTCCAAGGGCACTCTGCATGACAGAGAGAGAATTTGTCTCCACGCCAGAGAGGACAGCAGAAGAAGAAAGCAGCCTACCTATAGGCTTAGAGCGAGGGGAAGGCCAATCTTCCACCAGGGCTCTCACTTCATCGGCCAGTGGACAAGGAACATCCCAGAGACGTAGTTCTCGACATCGAGGCAAGTAACATCGCCGACATCTTCGCCATCGAGAGAAAGTTTGACTGCGAGGAAGCGAGTCATCTTGACGTTCGTCGAGGTCGAGAGTTAGCACGCCGTTGAAGAGGCATGGTCATCCGACGTTGAGAAGTACTTCTCATTCGTAGTCGCCGTTGGCACGGCATGGACGGTCGACGTCGAGGGACACCCGACATTATGAAGGGTCGACATCGAGAGGAACACGTCGATATCACACATCGATGTCTAGGAGCTGGTCGACATCGAGAAGGTCACCAAGGAAGAGGAGGAGGATTTATTCCACATCTGAATCTTCTCTTGTGATGGTTCCATCCACTTCTCCTCAACCATCTCCTCCTCCTCATACACAATGCCTTCACCACTTTCGCCTCCTCCACCTGATCCTCTCGCTCATGTAGCGTCTCCTCTAGTACCACCCTCTAACTGGCTCCTACAACTCCTATAGCCTCATCAAGACATTCACGTCACCGTTTATCTAGATGTTCCTCTAGCTCCAGACATCATCACCGCCACAATAGATCAAGTTCTCGATCTCATCAACGTCATTCCTCCTCGCCTACCAGGGACTATTCTCCATCTCTGTCTGACTCTCCAACACCTGAGTCTCTCCAATTGACGATGTGAACACATTTCAGGAAGTTCTTGTCTGAGGTGCGGCAAAGCTTAATATTCCTATGGCGGCAGCTACGCCCACAACATCTGTGATTTTCGAGACTTTGCACCAATGCTTTTCTGCAAGGCCCTTGCTTCTGCTGGTCCCAGGCCTCCTTGAACTGGCGATGGACTTATTCCTGACACCAGCCACAGCCAAGCCCGCGCCTTCTAGGCTCCAAAAGAAATATCGTCCTCCGGACCAGGATCCTTTATTTCTAAGGGCAGACCCAGCACCAGATTCAGTGGTTTTTGTAGCCGCTAAGAAGTTACATTCTACTTCTCCTTCATCCTCCTCTCCACCAGACTAGAAAAAAAATGGACACAGCAGGCCACAAAGTTTGTTGACAACTGCAATTTCCATGAAGACAGCCAGTGCCACGGCCCTCTTGGGCAGATATGACCATGCTCTTTGGGACTTCATCCTTCAATTTGCTGACCATCTTCTGAAAGATCAAAAAGAAGATTTCCTTGAAGTCATCAACGAAGGTGCTATGGTTTTTAATCAGATAATTAATGCAGCGGCGGATTCTTCTTTATTAGCGGCGCATGGATATTGTCATGGAATATCCCTGAGAAGATACTCATGGCTCTGTCTTACTTCTCTGAAGCCAGAAGCACAACAAAGAATATAGAACCTTACATTCACAGGTTCAACTCTGTTTGGTTCTCACACTGATGATGAGATGACCAGAATGAAATCAGATCTGAACACTCTTAGAGCTGCAGGCATTGAAAAACCTAGAGAACAGCGTAAGTCATCCCATCCTTATCATCGCTGATTTTTCTCGCAAAGATTCCAAACTCCGCAGTGGGTGCCACCTAGATCGCAACAACAACAGCAACAACACTAGAGATCTTACCTAACCCAGCACAAACAAATGCGAGGTCGTTCCACTCAACACACCACCCAAGGAGGACGTCAACCATCTGCATCTAAGTCCTGAACCATTCCTTTCCCCTCTTCCCTTACCCACTCCAGTAGGGGGAAGTATCTTGCATTACCTGACAGAGTGGCAACGCATCACATCAGACGGCGGGTACTGAATATTGTGCAAAATAGTTATTGTCTCAGGTTTACAAACCCTCCGCCTTCTATTCCACCGAAGCCCCCCATGTCACATCTCGATTCTCTCAGGGCAGAGGTCAACAGCCTATTACAAAAGAAGGCAATAGAACTTCTTCCCACCGATCAACGTGGAAAAGGGATTTACTCAAGGTGTTTCCTAGTACCAAAGGCACTAATGGATTTGAAAAGAGAAGTTCAGAATGCTGTCTTTGTATCAGATATATCACCAGCTTTATCAGGGAGATTGGCTATGTTCCATTGAACTTCACGATGCATACTTCCACATTCCCATTGCCAGGAAGCATCAAAAGTTCCTAAGGTTACCAATTGCAGTGCTCCCATTCGGCCTCAAGTCAGCGCCCAGAACATTCTCCAAATGCATGACTGTGATGGCAGCCCATCTAAGAAAACATCAAATCTTTGTCTATCCTTAACTAGACGATTGGCTCATACAGGCAGCCACATCTCAAGAAGCCCATCTACATTTCAATTGGACTTACCAATTTCTTCAACGATTGGGCCTTCAAGTCAACCTGGTCAAGTCAACGTCATCACCTGTCCAGAGGTTGCACTACATAAACGCCACCATCTACAACATTCAACCAAATGTGTTTCCTTTGGAGGAGTGATGTTTATCGATCCTTCTGAAGTGTCAAGCTCTGGAGAAAGCGCCTCAGTCAACAGCAAGAATAGTCTCATCTCTTCTAGGATCAATGGCTGCTTGCATCCACCTCACTCCCAAAAGTCACCCCTATGGTAGGCCCTCTCAGCCCAGAGGGCAGGGTACAGGTACCTGTGTGTGAGGGCACCCCTGCACTAGCAGAGGTGCCCTTACAAACTCCAGAACCATTTTCCTGGACTTTGTGAGTGCGGAGACCCCATCTTATGCATGTACTGGACATAGGTCACTACCTATGTCCAGCTACATAATGGTAACTCCGAACACAGGCATGTTTGGTATCAAATGTGTTGAAATCATACCCCAATACTTTTGCAAGTATTGATTGTATGATTCCATGCACTCTGGGGACTCCTTGGAGGGCCCCCAGCATTGCTCCTACAGCCTTCTGAGGTTTTCCAGGCAGCCCAAGCCGCTGCCACCTCATAGACAGGTTTCTTGAGCAGCTCAAGCCCAGGAAGTCAGAACAAAGGATTTCCTTTGGGAAATGGGTGTTAAACCCTCTTCTATTGGAAATAGGTGTTACTGTGCTTGGAAGGGGTAGCCTCCCCAAGCCACTGGTATGGTTTGAAGGGCACATGTGATGCCCTCTGTGTATAAACCAGTCTACGCCAGTTCAGGGACCTCCAGCCCCTGCTCTGGCGTGAAACTGGACAATGGAAAGGGGAGTGACCCCTCCCCTGTCCATCACCACCCCAGGGGCAGTGCCCAGAGCCCCTCCAGAGGGTCCCTGGGTTTTGCCATCTTGAATCCAAGGTTGACAGGGAACTCTGGGAGCATCTGAGTGGCTAGGTCAGGCATGTGACGTAAGAGCCCCCTCCTGATAGGTGGTCACCAAGCTAGGTGACCAATCCCCCTTTCAGGGCTATTAAGCGTTTCTCTTTTTGGTGGTTCCTCTGATTCGGCTGCAAGATTCCAGCAGGATTCCTCTGCAAGCTCCACTTCGAATTCTGACCACAAAAAATGCATCTGGACTTTCCAGGACCAGACAATCTGCAACAAAGACGCATGCATCACCTCTTCTGCTGAGCTGCATGGATCCTGCATCACGGGTGGTGGTCAGAAGAGGTCCTGTCAGTCCTCTCTACCAGCTGTCCAACTTGGGTGGAGGTAAGCTCTTGCCTTCCCATGGAGGACAGTACCCCCATGCACTGTGTCTTTGGCAGCTGTCAAGGCTTGTTGGCAATTCCTCCAACCGGTCTTCAGGCATTGTGTAGCTCTGGCGTCCAGCACCCTTCCTGTGATGCATAGCTTCCTGAATGGCTCTCCTGCGGCGTGGAACTCCTTTTCGCAGTGCTGCATGGGCTCCATTTGCAACTTCTGTGTCCCCATCCTGTGGGACTCCTGTGAGTGCTGCTGTGCTTTTGTGGGCTCTCTGCTACACTGAGAGCCCCTCTGACTCCCACTCCTGGGTAGAGTCCTCCTGGGCCTTGCTGGGCCCCTGCATCACCACTTTCCACCAACCGTGATTTTTTCCTGTGCCAAGGCTTGTTGGTGGAATCTGAACATGTAAACTCGACTGCTATCTTTCTTCCGGCGTGGGACATCACCTGCATTCTCCAGGAACTCGACTCTGACTCCAGGGATGCAGTGCTGACTTTCCTTCCTCACCGTTGACCAACTCCTGCATCCTAAGCTTGGTGGGTAGGGGCCCCTGCCCCCACTGGTCTCTGCTGTGTCTTTTGGACTTGGTCCCCTCTTCTCACAGGTCTTCCTCTTCAGAAATCCATCATTGGTTTCTTGCAGTATTCTTGGTTTTGCTATTTTCTTGTATTCTTCTTAGTGGGTGTTTTGGAGAAATTCCAGTGACTTACTTCTGCCTTCCTGGTCATTGAGGGGTGTTGTGGTACTTACCTTTGTGCTTTCCTTGTACCCTCAGATCCCCTCTACATATTCCACTTATCTGGAGGGGGGCCCAACTCTTGCATTCCATTTTTTAGTATATGGTTTGTGCTCCCCCTAGGGTCACTATTCTCTATTGTGTTTTACACTCTTTTCTAACTGTTATTATGTCTATTTCTGAAACTAGTGCGTATATTTTGTGTATTACTGTCCTCTTAAGGGCGTATTGCCTGTATAGTATTTTTGATGCTGAGTTACCATAGTAAAGAACCTTTATTGTTGTAACACTGAGGCCCTCATTATAAGATTGGCCGTAAAAAACGCCTACCGCTGTGGCGACAAGCTGCAAAAGCCCGCCTGCCTCAGCTACCAGTCGTCCGCCATAATATGACCACAGACGGATTTTCACCACAAGAAATCTGACTGCGGCCATCCTGGCCGATGGCGGTAAGGTGGCGTTGCTACCACCAGCAACCCAACGCCAGTAGACCACCGCCAGCAGAATTATGAGAAATAATATGGCCTGGCGGTGTTTTGCTGGCGGGCGCTGCTGGCGGTAGCAGTGCCATGTCCTGGCTCCTGCCGGAAGACCCCTTGGATCCAGATAAGTCGGGTTTCTGACACGGGAGAGGGTTTAGGGGTGGGAAGTGTTGTGTGTATGTGTGGAGGTGTGTGCATGTATGTGTGGTTATCTCCAGCCCGGCAGCTGCTACCGCCATGGCGGTCGGAGTGGTACATTGGCAGCAAGTCCTGTGTGACTTCAGTGGTATTGCATGAGCTTTGCATGTCTCAGAGATAAGCCTTGGCTGCTCATCCACTGCTACCTCTAGAGAGTATGGCTTCTAGACACTGCCTACACTACACTAATAGAGGATACCTGGACCTGATATAAGTTGTAAGTACCTTAGGTACCCACCACATACCAGGCCAGCTTCCTACATCAAGAAATAGTATAGAACCTGCAACCAGATACCAGGTTTATCCTTCTATACTATCTACATGTATTCCCACCTTGTTCCCAAGTCAATGTGGCCCTACTGGAAGACCTACCTAAAGTGTTCCAGAAATTCAGTGTACGTCTTGCTCATTGGGTCTTGATAAGACTTTCTAAAACACAGTCACACTCACAATCATAGACATATAACAGCTAAGAAAGAATGAAAATCAATTCTTACGTATTTCGATTTCTCAAATATTCAGGGATTAATCAGCACAGCATGTTCGTATTGGAAAGAACACAGTTCAATGTTTTAACCACACTGGGAGCATAGGGTTAATATAATAGAGGTCACTTTTGTCTGTAATTGGTATCATCACTGTTCCATCACAGTGACAAGTGAACATGGAAATAACAGACCTTTGATTCACATTTTGAAACTAGCGTGTTCCAAGTACTGAGTGTTCTTTATCATAGGAAATGATTAGTATCACAAAAATGATACATAAAACTCAACTATAACAAACACGTTCATAGTACATTGTTAAAATAACAATTGTCCATCATGCACTCAAATCTGTACTGTCATTACAAGCTAACAACAATCAGCATTTTTATTCGGCAGACAGCAAGTATTCAAGTAACCAAGGACACTGATAAAATGCCCTTCTAGTGCGTGCTGCCCATCTGAACATCCAGCAATCAACTATCAAAGGAAACCAGTAAGAAGCCTTTCTGTCAGGTGTTAGCCACGGCGCCTACATTGCCGATCGGGATAACATAGTCCTTTTGGACTACATATCCCATGACGCCTAGAGGGGAAGAGGTCGCTTAAAAAGCAAGCACATACAGGAAGTAATGTGCGTTATTCGTTTCCTAGAAACCAGTCGGAGGGGCAACGAGGGCTCTTGCTGACGGCGTTTCCGAGGTTGAGTTGTTTGCTTAGGAGGTTTAATTCCTCCTTCGGTTTTCCGTGGAGCCTGGGACCTTCCCAATATCAGGGGGAGTGTCGAGTTTATTTTCCCAGAGGAACCTGCCACGAAGGAGAAGTGGTAGCGGTGAGACGATTTGGTGCCGGAATCCCTCGCCTTTCTTTTTCAGTTCGATAAGGACACTGGTAACTTCTGAAGCACGGCGGTCTTTTGTTTGAGTTACCAATAAAGCACGATTATCCTTGGGGCCAGAGAACATTATATGTTTGGCTTCGACAAGGGGTTAATGTTTATTTTTGCGGGAATTGAACTGCCGGGACGATTTTTCTTTTCGATACGTAATGAATTAACACCGGGGTATTCCTACAAATTGCGTGACTATGACCTGGGGCTTAGTGGATTAACTGAGTCATAGAAAGGACTACGAGATATGTTCTTATCATCGTTAATTTTATTCCTTTTCTCTTTGTTTCTGTCTCCTCATTATTTCGTGACTATCTTGTATAAATGTGGGTGTTGAGCAACCCCTTGGAGATCATCGGTATTAATTGTTGGCTTGGGGCGTCCATCTATGATTCAGATGGAGCACAGATAGGTGTTGGATTAGTTCTGCCCTCATGAGTTATGGGCAGGTACGGTCGTTGGTACTTTAGCAAGACATTGCGAGAGTAGACAGGCAATGTGATATTAACACTGTGTATTCCTCTCTTTACAGATATCCCGTCCCTGCTGTTCCTTCCCCTTCCTTCCCTCACCCGATTACTCCAATGCACCGTGGTTTATATAGGTGACTTGGTGGAGTCAGGAGGCGGACCCTTATTTGCATCGCGCCGAGTCTGAGGAGCATCTACAACGTGACAGAATAACGCACCCACGAATAACGCTCCTCCCGCTCGGTGTGATACAAAGATGGCGTCTATGGATGATGTATTACAGGCGTTAGTAGTAGTGCAACAAGAGTTGGCTAATTCTAGGGTGGAGGCAGCAGCGTTAAAGGAAAAGGTAGAAAGGCTTACTAGGAATCCCTTTGATGCTTCAGCATCCACACCACAGGTAACCGTGAATGTCTCCCCTCCTATCCCTTTGGCCAGCCCGGAACGGTATTCAGGGGACCCCAGGAAAGTTCAGGCCTTTCTAACTCAGTTGTCTCTACAATTCTCTTGTAGACCCGCGTCTTTTCCCTCTAACCTTTCCAGGGTAATGTTCGCTATATCTTATCTCTCGGGAGACGCAGCCAATTGGGCCGTACCATTAGTCAGGAACGATGACCCCTTGTTATCAGACTGGAATGCCTTTCGGACGGCGTTCGAGAGGGTGTTTGATCATAGAACAACCACTTTTAGTGCTGACAGGGAATTACTGGAGTTGAGACAGGGGAGGTCTGATCTGGTCTCTTATCTCACGACCTTTAATAGATTGGTGGCAGAATCAGGGTGGCCAGAAGAGAAGAGAATGTCTCTCTAATATCAAGGTTTACGAGACGACATGAAGGATATACTCGCTCAAATAGACTCGCAGCCTTCCACTTGTACAGATCTTATGAATCTTACCCTGAGACTGAATCACAGATTAGCAGAAAGAAGGGGAGAGCGTAGAGCGGGGGATAGGCGACCAGGCATTCCAGAAAGGGAAGTGCGATCTGTTTCTACTCCCAATGATATAGGTGGGGAGCCTATGGACGTGGGAGCCATTAGGGCACCCTTGTCGAAGTCCGAGAAGGAGAGTAGGAGGGTACAGGGGTTGTGCATGTATTGCGGCAGGAAGGGTCATTATGTAAGAGAGTGTCCCCAGAAACCACGTAAGAGATTCTCCTACTCCCCCACCCAAAAGGCAGCGGTTACGGCAGGAAAAACATCGGAGAAAGAGGAATTGCCCGTTATAGAACCCCAACCGGTGTTACGGTTAACTTCCTTAGCCCTTTTTCCACAGGAGCAAAAGGCGTCCCACCTTTTGTTAGCAGTGGAGCTGGTGTCCAAAGAACGAAATTTTCCAGTATGGGCGATGATAGACTCCGGAGCCACGGGAAATTTCATAGATGCAGGGGTGGTTAGGAGATTGGGACTTCCTAGCATTCCGAGAAAGGACCCCGAAATAGTGTTGGCGGTTGATGGTACACCGCTGAAATCTGGGCCCCTTACAGAACATACTGAGGACGTTGGGTTGATCTTCAAGGGGGTATCTCCGGAACATAAAGAAAGAATTAGACTGGATATAATAGAGGCTCCTCAGTATGAAATTATTTTAGGAATGCCCTGGTTAAGAAAACACAATCCTGTTATAGATTGGCAAACCAAGACGGTTAGTTTTCAGTCCTCGAGGTGTGAGAATAACTGCTTCTTGTATGACGAATCCCCCATGTTAGCATTGGCTCAAGGGTTACAGTTGGCCACAGTGATGGAGAAAACAGTGATATTGCCCTCTGTTTATGCCGAGTTCAAGGATGTGTTCGACGAAGGTCAGGCTGAGACATTGCCACCCCATCGTATATATGATTGCAAGATAGATCTGATTCCTGGAGCTCTCCTTCCTTCCTGTAGGGTATATGCTCTATCAGACCCAGAAACCAAGCATTTGAGAAAATACTTGGATCACTTCCTGGAGATCGGGTTCATTAGACCATCTTGTTCTCCGGCAGCCTCTCCACTCTTTTTCATAGCTAAAGCTAATAAAGAGTTGAGAACCTGCATCGATTATCGAATGCTGAACAAGAATACAGTGAGGAATAGATACCCTCTTCCTCTCATTCCTGTGTTATTGGAACAGGTGAAAGAGGCGGTAATCTATACAAGGTTGGACCTGAAGGGAGCTTACCATTTGGTCAGAGTCCGCGAAGGGGACGAGTGGAAAACGGCGTTTAAAACCCGTTATGGTCTGTTTGAGTACTTGGTAATGCCGTTCGGGTTGTGTAACGCCCCGGCGGCATTCCAGTATTTTCTGAACGATGTTCTCAAGGAATACGTAGACCGTTTCGTGATCGTTTATATAGATGACATTCTGGTGTATTCCACATCCCTGGAGCGCCACTCTGACCATGTTTCCTTAGTACTCCTAGCATTGCGACAGCATAGTCTTTTTTGCAAACTGAGCAAATGCGAGTTCCATGTCCGGAAGGTTGAGTTCTTGGGGGTGGATTTAAGCCCTGAAGGGTTTTGCATGTCGACAAGAAAAATACAGGCTGTTCAGGAGTGGCCAGTACCCACTAGTGTGAGAGACGTGCAATGCTTCCTTGGGTTTTCCAATTACTATAGAAGATTCATCTTTCATTTATCTCACATTGTGTCACCTATAACAAGGTTACTAAGAAAGGGGGTGTCTTTTGTTTGGTCAGAGGAAGCAGAGGAGGCCTTTTGCTTTTTGAAACAGGCCTTCTGCTCCGCACCTATACTTCAACATCCCCAGCCGGATGCCCCTTTTATCGTCGAAGCGGATGCCTCGGATATAGCGATAGGGGCCGTGTTATCACAAAGAAACAAAACCTCCGGACAGCTTCATCCTGTTGCGTTTTTATCTAGGAAACTATCGGCTGCGGAACTTAACTATACGGTGGCAGAAAAGGAATTGTTAGCCATCAAAAAGGCATTCCAGGAATGGCGACACTACCTATGGGGAGCTCAACACCCAGTCACGGTATATACGGATCACCGAAATCTGCAGTATATGAAGGAGGCAAGACAACTTACCCAGCGGCAAATGAGGTGGATGCTGTTTTTTTCAGAATACGAGTTCGTGGTGACCTTCCGTCCTGGGGTTGACAATCGCAAGGCAGATTCACTGTCTCGACAAGAGGACGTGAGAACCATCGCTTCAAGACCTGAGGAAGCAATCATCAAACCTGAACGAGTGCTTTGTGCCCTTCATATCTCCCATTTCTTAGAAAAGGTTTCTAAGCATAAGTCTGCTGCTCAGTGGAAGAAATGGGCGGAGTTAAGTCAGGACCGTACCCTTAAGCATGGAATACCGTTGCAAGGTAATCGTTTGTATTTGCCAACACGTGAACTCCGAGTGCAAGCCTTTAATTGGTGTCATGATGCGGTAACGGCTGGTCATCCTGGTTACACCAAAACGGCGCAAATAGTTCGACGACATTTCAGGTGGGAAGGTTGGGCTAAAGACGTTGCGGCCTGGGTGGCTCGGTGTGAGATATGTGCACGGGCCAAGGGAGAAAACGCGAAGAGCCAGGGCAAACTGATACCTTTGCCCACTCCGGATAAACCATGGCAAACCATTAGCGTGGATTTTGTGGTAGGATTACCAATGGATCAGGGGTACAACGCTATCATGGTGGTAATCGATAGCCTTACCAAGATGGGTCATTTTCTCCCTTGTAGAAATCTGCCTACAGCCAGTCAAACCGCCCATCTAATTTTGTCTCAAGTGGTGCGGTTACATGGTCTACCGAGAACCATTATTTCGGACAGAGGCCCCCAGTTTGTTGCTAGGTTTTGGCGTATGTGGTGCAAGGTGCTGCGCATTGAATCCGCACTGTCCACCAGTTTCCACCCACAAACCGATGGCCAGACGGAGCGCCTCAATCAAACCCTGAAAAAATATCTGAGGTGCTATGCAAAGGACGCTCACGAATCCTGGGTTTCGTTGCTATGGCTGGCAGAACTATCATACAACAATGCTTGGCATAGCTCGATACGAGAATCTCCTTTTCGTGCTAACACGGGGTTCCACGTGGAAATGTTGCCCATAAACATACCTAGGGAAGTCACGGATCAACCTACGGTTCATGCCATGATTAAGAATCTGCAATCCGTGCAAAAGAAGATACGACTCAATCTAGAGAAGGCCAAAGAACAGTATAAAAGGTGGGGTGATGAACATCGGCGTGAGGGGCCGGCATATCAGCCAGGCGATAGAGTGTGGCTTTCCACCAAGTATATACGCTTCAAGATGCGTAGCGTCTTTCATCCTCGTTACATTGGTCCCTATGAGGTGTTACGCCAGATAAACCCTGTGGCTTACCGTCTCAACTTACCTGCTTCCTTAAGGATCCATCCGGTATTTCATTGCAGCCTTTTGAAACCGGCTCTTTCAGCGACCCGGCAGGCGGTGCCTCCGGTGGTCAGAGATGGGCAGCTGGAGTACGAGGTGCGCAGAGTGTTGGATTCCAAACGACGGGGGGGTCAGCTGTGGTACTTGGTTTCATGGAAGGGGTACAATGCTGAGGACGATTCATGGGAGCCGGAATGCAATGTCCATGCCCCTAGGGCAGTACGGCTGTTTCATGCCCGTCATCCCTCTAAACCTGGTCCTAGGAGGCGCTTTGGAGGCGGGCGTACTGTCAGGTGTTAGCCACGGCGCCTACATTGCCGATCGGGATAACATAGTCCTTTTGGACTACATATCCCATGACGCCTAGAGGGGAAGAGGTCGCTTAAAAAGCAAGCACATACAGGAAGTAATGTGCGTTATTCGTTTCCTAGAAACCAGTCGGAGGGGCAACGAGGGCTCTTGCTGACGGCGTTTCCGAGGTTGAGTTGTTTGCTTAGGAGGTTTAATTCCTCCTTCGGTTTTCCGTGGAGCCTGGGACCTTCCCAATATCAGGGGGAGTGTCGAGTTTATTTTCCCAGAGGAACCTGCCACGAAGGAGAAGTGGTAGCGGTGAGACGATTTGGTGCCGGAATCCCTCGCCTTTCTTTTTCAGTTCGATAAGGACACTGGTAACTTCTGAAGCACGGCGGTCTTTTGTTTGAGTTACCAATAAAGCACGATTATCCTTGGGGCCAGAGAACATTATATGTTTGGCTTCGACAAGGGGTTAATGTTTATTTTTGCGGGAATTGAACTGCCGGGACGATTTTTCTTTTCGATACGTAATGAATTAACACCGGGGTATTCCTACAAATTGCGTGACTATGACCTGGGGCTTAGTGGATTAACTGAGTCATAGAAAGGACTACGAGATATGTTCTTATCATCGTTAATTTTATTCCTTTTCTCTTTGTTTCTGTCTCCTCATTATTTCGTGACTATCTTGTATAAATGTGGGTGTTGAGCAACCCCTTGGAGATCATCGGTATTAATTGTTGGCTTGGGGCGTCCATCTATGATTCAGATGGAGCACAGATAGGTGTTGGATTAGTTCTGCCCTCATGAGTTATGGGCAGGTACGGTCGTTTAGCGAGACATTGCGAGAGTAGACAGGCAATGTGATATTAACACTGTGTATTCCTCTCTTTACAGATATCCCGCCCCTGCTGTTCCTTCCCCTTCCTTCCCTCACCGGATTACTCCAATGCACCGTGGTTTATATAGGTGACTTGGTGGAGTCAGGAGGCGGACCCTTATTTGCATCGCGCCGAGTCTGAGGAGCATCTACAACGTGACACTTTCAAGCACGTGCAGCGCGTTACTGCCTTTTATGATGCTAATCTTTTTATCTCTTCTTTTCTAGGATTGGCATCCTTGACGCTGGGCTGTGGAATAGACGATCCAGGAGCAAGCGCAGAGGAGCAGAGATTCCCACTCTGCATCTGAAGACCTCTGACAGCAAGCAATACCTCAAGACTGGTGTGGCTTTACATACCTGCTGCACCTGACCACACCCAGTTTGCATCACATGGCCACACCCTGTCTGAGTTATGAGGCTGCAGTACCTGGCCACACCCAATCTGAGTCATGAGGCTGCCACAAAATCAGGCAACAAGTTGACACGTGCCCCAGATTCCTATACGAGTTCTAAAGCAACCATTGGCTCAAGTAAACATTTCTCAAAGGCAACAACAATCATTGGCCCATACAAGAACAGGTGATTTGCTTAGCGGCACACTTTACTAAAAGCCAGATGTAGGTTCTGGAGCATATTCAGGTTGGCAGGCCTGACAGGTTGTTCCAGGTCTTGGCTGTGAGGTATGGGAAGGAGCGTCATCCACTCAGGCCTTCTTGATGTGAGATTGGTGTGCTCTTGCCTGTGACGCAGATCGAAGGTGTGTGGTGGCTTGATAGGGGTTGAGGCAGTGGTTGAGGTACACTGGATTGGTGTTGTGGAGAACTTTGTAGGTATGGATGAGTAGCTTGAACTTGCATCTTTCCTGGACTGGGAGCCAGTGGAGATTGTTGAAGTGTGGAGAGATGTGGTTATTATGTAGAATGTTCAAGATGAGTCTGGCAGTTCTGGATGGCTTGGTGTCGGCTTGGAACATGGGCTGGGATGCCGAAGTAGAGGGCGTTTAAGTAGCCAGTCTACTTGTGATAAGAGCTTGGGTGACTGTACGTCTGGTGTTAAGTAGGATCTACTTACAAATTGTATGTAGTATTTGCAGGTTGTGGAAGCATTATGAGGCAATGGAGTTGATCTGTCTGTTCATAGAGAGTTTGTTGTCAGGATGATCCCGAGGTTCTTGGCATGGTCTGTAGGTGTGGGTGAGGGGGCCAAGTTCAGAGAGCGACCAAGAGGCATCCCAGGGGAGTGGTTGTTGCTGAAGATGCCGAGAAGATGCTCCTAGGGATAATTTAGGGCCTTCCTTAGAGTTTGGTGGATGGGCACTCCATCGAAAAAGTGACACCTTATTCCAAGTGCCATAGGATGTAATGCAAATGTAATAAGGCAGAGTAAATGCAATTGCAATAAGGCGGACAGGAAATTAGTCACATTTGTGAAGGAGTACAGATACTTTTAAGTCTATCTCAGGCCTCTAACATTTTTTTAAACATGTTCACTGAGTTGAGCAAACACCATTTTTTGATTTCATGTTAAAAGAAACAGTTAACAAAATATTATCTTCCAATTTAATAAAGTATATAGATTGGCTGATAAATGCACACTGCAGCTCAACTTGTAAAGGGATATTTTGAAGGTATACAGTGATGGGGAGAGGGTGCAGGTCATAGTGCTGTGCTGATAGGTCCCCATTTCTGCAAATATACATTACCCTCACAGGTGGGAAACAAACCTAAGTAGCTGAAGTATCTTAGCAGCGGGCCGGGCACTGCAGCAGATTGCCCAGGCCTGAAATTAAGTGGGATTCAAGGTGAAGAGGTGGTCTCAGTGCACTGGAGACTGATGGTTGGTGTATGATTTCAGTGTGCAAGTTCTGACAAAGGAAAGGACAGAGGTGCTGCCACTGCACTGTACACCATGCGTGGAAGTTCAGGGGTGAGTCTCCAAGCCTCTATGGGCTCCCCCTAAAGCATTATGTACCAGGTTGAGGGCATGTCTGTGAGTAGTAAGTTCCATATGTCAAGCTCAGCTCCCTACCTTCCAGTGTGGCATGCTCTGAATTCACTGCCAAAGGAAGATCATTTTTGGTGTTGAAACCTTTGTACCTCTACAACACACCAGTCTGTACCACTCTATGGCCATCTACTCTACTTTGCATATTGGGTTTGCTGAGTGGGGGTGAAAGTGGTCTTGGGTTTGTATCCATATAGAAAGACGATCTGGCAGTTTGGGCTGCACTGTTCTCATTTGAGCAGGACAAGGACTGATTAGCATATTGTAGGTCACTTTCTAGAGTGACAGAGTGGTAAAAAACATTGGTTTGATATGTGGTCTGAGCCGGTCACAGGGGTTATTTCAAGCATTTGTTCCATCAGCTTTTATTTGACGTAAACTCCCTAAGTGGTATGCCCAGGTGTAGGTCCTGTGGTCACTGTGGCACGTTGAAACTGGTCTGAGGTTGCTTGTGTCCCTATCTGAAGATGACTCGACTTGCCAGTTCAGGTTGGACTGTTCCTGTTGGTTCAGGACTAAGATGGATTTGCATATGGCAGGCCTTTGCCAAGGGTCGCACTCTGGGTAAAAAACAATGGTCTGGAATGCAGCCCCACATGATTGTTAGTGACTGAGATTTGTTGAAGCATTCCTTCCATCACCTTGTTATTTGATGTAATGTAGTGTGTTTGTTGTGTGATAATGATATCCACCCATGGGTTCTGGGCTCAAGCTATGCCTCATTCAAGTACAGTTTTAACCATGGATTATTCACAAGCCACAACACCCCTAGTTTTATCAGGCCAGTTCTTTCTATCAGTTTTAAACTTTAACCGGGATACATTCATCAATACATGGGGCTCTATTCTCTGAGAGACACTTTTCTGTTAAAAATAACAGGTCAGCTCACCACTGATTGATCAGGACGGTGCTTTGTACATTTAGTTTTGGATCATCGACTAAGTAACACTGCTTTCCTGTGAGGATTAAGGGTTGAATGGTGCAAGTGAGTAGAAGGGGTTGAATCTGATTCATTGATGACATACTGCCTAAAGGTGTATGGATTGGTATTACTGGGAATGGTTTATTATTCATTTATTTATCAACATATATTTATAGCAAGCTGTTTTGAAAGGAAGGATGTGGTGGGGATTATTTATCTAATTATTAGGGAGGTGACTGGCACATTTATAGAAGGTTTTGAGAACCACCGTGAGACAAGATACAAGATATTTGTATTTTCCGTTAATTCTCATTCATGCTAACACGTGCTTCCTCTCATGTCAATGTTCCCACTGTAATACAACATATTCCTTCTTCCTACATCACAAGAAGCAGCATTATATGCCAACACAGACAACATCATAGACCAATGCTTCATCATTGGCCACCTCATTCCACCCTGGTAAAATGGTACTACCAGTGGCAACTGTTAGCAAATATATGTAAATAGGAAAGAGAAAGGTCGGCTGGCATGAGGGGAGATAACAGGTGTTTACACTGGCCCGTTCTCCTTGACAAATGTGTGACTACAGGTGCGGGCAACCCCTCCCAGACCATGAAGTACAGAGTAGCCCTAGTCTTTCCAATATTACATATATACACTAACATATACATATAATTAGAATGAGGGATCCTTTTTGCCCTGAGGAAGGCTCCTTACCAGTTATCTGGCTCTCTACATGGACAGAAACATGTCAGCACTTTTAAAGGATGATGGAGCCATAGTACACCTAAACATCCAGTAATTTGTCTATTTATATTTTAGTTGCACCCCATAATAAAGGATATACCTGTGGTATTCCTTAAGGTATTTTTTATATAAACTGAATCCCTGTATTATCCAGGAAAAGAAAATATCTCAAGAACTCCCACATTAATTGGGATAGAATCCGCTCTGGTAGTACAATCTTACTAGGGTGTGATGAGGTTGCCAACGATGAAGCATGTAACATCACGTGGGTAAGACCAACTCAGCCAAAATATTTTTTTTGACCCAAAGTGGGTCTTATAACCTGTCAACAAGGAGTAAGGACCAGGAATTTCCCATTCGCACGTTGTGATTTATGATGTGTCTCAGGAGGAAGTGCGGTATCTAAATCTTCCATTTCTCTCAAAGTGATGTGATGAACGTCATGGACCAACATAACCAATATAAGTTGACATCGCACTCCCTATCATACTTCAACACACTCATCACCGTATTGCCACACAACTAATATAATACACTAACACAGACAGTCATAAGTTTATACACCCAACATTGAACACCAAATACATCCACCTCCATTTAAAAAAAATATTTGTATTCAAATTTTTGGAAAATAAACATTTACACATTGACACATAGGCCCTCATTCTGACCTTGGCGGTCGGCGGAGAGGCGGCGGTCGGACCGCGAACAGACCAGCGGTCAGAAAAATGGCATTCTGACCGCGGTGGTCACCGCCGCGATCGACCGCCACTTCCCCACTCCGACCGCCACGGTGGTCATGACCGCCGGGCTGGAGTTTGCGCACTCCGGCCCGGCGGTCGTCCCAAGACCGCCAACGGTATCATGACCCTGCCTACCGCCGCGGTTTCTGGCGGTCGGGAACCGCCATGCGAACCATGGCGGTAAGCACTATCGGGGCCAGGGAATTCCTTCCCTGGCACTGATAGGGGTCTCCCCCACCCCCCACTACCCACCCGAGTCCTCCCCCCACACCCTCCACCCCCCTGCCACCCCCAGAGGTGGTACGAACCCCCTCCCCACCCCCACCCCGACATGCACATACATGCACCCCGACATGCACACACCCCCAACATGCACATATACACACCCCCTGCACACACATACACAACGGGGACACATACCCGCACACATACATGCAGACATGCGCACCTGCCGAACAGCACACATTACCCATAGACACAGCAGCACCCCCCGCCCGCATACACGCACTCACACACCCCCTCTACACACTCACACGCACACCCCCATGCACGCCCACATCACACAACACCCCCCCTCCCCCTCCCCTCACGGACGGTCAACTTACCTTGTGCGTTGGTCCTCCGGGAGGCGACGGGAGCCATGGGGAGGTGACCGCCAACAGAACACCGCCAACAGAACACCGCCACACAGATATGTGGGTCGTAATTCTGTGGGCGGTGTTCTGCTGGCGTGGCGGTGGAGGTTAACCAGTCTCCACTTTTCCGCCGACCGCCAGTGTGGCTGCTGGCGGTTTCCCGGCGGAACGCTCCCAGCGGTCGGAATGCGCACAGCGGCATACCGCCGCGGTCGGCGGTCTTCACCGCGGCGGTAACTCGGCGGTCTCGCGAAAAGACCGCCAAGGTCAGAATGAGGGCCATAGTCACAGGTTTAGGCGCTATCCAGTCAACTGTATTGTAGAATGTAGATTACATTTAGAGAGTATATAGTCTGTAACAACACCTTTCCGTAAGACTAAATACTATTGTTGCAAAGGGTGTGAGACAGCAGCTAATATCTTGCAGCTCCACAAGTTGGATGCCATACTTTTTGAAACTGGGGTGATATAATGAGCGAGGGAGCACAACTATTTTGGACAGAGCTATATGACCTTCAGGGGCATATTTATACTCTGTTTGCACCGAATGTGCGTCAAAAATTTTGACGCACAATCGGCGCAAACCCTGCCCCATATTTATACTTTGACGTCCGACCCCGCGGGCGTCAAAATTCCACCATGTGCGTCATTTTTTGGAAGGGGGAACCAGCCTTGCGTTGATTATATGCAAGGTAGGCGTTCCCTTCCAAAAAAATGACTTTAAGGCCTGTGCCCCATATTTATACTCTGATGTCATTTTGACGCACAGGAGGGGGTGGGCCTTAAAAACGGTGCACAGCCTGATGGGCGCCGTTTTTTAACGCCTGGGTCAGGGCAGGCGTTAAGGGACCTGTGGGCTTGGAAGGTGCCCAGAGGTGCCCTCCCCTGCCCCCAGGGACACCCCCTGCCACCCTTGCCCACCCCAGGAGGACACCCAAGGATGGAGGGACCCATCCCAGGGAAGTAAAGTCCCCTGGGCATGGCCATTGGGCAAGGGGGCATGACTCCTGTCTTTGCTAAGACAGGAGTCATGTCAATGGAGGTTGGGCGTCAAAACAAATGGCGCAAATCCGGTTTGAGGCCTGAATTTTGCCTCAGACCTGACTTGCACCATTTTTTGATGCACAACCCCCATTTTCCCATACGCCGGCGCTGCCTGGTGTGAGTCATTTTTTTTGACGCACACGAGTCCGCAGCGCCGGCTAACGTCATTCCATAAATAAGGCACCCACATGGTGCGTTGGAATGGCGTTAGCCGGTGGTAAAATTTTTGACGCACAACTGCGTTGGCGCAGTTGTGCGTCAAAAAATATAAATATGGGCCATAGTGTCCAGAAGAGTCCCATCCAGAAGCCAATCTGAGATCGCAGCACTGTTACTGCCCTGCCAAGGTTGTCCTCAGACATATCCTTCTCTGAGTGATATATACTGACCCTCAGGGCCCGGGGACCACGGAAGCACCGCCAACAGGCTGGCGGTGCTTCTAGGGCCATTCTGACCGCGGCGGTAAAGCCGCGGTCAGAAAAGGGGATCGCAGCGCCGCCATGGGGATTCCGACCCCCTTCCCGCCAGCCTGTTCCTGGCGGTAAAACCCGCCAGGAACAGGATGGCGGGAACGGGTGTCGTGGGGCCCCTGGGGACCCCTGCACTGCCCATGCCACTGGCATGGGCAGTGCAGGGGCCCCCTAACAGGGCCCCACAATGATTTTCACTGTCTGCTATGCAGACAGTGAAAATCGCAACGGGTGCTACTGCACCCGTCGCACCCCTGCAACTCCGCCAGCTCCATTCGGAGCCGGCTTCCTCGTTGCAGGGGCTTTCCAGCTGGGCCAGCGGGCGCTCCTTTGGCGGGCGCCCGGCGGCCCAGCGGGAAAGCCAGAATGGCCGCCGCGGTCAGAATGACCGCCATAATTCGGCCTAACTGAACACAGGACATGTAGCAGTGTTATGCAGCCACCTGCCAAAACCAATCCTGTTCAGAACTTCAAATAGATAACTAAGAATGTCAGATGCTTCTCTAAATCCAGTACAAGGCAGAGTAAGTCAGGAAATAGTATGGGAGCTCTCCACTGCTGTGCTGGATCAAAGACTGTTACTCTGATGGACTGCTGAGTGGGAAGGACTGCTTTTCTGCTGTGCTGCTCTGCTGCTCTCTGATCCTGCTGAGGGAGAGCTGGACTTTGCCTTGCAACTGAAGTGATCTCGAAGGGCTTGTTGGCTTGCCTTCTGTTGCAGGCCTGACATTGACACATCGCACCCCGCATCTCCCTGTTGTGATCAGAATCAAGGTACTCTGTTCACCGGGCCTCTGTGGCTCTTGCCGCCAGCCTGCCCTCCATCTGGCTCAGCCTGAACTGTTGACTTTGCCCCAGTCCAGCACAACCTCAAATAACCTCTAAGTGCTATTTGCTTTTAAGCACTATTCTACACATAGGCCCTCATTACAACCCTGGCGGTCGGTGATAAAGCGGCGGTAAAACCGCCAACAGGCCGGCGGTAAAAAAAATAGAATCACGACCATGGCAGAAACCGCCAACACAGACAGCCACTTTAACACTCCGACCGCCATGGCGGTAGAAACAAACACCGCGGCGGTAACCACCAACAGACAGGCGGAAGACAATGTACCGCCCACACTATTACAAAGCACCAACCCACCAGCTTTTCCGGGGCGGTACCAGAGCAGAAACAGTCTTTGGAAGGGAAACCACTCACCTCTCGACACCCAACGAGGAACCAGGACGCCATGGAGCCTGAGTTACAGGTCCTGCCCATGTTGGTTTACCTCCTCATCTACCAGGAACATCAAAGACGTCGATGACGGTGAGTACTGCACCTAGTGCACAGGGGAGAGGGGGAGGAAAAAGAGAGTGACACACACATGCAACACCCCCACCCCCACCCCCTACCCACAACAACATACACACACACACATCCAATAACATCACAGATACACCCCGTCACCCCCTGGAAGAACGCAAGGACCAAATGAAATGAGTTTAACAAGTGTAATAATCAAACAATCAGGTAGCCCAAGATAACTTTAAATCATCAGTATATACAAATATTTACAGCAAGTACACAAGTCCGTATACTGTCCCATTAAATGTCCGTGGACCAGTGGTCCAAAAAAGCATGGGCGAAGCCCACACATGACACCTGCCTCAAAACGGAGAGAACACTGCAGGGGCATCAGGTTGAAAAAAACACAGGCACCTCAGGGAGATGGGGAGGGAGGGCACCTCAGCCGGATGATGGGATGACGCCACTGCTCCTCGAAGGGGCTCCATGCCCACTGCTTGGTCCTGGGGAGTGCAAAGCCACAGTCTCTCAAGTCTCTCAAGTCTCTCAAGTTGGTGGGTTGCCCACTGCTTGGTCCTGGGGAGTGCAAAGCCACAGTCTCTCAAGTGGGTGGTTTGCCCACTGCTTGGTCCTGGGGAGTGCAAAGCCACGGTCTCTCAAGTGGGTTCACTGCCCACTGCTTGGTCCTGGGGAGTGCAAAGCCACAGTCTCTCAAGTCGCTCAAGTTGGTGGGTTTCCCACTGCTTGGTCCTGGAGAGTGCAAAGCCACAGTCTCTCAAGTGGGTGGTTTGCCCACTGCTTGTTCCTGGGGAGTGCAAAGCCACAGTCTCTCAAGTGGGTTCACTGCCCACTGCTTGGTCCTAGGGAGTGCAAATCCACAGTGTCTCAAGTGGGTGGTTCACCCACTGCTTTCTCCTGGGGAGTGCAAAGCCACAGTCTCTCAAGTGGGTGGTTTGCCCACTGCTTGGTCCTGGGGAGTGCAAAGCCACAGTCTCTCAAGTCTCTCAAGTGGGTGGGTTGCCCACTGCTTGGTCCTGGGGAGTGCAAAGCCACAGTCTCTCAAGTGGGTGGTTTGCCCACTTCTTGGTCCTGGGGAGTGCAAAGCCACAGACTCTCCAGCGGATGCTGTTCTCTACTTGGTTCTGGAGGGGGCCTGGTGCCCAGAGTGCTTCATCCTGCCAAGGACTGGGGTTGTGGATGCTGTTCTCCACTGGTTCTGGAGGGGGCATGGTGTCCAGAATGCTTCATCCTGCCAAGGACTGGGGTAGTGGATGCTGTTCTCCACTGGTTCTGGAGGGGGCCTGGTGCCCAGAGTGCTTCATCCTGCCAAGGACTGGGGTTGTGGATGCTGTTCTCCACTGGTTCTGGAGGGGGCATGGTGCCCACTGATGCTGAACCAGCGGTGTGGCAGTTCCTCACATGGGAGTCTGAGCCATGAGATTTACCGGTAACAGGTAGTATGATACTCCATGGAGGCAGAGCCACACTCCTCCTTGCGACGACTAAGGCTGCAAACTGCTGGTAGTGCCAGTGCTGGTCGTGGTGCCTGATGTAGTGTGTGCAGGGTCCAGGACACCTCCTGCAGCCTCGGACGCCTGCCCACTGGGGATGCTGCTGAAGTCCGCTGCAGTGGCACTAGCTGGGCACGTTGCGGGGCAGGTGGCGGTGGCCCGCGGTGGTGTCTGCGGCGGAGATGCTGCCGGTGGTGCAGGTGTCTGCACTTGTGGAGGGAGACACCAGGCCGTCTCCTGCAGCCTCGGAAGGGTGCCCACTGGGGATGATGCTGGTGATTGTAGTAGAGGCAGCAGCCATGCAGGTGGCGGTGCAGGTGGCGGTGCAGGTGGCGGTACAGATGGCGGTGCAGGTGGCGGTGCAGGTGGCGGTGCAGGTGGCGGTGCAGGTGGCGGGCGTTGCGGCGGTGCCCACCACCGTACAAGTTGCTGGGCTGTCTTGCAAAAGGGGTGACACCAGTCCCTCACCCGTTGGCTCCATGCCCTGAGCTGGCTTCCCTTTGCTCTTGTGTCCCTTCCCCACCTGGGAAGTCGCTGCTGGGACCTTGGCACTGTCCTCTTTGGTTGTGGAAGAGGCCTTGCTGGGTGGTTGGTGTGGCTTTTCTCTTTGGCATGCTGGCCCCTTCTTTACCTTGGCAGGTGGCGGAATAGGGTGGTCCTTGGCTTCACTAGGTGGCACACTGGCAGCCCTGATGGGTGCCCCCTTCGATGTTCCCGGACTTGCATTGACCACACTGGACGAGGATTTGGTGGCTGAGGTGCTAGTCAGGGCTCGAGACAATCTGGCCCTAGGGGAAGGACGGGGGGGGAGGTGTCGGGAAGAGGTCAATGCTAGCCAGGAAAAGTTTCTTAGACACACTGGGACGGGAAGATGGAGGGGGTTTGGGAGTGGAGGAAGAGGTAGTGGTTGTAGGAGGTGTACGTCTGCTAAGTTTGGGTGAAGGTGCATGGGTTGGAGGCTGTTGTGAGGTGGATGGCTGTTGAGTGGGTGTGTGCCGGCGTTTGTGTACTTGGGGAGGAGGGCTCACAGACACACTGGGAGAGGACACTGGGGACGTGTGCATGGTAGTGGGGGTGGTGATTGCACATGAGCGGTGTGCGGTGATGGGCGTGCTGGTGACGGAGGTAGTGGCTGAGGATGTAGTGCATGCAGGTGTGAGTGGAGACGAGACTGGGAGGGAGGTGGAGGGCGTGGAGGAGGGGGACCCAGTGGAGGCAGTGGATGTTAGTGTGTCTGCATGGGTATGGTGCTTGTATGAGTGCCTGTGGGATGTGTGGTGCTTATGTTTGCCTGAGCCACTTTTGTGTGTTGATGTGTGTGCATGCTGGTCTGATGGTGTGCTTGGGATAGGCTGAGGTAGAGGGGATTGGGTCGGGGTAGTGGAAGTTGGAGGGGGGAGGCTGGACACAGGGACAATGGCTGCCATCAGTGCTGAGGCCAGAGCCTGAAATGCGCTCTGTTGTGCCGCCACACCAGAATGAATGCCCTCCAAGTATGCATTTGTTTGCTGCAAATGCCTCTCGACACCCTGGATGGCATTCAAAATGGTTGACTGCCCAACAGTGAGGGCTCCTCACTGAGGGCAGCAGGGCTGACTGGCACAGGGCCTGAGGTGCCTGGGGCGAATGAGATGCACATCCTCCTGGGTGAGCGGGCACAGGAAACACACTGAGGGGCTGCTGGGAGGGCAGTGCTGGTAGGGGGGGTGGTGGCTGTACCTTTTGTTGCAGGGGGCATAGATGTGCCCGCCACCGCAAGGGAGCTCCCATCAGAGGAGGAGTCGCTGTCGCTGGTGTCCCCTCCTGTCCCCGTCGTGGAGCTCCCCTCGCCCTCTGTCCCACTGGTGCCTTCAGACTCCGTACATTCACCCTCCTGGCCCATGTGGGTTGCAGCTCCCGCCTGCTCCAGTGCCACTGCTCCTCCGCCAGATGATGCTAATGCACACAAGGACAGGGTGACAAAACAAAAAGGGGGGAAGACAGAGGACACACATGGTGAATGCCAGCAACAACACTACCGTTGGCGGACACAACACACAGGGAGCAGCCCTATACACTAGCCCATGCACTAACAGTTCTTAGGAAAATCACCTGCCCATGGGGGACTATGCCTAACTCCATTTGCTGCACACCTAGAACCCACAGAAGCCTGACTAGTTGTAGTTGGCCACTACCACTATTGGGGTTGGAGTGCCACAGAGCCTGCCTAACAAGGGACCTACCCTAGCAAGTTCACCCTGGCCTAGGGGAACCCACAACCCACATCCCCCACCCAGACACCTCGTAAGGAGCGCAGTCAGCTGAATGAGACTGTACTCACCCCCTTGTGGCTGCTGTGATGCCCTCAAGCGCCCATCCAACTCCGGATATGCCACCACCAGGATCTGGAACATCAGGGGGGTCATGGTGCGACAGGCACCCCTTCCACGTTGGGAGGCCATCTCCAGCTGGGCCTCCGCCGTCTTCTTGCTCCAGCGGCACAGGTCCTCCCATCTCTTGCGGCAGTGGGTGCTCCGTCTATAATAGAGCCCCAGGGTCCGCTCTTCCTTGGCGATGGCACTCCAAATACCATTCTTCTGGTGGGCGCTGACCTAGAGGAAAGGTAAAGTAAGAATGGAACTTACTCACCCGTCCGGTTCTTCTTACTCATTGGCCACCACTTCCCACCCATGCCCTGAAACACATACACTGACCATCCCCCACCAAAAGTATCTTCCATCCAGACCACTCCATTCATTCATGTCCCATCCATCATGCTCACAGTGTACTCACCTGTTTGTCTGGAGGACCGTAGAGTAGCGTGTACTGGGGGAGGACCCCATCCACCAGTTTGTCCAACTCCTCCGCGGTGAAGGCAGGGACCCTTTCCCCAGACACTGTAGCCATTGTCGCTTCCAGACTCAGGTCACAGCAGCACTTGCAGTGTAGGTCCTTTCCTGTTGAAGGTCAAGTATCAAGTGAGTGAACAGATAGAAAATGGCGGTCACGTCCATCACCGCCGGCGTACATCATCATTGGCTCCTGGAACCCATAGGGCCCAATGATAACCAATGCTGAATTGCGCGGCGGTCTTCGACCGCCTAACGCGACGCTGCACAACGCCAGCGCAGTTACCTCATTTCCCCTTGTCCCTCCTCACAGATCAGGCAGCCGCCATTTCAGGGGGGCACATTGCAGGGCACATAACTGCGTCACAGCACATATGAGCAGGAATACAGACAGACAGCGCCACACAAAGATTAAATCACATTAGTGCAAAACACCCTTGTGCAACCTATGTGGCATATGACCCTCTGCTCACCATTCTCCTCAATAGGGCACATCCGCTGGGGCAGATGATGAGATGGTGTCATCCTCCGGTGTACAGACCCCTGGTGGACCTGTTGACAATGGAAGACAGACACATCATTATCACCTACAGACTTGATTGTGCCACAATCCAAGAACTGTGTGCCCAATTGGAGCCTGACCTGATGTCAGCCATCCGCCATCCCATAGGTATCCCCCCTCTAGTGCAGGTCCCGTCAGTGCTCCATTTCCTGGCCAGTGGTTCCTTTCAAACAACAGAGGCCATGGCATCAGGGATGTCACAGCCAATGTTCCCAAACGTGTTGACCAGAGTGTTGTCTGCCCTGCTGAAACACATGCGCAGCTACATCGTTTTCCCCCAGGTGGAGGATTTGCCCACAGTGAAAGGTGACTTCTATGCCCCAGGACATATCCCCAACATCATTGGTGCCATTGATGGTACACATGCGGCATTTGTCCCCCCCCGCAGGAATGAACAGGTGTACAGAAATTGTAAAAGCTACCATTCAATGAATGTGCAGATGGTGTGTTTGGCAGACCAGTACATCTCTCATGTGAATGCCAAGTATCCTGGCTCTGTGCATGATGCTTACATTTTGAGGAATAGCAGCATCCCTTATGTGATTGGCAAACTCCAGAGGCACTGTGTGTGGCTAATAGGTGAGCCCAAGGTCCCCAAACAGTATGAATAGGTGTCTGGGTATGGGAGAGTCGCTAAGGGTTGGTGTTTGTCTAACAGATATCCCTTGATATTTGCAGGTGACTCTGGTTACCCCAACCTGTCATGGCTACTGACCCTAGTGAGGAATCCCAGGACAAGAGCAGAGGAACGCTACAATGAGGCACATGGGCGAACTAGGCGGATTATAGAGCAGACTTTCGGCCTCCTGAAGGCAAGATTCCGGTGCCTCCATCTAACAGGTGGCTCCCTATACTACTCACTGAAGAAGGTGTGCCAAATAATCGTGGCATGCTGTATGTTGCACAACCTGGCTTTGCGACGCCAGGTGCCTTTCTGCAGGAGTATAGGCCTGATGTTGGTCTTGTGGCAGCTGTGGAGCCTGTGGACAGTGAAGAAGAGGAGGCAGAAGAAGAAGATATTGACAACCGAAACAACATCATCATGCAATACTTCCAGTGAGACACAGGTAAGAGACTGGCACTGCTCCTCTCATATCAGACTACTATGGGACATTGTATAAGTCTACCTTTTTACCTCTGTGCATGGACCCTGACAGTTCACTTTGCCTTTACTTTTCACAGATATGAGTACCACATTCTGCCTTCTGCTATGTTCACTGCTGCCCAAGAACTGTCATACTTTGGTATGTGCAAATGAACATTAACATTGATATTTGTCAGAGAGGTTGTAATAACAGATTTGTGAAAGTACAGACTGACTCCAGATTGTTTTGTGATTCAAGGGTGTTTATTTCAGTGCTAATAAGTGGAGGGGGATGTGCAATGGGCTGGGGTGATGGTGGAGGAATATCCATGGTAGAGTCCAGTCTCTTTGTATCACATGTGCATTGTCCAAGGGGGAATAGGAAGTGGAGCAATGGCAGTTCAAGGTGGTCAGGGTGACATAATGGGACAGAATGGGTGACAATTAGGAGAGTCGTATTTCCTGGCGGGGGTCTTGCCAATGTTCTCTGTCTTATGCCTGGATCGCAGGGACAGTTTGTGGGGTGGTTCTCCTTCTGCAGGGGGTGGGGTGCAGGTGGCATGTTGGTCCTGTGCGGGACCTCCTGTCCACTAGCGCCGGCGGACGTGGAGGGCTGTTCATCGTTCGGGCTAGTGTCAGGGGCCCGTTGGTGTGCCACTGTCTCGCTCATGGTGTTGTCCATGTCTGCCAGCACCCCTGCTATGGTGACCAGGGTGGTGTTAATGGACTTCAAGTCCTCCCTGATCCCCAGGTACTGTTCCTCCTGCAGCAGGTCGGTCTCCCGAAACTTGGCCAGTACCGTGCCCATGGTCTCCTGGGAATGGTGGTATGCTCCCATGATGTTGGAGAGTGGGTTCCCTGGGCCTTTCCTCTCCCTGTCTCACAGCAGTCCTCCCAGCTTCCCTGTTGTCCTGTGCCTCTGTCCCCTGAACCGTGTGCCCACTGCCACTGACCCCAGGTCCCTGATCGTCCTGGGTTAGTGGGGTTGCCTGTGGTCCCTGTAGTGGTGGACACACTGCTGATTGACGTGTCCTGGAGACAGTGGCATGGGCCCGCTGGGTGGGTGCTGTGGTGGTGTTTCCTGAGGGGGAGGTTCAGTGGTGGTTTGGGACTGTGGCAGGGGAACCGACTGTCCAGGGGTCCCTGATGGGCTGGGCTGGTCATCCTGATCCAGGCGTGCAGAGCTGCTGTCGTCACTGTGGGCCTCTTCTGTGGGGGGCCTGGATATGGTTGGCGCCTGTCCGGTGACGTTGGGTAGGGGTTCTATTGGGGTGTACATGCATAGTTATTGTATCTGTGTGTGCCATCTTGTGCAATGGGTGAGTTTCCCTCTACTCCTGTGCTTGCATTATTGCCTTGGCCCTTGTGTGAGTGGTGATTGTGTGCCCTGGCTGAGTCTCTCTACTGGACATGCTTTGGTGATGGGTGTCCATGCAGGTCTGTGATGGGTGTCCATGCATTGTTGTCACATGCAGGGCTTGGTATTGGGATGTGTGGGTTGTGATATTAGGGTATCTGTGAGGTGTTGGGGTGATGGGTGTGAGGGTAGGGTAGGTGTTTGTGATGGCATGCAGGTAGGGTGGGGGATATAATAGTAAAGATTTGACTTACCAGAGTCCAGTCCTCCTGCTACTCCTGCGAGATCCTCAGGATGCATGATTGGCAAGACTTGCTCCTCCCATGTTGTTAGTTGTGGGGGAGGAGGTGGGGGTTCACTGCTAGTCCTCTGTATGGCTACCTGGTGTCTGGATACCACGGAACGCACCTTCCCCCGTAGGTCGTTCCACATTTTCCTGATGTCATCCCGTGTTCTTGGGTGCTGTCCCACTGCATTGAACCTGTAAACAATTCTCCGTCATAGCTCCATCTTCCTTGCTATGGATGTCTGCTGCACCTGTGATCCGAATAGCTGTGTCTCTACCCGGATGATTTCCTCCACCATGACCCTGAGCTCCTCCTCAGAAAACCTGGGGTTTCTTTGAGGTGCCATGATGTGGTGTGGGTGATGTGTGAGGTGATTATTGTTGTGATGTGTGCTGTGATGTGTTGGGGTGTGTTCTTTGAGGTGCGTGGATGTTGTATGAGTGATGGTGTTGTGTGCCTCTGGATGCTGGTGTTGTCTTTGTTATTCTCTCTCTCTGAATAAAATAAATACATTTTTATTGTAAGGGGTTGTGGGTAATGTGGGTGTATGTTTTATAGTGGTGTGGGTGTGGTGTGTGTATGTGTGTCAGTTGTGTGTATTTTGAATTGTCCAGTGTGGTTGTGTTTTGTAAATGTGTAGCATGGGTTTGCTTCAGTATTGTCCAACAGCATTCAGGGGTGGTGTGAAAGTGACAAGAAGGTGTGTGAGATCTTTGTATGTCCCGGTAATATCATGTTTCTAAGTGTGTTGCATTGTGCATTACGCATAGGGCCCCTTTTACTTTATTTGCCCCCTCCTTTCCACAACTAACACCACCATGGTAGCGCCATATTTAAAATACGGTGCACCATCGTGGTCGTTCACACATTAGCATCATAATTATGGTGCTTTTGTGGCACTTTGCTGCATTAGCGCCATAAATTATGGCACTAGTGCAGCAAAGCACGGGGAGGCCCATTGATTAAAATGGGTGTGCAACTTTGTATATATGGCAAATGGGAATGGGCATCAGAAGGCCACATTAGCGTAAAAAAAGTACGCTAGTGTGGCACTAAGGCCTTGTAAATATGGACCCTAGTGAAACGAAAAGACCACTTATGGCTGATGTTATGCAGGAAGGAGTCCCTTTGTTCACAACTCTGTCCCCACATCACAGGCACTCTTGCAGCATGGGCACATGGCAGCAACTTGCGCAACAGTACAGATGGTAATAACAGACATGCCCATATTATGTGTGTACATTACATTTGTGCCCATTCCCAATAGTGCAGGGAGTCATAGCCGAGTTCTTGCTGCCCCACCCTGCGCAACAGCCCTTGTACATGATACCCAATGAGAGTTACACATGGGCAGATGGTACATTTGCTACAGTCAAGGGAGTGAAGGGAGTGGTATGAGGGTTGAGAAAGGGTCTGTGCATATACAGGGATGGGTCATTGCACATTGCATGTGTTTAGCCATTAGTGTGCCCCATGTAACCCTTCTGCATGCATACAGTGGGTCCTCCCCTTCATGCCACTTGTTAGTTACAAGATTGTCCCCGCTGCGACATACCCTGAATTTGTTGTAGTTCTTAAATTGCTTCTCTGTCCTGTCCCTGGACTCCGGTCACCAACTCCTCCGGGATGACCACTGCCACCAT
The DNA here is from genome assembly GCF_031143425.1 of Pleurodeles waltl. Taxonomy (NCBI): domain Eukaryota; kingdom Metazoa; phylum Chordata; class Amphibia; order Caudata; family Salamandridae; genus Pleurodeles; species Pleurodeles waltl. The sequence goes on from NC_090444.1 coordinate 47,568,961, forward strand.
CTCCTCCAGCTCATCCAGCTGCTCCTGGGGTGCAGGACTTCCACCTCCACTCTGCATTGCTGCCTTTCGGTTTCTGGCTGTTAGACCTGACAGCCTTAGGGTCGTCATCCCCCAACTTATTTCTCCCTCCTATTTTCTGACCCTGTTTTTGCTGGTTTTAGAACACTGCACACTTTACCACTGCCGACCAGTGCTAAAGTGTGTGTGCTTTCTCCCCTAAACATGGCAACATTGGTTCCTAATCAATTGGCATATTTAATTTGCTTGTAAGTCCCTAGCAAATTGCACTAGAGGTGCCTAGGGCCTGTAAATTAAATGTTACTAGTAGGCCTGCAGCACGGGTTCTACCACCCACATAAGTAACCCTTTAACCATGTCCCAGGCCTGCCATTGCAAGGCCTGTGTGTGCAGTTTCACTGTCACTTCGGCTTGGCTTTTCAAACTACTTGCCAAGCCTTAAACTCCTCTTTTTCGACACATAAGTGTAGGAGGCTGTCCTGGTTTGTAGCGGGTACCAAAGGTACTTACACCTTATACCAGGTCCATTTATCCCTTATAATGTATTATGTTTAATGCAGTCAGTGTCTAGAAGCCAGACTGTCTATAGGTAGCTATAGGCAAAGCAGCCAAGGCTGAACTAGGAGACATGCAAAGCTCTTGTAATGCCACTGTAGTCACATAGGGGCATATTTATACTCTGTTTGTGGCGAATGTGCGTCAAAAATTTTGACGCACAATCGGCGCAAACCCTGCCCCATATTTATACTTTGACGTCCGACCCGCGGGCGTCACAATTCCACCATGTGCGTCATTTTTTGGAAGGGGGAACCAGCCTTGCGTTAATTATATGCAAGGTAGGCGTTCCCTTCCAAAAAATGACTTTAAGGCCTGTGCCCCATATTTATACTCGGACGTCATTTTGACGCACAGTTGGGGGTGGGCCTTAAAAACGGCACACAGCCTGATGGGCGACGTTTTTTAACGCCTGGGTCAGGGCAGGCATTAAGGGACCTGTGTGCTCGGAAGGAGCCCAGAGGTGCCCTCCCCTGCCCCCAGGGACACCCCCTGCCACTCTTGTCCACCCCAGGAGGACACCCAAGGATTGAGGGACCCATCCCAGGGAAGTAAAGGTAAGTTCGGGTAAGTATTTTATCCGATTTTTTTTGTGGCATAGAGGGGCCTGATTTGGGCCCCCCTACATGCCACTATGCCCAATGACCATGCCCAGGGGACATAAGTCCCCTGGGCATGGCCATTGGGCAAGGGGGCATGACTCCTGTCTTTGCTAAGACAGGAGTCATGTCAATGGAGGTTGGGCGTCAAAACAAATGGCGCAAATCCGGTTTGAGGCCTGAATTTTTCCTCAGACCTGACTTGCCCCATTTTTTGACGCACAACCCCCATTTTCCCATACACCGGCGCTGCCTGGTGTGAGTCATTTTTTTTGACGCACACCAGTCCACAGCGCCGGCTAACGTCATTCCATAAATAAGGCACCCCCATGGCGCGTTGGAATGGCGTTAGCCGGCGGTAAAAGTTTTGACGTACAACTGCGTTGGCGCAGTTGTGCGTCAAAAAGTATAAATATGGGCCATAGTACTTACACACATGAAAGACAATACTCAGTGTTACAAGAATAAAGGTACTTTATATGCCAAAAATACATTGGAGGTTATACTCCCTTAGGAGGTAAGTAAATTACACAATATATACACTAGTAACTTAAAACAGGTACGTTCACAGTAGGAAAACAGTGCAAATAGTGAAAATCACAATAGGTTGCAAAGGAGCCAGGGGGAACACAAAACATATACGAAAATAGTGGAATGCGAAAGTCAGGTTCCCACCTAGGCAAGGGTAGTGTGTAGAGGGGAGCTGGGAGTGTCTGAAAATACCAAAGGTAAGTAATGTACCCCACCCCAGAGCCTAGGAAAACACTCTAGAAGTTGTGATAGAACATAATGCAAGAACCAGAAGAGACTGCAAGACACCAACAATGGATTCCTGGACCTGAAGACCTGTGGAAGAAGGGAACCCATTCCAAGAAGCACTGAAGAGTCCAGGGAGAACAGGAGACCCTGCTAACCAGGATGAAGGTGCAAAAGAAGAACCACCGGAGAAGACAAAGTCAGTATTGCACCAAAGAAGACAGATGTGGGTTCCTAGTTGGTGCAAAAGATGGCCCAAGCCGGAAAGATTAATACAGTCTGGTTTGCGTTGCTGGATTCCACCAACAAGCCTTGTCTCATGCAAAAAATGCAGTTGGTGGAAAATGGCGCTGCTCGGGACCAGGAAGGACCTGGTGGCCTCTATCCAGGAAGGGGAGACAGAGGGGTGTCTCAGCAACTCAGAGAGCCATCAGTAGACCAGGAGGAGGTGGCATAGACACAGTGGGAGAGGACACCGTGGACGTGTGCATGGATTTGGGGGTGGTGGCTGCCAGTGAGGGGTGTGTAGTGATAGGCGTGCTGGTGATGGAGGTAGTGAATGAGGATGTAGTGCATGCAGGTGTATGTGTAGATACTACTGGGAGGGAGGTGGACGACAAGAAGGAGGGGACACAGTGGAGGCAGTGGATGTTGGTATGTCTGCATCTGAATGGTATTTGTGTGAGTGAATGTGGGATGATGTGTGGTGCATGTGTTTGCCTGAACCACTCCTGTGTGTTGTCCTACGTGCATGTTGGTCTGCCTGTGTGCTTGGGGATAGGTTGGGGTTGAGGGGAATAGGACTGGGTAGACAAAGTTGGAGGGGGGAGGCTAGAAACAGGGACAATGGCTGCCATCAGATAGGAGGCCAGAGCCTGGATTTATCTCTGTTGGGCAGCCGTGCCAGAGTGAATGCCCTCCAGGAATGCATTTGTTTGTTGCAAATGACCTGCCAGCCCCTGGATGACATTCACAATGGTTGACTACCCAACACAGATGGATCGCAGGAGGTCAATAGCCTCCTAACTTAGGGCAGCAGGGCTAACTGGGGCAGGGCCTGAGGTGCCTGGGGCAGAGGAGATGCCCACCTTCCTGGGTGAGCGGGCACGGGAAACTCTCTGAGGGGCTGCTGGGAGGGCAGTGCTGGTACAGGGTGGCGGTTGTACCTGTAGTTGGGGTGGCCACAGAGGTGTCCGCCACCACCAGGGAGCTTCCATCGGAGGAGGTATCACTGTCCGAACTGTCCACTCCTGTCTCCGTCGTGGTGCTCCCCTCACCCTCCGTCCCACTGCTGCCCTCACCGTCGGTGGATTCAGCCTCCTGGGCCCTGTGGGATGCAGCTCCCTCCATCGCCAGTGCCTCAGCTCCTCTGCCAGATGATGCTAATGCACAGAAGGACAGGGTGGCAAAACAAAAAGGGGGGAAAGACAAAGGATACGCTGCTCCAACACCACCATTGGCGTACACGACACACACACAGGGAACAGCTGTACGCATTAGGCAATGTACTACCAGTCACAATGCTAGTGACCAGCCCATGGCCAGTAATACCTAACGCCACTAACAGCATACCAGAGACCCACAGACCCCTGCCCAGTAGTGGGTGCCTACTAGCTTGGTTGGAGGTGGTTCACATCATACCCTGACCAACATGGGACCTACCCTGCTATGTCCAGCCTGGCCTAGGGGCACCCACAGGCCCACATCGCCCACCCGGAGACCACCCCACCATGCGCAAGTAGTATACTGGGAAACTGTACTCACCCCCTTGTGACTGCTGTGATGCCCTCAAGAGCCCATCCAACTCCGGATAGGCCACCACCAGTATGCGGGCCATCAGGGGGGTCAGGGTTCAACGGGCACCCCTTCATCGCTGGGATGCCATCCCCAGCTGGGCCTCCGCCGTCTTCCTTGCCCAGCGACTCAGGTCCTCCCACCGTTTCCGACAGTGGGTGCTCCACCTGCCATAGACCCCCAGGGTCTACACGTCCTTGGCGATGGCACACCAAATACCCTGTTTCTGATGGGTGCTAACATGCAGAAAAATAAACATAGAAAAAAGTTATCAGTCAGACCATGCGGCCTGTTACACTCATGTCCCACCATAGCCCTCCCATCCCCTTACACACAGACGTTGCCCACCATACATGCAGCATGCTGCCCAGGACCCTTCCACCAACCCCCCCTTACACGAGGCCCTCACACACACCACTCCATGCATTCATGGCCCATGCATCGTGCTCACAGTGTACTCACCTGTTGGTCTGGAGGCCCATACAGCATTCAGTACTGGGGTAGGACCCAATCCACCAGTCTCTCCAACTCCGCAGCGACGAAGGCAAGGACCCTTTCCCCAGTCACACAAGCCATGGTTGGTTCCAGACACAGGTCACAGCAGCACTTGCAGGGTAGGTCCTCTCCTGTTGAAGGTCAGGTAGCAAGTGGGTGAACAGATAGAAAATGGAGGTTACGTCTGCGGCTGTGCGTAACGTTACCACCGGCGTACATCACCATTGGCCACTGTATCCCATAGGGCCCAATGGGATCCAATGAGGAGTTGCACGGCAGTTTTCGACCACCTCACGCAATGGCGCATGACGTCAGCGGAATTACCTCATTTCCACATGTCACTCCATACAGAACAGGCGGACACCATTTCACAGGGGAGGGCAGGCCATGGCACCTAACTGCGTCACAGTACACATGTGCACTATTTGGTCCTATACGACAATCTTGTCTTATAGTCACAACATGCAATACAGTGTAGTGTTTGGATATATGGGATACTGACCAGCTACTCACCGTTTGTCCCCTAGATTGCAACCGCTGTGGATGAATCGGAGATGGATACATCCCCTGAGTACTGGCCCCTGGTGGACTTGGCAACAATGGAGGACAGGCACATTATCCTCACCTATAGACTAGACAGGGCCACAATCACAGAGCTGTGTGCCCAATTGGAACCTGACCTGATATCTGCTATCCATCAGCCCTCCGGGATCCCCCCTCTTGTGCAAGTCCTATCTGTGCTCAATTTCCTGGCAAGTGGCTCCTTCCAAGTGAAAGTGGGCTTGGCAGCAGGAATGTCTCAGCCAATGTTCTCAATAGTGCTGACCAGAGTGTTGTCTGCCCTGATTAAACACACGCGCAGCTACATCGTTTTCCCCCAGGTGGAGGATTTGGCCACAGTGAAAGCTGATTTCTATGCTATGGGACCTATCCCCAACATTATTGGGGCTATTGATGGCACACATATTGCATTTGCCCCCCCCCCCGGAGAAACGAACAGGTGTTCAGAAATCGAAAGAGCTTTTACTCCATAAATGTGAAGATGGTGTGCCAGGCGGACCAGTACATCTCCCAAGTCAATGCAAAGTATCCTGGGTCTGTGTATAATGCCTTTATCCTGAGGAATAGCAGCATCCCATATGTGATGGCTCAACTCCAGAGGCACCGTGTGTGGCTAATAGGTGAGCCCTGGTTCCCACCCAGGGGTTGTTGGTGTATGGGTATGGTGTGGGCACTAAGGGGTTAGTGTGTGTCTAACAGTTGTCCCTCGATATTTGCAGGTGACTCTGGTTACCCCAACCTCTCATGGCTACTGACCCCCGTGAGGAATCCCAGGACAAGGGCAGAGGAACGTTACAATGAGGCACATAGGCGAATAAGAATAATAATAAAAAGGACATTCGGCCTCCTGAAGGCCAGGTTTCGTTGCCTCCATCTAACAGGTGAATCCCTGTACTATCCACCCAAGAAGGTCTGCCAGATTATTGTGGTTGTTGCACAACCTTGCCTTACATTGCCAGGTGCCTTTTCTGCAGGAGGATGAGGCTGGAGATGGGCGTGTGGCAGCAGTGGACCCTGTGGACAGTGAAGATGAGGAGGCAGAGGATAAGGATGAGGACAACAGAAGTGCTATTATAAGACGGTAATTCCAATGACACACAGGTAAGACACTGTAATTACACTTTACATTGACAGTTTTGTATTTGACATTGTCATTGGCAGGCTAATTTTAAAAATTCTTTGCCCACTTACTGTACCCTTTGGCATCTCTATTTTTGGATATTTGTGTCCCACTCTCGCTCCTGGTGTGTAGACTGCAGCCAAATACAGGTCATTCCTGTGTATACAATACTGTAAAGTTATATTGCAGTATTTAAAGCTGGTTAAACGAATACATGGTTAAATGATTTGCCAGACTCCATACATGTATTTTTTCAAATGGTGTTTCTTTAAGTCTTGGCAATGTTCTCTGGCTTCTGCCTGGATTGCAGGGACCATTTGTGGGGTGGTTCTCCTTCTGCAGGGGTTGGGGTGCAGGTGGCCTGTTGTTCCTGTGGTGGGGCCTCCTGCCCACTAGCGGCAGCTGAGGTGGAAGGATGTTCATAGGTTTGGCTAGTGTCAGGGGCCCGGTGGTGTGCCACTGCCTCCCTCATGGTGGTGGCCATGTCAGGCAGCACCCCTGCAATGGTGACCAGGGTGGTGTTTATGTCCTTCAAGTCCTCCCTGATCCCCAGGTACTGTTCCTCCTGCAGCTGCTGGGTCTCCTGCAACTTGTCCAGTATCTGGCCCATCGTCTTTGGGAATGGGGGTATGCTCCCAGGATGCTGGTAAGTGCCTCCTGGAGAGTTGGTTCCCTGGGCCTGTCCTCCCCCTGTAACACAGCAGTCCTCCCAGCTTTCCTGTTGTCCTGTGCCTCTGTCCCCTGAACTGTGTGCCCACTGTCACTGACCCCAGGTCCCTGATCGTCCTGTGTTTTTGGGGTGGCCTGGGGTCCCTGTAGTGGTGGACACTCTGCTGATTGACGTGTCCTGGGGACAGAGGTATGGGCCCGCTGGGTGGGTACTGTGGTTGTGTTTCCTGAGGGGGAGGCTCTGTAGTGGTACGAGACTGTGCCTGGGTGACCGACTGTCCGGAGACCCGTGATGAGCCAGGTTGGTCATCTAGATCCAGGCATCCAGAGCTGCTGTCATCACTGTGGGCCTCTTCTGGGGGTGGACTGGAAGTTGCTGGCACCTCCTCTCTGGTGAAGTTGGGTGAGGGCCTGTGGGGATCTAAATGCAGTGTTAATGTTTCTGTGTTTGTCATCTTGTGCATGGGTGTGTTGCCCTGTATGGTTGTTATTGCCCTGGCAGATTTGCCTTTGGGTGAGTAGCTATTTGGTGGGCTAAGTGATTCTCTCCAGTGTACATGCAGTGGGGATAGGTGTCCATGCAGGTCTGTGACTGGTGTCCATGCACTGGTGTTACATGCAGGGCTTGGTATTGGGATGAGTGGGTTGTAATGGTGGGGTATGCGGGAGGTGTTGAAGTGATGGGAGCGAGGTTAGGGGTGGGTTTTTGTGATTACATGCAGGTGCGGGGGTGATAGTAATAGATATTTGACTTACCAAAGTCCAGTCCTCCTTCTACTCCTGCCAGGCCCTCAGGGTGCATGATTGCCAAGACTTGCTCCTCCCATGTTGTTAGTTGTGAGGGAGGACGTGGGGGTCCACCACCAGTCCTCTGTACAGCTAGTTGGTGTCTTGCTGCTGTGGAACGTACGTTCCCCTGTAGGTCGATCCACCTATTCCTGATGTCATCCCTTGTTCTGGGGTGCTGTCCCACGGCGTTGACCCTGTCCACGATTCTCCGCCATAGCTCCATCTTCCTTGCAATGGACGTCTGCTGCACCTGTGATCCGAATAGCTGTGGCTCTACCCGGATGGTTTCCTCCACCATGACCCTTAGCATCTCTTCAGAGAACCTGGGGTGTTGTTGCGTACCATGGGTGTTGTGTGAGTGGTGTGGGTGAGGGTGTGTGGGGTGCTGTGTTGGGGTGTGTGATGTGGGGTGCGTGGATGGTGTATAGGTGATGGTGGTGTGTGTCTGTGGTCTTGTCTGTGGTCTTGCTGTCTCTCTTGTGGCACTTGTTTGTCATGGTAAAGGGTTGTGGGTAATGTGTGTGTGTGTTTTATAGTGGTGTGGGTGTGGTGTGTGTATGTGTGTCAGGTGTGTGTTATTCAAATTGTCCAAAGTGGTGTTGTTTTGGTAGGATGTGTGTATTTTGAGCGCAGTGGTATGTACCGCAAATGGTTTAGCACCATTGAATGTCTGCCTCGGTGATTCGTGGGTCATAATGCTGTGGGCGTAGTTCTGTTGCCATAACGGTGTGGGTTTTGGTACCACCTGTTTATCACTGACCTTGTGTAGGAAAGTAGCCTCTTTCCAGCATGGTTACCCCCACTTTTGGCCTGTTTGTGAGTGTGTGTCAGTGTGTTTTTACTGTGTCACTGGGATCCTGCTAGCCAGGACCCCAGTGCTCATAGATAAAAACCGATATGTCAGTGTGTTTTGGCTGTCTTACTGGGACCCTGCTAGCCAGGACCCTAGTGCTGATAGTTTGTGGCCTAATGTGTATGCCTGTGTAGTGCCTAACTGTGTCACTGAGGCTCTGCTAATCAGAACCTCAGTGCTTATGCTCTCTCTGCTTTTACATTTGTCACTGTAGACCCGTGACTTCATTTACCAATTTCAATTGGCATACTGGACCCCCCTTATGAGTCCATGGTATATGGTACCTAGGTAGCCATGGCATGGGGGTTCCAGGAGATCCATATGGGCTGTAGCATTTCTTTTGCCACCCATAGGGAGGTCAGACAAACCCTTACACAGGACTGCCACTGCAGCCTGCGTGAAATAGTGCACACACTATCTCACAGCCATTTTCACTGCACTTAAGTAACTTATAAGTCACTTATATGTCTAACCTTCACTTGCTGAAGGTTAGATGCAAAGTTACTAAGTGTGAGGGCACCCTTGCACTAGCAAAGGTGCCCCCACATAGTTCAGGGCCATTTCCCCGGACTTTGTGAGTGCGGGGACGCCATTACACGCGTGCACTACATATTGGTCAATACCTATATGTAGCTTCTCAATGGTAACTCGAATATGGCCATGTAACATGTCTAAGATCATGGAATTGTCCCCCCATTCCAAATCCGGTATTGGGGATCCAATTCCATGTATCCTGGGGGCTGCACTGTGGACCCCCAGTACTGCCAAACCAGCTCTCTGAGGCTTGCACTGCAGCTACAGCTGCTGCCACCTCACAGACAGGGTTCTGCCCTCCTGGGGTCTGGGCAGCCCAGTCCCAGGAAGGCAGAACAAAGCCTTTCCTCTGAGAGCAGGGTATTACACCCTCTCCCTTTGGAAATAGATGTTACAGGCTGGGGAGGGGTAGCCTCCCCCATGCTCTGGAAATGCTTTGAAGAGCACAGATGGTGCACTCCTTGCATAAACCAGTCTACACCCGTTCAGGGACCCCTTCTCCCCTGCTCTGGTGGTAAACTGGACAAAGGAAAGGGGAGTGACCACTCCCCTGTCCATCACTACTCCAGGGGTGGTGCCCAGAGCTCCTCCAGTGTGCCCCATGCTTCAGCTATCTTGCTTTGCAAGGTGTGGGGGCACTCTGGAGGGCTCTGAGTGGCCAGTGCCAGCAGGTGACGTCAGAGACCCCTCCTCATAGGTCCATACCTGATATGGTAGCCAATCCCCTTCTCAGGGCTATTTAGGGTCACTCCTGTGGGTTCTCTTCAGATTCTGCTTGCAAGTTTCTTTCAGGAATCCTCTGCAACAACTTCAGACTCTTCTGACCTCTGATCAACCGCAGCCTGCTCCAAGAAACGCTGTAACTGTTACAAAGTGTCTACAAGAGACACTTTTCTTCAGCACCATCAGCTCCAAGTCAGCAACTGCAACAGTTTCCATGGTGTGCATGCTCTTGGGACTCCCTATCTTCATCCTGCACCAGAAGGACTGAAGAAATCTCCTGTGGAGTGACGGAGTCACTCCCCTGCTCTAAGCAGGCACCTTCAAAGGCGATGACCAGTACCCTGTGTAGGAGGCTGGCCTGGCTTATAGTGGGTACCTTGTGGTACTTACACCTTGTGCCAGGTCCAGTTATCCCTTATTAGTAGAATAGAGGTGTTCTAGCAGCTTAGGCTGATAGAGGTAGCTATAGCAGAGCAGCTTAGGCTGAACTAGGAGACGTGCAAAGCTCCTACTATACCACTTATATCATATAGCACTATATCACAAGAAAACACAATACTCAGAGTTACTAAAAATAAAGGTACTTTATTTTAGTGACAATACGCCAAAAGTATCTCAGATGATACCCTCACTTAGGATGTAAGTAATATACACGAATTATATGTACACAAACCAAAATCAGGTAAGTAACAGTAAGAAAAGTAGTGCAAACAATGTAGAATCACAATAGGATGCAATAGGTAGAAATAGGCCTGGGGCAACACAAACCATATACTCCAAAAGTGGAATGCAAATCACGAAGGGACCCCAGGCCTATGGTAGGTTGTAGGGGGTCACTGGGACTGTAAGAAAACAGTAAGGGTGTCCAAAATACCCCACCCCAAGACCCTGAAAAGTAGGAGTAAAGTTACCCTACTACCCCAGAAAGACAGTATAGTCAAGATAGGGGATTCTGCAAGAACCACAACCACCAGCAAAACACTGAAGATGGATTCCTGGACCTGAGGACCTGTAAAGGAAGGGGACCAAGTCCAAGAGTCACGCAAGTGTCCAGGGGGGCTGGAGCCCAGTAAACCCCGGATGAAGGTGCAAAAGGGCTGCCTCTTAGTGGAAGAAGCTGAAGATTCTGCAAGAACGGAAGGTGCCAGGAACTTCTCCTTTGGTCAGAAGATGTCCCAAGGCATGCTGGAGGATGCAAGAGTGTTTCCACGCAGGAATACCGCAAACAAGCCTTGCTAGCTGCAAGAGTCACTGTTGAAGATTTTGGGTGCTGCTGGGGCCCAGGAAGGACCAGGATGTCACCCCTTGGAGGAGGAGACAGAGGGGGCACTCAGCAACTGAGAGAGTCCCTGCAGAAGAAGGCAGCACCCGCAGAAGTACCAGAACAGGCACTTAGAAGATCTGAGGACAGCGGTCAACTCAGAGTCACAAAGGAGGGTCCCAACTCAGCGAGTTGGGCAATGCAAGACGGAGCGCTGGGGACCCAGGCTAGGCTGTGCACAAAGGAATCCTTGGAAAAGTGCACAGAAGCCGAAGCAGCTGCAGATCACGCAGTACACAGGATCACTGTCTGGTCTGGCGTGGGGAGGCAAGGACTTACCTCCACCATATTTGGACAGAAGGGCCACTGGACTGTGGGAGACACTTGGACCTAGCTCCTGTGTTCCAGGGACCACGCTTGTCAGGATGAGAGGGGACCCAGAGGACCGGTGATGCAGAAGTTTGGTGCCTGCGTTGGCAGGGGGAAGATTCCGTCGACCCACGGGAGATTTCTTCTTGGCTTCCAGTGCAGGGTGAAGGCAGACAGCCCTCAGAGCATGCACCACCAGGAAACAGTCGAGAAAGCCGCAGGACGAGGTGCTACAATGTTGCTGGTAGCTGCCTTGCTACTTTGTTGCGGTTTTGCAGGCGTCCTGGAGCAGTCAGCGGTCATCCTTGGCAGAAGTCGAAGAGGGAAGTGCAGAGGAACTCTGGTGAGCTCTTGCATTCGTTATCTGAGGAATAGCCCAGAGGAGAGACCCTAAATAGCCCAAAAAGGAGGTTTGGCTACTGAGAAAGGACGCTTGGCTACTGAGAGAGGTAAGCACCTATCAGGAGGGGTCTCTGACGTCACCTGCTGGCACTGGCCACTCAGAGCTGTCCATTGTGCCCCAACACCTCTGCATCCAAGATGGCAGAGGTCTGGGACACACTGGAGGAGCTCTGGGCACCTCCCCTGGGAGGAGCTGGTCAGGGGAGTGGTCACTCCCCTTTCCTTTGTCCAGTTTCACGCCAGAGCAGGGCTGGGTGATCCCTGAACCTGTGTAGACTGGCTTATGCAGAGATGGGCACCATCTGTGCCCATCAAAGCATTTCCAGGCTACTCCTCCCCAGCCCTTCACACCTATTTCCAAAGGGAGAGGGTGTAACACCCTCTCTCAGAGGAAATCCTTTGTTCTGCCTTCCTGGGACCAGGCTGCCCAGGCCCCAGGAAGGCAGAAACCTGTCTGAGGGGTTGGCAGAAGCAGCAGCTGCAGTGGAGACCCCGGAAAGGCACTTTGGCAGTACCTGGGTTCTGTGCTAGAGACCCGGGGATGTATGGAATTGTCCCCCCAATACCAGAATGGTATTGAGGTGACAATTCCTTGATCCTAGACATGTTACATGGCCATGTTCGGAGTTACAATTGTGATGCTACATATAGGTATTGACCTATATGTAGTGCACACGTGTAATGGTGTCCCCGCACTCACAAAGTTCGGGGAATTTGCCCTGAACAATGTGGGGGCACCTTGGCTAGTGGCAGGGTGCCCACACACTAAGTAACTTGGCACCTAACCTTCACCAAGTGATGGTTAGACATATAGGTGACTTATGAGTTACTTATGTGCAGTGAAAATGGCTGTGAAATAACGTGGACGTTATTTCACTCAGGCTGCAGTGGCAGTCCTGTGTAAGAATTGTCTGAGCTCCCTATCGGTGGCAAAAGAAATGCTGCAGCCCATAGGGATCTCCTGGAACCCCAATAACCTGGGTACCTAGGTACCATATACAAGGGAATTATAAGGGTGTTCCAGTGTGCCAATGAGAATTGGTAAAGATAGTCACTAGCCTGCATTGACAATTGTAAAAGCAGAGAGAGCATAAACACTGAGGTTCTGGTTAGCAGAGCCTCAGTGATACAGTTAGGCACCACACAGGGAACACTTACAGGGCATACATTATCAGCACTGGAGTCCTGCCTGGCAGGATCCCAGTGACACATAGGTAAAAACAAACATACATACAGTGAAAATGGGGATAACATGCCAGGCAAGATGGTACTTTCCTACACCCTGGGACGCCTCTCACAGCAAAGAGCATGCTCCTAAGGACACAGAGGGTATACATCATTGACGTAGACTTTCCTGAGGTCCTGCTGATGCAATTTGGAGGAGGTAAGACCTTGCCTTCCCTGAGAACAACAGTACCCCTGTGTATTGTGTCTTCTTTGCCTCCTGAGGCCTCTGTGCATTTTTTGCAAAATTCCTTCATGCACTGCCTGGCCCAGGTCCCCAGCACTCCACCCTGCGACGCTCAACTCGCTGAGTTGTTCTCTGGCAGCGTGGGACCTTCTTTTGTTGTGCTGCATCAACTGTGTTTTTCACCTCCTTTGAACCCGGATCCTGTGGCTTCTGGGGGTGCTGGCTGGCATCCTGGTGGCTCTTTAGAGTGCTGAGAACCCCCTCTTCCTCTGCACACAGAGTTGAGGCCCCCAGATCCCTCCTGGGTCTATCCAGGGCCATTTTGATGAAAAATGCACTTTTGTCGTAGCCAAGGCTTGTTGGCACCTTCCAACACGAAATCTCATCTGCAACAATCTTAACACCATGGAACCACTTTTGCATTATGCAGGAACCCACTGGCATCTTCCTAGGGTGCATTTCTGTAGTCTTCTACTAACTAGGGACTCTTCTTTTGCACCCTCTTCTGGGTTGGCAGGGGCACCTCTCCTTCCTGGAACTTCTTTCGAATTCTGGACTTGGTCCCCTTCCTTTGCAGGTATTCAGGTCCAATAATCCAGCAGTTGTTCTTTGCAGACTTGGTTGGCTGCTGCAAAATCCCCAAAACGAGGTGTAGTGTGTCCTAAGAAAACTTGCAGTACTTTACTCCTGCTTTTCTGGGCTCTGGAGTGGTGCAATTTACTTACCTTTGCTGTATTCTTACTCTTCCAGCGACTCTGCACACACTACACTTGTCTAGGGGTGAGTTCGTGATTTACATTCCACTTTTTTAGTAGATAGTTTGTGTTGCCCTTAGAACCTATTTTCTCCCATTGCATTCTATAGGATCTCCTACTGTTTGCATTGTTCTATGACTATTTACGTGCCTAACTTTGGTGTCTAGAGTATATATTGTGTATAATACTTACCTCCAGCAGGAGTTTTGTCCCTAAGATATTTTTGATACTGTGTCACCCAAATAAATACCTTTGTTTTTGGTAACACTGAGTATTGTCTTTACTTGTGCATACTTAGGCCCATATTTATACTTTTTGACGTACAACTGCGCCAACGCTGTTGTGCGTCAAAAATGTTACCGCCGGCTAACGCCATTCCAACGCGCCATGCGGGCGCCTTATTTATTGAATGACGTTAGCCGGCGCTGTGGACTGGTGTGCGTCAAAAAAAAAGACTAACACCAGGCAGCGCCGGCGTATGGGAAAATGGGGGTTGTGTGCCAAAAAATGGGGTAAGTCAGGTATGAGGCAAAATTCTGGCCTCAACCCGATTTGCGCCATTTTTTTTGACGCCCAACCTCCATTGACATTTATGCCCCCTTGCCCAATGGCCATGCCCAGGGGACTTATGTCCCCTGGGCATGGTCATTGGGCATAGTGGCATGTAGGGGGGCCCATATCAGGCCCCCCTATGCCACAAAAAAAAACGAAAACAAATACTTACCCCAACTTACCTCAACTTCCCTGGGATGGGTCCCTCCATCCTTGGGTGTCCTCCTGGGATGGGCAAGGGTGGCAGGGGGTGTCCCTGGGGGCATGGGAGGGCACCTCTGGGCTCCTTCTGAGCCCACAGGTCCCTGAACGCCTGCCCTGAACCAGGCGTTAAAAAAAGGCGCCCATCAGGCTGGGCGCCATTTTTTAAGGCTTGCCCCCTCCTGTGCGTCAAAATGACGTCAGAGTATAAATATGGGGCACAGGCCTTAAAGTCATTTTTTGGAAGGGAACGCCTACCTTGCATATAATTAACGCAAGGCTGGTTCCCCCTTCCAAAAAATGGCGCACAAGGTGGAACTTTGACGCCCGCGGGGTCGGACGTCAAAGTATAAATATGGGGCAGGGTTTGCGCCGATTGTGTGTCAAAAATTCTTTTTTTTTACCCACACCAGTCCGCAGCGCCGGCTAACATCATTCCATAAATAAGGCGCCCGCATGGCGCGTTGGAATGGCGTTAGCCGGCGGTAACATTTTTGACGCACAACTGCGTTGGCGCAGTTGTGCGTCAAAAAGTATAAATATGGGCCGAAGTCTTTTAAGCAAGAAAATTCCCAATTTCTAAAAGTGGCATTTTCAAACAGACAATTTAAAAAACAACTTTACTAAAAGATGCATTTTTAAATTGTGCGTTCAGAGACCCCAAACTCCATATCTCAAAGGAGAAACTGCACTTAAAAGATATTTAAAGCCATGTTAACCTATGAGAGAGATAGGCCTTGCAACAGTGAAAATCGAATTTGGTAGCATTTTACTATTAGGACATGTAAAACACATCAGTGCATGTCTGACCTTTAACATACACTGCACCCTGCCAATAAGGGCTATGTAGAGCTTACTTTAGGGGTGCCTTAGATGTATAAAATGGAAGGTTTCGGCCTGGCAAATGCGTACACTTGCTAGGTCGAATTTGGCAGTTTAATACGGCACACACAGACACTACAGTGGCAGGTCTGAGCCATGTTTACAGGGCTATTCATGAGGTTGGTAGTGGCATTTGATTTACAGGCCCTAGGTACATCTAGTGCACTTACTAGGGACTTACTAGTAAATCAAATATGCCAATCGTGAAAAAGCCAATCACTAATACAGTTTATACATTAGTACAAGGTTACTTCCGCTGAAACAGAGGTGGAGTGGTACTGAAAGTCCAATAATCCAGCAGTTGTTCTTTGCAGACTTGGTTGGCTGCTGCAAAATCCCCAAAACGAGGTGTAGTGTGTCCCCAACGTTTTGCTTCCCTTCCTACATTTTTCTGACACTTTTTTACCTGGTTTTAGGACTCTGCACACTTTACCACTGCTGACCAGTGCTAAAGGGCATGTGCTCTCTCCCCTAAACATGGTAATACTGGTTCCTACCCAACTGGCATATTTAATTCACTGGTATGTCCCTAGTCAGGTGCACTAGAGGTGCCCAGGGCCTGTAAGTTGAATGCTACTAGTGGGCCTGCAGCACTGGTTGTGCCACCCACATAAGTAGCCCTTAACCATGTCCCAGACCTGCTACTGTAAGGCATCTGTGTGCAGTTTCACTGCCACTTTGACTTGGCATTTAAAAATACTTGCTGAGCCTTGAACTCCCCTTTTTCTACATATAAGTCACCCCTAAGGTAGGCCCTAGGTAACCCATAGGGCAGGATGCAATGTAAGTAAAAGACAGGACATGTACTTGTGTGTTTTTCATGTCCTGGTGGTGAAAAACTCACAAATTTGTTTTCCACTACTATGAGGCCTACTTCTCTCATAGACTAACATTAGAACGTAGATTCTTATGTGTAAGGAGTAGCCCTGTCATGTTTAGTATGGCCAGAATTGTAAAATAACATCCTGCTTAGAGGTGGAGTTAGATTTAATATTACTATTTTTGAACTGCCACTTTTATAAAGTGTGCATTTCCCTGCACTTTCTGCCATCTGTGACATACATCCTGTCTCCAATCCATGTCTGGTCTGTGCCAGCTTCCCTTGTACATCCTACCCAGACAAACGCAAAAACAACAGTTGATGGACGGAATGCAGAACAAATCAAACATTCACCCCCAGTCACAGATCTGGGTTTAATCTATCAGTTTTTTTGTTCACCATGCCATTCCAGTTTGGACCCAGCCATATGCAAATCAGTCTTGACCCTGTTTCCTATGGGAACAGTCCAGCCCGAACTGACAGACCAGGTTCTCCCTAGACCAGAAACAAGCATCCTGGGACCGGTTTCAGGGTTTCACCCCTCTTAAGCTAGGCTAGCTTGAATCTGGTGGCACAGTGAGCACAGGACCCACGTCTGAGCATACCCTTCCCATTTGGGGCGACAAACGCAAAAACAACAGTTGATGGACGGAATGCAGAACAAATCAAACATTCACCCCCAGTCACAGATCTGGGTTTAATCCATCAGTTTTTTTGGTCACCATGCCATTCCAGTTTAGAATGCGTTTGTCACCCCAAGTGGGAAGGGTATGCCCAGACGTGGGTCCTGTGTTCACTATGTCACCACATTCAAGCTAGCCAACTGTTGTTTTTGCATTCATTCTACCCAGACAGTCATAAACACAGGAGACTCTGTCACATCTGCATACTGAATTAATCTCCCTGGGCAGAAAGGGTGGAGGGGCTCTCTCTTACATTTCAAAGGCCAAAGGCCCACCCTCACACAAAGAACTGATAACTTCCCACAGGGATCCTGGCAGACAGGACTGGACTGAAAGGGAACATGTGCACTTCAAAACCACTCTTTGAAGTTCCCCCACTTCAAAGGTATTTTGGGGTTTATATACTGGGTCTCTAACCCCACCAAATCAAACACTTCTGGACCTACACCTGGACTCTGTCAGACGGACTGTCTGGCTGCCCAAAGGCCTCATCTGGACTAATTTGCTGAGAAGGACTGCTGCCCTGCTTGTTGCCCTGCTGACTGCTGGCCTCTAACTGTGCTTTACCCACAAGTGCTCTCCAGGGGCTTGTACTGAGCTTGCCTCCTATTCTGAAGTCTCAGGGCCAGAAAGACTTTACCTTAGAGAAGAAAATCCCAGTGCATCGGAAAATCGATGCAACACCTGCAGAAATTGATGCTCAGCGTGCCTCGCGGCTGAAAATTCGCTGCATCGCCTACCGTATCGAGCCGGCACCTGCTTCCACTTACTAGCGCATATAGGATTTTCACGCATTGTCCCAGGGTATCAAAATATCCCCGCATCTCAGTGAGGAACCAAGGCTGAGCTTCGGGAAATCGACGCATCACCTTGCAGTCTGGAAAGAAACGATGAATTCTCTGTGCTGCGCCTGAAAATCTGACACATCGCCTTTTTTTCAACACATCTCCTCTGCAGCTCAATGCAGTGTTATTTTTGATGCATCCCGGGTACTGTGTGTTACAAGGATATAACATCTGATTCTTAAGGACTGAGACTGATTTAAGCCTTTAAAACGTGATATCTCCACTTGTGCATATTGGATTTTTGTCATTTTTATCTTATTTTATTCACATTCAGTTAGTGGGTGCCCCTTAATGCCAGCTCAGAGAACACAGTGTGATTCAGCTCATGGTAATGGTTGTATTGCTAGATCTGGTAACCTAGCTAGGTTGCAATCCATGTCAGACAGGGCTTAGTGACTCGCAGGAGGGATGCAGGTGGCAGTGATTTGCTCTCATCTTGCTGTGGTACCTAGCCATTGGAATGACACTGCGATGCATGGAGCTCAATCCTGGTCCCTGTGTGTGACAGTAATGTGTATGCCATCTGTGGTGTTGGTGCTGTAATTGACCCAGTGCTCCCTTTCTTTCTCTCCCCTCTTTTTAGATCGAGTGTCAGCGTTCAACATGTTGTATACTTTTAGTATACTTATACTGTGAAGAAAAGCTATTTGATTTGTTAGTTGCAGTGTCCTTCAAAAATCCTTGCTTGCTAGTGGTCAGTTCTGTCTCTTTGTCCTGCCTTTTTTCACTTTGGGAGCAGCACAAAGTACTGTGTAATTACGCTATGTCCTGTTTATCTCTTCTGTAAGGGTTCTTTTATTTAGCATTTGCCTGTTTCACTTCAACACTGTGGGTGCTTGTTCAGTCCCTCCTCCCCACCAGCTCTCTTTGCAAACATAATAAAAACAGAGGGGTGCTTTTCCAGGGCTAGCTTGCTCTTCCCTCACTATTTTTTTATGTTGTGTAAACATGATTCCGTTTCTCGTGCATATTTTTAAAAGGTCACAGTAAAACACGACCCATGTGTTTATGCGAGTTGAGCTGTAAAGCTTATTGTTTTCATCACCGTGAGCGCTGATCGGTAAAACACGATCCATGTGTTTATGCGACTTAAGCTGTAAAGCTTATTGTTTTCATCACCGTGAGCACTGATTGTAGCTCTCCGTTCAGTAGACAAATAGACACATTTTTGTTATTGTAAGACTTACGGCCAGCTTGCTTGTAAAGGTCACGGTAAAACACGAGACGTGTTTATGTGAGTTGTGCAAGTTTGATTTTCTTTAAAATGGCTTGCCCATAATCCTTTAATAGCTTTAAAGCGGCAAGTAAATGTACCAAAAAGAAACCTTATCTTTTGCATCACCGATCCAACCTTTAAAAGCTGAAAAGCTGCTCGTAACTGCACAAAAATAAAACAATATTTTTATTAATGTGAGCATTTATTGTAGCTCTCCATTCAGTAGACAATTATACAATGTTTATTTGTGACATAACATTTCACTTGCAAGCTACAGCAACTCCTAGTACAGTGGCGTCTACCTTCCTGCGTTCTCTAGCAGCAGGGCTCCAAACCAGTAGGGCAGGAAAGCCTCGGGCGATTCACAGCTTCACCTCCAATTCATTGCCCATCCGGTATCTATTCTATTTATAAAGTGCTTCAATGAACTCCTCTCTGCTGTCTTTCTGTGCGTCTACCATGTCTCGCTCTCTTTTCTCGCATCAGTGATCGAGTGCCACAGTCCCTGTGTGTCTTTCTTTTTGTGCATCTATCATTTATTACAAGCTCCCTGTCTCTTTCTTTATGTGCAACTGTCCTTTATTGCAAGTTCCGAGCCTCTCTTTCTGTGCATCTGTTTCTCGTGTCACTCTTCCTGTGTGTCTCTATTTGTGTGCATCTGTCTCTCTGTACCACACTCTTTCTGCTTTTCTTTCTGTCCGTTTCTCTTTCAGTAACACTCTCAATATGTCTCTCTTTCTGTGCATGTGTTTCTTGTGTCACTCTTCCTGTGTGTCTCTATTTATGTGCAACTGTCTCTCTGTAGTAAGCGCCGTGTATCTCTTTCGTGCATCTGTCTCTCAGTGCCACACTCTCTCTGCTTTTCTTTTAGTCAGTTTCTCCTTCAGTGGCACCCTCCCTATGTCTCTCTGTACTAAGCACCGTGTATCTCTTTTGTGCATCTGTCTCTCACTGTCACACTCTCTCTGCTTTTCTTTCTGTCCGTTTCTCTTTCAGTACCACTGTCCCTATGTCTCTCTTTCTGTGCGTCTGCCATGTCTGGTTATCTTTGCATACATCAGTCTCCAAGTGCCACACTTCCTGTGTGCCTTTCTTTTTGAGCATCTATCATTTATTACACGCTCATTGTCTCTTTCTTTATGTACAACTGTCCTTTATTGCAAGTTCAGAGCCTCTCTTTCTGTGCATCTGTTCTTGTGTCACTCTTCCTGTGTGTCTCTATTTCTGTGCATCTGTCTCTCTGTAGTAAGAGCTGTGTATCTCTTTTGTTCATCTGTCTCTCAGTGCCACACTCTCTCTGCTTTTCTTTCTGTCAGTTTCTCTTTCAGTGTCACCCTCCCTATGTCTCTCTGTACTAAGCACTGTGTATCTCTTTTGTGCACCTGTCTCTCAATGCCATACTCTCTCTGCTTTTCTTTTTGTCCGTTTGTCTTTCAGTGGCACTCTCCCTATGTCTCTCTTTCTGTGTGTCTGCCATATCTGTCTCTCTTTGCATGCATTAGCCTCCGAGTACCACACTCCTTGTGTGTTTACTTTGTGTGCATCTATCTCTTATTAAACACTCCCTGTGTTGTTCTTTGTGTGCATCTAACTCTTATTACAAGCTCCCTCTGTTTCCCTCTTTGTGTCTGTGTTTCTCTTTATATTACTATCTTTCTCTCTATTTCACTCTACTGTCATTTTCTTTTCTATATCTCTTTCATTCCATTTTTATTTATCTATTCCTCACACTTTATCGTACCATTTCTACAGTCTTCCTCAATCTCTACATTTATATATCCATCTTACTCTTCACGCTCTATTACTACTCTCTCGCTTTTACTTTACTAGCTCTCTTACTCTTTCTTTCTACCCTCTTTATATTTCTCTCTTTATATTTCTTTCTCTTTTTTTACTACTCTTTTATTCCTTCATTCTATTCCCTTAACTAAATCTATATCACTCTTTCAATATATTTCTCTCCATCACTTTTTATCTTTCTTTCTCTCTCTCCTTTCGAGTTCTTTATTTCTTTCTCTTTCTTATTAATTCTCTTTTTTTCTCAAACTTCTCAGTACACAATCTCTAATTTCCCTCTGCTCAATCTCACTTTCTCTCTTTCTCAATCCACTCCCTCTTTCTCTTCTTCCTCTATCTGTTTGTCTATCTACTCAACATGTATTACCATACGAAAAGTTAGCATTAAACTGTTGTAATACTTTCTCATTTAGTATTCATAAAATGTAGTAACATTTTTTGTTTTTGTTTTCAGGTATTACCATTTACAAAACACAAAGTGCCAACAACACTTATTAAAAATCTTTAATCATCAAAATTAAGTACCTTTTAGTTGTTTATCAAAATTGTTTTCCCATAACATCTATATTTAATGAAAAAATATATATCATTCCATAAATATTAAAGTTACTAAAATATTTTTCCAGTACTATTGCATTTTATATGTTCCTTTTCATTCTCATCAATAACTAAATCAATTTTTTCTACTGTATATAAATCAAGCTTTGTAATGCTGCCTAGGCTGTATCTTCTGTGTTTCTTCCTTTCCTTTATTAAAAATTTTGATAGCTCAAAATTCATTTCATAATTTAGCATCACAAAATAATTACTTTAATTATCAAAAAATGCTATTATCCACTTTATTATAAATACTTTTAATAATACATCTAATTTTTAATTCATTTCCAAACAGGTACTTCTTTAAATAAAAATTGCAAAGGTAAGCAAACTTTTCTAATACAAATAAAATACACATTAATAAGTATATTTACTAATACATTCACTTTTAAAATCCAATACACAATACAAAAAATATTTATAAAATATACAAATAAATCCTATATAATAAAGCACATCACAAACAAAAACATGCAATCATAAAAAAACACCTAGTGGCTACTAACAAAACTATATATATACATACATACATACATACATACATATATCATGAATAAGATAGTACAAGCAAATTATCATCAAGGGCATAACAAATGTAATAGTAATTCTAGAGGTAAACAATGCCTACCAAATAGTACTTTTGCAATTATACATAACTACTATAAACCAGCTAATACATGGAATTCAAATGATTTGCATTATATTATGGATCTAGGAAATACTTTATATTCAGAAATGAAGTCCATTAATAAACAAATACTTATGCGTCCAGATGACCTACCTAATTCTATAGAACACAATAAAAACATATATTCAATCCACCTAGGTAAACCTTAATATGGTAAGGTATTACAATGAATCGATCCTTTATATCCAGATTTTAAAACAGCATTAAATTCATCCCTAAGTTTACATTCAGGCATATTACTTTGCATGAATGTATATGTTATTTCAATTATCAAAAATATGTATACATAATATGTATTTGATTCCCACAGCCGAGATAACAAAGGTTTGCCTCATCCTAATTGCACATGTATAACAATTCAAATAATAACTTTTGATGCACTGATAAAATATATTTTAGAACTTGCAAACAGCATAAAAGTACCATATGAAAATTATGTTGCTTTGGAATTAATGCCTATAAATATAAACACAATACAAAAAATATCCCTTCAAAAATCATTACAAAAAAACCTGAAAAAGGCAGAATTTTAAACAATGAAACAAAATATGTACATAAAACTAACACAGGTACTAATATAGTTAGCAAATCAGTAATTCCTACTACACAAATAAAAAAAATAGTCAATACAAATATTAACAAAAATATTACAGAAAAATCAGGGCAACCATCAACACCAGTATCTACATCACAAACAAAACAAGATACCAACCAATCTACTAATGTAGGAAAAAACACATTACCAAATACTCAAAAAAGAAGATGTAAAATATGATTATCAGAACAGCTAGGTGGCAACAAACGACAATGTGTACAACAAAACATTCACAATACAGTTAACAGTGATTTAAACATACAAACAACCAATGCGATAATTAGCAAATTTCATATGGAAATATTATATGGTCCAGAGTACATTTGTACTATTTGCAATCAATTATGGCATAAACATTCATTAAGAAATACCCACAATATTAGTACACATCCAAGATTTATACAATGTAACATAATCAAAAAAACAACAAACTATTTATGCAATACTTGCCATACACACATTATAAATGATAAAATACCACCATTTTCTTTCATTAATGAAATGAAGTTTATAAATATCCCAACACAATTACATTTACATAACTTAGAAGAAAGATTAGTCTCACCAAGAATTCCCTTCCTGCAAATTAAAACACTGCCACAAGGCTCACAAAAATCATTATCAGGAGCTGTTGTTAAAGTACCAGCAGATGTAATGACAATATTACCAAGGCAACTTAATGATGACATGACAATTCCTATTAAATTAAAAAGAAAATTAGCTTATAAATCATATACACAGTTTGAAAATGTTAGACCAAATAAAGTAAAAGCAGGTGCACTATGGTTAGCAATTAATAGTAACATGTACAAGGAATATGGAGTTACTGTAAATATTCATCGGAAGTGTATACCACAACAAATACATTCTTGTGATGAGAATTCAGAAACACATTATTCATCTAATACGTCAGACAACATAGCAGCAGGAAATTTAGATACCTTGTTACCAAATGAAACGATTACCACTGACAGTGTTAATATCTTACGTTTAGCACCTGTTGAACATAACACACCAAGAGGATTATATGAAGACAAAGATTCTGAATTTTTAGCTTTTCCAACAATATTTGGAGGAGAAAGAAGGCCTGAAAATAAAGATAGACTAATACCTGTACATTACAGTACAATATGTCAATGGGAAATAAGGAGCTGGTACAGGAGAGTGGCAAAATCTATTACCAATATTTTCTTTAAATTAAAGAAATTGAACACAAAACAAATACAAGGTAAAATAAACATACTACTTAGGAAACATTTTAACAATGGGACATGTATTACTGCTAAAGACATAAAATATAATTTAGAATTTTTTTTTCAATATAATGAAGGGTATACAATACTCAGAACTATTTGCAGTTCCCCACCATATTGGGAACAGTGCAAAAAAGATATTTTTGCTATGATAAGACAGCTTGGAATACCAACATTTTTCCTAACTATATCTGCAGCTGAAACAAAATGGCATCATTTAATTAGTATACTTCTAAGAATACAAAATTTTAATGAATACTCAAAAGAAGAGTTTGAGAAAATGACCTGGGAAACTAAGTGTAAATTAATACAACAAGATCCAATTACATGTGCAAGACATTTTGACTTTCAAGTTCGAAAAATTTCAATACCATTTTAATGCATAAAAGTAACCCTATAGGCAAAATAATTGACTACTTTTATAGAGTAGAATTTCAGCAAAAAGGGTCCCACATATACATGCTTTATTATGGATAGAAAATGCACTCCAATATAAAGAAAGTAACATAGAAGAAGTAATTGATTTTATAGATAAATGTATCACCTGTGCAAAATCAGAAGACCCACAGATACAAAATTTAATACCACTACAAAAACATGCACACACCAAAAATTGCAGACAAAAGAACAAAAGAACATGTAAATATCAATATCCTAAATATCCAATGCCACAAACTAAAATCCTAGAACCTTTAGTACTACACACAAAAGACAAACTTTTACAACAACAAATTCAAAACATTCATTAAACTATGAATACACCAAATTTTCAACATTTAAGTTTTGAAAACCTTTTACAAATTATACATTTGAATACACAAGAATATGTTATATGTATAAGATCACTATTAGACAAAACTAAAAAAATTTAAAGGAGAAATCCAGCAGAATGTTTTATTAATAACTATAATTCAATCCTTTTACAATCTTAGAAAGCAAACATAGATTTACAGTTTATATTAGATGCTTATGATTGTGCAGTTTACATAATTTAATATATCAGTAAATCACAAAGAGGCAATATAAAGGAACAACTTAGGCACATAAGGAACAAATTCCTAAACTGTACAGAAATAGGTGCTCAAAAAGCTGCTTACCTTATTCTTCAAATACCATTACGCAAAAGTTCACATTCATTTGTATTTATTAATACAAACCCTCCAGAAAAAAGAACCTATTTAATAAAAGACCAATAACCTATATATTCATTACCTGATTCATCAACTAATATACATTTTGATAATATTATATTAAAATATAGCAAACGGACACAAGCATTAGAACAATCTACTTTAGCAGATTATGCTTCTATGTTTAGTCATAAAAACACAAGTAAACAAACAAACTTTCAAAATGACAATGACAATTTACTCACTGAAACACAGTTCTACAATTCAGATGAGGAAGAAATTGAAATCAAAGATGCAAACCATGATAAAGAAAATATTGACATAGAAACAAATGGTAGCTTAATTATGTGAACCAAAAAACAAATTATATGTTACTGCAGATTTAATAAAAACAATGACTCAGAAAATTATTATAGAGAATTATTACTGCTATACTACAGTATCCGTGGAGAGAAGAAAAATAAATAATTTCAAACAGCAAAACATACTTACAAAGATATCTTGAAGTAAAACACATAGTTGATGAACATCATAACAAATATGATAAAAACAATGACATTTCAAATTCAAATATTAACATCAACAATGAAACAACATTAGCACATTTGCTTTCACCACTAACTAACATAGCACATCAAACTATACCATATAATCCACCATCAAGTGATCAAGAAAATACGGAAACCCACTTTTTATATGACCTGTCATTAGATTTAGGTATCAGAGGCAATAATGACAATGAAACTCTAATTTCCTATTACCAAGTAACAATTATTATAACATTATGCATAATTTAACTGAAGAACAGTTAACATTTGTTTACCATCATTTACATTGGATCAAAACAAAAGAAACACCATGCTATACATTCTGTACTGGTGGAGCAGGAGTTGGAAAAAGCTTTCTTATTACAGCACTTTATCAAACTTTATTACGTTACTACAGAACTAAAGCAAGGGAAAAGCCAGATAACATTTATATATTGCTTACAGCACCAACAGGTAAAGCAGCACATAATATTAATGGAAAAACACTACATAGTACATTCAAAATACTAGTATCACAAACCTTAATTTATAAACCACTAACTCATGAATACAGAACTATTCTTCAAAATCAACTAATGCATCTTAAAGTACTACTAATTGATGAAATTTCTACGGTTGGTACAAATATGTTCAATTTTATACAAAACAGATTACAAGAAATAAAAGCATCCAATCATCTATTTGGAGGCATATCCATGGTAGCAATAGGAGACTTTTATCAATTAAAACCAGTTTTTGACACATACATATTTGAAAATTCTAAACATTCATATGGGCCAATAAGCAATAAGTTATAGGTAACACATTTTAGAAAATATGAACTTACAAAAATAATGAGACAATCAAATGACTTACCATTTTCAGTGTTGCTTAACAGACTAAGAGAAGGAAAACATACAAAAACAGATATTTTACAAATTAAACAACGAGAAATAACACCAGATGAAACTATTATCAAAAATATACCATATATCATGTCAACAAAAAAATAAGTAAATTACATTAATAATAAAGTTTTGCAACAACACCTACAACAATATCCAGTTTTCACAACAATAGCAAATGATACAGTTAGTTCTGATCTTACAGAAAAAGTAAAGCAAGCAATATTAAAACAATTACCCACAGATCCTACAAAAACTATGGGACTTGCACACACCTTACATATAGCTGTGAAATTACGCTATGATATTACATGTAATATTGCTGTTAATGATGGATTAACAAATAGCGCTTCTGGTGTTGTAGAATTAATAGAAGCTATAAACAATATACCCTTTATAGTTTGGATAAACTTTGATAATAAAAAAATTGGCAAAATACCACCAAGAGATACTTATATCACACAGCCATTTCAACTAATTGGACACCCATGCATCCCATTACTAGGCAGTTTCAATACACAAAAAAATGCATTACTATTATATGTTAACAATTTCCATTACGCCAAGCATCAGCAAGGACAATACATAGAACCCAAGGTGAAACTATTGAACCACTTTATATACACTTTAACAATAGAAACATACATCACTTGCATTATGTAGCTATAAGCAGAGCAAAATCAATAACAAGTATTGACATTAAAAATGTTGATGAAACTAAAATAATTGTACATCAAAACGTGAATGATGAAATGAAACGATTAGGGACAAACATGCCATTGCAAATATCACTTCCACAAATAGCTACATACAGCAACAAATTAAATATTATTGTGCAAAATATACATTCACTTCAAATGCATTTCAAATCACTAACATCTGATCAAAACATCATGAGTGCAGACATTTTTTGCCTAACAGAAATAAGCACTACTAGAAAAGCAAATTATGATACTTTTTCAATACAACAATATCATCATATATTATTTGATAAATTCAACAATGAACAAACAAATCATGGCATAGCAATAGTCTACAAAAAAGAACTTTTCATACTACCTATTTACGAAACACAACAAAATACTTATATCTTACATTTCACACTAGATATTAATAACAAGAACTACTTATTTATCATTTTATACAAACCACCACATATACAAATTGAAACATTATTAGACTCAATAACAATTATAATTAATTTCTACCCCAATTCTACATATATCATTATGAGGGATTTTAATATAGATTTCAATAACAAATGCAAACAAAGTTCCTTACTACAAAATGTTATGTACACACACTTTCAATGTAAAGAAATAATCAATACTTACACCACAAATTACCAATCAATATTAGATCACATATACAATAATGACCACATAGAAAATTATGGAACTTTAGAATCGTATTACAGTGACCACAGAGCTTTATGGGTTACAATTTAAAATTCAAAAAAATGTTCTAACATTTCTCTTTCTGATTTCAGATGCTGTCAATCCAAGAAATACATGAAAAAACAACAGAGGACAACACAATATATCAAAAGCCAATAAAAGCAAACATCATCACTTGTTCTAACAAAACATACTACAAAACAGCAAAACAAGAAAACAAAGTTCTATATCATTTAGCATTAGCAGATACAACAGAAAGTATCAAAGCAACTTGCTATAATGAAGACTATTACAGTTTAACTAAAGAAAAAAATGGAATACTAATTCAGAACTATCTTGTAAAAAACAAAACACTATTATTAACAAAGCAAACAAAAATAACAAGGGTACCACCATTAACAATTCCCGAACCAATTAGACAAGAAGCTAACATTTTATTAGAACCACCAGCTCCACCAACATCACCAATTAAAGACATCAAAGGAGCTCAAATGAAAACACTAATGACAGTGTGCGGCACAGTCACAAAGGTAACATATTAAACTTTAACATTCTACTCACTTCACTCAATCTTTCATCTACTCTTGCTTTATCAATTTTCTTTTTTAAAAGTATATCTCTTTCCACTCACTCTTTCTCATTCTATTCTACCTCCCTCCCCTTCACACACTTCCATTCACTTACTTTATTTCACTATTTTTCTCACACTTTATTACTCTAAATCTTACTTTAAATCATTCATTGTCTATTTATCTAGAGCCTTGTAACTATATCTTAATATCGCTCATTCAATCTTTATGCTTACACTCTCTTGCCTTCCCCATTCTTCATCACTAACTTTCACTAACATCTATTCCTCCTCTATCTCTTGCACATTCTATTCCTTTCACTATATCACTTTCACAAAAAATGTTATTACACCAAATTCACTCTTATGTAGAAAACATTAGATTATTTCTAACACTATACCTCCGCTTTCTATTTATATATCTCAAACACATCTAGATCTCTATCTCCTCAATTCTCTCTCTCTTCTGCACTATCACCATTCCCTTCTCTCTTTCTATCACTCGCATTCTCTCTTTCTTTATCTCACAATCTTTAACTATTGTTGTATATATCTCTCACTCTCTCTCAATCTCTCACAATATAATTATTTCACTCTCTATCTACCTTCTTCATATTGATTGTTATCTCTCATTCTCATTATCTCTTTATCTCTTTCTCTCTTTCTTTCTATAGCTTTCTATACTTCTATTTAAAAAATAATCATTACCATTCAAATTTATACAGGAATAGAATATTTAAAAAGTCTTTATTGGAAGACAAGAAAGAGAAATTAAATCAATAACAATAAAGGGCACCGCTGACAATGTAATGATAACTTTATGGAGAGAAGCTACACAATTTCATTTCAAAATCGGAGATTATATTAAAATAACCCATGTAACTGTACATCAGTTCAATGAAGAAAAAGTTTTGAACACAACTAAACACAGCATACTGCAGGTAAAACAATTAAAAAAATCTCTTATCTATTAAATAACCTTTTCACATTACAATTACTTTTTATTACATTCTAGTTCAACATCCAACTATTATACATATAACCATTCAACACCATTTTAAGAACAAATTATCGCATACAAATTTTAAAACAAACTATTACCTAACTATTTCATACCTTCAACAGGGCCATTACAACTTTGCCACTACAGCACTTGGTACAAGCACAGTTATTATTATAATTATATCTACTATCTAAATATCAATTAATTATTAAAAACACACCACTAACATATTTATTAACCATCTAAAAACCATCAATATATCTTTTAATCCAAAATACTAATAAAAAAAAGATAATCAATTAGCATAACATATCTATTAATATCTATTACCTTATATCTATTACAATCTACAAAATAATTGTCTATTACACAAACATCTATCATCAAAATATCTACTACCATTATCCAACAAGCTAACATCTATCTATCTAACTATACATTGTATCTATATCTACAAACATTTTATCTATAACACTTATATCATCCATCATTCTCAACAAAAAGGTTTTACATAATTAAAATATACACTCATAATATAAACCTACTACTAACATTGCAAAAGCTGCAAATTTACAATAGAAAATATACTACAACATAACACAAAAATATGTTCTTCCATTTCATTCACAGCAAATACAACCACCAGAAGAAACTTTATCAAACCACATATATGGAATTGAAAAATCTACAGAAGAAATAACATTAACTACACAAATACAAAATGATGAAACCTTCCAATCTATGGACATTAAAAATGAACTATTAATAGATTGGTTCTTTTTCAATCAACAGTCAAAAAACTTTGATGATGAATTAATAGAACATCTACCAACAACACTAGGAATTATTTTCTGCAATGGATGTATTAAACACATTGTAAAAGAAATTGATACAATTTTAACATTTATGCTAATGTTAATATATCTATGATGTAAAGTTTATTTTAAAAAATGTAATAACATTGATATACTGCAAAATAAAAAAATTAAAAAATAAAGAATTTGGCCCATATTTATACTCTGTTTGCGCCAGATTTGCATCATTTTTTTTAATGCAAATTCGGCGCAAACTTAACTCCATATTTATACTTTGGCGCTAGACCCGCCCAGCACCAAAGTTATGGAGTTTGAGTCATTTTTTGGACGTGAAAACCTACCTTGCGGTAAAAAAAGACATGCAAGGTAGGCGTTCCCGTGCAAAAAATGACTTTAAGGCATGTGCGCCTTATTTATCCTCCCTCATCATTTTTACGCACAGGAGGAGGTGGGCCTTAAAAAATGGCACTCAGCCGGATTTGATACCGTTGTTTTAACGCCTGGGTCAATGAAGGCGTTAAGGGACCTGTGGGCTCATTTCCATGGTCTCCGAAAATGGAAGCAGTCCACAGGTGCCCTTCCCTGTCCCCAGGAACACCCCATGCCACCCTCGCCCACCCCTGGAGGACACCCATGGACCCATTTACAGTAAGTAGAGGGAAGTGGAGGTAAGTAATTGTTTTTTTTTTAGGTGGCATAGGGGGGCCTAACTTGGCCCCCCCCACATGCCACTGTCCATGCCCAGGGAACAGAAGTGCCCTGGATATGGCCATTGGGCAGGGGGGCATGACTCCTGTCTTTGTTAAGACAGGAGTCATTTCCATGGGGGTTGTGCATCAAAAAATGACGCTAGTCAGGTTAGAGTAATTGTTTTGACTCTAACCTGACTTGCACCATTCTTTGACGCACAACCCCCAGTCTTCCCTACGCCTCCGCTGCCCGATTAGAGTCATTTATTTTGACGAGGCCTCAGCGGCGGCTACCGTCATTCCTTAAATATGACGCCCAGCTGGTGCGTTGGCATGGCGGTAGCCAGCGTTAATCTTTTTGATGCAAACCTGAGCTGGCGCAGGTTTGCGTCAAAAAGTATAAATATGGGCCTTTATTTGCATTATTGTCCTAAAAAATTGCATACACATATACACATATCATTATAATTTTTATTTGAATAACATTAACCTTACTTAATTTTCACTATATAGATACGTCCAAATTAAAAAAAAACAAAAATAAAATATTATACAAACACACTCTACAAGCTGTTAAACAACATACACCCACTACACTATTAACCACAGTTAAAAAAAAACATACTACTTTAAAAGCATTACTTACACAACTACAAATAGTATAGGTACTTAGTTTAAATAATATTTCATTATACATATAAAAAAAAACATATATTACACTATACCATTTTAACAAAATAGATAACTAAATTCCATTCCTTTCTAGCAACTTAAACATAAATTAACCAGAAATTACATCCTTATTACACTATCGCACAACTGATAAATATAATATTACAGTTGTTAAAGTGGAATTCTATTTTCAGTAACATACCATTTCACATTAAAATACAAAATAGCACTATATTCATATTTTACTGCACATAACAAAATGCTTAAATTATATACACATTCAATATAATGATATAACAAAAAACAAAATTGTTAAAAAATAAGCCAAATTTATTGCAGAGATAAACACATTAAGCAATTACATTACCAATAGCTCAAACTTTTAAGAATGCAAGATCTATTGCATTGAAAATGCTCGTTTCTTCTGTCATCCTGTTCATGTGTGCATTAACATAATCTAGGGGAGGAGCAGAGGCACTGGCGCCCGTGGGAGCTGCATCCCACAGGACCCAGGAGGCAGAGTCCACTGACGCCGAGGGGACCAGTGGGACAGAGGGCGAGGGGCGCACCACAAGGGCAACAGGAGGTGACAACACTGACTCAGATACCTCCTCCGATGGAAGATCCCAGGTGGTGGCGGACACCTCAGGGACCACCCCAGCTACAGGTGCATCCATCACCCCCATACAAGCACTGCCCTCCCAGTAGGCCCTCCCCAAGTTGCCCGTGCCCGCTCAACCAGGAGGATGGGCATCTCTTGCGCTCCAGACACCTCAGGCCCTGCCCCAGTCAGCCCTGCTGCCCTGAGAGAGGAGGCTATTGACCTCCTGAGATCCATCTCTGTAGGGCAGTCAGCCATTGTGAATGTCGTTCAGTGGCTGGCATCCCAGATCCAGCAATGCAATGCATTCCTGGAGGGCATTCACAGTGTATTGGCAGCCCATCACTGATCGTTCCAGTCTCTGGCCTCCTCTCTGATGGCAGCCAATGTCCCAGTTCTTACTGTCCACACTCCAACTACCACTTCCCAGTCCCAATCTCCTCAACCCCAACCCATCCCATGCACACATACAGAAAAGCATGCACACAAAACACCACACAAGAGTGGCACAGACAAACACAGGCAGCACACTTCAGGCCACAATCACTCACACAAACAACAGACAGTTGCACACAGAACAACAGCCACTGCCGCCACTGTCTCCCCCTTCTCCTCCTCCATCACAGTCACATCTGCACTCACACCTGCATGCACTGCATCAACAGCCACCACCACCATCACCATCACCACACCAAGCAGCACACACACCTCACTTGCAGACACCTCCACAACATCCATTCACATGTCCCTTATTTCCTCTCCCACCCTGTCTGCCCCACCTCCGAAGAGACACAAATGCATGCACTCAGACACCCAACAGTCATCTACCTCACATCAGCACACAGCCCATGCACCTGCACCCAAAGTCATCAGACATACACCTCCAACAACCACTCCCTCAAACTCCACTCCCATCCATCCTCCCTCATCCCGCCCCTCCGTCCCTAAGAAGCTTTTCATTGCCCAACTTGACCTTCTCCCTCCCCCTCCCCCTCCCCCGTCCTGCCCGTAAGAGCAGGGTCACAATGACCCAGCCCAGCACCTCAGCCAAACAGTCCACGGGGACAGTCGAGGCACCCCCTAGTCATGGAGGCAGGAAAAGAAAGCATCCCATTCCAGAACCCAAGAGGAGGAAGGATCCCACTCCAACACCCAAGAGAGGGAAGGATCCCACTACACCACCCAGGAAAGGGAAGGTTCCCACTCCACCAACTAAGAGAGGCAAGATCCCCCCTCCAACAGCAGTGGGCAAGGAGCCCTCACCTTCAGCTGGAAAACAGCAGGCCTTATCTCCACCTGGGACACAGCAGCCCTCACCTCCAGCTGGAAAATAGCAGCCCTCACCTCCAGCTGGAAAACAGTAGCCCTCACCTCCAGCTGGGACCCAGCAGCCCTTACCTCCAGCTGGGACCCAGCAGCCCTCACCTCCAGCTGGCACACAGCAGCCCTCCACTCCAGCTGGGACACAGCAGCCCTCACCACCAGCAAAGGGCATGTAGGCCACCCTCCAGGGACTGTTTTACATGGAGCCCCCTCCAGAACCAGTGGGAAAGTCCCCCAAATCAGAGACTGTGACCTTGCAGTCCCCAGCTAATTGTAATGGACATGGAGCCCCCTCCAGAACCAATGGGCAAGTCCCCACTTCAGCTGAGGTTCCTACCACTCCCCTCTCCCTGAGGTGTCTGGCCATTCACAACATGATGCCCCTGCAGAGGGTAGTGTGGACTACGTCAGGGAATGAGTTGGACCTTGGACTGTGCCCTGTGGCCACGTGGACCTTCTGCACTTTGGACTGGCCATTGGCCCTTTCGGAACAGTGAATAAAGTATTTTCTGTCATATGGACAATGTGGTGGCTGTTTGTATCCAATTACACTATCAGTTCTGGAATGATGTAGGACTTGCATTATTATGACGTGTGTCCTGTGACATTGTTTTTCCTCTGCAGCTAATTGTGTGTATGGTGTGTGTGAATGTTGTGTTTTGTGCGTGTATGTGTCACTCTTCTTTTCCTCCCTCTCTCCCTTGTTTGCTAGGCAGCTGTACTCACAGTCGTCATCTTCGTCGGCGTTGGTGTTCCAGGTGGAGCATGGCGTAAAGGCGCATCGGGAAGACTAGAAATTCCGGTTCCATGGCAGCGTTGATTTTCTCTGTGTCTCTTATGGTGAGTTTTTCATCTTCTGTGTTCTGTTTCTGCCAGGCTTTTGATGACGTTGGTACCGCCCCGGAAATCGTGGTGTTTTGCAATGTCTTAATATGGTGGGCGGTACTTTGTCTTCCGCCTGGCTGTTGATAGCTACTGCTGTGGTCAGTGGTGTTAACACCCTCGCGGTTGGTGTGGTACATTGGCTGTCTATGGGAGTTATCCCTGCCATGTTCATAATTTGGCAGTAATGCTAGCGCAGGTGTTTTAATAAAAAATAATAATAGGTGTTCAGGTATTCTGAGTCATGGATTTGCATAGAAAATGTAATAACAATAGAAAAATAATGCACGCATTTGGAAATGTGAACACAATGAGTGGCCACCAATGCTCACGAAGTGTACTTATTAATAATCTACTAATATGAAATGTTGAGCACATGTAGTAATATGTCATATTAAGGGTTATGATTTATCTATTAGCTTTATTAATTATAGCCTTAATTTAGCGAACGTCTTGGCCTAGTTGCTAGGCTTCATGTCAAGCTGCATTTCTCAGGAGGAGAACAATAGAAACACTGACTGGAGTAGAAGCTGCAACAATATTGTTACCTAGCGAGCCGAATGATGAGAACATTGCAGGAGAAGCCAATCAGTGATATGTAAATGGAGAAGTGGTAGAATTCATAGATTTGAAGTTTTCGTTTTATTGGACAAAGTATGAACATGCGATCCCTTGACCAATAGGGATTTGGGAAATAGTTTTGGTATATTTAACTTAACGGAACTTCACCAAGAGACAATATGCCATTTTCTCTATTCGTCTGGAGGGTGTACCTCTATTCCTTCAAGTTGCTTAAAGACTTCACATTTTCTGAACTTTACTGCTGAATCCTGATACCTTGCTGATTGACTGATGTCTTGATGATGAAGACTATCTTAACTTGCCGATCCAATTGAGAAGAGGTATTATTGTACCCATGTGTATGTTATGTACAACGGACCCAGGGGGGCGTGGCTTGGACGGCGTGGTGAATGCTTCTGCTGCTCTGACCATCGCAGACTAACGTTGAGTTCGCATTCTGTAGACCCCACAATGTGAAACCAAAGGCAGCTCCATAAATCGGAGTCTCAGGGGGACCTCGGATCTTAACTGGGCGACACAATTTAACACTTACCAGCATTACTTCACCACGCTCGTCACTGCATCATGGACCCTGGCCGAGGCCTCTCCTGACTCCCTGCAGTTGCTTTCCGTTCCTCGCCGTGTCTTCTGTCACCACTGACCTGTCACCTATGGCAGGTGTATGGGAGTTTGCTTTCTGACAGGGGGAGAGAGCTGCGTTAAAGACAGGTGAGCCTCGCCCTCTGGAGGAGAAGGGAGCATAATTTCACCTCCCTCCCACACCGATTGCACCTCAAGTCTGTTTCCCTGGTCATTTTAAACTTTCCATTTTGCAACTCCCAAGGCTGCGCCTGCTTTGTTCAGTGGTTTCAGTAAGCCGTTTATTTCAGAGTATATGTTATGTCTATTTGCTTTTTTTTCTAGGTACCAATCACACTGCTTTGATAGAGCCATAGTTAGATGTTTTCCAAATTTGTGTTACTAAATTGTTTTGCATGAAGCCCAACATGCCGATGCTAACCTGGTGTTAGTCAAGGTTTACTTACTCTGCTAATAGGGAAACATGCTTGATGAATTGCTCTGCTGAATCTAAATGTATGTGATCTCGTTTGCTCAATTGTTCTTGTTATTAATTTGCAAGGTAACCTTAGAATGTGTAATAGTTCAAGCTTTGATTAGACTACGGTTCTTCCGCAGATTTGGACAGCCAGTGTTGTTTCTGTATGTGTATCATTTGATTTTGAGATTAATTTACATAACGTTAGCATTGTTAATATGGGGAAATAAACATTCTAATTTTTACTGAAAGGTGTCGTTATTCATCACTGAAAGTTCATGGTGTGTGACAATTACTGACTCCAATTGATTATTAATGTCATTGATTATTGTTAATTATTGATATTATCGAGTGATTATTGATTATTGATCTACATGTACTGGAGTTATGGTGGGATCATCTTAATTGCGAGTCAAAAGGTTCATCAACCTATTCGGGTCCCCTTGTAAGTTTACTTATTAAGGTCAGACGCGCTAACAGTGATTACTGCCAGCCTGTTGGCGGTATTACTGCCACTTTAACAGTCACCGCCAATGTCAAATTGACCACCTATGTGCCCCATACCGTTTGACATAAGAAGAGATTGTATATAGCTGGTGTGCCAAATGCATCCTGTGTATATTCCAAGTGAGAAATGTAGTGGAGTTTATGAGTGGTGTGGCAGGTTTTGATGAACAACCCTCTCGGCCCCTCTAGTGATGCTCCATTATGTAGGAAGAGAAGTCTCTCTGTGTATTTCCAATGTGAGGTCTGCCACCCTTCCGATGAGTGCCAATAAACTAAGGAACTTTGATACTAAGTACATGGAGCAAATGGCTACCCACCCAAACTTTTTCGCAATCCAGTCAGGCTGAACGGGGATTTGGGGGACCCAATACTAAGTCGCAGTGAGGAAGCCTGTTGGACTGCCATACATTTCAGTGGGGCGGCCATTTTAGTGGAGTTCGATGAACAAGTGAGGCGGAGCGGGCCCAGCCCTGTTGTGCATTAGCTGGCTTACAACAGAGCGTAGGAGCGTTTCCAAAAACGAAGGGGATGGACAGCCAGAGCACGGGAGCACTTTAACAGTCAGGACAATGGGATATCAATTTTATAACAGTGACCTTCACTGAAAGAAAACCAGCACCTCTATCTGAAGGGAATGAGTCACCAGAGCTTGTGAGCATTTAATAGTAGGGACAAAAAGAAACACATTTATTTCAATCTAAAGGAGTTTGTTTGCAGTTTGTGGGATCACCAAGGTGAATACCATAGGACCTGGTGGAGGTGTCGGAGTCAAGGCAGCATCATCATCACCTGGGGTGCTGAGATTCAGTTATCTGCTTGGTCTCACTAAAAGCATAGCCGAGGTTGAACTCTGAGGCTTGTTCCTTAGGGTCTTTTTCTTCAGTGCATTGGCATCAATGTCTAAATTACTGCTCCAATTTCTCAGCTTTTCCAGGCAAGCTGGTGCTTCCCAGCTGTTCTGCCCAATCCCGGCCCAAGCTAGCTTGGTGGCAATCAGTCTCAGCGCTAAGCCTGGTGGCGGACTCCTGGCAGAGACCCTGTGAGCTCTTTCCATTGAAAAGAAAGAGGACAAGCTGTGTGCAGGTACAAAGCTTTTGATCCAATGTTTAAGGACTTCGATAATATGTTTTTCTTCTGCGCCCACATGTAATCCAACCACTTTGATGTTATTTCACTGAGCATGGCCTTTGGTATTTTCTGACCAACCCTTTAAAAAACGGATGTGACCAGTGAGGTAGAATACTTGCTGCTGTAGCTGGGTTGTTTGTAGCTACAGCTCCTTTAAGGTTTGCTGAGATTAGGTCACTCTGCACAGGAACCTCACACTGAGTGACACTGCATCTATCTTGATCTCCAAAGAGAATCTAAATGTTTCAATTGCTTGCAGGATAGCGTCTAGTTTGTCAGGAGTCTCTGGCTACTGTGCCAGTGGTAATGGGCCTGGTCAGTCTTTGAACTTCCATTCGAGAATGGTAGTTGATTATTGAAGAGGCACTTTGTTAGGATTGAGCCTGCCCATGATCGCGACAGCTCGCAGGTCCAGGATTGTTTTCTAATGATCAGAGTTCCAGTACTCACTGTAGGGCTATGTGGTAGGAAAAGGAGCTGTGACTTGTTCAAGCTGCAATGAGAAGAGGTAGACCAAATGCTCAGTCCTGCTTGCCCAGGATCTCCCAATCAAGGATGGAGCTTGACATTCTGAGCAGCACGGCAGCCTAACTCTAGTATAAGGCAAGGTGGTCAAATTAGTGTAGCAGAAGGCAGAATATATGAAGTGTTGTGGTGTGTCAGTTCTTCACTGTTGAGTTATTAGAACACTTTTAAGGGGCTTCTATCAAAGGGCCCAGGATATCCTCAGCTTGATAGTTCTAATTCTGAAAGGGACATGAAGTGTGTAGGGAAAAGGGAGGTTGGCAAACACCATCTGAAACTATCTGTTTCATAGGTCTACTGCAGGAAGGAGCTATTCTTTGCCTTAGTGTTTCTCTTTTAGTCAATTTATAGTTTATAGTGAGCAGTTGTGAGAAATTGGATCATTGGTTAAAGAGGTGGAAGATCCACTCAGTGAATAATCACAATCCTCGTGAACCACAAAAAGTCACTAAATCAGTGAATGCTCAACCCTCCGGTGGCTTAGTACAAATGCAGTTAAGCTTAACTTAGTGGCAATGTATAAAGTATTTATGCACCACATAACCAGTGATAAAGAGAAAACACAACACAAGAAAAAATGTGTAACAAACTTTGAAAACTAGAGTAATTTTTAATAACTAAACTGACACCAAAATACATTAAACCCAACCAGTAGAAACAGAATTATGAATTTTTGAAGTTGTTAGTGAAATCTAGTGCATAAAAGATCAAAGGGTCGACTGCAGGTTTCTGATAGGGGTGTGAGGGGAGCTCCGCTCCACTGGCGGAGCTAGCAGAGTTTTTGGAATGCTGCACTCTGCTTGGAGGGCAGAGTTGTCCAAAAAACTCTGCTAGCCCCACCAGCGGAGCGAAGGTCTCCCGGTCTCCCGGCCCTGGCCTGAGTTCCGGGCAGGGCGTAGGCAGCTAAAGAAAGCTGCTGTTTCAGGCCTCATGTGCACCGATATGTCCCGTGTGCACTGCACATGGGACAGGCCGATCCACAAGAGGCCTGAAATGGCAGCTTTCACTGGCTGTGCCCCTCCTGAATGCACCCACCTTGGAAGCACTAAGCAGGCTGACCAGGCCCGACCCTGCTTAGCGCTTCTGAGATGGGTGCATTCAGGAGGACTCCGCAGGGCACAGAACTCCGACTTTGCAGAATTCCATTGAGTTTTTTCCAACTCTGTGGAATTCCATGAAGCCTCGGCCTAGTTCCTGGTCAGGTAAGACCTTGTCAAAGTCAAAAGTTAAGACCGACCACGATGATGGGAGGGTCAGATATAAGGGGTAAATTTGGTCAGGTCTCGGCTTGGAAAATTTCTTGAAAATGTCCTAGAGAAGGTAGAGTTATCAGTGAAGCTAGGCAGGAGGCTGTGTCTGAGGAAGCATTATTGATGAGACGTTAGACAAGGTTGTAGTGAAAATGTTTCTCTTTGGACGTAAGGCAAATTTTTGGAAGATGGACTCCTCCAGCGTGACAAGGCTGCCGGCTGAAGATGAAGAGGGCTCCAAGACGCCGGATATCTTTGGCAAGAGGTCTTGGTGAGAAAGATTTGTTGCTCTCAAGATTAACATAGCAGAAACAACAGCAAAGGCAGGCCAACTAGACATATGCCTTGGGAGGATGGGCTGCGAGATAAAATTCAGTCTACTGGTGTTTCCCTGTCCTACCCCAGCATCTGGCTCTGGAAAGCTTTCCCTTCCCCTGTGAAGGATTTCAACTGTCTGGGGTGACAAAAAGGCTGGTGTTAGGTTCCTTTGTGTGATCTGAAGGCAAGCCATTTGTAATGTAAGATGGTCAGGGCACAGCTCCAACTCCTGCCATAATGGCAATATGGCCGATTCTGCCCACATCTAGTCCCCTTTGTGTCACTGTCTGGGAGGAATACACAAACCTCAACAGCAGAACTATTCACCGTTGTGTGACCAAGGACACTGGCAGAAGGCACAAATGTGTTAAGACAAGAAAATGCCAACTGTCTCAAATTTCATTTGGGTCAACACTGCATATCTCTATCTGCTGTCAATTCAAAGTCATCACTTAATAAATGTAATAAGGTTAACCAGTGTTAGCCAGTGGAAGTGATATGCCTTACAGTACTGAAAATTACTTTAGAGGTCTTTCACTACCAAGACATGTAAAATTGAAACTGACTTGTCCTGCATTGTAAGTACCATGCACCCTGCTCTATGAGATTTTAGCACCTGATTTTAGGGGGGCCTTGCAAAAGGTTTATTTTTCCGGGTTGAAATGACAGTTTAAGACTGAAGCATACGTTGCAATGGCAGACCTGAGACATGTTTTAAAGTGCTACTTTAGTGGGTGGTACAATGAGTGCTGCAGGCCGACTATTAGCATTACATTTTTCCGGTCATGGGTACATGTAATCCTATACTAAGAAT
The DNA here is from genome assembly GCF_031143425.1 of Pleurodeles waltl. NCBI lineage: Eukaryota > Metazoa > Chordata > Amphibia > Caudata > Salamandridae > Pleurodeles > Pleurodeles waltl. The sequence continues at coordinate 47,609,426 of NC_090444.1, forward strand.
TTACAAATTGATCAAAAGTCCCAATTAGGTGCAGGCCAACTTTACCATCTTTTAGGAAGAGAGCACAAGCAATTTAGTACTGTCTGGCAGTGGTAAAGTGCACAAAGTCCTAAAGTCAACAAGCAAAACAGGAAGGGTGTAAGCAAAATGTTTGGGGTACTACCACCATAGTGGTGTTCCCCTTGTTACACCTCTGTCGGGTAAGTGCATCATTTTGGCACAAACATAGTTTTATCATTTTTTGAGAATCTGAGATTGCATCAAAATACATTGGTGGGTGCACATGAATAACCCTGCTCTAATCCTGTAACACAACACAAAGTAATGAAAGACAGCACTATGCACTGCGTTGTGTTATTTTTAATTTACTAAACAATGCTAAGCCATGCAAAGTCAATTAGAGGGCTTCGTAAATGGCAAAAATAATTTTGCATTAGGGTTGCGCAAAAAATTCATGCAACTCAGATGCAAAGTCTTGTAAATCTGGGCCTACACAGTCATGAAATTGACAAGTTATGTTTCTGCCTTCACCTTGCTGTACTAAGTCAAGCTTTACTCCCACCCACTGGGACAATCTACTCAAAGTTAAACACTTTTTCAAGAGTAAAATAAAACACTACAGTATATATGCACTTATAAATTATATCATAGACTGACATGTGCGATTTTATATTCACACAATCAACATCCACTCACCGTTATATGAGTAATCCCCAACCAACATAGGTCCACCATTTTACTTGAAAACAACCACCAGTACATGTCCACACTTCACTGATGAGACAAACACAGCCACGTTTGTTGCCCACGTTCATCTGCATTCATACACCCTCTATCAAATGTTCACAAACCAATCATCAGGCAGACAGCGACCATTATGCATCAACACACCAATAAAGTCAGACTGTTTTAGTTGCATGAATAAAGAGTAATTGATGTTTTTTCCAAAAACACACAATACCTACAGCCTACAGCTGAAAGCAAGCTTATAATGATTTTTCACTGCATACAGACCATGAATAAATTAATGAATGAATAATGGCCATGCAGGAAACATGAATTTGTTAAATGTATCATAGATACTGGGTTTCGAAATAGTAGTTATTTGTACATCTCTGAATTTATGGTTATCCATTCTCTTATGTGATTCACTGGGTATTTTGCAAAATATGTTATTTCTTGCAAACTGACTAACATCTGGAAAATGCAAATGCAGAGAAATGCAATTCACAGTAACAGATGTTCAACTGTGCTGTGTTCCTACCTAATAAAAACAGTACTGCACTTGTGCAAGTGGAGCTTTCGTCTGCAACAGGAAAGGACCCAAAACACAACAAGGAGACATCAAGTTTTTGCCTTCACAATTGACCCATTTTGGGGTATATGGGCCCAGCTCTGCCACCACCTAGGAAACATACTAAACCAAGGCATTCCTGAAAAACAGACACCAGATATGTGTCTTGTATTGATCTCCCTGCCTTTGTTACTTACTGTTGCCTGCAATATCAATATTTTAGCTAAAAACCCACACTTTCCTCAGGTTTATGTGAGGCAAGGTCTGAATTATGTGGAGATTTATAAAGATGTGAAAGGTTCAAGAAAGGTGAAACTCTATGGGGTTTCAAACAGGATAGGAACATGCATAATCTTAAATGAATCGATATTTCTTAGGAAGTTTCTGCAGAGCCTTTTTCACATCCTTGTTTCTCAAACTGTAGATTATGGGGTTTACAGCTGGGCTACCCACAGTGTAAAACACAGAGAAAAGTTTATCCTGATGTTCTGAGTTTTTATACGCTGGTTTCAAGTACATGAAAACGGCAGGTCCGATTGTCACAGTGATGACAATCAGGTGTGAGGTGCAAGTGGAAAATGCTTTATATCGACCTCTAGATGATGGAATTCCAATGATGGTGACAAAGATGCAGAAGTAGGAGAAGAGAACGACCAGTAAAGGCATCAACAGCTGGAAAACCGAACCAGTAACCATCAAAACCCTCTGGGTGATAGTGATGTCTGCACATGCTATTGTGAGGAGAGGAATGAGTTCACAAAAGAAATGCTTAATAACATTTTGGGTACAAAATGGTAATTGCAGAGTAATAGCCACATACATAATCGCACACAGGCCACTGCATACCCAGCTAAATGCCGCCATAGCGATGCACACATGCTTGTTCATGATGGCGTTGTAACGCAAGGCAAAGGAGATGGCTACAAAACGATCAAATGCCATCACTGCAAGGATGAAACATTCTGTGCCACCAAAGAACACAAAGGAGCACAGCTGAGCTGCACATGCGTAGAAGCTTATTCGCTTCCTTGCAATGAGTTGAGCCAACATGTTAGGAACAGTTGTTGTCGAGCAGCAGACATCTATGAATGAGAGGTTCACTATGAAGAAGTACATAGGAGTGCGGAGGTGAGGATCACAGGCACAAGCAATGATCAGTATAATGTTTCCACTCAGAGTGATCAAGTATGCCACCAAAAATATGACAAAGAGATATTTCTGCACAGTAGGGTCCTCAGATAGTCCCAAGAGCAGGAATCCTGTCTCTGAGCTGCCATTCGCCTTCTCCATAGATCTCCTTATCTTTCCCTGTACAAGTAGGAAAATACATAGTAAATACTCTGAGTGCCACATGAAATAATCAATTTATGATGCAATGTTGATCAGTGGAAGTCTTTTCAGTATCTCATCTGCTGTACAGCAAGCTAGAGCAAGGTTATACCCTCTGCCTCTTGAGTTGGGAATCTCACTCCTGCTTTTCAAGTATTTAGATGTAACAGGGTTTACCTTTCTTGATTCCTAAGGGATGGGGACATTTCAGAATCTACAGGAAGGGCAGGCGTGGGACGAAAGTGTAGTGCCATCAATGGAGAGGAAGAAGATGGCACATGCAGAGAGTTAAGTAAGGCATAGTAAGTGTAGAAACAGTGAGGCCCAAGAGGGATAAGGCAAGCAGGAGGAACAGTGACATGGGTAGAAATGTACAATGAAAGGAAAATACAGGAGGATCACAAGAAGCGAGGAACAGAAGGCACAGGATACATTGTGTGGCACAGGAGATGCACAATATTTACAGGAAACACATGGACTGGTGGTGGGAAGCGGAGTAAAGGGTGACGGGGGAAAATGCATATATTATGGAGGTTTTGTCATCTCAGGAATGGATGTGCTGAGTGTTGTAGCAGAAGGGAGCTGGACAGCATAGAAGCTAGAGTGTGCACACAGGGCACAGGAGAGCACAGGACAGCAGCAGACAGGTTTAATCAAGCTGTTGTGGTAGTAAAGTGTGGACACTGTCAGCTACAGCCAGAGGTGGCATGTGTAAGACAAAGCAACATTGAGAGAAACATTGTAGGTTGGAAACACCAACAGCAGAGGAGAGAGGGGGTGTAGGATGGGGTGCTGACTTCAAAGTTCAATATAGGTGTTCACAATTAAATGAGTTGTACTTTACCAAAGTTTAAGCAATTGAGTCCATTGACTTTGAGGCTTTAGCTAGATTGGGAAAATTAGGCTATCTCCTGGTCCCCATGCTATCATGAAGACCGCCTCTCTTATTTATCTGGCCCTGAGTGATCTCTCTACCTGCTCTATTTCTATAGAAATGATCCTACAGCCTAAAATATGCTGTGGTCAAACCTCTTCTGAAGAAAACATAATTTGACCTTTGAAAATTATCAATCGATATCTCTTCTTTTCTGGTGAGCCATATTAATTGGCAACTATTTTTTGTAGATCCCTTCACTAAGCATTATATGGCATATACAACAACAGAAAACATATATTCCAAACTTACGAGGACATACATTTTTGATTGTTGATATACCTCTAAATTGTAGCACCGAGATGCAAGCTTGGCTGGAAAAACAACAAAACAAGCATAATTTCTTCCAGACCCTTTCCCTGGCATATCCAGGGGGTCCCCCAAACATTCTATGGGTGTCGTCTTATACTCCTTTTTTTACTGGAGGTTCTTGCTGAGGGCCCCTATCCCCCCTGGTCTCTCATCTCTCTCCAGAGACCCTAAATGTTCTCAAATGATCTCAAATTTGCAGGGGCAGCCCCACGCCTGGTATATCAATTTCTCTACCCCCTTACACCAATTAAGACCCTCCTCCCACTCCCTCATGGTTGTCAGGGTAGGTGTCCCCCAGCGTTTCATGATCTCTCTGCGGGCTACCCTGAGGGCTTGGTTACAGAATAGTAGGCCATACTGGTCCACAGACTGGGCGTTCCAAATCCCCAGGGATACCAGTTGGGGCATGAGTTTCACCTCTACCCTACTCCTCTCCAGTATGACCCCAGTTTTGGACACACCCAGAGAGTGTAAATCAAAGTGCCTCTCTTGTGGAATCCCCTGAGTCTATCATCTGGGGTCTGTCCCATAGCAAACAATCGGGTCCTAGTATAATAAACTCTATATAGGATTTTCAAATGGATCAGGTGGAATCACACCCGGATTGTGACTTCTTTGGGATATGCTCATGCCTGGGTCCAGTCGTCATCCTCCAGGGTGCCCAGGTCACTTGCCCACTTGTCCTTCAAGACTGTTGTGCAGTGGTGTAGAGTCAATTCGAGACACAGTGTACTCAGTCAGTGGGAAGCCTAGGAATCTACATTCAAGTGGGGATTCTTCTCCACCTCAGTTTGAAGCGCTTCACATTTACTGAGCAAAAGAAACATCTGGTGGTATTTCAAATATTAATTATCTGACAATTCACACTGGGATTTTAAGTCTTCAAAGGGAATAATTACCCATCCCTCCAGACATCTCCCAGTTGGGAGATCCCCATTAGGTCCCACTTTAGGGTGGCCTTCTATGTTATTCAGACTCCAAAACTGGTCCGAGTCCCATAGAGGGGTCTGCATTGTTACCTTGCCCTGCCATCCCAAGGCCCTCATTGCCCTCTTCCACATTTGGATCACAGCCTGGGTTGGGACAGGGAGTGTGGGGAGCTTACTACCTCCATATAGTCATTGCAAATAACCCTCTGGAGCCATGGCGGTGCGGTCTGCTAGCATCAAAGGTTCCTACTGGAGCGAGAATACCCAGTTATTGATCGCCAGCTATTGTGAGGCTAAGTAGTCGAGTCAGAGTTTTGGGAGGACAATGACGCCATCTGCTTGATGTCTAGTCAGTGTTACGAGGGATATCCTAGGTAGCCCTCCGTCCCAGATCAGCAATCTTGTGGCGTAACCTGCCTTGTGGGAGAACCCATCCAGGAATGGGTAGGGTATGTTTTGCAAGATATAGAGAAACCTGGGCAAGTATATCATGTTATATAGGGCTGCTCGACCCAGGAGCGAAAGTTGCAGCTTCCTCCATCTCTCAACATCCCTTTGGTAGGCCTCCAGAACCCTCTCTTGCTTTTTCTGCGTAGGGTTATAATTGGTGTTATATATATGCCTAACTACAGAAAGCCCTGGGTCGCACAACAAAACAGGCCAGGTTGTTCGTGTGCTGGGGTGTGCGACCCCAGATGGAAGGCAATGGACTTGTGCCAGTTGATTTTAACACCTGCATAGGAGCCAAAGATGATTACTTTGTCCAGGACCCTTGATATTAAAGGTTGGGGGTCCACCAGGTAAAGGAGGACATCATCAGCATATAATGAGATAGTATCCAACCAGCCCAGGTCGCAGGAAAGGTCTCTGAGTTCCACAGCTGCCCTCATCCATGATGACAAGGGTTCGAGAGCCACTGCAAACAGTAGAAGGAAAAGCGGACAGCCTTGTCTGGTGCCCCTCGATAGTCCATAATGCCTCAAGAGCACCCCTTTCACTGAGACTCGCGCCACTGGCTCTCTATATAGCAGGCTGACTGTAGGAGGCTGGACTGGCTTGTAGTGAGTACCAAGGGGTACTTGCACCTTGCACCAGGCCCAGTTATCCCTTATTAGTGTACAGGGTGTCTAGCAGCTTAGGCTGATAGATAATGGTAGCTTAGCAAAGCAGCTCAGGCTGAACTAGGAGACGTGTGAAGCTACTACAGTACCACCTAGTGTCATATGCACAATATCATAAGAAAACACAATACACAGTTATACTAAAAATAAAGGTACTTAATTTTTATGACAATATGCCAAAGTATCTTAGAGTGTACCCTCAGTGAGAGGATAGGAAATATACACAAGATATATATACACAATAGCAAAAATATGCAGTATAGTCTTAGAAAACAGTGCAAACAATGTATAGTTACAATAGGATGCAATGGGGAAACATAGGGATAGGGGCAACACAAACCATATACTCCAAAAGTGGAATGTGAACCACGAATGGACCCCAAACCTATGTGACCTTGTAGAGGGTCGCTGGGACTATCAGAAAATAGTGAGAGTTAGAAAAATAACCCTCCCCAAGACCCTGAAAAGTGAGTGCAAAGTGCACCAAAGTTCCCCTAAGGACAAAATAGTCGTGTTAGAGGGAAAATGCAAGGAAAACACAAATCAGCAATGCAACAACGATGGATTCCTGACTGAGGGTACCTGTGGAACAAGGGGACCAAGTCCAAAAGTTACAAGCAGCTCGGAGATGGGCAGATGCCCAAGAAATGCCAGCGGTTGGTGCAAAGAAGCTCTTACTAGGCTGAAGAACTGTGAATACTGCAGGAACGACAAGGGCTAGAGACTTCCCCTTTGGAGGATGGATCCCCCACGCCTTGGAGAGTCGTGCAGAAGTGTTTTCCCGCCGGATGGACGCCAACAAGCCTTGCTACACGCAAATCGTGCGTTTGGCGTTTTTGGACGCTGCTGGGGCCCAGGAGGGACCAGGAGGTCGCAAATTGGACCTGCAGAGAGAGGGGACGTCCAGCAAGACAAAGAGCCCTCACTGAAGCAGGTAGCACCCGGAGAAGTGCCAGAAACAGGCACTAGGAGGATGCGTGAAACGGTGCTCGCCGAAGTTGCACAAAGGAGTCCCACGTCGCCGGAGACCAACTTAGAAAGTCGTGCAATGCAGGTTAGAGTGCCGTGGACCCAGGCTTGGCTGTGCACGAAGGATTTCCGCCGGAAGTGCACAGGGGCCGGAGTAGCTTGCAAAGTCGCGGTTCCCAGCAATGCAGCCCAGCGAGGTGAGGCAAGGACTTACCTCCACCAAAATTGGGCTGAAGAGTCACTGGACTGTGGCGGTCACTTGGACAGTGTCGCTGGATTCGAGGGACCTCGCTCGTCGTGCTGAGAGGAGACCCAAGGGACCGGAAATGCAGCTTTTTGGTGCCTGCGGTTGCAGGGGGAAGATTCCGTCGACCCACGGGAGATTTCTTCGGAGCTTCTGGTGCAGAGAGGAGGCAGACTACCCCCACAGCATGCACAAGCAGGAAAACAGTTGAGAAGGCGGCAGGATCAGCGTTACAGAGTTGCAGTAGTCGTCTTTGCTACTATGTTGCAGGTTTGCAGGCTTCCAGCGCGGTCAGCGGTCGATTCCTTATCAGAAGGTGAAGAGGGAGATGCAGAGGAACTCGGCTGAGCTCATGCATTCGTTATCTAAAGTTTCCCCAGAGACAGAGACCCTAAATAGCCAGAAAAGAGGGTTTGGCTACCTAGGAGAGAGGAAAGGCTACTAACACCTGAAGGAGCCTATCACAAGGAGTCTCTGACGTCACCTGGTGGCACTGGCCACTCAGAGCAGTCCAGTGTGCCAGCAGCACCTCTGTTTCCAAGATGGCAGAGGTCTGGAGCACACTGGAAGAGCTCTGGACACCTCCCAGGGGAGGTGCAGGTCAGGGGAGTGGTCACTCCCCTTTCCTTTGTCCAGTTTCGCGCCAGAGCAGGGGCTAAGGGGTCCCTGAACCGGTGTAGACTGGCTTATGCAGAATTGGGCACACCTGTGCCCAACAAAGCATTTCCAGAGGCTGGGGGAGGCTACTCCACCCCTGCCTTCACACCATTTTCCAAAGGGAGAGGGTGTCACACCCTCTCTCAGAGGAAGTTCTTTGTTCTGCCATCCTGGGCCAGGCCTGGCTGGACCCCAGGAGGGCAGCTGCCTGTCTGAGGGGTTGGCAGCAGCAGCAGCTGCAGAGAAACCCCAGGAAGGGCAGTCTGGCAGTACCAGGGTCTGTGCTACAGACCACTGGGATCATGGAATTGTACCAACAATGCCAGGATGGCATAGAGGGGGCAATTCCATGATCATAGACATGTTACATGGCCATATTCGGAGTTACCATGGTGAAGCTACATATAGGTAGTGACCTATATGTAGTGCACGCGTGTAATGGTGTCCCCGCACTCACAAAGTTCAGTGAATTGTCTCTGAACAATGTGGGGGCACCTTGGCTAGTGCCAGGGTGCCCTCACACTAAGTAACTTTGCACCTAACCTTTACCAGGTAAAGGTTAGACATATAGGTGACTTATAAGTTACTTAAGTGCAGTGTAAAATGGCTGTGAAATAACGTGGACGTTATTTCACTCAGGCTGCAGTGGCAGGCCTGTGTAAGAATTGTCAGAGCTCCCTATGGGTGGCAAAAGAAATGCTGCAGCCCATAGGGATCTCCTGGAACCCCAATACCCTGGGTACCTCAGTACCATATACTAGGGAATTATAAGGGTGTTCCAGTAAGCCAATGTAAATTGGTAAAAATGGTCACTAGCCTGTCAGTGACAATTTGGAAAGAAATGAGAGAGCATAACCACTGAGGTTCTGGTTAGCAGAGCCTCAGTGAGACAGTTAGGCACCACACAGGGAACATACACATGCACACCTATGAGCACTGGGGCCCTGTGTGACAGGGTCCCAGTGACACATACATATAGGCCACAAACCTATGAGCACTGGGGTCCTGACCAGCAGGATCCCAGTGACACATAACAACCATACTGAAAACATGGTGTTTTCACTATGAGCACTGAGGCCTGGCTATCAGGATCCCAGTGAGACAGTGAAAACAGTGACAAACACCCTGACATACACTCACAAACAGGCCAAAAGTGGGGGTAACAAGGCTAGAAAGAGGCTACCTTCTCACACAACCCCCCCCAAACGAAGGACAATAAGGCTAACCTTGGCCAGTTGAGACTTTATTGTCTAAGTGGTGATAAGTAGAGAGTAGCTCTGCAATAGACTGGTTACTCCCTTTATCATCCACTATATGGTTACTTCCCTGTGGGGATGTAAACCACCCTGTTTGAAGTTTTTTAGCTAAGCAACAATGTGAAGATGTATTTTCAGAGTTTCTATCAGTAAGTTTTAGTTTAGAGCAGTGGGAATTGTCCACTGAACCTATTTGTAGTGATGGAAATGCCAGACAGGGATGCTGTCTCAGAAAAGCCATAGCTGGGCAAAAACTTTGTCCATCTGGCTGGAAGAGAGAACAGGGATGCTGTTTCTCTTGAGTTGGAGCAGGGCAGGGATGCTGTCCTATGAGCTCCACACTAGGGCAGGGATGCTGTCCTAAGTGTTGTGAGGTAGTGCAGGGTTTCTGCACTAAAGTTTCTCTGGAAGGGTTGGAGGGATGCTCCATGTTAACTAAAATGGTGCTGTTTTTCTCACCAATGTTAGTTATCCCACAGAGAGGTACTTCCACCTCAGGGAGTCCAGCTTTGCCAGCTGATGATTCCCTTAGAACAGGTGCCACCCCAGGAGAGGTTTCTCCCACCACAGGAATAGTATCCTGAATGGTAGGGTGGTTAGGGGATACTGTGATACCCTTTTTACCTGTTGATGGAGAGGGATCCTGAGTTTTCAGGCCTTCTCTCCTTTGCTTTTTCATTTCACTTGAAATGAGAGGGAACAATTCCTCAGGGATGCCCAGCATGGCTGCATGGGCATAAAACTCTACATCAGCCCAACCTGAGGCCTCTAGGTCATTACCTAAGAGACAGTCTACAGGTAAGCTAGGTGATACCACCACCTGCTTAGGGCCAGTAACTCCACCCCAACTAAACTGAATTATAGCTAAGGGAAGAAACTTAGTGGAGTTATGGACATCAATAATCTTATACTGTTGTCCAATGATGTGTTGTTCAGGAGGCACTAGGTTTTCAGTCACCAAAGTGAAACTGGCACCTGTGTCCCTGTAGGCCAAGGCCTCAACACCATTTATTGAAACTGTCTGCCTGTACTTATCCATTGTAAGGGGACAAGCAGCCAGTGTGGCAAGGCCAATGCCACTAGGTGTGACAGAAACTGTCTTGGGACTGATTACATCAGTTTCCACTATGGACCCATAAGTGAACCCAACTACACCCTTTGCTTGACTGTTGCCAGCAGTCCCACCACTAGTACCACTACTGCTAGGGGCACTAGAGCTTGATGTATTAGTGGTGGTAGGCTCAGGGGGTTTACCTGGACAGGACTTATCCCCTGGCCTATGGCCTCTGTTTTTACACACAAAGCACCAAGGCTTTTTAATGTGTGCAGGTTGGGAAGAAGAGGAAGAATTTGTTTTATCCCCACCCTCTGAAGAGTGTTTAAGATTTGAAGTGGGATCTTTGGTTTTACCCTTATCCCCATGCTTATCTTGAGATTTTTCACCATCTTTCTTCTTATTGCCATCTTTGTCACCCCCTGTATGAACTTTTCTGTTCACCCTTGTTCTGACCCATTTGTCTGCCTTCTTTCCCAATTCTTGGGGAGAGGTCAGATCAGAGTCTACCAGGTACTGGTGCAACAAATCAGACACACAATTATTAAGTATATGCTCTCTCAGGATTGTGTTATACAGGCTTTCATAATCAGTAACTTTACTGCCATGTAACCACCCCTCCAAGGCCTTCACTGAATGGTCAATGAAATCAACCCAGTCTTGTGAAGACTCCTTTTTGGTCTCTCTGAACTTTATCCTGTACTGTTCAGTGGTTAAGCCATAACCATCCAGGAGTGCATTCTTAAGAACTGTAAAATTATTGGCATCATTTTCTTTCACAGTAAGGAGCCTATCCCTACCTTTTCCACTAAATGATAGCCATAGGATAGCAGCCCACTGCCTTTGAGGGACATCCTGTACAGCACAGGCCCTCTCAAGTGCAGCAAACCACTTGTTAATGTCATCCCCCTCCTTATAAGGGGGAACTATCTTGTGCAGATTCCTGGAATCATGCTCTTTTGCAGGATGACTATGGGGAATACTGCTGCTGCCACCATGGGTATCTAAACCCAACTTCTGTCTTTCCCTCTCTATTTCTAAAGACTGTCTATCCAAATCCAGCTGTTGCTTCTTGAGCTTCAGTCTGGTTTGTTCCACTCTCAATCTATTGAGCTCCCTTTCTAACAATCTGTCATCAGGGTGGGTGGGAGGGACATTTCTAGATACAGAGGTATGATGGGAATGAACAGAAGGAGACCTGTCCCTTACAGAGGGCACCCTAACAGCTTGGCTACCAGCATAATGTGAGATCACATCATCAGTATGGTGTGATTTAACCTCTGTACCAACTATGCTAGACTGTCTAGTAATGGGCAGGCTGAGAAGTTTCTTTCCTGAACCTTTTCCTGGGGGAGTCCCTGGATCAGATTGAGAACCATTAGCTACTTTTTCTACAGATTGGGCACTTATGGCCTTATCCTGTACTCTAAGCATATTAATTAACAGTTCTAAGGAAGGATTCTTCCCTACACTCAAACCTCTCTCTATGCAGAGACTCCTTGCTCCTTTCCAGCTAAGGTGATCATATGCAAGTTTGGACAGTTCAACATTTTGGCCTGTGCCAGACATTTTTAGAGAGAGTTAAAGTGATAGACAAAGAGAAAAAAGTTTTCAGAACTTTTTGGAAAGACAGAAAAAAACTTTTTAAACTTTTAAGAACTTTTTGAAAGTTTAGTAGTACTTTTCAGCACTTAGAAAAGAGTGAAAAGAGGAAATGCAAAACTTTTTGGCTATGTGTATATACACTGACCTTGTTTTGTATATTTTTCTCTTATGAAAAGTACAATGACAAGAGTGGTAAGTAGTCTCAAGCACTTATCCCACCACTGCACAACCAATGTAGGAGGCTGGACTGGCTTGTAGTGAGTACCAAGGGGTACTTGCACCTTGCACCAGGCCCAGTTATCCCTTATTAGTGTATAGGGTGTCTAGCAGCTTAGGCTGATAGATAATGGTAGCTTAGCAAAGCAGCTCAGGCTGAACTAGGAGACGTGTGAAGCTACTACAGTACCACCTAGTGTCATATGCACAATATCATAAGAAAACACAATACACAGTTATACTAAAAATAAAGGTACTTTATTTTTATGACAATATGCCAAAGTATCTTAGAGTGTACCCTCAGTGAGAGGATAGGAAATATACACAAGATATATATACACAATAGCAAAAATATGCAGTATAGTCTTAGAAAACAGTGCAAACAATGTATAGTTACAATAGGATGCAATGGGGAAACATAGGGATAGGGGCAACACAAACCATATACTCCAAAAGTGGAATGTGAACCACGAATGGACCCCAAACCTATGTGACCTTGTAGAGGGTCGCTGGGACTATCAGAAAATAGTGAGAGTTAGAAAAATAACCCTCCCCAAGACCCTGAAAAGTGAGTGCAAAGTGCACCAAAGTTCCCCTAAGGACAAAATAGTCGTGTTAGAGGGAAAATGCAAGGAAAACACAAATCAGCAATGCAACAACGATGGATTCCTGACTGAGGGTACCTGTGGAACAAGGGGACCAAGTCCAAAAGTTACAAGCAGCTCGGAGATGGGCAGATGCCCAAGAAATGCCAGCGGTTGGTGCAAAGAAGCTCTTACTAGGCTGAAGAACTGTGAATACTGCAGGAACGACAAGGGCTAGAGACTTCCCCTTTGGAGGATGGATCCCCCACGCCTTGGAGAGTCGTGCAGAAGTGTTTTCCCGCCGGATGGACGCCAACAAGCCTTGCTACACGCAAATCGTGCGTTTGGCGTTTTTGGACGCTGCTGGGGCCCAGGAGGGACCAGGAGGTCGCAAATTGGACCTGCAGAGAGAGGGGACGTCCAGCAAGACAAAGAGCCCTCACTGAAGCAGGTAGCACCCGGAGAAGTGCCAGAAACAGGCACTACAAGGATGCGTGAAACGGTGCTCGCCGAAGTTGCACAAAGGAGTCCCACGTCGCCGGAGACCAACTTAGAAAGTCGTGCAATGCAGGTTAGAGTGCCGTGGACCCAGGCTTGGCTGTGCACGAAGGATTTCCGCCGGAAGTGCACAGGGGCCGGAGTAGCTTGCAAAGTCGCGGTTCCCAGCAATGCAGCCCAGCGAGGTGAGGCAAGGACTTACCTCCACCAAACTTGGGCTGAAGAGTCACTGGACTGTGGCGGTCACTTGGACGGTGTCGCTGGATTCGAGGGACCTCGCTCGTCGTGCTGAGAGGAGACCCAAGGGACCGGAAATGCAGCTTTTTGGTGCCTGCGGTTGCAGGGGGAAGATTCCGTCGACCCACGGGAGATTTCTTCGGAGCTTCTGGTGCAGAGAGGAGGCAGACTACCCCCACAGCATGCACAAGCAGGAAAACAGTTGAGAAGGCGGCAGGATCAGCGTTACAGAGTTGCAGTAGTCGTCTTTGCTACTATGTTGCAGGTTTGCAGGCTTCCAGCGCGGTCAGCGGTCGATTCCTTATCAGAAGGTGAAGAGGGAGATGCAGAGGAACTCGGCTGAGCTCATGCATTCGTTATCTAAAGTTTCCCCAGAGACAGAGACCCTAAATAGCCAGAAAAGAGGGTTTGGCTACCTAGGAGAGAGGAAAGGCTACTAACACCTGAAGGAGCCTATCACAAGGAGTCTCTGACGTCACCTGGTGGCACTGGCCACTCAGAGCAGTCCAGTGTGCCAGCAGCACCTCTGTTTCCAAGATGGCAGAGGTCTGGAGCACACTGGAAGAGCTCTGGACACCTCCCAGGGGAGGTGCAGGTCAGGGGAGTGGTCACTCCCCTTTCCTTTGTCCAGTTTCGCGCCAGAGCAGGGGCTAAGGGGTCCCTGAACCGGTGTAGACTGGCTTATGCAGAATTGGGCACACCTGTGCCCAACAAAGCATTTCCAGAGGCTGGGGGAGGCTACTCCTCCCCTGCCTTCACACCATTTTCCAAAGGGAGAGGGTGTCACACCCTCTCTCAGAGGAAGTTCTTTGTTCTGCCATCCTGGGCCAGGCCTGGCTGGACCCCAGGAGGGCAGCTGCCTGTCTGAGGGGTTGGCAGCAGCAGCAGCTGCAGAGAAACCCCAGGAAGGGCAGTCTGGCAGTACCAGGGTCTGTGCTACAGACCACTGGGATCATGGAATTGTACCAACAATGCCAGGATGGCATAGAGGGGGCAATTCCATGATCATAGACATGTTACATGGCCATATTCGGAGTTACCATGGTGAAGCTACATATAGGTAGTGACCTATATGTAGTGCACGCGTGTAATGGTGTCCCCGCACTCACAAAGTTCAGTGAATTGGCTCTGAACAATGTGGGGGCACCTTGGCTAGTGCCAGGGTGCCCTCACACTAAGTAACTTTGCACCTAACCTTTACCAGGTAAAGGTTAGACATATAGGTGACTTATAAGTTACTTAAGTGCAGTGTAAAATGGCTGTGAAATAACGTGGACGTTATTTCACTCAGGCTGCAGTGGCAGGCCTGTGTAAGAATTGTCAGAGCTCCCTATGGGTGGCAAAAGAAATGCTGCAGCCCATAGGGATCTCCTGGAACCCCAATACCCTGGGTACCTCAGTACCATATACTAGGGAATTATAAGGGTGTTCCAGTAAGCCAATGTAAATTGGTAAAAATGGTCACTAGCCTGTCAGTGACAATTTGGAAAGAAATGAGAGAGCATAACCACTGAGGTTCTGGTTAGCAGAGCCTCAGTGAGACAGTTAGGCACCACACAGGGAACATACACATGCACACCTATGAGCACTGGGGCCCTGTGTGACAGGGTCCCAGTGACACATACATATAGGCCACAAACCTATGAGCACTGGGGTCCTGACCAGCAGGATCCCAGTGACACATAACAACCATACTGAAAACATGGTGTTTTCACTATGAGCACTGAGGCCTGGCTATCAGGATCCCAGTGAGACAGTGAAAACAGTGACAAACACCCTGACATACACTCACAAACAGGCCAAAAGTGAGGGTAACAAGGCTAGAAAGAGGCTACCTTCTCACACTGACTCAGGATAGAAAATAGGGGCCAACGTCCATTTTTCAGAGGACCACCATCATGTACAGCCATTTGAGGGAGTCAAAGGCCTTCTTGGCATCCCAGGCCAAAAGAACTCCAGGCTCTCCCAGCGGCCACTGCACGCCAGGCATCTCATCAATTGTCGTAGGCTATGTCATGTGGCTCTATACAGCATAAAGCCTGACTGGTCCAGAGCCACAAGAGTGTAAATCACTTGCAAGAGGTGATTGGCCATTATTGTAGCCAAGATTTTTGTCTCTGTATTAATCAGGGAGATTGGCCTGTATGAGGGGCACTCGTCCACTGCCTTACCTTCTTTGTGAACCAGGGAAATGGTGGCTTCTTGAAGATCAAGTGGGAAGTTGCCCACCTCCCTGGCAGCGTTGGACATAGACAGAATCTGCTTTGCCACTTCCAAGGCAGTACCCTTATAAACTCCAGCTGGAAGACCTCTGGGGCCGGGGGTTGTAGGAAAATGGCTCCCTGTTGCAGTTACCCCCCCACGTTTTGCCTGATATTGATGCTGACTTGATCGAGAGTGTGCTGGAACTCTGCTAACCAGGCCCCAGCACCAGTGTTCTTTCACTAAAAATGTACCATTTTTTCCACAACTGGCATACCCCTGGCACACAGATAAGTCCCTTGTAAAAGGTACCAGTGATACCAAGGGCCCTGTGACCAGGGAAAGTCCCTAAGTGCTGCAGCATGTGTTGTGCCACCCTAAGGGACCCCTCACCTAACACATGCACACTGCCATTGGTGGGGAGAAAAAGGCAAAGTTGACATGGCATCCCCCTCAGGGTGCCATGCACACAAAATACTGCCTGTGGCATAGGTAAGTCACCCCTGTAGCAGGCGTTAAAGCCCTAGGGCAGGGTGCACTATACCACAGGTAAGGGCATAGCTGCATGAGCAATATGCCCCTACAGTGTCTATTCTTAGACATTGTAAGTGCAGTGTGGGATATTAAGTATATGGTCTGGGAGTTTGTCAAAACAAACTCCACAGTTCCATAAAGCTAAACACAAAACACTGGGAAGTTTGGTATCAAACTTCTCAGAATAATAAACCCAAACTGATGCCAGTGTTGGATCTATTAAAAAGTGCACACAGAGGGCATCTTAGTGATGCCCCTTGTACTTTACCCAATCCTTCAGTGCAGGACTGACTGGTCTGTGCCAGCCTGCTGCTGCGAGACGAGTTTCTGACCCCCTGGGGTGAGAGCCTTTGTGCTCTCTGGGGCCAGAAACAAAGTCTGCAATGGGTGGAGGTGCTTCACACCTCCTCCTGCAGGAACTGTAACACCTAGCGGTGAGCCTCAAAGGCTCAGGCTTCATGTTACAATGACCCAGGGCACTCTAGCTAGTGCAGATGTCCACCCCCAGCACAGTCCCCACTGGCGGGGTGATAATGAGAAAAACAAGGAGGAGTCACCCCCTCACCCAGGTCCACCCCTAAGGTGACCAGAGCTAAAGTGACCCTCTCCTTGGAAAATCCCCCATCTTGTTTTGGAGGATTTCACCCAATAGGGATAGGGATATGCTCCCCTCCCCAAAGGGAGGGAGCACAAGGAGGGTGTAGCTACCCTCAAGGACAGTAGCCATTTGCTACTGCCCTGTGACCCTAATACACTCCTAATTCATTATTTAGGGGCAACCCTGAACCCAGGATTTCAGATTCCTGACGACCTACAAAGAAGAAGGACTGCTGACCTGGAAACCCCGTAAAGAAGAAGGAAGATGACAACTGCTTTGGCCCCAGCCCTACTGGTCTGTCTCCTGATTCAAAGAACTTGCACCAGCGATGCATCCTGCGGGCCCAGCAACCTCTGCCAATTCAGAGGACTGCCCTGCAACCACAAAGGACCAAGAACTACTGAGGACAGCGGAACTGTCTACCTCAAGCAAAAATAAATGATCTTTAAAGGGACTCTCACCTCACTCCAGAAGCGTGAGTCCCCACCACTCTGCACGGGACGCCCCTGACCCGTGTCCAGAGAAACCAATCACCCAGAGAGGATCCCTAGGCGACTCTAATGATGTGTCCACCCTGGGATAACCTCTCTGCACCCCCACAACCACTCCTGCAGAGGGAATCCCGAGTACCCACCTGACCGCGACTGCCCGGAAAGAAGAAACCCGACACCTGGAAGAAGCACTGCACCCGCAGTCCCCAGGCTCATGAAGAACCAACCACTGGTGCAGCAGTGACCAGCAGGCGGCTCTCACCCTTGCCCAGTTGGTGGCTGGCCCGAGAAGCCCCCCTGTGCCCTGCCTGCAATGTCTGAGTGACCCCCGGGTCCCTCCATTGATTTCAATTACAAACCTGAAGCCTTATTTGCCCGCTGCACCCGGCTGCCCCTGTGCCGCTGAGGGTGTGCTTTGTGTGCCTACTTGGGACCCTACCCCTGTGCTCTACTAAGCCCCCCTTGGTCTGCTCCCCGAGGAGGCAGGTGCTTATGTAGTGAATCCTAGTTTGTTTTAATAGGGTTACAGGAGTTAGCTTAGCCTTTGGCTTGCAGACTCATGCCCCCGTCACCTAGTGACTTTTAACCTACTTAGCTTGCTCTGTCTTAGCTCTTTTAGTTATTTAATTCACCTAAGATGGCTGCCTTGTTGATAGTTAGGCCGCTTGTTATGCTTTGCGTTATCAGTGCCACCGCGCTAAGGTGTCAAGAAGATCAAGCAACAAAGACAAACAAACAGTAGGTGTTCACACTTAGGGATTTTCCCTCTCTATACTATCGAGGGATTGTTTATAATAATTGCCGTCCCAAGCATGTCTGTTATCTATTGTTTGGGAACACACCTACGTCAGGGGTCCTGGTAGATCTGTATAAAGACATCGCACTTTAGACAGATAATCAGAGGGATTCCGACCAGAGGGCATCGCCACCATCGCTGATAACGATGCTGCACGACGTCTTGACGCTGACCCAGTGTTCGTGTTTCTGCGATGTCTGAGATAGAGACCTCATTCCAAGGTAACAAGGGTTGGGGGCTCCTCTCATGGACATGGCATTGGCAGATTAGGTTTAGCAAACGCAGCTCTCCTGTAAGTAGGAGGTTAGGCCTATCACATGAGGGTATTAGGGCATATTACATCTCGTATGTCTTTTACATGCATTGCAAGATGGTGGGGGTCTTTGTAATAATGACTCTTGTCTTCACAATTCTGTTTCTTGCATTATTCATTATCCTAATCATTGCAGTCCATGGAACATATCGCAAATTGCAGTTGTGTTAAATAAAAACTATTGAAACTTCACTGCATCTTTGTCATTGCCTGTGTTTGTATGAGACATAATGGGGGTCATTACAACCCTGGCGGACGGTGTTAAAGATGCGGTAATACCGCAAACAGTCAGACGGACAAAAAAAGGGAATTATGACCCTGGCGGAAACCGCCAACAAAGACAGCCACTTTAACACACCGCCCGCCACAGCGGTACAGACAAGCAGCGCGGCGGTCACCGCCATCAGACAGGCGGAAGACAATGTACCGCCCACAGTATCACAACAGGCCAATCCGCCACCTTTTCCGGTGCGGATTCACCGGGGATAAAAACACGGCGGAAATAGCTTTTGCTATGGGAAAACGCTCACCTTCTACACATCCCACGAGGAACGACGACTCCATGGACCCGGAACTGCAAATACTACCTGCCCTTGTCTTTCTGCTCCTTCACGACCAACAGCGACGTACGCGCAGAAGATACCGGTGAGTACTGCACCTACGACACGGGGGAGGGGGAGGCAAAAGTTAGGGGGACACCCACCAAACACCCCCACCCCCACCCTCGCATATTACAACATAAACACCAATGCAGTCACAAACATAACAGTAACAACCCACAATCCCCCCGGAAGAATGCAAAGACAATGCAAATTTCGGGCAAACTTTGTAATTTGCCACTATACATGTCATACAAAAATATACAAATATATGTATTCCAAAATCACTCATATTTACATATACAATCTGAGAAGTAGTGCAGATATGTACACAACAATGTCCGTGCACAAACAGTCCAAAAATGCATGGGCGAGGCCCACAATAGATACCTGACCAAAATCGGAGAGAACACTGCCGGGGCATCAGACAGAAACACTACAGGCACCTCAGGGGCAAGGGAAGGGGGGGCACCTCAGCCAGATGAATGCAAAGCCAGATCCACGACGGGGCTCCATGCCCATTGATGTATCCTGGGGAGTGCAAAGCCACAGCCTCTCAAGTCTCTACAGTGGGTGGGTTGCCCACTGTGCCATCTTGGGGAGTGCAAAGCCACAGTCTCTCAAGTCTCTACAGTGGGTGGGTTGCCCACTGTGCCATCCTGGGGAGTGCAAAGCCACAGTCTCTCAAGTCTCTACAGTGGGTGGGTTGCCCACTGTTCAATCCTGGGGAGTTCAAAGCCACAGTTTCTCAAGTTGATGCAGGTCCATACTGGTACTGGGGGGTGACTGGTGCCCAGACTGGATGAGTCTCCCCGTGAAAGGTAGTGTCCTGTCACTGTCCCATCTGCACATGGGATAAGGATGCCTGATGTGGTGGGCCATTCATTCCTACCCGGTGCATTGCCCTGTTCAGCGGTGTTTTGCCATGGCGGTCTTTTCCCTGTTCAGCGGTGCTTTGACATGGGGGTTCAGGGCTGTTCAGAGGTGCTTTGACATGGCGGTCTTTGCCCTGTTCAGCGGTGCTTTGACATGGGGGTTCAGGACTGTTCAGCGGTGCTTTGACATGGGGGTTCAGGACTGTTCAGCTGTGCTTTGCCATGGCGGTCTTTGCCCTGTTCAGCGGTGCTTTGACATGGGGGTTCAGGACTGTTCAGCGGTGCTTTGCCATGGCGGTCTTTGTCCTGTTCAGCGGTGCTTTGACATGGCGGTTCTGGACTGTTCAGCAGTGCTTTGACATGGCGGTCTTTGCCCTGTTCAGCGGTGCTTTGCCATGGCGGTCTTTGCCCTGTTCAGCGGTGCTTTGACATGGTGGTTCTGATACGGACATTGGTGTGTGGCATAACGATTTCCACACTGGACATTGGTGTGTGGCATGACGATCTCCATACTGGACATTGGTGTGTGGCATGACGATTTCCACACTGGACATTGGTGTGTGGCATGACGATCTCCATACTGGACATTGGTGTGTAGCATGACGATTTCCACACTGGACATTGGTGTGTGGCATGACGATCTCCATACTGGACATCGGTGTGTGGCATGACAATTTCCACACTGGACATTGGTGTCTGGCATGACGTTCCATCATTGCCCAGCGGGGCTGTGGCATCCTGTCCCCGCCTGGGCTGTGACTGCGGCGGTGGTCTCTGGACCAGTGACGATACTTGGGCCCTCCTGGGCTGTGTCTTGTGCGGTGGACTCAGGACCAGTGACGATACTTGGGCCCTCCTGGGCTGTGACTCTGGCGGTGGTCTCAGGACCAGTGACGATACTTGGGCCCTCCTGGACTGTGTCTTGTGCGGTGGTCTCAGGACCAGTGACGATACTTGGGCCCTCCTGGGCTGTGTCTTGTGCGGTGGTCTCAGGACCAGTGACGATACTTGGGCCCTCATGGGCACTGACTCTGGCGGTGGTCTCTGGACCAGTGACGATACTTGGGCCCTCCTGAGCACTGACTCTGGCGGTGGTCTCTGGACCAGTGACGATACTTGGGCCCTCCTGGGCTGTGTCTTGTGCGGTGGTCTCAGGACCAGTGACGATACTTGGGCCCTCATGGGCACTGACTCTGGCGGTGGTCTCTGGACCAGTGACGATACTTGGGCCCTCCTGAGCACTGACTCTGGCGGTGGTCTCTGGACCAGTGACGATACTTGGGCCCTCCTGGGCACTGACTCTGGCGGTGGTCTCTGGACCAGTGACGACGGTGCTGGCGGTTGTGTCTGGACCGCAGGAAATGATGCCGCACTTCTCCGCCGTGACACTCACAACAGGTTGGGCAGACTTCCTCTGGACCTTCCCCACCTTTTTTGGAGTTACAGCTGACTCACCAATTGCCTTCAATCCCATTTCACTTGTTGTCCCACCAGGAGTCTTGACACGGTCCTGTCGTCCACTCTCCAATTTCTGAGCCTTTACAGGGGGTGGGCTGCCAGTGCCTTGGCTCCGGGTCCTACTGCCTGCCCTGGTGGACGGTGCACTCAAAAAACCTTGAACACGCACCACTGGTACTGGAGGCTTTTTGGCTAAGGCGCTATGACGGGACTGATGAATTGGAGGGGGGGTGGGGGCAAAAAGGTCAATTTGACAGAGGGACAGTTTCTGACGAACACTGGGATGGATAGCTGGAGGGGGTCTGGGAGTGGAGGAAGAGGAGGTGTTTGTTGGAGGTGTCACTTTAGCTGTTTTGAGTGCAGGTACTGGAGGCTGTTGTGAGGTGGATGGATGTTGGGTGAGTGATTGCCGGCGTTTGGGTACTTTGGGAGGGGGCGTCACAGACACACTGGGAGAGGACACAGGGGACATGTAAATGGCAGTGGAGGTGGTGAGTGCTGGTGAGCGGCGTGTGGTGCTGGGTGTCTTGGTGCAAGTCCTAGTGCCTGTAGATGTGGTGCATGCAGGTGTGTGTGTAGACGACACTGGGAGGGAGGAGGGAGAAGAGGAGGAGGGGGACACAGTGGAGACAGTGGATGTTGCTGTGTCTGTATGGGTGTGATGCTTGTGTGAGTGCCTGTGGGATGTGTGGTGCCTATGTTTGCCTGAGCTACTTTTGTGTGTTGACTTGTGTGCATGCTGGTCTGTAGGCGTGCTTGGGATGGGCTGGGGTACAGGGGATTGGGTCTGGGTGGAGGAAGTTGGAGGGGGGAGGCTGGACATAGGGACAATTGCTGCCATCAGTGCTGAGGCCAGAGATTTCAGGGTTCGCTGAAGGACAGCCTGACCAGAATGAATGCCCTCCAGGAATGCATTACTGTGTTGCAACGCCCTTTCTACATCATGGATGGCATTCACAATGGTAGACTGCCCAACAGTGAGTGACCTGAGGAGGTCAATGGCCTCCTCACTGAGGGCAGCAGGGGTGACTGGGGCAGGGCCTGAGGTGCCTGGGGCGAAGGTGATGCCCACCCTCCTGGGTGAGCGGGCACGGGGCGAAGGCTGAGGGGCTGCTGGGAGGGCGGTGCTGGTAGGGGGGGTGGCGGCTGTACCTGTAGAAGTGGGGCCCACAGATGGTGCCGCCACCACAGGGGAGCTCACATCGGCAGACGAGTCTGTGTCGCGGTTTGGTGATCCGGTGGCCGACGTGAAGCTCCCCTCGCCCTCCGTTCCACTGGTGTATTCAGAGTCTGTGGTGTGGCCCTCCATGCCCATATGTGATGCAGCTCCCTCGTGCTCTGGTGCCACTGTACTTCCGCCTGTTGATGCTGATGTACAAAAGGAAAGGGAGAGCAGAAAAAGAAGGGGAGACAGAACAAAGAGAGTTTTAGTGCATGGCATACCGCTACCGTTGGCGGACAAGACAGACGCAGCAGCTCCATGCACAACGCCGCGCTCCTGCCCTCTGCACATGCAATTTCTGGGATATGGCCTACATGGCAATGGTGGAAATCTGCGCACATGGATGCCACAAGGGCAACTATACCTCAACTTGCTAATTTACTGAGGTGGGGTAGAGTGCCACATGGCCTACATTACGGAGGGGCCTTGCCTACCTAACTCGCCCTGGCCTAGGGACACCAACAGCCCACCTCCCCCACCCAGACACCTCCACTGCACGCAAAGTTCGCAGAATGAGGTTGTACTCACCCCCTTGTGTCTGCTGTGATGTCCCTAAGCGCCCATCCAACTTCCGGTAGGCCACCGCCAGGATCCGGAACATCAGAGGGGTCATGGTACGACGGGCACCCCTCCCACGTTGGGAGGCCATCCCCAGCTGAGCCTCTGCCGTCTTCTTGCTGCAGCAGCGAATGTCCTCCCATCTCTTCCGGCAGTGGGTGCCCCATCTCTGGTGGGCCCCCAGGGTCAGGACCTCCTTGACAATGGCACGCCAAATGTCCCTCTTCTGGTGGGCGCTGACCTACATGACATGCACAAGGGAAGAGGAACAGTCATTACCAATTGCACCATCAATGTGTGTGGCCCCCTCCATACTCTGACCATGTGGCCCATTTATTCCCATGCTTTACTGTAATATGACTTCTGCCCCCTTCCCTCTTCCACCCAGCCCTGTCCACCCAGGCCTAGCCCCTACAACGTGCTCCCTGTGTACTAACCTGTTGGTCTGGAGGACTGTAGAGTAGCATGTAATGGGGGAGGACCCCATCCACAAGTTTCTCCAACTCCTGTGCAGTGAAGGCAGGGGCCCTTTCCCCAGACGCAGCAGCCATTGTCGCTTCCAGACCGAGGTCACAGCAGCACTAGCAGTGTAGGTCCTCTCCTGTCGAAGGTGAGGTATCTAGTGATTGAACAGATAGAAAATGGTGGTGACGTCCGCGGCGGTGACATCCGCGGCGGGGCGCATCATCACCGCCGGCGCACCTGTTCATTGGCTCCTGGCAGGAGTGGCTCCTGGGACCCATAGGGTCCAATGTTAACCAATGCAGCATTGCGCCGCGCTCTACGACCGCCTACCGCGGCGGTGTGCAACGCCAGCGCTGTTACCCCACAATCCCATTGTCCCAGTTTAGAGGTCAGGCAGCCGCCATTTCAGGGGCCCACATGGATTCATTTTCAAAAGCGTCACACATACTGAGGCCTACACTCAACACACATACAGGAAGGATTTTGTGTCTGTTGTAGTCGTGTGTGTAACTGTGGGTACATACCTGGAGGAATAGTGACTGTTTCTTCGCTGTTGTCCTTCTTAGGCACCGTCAGCTGGGACATATGAGAAGATGGCGGAATCCTCCGGTGTACCGACCGCTGGTGGACCTGTTGACAATGGAAGAGAGACATTTAATCGTGACATACCGGTTTGACCGTGCTACAATCCAGGAACTATGTACCCAGTTGGAGGCAGACCTGATGTCACCAATCCGCCATCCGACTGGAATCCCCCCTGACGTGCAGGTGCTGTCAGTGCTCCATTTCCTTGCAAGTGGGTCTTTTCAAACAACAGTGGCCATGGCATCAGGGATGTCCCAGCCTATGTTTTCCAACGTGTTGTCCAGAGTGTTGTCTGCCCTGCTGAAACACATAAGGAGATACATCATTTTCCCTGAGGTGGAGGATTTGCCTACAGTGAAAGGTGACTTCTATGCCCTTGGACATATCCCCAACGTCATAGGTGCCATTGATGGGACCCATGTAGCTCTGGTCCCCCCCGCAGGAGTGAACAGGTGTACAGGAACAGGAAGAGTTATCATTCCATGAATGTGCAGATGGTGTGTTTGGCAGGTAAATGCTATGTTCCCTGGCTCGGTGCATGACGCCTACATCCTGCGGAATAGCAGCATCCCTGATATGATGGGTCAAATCCAGAGGCACCGTGTATGGCTATTGGGGGACTCTGGTTACCCCAACCTTTCCTGGCTATTGACCCCAGTGAGGAATCCCAGGACCAGGGCAGAGGAACGCTACAATGAGGCCCATGGGCGGACTAGGAGGGTTATCGAGCGCACCTTCGGCCTCCTGAAGGCCAGGTTCAGGTGCCTCCATATGACAGGTGGATCCCTATTCTACTCACTGAAGAAGGTGTGTGACATCATCATCGCCTGCTCCATGCTCCATAACTTGGCATTGCGACGCCAGGTGCCTTTTCTGCAGGAGGATGATCCAGATGACGGTGTTGTGGCAGCGGTGGAGCCTGTGGACAGTGATGAGGATGAAGCTGAGGAAGACGAAAACAACAACAGGGAGTCAGTCATACAGCAATATTTCCAGTGAGACACAGGTGAGAACATTTTCATTTTTACCATTACATAAACTTTCACACATCTACCTCTATCCTGTACCGACATTTCACTCACTATTTGTTAACTGAGTTGTCCCCTTCCATTTCAGTTTCACAAATGTGGTAACCCCCGTGTCAACTGTTTGCATCCTTGAAGGGCTTGTGATGTGTGACATAGGTATGTTAGCCTTCCAATGGGTAACCCATTATGAAACTGTAATTGATAATACAGATTTACAAATCATAGACTGACTCCATTTTTTTTTAGTGTTTCAAGGGTGTTTATTTAAGTGTAAAAAAATGAAGGGGGGTTGTAAAATGGTGATGGGTGATGGTGGAGGAATTTCCATGGCAGAGTCCAGACTGTTAGTCTCACAGGTACATTGCACATCTGGGCATTGGAAGTGGAGCTAGGTCAGTTCCGATTTGGGCAGGGTAACAAAGTGGGACAGTGTGGGGACAAACAGGGTGGTCTTATTTCCTGGCTGGGGTCTTGCCATCTTGCTCTGTCTTGTTCCTGGATCTCAGGGCCCGCTTGCGTGGTGGTTGTCCGTCTGCAGGGGATGGGGTGCTGGTGTGGTGGTCCTGTGGCGGGGCATCCTGTCCACTAGCGCCGGCGGAGGTGGTGGGCATTTCATCGTCGTGGCTAGTGTCAAGGGCCCCTTGGAGTGCCACGGTGTCCCTCAAGGTCTTTTGAATGTCCGTCAGCACCCCTACGATGGTGCCCAGGGCAGAGCCGATGGTCGTGAGCTCCTCCCTGAACCCCAAATATTGTTCCTCCTGCAGACGCAGGGTCTCCTGCAACTTGTCCAGGACCGTGGCCATCGTCTCCTGGGAGTGGTGGTATGCTCCCATGATGGAGGAGAGGGCCTCGTTGAGAGTTGATTCCCTTGGCCTGTCCTCCCTCTGTCGCACAGCAGCCCTCCCAGTTCCCCTGTGTTCCTGTGCCTCCGTCCCCTGGACCGTGTGCCCACTACCACTGCCCCCAGGTCCCTGTTGTTGTTGGGGTGGTGGGTTAGCCTGGGTGCCTTGTAGTGGTGGACACACCGCTGATTGACCTGTCCTGGGTAGGGAGGTTTGGGCCCGCTGGGTGGGTGCTGTGCTGGTGTTACCAGAGGGTGTAAGCTCGGTGTTGGGCTGTGGCTGGGCAAGGGGAACCGACTGTCCTGAGGCCCACGATGGTCCGGGCTGGTCATCAAGATCTAGTGGGGCAGAGCTGCTGTTGTCACTGTGGGCCTCTTCTGGAGGTGGAGTGGTGTTGTCTGGACCCTCTGGTGTGGTGACGTTCCTTCGGGTTCCTGCGGGGGTATAAGTACATGATTATTGCATGTGTGTGTTTCATGGTGTGCAATGGTTGGGTGTGCGTGAACCCCAGTGCAGGCATTCCTGTGTGGGGGCTAGTGTGCTGACGGTTGGGGGGTGTTGTGGGTCTGTGCAGTGGGCATGCTTTGGTGATGGGTGTCCATGCTTAGTAATGTCATGCAGGTCTTGGGGTTGGGATGGGTGGTTGGTGTCATTAGTAGATAGGTGAGGATTTGGGGTGATAGGGGAGGGTGTGATGGTGGGGGTGTGTGATATCATGCAGGTAGGGTAGGGGTTATGATGGTTAAGATTAGACTTACCAATGTCCGTTCCTCCAACGACTCCTCCGAGGCCCTCAGGATGTAAGATGGACAAGACTTGCTCCTCCCATGTTGTTAGTTGAGGGGGAGGAGGTGGGGGTCCGCCGCCAGTCCGCTGTACCGCGATGTGGTGCCTGGATACCGTGGAACGCACCTTCCCCCGTAGGTCGTTCCACCTCTTCCTGATGTCCTCCCTATTTCTTGGGTGCTGTCCCACAGCGTTGACCCTGTCCACCATTCTTTGCCATAGCTCCATCTTCCTGGCTATGGATGTGTGCTGTACCTGTGAGCCAAATAGCTGTGGCTCTACCTGTAGGATTTCCTCCACCATGACCCTGAGCTCCTCCTCGGAGAAGCGGGGGTGTCTTTGGCGTGACATGGGGTGGTGTGTGTGATGTGTGGGGTGGTGTATGTGTTGATGAGTGTGGTGAGTGTAGTGGTATGTGGTGTTTTGTGCTTGAATGTTGCGTGGGTGATGGTGTTGTGTGCCTCTGTGTGATGGGGTTGTCTGTTCTGTGCTATCTCTCTGGCCTTCGTTCGTGAATTGTGGTCGTAGGGGTTTGTGGGTGATGTGGGTGTGTGTTTTATATAGTATTGGGTGTGTGGGAGTGGTGTGTGTATGTGTATCAGGTGTGTGTATTTGGAATTGTCCAATGTGGCGGTGTTTTGGAGATGTGTGTGTATTTTGAGTGCGGCAGTGTGTACCGCCAATGGAATACCGTGGTTGAAAGACCGCCGCGTGGATTCGTGGGTCATAATGGCATGGGTGTGTTTCTGTTGGCGTGGAGGTGGAGGATGTGTTTCCGCCAGTTTATCGCTGACCTTTGGTGTGGCGGTATTGTGCTGGTGTCTGAATTTCGGCGGATTCCGTGATGTGTGTCATAATAGCTGTGGCGGTTTACCGCGGTGGTGTATTGGCGGTCTTATGCACTGCGGTACGCGCCTTATACCGCCAATGTTGTAATGACCACCAATATATCTGTGAGAAAGGGGTAATCTCCGTTTAACCACAACACTCCCTGTGATGTCTTATTCTCGAGTCCATGCGTAAAGGCTGCCACAAATCACCTTTTACTATTGTGTTTCTGGTGAGGTGCTGCTAGTGAGCCGGTAAGGTTGGGACAACAGTTGCGACTTGTTGTAGGATAGGCAGAGTCGCCTACAAACAAAAGTACTGTCATCCTCTAACCAGCAGGCTTGCCCAGAGCAAGAGTCCAAACTACGACATGGCGCCACCAACGATAGTGTTTAGGCACTAATTTACAGATACCCCAACTATCACTGTCTCATAGACAACAGGTACCCTAAGTACCATTATACTCTTACAAAAACGCTTCTGGTGGCCTGGTCTATACAGACAAACAAATAAATATGTCCTTTGCTGTGACATTTGCCAGCAGATAAAGGGCTCCAATATCAAACGCCCACCGCAGACATCCCTCTTAGTGTCCAACAGGCCACTACAGTGTGTGTACCTGGACCATTGTCGTCTCTTACAGCCGGATGGTGCATACAAATATATTCTAGTCGTTGTAGATTCTTGTTCTAGATTCCTGTGGGTATGGCCACAGCGGTCGGCTGACGCTCTGACTGTTATAAAAGACTTGCTGATCTTTATCGTTACATATGCGGTTGCAGTATTCCATTCGGACCAGTGCCCTGCATTTGCCTCTAAGGCATTCAGGGACACCATGGGGACGATGGGTGTTGAACTCCATTACTCCTCACTATACCATCCCGAGGGAAATTTGGTCGTGGAGAGGCGGAATCGTGATCTAAAGCAGTCCTTAACAGCTCGAGTACTAGGTTCAGGCCGCAGTTGGTTACATCACCTATATGGGGTCCAGAGAGCACTGAATTATCTGCCAAGACGGTCCTTGGGGGGACGCACTCCATATGAGGTTCTCTTTGGGATACCTATGTATGTCCCAGATCTTGATGCCTCTGGTTTGGTGGCAGCAGAAACACTGTTTGACATGAATGAACGTCTCACTGTCTTACAGGAGCATCAACAATTTCGTGATGATAAATCATCCGCCAGTGCTGCCACCTTAGGAATAAGTGAGTTAGTGAAAACTTTGACTGGCTGGATTCCTAAAATTGGGGATCTGGTTCGTGAGAAGATCGCTGTGAAGAAGGAATTCGGTCCATCATACAGAGCACCTATACCGGTCTTGGTAATTCAAGGTACCAGGACTGTCATCTTACCACCACTGTCTGGCTCTCGAACGAACAGATTAATTTCCATTGATGACGTCATGTGGCCGATCCTTCACAGTAGACCAAGAGGTCCCTTAGGTGGTTCCCGATCCCCTCTCACTACCCAACAGGAATACATCTACATAGTAGAATGAACAACACTACTACAGACTATTCAACAATGTCCAATGCTGTTCCAGATACCTCCTCGACCATGGGGAGGGCAGAAAATTAACTCTTGCTAGTTCCAGTCACCACTTCAGTGAACACTCCTGTCCAAGATTTGGCTGTTTTTTACACGAACACCTCACAGACTGTTGACACTGTCTACCAAGAGCCTCCACATGAAGTGGACCAAAGTACAGATAATGCACCGGCTCCCGTGTTTGCAGGGACTACCTCTGGCTATTTCATTGACATTGTTGACTTTTCTTCAGATGCATCCACTGCTGTGATTGCCAATGTTTCTACAAGAAGTAAGCTGTATCAATGGCTTACAAGTAACTATTTGATACACCCATGGAACTATTTATGGTTCTGTTTGACATTTTTAGCATTGTTTTTATGGATTGGTTTTGTGACTGTTTTCTTCTTGCTCATAAATGGTCACTATATTCCTGATCGCTCCTCTGTTGAGCCTGTTGATGAAGTTTTAACTCCATATCATTCTTCACATAAGATCCGAAGAGACTTGTCCCCTGTAAATGTTACAGCAATACCGATTTCTGATGGGATTGTGTGGGACAAGTATCCCTTTGATATATACGGGCCTACAGAGATTATTCGAATACCATACATGTTCAAAATTTCTATGACAGATGTAATTACACCTGATGTTGTCTCTGATGATTGGGATGCCCACACAGTTGATTCCATGCTAACTGAAATGAAGGACTATTCCGCTTTTGAAAGTGATGATGTATATGAACATACAATGAATTATGGGGAAATGTTCTGCTATAACAATTGGGGACATTACTACCTACACTGTGCCACTAGATATAGACCAGTATTAAACTACACACAGTGGGAACACTGTTCTACACCACTGGTGGGGAGCCCGAAGTACTATAGTGATAAATTGACATACTTTTCTGGGCATGACACAAAAAAAGCAGAGTCGTATTATTTTAAAATATCTGCAGCACAAATTAGGAAAATTTTGCTAACTGAAACAAAACTGATTTATTCAGATTCCTTTGTTTCCCGGCTCGCAGTTGAAGGTTACGAATACTGGAAGAGCACTGTTGACTTAAAAAGTGTATGGGGGACACAAGATTGGCAGATACAGGGTAGGTGTGAGAAAGTAGCCTCTTTCTAGCCTTGTTACCCCCACTTTTGGCCTGTTTGTGAGTATATGTCTGAGTGTTTTCACTGTCTCACTGGGATCCTGCTAGCCAGGGCCCAGTGCTCATAGTGAAAACCCAATGTTGTCAGTATGTTTGTTATGTGTCACTGGGACCCTGCTAGCCAGGACCCCAGTGCTCATACGTTTGAGGCCTATATGTATGTGTTCCCTGTGTGATGCCTAACTGTCTCACTGAGGC
This sequence comes from Pleurodeles waltl, assembly GCF_031143425.1. Classification (NCBI taxonomy): domain Eukaryota; kingdom Metazoa; phylum Chordata; class Amphibia; order Caudata; family Salamandridae; genus Pleurodeles; species Pleurodeles waltl. The sequence goes on from NC_090444.1 coordinate 47,639,735, forward strand.
TCTGCTAACCAGAACCTCAGTGGTTATGCTCTCTCTGCTTTACAAATTGTCACTAACAGGCTAGTGACCAATTTTACCAATTCACATTGGCATACTGGAATACCCTTATAATTCCCTAGTATATGGTACTGAGGTACCCAGGGTATTGGGGTTCCAGGAGATCCCTATGGGCTGCAGCATTTCTTTTGCCACCCATAGGGAGATCTGACTATTCATACACAGGCCTGCCAGTGCAGCCTGAGTGAAATAACGTCCACGTTATTTCACAGCCTTTTACCACTGCACTTAAGTAACTTATAAGTCACCTATATGTCTAACCTTCACCTGGTGAAGGTTGGGTGCAAAGTTACTTAGTGTGTGGGCACCCTGGCACTAGCCAAGGTGCCCCCATATTGTCCAGGGCAAATTCCCCGGACTTTGTGAGTGCGGGGACACCATTTCACGCGTGCACTATACATAGGTCACTACCTATGTATAGCGTCAGAATGGTAACTCCGAACATGGCCATGTAACATGTCTAAGATCATGGTATTGTCACCCCAATGCCATTCTGGCATTGGGGAGACAATTCCATGATCCCCCAAGTCTCTAGCACAGACCCGGGTACTGCCAAACTGCCTTTCCCGGGGTTTCACTGCAGCTGCTGCCAACCCCTCAGACAGGTTTCTGCCCTCCTGGGGTCCAGCCAGGCCTGGCCCAGGAAGGCAGAACAAAGGACTTCCTCATAGAGAGGGTGTTACACCCTCTCCCTTTGGAAAAAGGTGTCAGGGCTGGGGAGGAGTAGCCTCCCCCAGCCTCTGGAAATGCTTTGATGAGCACAGATGTTGCCCATCTCTGCATAAGCCAGTCTACACCAGTTCAGGGATCCCCCAGCCCTGCTCTGGCGTGAAACTGGACAAAGGAAAGGGGAGCGACCACTCCCCTGACCTGCACCTCCCAGGGGAGGTGCCCAGAGCTCCTCCAGTGTGCTCCAGACCTCTGCCATCTTGGAAACAGAGGTGTTGCTGGCACACTGGACTGCTCTGAGTGGCCAGTGCCATCAGGTGACGTCAGAGACTCCTTCTAATAGGCTCTTACCTTTCTTACTAGCCTATCATCCTTCCTAGGTAGCCAAACCTCCTTTTCTGGCTATTTAGGGTCTCTTCTTTGGGGAATTCTTCAGATAACGAATGCAAATGCTCATCAGAGTTCCTCTGCATCTCTCTCTTCACCTTCTGCCAAAGGATAGACCGCTGACTGCTCAGGACACCTGCAAAACCGCAACAAAGTAGCAAAGACGACTACTGCAACCTTGTATCGCTTCAGCCTGCTGGGTTTCTCGCCTGTTTTCTGGTGGTGCATGCTCTGGGGGTAGCCTGCCTCCTTCTTGCACCAGGAGCTCTGAAGAAATCTCCTGTGGGACGACGGAATCTTCCCCCTGCAACCGCAGGCAACAAAAGACTGCATCACCCATCCTCTGGGTCCCCTCTCAGCACAACGAACGTGGTCCCTGGAACTCAGCAACTCTACCCAAGTGACTCCCACAGTCCAGTGACTCTTCAGTCCAAGTTTGGTGGAGGTAAGTCCTTGCCTCCCCACGCTAGACTGCATTGCTGGGTACCACGTGATTTGCAGGTGCTCCGGCTCCTGTACATTCTTCCAGGACTTCCTTCATGCACAGCCAAGCCTGGGTCCCCAACACTCTAACCTGCAGTGCACAACCTTCTGAGTTGTCCTCCGGCGTCGTGGGACTCCCTTTTGTGTCTTCGGTGGACTCCGGTTCACTCCTCTTCCAAGTGCCTGTTCCGGTACTTCTGCGGGTGCGGCCTGCTTCTATGAGGGCTCCCTGACTTGCTGGGCGCCCCCTCTGTCTCCTCATCCAAGTGGCGACATCCTGGTCCCTCCTGGGCAACAGCAGCATCCAAAAACCCTAACCGCAACCCTTGCAGCTAGCAAGGCTTGTTTGTGGTCTTTCTGCTTGGGAACACCTCTGCAAGCTTCTTCACGATGTGGGATATCCATCTTCCAAAGGGGAAGTTCCCAGTCCTCTTTGTTCTTGCAGAAACCAAAGCTTCTTCCATCCAGTGGCAGCTTCTTTGCACCCTCAGCTGGCATTTCCTGGGCATCTGCTCACTCTCGACATTGTCGCGACTCATGGACTTGGTCCCCTTGTTTCACAGATACTCAGGTCTGGAAATCCACTGTTGTTGCTTTGCTGGTGTTGGTCTTCCTAGCAGAAACCCCCTATCACGACTTCTGTACTCTCTGGGGGTTATAGGTGCACTTTACACCTACTTTTCAGGGTCTTGGGGTGGGCTATTTTTCTAACCCTCACTGTTTTCTTACAGTCCCAGCGACCCTCTACAAGCTCACATAGGTTTGGGGTCCATTCGTGGTTCGCATTCCACTTTTGGAGTATATGGTTTGTGTTGCCCCTATACCTATGTGCTCCTATTGCAATCTACTGTAACTTTACATTGCTTGCTTTACTTCCTTTTGCTAATACTGCATACTTTTGGTATTGTGTACATATATCTTGTGTGTATTTGGCATACTGAGGGTACTCACTGAGATACTTTTGGCATATTGTCATAAAAATAAAGTACCTTTATTTTTAGTATATCTGTGAATTGTGTTTTCTTATGATATTGTGCATATGACACCAGTGGTATAGTAGGGGCTTTGCATGTCTCCTAGTTCAGCCTAAGCTGCTCTGCTATAGCTACCTTCTATCAGCCTAAGCTGCTAGAAACACCTCTTCTACACCAATAAGGGATAACTGGACCTGGTGCAGAGCGTAAGTACCCCTTGGTACCCACTACAAGCCAGGCCAGCCTCCTACAGTAGGGAAGCTTTGTTTCGAGCATGCCTGATTCCTGTGCAAATGATTTTCTTAAATGACACTATTCAGCAGACGTCATGTCTGGGGTTAGCAAAAATTAAAGACTTAAACACGCCCAGTATCCCCACACCGGCAAGGTTTAGAGATTGGCAACTTTTCCTTAATATCACCGGGGAAAAGCTAGATGCATTGGTTAAGGCTGATACTTATAATTCTTTCCAGTCCCGGTGGGTGGTTAATATGGCCCACAGACACTAATGAGTGTCAATCACGTTTCTTGAACTCTTCAGGGTTTTTTTTCAATTAACAGGCCAGACCCTCGCTTTGCATCAGGTCAACATACAGGTATAGTTACAACATACCATGTGGGTAAACTGTGCCAGCAATGGGTACAGACTAACACGTTAGCTGCAGTTAAGAAACATCTGAACACTCTTTCTGAAGATATAGACTTGCAGGATTTTCTGCTGGGTCCTAGAAAGCAGCGCCCTAAAAGGTTCCTATATGCTATGTATAATGAGATCTGGAAACTCTTGCAGATTGAGGCTGCTGCACGTTTGAGGCAAGTAGATAAGGTAAATTTGGAAAAGACTTTAGCAGTTGTCGACAACGGCATGCACACTCTGTCCAACAGGATTTATTCAGTATCAAATATAGTGTTGTCTGATATTGATATCACTCATACAGACTTGTCCCGGTGATATCATGGACAGACACAGCTACGTTCCATCATGCAGATGGGTTGGACATTGCAGACATTGAAAAATGGCCGCATTCCATGGAAGTATATTAACGGTAGTGAATTGTTCACTGCTTTTAATCCTTCCAGGGAACAGCAGACAATGGCTAAAAGAGAGGCTAGTTTCACCATGATTCCTGTAGAAAAGCTAGATAACTTGCCCTTCACGGTAGCAGAGGGTCCTTCAACTATTTGGCTCTTACATGGCATAATTAATTTACCCTTTCGTTTCTCAAGCTGTCTGAAACATCTTGCAGTGGGAAGGTATGAGCGACTAGGAGATAGCTACATTAAGGAAGAGTGGGAGTTGCCCTTTGATTATAAATGTCTGAATGGCGAAATAGAGGTCTTTCTTAGCGGAAGCGAATGTGAGACTGCTGTTCGTCATTCAATGATATGTAAGCAGGGGTCCCTTCACGGTCTTTGCAATGCAGGGGTCGTGAACTTGGCCTGTTTTCTGAAGGGTACTCCCGTCCCTTTGGTTCGTCCGGTATTTCATGTACTTTCCAATGGAAGTTATGTGGTACTAAGCGATCAAAGTTGTTGCGGCATGCGACCAGGAATTGCCTACTCAATCTCGGTCTCGAAGGTCGTTACGTGTTGTGGACATGTTTTATTCCCCCCCACACGAGAGATAAAGGTATCTGACATGTGGCCTCACATAGATACTATTAATGTGAACTATGACAAGCTGAGCAGGCTAAAGGCGCTATTGTTTAAAAAACAGGTCGCCTTGACATCCGCAAAAGAGACGTATGCTCTCCAGATTGCGAGATCATCAGCCGAGAAACAATCCCTATTAAATACCAGCTTCCCCAAGCACTTTGGAGAACTGGTATCCAGAATAATCAATGCTTCGAGCACTACTGGGATTGTCCATCTCTTTAAGGCTGTCGGGTCTGGTTTCGTGCCCATCTTCCAGACTGTCTTCGGAGTCATCCCGTCGGCCATCCATTCGCTCTTTTCAAGTGTGTCTGGTGGCTTTCCAATTATTTTAGCGTTGATTGGCGGACTACTCCTGCAATTTCTTCTGATTTGCAGTGGTTGTTTCTTTCCAGCTACACGGAGCAATGGAGCCGCTCCCACCAACTCCAATGTGCCGTGAACGCATGGTTCGGATCTTCGGTTCACCCTTGCTGGTGGAACTGGAGCATGATTGGTCGTTGTCATTTCGGCCCCTTCTCTGGTGCGTACAACTAGTTTTCCGCTGCATCTGGTGCCTCTTGAACATTTGCCTATGGTCTGTCTTGCTATTGCACCGACATCTCCTGTGGACCACGCACTGCTGATGTCCCAGATGAGGGTTCATACACGGTCATGCCCCTTGAGACTGAGGTTGCTCCGTGAGGTCACCTATGAGCCTTCTGTTTTGAGATCTACCATGGGTGACCAGAAAGTACTGCCCACTACTACTCTGTGGATCCGTTTGTCCGCACAGCACTCAACTTAACATCCGATGATGTGGACTCATTTTTGAGGTCGTTGGTTGGTGACTACGATGAGACTCTCCGAGATCACACGCACATCACTTAATTTGATGAATTGGCTTGCCATTCCCAATTTCAATTATGTATTCAAATTAACTTGCATTGGCCCGCTATGCTTGTCATGGTTGACATTAACATCTCTGTATGTATTTTAGATGAACAGTTTTTCTTTTCCTTTTTAATACATTTTAAAGAGTTTTTTTAGCGAGTTTTTATGCTTTTAGCTTTTAGTTCAGAGCAATAGCGTTTGGGTTCCTGTACCTTCATCATACCTGTTACGGCAATGGGGAGGGTGTAGTAAATCCTAGTTTGTTTTAATGGGATTACAGGAGTTAGCTTAGCCTTTGGTTTGCAGACTCGTGCCCCCGTCACTTAGTGACTTTTAACCTACTTAGCTTGCTCTGTCTTAGCTCTGTTAATTATTTAATTCATCTAAGATGGCTGCCTTGTTGATAGTTAGGCTGCTTGTTATGCTTTGCATTATCAGTACCACTGTGCTAAGGCGTCAAGATCAAGCAACAAAGACAAACAAACAGTAGGTGTTCACACTTAGGGATTTTCCCTCTCTATACTTTCGAGGGATTGTTTATAATAATTGCCGTCCCAAGCATGTTTGTTATCTATTGTTTGGGAACACACCTACGTCAGGGGTCCTGGTAGATCTTTATAAATACATTGCACTTCAGACAGATAATCAGAGGGATTCCGACTAGAGGGCTTCGCCACCATCGCTGATATCGATGCTGCACGTCATCTTGACGCTGACCCAGTCTTCGTGTCCCTGCGGAGTCTGAGATAGAGACCTCATTCCAAGGTAACAAGGGTTGGGGGCTCCTCTCATGGACATGGCATTGGCAGATTAGGTTTAGCAAACCCAGCTCTCCTTTAGGTAGGAGGTTAGGCCTATCACATGAGGGTATTAGGGCATATTACATCTCGTATGTCTTTTACATGCATTGCAAGATGGTGGGGGTCTTCGTAATAATGACTCTTGTCTTCACAATTCTGTTTCTTGCATTATTCATTATCCTAATCATTGCAACCCATGCAACATATCGCAAATTGCAGTTGTGTTAAATAAAAACTATTGAAACTTCACTGCATCTTTGTCATTGCCTGTGTTTGTATGAGACATGCTATATCTGTGAGAAAGGAGTAATCTCCGTTTAACCACAACACTCCCTGAGATGTCTTATTCTCGAGTCACCTTTTACTATTGTGTTTCTGGTAAGGTTGGGACAACAGTTGCGACTTGTTGTAGGATAGCCATAGTCACCTACAAACAAAAGTACTGTCATCCTCTAACCATCAGTCTTGCCCAGAGCAAGAGTCCAAACTACAACACTTACCTGCCAGCAGACTATAACCGGAGCACCCCCTGTCTCCACAGGCGCCTATGTTATTTGGGCCCCTCTTTGACCTCTGCACCTGACCTGCCCTGTGTTGCTGGTGCTGGGTGTTTGGGGTTGACTTGAACCCCCAACGGTGGGCTGCCTATGCCCCGGAGACTGAACTTGTAAGTGCTTTATTTACTGTATTAACCAACCTGTACTTACCTCCCCCAGGAACTGTTTGCACTGTGTCTAGTTTTAAAATAGCTTATTGCCATTGTATGCCAAACTGTGTACATTACTGTTTTGATTCAAAGTCCTATCTAAACCTATGCAAAGTATCTTACATTTAATGTACTTGCCTGCAATTTGAATCTTGTGGTTCTAAAATACATTAAGAAAATAATATTTTTCTATTTTAAAACCTATTGGCCTGGAGTTAAGTCTTTGAGTGTGTGTTCTCAATTATTGCCTGTGTGTTTACAACAAATGCTTAACACTACCCTCTGATAAGCCTAACTGCTCGACTACACTACCACAAATAGAGCATTAGTATTATCTATTATTGCCTTTGTCAAGCCTCTTGGGGAACCTCTGGACTCTGTGCACACTATCTCTCACTTTGAGATGGTATATCCAGAGCCAGCTTCCTACAGGGATCTTGACCTTTTTGAGTTGGGCTATGGTCGCTGATACCTTCCTCTCTGTAATCTTCTCCTCCCACCACTCCACCCAGTCTGAGTCCAGGCTAGGGGCCTGGAGATCTCTCACGAAGGCCTCCGAGTCTCCTCGATCATGAGTTGCTCGACCCTGATAGAGTTGTTCCAGGTAGTTTTCAAAATCCTGTGCTATATCTCTGGGGGTTTCTCATAAGGCCATCTCTTCTATGCATGTCCTGCTAACCCATTGTTGCCACTCTTTCTTTCCTGCTAGCCATGCCAGGAGCTTGCTGGCCTTATTGCCTGTTTCATATGTGCAACCCTAGGTAGCTCAAACCTGTGCTCTTGCCTCTTGGAGCACTAGAACCTCGTATTCCCGTCTGTCTTCCCTCAGTTTATGTGCCACATCTTGGTCCAGATGGGCCACATAGTCAGGCAACAGCTGCAACATTAGACCCTATTGTCTATGGCTGAGCCTACTGTCACGTTGTTCATTTTTAAGTAATTAGCTGTCCTCATTGCCACCATTGTTTTTGTCTCCCTGTCTTGTAGCTCCCATGCATGGAGTTTCCACTTACTCATCCAGTTTAAGACTCCCATGTGGACCCTTTTAAGCAGTGGTGAATGGTCTGAGATGCCCCGGGAAGGTAGGTCGTATCGGAGTATCTAGTTCTCTGGAATGTGGGCACTAATAAGTAACCTAGTTGGGACATGGCCCACAATATCTTAGTGGCGAATGAGTATTTGCGGGCCTCCAAGACCCCCACCCTCCACAGGTCGGATAATCTCACAGCCTCTAGAATACGAGCTAAACAAGTATCATTTCCAAGAAGGACCCTCAATCTGGTCACTCTGTCCATGTCACCCTGAAGTGTCAGGTTGAGGCCCCCCCCACTTTGGTAAACGCCATCCTCCCATGTGTTCCAATTCTCTCATTTGTAGGCTGTAGGATAGTACCATCTTGCCTGGCATGTTACCCCATTTTTGCTTGTGTGTATGTTTGTTTTTGCCTGTGTCACTGGGATCCTGATGGCCAGGACCCCAGTGCTCATAAAGTATGCCCTATATGTGTTCCCTGTGTGGTGCCTAACTGTATCACTGAGGCTCTGCTAACCAGAACCTCAGTGTTTATGCTCTCTCTGCTTTTAAAATTGTCAATGCAGGCTAGTGACTAATTTTACCAATTCTATTGGGGTTCCAGGAGATCCCTATGGGCTGCAGCATTTCTTTTGCCACCCACAGGGAGCTCAGACAATTCTTACACAGGACTGCCACTGCAGCCTGAGTGAAATAACATCTCTGTTATTTCACAGCCATTTAACACTGCACTTAAGTAACTTATAAGTCACCTATATGTCTAACCCTCGCTTGGTGAAGGTTAGGTGCAAAGTTACTAAGTGTGAGGACACCCTGGCTCTAGCCAAGGTGCCCCCACATTGTTCAGGGCAATTTCCCCAGACTTTGTGAGTCTCTCCTGTGGGTTTCTCTTCAGATAATGAATGCAAGAGCTCACCAGAGTTCCTCTGCATCTCCCTCTTGGACTTCTGCCAAGGATCGGCCGCTGACTGCTCCAGGACACCTGCAAAACTGCAACAAAGTAGCAAGAAGACTACCAGCCACATTGTAGCGCCTAATCCTGCCAGCTTTCTTGACTGCTTCCTGGTGGTGCATGCTCTGAGGGCTGTCTGCCATCACCCTGCACTGGAAATCCCAAAGAAATCTCCCGTGGGTTGACAGAGTCTTCCCCCTGCTACCGCAGGCACCAAACATCTGCTTCACCAGTCCTCTGGTTCCCCTCTCATCTCAACGAGCGTGGTCCCTGGAACACAGGAGCTGGATCAAAGTGACCCCCACAGTCCAGTGGTCCTTCTGTCCAAATTTGGTGGAGGTAAGTCCTTGCCTCCCCACGCCAGACAGTAATCCTGTGTACTGTGTGAACTGCAGCTGCTAGGGCTTCTGTGCACTCTTGCAAGGATTCCTTTGCGCACAGCACAGCCCAGGTCCCCAGCACTCCGTCCTGCATTGCCCAACTCGCTGAGTTGATGTCTGGCTTCGTGGGACCCTCTTTTGTGTTGCTGAGTCGACCGTCGTGCTCAGATTTCTTGAATGCCTGTTCAAGTACTTCTGCAGGTGCTGTCTGCTTCTGCATGGGATCCCTGTGTTGCTGGGCACCCCCTCTGTCTCCTCCTCTAAGTGGCGACCTCCTGGTCATTCCTGGGCCCAGGCAGCACCCTTTATCCTCAACCACAACTCTTGCAGCTAGCAAGACTTGTTTGCGGTCTTTCTGCATGGAAACAACTATGCATCCTCCAGCACGCCGTGGAACATCTTCAGAGCAAAGGAGAAGTTCCTGGCACCTTCTGTCATTGCAGAATCTTCAGCTTCTTCCACCCAGAGGCAGCCCTTTTGCACCTTCATCCGGGGTTTAGTGGGCTCCTGCCCCCCCGGATACTTTTGTGACTCTTGGACTTGGTCCCCTTCCTTTACAGGTCCTCAAGTCAAGGAATACGTCTTCAGTGCTTTGCAGTCAGTTGTTGTCCTTGCAGAATCCCCTATCTCGACTTTACTGTCTTTCTGGGGTAGTAGGGTAACTTTACTCCTACTTTTCAGGGTCTTGGGGTGGGGTATCTTGGACACCCTTAGAGTTTTTTTACACTCCCAGCGACCCTCTACACACTACACTAGGCCTGGGGTCTCTTTGTTGTTCGCATTCCACTTTCAGAGTATATGGTTTGTGTTGCCCCTAGGCCTATTGCATTCTATTGTGTTCTATAGTGTTTGCACTATTTGTCTAACTGTTTACTTACCTGATTTTGGTCTGTGTGTATATTTTGTGTATTTTACTTACCTCCTAAGGGAGTATATCCTCTGAGATACTTTTGCCATATTGTCAGTAAAATAAAGTACCTTTATTTTTGGTAACTCTGAGTATTGTGTTTCTTATGATATAGTGCTATATGATATAAGTGGTATAGTAGGAGCTTTGCATGTCTCCTAGTTCAGCCTAAGCTGCTCTGCTATAGCTACCTCTATCAGCCTAAGAACACTACTAATCTACTAATAAGGGATAACTGGGCCTGGCACAAGGTGTAAGTACCTCTTGGTACCCACTGTAAGCCATGATCCAATGATCACTTCCTTCCCTTAGAAATGGACATAAATTGCTGCATAACATCCCTGTGTCTCTATCAAAGTGCGGAGGACCTCCAGTGACAGGAATCAGCGAACTAGGCCACCCACTCCTCTGGACCCCTTGTGATTCCTGCATGCCCCAGTAATTTCTATATGCCTTGTCCCAAGAACTTGTTGTCCAATAGGTGGGTTTTCTGGAGAAGGATTATATCAGGGTCCTGGGGGAGTAGGTATCTCCTCAACACCTCACGTTTCTATTTGTCCCCCAATCCGTTGGCATTCCACAAGACCCATTTAAAGGGTGAGCCCTTGTGTTGGGCTTTGACCGAGCAATCCGCCATTAGTCTTTCGAGTCTCTCAAGTCCCCGCCTGCCCCGCCCTCCCAGCACTGTAGTGTTGTATCTGTGTCCTCGATTAAACAACCCCCTAGTTCCCAACTCCCTCCACCCCATCGCCTTGTGCTGCAGAAATAAAACTACCCACCTCGCCAGTGCCTGAGATGCCTGTCGCCCCAAATATTTGAACCTACTATGAAATATTTACAAAATGTGTTTCTTTGGTAACATCTTTGGGTGTTCGTGAAGAAGTAGGGGAGTGGCCCTTCTGGTATACCCCCTGTGAGGCAGTTGTAGGTCATGAATTCTTAGTATTCTTATTTTTGAGTCGGACTCACAGTTCTGTTTGGAGCGTTTCCTGTCTCTGCCCCCTCATCCAAGCAAGTCTGCAGTCATTGGGGTCAACTCTGGGCTCTTCTCGGATTTCTCACTCTGTCCAGACTCCAGGGATGAGTCGTCTTGATCTCCGGGATTGTGTACCATCGTGGCCCGTGTCGCACTCACTGGCTTATTGCATGTGCGCTGTATTTCTGTCACAACTTTTGCTCTTTCCCTTTCTGCTTGTGCCTTTGTTGGGGCTGCCCTCAGTCGGTGCCGGGCATTCCTTTTTGATCTGGCCAGCACCCATCCTTCTCGAACTGGGGGCACCAGTCCTGCCAGTCGGCTGCAGCCCTTGCTTTCCAACCATGCACATGCTTCTGTGGCCGACGAAAAGAAGTGGGTGGTGCGCTGCTTCACAACACGGGGTTTTGCAGGGAAGAGAAGCACGTATTTCAGTCCAAATGATCGGAGCTGCGATTTTAGTGCTACAAATTTTCCCGATGATGCTGGACTGCTTGGATGTAGTCTGGGTAGATGCTTACAGAGCTTCCGTTGGCCTGCCACGGGCCGTGTGTTCTGGCCCGCTGGAGGATGTTGTCTCTCTTCCTATAATTTAGATCTCTGTGGCGCCCACGATCTTGGCAGCCCCTCCCGCACCTTGTGGTCTCTGCTCCACTGTAAAATAGTTAGAGGCTTTACCTCCCAAGTCTTCCTGTAGAAGCCACAACTCCATAAAAAGGTCCATATTGGGCCCTTCACTGCACTCAGAGAGGCCCATTATCTGAATGTTGTTGCGGTGTGAGCCGCGCTCCGCATTTCCCACTTCTTGTCTCAAGGCTTGTAGCTGTTTGTCGTGGTCCTACAGATAGGAGTGCATTTGTTGGATAGTATTTTCTGTTTCCCCCGAGATGGCCGTCAGGTTGCGGAGACCCGCATGGAGCAGTCCAATGTCGATGTCCACTGTGTCAATTTATCCATCCAGCGTCGTCCTGTTTTCTCCTACGGCTGCCAGATTTACTGCTGTGTGGGCCACCAGGCCATGTTGTCTTAGTATGCCCCATCCTCTGTGCTTGGGCTGTCACTGTCGCCCACCGTGGTTTTGATTACTGAGTCTAGGGCCACAGGAGGTCACCTAACACCAGGGGGCCCAACCAACCAAGGATCGAGCCGGCGGCGCACAACCCCATCCGTATCCCTCTGCCAACCAGGCCTCAAACTGGTGGTGGAAGGGTAAGCCAAGGCCACAGCACTGACCAAGCCCCCTAGGGTCAGCCATGCATCCCCAGTTGGCACGAGCAGCTCCTGCTCACCTCCAGACTCTCCAGCACAGCAGGCACTACACCTCAACACAGGGTCAAATTGCACCTCAAGTCCAGGCATCCTTGGAGGTCCCATTGCCAGGCACTTCTTTTGCACGGTTGGTGTCATCCAGTGGTGCCTCCCACCTTTGCGGGGGTTTACCGGGGTTTTGGTTGCGTTTTGGGATTCCTTGCACCCTGTTTGTCCCCGATTCGGGGTCCGCAATGCGTTCCGTCAATTCTGGGCCCAGTTCTTCTTACTCTGGGGGCCATCGTCTGGCTGAAACCGAAAACTGAGCACCACCTCTGGGCCACTCATCACAACCTCTGCCCCAAATTGTCTTGGCCGGGCCTGGCACTGGACCCAGCATTGTAGGGTGTCATAGGAGGCCTTCATTGGCAGACTGCACACCCCTGCATTGGGCCCTGTTAACAGCTGAGCCTCAGTCCTCTATCGAGCACCTCCCCATATGGGCCAGTCGGCTGATGGGGGAGTGCACTGCACTAGCTCTGGACGGGAGCCTCCCACTGCCACGATGAGTGGAAGCCCAGCTCCTCTCTGTCGGTTGAGGCGGTACGGCGTGGCCTTCATCAATTTGGGTGCCGTACCACACACTTACTCTCGGCAGCCCCGGGCTCCCCTTAAAACATGCGCCTTCACTCCAACTAACTCCAGGGGGGTGTCTCAGTGGTCCGAAGTGGTGCTTTGTCTGTGTGCGCTCCCCACGGAGCAGGATTATCGCCACAAGGAGGGCCCCTATCGTGGAGATTCAGAGGCTCACATCCTGCACCATCTTAGGTTGACCCTTATTCTGCAACTACTGGAATATCTTGAAGAAAATATTCTTCTTTACAACTCAGTCAGGTTTTTGACCTCACCATAGCATGGTGTAAGCCTTGCTGGCAGTCTCAGAAGATCTTAGTTGGACCCTTGATCAGGGTCGCTCAGCTGTTATCATCTTGCTTGACTTTAGTGGAGCTTTTAACACTGTGTCCTATATGATCCTCCAAGCCAGATTTCTTTACTGTGGGTTTAACTTCAAGATATGATGACACTGACCTGTGGTGTTACACAGGGATCCTCTTTAAGCCTTGAATCTTTTCAATATCTATATGTGCCCTTCAGTTGATATTGACGAATCTGTCAGTTTCACTCTGCTGTACTTTGATGACCTTAGCTGGTCATTTCACTCATCGTCGGCCTGTGGTAACAATTCCGAACCGCTAATTAACTGTTTGTCCTTCATGATGGACTCGATGGGTGACAAGTGATTCAAGCTGAACTGGGGAAACAGAGTGGTGCTGGTGGTGGGAAATAATCCACAGTTTTGGTCTCCAGCCTGGTGGCTGGACACACTTAACCCCTTTCCTCAGCCAAAGAAGACAGCAGGAAGCCATCTGCGTGCTCTTATAGGATTCATAGGACCCTTATGAAGATATTATGGGTTTCACACAAAAAACTGTGGTCCAGGCAGTGATTACTTCTTGTCTGCACTACATTAATATTCTTTATCTAGGAATCATTTAACCTTATTAAAACAATTGCAGATCATACAGAATGCATCTGGTTATTCCTGAACGGCAAACCATTTCCACACATTTGACTGACTTCCTTTGGCGCTCTACTGAAGATATATTAAATTCAAAGCCCTCTGTTTGGCCTTCAGTTCCTTTTCTAACATGGGTCCAACATTTTTGAGACATTTGATTAAACCTTTTACACTCACATGAGCCTCAGGCTCCTCCAATGGTAATCTGGTATGTATACCCAGGACTGTTAAAACTAGACAAGAAGGACACTCTTTTCATTACCTGGCTTTGAAGCCCAGTAATTTTCTCTCACTTCATAATTTGCCCCATGAAAATACCCTTGAGAAAGCAATTGAAAACATGCTTGTTTTCATTTCTACAAATTGGATGGGATTTACCGAAATTTAAAAGAGAGATTTAAAAAAAGGCACTTTAACATGACATTGAATTTAATTAATACAGTTACACAAATATTGAACAAATAATTGAAGGTAAAATGTCAAATTATGATGGGTTGGTCCGCAGGTATATTGTCCCTTGCTACTTTGGGAGTTCTAAGTGAATATGAGTTACAGAAGTTTTGTTTAAATATTTATTTTCTTGAAATTCCCTATTGCTTTTTGTTAGGAGAACTTTTTCCCGGTTATGGAGGTAAGCCTCTAGAAATATTTGTAAAGTTCTAAATTGTTCATGGTAGACTCTATCTCCCTAATTTAAGGCAGTAGATTCTCTGAAGTGTACATCTAGGCATAAATGTCCACACTGAAATGGTAGCTTCCGTCAACAAGAAAATGTATGTCTAAGGTTTATTTTCAGAGTTCCTTATGAGAATATTTATAAACTGGCTGCTCGATACTGGGAAGAAACACTTTATTTTGATTAAGACCTATTAGAAATATATTTATATCTTTCTTATTGTTGTCAATGTAAATCCTTAAAATGTTTTTAAACTATGTACATACATGTATATATTTTATTTAATATAAACAGCTTCTTCAAACATTATACAAACTAAATTTTTTGTTACAAAGAAATGTTAATTTTATGTCCTATTATGACTATATTTAAGTCTGATTAACAAAATTCAGATGAGATCTAAATATGTCTGAATTATTACATTACTATTTAACAATAATTCCAGTTTTATAGATAATAAATATTACGTTATTTGCAACTACAATTTTAATCAACATAACAACTTCAGAACACATTTTGTATCTCAAACCTATTATTGTAACTAAAGCCCTCCATACCTTAATGGGGGTTAATGTTAATATTCTAAACCCAATCCCACATAAGAAAGTTTACATATTGGGAAGGCTCAGATTTACCATTCTAGCTCCAATCCTATAAACACTGGGTAAAGTGTGTATTTGGAGGACAGATGAATATGAACATTGACTATTTCAATTCCAGCCCAGAAAACTATTTATAGTGTCTAAATCATGTGTCAGTGTGTCTTGTGTTAACTGTGTGATGTGCTGCTGTGTCATAGAGCTAGAATGTAAGCAGGAGAAGCAGTTTGACTAGAAAGCAGATCGACTTTCTGACATGAGACTAGATTAAACCCATTATGGCACACCTGTGTAGTTCACTGTCCCAAAACACTGCTGAAAGTGTACATATGAGGGTGGAAGATGGGTCAGTCTTATTATTCTAAGTCCACCCCAACATATATTTGCACAATATAGAAAGGGCATATATTTAGGGTTGAGGGGTCAGATTTATTAACTCCAATCCCAAAACATTAGAAAAATATTATTTGAGGGCGGTACACTTACTCCAGTCCAACAAAGGCGTCACGCCCAGATTTATTATGGTTTTGCATTGGGGTTGCAACACTTTTGTGGTGTAGTAACAGGAATAAGTCTCTAAGAATTGCTTTTATGCATGGAGGTGTCCTGCCTTGTGCTATGGTGCAAGCTCACAGTGCACTAACACCAGAAGAAAGCAGAATAGAGTTGTAAGTATAGAAAATTTTCAGCACTTTACCTTTCAGGCAATGCAGTTTACCTTGTTGGTGCGCATTGCGTGAAGAAATAGTAAATGTGCCCCTTAGTGTTTATTAACAAGCTAATATTTCATAATGAAACTACAAAACTAAACCCTTTGCCCAAATGTACTATAGAGCTGAAATAAAATTAAGGGGGTCATTCTAACCCTGGCGGTCCGCGACCGCCAGGGCTAAAATGACGGAAGCACCGCCAACAGGCTGGCGGTGCTTCCCTGCCTATTCTGACCGCAGCGGTAAAGCCGCAGTCAGAAAAGGGGATCCGGCGCCCCATGGAGATTCCGACCCCCTTCCCGCCAGAATCCCTCCAAATGCACCTCAACTGCCACATACATTTCCACAAACTTACAGGCACCTCTGCTAAGCTGGACTTCTACTTGCACACACTGCATGCATATGTAGAACCCAATCCACCTGGTAATGCCCTCTCCTGCCTCGCTCCTAAAGACTAGAATGACCTTCCCCAGCACATAAGACCCTACTCTTAAGTTCCTGAATTCTGCAAGAAATAAAAGAACTGGTTCATTACTTAGCTCTGACCCTGGCTTGGCCCATATAGTTCAGGTTTCAGCACCACGATACCTTAATGGATGAGCTGTGTGTAATACAAATGAAATGATATAACATAACATACCATAAACATATCTTTTCATAGCAGGTTAAGATTCAAAATTTCATGTTTCATAAAAAATGGACACAAAGGAAAAAAAATGAGGGGTGAAAATAGATCTGTTCAGCTCTTCTATGAACTTTTGCTTGTGCCTACAGCCAAAACTAATTAACATGTATACCAAACCAAGCATTAATGTGGAACTTTACCCAAAAAGTGTGCCTTCATTGTTTTGGTGCAAATTGGTTCAGTAGCTTTTAAGTTCAAAGTTCAAATTAAAAAGTATGTACATTTGTCAAGTAACCTCATCAAACATATTCCAATTGAAATCAGAATTTAGAACAAAGGCATTTAACTGCATTTAGTAAAATATTTACTTGATTTCACCCTTAATCTGAAAAAAGAGTGCTATTGTTATTTCAATATTCATTCTCGCATGCCACATAACACAGAAAGAAGAAACCTAGACATGCTATACACTTTAGATTCTCTTGTATCAGACCTCAGATTTCTGAGAGCACATTAGTAATGGATAGCCCAAACTGAAGGAAGATCGAGACGAGCCATTTCCTATGGTAATCCATATGGCCTTCACAAAAATCAAATGCCTCATTCTCAGTTTTAAAGTTGCAGGCAGAACATTTTCCATTGCTTACCTGGTCTGCTGACCAATTACTGTAGGAAAGTAGCTTCTTTTTAGCATGGTTACCCCTACTTATGCCTGATTGTCAGTGTGTGTGACTGTGTTCACTGGGATCCTGCTAACCACGACCCCAATGATTATGCTCTCTCACTTCTAACTTGGGTAACTTCTACCACTTTCACCCCACATTTGACATACTGGTGCCACCACGTAAGTTCCTAGTACATGGTACACAGGTACCCAGGGCATTGGGGTACCAGGGGATCCCCATGGGCTGCAGCATGTATTATGCCATCCATAGGGAGCCCATGCAAAGTGTTCTGCAGGCCTGTCATTGCAGCCTGTGTGAAAGGGTGCATACACATTTTTCACCATAGGTCACTGCACCAGGTCACTATAAGTCACCCCTATGACAGGCCCTTGTAGGCCAGAGGGCAGGGTGCAAGTACCTGTGTGTGAGGCACCCCTGCACTAGCAGAGGTACCCCCACAAACTCCAGTGCCATTTTCATGGACTTCGTGAATGCGGGGATGCCATTTTATACTTGTACTGGACACAGGTCATTACCTATGTCTACTACATAATGGTAACTCCAAACCTAGGCATGTTTGGTGGCAAACATGTCAGAATCATATCCCAATACTGTTGCCAGTATTGTAATTATGATTCTATGCACTCTGGGGGCTCCTTAGAGGGCCCCCAGAATTGTTCCTACCAGCTTTCTAGGGTTTTCCAGGCAGCCCAAGCTGCTGCCACCCCTCAGACAGGTTTCTGCCTTCCTGCTGCTTGAACAGCTCAAGCCCAGGAAGGCAGAGCAAAGGATTTCCTTTGGGAGAGGGGGGTAACACCCTCTCCTTTTGGAAATAGGTGTGACATGGCTTGGGAGGGGTAGCCTCCCCAAGCCACTGGTATGCCTTGAAGGGCTTGTTTCCCTGGACCGGAAGCAAGCATCCTGGGACTGGTTTCAGGGTATTACACTTCGTCAGCCAGGCTAGCTTGAATCCAGTGGCACAGTGAGCAAGGGACCCACGTCTGGGCATACCCTTCCCACTTAGGGCAACTTTGGCAACACAAAAGGATGATGGACAGAGTTCAGAACAATGCAAACACTCACCCCCAGTCACAGATCCAGGTTTAATCCATCGTTCCTTTGCTCACCATGCCACCCCAGTTTGGACCCAGCCATATGCAAATCAGTCTTGACCCTGTCCCTCATAGGAACAGTCCAGCCCAAACTGCCAGGCCAGAGCAGGGCAGGTCCTCTCTGGACTGGAAACAAGCATCCTGGGGCTAGTTTCAGGGTATCACCCTTCATCAGCCAGGCTAGCTTGAATCCAGTGGCACAGTGAGCAAGGGACCCACGTCTGGGCATACCCTTCCCACTTAGGGCAACTTTGGTAACACAAAAAGGTGATGGACGGAGTGCTGAACAATGCAAACACTCAACCCCAGTCACAGATCTGGGTTTAATCCATTGTTCCTTTGCTCACCATGCCACCCAAGTTTGGACCCAGCCATATGCAAATCAGTCTTGCCCCTGTTCCTCATGGTAACAGTCCAGCCCAAACTGCCAGGCCAGATTCTCCCTGGACCAAAAACAAGCATCCTGGGACCAGTTTCAGGGTATCACCCTTCATCAGCCAGGCTAGCTTAAATCCAGTGGCACAATGAGCAAGAGACCTACGTCTGGGCATACCCTTCCCACTTAGGGCAACTTTAGCAATATAAAAGGATGATGGACAGAGTGCTGAACAATGCGAACACTCACCCCAAGTCACAGATCTAGGTTTAATCCATCATTCTTTTGCTCACCATGCCTCCCCAGTTTGGACCCAGCCATATGCAAATCAGTCTTGCCCCTGTTCCTCATGGTAACAGTCCAGCCCAAACTGTCAGGCCAGGTCCTCCCTGGACCGGAAACAAGCATCCTGAGACTGGTTTCAGGGTATCACCCTGCATCAACCAGGCTAACTTGAATCCAGTGGCACAGTGAGCAAGAGACCCACGTCTGGGCATACCCTTTCCACTTAGGGCAACTTTGGCAACACAAAAGGATGATGGACGGAGTGCTAAACAATGCAAACACTTACCCCCGGTCACAGATCTGGGTTTTATCCATCGTTCTTTTGCTCACCATGCCACCCCAGTTTGGACCCAGCCATATCCAAATCAGCCTTGACCCTGTTCCTCATAGGAACAGGCCAGCCCAATCTGCCAGGCCAGGCCCTCCCTGGACCGGAATCAAGCATCCTGTGACTGGTTTCAGGGAATCACCCTTCATCAGCCAGCCTAGCATGAATCCAGTGGCACCGTGAGCAAGGGACCCACGTCTGGGCATACCCTTCCCACTTAGGGCAACTTTGGCAACACAAAAGGATGATGGACCAATCCCCCTTTCAGGGCTATTTAGGGTATTTCTCATGGGTGGGTCCTCAGATTCAGCTTGCAACCTTACTTCGACTTCTACCCACTGGAACCGAGACTGGACCCTTCAGGAACCGACAATCTGCATTCACGAAGAAGGCTATTCTTGCAATATTGTTTCCACTGCTCCTGCCAGCTTCTGCGACATTTCCCCGGCATTTCATCCTCTGAGGGAGGCAAGTATTCAGCCTGCCTGAGAAGGAAGAAGGAATCTCCCTTGGAGTAAAGGAGTCATTCCCCTGCATACGCAGGCACTTATTGCAACGATGACCAGCTGAGTGGATCTCCTCTCATCCTGCGATGCATGGATCCTGCATCACAGGTGGTAATCCGGAGTATTCCACTTGGTCGTCTCTGTCAGCTCTCCGACTTTGGTGGAGGTAAACCCTTGCCTTCCCATGCAGGACAGTACCCCTGTGCACCGCGACTCTTGCAGCTGCCAAGGCTTGTTTGCATCTCCTCCAGGGGATCTTCAGGCTCCTTGTAGCTCCACTTCCCAGCACTCCTTCCTGTGAAGTACAGCCCTCTGCGTGGTTCTTCTGCAAAGTGGTGCCCTTCTCCAGTTGTGCTATATGGGTTCTTATGCGACTCCTGTGTCTCCATCCTGTGGGACTCCTGTGGGTGCTGCCTTTGCTTCTGTGGGCTCTCTGTGTCACTGAGGGTCCCCTTGGACTGCCCCTCTTGGGTTGAGCCCTCCTGGGCCTTGCTGGTCCCTGGAAGCTCCACTTTTCACCAACCGCGATATTTGCCTTTTCCAAGGCTTGTTGGTGGGATTTCCTGCACCAGCACCCAACTGCAATTCTTCTTCCAGAGTGGGACATCATCTGCATCCCTCAGGAATTTTTCACAAACTCCAGAGCTGCAGTGCTGACCTTCTTCACATCACCATCAACCAACTACTGCATCCACAGCTGGGTGGGTAGTAGCTCCTACTCCTCCTGGACTCTTCTGTGACTTCTGGACTTGGTACCCTCCTTCCACAGGTCTTTCTTTTCAGGAATCCACCACTGGTTTCTTGCAGTCATGTCTGGGTGTTGCATTTTCTTCTTTTCTTTCTTTTTGGGTGGTTTGGGGAAAATCCTTGCGTAGGCTCTCATTATTCTAATGAGACTACTGCATTTTGAGCGGCAGAATCGTCTGTGTTGTGGGAGACTGAGTCTGACTCACTACAGGTGACACCTGTCGCCCTAATCCGGGTTTTGCTACGGCTAACTAGCAGTGCCTCATCTCTTCCCAAGGGCAAGGATGTTTGGGCACAGAGCTCCTGACATAATTGATTTCTCAGGGAAACCTTAGTCACTCAGGTCTCATCAGTTTCTCTCAGTTACATTAGTCTCACATACACAATGACAAACAGAGGCAGTATATGTTTCAATAAGATTTTAATGAAGCAACTGCATCTTAGATTGCAAAGCATGTACTGCAATAACCAGGATGATACATCATGACAAGATAAACATTGTGACAAGGAGAGTAAAGCATAGAAATAACGCTACCATATTGTCACTAGAGTCAATAGACCAATTCCTGCCTAGGCTATCATAGAGCACAGCATGTTAAGCTCTAATTCTGCCCCTTCAGGTTCCTCTGGGAAGACATCATCCCCCACATCTGAGGAAAGGCCTGAAATCTGCATAAGCAGATCTAGCAAAGAGTTCAGCAATCAGCATACAGTTGTGGTTCTTTTCTACTGGTTGCTAGGGGGCATGGTGGTACTTACCCTTGAGGTTTCCTAGTACTCTCAGCTCCCCTCTACACATTCAACGTACCTAGGTGGGTGTCCTGTGTCGCATTAATTTTTTTTAGTATATGGTTTGGCCTCCCCCTAGGGTCACTATTGTCTAATGGCATTTGCACTGTGTTCTATCAGTTTCTATGCTATTGCTGATAACTAGTGTATATATTTAGTGTATTACCTACCTCCCATTGGAGGGTTGTCTTTCTAGTATTTTTAGTATTGTGTCACTAAAATAAAGTACCTTTATTTTTGTAACACTGAGGGTTTTCTTTCATGTGTGCAAGTGCGGTGTGACTATAATGGTATTGCATGAGCTTTGTGTATCTCCTAGATGAGCCTTGGCTTTTCATCTACAGCTATCTCTAGAGTGCCTGGCTTCTAGACACTGCCTACTCTACATTAATAAGGGATACCTGGAGCTGGTATATGGTGTAAGTAACTTAGGTACCCACCTCACACTAGGCCAGCTTCCTACAATTAATATACCATCCATTTAATGGAAGAGTGTCATATCTAAATTTTAAATACATCTGAGTGGATGAAGATGACATTACAGTATCCAAAAGTAGTTAAAATTGATCTATACATTTAAAATCTAGAAATATGTTGGAACATGCAACCAATATTTATTTTGAATACACTCCTTGGGTATCTGACTGGCTTCTCACAGGATATTCCATAGTGCACTACAGCTTAATGTATGTAGCTGAGTTGTTATATATTTTTGTCAAGGTAGTCTACAGTGGCCACCAAGACTCAGTACTTCTTCAAGAGTCATTGTAGATCAATGTAGGTCATTGGTCTGCCAAATTTGGCACTAATATAGCAAAGGTCTTATATTTGCTTTTTGTACAATAGATTGTACTCCCATGTCCCTACAGAGTGGCATCAACAGGGTACTCTGCTGCAGCATGACGAGGGACCTCAGGAAATGCTTTTCCTCTCTGGCCAGACTGGGGACTTTAAAATGGCCTCATAATTTAGCGCCTTATGATGCTGCTCCAAGGCTTGCTTATAATTCTACAGTGCTGTGGAAACTAATTTTACGAGAGCTGTTCTATGGTCCTCTACTATCCTGGAGCTACACTGTTGTCGTTCAAAAGTGGTTTTATGTATCTACATCTCTAGTGACATGTTTTCATTTAAGTTAACAACCATATATTTAAAGGTCTTCACCCTCTTGAGTCATCATGGAAGTGCCATCATAATTCTTAGGTTGCTTAAAGACCATTTACTTTATCTAGGAGTATTTAATTCTAACCTTTGCTGCCTACAGAAGATAGCCAAGCAATACAGTAGATTTTGTAAGCCCAATGGAGACTTTGAGATCAAAAGAGTTTCATCTGCAAAAAGGAGGGGGGTATCCTACATTGAGATAGTTAAGGGAATCATTCCTACAGGTGCACAGGTGATCCATGAACCTTCAATATACAATGGAAATAGAGTTCTCACCACTGCCGTACCCCTCTCTTGAATGAGATGCACTCTGTTAATTTGCTTTGCCCCCCCTCCCATTGCATCTGTGCATATGTACTGGTAATTTTATGAGGATTGCGAGGATATCATGGGGAAATCCCATTTCCTTCAAAATTAAACATAACTTTGGACAAAAACTCAAACCAAAAGCAAAGATACACAAATGACCTCTACCCATAATTACATGTTTCCAATATGTTAGACCTGGCAGCTCTTTACATAACTTCCCCATGTTTTTGCTTCTGACCTCCTGTTTTTTAATCCGGTACTGAATTTGCTGAATTTAGTTTTTAGCTGAGTTTAGGACTCTGGGCACTACTACTGCTGACCAGTGCTAAAGTTCAAGTGCTCTCTGTCTAAAAAGTATTGATGATTGGTTTATCCATGATTGGCATATTTGATTTACTAGTATGTCCCTAGTATAGTGCACTAGAGATGCCCAGGGCCTGTAAATGAAATGCTTCTAGTGGGCCTGCTGCACTGAATGTACCACCCAGAAGAGTAGCCCTGTAAACATGGCTCAGACCTGCCACTGCAGGGTCTGTGTGTGCAGTTTTACACTGCTATTTCTACCTGGCAAGTGTACCCACTTATCAGGCCAAAACCTTCCCTTTTATTTCCTGTAGGTCACCCCTAGCGTAGGCTCAGGGTACCCCCATGGGCAGGATGTAGTGTAATTAAAAGGTAGGACATGTACTGATGTGTTTTACATGTCCTAATAGTGAAATACTGCCAATTTAATTTTCCACTATTGCAAGCAATATCTCTCCCACAGGGTAACATGGGGATTGCCTTGGAATATCTTTTTTAGCGTAATTCCCTGTTGGGAACAGCTAGAGATTGGAGTTTGGGGTCCCTGAACTCACAATTTAAAAATCCATCTTTTGGTGAAGTTGTTTTTTCTGTCATACTGATAGCGCTGGTGCACATGTTCCACCTTCCGTAACATGGTAGAGGGTTTTCTCATTTGTATGGGGCATGGCCCCATGCAAATGAGGGAATCACTTTGTCTCTGCCACCTCTCCATATTACGGTCACAGGTGCAGAGGCAAACATGCCCTTTCAGTGCACCTCCTAGTGGAAGCCCTCTAGAGTTGAAAAAGGGGGTTCCGTGGATCCCCCAGACATCCCTCTGCAGACAGGTGCACTCGCTCGACTGTAGGAGAATCTCTATCCCCTCTTCAAACTGCAAGCAGCATATCACTTGCACTGTGAATCATGGAGTGGCTATGACGCAGTGAAGTATTTCACTTGAATGTGCTGCCCTGAGGGCAACACAAGTTTGCAGCTGCCTTTGGGGCAGTGTATTCTATGTAATACAGTGTGATGGCCCTGTTTGCGCCTGGGGCACCTGTTCAAAGGTGCTCCATCGCACAAACAGGGAAAGTGCACCAAATACATAATACAACCCTAAGGGGGTGATTGTGACCCAAGAGGTAAAAACCGCCTACGGCGACGGCCGCCAAAAGACCGTCGTCGCGGCTACCAGCTGTCTGCCGGATTATGACCACAGCTGGATTTCCACCAGAAGGATGGCGGAAATCCGGCTGTGGCCATGCCAGCAGATGGTGGTAAGGTGGCGCTGCTGCTAGCAGCAGCACCACGCCAGTAGGCCGCCACCGGCCGTATTATGAGAATAACACGGCCTGGCGGTGTTCTGCTGGCGGACGCTGTTGCTGGCAAAGCACCCCGTCCCGTCTCCTGCCGGAGGACCCCCCCTGACTACAGGTAAGTTGGGTGCCCCGACAGGGGAAGGGGTGGGGGGTGTTGTGTGTGTGTGGGAGGATGTGTGTATGTCTGTGCGTGCGTGAATGCAGGTGTGTGTTGCGTGTTGTATGTGTGTGCATGTTTGAGGGTGTGAGAGTACGGGTATGTTGAGTTGTGTGAATGCGTGTGTGCCTGTATGTATGTAAGTGTGTACGGATGAGTGTGAATGGATGTATGCATGCGTGGATGAATGAGGTAATGGGTGTGTGTATGCATGTGTGCATTTGTGACGGGAAGGGCGTGTATGAAGGCGGGTTCTGGAGAGGAAGGGGGGTGGGAGGGAAACCTGGGGAGGGGGAAGGGGGAAGACCCCTATCAGTGACAGGGAAGGTAGGTGGGGTCAGAATCCCGCAGGCGGCCAAGTGATGCCCGCCGGGCTGGAGACTTCAGATTACCGCCGTGGCGGTCGGTGTGGTACATTGGCGGTTTGGCTGAAGCCAAACTGCCAATGTCATAATATGGAGGAAAGTATCGCCAGCCTGTTGGCAGTACTTTCCTCCATATTTCGGCCGACCGCCGGGGTCATAATGACCCCCTAAGTCTCTTGTAAGATGCAGATATTATATTCATCAATATAATCACACTAGTTTAGCAGGCATCCCAGCCACGTTCCAAGTTAGAATGCTCAGTGATACACAAGGCATAAGGAGGTCCTGAGGTGCAGGTTGAGGCTGTTCCAGGCTTTGGATGCGAGGTAAGAGAATGGCTTGCATAATTGTTTGGTCCAAAATGGTAAGGATTTCCCAAGGATGAGTTTTAGACAATTGCCAATTTTATTATATGCCAATGATGCTGTTTTAATCGCCCACACGGCCAATGGTCTACAGACTCTCTTGGATCTTTTTTTAACACACACACAAGAGCTGGATTTGAAAGTCAATTTTAAAAAAGCACATGTTATGACCTGCGGCCCTAAAAATACACGTACTAGATGTTTTAGAATGGGGGGGAATACCCTGACAAAGGTAAAAGACCTTTGCTATCTAGGTCTGTATTTAAGTTCTACTCTGTCTTGGAAATTCCATTTGAATTTTAAGCTTCAACAATTGATAAGAAATGTTGAGGCAATCTTTCGCTTTGCCCGCAGATTAGGGCATAGACCGGTCCATCAGATCCTCACGCTCTACAATTCTAAATGTGTTTCGGCGGCGATCTATGGAGGTGGCCTTTGGGGATATATTAGTCCAAATACTTTGCAGCTTGCAGAGAATAAATTCCTTCATCGGCTACTTATGGTACCTAAGAACATAGCGAACATTTTATGCCATGAGGAATTAGGAATCCGCTATATTACAGATCTGATAGATATTGCCCCACTTTTGCTATGGATAAAAGTATGGTCAAATCCGGTGGCTACTTTAACACATGATTGTGTAAAAGACTGTCTCTCATTATCAAACTGTAACAAAATTCCATGGCTAAACTTTGTTCATAAAGGCTTCCGAAACTTGGATTTGGAGTTCATGTATTTTAAACCAGAGTTTATGCCAGCTAATGCGAAAGAAATTGTTAAATTTCGACATAAAGAGTATGTCATGAATCTTAGATACCAAATGGCAGAGAAATTGAGCTCTTTTAATTCATATACACAAATGTTATCATCAGACTTGTTAGAACCTTATTTTGTTTGGTTCCCGACCCCTTCTTTATATTCTTTACTTGTATCTTTTAGACTTAATCTGATCCATTTTAGAGTGGCGCTTCCGATAAATGTGTGTGGGAAAAAACACTACCTCCATGCCCTTGTGATAACTTTTCAAAACAAAGTACTTGCCACTTTATTTTATTTTGTAAACTTTACTCGGCTCCCAGGAAATCCTTTTTATTACCCATTTTGCGTAATTTGCACACTTCTTCTTATAAAGAAGGACTGATTGGCATCCAAAGCCTCTCAACCAAACAAATTTGTATTTCTATTCTTAGTTTTATTAAATCTGCTATCACTATTAGAAATCGATATGAATTGGTAATGTGATCATTTATTAAGAGAAATTAGGCATTGTCCTTTTTACTATATTGTCTTATTGTTATATATGTTTTTATAAGTACTTATTTTTTACTGTTTTAGTAAGCTTCGGTGGCAAATTTTAGATTTAATAGACTTTTTTAATGAATGTTATAAGTACTGTATTTTATGATGATCTTTATGTATGCATGTTTACTTTTGTGGATAACCGCCGAATAAAGTTATTTTGACTGACTGACTGACTGATACACAAGGCATAAGGAGGTCCTGAGGTGCAGGTTGAGGCTGTTCCAGGCTTTGGATGCGAGGTAAGAGAAGCATCCACCTGCTCTGGTGCTTTGTTTGCAGGGGCTATGGGCCAGAGCAAAAGAGGCTTGAGCTGAGGGTTTTTGGAATATCAGGTGGGGCCTGATGTAGGTGGGTCCAAAGTCATGCAAGGCCTTGAACGCATGGGTGAGGAGCTTGAACTGGCATCCCTTTGATCCCGGAGCCAGTGGAGTGTTTTTTAAGGTAGAGGGTGATGTGTGTGCGACAACAGAGATCCAGGATGAGTCTTGCTGCTGTGTTCTGGATGGTTTGTAGTCTTTGAACTAGGTGGGCCCCGATTCCGATTCCTGTTTCCCTAGTCCAGTTGACTGGTGAAGAGGGGTTGGATGATGGTGCGTCTCATGCTTCATGGAAGCCACTTGAAAATCTAATGTAGCATGCCAGGATAAAGAAGCAGGGGGATGACATTGTGTTGACTTGGGACCTCCTGGTGAGTTAGTGGTCCATGACGATACAGAGATTCCTGGTGTGCTCATCTGGAGTTGGAGTGGGCCCCAGTTCTGTGGGCCACCAGGAAGCGTCCCAGGAGGAGTTGTCGCTGCCAAAGTTCAAAACGTATATCTTGTCTGTGTTGAACTTGAAGCAGAAGTTGGTAGAAGTTTTCAGAGAAGGAGAGGATGAGTTGCATGACATTGGCATAAGATATAATGTTGAGTTTGTAGAATATGACTATGTTGGCAAGAGAGGGCATGTAAATGTTGAGGATGTCCGAAGTCAATACAGTGTCGTCTTCCTGCTTCTTCACTCTGCACATTAAATACAATTTTCAAGTAGCTTCCCCAAATCACCCAAGCACTCTTCGCCAGTCAACTGGACTATGGAAACACCCTCTATGTGGAAATCAAGGCCCACCTAGTTCAAAGACAATAAGCCATCCACAACACCATAGCAAGACTCATCCTGGATCTCCCTTGTCGCACCCACATCACCCCCACCTCAAAAAACTCCACTGGCTCCCGGTTCAGAAGAGATGCCAGTTCAAGCTCCTCACCCACATGTTCAACCACCACCTGAGATTCCACAAACCTCCAAGACAGCTCTGCTCTGCCTCCCTCACGCTGACCCATAGCCCCTAACACAACGCACCGGAGCAGGTTGATGCTCCTTCTCTTACTTCACATCCAAAGCCTGGAACGGCCTCCGTCTGCACCTCAGGACCTCCCCTACTCTACAGGAGTTCCACAGGGCAATGACAACCTGGCTCTTCGATTGAGACCCTGTACCCTGCCAGAGCCTGAACTGTCATGACAAGTCAAGTTCTACAAGTTGACTGATTGATTGATTTATTGATTGACGTCAAGGCTCCTGTCAACAAGGGATGCGAAGGCCTGCGCCAATGATGCGTCCCCCAGTCGGAGCGATGCATCTGTTCCGAAGAGCTATGATGCAATAATGGTCTTTCCAACTGGTCCAATCCACGCAGGAGCAGTCCATCACTTCTGCTTGGGTTTGCGCCGCTCAGTAGGGGAGATACATCGGTTCCTCTGGGTCCACAGAGGATAGCAGAGGGCCTTAAACCTACTTCCAACTGTCCAAGACTGGGGTGGCAAATCTTGCCAGGGAAAACTCACAGATGGCAGAGTCCGGGTGCAAGGCTGTTGGAAGCCTTTTATGTCCCTGAGGCTCCAGATGAGGAGGCAAGCTAAGTAGCCCTCGGAGTCACTCTGGGTTTGGTTCAAGAGATTCATGTCCAGTCCTTCTCACCCAGGCAAGAGGGGAGCAGGCAACAGGCCAGCACAGCAGGGATGCGGTTCCTTCAGAACAGCACTTCTGATGTCCTAATTCCAATATTCATACACATTTATGCATTCAAACTGGGGAAAAGCTTCTAGAGGCATGCAGTTGAAGTGCACAGATGTCCTCCCTTTCTGGTCCTGGCTCTAGACTAACTATAGGGGGTTTGCAGCCCTTCATGTAGAGGCAGGACACAGCCTATTCAAGTTTAAGTGGGGCTGGGACCAGCTCTTCCCTCACACCGTACTAGTGATGGACCATTCAGTCACACCTAAGCTTCCCATTGTGCATGGCTGTTTAGGAGGAATACAGACAGCCCAACTGTCACCCATGCTCAGTCATGTGACCCTGAGAAAGATTGCAGGTGTCACAAGCCTGGTCCACTCACCCGAATCCAGGTGCCCTGGGAGAAATAGGTAGGTCACTCCCCCCACTTTCAGACTACGTCTCTATGCTCAAAAGGACATAAGCATGAGGAATTAGCCTTTAGGGGAGAGGGGTAAGGGGATGTGGAGAGAAAGAAGAGATAGAATGGTCTGCTGGTATGATGAGATACTGACCAAGATTGCTTGCACTGCCTTAAGTGAGTTAGCTAGACTTTAACACAGACGGAACTCTTTTGTGGGAATAGAAAGTCAGTAATCATATGCATGTACCAGTCCGAGAGTTCTACACCATGCACATTACATTGAACCTTTGGGTTACACACTCACCATTCAAATTGAGTATGTAGCTTTGAAGAAACAACTTTGTACTCATGGATTAACAGATAGAACAAGGTAAGTGACACCACTGTGCTTCACAATATCTGGTTGGGAGTATCAGCTAACAGGTCACAAGGCTAGTGATGCAATGTTCTCCTACTGTTAGCAATCTCACAACAAGGATCCGTTGAGGCAAAAAGTTATTTTTACTGCATACCTATTCCAGCACAGGTTTGTGTTGTCTTGCTAGTCCTGTGCCTATTCTTTGCACAGACTGAATTATGCTGTAATATAAAGTTCTATTGTCTTTGCGCGTGCTTTTGGTACAGTGCACTGACCTAAGGGATGTTGCCTGATGAAGTGCTATTGAGTCCGACAATGATTTCTTTATTACTCACTGTTACTTCGTCTTTCTCTTTCAGGGGTGCTGCAGGGATTGAGGATTTTGTGCTGCGGGAGCCACAGCTGTACAATGGTGTGCTGCAGGAGCCAGAGCCATCTGATGTTATGCTGTGGGAGTCAGAGCTTCGAGATGGGGTGCAGTGAGAGCCTGGAAGATGTCAAGTTCACTGATGTGGGAGCCAGGCAGGAAGAGGATCAGCAAGATGGGAGAGGGAGAATCTTCTCCAGGTAGGTTCTAAAGCCAGGCAACATCAGACGCTTAGGGTGCGGTTTATATAGGTTGCACCCCAAGATGGCTGCTGAGATTGGGTGGAGCAAAGATCTTGCAAGATCTCAGGCTTCTAGGCCCGAGTAATGGAAGGAGTCCCACACAAGTTGCGGGGAGTGAGGGCTGTGTATTTTGAAGTGCCAATGTTACCTGTCACATAATTATCAAGTCCTGACCACATTCTTGTAATTGTGCTGACACTACAGATACAGCGTGGAGAGTAGGTGTGCCTAGGGGGTCAACAAATGTGAGTTACCCATCACTGGATTCAGAGGGGCAGTTAGCATTGCGTGAGGAGTGCAGGTCTTGCACGAATCATGTGTTGTGACAGCAGGCACCAAATGGCAAGAAAATGTCAACTTAGAATTTTAAACATGAACTGGTTACCTATTCCCATTTATAAAATGAATTAAGGTAATTCCAATGTTATCCTATCAGAGAGGTAGGTGTTGAAGTAGCGAAACCAGGACACGTAAAACTTTAAAGTACTTTTCCAACGTTTTAATTACATTGCACCCTTCCCTCCGGACTGTCCAGGGCCTACTCTTGGGGTGACTTCTATAGATCCAAAAGGAAAGTTTTGGCTTGCCAAAAGGTATTTTTGCCAGGTCGACACAGTAGTTTAAAACTGTACACATAGGTGGTCATTATGACAATGGTGGTGACTGTTAAAGTGGCGGTAATACTGCCAGCAGGCTGGCGGTAATTACCACCAAATTATGACCAAGATGGTGATAACTCCCATAGACAGCCAATGTTCCACACCAACTGCCAGGGCATTAACACCACTGACTACGGCGGCAGCCATCAACAGCCAGACGGAAGACAAGGTACCACCCACCATATTATGACATAGCAAACCGCAATGATTTCCAGGGTGGTACTAATGCCATCAAAAGCCTGGCAGAAACACTGCACACAAGACGAAAGACTCACCATCTGAGACACAGAGAAGATCAAAGCCGCCATGGAACCGGAACTTCAAGTCTTTCCCGATGTACTTCTACCTCATGATCCACCTGGAATACCAACGCCGACGAAGACAACGATGGTGAGTACAGCCACCTAGTACACAAAGGAGGGAGGGAGGAAAAGGAGAGTGACACACACACGCACAACACACACCATTCACACACACACTGTACACACAACCAGCTGCAGAGGAAAACCAATGTCACAGGACACACGTCATAATAATACAAGGACAACATATATGTAACTGATATTGTAATTTGATGCCAACAACCACCATATTGTCCATGTGATAAAATAAATAGTGTCCAAGGGGCCAAAGGAAGGGGAGCAAAAGCAGGTCAGAGTGGACAAGGTGACAGAGTGGGACACAAGGGGAACAATCAGGAGAGTATCATTTCCTGGCGGTGGTCTTGGTCTTGGCAAGTGTCTCTGGCTTCTGTCTGGGTCAGAGGGAATGTTTGTGGGGTGGTTCACCTTCTGCAGGGGGTGGGGTGCTGGTGCCCTGTGGGTCTTGTGGCAGGGCCTCTTGTCCTCTAGCTGCAGCAGAAGTGGAGGGATGGTCAGTAGACTGGCTAGTGATAGGGGCCCGCTGGTGTGCTTTCCATTCCCCTATGATGTTGGCCATATATGCCAGCACCCCTGCTATGGAGACCATGGTGGTTTTGAGGGCCTACAAATCTTCCCTGATCTCCTGATGGTGTACCTCCTGCAGCCTCTTGTTCTTCTGCATGTTGGTAAGGATCTGACCCATCTTGCCCTGGGATTGTTGGTAAGCCCCCAGGACATTATTGATTGCCTCCTGGAGAGTCGGTTCCCTGGGCCTGTCCTCCCCCTGGCACACAGCTCTCCTCCCAGTGTCCCTAGTCCCCTGTGCCTGTGTCCCCTGAATGATGTGGCCACTGCCACTGACCCTAGGTTCCTGAATGTCTGGGGGATGAGGTGTGGACTGGGGTTCCTGTACTGGTGGGCACACTGCTGAGTGATGTGTCCCGGGGACAGAGGTGTAGGGACGTTGGATGGGTGCTGTGGTGTTGGATACTGAAGGGGGAGGCTCTGTGGTGGACTGTGAGTGGGCTGGGGTGGCCGACTGACCAGTGGTCCCTGATGGGCCAGGTAGTTCATCCAGATCATGAAGTCCAGAGTTACTGTCATCACTGGGGGCTTCTTCTGTTGGGGGACTGGATAGTTGTGGCATCTCCTCGCTGCTGGGATTAGCTGGGGCACCTGTGGGGATGTAAGTGATGTATTATGCTTCATGTCTGTGACATAGCTTCCCCGTTATCGCTGCTGTTGCCCTCCCACCTTTGGTATGTATTGTGTGATTGTTAGTTCTCCATTCTGTGCAAGCTTTTGTGATGGGTGTACATGAAGGGCTGGAAGGGATGCCAATGATTTGGTATGGCATGCAGGGCTTGGCATTGGGTTAGTCATATGTGTAGGTGCACTGTGTGGGATGTAGTGGAGTGATGGGAGTCAGGGTGAGGGGTGAGATGGCATGCAGGTATGGGGGGTGTAGGTAGTAAAACTGACTCACCAGTGTCCAGTCCTCTGGCTACTCCAGTGAGTCCTTCAGGATGCAGTATTTCCAAGACTTTCTCCTTCCATGCTGTGAGCTGTGGGGGAGAAGGTGGGGGTCCACCGCCAGTTCTCTGGATGATGAGCTGGTGCCTTGCTGCCACGGAACGTACCTTCCCCCGTAGGTCATTCCACCTCTTCCTGATGTTGTCCCTTGTTCTTGGATGCTGTCCCACGGCATTCACCCTGTCCAAGATCCTCCACCAAAGCTCCATCTTCCTGGCAATGGATATTTGCTGTACCTGTGCTCCAAACAGCTGTGGCTCTACCCTGACTATTTCCTCCACCATGACCTGCAACTCCTCATCAGTGAAACGGGGGTGCCTTAGTGGGGACATGGGTGTTGTGTGGTGTGTGTTGTGCAGTGGGTGTTGACTAATGTGGTGGGGTGTGGGATGTGAGGTGCGTGACTGATGAATGGGTGTTTGTGGTGTGTGTGTGTGTAGTTGTGTCTGTGATTTTCGTGTCTGTCTTGTGGCAATTTTTGGTGTTCGTAAAGGGTTGTGGGTAATGTGAGTGTGTGTTTCATAGTACTGTGGGTGGGTGTGTGTATGAATGTCAAGTGTGTGATTTTCATTTTATCCAATGTTGTGTTGTTTTGTATTTGGGTGGCCATTCTGAGCGCACTGGTGTGTACCGCCAATGGTTTACCGCCATTGAATGTCCGCCATGGCTATTTGTGGGCCATAATGTGGTGGGCATTGTTTTGTTGGCATAACGGTATGGGTGTTCGTACCAACACTTTAACACTAACTTTTAGGCTGTCGGATATGTGTTTGTGGCAGTATTCTGTCAGTTTGGTGTGTGTGTCTCATAATATGGCGAATGGATGTTCATCACCACAACGGTATGTTGGCGGCTTTCACCGCAGCAGTAAGCGGGATTTACCGCCAATGTCATAATGAGGGCCATAGTCTCTGCAATGGCAGGCCTGAGACATGCTGGAAAGGCGGCTTAAGGGGGGGGGTGGCACAATCAGTGCTGCCCACCTTTTTATAGCATTTGATTGACAGGCCCTGTGCATACATAGTGCTCTTTACTAGGGGCTTACAAGTAGATTAAGTATGCCATTTGGATGTAAGCCAATACTACCATGTTTTAAGGAGCTGGTACAAGCACTTTAGCAGTGGTAAAGTACACAGAGTACTAAGAACAACAAAAACAAATTCAGCAAAAATAGGAGGAGTGATGATAAAACGTTTGGGGATGACCCTGCAGAATAGGCCATTTTCCAACACTTGGCCATACAATGTCCTTAAGTAGGTGTGCGGTCTTCTTGACAAGATCACATAATATTTGTTAGAAACGGGGTCTGTGGCTGGCAGGCAGTTTGTACTCTTCCAAGCGGGGATCCTCACTCTAGTCAGGGTAAGGGAGCTACACTCCTAAGACAACCCTTACTCACCCCCTTGGTAGCTTGGCACAAGCAGACAGGCTTATCTCAAAGGCAATGTGTAAATTATTTGTACCGAAACACACAGTAATACAGTGAAAAATCTACAAAATGGACAACACACCAGTTTAGAAAAATAGGCAATATTTATCTAAATAAAACAAGACAAAAATGACAAAAATCCAACATACACAAGTAAAGTTATGATTTTTTAAAATAAAAGATTCTTTCTCCATAGAAAACTATGTAAACGTTGTTGTTACAAAAAGTACCTGGTTGGGTTAAAAAATAAAGCAACACAGGGGAGCCGGCATCGAAAAAGTCAGTGATGTGTAATTTTTCTCTCAGACAATGGAGCGATGCGTCTATTTCTGGAAGGGACATGTAGGAAAGTAGCCCTTTTCTAGACTGGTTACCCCCACTTTTTGCCTGTATGTCAGTGTGTTTTAACTGTTTGTCAGGAAGTTTTACTGTATCTACTGGCATCCTGCTAACCTGGACTCCAGTAGTTATGCTCTCTCCTTGTAAATTTGGTTGTTGGATATTGTTAACACAGTATTCCACTCATAATTGGCATACTGGTCACCCATTATAAGTCCCTAGTATATGGTACCGAGGCACCCAGGGCATTGGGGTTCCAGGGGATCCCTATGGGCTGCAGAATTTCTTTTGCCCCCCCATAGGGAGCCGAAGCAAAGGCTTCTACAGGACTGCCATTGCAGCCTGTGTGAAATGGTGCATGCACCCGTTCGCTGCCATTTCCAATGCACCAGGTCACTTATAAGTCACCTATATGTCAGGCATACCAGCCCTAAAGGCTAGGTGCAGAGTACCTGTGTGTGAGGACACCCCTGCACTAGCAAAGGTACCCCATGTCATCCAGGACCATTTTTCCGGACTTTGTGAGTGTGGGAATGCCATTTTATATGTGTACTAGACATAAGTCAATGCCTATGTCTAGCTACATAATTGTAACTCCGAATATGGTCATATAAGGTGTCTAACATGTTGGAATCATACCCCAAGGCTTTTCCAAGGATTGGTTGTATGATTCCATGCACTCTGGGGCCTCCTTAGAGGACCCCGAGTATTGTCATACCAGCCTTTTGAGGTTTTCCAGGCAGCCCCAGCTGCTGCAATCCCTCAAACAGGTTTCTGCCCTCCTGCTGCTTGTACAGCTCGAGCTCAGGAAGGCAGAAACAAGGAATTTCCTTTGGGAGAGGGGTGTTACACCCTCTCCCTTTGGAAATAGGTGTTACAGACATGGGAAGGGTAGCCTCAAGAGCCTCTGGAAATACTTTGAAGGGCACAAATGGTACCCCCCTTGCATAATGCAGTCTACACCAGTTCAGGGACCCTCAGTCCCTGCTCTGATGCGAAACTGGACAAAGGAAAGGGGAGTGACCACTCCCCTGTCCATCACCACCCCACGGGTGGTGCTCAGAGCTCCTCCATAAGTTCCCTGGGTTCTGCTATCTTGTTTTCAGGATGGGCAGGGAACTCTGGGAGCATCTGAGTGGCCAGTGCCAGCAGGTGACATCAGAGCCCTCCCCTGATAGGTGCTTACCTGTGTAGGTGACCAATCCCCCTTCCAGGGATATTTAAGGTCTCTCCCTAGGGTGGTTCTTCAGATTTGGATTGCAAGACTCCAGCAGGAATCCTCTGCATCCTTTACTTCACTTTCTCACTGAAGAAACTGCATCTGGACCTCCAGGAACTCTACAAAACTGCAACAAAGAAGCCAGGGCGACTTCTGCAACACTGTATCTTCAGCTCATGCCAGCAACTGCAACTGTTTCCTGGTCGTGCATCCTCAGAGGGCATCCAGTCTTCAGCCTGTACCAGAAGAGCAAAGGAATCTCCCTAGAAGTGAAGGTATCACTTCCCTGCTCCAGCAGGCACCCTCTGCATCGATGACTGGTGGCTTTGGACCCCTCTCCTGACAAAGTGCTTGCATCCCCACGCAAGACAGTATGTCCGTGTACCACGTGATTTGCAGTTGCCAAGGCTTGTGTGCGACCTTCCATGAAGTTCTTCATTCACAGCACAGCTCCGGCCCCCAGCACTCCCTCCTGCGACGCACAGCTTCCTGCGATGTTCTCCGGTGGCGTGGGACCCTTTGTTATAGTGCTGCATGGGCTTCCATTTCCACCTTCTTTGTCCTCGTCTTGTGGGACTCCTAGTTGCGCTGCCTGGTCTTCTGAGGACTCTCTGGACTGCTGAGGGCCCTCTCTAAGTACCTCTCCTGGGTAAAGTCAACCTGGTCCTTCCTGGTCCCGGGCACCGTCATTTTCCTCCAACTGTGAGCTTTGCGTTTGCCTAGGCATGTTGGTGGAATCCAGCAATGCAAACCAGACTGCAATCATCCATCCAGCATGGGACATCATTTGCACCAACCAGGAACCCGCATCCGTCTTCTTTTTCTTCACCTATGGTTCCACTTTTGCACCTTCATCCGGGTAAGCAGGGGGTCCTGTTCTTCCTGGACTCTTCTGTGCTTCTTCGACTTGGTCCCCTTCTTTTAAAGGTCTTCAGGTCCAGGAATCCGTTGTTGGTGTCTTGCAGTCTCTTCTGGTTCTTGCAATATCTTATTTCTCGTTTTCTTTTGTGTAGTAGGAAAGTTCCTGTGATTTACTCCTATTTTCCTGGGCTCTGGGGTGGGTTATTTTACTTACCCTTGATGTTTTCTTACACTCCCAGCACCCCGCTACACACTACACTTGCCTAGGTGGGAAACCAGCATTCGCATTCCACTTTCTTAGTATATGGTTTGTGTTCCCCAGGCCTATTTCTAACTATTGTGATTTTCACTATTTGCACACGTTTCTAACTGTTTACTTACCTTCTTTTGTATACTAGTGTATATTACTTACCTCCTAAGGGAGTATAGTCTCTAAGGTATATTTGGCAGGTGTGTCACCAAAATAAACTACCTTTATTTTTGTACACTGAGTATTTTCTTTCATGTGTGTAAGTACTGTGTGACTACAGTGATATTGCATGAGCTTTGCATGTCTCCTAGTTAGGTCTTGGCTGCTCATCCACACTACCACTAGAGAGCCCTCACATCTAGACACTGACTACATATACTAATAATGGATAACTCGACCTGGTGTAAGGTGTACATGCCTCTGGTATGCACTACAAACTAGGCTAGCCTCCTACACGTAGGAAAAGAGTAGTCAGTACCAACAGTGATAGGTTTGTGTCTGCTATGTAATCAAGCAGTGTCTGAATGTCACAATCACAGGTGACAACTTAAAACATACCCTCAGTGGCACCCACATGTTTGACCAAGAGATAGTTAAATGCACTGCAGAAAGTGTACCAACAATGTTGAACTAGAAGAATACCTCAAAAAATCTGCCTTCAATGTGTGTGAAGGAACACACATTGGCAAATCCTCACTGTTCAACACAACAACATTGCTGTGTAACACTAGACACATATCCACAGAGGTTGTGTAAGTCAGTACATATTTCAGTCACATTACCAACAACTACAACAGTGTGCTTGGACAGCACAAACAAGTGTAACAGAAGTAAGGGACAACTGACAGTATCTGTACCCTGGGTCTGCAGATATGAGCCAGATCCACAATCTATCAATGACCTAACAATGAAACAGAGTAATAATCTCACTTATGTATGCATAGTCATGTCAAATGCTAGGAAATGATGAGATATGTTTAACACAAACAAGCTGTAAGTCTCTTGTAAATAATAGGGCAAGCCTGACATCAACAGCCTAAACGTCACCAAAACATAGTTGGACATGGGACCACAATGGTGAAGAAGTAGGTCTGCACTTGACTGTGCATTGCAGTGCTGATGATAAACTTGAGGATGCCAACCTACCCCACCATCCCCAGAGGGTGCTACATCCAGTCTTGACACAGTCAGGGGCCTGCTACCTGTGCACAGTGACCTGTGCTTAGGGGACCATAGTCAACTTGTGGCAACACCAGCAACAATAGGGCTGTGTGGGTATACAAAGTGCCCCTGGAGCACTGATGACTAGACTGCCATCACTGTCTGAGAACAGCCCTGCCATACAGATTGTGTGCCAAAAGGGAAATTTGGAAAAACAAAAGGCAGTCATTGTTCAGTCAAAGTGTATCTGCTAACCATATTATCACAACATTTGATCCCACATGTCCC
The DNA here is from genome assembly GCF_031143425.1 of Pleurodeles waltl. NCBI lineage: Eukaryota > Metazoa > Chordata > Amphibia > Caudata > Salamandridae > Pleurodeles > Pleurodeles waltl. The sequence goes on from NC_090444.1 coordinate 47,677,561, forward strand.
ACTTCAGTGGACCGGGTTTGGTGTAGTCTAATTTCATATGGTCAAAAGAGAACGTTCTATATATGGCCTGTCTAAAAAAGATTAAATTTCGAATTTTTAAGTACAGTACATATTTTTCTGCATAGGGGAACATAGCAAACACAGATATGAGTACACAGCTTTGCTACAAAGGTACACAAATATCCATGCTAGAATAGAGAATTAGTAGTTGTCACTGCCCTAAACACGCCACTGTACTAAGCATCACTGATCACACATGAGAAAACTTTTTAAACACTAATATGTTACATACATAACAACCATGACAGACGTCAGCATACCTTCTTCATATAATGCAAGGGGAACTGTACATTGCACATGTTGCATTACATCATAAAGTCTGGCCCATAGGACACACCAGTGTGTCACACACTTGCACTTACATTGTTATGTGTTACCCGATCATAAACCAGGCCAAGTCACCACCATCCATAGCTAAACATTTGTCAAGAGTATCATGTGAATGAACATGTTTCGCACATGGGCCAGCTTTCATATGCTGTGTGGTGAAACAAACAGTGGAAATTCTGACATGACATTTTGTTAGACTAAGAATATGAGCTCCATCACATATGTACACTCACAGTTCACACATTGTACCCGTTGAAACGTGTATGTGGAAAAAAGTGTGATACACATGCACATTTGCAAACAATATTAGTCCCCCCATGGATCCCACACACCTACATAGATATGCTGTACAAAGTGTAATACACGTACATTCATATTTTGCCCTAGCATTCAGAAATAAAGATGTATTGCACCTATTTGTGAAATGTGATGTGTCAGCCTTCCCTCTTCCCTGCGCGTCTAAATTAAAACATTATGCCATCAGCCATTCTTCAATAATTCATGCATGGCTGTCATGTGTCAAAAAAAACGATGCATATCAAAAAACGTGATGCAGACGCCCAGGAAGTGATGTAATAGGACTGCCTTTCTGTACGTATGGAATAGTGAACTTACTTTCACTTTGCTTGGGAGAGGTTGTGTGGTGCTTGTGCTGGGGTGAGGAGTGGTAAATTTGGAGTATTTTGCGCTGTGTACTGTCTGTGTTTTGTCCTAAAGTCCATTTAGCCATTGCATTTGTCATTATGTGTTGTTATTGTCTTAGTATTGGTGGGTGTTTGTCTTTGGGGTAGATAAGTTTGTTGGGGTAGTTGGGGTTAGTTGGGGATTAGTATTTCATTTAGTGGGTTTTAAGGTTGCAGTGGACGTTGTGTGCGACATGTCAGTGAAGGTAAGGGTCTAGAGGATGACTGGTGATGAACTAGGAGGGTTTATGTGGTTGGTCTGCCACTACCTCCCAAACATGGTGGCCATGGGTGGCTGTGTCATCATGGGGTACAGGACGGGACCTGTGCTCCAAACAGCTGTGCCTGCGCAGGGTCAAGGTGGTGTTCCAGCTAAACCCAGGGTCTTCTCTGTTCAGCGCACTGACCAGTAGCGGAAGCACCAGTGGGCAGACCTGATCTCCCACGTACAGGATCTCCTGGATCACCTGGGGATTGAGGTCGGCCAAACTGTTGGTAAGTACCCCTTAAATGTAGCTTCATCCTTATTTGTATTTGCATGACTGTAGGTCGTAGGGATAATTTCACCACGTCATGACAAAGTTGAGGACAACAAGTATTGTGTCTCTGCCAACCTGCATTCATGAGAAGGTCAGCAATGCACCGGGAAGCTGACAATTCACATATTTCTGTGTTTGTACCTTGTGTATCAGATGTATATTTTGGGGTGCACAAAAGTAAACACACATGTGTCATGGTGCAAGGATACATGTTTTCCAGGCACATCTGTCCATGTCCATCAGGGGCTTGACCACTGTGGTATTTTGCATAGTCATGTTTATGTGATGCCAAATACGACACAGGCATACAGAGTCATATATGTGTCTGTTCCTTGAGTCATATATGTGCAGAGTGACACAACAAGGGCCCAAATGTAAGAAGAGCCCAGTGACTCCTAGTGCAACATTAGTGTAATTGTTTCTGATGCTAATGTGGCAGATGGAGGTAAGTATTGCCGCCCCATATTTACAAAGTAGCGCAAAGCAAGCATTGTGCCACTTTTTAAACCCTAGCGCCACATTATGCCTGCGCCAATATGTACATGTATGGGGGTTATACTTCCCACTTTACATTTTACCACGCATATGTCTTTACCAACTATGGCCCTCATTACAACATTGGCGGTAAAAGCCGCTTACCGCCTTGCAGAAGACGGCCATTACACCGCGGCGGCAACGGGAGACCGCCACAGCTATTATGACACACATCACGGAATCCGCCGAAATTCAGACACCCACACAATACCGCCACACCAAAGGTCAGCGATAAACATGCGGAAACATATCCTCCACCTCCACGCCAACAGAAACACGCCCATGCTATTACGACCCACGAATCCATGCGGCGGTCTTTCAACCGCGGTATTCCATTGGCGGTACACACCGCCACGCTCAAAATACACACACAGCTCCAATACACCGCCACATTGGACAATTACAAATACACACACCTGATACACATACACACACCACACCCACACATCAAATACAATATAAAACACACACCCACATCACCCACAAACCCCTACGACCACAAATTAGAGATGAAGGCCAGAGAGAGACATCACAGAATAGAGAACACCATCACACAGAGGCACACTACACCATCACCCACACAACATCCACGCACAAAACACCACACACCACTACACTCACCACACTCATCAACACATACACCACCCCACACCTCACACACACCAACCCATGTCACGCCAAAGACACCCCTCTTCTCCGAGGAGGAGCTCAGGGTCATGGTGGAGGAAATCATCAGGGTAGAGCCACAGGTATTTGGCTCACAGGTACAGTACACATCCATAGCCAGGAAGATGGAGCTATGGCAAAGAATAGTCGACAGGGTCAACGCTGTGTGACAGCACCCAAGAAATAGGGAGGACATCAGGAAGAGGTGGAACGACCTAAGGGGGAAGGTGCATTCCACGGTATCCAGACACAACATCGCGGTACAGCGGATTGGCGGCGGACCCCCACCTCCTCCCCCACAACTAACAACATGGGAGGAGCAAGTCTTGTCCATTTTGCATCCTGAGGGCCTCGGAGGAGTCGTTGGAGGAACGGACACTGGTAAGTCAAATCTTAACTATCATATCCCCCACCCTACCTGCATGCTATCACACCCCCCCACCCTCACACCCTCCCCTATCACTCCAACTCCTCACTAATGTACCCATAACACCAACCACCCATCCCAACCCCAAGGCCTGCATGACACAACTAAGCATGGATACCCATCACTAAAGCATGCCCACTGCACAGACCCACAACACCCCCCAACCATCAGCACACAAGCTCCCACACAGGAATGCCTGCACTGGGGTTCACGCACACCCAACCATTGCACACACACATGCAATAATCATGTACTTATACCCCCGCAGGAACCCGAAGGAATGTCACCACACCAGAGGGTCCAGACAACACCACTCCACCCCCAGAAGAGGCCCACAGTGACGACAGCAGCTCCGCCCTACTGAATCTTGATGACCAGCCTGGACCATTGTCGGCCTCAGGACAGTTGGTTCCCCTTGCCCAGCCACAGCCCAACACCGAGCTGCCACCCTCTGGTAACAGCAGCACAGCACTCACCCAGCGGGCCCATACCCCCGTCCCCAGGACAGGTCAATAAGTGGTGTGTCCACCACTACAGGGCACCCAGGGTAACCCACCACCCCAACAACAACAGGGACCTGGGGGCAGTGGTAGTGGGCACACGGTCCAGGGGACGGAGGCACAGGAACGTAGGGGAACTGGGAGGGCTGCTGTGCGACAGAGGGAGGACAGGCCAAGGGAACCAACTCTCAACAAGGCCCTCTCCTCCATCATGGGAGCATACCACCACTCCCAGGAGACAATGGCAACGGTCCTGGACAAGTTGCAGGAGACCCTGCGTCTGCAGGAGGAGCAGTATTTGGGGTTCAGGGAGGAGCTCAGGACCATCGGCTCTGCCCTGGGCACCATCGTAGGGGTGCTGACGGACATTCAAAAGACCTTGAGGGACACCGTGGCACTCCAAGGGGCCCCTGACACTAGCCAGGACGATGAAATGCCCACCACCTCCGCCGGCGCTAGTGGACAGGACGCCCCGCCACAGGACCACCACACCAGCACCCCACCCCCTGCAGACGGACAACCACCACGAAAGCGGTCCCTGAGATCCAGGAACAGGACAGAGCAAGATGGCAAGACCCCCACCAGGAAATAAGACCAGCCTGATTGTCCCCCCACTGTCCCACTTTGTTACCCTGTCCAAATCGGAACTGCCCCAGCTCCACTTCCAATGGCCAGATGTGCAATGTACCTGTGAGACTAATAGACTGGACTCTGCCATGGACATTCTTCCACCATGACCTCTCCCCATTTCACAACCCCCCTACATTTTTATGCACTTCAATAAACACCCTTGAAACCATAATAATATTGGAGTCAGTCAATGATTGTGAACTGTGTATTGTTAATTACAGTGTTAAAAATGGTTACCCATTGGAAGGCCAACATACCAATGTCACACATCACAAGCCTTTCAAGGGTGCAAGCTGTTGACACGTAGGTTACCACATTACTGAAACTGAAATGGAAGGGGACAACTCAGTTACCAAATAGGGAGTGAAATGTAGGTACAGGATAGAGGTAGACGTGTGAAATGAAATATTATGTGAAACATGAAATTGTACTCACCTGTGTCTCACTGAAAATATTGCTGTATGACAGACTCCCTGTCGTCGTTTTCATCTTCATCAGCTTCATCCCCATCACTGTCCATAGGCTCCACAGGCTCACCCGCTGCAACAACAACGTCATCTGGATCATCCTCCTGCAGAAAAGGCACCTGGCGTCGCAATGCCAAGTTATGGAGCATGGAGCAGGCGATGATGATGTCGCACACCTTCTTCGGTGAGTAGAATAGGGACCCACCTGTCATATGGAGGCACCTGAACCTGGCCTTCAGGAGGCCGAAGGTCCGCTCGATCACCCTCCTAGTCTGCCCATGGGCCTCATTGTAGCGTTCCTCTGCCCTGGTCCTGGGATTCCTCACTGGGGTCAGTAGCCACAACAGGTTGGGATAACCAGAGTCCCCCAATAGCCATACACGGTGCCTCTGGAGTTCACCCATCATATCAGGGATGCTGCTATTGCGCAGGATGTAGGCGTCATGCACTGAGCCAGGGAACATTGCATTTACCTGCGAGATGTACTGGTCGGCCAAACAGACCATCTGGACATTCATGGAATGATAACTCTTCCTGTTCCTGTACACCTGTTCATTCCTGCGGGGGGACCAGAGCTACATGGGTCCCATCAATGGCACCTATGACGTTGGGGATATGTCCAAGGGCATAGAAGTCACCTTTCACTGTAGGCAAATCCGCCACCTCAGGGAAAATGATGTATCTCCTTACGTGTTTCAGCAGGGCAGACAACACTCTGGACAACACGTTGGAAAACATAGGCTGGGACATCCCTGATGCCATGGCCACAGTTGTCTGAAAAGACCCACTTGCAAGGAAATGGAGCACTGATAGCACCTGCACGTCAGGGGGGATTCCAGTCGGATGGCGGATTGGTGACATCAGGTCTGGCTCCAACTGGGTACACAGTTCCTGGATTGTGGCACAGTCAAACCGGTAGGTCATGATGACATGTCGCTCTTCCATTGTCAACAGGTCCACCAGCGGTCGGTACACCGGTGGATTCTGCCATCTTCCAATATGTCCCAGCTGACGGTGCCTAAGAAGGACAACAGCGAAGAAACTGTCAGCATTCCTCCAGGTATGTACCCACAGTCACACACAAGACTACAACAGACAATTAACCCGGAAGAGATGGGAGGACATTCGACGCTGCAGCAAGAAGACGGCGGAGGCTCAGCTGGGGATGTCCTCCCAACGTGGGAGGGGTGCCCGTCGCACCATGACCCCCCTGATGTTCCGGATCCTGGCAGTGGCCTACCCGAATTTGGATGGGCGCTTGAGGACATCACAGCAGACAAAAGGGGGTGAGTACAACCTCATCCTATGGACTTAGCGTGCAGTGGAGCTGTCTGGGTGGGGGTGGTTGGCTGTGGGTGTCCCTAGGCCAGGGCGAGTTAGGTAGGCAAGGCCCCTCCGTTATGTAGGCCATGTGGCACTCTACCCCAGCTCAGAACAATTTTATGTATAGTTGCAGCTCAGAACAATTTTATGTATAGTTGCCCCTTTGCCATCCATGTGGGCAGATTTCTACCATTGCCATGTAGGCCATATCCCAGAAATGGCATGTGCAGAGGGCAGGAGCACGGCGTAATGCAGGGGGCTGCTGCGTTTGTCTTGTCCGCCAACGGTAGCGGTATGCCATGCACTAAAACTCTCTTTCTTCTGTCTCCCCCCTTTTTGTGCTCTTACTGTCCTTCTGTACATCAGCATCAACAGGCGGAGGTACAGTGGCACCGGAGCACGAGGGAGCTGCATCCCACATGGCCATGGAGGGCCACACCACAGACTCTGAATTCACCAGTGGGACGGAGGGCGAGGGGAGCTTCACGTCGGCCACAGGATCACCAAACAGCGACACAGACTCGTCCGCCGATGGGAGCTCCCCTGTGGTGGCGGTACCATCTGTGCCCCACTTCTACAGGTACAGCCGCCACCTCCCCTACCAGCACCGCCCTCCCAGCAACCCCTCAGTGTTCGCCCCGTGCCCGCTCACCCAGGAGGGTGGGCATCACCTTCCCCCCAGGCACCTCAGGCCCTGCCCCAGTCACCCCTGCTGCCCTCAGTGAGGAGGTCATTGACCTCCTCAGGTCACTCACTGTTGGGAAGTCTACCATTGTGAATGCCATCCAGGGTGTAGAACGAGAGTTGAAACACGGTAATGCATTCCTGGAAGGCATTCATTCTGGTCAGGCTGTCCTTCAGCGAACCCTGCAAACTCTGGCCTCAGCACTGATGGCAGCCATTGTCCCTGTGTCCAGCCTCCCCCCTCCAACTTCCTCCACCCAGACCCAATCCCCTGTACCCCAGCCCATCCCAAGCACACCTACAGACCAGCATGCACACAAGTCAACACACACAAGTAGCTCAAGCAAACATAGGCACCACACACACCACAGGCACTCACACAAGCATCAGACCCATACAGATACAGCAACATCCACTGTCTCCACTGTGTCCCCCTCCTCCTCTTCTCCCTCCTCCCTCCCAGTGTCATCTACACACACACCTGCATGCACTACATATACAGGCACTATGACTCGCACCAGGACACCCAGCACCACAAGCCGCTCACCTGCACTCACCACCTCCACTGCCATATACACGTCCCCTGTGTCCTCTCCCAGTGTGTCTGTGACGCCCCCTCCCAAAGTACACAAACGCCGGCAATCACTCACCCAACATCCATCCACCTCACGACAGCCTCCAGTACCTGCACCTGCACCTCAGCTAAAGTGACACCTCCTACAACCACCTCCTCTTCCTCCACTCCCAGAGCCCCTCCACCTACCCATCCCAGTGTCTGTCAGAAACTGTCCCTATGTCAAATAGACCTTTTTGCCCCCACCCCTCCCTCCTATTCATCAGTCCCGTCGTAGCGCCTCAGCCAAAAAGCCTCCAGTACCAGTGGTGCGTGTTCCAGGTTTTTGGAGTGCACTGTCCACCAGGGCAGGCAGTAGGACCCGGAGCCAAGGCACTGTCAGCCCACCCCCTGTAAAGGCCCCAAAATTGGAGAGTGGATGACGGGACCGTGCAAGACTCCTGGTGGGACAAAAAGTGAAATGGGATCCAAGGCGATTGGTGAGTCATCTGTAACTCCAAAGAAGGTGGGGAAGGTCCCGAGGAAGTCTCCCCAACCTGTTGTGAGTGTCACGGCGGAGAAGTGCGCCATCATTTCCGGCGGTCCAGACACAACCGCCAGCACCGTCGTCACTGGTCCAGAGACCACCGCCAGAGTCATAGCCCAGGAGGGCTCAAGTATCGTTACTGGTCAGGAGACCACAGGAGGGCTCAAGTATAGTCACTGGTCCAGAGACCACCGCCAGAGTGATAGCCCAGGAGGGCTCAAGTATCGTAATTGGTCAGGAGACCACCGCCAGAGTCATAGCCCAGGAGGGCTCAAGTATCGTTACTGGTCCGGAGACCACCGCCAGAGTCATAGCCCAGGAGGGCTCAAGTATTGTCACTGGTCAAGAGACCACCGCCAGAGTCATAGCCCAGGAGGGCTCAAGTATCGTCACTGGTCAGGAGACCACCGCCAGAGTCATAGACCATGTAGGTATGAATAGTCCGGCACATAAGGCATCGTTCTCCCATGTGAAGCTGGGACTGTGACAGGACATGTACTTTCACGGGGAGACTCATCCAGTCTGGGCACCAGTCCTACCCAGTACCAGTAGAGAACTGCATCTATTTGCTAAGATGTGTCTTTGCACTCCCCAGGATGGCACAGTGGGCAAGCCACCCACTGTAGTGACTTGAGAGACTGTGGCTTTGCACTCCCCAGGATTACACAGTGGGGAAGCCACCCAATTGTGAGACTTGAGAGACTGTGGCTTTGCACTCCCCAGGATACATCAATGGGCATGGTGCCACACTGTGGATCTGGCTTTGCATTCATCTGGCTGAGGTGCCCCCCCGTCCCTTCCCCCTGAGGTGCCTGTATTGTTTCTATCTGATGCCCCGGCAGTGTTCTCTCGGATTTTGGTCAGGTATCTATTGTGGGCCTCGCCCATGCATTTTTGGACTGTTTGTGCACGGACATTGTTGTGTACATATCTGCACTACTTCTTGTATTGTACATTTATTTTTGACAGATTTGGTGATATATATCAGTATATTTTTTTATGGGTAGTATATTGTCACAATACAAAGTATGACCGAAATTCGCTTTGTCTTTGCATTCTTCCGGGGGGATTGTGGGTTGTTACTGTGATTTTTGTGACTGCATTGGTGTGTATATTGTGATATGCGAGGGTGGGGGTGTTTGGTGGGTGTCCCCGTAACTTTTGCCTCCCCCGTGTCGTAGGTGCAGTACTCACCGGTATCTTCTGCGCGTACGTCGCTGTTGGTCGTAGATGAGCAGGAATGCAAGGGCTGGGAGTATTTGTAGTTCCGGCTCCATGGAGTCATCGTTCCTCGTGGGATGTGTTGAGGTGAGCGTTTTCCCGTAGCAAAAGCTGTTTCCGCCGTGTTTTTATCCACGGGGAATCCGCCCCGGAAAAGGTGGCGGATTGGTGTGTTGTGATAGTGTGGGCGGTACATTGTCTTCCGCCTGTCTGTTGGCGGTGTCCGCCGCGCTGTTTGTCTGTACCGCCGTGGCGGGCGGTGTGTTAAAGTGGCTGTCTTAGTTGGCGGTTTCCGCCAGGGTCATAATTCCCTTTTTTTGTCTGCCGGCCTGTTTGCGGTGTTACCGCAGCTTTAACACCGTCCGCCAGGGTTGTAATGACCACCTATGTGTTTACAACTAAATTGGATACATGAGAGTGGGAGTGTGGATTTCATCTGTCGGGTGGGTATGGGGTTGACTTGCGTCGGCCCTGCTGTTCATGTGGTTCTGTGAGTGGAGAGGGAAATGTGCTGACCCAATCCTGTCCTTGGGGGTACTCTACACAACTTCCACGACTTCCTCAACGCCTGTCATTACATACTAAACCCTTCCCAATCTTCTACTGCGATACCCTCCTTGATGCGCACTGCCTTCTGTGCAATTGCAGCTACAACTGTTATGACCAGAGTCGCCTGATACCTGTTTAGGTATTTTGCAGCGGCATCCTGGACCTGTTCTGTCTTTTTCCTACTTACTCTCACTTCCCTTCTTCCCTTGACTTGTCTTCTTTACCACCTCATGAGGCATTGCTGCATGTAGGGAAAATCCCAATCAGGATTTCACCTCCCATTTCTAATGCAATCCTCCACCATCGCTACGTCCTCTGGCTCAAAGGATAGCGACTTCTTCATGTGCACATTAAAAAATCTAATGCGACATAACATTTCAGTATGAAATATAGTTGCAATAGTTTATCAGCCCCACAAAATCAACATTGCATCAGTTGAAAACTACAATGGAAGCTGCCCAATGTGGAGGGGAGGCTCTGCGGAGTACACAGGACTAAGGCTCTGATTTATACTTTTTGGTGCAAAACTGCACCAACTCAGTTTTGCACCAAAACTTTTAGCACCGGCTTGCACCATTTCTGTGCACCAGCCGGGCACCATATTTATGGAATGGTGCAAGCCAGTGCAAAGGTGAGGCTAGTGGCAAAAAAAATGACTTTAGTCGGGTGGGGCTGGTGGTATGGAAGAAGGGGTTTTTGCACCAAAAAATGATTTTAGGCAGGTTAGAGTAAAAAAAAAAAGCACTCTAACCTGCCTAGAGTCATTTTCTGACGCAAAACCATCCATACCACATGACTCTTGTCTTAGTAAAGACAGGAGTCATGCCTACCACCCCAATGGCCAGCACAGGGGACCAGGGTCCCCTAGGCATGGCCATTGCACCCAGTGCCATGTAGGGGGACCCATTTCAGGAGATTTTTACCTTGAATAAATGAAAGACAGGAGGCACTCAGCTAAACAGGAACAGGTGGTTTAAATAAACGCAGCGGAAGGGAAAGACAGCCATCAGAACCCCCACGCTGTACTGCTCTCCCGGTTGCTGTATTTAATAAACCATCTGTTCCTGTTCCTGTTTCGCCAAACACTATTTGTCTTTCATTTAGTTAAGGTAAAATCTGCATTCAAACAACAATAGCAGCTGATAATTGTATGTATAAACATTTGTCAGGGGTCCAGTATTTTGGCACAACAAACAATAACACAAACAAAAAAAACAAAAATTAATACTGCTGAATAAAGCACAACTTAGTACAAAACTACATTGTGTAACAAGCAGAGAGGTTAATACAACAAAACTAAAAACTCACAAGGAAGAGTAAATAAAGTATATTATACAGAACAGAGCAGTAAAATAGGCCCAGAAGCACAGGTTGCAACAGAAACATCCAGTACAGAAACAACTCTAGGAGCGGTGGTGGATTCACAGTAGTTCAAATCACTGATCACTCAAAATGTAGTAGATGACAGGGCGGGAACAGAAGATCAGTGACAAGCAGCAGCTGTCAGCACTCCAGTAAAAGCCCCCAAGTGCAGCAGACACCATGTTCAGAAGAAACAGCAGCCAAATGCTAAGCACTATTTACTTAAATGTTGAGGGTGTAGGTGACAATGTTCTCTGCCAGTTAATGCCTCATCAGCTACTTAATTTAAGCAAGGTCAGACTGGTTGTGTATAGGTGATCAATTCTTGCATTGGAGCAATTTGGGTCAAAAAGGGAGGGAATGTCGCTCAGCAAGTTTATTTTGATTAGTGGGTTAATACAGTCACAAGAACTTCAAATGTAATTTTGTACTATGTTTTGTAACTTTAAGGCCTCAATATGAGTGCCACAATTTCACCTACAGTGGACTTAATTCTAAGGGGCATATTTAAGAGCCTCTTGCCCACATTAGAGCTGCATGTTTTTTTTTATGTTAAGGCAGCGCTAAAGTGGCTTTTTCCCCGCGCCATATTAACAAAGTGGCATAATGCATGCATTGCAGCACTTTGTAAGCCCTTGCACCACACTATGCACTAGAAGGTCTGTAAAAATGGTGCAGTGAAATTTAACAGATTTCATGGTGACATTCTTGATGTCATTTCTAACACCTGCTTAGAGCAGCCATTAAAATGACGCTCCTATCGAGAAATGTGGGCCTCCTTGCTCTTTAAACACTAGCCTCAACATTTTGGACGCTAGTGTAGCAAAGCTCCACAATAGCGTCTAAACTTTTGATGCTATAGTGCTAAGGACTGCCATGGTGAGCCATATTGTAAATGTGACGCAACCATGGTGTGGTTAGGTGCTGGTAGGGGGTGGTGCAGAAAAAGTGCTCTGGTGCGCCACAGTTTCTTAAATATTGGCCTAAGGGCCCTATGTAGGAAAGCTTTTTCCCATAGACACAGAATGGGTAAAATCCTTTGGTACATCTGGCCCTAATTGTCTACAGACCTGTAATTATCAGGTCCACCAATTCCAGACCTGATCTTTGTGGCCCTGCATTAGCCAAGCCACATGCTCAGGGGCCATAAACAGGAGCACAGTCCGCCCTCTCGATGAATACCTGCACAAGCATGGGCGGAACATACAACACTCCCTCACACGGGCTCAAGCCAAAAAGGCCCCCCTTTGTCCCCGCTCCAAATATCCCTCCAGCTGCCACTGCCTGTTGCTATGCTCAGAAAGAAATGCTACAATGGTGTTGCTTGTTATTTTCTAGTAGAAGGATGCTGCTTTTAGGATGCCAATAAACATATTCATGTGTGTGTAGATTTTAGACATAATACACAGCAAACGTTGCATCTGCAAAGTCGGTAAAAACACCTTTGGTAATGCAAAATCCCTACTGTTTTTGTGCAGAGGTGGTCAACGTTGAAAAAGGATCTACAGTGCAAACTTAGTGATTGTTTATGCTTCAAGAAAAGTAAAAAGAAAATGCTAACTACTGCAGAAAGGAGCAGACTTGCAGCAAATCAGCAAAGAGGAAAAATGTAAACTATACATGTAGGGCTACGTTTTCGAAAGCGTCACTCAACACAGCAGCCAAAATGATGTGATGCTTTGCAGAGAGCAGGAGTGCGCTGTATCTACAGAGATATGGAACTCTCCTCCCCGCTGTCTAGCATCGGCGCAGAATTCTGCTGCCGAGTGCAACACACACCATTGCACCATAGTGCAAATGTGTGTGTCTAAAACTAGCATATGTTTTTTACTGGAAGGTTTCCCTTCCTGAACAAAATACTGTGCCTAGACAACTTTTAAAATGTTGCCTACTGTGTATGTATGCTGTTCAGTGTAACACACTTGCAAAGCCAGAAAAAAGGGATACAAATTAAAGTATTTCTCCTTTTAATGCCTGCTTTCAAGCGCCATTAATTTTTTTACCAAAATCCTGTCTTCTGTTGTGGTTTTGTATAAAAAAGCATAGGTTGTTGCATGTACCACCCATGTCACACTATGGTTATGGAACAGTTCTCTGAAGAGGTTATTCCAACTCAGTAAAGCTGCATTTAAGGCATATGTTAGGCAGGGCTCCTTGGGAGAGATGGGATGTTCATCCTTTTGTATTGACAGGTGTGAGAGTGTATTGACAGGAAGTTGCATGGCCCCTGAATATGGATGAGTAAAGCAGGGCGCTATGAGAAACCCTTCAGCAGATGATAGCCATCCATAGTATGTTTAGAAGAACAGTCATTATATCTTGGTAATATTCTTTTTAGGAGTCCATAACTCCTTCCTGCAGCACCCATCTCTTCACAGAACTTCTCCACAACCACCATGATCGTTATTTGCATGCACAACAATTTGCACATCCCTTCACACAGGTCATGGTCAATTAAAATATTGTCGCTTAATAAATGGGCCATATGGTCTCTCGGAGCATTTTACATTTCTGGAATACTTGAGTTCCTTTGTCTAGGCGCTACCTACTAAGAGCTGAGAAGCCTCGCAGTAATTTCCCACTCGGGACTCTGCATAACACTTTCACCTAAAATCAGAGAGACCAATTGCAGATTAAAATAACATTAGGAGACAAGGATAACAGAGTATCTTCATCCTACCGTAGTTTCTTCGTGCACAGCTGCTCTGTGGCTTGATACCTGTAATCAAGCCCCTTTATAAAGTTCAAAAACATGCAATAACTACTGTTGGGAATGGATGGCATCAGATGGAAATTAGATAATTTAATGCCTTAATGAAGCTTACATCACCTGGTACTGGGCGCAGTGAGAATCACAAGTGACCAATTTGTGATTAGATACAGTAAGAGACATGGTTTGTTCCCACAGTGCACAGTGTGTAAAGAGAGACCCAACACATCTGTTCATATTTGTCATCATTCCTGTTTATTTCACTACCTCACCATCCCCAATGAGCCCTATTAGTAATTGAAGCAGAAAATATTTTGACTAGATGATGCATGGGCTGCACAAAGCAATTGTGTAGGCTCACAACCTTAGCAAAAATTAACTCTTTCGGGATCTAATCAAGTCAATGTGCTTCCTCTGATCAAATAATGCTGCAAAACAAACTAAGCACTGAAATAAATTAGAAAATATTAACATAGGTTGGAATTGGAACAACAATGTTGGAACTGGTGCCAGGCATTTAATTTTGGATGCACTAAAGCCTATAATGGGTTTGCACTACATCCACTACTGAACCAAGGCGTGAGAGCAAATTACACAAACATATCAAATCATTGTATACCAAAAGGTATACTAGCCTGTTTATCTGTGATCTGTGTATCCCAGTATTTAATACATGTACAAGATGTACTGAATATCCTGCCTTCTACCCCACAGGTGATAGAGCCCACACTCACCTATGGTGGTAGGCCACCCTGGAGCTCTCTTGTCAAGATCTACCATTGCCAGTTTGTAAACAACTGTGTTTAGGAGGCTGGCCTGGCTTATAGTGGGTACCTGGTGGTACTTACACCTTGTGCCAGGTCCAGTTATCCTTTATTAGTAGAATATAGGTGTTCTAGCAGCTTAGGCTGATAGAGGTAGCTATAGCAGAGCAGCTTAGTCTGAACTAGGAGACATGCAAAGCTCCTACTATACCACTTATATCATATAGCACTATATCATAAGAAAACACAATACTCAGAGTTACTAAAAATAAAGGTACTTTATTTTAGTGACAATATGCCAAAAGTATCTCAGAGGATATACTCCCTTAATTAGGTAAGTAACAGTTAGAAAAGTAGTGCAAACAATGTAGAACACAATAGAATGCAATAGGGAGAAATAGGACTAGGGGCAACACAAACCATATACTCCGAAAGTGGAATGCAAACCACAAATGGACACCAGACCTAGGGTAGTGTGTAGAGGGTCGCTGGCAGTGTAAGAAAACACTAAGGGTGTCCAAGATACCCCACCCCAAGACCCTGAAAAGTAGGAGTAAAGTTACCCTACTACCCCAGAAAGACAGTAAAGTCAAGATAGGGTATTCTGCAAGGACAACAACTGACTGCAAAACAATGAAGACGGATTTCTGGACCTGAGGACCTGTAAAGGAAGGGGACCAAGTCCAAGAGTCACGCAAGTGTCCAGGGGGGGCAGGAGCCCACTAAACCCCAGATAAAAGTGCAAAAGGGCTGCCACCAGGTAGTAGAATCCGAATATTCTGCAACAACGGAAGGTGCCAGGAACTTCTTCTTTGGTCAGAAGATGTCCCACGGTGTGCTGGAGGACGCAAAGTTGTTTTCATGCAGAAAGACCGCAAACAAGCCTTGCTAGCTGCAAGAGTTGGGGTTGAGGATTTTGGGTGCTGCCAGGACCCAGGAAGGACCAGGAGGTCGCCCCTTGGAGGAGGAGACAGAGGGGGCGCTCAGCAATACAGAGAGCCCACGCAGAAGCAGGCAGCACCCGCAGAAGTACCCGAACAGGCACTTAGAAGATCTGAGGACAGCGGTTGACTCAGAGTCACAAAAGAGGGTCCCACAACGTCAGAGTCCAACCCAGCGAGTTGGGCAATGCAGGACGGAGTGCTGGGGACCTGGGCTAGGCTGTGCACAAAGGAAGTCTTGCAAAAGTGCACAGAGGCCCGAGCAGCTGCAGTTCATGCAGTACACAAGATTATTGTCTGGCGTGGGGAGGCAAGGACTTACCTCCACCAAATTTGGACAGAAGGGCCACTGGACTGTCAAAGCTACTTGGACCCAGCTCCTGTGTTCCAGGGTCCACGCTCGTCAGGATGAGAGGGGACCCAGAGGACCAGTGATGCAGAAGTTTGGTGCCTGCGTTATCAGGGGGACGATTCCATCGACCCACGGGAGATTTCTTCTTGGCTTCCAGTGCAGGGTGAAGGCAGACAGCCCTCAGAGCATGCGCCACCAGGAAACAGTCGAGAAAGCTGGCAGGATGAGGCGTTACAATGTTGCCAAGATGGCAGAGGTCTGGGACACACTGGAGGAGCTCGGGGCACCTCCCCTGGGAGGTGCTAGTCAGGAGAGTGGTCACTCCCCTTTCCTTTGTCCAGTTTCACGCCAGAGCGGGGCTGGGGGATCCCTGCACCAGTGTAGACTGGCTTATGCAGAGAGGGCACCATCTGTGCCCTTCAAAGCATTTCCAGAGGCCAGGAGAGGCTACTCCTCCCAGGCCCTTCACACCTTTTTCTGCCTTCCTGGGTCCAGGCTGCCCAGGCCCCAGGGGGGCAGAAACCTGTCTGAGGGGTTGGCAGCAGCAGTAGCTGCAGTGGAGACCCCGGAAAGTTAGTTTGGCAGTACCCGGGCTCTGTGCTGGAGACCCGGGGATGCATGGAATTGTCCCCCCAATGCCAGAAAGGTATTGGGGTGACAATTCCATGATCCTAGACATGTTACATGGCCATGTTCAGAGTTACCATTGTGACGCTACATATAGGTATTGACTTATATGTAGTACACGCGTGTAATGGTGTCCCCGCACTCACAAAGTCCGGGAATTTGCCCTAAACAATGTGGGGGCACCTTGGCTAGTGCCAGAGTGCCCACACACTAAGTAACTTTGCATCTAACCTTCACCAAGTGAGGGTTAGACATATAGGTGACTTATAAGTTACTTATGTGCAGTGTAAAATGGCTATGAAATAACGTGGACGTTATTTCACTCAGGCTGCAGTGGCAGTCCTGTGTAAGAATTGTCTGAGCTCCCTATGGGTGGCAAAAGAAATGCTGCAGCCCATAGGGATCTCCTGGAACCCCAATACCCTGGGTACCTAGGTACCATATACAAGGGAATTATAACGGTGTTCCAGTTTGCCAATGAGAATTGGTAAAATTAGTCACTAGCCTGCAGTGACAATTTTAAAAGCAGAGAGAGCATAAACACTGAGGTTCTGGTTAGCAGAGCCTCAGTGATACAGTTAGGCACCACACAGGGAACACATACAGGGCATACTTTAGGAGCACTGTGGTCCTGACTAGCAGGATCCCAGTGACACATAGGCTAAAACAAAAATACATACAGTAAAAATGGGGGTAACGTGCCAGGCAAGATGGTACTTTCCTACCCTGTGTTACGCAGTTACCTCCTGCGAGAAAGCATATATTGCGGCTCATTCACCAATGCATAATGTTCAAGGTGTATACACTCACAGTCACACAAGTTCCTATGCACAATCTAATATTAAAAATATAGCAGTAAATATTAACTCTGTTGTGTAAATGTGCAGTAGGTACCCTGTATACTTCACCGCTTTACCATGTCATGGCCACATGCAAGGTCAAGTAGTGTAAGTGTGTCAAAGAGGCACCCTAAGCTTTACAATGCAAATGACCACATACAGTCAGGTGGGATGATGAATAGAAGTCAGCCATCTTCCTCCCCTTGACCCATAAGCAGACAGCTGATTTCTAAAACTTTCAGTGTGTACATATCACTGAATCAATATCATCATTCAGACCATTTCTAAGGCCTGACAATCTGTAAATCCGGAATTGTTGCCTCACAGGTATGTTTTGTACTACAGAGCTATCACTCCCTACATGGACTTTCTCCAAAAACATCCACTCAGAATTATCATTTTGTGGATTAATTTTTTAACACAAGTCACTAATTTTGCGGTGAGATAGGGCAGGCAAATGTTACTTTTATCTTCTACCATTATAGGTTTAAGTTTTCCACTTGTCATTCCAATATACCTAACTTAAAATTCATGGGCATGTTATCATGTCAATAACAGCTATAGTTTGTCAGTGAGCTTGCTTATACAGTTTACTATATTTGAAGTCCACAGTTAGATGCCCACAGAGCGCAAGCAATGGTGATAGCTGCCCTGTTCTCTCTCTAGGCAAGCCTTAAAAAGTTCTTTGGCTCAATCAATCAATCAATCAATCAGCATTTAAAAAGTGCGTCTTATCACCCCGGGTGGTATCCAGGTGCAGAGGAATGGTGAGCCTTAGTCTAAGAGTCCTTTCCTGAAGTGGGCAAGTGAAGAGGAGGTTTGGAGGTAGAGTGGGAGGTCATTCCACGACTTGGCAGTAAGGTAGGAAAAAGAATGACCTCCGCTGTGGCTCCACTCTTTGTGGGGAACGTGTGCGAGGACAAAGGATGCAGTTTGGAGTTATCTGGTCGGCTGGTGAAAGGTCAGGCCATGGTTGATGTAGGATGGTCTGGGGTTGTGCAGGGCCTTGTAGACATGAGTTAGTAACTTGAACTGTCATCTCTTCTGGACTGAAAGCCAGTTCATGCTTCTGAGGTAGGAAGTGACGCTGGTCCATTTGGGGACATTGAGGATGAGTCTGGCTGAGGCTTTCTGTAACATCTGTAGTCATTTGAGTAGGTGGGGGTGGTTCTGGTGTACAGTGCCTTTCCCTAAGCTGATCGTCTGGTGACTAGGATGTGAGTCACGATTTGCCTGGTGCTGGCGGGGATGCACCTGAAAATCTTGCGAAGCATGCAGAGGGTGCGGAGGCAGGAGGAGGCCACTGTGCTGACCTGGAACTTCATGGAAAGATAGCTCTCCAGGATGATGCCTGAGGTTGCTGACGTGGTAGGTGAAGGTCCGAGTGCAGTGGCCACTATGTGTCGTCCCAAGGGGAGGTGTTCTTTCCGAAAATTAGCACTCCTGTATTGTCCATGTTTTGCTTCAGGCAGTTGGATCCCATCCAGTTGGAGAGGTTGGTTATGGCGTTCTATACGTTGAACCAGGTGGTGGCGGTCTTTCATGAGGGAGAGTATGAGTTGGGTGTTGTCAGTGCATGAGATGTTATTGAGTCAGTGGGTGCGGGGGATGTCAGCCAATGGGGCCATGTAGGCTTTGAAAAGGGTGGGGCTGAGAGAAGATCCTTGGGGGACTTCACAGATACTGCTCTTGGATTTAGAGGTGAAGGGCAGTAAGTGGATTTTCTGTGTGCGTCGGTGAGGAAGGAGGTCATCCACTTGAGGACCTTTCCTCTGATGCCGATGTGCTGGAGTCTAGTGATGAGGGAGTAGTGGGATACAGTGTTGAAGGCCGCTGAAAGATCGAGGAGGATCAGGGCTGCTGTCTCGCCACGGTCGCGGATGAATGTGATGTCATCAGTTGCGGCTATCAAGGCAGTCTTGGTGCTGTGGTTGGAGCAGAAGCCAGAGTGGGTGGCATCGAGTAGTTTGCTTTCTTCCGGGTTATCAATTAGCTGGAAACTGATGGCTTTCTCCAGAACCTTGGCTGGTAAGGGGAGCAGAAAGATGCCATGTTTTGCCCGTCCTTACATATTGATGATCTTCTATGCACCAAAACACCTTTAGAAATACATTGCCTTTTTAAGGCAAAACTTGATCTCTCACACATAAAAGTCTTAAAGGGGTGTACGTGGTTACATTTGTAATTATCTCATTTTTTGTTCTGTTTTCTAAAAGTGATTCTTTATCACTGTTTCTTTTTTTTGATCTACAAATTAATTTCACAAGTTCGTCCCTGACTCCCAGTGTCATAGTTGTTGGACTTGGCCCTCTCTGCAGGGTGACCCCCAAAATGTTTGCCTTCACCCTCTTATTTTTGCTGAATTTGTTTTTGTTGGACTTAGAACTCTGTCTACTTTACCAATGCTACCCAGTGCTAAACTCTGTGTGCTCACTCCCTAAAACCTGGTAAAATCAGCTTACACCAGATTGCCACATTTAATTTAATTATACATCCCTAGTAACGTGGTATACCACATACCCAGGGCCAGTAAGTGCTACTAGTGGGCCTGTAACACCTATTGTGCCACCCACCTAGCAGCCCGTTACATTAAAACATGTCCCAGGTCTGCCACTGCAGCCTGATTGCAGTGCTAAACTCCCAATCTGACTTGGCAAAAAAAACCTCCGCCAAGCTTTAAACTCCCCTTTTTTTACATATGTCACCCCTAAGCTGGCCCTTTTGTCACCCAAAGGGCAGGGTGCATTGTAAGTAAAAGGTTGCATATGTACTTTCAAGTTTTACTTTCCTGGTAGTGAAAAACTCCTAAATTTGTTTTTCACAACTGTGAGTCCCACCTCTCCCATAGGATAACACTGGGTAGCCTTATTACATTTAGTAAGTGCTAACCTTTGATTGAGAACAGGAAAACAGTTCATGTTTGTTGTCTGAGAAAATGCAATGTAAAATCCTCTTTAATATTGAAGTTGAAATTTAAGTTACAATTTTGGAAATGCCACTTTTAGAAAGATGGCATTTTCCTCCTCCAGCTATTTGGTGCCTGCAGCCTGTTCCTGGTTCACATGACTGGGTGTATATGTCAGTTTGTATATTCCTCCAGGACAGCCACTCAATAGAGGGATTAGGTGTGACTGGATGGAACATCACTGGCAAGATGGGGAAGGGTAGAGCTGGGCAGAGCCCTACTTGCAAATCAATAGGCTGCACCTTCCCTTCACACAAAGGACTTGACACCAGGGCATTGTACTTGCAGCCAGGCTGGAGCTAGGGCAGAGGAGGCAGGAATCTCCAAGTGCTTCAAATAAATGTGTCTAGAAACTTCTACTACTTCATAGAAAGCATTGGGTATAAAAGGAGGACCCTCAGACCCACTCTACAGTTCACTTTTTGGACCTGCGGAAGGACTCTCAGATGACTGTATCCTGCTGTGACCTACTGTGTTCTTCAGAGGACTGTTTTGCTTCACCTGAAAAGACTGCTCCACTGCCTGAATCCTGCCTCAAACCCTTAGAGGCCTGCCCTGATGTTTGAGCCCTCTTCCTGTGCTTAAACCTAGGACAATCATAGTGACTCTAAGGTCTAGGTGGCTGGCCTCCTGGTCACAGCCTCAAGGAGAGAAAAGGCTCCAACCAGGTTAAACTCGCACCTGGACCCAGCCTCAGTGAGTACCATCCTCCAAGTGGTGCCTCCTCATGCCTGGACCCTTGGAAGTGGTTCTAATGGTGCTCAGACAGCCAAAATCCAAAATCTGGGTTGAAATATTTTTGGTAAAAACTGTTCTGAGAATCAATACAAAACCAAGAACAACCTGCTTGTCTATCTGCCCAAGGTGTATAGCCAATTGGCTTGACTTTACAGCTGCTTCTGTGCTGCAGTAAATCCTGTTCAGAGGTCATAAGCAGAAGGGGTATCCAGCCCTCATAGAGCCCTCTTGGAATACAGCTTGCAGCTTTGTTCTGCTGGGGATTTACAACTTCCAAAAAAGAGACAAAGGGCCAGATTTAGAGTTTGGCAGAGGGTTTAGTCCATCACAAATGTCAGGGATATCCCTTCCTCTGTATTACCAGTTCCATAGGATATCATGGAATTGTATTATGGCGGATAGGATATCTGTCTTAGAACCTGATTTAGATCTCGGCGGATGTAATACTCCATCACAAACCTGAAGTATATCCCGTCCGCAGTATTGCAAACTCCACAGGATATAACGGGATCCTGATATGGCAGACGGGATATCTGTCATATTTTCCCCAAGTCTGAACATGAAAGTCTTCAATGTGACTTCATCCAGAAGCTGGCTGACAAAGATGCGTAATTCTTGACAACAGCAAGAGATGCTTAATTCTTGGACACAGCCTACAGACTTGCCCCGGTAAACTTCTTCCTTTTCACACACTTCATAATGAATCTTCTTCCAAGTCCAAAGGTCCAAAGGACCAACCAGGCCCAATTCCTTTTTTGTATCTGACTAGCCTTCCATCAGGGTCAACCATATTTTTCAACATATTTTTTCAGTCTGATGTGACTAAATGGCTGCAGCTGGCGCTTTGATCCTCTAGGTGCTAGTTGTTAGATTATACTCTTAAATTCATAGCTTCTGTTCTACTGATTGGGTTTTTCTAATTTCTGTGTCAAATTATTTATTAACACTTCCTCTATTTTTCTAAATTGGTGTTAGATTTTTCTTGTATTGTGTTTTTGTGCTGTATATATACTTTACAGATTGCCTCTAAATTAAGCCAGACTGCTTTGTGCCATGCTACCAGAGGGATAAAGGTTAATTAAGTGACTTTAGTGGTTCACCCTGAAAGGAATCATGAGCATTGCTTGAGCAGGATTTACACCCGGCTCAACCAACAACCGATTTTTTCACAGTAGTGAATGCCTCTAATTGATCCTTAAAATCGTCAATATTAGAGTAGCACCTCTGGATCCCTAAACATTTCCTAAAGGGTAGGTTTTTCTATTAAGGAGCAGGGGTGAAAACTATCATAGAATCAATTTTTATAGTTATCCTTCACACATACTACATTTGATTAAAATCCAGAAATGCCAACAGTCTTTTGCTTGTGGTTATCATACATCTCAGATGAGAATCTTGTGTTCTGAGCTTTCACACATTAGCTAGATGCCCCTTCCTCTCTATTCTTATCAATCCTTATTCTTGAAAAGGAGGATATCATATGTGTAGGAATCACATCAATATTCTCAATCAATGAGGATGTGCTGGATTTAGAACTTCAATCTATTCAACATAGTGCACATCTATAACCCTTAGTTTGGCACAAAGACAGCGTGATAGAGATGGAGCCTCAAACAAAAAAAAAAGAGTTGAGGGGTGCTAGTTTGGCTAAGTCCATCACAAAGTCAATTATGGTATGATTTTAAGATTTCAAGATTTTTATTAAAATGTTTGATCTACAAAGAGATCAACAGCAATATAATAACTGCGAATCAAAACAGTACATTTTATTAAAAAAAAAAACAATTCTACACATCAATATATTTACTGGACAATATAACATCCTGATTGCTGCCTGACTTAATACCACATTTCACAGAAAAGAGTTTAAAAAAGGTACATCTGGAGGGATTTTAAAGTAGTTTAGAACACATGATTCAAGACCCAGCACATTTTTTAAAAACATTTTAAAATGTAAATATTTTGCAAAACATCAGTACATTTGGTGGGAAGTATATCATCTGGATTGAAACTCTAACTGACTTAATAAAGTATTTTTTTTTAAAAATATATTTTTAAAAAGATACATCTGGGGCATTTTCAAAGCAGGACATACAGATAATTTGTGATCTTTAATTTGTACAGCACCCTTACAAGCAGCTGTACACTGTTTAAATGGAGACAGTTCAGCCTGCACAATAACATACATCGGTGGACACTCTATTGTAAGTTCCAGCCTAAATACGGTTGCACTGGAACACTGCAAAACCGTGTTATTTCTTCCAGTCTCTTTATTCTGTCACAGAGCCAGATGTCTTATTCCATAGATCTATTTTTCATGAATAACAAGTTTAAAATAGCTCATAATTTGCAGCTCTGCCACGCTTAAACTAATAGTGTTCAATGTACAATTGTCCCTTGTAGGATCGAAGCATTCTGCACTTATAAACTTCCTGAGGGTATTCTGCAAATGAAGAAGGCCATCCATAATCCCATTGGCTTATGGCTACCAATGCCCTTGTTAAAAGTGCTTATTAAACCCATTTCAATGTGTTATTCCTCGATTAGCAGCATCATATTACGATTTAAATAGAGTGCAGGATCCTTCACTCAGCTCTATTCATAAAGTGCAATTATCTACTTTTAAGATTTTTTCACCATTGAAAAATGTCAGGGGGACTTTTATCATATACAGTTTATAACTGGATAAAGTGCCTTCGCCTCCTGGTGCAATAAAGTGTTTTTATTGCATTTGTGTAAATCAATGCCCTATTCATCAAATGAACAATATGCTCCCTCTCTCTCTCTCTCTCTGTTAAATTAAGTGCTGT
The DNA here is from genome assembly GCF_031143425.1 of Pleurodeles waltl. NCBI lineage: Eukaryota > Metazoa > Chordata > Amphibia > Caudata > Salamandridae > Pleurodeles > Pleurodeles waltl. The sequence continues at coordinate 47,701,382 of NC_090444.1, forward strand.
TAGAAATGGTGTTTCTGGTTGGCTGGGGTAGGTACCTAAACCAGGCGGAACCCACCACTCTAGTCAGGGTGAAGGAGTTACACATCCAAGTAAACCCCTGCTCACCCCCTTGGTAGCTTGGCACGAGCAGTCAGGCCTATCCCAGAGGCAATGTGTAAAGCAATTCCATAACACACGCAACACCTGTGATGCAATAAGTACACCACAAAGGGGACACAACAACAAGTTATATAAAAATAAACTGTTTTGCATAAAACATCATTAGACCAAACACAACATGTCAGTAATACCCTCCTACACAAGCAGTTGGCAGAACATCACACAGGTTACTCGTACTCTGTGACAATAAGCATTAGTCAGTTAAACAGATAGGTGACTGGTTATTCTGCAACACAAGCAGTAGTCAGATTGTCATTATTACCATAAATGTACATGCCACAATAAACATATCCCCAAGGATGCTAAGTCATCATCATGAATGGCCATAGCATGAAACATTCTGCATAGGTCATAAGACTACCAAAATAAATGCACACATCAGGAAAACATTTCCCTAGAACATATGTCATGAGTATCCCATTGACTCTATGCCAGGGAATTCCTGAGAATACATGTGTCTCCTACCCGGCCTGGTTAGCACATGTTACTATTATCAGATCACAAGACGGGTGTAAACAACAGTAGTGCACAGAGGGTAGGAATCACCATACCTCAGCTCCTATGAAAAGGCTGTAGCATCTCGGCGTTTCATTTGTGGTGGTTGCAGTAGGTTCTAGGAAGGCTGCGCAGGCACAGGACCTCCGTCGAGGGTTCCCCCGTCTTGCCAGCCCTACAATATTCTTACCATACCAATACTAAGAGGGGCTTACCCTCAGCAAACAAAGCCCCCGCAGCCTCTGGTGCTTCTGCTATGGGGGCGGGTTGAGAGGAAGGCAAGGAAGGCAACCAATTCCTTCTGTGGCCGTCAGGGAGACCTCTTCCGGTCTACCCGCATAGATGACGTCCTGGTCCAGTCGCCAGTAACCATGTGGCATGGCTGCTCAGCTCCCGCGGCTTGTCACCCCATGCGAGTCCCGGAGAGCACATCCAGACCCCTCGAGGGCCTGCTGGACAGATGCCTTGCTCCCCGGAGAACCTGCTCAGCACTCGGGGCTGCCCTGACCTTTATGAGTTGGCTCTTTCATCCGCACTTCCCCTCCAGGGCACTAAAGGAATTGTGCTTGTCTGCGCACACTAGTGGGGCTCCAAGTGACTGCTTCTTCAACACAGGCGGGGGGAGCCTCAAAGCAGGAAACACAGGGCCTGTCCAGGCGCCAAGAACAGAAGAAAGCGGGGGGGTCAGGAGGCACAACACCCGTCCCTTGAGAACACTGATAGTGGCACACAAGTGCAGGGTCCCAGAAAGCAGGCCAGCACAAGGTGTCAAAGCAGACAGTGGCAGTCCTCCTCAGTGACCTAGTAGGTCACAGGTCAGCACAGCAGCAGAAGTCCCAAGGCACTTCCTGGTGTGTCTTTCAAGCAGCATCCAATGCCCAATTCAGTCTATAAGTGTCTCAAATTGTGGTGGAAGACCTCCTGTGCTTATACTCATTTTGCGTAGTCTCCACAAAAGGGGAGAAGGTGTTCCAACTAGTACGGACCGGTTCCAAAAGTATCCCCTTTCTCCTCCAGCACAAGCTCCAGGCATCAGTGGGGAGTAAACAAGCCCTTTGTGTGAGACCAGGGCACAGCCTTTACAAAAGAAGATGTGCCCTGCCTCTCCCTCTCCCAGCCCAGGAAGTCCATTCAATATGCAGATGCATTCTTGTGACACCTCCTCCCTCCCTGTGTACAGGCTGTCTGAAAGGTATGCACAAAGCCCAATTGTCACTCTGCCCACATGTGGATTGGAGGCAAGCAGCAAACTACCAGTCATAGGCACAGAGAAATGGTCACTTTTCAAAGAGTGGCATTTCTATAATGGTAATAAAAAATCCACCTACACCAGTAAGCAGCATTTCTAACTACCATTACAACCACACCAAACATGCCTACACTACCCCTCATAGGCAAGACAATACCACCTAGGCATAAGGTAGGGCAGTTCCAATAAAATCCTATGAGAAAGGCAGCACTCACAGTAGTGAGAAACCAAATAGGATGTTTGTCACTATGAGGACAGGCCACACAACCATGCACATGTCCTGCCTTTTACCCACACAGCACCCTGCCCAGGGGGGTAGCTAGAGCCTACCTTATGGGTGACTTATATATAGTTAAAGGGGAGTTCCAGGCCTGTCAATTACATTTAGATGCCAGGTTCCTCTAGCAGTAAACTGTGCATGCAGGTCCTGCAGTAGCAGGCCTGAGATAGGTTTGAAAGGCTACCTCTGTGGGTGGCGCAAGCTGTGCTGCAGGCCCACTAGTAGCATTTAATTTACAGGCCCTTAGTATAAGATACCACAGTCCTTGGGACTTACAGGTGAATTAAATATGCCAATTAGGTGTAAGTCAATCATACCAAATTTAGAAGGGAGAGCACGTGTGTTGGACTTTTTTGCTTATGCAGGGTCATCCCCAATCTTTTTGCCTCCTGCCTCCTATTTGTTCTGACCTGTTGCTGTTGGCCTTTGAACTCTGAGCACTTTACCACTGCTAACTAGTGCTAAAGTGCATAGCCTCTCTGTGTAAATTGTATGTAATTGGTTTATCCTTGATTGGTGTATTTGATGTACTAGTAAGTCCCTGGTAAAGTGCACTAGAGGTGCCAGGGCCTGTAAATCAAATGCTACTAGTGGGCCTGCAGCACTGGTTGTGCCACCCACATAAGTAGCTCTGTAATCATGTCTCAGACCTGCCACTGCAGAATCTGTGTGTGCAGTTTTAACTGTAAATTCGACTTGGCAAGTGTACCCAATTGCCAGGCCTAAACCTTCCCTTTTCTTACATGTAAGATACCCCTAAGGTAGGCCCAAGGGCAGGGTGCAGTGTGTGGTTAAGGTAGGACATATAGTAATGTGTTTTATATGTCCTGACAGTGAAATATTGCTAAATTCGTTTTTTCACTGTTGCAAGGCCTGTCCCTGTCATAGGTTAACATGGGGGCTACCGTTAAATATGATTAAAGTGTAGATTCCCTTTGGGAGCGGATGGACATGTGGAGCTTTGGGTCTCTGAGCTCTCAATTTAATAATACATCTTTTAGTAAAGTTGATTTTGAGATTGTGTGTTTGAAAATGCCACTTTTAGAAAGTGAGCATTTTCTTGCTTACACCATATCTGTGACTCTGCCTGTTTGTGGATTCCCTGTCTGGGTCAGTTTGGCAGTTGAGCTGGTTGCACCTCACACTAGTCAGTGACACAAAGGAATCTGGGGTGTAGTCTGCATTCCCTGATGAGCCATCTGTGCTAGGGAGGAGGGGAGGAGTGGTCACTCACACCTGAAAGGGCTGTGCCTGCCCTCACACAATGCAGTCTCCAACCCCCTGGTGAGTGTCTGGAGCCTGGCCTAGGCAAGCAGGATTTCACACTCAAAAGAGACTTTACTTTGAAGTAGGCCTACTTCAAAGGAGAAATTGGGTATAAGAAGGGCACCCAAAACCACAGACTTTAGAACACTTCTGGAAACCAAGAGGAACCTCTGCCTGGAGAAGAGCTGAGGAAGCAGAGCTGCCCTGCCTGTGACTGTGCTTTGTGGAGCTATCCTGCAGTTGCTGCTTCTGCCAGAGTAAAAGCGCAAAGACTGGACTTTGTGTGCCTTCCATCTTGTGAAGATCTCCAAGAGCTTGATTTAGAGCTTGCCTCCTGTTGTTTGAAGTCTCAGGGACAGCAAAGACTTCTCTCTGCCAGCACCTGGAGTCTCTGGAGAGACTCCTACTCTGCCCTGTGGTGCCCATCCAGTTCCTGGGACCCTGAAAGGAGAAGCTGGCAGCCTAAGAGGAGGAAATCCACGCACAGAGCACCGTGCGGGGAAAAGATCGGCGCAACTCCGATCTGCGGCTGAAGAAACAACGCGCCGCCGGCTCTGCAGCTGAAAATCGACGCTCGCTGGAACCACGACAGAAGAATCGATGCACGGAGCTGGAGAATCGACACGCAGCATCACTGACGGAGGCTGGGAGATCGCAACCCACGATGCGTGGTTTTCGGATCATCGTGTGGCTGGATTTCCGACCCAAACACCACTGGGCGTGTAAAAACAATGCAAGGCCTGCCTGGACCTGAGAGTGCTGACCAGATCGACGCATCGCTCTCCTGCGGAGAGAAGAAACGGCGCGCCCGACCCGACGAAAGTAGAAACAACGCAAGGTCCTGCTCGTGAGTGGAATTGACTTATCGCAAGCCCTTTTACCCTGACTAGAGTGAGGGTCCTTGCTTGAACAGGGGGTAACCTGACTGTCAACCAAAGACCCAATGTCTAACAACATGCACTTTAGCACTGATCAGCGGTGATAATGTGCTCAGAGTCCTAGAGACAACAAAAACAGGTCAGAAAAAATAGGTGGAGGATGGCAAAAAGTTTGGGGATGACACTGTAGAAAGTGCTAGGTCCAATAGGTGTCTTTTTTTGCTTTTCACTAAATAGGGATATGATTTAACCACTTCCATAGGTACACCACCCAAATGCCAACTACATTTTGTTGTTACATGACAACCCCTAGAGCGAAACATCATCATTTTATTTTTATTTATATTTATTTATTTATTTATTTTATTTTTATTGACTTTCAAATAATGGCACATAGCAAATTGTGATAAAAAGTTAAGACATGTTTTCAATCCTTCTGGTTTCAGATCTACTAACACAATATCATCTTTGATACCTTTGGGGCATCATCACTTACTTGCTTCATAAACTCTGACAAATCAGCAATATATTGGGAAAAGGGAGAAGGTGCCAGTAAGCACCCATATAGCAGCATTATTATAGCCTATAGTTATCGGGGAGCATTAATAGGTCATTTTTTATGTAACTGAAGTATGGCACTTCCCTTCCAAGAATTAGGTATCTCCCCTGTGAGGTAGCAGTATCTAAACAACGCTGCCAAATAGATATTCCATAAGTCAACCTCTAGCTTTATAACAGTAATAGGCAGCTGGTCAGGACCTCTGGTCCTGTGTGCCTAGCACTAAAAATAATTTCTTTCACTTTGAGCTAGATGGACAGGGGAGAGTAGTACTTTCCAAATCAATAGGCTCGAAATTCAGCAACCTGCTGCCCATCAAATTATTCTTCAAATTATTTGGGGCATACAAAGAGGAAATGTAGCTGTACCACTGAATACTAGCGATGTTATTTTAGGTATAGAGGTACAACCGCTACATTCAACAATAACCTTCTATCAGCATCTATAATCTTTTTGTTTTACTCCTTCAGTAATTTTCACACACATTTGTTTCTTCTTTTTGTACCAACAACAACATAGGTTTCCTTCTTTTTAAGAGATTTTTGAACTTGTTATGTTCTTTTGAGTAGTAGATAAATTGATGCCATTACCAGATGTCATTAGCTGTGTCGAGCTACATAATGCTAAATCCTAAACTGGGCATGTTTGGGATCAAACATGTTGGAATCATACCCCAATACTGTTGCCAGTATTGGTTGTATGATTGCATTCACTCTGGGGACTCCTTAGAGGACCACCAGCATTGCTCCTACTAGTATTCTGGGGTTTTCCGGGAAGCCCGTGCTGCTGCCACCCCTCAAACAGGTTTGTGCCCTCCTGTTGCTTGACCACCTCAGGCAGAGGTAAGCAGAACAAAGGATTTCCTGTGGGAGAGGGAGGTACCACCTCTCCCTTGGAAGTAGGTGTTACCTGACTTGGGAAGGGTAGCCTCCCCCAGCTACCAGTATGCTTTGAAGGGCACATTTGGTGTTCTCCTTTCATAAACCGGTTTGCACAAGTCCAGGGACCCCTAGTCCCTGCTCTGGCCTGAAGCTGGAAAATGGAAAGGTGAGTGACCACTCCCTTGTCCATCCCCACCCCAGGGGTGGTGCCCAGAGCACTTCTAGGTGGCCACTTGATTCTGCCATCTTGAATCCAAGGTGGGAAGAGGCCTCTGGGAGCATCTGAGTGGCCAGGTCAGGTAGGTGACGTCACAGCCCCACCCTGCTAGTGACCAATCCCCCTTTCTGAGTTAGGGAATCCCTCTTGGGTGGGTCCTCAGATTCGAAATGCAAGATTTCAGCTGGACTCCTCTGCATCGTTTACTTCATCTTCCGGCCACTCAGGCTGCAACTGGACCCTCCAGGAATGAACAAACTGCAACTTCAGTGACGACTCTGCTCTGCAACATTGTTTCTCTGACTCCTTCCAGCAACTGCAACATTTCCCTGGCTGTGCATTCTCTGAGGGCCTGCATTAGAAGTAAGAAGCAATCTCCCTTGGAGTGAAGGAGTTACCCCCTGCATCTGCAGGCACCAACTGCAATGATGACCGGCTGCATGGATCTTCTCTCCTTCAGAGCTGAATGGTTCCTGCATCACAGGTGGTGGTCTGGAGTGGTCCCCCTGGTCCTCTCTACCAGCTGTCCAACTTGGGAGGCTGTAAGTCCGTTCCTTTCCTTGCAGGACAGTACCCCTGTGCAATGCAACTCTTGCAGCTACCATGGCTTGTTTGTTCCTCCTCCAAGGGATCTTGAGGCTCCGTGTAGCCGAGGGACCCAGCACTCCTTCCTGCAAAGCACAGTCTCCTGCCTGGTGCTCCAGCGACGAGGGACTCCTCTTCAGTTGTGCTCAGTGGACCTCACTGCGACTCTTGTGCCTGCTGCCAATGGGATACCTGTGGGAGCTGCCTACTCTTCTTGTGACTCTCCCAGCTGCTGAGGGTCACCCTAGACTCCCGTCCATGGGCCGAGTCCCTGGGCCCTGGCAGGTTCTCTTCAGCCTTGCAACCTTCTTCTCCATCTCTTGCATTTACCAAGGCTTGTTGGTGGCTTTCCATCACCACTAACTGACTGCATCTTGACTGCCAAAGTGGGATGTTGCTTACATCACCTCTGGGACTCCTCTTCAGCTCCTGTGCTGCACTGCTGACTTTCTTCGTCCACCGTCGTCCTGCATCCACAGAAGGGTGGGTAGTGGCTCCTGTCACAACTGGACACTTGATCACAAACTGGACTTGGTCCCCTTCCTTTGCAGGTCCTCCTCTGTCAGGATCCACCTTTGGGTTCTTCCAGTCTTGGTTGGGTCTTGTATAATCCTTTTCCAAAGTCCTCCTATTGGTTTTGGGGAAAACCAGGTACTTACCTCTGCTGTCCTGGTTGCCGGGGGTCACTCTTGTACCCACTTCTTAGGGGTTCTAGCTCCTCCAGCTCCCTTCTACTGATCCACTTAATTTGGTAGAGGACTGTCTTTCACATTCTACTTTTTTAGTATATGGTTTGGTCCTCCCCTAGGGCCCTCACTATTTGATATTGCTTTTACTAATGCCTAATGCTTTCTATCCTATTTACTGATTGCTAATGTGTATATAATAGTGTGTTTACTTACCTCCAGTCGGGAGATTACCTATTCAGTATTCTAGTATTTGTGTTACTCTAATAAAGTACCTTCATTTTTGTAACACTGTGTGGTTCTTTCATGTGTGTAAGTGCTGTGTGACTATAGTGGTATTGCATAAGCTGTGCATGTCTCCTAGATAAGCCTTGGCTGCTCATCCCCAGATACGTCTAGAGAGCTCTGGCTTCCTAGACACTGCCTACACTTCACTAATAGGGGATATCTCGAATTTAGGTGTCCACCACACACCTGGCCAGCTTCCTACAGATAGGCCTGCTGAAGGTACACGTTTTTAACCTTCACCTGTGACGTAGTTTCAGGACGCCCAACTTGTATACCAGTCTCTACTAAACAGTTAGAGGATGTTTTTGGACTATTCAAATTGAATTTACCAACTGCATTTAATGGTAGTTCCTTAAGTATTGTCATTAGGATTTCTTACAAATGGTCAAAGCTCTCTGTAGCTTTCCCCAATAGATTCATAATAGATGTCAAAATTCTCTCAAGGCTTTGCAGTGTCTCAGAAAAGCAGGCATAATCCAATAAGAGATTAACAGGTGGATTCAGCAACTAATCTGGAGTCACCAAAATATTTGACAGTTAAGATGTATTGTTGCTATGAGTACTGCAAAACAAGTCAATTTACTTTTTCTGAGGATTTGGTATTGGAAATGCCACTAGCTCCAAGCCCCTAATGGAGGCCAGGGAAGCAGATTGTATGGATAAATTCTGTGAATTTTGTAGCCAAAACAAAACATTCAACTACGTAGTTAACCACCTACAATGCAGGGACTGGCAGCATCATCATGGATCAGTTAGCATCAATACTTTTCACAGCTATTTTCCTACAACCCTGGGGCCTGCAGCCTCGGTAATGCTCAGTTCAAATTATAACAATACAAACATTCGCTGAAACTCCTCCCCCCAACCACCATCTCTTTCTGAAGAGAAAGTTGTGGTGACCTATGAGTGCGATGTAGGAGCTTTGCTGCTGGCCTAAGTGGGTGCATATCCCTCTTCCCCCCCCTCAAGAGCCGCTTCCGCCCGCCGGGGTTGCCACCGATCTGCAATGATGTCTTCTTCAGCGTCAAAGGTGACGTTCTTCTAGGTCCCCTCCAGCGGCTCCTCCGTGGCTCCTGCTTCCTGCTGCATGGACACTTCTGCCTGATACTGACATGGTTACCCGCCATATGATACTTTATATAGAAAATACTGCAAATCCATAAATATGCAGAATCGCATGACTACAGATCCATAGCACAGCTGCAGTGTTTAAAAGCAATTAGACTCAAAGAACACAAAACACCAAGATTTAAAGAAAGATACCTCTGGACTGGAAACAAGAGTGTATAAACAATATTTCACTATACCTTTATAATCATTAATACGCTTCAAAGTGCAGAATTATGTTTCTTGTTGTTTCTAAATATAATTATTTGCTTTAATCTCTGGGGACAATATGTGTGCAAAAAAACAGTAACGCAAAATAGATATTACATTTTTAACTTCAATTTATAACAGGCTTTATGTACACAGGGCTTTTCCTCAAGATGTCTTTCAAACGTTTTCCAAGTTGAATATACGCTGAACAGGCAGCAAGTAATTCCCATTACTTTACTCCTGAATATGCATTTAATATAAACTTTGAATTTAACATGGTATGACTCTTACCATTGCAAAATGTCTTGAAATCAGATGCAACTTTTCATTAAAGAACGCTTTCAGAGACCCTCAAGTTTGACCTGTGCTGTAGGAGGCTGGCCTGGTGTGTGGTGGCTACCCAAGGCACTTACTCTTTATACTAGGTCCAGGTATTCCCTACT